>NC_069367.1:17912500-20412500 GCF_021730395.1 Mercenaria mercenaria | reverse complement strand
GAAAAACCTTGTGACCTCTCTAAAGGCCATATTTTTCATGGGATCTGTATGAAAATTGGTCTGAATGTTCATCTTGATGATATCTAGGACAAGTTCGAAACAGGGTCATGTGCGGTCAAAAACTAGGTCAGTAGGTCTAAAAATAGAAAAACCTTGTGACCTCTCTAGAGGCCATACTTGTGAATGGATCTCCATAAAAATTGGTCAGATTGTTCATCTTGATGATATCTAGGTCAGATTTGAAACTGGGTCACGTGCCATAAAAAACTAGGTCAGTAGGTCAAATATTAAAAAAAACTTGTAACCTCTCTAGAGGCCATACTTTTCATGGGATCTGTATGGAAGTTGGTCTGAATGTTCATCTTGATGATATCTAGGTCAAATTTGAAACTGGGTCAACTGCGGTCAAAAACTAGGTCAGTAGGTCTAAAAATAGAAAAACCTTTTGACCACTCTAGAGGCCATATTTTTCAATGGATCTTCATGAAAATTGATCTGAATGTTCACCTTGATGATATCTATGTCAGTTTCGAAACTGGGTCACGTGCCATCAAAAACTAGGTCAGTAGGTATAAAAATAGAAAAACCTTGTGACCTCTCTAGAGGCCATATTTTTCATGAGATCTGCATGAAAATTAGTGAGAATGTTCACCTTGATGATATCTGGATAAAATTCAAAACAGGGTCACGTACCTTCGAAATCTAGGTCAAATAATAGAAAAACCTTGTGACCTCTCTAGAGACCATATTTTTCAATGGATCTTCATGAAAATTAGTCAGAATTTTTATCTTGATAATATCTAGGTCAAGTTCGAAACTGGGTCACATGAGCTCAAAAACTAGGTCACTATGTCAAATAATAGAAAAAATGACGTCATACTCGAAACTGGGTCATGTGGGAAGAGGTGAGCGATTCAGGACCATCATGGTCCTCTTGTTAGAACTTGTTTCTGATTGGTCCAAATTTAAACATAACATTTTACAATGAGTACTTGCTCTATCAAATATCTGGTTCCCTTTAACTTTTGTATATGACATAATGTGCGAAGCTGGGACCCAGCTATCCATATAATGAACCCAAATTAACCATAAATGACCCAAATTCTATTAATAACAGCAATTCAACAAAAATTATAGCAATGGCAACATGAAAAAGGAGTCAAGCACTATCTGTGCTTATATGTTACGTTATCAATATATTAAATATACAAATTATTCTGACAACGTGATCAAAGTACTCTTCATTTTGAAAACAAATCGCGCCGTAAAGAATCGGAATTTTTGTGAATTTAAACTTTCTAAGGTATGATTTTATGAATTCGTTAAAAATTCTTTCATTTTTAAGTCCTCTAAATTCAATAAATATAAAAAATAATCCTGAAATTCAAAAATAACCATGTGTTACGAACTTCGCATGACGTCATCAGTTTCTTGTAAGAGTAAGTGCGCAGATGTTGCGGTTTTACCTGGTTAGGTAAACAAATGGGGTTACGCCATAACTTAATGGACGCGAACATCAGAATATAAAAATAGCGTTAGTTAAGTTATGGTAGCCAGAACTAGCATTAAATAAGTCTTCCATTATTGGACACACATTTAGAAGTTTATGTCAAATATGTCTTCAGATATTTGGACATATAAATATAGTTAAAATAGAGGTAAGATAATTTAACATAAAAGGTCCTTGTGTGTGACACTCTACCAAGATTGTTCATATCATTCTGATTCATCAGAAAACATGGTAGCCAGTGGGTGTGGTCATGTCTTCCCTATATGTGTATATTGCAAGCCTTAAAAATGTTATCAGAAACAGCAAGCCCAATTTTAATTTCATTGTCAGAAACAGCTGGCCCTTTTAAAAATGTAGATCTACTGTTTCATAATAATTTCACAGACATTTTCCTTGCATAATTATCTTCCAAAACTGTTGCAGCAAGCAGTGTATCAGTGAGCAACCTTGGGGCCGTTATGGCCCACTTGTTTTGGTATTTGGTAATCCTGTATGTCAGAGTTCAAGGTCACATTGACCTTGACTGAAAACGATATCCACTCGGTCAAAGCTGTCGGTTTCTTGTTGTCAGTACCCGGTAGATGTCCCAGTTGTTACTGAGGTCATTTGATTGACGTTCAAGGTCACTTACCTTCACATTCTTATAAACAGATTAATTTTCATGAAAAAATCTTTTCATCAACCAATTCTCAGTAATTCTTTTTTTTTTTAATAGAAAGTTTACTATGAAGTTATGAGTATTTTATTGATTTTTCTTTGCATTTACAGGCTCCAGAAAGTAATGAAACAACTGGTAGGACTTTACACATCTCTTATGTACCAAGTACAAAGTCAAAGCGCCTGGTGAATGTTTTCCTCTTGATAATTGCCTTGTTGGTACTCAGTGCAGGAATCATTGGAGGGGTGTATCTCTACAAGTATATGCAACACAGGGTAAGTACATTCCTGTGTAACATTAAACATACATTATGTAATATTGCCCCGCTGTTTCACTGTATAGAATTGCCAGACAGTTATAGATAAGTTCACTCATTTCTAGCTTCATTTATAAATCAATATTAAGGGATTTTCCTAAGAGTATGTGATTGAATATGATGCAGGAAGAACAACAAAAATCGTGTTTAGATTTGTTCTCTTCATTCGTATTTATATATATATATATGCACTGAACCAATTATTTGAATGTTTATAGGCCATGCATTGACAAACAGAAATTGTTATAACAAAGGTATTGTTTTTGTTTGTTGGTTGGTTGGTAAAATTACATTCTAAAATTGCTGGTAAATATTTCACAAGATACAAGATAGAAGAAGCTTTATTTATGTTGGATTCAGTATAACAAGTTAACATAATCTTACATAAAATAAAGGTTACAGAGATAAAGCATGTAAGTTGAAAGATACAAGGTTAATTGTGTTAAAGCATGATTTAAACATACATAAGTAATTGAAAATATTAAGCAGCTAGTATCTGTGGCAAGGTAAAATCTTAATTACATAAGACTTCAATTGTTTAAAAAAAAATCTTCTTTATTGACATGTATCTTTATTTTAAATGTGATTTTCAAAGCTATTTTTATCAAATGGCAGATATTTATAAAAATATTAATTTTAGAAGTTAACATATTGGTTTGCACTGACTAATATATTTCCAGCATAAGGTGTCGAGAATTTCGGTACAGTACCAAGATGCTACTCAGCCAAAGGCTGAGCAGCAAACGGCAGCAATGACGTACATGACCATGGAAGAAGACATTGATATTCGCTTGGATGAAGAGGTTGAGAGAATTGAAGTTCCCAGATTCGATGAATGCCGTCAGTCTGTCATTCTACATGATTTCCACATGGTAGGCTTACCAGCTAACTTTTTGTGGTGTCAGTTGACATTTGTCTGTCTGTTAGATCATTTTAGACCTAGAGTTTTGTGTACCGTTCTTACTCTGGAAATAGATCAGTGAACATTTTACAGTTGAAATTCTGGAACTAATTAAAGGCACTTTGATCAAGGCTATTTTACTTTTAGTGTTTAATGATGCTTAAGAATTTCATTTTAACTCCCTGTAAGTCTCCCTCCATATGGTTGACTAAGTAGACATTCTCTCTAATCCTGTATAATCTGTTAGTCCCCTACCCGTTAAAACTGATTATTTCACTTGTGGGGATGGTTTTCTCCATGTCTGTCAATTTCTGTCATTCACACTAGTGCGATCCTGCTATAACTTGAAAGTGCAAGATAATTTTTTCATGAAATTTTGTAATGGCAATATTGAGAACCTGCACATCCTCTTACTTTCATGCGGTACCAAAAATAGTCTTGTTACGTGTCTGTTATAGAACTACACAGTGATTGTTGACACCGAAGACCAGGAGTGTTTCATCATGGATCTTGACAGGAAAGAAATGAGCCCACCAAAGTCATTTGCTGAGCTCATCAGAAAATATGCCGTAAGTACAAAAAATTATTTCCTTAACGCTTAAACTGAGAATTAGTAAAACACTTAATATTGTCTTTTTAAGTTGACTGAAAAGTAGTGATAATAAGAAAATCCAAACAATCTTTTAAAAAAATTGAAGAAAATTATTCATAAGAATATAGGGCCTACCCGGTGCAAAAAATGAATTCTTGCTAAATTTTAATAAACCAATTTGACTGTTAAATACAATACTAGATTAAGGTAAACATTTTCATAAGCCCACTTTGCTTTGGCTGTTAATTAGTACATGTGGAAAGAAATTATTCATATAAATCACTTGATTGATGTTCAGTATTAGGTTGCTGATATGTGATTGGTTGTAGGGATAGTGGGGTCAATTGACCATTACTAAATTTTGCAGTGTATCATTTTAAATATACAAAATATTGAAGGCTAGTTTCTCAATTTCCAAAAATGAAATGACCTTCTAACAATAAATTTAACAGTTTTTGTAATTAGTAACCAGAAGTTTAATTGACACTTTCATCCAGTAACAACAAGGTTATTGCCCATTACAAAATACAAGTAAATTTATTGTATGGACAGCTCAAACTGTTTTTAGCTCACCTGTCACAAAGTGACAAGGTGAGCTTTTGTGATCGCGCGGTGTCCGTCGTCCGTCCGTGCGTCCGTAAACTTTTGCTTGTGACCACTCTAGAGGTCACATTTTTCATGGGATCTTTATGAAAGTTGGTCAGAATGTTCATCTTGATGATATCTAGGTCAGGTTCGAAACTGGGTCACGTGCCATCAAAAACAAGGTCAGTAGGTCTAAAAATAGAAAAACCTTGTGACCTCTCTAGAGGCCATATATTTCACAAGATCTTCATGAAAATTGGTCAGAATGTTCACCTTGATGATATCTAGGTCAAGTTCGAAACTGGGTCACGTGCCGTCAAAAACTAGGTCAGTAGGTCTAAAAATAGAAAAACCTTGTGACCTCTCTAGAGGCCATATATTTCACAAGATCTTCATGAAAATTGGTCAGAATGTTCACCTTGATGATATCTAGGTCAAGTTCAAAACTGGGTCACGTGCCCTCAAAAACTAGGTCAGTAGGTCTTAAAATAGAAAAACCTTGTGACCTCTCTAGAGACCATATTTTTCATGAGATCTTCATGAAAATTGGTCAGAATTTTTATCTTGATAATATCTAGGTCAAGTTCAAAACTGGGTCACATGAGCTCAAAAACTAGGTCAGTAGGTCAAATAATAGAAAAACCTTGTGACCTCTCTAAAGGCCATATTTTTCATGGGATCTGTATGAAAGTTGGTCTGAATGTTCATCTTGATGATATCTAGGTCAAGTTCGAAACTGGGTCACATGCAGTCAAAAACTAGGTCAGTAGGTCTAAAAATAGAAAAACCCTGTGACATCACTAGAGGCCATATATTTCATGAGATCTTCATGAAAATTGGTCAGAATGTTCATCTTGATGATATCTAGGTCAAGTTCGAAACTGGGTCACGTGCCATCAAAAACTAGGTCAGTAGGTCTAAAAATAGAAAAACCTTGTGACCTCTCTAGAGGCCATATATTTCACAAGATCTTCATGAAAATTGGTCAGAATGTTCACCTTGATGATATCTAGGTCAAGTTCGAAACTGGGTCACGTGCCTTCAAAAACTAGGTCAGTAGGTCTAAAAATAGAAAAACCTTGTGACCTCTCTAGAGGCCATATATTTCACAAGATCTTCATGAAAATTGGTCAGAATGTTCACCTTGATGATATCTAGGTCAAGTTCGAAACTGGGTCACGTGCCCTCAAAAACTAGGTCAGTAGGTATAAAAATAGAAAAACCTTGTGACCTCTCTAGAGACCATATTTTTCATGAGATCTTCATGAAAATTGGTCAGAATTTTTATCTTGATAATATCTAGGTCAAGTTCAAAACTAGGTCATATGAGCTCAAAAACTAGGTCAGTAGGTCAAATAATAGAAAAACCTTGTGACCTCTCTAAAGGCCATATTTTTCATGGGATCTGTATGAAAGTTGGTCTGAATGTTCATCTTGATGATATCTAGGTCAAGTTCGAAACTGGGTCACATGCAGTCAAAAACTAGGTCAGTAGGTCTAAAAATAGAAAAACCCTGTGACATCACTAAGCCATATATTTCATGAGATCTTCATGAAAATTGGTCAGAATGTTCATCTTGATGATATCTAGGTCAAGTTCGAAAGTGGGTCACATGCCTACAAAAACTAGGTCAGTAGGTCAAATTATAGAAAAACCTTGTGACCTCTCTAGAGGCCATATTTTTCATGGGATCTGTATGAAAAATGGTCTGAATGTTCATCTTGATGATATCTAGGTCAAGTTCAAAAGTGGGTCACGTGCCTTCAAAAGCTAGGTTAGTAGGTCAAATAATAGAAAGACCTTGTGACCTCTCTAAAGACCATATTTTTCATGGGATCTGTATGAAAATTGGTCTGAATGTTCATCTTGATGATATCTAGGTCAAGTTCGAAACAGGGTCATATGCGGTCAAAAACTAGGTCAGTAGGTCTAAAAATAGAAAAACCTTGTGACCTCTCTAGAGGCCATACTTTTGAATGGATCTCCATAAAAATTGGTCAGAATGTTCACCTTGGTGATATCTAGGTCAAGTTTGAAACTGGGTCATGTGCCTTCAAAAACTAGGTCAGTAGGTCAAATAATAAAAAAACCTTGTGACCTCTCTAGAGGCCATACTTTTTATGGGATCTGTATGAAAGTTGGTCTGAATGTTCATCTTGATGATATCTAGATTAAATTTGAAACTGGGTCAACTGCGGTCAAAAACTAGGTCAGTAGGTCCAAAATTATTAAAATCTTTTGACCTCTCTAGAGGCCATATTTTTCACTGGCTCTTCATGAAAATTGATCTGAATCTTCACCTTGATGATATCTAGGTCAGTTTCGAAACTGGGTCACGTGCGGTCAAAAACTAGGCCAGTAGGTATAAAAATAGAAAAACCTTGTGACCTCTCTAGAGGCCATATTTTTCATGAGATCTTCATGAAAATTAGTGAGAATGTTGATGATATCTAGGTAAAGTTCAAAAGAGGGTCACGTACCTTCGAAAATTAGGTCAATAGGTCAAATAATAGAAAAACCTTGTGACCTCTCTAGAGACCATATTTTTCAATGGAGCTTCATGAAAATTGGTCAGAATTTTTATCTTGATAATATCTAGGTCAAGTTCAAAACTGGGTCACATGAGCTCAAAAACTAGGTCACTATGTCAAATAATAGAAAAAACGACGTCATACTCAAAACTGGGTCATGTGGGAAGAGGTGAGCGATTCAGGACCATCATGGTCCTCTTGTTCTGTTTGTTAAAGTGCTCAGTCTGTTTTTCCCCTTAAATACTAGAATGATAATTTTTCTTTGAAATTATGCATTGTATGCACAATGCATTTTATATACTTGCTTGATGGATGCTCACCAAATTTAGTGATAGGTAACTTTGCTTAGGTCTATCTCAGGTTTGCTCTGTTTGACTGCACTTAATGATCTGCAAAAACTATAATGAGGTGGGTGAGTATGCCCATACTAGTAACATTTTTTCCTCTCATGAACCATTTGGTAATGTTTTTCTGAACTTGATCAGAAGTATCTTTGCATGACTTTACTTAAGTTTATTTTATCATGTAAGATGTTCATGACCCAAGTGTTTATTGTTGTGTTCTTTTCTTCCTCTTTAAGCAGATACTGTGTAATGTATGTCTTCAAGATGATTAAGTAAGCTTGAAAAATGTAGGAAATAAGTTCAGACTCTATAAGTGGATCAAGGAAAATGATACTTAATAGGAATCTAAAGTTATAACTTCCTAGAGTGTAGTTTGAAGAGGGGGAATTTTCTCCTTGATAACATATACACTGTGCAATGAACGCACAGTGAATGACTAACCGGTTCAGTGTCAGTGCACTTTGTTTGCAGCATGAAAGAACATTTCACTTGTTAACATTTACTGCTGTAATAAAAAGTTTTATTTCACCATACAGACCCATAGACATGGGAGGTTGAAGTTTTATAGGACCTGTTTTGTGTGCAGTCCAGAACTAAAGGGATTTTAATATTTTCAGTACAGATGTTCCTCAAAATGACATATTTGTCCTGTGCAAGAGCCACAGTGTATCCCACACAGGTCCCAGGTCTGTAGCCCAAAGGCCACACTTGGAGATCAAAGGTTTTAACTCTGCCATCTTTGAACTTTTAAATTTAATATTAAGCACAGGGAGATGACTTTTCATACACAGACCAAAGCTCTGAGATATTATAATTATAAAACATGGTCATTTCAGCCATTCCCAAAGTTCATAACTGATGGAAAACATACAGTGTTTAAGACAAGATACAGGCTGTAAGCACCCAAGTTTCAAATGCTGTGTGCAGTATTCCCAATGGCGGGTGACATAGTTTCTTCATAGAATCATTCTATGAGAATGCTTTATCTGTGTAACATTGTACCACTGTAAATGTTGAGAGTTTAAAAATGACTGGATGTATTTACACATGTGGAAGGTTTGTTTTATATGTTTGTGAAAATTTTTATTGTTAAAACGTTATTTTGCAGTCTGGCTACTACATGCCACGTGTTGATGTGGTAAGACGTGACTACCGTGTCATAACACCGGCTCTGAAGGACCTCAGCTTTGCTGGTCCTGCAATTGCCATGGAATGTGCACACTTTGATTCATACAAACTGGAAAAGAAGGAACCAATACCTGTGATTGGTAATACTTGAAATCTAATTTTTCAGAACTTAAACTTTATTGATGGCACATCAGGGTTTATTTCTAGTGAAATTAATTGTCTGCCATATTATGAAAAGAATGTTTCAAAGGTTTAGATGCAAATAGGGGCTAAAATAGAATCTGTTTAAGTCTGTTTCAGGAAAGTTTTCCTTGCAGATACTCTCTTCAGTTGTAATTAGTAATTCTAGAAAATTAAAATGAGCATGCATTATATCTTATTTGTAAAGGGTATTTTTAAAAGCTCACCCCTTGTGTTAAATGATTTATTTAGATAAAGCAGTACACTAAGTACTATGTAGACCCTTTGTAATAAAAAATCAGAAATCTGAAGTTGTTTGCAGCTGCTTTTCTATTTCTATTTAATTAAGTGTTGTGGTGGGAATATTATAAAAATATATAGGATTGTTCATGATAGAAAGTAGGAAGTTTACATGATGTATATTGGACATCTTCCTGATGACTGTTTCTATTGTATTTCAGAATTCCACTTCAAGTACGTGAAGTCGTATGGTTTCAGTAACCTCCAGAAAGTGATCAAGGACCGCATCTTTAAATAGATTTTCACGAAATGAACAATGTCCCACTGTTATAATATTTCATCTCAAGGTTTCCCGGAAACCTACTTTGTTAACATTTTGTTTTTTATGTATATGATATATTGTGATGCCTACTTTTCTATATGGAGATACCAGACTGGTACAGGCTACTGATACTCGGACACTAGGCCTTGTCAATGTTATACTGGGACACTAGGCCTTGTCAATGTTATACTGGGACACTAGGCCTTGTCAGTGTTATACTGGGACACTAGGCCTTGTCAATGTTCATCACAAAGTGAAGCTCAATAAATATTTCGGTTTGCTTAACAGAATTTCAAGGATAAAAATCTGGCATAATAATGCAATCAAACATGTTTATATCCTATGTGTGGTGAGCTTCAACCAGTTTTGACACATTTAACATTGATGAACTGTTTTTCATGTAAAGTTTATGTATTAGTCAATTTAGAAAATGAAGGGAAAAATGTAACAGTTTTA
Source organism: Mercenaria mercenaria (assembly GCF_021730395.1). Taxonomy (NCBI): domain Eukaryota; kingdom Metazoa; phylum Mollusca; class Bivalvia; order Venerida; family Veneridae; genus Mercenaria; species Mercenaria mercenaria. The sequence continues at coordinate 20,402,736 of NC_069367.1, read as the reverse complement.
AGATGTTGAAAATAGTCACTGGTCAGCATTATCAAAATACACAACCCACAGAAAATTTTATGTATCCGCTTAAAGAAACAAAATTTATATCCCATATTGGCAAGCAGCAAACACATAAGTCATTAAAGACTAGTAAACATAGATACCCTTTATTCTGATTATAATGATGTAATTGTTAAAAAGAACTTGCTTTTTTCTGGACCCAAGATAATTGTTGATAATTTGACTGAAAAAGGTTCTTGGGTGATCAGTGTTTTTCACTTGCTTACAGTAGTGAAAAGGGAACAATAACCAATTAATTATCCTGTATAAAATAAATAGGTATATGTGTGACTTGTAAGTAGCAACTATGTTTTGAAGTTTTTAATTCTGAATATAGCTTATACATTTGAAGTAAGCAAATCCTTTCAAATACTGCATCCAATTCATATTTCTTGTCTGTTACAATTGTGCCAAGATTAAAGGCATTATGTGTATAAAAGGACTTAACTCAGAAGTAGAACAGTGCCTGCCTAGGATCAGTGACTGTGCTCCTTAAATCTGTGTTATTATTTAGTTCTTTTTCATACCATATTTTTAATTATCATATTCAAGTTTATGTATCATGTAAATTCATAGTTTAAAGGGGACCAGAATCAGTTTCCCAGTTTTATCTGAAATTGGAGATTAAAAAATACTGAAAAGTCACATTATGTATTAGATGTTTTTTATTAATGCAATTGTAACTATTAAATTCATCTGTTTTGTGAGAAAACTTCCATATTTGCAGTAATTGTTCCATTGACTTCCCAAGAAAATATGTTAATTAGGAATATGTTTGTTAACCTTTGTAAACAAACAGCATGTGAACAAGATGTAAGTTTATCTGAACTGTTTAATATAGGGATAAGGATTTTAAGGGGGAATTTCTTTCCATAGCAGAGAAGTATAAAGAATTAGAAATAAAGCAATTCTGGTTCCCTGCTTGTAAATATATTCATTATATCCATAATATTTTTATTTAGATGTTGTAATTTTAACAAATATACTCAGCTTAACACGTGCACAGAAGATAATGAGAACTTAAACTTATTTTATGTGGCATAAAACCGATGCTTATTTTTAATACTTACATGTTAATCTTCAAACACATTTTTGCTAAAACCAGTATAGTAACGTTCACTTACTGGTACTGATGATAAACTCGAACAGAAAATAAGGTTTTTTACTTGTAACTTTTTTATTTCTGCAAATTGTTATCAGTGGTTGGTATCAAAATAAAGCTTAGCTCTTACTGAATAATTGACATAATTTAAATTTATATTTAGTAAGCAAACTCACAAGAAGTGAGGCCCTGAAAGGGGTATGTAAAATGGGGACTGTAGGAATGTTGACTGATGATAAATTCGACCACTTTGTCATTAAAAAAAATTCTCCAAAGTATTATATTGAAACTTTCCCAAAAATGTTACAACAGTCATTCCCGCTAAAGTAATGAAAAGTGACCAAATGTCAGGCCTTCATGTGTTGACAGTGAGCATGCGCAAAAAACATCCTCTTCCCGGGTATTTTTGGATAAATATTTTTTAAACAGACAAATATAAGTCATTTATTTATACAGAATATTTACCAATTTTGTTTTTGTTTACACCAGTTGGTGTTGTAAGTGGTTGCTATTAGACGGCATGTTCAATTATATAAATAACCGATTGCAATTGAATAATGTGAAGGTGGTCGACTTTATCATCTGTTCGACTTTATCATCAGTACCAGTAGCAATTTATGAAGAAATAAAGAAGTAACTTGAATTTTTTTTCTGTATGATTGTCAGAATGACTTGGCACAATTTGGTTCTTATGTAAGCTAGATGATAGTTATCATTGTTACTTTATATAAAATCAAGAGAAAAGTATGTAATAGGATATTTTTCATTGTGTAATAAGTACTACAACATTATACCTTGAAACCTCAATAACTATACATAATGACACATGAATACTCATGTATACCAAGCAGGTCAAAACAAGTAGTAAAAAATAGATCGTAGACTGTGCAGGTGTTAAGCTGTACCAGCAGTATGTAAATATACTTTGTTTTTGTTAGAGTTACTTCATATTCATATTAATGGTCATGTAAATACATTTTCTTTTCATATCTGTCAGGTATTGATGATTAGATTTTTCAAAAATCTTTTAAAAGTTTGAACATATTTTAAGCAGTGTGTTTTAAGGTGAATGTATCTTTTTTCTTGACTTGGTTAGCTATATGTTAATGACTTAAGTTTTTATAAGGAGTATTAAGGACAGTTAGCAAAAAAATTTAATAACTTGAACATCCATTCAAACATAGTTTAAGCCTGTTAATGAAGCATTATATTTTATTTATTTTTTTCTAAACTTACTTATTTTATTTTGTGTCTTTAATTTTGAACAGATGAAAACAATAAGTTTTTTATACAGTTTTAGTGAGTTGTAGACCATTACATTTTCCACAGTATTGAATATTTGTTTAATGTATAGCAGTAAAATAACTACAGTATTTGTCTGAAGTGAAAGTTTCTACCACCAGGCATGTTTTGATATATGTTCAACAGTTTTTTTTTTTATTAATTAGTGTTTAAAAGTTTACGTTGGCTGTTTTTTACAGATTCAAAATCTGAGAGATGCTTCCTTTTTGTCCAACAAAAGTCAGATTGTATATTTCATGTTTTATAATAGAATCACCAAATAAAACTATTCCGTAATTCTTAAAATTTTGTAGAACCTTTTATTATGCCTGTGATGTTATAATGTTTTGCTCATTCTCTGTAGACCATTTGGTTGTCAGTCAGTAACTAGAGAATGCTAAGAGTGACAGAGGTCAGACAACATAGGTTGATTACCTTTGGTCAGTAGAGAACCCTATTTCTTGACAGATCAGTAGATCAGGGTCTCATTGACCTTGCGACTCGGTGGTTTACACTCTAAGAACTAAAGAATATTATGGCCTACAGTCGTCAGACTTCATTAGAAGATTGTCTGTGGTCAGTAGAGGACATCTATTGTTTTTAGGTCATTAGGTCAAAGGTTGGTCACAGTGACCTTGAGACTGTGGTCAGTAGAGGACATCTATTGTTTTTGAGGTCATTAGGTCAAAGGTTGGTCACAATGACCTTGGGACTGAAAACTGTTTCTGTTCAATAGGTAAATAAGGCAGTGGCATGCAGTTTGCAAGCTTCATAGGATGACTGCCTGGGGATCCATTAGCTTAAAGGTTGAGGTTTCATTAGCGAAAGGTTGAGGTCATATTTGGTATTGTGACTAAAATCTGTATCTGCTTAATAAGTTGAGAACCATTGTACTGACTGCATTTGAAATTCATTGGGGGATCGGCTATGGGCAGTAGATGACCCCCCCATTGTTTTTTTTAGTCAAAGGTCAATGATACTGAAGCAAAACAGTTTCAACTGGGTATATAGAGCTCTGGCAGACAGCTCACAAACATTTGAGGATGTTTTGCAGTTGTTGGGAAATGACCCTTATTGTGTTGCAGGTCAGTAGGTCAAAGGTCAAGGTCATAGTGATCTCAAGGCTGAAAATGGGACAAGCCGCGATGGGATGGGGACACATGCTTTACAATCCGGTTAGTCCTCCTGTGTTTTGTGGAGGCTCCAGGATGATACAGAATGTCTTGTGCATTTGTGAATAAGAAAATGAGAAAACTAGAAAAAATATAGACTGGAAGTAAACATGTAAGCTATTCAGTTACTTGATTCTTTTGAGTAAGTTATCAGAGAAAAATAGCTCTCTAACACCATCCAGAAACAGCTAGATAATTGACTACCAATTCATCACTGAACTATTGTTGAAAATTGGCATTTAGCCAACATAAAGCAAATGATGCATTGGTTGAGAGGGCTAAGACGCTTTCCTACGGAGGTGCAGGCACAGGGTCCGATTCCTGGCTACTTCCATTGTGGTATGTCCTTAGGCAAGGCACTTTATCGTGGTTGCCTCAGTCAAACCAGCTGTAAATTTGCACCAGCAAATTGCTGGGAGTATGGGGGTAAGGTTTAATTGGTTTTTAACTGTTCTTAAAATAGTGTTGCTCAAAAGCTCTACAGAGCTTCTGTTCATTGTTGCACAAAGCAGTGGTAAATAAAATTTACCTTAACCTAGGAACAACTGTAATTCATAGGTGACTTGTCTTGAAATGGCACCCCTACATGTGTTGTAATATCAATGCAATACTTGCAAAAGGGGTACAAGTTTTGAAGCAATGATTCCTATGAAGTTTTGATGTCTGTACAAATAAATATTAATCTTACAATTTGAATCTCATGCGCTATATACATTTCAACAGCTATGTTTTGTTCTCCATATAAAATTTAATATAACTTGCTGTGTGATCTAATAAGAAATCTCACACAAGCATTAAAACTTGGTAGCAGTTCCAAAAATCTTTTCAGAAATGCTATAGTGGTAAACAGTACATCATTTTTTTTTTTGCCCATTCATAATGAAAACTTTGTCAAAATGTTTGCCTCAGTAAAATCTCTGACAAGTTAAAATACTGGGTCAAAAACTAGATCACAAGGTCAAATGATAGCAAAAAAATCATGTTAACAGTCTTGGGGCTACATTTTCTACTTGATCTTAGTGGAATTTGGGCAGAATGTATTTATGAAATCTAGGTCAGGTTCGAAACTGTCATCTTGCATCAAAAATTAGGTCAGTAGCTTATGTTATAGAATAACCTCGAAAACATACTAGAAGCCATATTTTTCACACATGGTGTTCATTCATCTGTTACCTGTAGTAAAAGAGCGACATGTACATAAAAGTTGATTTTTATTTTCTAAAATAATTACTAAAATAACAATAAAAGCTAATAGAAAGGAACAACTGGTCACATAGAGTAATGTTAACACAATAAAATGCTACCAAATACATGTTATAAAGACAATAACATACGCATGTTTACTAATTCTACATAATATTTCACATGTAAGGAACATTTAAGCTCGTAAGTTTAAGGTCAACAATAAGGTCTACGGAATTTAACAAGATCGGTTTCTTCATATGAAGTTCGGACAATCAAAAGAAATAGATGCAAGCGATGGTCCAAAGCGTAACACAAACCAACTCTTTGTCAACGAAAGATGTTTCCACTCTAGTTAGTTTCACACAGGCCGAGTTATTGCAAGAGTCAGAGCTGTTACAGCTTTGTTTTTCTGAAAGTAAGTCGATCTGCAGGACTAGATGAAACGCGATCAGACTGTTTCAGTGCCATCGTGGAAAATTGTGTCAACATTAAAAGCAAGCCACCAGAAAGTATACTTCCGAAAGCAAGCCACCAGAAAGTATACTTCCCAAGCCACCAGAAAGTATACTTCCGAAAGCAAGAACAATATTAAAGAACCAAAAATATACTCATCAAATTATTCTATTTCTTTTGAAAACGTGCCACAGTGTAGCCTAATATAAGATAACATATCAGCTATTTTATTTACGATTACTTTAACCTAAAGCTGTGCAAAGTCAAGAAAAAGAACCATATCTTTTATACACTTTGATTTTCATGATAGTTCTCAGCACTTGGGCAGTACGATTTACAAAAACACTGCTTTTCATTCCCCGGTTGACCCTCGCATTGGAAAACTCTGTTTTCTCAACCACAAAAGTAAGATTGCTCTAGTCAAAAATTCGTTTTAATGTATACGTTATTTGTTCAGGTTAAGCTAAAGATTAAACTTTGGTCTCCAAATTCTGTAACATCTATTGTTCGTTTTGGCTTTTTCGGAAGTTCGGCTTTTCTTTGCATAAACGATTTTGTAGAAGACGTTGGTATTCGGAGAGTTCTGAATAAGTCTGGTGATTTAGGTTTCTCTGTGTACAATTGTGATGTCTCCAATCCAGAGAACTTGTCGTTTTGAGTATTGAAATTTGCGTTATAATTATTGTCTAGTTCGTTAAATCTTCGACCGTCGGTCACAGCTTTCTTTTTTACGACTGCTCCAGGTTTCTTAAAAACTTTTTGGTTCGTGGTTTTCACTTTTGAATCACTTGAAAACAGGAACCTAAAATTAGAATTTGTTTTGAAAGGTAACTTCATAACACCGCCTGCCATTAGCGACTCTACTATTTTAGGTGACTTGTTCCGTCTTTCGTTCTGAACTTCGATGTTTCCATTTTCAGTTACGAATGTATCTTTTACATTTATAGACTCCGGATTAAACAGTTTAGTAGCAACTGGCGTTTTCTGCCACGACTGTTTGTCATTTGGTTTTACTGTTGATTTTAGACCGTTAGAATCTCTGGTTGAATCTTGAATTGCTAATGTTTTTACGTCTGATTGCCGACTTGTTGTCTCGAAAGTTCCAGCAAATTCATAAAGAGAGGTAACTTCAGCTGAAGTAGTTGTTGTTTCATACAGATATTTACCATTGTCAGACACATTTACAGCGACTGTTGGTTCCGTCACGTGTGGCAGTATGATTGGGGGAAGAGTTGTCGGGTTTGTAGTGTTCGATAAATACTGCGGTTCCAGTGTAGCAGGAATGTTTTGTTTATTTACAACTGCATTATTTGGATAAATCATGGCGTTGTCACTTTTAGATGTTTCTTGCGAAACTGCCAGCTCTGTTGACTGTTTTTCACCCTTAGGTAAGTAAGGATGATACTTTGTGTCGGTGACCGTGTCTATATTTGTTGTTAACAACAATGGCTGACCGGCGGTAGGCATAGAATCTTTGACACTCAATACAGGCTGACCGGTGGTAGGCATAGAATCTTTGACATTCAATACAGGCTGACCGGTGGTAGGCATAGAATCTTTGACACTCAATACAGGCTGACCGGTGGTAGGCATAGAATCCTTGACACTCAATACAGGCTGACTGGTAGTAGGCATAGAATCTTTGACACTCAATACAGGCTGACTGGTAGCAGGCATAGAATCTTTGACACTCAATACAGGCTGACCGGTGGTAGGCATAGATTCGTTGGCACTCAATACAGGCATTGTTGAATGTTGTTCTTTCATATCATCCACAGAAACCGTTGTCTGAATTTCTTTGTTTTTTAACCTGCAAAAAAATAAGATTGCATGTTGATGCAATAACCAAATATATAATCAGATCATCTGAAAGTATAGAACCCAGCCAAACAAATCAGTAGTAGACGCGCTTTCATTGAATCTGTTTATGAGTTTATGTTTCTCTGTCAACACCCCATCATTTTAAATTAACAATGACTGAAGTCACCAGAAATTACCGAGCCAAAACACGTCATGTAATGATTCTTTTCTGATAACAGCCTAAATATAACAATGTGCATGTGCAAGTCTGTGACAGCGTTTTCTTTTTAAATGCGGAGCAATTCTACCAAATCGCCTATTTGTAGTAAGCGGGAGAAGCATAGCTTCTATGAATTAAAGCTGAAAACCGTGAATATAGTATTATACGTTCTTCAGAAAACGTATTCTGGGAATTTACGATTTTATTTATTTAACCAGGTAAGGTAGGCCCTACCACGTTGAATCGCGTTTAATGCAACTTCGGTGTGAACTCTTTATGTACTGTAGTTATTATTATTGAGTCAAACACAAATGAAATACAATTCGTGAGAATTTGTCTTTATTTTTGGTCGGTTTCATGTTGAACAATTCTCCTCTTAGGCGATCTTATCAGTACATCTGCGGCACATATTCTGATAAGCCATCAGACAGCGCAACTGATAAATCCTATTCCTATACTTACATTGATTTATATAGGAAAATGATACATTTACCATAGAAAATGTCATAAATTACACATTTTTATTATTCTATTATACCATCCCGGATATTTCCTTAAAAAACAATTCAATACCTTTACGATGATATATTTTCCTTCAAAATAAGTCAATATTTGGTTGCTTCAAAATTCGTTTGTAAAACGTCTCTTGAATTCAATATATTCTCTATACATATTTGGCAGAATTACACGATAACTCTGTTTTTACTAAGTATTTTTGAAGGAAAAGTTAAAGTTAAAATATCATCCCGGATATATTTGGAAAATTCTCGTCGTGCACATTCTAGATATATATTTTATTATAAAATAAGTTATTTCTTTCTTGCTTCAAAATTCCTTTAAAAACAGGGTTTCAACGCTTTCTGTATATTGACAAAAAACGTGCTAAGTTTTACGCGAAGATAGAGCCGTATCGGAATAGGAATACATGTATAATTATATAACATAGTTTAACATGATTTTTGGGTGCGTTCCGTCTGACAAATGTTTTTTTAAAAGTTTTTAAAGTTTTTCATGGCATTTTCCTTTGAAAATACTGAGATATGTCTAAAAAAAAATCGAAAATAAAAGTGTAAGCAATTCTGTTGTTACATTATAGTAATAACCAAAATAATAATACACAATATTTATTATGACTTATTTTGACATAATGATTGGGTGTTTCAGTAATTAGTTGAATCTGAATTTTAGATTTTTAAAAGTGTCATTTTGGTCAAGTAGCATCCTGTTTCTTGTATACATGTATATCTTCGTGGCAAGGGACAGCGTATTGTATTGACAAGATATTAGCATTATAAAGTTTATGGTCATGTGCCTTAAATCAGTGTACGCAGAATTTAAATTGTGTTGATTAAATTTTAAAGTGACACGTATGTTGCCAACCTAATCACGGCATGTACGAATAAAAGGTATAACATCGTGACACGTGCCGATGTTTTATATATTTAGCGTTGAATTTAAACGCGTGATTTACGTCAAAGTAGCGGATTGTATCAGTGAATTAGAATAAAAATGAAATTAAGAAAATTGGCTAAGATTTTGATGCTGTGTGAAATCAGCAGCAAAATCATTATTTCGAAATTGCCTGAAATTTTCTTACATTAAATCTAAATGGCTTTAATTATATTATTATGTAGTACTAAACTTAAATGCCGTTTAAAGAATGGCAGTGGCTAGGTAGCCGGTTCCGGCTACCTAGACCTTTAGTCTACGTAGCCGGTTCCGGCTACGTAGACTAAAGGTCTAGGTAGCCGGCTCTATATATAGATATCGTATATGAACATGTAAGTCAAGGTAGCCGGAAAAGAATTAAAGAATTAATTTGATAACAGTTTTCTAGTGTGTGCCGTTTTACGCCAAAAAGATGTTTATCTCTTAATAAGATTATTAATTAACAGTGAACAGATGCACATGTGTTTTCATAATGTAGGAGGAATCGACACCTAATAATTACCACATGTGTCATTTGGGCCAACACTTTAGGTTTTATTATTTTTTTCATGTTTACCCTTTTATTAAAAATAACAAGTAACAAGGAAAGAAAATAATTCTCAAATATGTTAAACTGCAAATATTATGTTAAACTGCAAATATAATTACGTATATAGGTTTTATTGTTTATTAAAGTCTCATCAAAGCACACAAATTAATATTAAAGACATGATAAAATTCTATATATACAGCGAAGTAGATCATTAAGCAAGAAACGAAGATTTGAGTTTTACATTCAGAGTACACATAAGAAATTTGAAAAAGAAAATGAAAAAACCCGCCAGTGAAATGAGTACACATAAGAAATTTGAAAAAGAAAATGAAAAAACCCGCCAGTGAAATGACCAAGGAAGAACTAAAAACAAAACTGAAATCGCTAGGAATCGTCACAAAAGTTAGAAAACACAATATAAGCTGATAGAGTTATAACGCAAAGCTACACTGATGCGTATTGATAAGGATGTGTTAAGACGAAGCAGAGATAAGGACTCTGAAAATAAGGGAATGGTGTTAGAGATGATATATTATAAACAGATGTGATGATATTGTATATAATGTACCTGTATTAATATTATCAAGTTTCATAAGAACTCTATGTTTTATCATAGCTGCATACATTTACAACAGAGCATGGCCATTCATCCATATATCATATACATATATGCTTCGATTGTTTGAATAGCAATACTTGATATTATTAAAAGATGTGCAATTAAATTTATTGAATAAATATGGTGAACTTGATAGATCTATTTTTGTTATTCAGTCTGAAGAATACATCAATTATTCAAGTTAATTTGGTTTCTGATCTGATAATAAATACTATCACAAAACATAAAATATAACACTATATCGTATTGAAATGTTTTCCTCTGGTACAGTTTAGATACTTCCGTTGGATTAAAATTTCAGATCAGAAATCAATACAATCATGAATGTATAACGAATAAATTTCTAATGAAACACTTGTGTATTAATATGTGCGAAAAAGTATCCATTGTCCCGTGCAAAGAACAGAAAATTGCTAATTTTTTTGTTTAAAAAAACGTCAGTCACAACATTCACATTCTGAATAAAAAATGCTATTTATTTATATTCATTGAATGTAAAGACAATCAAGCCTGTAAGAGATGATGTCTGGTTACATGGTCACTGTTTGAGATAACAGATATCAAAGTGCTATCGCTTTTGCTCACCAGGGGAGAAAACGCTAATAGCGAAAATGACTTAATCGTAGTAATTGCACACTTCCTTCCCCTGATAACTGAGGAAAATTTCTCAGTATGTGAATAATGTTGAAAATCCGGCATTTTAGTACTGAAGTATTCCCGCCGCTGGTTATGAGATTCACTTGTTTCATATATGTATTATAAATGTGCCAGGAACTTCGCTTTTTCAATTTGAAATTAACATGGATTGTACCGTTTCTTCTAATATGAAAATTCCATGCACATTTCCGTTAAAAAAAGTTTACCTTGGCATAATATTTGGCGCCAGAAAGAGTGCTTCAAAATGCGATCTACTATTTTATATTAAAGACGTTTCAGAATCGAAATGATGTAACAGAATGGTGTTAGTAAGTGTATCGATTATTAGTCGACTATGGTAACTTACTAGACGTCAACGCACTCTGAAGTTATTCTGCGGGACGTGTTACTTCCCGTGTTTTAACCCTTTTCAAACACGGTTACGCGTTGACGTCACGTCAACCTATTACATAGTGCGCCATACATGCGCCATGAAATAGTGCTTCCCTATTTCATCTACGTGCTTACATAAAAGACATATTAGAATCGATTTAATGTTTTGCAAAACCATATTTTAATATATCAGTTCAATACGGATCGGCTATACTCGCGTGTATAATCCACTCCGAGTACGCCCTAGTGATATTATTCCGCAGGCGTACCTCTTCGTATTGGTTCTGATATCCTTTCCGCAGCCTTTATTAGCGCCTGATGGCCCTTTCACGCTTCCGTAGAAAGAACATTTATTACACGAAACTTATTTTGAAAATATTTCTGAAATGTCTAGGTTTCCAGCTCTCAAATACGGTTATGTCTTTACATCTGAGGCATATACTGACACTCTCAGACAACATCAAAAATGACAATTTCAGCGATTTGATGATGTTCCGAAATTATCAATGTACCCTTGGTCCGTTACGGACCCCTGTGGGATTTGTGTTTATCCAGAGCTCAACTACTTTTTAATAGATTAAAAGCTGACATGCTGTACTAAAGCCCAGGTAATTTCAATTTGTGATAAAGTGCTGAAAATTGGCTCCCCAATAGCAAAAAAAAAAAAAAAAAAAGGTCCACGCGCATACATTTAGACGGGGTGACCCCTGCGCGTGACCCCTGACTATCTACGAATCAAAATGCAGCTTTCGTTTTCAAGTTTAGCATTTCTACTTTCATTTTATTTACTTCCGGAAATAGCTGAAGGTCAAGTGACGTCATTTTCTGTGTTGTCAAAAACATACATATACCTGGCGAGGTTGCATAAATATGTGATGGCCGTCCTAAGGTTATATAGATTATTTCTTAAATCTTATTTAGGTTTTCTTTTCAGAAATATACTTCAAATCCTATCAAACAATATAAAACAATACATTTTCGGGAAAAAACTTGTAAAACGGACCCGTGAATTGCAATTCATTTCATTTGCAAGTAATGCATTCCTAGCACACTAAATTTACCTATTGTTTGTACCCATTAAAACTCCTTCAGCAAGTGCTCGTAATATCTTCTCTTTAATTGTGTATCCTTCTCGTGGTGACACGTGCATTTCAATATGAAGGTTCTGCGAGTTTTCAACTAACCTGGAAGAAAACCAAAGAGCCAGTCAAAGGTCATGTGGTGGTTTCAAGTTTGCTCTTACTTTTACTTTCTAGATATAAACAAGTTTCCCAAAGCAACATTTTTATAATTTTACTAATAATCATTATCTGGTAACACCTACTAATGTTTCTGAACATTTTAATTGTCAAGGCGTACACATGTACTACCCAGGATTTCTCTGTTATGTCAATTGATATAGTAACGAATCCTTGGCAAAGACTTTTAAAAGAAACTTCCTGGAGGTTTGGAATGGTTACTGTGTCTCTAGAAAGGAACGAATTTAAAAAGTGCCTTAAATCTAAAAATTTATAATCCATATTTATTACATACTCGTTTCTATTCCCCGTTAAGTTACGCTGGTACCGGAAACGTCAATATTTTTCCATACACTGACACCTGAATTTCATATTGGTGCGTCACGTCATTCAGTGTGTGTTGTTGCACTATTTTTAGCTCACCTGAGCACGAAGTGCTCAAAGGTCAGCTTTTGTGATCGCCCTGTGTCCGTCGTCGTCCGTCCGTCCGTCCGTCGTCAGTCGTCCGTCGTCAACAATTTGACTGTTAACACTCTAGAGGTCACAATTTTGGCCCAATCTTAATGAAACTTGGTCAGAATGTTACTCTCAATAAAATCTTGGATGAGTTTGATATTGGATCATCTGGGTTCAAAAACTAGGTCGCCACATCAAATCAAAGGAAAAGCTTGTTAACACTCTAGAGGTCACAATTTTGGCCAAATCTTAATGTAGCTTAATCAGAATGTTACCCTCTATAAAATCATGGACGAGTTTGATGTTAGGTCATCTGGGGTCAAAAACTAGGTCGCCAGGTCAAATCAAAGGAAAATTGTTAACACTCTAGAGGTCACAATTTTGGCCCAATCTTAATGAAACTTGGTCAGAATGTTACCCTCAATAAAATCATGGACGAGTTTGATATTGGGTCATCAGGGGTCAAAAACTAGGTCGCCAGGTCAAATCAAAGGAAAAGTTTGTTAACACTCTAGCGATCACAATTTTGGCCCAATCTTAATGAAACTTGGTCAGAATGTTACCCTCAATAAAATCTTGGACGAGTTTGAAATTGGGTCATCTGGGCTTAAAAACAAGGTCATCAGGTCAAATCAAAGGAAAAGCTTTGTAAACACTGCAGAGGCCACATTTATGACTGTATCTTCATGAAACTTGGTCAGAATGTTAATCTTGATGCTCTCAAGGTCCAGTTTGAATCTGGATTACGTAGAATTAAAAACTAGGTCACCAGGTCATATAAAATGAAAAGCTAATTTACACTGTAGAGGCCACATTTATGACCATATCTGAATGAAACTTGATCAAAATGTTAATCTTGTTGATTTATAAGTCTCGTTCAAATCTTGGTCATCTGGGTTCAAAAACTAGGTCACTAGGTCAAATCGAAGGAAAAGCTTGTTAATACTCTAGAAGCCAAATTTATGCCTATATCTTCATGAAACTTAGTAAGAATGTTAATCTTGATGATCTTAAGGTCAAGTAAAAATCTGGGTCATGTGGCATCAAAAACTAGGTCACCGGGTCAAATCAAAGGAAAAGCTAGTTAACACTTTAGAAGCCACATTTATGACCATATCTTAATGAAACTTGGTCAGAATGTTAATCTTGATGATCTTTAGGTCAATAGGTCAGGTGAGCGATACAGGGCCTTCATGGCCCTCTTGTTTCTATTTAGTTCAGTATTGTCAATCCTATTCAGGCTATTGAATATATTAATGATATTTGCGTAATATTTATACGTTTAGATGCGTATGTAATAAAAAGGTTATTATTTTTTGCATCGGCAAATATGCACTCGTTCTTCAGCGGACGAATATTGCGCTCCTGAAGTCGCGCAATATTTCCGCTGAAGAACTCGTGCATATTTCCCGATACAAATCTAATAACCTATAAATACACACTTTGAACAAAAATGATATCCAGCGCAACGGCACGACAAATGGTAAAATCAGAAGTTTTTTCTTTTACGTACATACCCTATATAGCGATACTTACAACAAAACTGTATGACAATTCTCTAGACCTGTTTCTACAGGAAAGTCTGTGTTTCTTAACAAGATTTTCACCAGACTGCAGAATATTTTTGATAAATACATCTCCTCTTCTGTTGTTATGTTTGGGTGTATGTGGTTACCTAGCAAACGTTAAGCAGCGTCATAAACAACAATAACATGAACTAAAACGTTCCAAGGGATAAATCTTTAAACTTAAACAATTTTTTTGGATGATAAAGTTCGATTCAACAGTAAACTACAACATCAGTCGATACAAATCTAACCAGTTCTTTATTGTATTTAGCAGTCAATTTGTTGTAGAGTGAGTGATAGAGCCAAAAGTAGGTGTAATTTTGGTGTAATTAATGAATACAAAACACATCACGATACAAACAAGTTTGTTTTTTTTTGAAATTACTATATAAAGTAATTTGTTTACATTTAGCATTATATACATCGAGCTGGAATACACCAAACGGTGCTTCCAAGCAAAGCTTAGTAGATAATGAAACTATCTCTACTAAAATATATTACCGTGATGGTGACCTTTGTCTTTTGCGAAACCATTATCATGTAGTGTTACTGAAAAGAAAAGCAAACACACATGTTAACAATGCTGCCTACTGCCCACCCCTTTCAGATATTCATTTAACAAAAAGATATGTTACGCTTCTGTTAAAGATATTCAATGCCATCTTTCAATAAGATATTTTATCTTTAGATATTTACTTCAAATGTATAAAACCTTCATCAAATGTATTTAACTTTACTAAACATATAGATACATTAAGTTTGCATATAGATATACTTGCATAATAAAATATCATGCAGTAGCAGTTGATTGTTAAAACACGGTCAGTTTTTAGTGGTAATACACATCTATACTGTGTGTTCATCTATACATATATACAGTGTGTTCTATCTTAAATCTAATGCATAGTACTGTAAATACACATTAAACTTGTTAATTTTGTTTACATATACTATTTCTATATGAAGTAAGTTTTCATGTTTTTAAATATGAAATGTGGATCTAATAACTCTTTAAGGAAATGCGACAGAAAAGAATTGATTTTATAAATATATAAGGGAAATACTAGGATGGTTTTGAAGTTTTCATGTTTTTAAATATGAAATGTGGATCTAATAACCCTTTAAAGAAATGCGACAGAAAAGAATTAATTTTATAAATATATAAGGGAAATACTAGGATGGTTTTGATTTAAGTTTAATGTCATTATTTTACTTCTATATAGATTAAGTTCATCGGCATGTACATGTACCACATCTGTATAGGCATGTACATTGGCATAGGCATGTACCACATTGGCATAGGCATGTGCTACATTGGTGTAGCTAGGCATGTACTACATTGGTTTAGGTATGTACCACATTAGTATAGGCATGTACCACATTGGTATAGGCATGAACCACATTGATATAGGCATCTACCACATTAATATAGGCATGTGTCACATTGGCATAAGCATTATACTGCACTGGTATAGGCATGCACAACATTTGCATAGGCATGTACCAAATTCGCATAGGCATATACTATATTGGTACACATTGGTATAGGCATGTACCACATTGGAACAGGCATGTTTCACATTAATATAGGCATGTACCACATTGGCACAGGAATGTACCACATTGGCACAGGAATGAACCACATTGGTACAGGCATGTACCACATTTGTATAGGCATGTACTACATTGGCATATAATTGTACCACATTGGTACAAGCATTTACCACATTGGTATAGGCATGTACTACATTGGCAAATACTTGTACTTCATTGGTATAGGCATGTACTACATTGGTATAGGCATGTACCACATTGGTATAGGCATGTACTACATTGGTACAGGCATGTACCACATTGGTATAGGCATGTACTACATTGGCATATACCTGTACTACATTGATATAGCATGTACTACATTGGTATAGGCATGTAGTACATTAGCATATACTTGTACCACATAGGTATAGGCATGTACTACATTGGCATATACTTGTAACACATTGGTATATACTTGTACCATATTGGTATAGGCATGTACTACATTGGCATATACTTGTACCACATTGGTATAGGTATGTGCTACATTGGCATATACTTGTACGACAGAGTTTCCTGAGAAAATTTATAAGTATTACTCGTATCAACACAGCATTTGTTGAGTACCCGCCTTTTTATTTATATATTCAATGCTTTAAAACCAGGTAACTTTACATAACTACTTTGAATGATGAACTTATATCTGTATAAAATTATAGCTGAACTTATAAATTAACTTCTTAAAGCTTACAGAAAACAGAAAGTCCTATTGCAGCAACTACAGCAGTCACGACGCTCAAAATAAGGAAAGTTAACAAGACATTTCTGCACAATTTGTCACAACGCCGTTGTTGTTTTGCGGAGTCAGATGACGACGGTGCTTTCGATTCAAGAATATCATGCTCTATTGATCTGGCTACTGAAATAAAGTAGAAATTTTAATAACTATTACAAAAGCAGTACCGTGTGGCGACTGTTAAAAGTCTCCCTGTACTTGGACTGTGTTGTTTTTTCTGGTCCTTTGGGATCACGGAGTACTATAATAGAATTCCAGTCGAGCTGGCGCTAAGGGCGTGAGGGTGCTGCTAATTTCGTTACCCCAAACCGAGTCTGCTCTTATATTGCTTGGTTGCCTTCAATGCTTCCAACGCATCTTTTCACAGACTTTGTTTCGTGTCTTTTCTTTTATGACAAAGTTAGATCCAAATGTGAGATCCGGGATGCTTTAATATTTTGCACTTGTTTAAATAATGTTCTTAACACAATCTTTCCAACTATATACGTGCAAGTAGGACATAAGCATTAAACAAACGGTATTTACCGAATCTGTCCCTTTTGAGCTAGGTGAGAGTCAAGCTCCTTACACCGAGCTGTGGTCTAAGAAACGAACATCTAGAGTCAGACTGGTAGGAAACTTTGAACGCTGTTAAGATATACATTTTATCATTTATTATAATTATTGCAGCCAATATCATGGACATAAAATAAATAAAGCTACAAAGAGTATAAAGAATTAACGAAAATATGCAGAATGACTACAAATACCTGACCACGATGTCTGGCTAGATCCGTCCCAGTCTGGAATCTTGCAAGTTTGGTAGGCCATAATTTCATGTGGATCCGTGTACTCGTGAACGTACGGATCAATGGTAATCTCAGACTGGTGCATCAATGTCGTCATGGTTGGCCACTGTAAAATAAACTGGTGAGTTTGAAATTGTTTACTTTAAATTTTACCCAGCAACAACTGAATTTTAAGGTTTTGACAAACAAGAAACTGGCGAGACAATAATCAAAACTGAAAATGGTGATAGCAAGAAAATTTTACACACCGATACATTATATTCTTATAAAATCAAAAGAGAATATTACTATTTTCAAAATACATCGAACAAACCATGTAAGCACGTTTTTATACTACATACATAACGTAAGCATTAATGATGTAGACGCATTTATAGAGCTGTAGCATGCTAGATAGATATTAAACTGGAGTATGAATTAGGAAAAATGAGGAGTTTGCCCCGGAAAAACGGGTTTAAATTTGAATAAAACTGAACAACATGAACGCCATTTCTTAATTGCTTCAATTATCCATGTCACTACAAGACGATAAGAGTTTTACTACTTTAGATCCTTTAAATTCGAAAGTTTTAAAATTAAATCTAAAATTAAAGTCCGCTGATTATAGTTTCATAACTAAGATAATTTTTTTTAAAAATGAAGATTTTTAACAAAGTTCCTGCAAACCCGTGTAATCCTCTGTAAAAACAGAACTATATGTATCTAACAACAAAACCGTTAGTAAAAATAAAAGAATCTGACATAAAATGGTCAGACAGTATTAAAAAGTGAGTTTGCAGGGCTATTTTGGCGCCAGTATATACTAAAATGTCGAAGTTTCACTAGAAATTGACATTACTATACATATGAATGTCTCGGTGGAGAAATCAAAACACTTGTATATGTGTGTAAAGCGTTAGTGAACATTTTGCTGTGGATACAACCATCTTACTGCAAGGACATTGTCAAGGAAGACTTGAACAAACTTTTACAATGTACAACATAAGTAAAAAAAATATGACTATTTGATTATTTTTAATAAACAATAACAATCAGCGTGACGACTCACTTTCTGATTTCGCAGATCACACAAGTTGGACATTGGTGAAAGGCTGCGAAATCGTATTTGAGGTTGAATGAGATTTTTCAGATATTTTCCCATATGCGTTATAATTTAAAAGAAATATATTCGATGAACCTGTTAACTGTATACATACTAGGTACATGTACACAATAAGACTGGCCTTAAGGCCATAAAGCGATGCATGTAAACGTCAAGACCAAACCTCCGCATCTATCATAATTATTACTTGACAATCATAGTCAGGTTTTATTACACAATATTTGCCTAAAATTTCCATGAAATGTTTATGATATTTTATCATTTCTTTTCTCTCTATGATTTCAGTTTAGCACAATAGAAAGGACATGTAAGTTAAAGTGCAAAAAATGACTGACAATAAGTTAATTTTATATGAAAGCCACCTTTAAGCCTTTCATAACGCTGAAAGAAATTTTTTAATCTGACCACTATAGAAAAATATATGGTAATTTGACCATGGAGCCAGCCATTTTAATGTGTAACTTATGACCGCCATTTTTATCAAAAAATTTAAATGTTCATAACTTTCCCATTTTTAAGCCGATTCTGAAAATTCTTTCACTTCTTTAAATGATACAAGAAATCATAGCAGACGGAATTAACATTGGAACAACGCTGCATTTCCCTTTAAGTTCATGATATCTTGATCGCATGTGATTAAATTGCAACATGTATGTGGTCGCGGATATTTAACATTAAAAAAAGAAAGATTTCCTTTCGAGTATGAACTCTGCCTATTTTTTGAAGTATGTAAAATCACTCATATTGACTAAAATGAATAAATAACTATCACTTTAAAGACTGATGCCTTTCCAAAGTAAATCATTAGGGAAATTGTCAAAATACTTTTATATTTATACCTGTTGAAGGGGTAGGATTTTTTTTTGAAATATTAAAATTTAAATATATCATTACTTTGAATTTTAGTTTTCCTTGTGACGCTTTCGTATTTATACATTTCATAAATTACATTTTGAAATTTACTAAAATGTGACAAAAAAGTAAACTATTATTGGTTTATGTTATTTTGAAACACTCGCGTAGTTTTAATATGTGCAATTTTATTCATTAATAACCTGATCAAATTTATTAATTGTCATTTCGTCAGTGTAAGATAACGTGAGCGAGCTATGTTTTAAATTGTTAATTAAACAATAAATTTTCATTCTAAATAACATTATCATGCATTTGAGTAAAAAGGGATTTATTACTAGTAATTTCAATGTTTTATAGAAAATAAATAATGTTGCCGGTTAGAAATTTTGATATATTTTACGACAAAAAAAGATGATCTTGTTTGAACTAGTTCATTTCATATGAATGCATTAGACTAAAAAGCCCATGAAGCATACATACACAAAACAAGTAAAACACTAATGAGGTACAGAAATCAATAATAGCAAGGCAAAGCGACGCCAGTTAGAAAGGTTGAACATAACGTCATGTTACGCTTACTTACGTCATTATCAGGCGCAACATTTTACCAACATCCAGCAAACGAGCAAAGAACCAGGTTTTCACTATATTTATACATAAAAGTACATTATTTTTCTTCACCATTTTAATAGTCATTAACTCATTTGCGGTATATTGGTCTGATTTTGAAAGAAACTGTATAATGGTAGAATTAAGAGAAATGTACAACAGTTCTTCTTACCTTATCACGAAATCTGTTTTTCCAACTTTTTCCAAAAGTTCCTTCTTTAGCGTTCTGTTCTAAAATATCACACATTTTGAGCAAACAGTTTTAAAACAAGGTTGTCACTTTTAGTATCTATCTAATTAGAAACGAAACGATTTTTTTATAATTAAATCTCCGAACGAGCTGCATGTACCCCGGTAACGTAACTTAATTTGATACTTCAAACTGAGGTCCAAGACGTATGCAGAAACTGCTGACAATGGATAGATGTCTCAACAGCATTATAACATAAACGCAGCATTAGAAGCTCATGTGTCGTTTGTCCGTCAAAAACCACTTTTTTTTCGTACCCTACTGATCCAGTTACATAAATCACATAATTCCAATCTGTCTGTCTTGCAACAAATCATCCTCACGTACTACCTGCATTTCTCCTGTCAAATTCATTGTTATAATTGTACTCAGTGCCTTACAGCTCACCTCTGGAGCATAATTGAATAATAATATATCAATTAAGTGACCATTACATATAAGTTTTATTTCCATATACGTAACGGACGTGACAAACGATATATAGTGACAACCTTGTTAGTAGTAAAAGCAATTATAATGCACTTGTCTACTTCTGCCCTCAAATAAAGTCATCGGCTTGATGGATATTTGACGTGTTCATCGTGAGTGCAGAAGTAACATGCCAGTGTCACATTAGAACAATCGAGAGGGAAACATTTTGCTAAATATTCGAGGAGTACATGGCTGGTAAAAACGACAAGGAATAAGCCAATAAATTGTATCTTTAACATTTGTTGCATATTAAATATGGACACTAAATGTGACATGAAAATATAATTTGTGAGCTTTGCCAACTCTTTACTAATGATCTCACATGTATTGTAAGTTTTGTTCAAAAACCTGAGAAAAGCGACATTAAATTCATCTTAGAATTATTACTTTTCGAAAAACTTGTCACGCCCCCTCCCCCACTATCAACTCTCCGGTACGAAGTGGCAGAAATCAACCACCATATGTATAAAACTAATGCCCCGAGGGCAGAGAATAGTATGTTAAAGTGTTAAAAATGGATTTTTGGTTTCTGGCATTCAAACTTTTTAGACAGAATTTCTTTAGATGTACTGCACTTTAGGTAGGTTCTGACCGTATTCGGGGTACAATTTGCGGGGTTCACCCTTACCATACAGTATGGTATAGCATTATAAAACTACATGGCATTTAACCTTTTACTATTTTTGTAATCGCACATCTCAAAATGCTGAATTTCGTTATATCTTATGTCAATAAATATACATAATAACGTACTGTCAGTACACAAATGTGTAATAACATCAAAAATTTACTTATAGTGGTGCAAATTGGTTTTTCAAACAGTTTCGTTGTCCGTTTGTTTACAATGCTTGTGCTTTCCAAGAAGTGTATTTGAAAAATGGCGCGTTTAAAATATTTGCAAATGCCGTCATAACTCTTCAATAAAGATGGACATTCATGTGTGGCACAACCAACCCGTGGCACAACCAACCCCGTTCTCCCCGTGTAGGGACAATACACGTATTTTTGTGTATCAACGTCGGAAATGTTTATGACCGGGGCTGAAGGTTGAGGTCACACACATATTCTAAGGGCTTCTGCAGACGTTAAGGCTATATACCAATAAAAGAAATTGTTCTTTGTTTCAGATACAATTTAGCTACTTCAGATCAATTTTGATACAGTTTCTAGATTTTCACTCCGTCGTAGATTTTCCACAAGACAGCCATATATTTCAGAAAGTGGTCCGCAGAATAAACACCCTATCTTCACTTCTTCAAGCTCTTTTTTCAGTACAGGTGACCAATGACTTTTATTGCATATCTTTGTTTCTTAGATGATTTTCTTTCAATATTCAAAATTTGAAGAAATTTTATTACGAAAAAATTCGCCCGTAAAAAAAAGTTAAATTAGATTTAGGGGGTGGGGCGGGAGGTGGGTGTAGCTAATGACGCGCAACTTTTGTATATAAAGCTAACATCCCTTTCTATTTTTCTATAGTGGAAGTATAATTTTTGATTGGAATATAAGTATCTGAATATCTGAATATCTGATATTCTGGAAAATGTCGAAGTAACGTTATAAAATAAGTGGACTTTTCATGTAATAAAGAATAGCCTCTGTATTCAGCTTAGTTACTGCTTTAACATAGCCTTCTAAAAGCTATTACAACTACTTATATACATATCTGACGTTATTTACATGATTTGGGAAGAAAATTAATACTATTCTATACATTAAATTGTGATTTTAATTCGTGAAACAACACATAATACTGTAAAGAACAATACTGTCGTTGGTATATAATACTGTCAGATCCGCTGGATAATCTCTCATTTACCTGAAATATTAGAAAATAGACACGTGATTTTTTACGACATAGAAATGAACTATGTGGTATATGTTCAATACATTAAAAAATAGTATTCGGAATCACGTGACAGACTGCATAGACTACATCCTCCCCCATCGGGAAATTGAATGTCTTTTCAAAGAGGAAAGAAGGATCTATTGCTAACGGTGGTTATGCAAGAGAAGAGAACAGTGATAGTTAAACTCAGAATACCTAGGTTCTGGTTGACACCATCTTAGAACAAGATTTAGCTTACCAAAAGGTTCCTTCTAGCGCATATAAAATATTCTTTTTAAGGGATATTGTTTAAGCATAATGTTACAAATGTTTAATAATGCAATGAGAAAAATATGTGCTGTCATTATTGGTGCAAACTTAATTAAGAACTAATCTAAGTATTAACAGTTTTATCATAACCCAAAATTGTTTTTTTTAATATAAGCAAGTGCAGTACATATTCTGCTATTTGGAAGCATTTGTCTTGCAGTCTGTGTTCCGGATATTTTCATCACGCGACTACACCAGCGAGTACCTGCACACTTAACACAAAGAAATTTCATACATGCATTTACGATTCGAAAAACAAATCAGGAAGAGTAAAAAAAGTACGCAAAAGAAAGCACCTGCAAATCCGAAACGTTAGAAGCTAAAAAAATCACGTGACCAGGGACAATTTTATTACGTAAATTTTTTTTTGGCGGGAGTCTATCTATAGATGATGCATATTCATATTCATTTCATTAATCTCGATTCTTTACTATAGTATATGCAACTGAGGAGTTACATGATTTAAACTTTATTACTGTGTCTTGTTGTTCTGCTGTTATTTTAGTAGTTGTATTGCACTTTAAAGACTGAAATAAAGATTGATTATGCGTAAACACATATTGGGCTAGAGGCTATTTGTAATGAATATGCATGAGTCCAAGATGGCGACGCCCTACGGGAAATCGGATTCCTTTGATGATACCCTTGCATCCATTACATGCTCAGTCAAGTGTGACATGTTCACCATGTGTTCCTTGAGAAGGAACAATGATCAATATCAAAACGGCACATTATAATTACTTGTGTTTTAACTGGGAATCAGATAAGCAGAAGTACGTCCCCCAGGTTTCAAATACAAGGACAATGAAGTCTTCAGAAAATGATGTATCATAAGCGTGCTTTAATTAATTTTAACACGAGTGAAAGGTAATACATGCACGTTCCTGCAGGCTTACCCTAAAATCATTATTTCGTGAGGAATCACCGTTGATAGTTTAAACAGGCATACTATCAGTAGATTCGATTCTTGTATGTTATATAACTCATGTAAAATTGTTGATATCTACTAAGTAGCTCTATTTCTTAGCTACCACATGTAAGTAGACGTGATGTCATGGTAAGTGTTTTTGACATGGTTTGTCATATGAGAATAAACAAGATAAGAGAATGTAATAGTGCATAAAGTAAAATTCCCTGATGTTGTACGCTTAAAGGGTAAGGCAATGTTGTTCTTATGTTACTTCCATCAGCTTGAATTTCTTGAATCATTTTAAGAAGTGAAAAAATTCAAAATCGGCTTAAAAATGAGAAAGATATGAGCATTTAAATATTTGATTAAACTGTTGTTCATTTTGTTTCCATGGCAACAAAAAACAAAATGGCGGTTTAATTAAATTTCTAGATACATATCTGAACCATATTTATATATCTACTTATTTCTGTAAAACAATTTTCTACCCTTTCAAGCTATAATTAAAGAAATTACTATGTTTTACATCTTACACATAAGAGTCAAGAAACATATGACATTAATCTAAATAAAAGGTTATTTGCTAAATAAAGAATTTAGAAGTGTGCAGATGACGTCATAAGCATACTGGTCTTGAAATGGCTGCTTCCATGTTCAGCCATTTCCTTAAATTTCAAACAGACATATTTTTTTTAATTGTTATCCGATTTTAAGTAATCTTTCGAAAGGCTTTAAGATGGCTTTCACAAAAAATTAAGTTATTGTCAGGCTTTCCTTGCCCTTTAAGAAACCCTCAACAATATATAAAATAGCATATGTTTCTTTAGCATGATAGTGACGTCACAAACATAAAATACAAATGCAACTGCCTGTATTTTTATACAATTTAACAGTTTCTTCAACTGTTCTTGGAAATTCAAAATATTTTGTATGTATGACAACGAAATATTGTTCTTTGCGATTGTAGCATTGGCAAGCATGGTTATATTTCACGAGCAGAACAGAAATCGGTGGTAAACAGAAAGGACCTGCAATGTTCTACTGAGGCTGTCATATGCAACATATAGCCAACATAGGTCGACGCAGACAAAACCATAAAACACAACAATTAAGACAACAAAGCGACACTACAATACAAACATGCGACATTACAGATAGTGTGAAAATAACCAATCCGTAACATTATTTTTGAGAGTTTGAGAATTGTATCAAAAAGTAAAGATGTTTTCGTTGTTGCTAAAAGAAAAACTAGTCTTTAAACAAATGAAGAAATTTCTTTTTTCAGCAAAAATATCTATGCGCATGCGTAAAGTATAATAATGTGAGGATATGAATGTTTTAATACTTTTATTTCAGAAAATAATTCTTTGTTATTAGATACTTCAAGGATGTTTTATTGCATTTACTACCTTTGAATTGTATCAAATGGTTTTGCTGTGTAAAAAAGCTACCTCGCATATCTATTTTATCTATCCAGTAATCGAGGGGCCGCCATTACCATTACCACCACCATGCACAACGGTGACATCTGCTCCCGTGTTTTGTCGGGTCCCTAAAATCGCATTTCCAGCAACGACGGCAATTAGAATAGCATAAACGTCTGAAAAATATGTGTTATCATCGGTTAGTATGAATATAAACTTTGAACATTACAAAAATTGAATATAAAAATATAAACAATGTTAGTGTACCAGTTCCACTGAGGAGAGAATCTTGAGCGGTATGATGAAAGTCTTTTGAAGCAAGGAACTTGATAAAACATAACGTTTATAATATGTTTCGTTTGATTTAATTTTATGCCAGAGGTCAAAATGAATGTGCAAGCAAAATTAAAACGGTTAAATAATATTTTCGTGAACTTTTATGTGACGCCATATAACTTATACACAATTCAGTTGTATCGTGCGGAAATTTACCTCCAAAAGATAAACACAACGACTTTTACTCAATGTTTTTTTTTCCTGACGGTAAGGATCAAAATTGAATCAACACAAAGGATAGGAGTTTTGCTGGACTCAAGTATATTTCAAATTAAAGTCAGGGCCTGGATTATATCGGAAGGCATATCACAATCAAGCATGTTCAAGCATGTTCAATCTTGATTGTGCAATGAGGGGACATGTTGGGGCTTCATGACAATTACTGAATTAGCTAATAAATCCTTTTCAAGGGGCAGACTGGTAGAATGGCATGCAAATAACTTAACACGGTCACTAAAGATTTATTTAGTCAACGGACGGATGACATTTTCGAGTACAGTGTAGAAACCGCTTGATGGAGTCTCCTTCCAAATTTGTTCAAATAAGGGCGCTTGTCCCCTTTTAGGGTCACTAGAGCTAAATAATTGAAATACTTTTAAATGACTTCTCACGAACCACTAGATGAATACTTGTAACATCACCGTAAGGTCCTCTCCCAAATGTGTTCAAATAAGTTTGCTTGGCTTCTTAAAGGGGCCGTTGGAGCTAAAATAGAAATCGCTTTATGGATCTTCATCAACATTGGTCTTTCAACTTTATAACGTTCAAAATTGTTGTAAAACGTCATTTCGGTTTGTAGCACTACCATGAATAGCTTTATTCATTCTCAAGCTTCCTGTGAAAGCCAGCAGTGTTGTCATATTAGATATAATATGGTCGGGTTTAATGGAACACTTTTATTATGTGCTCCATAGCTTATTTTGAGGAGTTTGAGTCTAATATACAATAAGCAACTTAATACAAAGTCGCCATATTATCCTATACAGCTGTATGTAATAATTTACTACTGTCCTTCGTCCTGTGTCCGTCGTCCTGTGTCAACATTTTTACTTAAACATCTTTCAACTGAATGTAATAGTTGGCCTTGCGCTTTTTGGTCAGTAGCATACTGGCATGGAGCTATATTAAGTTTGTTCAAATGGATTTTGCTTATCTCCTTTCAGGGAGCTGTGGAGCTAAAGTAGAAGCACCTTTAAACGACTTCTCTTATGAATCGTTGGGTATTTAGAAACGCGTTCTTTCTATAAAATGATAACAATAAAGTGGAAGTACAGTATATGTAGATATTCAAATATTTATTGCAATTCAAATGCAAACAAGAAATACTAAAACCTTTTCTTTCCCTGGCTCTAAAGAAAAACACGTGTCGTTAGTAACAGCTTTAAGGTTAAAGGTAGTTGGCCTTAATTGGCAAATTATTTATTCTCCAAATGCGATTTCGGAACAATACGGTCTTCACGGAATGTTTTGTACGCGTTGGGCTACTCTAGTCCAAAGAATGTCGAACTGCGCAGCGAGAATAGTTATCGAACGGAAATATCCGAGAGTTATCACCAGTTCACCGCCTTGAAACTAGAACCAAGAAAAGAAAACTAGAACGACTGCTTTATTAAACGTCAATAATATAGGGAATCGATCGATCCCTCTACGGTAACATGCGATATACCGAATGAGATATATACTATCAAATTAAAAAAACAATTTAAAAACAATTTCCAAACCTCTTTGTACATTATTCAATAGGTCTTTGTCAGAATGTGTTTTTCCTGAAATTTGGAAATCAGCAATTGTAATGCCACTTTTTAAGAAAGGAGATAATAAATTGACTTCTAATTATCGTCCTATTTCACTTTTAAGTTGTCTAGGAAAACTTATGGAAAGAATTCTACACAAACACATGTATAACCATTTGGTAGCTAATCAACTTATTTACTCTAAACAATCCGGCTTTTTGAAAGGACATTCTACGGTTTATCAATTATTAGATATGTACCATCAAATTGTTCAATCTCTAGATACCAAAACTTATACTTGTATTGTATTTTGTGACATCTCTAAGGCCTTTGATAGAGTTTGGCACAAAGGTCTCCTTTATAAACTACAACTAAATGGTATCAAAGGAAATTTGTTAAAATGGACCAAGAGTTATCTTGAAAACAGAAACCAGAAAGTTTTTGTTGGCTCTTCTTTATCTGAACCTCTCAGCGTCAATGCCGGGGTGCCCCAAGGCTCAGTCCTTGGGCCCCTTTTCTTTCTAGTATATGTTAATGACATCATTGAGAATTTGTTATGTATTGCACGTCTTTTTGCGGATGACACTTCTTTAGCATGTACTACATCTTCTTTGACTGATCTTGAAGGAATTGTTGACCATGATCTTGCCATAATAAATGCATGGTCTAAAAAATGGCTTGTAGATTTTAATCCGAATAAAACAGAAGCAATGTTTTTTACTTTACAACAAAATATCAACAAACCATTTTTGACATTTGATAACGTACCTGTAAGATTTGTTGAACGACATAAACACTTAGGTTTAACACTAAGTTCAAATGGAAAATGGCATGACCACATTGACCAAATAACTACATCAGCTTCAAAATTGTTAGGTATGATGAGAAAATTAAAGTATACTCTTAATAGACAGACTCTTTATCAAATATATATATCTTTCTTAAGACCTGTTTTAGAATATGCTTCTGTAGTGTGGGACGGCTGTACTCAGTACGAAAAAGAAACACTAGAAAAAATTCAACATGAAGCAGCCCGTACTGTAACTGGACTTACCCGGTCTGTCTCAATTCAAAATTTATATCAGGAAATTAACTGGCTCTCACTATCTGACAGACGATTATATCAAAAACTTTTAATCACATTTAGAATTCGCAATGGTGATGCGCCCGAGTATTTGAATAATATTTTTCCAAACATTGTCAACAATTCTACACATTACAACTTAAGAAACGCTGAAAATTTTATAATCCTCAGTCGAAGAACTCAGATATTTTCTAATTCCTTTGTGCCTTCTGCTATTGATATTTGGAACAATTTGAGTCCTGAAATAAGAGCCACTAACACCTTATCAAGTTTTAAAAGATTGTTAAAAAATACCGTTTTTCCAACTACAGAAACTCCAAAATGGTATCTTGTAGGAGAAAGAAAATTTTCTATAATTCATGCAAGGCTTAGAAACGCGTGCAGTAATTTGAATTTTCATTTATTTTGCAACCATCTGTCTCAGGACTCAATCTGTTCTTGTGGAGAAGATATTGAAGACGTTAAACATTTTCTTTTCACTTGTACGATATATACAAATCAAAGGATTAAACTTTTCCACGATCTAAGGCAATTTCATCCTTTAAATACCCAACTTCTTTTAGTTGGTAATTCCGAATTGTCATATGAAGACAACTGCAAAATATTCTGCTCAGTCCAACATTACATAAAATCAACCAAACGCTTTTGAGACTCACCATATTTAGCAGGCAATCTTATTCAATTTATTCATATATAATTATATAAGTTTATTATTGACAAGACCCCTGTTGTTTCTTTTTTATGTTCTTTTTCCCCAAATGTAGTACATGTTAATGCAATTGAATTGTATCTTCTTTTTTTGTACTCTTATATCTTTTTGTACACTGACTAGTCACAAATATGTTTGTCTATATAAGTCACATGTACTCGTTTCTCCTTTTTAAAGTTTTTTCCCTAATGTAGTACATGTTAATGCAAATTAATTGCATCATTTTTACTCTTACATCTATCTATACATTGCCACTAATCACAAATGTGATTGCTTTTATAAGTACACATGTACTTGTACCTCATACTTATTTCAACTCTTTTTTTTTTCTTTCCATTTTTTTGTAGCTATTATATTGTAAATTTATTATTTACCACACATGTACCTAATTAGTTGTCATTGTTGTAAATTAAATATGTAAATATTTGCATTAGGGAAGACCCGTTACTAATGTTGCGAGAACTTGTGGGTCGACCCTTTTGCCTATTATATGTACAATTGACGTAGTTATCTGTTTATATATGTATATATTGGCAATAAAATATGTTTAAACTAAACTTAAAAAATGTGTCCTTCCGGTTTGTGCACAGAGCGTCTGACTTTTTTTTTTTTGGAAGAATACGCTTTTTCCTAGTGCCTAATAAGCGTCCACATAACTTGTCCGAACCGCAACGTCTTGCACATCGGTACAAATATGGGCAGTGTTGTTTTTGTTCCAAAATTTAACTTTAAATTGACAGGGAATCGATCCAACGCGAAGCGATGAAATCGGGATCGATCCCTCTACGGTAATATGCGATATACCGAATGAGATATTTACTATCGAATTAAAAATGTGTCATTCCGTGCTGTCATTAGACAGTTCTTTTCAAATGTTATGGGGTGAGTTGAAGTCGGATCGATTCCCGATTGAGGCAGTGCCTTATTTCATATTAATTCTTTTGAAGAAACCATTTCTAGTTCTCCTCTAATCTTTTCTCATTCCTCCAATAGAAATTTAAGGGCTAAATATAGTACTTACACGTTCTGATCCGTGCATCCTTTTTGTTTGGAACATGTACAGGAACGTTGTAAACTACTTCATTGCAATCAACGAATAAAAGCCATGCTAAAAGGACAACACAAATCGCTACGAGCCTTGAAAATCGCATAACAAACCCTGTTGTAGAAGAGAGAAAAAATGCACGTTAATATGATTCCATGAAAACTTCGTTAATAAAAGCAAACCGTTATATCATTTTCATCCACGTTAAAAGGTAACTTACGTTAAGGTAGTTCTGCACGTTCGGATCAAAATTTTTTCTACAATGTAGAATTTTATCAAACCTTCCTTTTTCAAAATTTCTGAATGTACATAGAAAATTCGAAAAATAAAAAAGATAGGGTCGTGTGCTCGAGTATTTGCAAGACTGATTTGAAATATTTTGACCTAACACAAGTTTTCATAATGGGAGTCAATGGGAAAATCACAATTTTGATAATATTTTCGCGAACATTTATTTTCCACAATGTAGATTTTGATGGAACTTCTCAGTCGTAAATACACTTATGGCCCATGATATGGTGAAAAAAATGTGATGGTCCGTGTGCTTGTTTCCGAGATAGTTGCCAATTATTAAAGAGATCCACGCATTTTTAGCTGATTTTAAGACATTTTTTTTTTGGAAGTTTTAACATGTCAGATCTTTTAATATCATATTTAACTTTAGAAGATAGTAACGTTGCCGTTGAAATAAATTTACCCACCTATTGTCTTTATTTCATGAAATGATTTTAATTGCCGTACAAGGAATCCAGGCTTTATTCTACATTTTCTGGATAAATGACGTAACTCCAATTCTTCCGGTTTATCAAACGTGCAGAATACATTAACGTAACGTAAATGACGCCATATCTCGTCTATAAAACTTTTTATTGAATGTTAAACATGTAGCTGCATCAGTTTTGTTTAGTTTCGCAGTAAATTTTTCTTATATATACCATGCGTCTTGCTAACCTGACTGCTACTTGTGTGACAAAAATGTTATAAATTGAAGATTTTCTATATGGAAGGTATTTTCTGTCATAATACAGATTACTATATTGCATATTTTAAATTGGTAAGTTCTAACTTTCATGTGTGTAATTTGATTATTGAAACTCAGAAATATTAGCCAGCATTATGCCAGTTTCTTACAATCTCGAATATATTTTATTATATATTGCAACTGGACTCTTACAACTTATATGTGTTTAAATTGTAAATCCCAATTTCTTCAGCCGTGAAACACATTTTAATCCATGAAGCTACATTTAGTTTGTTACTTTGTATTTTAAAGGATGCACGTTGTATTTTGTAATTATAATGCATGTCAGCCTGCAAACACCATTACGCAGCAAACATATAGAAAAACAATTGTCACTCACAAGTAAGGAAGACAGAATGCACCAGAAATATTATTCCCGGCCACATAGAAATTAAGAACGAGAAATACCGCTTGGCTACGGTATTCTGTTAGGGCCAGCGCCTGCTCCTATAAATGTGAAACGTGAAATTATGGTAGTTCTATTTATCGGACGAAGGGCGAGGAAACGATGACGTTGTGAAACATATGGACTTGCAAATGTGACAGAACGACAATATATTTTCGCACTTCAACATAATACTATAGTGCTTTGCCGTTGTAAAGTCACGAATATATACCGCATTGTCACAATTGTGTATTCGCACTTCGTCATCATATTGTTACCGTCTTGTAAGGCATGTGCATAATATGGAAAACGGCAAGGCAGATGATAGTTAAGAACTTGGTAAGGCTCCACCTTCGAATATTTTACTATTTTGGCATTATCTGAAATGTCGCGACCCTTGTGATTGTATACTCATATGATATGCAGACGTGTATATATAGGTGCTGGATAATGAATTCGACCATGTCATAGTATATGGGTAGCCACAGTTGCATGGACATACCAAACTAGATCGCTTGGTGGTGTTCAGACGTAGAAAATATTTTGTTAATGTCCAAAAACGTGTCCAACCATGTACCCAATACATATACCCATATCATACATGAACGTGTAGGTATAGGTCCTTTCTACCGTTAAGAGATGATGTTCCTAAGTTAGTCATAGTTAACAGGCCATATCATAGAAGATGAACGGTTTTTAACCAGGTTCAAGCCCCTATGACTACGACGTTATACCCATTATCATAATTGCAGTAAGCATCTTCTGTAAACTATATTCGAGTAGCTTTGCAGCCTTGTTGGTCCGGGCAGGTATAGTATGGTAATTTTAAAATGTGTTTATATACATCTACTATGTTAGAGATCGAGTGTCTTTATGCTGGGTACCTACACATCATGATATGGTCAAGTAAACAGAGTAGAGTGCTGTTCTCGACTAAGCTGTCGGATTCGACCCAAGGAGCATTCACGATTGCTGAAGTTGTGAAGTTTAAGTTAGCCAAGATTGCCCTTTGATCTCCAAACCCACTAGACCGCCCGATAAAATGTCGTATTTTTGGAATATTATTGGACTTTGACCTAGGAGATGGGCCCATGACAGCCTGGTTCGCATCTGATTGGATCTTAGTCCTCTAGAAACGGGCATGTTCGTTTCTAGCAGTCAACAAAGTATCATTTATGACAACTGCCACCGAGTTATGAAGATATGACTTCTCAAACAAGCCTAAATCTAACCATCCGATTCGGATTACTAGTATCCTCTTTTTGAGAAATATAAGAATACTTCCAAACTACACCATTTTCAAGTTCAACTTAAGGTTTTATGCAGTTTCAACCAAACCCTGCAGCCGATCAGAAGTCTACTGATTTGTTACTTAAAATAAAAGGGAACCAGCAATTCTGGTTTCTTCTGTGTTGTAATTTCTGTATCGGGTCCCAATAGTACTGGTACCCTTCTTAATTCTAAATTTTATCGTTTAGATTTTAATTATGTCTTCCACATGTAGTGTGGGAGATATAGAGAATCCATCATTGGTCTTCGGTTAAGATCAGAAAATCCCAACCCGAGATCGCACCGCTCAAGTCTTAAACGAGGCTGAGCCGAGTTTAAGACTTGAGCGGTGCGCCCGAGGGTTGGGATTTTCCGATCTTCACCGAACACCAATGATGGATTCTATTTCTCACTTACCACAACAGAAACAATAAAAACAAGCATAAAAATATGAAACTATTTAAAACGCGGGAAACTGGCGTCCGTAAGCAGAAGTGACGTCGTGACATTTCAGTGACGCACAGTAACAAAGTTCCGCTTTAGTTTTATCGTTTGTAGCGTAACGGTACGTTCTTATCATAAAGTAATGAATTTTGAACCGAGGAATACACTATAAGGAACGGAGAGAAAAGATAAAGGTTTTTAATTATTTTACATAAATAATATGTATATTCAGTGCATGAAGTAGTCCGTCACAGGAGTGTGGGATAACCCGTGTGAGATAAGATTTTCCAGCACTTCTAAAAATAGAGATTTTTCTGTCCGGTAAGTGAGAAATAATGATTCAGTACTGTCCGTCTGCCTGTCCAACTGTCTTGCACAATACCTCCGACACCACTGGACGATTTTTACACCAAACCGCACGGATTTACACCAAACTCCACAAGAGTGATTAGTGCCAAGCCTAGTTGTGAACAACGTCACCCTTTTTCAGTTTGATGATTTTCAGCGGAGTTATGGCCCTTGATTTATCAAATTTTATGATATTTTGCCCACTCGTCTTATAGTATTGGGCAGCTTTCCACCAAATCTTACAGAAGTGATCAGAGTCAAGTCTTATTATGCATATTATTGACAATCCGGTTCAGTTATTTTAGGGGGAATGAATACCCGTCGTCAAATTTTATGATATGTTAACTTTCCGGTTCAGTGATTGTAGTAGAGTTATGACCCTTGATTTGTCATATTCTACACAGTGTTTATACTAATTGTTGTATACAATAAGGCAGAATTTCACCAAACCTCATGAGCGATTAGGTGACGCCTATTTAGGCATATTGTCGTCATATCAGATTAAATGATTTTCAGCTGAGTCATGACCCTTGATTTGTCCAATTTTTTTATCTGTGCTACTCCTTCTATACCACTAGTTGGAATTCGACAGGAGATACCCCTGCCAAGCTTAGACGTAAACCTCTAGTTTGTTGTTCCTTTAAGGAACACATAGAATTGGTAAGTCACACTTGACTGAGCAACTGACCTCGCAAACTTGTGTCATTACAAGCTGGCCAATCAAACTCTGTGGCCTTAGAAATTACCTCTGATGTTAAAATCATTCTTTCCTAATTGAAGCGACTCTCTGACTGAACGCGCTCTGCGGATTACATATTACTAAACCCGAGGATGGAAAAGTGGCGTTGTTGAAACATGCCAAACACACTATTTGTCACAAAGGTTAACATACGTCGTTACCTTCGAATGCATGGGCAAAATGTGAAAACAAACTCCATTGCGCCCCTCCCATTGTGCGCAACAAATTCATGCATCGAATGCCCGGATGTCACGTTCACGAGATTTAGGACAAATACTACTAAACTGTAGCGATGAATTACTTGATCAATGACCATTCAGTTTGTTGTGTGCGAGGACGTAGACTGTTAGCGCATCAAATCACTACATTAGGATGTTAAACAGAAAAAATAAAGCGAATATATGTCAATAAGGTAGAATGGTCTTGTCCGGGGTTCCACACACTGATGAATAATATTTAAAACAGACGTAAACAAAATTTTACAAGATGATTATTAATATATTTTTATATAGATGTGCTCTAAAAGGAACTTTTGCTATGCTTTAACTTGTAATTATATCTTGTTTAGTTTTATGTTAAAAGCTGTAGCTTCTAACTTTTCGCTGTTTCGTAAAGTATATTACACAAAGTACAATATGTACCAAACACAAAAATAATTTAAATAGGCATAAGATAAGGTATCGGGAATTTAAACTTGGAGATTATACTGATTAAGGTAACTGCGCATTTGCAATAATGCAATTTACACACATGAACTTAAAAATTGATACAAGACATAGTCGAATTTATTATAGGTATTACCTTTTACACACATGTAAGTTAAGAGTTGTCAGTTTGGTAAATTAAATTTAATTATTCAATACAGAATTATGGCGGATATCACTCACTATATTCTTGGGTCAAAAGTGCGGGTCGGAACGGATGCGGGAAACGATCGTGATCATCATCATATCTTTTCAGATATTCATTAGTAATGCAAACTTTCTCTACAGTTTTGAAATATATATAAATGTATAAACGAAAAGGTACACATACTTCACATTTAGCACAAAGTGACTGCCACTGTCCAGAATTAAACTTCATTTAGAAAAGATTTTATAACAGACAACATTGCAGAAATTTAAATACATATATATGGTTAAAATATTTAAAAAAAAAAAAAAAAAAAATACGCAGCTGCTTATTTTTACGTGTCTGTAATTTCGATTTGTAGCAAATATTTAGGTGATACTATAGCCCTTCCTTTAACGATTGTCAATAATCAAAAACGTCAAATGTGATTATAAAACATAAAAAATGGGTAATACCTGATTTCCTGACTTTAAGCTCCAAAATCTGGACTGCTTCCGGACTTGATCCAGATATCAATGTACCAAAAAGGAGTGTCAAATAAAACTTTAAATGTCACAGCGGTCTGACACGTACTATAGTGACCTGGTTCAAACCATAAAATGCGCCGTAAGACGAAGTGACACAGTTTAAGATACTGTGAAATCATTAATTTTGGTGGGGGACTAATTTTCGTGGATTTCGTTGTAGAGTCAATCCACGAAATTTAATCCCAACGAACAAATAAAATTCCCATTTATTTTATGTTCAAAAGTTGAAATCCACGAATTCATATCCCCACGAAATTGCCGTTTTGACCAAAACCACGAAACATGCCCACGAAATTAAATGATTTTACAGTAGTTATATGCTGCTAGTTTTGTATCGGGAAATATGCACGCGTTCTGCAGCGGAAATATTGCGCGACTTCTTCCGCTAAAGAACGAGTGCATATTTCCCGATGCAGAAATGATAACCTTTTTATTACATACGTATCTACACGTATAAATGTGTTTGTAAATACTTACTTTTTTCAAGGAAGAACTACTTTTTAGAATAATATTTTACATGTTTATATTGTTTGAGTCATATCAAATGAAACTAAAACTGCGGCATATTAATCTTTTTTAAAGTTCTGTTAAATCTGAATATGTGTGAAAATCCTAAATAAGTGCCCAGCCATGGGACTTTTGCACCTCTTCCTGACAATAAACTACAATCAAACATGTCCTTTTCTCGTTATTCTGAGCCCCTTAACTAGTACTTAAAACCATCAAACAACAACAAAAACATAAAAGTATTAGCTGCAAATGTGTTTTGCTACATTATTTGCATTATCACTGAAGGAATATTACTTATAAACCTTTTTATTTTATCAATGGACCGTATATAACAGGGAATGACAGCAGCCATTAGCAAGACGCAAAATCATCGGCCATATACGTCTGTCATACTCATTACAACTAAATTATCAGTATAAATGAAAACTACAATACAGTTTAGTGGGAAAAGGCCGCGACTTTATTTAAAGATTTCTCATGGCAACTGGCAAGGTGAGATAATGTTTAAAATGCACATACTATACAAACAGCTAAAGATGTACCGTATGATTGAAAATAACCGAATTTCATTTGCCCCAGCGACACTGCAAAGGTACAAACAAAATACATTATTTAAATAAGAATACAATTTGAATCAATCGAAAGAACAATTATCCCAGCAATGGCTGCAAAAGGGGGAAAACTATTAGTAATAAACATTATCAAGGAACCAATTCGATTTTAATCATTATTTTCCGTCTTTCGTTATGAATCATCTTGCCTAGTGCCATACCTGATATGCACTTATGTCAGTTGAAGGGCCACTAAAATTATTATTTTATATACGTTATGAGTAAATTAAACTGCTTAATAAAATAATAATTGTCCCAAGGTTAATGCAAACGTTACTTTTATTATATCAAGGTAGAAATCTGTTTAAGGATTAGCAGTATATCAGAAAACCATACAAATGTTTGGTGAACGAACAACATCTCTATAAACAACCCATCTATCAAATACATTTTTACCGGTCTGTCCCGTAGAATCGTTTACTTAGATATTCTAAAAGATTTGTCCCATTACAAAAAATAATGCCATTTGAACATAAATAAAATTCAACGACAGTGAAAAACGATGTTTGTTTAAACCTAGTCATGTAAATATGAAGCACTCGTACATTGCTGCAAATGCACCAAAGGAAGATAAGTAACAGTATCTTTTATAGAAACGATGATGAGGTTTTATAGCCGCTGAGCTGACCAAAGTGTGGCCCCTTCATGTAGGCCCCTTTCGAAACCTAGCACATACATATGAGTAAACTGACGATGGATTGTAGAATGAAAATTGTTTTATTTGCTACATTTAATTTTGATGTAAAACAATCATTACTTTCTATGATTTGATGATGTTAAAATTTTCAAGGTAGATATTAAACATACGTTTATGTTTCTCATAAATATACTTTCCAATTTTGCAAAGCATTTTGGTGTCCTCATGGAGGCAAGCCCCTTTAATGTGGCTAACCAAAAATGTTTCATTAATCAGCTCAATAGATAAAATGTATGTATCGGGGGCGATCCATCCTAGACAATTATTACGATTTGTTTATATGTATATAAACCTTTTATATAAGATACTTGCCTTTTCTGAAATAGAGATGTTTCACTGCAATAAGTGGCTGCAGATACAAATCATCCTGTTAAATGAATGCTCATCTAGATTTTGATCGGACGTCCATCAACACAACAGGTATACAACACATATAGACAATCACTGGAACCATGGCGACAGCAAGAAATTTGTGAACCGTTGTGCCAATCGATGGAATCTGTGATGACAATTATTTAGCCAATGCCGCTGAAAAATATGAATAAAACAGCAGCACAACGGATGTAAGATTATGGTATTGGTCTAATATGTGATACTCCTTGGGAAAAAACTCGTGAAGAGAAAAGCACCTGTAAGGTGGCTAGAAAATACAATCTGGCTGTCAGACATGCGTGTAGTCACCGGGTGACCCATACCATTTCTGATACCTTATAACAACGACTATTTGTTTTACAACTTTAACTTTTAATGTTGACCTGGATGTATTCCTAAATTAGTACGAAAAATAATGAAAGAGTTGAACATTAAAGACTATCTATGACAATTCACTTGAGCGCTAACTGGACAGGTCGAGGACAACATGTTATGCCCGAATCACACAAAAAATAATACCAAATAAACAGGAATCCAAATTGCCATGCCCCTATGTGCGGAACTCAAATTAGCTGTGAACAAAATTTACTTGTACGAATTTTGCTATTTTAACTAAAACCTACTTGTTCAAAGGACAAAAGGATACAGTACATTTGTATTGCGCATACAGTTTTATCCCAAACACAGACCTGCACTGACCAAACAGACGGATACGCTTCAAGGGGGTACTCTTTGGTGGGACCCTGGTTGTTAGAGGTTTAGCAAAGACATTTTTTTTAAAATTATTTTACTTTCTTTTTGCAATTCTCGACGCTTGGGGACGTCCGATGAGAAGCTTACTTTACCTTGAAGTATATAAGCACAGGTCTTTTAAGGGAAGCCGACAGAGACGACACTTCAGCCGACATTTTTTTATAGTCAAGGCTGCCTCTAACAGTTAAGGGGTTTTATTTTTAATTATTTTATTTACTCTATTTTACCTCTTAAACCAATATAAACCGTGTACTTGTGCCCCAACAAAAATAGTACATAGCTGCACAGATTATGAAGACGTGGCTGCAGGCATATCATCTGCCAAACCAGGGATATAAACTAGCTATTTTCCTTTAGGGACCCAGACTGTCCAAAATAAATGTTAAACATTGGGTATATTGGGCATTTTATCCAACAATTTAGGGACTCAACCAAAATTTTAGGGGTCAATGGCTACTGGGCCCGTGCTTATTTATATCCCTGCTAACGCACGCTTACACGCTTATAATCCGCCTATATATTTATCATTACATTTTTAAGCTGCCGTAACCACCGGGCGGCAGTATATATAATTCTTTTTAACTAATAGTACATATGGACAAATAATTCCGCAACGAAGCATTCATGCTGACATTTCAGTCATTACACCAAACGGCACAATGAAAGGTACAATAGCTCAATGCTTTAGCTCGCAGCGCCGCTGTGAAACTTATAAAGAACGAAAAACAACTTCCTGTGCCCCATTAATAATTTACTGATATTTTTTCACTTTTTTATTAATTCAAAATGAGCACAAATAAAATTAACTTAATAATTAGAAACCTATTATAACTGAAAAACTTATCTTACATAATCAGTGCTCAATGTGGGCCTTGAACCCGTGACCTCTCACACTTCGATAGTTTTTTTATTATTATTACTTTTTTCAGTTTGATAAGCTATAAACTGAGCTCACCAGGTGCTCGTAGATCTACTTGTAAAAATAAAAATAAAATAAAACGGGCTAAAAATGGAAAATAATAGCTATTTGAATGTTTACACTTGCTTTCACAATATAAACAATATTGCTAGTGGTTCAAATTAAACATGCAAGCAGCATTTTCAACAGCCTGGCAGACCAGAAATTATGTGTGTACGCTCAAGCCTATAGTACTCATAAACATAAAAGGTGTATATAGCAAGTAATTCCAATCTTTTACATATAATAATAGTGAGTCTTTTTTAGTGTTTTAGTGTTGCAATTCATTAAAGGAATAAACGTATGTACTTAATAGGTGTAACCCAGAAGCCCTTTCGAGCTTGTCACATAACGGCTGAAAGAAAAAATTCCCCCCCCCCCCCCCTCCCCCACCCCAATAAAGTGTCATTTTCAATTTTCTATAGCTAGTTCCTGTTTTTCATCATTATGGGCCTATACTTGACATTTCGTACCATTTTCAAGGAGACTTTTTGCATTTATAGAAAAGTAAATAAGCTTTATTACACTGATTTCATGTAAGAGTGTCGCTAAACCTATTGTACGTTGTATTTAGAATCTTTTGGAACCATTTTCAAACTGTTTTCATTCATGACCTACCAAAATTTATGATCATTGGCACATACTTTTCATTGTCTGTGCATTCAAATATATATTGTCGCCAAAGCATAAATTAGATACGTTATCTTCATCTGTTAAATTACTATGAAGTGAAACAAATATGAAAATCTTATCTTTATTAATAATGTCCATCCACTACAGACAACATTTATAATATGATTTTTTAGTTTGATAAACAGTATGTTACTGTAACAAAAGCCACATACATTATTGGATGGTTGATGCATGATTTCACATTAGCAATCTTTTTTTTTCTATTTTCCCTTACGTGAGCAGAAGAACACTGGTAACGTACATGAATCTTTGCGTACTTGGAATTGAAAAGGAAGAAGAATTTAGATGGGTGAAACCAGATACGTGATGAACAGATACGTTACAGAGATTTTAAATTCAGAATGTCACATGATTCTGCGTTTTAGAAATGCATAAGTGATAGAATTGATATCATATAATCACAAAAGGTATGAAATAAATGTTTCAGAAACGAGGAGTACAACTCAAACAAATTGTTCCGATCTGAGTCTGACCTTTGTTAGACCTCCGTAAAACATAGTCGATAAGCCTATATACCAACTGAGATCTTAGACATCATGTATGGCTGTAAATGCACAAATTGACACCATTTATAATGTTCTCAAACTAATCAAATACGTTTACATCGGATTTTATATCGAAATATGTAACCAAAGTGGCAATTAATTTTTATCTTTAGCGGTCATTAATTGTTTCGTTTTTAATTATAAACACCTTTATACAGTGAGTAAATCTGTTCTAAATAGTGTCTGATACGTTACAAAATACCCCCAGGCGTGCATTCGTAGTGCACATATTCATATCAGGTATGACTGAATTTGAACTGTGATATTGATAATACTATATAATGATGTTTAAGCTGCTATTTGTGTTAAGGATCCAGAATTTACGTTACTATACTAAATGCCAGGCTGTCAAACTTATCTAACTTGATGTAGGCTTCAATTTTATTTCTTCCTTTAAACCACAAGAACTTCGTAAACATAAGCTTAGCTAGAAATGAAAAGGTAAGACATGCATCCATAGTTAAGTTTAAGGAATCTAAATATAACAAATAAAATGCTTTATTTCATATATAGATGACACTCAAAATCAATGCCTTATTATAATTAAAGCCTTGAGATGTCTGGTGATTGCGGGTTTTGTTAGAGTTATTTTCATTTTAAATGCCAATCTATAAATATAAATGTATAAGAAACAAATACTAATGTGCCTCATATCTAAGATAAACTCTGCCTGACCTTACATGAACAGCTGGAAGTCAGTGATGTAACCATGGGCTGGACAGATCTTATATAGTGTGAATGGATAGAGGATGAATAAGAACTGCTTGATCGCTGATAATTCATCCGCATTGTTCATGAATGGGACTACTTTGTGTAGCACATTAACATCACTTGGATGTGATTTGGAATCAAATAAAGATGCTACATGATTGTCAGAAATACACTTAACTTTGGTAGCGGGATAAACCCGCAACCAAAAATAGTTTGATAATAACGTATGTAGTTATGGCAATTTCAATACCATTAAAGGAATACGCTTTAAAATGTATTTTCAACTAGCATAGTGTGCCTATGTAGATTTTAATCCCATACAGTTTTTGTATTTTCAATACTACAAGTTGTATTAAACTAGAAAAAAATATTTTTCACTAAATTGAAAGATTATAAAAGTGATATTTGTTGTAAGATTTTGACCAATGATGCATTTATATTTATCAAATTCTAAAATTGCCTGTACAACTAAGAGATGTCGTTTTCATGTAAACTTCACATTTCTGGCATTTATTGCATCAGTCAATATCTGATAGTAATTCCATCACTTTTGCATCCATAAAGCACAAAAAACATTCCGAATTTAAAATACCGGTAACGTATCTGGTTTCAATGTCTAAATTCTTCTTCCTTTGCCATTTCGTTTACTTAAGAATTTCATGTTAGTGAAATGCGTATGGACATTTCTTCAGTTTCTGTAAAGGAAAATTAAAAATTTGATTGCTGACTGTGAAATTATTCAGGCATCATTCAGTAATGTATATGGATTTTGCTATCATAAGATATGGTTTATCAAAATTTGAAATCATATCATAAATGCTGTCTGTTATGGGCCATGGTAATACTTTATTGTCAAACTTCAATAGACTTAAATATCTTTACAATGTCTTATAAAGATAAGATTTTCACATTTGTTTCACTTCCTAGTAATTTAACAAATGAAGGTTACGTATATAATTAATGCTTTGGCGACAATACATATTTGAGTGCACGGACAATAAAACAGTATATATCAATAAATGCGGTATATTTCAACCATCGCTCAAGTCTTAAAAAGTGAAGTTAGTTGAAATATCACAATTGACTGAAAAAGAAGAATTACTTGTTAAAATTTACAATTGATGGCACAGTGATTTCTCGATTTTCAGCACAATTATGCTTATTAGATTGATAATTATGTAATGCACTGCATTCTTTATTATTAATTTTGGTAAGTCATGCATTAAGACAGTTTAAAAAATAATACCAAAAGACTCATAATACAATGTATAAATTACAATGTACAAGTTTAATCAAGATTGTTGAGCAACACAAAATAAGAAAATTTTACACTATTACGTAGAATAAGTTTACATGTCTATATAAAGCCTCCCTGAAAATGCTACAAAATGTCAAATATAGATCCAAAATGATGTAAAACAGGAACTAGCTTACAGAAAAATAATTAGAAAAAAAAATTCTTTCAGCCGTTATGTGACAAGCTCGAAAGTGCTTTAGGATTACCTATTAAGTACGTTTATTCCTTTAATGAACTGCAACACTAAAACACTTACAAAGACTCACTATTATGTAAAAGATTGGAATTACTTGCTATATACACAAAAATGTACACCTTTCACTAGATTTATTGGACACAATGTGACCATTCAGACATGAATCCCTAGGAACATTGTAGAAAACACGCATAAACATTTACAAGCCGCATGAGAAGCAGAC
Source organism: Mercenaria mercenaria (assembly GCF_021730395.1). Taxonomy (NCBI): domain Eukaryota; kingdom Metazoa; phylum Mollusca; class Bivalvia; order Venerida; family Veneridae; genus Mercenaria; species Mercenaria mercenaria. Next base: position 20,359,633 of record NC_069367.1, on the reverse strand, counting down.
TACATGATTTCAGTGCATTTTCAGTGGATTCCTACCACCAACAAACCTGTTTAGTACATGGGCGCAGCCATTAAGGTTGACACAATGTGATCATAAACAAAAGTCATGTGATCACCCGCCTTGAGCTTAAATGCTGCATATAATCAAAGAAACAAAACTTTGACAGGATATAGATCATTTATCATATTTATCGTTTTAGTTCGAGATTTCGTGGGGTGGTTTCAGCCAATAGTATTTATAGATTAAGTGCCCCCCCCCCCCCCCCCCCACACACACCCACCAAACATATACGGACAAACGACTGACGGACGCCACGTATCGAATGGCACTTACATGAACATCAGGCTACTGCACAGAGACGGGTATTGGGACGTTTGTCAGAGTCATGAGAAGTGAAAGATATTTCTCTGAGGTTTTACAGTTCTCCTAGTGCAGTCTAGCATTAATCTAAAGTTTCATTTGTGTGTGCGTGTGTGTTATTTTTTTAATTCATGGGGTAGGATCTGAATTACTTTTTATCTGATACTCATAATAAGGCAACATCAACTATTAGTTGTGCCCCTGTTATTTGATGGGAACATGGTTTTGTTTGTTTGTTTGTTTTGGGTTTAACGCCGTTTTTCAACAGTATTTCAGTCATGTAACGGCGGGCAGTTAACCTAACCAGTGTTCCTGGATTCTGTACCAGTACAAACCTGTTCTCCGCAAGTAACTGCCAACTTCCCCACATGAATCAGAGGTGGAGGACTTACGATATCAGACACAATGTCGTTTATCAAATAGTCACGGAGAACATACGCCCCGCCCGAGGATCGAACTCGCGACCCCGAGATCCGTAGACCAACGCTCTTACCTATTGAGCTAAGCGGGGGAACATGGTATTGTGGTCATTAAAGAAGCTGGAGGGAACATTATTACCTAAGACGAAAATAAATATTTCTGGAAAGTTGTCATATGACCTGAAATGTGTATGGTAGGACTCACTGTGGCCTTACTGGTAAAGGCCATAGACATATTTGTTAAATATTATTTGAACATGCCTAAATTGCATAGATATATACACCTTATTATGAGTATCAAATGAAAAGGTCATTCGCATCCTACTCCATGGATTAAAACCCACAAAAGATGAAAAAGGTTATCAGAGGTTATCCTAGAAGACGTTATACAGCATTTATAAATGATAGAAACTTTGCAGAAAAAAAATGTTTTATTCATCAAATAATGTCTTATCAGAGACATTTAACAAGACACTATCAGGAATATTCTCGTAAGTGTCAATTTGATTCTTGCTAATATAATAAAAAGTTAGACAAATATCGAAAACTCAAGGCTGTCCGTATCTCCCCATTATAATCAATAAATTTAATTGTAACCTATTTCGGCTACAAAATGAAACATTAAACACCTGTAAATCATATTAAGGACTAACTGGCGATTTTAGACTTTTATTGTTAGTTTTCAAATTTGCTACAAGCGCTAATAATGGTGATAGATGCGTTACAATTTCCGTATACATGTATGCAGGTGGTCGAACTGTGTGTCTCAGGGATACAGACAGGTAACAGTGCGTTTTTTTTATTAAATTTTATTTTTACCACGTTATTTAGTTTTTTTTTTCATTTTGCCAAAATTAAACAACAATTACTATTGAAGGAAGGGCTTATCTTCTATATTTGTTGACCAGTATTATGCACAAAGAACACAGTTCTAAATGGCTTTGAAAATTTGTATTTTGAAAATGGAACTGATATGTTGCGAATAATTACATTGTTAAACAATCGTCAGATAACAATCAACAGAATGTTTTCGTTTAAAGCATGTAATTGCAGATACTTGTATACTATAGGTCTAAATTGTTCATCACCACGTTTGTTGAATATCAGGGGCGTAGCGTGATCAGTTTAGATGTTACTCAAGGGAAGAGTGTAGGGGAGAGGAATCCCCTCCTCCGGCTGGGTCTAGGGAGCCTCCCCCGTGTAAACTTTAGAGCAAACCTAGAGAAAGCAGGGTGGCTTCTGGTGACTTTTCTCACCAAAACTATGCTTCCTCAGTTTTGAACAAAATATTCACAAACAGCTCGGAATGTAAAGAACGGTTTATATAAATTGATGAAAGATACAAATCGGGGCCGGTGTGATGGGGCTGGCATTTTGGAAGGACTTGAACTAGGCTGTTTATTTATTCAGGACGAAATTTGTTATTCACAAATTAAGCAACATGAGCTCTTTTTCCAAACTTATTTGTTGTATACAAAATTTGCATTCACTATACATTTTGCTATGGAAAGACAAAAGCGTTAAACATTGCAGTAATAATATCAGTGACGGTCCTTTCCGCGAGATTGCACGCGTAATCTGACGTCCTTCACCAAAATCATGAACAAAATGGCCTCGTTCCAAACATTCTTTCAAAATTGGACGCCAAAACATTCAAAAAGAACATTTAATTAATTATAGCTTTAACTAATTTTTCTGACGTCAAAGATCACAACTGAATGATATGACTGTATAAATTATCACTGGAGTTAAACATATTTTAAATGAAAACCAGGAACTGTATTTTTATCAGAAGGCGAATTATAGTTGAACGTGGGTGGGTCGTTTTTACTGTGACTAAAAGATCGATATCTTGACATTTATTTTGATTTTCTGATACTCCTGGAAAGCAAATCAATTATTTTTGTAGCAAGCTGACGTAAAATTGAATGGTATTTTTGTGCGTTTATATAGGCATGAACCAACTGGAAGGCTTCTTGTCAATCAATCAAAAGAATCACTAGCGCGATTCATGAATTTGCAAGAAGTCCCAGAAAATAGCATTCAATTCTTAAATAAAGTACACATGTGTACATACGTGTTACAACGGAATATATGCAAATCACCTTGCAGTAAATACTATAAACTGCCTAGGAACTGATTAGACTGCTGAGGACAAACTTTGACTTATGCACAACTTCAAAACAGAAAAAAAATTATGAAGCTATTTCAATAGATTCTTATTTCAGTCTTCAAGTTCAAATATTTAATTACTAATGTCGTCTACACATTTCCTTTATTATCGTTTCGCGAACTTGGATTTTATATTTCAGCCTAAACATCTGTCACAAGACTTTTGTCTCTGTATCATTATTTACTTGATTTCCAAGGATGTAGAGATACATTTTTTGAAAATCAATGTTCATGACAAGGACGATTGTTATATTAAAATGCAACATGCAACTTGTAAACATTGTAAACATGCAACAGATGGCTAAAATAACCTTGGTCTAGAAATCAATATAATGCTTACAACATTATTCTTTAACTGCAATATTTAAAAGAGAATTTACCGTAAATGCTGGTTATGAGCATTTATTACATATGTGTATCCTATGTTTAAAGAAATCGAGGTATTACCGTATTTCAAAGGTATTGAGGTGTCGGATGTATAATTATTTCATGCGTTAAATAATTTTGAATGATGTATTTTTCTGGCAATACATTTTGAGAAATGGGTGTCAGGGCATAAGAAGGTGACTGGTGTTGAAACTTTGTTTCTCTATAGTCCCCCTTCCCACGACTGAGTGAAGTAGGGATGAGTAGGTGCCTCTTACCATAATGACCCAGAACGTATATTCATAAGGTAGAAATTAATGAATTGATAGTTTATATGACTGATGTTGAGTGTTACACTATGGCAATGCAGATAACAAAGCCTAAATGTTAATTTATAAATTTGTTCTTTTTGCTCCCGTTGATTCTCTTTGATTATGGGATAGATAATTTAGTTGTTTGAGCGTAGCAAAATAGGAAATAATTAACAAATAATCAAGGCCTTCGAGTGGTTTATCGTCTAATTTCCCACGGTTCAGAGTTCAGATGCGTAGAAATTGAACCACGAAGGCGTTAGCCCGAGTGGTTAAATACTGAAGCATCTGAACCGTGGTAAATTAAACAATAAATCACAACATTTCCGTCTTTGTTTAACTGGAAATCAAATCGAGCCATGTTAGCAATGAAAGCCATATTTAAAATGAACAAATATCTTTACAAATTTGTAAATATTTCTACTTTTCATAGGTTGGATCTTTTTGATAAGATAATTAGTCCTATTCTTAACTATAGCAGTGAAGTTTGGGGTTTTGTACATGGCAATGCAATTGAAAGAGTTCACATGCAATTTTGCAAACGCATATTATGTGTTAAGAAAACTACTCAAAACGATTTCATATGGTGAACCGGTAGATTATCTTTCCAGTCAATGCGTTATTATAACATCATAAAATACTGGGTAAAAATATTGCATACAAATGAGAACAAATTTGTTAACAAAGTGTATAATTTATTGAAAAATGATTGTGAAAATTACACAAATAAAACAAACTGGTGTTCACTAGTAAAAACTCTTTTCTGTACGTTAGGTTTTTATGATGCATGGTTTATGAAAAGTGTTGGTAACACTAACCTGTCACGTAAAACAAAGATTAAAAGATCAATTTGTACAAAATTGGCCAAGTAGATTAGGCAATTCAAGCAGGGCTATATTCTACAGACATATTGCTATTTTTAAGGTTCAGCCATATCTAAGTTGTATTAACATCAAACGTTTTTGTACAGATCTTACTAAGTTAAGAGTTTCTTCTCACAGATTGCATATTGAAACTGGTATATGGAATAAGCCAAACTGCACACCTCTAAATGAAAGAAAATGCTTTTCTTGTGATGTTTTAGAAGATGAATACCATTTTGTATTGGAATGTAAAGTATATAATAATCTAAGAAAACGTTTTATTCCCATGTATTACTGGAAAAGACCGAATATGCCAAAATTTACTGAACTGTTGAATTCTGAAAATGTTCACATAATACGAAAGTTAGGGAATATTGTGAACAAAGCTTTTGCTTTAAGAAAAGAAAGGTTATACCCAGCTGCTGTCAATGAAAATAATGTTAATATTTCTTAATATTAGATACTTTCTTTTGTTACAGACGTATGTATTTCGTTCTGTAGTCTGGTTAGATAAATAAATGATTTAATTAATTTAGTAAAGGAACATATGTGCTATATGTACACCTAGACACGTTATACTATAATACTCTAACCTCTCATTTATAGTCATTTTAATTGGTGTTTTCTTAAGGCAAACTGCCATAAGAATCCCAGTTTAATTCTTTCTCTGCAGTGTATTTTGTTTAACGTAATAGTACCATAAAACTATAATTTACAGTTTATTTGATATGTTGATCTTGTGTTTCGTTTCGGCAAGATCAACATTCATATGGTGTACATATTGTGTACATATGATGTGAATATGATTGAAGCTATATATATGTGTGTGTTTGTATAAGCATACAGGATATAACATATATGTTGATTGAATGCTACATTTACCCACATAGTATAAAACAATGATATAACATATGTATTAGTCAAAGGCTAATACATGTATCCACCTTTTACAAAACAATTATATATGTAAAATGACAAAATTCTGTAACATGTGTAATATTCAAAATGTGACACTAGTAAATTCTGTTAAGCACTGAGTTATATTACTTTAATGAAATCATTATTTTTGTATCATCATGTGTTCTTTTAAATGATTGATATGTTTGTAATTGATATGCAATGTATTGTATACCTTCTCCGATTAACTATATCGTTGTATGCATTGGTTAAACTCTGTCCTGCCGGGTATTATGTTTTGTTTGTCCTCATGGGCCATTTGGCCTTATGGAACTTTGAAAAATAAAACTTATCAAACTTATTCATGTTAGAATACTTGGGAATTCATAGTTGTTACAGACACAGTTGTTATTTTACTAGTGATGGACAATTGCCATTAAGAAGATTGTTCTTATGGTCAATAGTAGCTATAGTATAAATGCATCTGAAATCATATGTGTATTTAGAATTTTAAATATATTTAGATTTAAATAAGTATTTACAATAACAAGTGCAAGTGGGGCAAGAAAAAAACAAAATTTAGAAATTTTGATAGAAATTTTGATTAAAGCGCAACAACAGTCTGCCGCCACAAAAAAATCATAACAAAGTCAAGGACCAAGACAACAGCATACTCATATGCTATGACATTGTCCATACTTCCATACCTCCATACCTACTCCTGATCAGTTTTTTTATTGCTTCTATGGAGTTTTTAACCTTTTTATTTTTTTTTTTTGGATCTTAAATGATGCTCAGCTTAGTAACCGAGTATGCCACGCTGCATGAATATCTAAATACAGTGAAACACCGCTCGCTCGAGGTCGCAAGGGGATGATCTAAATGCTCGAGTTATCCATGGTTTCGAGCGACCCAAACATTGACCAACATACGAAGAAAATAGAAGTTTGTTTTACCAATTGTCATCGAGACCATTTGCAGAGGAAACGGTGATGCGTAATAATAACACACTCGTGACATTTTCAAAAAACGTATTACAAACGTTATTTATGATAGATCGTAAATGGCACATGTGAAGAAACAGCTAAGACATTTTTTTTTTATTTTATTTTTTTTATTTGACTATACTGTAATCGAATTCGCAATTTTCTTCTCCAAATTAAGATCTCATAATTATCGTCTCAATTTTATGAAAAGGCTATCTTATTTCCTTTATTTGCATGCAAACAACTGTTGATTAAAATATTAAGATCTCATAATTATCTTCTCGATCCCGCAGAAAAAAGTAATAATTAATAACAATTTTGATCAATAAATTTTTTCTTCCACCTTTCATCAATAAATAATCTCATTATCAGATCAAATATACCGACAAACAAACATTTAAGATAGTCGGGGAATAGACCATGCAATTCTCACGGCGTGCGAAAATTTTGAATTAACCTCAACTCAACTCAACTCAACTATTCTTTTATTTTAACCCTGGTACATATACATATACAGCAAGGGCATAAAACAAAACACATTGTCTTTATAATATACTGACAGTGGTGCCGGAACAAGATAGATATAAATTTCATAATTTTAGAAAGAAATTATATGATAACTATAACAAGAAATTACGTTATTCTTAGAAGGGGGGAGAGACATACAATATTGAATCAGCTACGCTCGTGATCAGATTGGTTTTCCGAAAGTAGTTCTAAATAAAGAACTGAAAGTAGTTCTGTTCTAATTATAGTAAAGGTCAAACTATATATAGTCAACATATATAGTCAAAATATAAAATGTAAAAGTTGAAGTGGATTTTAGAAGAAACTTTTGTAAGTAAATATACTTTGAGTTTACCTATAAACGATTTGGAAAATAATTTACAATATAGTCAACATGTACAATGTAATCTAAAGGGAAAAATATATTTTAAGTACAATGTACTTTGAGTTTACCTAAAAACGTACAATTTGTTTGTGAAAAAGAATGTCAGTGGAACTGAATTAAAAAAAAAAAAGATCCAATTTACGAGTTAAAAACCATGAACATCATGGATAATAGATACATTGCTTAACAACAGAAATTTATCCATCGTTTAGATTACTTTCAATTAGCAGCAGATAAATATTAAACTGCAGTTAAATGCTGGCGGTTACATACATAAAAAATAATATTAGCTGACGGTTAATAAACCAAATAAACATTATAACAATGGTATCGAGTAAGATGAATCGGTGGTGGAATTGGTGCTTTACTAAAACAGACATTTTAGCGAAATTTATTCATTATGGTTCCTAGAAATTTACACAATGGTTTAAGAATTTGTGTGTTTTCAGATGACAGTAACATTTTAAATGATACGTTTTGTCTATTTGACTGCGATTCCTCAAAGAAACGCGCTCTTTGTTGTTGAAAGAAGTCACATTGAAACATATAGTGACTCTCAGAACCGATTTCGTTTTTATCACAGATATTACAGATTCTATCATGATAAGGGATGTTCTCATATCTTAATTTTTCAACCGGCAGTTTGAAATTGGCAGTTCTAAACCTGAATAATGTCAGGGCGTCATCTAAATCTAGAACTTTAAAGTAATTTTCGAAACAGTGTTGGTCTTTAAAAACATTGTATGTACGTCCCTTACTGGATTCCGTAAGTTCAGATGACCACGATTGTTTATATTGGTCTACAAGTGTTTGCTTGACTAATTTATGTATACATTTACTGGTTATTAAGTTCTGATTCAACCATATATCCGGCCTACCAACAGAATTTAGGATTTGTTTGACATGTTTTAACCATTTGTATTCTACATTTGGTTGACTTAACATATAATAATATAGCTGCGTAGATAATTTTGATGATTTGCCCGTTATCAGTCTGTTCCAGAATGAGATCATTCTCGTTTTTACGACAATAGAGATTGGGTATCGACCTAGTTCACCGAAAAGCATATACAAAGGCGTTGAAATCCGCGCTTTGGTAATTTTACGTAGAAAATCATTATGAACTTTTTCTAAGATTTCAAGGTTTTCAAATCCGAATATTTCTGAGCCATAGGTTAAAATAGGTAGCACTGTATGATTAAACAGCTTAATAATGAGATCAATCGGCAGATCTGAGTTATTGGATTTATATAGTAGCATGAACATCGCTTTCTTAGACTGTTCGACAACATGCTTTCTAGCTTTGAGGAAAGATCCGCTGCTAGAAAAAGTTAGACCCAAGTAGTGATATTTATCTGTAATTTCGATTTCTCTATCTCCTAGCTTGAAATTAAAATTTCGAAGTTGACGAGCACCGAAGATGACGATTTTCGTTTTGGCTACATTAACATTTAAGCGCCAAGTATTGCAATACATATTAAATGAGTCAAGACAGTTTTGTAAATCTGTTGAAGTACTAGCAAGAAGGACGGTATCGTCCGCGTAGAGTAGAACTAGCAGCTTAAGCCAAAGTGAAAAATCAGGAGAGTCGTGTAGTTCCACCCCCACAGTACCGTTATCTTCCAAGTAAGTCTGCAGATCGTTTAAATAGATGGAAAAGAGAGCAGGGGATAAATTCTCCCCTTGACGAACACCGATTTCTGAGATGAGAAAAGCTGAAGAAACGCCATTATGTGATATACAAGACTTGATATTGGAGTACATATTATGTATAACTTTGAAAAATTTTCCATTTATAAAATTTCCAAGTAATTTTTTCCACAAACCGACCCTCCAGACCTTGTCGAAAGCCTGAGAAAAATCTACGAAGGCGCAGAAGAGCTTTTGCTTTTTCTTTCTTAAAATTTCTATAATTGATTGTAGGGTAAATAAATGGTCAGAGGTGGAGTATCCTTTTCGGAAGCCCGCTTGGTTTTCATTCATAATATTATTATTTTCTAGGTAACTAGTTAATCTTTGGTTTAGAACAGAAGTAAAAAGTTTTCCCAGGCAACTCAGTATTGTTATAGGTCTGTAATTACTTGGAAGTTTTGGGTCGCCTTTATTTTTAAAGATAGGAATAATGATACCTTCTAACCAAGAGTCTGGAATAATTCCAGAGTCAAAAACGTGGTTAAATAGTTTGGTGTATGTAGGAATAAGTAAGTCCTTAGAAGATTTTATGTATTCGTTAATAATGTTATCTACAGGACTAGATGCTTTACCATTTTTCAGATTTTTGATACATTTCGAAATTTCTTCTTCAGTTACTCTCGAGTTCAACAGCAAATTTGATTCTTCAGGAATATGTAAAATATCATCAGGGTTTTCGGCTCCGTCCATCGAAACGTTTGAGTTTATTTCTTTAAAATGTTTGTAAAAGTCATCAATACTTGGAGACTGATTTTGTTTTGATTTCGGTTTTAAATTATTCAGAAATTTCCAATACCTTTTAGGGCTATTTTCGCTTAAATTTCGTAATTTGCTCGCATTAGAAAATTTTTCTCTTTTAATATAAAAATCCATTGTACGTTTGTATTGCTTACTTGCGTCACGAAGTCGTATCTTATTATTAAAACTGTTGTCTAGGCGGTAAGTATTTTTGGCATCGTGATAATTTTTCTAGCTTTAGCACATTTTGGACCGAACCATGATTTTTTATCATTCAATGGCTTCCGTGACAAGTTACTATTTTTCTGCGGAAATGTTTTAATCGACGAACCGTGGAATAAATTTTTCAAATCATCAGTAAATTTTTCAATAGTTTGCTCATTGATTAGGTCAGAATCGAGATGATCGTTTAATAAAGATAGCTGATCTAAATCGATATTTTCAATAAATGTTTCTTTTAATGTACTATCCCAACTTGGTTTGGGTGTTTGGACATTCTGAACGTTACTGTTTATATCCGATTTAGCATAGCGTGAGCATTTCATCTCCCACGAGAGGGCACAATGACCATCAGAAAAAAGGCTGTCCGTTTCCTGAATTTCAAAATCTGTAAAGTACTCAAAACAATCTGCTGTAGACATGACAAAATCGATGACCGATCGATTTTTAAAGGTAAAAGAACCGTGATCTCTATCTTTGAAAACACGCCCATTTAAGAAAAAGAGGTTATTATTACGACATATTTCTATTAGCCTATAACCGTGTGTATTTGTTCTGAGGTCACAGGAATTACGTTCTAGCGGAACAGACAACCGTTCAAGAATTAAAAATTTATTTAAAAACTCTTGTGACTCTTCTTCAATATCAAAATAGTCACAGAGGAAGTTATCAGCTTGCACAAAATCTTTCAGTTTAGCTACTCTTGAATTTGTATCGCCTGCCAACTGGACAAACTTATACCGGCTACAAAAGGCTGTGATTTCATTTTCAAAAACATTTAAGTCTTCGGCATTAAAAAATCTACTATTTTCAGGCGGCAAATAAATTGCACCAAGTACTAAATCATCAGACAGATTGGTCAAACTTTTGTCAAAGCTTAGCCAAAGTATATATTCAGAGTCATTTTCTAAAACCTTAACATAAGACACAATGTCTTTTCTAACGTACACACCAATACCACCACTTTTCCTGAAATATTTTTGACTACGATGTTTGGCAAAAAACACAAAATTTTCAATATCAACATTATCTGTGGAGTCAATATGAGTTTCAGAAACACAAAACACATCAAAACTATTCACATATTCAATAAAGTCGGGGTAGTTCAATTTCCTTTTAAGGCCATTTACGTTTAAACTGCCAAATTTTAGAGTGTTACACACATTTTCACTGTCTAACCCCCGGTTGGCCTATGTAGAGGTTTTTTGTTCACAGTTCGATTTCGAATTACCAGCCCAAGGACGATTGAATAACGATCCGTCGTTGATAACGTTTGTGTTCGACCTTTCCGGTGGTTTGCCCCTGATGATACGGCGTTGGGGTGAGCGAGATTCCCGTCTCCCACGTCGTGGTGACCTCGATGTATTTCCACGGGTACACCCCTGCGATTCGCTCGACTCGTTGTCAGGCGGAGTGATTCCTGCACTACTTGTTTCACTCCGCGGAGGAATACTTCCAGTATTGATAACAGTGTCATTCCCAGGGCGGGAGTTCCGCATAGCACGGGCGGCACGTGCAGCATATGGATCATATGACGAGTATTGCGGTTTGCCTATTGTCAAGCGGTCACGCTGCATAATCCGGTTCCAATGAGGGAACATATCGGCAAACAAGTGCCCGTCGATAATTAACTTGGCGGGGTACACTATTGCTACCTTACTATCGGGAAAGTCACGCTTCAGTTCTTTGAATTTTGGCCACAATTTACGACGAGCACTTTCAATTTCAGGGGGGAAATCTCGGTTTATACCGATACATTCTGACCGCCGAAGGTGTGAAAAATTTTGACACCTCTGCTCGAGTTTGCCATAAGCAACAAAGAGTAAATTAATACACAGGGACCAGGTGTCATGCTCGAGCGATCGAGTTATCGATGCTCGACCTAGCCATGGTAATTTCACATAGAAAATAGAAGGAAATCAGCCGGGACCGCATGAATTGCTCGAGCGAGCCCGGGTGCTCGAGTCATCGATGCTCGGGCGAGCCCGGGTGCTCGAGTCATCGATGCTCGAGCGAGCGGTGTTTCACTGTACTCTAAAGATTATGCAAAACCCCAAACATATTTTATAGTTCAGAAAATATCATGTCTTTATTCGGACTTTTTTAATTATTTTATACGAACACGCTATAAGTGTCTGAAAGGCAAGAATAGTTACAACGATATGAATTAAAAAAGAAAGAAAACAACTGGTCGTATTTTAACTTGAAAGGAACAGTGGGCGGGAGCGAGGGGGAAGAGTTGTTGGGGATAGCTATATTGAGGTACTCTATGGTGGTCGGGAGCGAGGGGGAAGAGTTGTTGGGGATAGCTATATTGAGGTACTCTATGGTGGGCGGGAGCGAGGGGGAAGAGTTGTTGGGGATAGCTATATTGAGGTACTCTACGGTGTTTGGAGAAGGTATTATAAGAGTTTACATACATTTGGAAAAAAAATGAAACCGTCTTTGTTTAAGCAGGCGATATTTAAGAAAACATCTGATACTGTGTGCTGTATTATTTTTGCATGTAATTATTTCAGATCTATTGTTTCTGATTTTTTTGCCACAAAAAATCCTTCGACATCCATCAAATACACCATAGAAGAAATCTGAATAATTTTCCAAAATTGCTTCTGTCTCCTTGTGGTGTCCTATAAAACGTAAAATGTCGAGCAATTATTTTATTGTTTTGACAGACAAAAACAATCCACGATAGCGTCTTTCTTTTAACGTGTTAGGATGTAATGTGACATAGAAAACAAAAATCTAAGTATGTGACACACGAACATTTTGATAAAGAAATTGAAAATTCAGATTTCTTCTCTGTGGGTACCTACGACTTTAGCCTAAATTGACCCCCCTTTAAAATGAAAACGTAGAAGAACTCTGTAATGATATTCCTCACTAATACTTGAAAAAGTATTATGTAAACGTAAATATGTATATTGTACGGAAGAAATATGTTTTAATAAACTAAATTACGAAAATATAACAAAATATGTTACATCAAATTACATCAATTATTGTTCGTAAATGAAAATATCTAGCCATACACAATGCTTAAATATTCTAAATATCTCCAAATCACCCAAGTTTAGTTAAAGTTATTTGAGAAATGGTAAAAAATAGAGGTAGCTGGAGCATTTAAAACTCGCTGCATAGCTCAATTAAAGGATGCAATTTAGTAATATCAGTTAAGTTGGTCTGCAGTTCGCAGTTCGCAGTTCGCGTTTCGAATTGCGAACTGCAAACTGGTCTGCAGTTCGCAGTTCGCAGTTCGCGATTCGAATTGCGAACTGCAAACTGGTCTGCACTTTACGATTCAAATGTCAACGTGCAGCCTGATCTACACTGTCCTGCGCATTGCAGACAAGAATGCATTTCACGGTTGGTCTGCAGTTCGCGTTTCGAATTGCGAACTGCAAACTGGTCTGCAGTTCGCGATTCGTGTTGTGAACTGCAAACTAGTCTGCAGTTTACGATTCAAATTTCAACGTGCAGTCTGATCAACACTGTCCTGCGCATTGCAGACAAGAATGCATTTCACAGTTAGTCTGCAGTACGCGTTTCGAATTGCAAACTGCAAAACTGGTCTGCAGTTCGCGATTCGTGTTGCGAACTGCAAACTTATCTGCAGTTTACGATTCAAATTTCAAAGTGCAGTCTGATCACACTGTCCAGCGCATTGCGGACCAGAATGAATTTAATATGGTCTGCAGTCTCATTTCGCATTTGCAACTGCGAACTGGTCCGCGGTTCGCGTTCCAAATTGCAAACTGCAATCTTGTCTGCTGATTACAATAAAAATTTCAAAGTGCAGTCTGATCAGCACTTTCTTGCGCATTGCAGACAAAGAAGCATTTCACAGTTGGTCTATAGTTCGCAGTTTGTGTTTCCAATTGTGAACTGCAAACTGGTCTGTAGTTCGCAGTTCGCGTTTCGAATGGCGAACGGCAAACTGGTCTGCAGTTCGCAGTTTGCAGTTCGCGATCTGAATTGCGAACTGCAAACTGGTCTGCAGTTCGGGATTCGTATTTCGAACTGTAAACTGGGACACCAATTTACGATTTCAAATTTCAAAGTGCAGTCTGATCAGCACTGTCCACGCATTGCGGACAAAATGTTTCATAATAAGTCTGTAGTCCGCATTTCGCTTTTCCAACTGCGAACTGCAAACTGGTCCACAGTTCGCGTTCAAATTGCAAAACTGCAATCTTGTCTGCTGATTACAATAAAAATTTCAAGTGCAGTCTGATCAGCACTTTCTTGCTCATTGCAGACAAGAATGCATTTCACAGTTGGTCTATAGTTCGCAGTTTTGTGTTTCAAATTGCGAACTGCAAACTGGTCTGCAGTTCGCGATTCGAATTCGAACTGCAAACTGGTCTGCAGTTCGGGATTCGTATTTTGAACTGTAAACTGGGCTACAATTTACGATTCAATTTCAAAGTTCAGTCTGATCAGCACTGTCCAGCGCATTGCGGACAAGAATGCTTTTCATAATTAGTCTGCAGTTCGCATTTCGCGCTTCAAACTGCGATCTGCAAAACTGGTCCGCAGTTCGCATTCCAATTGCAAACTGCAATCTTGTCTGCTGATTACAATAAAAATTTCAAAGTGCAGTCTGATCAGCACTTTCTTGCGCATTGCAGACAAGAATGCATTTCACAGTTGGTCTATAGTTCGCAGTTTGTGTTTTCAAATTGCGTTCGAATTGCGAACTGCAAAACTGGTCTGCAGTTCGCGATTCGAATTCGAACTGCAAACTGGTCTGCAGTTCGGGATTCGTATTTTGAACTGTAAACTGGGCTACAATTTACGATTCAATTTCAAAGTTCAGTCTGATCAGCACTGTCCAGCGCTTTGCGGACAAGAATGCTTTCATAATTAGTCTGCAGTTCGCATTTCGCGTTTCAAAACTGCGATCTGCAAATGGTCCGCAGTTCGCATTCCAAATTGCAAACTGCAATCTTGTCTGCTGATTACAATAAAAATTTTCAAAGTGCAGTCTGTTCAGCACTTTCTTGTGCATTGCAGACAAGAATGCATTCACAGTTGGTCTATAGTTCGGCAGTTTGTGTTTCGAATTGCGAACTGCAAACTGGTCTGCAGTTCGCAGTTCGCGTTTCGAATTGCGAACTGCAAACTGGTCTGCAGTTCGCAGTTCGCAGTTCGCAGTTCGCGATTCGATTTGCGAACTGCAAACTGGTCTGCAGTTCGCGATTCGAATTGCGAACTGCAAACTAGTCTGCAGTTCGCAGTTCGCGTTTCGAATTGCGAACTGCAAACTGGTCTGCAGTTCGTGATTCGAATTCGAACTGAAACTGGTCTGCAGTTCAAGATTCAAAATGAAAGTGAATTTGAAGGTTACTCTTATATTTTAAAGTAATAGGTCAGTGGTTGTGCTAAATATAAAATTTTGAGCCGTGCCATGAAAAAATCAAACAATAGTTGGTTTGCGACCAACATGGATCTAGACCAGCTTGCGCATCCGCGCAATCAGATCAGGATCCATGCTGTTCGCTAATGGTTTCTCTAATTGCAGTAGGCTTTAAAAGCTAACAACATGGATCCTGACCAGACTGCGCGGATGCGCAGGCTGGTCTGGATCCATGCTGGTCGCACACCCACTATGTTGGTTTTTCTCATGGCACGGCTCATTAATGTTAATGGTCTGCACTTCCTCCCTCTTCATTAGAACTGCGAAGTGCCGGCAAGTCTGCGGCTCCTAGTTTTCGATTCCAAACTACGAACTGCAAACTGGTCTGCAGTTCTCAGTTCGCAGTTCGCAATTCGTAGTTCATAATTCGAATTGCGAACTGCAAACTGGTCATGTCGTCGTTCCAATTAGTTATGGACAATTTAATTCAAATTATTATCAATGGCACAAATAGATAAAATCTCTAAAAGTATTAGACACCTGCACATATCAAAGCCCCACTACATTAAACCAAACAAGATTTTATAAAGTAAGTTTCTAAGCCAAGATCAAAGCCCAGGCTCTAGTACTGACCGTTTGCAGATTTCTTATGTCATATTTCATTATAATACCAAGACAATAAAACGGTCTGTCGATTGAGCATTCCAGTGCTACCTTTGGACATATCCGAAGGCGGCGGCAAGAATGGTGTAATTTTGTTGGTATTTTATTAGCAGATGTATGTAATATGCTGGTTTTGATAGGGACGAGATTATACGGACTTTCTTCTTTATATGACACTATCTATGAATATTTTGTACAATAAGTCCAGTATATTTCGCTTTAAACACTGTCAAAATACGATTGCGTACTTTGCTGTGTGTGGGACTACTTTCGTTAATATTCGTTATATATTATCAATTGTTCTGTTTCAGAAAGTTAGAAATAGGTTAAAGTTCATGGCAAAATTAGCCAGTTCTCAGGTGCAGTTCATCGCAAAATTAGCCTCTCTCTCTGACTGGCAATCAATACAGGCTTCGACGCAGATATGTCAAGCTTGCATTGACCTGTAGGTTACAATCTGAATATTTTATATGTCAGAAATAATCCAAAGTCAGTGAGCTATAGTCAGACTTTAGATGAGCATTCTTGAGTGGGCTGACAGTGACTTGAACATTCCGGCTAGTTACTTCAATATCCGGGCAAATTCCGTCAAATGAAACAGTTCTTTGATTAATCTTACAATTAATCTTTCGTTGATTTATTTACAAAGGGCAATATAATTTTTGTTAAAATTGAAATGATATACAACACATGTACTGTAACAGAAATCACACAATGTAAAGCTGAAATTATTTACAGGACAACGCACTACTGCAAAAGCTGCACAAGATTTTTTATTTTATTTTTATAATGTCAGTTCATGTGTTTTATGACCTTTTAATAAGTCCTAAATACAATAGAAATGTATTTGAGTTAAAAGCATTCGATAAGAAAAAATGTTATAACATCATGACAGTAAACGGGTTGGGCTTAAGCCATTTTAAGAGTTACATTAGGCCATACTTGGCTGTAGACGACCTATAATGGGTGTAAATGTCTTTACATGAAACATGTCACAATACATATCAACTGATAAAATAAGATAAAATAATACAAAGTTTTCACACAAAAAAAAAAAAACAAAAAAATTCACGCGCTCTGTAAAGAAATACAAAACTACAATATTAAAGATATTTCAAAATATTCCTTGCCACACCGACTGGTGAAATTAATTGAAGTAATCATAAGAATTCTAAATGATTTTAATTCAGTTTTCTATGAATTTTACTGTATTGCTCGTAAGAGTACATTAACTGCTCTGAGCGTAGAAGGAATTTGGCAGTAAAAGGTACTAAGAGAACACCAGTGAATTTCTTCTCTCATTCTAGCTCTCTTTATACTCATAAAACAAACCAAGAAGATTGGTCATACAGGACGGATTACACCAAACCGAAGTGACTACTCAGTGTTACATGTGAAGTAGTCCAAAATGTAGTTCCATGCTATGGATGAAGTCTGGTATATGAGTGACATGAGGAGGCTGGTGACAGTTAAATTTTGGCTATGTTTATTGTTATTGTATTGAGAATAGATCTAGACCATTTTCATTGTAAATTCCTGGAATAAGTTTTATTCTTTGCGAAAAATGTCTACCTACGCGTAATTGCTAAACGGCTGTTTTCATGGGGCATTTTTAGAGGGTGATGTTTCTCAGAACAGATATTTTTCTTATATACAACATAACATGTCAATATTTTTCTATTTTTGATAAGAAGACATGTTATACTAAATGACCATATATGGTTTTCATATCATTGAAATGCTCTAAAGTGCTGAAAATGAGGTCTGAATGTTTTGTTATTAATATGAAATAAATAAGGATTGAATTGGTAGAATGTAACCTATATGACAAGAATTCACAAAGACTGTACGGCAAGGATGAAGTGCCTCGGACATCTCCGTTAATATTCGTAATAACACGTTCATTGCCGAGGATATCCATATTCAATTAAACAGCAGACGATACCGCCAGGGAAAAGTATGTTTCCCGCTATGCGCGGCGACGCACTATTAAGTTTAAAGAACATGAAATGTACATCCCGTGACAAACACGCTATAACTTCTACATGTTTTCATTGTTTATATTTAAGCTTATCTATATTGTTAACGGTAATTGATATGGGCGGCTCCTCCATAAAAATGTTACTAAATTCATTGAAAACAAAATCCTGCAAGATAGAAAAGCTCCATTTCAAGATTTTTCATTTCTTCTTTACTTTTCCAGTTTGCAGATCGCATTTGGAAACGTGAACTGAGAACTGCAAACTGCAGACCAACTGTGAAATGCATTCTTGTCTACATTTTGCTGGACAGTGCTGATCAGACTGCACTTTGAAATTTGAATCATAAACTGCAGCACAGTGTACAGTTCTCAATACGAATCTCGAACTGCAGACCAGTTTCAGTTCGAATTTGAATCGCGAACTGCAGACCATTTTGCAGTTCGCAATTCGAATCGCGAAACTGCGAACTGCGAACTGCAGCTAGTTGCAGTTCGCAATTCGAAAGGCGAACTGCGAACAGCGGACCAGTTTGCAGTTCGCAATTCGAATCACGAACTGCGAACTGCAGGCCAGTTTGCAGTTCGCAATTCGAAAGGCGAACTGCGAACTGCGGACCAGTTTGCAGTTCACAATTCGAAACGCAAACTGCGAACTGTAGACCAACTGTGAAATGCATTCTTGTCTGCAGTTCTAATGGAGAGGAGGAAGTGCAGACTTTCACATTACGTTTAGCAAACACTTGCCTATTACTTTTAAGTATAAGAGTAACCTTCAAATTTCATTTTCATTTTGAATCTTGAACTGCAGACCAATTTGCAGTTCGCAATTCGAAATCGTGAACTGCGAACTGCAGACCAGTTTGCAGTTCGCAATTCGAATTATGAATACGAATTGCGAACTGCGAACTGAGAACTGCAGACCAGTTTTGCAGTTCGTAGTTCGAATCGAAAACTAGGAGCCGCAGACTTGCCGGCACTTTGCAGTTCTACTGAAGAGGGAGGAAGTGCAGACCATTAACATTAATGAGCCGTGCCATGAGAAAATCAGCATAGTGGTTTTGCGACCAGCATGGATCCAGACCAGCTTGCGCATCCGCGCAGTCTGGTCAGGATCCATGCTGTTCACTTTTAAAGCCTACTGCAATTAGAGAAACCATTAGCGAACAGCATGGATCCTGACCAGACTGAGGATGCGCAAGCTGTCTGGATCCATGCTGGTCGCAAACCCACTATGTTGATTTCTCATGGCACGGCTCAAAACTTTATATTTAGCAAATACTGACCTATTACTTATAAGTATAAGAGTAACGTTCAAATATATTTTTATTTTGAATCTTGAACCGCAGACCAGTTTGCAGTTCGCAATTTGAAACACAAACTGCGAACTATAGACCAACTGTGAATGCATTCTTGTCTGCAATGCGCAGAGAAGTGCTGATCAGACTGCACTTTGAAATTTTTATTGTAATCAGCAGACAAGATTGCAGTTTGCAATTTGGAACGCGAACTGCGGACCAGTTTGCAGTTGCAGTTGGAAACGCGAAATGCGAACTGCAGACTAATTATGAAAAGCATTCTTGTCCGCAATGCGCTGGACAGTGCTGATCAGACTGCACTTTGATATTGAATCGTAAATTGTAGCCCAGTTTTACAGTTTGCAATACGAATCCCGAAACTGCAGACCACTTTGCAGTTCGAATTCGAATCGCGAACTGCAGACCAGTTTGCAGTTCGCAATTCGAATCGCGAACTGCGAACTGCGACTGCAGACCAGTTTGCAGTTCGCAATTCGAAACACAAACTGCGACTATTAGACCAGCTGTGAAATGCGCAAGAAAGTGCTGATCAGACTGCACTTTGAAATTTATTGTAATCAGCAAGACAAGATTGCAGTTTGCAATTCGGAACGCGAACTGCGGACCAGTTTGGTAGTTCGCAGTTGGAAACGCGAATGCGAACTGCAGACTAATTATGAAATGCATTTTGTCCGCAATGCGCTGGACAGTCAGTCAAGTCAAGTCAAAAGTTTATGAAATGTAACAAGGCCTCCGGCCCAAATTACACATACATAATATATTAGTAAGTAAATATATAAACAGTTGTGATCCCACACAAAATGTACATATACAATCGGATAAGTTAAAATACATATTCATAGGTCAGCACACAGTCGACTAGTAAACATAGGCTGCTGATATACATATTTAACAGGTCAAACATTATTTAAGAGTTTCTCAAGATACAATGCTGTTAGATATAACCCTTTTCATTATCAGAGCTAAGTATGTTTATAAAACTTTGTATACTTCTGTCAGATGAATACCAATTAAGAAGTTAACTGATTACGGATCTCACTAAATTCTCACATTGAAAAAAGCATGATATTCACATTCAACAATACTAGTGTTACTTCTATTATAACAAAATTGCAGATATGACGATACGAGATTCAAAAGGTGTATTGTTGTGCACTACCAGTTCAACATGCAGCTTATGGCTTGAACAACGAAATTTTGACATTGCTAGTCTGTATTTAAATGGCAAATTTATTGTAAGGTAACGTTCTGTATTTAATAAGTTTAAAATGTTTATATGGTGAACATCACTTGATTCTTCGATAGACTCTTCCAGTTTTGTTTATGACAATCTATGAGTCTTTGACGAAAAATACTAACGAAGCAGTCAATATTTCCAACATCATGTGAAACCCAAACATAACCCAAACCATACAAAAAATAACAAGTGTTTGACCTGAGTAGCCCAGGTGATTCTACCTACGTATCTAAAGATTTTAGCATAAAATAACACGTTTAGGGTAGCTAGAGTTATCCATCTGTATTAGTTAGCTGACAGACTGCACTTTGAAATTGAATCGTTAATTGTAGCCCAGTTATAGTTTGCAATACGAATCCCGAACTGCAGACCAGTTTGCAGTTCGAATTCAAATCGCGAACTGCAGACCAGTTTGCAGTTCGCAATTCGAATCGCGAACGCAAACTGCAGACCAGTTTGCAGTTCGCAATTGGAAACACAACCTGCGAACTATACACCAACTGTGAAATGCATTCTTTCTGCAATGCACAAGAAAGTGCTGATCAGACTGCACTTTGAAATTTTTTATTGTAATCAGCAGACAAGATTGCAGTTTGCAATTCGGAACGCGAACTGCGGACCAGTTTGCAGTTCGCAGTTGGAAACGCGAAATGCAAACTGCAGACTAATTATGAAATGCATTCTTGTCCGCATGCGTGCGCTAGACAGTGCTGATCCAGACTGCACTTTGAAATTTGAATTGTTATACTGCAGCCCAGTTTACAGTTCGCAATATGAATCTCAAACTGCAGACCAGTTTGCAGTTCGAATTCGAATCGCGAATTGCAGACAGTTTGCAATTCGCAATTCGAACGCGAACTGCAGACCAACTGTGAAATGCATTCTTGTCTGCAATGCGCAGGACAGTGTTGATCAGACTGCCACGTTGACATTTGAATCATAAAGCGCAGACCAGTTTACAGTTTGCAATTCGAATCGCGAACTGCAGACCAGTTTGCAGTTGAATTTGAATTGCGAACTGCAGACCAGTTTGCAGTTCGCAATCAAAACGCGAAACTGCAGACCAACTGTGAAATGCATTCTTGTCTGCAATGCGCAGGACAGTGTTGATCAGACTGCACGTTGACATTTGAATCGTAAAGCGCAGACCAGTTTACAGTTTGCAATTCGAATCGCGAACTGCAGACCAGTTTGCAGTTCGCAATTCGAAACGCGAACTGCTTACTTCAGACCAAATTTGAAATGCATTCTTGTCTACAATTTGCCTGGCAGTGCTGATCAGACTGCACACTTGAAAATTTGAATCGTAAACTGCAGACTAGTTTGCAGTTCGCAACACGAATCGCAAATTGCAGACCAGTTTGCAGGTCGCAATTCGAAACGAGAACTGCAGACCAACTGTGAAATGCATTCTTGTCTGCAATGTGCAGGACATTGTTGATCAGACTGCACGTTGACATTTGAATCGTAAAGTGCAGACCAGTTTACAGTTCACAATTCGAATCGCGAACTGCAGACCAGTTTGCAGTTCGCAATTCGAATCGCGAACTGCGAACTGCGAACTGCAGACCAGTTTGCAGTTCGCAATTCGAAACGCGAACTGCGAACTGCGAACTGCAGACCAACTTAACTAAAATAATTTAGTATCAGATAAACTTGTTTTGCCCTGTTTTGAAATTGCATTTGTTTGTATTTAGTAGGGTGGGTCGATGTTGGACTAAGTTCCTTCCTATTCTGAGCAGTGTCATCATTTGACAAATCTCAAGTTGTTATGAAGTTTATGATTTTCTATATTTATGTTTAGCCTGCTACACAATCATGTCTATGTGACAGTACCAGTGCAATGATTACAGTTCCAAACGTCAGCGAATTGAAATCTCGCCTTTCCTGCGACAGAGGTAATCATAGAATTTCCTTTTATTCCATATGTTAAAAAAGTTACACATGTAAATCAAGAACATTTTTATATTTTCAACAGCAACAACATGCGTTTTTTAACGCTGTATGTCATCGTGCTACTGGTATCCCTAATTGGGGCTATGTATATGCCAGACCCTCGCGACCCGAACCTGCTCCATCCGATACGGCTAGACCCTGGTAGACCGAGAGTTAGGATACAAAAGGTGTTGATCGAAGAGCCCCCTAACAAAAACCGTATATGTAAGTTTTTTTTTCATATATAATTATAACCTACACTTGGAAAATTGAGAGTATTTTTGTTTTAGAATAAACAGCTCGTGGTAACTACACTACTAACCGTCCAACAGAAAAAAACAACAACATAAAGGTTTTGCTGATTCAACATTAAACTCATTTTTGTGTACATAAAATATTTCATTCTCAGATTTCATTCCGAAGTTCAAAATATTCGATATAAGTATACTGGCGCTGATGATAAACTCTGACAGATGTTAAAGTCAACCACCTTCAAATTATTCGATTTCAATCGGATATTTATATAATTGAACACCCCGTCTAATAGCAATCACTTTCTACACAAACTGGTGTAAACAAAAACAAAATTGGTAAATATTCTGTATAATACACGACTTACATTTATCTGTTTAAAAAATATTTATCCAAAATCACTGGGGAAGAGGATGTTTGTTGCACATGCTCACTTTTTATTACTTGATCAGGAGTGACTGTTGCAGCATTTTTTTGGGAAAGTTTCAATATAATACTAAGGAGAAAAATTTGTAAATGACAAAGTGGTCGAATTTATCATCATTCAACGTTCGTACAGTCCCCATTTTACATACCCCTTTCAGGGCCTCACAGTCACTCTGTGTGAGTTTGCTTACAAAATATAAATTAAGATTATGTCAATTTTTCAGCAAATATTATGCTTTATTCTAGCATAAAACTGCTGTTCTTGTCATTTTTTTTTTTTTTTTGGGGGGGGGGGGGGGGGGGTTTAACAGGAAAGAAAACGTGTGTTAAGAGAGACAACAACAACAACAAAAAAAAAAAAAAACAACAAAAAACAAACAAACAAACAGTGTTAGTATGCCTGTAAGTAAGGCTAGGAACTTGGCCGGCGGCATGTCCGCCAGGGTTATTTCTTTTGCAAACATGGGTTCGGTTATAACGATTTGATCTAAAGCAAATACTCACTCAGTGTTAACTTACCTTCAATATTTGACCTAAATGGGACAGTTGTCAGTTGCTTCTTTGGAACAGCGATTAGTAAAAGTAACAATATTGGATAAAGCTATATATAGTAGCCCGTGCATAATTAACTACTCAGCTCAAGGTACTTGTGAAAGATGTACCTCATTGATATAGAACGTCCTGTACGAAATTAGGACCTGTTTACCGATGTAAAAGTGTGCAAAAGACCTGTTTTTAGCTCACCTGAGCCAAAGGCTCAGGGTGAGTTATTGTGATCGCTCACCGTCCGGCGTCTTTCCGTCCGTCCGGCGTCCATCTACACTTCCCTTTAAACAATATCTCCTCCTAAACCACCAAGCCAAATTTGATGAAACTTCACAGAGATGATCCTTGAATGGTCTTCTTTAAAAACTGTTCAAAGAATTGAATTCCGTACAGAACTCTGGTTGCCAAAGGAACCGAAAGGAAAAACTTTAAATATCTTCTTGTCCAAAACCACAAGGCCTAGGGCTTTGATATTTGGTATGTAGCATCAACTAGTGAGCCTCTACCAAGATTGTTCAAATTATCCCCCTAGGGTCAAATATGACCCCGGCCCGGGGGGTCACATGGTTTATATAGACTCATATAGGGAAAACATTGAAAATCTTATTGTCAAAAACCATAAGGCCTAGGACTTTGATATTAAGTATGTAACATCATATAATGGGCCTCTACAAAGATTGTTCAAATTATTCCCCTGGGGTGAAAAGAGGCTCTGCCACGGGGTTCCCTAGTTTTACATAGACATATATAGGAAAAAACTTTAAAAATCTTCTTGCCAAACTGCAAGGCTTATGCTTTTTGATATTTGGTACCTTCTGACCTACTTTCTTGTTTTTTTAAGATACAGCCTTGAAATTTGGATGGCATGTTCAGTTTTGTACACCTATCTTAAAACTGACTTTCAGTGACCATGAATGTGACCTACTGACCTACTTTCTTGTTTTTATAAGATACAGCCTTGAAATTTGGATGACATGTACAGTTTTGCTCACTAATCTTAAAACTTAATTTCAGTGACCATGAATATGACCTACTGACCTACTTTCTTGTTTTTGAAGCTTCAGCAAAGAAATTTGTTCAAGCAAGCAACTTAACTCAGGTGAGCGATATAGGGCCATTATGGCCCTCTTGTTTAACATTAGCTGTAACATCTGTTAGTGGAAAAAAGCAAACAAAAAAAAAGCTGCTATTAAACTGGCATGTCTTAAACATATAGCTAGTAAAACATGAATATTCTCAATCATCTTTAATGCATTTCGTATGAAGTTTTAACTGTAATGGAATAAGTGTACTTGCTTAAACTTCCTATATAGTTGTAAAAGGTCACATTAATTATACAATATTTTCAAAGGTGATAAGTTTAAAAGAAATTGTTACAAGGTTATAACTGATTTCTACCAATGTCTGGGTTATACAAGATATTGGTCAGCATTGAGTGTACGCACGCATATGTTAAACCAGACCCTAACCTGTATGTTCAATACGTGCGTACATTCAGTAGGTGCCGACAAGATATTACGTCGTGTAACCAATATGCATGTTTTGTTTATATCACAGTGGAGCTTCTATACCTAATATTTGCTGTACCGTTGCTGTTTACTGGAGGGAGGGGTGGCTTGTTTGGCAGTGATCCCAATGGTGGAGGAAGAAATGGTGGTGTTATAACGGAAGATCCATGCTGCTGATGAAGTATGTATTTATTATGAATGCTATTTTATACGCCTTATGTGGTGGAGGGCCTTTTAGTTAAAACATTAATGCATTTGTTGTCCCCATCTCTTAGAAGAAAAATAGAGGGACCTAGAATAGACTGCATGTGTGCGTGTGTGTGCGTCCGTCCACCATTCCTTCCGTCACACTTCGTGTCCGGTCCATCACTCTGTCATCCATCAAGTCATTTTGAAATTACTAGGCTCAAATACTCCATGTTGCACATCAAACACACTGTTTGGTAAGATTTATCAGTAAAACACTTATATGAATTAAGGATATAAAAAATAAATAATAATAATAATAATAATAATAAATAAGTAAAATAAAGGATATTACAAAATGTGCTTAAGACTTTTCTAACTGCACACTTACTTTTGTTGGTATAGTTCAATGTAAATTGGACACGGTACTATACTTAATTAATGATCTCTAAATAACATAAAACAACAGCAATCGAAAGTAAATTCATTGGGCTGGTACAGTTACAACAAGGATAGCCTAAAATAAAAAGTCACATTGTGAGTGCAACTGAGCGACCAGTATCTTCAGGATTAAACATTGTTTTTGCGGCCAGCTTCGCACACATTTTTTTCTGCCCCCGGGCATATAACGATTGAACTGACCGTCCGTTTGTCTGTCCGTACGAACCAGATTTTACCGTTTCTCCTACAGCCCACATTAATGACCCGATTTAGTTCCGTCCTTTGTGGCAAGCCCTACAAACTAACCTATATAAAGATGACCTTGATCCTCATATGACCTTTACCTTCAATCTTAAAACCTTAAAAAACATTTTGGTTAACCAAATTTTCACCTACAGCCCACATTAATGAGCGATTTATTTCAAACTCACACATAAAATTCCTTGTGACAAGACCTATACAAACTGACTTATATAGAAATGGCATTGACCCTCATATGACCTTCACCTTCAAACTTAAAACCTTAATAAATAATATGTTTGGTCCTACAGCCCACATAAATGACCTTATTCAGTTCATACTCACACTCAGTAAACCTTGTGGCAAGACCTACAGACTGACTTATATACAGATGAGCTTAACTTTTATATGATCTTCGTCTTTAAACTTAAAACCTAAAAAAAATCAACATCTTTGGTCATACACCACGACCACTACTACCACTACCATTATTACTACCACTACTAATACTACGACCATCACCACTACTACCACTACTACAACTAACCACCATCACTACTAACACGCTCACACTACACCCACCACTACCACTACCACCACCAATAGTGTACTACATACCAATCACTAGACGACACACCACTACCGCTACCACCAACCTCTATACTACACTACCACTCATACCATACCACACTACTACACACACCACCACCACTACCCTACCACCACCATGTGCTACTACCATACAACTACGACGACCACCACACACTACCACTACCACACCACTCTACCACTACCGCTACCACCACCTCTACTACTACCACTACAGCCCGCACGACTACTACCACCGCCACGGCCACTACTGCTACTACCACTACCAATACTACGACAGTCGCCACTACTACCACTACCACTACTACTACCACTACGACCACCGCTACCACTACCACTACCATCACCACTACTACTACTACTACCAACACCACTGCCACTGCTACAACCACCACTACTACCACTACCACCACTACTACCACCACTACTGCTACTGCGTAACTTTTTTCTCTCTTTTTAGCTTACTTGAGCACATAGTGCTCAGGGTGAGCTATTGTGATCGCTCACCGTCCGGCGTCCGTCCGTCCGTCGTCCGTCCACATTTACCTTTAAACAACATCTCCTCCTAAACCAGTAGGCCAATTTTGATGAAACTTCACAGGGATGTTCCTTGGATGGTCTTCTTTAAAAAAAATTCAAAGAATTGAATTCCATACTGAACTCTGGTTGCCATGGCAACCGAAAGGAAAAACTTTAAAAATATTCTTGTCCAAAACCACAAGTCCTAGGGCTTTTATATTTGGTATGTAGCATCAACTAATAATCCTCTACCAAGATTGTTCAAATTATTCCCCTAGGGTCAAATATGGCCCCGTCCTGGTGTTTACATGGTTTACATAGACTTATATAGGGAAAACTTTGAAAATCTTCTTGTCCAAAACCACAGGTCTTAGGGCTTTGATATTTGGTATGTAGCATCATCTTGTTGTTCTCTGCCAAGTTTAACCCCCCTAGGGTTAAATATGGCCCCGCCCCGGTGGTTACATGGTTTATATAGACTTATATAGGGAAACAATTTGAAAATTTTCTTGTCCACAACCACACGGCCTAGGGCACTGGCACCAGATCAGACACAAAATGCCTCCGTACGTGTTATACCCTACCCCTAGGTATTCTATAAGAACCATGGTCATGAAGGGAAAAATATACTAACCCATTTCAATCGCGTATTTCATACCTGAAACACGCAGTTCCAAAATGTATACTATGGATATCAAACAAGTGGTGATTTATCTTTCATTGTGTACCGGTCACATTTTTCAATACATTTAATCTTAGAAAAACAACGCGTAGTTTATAGTTATTTCAACGTTACACAAAAAACTTGATTGAACTTCCCTGGTGAAGTTCCGTTCTAGATTAAAAAACCATTCTGATTGGCTAATGTGAAAATGTATGTCAATCGTCATTTTACTACAAGTGTTCGCTAAAATGTGAAAATGCAGCATAAATATGCAAAATGAATAAAATAAACAGAACAGATGCAGACCAATTTACGAGTTCAAATTAAAGATCATATACAAGATGAATTTCATTCATCATTTCGAGTTTTATTGTAAAAATGTGATTTTTTTAAATTCTGTTTTTGTTTGTTTACATTTCGCCAAACATGTGCACACTGCCGTGACCTCTAGACCGAATGTTCATTAGGGAAGGTCAAGCAAGTTTTTCTGTAACGTTGACGAAAGCATAAACTATGTTGATAATCTCAGCAATATGGAATATTGAGACAATGTGACTGATGCACGATGGAAGATAAATTATCGCTTGTTCAATATACTAGATACTCATTCACCGAACTGTACGTTTAAGTTGAGAAATTTACGATTGAAACGGGAAACCCGTTCATGACCATGGTTCTTATAGAATACCTAGGGGTAGGGTATAACACGTACGGAGGCATTTTGTTTCTGATATGGGGCCAGTGGCCTAGGGCTTTGGTATTTGGTATGTAGCATTATTTAGTGGTCCTCTATCAAGTTTTTTTAAATTGTCCCCCTAGGGTCAAATATGGCCCCGCGCCGGAGGTCACATCGATTTATATATACTTATACAGGAAAAAATGTGAAAATTTTCTTGTCCAAAACCACAGGGCCCAGGGCTTTGATATTTGGTATGTAACATTATCTTGTGGTCCTCTACCAAGTTCATTCAAATTATCCCCCTTGGGTCAAATATGTCCCGCCCTGTGGGTCACATGGTTTATAAAGACTTATATAGAGAAAACCTCTGAAAATCTTCTTGTCCAAAACCACGTTGCCTAGGGCTTTGATATTTAATATGTAGCATCATCTAGTGGTCCTACCAAGATTGTTCAAATTATCTCCCCAGGGTCAAATATGGCCCGCCCCGGGGGTCACATGGTTTAAATGGACTTGTACAGGGAAAAACCTTCAAAACAATTCTTGTCTTAAACCATAAGGCCCAGAGCTTAGATATTTAGTATGTGTTATGTTCTAGTAGTTCTCTACCAAGAGTATTCGAATCAAGACCCTGGGGTCATTATAGGCCACGTCCGGATGGTCCCTTGCTTTACATAGACTTATTTGTTTTTGAAGCTACAGCAAAGAAATTTGGACAACCTTTTTAATTTCAAACAGATTTCAGTAGATATCTTGAATAATCTTTACCATGATCTACCCACCTAGTTTTTGTTAGTGAAGCTTAAGCAAAGAAATCTGTTCAAGCAAGCAACTAAAGTGAGCGATATAGGGCCATCATGGCACTCTTGTAATATCTCTGGCCGAATTAACTTTTTTTTCTTTTTTATATCTCGTGGCCACGGATTAACTTTTTTCTTTTATTGTATCTCGTGTCCCCACTGAGCTTCTGTAGATATCTGACATATCTCATCATAAAAGTCATTAGTAAACGCAGTGAGGTGTCTTCATACACATGAACACTGACGTAATTTACCCGTGTAAAAATGCAAAATCATGAGTAAAACCGAACGTTTATTTATAAACGGAGTCTTTATTTGGCAACGTAGGTTATTTTTACACTCCTTCCTCCTTTTTAGTTGTTTTTTACTCATAATTTTTCTTCATAATGAATCCTTGTTTTGCAGTACTTCCTTTGTGTGAGTCCTTATCATTGACAATTAATGTATGATATTTATAGATGGAGGTAATTCCTGTAGCGCATGGGCTTCGTTTAATTGTACCAATTTATTTTAGGTCGATTGTGAAACAAGTTATTTTAATGACTCTCGACACCTCATTCCTGAAACGAGATAAACCAGTTTCCCTTTTGATACTGAGCACCAAGCTGGTACCATTTTTCATGTTTTTGGTATGACGCAGCTGGGGAACGAACCCTCGACCTCCCGCTTCTACAGCTAGGTCGTATGACTTCTTTTGTATGTGTAAAGGAAGGTAATGAGAATGCCAATATTAAATGTTGTTTTTCTTTTACAGATCTACACATGTCTGCAGATTTACACATGTTTTATTCAGGGAGAGCAGATCTAAAACTACAAAGCTCAAAAATACTTACGTATAATAATTTCTGCTTGGGGCTAAACATTTTAATAGACGTCAGAAAAACGTTCATGTTGGACGCAGATCTCAGAAAGACATTAAAATACCGATTTTAGTATTTTCATTTTATCATAAACATTTTACAAGGATATTGTTGAAGGAAAAAATGTAATTTTATTTCGATTTGTTTGTTTAAGTTCGATGAAAACACTTTATAAACTTTATTGATCATAAAATGTTACATGTTAGCCTACATGTTGTTTTTTTCTTTGTTCATACTTCGCTTTATGAAATTTGGTGAGGGACGTCTTGCTAGTAACATTTTTAACACATTTAAGTGCTAGTAACATCATGTTGAAATATCCACTTCAGAATACCTGAAATTATTGGTTATGTCGATATCCTGTAAAAGAAATATGGAACGCCTGTAATGAGATCAGTCATTTTTTATGCAACCTTTTATGACATTGATACAAAAGTATGTTAAAAGCTGAGTTTCAGTACAATATTTTGTTTAACATTTCAATAATCTTAGTACATGTGTACTTGCCTTCTTTTTTATATATGATAGGTAAATAGAGAATATTAAGTTACTGTCTGATAGATTTAAATTTATCAGGCGAGTTGAAGAAAATATATTAGGCGAGGCTGTGCCGAGCCATATATTTTTTCGTAGACGAGCCTAATAAATTTAAATTTTTCAGACAGTAATCTTATATTCTGATTATCCTACCTGTTCAGAAAATAGGGATAAAAAGTCGTTGGAAAGAGCAACAGCGTGCATACTTGACGTTATATAATTTATGACGTTTGCAAGTGCAATTCTATTTATGAATAAAATTGAAAAAATGCAATAACTTTTTTGTTTCTGGATAAAAACATTTGACATTACCACTTATTTTCTTAGTTAGAACATTTCCAATACAATGATAACGGTTTCTGTGAAAAATTCGGAAAAAGTGTGTTTTCAAAATTTCCCGGGCTGAAGTGCTGTAAAAGTGAAAAATAGCAATAACATTTTTGTTTCTGGATAAAAACCTATAATTTGACCACTCATTTTCTAAGTTCAAGCATTTCCAATACAATGGTGATGGTTTCAATGCAAAATTTTGATAAAATATGTGATTTCAAAAGTTCCCGCAAAAGTGATATCTTGACACTGACTAATAAAGCAAAGTTTATTAGGCAGGCCGATTTTGTGCTATATCTTGTATGAGGGTAGGATAAAAGCCATATTGTCAAAAGATCTATACTGTATCCCTTTTACTTTACTCATATAGTGAGCCCTAGATATATGACACAAGCGTGTTAACACATGCAGATAATTTATTACATTTTGCAACTCCATAAAAAACAGATTGCGATGTTCAATTTACATAATAAGTTATCAATAATACTCCAATTGCCTTTTTAGTTACAAATAATGAGTAAAAATTACATGTCAGATGTACGCCTCTTCTTTTTCATTTCGTGAAAATGAGTTCAGAATCGCCGATTACACAGTAGCAACAACTCCATCTTGATGAATGATACGGTCGGCAACATCATCTTAAGCTATTTTAAAGCATACTATTTACAACAGCAAATATTACTTCTGCAAAAAAGTATAGGAAGCAACAGTGGCGTTGATCTAACAGTGTGTATTTGTTAATAGCATTATTTAGTTTGAAGAGGAACTTTGCTGCAACTTTGAACAAATGGTATAAGAAATAGCAAACTTCCACTGACAGTCAGTTCAGCTCCAGCAACAACAAACGGAACCATGTAATTGTCTGTAGCGTCATATAATGCACCTGCAATTAAAAATGTCAAGCGTTTTAATGTTTCTTTACATGCATAGGACTTAAAATTGCTCAGCTATTTTTTTCGAAATGCAGAATTTATGATATTATTATAAATATAAAAGTAGATCTAAAGACAAAGTGATCAAATGAGTTTTATGCCTAAAAGCTTTCTTTGGATTAAATAAGCGGACAAATGTGTGTAAAATAGGAGTAGGTAAATTTCATATAGGTGTGTGTAAAACAGGTATATAGCAAATCTTCATATAGGTGTGTGTAAAACAGCAGGAGTAGAAGATATACTTCATATCCGTGTAAAACAGGAAGCTAGTTAAAAGTCATATCAATGTGTGTAAAACCAAAGGAGTATAGTTAAACTTTGTACAGAAAGTCATGTGTGTAATACAGAAGTAGTATAGATAAAAGTCATATCGATGTTTGTAAAACAGAAGGATTATAATAGTTAAACATCATATCGGCGTGGGAGTACAGTTCAACGTCATATCGATGTGTAGTTTACGTTTATATCGGTGTGTGTAAAAAGTATGTGTGTAAAGCAGATGTATATTGGATATATAGATGTCATATTGGTGTGTGTAATTCGGAAGGTGTATATTTTTCTTCATAAAAGTGTATGTTAAACAAGAGGAATATAGTTACACTAATGTACAACTTGACACATGTCCCTTAAAATGCCACTATTGCGGTCATATGCACATATGAATTAAAACACTCATAAATAAAGGTAATTCCAATGGTTTATACGACATTCCCCATTAACCATTTGATATTATATCAATTAATCAAATTAACTTAATGTGAACCTCACCTGCTTTTGGTAAACCAATAAAAGCTGCAAATGCGCTGAAGAACATGTTAATTCCAAAGAAATCTGCAATCATATCAATGCCGAATAAATCTGGTATGAGAACGTATCGCAGTGAGCTGGAGCTACCTGAAGTAAAACAAGTCAGAATTAGTGTTGTGACAGCCTCATTGGCCCAGTGGTTGGCGCTGCTAACTTTGAATCACTTATCTCTCACCGTATTAGATCGAGTTGTAGAGATTGTTCATATGTTGAAGCCATCAAAAGCTAGCGGGAGAATGATGGGTCAACATTGTCTGAATAATCTGTACCTTCCATAACAATTAAATCTGGAAAGCCAATACTGTGTCGGTGTAACGTGAAACCTAACATACGGTTTCAGCAACCGTGGTCAACAATATGGAAGACCAACGCTCTATCAAATTCCATCGAAGTCTCAAAATCTTTGTTATAGGGAACTCGCCGAGGTCACAAAAATGTGTTTGCTATATCCGAGGTAATACCCCAGTCACACATACGGCGCGGATAGCTTCATCTAGCCACGGATAGAAACGTAGTAATCCGTATCGATCCGTACCTGAATCGTACATCAATGTAGTATTCCGTATCAGTCCGTACCAACACTTGGTCAAAACGTATTCAAAACTTATCCCAAACTTGCAAGTTTCTCCAACCTTTGAACATGCACAAAAGTTTGAGCGATCCGTAGCCATTTGAGCGTGACTTTAGTCCAACTTGGTTGAAACTTATTCATCCGAAGTTAAACGTACTAAAACGTAGTTATCCGTACTGACACGTACGTTGTACGTACGTAGTCATGCGTATTGATCCGTAGCTAAACGTAGTTATTCGAGGCTGCCTGTACTTAAGCTAGTTCAACGTAGTTCACCGCAGACCCGTCCACGCGCTGAGCAAGTTGCCAGGCGCAGTAAAACGTAGTAAAATGACAAATAGTGTAAAATACTATTTGCTATACACTTAATGTCAAATATTGACTGTTAATGGAAATGGTCAAACGATAAATGATAATTGTTAATTGCAAAATATGAAACAATAAATGCCAAATATTAATTGCTTACTACTTATTCAGATAAAGAGCTGAATGTATCAGTGTATGAATGCATCCTTTAGCCATTAGCCTATGTTACATAACTTAAAAACAATCTCTAAACAATTTAGAGTGAAAAAATATAGTCCTATGTTCCCATGATCTAAAGAACATGTTATTGCTTCGAAGTAGACAGATAGAACTTTGATGTTTTCATGCGATTTAAAGTAGTCATTGGTTTAAGGGATACAGATCATTAAAGTGGCATTAGGCGCTTCATACTGCACATAGTGTCTTTTTGGTGAATGTTTTATAAAAGCAATTTTCGGTTGCTGTACATTTAAATGTGTTAAATTAAAGATAATGCCGTATAAGTATTTGAAGTCGATGCTTTAGAAATAAAGAAATCGCATTAATAAAATAATAGATCTTTTCTTCAATCTTCTACATAGTGATTTCCCTTACCTATAGGTAGAGGTTACTGAAGTTGAAGGGAAGCAACTCCTGCGCGCAGTTTGACTTTTCTTAAAAAGACTGCCCCAGTCAAAATAAGAAAAGTCATATTTGGAAAGTTATTATTTCGTACTGGTAACAGGAAGAGTTTGGTATATTGGGTTAAAAGGTATAATTTCCTCGACCCTTCTTACACACACGTCTGTTTCAGCTGCATCTTTACTTGAAAAATGCGCATAATTCCACTTTAACCTGCAAAGTTAAAGCAAATTGACAGTTAGCATTTATCATTTGGCAATAAGCATAGATTATTTTACATTTAGCATTTGGCATTTAGCATAGATTATTTTACATTTATCATTTGGCAATAAGAATAGATTATTTTACATTTAGCATTTGGCATTTAGCAGTAAGGATATGGCATATGGCATTTGATATGTACAATGTAGCATTAAGCATTTTAAAAGTTTCTGGCATTCAGCATTAAGTAATTGGCATTTAGCATTAAATATTTTTCATTTAGCATTTTGTAATTAGCATGGCGCATCGGCTTTCCATACATGATTGATCATAGATATAATGTATTTTAACACGACCCGATTTGTTTTTTTATTAAACAAAGAAGACTGAAATTTGTTATTATGCATCAACTCATTTTTACGTCACAGTTATTACGTCTTAGCGTCAAACATCACGGCGGCGCGTTGGAAAAGAAACAAGTATTGGCGAATTTCGTCAAGGATGTAGTTAATAATCCTTTATCACGTTTATGATGTGTTAGAATCGAAATAATATATCTCAAACAGATTTGCTCTTGAATAAAGTAATCGTCTGTCGTTAAAATGCGTATTAGTATAACACGAGCATCCTCGTAATATAGTTCCCTCGCATATGAAGTCCAAACAATGATTTTGTTCAACAAATCACTATTTGGGATATAGATTTTTCATAAAACAAAATTAGCTACGATTCGAATTTATAAATCTGCATGCTTTAAAATGTTACCAATGGAAATAAATCTGGAAAAAGTTCGTTATAAACCAGTAAAATGTGTTGGGACATAGAAATGTGTTCCTTGTAACCAAGTTTGCGCTTTATCCGAGTTTGTTATATTCGTGTGTTTTTCAAATGAAATGCATAGAAGGAAAATCGGGCCTGAAAAATTGAGTTCCTTATAACCGAGATTTTCTGTTAACCGAGTTTACTGTGTTAAAGTCTATAAGGTTTTTTTTTCACGTTACAAGCTTAACATCAACAAACTTAGTCATAATTAAGACTGGAGTAAGGCATATGCATGATTACAAATACATGTATGCTTTTACATTCTGACTTATAACTAATACAAATCAGAAGTTAAAGATATTATGTTTGTGAAGCGAGACATATTCAAGTCATATTACGTCTGTGGGTAAAGGTAGATCGTTTGGATAACTTTTACTTTGTCTTACTTTGTTCATAACTTCAGTTGTAGCAATCACCGTAAAAGGTCTTACCTGCAGAAAATCCAAACAGAACAGAAAACGCTACAAAAGAAGCGTAGTTGGAGCAGAAAGGGCATAAGACGACAAAAACTCCGTTGAGAACAACGATGGAGTTACACAACTTTACACGATTCACAAATTGTAGATCAGCAATGAAACCAATAACAATACGGCTTAGAGTACTGACCAAACCTGAAAATGAAAATCAATATTAAAAACTGTTGGTTACGTTCTAATATTTTGACATTTCCTTGTCATTTTCTAAAGGATCTTCTTACAGATTCTATTTCTTATAAAAATAGTTCATTACAAGGCATCATACAAAATCAGTAACAAAGATATTCAACTGGGCTTTCAAAGTCGGAATTGCCTGAATATATCCTGACAGCATTCATTCGTTTTAGATTCTCACCAGTTTCTTATATAAAAAAAACTTTACCTATGATAAAAAGCATCCAAACAGCATCTTGTTTTTCAAATCCCTTATGAAGCATCATATCAGGCAAGAATATAAATGGCGTGTTTAATGACATCTCAATAAGAATTCCAGATAGAAGGAAGACAAGAAATCCTGTATTCTTTAGTGGTGCTAAACTAAACCATCGCCGGTTATCTGTTTCACATTTTTCATTATCAACGTTTTCTGTCTTATTTGTGTAGTTAATAAACTTGGTTTCCTCTTTCATTTCAATAGATGGCACTTCTGTATTGTGAATTTTGACCGTTTTCGTAGTGTCTGTTCTCGTGAAAACTTCAACTGAACTTTCTTGACAGATTTTACCATCATTGTCTGCACACATTGTGGTAAGATCATTTTCTTTTGAACATTTGTTTTCACATTTTGATGTATCTGAAATACTCAATGGGCTGTCATTTACTTTGTTCATAATTTCATTTGTAGTTGTTATTAAAGGAAAGGTAACATCAACATCTGTTTCGTATGTTTCTTTTACTTCGCCTTGATCTGTATCTTCTTTTAAATTCATTGTGTTTCCATGTGGACTCTCAATATATCTGATATGGTCCTCTGTGTCCTTACAGGACTTTATTGGCTTATGAACAATATGTGAATATGTATTTGTTTCTACGTTTTCAACTTTAGATCTAATGTTTACATCCAGCAATTCTTGTGCATCAACCGAATGGTTATTTGGTGCACCATGATACTGGTCAACCGCAGGAACCGATTTAGTTTCTTTGTCATCTTCTCTAATAGTCTCTTCATTTACGTACATATTTTCTGATATTTTCTTTGGTGATTTCATAACGAGCGCACACACTAACCCATTTAATACAATGCCGGCTTCAATAAGAAGAGTTCCACGCCAGGTATACTTATCAATTAGGACCTACGAATAAAATGTCGGATTATGTTTAGAACTCAGATCAATGTGTTATGATTTCAGTCCTCATTGAAAGCAGTATGTATGAACGGTTTCTATTAACTTAAGATACCGTATAACTGGTTGTTTCTGTGGGTAGGTAATTTCTGCGGTATTTTGCGGGTCTCTTCCAGCCGCAAAAATTAAATTCGCTAATATTTCGTAGTTTCGTATATCGGATCGCCCCTTTTGTCTCCTCTTTTTACCTGTATACTTTAAATTACTTAATCAATACACGTATCCCGCTAGTAGCCCCTCGCTTAACTTTTATCGATAAAGCAGTAAAGCACAAAAGACCTTATCAGTTTATCGTGTACAATCAAGTTTAGCCAGTTTGGTGTTTGCAATAGTTAAGCAAGATTTGTAAAATGGCTCTGCTGAAATACCTTGTTAGAAAGGTTTTAACTGTATTTTATGCATGAAATAAATTTTAAACCTTGTAACTTGTACCTCACTATACAGAGCCATGTCCCAAACATTAAAGCAACTCTCCATGGATAAACGCAGAAATTAAATTAACCTCTCTACGGAAATCCGTAGAAATTAAAATCGCAGAAATTAGTATACCCATTTTCATGACCAAAACGCAAAAATTTGCACCCGCAGAAATAACCAGTTATACGGTAATGTGTTATAACACGCCCAGACAAACTTCGGCTGAATTTAATGTACCAAACTAAGATACTGCTGAAATAATGAAATTACTTGTAAATTTTACAATAAAACAATTCCACACAAAAGAGGCGTTGCTATTTTTGAGCATCAAAACACATGTTCGTCATCGAGCAGTACAAGTAGTTTCTTGTAGTTACTCGAGCATTTTGTTCCGTGTCTGCTCTTACAACTATATATAGCCATACGTACACTCGTTTGTAATCACAACCTTAATTTCTAATATCAAACAATACAAATTTCCTCATAACATAATATACTAAACTCAAACTTACTTTACTGAGTGGGTTAAAAACAAGCGTCCCAAACCCAGATCCCATAGCTGCAATCCCGGAGGCAAAAGCCAGTCTCTTATCAAAATAGCGTGCTAACATCACAACAGCTGGCATCACCATCATTCCAAAACCAAGCCCTGGCGGAAAACATACATATAAGGACATTGCACATTCGTTATTTTGTTTGGGTTAGAAAATCTTTTGAAGCATAGAAATCAAACAAACTAATACTAGACTTATTTTGTCTAATTTGTCACGAAAGCTGGAAGACAGACGTATCTAGTACCATGCAAGAATAAGCAACTAGAGTAGTACCTTAACCGTGTCTCAAGACAGGGGGCGTGTCTCATTCACACTTCGTAACCGTCACATCCGAGAGGACCATGAATTAATGATGTTTAACCATTTGAGATATCATAAACAGAAAATGAAATGATCTGTTTGTTCACTTTGGGTTGAGAGTAATTTAACAATAGTATTTCATTTTGTAATTAGTTTTCCTGGTTTCTTAACCAGTACTAGCCTGTTCTCTGCAGGTAACTGTCAACTTCCCTTCATGAATAAGAGGTGAAGGACGAATGATTTCAGACACAATGTGTTTTATCAATCGTCACAGAGAACATAATGCTTGGATTCGAAATCACGACCCGGCAATCCGTAGACCGGCGCTGTCCCTACTGCGATAAGCAGGCGGACTGTGAATGTAGTTTAACCGTTTTACCAGAAAATGAAGTATATATGAGCCGTGCCATGGGAAAACCAACATAGTGGGTGTGCGACCAGCATGGATCTAGACCAGCCTGCGCATCCGCGCAGTCTGGTCAGGATCCATGCTGTTCGCTAACAGTTTCTCTAATTCCAATAGGCTTTAAAAGCGAACAGCATGGAGCCTGACCAGACTGCGCGGATGCGCAGGCTGGTCTGGATCCATGCTGGTCGCACACCCACTATGTTGGTTTCCCCATGGCACTGCTCATATTATATAATTTGTACGGAATGAAAGCGTAATTATGTGAAACTTTTTACCTGCAAGTAACCCAAATGTTAGGTACATTATATACAAGGAGTGGACAAATGTACTTGCTAAAAATCCGGTAAAACTTATAAAAGTCCCTGTCAATGCGATCGTTTTACATCCAAATCGGTTTACTAAAGCAGCTACGACTGGACCTGTAAAATAATATAAGCCATTTAAACAAAATGTAATGTTGAATTTAATAAGATACAGTAAAGGATATACGGGCTTTGTGGGTAATGACGATATAAACCTAATGCTAGAGTCTTAGTATTCAGTTCAACATAGTACTTGTTCTTGTAATGCGCTGTTCCAAGTAATTAATAAAGTACGTACATGAACGGCAATGAAATCTATAAGAAATTCCCTTGCAAGCATAGAAAGCAACTAAGAAAAAATAGCAGATTAGTCTGCTAATCAGAGGAAATGAAATGTGCAACGCCTTTTAAGCACCATGCAGCGCAGATCTAAAGCGTAATTCTATTGTTGTGAAACTGAATAGACTCCACGAATCGAAAGAACCAGAAAAAGAATGCAACAAAGAAAAACAAGTGAATGTAGTATTGCCATGCAATACAAAGTCCCCTACTGGAAGGCACCTCATTTTCTCTACTGCAGTATAACATAATGAACTGATATCTGTCAATGATGTATAAACAATATTGTACTATATGATACAATATGTTATAACAACACACTTGGATTAAAATGTGCATAATTATATAAAAACCCACAGTTGTTTTCATATTGAATTGTTTTGGCTGATTATAAAAAAAAGTTATCATATAAGTTATTTATAGTAACAACAAAGGGAACTTAATCCTAAAAAAAATCTATATAATGTAAGTCCACAAGAAACTCTTTACCAGGTAGAGATAGGTCAAAATACACCTAAAAATTGGATGTAACATGCATGTTGTACCACAGAAAAGTGGTCTCGATGTTTCTCTACTGCCAATAATAAAGAAGTTACAATAAAATCTATTTATAGTAAAAACAAAGGGAGGTAATTCTCAAAACAAGGGTGCCTCATGGTGGTGAACATTTGGTCCAAGTTACATCAAAATCCCTCCATGCATAAAGAAGAAATGCTCCGTTCAAAGTCATTCTTGAATTTGACCTTTTACCTCTAAATATGACCTTGACTTTAGACCTATAGACCTGGTTCTTGCGCATGACAATCCGTCTTATGTTGGTGAACATTTGTGCCAAGTTACATCACAATCCCTCCATGCATGAAGAAGAAATGCTCCAGACAAAGTCATTCTTGTGTCTGACCTTTGGTCTCTAAGTGTGACCTTGACATTAGACCTTGGGCCTGGGTTTTGCGCATGACATGTTGTCTCATCCAGGGGAATATTTGTGCCAACTGATATATAAATCCTGTTTTGCATGACAAAGTTATAGACCGGACAGGAAAAAAAAAATCCTCTTGACATTTGTTCTCAAAGTGTGACCTTGACCTATAAGCTAGGGTACTGGTTTTGCGCGTGACACGTCGTCTTATCATGGGGAACATTTATGCCAAGTAATATTGTAATCCCTTGATGGATGACGGAGTTCTGGATCGAACAGGAAAAAAAAACCTTATTGACCTTTGACCTCCAATAGTGACCTTGACCTTTAAGCTAAGGGTCTGGGCTCTGCGCACGACATGTTGTCTCATCATGGGGAACACTTGTGCCAGGTAATATTAAAATCCCTTAATGGATGACAGAGTTATGGACGGGACAGGAAAAAAACTCTGTTGGCCTTTGACCCCCAATTGTGACCTTGACCCTGTTCATGCTATGTTAACATTTGACTGCTAAGTGTGACCTTGACCTTTGAGCTAGGGGTCTGAAAGTTGTGCATGACACATCGTCTTAAAATGAGGTACATTTGTGCTAAGAAATATTAAAATTCCTTCATGGATGGGAGAGTTATGGACCGGACAGGAAAAGACCCTGTTGACCTTTGACCTTTAAACTAGGGGTCCAGGTTTTGCGCATGACATGTCGTCTCATCATGGGGTACATTTGTGCCAAGTAATATTAAAATCCCTTCATGGATGGGAGAGTTATGGACCGGACAGGAGAAAAGTCCTGTTGACCTTTGACCTCCAATTGTTACATTGACCTTTAAGCTAGGGGTCCGGGATTTGCGAATGACACGTCATCTCATCATAGGGAACATTTGTGCCAAGTAATACTAAAATCCCTTCAAGGATTGGAGAGTTATGGACCGGACAGGAAAAAAACTCTGTTGACATTTGATCTCCAATTGTGACCTTGACCTTTAAACTAGGGGTCAAGGTTTTGCGCATGACACGTTGTCTCATCATGGGGAACATTTGTGCCAAGTAATATCAAAATCCCTTCATGGATGGGAGAGTTATGGACCAGACAGGAACAAAAAAACCTGTTGACCTTTGACCTCCAATTGTGACCTTGACCTTTAATCTAGAGGTCCGGGATTTGCGCATGACACGTCATCTCATCATGGGGAACATTTGTGCCAAGTAATACTAAAATCCCTTCAAGGATTGGAGAGTTATGGACCGGACAGAAAAAAAGCCCTGTTGACCTTTGACCCCAATTGTGACCTTGACCTTTGAGCTAGGGGTCCGGGTTTTGCGCATGACACGTCATCTCATCATGGGGAACATTTGTGCCAAATAATATTAACATCCCTTCATGGATGACAGAGTTATGGACCGGACACGAAATTGCGGACGGGCGGACAGAAGGACGGACGGACGGACGGAATGACGGAAAAGCGCATTCCTATAGTCCCCGAAACTGGTTTTCAACCAGTAGGGGACTAATAATAGCAAACCGGGTTTGACTGAGTTTATTTAAGAGAGGTAATGAAAAGTGCAACACCCCTCACACCGCCTAGTACTGGTTTAAAGCCGAATTCTATTATACTAGTAGTAAAACTGAATGGCTTCCATGATCCCTAAGGACCAGAAGAGTATAAGTACATGTACAGCATGCACTAAACTACAGTCATAACAATTATACATACTGACATAAAATACGCGAAAGGTGAAACTTTTCTATAGAGTATTAGGACTGCATTTCATACTAAAACTGATTTGTCAGCGCGAGATTTTTGTCGAAGACAGTTTGTATCGGGATAGAGAATGGCCAAAGCCCAAAAATGATATTGAAAAGTGGACTCTTTGCTTTTCTTCATTCACTAGTTAGCTTTTC
Organism: Mercenaria mercenaria; assembly: GCF_021730395.1. Classification (NCBI taxonomy): domain Eukaryota; kingdom Metazoa; phylum Mollusca; class Bivalvia; order Venerida; family Veneridae; genus Mercenaria; species Mercenaria mercenaria. Next base: position 20,317,410 of record NC_069367.1, on the reverse strand, counting down.
AACCGTATGCCCAGCAAAATTTGAAGTTTGAGACATGTTTTCGATACCGTGATACAGTCAGAATATAAAATAATTGCATTGTTTAAATAAAGGACTTTTATTCAAAGCCCGGAGCATATTCTGGAACACATCGGTGTTAATGTGATGTTTCGTCCTTAACAGAGATGCCACTCTGATGAAATTTGGAAAATTGTGTTTTAATACGGTGCGAAGCGTGGTGTCCAGTCTTTCATTACACATAAAACATCCATATGTAGAACTTTAATGTTTTCAGGAATCTATTTTATCGTTATCGTTTTTGACATATCAAAGAAATAAGAAAGATTAAGATATCGGTTTTGGGTTTACAACAAAAGTTTTTTGTTAATCTTACCTCAAATGATGATACATTTTACAAACTATTTTTGTAAGTTTATGACTATGCTGGAACATAGTGGAAGATAATTAAATACCTAAATGTACTTATAGATATCTTTGTTTACAAAGTTCTGTCGTAAGATAGTTGTCTAATAAAACCCAATGTACAATTTTAAGATAACCACCAGTATTTTGTTGTTACTTATTATATTGGAGTGCAGTAAAACACTGTTCTCGTGATTGTCTCATAGAAAAAGGACGTTCCTGTTCCAACACATTCCTCTACAGTATTGTCTAGAACCCTACCTTTAAGCACTTTCAAAAAGGAAATGCATTTGATCCATTGCAAGTTGTTTCACTGTGTAATTTTAAGAAAAACATGCCGAATGATTTGAAATGTCCGAAAAACTAACACCTGAGTTAGGTGGTCCCCTTTATTACATGTTGTTTTTTTTCCAGTTAATTTTCGAAATATGAAAGTGAAGTATCTTACATTTTCACTCGTGAAAATATTTCATCTCGTGTTTCTCGGGAAAGATATTTCAATCTTACACTGAAACAAACAAATGTCCTTTATGTCTTAAGCAGCAATTCCGCCTTTATCCTTGGCTGGCTGTTTAACAAAGGGGATACTGTATGTCATATGTTTTTGTCAAACTTATCTATTAAAAAACCCTGTTAAACAGTGAAAGCCCGATTACGTTTTGAAGCCAGATCTGATCATTTCACCAGTTTTTTTTTCAAGAACTTTAGAGCCTCTTTACTGGAGCAAAATATCTTCTTTCCTGTTCTAACTTCTAAGTAGGGTCAATATAAAGTATATAAGAATGTTTCTCTGGTTGAAGGTGCGGGTGAAAATAATATCTGACTGGGGGGTAACTATTTAGGCTGCTGGGTAACCCCGAAACAGTTTCGCGACAGTCAGATATTTCCATCAGCACCTTTATTCTTTTCAGTCTTGCATAGCGTATTCCTCAATTCATAGTAGCAATAAAAGAAAACACATTCGTTTCTTTTAAGCACTATTTCATCAAGGCAGCGTATGAATTTAAGCATATTTCAGTACGTAAGTGATCTTATACCTCGGAGTGTAAGACGAGTTTTTCCTGTCCCCGCAAAAAAAACAACACCAAAAAAAAAAAAAAAAAAAACATGGGAAGTATGCTTTAAGTATCTTTTTTGCGATGAAAATTAAAAGCATTTTGTATATTTGAACACTTAATCCTCCATAGCGTTATTTTAATCGACAGCAGATCTAGGTTTCGGCGTTTCTGAGTTCAACAATTAATTTGTTTTAAGGTTATAACACACTAAATAGCCACCACTATATATTCTATATAAAATGACAAGTTTTCACAATGCTGCAATACACACCTAGACCCATTTTAAATTTCTTTAGCTTACATTTTCTTGTAGATCAACATTAATACTGTAAAAATATCCAAAGAAAAGTAGGGGTCATGTTTGATGCAAGAAAAATATTTCTGGTCAAACGGACACACCGTAATTTTTACACTGAAATGACAATCACAATTTAGGGTAGGGGTGTATGAATAAATTTCACATGTTAAATCAGTTTGGAGTCTTTTTTCAACATGCAAATGCTACCAGTATGTCAAGTATAGGCATGCAATATGATTTCAACCAATATATAGCAATGATTTCAAGGAAAATCCTTCTTACAGCAAAAAAAAAAAAAAAAAAAAAAACTGAGAACTATTTGAATCCGCCATTATGCGATTTTTTATATTCTACCATTTTTTCATAGGTGCTCAGGCTATTTAGTGTTTGTATTCCTTAATTTGTCTTATTACAATCTCAGTTTTTTGTCAATGTGAAGTTGCCTACAATTCATAGGCTTTGAGCTATAACAACTTGAACGACATAGTCAGGCTAGCAGACGACAATATTATCCGTAACAGCTTCCGAGTACTTACGGATAACGGCGGAAAAAGCCGGATTTTTTTAAGAAATGTTCACTGTACACACTAAAATGCAAAAAGGACCAAACAAACCATTATCAAATTTAAAACAAATTACACATAACGAAAATTGAATAATTTTTCTACATTTTTAGGGGTATCGAATTTTTGATTATTTGCGGAAAATATCCCATTTTATCTGTTATATTTGAAAAAGTCAATTTTTTAACCCGTTTCCTACAGAGTCTATATGAACTGAGGTGGGTCTATTTAAAGTAAAAAAGGACGGACCAAATATTAAAATATTTTTTAAAATAAATATTCATAATATCCGGAATAAATTAAACTTTAATTTGTAAGGTATCGAATTTTTGATTTCCAAATAGAACTTTTTCTATTTAAGTTTAAGTGATTTTTTCCTTCTTTGTTTATATAGGCAATAGATAGATCGATGTTACTAAAAGTTGGTAATGTCCTGTCTGGCATGCAAGAAAACACGATCTATCACTTTTTCAGTGATCTTATGTTTACTTGTCTTTGTGTTTATCTGTGTCCGAAATATAGCGAGAAGTATAGGAGATTATTTTCACACGGTTAATGACCTTAGTTTAAAAAAAAAAATCTGGTTAGAAGATATAACATTGCGCTGGTTTATCACAACATGGAAAGAAGGTAGGCATATACTACTGTTCCAGTCACAACAGAGCAGCAATAATAACAGGTATATACATTTATATATTAACTGGCAGTAAAATAATGCCATAAACTATTATATATATTTTTTTTGTACCTGATAGCAGCATTATTCCAACTTGGATAGACATAAGCCATGATGTTTCGCTTTTACTCTTCTGAAACGTTTCCACTAGTTCTACAAACATTATTCCAAACGAATATTTCACTCCGTCCACGATAACATTGGTCAAAAACGTTGCTATAGCAATAACCCATCCCCATCCTCCATCTGGTCTTTCAGTCATTTCTGGCTCTAGAATTGGTTCTCATAAACACTGAGAATACACATCCATTAACTGAGGAGAAAATACTTAAGTTAAAAGTTTGTAATTTTGCACGTACTGAAAACTTAATGAGTCAGTTTTAATACTGGTATATAACAAATAAAGACAAAATGTTTATGTTATCAACGAAACGCTATCTATCCGAGGTTATCAGTAGTTATCAGTTACAATTTTACGGCTTATGATACAATAAATACAGATATAACATTAGTGTAAATCAAAGATACATGGAATATGATATAACATATGAGACAGGCTCAGTATAAGTAATACTCGAGCACAAAATAAAATGTAAAGTTTTACACACAACTAGCTAGACTATACACTTGTCGTGAAATCAGTCCTTTTCGCACGTAAAATACCTTTTGGTTATTTAATTAATCCGGAACTCTTCAATTGATCTGTTTAAGTGGCAGGGGCCAGTTTCGCATTTGGCCCGGGTACGTTTTTTTAAAATAAAATAGACATATGTATTTTACAGGCATATATATTCAACTGGTTATTTATGATGTTTAGAGAATTAAGGATTCCTGCGTACGAGTGATTATTGTGTAAAATAAATATGTGCTTGTATCGATTTTCCTAGCTCCATGTAGACGGCCGGGTCTAAAACTTTACCTGAGGTAACAGAAGTCAGACGAATTGGAAACGGTCATCTATCCATCCAGTTTCAGCTCAAATTTGCGGAAAAAGTAAACGGTTATGAGACACTTTTCTTCCCACCATTATTTTCGTCTGGCCACATGCTTTAAAAATATGCATGTGTTTTAGGTCAGTCATTTGCAGATTATACGGTACAGGTTGCGCAAGGTGTGCATTTTGGGCCATTTTTGTCTCAAAATTTAGTGTCCTGAAACCTGCGTTTTACTCGTTTTTATTACAGAAGCAACAGAATCGGCAGGCTGAAAATGTCACATAATAAAGTGCTATGTCTATGAAAGACATTCGCTCAAAAATTGCCTTGAATTTATCAGAACTGGATTTTTAATGATTTTTTCCGCACTGGTATCAGCGCAGAGTTGTGGAATTTTCAAATTTACTGTCCCTTGCCCCCATTAGTGAATTCGGCCAAAATTAAATTTGGAAAAATCTCTCGATTTTGCGCGGTTTATAGTAGTTTAGAACCTCTTGATCGATATTTTAAACTTTCAAATGACGGCACAGCAGCTCAAAAATGTTACGGTGAAGAGACATCAAGGTTTGAAAGTCAACATCTGCACAGACGATTATTTAAAATTCTACCACCATTAACAGTGTTTTAGCACCGTAAAAACATCATTTTCATTATTCTTAACCCGCGTAGCGCATATTTAGCCAACCAGCTCTGCATTCCGTCAATCAGGGGGTGCTTGGATGGTGGGGACATCATGAAATAGGCAAATAGGGGGTGGGGGCATTTTATTTTCGCAAAATGATGCGAATATGACTTTAAATCATTTTTACTGACGGAATACGTTGAATTACGCCAGAAAATACTAAAAACGGACGTATTTTACATTATTTGTCTCGAAGTGACCAATTGTAAATTTTGGCTCATTTTGCGTGAGAGGGGTGGGCTAGTTTATACGCTCACATACAGACATCTTTTCACGCTACTAAAATTATTTTGTGTAGTTTTATTCGCCAAAGATGTATTAAAGTTCAGAACCAGTAAAATCCGCTTTTGGTCACAAATTGAAAAATCTTTAGAGCAATAATTTGCATAACCAGCTAGACTATACACCTGTCTTGAAATCAGTCCTTTTCCCGCTTAAAATACCTTTTGGTTATTTAATTAATCCGGAACTCTTCAACTGATCTGTTTAGAGCAATAATTTGCATAACATCGAAGGCTTTGGCCAGTTAACCCCTGTAAAATAATGAACAATTAAGCCATAATTATTACTGGGACTTAGGTGTAGATATTTAGGCGAGGCTCCCTCATATTTGCGGATTCGGCACATGCATGCTGAGTCCTCTTGATATCTATCTTATACTATTGGTCCGGGTCGCTGATGGTTTAAGGTAAAAGTGCCAAACCTTGTTAGTGTTTGAGACAAGGTTTGAAACGGAGGTTTAAGACGAAACACTGTTATGTTTCAAGCCCGAGATAGCAGTTTCAGGTTATAAAGACAGAGTTAAGGTTTGGACATAGGTGAGTTGGTGAAAGGTTAGTCTCTCACGCTAGAAGCGTATGCTCATATTTGAAGGGGTCTCCAATTCATAATACTCATCCTAGGTCGAATGGTTCGTGAGAAGTTGTTGAAACGTGTATGGTTTGAATCAACTGGTATAAAGTCAAAGACACAGGTTTGATATCAGCTAGAATTTGTAAATTTAGGTGATTATCTGCTTGATTTTCAGTTAATTTATCTCTTAAATCACTGGTCGAACAAATCAGAAGCAAAGTAGCTTGAGAAAAAAATCATATAATTTATAATTCTTACCAGTCATCAAAGCAGAGAGCTTAAGAAAAATTCTAAATACAGTTTAATAATAAGTAACATGACACAATTTTGATACAAAAAGGAATATTATGAATGAAATTTAAATAAAATATGAATGAATAGAGTATAAAATCGTATTCAAATAGTTACATTAAAGTAACACGAGATTAGAATGTGTCTAAAGCTGACGCGGGTCTATATATTGGATAACGAGATAAACACTTCCAATGGAAATGACCGACTAAACAAAACATGCCTACTATAAAGTGTGTTAGAACGAAAAACCTTACCAATATAAACATAAATCCTAACCTGCATATGTAATGCAGTCCTACAAAACCATTGTTTGTGACGAGAATTTAATAATATTGATTCACAAAAAACAGTGTTCTGTATTCATGCATGAAATGATAAAAGACGGGTTGAGATATGATATTGAGCGAGTTGAATTTTACAAGCGAATCGACACGGCATAACATTAGGAATCAATACGCAAGTGAATACTGTAAACGTATGCTTGTTAGCGCGGGACTTCTTTTCGAGTAAATGCCTGCGCAAAAGCAAGTGTCTACTAATGAATGAACACACTATAAAGATTTTTTTTAAATAAATGGTAACAATGCCGTGAATTAGAATGCATCTGTAGATATTATATGACTGTTCAGTTGCTAAATTCATTACTTATATTTTTATTTTTATTAAGGCCCTTTGTTTGTATTCAGATCATCAGTAAAAACATACGACTGCCACCGGTTTTGCTTTTGTTTCGTTTAAACTTATAACCGTTTCACGGGTTTGCAGGGTAGTAATTTAAATACACAAACTGATAAAAAAGGCAGCAAAAATTCAGTGATGACGCAAAAGAATAAATTTAAGTCCTTGGCAAAATAAAGTACGTAGGCTTCGTTCGTCTATCAAAAAAAATTTCTCCGTTTCCCCTTAATTCATGCATGCAATTCTATAACTTTTCTGGCAATATGCGAATTGATGCTATCAGTCGAACTGCGATTTGTTGCTATTCTAACATGCAGTAAGTATCATTAATTATATTCGTTTAATTTGAAGATAGGATCACTAATTATGTGCACTACTCTCTAAAATGATGTGATAACCTTGTACCGTACTTGTGGGAAGGTTGAATACGCGGGACCTTAATCACCTACTTTTCCGTATGTTTTTACTGATGACCTAAATACACACACAGGACCCTAATATATATAGATAAGATGTTGTGCTCAAGATAAGATGTCGTGCGCACGATATAAGAGTTCGTGCGCTCAATATAAGTTGTCGAGTGTACGAGATAAGATGTCACGTGCTCGAGAAAATATATCTTTCGCACCAGATAAGATGTAGTACGCTCGAGATAATATGTCGTGCGCTCAAGATAGGATGACGTTCGCTGGAGATAAGATGTCTTGCGCACGAGATAAGATGTTGTGCGCTCGAGATAAGATGTCGTGCGCTCGAGATAATTTAATCTTAAAAAAGAATAAATGCATGTTAATTCAGTAGGACGGCACTGTACCAGACAGACGGTTATGTTTTATTTGTTTTAACATATGATCAGCACTGAAATAAAGTTTTTAACACATCTTCTACTTTTACTTCTCGTCTAATTCGAGTCCAAAATTATACATTAAAACTAACTTCCTAAATTGATTGTTATTCCTCTTGTTCTGATTTATCATTAGACTATGTTTTCTTCAACCTCACAGAGTATGAAACAAATTCTTAACTGTAGAAAAAAAAATGATCCTACATCCCATTAGGGGCTCAATATTCATAAATTTGTAATATAAAATATGATGCTTTACAGGCTACAGCAAACGGAATAGCTGGCTTTCGTCATTGCAGAATTAGGAATGAACACACCGAGACGACGAAAGTTTCATTTTCCTGAATAAATTCTATTTCTTTCAGTACTTCAAAAACATCAAGTGGTAAACAATACCCATGTTTATTTGCCTTTAATATGATGATTTCTTACCATTTTTTTCTCTCATATTTTCCCACCAATTTCAAAATGAAACGCTATCAGAATTGAAATTAAATACTTTTTTATAGATGTTATGAAATAATCAACAACTGTAGATTTTTGTATATGCAAATTTTAATCCAAGTGTTGTGCTATAACATATTGTATACATGTATATAGTACATTAATGTTTATTGACAGATATCAGATCATTATGTTATGCTGCGGTGCCTTCCAGTAGCGGACTTTGCATAATAACATGGCAATACTTCATTCACTCGGTCTTTTCCGATTCGGCTTTGATTGTAACAAACTCTTACGTTTTATTAGTATAAAACCATACTTTGTAATGCATTGCAGGCAGCGAATACTGTCATGTCGATAATAGTTAATACAAACGTCATACAAGTATCAAAACAAATATATGTAACAGTTCTTTGAAAATGGCGAGTTTTAAAGGCTTTTAACTGTCCGGAAGTGTGCCCTTTATGCAGTTCTTTCCCGGAAGTCAATGTATATATCAGTTTACTGACACTTGTTTTGTAAATTTATATACACGTTTTACATGCTTTTCAATTGTCATATACCCTTTCTTCCTATGAACTGGTGTTGTTTGATTTTTCTCTCTCAAAATATAAGTCAAATCGTTAACGCGCTTGTTAGAGTACGTAGAACAATGAAGTAGTCTATAACATGATAATAATGTTTTGATAAATGTATAGTCAAACACAATACAACAAACAGGTTATATACCTGTGCAATAATTTCAAGGTGGCGTAGTTCCAGTGAATTATTAGTTTAATCATATAAATTATGACTGTGCCATAAATTATTTCTATTCTAATATGTATTTTATGTAAAAAAGTGATTGAAATAAAAATGTATGGCGTCCATACTACCGTAGCAAGTCGAAGTGACGTTAACAATGACATCAAGTTTCACGTCCACCGTAACAATTAAACATACAGTTATGTTATGTAATTTGTATTCTGAACTGTCTTTCTTATAAAACAGTAGATCAGATATGATAGTGCTCTTTCCTGGCATCAATATGGCGTCAAATAATGTGACATGACATTTATATTGCCGTGTTTGAATAAAATTAAACAATTATCATTTCATACTAGAATAAGTTTCTTTTCACAGATGTACCCCAGTTCTCTTTTACAACGAAGATCATTCCATTTCCAATTTACATGCCTGTACATATGCAAACAGTTTTCGATCCTGTTTCCATTAGGTTCTTCTGTTGCCCAGTTATCAAAAGCAATTTGTGTTTCGCTATGTTCCCAGATCCAAATTCCCTCTTTACTTAAGTCACTTCCGCCGAGCCAAACTCCGTAACCAGAACCCTCATATGTTGTTTTCGCCAAGTTAGTTAAAAATTCGTTTTCAGAAGAGTCATCAACTTGTGCTAAATACGCGCCTAATGTCTTGCAGACATCAACTGCCTCAGACCAGTTTTTGGCTTCTTTTCCAACAAAGTAAAGGGAACTTTCATGAATATGCCATAAGGTGTTTGATGCAGTTTCTAGTATACCAACGCGTTTTTCAAGTTTTTTAGATATATTTGTATCCTTTGTAACTGTATCAAGTGTGTTATGTATTGATCTTATGTCATCCTGAATTAGATTTTGTGACTCTAAAATCTTATTGAAACGATTATCACAAGTTTCCTGCATGAACCTCACTTCGTTTAATTCTTTCTTAATATCTTCGTACACCTCGACGATTTTGTTTAAATTATTCATTGCTGCTGTTTTAACTTCGGAAATCAATTTCCTTGTGTGCTGCTTCTCTTCTGAAAGTGCTTTTTTCATTAAATTCATGCTTTGCTGGGTATAGTTGTCTTTACAATTACTTGATATCAGATGATATCGTGACGGTGGCACTGTTTTACTGTGGTCTATTTCACATTTACATTTTCCATGGTCGGCCGATACCGGCGACGACTGGTTTGCCATTGAAATCAATGCAGATATATCCTCTCGAAATTCTTTCGAATCGTGAAACAGCTTTTGCTCTAATATGTTTATCCGGTTTTGAAGTTTGTCGCGTTTTGAACATTTTGCCGAAGTTATAACCAGAAGTAAGACGCAACCGATCATAAAATGCATTTTAAATCAAGCACTAGTATCCAACCTCATGCATCTGCTTTACATTGCAACACTCAAACCATGTCTCTTATATAGATTTATTTGTAAGGCCAGTCAAAGGTATTCGTTTTCAACCAAGTGGAAATCTTAAAACAAGAGCACAATGTTTTCTACATATGTTTTTTCTTACTCGGTCTTTCATTCGAAATTTGTTTTTATTTAAATGTGATATATTTCACAATATTATCATTTTTTTTAAACTGTAATGGAATGAGAGATGTTTTACAGAAGGAGTTTTAGTTCGACTATTTAAATGTTTCAAACACCAGGACTTTTGTAATCATTCTTTTGTCTAACATTTTTGCATATGATCAGGTTTCTCAAACACTACTGGGTAAAATGCTTTCAAAGTTCACACATGTCACAGGATCTCTCAGGACAACTTATACACGCCATGTACCCGGATAATCCTAACTCTGTTCAGCGCCCCTAACTCAGTGCCAACATGGCTGACTTTTTTATGGACTGTTGATGCTCGAAGTTCTTTGATCTACCCACCCCTGCAGGGATGTGGGATTCCTATGTCCAACTTATCCGACTCGTGATTTTTTGCCGGCGGACAAGTGCATTTTTCATTCGTGTGTCCACGGACAAGCATACTTTTTCAGGTATAAAATGAGAAAACATAAAATATCATTTAGATTGTGTGTTGCTTCAAGTGTATGGAGGTGATAAAGATAATGGGTTCTTTGACTAGGTCTCGCGCACACTATGACAAAATATCAGAGAAGATTTAGATACAAGAAGATTAATTTAACGTCGGAAAAGTATAAACATATAACACTAGCTTAAAGCTATTTTCCGACAAACACATGTAAGTAAGCTCGACATAAGTAAAACAGCTGTAATAAAATGCAAATATGTTAAAGCACATTAAAGCAAATAAAGCATCTGGCTCTAAGTAGATAAGAAACAAATCACAAATTATCACATACATGTTACAGCGCATTAAAACAAAATAGCACATATGTACTAGCAAATAAAACGAAATAGTAATTTACCACATACAGATTTAGCACATTTATAGCAACATAAAAAAAATAGCTGACACTACACAAAAATAAGAAGAGTCACATTTTACAACATGCATTAAAAAAACATAAAAGAAGAAACCATATACATGCTAAAGGGAACATAAGAACTACTTAAAGTAGCTAAAGAAAAATATTTGCATCATCAGCATATAGCATTCTGTAACTAAAACTAAAAAAAGGAAAACAAGGGTTACACACAGAGAACTAAAAGGACATTTAAATACATCAGAAACGTAAACAACTTAAAAAAAAGTATTATGACAAGTTTGTAAGTAGAATTCCAACTGCTGAGACAATAAGTCACTGTCAAAGGAAATATTTGACCCAGTAGTCAGCCAAATTAAAATCAAAAGCACACAGAGATCGCAAGTATGACTTAAACAAGTCGGAACGTTTTAAGAGTCTTTCTCTGAATTCATCTGGTTTTGCACCATTGCGTGGGCAGTGTTTCGGGCATGACTTCAAAAGATCCCGAACACTGCTTACGCGATTTCAGACTTTTATAAACGTTAAAAGGCAAATATTTCAACAGCTTATATTTTACCACAGTTACTGTGATATGCTTTTCTTTTTATTGTCCTAAATGAAGAACACGATCTCCAGTCTATTTGCGCTTTCATGAAGGTTTAGTATTATAAATCAGAGCAAGTGAAATTTGACTATGGACAAGTGGACTTTAAGTGTCCGTGGACAAGAGAAAAATGTAAGGATACCCACACCCCTGTCCCGTCAGTCCATGCATCACTCCCCTACCCCACCACACCGCACACACACACACACACACACACACACACACACATTTTTCTTCCCTATTTACCGTCTGAAAAACTGAAAAATATCATATTTAATAATTAATCATAAATCTAATCCCATTTAAACAATATCAAAAAATATTCCATTAGCACCTCTATAAAAATCTCTTACACTATACGATATACAAGATTTGAAACAAACACAATTCTTCTGAAACAGTGCGTGCGTGCGTGCGTGCGTGTGTGTGCGTGTATGAGAGAGAGAGAGAGAGAGAGAGAGAGGGAGAGAGGGTTGGGGACTACAGAACTTCGAACATCGGTGGTATTAAATAATTTCTTATGTAAATATAATAATTTTGACATTTATACCGAGTTATTTTTTAGGGTTTATCCAGATTTTTTCAAACATTGCTATTTGCATAATATTAAAATTATGAAAAATTATTTGACTGTAGTGGGCATACATATAACATCTTAAAATTAATGACAAAGTTTGAAGACAATACCGCTTATAAAGTAATGTTTACAATAATCAGACCATGTACATGTCAACTCATTCATTTCTATAGAATACTAATCAGATAGGTGTTTATCCGTCACACAATTTCGTGTAAGTTAGGTTTTTATCCATTCCTCATGTAAACTGAGTTCGGTTTTCATCAAATCAAAGTTAGGTTTTTATCCCCTTTCTCGCTGTCAGTACATTTGAACATGCATTGTGTCAACATGTAGTGGGTTAACAACATAGTGTAAAGGGGCCTATAAAGCAGTATATCTTTGCTTTCAAACAACAAAATAGTCGAGGCATCAAAAGCATAGAAGTAATTTTAAAGATTTTTTGTAAAAGTTTTCATTGAAAAAGTTGCCTTGTTCGTCGTTTTTCCGCCTGAATACACAAAGGGTGATATATTTAACATGATACATTTTGAAATAAATATACACTTGATCAATGGAGATAGATATAACAACAGAAACATTCCTTTATACATCGTAATTACACAGAAAACAAAGTTGTATCGGCTTTACATCCGCCATGTTGGCACTGAGTTAGGGTCGCTGAACAGAGTTAAGATTATCCGGGTACATGGCGTGTTATATAACTCTGACTTTTAATTTAGAACAGTTATGCCTCCTTTTTAACGAAGAAATGTTGTTAAAGATTTTCATGAGAGTGTCATTGACAAAATGTTTTCAAATTCTACACACATGTCCGGCATTCTGGGTTGACAAGAGGAGGTATAATATCTCTTGGTTATATTTTGGAAAAAGTATACCCCTTTTTTTCAGCTAAATGTTTTGATGAAAATGTGTTATCCAAAAACTATTGTACTAAATGCTTTCAAACTATTCATAATTCTTCAGCATCATGAAATGGCCATTCTCAGCTAGGCTGTATTCATCTCTCTGAAATTATGTCCTTTTCATAATTTACAACATTTTCTAGATCTTTTGTATGTAAGCCACGATTGCCGCGCTGTCATCAGACAACCCTTGTTTAACTTTTACGCTGCTAAATTTCTATAATGGCCTGGTCCGTCATTCAATGTGGGCAGTATCATTTTAAGGGTGTTTATTGAAAATTTACAGACTGAATAGCGAACAGTGCAAACCTACACTGGTCGCAAAAGCAGAGTCAATCGCGTCCAGCATGCTAAGGGTTAGACTACCTTTCATATTTTGAAGAAAAAAAAGCACCGTTAATAATAAAAAGATAATATAGCATGTACAGACTTTAGCTCGGTGTGCGTAAATTACGACATCTCAAATAATGTCAAAGATAATACTTTCATGGTCCGATTCTTAGCACACAGTCTTTTTCCAGAACGCAAATATTTGAATGTCCGTAGACTTATAATCATTTTGTTTATCTTCAAATGTTTCAGGGAATAATATATCCTGAAAGTAAAACCAGGATGTTTACGATCTAGACGGCAGATAGTGGATTCACGAAGGTCTTTTTTAAGATATAACGTAGGCGAAAAACAGCACTTGTTATCTTGGACGTGTTCAACTTTTTACGCAATACAACACTCATACAGACAGTGTAATAGAACATTCATGAAAATGCAAACGGTTTGCTTCAGTTTTAGACAGATACATGTATTATCCCGTATCATAACTTTGTATTGGTTATTATGTTTGTTAATTAAAGTTTCAACATGCGCCTTTAAAAAATGAATTTATCTGAATATTATTCTAGAATCTTAAATCTGCTTTCTAATTAGTTCGGACTACTCATTCTGACATTGTTTAAGAGTACTAGCATTAATAATGTAACTTCAGTATCAAATGATTAAGTTATTTATTTTAAAACTATTAATTAATTACAATTGATTTCACATGGATTAGTTTAATCAATGTAAGTTTGAACTATCCTTTTCAGCAAGAAAATGATCAAAAAGAGACTCAGAATTCAGCAGTGGCTTAAAGAAGCCTTTTCAACTAACCTGGACTAGAGAAATTCCGCACTGTAAGTTTAGTTTCCAATTACGGCGCCTGGCTATACAGACGGACCGGCGACGGACCGGCATATTACGTAAACTACCATCGTCACATTCACACACACACACACACACACACACACACACACACACACACACACACACACACACATGATTGCTTTATTGATAGCTTATATACCGGCACAAAAAGTACAACACACTGTGACTGATATATTATATTGTCATATTGCCGTAATCAGTGTTTTATGAATTCACCCTGCGTGTGGAATTTCTCTGGTCCGGTTCAGTTGAAAAGGCTGCTGAATCAGAGGTAATAAATAATAATTAAACATTATGAAATGCGAATCTTCAACAACATCAACAATCTCATGATATTTTTATTGAATATTGTCGTCATCGTCGCTCCGTCGTCTCTGTTAAAATAAGAACAACTGCAATCGTGGGAATTATGTAATGTTCAGTTTGTTTTGATTGTTTAGTTATGTCAACAAATCAAGGGTGTTTCGAAATTGAAACTTTTTACCGCGTTTACAGTACATGTATTTTATTTCGCAATGTTTGCTAGATTTGACGTGTATTGAAAAGTTTCCTTAAGCAGTTTTGTTCGCCATGCCAACGCTGTAAACAGGGTACATATCATTCAAGCAGAAAGTACTCGAGGTATCACTATTCATATGTTTTCCGTCCGTTATTTTGGAGGAACTAAAATAGTTCTTCTATTTATGGAATTCGGTGTGATGTCCTGACTGTATGCATGTTTGCTTGAAGTACTGTACTAATGTTTGCGACTTTCGTAAAAAGACTGTATGCCTTTTAGCAACTGACTTGTTTATTAAATATCGGCTTTCCCTTGCTCCTGTAGTATTACTTCATAATTATAACCCGCAAAGGGGGTATTATTAGTTACACAGCTTGTTGGTGACAGGATACGGGATATACGCTGTCTTGAAAATCCATATGAGGCTCGAGCTTCGCTCGACAGCGTATATCCCGTATCCTGTCACCAACAAGCTGTGTAACGATTTTATCTTGCCGACTACCCTTTACTTACATGCTATAATCTAATATTTTGTAAATTAACAAAGCGGCAGCCATTTTTTAAAATCAAAATTCATATCTGAAATGTACTAGCAGGATATGGAATATATCCTGTCTCCACGTGACGTCTATTGACCAATAGAAATGCAAGAAACTTGTAGGAGGCAAGATAAATAGGAATCACCGTGCGGTCTGTCTGTCCGGTCTGTTTGTATGTGTGTCCGCATAAATTTGGTCGTGCAATTACTTGAATACTATTACACCTACCTCTCTCATACTTCACACACACATAGGTAATATGTAGTTAACGCCCGTCGTCTTCTTTTTCTGTTCTCTTTAAAGTCAATGTCACACTTAAGAGGTCAAAGGTAAAAAAGGCCCATTTTTCGTGTCCATGCCATAACTTCTTTGTGCATTAAGGGATTCTGAAATAACTTGGCTTAAATTTTCACCATCATGAGACGATGTTTCGCCCACAAGACACAGTTCCCTAGTTCCAATGTCAAGGTCAAATGTTAAAAATAGGATCAGTTCATTTTTCGTGTCCGGGCCATAACGTCTTTATGCATGAAGGGATTCTGAAATAACTTGTTAAAATATTCACCATCACAAGTCGATGTGTAGCGCATAAGACACAGGGGACCGTCTTATTAAACATAGTACGACTAAAATCGATCATAGGTCAAAACTGTGATATCTGTTTTCTTAGAATATGGACACATTATACAGAAAACATGCTACCTTCCCGTAGGCCTACACATAAAATCTTTAACACATGAAATTGGTGTTTTGTTACTGGTACCAGCAAGAGTGTTCAGACAAAAGTTTGGTCGTACGATACGATAAGATGTTTGATAAGACTTGCCCCAGCTGGTCCTATGCCCCAAGGTTAAGGTCACAAAGTCGATTTTTCGTGTCTGCACCATAAATTATGTTACTTGTTCATGCATCCTAATATATAATTGTATATATCAATCTTTGTCTCCAACGGTACTTTTTATTTTTTAAAAATTGTTGCCATTATGAATTGGTCCAGGATGGGGGAAGCGGGGGTATAATTTAGAGATTTGGAGAATGCGCGTTGTTGTAGAGGATATATACCAGTAAAATCATCCTATGAAATTTGACTGTTGACGTTTTCTATGTCCAAGTTGTGTAAGAACTCTTATTGTGTCAATCACCTGACAATAATAATGGCCACAAAACAGATATGCTATTTTCACATAATTTATATACAAAATGCATTGAGAATTATGTATGGTTCACATACATTTAATAAATCATTTTAATGCCTATTGTGTACTGCAATAATGCTTTAATATTGCAATCTTGAAGTGCCCTTAACTCTATTTTGTAGACACAGTTATATGAACGGAACACGGACCAAATTAAACTGTAGAATTGTTGCAGAAAATATTTTAAACAGGCTCTAGCGTAGTGAAGCCCGTGATCAAGGGAAACAGCTTGTCAATGAAAACCTTTTGATTGGCAAAATCTCTTCCACAATAATACAATAATCTTTACTGTGTATTTTCTTTTTTTCGGACATTGTTCGCCGTTGTTCTGAAAGAATCTAGCGATAACAGTTATTTAATGAGTGATGACGATTGGGATAGAGGTGGGCCGGTGGTCTAGTGGTAACACGTTTGACTGTCAATCCAGAGGTCCGGGGTTCGAATCCCGGTCCAGGCACTGGAAATTTCTGAGATGCTCATGAGTGTCTCCCATCTGACTTAGAGGCCTGTACTTGTTCTTCCCAGGAAAGACGGCTTCGCGTGTATCGGTGCTATCCACCGGGTACGTTAAAGAACCAGACTGTCTATTCGCAAAGAGCTAGGCTAAGTTAGCCGGCCAAGTCTGTATCTTAACAGTTCTCTCTATCTGTTCTGGGGGCTGTGTCTGTACTCCTTCTAAAACTGAAGTCATGTTTTTCTCCTTTAGAGATATAGCTCAACCTTCGTTAACCTTTGATAATACCCCTCTAAACTTCGTTGACGATCACAAACATCTAGGTCTTACAATAAGTCATGATGGCTCTTGGCACACCCATATAAACAATATCACTTCCTCAGCTTCAAAAGTACTCGGCTCGATGAGAATGTTAAAATTCAAAGTTAAAAGGTCTACTCTTAACAACATTTATTTATCGTATCTAAGACCTCTACTCGAGTATGCTTCAGTTGTATGGGATAGCTGTACTCAATATGAAAAGGACACTATAGAAAAACTTCAATATGAAGCAGCTCGCATTGTTACTGGTTTGACTCGTTCCGTTTCCATTCAAAATTTATTAACTGAAGTTGGCTGGGTTTCTCTTGCAGACCGTAGAATTATGCAGAAATTAATATTAGCTTATAAAGGAAATAACGGACTGCTTCCAGATTACCTTATAGACATTTTTCCTCCAACAGTTCACAATTCTAACAACTATGAACTTAGAAACAACACTAATTTTGTAACATTGCCTAGACGTCTCGAAATTTACTCAAAATCAGTTATACCCGATTCAGTAGAACTATGGAATAACCTTGACCTCCCGACACGCAATGCTAACACACTTACATCTTTTAAGAGCAAATTGAAGAGTAAATTTAAATCTCCAATTGTTCCGTCTTTTTATCTAATAGGAGAACGATTCTATAATGTAGTTCAAACTCGTATTAGAAACCGATGCAGCAACTTAAACAATGATTTATTTTATAACCATTTACGAGACTATCCCGATTGCTCTTGTGGACATGGTATTGAAGATGCGGAACATTTCTTTTTTAAATGTAGCCATTATGCCGATGCTCGTCGATTGTTATTTATCAATACTCGAAGATTTCATCCTCTTAGTACTCACAAATTACTTCATGGAATTGATTCACTTACTATTGAGGAGAACAAATCTTTGTTTTTAGAAGTACAAAGTTATACAAAAAATACACGTCGTTTCACTAGCACTGCCTCCTGATCTTTTGACTATATATCTGTTTAGAGGGCTCTGGGCTGGGCTGGATGTGGGTATTCTGCAGCGGATGCGATGAGGTGCACTGATTGATTTTACGCTTGTCTGTGTTAGTTTTATTGTTGTTGTTTTTTTTCTTTCGATTGTTTTTCCCCTGCTTTTCTTCTATTAAATTTACTGTCTTAACTCTTCTTCTATATAAGTAAGTTTATAACTTAAAATTATATTTTGTTAAGCATATATATTTTTTCCATTCCAGACCAAACAAAAAATCCGCCATTTAGTTTAATCTAACATTAATTTGACAGCCAGGGACGGACCGATTTCTAATGTTGGTAAAACTTGTGGTCCAACCCTTTTGTATTATCGCACATTCGCAAAGTTACTGAATACTTCCTAATGTACAGTAGTAATATATATGTCTTGTATAATGATAGTTTGCTATTGTATATATATATTTACATATGTATCTGTATAATAGTGTCTTGATGTACATTACCATAATGTCTTGTGTGATGATTACAATAAAATATGATTAAACTACCTGATCAGAAAGAAAATGCCTCCGTACGTGTTACACCCTACCCCTAGGTATTCTATAAGAACCATGGTCGTGAACGGGAAAATATACTAACCCATTTCTATCGCGTATTTCATATCTAAAACACGCAGTTCAGTAAATGTGTACTATTGATATTAAACAAATGGTAATTTATCTTCCGTTGTGTACCGGTCACATTTCATCAGTAGTTCTTATCTTAGAAAAACAACGTGTAGTTTACAGTTTTTTCACAGGTACTCAAAAAACTTGCTTGAACTTCCCTGGTGAAGTTCCGTTCTAGTTTATAGACACACTCTGATTGGCTGATATGAAAATGTATGTCAGTCGTCATTTTACTACACGTGTACGCTAAAATGTTTATATGCAGCATAAATGTGCAAAATGAATTAAATAAACAGAATAGATGTATAACTATGCATGATTTCAAATTCAAAACCATATACAAGATGAATTTCATTCATCATTTCGAGTCTTATCGTAAAACTGTGAATATATTGCATTCTGTTTTTGTTTGTTTACATTTCGCTTAACATGTGCACACTGTCGTGACCTCTAGACCGGATGTTCATTAGGGAAGTTCACGCAAGTTTTTTCTGTAACGTTGACTAAAGCATAAAATATACGGAGCATCTCTGCAATATGGAATATTGAGACAAGGTGACTGGTGCACGATTGAAGATAAATTATCGCTTGTTTAATATCAGTAGTACACATTTACTGACCTGCGTGTTTTAGGTATGAAATACGCGATTGAAATGGGTTAGTATATTTTCCCGTTCATGACCATGGTTCTTATAGAATACCTAGGGGTAGGGTATAACATGTACAGAGGCATTTCTTTCTGATCTGGCGCCAGTGAGTAGAGGATGAATTTCGCGCCCTGTGTGGCTGCGTTTGCTATATGTGAATCGCCTTTGAACGTGTTTATCATGAAAAGGGCGTTATAAAAATCTGGCATAATAATAATAATAAAAAAATGTTAAGAGTCAGTAAAGCAAGAAAAGACGACTGGAATGTTGAAAGTAAATGAAGTAAGAGAATGACAAATGGAGTGCTATGAGTGATTATAGCAAGACAATGACGAGTATTATGAATAATTAAAACCTTCATATTTGTATGTGCGCATGTCCAACCGGAAGCTAACGTGACGATTTACGACGACTTTTACGACAAACTAAATGTGTTTGTATATTCATTCTTCTGAAAACAAATCATGAACCTGTCTTTGATCTGTTGCTTTATGGCTTAATAATGCAGAAATAATGAATAAATTGCCGCAGAAACGCTTCAAAACAATGTTGTCTTAAAATGACGTCATTGAGGTCATGACGTTACGTGTCAGTTACCGCGCAAAATTAACAGCTTTTTTCTTGAAAGTACGTAATTCTGTGCGTTTTCTTTATTTTAACTATTTTCAAATAACCATTATTTGCTTAAATATTTCTTATGAGTCTATTGCTCTGAAAAATAATCAATATTTTGCTTCTTTTATGTAGTTATATTGAAATGTTATGCGGAATGTAAGAAAATGGACGAAGATAGCCAATGTTATTTGGAATATAGTTGGGTGAAAGGTTACTTATTACGGCCATTTTCAAATAAAAAATCTAGCAGTTTGATTTGTAATACCTGTTTTTTTCTGGTTCTGTTGATAATTTGTTACTTATATACTAGAATTTAGATCTAAAATTGTTCAAATTTCAATAGAAAATTGTTGTTTCTTGAATTAAATTGATGTTACCATGGAAACGAAGCCCGTGACCTATGTATCTAAATGTAAAATTCAAAAGCATTGACACTGGTCTATTTAAGAAACACAGCTTCGGCTTTTTATTTTCATTTCAACAATATCCATGAGAATAATAGCAGCATGCTGAACGATTTTTCCATAAAAAATGCCAGACGAGGGGTACTGCTGTAAGTATTCTAAGCTGTGAAATTTGTTTGAATAAATGCAGATAACACGAAAATATAACTTATGTTAGAAATAATATGTTTTAAAGATACAGTAACTAGAAAGATAACCTTATTCAATGTCTTTTATAAGAAATTACGACAAAAAGCAAGATATAAGCTATTTTAAACGTCTCTGTTGCCACGGTTACTTTAAACTTTAAGAAAAATAGGGTACCATGTAAAGTGCCTGGTATTTTGCTAATAATATTACCCAAATATTCCATGCCGGTCATTAACAGAATGGCACTGAAGCCGTCGAAAACCCGTATTTTTATTCATAGTTGTTTAAAAATGAGAGAAAATGCGTTACCATGGAAACACGAGCCCCGCGACATACACATTTTAAGCTGATATTAGAAAGCTAACGTGCATTCTAGTAAAATTATCAATTATGCAGACTTCTACGGATATCAATGAAACTAAAATACACTGAAAAGAGTTAAATATCCGTATTTTCCTTCTTCTTTCAATATGAAATACCTTTGGAGGGTCATGTTCTTCAAACCTTGATAAAAACTGAACTAGAAGGGACAGAGACAAACGAAATTGAGATTGTAGCAGTTAAAACTTCATATTAGATGAAATTCAAAAAAATGCTGCGGTTCAACTAATTTGAATTTACCCTTGTAACAAGGTAACCTACCTCCTTAAAACACGCTTACGCTAGAATGACGTCACGTTAACGTGCTGTGACGTCAACATTTTTGTTGCGACCAAAAAAGAGCGCTACTATATTTTATCTACTGTTTTAGATTAAGGGCATATAAGAATCGAAATAATTTATAGCAAAACCGTGTTTTAACACTATACAATCGGGCGGTAATACGTCGTACAAATAATTTCACTCGGGTTGCGCCTTCGTGAAATTATTAAGCCCGATGTATAACCGCCCATCGTGCATAAATAGTGATAAAACACTCTTTTGCTATAAATTATTTCTTAATTAAAGCAAGAGAGTGACGAATGGAGCACTATGCGTGATTAAAACTAGAGAGTGACGAATGGAGCGCTATGAATGATTAAAGCAAGAGAGTGACGATTGGAGCGCTATGAGTGATTAAAGAAAGAGAGTGACGAATGGAGCGCTATGAGTGATTAAAGCAAGAGAGTGACGAATAGAGTGATGTGAATGATTAAAGCAAGAGAATGACGAATAGAGTGTTGTGAGTGATTAAAACAAGGGAGTGACGAATGGAGCGCTGTAAGTGATTAAAGCAAGGGAGTGACGAATGGAGCGCTATGAGTGTTTAAAGCAAAAGAATGACGAATAAAGTGCTATGAGTGATTAAAGCGAGAGAGTGACGAATAGAGTGTTATGAGTGATTAAAGCAAGAGAGTGACAACAAGAGTGCTATGATTGTGTTAGATGTTACGGCGAATCGATATATTAGTAAATGAGAGAGAGAGAGTGATAGAGAGAGAGAGAGAGAGAGAGAGAGAGAGAGAGAGGGGGGGGGGGGGGGGGGGGGAGAGAGAGAGAGAGAGAGAGAGAGAGTTAAAATATCATTTGCAGACATAATGAAATCGCAAAACATGTAAATAATAATGTATCATGTTAAGATTTTGTGATGAATGCCTGTCTGCTTTAATGAAGCTTTTACAACTGTAACGTTTCAGTGCCACACAAATCCCGTCGGTGAAAAGCTAGCTCATCACCAAAGGTGATTTAATGTGCATATATACTATCATTTTACTCCAATGACAATTGACAGGTTTACAAATTTGCATATTAATGGAATTACTTCCCTTTATGCATTCAGTAATCGTTACACAACAATTTTTGAACGCCATTGTATGTACAGCGCTGTGGAGCGAAGTCAATACAGTCAATTTAAATATGTTTAACAGTAAGCGGTGCTTGACATAGTGCACATTCAGGTTTATCTTCTTGGTTCAGTAGATAAGAATGTGTCGAACGGGTGTGACCTATTCCACAGCGAGAATGTACAACTTTCTCCCAGCGAACATTTCTGTTCCCTTGGTGCCATTCACCAAAGGTAGGTTTTATATCATGGAGTTTATTGAACGAAGCATTGTTTCATTGCGATTGCCATTTAGTAAAGATTAGATTGTGATAATGAAAGGGATTGCTTTGCTATAGTATCAGCATCCTCGTTTCCATTTATACCAAGATGATGATCCAACAAAATATGATAAGACTTTTTGAAAGATTTTGCACGAACTCTGAAAATAATAGTTTGAATGAATCTATATTTCGGTTACGAATTGACTGTTAAACAGAAAGTGAGTCTGAAAAGATAATAAACTTTTCTTCATTGTAATTTTTATATAAAATTTAGAGCTAAGTCAATAGCTTTTGCTTCGGCTAAAAATATTGTTGCGTTATTTGTCAAATGTAATTTTGATCGATAAATGTTGCTGACGAAAGCACAGCCTACCTTTAAATCTTTTTTAGAACCGTTTGTATAAATTGGGAAATATTCCTTATCCAAAGATTTGATTTCAATGTTTTTATTAGAATACTTCAGGGTTCGTTTCAACATTTTAATGGCAGTTTTCATCGCAAAGAGAACTGTAGGGCAGATAAGGATCCATGGTGGTGTATCCGGAATTGAGTTTTCTTTTATATCATTGAATTTAAAGTCAGTTTCATTAAAAGAAGATTTTATTCGAAATCCAAACGGATTGTTTTTTTCTCATAAAATAGAAAAAGTGGAAACTCCACAGGCCGCTCAACACGACAAAAATGAAAATGTTGCAGGCTCGGTTTGATTGAGCCTGTTCATGGACGGTAGTGGAAATGCATGCTACCGTCCACGCCCTCTAGCCCCGGGTTGAGCAGAACTCAACATTTACACATGCTAAAAGTACAAAAATTTTTTTTAGAGACATCCGCAAATGTGTTCATACGGCGGTGCACATAAGAATCGAAGTACTTGGGTTTAAAAATGATGAACAGTATCAGATTTGTTTGCAGCTACACTCACAGCATATTGCACTGAGAGTTTTTCTCGGCGGGTGTAAAGAGAAAGTTCGTTTGCTTCGACATACAAGATTTCAACAGGAGATGTTCTAAATGCATCAAGAGCAATACGAAAACCTTGATTATGGATTGTATCCAAAGTTGTAAATAAGATTTTCTTACTAAGCCATATACAATACAACCATAATCTAGCTTTGATCTAATCAAACCTTTATATAGCCGTAATAAAACCTTGCGGTTGGCTCCATGAGGACTGGAATGTTACGAGAGAATAAAGTAAGAGAATCAGGTTTGGAATGCTATGAGTAAATGAAACAAACAAGCGAATGAGGATTCGAATATGAGTATTTAAAACAAGAGAATGACATCTGGAATCTTACAAGTGATTAAAGAAAGATATTAAAGAAAGAGAATGACAACTGGAATCTTATAAGTGATTAAAGAAAGAGATTAAAAAGAAAGAGAATGACAACTGGAATCTTACAAGTGATAAAGAAAGAGAATAACAACTGGAATCTTACAAGGGATTAAAGAAAGAGATTAAAGAAAGAGAATAACAACTGGAATCTTACAAGTGATTAAAGAAAGAGATTAAAGAAAGAGAATGACAAACTGGAATCTTACAAGTGATTAAAGAAAGAGATTAAAGAAAGAGAATGGCAACTGGAATGCTATGAAATGTGAAAGCAAATAATAAGTCAGTGTTGGGAAAATTATTTCCTATGTCTATGTATTTTGATAACAATCAAAAGTACATTTATGTAAACTTCTCTTTAATAATTATCGTCTTGATGGGTTATAATTTGTCACATGGCGTGTTATATACCCATGTTTATGCGCGGAGCTACAGAACTCAAGAAATCTATGTGAAATATTTCATGCTGAGCTAAAATAACTTAGTATATACTAAAAAGACAATAAAATGTCTATTTTCATTCTTTATTTTTTTTCATTATACTACATGTATATTATATATACCGGGTAGTGTGATATTTGAGCATAACGATTTGCTTTGTTTATGTATTTTCCTCCTCATTAAAGTATATTGTCTTATCTTTAAACAGATCAAGTAATAAGTTATATAAAAGAGCACAATACTAATAAGAATACTTAATGAAGTATTGATACAAACATTTTCTTTGAGCATAGACAAAACAGCAGCATTCTTTATTTGCTCTCGCGTGCATTTTACTGTATAGGATATATCAGTTACATTGTATTGCGAAGCATAGCTTAAGATTTTGAATTATTTATATAACAGTTTGAAGAGACACTTTGCTGCACCTTTGAACAACTGGTACAAGAAACTGCAATATTCCACTGACAGTCAGTTCAGCCCCAGCGACAACAAACGGAACCATATAACTGTTCGTTGCGTCAAATAAAGCACCTGAAATAAATTATGTCAAAAGTTATAACACAGTTGTTCAGTGAGAACTTGGTAGTATTTGTTTATTTAACACTCGTATAGTCTGAAAGTATGTACAAAGACTTTGGTGTCCGTTTAGAATATTTTGAGATTGCAATGTAAACCTTTAACGTAGACACAGTCTTAAATCATTGTAGTGTACAGTAGTATTACGATGTAAACATTTAACGTAGATACTATATAAATACCATATGGCAGCGTGTGTGACATTGATATTGTCAACCCGAGGGCAGAATGTCACCCGAGGCGACAGCCGAGTGGTGACATTCTTTTCCGAGGGTTGACAATATCAATGTCACACACGCTGCCATATGGTATTCATTTTATTATACCGAACAAAACTAAACACATAAAAAAAGTTTTTAAAAATGTTTTTGATTCATTTAATCCAACAGTTTCATCTTTAGCGCGGTAATTAGTTGTGTACACACTGAATAGCGACGTCATTACAATATGATATTGTGTACAAGGGAGACAATCATATGGCTAAAATCTGAAGCAGTTATTTGCCCTTATATGACATTCAAAATATCAGCGCGGTCACATGACCTGACAGTCACTTTCGCTTGGTCACGTGTCAAAAAGGCCGAAACTGTTTCTGATAGTCAAAATATCTCCTTTTCGGGAAATGGGATTTTACCATTGTAGACAAAAGTGAGGTATGATAAAGTTATATATCACTGCAGTGTACAGTAGTATTACGATGTAAACATTTAACGTAGATACAGTTATATATCACTGCAGTGTACAGTAGTATTACGATGTAAACATTTAACGTAGATACAGTTATATATCATTGCAGTGTACAGTAGTATTACGATGGAAACATTTAACGTAGATACAGTTATATATCATGGCAGTGTACAGTAGTATTACGATGTAAACATTTAACGTAGACAGAGTCTTAAATCATTGCTGTGTACAGTAGTGTTACGATGCAAACATTTATCGTAGATACAGTTATATATCATTGCAGTGTACAGTAGTATTACGATGTAAACATTCAACGTAGATACAGTTATATATCATTGCAGTGTACAGTAGTATTACGATGTAAACATTTAACGTAGACACAGTCTTGAATCATTGCAGTGTACAGTAGTATTACGATGTAAACATTTAACGTAGACACAGTCTTGAATCATTGCAGTGTACAGTAGTATTACGATGTAAACATTTAACGTAGACACAGTCTTGAATCATTGCAGTGTACAGTAGTATTACGATGTAAACCTTTAACGTAGACACAGTCTTAAATCACTGCAGTGTACAGTAGTTATACGATGTAAACATTTAACGTAGATACAGTTGTATATCTTTGCAGTGTACAGTAGCATTACGATGTAAACATTTAACGTAGATACAGTTATATATCATGGCAGTGTACAGGCATACAGACACTAAATAGAAAAATGGCGCGAAAAAGAAATGGTAGTCGCATAATGGCGGATACAAATAGTCCTCAGTTTTTTTGCTCTGTAGAGGTATTTTCCTTATTTTCTTTGCAATTTTTTTTGCTAAAATCACATGACAGATCTATGCTTGACATGTAGGTAACATTTTCATAATGAAATAACAACATGACAAAATGTTTCATTGAAACTTAGATCATACACCACCAGTATAATTTGGGGTCTCATTTTTTAGCTGCTTTTGCAGTTTGTGTGTCTGACTGAAATTATTTTTCTTGCACCAAACATGACCCCCATTTTTCTTTTGATTTTTAATTAGCACTGACAATATTCCTCAAGAAAATGTAAGTTACAGAAATTTAAAATGGGTCCTGACGTGTGCTGCGGTCAATTTTATATAGAATAAAGAACAACAACTATTAAGTGTGTTATAACCTACAGTAGTATTACGATGTAAACCTTTAACGTAGACACAGTCTTGAATCATTGCAGTGAACAGTAGTATTACGATGTAAACATTTAACGTAGATACAGTTATATATCATTGCAGTGTACAGTAGTATTACGACGTAAACATTTAACGTAGATACAGTTATATATCATTGCCGTGTACAGTAGTATTACGACGTAAACATTTAACGTAGATACAGTTATATATCATTGCCGTGTACAGTAGTATTACGACGTAAACATTTAACGTAGATACAGTTATATATCATTGCAGTGTACAGTAGTATTACGACGTAAACATTTAACGTAGATACAGTTATATATCATTGCCGTGTACAGTAGTTTTACGACGTAAACATTTAACGTAGATACAGTTATATATCATGGCAGTGTACAGTAGTTTTACGATGTAAAAATGTTAACGTAGATACAGTTATATATCATTGCAGTGTACAGTAGTTTTACGATGTAAAAATGTTAACGTAGATACAGTTATATATCATTGCAGTGTACAGTAGTTTTACGATGTAAAAATGTTAACGTAGATACAGTTATATATCATTGCAGTGTACAGTAGTTTTACGATGTAAACATTAAATTTTAACGTGAATACAGTTTTAAATCATTGCAGTGTACAGTAGTATTACGATGTAAACATTTAACGTTAATACAGTTTTAAATCAAGCTGTGCACAGCAGTATTACGATGTAAAGATTTATCGTGAATATAATTTTAAATCAACGCCGTGTTTAGTACTAATACGATGTAAACATTTAACGTGAATACAGCTTTAAATCATTGCAGTGTACAGTAGTATTACAATGTAAGCATTTATCGTGAATACAGTTTTAAATCATTGCCGTGTTCAGTAGTATTACGATGTAAACATTTATCGTGAATACAGTTTTAAATCATTGCTGTGTTCAGTAGTATTACGATGTAAATATTTATCGTGAATACAGTTTTAAATCACTGCCGAGTACAGTAGTAATACGATGTAAACATTTAACGTGAATACAGTTTTAAATCATTGCCGTGTTCAGTAGTATTACAATATAAACATTTATCGTGAATACATTTTTAAATCATTGCAGTGTACAGTAGTATTACGAATGTAAACATTTAACGTGAATACAGTTTTAAAACATTGCAGTGTACAGTAGTATTACGATGAGAACATTTAACGTGAATATAGTTTTAAATGATTGCAGTGTTCAGTAGTTATACGATGTAAACATTTAACGTAGATACAGTTATATATCATTGCAGTGTACAGTAGTATTACAATGTAAACCTTTAATGCAGACACAGTTTTAAATCATTGCAGTGTACAGTAGAATTACGATGTAAACATTTAACGTAGACACAGTTATATATCATTGCAGTGTACAGTAGGATTACGATGTAAACATTTAACGTGAATACAGTTTTAAATCATTGCCGTGTTCAGTAGTATTACGATGTAAACATTTATCGTGACACAATTTTAAATCATTGCCGTAAACAGTAGTATTACGATGTAAAAATTTATCGTGAATACAGTTTACAGTTTTAAATCATTGCAGTACACAGTAGTATTACGATTTAAACATTTATCGTGAATACAGTTTTAAATCATTGCAGTGTTCAGTAGTATTACGATATAAACATTGAACGTGAATACAGTTTTAAATCATTGCAGTGTTTAGTAGTATTACGATGTAAACACTGAACGTGAATACAGTTTAAAATTATTGCAGTATACAGTAGTATTACGATGTTAACAAACCCGCCCGCTTAGCTCAGTAGGTAGAGCGTTGGTCTACGGATCACGGGGTCGTGAGTTCGATCCTCGGGCGGGGCATATATGTTCTCTGTGACGATTTGATAAACGACATTGTGTCTGAAATCATTCGTCTTCTGATTCATATATATACATATATTGTGTGAAAGAACGAATTAAAAAGGTATCTTATACGGAATACCCTATGAAACAAATGATATTGTATCATTTTATCAACTGTAGAGAAATGTCAACACACCTGCTTTTGGTAACCCAACAAAAGCTGCAAAAGCGCTGAAGAACATGTTGATTCCATATAAATCTGCAATCATTTCAACGCCGAATAAATCTGGTATGAGAACGTGCCGCAGAGAACTAAGGCTACCTGAAGAGAAACAGATTATCATCAGTATTACGGGAGGCTTGTTGGCACCCTGGTAATGGTCACTAACATTGAGCTGCCAGAAATAGGATAATTACCCTCGTTTTTTTTTTTTAGCTTTTTTGGCACAGAGGTTAAAACCGCTAACTTTCGGCTTCAAGAAGAAAGATGACTTAACATCAGCGGTGCAGGCGCCTCCTTGCACAAATTTAGGCAAGCGCAGATTTGGATTGAATCCCCACTCCGGATAAAGAATTCTTTTAAGTGCCGGTTTGTGGCAAGTTGCCATCTCTTCGAGGGCACTTAAAGGTGCCTGAAATAAAATCCCGAGGTAATAATTGAACGTTTCCATCTAAACATGGACAGCGGCCCTCGAGCCTAAAGTGTGCCTTTGCTACTTAAACTTACTAACAGATAAATATGTTTGTTATATACAGTGCTACCAGAAACGTTTAAATCATTGCAGTTGCAATAACAGCTTACAATCTTGCCATTGTTTCTTTAAATACTGTGTACCTTTTGAACAATATTCGTGCATTATCAGTTAATTGTTTTTGTTTACTTTACTTAAACAAAAGGTGAAATTTAAATTTGCTACATGCACAGGTACTAATGTACACGCACATACGCACACATCTTACCTGAAGAAAATCCAAACAGAACAGAAAATGCAACAAATGAGGCGTAACTGGCACAGAAAGGACACAACATGACAAAAACTCCGTTGAGAACTCCAATAGAGTTACACAACTTTACACGATTCACAAATTGTAGATCAGCAATGAAACCAATAACAATGCGGCTTATAGTACTAACCAAACCTGAAAAACAAAACATCTCACAAACTAAACAGATGGTCACATTATAATATTTTCGTGACCCTTTCTCATTACAATTTCAAAACAATGCATCATTAAAAGATATCTATATATATCTCAGCTCAAAATCATGGCATTCATTTGGCTCAATCATACCAGTACCTGATGTTGCCCGGCAAAAATAGGAACAAAAATCTTACACTAGCAAATCCTCAGAGTAGGTCCGAGCTCCCGAAGTGATACTATATCTAAAACAGTTAAAATTTAAGTGTGTGTGAAAATTAGGTATCGGTATCAATTATAAGTCAATTCAAAGAAAACTTTACCAGTGATGAAAAGCATCCAGACAGCATCTTGTTTCATAAATCCTTTACGAAGCATCATAGCAGGCAGAAAAGTAAATGGTGTGTTTAATGACATCTCTATAAGCATTCCAGATAGAAGGAAGCAAAGAAACCCGG
The DNA here is from genome assembly GCF_021730395.1 of Mercenaria mercenaria. Lineage (NCBI taxonomy): Eukaryota > Metazoa > Mollusca > Bivalvia > Venerida > Veneridae > Mercenaria > Mercenaria mercenaria. The sequence goes on along the minus strand of NC_069367.1, from coordinate 20,287,140 downwards.
CGTTTCTTAAAGGTGCTAAACTTAACCATCGCCGACGTTTTGGTTCAGAAGTTTCACTTTCTTTGTTTCTTGTCTTATTTGTGTCATCAGTAGACTTATTATCTCCCTTGCTCACTGCCATAGCTGGTACTTCTGTGTTGCTAACTTTGAACATCTTCATAGTGTCCATCCCATTTAAAAAATCATCGGTATTATTTTGACAGATTTGACCGTCATTTGTTGGATACACTGTGGTCCGGTCATTTACCTTTGTACATCTGGTTTCATAATTAGATGTATCTGAAATGCTTAATCGACTGACCATTACGTTGCTCATAATTTCATTTGTAGTTGTAATTAAAGGAACTGTAATATCAAAATCTCCGTCGTTTGTGGATTCTAACTTTACGGCATGAGTGTTTTCACCCGGACTCGCAATATTTCTAATCTGGTCTTCTGTGTCTTTACAGGACTTTACTGCCATATGACACGTTTGTGAAACTGTATTAGTGGCTACGTTACCAACTTCTTGTGCATCCACAGAACTCTGATTTGGATTATCACGATAAGTATCAACCCCTGGAAGTGATTGCATTTCTTTGCCATCTTCAACTGCCTCTTTATTTGCATACATATTTTTTGACGTCTTCTTTAGTGGTATCATTACGAGTGCACACACTAACCCATTCAGTACAATGCCGGCTTCAACATGAAGTGTTCCACGCCAAGTGTACTTATCAATCAAAACCTGTGAGGTAAAGGGCATAGTAAAATAAGAACTCATCAGTGGTCCTGTAAAGATTTTTATGATTTTCAATGAAAGTCGCAAACAAATGAAAGTTTTCAGTTAATAGCGGAGTTAATAATGCCTATAGACAGGATCCTTCGGACGCATAGAATGCAACAAAGCAAGATAATATCAGTCTCAGTTAATGAGTGGTAATGGAAAAGACAACATCTCTGCCGTCTACTAGCACCAGCGGGGTACCACAAGTGTCCCTCTGCCGTACACTCGGCCACGGAACCCCTTAAAGCTACATGTAGCCGTACACTCGGCCACGGAACCCCTTAAAGCTAAAAGTAGCCGTACACTCGGCCACGGAACCCCTTTAAAGCCGTACACTCGGCCACGGAACCCCTTAAAGCTACATGTAGCCGTACACTCGGCCATGGAACCCCTTAAAGCTAAATGTAGCCGTACACTCGGCTACGGAACCCCTTAAAGCTAAATGTAGCCGTACACTCGGCCACGGAACCCCTTAAAGCTACATGTAGCCGTACACTCGGCCACGGAACCCCTTAAAGCTAAATGTAGCCGTATACTCGGCCACGGAGACATTGAAACTGCATATAGCCGTACAATCGGTCATGGAACTGTAACGTAGCGTGGCCATTTAATACAACACAACGTAACCTTTAAACGAGTTTTATTTAACATAGCAGCAGTCTTTTTATTAACTTAAACATAACATTTTACGTAGATATTATCAAGTGAAAGTGACCTTAACTATCTAGCATTTCTCTCTATCTGTCGCTGATCAGATAAAGATATGTTTTAACATATATATTCAACTAGTATTCTGGCCGCTATGTAAAATTACGCAATTCGTCGTGCCTTTTTCCTTAACATAATTACTTTGATCGAGGAAATAAGTAATATATACGACCAAGTATACCTGTTTAACCCTTGGGCTACATGTTTTGTGACAGGTTTGACAATCCATCAAACTTTCAATATCAATAATTTATAGAACAGAACAGAATAGAATATTTATTTAGATTCAAACATTACAGCTCATCATCTGTCTCCGTAACATATTAAACAAATCATTTATAGAAAATATAATATTCTGAACCTTTCAAATCTGTTACATTACAGAGCCCTTTGACGCTAAATGCAGACGTACACATATTGCAACCTCATTTACATGTAAATAATACAACAGTTGCCTCATAAGATACATTATAATAAACTTAGTCTTACTTTACTGATTGGGTTAAAAATAAGCGTTCCAAAGCCAGATCCCATAGCTGCAATCCCAGAGGCAAAAGCCAGTCTTTTATCAAAATAACGTGCTAGCGACACTTTGCCTGGTATAATCATCATTCCAAAACCCAACCCTTGTGAAAAAAGTAATTACTGTGTGCATGACAAGCAATGTAAACGTTAATAAGATATTACATGTACATTTACTATGTTCTTATTAGAGCATAATTATGTAGCTATTTATTTTAGTCCTGTTGTAGAGACCGTATTTATTGTACTATACCTTCTTTATGCCAACCAGCTGCTTCTGAAAATTATACTTACACGTGCAGCCCTACTCCGTAAATCCATGATGTGATGAACATGTCAGTTAATATTATATAATTATTGACTCTTGAGCCATTGGATATCAATATTGCCGTCTTCCGGTAAATATCACATCATATCCAATGGCTCAAGAGCCAATAACTGGTTTGTAATAATAAATAACTTCCATTCTGTTTTTAAAACCCACTAACCATTAAACATGAAATATATTTTGAAAGATGTTGAGTGGTGTCGGTCAATAGAATTTAGGTTATTTTTAGAACATATAATAATAAGTAATGCTGCACTCGTGTATCTTAAGATAAGAATGTGTCTCGATGAGAGATTAACCCCGCCACCTGCACATGAAGCGGCGGGAAAACCTTTCACTATCTTGTTTATATCTTTTAGTTTTATTTTAATAAATTAATGCTGTTAAACTGATAATAAAGAATTAAAGTAAAGATATTATGCACACAGTTACTATTGAATAATCATAGGAAAACCTTACCTGCCAAAAATCCAAATGTTACATACATAACATATATGGTCCGGACAAACGCACTTGCCAAAAATCCTGTAAAACATGTTATAGTCCCTACCAACGCTATCGGTCTACATCCAAATCGATTTACCAAAGCAGCTACGATTGGACCTGTAAAATGATCGAAGAATTTAAATATAGCTTTACTGAATGGAAAATCATTGTTCAATAAATTATAAACAATTTTTGATGCGATAAATGATATGAGCCATTGCGCCAGAGACTTCATATTCAGCCTGGCACAGTACTTAGTCTTGAAATGGGGAGTTTTGAATAATAACGAAAAAGAACCTGCATGGGAAAGTTAAAGGAAACATAAAACAACACACACAAAAAAAACGTTATAAGGACTAATTCTATTACGTTAAAAAAAGTTGGCAGAAATGGGAGACGATAGAACAAGGTTAAGGACCAAGTTTAATTTCTTTGAAAATATATCTATGACAGGCTGTCAGCATCGGGATAAGAAAATGACACAATTGCCCTATAGACTCCGTACATTTCATTATGAAGTGATTTTTTGCCCGACTTTTATTTGAGAACAGATTTGGACTTCCATCTATTTCATACGGAACAACTGTAATGCGATTCCTTAAAGTTCAAAGTTTTGTACGCTAAATTTATTTATTTTGTATACAAAGGAAAACATCACATTCAAAATAGAATTTAGAATTATCATTTAACCTCTAATGTCCAAGTTTTGTTTTTGAAAGAACCCTAGCTAAAATCATAAAACTAACCTAAAGTGTTAAACTAAATTTTATAAAGAAAGTGATTGAATTCTGACAAACGGAAAACATCTACCTTCCTAGTGTCTGTGAACCGACACTAGAATATGAGCACGTGGCTCTGTATATTCTGTCATAGCTATATGCGTAAGAATTTCATGAAAACACAGGGAATATACATAAAGTATTCATATAGAACAAACTTAACGGATAAATATACAATAAAAACAGAAGGATTAACGTACATGAGAGATATTAAGATAAATATTGAACGACCCACAGACAAATAAAATGGTCCGCGCTTGACGGGACTGCGTTCTTGTCTTGCTCCTGATTGACGGGATCGCGTTCTTTTCGTGTGCCTGATTGACGGGACTGCGTTCTTATCTTGTACCTGTTTTGACGAGATTGCATTCTTCTCTTGTTCCTGTTTGACGAGACTGCGTTCTTATATTGTTCCTGTTTGACAGGAATGCGTTCTTTTCTTGTTCCTGTTTGATGGGCCTGCGTTCTTGTTTTGTTCCCCTGTTTTGACGGGATTGCATTCTTGTCTTGTTCCTGTTTTGACGGACCTGCGTTCTTGTGTTATTCCTGTTTGACGGGCCTGCTCTCTTGTCTTGTTCCTGTTTTGACGGTATTGCGTCATTGTCTTATTCCTGTTTCGACTTGCATGCGTTCCGTTCTCGTCTTGTTCCCGCTTTGATTGGATTGTGTTCTTGTTTTGTTCATGTCTGGACGGGACTGCGTTCTTGTCTTGTCCCTGTTTGACGGGAATGTCCTCTTTTCTTATTCCTGTTTGACGGGATTGCGTTCTTGTCTTGTTCCTGTTTGACGGGCCTGCGTTCTTATTTTATTCCTGTTTGGCGGGCATGTGTTCTTGTCTCGTTCCTGCTTTGACGGGATAGCATTCTTGTCTTGTTCCTGTTTAAATGGATGCGTTCTTTCTTGTTTCTGTTTGACGGGATTGCGTTCTTGTCTTGTTTCTGTTTTTACCGGATTTCGTTCTTGTCTTGCTCCCGTTTTGACGGGATTGCGTTCATGTCTTGTCCCTGTTTGACGGAATTGCGTTGTTGTCATTTTCCTGTTTGACGGGACTACGTTCTTTTCTCGTTCCTGTTTTGACGTAATTGCATTCTTGTCTTGTTCCTGTTTAGACAGGCCTGGGTTAGACGATATTGCGTTTTTTTTCTTTTTCCTATTAGACTTGACTGCGTTCTTTTCTTGTTCCTGTTTGACGGGACTGCGTTCTTTTCTAGTTCATGTTTTGACGGGATTGCGTTCTTGTCTTGTTCCTGTTTAGATTGGATTGCGTTCTTGTCTTATTCCTGATTCACGGGATTGCCTTCTTTTCTTGTTCCTGTTTGACAGGACAGTTGACGGGATTGCGTTCTTGTCTTGCTCATGTTTTGACAGGAATGCGTTCTTCTCTTGTTCCTGTTTGACGGGATTGCGTTCTTTTCTTGTTCCAATTAGACGGAACTGCGTTGTTTTCTTGTTCCTGTTTGACGGGACTGCGTTCTTTTCTTGCTCCTGTTTTGACAGGACTGCGTTCTGGTCTTGTTCCTGTTTTGACGGGCCTGCGTTGACGGGACTTTTCTTGTACCTGTTTTGGCGGGATTGCGTTCTTGTCTTGTTCCAGTTTGACAAGTTTGCGTTCTTTTCTTGTTCCTGTTAGACGGAACTGCTTTCTTTTCTTGTTCATGTTTTGACGGGATTGCGTTCTTGTCTTGTTCCTGTTTTGACGGACCTGCGTTTTTTTCTAGTTCCTGTTTGACAGGACTGCGTTGACGGGATTGCGTTCTTGTCTTGTTCCTGTTTTGCCGGGACTGCGTTCTTTTCTTGTTCCTGTTAGACGGAACTGCTTTCTTTTCTTGTTCATGTTTTGACGGGATTGCGTTTTTGTCTTGTTCCTGTTTTGACGGGCCTGCGTTTTTTCTAGTTCCTGTTTGACAGGACTGCGTTGACGGGATTGCGTTCTTGTCTTGTTCCTGTTTTGCCGGGACTGCGTTCTTGTCTTGTTCCTGTTTTGACGGGCCTGCGTTGACGGGACTTTGTTCTTGTCTTGTTCTTGTTTTGTTCCTGACAGACGGGACTGCGTTCTTGTCTTGTTTATGTTTTGAAGCGTTTCAAAAGCAGTAATAGCTTACTCTTATCCTTCCTAACAAATGATATGGTAAATGTTAGCAAATACATTAGAATGTTGTTTAAACAAAATTTATTATTAAACTAGCTGAAAGGAATATATCGTCGCAAGACTAACATATAGCGTTATGTCCCTGTTGTGATTTTTTTTAAGAAGAAAAAAGTGTCTAAATATCCTAAATCCTTTTTTTCGCTTTTGTTTTGTCTAGTTAGAGACATAATCATTGTATTATTAGTAAGTTTAAAATTTTGACGTTTTAGATAATTAAGAAATTTTGTTGTAAATTCCTCAATATGGACAACTTTTCATATTCTTAGCATTTTTAAACGTCGTAACATTGTATCATAATCAAATGTAGGGATACAGATTACTGTTGCAAAAAGTGAAAACATATGACATTATGTAGTGCATTCACTAATGTAACTGTTACAGTAAACCATCTCCAGAAGATAATAGGTAAGGGTAGATTTCTCGGAAACACAGAGCACCAAAACACAGCCCAAGAGCCACGCATTTGCATAGTTGACCCACAACAAAAAGAAGCTGTAATGGAAAAATATTTCAGACAGGTTGCTTCAAACAACCAACAAGTACATATAATTTATGCTAAATATAGATGGACGGGAAGGATATGGTAAGGGGCAAAATGGGGCCGGGGGAGGGGGATGAACCCGAAGGGGATGGTCGAACAAGGAAGAATATACAAGGGAATGCCATGTTCTTTAATAACAGTCACACTACAACGTAAACCACGATAGCGCAGACACTCATGTACAAAAGATAAACACACAACTACGGTCAACTGAATAACATAGAAAAACGAACAAGCAACACATAAGAAAACAGTAGGGCACCGTTATAGACTCGCAAGCAGACAAACGCACCCACACAAGTAGGAAAAAACAATCAAGTACCGTCTTAGGATACAGGCTGCCAAAACATGGGGGAGCCACGAAAACTGACTTTGAATAAAGGGGGAGGGGATGCAAAAAGTAGCGTAAATGCAAGGGAAAGGAGAAGGTAAAAGGGGGAGTGAGGAGGTCGAAAAACGCTTACAACAAACAAGAAAACATACGCAACAGACAATACAAGCTAGACAAAACAACCAGTTGAAAGTAGGGGCACCGCCTTGGAACAGTCAGTAACCTATATAAAGGAAACTGGGGGGTTTAAACGCGTTTAGGACATGCCAACCTCGCAATTACCCTATTTTCAACAAGTTAAACAACACAATGTAAATAAAATCCCCGCTGAGAAAGGCTCTTAGATTAGCGCAAAAATAACAGATAAATAAAACAAAACATAAAATTAAGGTAAATCTAAGGTTTAATTACACTAATGTACTCAACAACCTGTCTGAAGTCAGAGCAACAAGAGCCTAACTTTTAAGGGCACGACTAAGAAAACTGTTAGACAAAAGACAACTCCCTCCGTCCGTTGTATGTAGGATTTAGGAGAAAAGCATCATGGAGTCTTACACTATATTAGTCATCGTACCATCAAATACGAAAGCGTAGCATTTAATTGTAGAGGGATCCATCACTAAACATGCACTGTGTTTCACGATTTTCGCATCGTATTCTCTTTTGATAAACTTTTTGACCAATTTTACAAATATTTGAATGAAATAAAATTTTGTTTTATTTTCCCAATTTTATAAACTACATAATCATAGTATTCCGGGTTTTAAAAGTGTTTTAAGGTTCGTATTGTATTTTTCTAACAGTTTCGACGATCTGTAGTAAAATTTACTAAAAGCTTTCCGAAGCATATGATAACGGTAACCCTGTTGTAACAATTTTTTGGTGATAAGAAGATTTCTGTCATTAAAATCATCTACATATATCTTTGAGCAATCTCTTGCAAGACGAATAAGTGTGAAATATAGACACGTATGATGTTGCTCGAGGAACATCTCCATCAAGATGGGGAAAGTTGACAATTTCAAAATTAAAATCGTCCCTTTTATAATATAATTTCGTTTCTAAATTAGTATTTACAATTGTTAAATTTAAATCCAAAAATGACGCTTCTAAATCTGAAGTATTAGCCTTATTAAGCTGTAACTCTTTTGGGTAAATATATTTGACCATTTCTGAAAAATTCCATATTTAAAATATCATCAAGATACCTTGAGGTTCCATTTAAAGCTTCAATAATTTCAAATTGTGTCTAAGTGGATAAACTAAGCATGCAACCTCGTTCATAACAGTATAAGAATAAATCAGCAATGAGGGTGGGGTGGAGGCGGTGCAGTTGGTTCCCATAGGGATATAGGGATACCAATTACTTGTCTGTAAGTTTTAGTTTTATTGCCAAATTTGATAAATATTTTATCTAGTAGAAACTTTAGAGCTTCACAAACCTGATCACAATTCCATAGGTTGTATCTCTTAAATGCACTGTTAGAAAAGAATGCTCTAGTTTCATTGCATGCCAGATAATTAACGTTTTCTCTTGCAAATGTTTTCTCAATCAAAGCTACAAGTTTGTCTTTAATAAGATTATGTGGTAAATGAGTATAAAGAATAGAAAAATCTTTAGTATTTATCGTCAAACATTTGAAGTGTTTGTTTTTTTTTTAGCTTTTTGAAAACATTTAAAGAGTTCTTGATGGACCAAAACTGATTATCACCCGAGTTCTCATATACCTTGGAGCAATACTTCTGTAGTAAGACAAGAAGTCAAAAGTACAGAAATGTTTTTGTAGTACATATTAAAGGTTTAATTAGCAATGAATCGAGCTTTATATGGAGTTTTGTGAAGTTTAGGGATCCAATAAAGAGTAGGGAACTTCATTTGACTGTCGTCAAGTGCTAAATTAAAATTTATACATTGACTTGCATGACTTTTGCAATAGTTTCCTCACCTAGTTGTGATAACTGGTAAGTTTTTGTATGTTTCAGTTCATTTTGTAATACTTCTTTGTAGTAAATGCGTCATATGATAATAATATTATTAGAAGCTTTGTCTGCAGGAGAGAATAAGGCATCCAGGACATGGCACAACCTAAGAAAGATCTTCAAATTTAATCAACCGGATGTGACGCCTTCATTTATCCGGTAAACCAAGAATAATGCCTGGTATTCACTGTACAGGTAGCATAAATGTTTCCGGGAATCTATTATATTCTGTGTATGAAGTTTTTATAACAGAAAGGTTTTCGTGTAAAGTAATTTGTAGCAATGTAAGGACTTCAAATGATATTTCACGAATGATGAAAAAATAAGCACATAGACCTATACATTTGATTTTAGCCATACCATTAAAAAAATGTAACTCTAAAACTTTGAAAAGTTTCATTAAAATACCCATAGGATTTTATTCTGTACGCATATCGCTAGAAGTGCGATTTTCCCATAGAAGTCCGTTGTGAAAATGATCGGTGAACCTTTATTGTCGACTCATTCCAACAAAAAATTCGAGCAACGACCCTATATTTTTATTTGCTGAATTGCCACCAGATATAATGATGCCCTGAAAATGTATGGTTTAATAAAATTCTACATAGTAGAACAATGTTTCTTTCACACTTGCAGAACTTAATAAGTCAAAAGTATTTGTAATAAGCTGATAGGCGACAACAATATCAATTTTGAGGGATCTAGGAGATTATTATTTCAGATTTATATAGAGCCAGCACATTCAAAGGTGCTTTTACATAGTCCTCTTCAAGACAAAACCAACGTCACTGTTCAAAAATGGATAAAGACTATTGTAGGGGTCGAGTGATTATATGTCATAGTTGATAACGTGTGCGCTGACTGATTTCTATACACTTGATGACATATAGTGTCAGAAGCCGATAGGGCATGTTAACATTTAACAAAGGTCACTGTTCTCTAGTGAGTTTATATTCGACGCAGTTTTTTTTTCTTTGTTTTCTTTTTTCTTTAAAGAATATGACATTTTTCCTTTCATTTTAAAACATTCAACGGAAAAAAACATTTCTGGTATGAAAACAGATATATGCTCTGATGCTGGACATATCGTTTGGTATGTTGATGTCCTCAGCCAAAGTCATTTACAGATTCGTTGAATTTGAATTTATGTACACCTTATTCTTTCTATCGATCGTTATTCTTCAGCACTTTTTACATGACATCTTTAAAGAAAAACGCTTGCGCATGACAAAATCCGCGAGGGTAAGTAAACGGCATACGAAGGCGTTTTCATTGCCTTCCGTTGAACAAATGGCGAAAAAATGGTGTGAGAGCTAGAATGAATTATTAGCTCACCTGAGAACAAAGTCAAAATTGTTAAAATGGTTCCGTTTCAACGGTCTTTTTTGGTAAAAAATGGGTTTTCAGCTATCAGACTTTAAAAAAACCTTTTCTCTAGAGCTTTAATATTTGGGATGTGATAATTACGGGTTTGACTGTCTACTATATTTGTCCAAATTGTTGCTCTAAGGTAAAAACAAATGGCCACGCCCCTGTGTGTGACAAAAGATACCTGTGATGTGATTGTAAATCAAAGCATTTTGAGGACGGATTGTCTTTGAATGAATTGACTCTGTCAGGTCCGAGATCAAACATGTCCCTTTTCTGTTGGGACTGTTAAACTAGTAAATGTCTTTTACGTTTTTTTACAACAGTGTAACCATTTCCTTGCCAAATTTCTATGTTCATTGTGAATTTAATGATTAAATATGAACAATGCAGACTATCATGATCAGACTGCACATATGTGCATATAGACACATACACATTATTACAAAACAATCATACATTTTATAATAACTATTGGGCAAATACCAAATACATGTATACATCAAACAATAATACCATAGGGAACAGTACTGAAACACATTTAAGGTCACTAATTATAGGAGGGACGATCAGACTTTGGCTTACACAGATAACTGATTACCGTGTTGCAAATTTATAATAAATTCCTTTCTTAAAAAAATTTCAAGTATCATATTGGAAAAGTCTTTTACTTATTTTGATTATCAAAAGCATTTATCAAAGTTCTATTATTCTATTTCACTTCTTTGTGGTGATTAAAAATAACAAATATCCGATCCTGTACTTCCCCCTAAATTCTGATTTATTTTAGTACAGCTAATTTATTTGTGAATTCCATTGATGTAAAATCTTCAATGAAATGTCCTTCTTCCATCGATAAGAACACTGTCTCGTATATAAAGCGTGCTTAGTTTATTGTCAGCGGGCACATCGTTTGCTACACTAATCGTTTGCATCATTTAAAACGCGCAGTGAAGCGTAGTAATTTCAGTTGTTCTATATGCTGCCATTTGAGAACTAGTTTCTCTCGGCGGAGTGTGAAATATATGGGGGTTATCAAAAAATCGATTAAGACGAAATTCGTTTATTATTGTGATTCCACTGGACGGAATTGTCTTCGACAATCCGTCCAAAAATACATCAATGCAACTGACACAAGAGTTTATAAAGTCGCAATGCTATCCTAATGTGCGGTCCCTTTATGCGATCCTTTTAAAAATTCCAAGAATAGTTGTTAACTTCAATCGTTAAGTTGAATAACACGTATGTTTTATAAACACACTTACCTGATAGCAACGATGCTCCAACTTGGATAGACATAATCCACGATGTTTCGCTTTTACTCTTCTGAAACGTTTCCACTAGTTCTACAAACATTATACCAAACGAATATTTCACTCCGTCTACAATTAAACAAGTGAAAAGCATTGCTATGGCAATTATCCATCCCCATCCTCCATCTGGTCTCTCAGACATTTCCGGCTCTAGAACTGGTTCACGCAAACACTACGCATTCACGCTCGGTATCTCTTTACTTAAGACTTTGAACTTTTCTGACGTCAGTCATTAAAAACAAAATGTCTAAGTGAATATTTCGCTTTCATGCGGTAAAAATGTTAACTCAGTCTGTCCATGCTTATCAATAAGCATTCAGTCCTAGGTTATCATTACGTAAATGTTAACAATATATATGCTAATCTTGTCCTACATAAGATGTGTAATAAACGTTTGTGTTAAATCAAATACACTTATAAAATGCTGCAGCAATATGCAGAGGGAAACATAGTTAATTTCAACAGAGGAAAGCTTTTTTTTTTTTTACAAATGATACGACTATAATTATGAACATAATAAATGAATTATCAAGCATGAAGTATAAAAGATAGCAATTTTTGTTACTGATGTGTATTTGAGGGGGTAAAACCATTCGCTTTAATATTTGACTTATCTATTTTATAGCGCAATCTACAATAGTTTAAAAGTGGTAAATAGTATGAAAAGATAAACAGTAATGTTTGTTTGACTGTGTATATTTGTCTTAGGAAGATGTTCGCTGCAATTTGAGCATTAAAAAGATGTTGAAGTCTTAACAGTTTTGGCGTGCGTATTTACAACGAATCACTTTTTAGAATGGACAAAGTAAATCAAAATGCATATTTATATGTTTTTCTCTGTCTACAGCGCGTTTTAAATTAATGGTTATTTTAATGAAAGTTTTAAATATTTAATTCATTTTGGTTTCATAGAAACCATACTTTGTGTGAATATATATATATATATTCCTCTGTCAGGTAAACTTGTTCTTAGCGGCATAGAAAATACAGATAAGAAATAATCATAATCAATAAATCAACAACAATTTATAAACATTTCAGTATGAAAAACCAACCGTCTTGGTTGGTCATTTCAAATGTGCTACCTAAGTAGTATTCTTCTGTTTATATATTGACAATTTAAAAATAAAACCTTGCCAAGGACTGTTGGATACTGTACAGCAATGTACATGGTGAAGAATTCAAGCTGAAATTAAAAAAAAAATAATCAAGAAACAGCTTTCACTCATAGATCTGAACAACTCTTGCTAATCAGTATTAAGAGACATGCAGGGATGTGCTGTAAACTGGTCCTGCAATTAAGTGCATTCAAGGATGAAACAAGTCAAAAGGAGTTATAGATCTACAGACCAGAAATTGTTATGGATGTATGTGTGGTATTCCGAATTAAATCTATGCGACTCTTTAATTGGATGAGCGTGGATATCAATAATCTTCGATTGGATAATGTGCTGACGGCATAGCGTCGGAGAGGGGTGGTTGTTGTTGGTAGGTATTGCATATCAAAATATTATTGTTTTCCGGGTTGTTTCCAAAAAATAAAATTAACGGACACTGACGAAAATGAAATTCAAAATTTTCAAAATAAAAACAATAATTTATTGCTGTCACCTTTCAAACATATCTAAAACAGTATCCAAGCCAATTATTTTTACTGTTATCGGTAAATTGCTGCCTGAAAATTATCTATGCCAGCTATATTGCAAAAACGGCGTTCCATGAAAATACAGATAAGCAAATCGCATATTGGTAAAAAATCGAGTGAAAATACGAAACAAAAACTATCGCGACTGCGCGCTGTTAATATCGTGTTTTCGCATTTTCGCCCCCAATCTGCCATCGTCTTTTCGTGTTTTCGCCCTCGTGGTAAGTATGGCGAAAACGCGAAAACACGATATTGATAGCGCGATATTTTTGCATCCTGTTTTCGCGTTATCGTCCTCTCAACTGTAAAAGCGAAACTGCTAAAACACGATGTTTTAATATCGTAATTTCGCCTTCCGGTTAGACTTGTGCAGATGCTTGCAAGACATTTCGAGAGACCGTAAATTCGACCTCGATACATTTCAACCCCAACTTGCGGTGTTCCTTGGACATTTCGACCCCTCCTTGGACATTTCAATCCCAATCTATGATAAGCATGGCACGGTAAAAGATGACATTTTTTAAAGCGCTGTCCATATTAATCCTTTTTTCGACACCCATTCTGTGATATGCATGGAGTTTAAAATATGTAGCAGTGTAATTATTAATCCATTTTGGAGTTACTTGATTAGCATGTAATTCCCCACACTCCCGTCCTCCAATAATCTCTAGCAAGTCACTATGTATCATGACTGTTACTTAGTACATTAGATAATTGTCAGCATATTTCTCAGTTGCTTTACGTTGAAAGAATCAGATGATGTCGCTGGACAGTCGACTGGATCCGCGCATGCTTATTTAAAAATAGGGTTTATTGGACAGAAAAAAAACTTATTTTGTAAATGTATGTATTTATGTGTCATTTTCTGGGGACAATACATGGTTGCGCTGCAAAACAAACATGCCAATTTCACTTTTTGTATTTCTTTTTCTCAGTTATAATTGTTTTCGTGTTTTTTCTTGCAGAAGTTGCGTTAGATTCTGCTTTATGCAACTTATTCAGCAGAAACTGGACTTAGTACGAAAAGAGTGGAATACATATTATATAAGGAGGCAGACACGAGGAGAAACACCTTGTGGAAAGCCAGATATATTTGTATCCAGAATTATATGGTAAACGAATTTCAATGAAGGTCTTGTCACAATAAACATTGTAATGAGTAAAATGGGAAAAATACGCACATTTTGAGTATTTATTCTGCTCTTGTAATTGTGGTGTAAAAATGTATATCCGTGTCAACTACGGTGTTCCGTTAGGGCCAGCGGTTGCTCCCTGTGAACGCGAAGGTACGACGGTACGATGGCGAAGCAGGACAGTACGATGGCGAAGCGCGACAGTACGATGGTGACAACACGGCAGTGCGATGGCGAAGCGCGACAGTACGATGGCTAAGAGCGACACTACAATGGTGACAGTCTGTCGCGCTTCGCTATCATACTGTCGCCATCGTACATTGTTTATATTTGCTGAAACATTCTTTGAACTAAGCTAACTGTAAAATATATCCAGCCTTAAATGTACCAAAGGATAGACTTATGGACAGTGCGACAGTCAATGAGATGGTAAGACAAACAAGGCCGTGTATGTGAACCTGTTGACTTCCTTGTTAAAAATGATTCAGTTAATTTATTTTAACGAGAGCTGCGGCTATACGGATACGAAAAAAGTGAAAATGACACCAGTAGCTTCCTTGCATTCAAATGTATCTCAAACACTTCCGCTCGCAGTGGTGGATAACATTAGATTAGAAAAACATGTTTTAAATGCGTATACACTACATATTTGTCAATGACCTTTCGTGGGGAAACAGATTAGATAGACACAAATTTAGATGACATTGATGGAGCGATAAAAGACTTCTGGCTCATCTAAATGGCCACCTATTTGATTAAATGTGAAAGAAAATTGAAATGGATGGATTCAGCTATATAAACATCTTATACCAGACTTCCATAATTCTATTTTTCACACTACAGCAGGAACGCCTATTTGATATAAAGTAAATAATATATCATTTCCATTAAGGAATGATCCATGTAACCGATTATGTTCGTTTGAGTAAGATAATTGGTGTTTTAAACGGTAATCGAGTCATAGTATTAGCTTTAGGCCATACCAATCTGGATCTAGATTTGAGATTTTATAATTTATTAACGTCTCATTCATTTACAACATATAAATTTGCATAAAACATAAACCAAATGTAAATGACCGTTCTAACTAGAATAACAAGAGACAACATATTCTCCTATTATATATACATACACTATTTAACTTACAGATTCATAATAATTATTTGTAACTTGATTCGATCATGAACAAGGGCATCGATCCAACTGTGCCCCAGCAAACATAAGGGAAACAACTCAAGAGATCCCCACCTCCCTTACACCGCCAATTTACCAACACAGTCCAACCAACCCCCATGCCCATAATCCAACCAAGCCACAAATACCCACAATAAGTAGATCAGCTATTACTTGACCACCTTTACAGCAACTATTTTATACGTTTTTTTATACGCCCGTTTGAAAAACGGGACGTATTATGGGAACGCCCCCGGCGGGCGGGAGGGCGGGCGGCGTCCACAGACTTTGTCCGGAGCATATCTTCTACATGCATGAAGGGATTTTGATGAAAGTTGGCACAGTTGTTCACCTTCATGAGACGGAGTGTCATGCGCAAAAACCAGGTCCCTAGGTCTAAGGTCAAGGTCACACTTAGAGGTCAAAGGTCAAATTCAAGAATGACTTTGTCCGGAGCATATCTTCTTCATGCATGGAGGGATTTTGATATAACTTGGCACAAATGTTCACCACCACGAGGCGGAGTGTCATGCGCAAAAACCAGGTCCCTAGGTCAAAGGTCAAGGTCACACTTAGAGGTCAAAGGATACAAGAATGAAAACCTTGTCCGGAGCATTTCTTTTTCATGCATAGAGGGATTTTGATATAACTTTGCACAAATGTTCACCACCACGAGGCAGAGTGTCATGTGCAAGAACCAGGTCCCTAGGTCAAAGGTCAAGGTCACACTTAGAGGCCAAAGGACAGATACAAGAATGACTTTGTCCGAAGCATTTCTTCTTCATGCATGGAGAGATTTTGATGTAACATGGCACAATTATACACCATCATGAGATGAAGTGTCATGTGCAGTTCCTTTCTTTAGAATTACTTCCCTTTGTTGTTACTATAAATAGCTTATATTGTAACTTTTTCATTATTAGTCGTAGGGAAAAATCGAGACCACTTTTCTGTAGTACAACATGCATGCTACATCCAATTATGAGGTGTATTTTGACCAATCTCTACCTGGTAAAGATTTTTGTGTGGACTTACAATGTTTTTATGGATTTTTTTTTTTTTTTTGTAAGATTATCTTCCCTTAGTTGTTACTATAAATAACTTATATTGTAACTTTTTTATAATTGACCGTAGGGAAAAAACAAGACCACTTTTCTGTGGTACAACATAGATGTTACTTTCAAATTTTAGGTGTATTTTAAGGTATCTCTACCTGGTAAGGAGTTTTTTTGTGGACTTAGAAAAACTAATGACTTACAATGATTACTAAACAACCACAAAATTAAAATTCCATTTGCAAATACAGGTGCTAGAGTAAAGAAATTTGCTGTGACGGGCGTATATTGTGACAATCTGGCACTCTTGTTTTTTTTTTGTTTATAGCTGGCTAATCCTATACAATTCTATATCTTTGTACATATAAACCTAAAGCCTTTTAAAACACATTTGTTTTTAACAATTTGAACACACAATTATGTGTAATATATTCAGTATCATTTATGAATAAAAACATCTCTGATATGAAACTACATAAAAGTTGACAGTTGCAGGTAAAATACATAAAGTTCCGATCATATACATGTATAACCTTACATAAACTAAAATCTTCTTAAAAAACGTAGTAGTTAAGAATATGTTTTATACACAACAAAACTCATTTTAAGCAGTTAGTAATCAAATGTGTTTTATATACAATGCACATGAATAAAATCTTTGTTCAAGCTGAAACTAGCTAAACAATGAGAGTTACAAATAAAATGAGCGAGTTGAGTGAGTACATGAGTGTGTGATGATGAGTAACGGACCAAGTAAGTACATGACTACCAGTACGGATGCTGAGTGAGTAAATAAATGCAGGAATGTTGAGGAAATGACCACGTGAGTATATGAATGTAAAAAATTTGAGTAAGTGATCATGTAAATACACGATAGTACGAATGTTGCGTAAGTGATCAAATGAGTACATGCCATTGAATACACGTACGGATGCAGAGTAAGTGACCAAGTAAGTACATGAGTGAACAATGCTGAGTAAGTGATGGAGTGGGTACACAATACATGTATATTGAGTAAGTAACTGAGTGGGTACATAAATACATGTATGTATGCTGAGTAATTGACCTAGTGAGTACATGAGTGCATAAACAGATGGTGAGTTAATGACTGAGTTAGTACATGAATGTAAGGATGTCGAGTAAGTGACTGAGTAAGTACATGAATACATGACTGTATGGATGTCAGGTAAGACTATGTTTAGCGTTCGCATCATTATTGTTCTAACCAGACAGGGAAAAAACAATATTGTCGATAAAAATAAACATGTATTCAATTCCTGATGCGTTCCATGCAGTTGTAACATGTTAGTATTTATTAAGTTGGGTAATGCAGTAATTATGTAATGCTACTGAAACCAGCATTTGTATTTGTATATATTAAGTAATCTACCGGGAACCATAATTATTTAACATGTAAACATGAATGAGCATTACTGATTTCATGGAAGAAATGGGAGAAAACATTCACGGCAAATGTTTGGATTTGAAGTTTATGAGCTCAGACACGGCCGTTTAATTATCCCCTATGCTTTAAAGTTCGCCCTGAACTCTTGGGTAAAAAAAAACTGCTTAATTAACATGTATCATGTGGTTACAAACTAATTAAGCAATATTTCAATTATACCAATATATCATTCATAGCTAAGGAATAATGAACGTGACTGTATTATATTAAACAATACACAGATTTAGAACTTCATGACGATAGGCGAATAGCACCACAATAATTAGGCACAATGATAGTTGGAATCACTGACTGGCACCAGAAAAGAAAGAAATACATCTGTACATGTTATACCTTACCCCTAGGTATTCTATAAGAACCATGGTCATGAACGGGAAAATATACTAACCCGTTTCAATCGTAAATTTCTCAACTTAAACGCACAGTTCGGTGAATGGGTACCTAGTGTATTGAACAAGCGATAATTTATCTTCCATCGTGCACCAGTCACCTTGTCTCAATATTCCATATTGCTGAGATTATCAACATATTTTATGCTTTCGTCAACGTTACAGAAAAAACTTGCTTGACCTTCCCTTATGAACATCCGGTCTAGAGGTCACGGCAGTGTGCACATGTTTGGCGAAATGTAAACAAACAAAAACAGAATTAAAAAAAATACAATTTTCAGTACACTAAAACTGGAAATGATGAATGAAATTCATCTTGTATATGATCTTTAATTTGAAATCGTACATTGGTCTGCATCTGTTCTGTTTATTTGATTCATTTTGCACATTTATGCTGCATTTTCACATTTTAGCGAACACGTGTAGTAAAATGACGATTGACATACATTTTCACAACAGCCAATCAGAATGGTTCTGTAATCTAGAACGGAACTTCACCAGTTTTTTGTTTTTGTTTTGGGTTTAGCGCCATTTTTCAACACTATTTCAGTCATGTAACGGCGGGTGGAACTTCACCAGGGAAGATCAAGCAAGTTTTTTGTGTAACGTTGAAATAACTATAAACTAAGCGTTGTTTTTCTAAGATAAGATGTATTGAAGAAATGTGACCGGGACTCAATGGAAGATAAATTATCGCTTGTTTGATATCCATAGTACACACTTATCGAACTGCGTGTTTTAAGTATGAAATGCGCGATTGAAACGTGTTAGTAAATTTTCCCCTTCATGACCATGGTTCTTATAGAATACCTAGGGGTAGGGTATAACATGTACAGAGGCATTTTCTTTCTGATCTGGCGCCAGTGGTCGGAATAAACACTATAAACTTAATGTAATAACAATTATAAAGCGTAGAATATTATTTATGAATCTGAATGTAGTTTACTTTACCTGGGCCACATGGCGTGACGTAAGTGAGCGTAGTTATAAGTGATGTATAATATTGGACATAGGATATAGTCTGGCTACATTCACAGTTTTAATAATAAAAGTAAAAAAAAATGTCGTTGTCTAGGAGCTAGTCTAGCGGGACAATTCTATTGAGATACAGTTAACAACAACAAAGACAAAATATATCTAAAGATAAGAATGATTAAATAACGTGATGCATTTTTAATTAGACTGACTGTATTAACATGTATACAACATCAACCATTATAGAAATTAACAAGAAAAAGCACGTTCATGTTATACATGAACTTAACATGTGTGTAAAATTACAAACAGGATTTCTTTTCGAAGTAATTAATTCATTTTGATAACAGTAAAATAAGTCGACTCTACTGCAAATTATCATAAAAAGATCTTTCTTTTTTTAACAGACAATTTTATCTACAGATCCAGTGCTCTTAAACAATCAACAACGTTTAAAGAGAAAAAAGTCATTCTTGCATAAAAACTACTTTTTTCACTGGATCCGCGCATGTATAAACGGGAGTAAAATCGTGTGCAAACAAGGCAATTCACGTGCTGTTAATACATGATTTTTATTTTTGAAATGCTTTGCCAGTGACGTATGTATGTATTTCTGCGCAGACTGATATTTGGCATCTGCATCTTGTTTCTTCCATAATAACCTCTTCTTGTAGCATTATAGATACAATGCAATCCATAGTATGTTTAGCTGTATCAGTTTCCAACCCCAAACGTACTGCCCCCATCAATGTACGCTCTAGCTTCTCTTAGAGTTTACTCCCTTTACAAAGCGTCTGTTCAGTTATTGTAAATAACTGTGAATAAATAAGTATCGCGTGTAACTTGTGCTATTGCCCGTTTTTATGTATTATATTAATGATTTTTGTTAGTATCAGTCGGTTTGTTTTTATCTGAGTGTTCGCAGAATTCATATAATAAACCTCAAAAGCTAGTCACTAGCTTCGTACTCATCCGTACTCTGTTTGATCGTACTCAAAATAATTCGAATGTAAAGTTGTTACTCTTAAAACAAATGTGTTCCTGTTTATCAAATTTTTAAGTTATATGCAAAATTATGTGTAATGTAACGTTTGTAATAACTAAAAATAAAAATAAGATGCTCAAAAACATTCAAATCACGCTTTTAGTAGTGTTGTTGTTATGTGTGCCCCGGTTATGGATATTTAAAACATGTTTACCGTTTCCAAGAACAACAAGAATGGTAAATAAAAAATGTACCGGAATCGTCAAGTCATCACATATGAAAACAATGCATTTAGTCGTCGTGTAATGTTTTTTTATGCAAGAATAGCGACAATACACGTTTGTTTTGTGTATTAACGCCTGCGAAAGCCCTTGGGATATGTTTGTGACCTCGACCTTCGGTCTCGGTCACAAACAATCCCGCGGGCTTCTGCAGACGTTAATATCCCAAAAAACGTGTATTATCCCTACATTATAATATTAAGAACATGCAGACCTACCTGAAATTCTTTCAAAAGCGTTAACACTTATGAAAATTTAAATCACTTTGTAAATGAACAATACAAATTACTTATAACGTCTGAACACTGATATAACACTTTTATTTGTCTTTCAGATATCTTGTGGAAATGTCACACTGACTAGAGAATACTTGGTTTCATCTGATAAAATCACAGTTTCTTCTTTCTTCACGATTGTGACCTTCTTAGAAGTACATTTACAATTCTAGGGCCAGAGTTTTCTGGCTTCTTCTCTTACCTCGGAAATTATTCGATGGTTGGAGGAGAGGGAGGGGACATCTAAAAAATAGTGATTAGTGTCGGAGCTGGGCTTCGGTCTGATTGCCCTGACAATTGTATTCCTTGAAGAGGCTGATGACGATGACGGCGATGATGAACAATACGAGGACTTGGACGACGAAGTGCTAGCTGAAGAGCTAGGTATTTGACTTTTTGCAAAACTTTCAACGGTCTTAACAAATTCTTCATAATTAAAAAGTTCAACTGTTTCGGGTTCTAGAATCTCAAGGTTGTCGATGATGGATAAAGATTTGTCGCGATGGATATTCTTAATGTGCTTTAGCATATATGATTTGCGCGTGCTCGTTGTAGCATATCGACAGCGGTGGCAACGCAGTAATACGACTGGCTGATGTTTTTCTTTTCGGTGCCTTAGAAGGCCTCTTCCGGTTTAATTCGTTTTTGGGCAGTTCGAGCAGCTTAAACGACTGATGAAATCGTTTGAAAGGGGGTACACCAGTTCCATCAATGAGGGATGAGGTCGTGACATC
Organism: Mercenaria mercenaria; assembly: GCF_021730395.1. Taxonomy (NCBI): domain Eukaryota; kingdom Metazoa; phylum Mollusca; class Bivalvia; order Venerida; family Veneridae; genus Mercenaria; species Mercenaria mercenaria. Next base: position 20,265,759 of record NC_069367.1, on the reverse strand, counting down.
ACGTATTATAAACAGTTTCTGGAACGATAAAACAGCTATAAAAGATAAAAGTAACTATTAACACTGCACCTATCCTATAATTTACAGATTTAGAGGATTTACTGGGCAATCCATTTACTCAACTTCCCTTTGTAAGGCTTCAGGCGATTGTGATATATTAAATCTGAAAAGTGACATCACTTATCTTTTTGATAACTTTATATGGACCATCCCAGCTCAGCTAACCCTTTACCTTTAACAAATTTTCTGCGTCAGACAGGTTCATTTTTGTCAAATAAATATATATAAATATGTTTGTCGTACAAACGTTTCTGTTTCTCACATGATTGCACGATATTTGCACGTGCTTTTACATGCAGACGTTTTATTTTCTGCTCCAAATCCGGAACATACATGCCATGATGGCGAGGGGAAAATAAGGTTCTCTGGCAAGTCTGTTTCACGACCAAACATCATTATGTTTGGGGTAAATTTTAGGCGTTCATATTGGGACCTATGATAAGCCATCATGAAAGTATTTGGTCCCAGTTCCTCTAATTACGAGCAACATATTTGCTTAGCATATCTGCCAATGATTTGTTTATTCTTTCTACGGGGCCGTCAGATTGTGGGTGAAATGATGTAGTGCGCGTCTTTTCAATTTACAGGGCTTTGCACAATTCTTGAAATAAATGGGATTCGAACTGAAAATCTTGGTCCGTAATTATTTCACTCGGGACCCCGAAACGAACTATGAAATTTCCAGCAGAGTTGTGGCTACAGATTTAGCAGTTCTGTCCTTAACAGGGTAAGATTCACACCAACGGGTAAAGTAATTCATCACAACTAAAACATATTTGTTCCAGAGACTTGTTTGTGGAAAAGGGCCTAAAATATCGAGGGCAATCCGTTCCATGGGCATTCCTACAATTTGTTTCTGCATGGGTGCTTTTGACAATTTGGGAGGAATTTTACGGACTTGACATAACCGAAATTCTTCACACTTCTTTACTACATCATTTTGTAACCCACCCATTAAAATCGACTGCGTAGTCTGGCTATTGTTCGGGTTATTACAAATGTTATCATGTAACAAATTTGATATTTCTTTGTGCCAAACTTTAGGCAATACTATAAGATTCTTTCACTGGTTGTAGGTGCAGATGGGAATTTCCGGCCTCGAGGGTAACTGTTTAGGCGGTAACGAGGTTCCTACCGAGTTACCGCCTAAACAGTTACCCGAGAGCCGGAAATTCCCATCGGCACCTATAACCAGTGACAGAATCTTTTTCTTGCATACCGATATCAAGATATAATAATAAAAATAAATTCAATCGAGCGGCTTTCTTTTTAGAACTATTTCTTATAGCAGCGTATTCAAACAAAGCGCGGGAAACCAACGTCAGTAAACAGGAAAGACGTCATGACGTTTCAAAGACAAATAACAATGTTTAGTTCCGGTTTTGTTTTATCAGTTGCAGCGTAACGTTATGAATTTTTAATGAAATAACGTGTTTTGAATCGGGAAATATACTATCAGGAACAAAGAGGAACTGTCAAGGTATTGGATTTTTATTCCGTTTTTCGAAATAAAATATAAATAACTACATAAATCTTCTACATATATGTAGTTCGTAATACGTCATTTAAAGCACGAGAGTCATCTTACACCCCGGGGTGTAAGATGGATTTTTCCAGCACCGGTAAAAATACCGGAAATCCCCGTCTGGTATGCAAGAATAACTGCAGACGTGGGGCCAAATGTTCTGATACGTACCATTCACGATATAGGACAATTTCGTTTAAGATAAGGCGGTCCCATTTATGCCAATAATACTTTATCGTGGCTGGATGATGGGAAATAGAAATCCCTGTTGGTTTTACGGATGACTTAGATTTCCATTCGCATACTGTATTAATGTCAGGGTCACTAATTTGGGCGCTTTCAATGTCCGAATGGACTTTACTGAGTCTTTGAATGTCTTGTGCAAGGGCTGGGAAGGGTCCATCTTATTTTCTTAGTCTTTGTTTCATTTGTGCTCTGAAAAGATCTGACTGGTTTTGGGGATCAACCCTGCTTGATAGGGCGGTTACTAAACAATGGATGCCCTGTCGGATTTCAGCGGGCAGATCGCTGAGGAATGACTGCATGAGCGCTTCCGTTTAGATTACAGGCAGGCATAATAGCTTTCATTTGATTAACCCAGCCATTAGTTGCAGCTGCTATTTCAAACTGAACAAGACAGTCTCTAAAGCTAGTTGTACAGCCATACGAGCGCCTTGGCTCGACGATAACTCCCGTAACAAGGGAGTAACTGAGAATATTAGGGGGTGCGGGTGGGGGAGTTTCTTTTGTCATGGTAACGGTGGTGGTTTAGATTAGTCTCCGTGGGAAAAGATCTTTCTCTGCTGGCATCTTGGTAACTTGGTGTCCGTAATAAGAAGGGACATTTGCACTGCGGGGAAGATGTACATTACCACCGTTGTTGTAATTAACGTCTCGGGTTTCATTTTGGCTATTTCTAGTTTCTAAATAAGACAACTTGTAAACTGTCAATCTGTTTTTGTAAGTCTAAGCAAAGAGCTATAAAAATAAATAGATTGGCAACTTGAAAGGCATATAAGAGCTGAACTAAGACTTTTCTCGAAACACATCACAATTAGTCCTCATAATCATAAATCGATTGTATATGTTATAAAATGATGTTTTCAATGCAAAATAATCATTAAATTTGAAAATTTTTGAATTTTGACCACATTTTAAGTAGATGCGCCTATTTCGGCAGCAATTTCTGCCATAGAAAGGCCAATATTTTGTCTCCAGAATGTGTGAAAATGCACAAAATGCGTCCATTTGAGTCCTATTCATGACGGAATGAATGATATTTCAGAATCAAAGTGAAAAATAATCCATACAGGTGAAACTTTTACCAAAATTTACAATGAAGCGACCATAGAGCCTAAATTTAGCCCAGAAAATGGGTAGGGGGTGGCTTCACTTAAATGTCGATATTTCTCTAAAATCTCGAATTTTCACAATGAAACTTGTTAACATGTTCGGTATTACATCTTTCTTGAAAACAGAGATGAAAATGTTATGAAATTTGATAAAAAGATATACCTTATAGGTTATAATGCAGTAATTCGGTCGAAAATGTGCTTCCGTGGTGTAGTCGAAAGAAGTCCCTAATAAATAGATCCTAATTTTTCCATTTTTTGCGCATTTGCGCGTAAATCGGGGGCCAAATGGGCATTATTTCACTCGTGGAATGAATTTTACATAAAATAGGCCACGTTTCATGCTAATACTCGCATGTTTTCGAGTTGTTTACTTGAAAACGAAAGTAGGGTGTTTATTCTGCGGACCGCTTTCTGAAATGCGGAAATATGAGGGTACCTGACATCAGTTGACTTGCATTTCACTGCATACTATTCAACACCCCTTTTTCTTTTCGTTTTCTTGAATCAAATGTATGGATATCATGTGGAAAATGGGTCTACGACGGAGTGCAAATCTAGAAACTGTAACAAAATTGGTCTGAAGTAGCTGAATTTTATATGAAACAAAGAACAATTTCTTTTATTGGTATATAGAGCTATATACCAATAAAAGAAATTGTTCTTTGTTTCATATAAAATTCAGCTACTTCAGACCAATTTTGTTACAGTTTCTAGATTTGCACTCCGTCGTAGACCCATTTTCCACATGATATCCATACATTTGATTCAAGAAAACGAAAAGAAAAAGGGGTGTTGAATAGTATGCAGTGAAATGCAAGTCAACTGATGTCAGGTACCCTCATATTTCCGCATTTCAGAAAGCGGTCCGCAGAATAAACACCCTACTTTCGTTTTCAAGTAAACAACTCGAAAACATGCGAGTATTAGCATGAAACGTGGCCTATTTTATGTAAAATTCATTCCACGAGTGAAATAATGCCCATTTGGCCCCCGATTTACGCGCAAATGCGCAAAAAATGGAAAAATTAGGATCTATTTATTAGGGACTTCTTTCGACTACACCACGGAAGCACATTTTCGACCGAATTACTGCATTATAACCTATAGAGCAAATCTCGCCAACCTCCCGTGACAAAAAAACGAGATCTCGTTTACCGGAAGTGGCGCTTTCTTTCTCCACGCGCCATTTTGTATGCGAAAGCAATTATTCATCGGTAAAATAACTATCACTGTATGACAACGCTTCTTTCGATGGCAAAAAAAAACGTGTACTTCGTGTCTTAAGACCATTTCAAATTAAACTAATTTTGTTTCAGAAGCTAACATGTATTTTAAATGTAGTTTTAAAGGTACAAATTGTAACTCCATGTTCGCCGATGTTTGTTTTTAGTAAGATAACTCTAGTTAAATCTGTTAGTGTCGCCCCCTAATTTTTTTTATAAATAATTAGTTTGTGATGATGACCCCGTCCTGACGCTTCTAGTTGTTGGTCCGTCGATATTTTTTCTGTAGACATGTGCATCTTGCTCATGCAGTAAGTTCACTTATTCGGGACTTTTATGAATAAGTGAGGAATATGTCAGTATTACCATTAATATAATTAAGTTACAGGCTGTTTTAGTGATTCATATCTCTATCTTATACTAAAGCAAGTAAATGTTCTCAATTTATTTTGTTTTTACATACAATCAAATAGTTCAGTAATATAAGTTCAATTCCAGTTACAGAAACAGTGTAATTTCCTTTTCTAGGGACACCAATCGATTATTCGTTTGAGGTAAGCCAGAACGACTAAACAGTAAGTTTTTTTATCCGTTATCAAACTTAATGGAAAAATTCTGCTTACGCATTGCCTCTGATAAACAGACTGACCAAATTTTGCTGGGTTATGTAATACGCTTCCTAACAATCTTTTGATATATTTGATTTGATATTTTCAACACCATTCTTAAAGTGTTGTATTGTAGGGACTTGGCTATTCCTCTTACTTTACGAACAGTGTGACTTTTAGATCAATGAGCTAGTATCACCTTCAAGCTTTTTAAGCCTAACATCTGAGCAAGCCTAACACCTGAGCAGCAATGATGTCAAACAATTATCTCTGTTAAAAAGCAAATCAAATGATGGTGAGAAACCATGTAATCGTAAAAATGGCGACACTCATGGCAGTGCATGGTTAGTAGAACGAATGCCATAATCTAAGACAAATTGGCATTTATTCTGCATTCATTAAGAGCATGTAGAACGTTTAGTCTGTTTTGTTTTACTGTTACAGTAAAAAAAGATTCGCCGAATCCTTTGATCATACTAAGACTGTCAAATAATTACATTGTTTACATTTTAACCGTCGCGCGTCACGACGCCAGAAAAATAAGTAAATACAGCATTACTGTATTATATTTTAGTTTCTTACTCTTATTACAAGCAGACCGCCTCGGTAGCCGCCTAGTGGTAGAGCGTCCGCTTCGAGTGCGGGAGGTCGTGGGTTCGATCCACGGCCGCGTCATACCAAAGACGTAAAAATGGTACTAGTAGCTCCCTTGCTTGGCGCTCAGCATTAAGAGGATAGTGTTAGGACTGGTCAGCCCGTTGTCAGTATAATGTGACTGGATGGGGCATCATGCCACGTTTCTACGGCGTGATACTCCAGTGAGGCAGCACTATAAAGATGGGCATTGTGCTCACTGCTACAAGTAGACACCGTCGTTTATATGACTGACAAATTGTTGAAAAAGACGTTAACACACACGCACGCACGCACGCACGCACACACACACACACACACACACACACTTATTACAAGCATACTATACATATTTATTTTTAGACAGAAACTTTGTACACCGAAATTAAAAAATGAAATACATATAACTCGGCTGAAATTCAGTCTAATTTATACGCGGCAAAAGTGTCGAGGAAGTTACATTGTGTTAAATTTTGTCTCAAGTCTTTAAGCTATGTGGTTGGGTCTCGACATTGCTGCAGACATGTAACAAACATCAAGTTAGCTGGTATATTCTCATTTTCTTGTACAAACGAATCTATTTGCCCAGCGGTGCTCAAAGCAGCGAATCTGAACTAACAGAGAATGGACAGTATGACTGTATTTAAATGTTTATTCCGTCCAGACTACATACCTTCATAAGGCGTGAGGGTGTTGTTGTATGCAATGAAGATGGATATGCTGAATTTTGACAAAACATATGATAGTTTTTATCGACAAAATTAATTTTATATCACATATCGATTATTAATATCATTGAAATCAATTGATCAAGAATTATAAATGGTTTTCATTGGTATGATAAAGATTTCACCACTTCATTTCAGTACATTACATTAAAATGCAAACTTTTGTTTTGAATGATTTTGTACGTGTATTTAGTCGAGAATGTCCAACCATTGAAGCAAGTAAAGTAATTTTCCCAGTGTTTTTGTTGAATATTCTTGTCCATTAAAAATTGAATTCAAATTTTGTTATACTTTTGCAGTCCTATAACAAAAAAAAAAGATATTACTATAATATACACAATTTATATACTTTTTAGTTATAGGACACTCAAGCCTTATGTATAGAACAAACATTTTGAATGGGTGTATCAATATATTGCAAATTGAATACCATGACTTTTTTGGAAACACTTGCCGGGGCGGAACATTTTTTGAAACAGAGGCAGTTGTCTACGGTTTCCCCAAGGTCATAATTACTGTGAAATCATTTAAATTCGCTGGCATGAAATTTCGCGCAAATGTGAAAAAGGACTGTTTCGCGTGGTCTTTAATTCGCACATTTTCAATTTTAGAAATGAAAAAAATTAAATTAAAAATAATAATAGCGTGGTCTTAAATTCGCGCATCGGTCTTAGCGCGAAATACGCGAAAATTCGTCCTACACGAATACAAATGGTTTCACAGTATGCAAACATCAAACTTGGCAGCATACCAACAAGTCGAGAAGTAAATTGAATTATGAAACAGGCAGATGTCTCCCGGCATAATGAAAGTTTTGATAAAAAAGTTAATTTTGGTCTACCACATAACACAATTTAATAACAATGTCTCATATCCCAACAGAAATCTGAAATCTCTTATTAGTTCTCTAAAACATCAATATCTTTATATGCATCAGAACATAATGTCCAGAACTACACAAGGAATTATTACAAAGTATATATGTATACTAACGAAGACGTTAACTCATAATTAGGAAAGCCGTTCAGGCTTGGATTACGCGCAGTGATGCTGCATACAAAACGGACATGCATAAGGTGGAACTGTAAACCTGTGTAAAAGACAAACACAGATGTATTCGTTTACCAACATATCACGTCGACATGAATCAGACGAAACTTATTAGGGCCAAATTGAAAGTCACCACGAACTACTTTAATTTCAAATATAAGGCACTACACAGCCTCACAGATTAATATTATACGGTAACCTCGTAAAGCATAGGCATTTTCCTCACAGGTATCAAACTCTTATCACCTGGCGAATACCCGTGCTTGCCGACCAAGCCACCATTTAGTATCCGACTGCGTTTTTTCATACATTTCAAAATTTCATTTCTTTCTATAATTTTCTATAATTGACACGGGGATTCACCTAACGAAATACAGAGACTGTATCTTTTAAGCATTCAAATTTAAAGCGAATTTTATTGCAAATGCATTGAAACAAAGACGCGTAACAGCATGGATGGTCCACCCATGTAGTCCTATTCTGAATTCAAGGCATATATACAGGTAATGAATACAATTCTGCAGTAGACCAATCAAAGTATTCAGCACAAGACTGGTACGGAACTGGAAGCAGTTACAATAGGTATAGTGTGCTTAGCACAGAGGGCATAGATGACTACTAAATGAGTACATGTCTTAACATTGCAACATGGAATGCAACAGGTATCATGTCCAGTGCAAGTTATCTCTGTGACTTAATTGAAAAATCTTATATTGACATTATTGGGCTAAGCGAACATTGGCTTTTCCCCCATGACTTGCACTTCCTCGATTGCATACATAACAAATATAAAAACCATTCTTTTTCTGACCCCGATTTACAAATACCGGGAAATAGACGTGTCGGTAAAGGTGGCCTATCAATAATGTGGCATAAAAGGTTAGACAATGTTATATCCACTTTGGAGTTGTATTCCAGATATATTATAGGGATAGAAATTAATACATCTCCTGGAAATTATTTATATGTATTCCAAGTATATCTGCCATGTAAAAACCATTCAATTTGTACCTACAAGAATAGCATCGATGATGTTGAAAGGATATTATGTAGTTATAGAAATAAAGGTACATTACTTATAATGGGTGATTTTAATACTGAACTTCCCTCGAGACACGAGAACACATTCCATTGTGATAACAGGGGCAATTTATTAGTTGATATTATGCTAAGACATCAACTTGTTGCTATAAACGGTTTACCAGTGTGCACTGGAGCAATGTTCAGTAATGTCCCATATAACAGCAAAAGGGAAACATTGATTGATCACATACTGATACAAAGTGATTATATTGATTACATCAATGCATGTGAAATCAAAGACGATAATTGCTTAAATGTTTCAAACCACCGCCCAATTTTATGTAAGATTGAAATACCTCTGTCGGAAGTTTCATATGGACCTGAAAATATTATCAACTGGAAAAATGTAAAGAAATGTGATCTAGAAAAATATCGTACATTTTTAGAAAACGATGAACGTATAAAAGAATCATTGACTAATCAAATATCATGTACAGAAGATATCGATAACTTGTATAAACTTGTAGTTAAATGTGTTCGGGACGCGACCGATACCTGTATCCCCAGAGTCAAATTTAAATCTTACATCAAACCATACTGGGATCAGGAACTTTCAGCACTACATGAGGCTATGCAAGTAAAAAGACGCCACTGGATTACCGAAAATAGACCTAGAACCGAAACATCGCAAACTTACAAGGATTATAAACTATCAAAGAACAGATTCAGACAGTTACATCGTACAAAGGTACATCAGCATTTAGAAAGCGTGGAGTTAGAAATAGACATGGCAGCTGAAATAGACAACAACGAGTTCTGGCGGCTTATAAATAAACACAGAAAGCCGCGAAACCATTCAAAAGTATTTGAAATGGATTTTATGGGACGTATTTGCAACACTCCGAAAGATATTAACGACGGCTGGAGGTCATATTTCTCAAAACTTTATTCCCCAACAGAGCATGACACTTTCGATAACGAACGCTTAATGGAATGTGAAACGGAGTTGTGTACGGTAAAATCGATGTTGTCAAGCAAAAGGTCAAAAAACATACATATTACAAAAGAAATGGTTGAAAAGAATTTGAAACTTTGTAAAAACGGTAAAGCTTGTGGCTATGATAAAATAAACTATGAACACATATTACATGGCGGAAACGCTTTATTAGCGTTAATTACAAGACTTTACCAGAAAATAACAGAATTTTCATATATACCGACAGACATGAAAAAAGGGATTATCTCAACATTATATAAGGGCTCTCCGAAAAAGAAATCGGAACCAGACTCATATCGCGCAATAAGCTTATGTTCAGTGGTGCTGAAATTGTATGAAAAAATATTGATTGATATCATGCAAACAGACAATACTCTGAAAGTGAACAGCCTGCAAGGCGGATTTCAAAAAAGGTTTAGCTGTACTATGACGTCATTTTTGTTACGTGAAAGTATAAATCACGCAAGGGACCATAACAGCAAACTGTATACGTGTTTTCTGGACGTTCGGCAGGCGTTCGACCATGTGAACCACACTATTTTGATGTTAAAATTATATAAAACTGGCATAAATGACTGTATATTTAAAGTAATCCTGAACATGTTTGATGACGTTTTCAGTTGCGTACGATCACAGGGACATATTTCCAGTTTTTTCCCAATACTCCAAGGAACAAGACAAGGTCAGTGTATCAGCCCTCTGCTCTATATAGTATTTATCGACAGCCTATTAGACACCATTGACAATTCACAAAATTCAATGACGTTGCATGGAACGAGATATGGCTGCCCTACGCATGCGGATGATATGGTGCTAATATCGTACAGTAAATCGGGACTAGATAATCTTATGAACATATGTTATGAAAATTCGAAAAAAGAACGCTATCAATATAATGCTAGAAAAAGTAATGTTATTGTTTTTAACGAGACACATGCCTCCTTTCAAAACACTTCCCGTAAATGGAGCCTAGGTCCCGATCAAGTCAATGACTCATCTAGGGGTAGTGTGCAACAAATATATGGATACTCATTACAATATTAAAAATGCTTGTGACAAATTACGGAAAACATTCTTTAGTTTATCTAATTGTGGCGTACATGTAAATGGTCTTCATCCTGTCACACAAAAGCATTTATACGAGACTGTTGTGATACCTAAAGCACTTTTTGGCTGTGAACTTTGGAATGATCTATCATCAACGCAGGTACAAATCCTAGAAAGAGCGCATCGCCAGTGCGTGAAATATATGCAAAATCTTCCGCGCTCAAGCAGAACCGACGTGGCGCTCTGTTGCTTAGGATTCACCTCTATTGAACACGAGATCGATAAAAGAAAATTACAATTCTTTGGTCAGTTATGTCATCTAGATACTAGCAAAAAAGTAAAACAGATATTTCTTAACAGATTATTCATATTTTTAAAAAGCCCGAGTAAAACCACTGGGTTTATACCAGACATATACCGAATTCTGGGTAAATATAAGTTGTTAGATACTTTAAACAGATATATTTGTGATGGAGAATTTCCGGTATTTGAATCATGGAAAAAGACAGTGAAATATGCAGTACAGAAATTAGCGAACATAGAATTTGAAGCACGTGCATCAAGTGACAGAAGCTTGCACGAATTTTTCAGTATACATAGTGAAATAAAACCATGTGTCCCATGGCACTTTAGTCAAATATACCGGGATCAATTGAAATATTGTAGGACGGTAGTATTAGTTATTAATAAATTATTTTCAAGGCCATACATTGTAAATTGCCCACTCTGCAAACTGTGTACAGAAACTGTTGCAGAACACCTGATTTTGTTCTGTACTGAAAACGATACATTGAGGCAAGTTTTCTGGAGAAAAATACATGAATCACTACCAAATGAACTGTTTGTGACATTTTGCCAATTAAATTTCCGAAATCAAATACTGGAAATGCTAGCTGGCTTCCCAATTATGAGTATCAGCGATTCTCAAAGAACTTCCTGCTATAAAATAATTGTGCGCTTTATTCATCATCTCACAAAATCTTTGAATTTCCAGGTGCCTTTCACTTAAGGCAATACATTAAAACATAATATAGACAGTATACATATATTATGATTACGTTTTATAAATGACACTGTTAGACAGTATACACATATTATGATTACGTTTTATAAATGACACTGTTCGAAAGTTGTGTGTGACACACTGTATGAAACATCCTTTAATTAAAATCACATGCAGTGTAGTTCTATAGTGCCTATTAACTTATCTTATGTAAATATAAATGTTTGTGCTATTTCATTATGATAAAAAACTTTGAATGATAAAACATTTCCTGCATTATTTGCCTTTTAATCTTTCGTTTTCGCTCTAAGACAAATAAGGCACGGACATACTTATGATTAATGAGAAAATTCTTTAACATGTTTCATTATGTGGTCTAATATTTTCGACTTTCGAGATTAGGTCATTATCAAAGTGAATATGTTAGAGCTAATTGAAAAACGAAACTTAATTCATGTAGTTATAGTACGTGAAATATTTATGGACTATTAGAAACATTCAACATTTTTTCAAAGTCTGCATGCTTGATACAGTGCCATCAATAAGTTTGTAATGGTCAGTGTTTATTGAGTGTTTTTTGTATAAATAGAACAACACTGTTTTCTGTTTGAGGGTTACAGCGGATGTATTTATTTGCATTTTACGTTTCATTACGTATAAGTAATACAGTTATAAATTATAATGCAATATCCAAAAGGACAATAATGAATGTTCATTCAAAATTGATGTATTAATGAAAACTCAGTAAAATATGTTTAATACACATTTTCTTACTAATTATGAAACTAAACAACTGCATATTGATAAATATTTACATGCCGTATGTTTTACACTATTATTGTTGTTTATGTACACTTAAAATAATATCATGGACTAGCTCTTAAACATTCATTATTAGAAATTATAAATTGTCATTTATCTCAATGTAAATTGCTTTTACACCTTATCATTTCTCATTTCTTTTGTGTTCAATAGATATGTTTTGTCTATGTATTATATGTTCATATAATTTCTTTATTATGATGTGAATTGTATGCTTCTCATCTTATGGTGGAATAAAAGATATATCTATCTATCTATCTATCTATGATGTAGTGATAATTAAATTTCTTGCAAAAATGCCAGTATAAATTTCAAAGTTGTTAGAGCACCATTTAGCACACTACATATGCGCCATAACGAAATATCATTTACTTGCAGTTTACTGTATGTTGCAAGAAGACCTCTATAGTGTACCTTCTATATACAAGGTACGAAGGCGCTTAGAGGTTAAGGTTACCGTCGCTCAACTTAGAGGTTGTAGGTCTGTGAGAATGTTGTTTTTAATCCCTGAAGTGAAATTAGTCGTTGGAAGTAAACTCAGTATATTTGCAAAATCAATTGTTCCTTTTTTCCATGGTAAAGTGTTTATAAGTGACAAGATTATGTCTTCTAATGAGAAGAATTTCTAGCTGGATATCTATGTATCAACCGAATCTATACAATTGTCCAAAATGGCTGTAAAATTGTTCTCATATTGAATAATATCGAAATGCTGATGTGAGATACATACAGCTAAGAACAGTAAATCAATTTAAAATTGGCTGCTTTCAAGAACAAAGGAAACAATATATTAAGACGGCTATTCATTATTCAATTTAATTTGATCTTTGTTCAGTATGGTAATTCAGTTTAAAAGACAAATCCTATATCTTTGATTTGGTATATGACAAACATAACGGAACACAAACTATAACAAAATAAAAAATATTTGATGTCATATACCAAGTACATTGTTGACAATAAAACATGATTAATATTTGGAAGTATAACTACAGTTACTACAGTTACGAAGTGTATGGCATTAACAAAAATGATAGTGATTAAAGAAGGTATTTTAGGAAATGCATACTGGCAACACTTACAATATCTTTTTTTTTTTTGGATTTAACGTCTCACCGACACATGATAGGTCATATGGCGACTTTCCAGCTTTAATGGTGGAGGAAGACCCCAGGTGCGCCTTCGTGCGTTATTTCATCACGAGCGGGCACCTGGGTAGAACCAACGACCTTCCGTAAACCAGCTGGATGGCTTCTTCACATGAAGAATTCAATATATGTTGTCATATTTTACATGTAAACTAAAGTATCAGGCAGTAATTCAATTAATTTGTCTGTTGTGCAACAAAACATATCCTGCACAACAGAAAAGTACAAAGACATTTTCTATATTGGAAATATTCCTGTCCCTTCTTGATGTCTAATTTGTGTAAAATCTTGTTAAATGAACGTGGTATTTTTGAAAATTCCTGCTACAGAAATGGTAAACGTGTAGGCGATTTGTTGTTGTGACGCAGTAATTGTTTTATCCCTGCCCCTCTGCCCTTCCCCTAGGACAATTCAGCAATATTTCTAAGCAATAAGAAGCTTGTATGTGTTTTATTCCCGACATAAAATATCACATAATTGCAGCTGCTTGTATGGTTGTTTTATAGAGTTCAATATAAGTAACAGACTCATGTCAAGGCATACGGACTGTTAGTACATGTATTACCGGCATTAGTGTAATCTCGGTATTTCTCGGGTACTGGAACATTCATCACATTGAGGTCATTTTATCATAAACCTCTTATTTTGTTTGAGGTATCCACTACCCGTCTTTTATTAAAACTTCAGATCTTCTTCTTCTATGTTATTTGCAAATTCCGTATAATAAATTAATTAACAAGTGTTTGAAGCATCTAACAGTCGCGTACGCTTGTCGATATTGGGATGGGTATAAAATAACACACTAGATAATTTTTCAAGTGTAGTATCTAAAACAGAAAACTACTGTACTCATCACTGGAGTTAATCAAATTGTATTTGCTCACTTTGCCTAAATACAACATAAGGGCTGTTTATTTGCGTTGTCCATGTATCAGTTAGATCCTGGATCCGGTCATAACAGTCATGATATGGCTTCTGAAGACGATCTGAATGTTTAACTTGGTAACATATACCTAATCAACTAAAATGATTTCATTTTCTTGTTCAAACCGACTCTGTTTGTCCACACAGACTAAGAAAACAACAATATCACTATTGTTTAGATTGGACCGCAGAATTATATTTGTTTAGAAACATTCCGCTTCGCTTCTGTAGTGTTCATGCCTTCTAAAATATTGCTGCATAGAAATAGGTATGCAAATGAATATGTGAGAAATAGCCGTCTTATTGCCGCATTGCAAAAGTGGATGCATCAAATTAAATCATATATATGTTGCTTTTATCTACAGTTCAATATAAGAATAAACGCAGGAACAACATAAATTTCTGTAAAACAAGTTCTTGTTGTTAACTAAGTTGTTATTTAAATCTGCGGTATAGCCATTCCTTTCTATCATTATTTTTTATTAAGTTATCAGCATATAACTGGGAGAGTTTTTGACCGTATTGTTCTGAAACAAACATCACTACATGCTTATTGTTCAGCACGTTTACAATTGATCACTGAGACGGACAGGTTGTTCCCTGTCCTGACACTTACCGCTTGGACATTGAGTAAATACTTTTTCATTGAGTACACATGTTAACATTGAGTACAAATGTTTAAATGGAGAACATAAGTTTTATTAGTGTTACATGAATACAATTGTTTGTATTTTACGACGTGTCCACGTGCTTACTATTACGTTTGTACGAATTTATTTTAACACTATCTTGTATCTGTCGAACATGGTGGGCGTTTAAGTGAGATCTCGTGGTTTTGCCATTGACCATTCAAAGGCGATGTCTTCCTAAGACCTTCCTTTATGCTCGTTAAAGTATGCTTGTTACATATACGATTTCACAATTCAAGCATATATGTGCATCATATTCACGTTAAACTTTATACATTTGCACGTACCCATTGTCGTGTGGAGTGATACATAGCTGAATCCGTTCTTTGTATGGGACTTTTTGTGTGTTTTATCATAACACAAGAAACCCGTAATAAATGAGTCACAAGAAATGTTTATATTGCTAAAATATGGTATTATGTGAATGTTGTGAATTATATACGTGGAGGCTGTTCATTTACGTTTTATAATACAATATTCGCTACAATTTCTGATCAAAGGATGATACTGGAATTTACATTCCCTCAAAATACATATTTTCCGGCCTATCGGACACATACCCAACCCAAGTAAACGTACTTTTGACTTAAATGCACATTTTCATAAGTACTGTCCATATTTTTAGTGTTCCAGTATTGTGAATGGCATCCGTCAGTCATAACATTTTAATGTACTTCACTTTCCCCACATAGAAGTCCTGTATCATAGTGGTTGAAATTTCATAACGTTACTTTATTTTTCTAATAATTAGAAATGATAGTTATTTAACGCAAAATACTGTGTTTCTAAACATTTGCAGATATAAGCAAGTTACAAAATGTCTTAGATTTCTACATATTATATTAACACAAATTATTATAACAGTATACGCACCACCCAGACTCGTACAACATTTTCATTCCGTCGACATGTCACGCTTAATAGGCTTAATGTGGCACGGGTCAAGATTTCGTAAATAAGGTCACACATGATGCCTGTCTTATATATTTATTGTATGGCTACATGTTTTAATTTAACCTACTTGCGAAGAACATATACAATAATGTGGCTTCAAATGCAAAATCACAGCAATGAGTGGTATGGTACTGAGACAATGTTTTAACCATTTCTAGTGCATCAGCCACTTAGATCTAACGCCGACAAAATTGCGCTGTTAATGCTGAATTGAAACATTTGCAGGGCAAAGTTGCGAAATGAAAATACTTGCGATTATGTATCTATCAAATTGATTTATCTAATATGTCAAAGAAATAAATCACCACATATGGCGAGACTGAGCTACTGTATACATTTTACGTTTGATATTTCTTTCTGGCAGCTTGACAAAGTCAAACAAAGTATCTTATATTGCTTGTGAAGAGAAGTCCGATTGTTTGACTAGGTAACAAATATCCAATCAGCTCATACATTTTCTCTTTCTTGTTCAAATATTCTGTATTTGCTCTTGGAGGCCAGAACAACTATACTGTATCTTAATTAATGAGATAAGGCTATGGGACTATGCTTGTTTATGAATATAAAGAGTTGTTGCCATTCTTATCTCTTCTGGATAATGCGTCTGAATTCGCTCAAGATAACCATGCATATTGCTTGAAGTCCATGGATGAATACAGTAAATGACAAACTCTACTTAATAAATAGTTAACACAATGGCTCATTCTTAGTAAAACGTATGGCAAGAAACTCATTCCGAGATTGTCCGTTATAGCAAAGATTTATTAAATTTATATGCAATAAAAATTTGTTTTAAATTCCTAAACCTTTTAAAAGCTGTAAACTTAATGAGGCTACTTGTTCAAAAAGTCTGATTTAAAATGGCTCTTACAGATGACATAGATAAATGAGAAAAGTCAAGCCCGATATTGAATAACATGTCTCTAACCCATTCATTAATACTGCTCACTGAAGTCTAAAGGGATGATATAAATTTTGCAACTATTAAACATGACTAAAACCTTTCCTTTGTTTCAAATGAGCAAATTGCGGTTTGATTTCTCAAGAGCAACTAAAACTTGTCTCTCCTCGAAAAATGGAATTTTACCACCAATCATCATTTATTAGTTTTGACTTAATGTAATTTGTCTCAGCGTTCAATGTTATATCTTGATTTATGGGAATGACATAATTCAATCTTCATGTTACTTTTAACATCTTACTGTGTCGCCTGCAGTAAGTCTAAGTGATATTTGCGTATAAGCATAAAAAAGAGTCACACCATCCCCTGTTTACGCATCTGCAGCCAATTGTATAAAAACTTTAACCGCACGGTAATCACTAAATGCCAGTAACCAACATGGTAACATCGTGGTAAGCGATTGTATAAATAATGTCAGTCGTGGTAACCACAATATAACCACGGTTAATTCTAACCCACCTACGGGAGCTTGGTAACGACAAAGTAACCACTCAAACATGGCCGCCGTACAATTGGACATATTTACAGACAAAATTTGACAGACTTGGCGGATGAAAAATTACGCAAAAGATATTCAGGTGTTAGCTGACAACATAGACAGACTTGTTGGACCGACTTTGGAACGACGGACGCAACGGAACCAAGCTCTGACACTACGGCAACAGATTTTATTCGACGACGAATCATGAGTGAATCTTATACCGTTATAGGGCTCCCGTCTGTAATTCACTATTCGGTTGTATTAACGAGACCCATTTTAAAATATTTTCGTCCGTTTATCCGCAATGAGGCCGCATTTGTTAGTAGAAAACTTCAACAAAGTATCAATGTCCAGGCGAACTGCGACCACAAAGACCATCAATTGCGCACTAGCTCTACAGTACATTAAACACACATTGATTCAGTATGTGAAAAAAAGAAGCAAACATCTCACTTGATAAAAACAAAGAAAAATATCAAAATCCACATTCAGCAAAACATGTTTGTAGCCATTTCAAGAAGCATTTCCTTATAATTACAGTCCTACTGTCACTATAAACAGACATTACTCCGGAGATACTTTTAAAATCCATAATTATAATTAAATGCACAGATTCTCTCTAGTTAATGCAGTTGTTTACACTGTTTAATAACCTTGAAACTGGTAAAACACAATATGTACTGTACACACGTGTATTGATGACATCATTATACTGATGACATCATAAAAGTGCCTTGTTCAGAGAACTGTATGGAAGGCCGGTTATGCGTGCAGTGCATTATTGGAAAATTTACCGCGGTTAAATTGATATTTTACGTGGTTAGGTTACCGTGCGGTTAAACTGGTTTATACAAGAGAAAATAATCAGTGGTTACCTAACCACGATATATTTTTATATTATAGTTTTACCGTGGTATATTTCAACCATTGTTTATACAATTGGCTGCTGATGGATAGAGAGTACTAGGTTACTTTGTGATAATTCAAAGTCTTGACAGGCTCGCCGAAACCTTTTTTTTGGATAAAACAAGTCTTAAATATTCCATGTGATAAAAATAAATAGCAATGTAGGGTTAACGCACGTTTTTTTGTGTAACAACATCTGCAGAATCCCAAGGGATTGGTTGGTGCACGAGCCCGTAGGGCGAGTGCACCAACATAGCCCGAGGGATTCTGCAGATGTTGTTTCACGAAACAAACGTGTGTTATCGCTATTCTTGCATAAAACACAACTAAAGTGCTGGAAATATCGAAAAATCAAGACTATTCAGCTGACATTAGCCGATCGAAGTCGGCCGTTTCAGGTTGTTATGGACACATGTTTTATTTATGCATTTCCAGGGCATACAGAAACAGTGTATATTTTATACATGTCGAACGGACATTCTTGTTGTGGTAATTTCTTTGATATTAAATATATGTAAAATAAGCATGACTCCCCCTTTTTCCGATATATCGGTAGGAACTTTAGCTTTAGAGGCTCGGAATTATGAGAAAAGGGCATACACGGCATCCTGTCTTTACAAAATTTGCAGGTGAGGTGCCGACAGAACACAATTCTGCTTGGTTTAAATTAATAGTCTTTCCCTTACGCTTTTTAAATGCAAATATTATCGTTTAATAGAAACTGGTATCGATACCTATATTCTTCATGTCGTTAAAAATGAAATCTCTAGGCCTATAACTAGAAAATTTTGCTTTGCACCCCACCCCATCGCGATCAAAGTTTGATAAACACAAAAATTTGAATTTTTCCAACATCGATATAATCAACTTGGATTGGATTTATAAACTCAAACATGGTTGGTGAGATCTACAAATAAATTGAAGAATATATAATAAATACCTTCTGTTCATCAAATGTTCACTAACTATGGAAAAATCCTTCAAACTTTACGCTTCGTCATGTTTATGCTTTACATTACACACCATTACTACATCAGTAGACTGCATAGATGTGTAAAGTAGACACAAACATTTTTTAAAAGTTTTAGTGTAAGATTTAAAGTTAGCATGTCAACTTTCTCGACTCAAATTAATTTGGAAAACGAAATTGTATTTTTGTAAATGTTGTTTGCCTATCATTTTCAGGGATTAAATCGCGGCGTGTAAACTTACTTTGAGTCAAATACGCGTAATAATACAATAATAAGGAACGTCAATTCAGTCGCGTATCAAGAGAGGTAGCGCTTATTACAAGTTAAAGTAAAGTTAGGTTGAAAAATGATATTTTTAATAAAAATGCAGATGAAAAGATTTCATAAATCTCGGACCTTTCGACTCCGGCCAAAATTGTTTCGGGATCCATAATTTGCTTACGTTGGACCCGCAACAGCATATTCAAAACGTTCACCAACAGCGCGTGCTCACGAGAATCTCCTTGTTTGTACACGTTTTTTCCCTGTTTGTGCATGCCCGAAATCGGCAAAAAACAAAGGTTTTATGCAAGAATAGAATGTTACATTTATCCTTTCTTTTGAACGACAATCATTTTCAGTTTTAAATTGCACCCCACTTAATAAATGCTTGCCTTGCTTGCAGTATAGTGACAAGACAAAGTTCCTAAAATTACAAGAAAATAAAAAATGAGAAGTAAGGGTAGATTCCCCGGAAGCACACATCACCCGAAACATATAGCTAGAGAGCCATACATCGCAAAGTAGGCCAGCAACAAAAAGAAACTGTTTTGGAAAGATATAGCAGCAAAAAGTGGAATCAAAGCGCAGAGAGGACTGATAGCCAGTGCTTATTCTGTGATATTTCAACCGATCCACCTGAAGAATCAACATTTCATAGACCGGTCATAAGTTAAACAATGTTAATCCTACATGCCAAATGTCTAAGCTCTGTGCATTGTGGTTCAAGACAAGAAGACTTTTAAAGATTTTCCCCATACAACTCTATGTAAAACTAAGTTTACCCCAGGGCGGGGCCTAAATTTCAACCTTAACCCTAAACCCTAACCCTAAACCTAGAGCAAAGTGCTTTCGTTCATAAGTATTCTATACTCCGTTGCTACTTTTTTTTTGTTTTTGTTGTTTAAAACAGTAGTCCTAAGTTGCTCACACACTCACACAATACCAAGATTATAAAAATAAATACGGGACTATTTTTAACACGTCCAGAATATTTGTGTGATGCGGTCACATAGAAATAGAAGGAAAACTCAAACGACGCGAGGTTGAAACTTGGTAGTTGATTTAGTGCTATAACCAGGATAAATATTCAACACTCTCAATAAACGCAGTCTCCCTACACCGTAAACCACAGCAGCGCAAATGCGGACTTGCACGAGACAAACACATCCACCCCTCCCCCAAAACACATACACAGCGAACAAAAACCAAGCAGGAAAAACAGCACAGTGGGTTTCTCAGGTGGGAGAGTGGTCGTAAATGCAAGGGAGCGATGGGGATAGGAAAGAAACACTGAATACAAACAAGACAATATATATTACATAAAATACGAAACGGACAAAAACACTTGGAACGATTAGTAACATATAAGAAGGAACTTGTCATAAGTCAGAGCACCAACAGCCTAACTTTAAAGGGCATGACTAAGCTAGCTACAAGATAATATCCACTCCTTCTTCCGTTTTCGTAGGAGAAAAGCGTCACGGAGTCTTACACTTTGATTAAAATAAGCACTATGTTTAATTTTCCGAAATCCCCATATTATGCGGTTCAGTTCAATGCAACTTATAATAAGACCTCGACATCTCCTCATTTAAACAATTCAGCCGTCATATTAATACTGCGTGCTCAAATTGTCTGTTGTCTTCAATATTCACTTTAGAATACGGAATCCTGTTAGGGTAATGTCCCATGTCGTCCGTCGCGCTTTCAGGTCGACGCACAACACTGCGACACGACATCGCAACAATGCGACACAACATTGCGACAACGCAACACGACACACGACAATGCAACGCGATATCGCGACAATGCGAAGCGACGGAAGACAATAATATCGTAGTGTCCTGTCGCATCGTTGCCTTTCAAAAGCGCGATATTATATACCGGGGACGTAAACACTCCGTAAATCGTTACCTCACCTGCAAACGATGCTATGCTTTTACAGTATTTATGTCACCGGCAGACGGTGAAGTTGTAAAAGCTTTCCCTTTCACCGGTAGACAGACGACGGTGCGATACGATATTACGAAAATGTCACTTTGCATTTTTACGGAATCCTGTTTAGACCATGTCCTATGTCGTCCGTCGCGCTTTGATGTCGACGCACGCGGCAATGCGAAACGACATCACGACAACGCGACAATGCGATACAACACACGACAATAATATGGTAGTGTCAAGGTCACATTGTCGCCTTTCAAAAGCGCGATCTTTCGCATTGTCGTGTGACCCGTCGCATTGTCGCGATGTCGTGTCGCATTGTCGTGCGTTGCGGTCTGCCTACGTCAGAATTGCATCATTAAAACATCGAATCCCTATTCCTTATATATTTTTACACATTAACTAAAAAAGTACATTTTCTACAAGTGAGTGAATGTTCTCCTATTTTATATATATCTATTCTACAAATGACTCTGCCACTTAATGTGTTGGTTAGGATGCCCCAATACAAAGACTGGTCATAGTAAATAGAAACATAACAAAACTACAAAGCATGATGCCAGATTCATTTGCTTAGAAAACAGGACATTTAGCCACCAGATTTAACTTGTCAAACTGTCTCCGCTACATAACGAATCTACAAAACAAACTGAGTTTGAAATATTTGTATGAGGGATACAAGACCTACCTACCTACCAATTCAGACTGAAGCTAACAATGAAATGGAAGAATTCATTGTTAATTTTGATACAGAATAGCCTCATTATCCCAATATAATTTCAGTTTATTGTTCACATGTCTCCTTGATTCTGAACGTCTATCTATTTGCACTCCGCTAGAGACACATTTTCAGCATAAATCAGATGTGAAGGGAGATGACAAAGTAAGGAACAGTCAACTCACCTCAGCATCAAACTTGCTGTTTCTGTGTTTTGTCTACTACGCTTATGCAAATAGAAGAAACATGGTATAGAATTATATGATACTGAAACCACAAAAATAACAGCAAGATTAGAAAGGTAATCGGACAATCCTACGAGTTGTAATGACATGTTGCACGCTGTTTTGATTAAATAATGATTTGTAATACTGAGAGAGGGGGAGATTCGCTGGATGCTGTTTGTTATTTCCTCTTACAAATAACAATAAAAGCGAAACAAATGTAATAAAGGTAAGGACAAATATATCATACTGAAACAGGAAACATCAAAAAGACAAAAAGGCTGACAGACACATTCATAAACATTGTGTAATAATGTACATGTACTTATTAACGAATCAGCACAGTCAGGCCATGTTAATAGTGCTAAGTAAATCAGTTGAAAAAGTTCTACAAACCATTGAAATGTATTATTATTTCGATCTAACGTATATCGTCTAGAATCCAGTCTGATTATTTTACAAGTTCCTAGCTGTTTTATTTTTGAAATACCAAAGAAAATGTGTTGCACATTGACTATATATGATTGATAATCATTAAAAGACACTGACCAGAGGGAAATAAACAAATGACCAAATATCGCCGGTACTGGTGACCAAGAAGTTGTTCATCCTAAACAATTTGGATTTTCTCATGCAGTATAGGAATCTATGCAGAGTTAACGTTTGTCAATCACCATAAATTTAACATCTCCAAGAAAAAGCAGACAAGAAGAGGTTGTATGTCAGTATTTCAGTAATCCTTATTTTGAACAAGCAATTTGTTTTCTTCACTGGAGCTACAGATATTGTAGTTTTATTAGTTTCACTACCTTACAGTATATGAATCCATAGGAAATATCTTACATGTTGACCTTACCTGAGGTTTGGTTAGACACAGGAAATTATCTTTTTAATGAAATGGGACATGGCATTTTATTCGCCTTTAGGAGGACAAGAGACAATCATTCAATTCAAATCCAAGTTTTAAAACTAGTCTAGTATAACTTTTTAATTTTACGTCGTCTCTTTGAACCATGGGAAACGAAATGTCTATAATTTATCGGACAGAATTATCCAAATGTTATTGAAATCTGTGGAGTCATTTGACAGATTGATTCTAGGCTAGGAAGGAAATGAAAGAGTTTGCGTGATTACAGGTCTAGACTACAAAGAAAATATCTTTAACGCGATAAATCGTTCTACATCTTACAGAACATATGAGATCATCGTCATGAGAAAAATGTACAAACTTTCTGGACCTTCAAGAAAGGGAGAATGCTTAAACACTATAAGTTTGCAGTGACCAAACAAGTCTATTTTGTGAAACTGTTTGCCAAGAGACATGTCTAATACAAATGTATTTTCTACTGCCAGCATTTAAGCATATCGGAATCAAAGTACTGAGAGGACTGATGGGGGCAATGCTTTGCAGTTTCAAGACTTGATGTAACCCATTCATGTCAGGGATTATGTAATGCACTTGTGTGTGGCAAGAACTGGAGTGGTCACAACTTTAACAGTGCACAACAATAAAATTTATTAATGTTGTGTTCAAAACTCTTCTATATTTTGTTCAAAAGGTAAAGATAAAAAATCTAGTCTTGTTTAATAGTTGTTTATCGACAAACAAAAACCTTTCATTGCCATGTTTGATAAAATGTAAAAGATAAAGCTATACAATGTATTTCAATTTCTTCAGTACTTCTGTTTGCACTCTATGTCCTGACATCACGTGTTCTTGACAGTCTAACAGAAACAGGCAAATTTTATAACACTTTATGAAAGTTTGGAAAGAAAGTCAAAATATTCCAATATGTGAAAGTCTAAAGAAACAGGATTTCCTTGAACTGACATTGAAAAAAACTAGGCTATGTTTTCTAATGTGTACAATACTTATCAATTAAAAAAAGTCAGGAATGTTTTTTGTTACAAATAAGCATCATTTTAATAAGAAGTCGTCATAAGTTAACACACAAACACCTGTAAAAATATTTTTAAAGATCTATCTTTTTCCATTCCAATTATTGCTAATATTCAGTAACTGTTTTCTTAAAAACATACATGATATTTGATGCTATTATCATTCATATTGTTTGTTATGTTTTTTGATCAAAATAACATTGTCTGTTTCAATTTTAGGTTATTTAATATACACCTGTTTTTCAGACTATCAATACCATGATATAAGAAATACATTAAACACTATGAAAACCGTGATTCGTCATATCAATGAACCTACCGAACTGGCGTATACAGTTAGGTTCGAGTAAATTAGGATACGAAACGCCCGTGGAAAAAGAACAAGATTTCTGGTGGTTCTGTCTTCGAATATCACCATCAGAAACCATTTGCACCCTCAGACAGATGAAGTACATTAAACTGGTAACATAAATGTACATCTGCAGGGATAATTACCAAGAAAATGAGGCCAAAACATAACGGGTACCTGCGGCAAGTTATCATCGCAGAGCTAATTACCTCCCATAGCAATTAGCAGGTCTGAAAAATGATAAAATACGTATATATACGCGCAATTATCTTTACGTTAAACGATAATTTTCCTGCAGATAAATACCATTTGATCAGCGTATATGGCGTTTTTTGATATAAAACTCTGGGAATGAATTTTTTCTTCGGTCCTTTTTAAAGGATTTCCCGAACATTATATGTGAAACACGTCATACACATAAGGTTCTGATCTTTAGACTAAAGAATCGGGCACATGTTCAGTTTGGGAAATGCTGTACTTTTCCAGAATAAGCGCGTTTCTATTGGCTCTATAGTGAGGTCGGATTTCTGGAAAAAGTAAAAAAAATATCTTCCATGGTTTGCGGTGGCGGAGTGGTTGCTATTGAAATGAATGCATGCCCGCAAGATTCTGATGCCATAACTTTTGACAACATCTCTATGGATTCAAACCTTCCCTAGATGACATGTATATTCAGGATGCTCTCTCCAGTTCACAGTGCATATCCATATCGACGGACTCTTTGCGAAATCTACTATATCGGCGGTTTCTTTGCGTCGGCACCGGCTATTTTTTGCTATAAACAGTGCCCAGGTTGGTATGGCAGGTGAAGAATCGAGCTGCCATCCATGACCATAAGTATGCTGCTCAAAAATAACTAGAGCACGGAACATTAGACTGTCTTTTCAATTTTTTATAGTGTTTTTACTAATTTTAATTATCACGATTATTGTCTGCAACTCTGATGAATTTGTTGATGGTGTACGACATGAAACATTTGCCGGACTTTTCACAGTCTTTAAAAGTTTTTGCTGATAATCATACATATACAAATGGACTATTTGTAATATTTATCAAATTCTTCCTCAAATAAATAAAATAAATATGCCGAAAATGTAAATGGAATTTTCCAAAACCCTTACATTTCGTTTTATCGTGCCGGCAGGTCTCTGCATACCAGCTTTTATATTCATATTTGATGCACGAGGACAGGCTCTTGCATTACCACAGAGAGGTCTCATGCTAATGGACTACCTGTAATTATTTGGTGTGTGTATCGGGATGTTTATAACGTGCCAACCCGTAATAGCAAAATAATCGCGGTGCCACGCAAGAAACCGCCGTAAAGATAATTATTTGCAAAGAGTCGCCGATATGGATACCTCGTCCCAATTGTGTAATTAAATTAGATAACTATTGAAATTCAATTCATTTTTTGCAACTTGTCGACAAGACATTTTGATTAACGATTTACAGCTGATTTTCGAGATCAAACTATATAAATTAAAAATAAATTACAATACGAAAAAAGAACGGTCCTGACTACATAAAAAATAGCTTTAAGCTTTAAATGTCTTATAGTGTGAAAACAAGTATCGTTATAGTTGATTTTACGATTCACAAAATGAGAGAATAATTACATGCGTATATAGATTAATAATAGATAATTATAAAAGATTCAAACTGTCAACTTTCCCTTCCAACTATAAGTCATAATTCAAACCATGACAATTAAATATTATATTTTTTTCTGTTTTTTTCAAGTAAAACACTGTTTTTTAATTTATTGTTTTTATATAATTTTTTTTAGTATATATTTTATAAAAACATTATCTCTTGAAAATATTTCTAGACATGTGAAAGTATTTCATTTCAGCACTGTAATTGAAATAAAATTTTAGAAATAACACTGCGCACGGAAAACGAATTTTAACAGATCGAATCGGATCTATAAGGATGTTCGCAGCATAATTATGAGCAAGCTACCGGCGCCGGCAAGCGCGCCGACAACGTCGCATACGGTTAGACGTTGAAAAAATGATAAAACTGTGTATAATAGGAATTTTACTAATCGAGTATAAATTCGTGTAAGTTTTTGGAATCTGGTGTTTTCGGTTTTTCCGAACACAATGACCTAAATAGTAAATAAATCGCAAGACGTCAGTAGACGCTTGCTGTTACGTTGACAAAAGCGTTTCGCTTATAGCATTTTGAACAGTGAACAAAAAAATTTAAGGGAGCGCTGCTATGAATAATAGAATTTAGATGCTAAAACATTTTCTACGAAGAAGAAAATTTAAATGCAATATTTTCAATGCTAAACGATTTCGTTCACGCTGACCTAATTGAAATTTATTGGTTATACTAATATTTGTGCTGATGAAGTCATTCCACATTGGTGGGCAGTGGATATCGAGACTCGCGTTGAACCAAAGTTCGGGAGTTCGATCCCACAGAAGCGTTTTTTTTTTTATTTCATTTTTAAATTATTTAGCTTTTTCCAAGATGTTTTGTTTGTGATGACAGGTTCCACCATTTTTGTCTGTAACAGTATCGGTAATAAAACATGATTTTTAAAAAGTTTTTGATCAAAAATTAAGAGCAATGATGCGTGTAAAGCACCAAAATGCTCTTCTCCCCGTTTCAACATTTATTTCATCCACAAGCTTAAAACATGACAGAGTTTATACTAGGAAAAAAAAATTGGTATTGAATTTATATAAACTCAAATGTCTATACCATCCATATCATACCAGTACGACGCTAAAAGGATAAACCATAAAAAGTCGCATAGATGCTAACTAGCAGATTCAGTAAATTAAATAAAACAGATTTTTGAGAATTTCGGCAAAAAAAAAGTGATTTTTCGGTAAAATTCTCATCATTAACATTTAAAAGATGGTTAGTCTTTGGTTTTTAAACATGCTTTGTACATGATAAATGATATTTATTCTCCATTCAGACGTCTGATAGTATAATTTGGCCTTAAGTTGGACAATCCTTCTATTAAAAGAACGAACTTCTTAATCGTTCTAACAAATTTAAGTTTTCGATATCAAGATTTAATCTAATGCATTTTAGACATTCTATTCAGAAATCATGTATTTCATTATTTTAAAATTTTTAGATATTTTAAAATAAACATTCCTAAACGATCATAATTCCAGATCATTACAAGCAGCACACTCCTTTTAATTTTTCAAGGAACACTGGAGATTTTTCAAGGAGCTCGCCTTCTAGGATTGCCTAAGTTTATTAGATTCGCCTACTGATAAACGGTTGTGATCGCCGCAAACTGATAAAGTTTCTCCATAAGGTCACAATAGCCTAAATAGTTTCCCCTATATATTCTATATAAAACTGACCTTTTTCAAAGAGCTACCAAACATAGCTAGACCCATTTCAGAGAACAAATCCTTACCTCATTTTAAAGAGTTATGATAAAACTGATATAAAATGAAGAGAAAAGTAGGGGTCATGTATCTTCTAAGAGAGATTTCTCTGGTCACATTTACTTACTGTAAACTGACATCAAAATCACACTGCTGTGACCTGGAAGTACTACTCATACTAAAATTGAGCTTGACTTCACCAAATACAACCTGCTCTCCCATTTTTCCTACCAAAATGTCAACAATACATCCACAATGAAATTTAAACAAAAACTAGCCTCAATTTAGACATCTGTTGCCATGCCAAGTGAAAAATTAGTGTTCAAATACCTGGCAGCCATTACGCGACTAGACCAGATGGCTCCCACGCTGGTTCCTTTAGTTTGGTTAGGCCATAATACGCATCCACAACGGTGTCGAGGCACGGCGATGAAAAAATCAATATTCTATCGGCTTATCAGTGGCGTTGCAATTCCTTAGTAGTTGCTATTTTCACGCAGAATCAAGAACACATTTTTTTTAGCGTATTGAAACTAGTTATTGGATTTCAGAATATGTCACATGATCAAAACAAGGGTCGGTTTCATAATCCATCACGTGATCAAATCAAGCGTCTTTATTATTCTTACTAGATCTATTATAATTTATATTTATAATGCAGTTTAGTTTTCTTCAGATACTGTTGTAAATATAAAATGTGTAGATCTTTTTAATCAAATCTTGATCAAAAATATAAATGCAAAATGCAATATTAAAGTTATGTTTGGTAAATACTTTGGAACTTGTTTTCTGTGTGTTGTCAGGTTGGTCATAAGCTCGACAAGAAAGTCGCAAGAGAAATACAATTTCACCTAATCCCCTTCGTATAATTGCACTAAAAAATCGAGAGACTAAAACAGACTAAAACAGAGTGGTTCTAAAATATTGTTCAGGAAGAAATAGAACGCAACAAGAAGAAACAATGAATAAATTGAAATAAAAAAACAATTATGGGAAAGGAAAGTTCACAATAAAATGGAAAACTTCCATGTCAATTTGATATAACACCATTCCCAGTATTCCCTGAATACGTACATCCGTCTTCTAATTTCCGTTTCACAGACGACTGACAATTTTCCTTCAAGAATATTAGTTTACTCTTTCAAACACCCAACTGTATTACTGTGCTCTACCTATTACGAAAACAAAGTGGGGCATACCTAGACACTATGGTACTTAACCCACATGAAAGTGTCTACAGGAAATGAAAACTGTCTGAAGATATTTTTGGTTAGTTTGGAAAATTTACAGACATTAACATGCAAAGAAAACGTTCAAGATCGATTACACTGACAAGATACCAACAGAGATATGGAATGAGAGGACAAACCTCACGTTGACATTGTTAAATAATGGTATAATAACATACTGCGAGAGAAATAACTATAATTTAAAAGAGAAACAGGATGTAGCTTACATATCGGATTTAGCAAGCGTATGATGGAACATACCGGTATGCTTTACTTTTTGTCGTATGGCATTAAATTACACTTTAAAAATGCAATACAACATAGTGCAATTAAAATAGTGTGAGGTGTGGGTTTGTTTGGAAGGGGCATTAGTCCAGAAATATCGAAAACAATACGTACGCAACAAATTTAATTCCTTCTGCATATTATATAATACTTGAGTCTACAAGCGTCACTGTACACCATAACTGTGGAAATTGCCCTCAGAGTTTCAACAATGAAAGTGATAGTGGCAGTATAGTTATAACTGTTCTTGATTCTTTTAAACACGTACTTGCGCTCTCTCCAAGAAATTTACAATACACATGTATGTGTAAAATGTCCATCGATCCGTTAGCTGGTCAAAATTTAGTCATATCGAGCTTTTATTACTATAATACTCGTGATCCTGTTAGCCTGCATGTATCCCATGAATAAAGTAAGATGAACCCTTCTAATGTTTCACATCACTATATGTGGTTTCTTAGAAAATCGGACAAATTCTATAAAAGATTGGTTACTGACAAAAAGCTGTAAGTAATAAGACAAACAGATTTTCAGTACACTTGCAATGTAAAACATACAACAGGCTTGGACCAGAAGGAAATTATATTTTATTTCTTTATCACAATCTCGCTTTTCGGCCTGATCAAGTTTCAAAATGTCGTGTCGTGAAATATTAATATAAAATGATACTCGTCAAATAAGAAAAGGGACGAATTATAAGAATTTACGAATTTGGAAAAATATACAAAGAAATATTTCTGTCTTGGTCTCAGCTGGAAGTCAGCAGGCAGTATTGTATGTATGACATTAACCAGAGGAAAGTAAATAAATGTACAGATTCTTGCTGTTAATTAAATAACGTCGGTAGTATTTCTCGGAAGTGGGTTCGCCATAACGACTGGGTTGGGAATGTTGTAAAGACTAGTGAATTTGTCAGTGTTTTAAGCATAATTATTGTGAATGAGCTGATGTAGTTCAATGTCTTCCTAAGAGCTGTTAATAAATCAAGGTTGATGATGATGACTTTCTTGCTTCTCATATTTTCTCTGTGTAGTTTCTAGGAGAAAATGTAGACAAGGCATTAATACGACGTTCTGCTATACATGGGCATCTCACACAACTTCTTTTTACTCAAGACTCGGGGGAAAAATAATTGAAAATGTGTTAGAAACACCATGTAGCTATATGTACATCATGTCGAAAATTGAAAAAGACATTAACATAGTGTATTTTGTTTAAGGCCAAGTTCCTCGGCTTATATACGCCATTGACGAGCACTGTACGAAATGATCCCTCTCTTTAAATCACTTTTTTTTAGAATTTTCTAAGCAAATATGTTATAAAGTTTCATCATTATTTATACAACACATTAAATATGCATTGCCACCATACCGCCTGTACTCACATAAATTCGCAAGAAGACGTATATTTGAGAAGTATAGATGTAATTTCCGTCATGGCATAAGCTGGATAATTTGAATTTATGTTTCAAACCGTCTTTGATATTGTCAAAGTTGGAGACAACTGACATGTTTGTTAAAAGAGAAATGGTGAAGTCAGAGAATGTATTGAGTCATATCTTTGTTAACACAAAGAAGACATTTCACCATCTCCTTTCCCATTTCTTTAAGTTTTACTTTTGATTCTGCTTGTCATAAACATACTCATTCAATGATATTTGGAGCATTGATTCTCACCAGATTTCGTCGACTTAATATAATTTAGCTGTCTTGTCAAAATTTCCTCTGAGCGACTTTCACAGCATCGGTAAAGTTCTAAAGAATTTTGCAGATTCTTCCAAAGGGTGTGTATTTATTTACTTATTTACTTTATGAAAACGTTCTGTGTTTTATCAAATAGAGCATTCGATTTCGAAGAGCAACTCCCTTGCAACCAGATTAGAGATATGGCAGTGTTATATAAAAATAGAATCGTACAAACAGATAAAAACCATTTTAGTTCTTTTAATAAGTTCTATAAGGTCAATGTATACATGTACATGACATCATCAAGTCTGAAAAAACACAAACCAGTGGTCTCTTGTATACATGTAAAAAGTCACACAAGCGTACCGCCCAACATTTACGGCACAATTTTTCTATACGTGTCGCATTAAACTGATTATTTTACAATGTGTTAGTAAAACGACTGTAACAAAACATTTTTCTTTTGCATTTCAACGTATGTTCATGACGTATACTTGTGTTATATGTGAGTCCAATGCTTTGTTCAAAAAAGCAACCTTGTTTATATGTTGCATCTGTCAGTTTTTGTCAGGATTTGTCTTTCTCCTCTTATGTCAAATCTTAAGATTAGGATGCAAGTAATAATGCAACGATGACAAGTAAAGATACTTAAAATGAAAGACATTTTGACTTAAAATGAAAGACATTTTGCATATTTTGTTTCCGTTATCGTATTACACGAACAATTGTTTTATTGATAAATCAATCTCAGTTAGAAATAAAGTAAAGCAATATTAGACATATGGTACTTTAAAATCAATACAGTAGCTAAGAGATGGATGCCTTCATTTCGTATAACTTGACCATCTATGACATTATATATGATTTGCCTGAATAGTGTGCTGAGATGAAGTATTCATATGCTATTCATGTTTTTTCTGAACGTTTCTAAAGGTGTAAACAGTCGATATTGAAATAGATTCATCAAGGCATTGGATTAAATGCCTATATCTGACACATTATTATCATTGGATTAAATACCTATATCTGACACATTACTATCATTGGATTAAATACCTATATCTGACACATTATTATCATCTAATTGCTATTTTATTCAGATCTACGGACGTCTTAAAGACCTTGCCTTACTTGTTTCCGTTACGAACTTACACGATTGATTGATTTATAGATAAGGTGGAGTAAAGCAATGTCTGTGCCATAAATTAAGATGGATGGTACGCATGAGCCGACCTTTGACATCAATACAGTAGCTAACTGATTCGTGCCTTCCATTGTAGAACTGATCATCCATTGCATTTTTTATGCGGTGTACCTAATGCTAATCTTTAAGCAATATTTCCAAATACGCTGAAATTTTCTACATATGTTTTCAACATGTAATGTAAATAAAGTAAATAAACGATTAATACAGTGTTTACTAAAGCATTTCTACACTAATAATATGAAATTTAACATAATATCAGAACTCTAGGTTTCTAAAAGCAATACTGCAGCTAACAAACAGTACCCACCAATGTAGAAATTACTAAATAAAAAGTTTACAGTTTACTTATCAAAAGCGATAGACATTAAAAAGAGCAAAAAGAATAACTGAGAAATGAATATAAGAGAATACATATGTGATCTTGCTTCGTCCAGAGATTCGGATCCGGAGGAAAAGTCCATAAATAGCACGCAGAAATAGATCTATATTGGTACAAGCTTTAAATAACTTATCAGAGAGGATTTGAATTGATTCACACAATTTGCTTGATATCAATTACGTACGACGGGACTACGTTTATTGCAACTATCAGGTCTTTGGTATTAAATTTCTAAAAGATTGAAGTAAGATTACTCATATATTTTATGTTCATGTTCCAAAAAATTCACACAATTTGCTTGATATCAATTACGTATGACGGGACTACGTTTATTGCAACTATCAGGTCTTTGGTATTAAATTTCTCAAAGATTGAAGTAAGATTACTCATATATTTTGTGTTCATGTTCCAAATGGTAAATAAGGCATATATTACTCTTGGAATATTAATAAGGATTGCCTTAGTTTGATGGGGAAAAACAACACAAATTTTACGCTTAATGTCTTTAAAGCAAATCCTTTATTCGGTATCGATTTGATATATTTTAAGTAAGACGAGTGTTTTGACAATGACTATTCTTCGGGCGTTGTGTTTTCAGAAAGACGGACCCTTTAAATAACCGAGGCCAAAATGTTTGTTTAATTATACTGACCTTAGAAAATTTTAAGTAAGAACATGTATATTAACCAGGTGGGAACATGATAAAATTGTCTACGAAAAAAATAAGTGTATAGTTATCTATAAAATTATATATAATATACAAAACTTTAGTGTCATTATACTAAGCTGAACCAAGCGAAACTTCATCAGCATATACATTTAGTACGTACAACAAATGTAAAAATTACACCGAGACAAAGAAATGTCTTATTGCTCGAGTTATTTAAGTACAGGATTTCTAATCGGTTTCTATTTTTGTCTTGCAATCTGCATTTTAACTGAAATTTCCATAAAACAATTAGTAAAGGCGTCGTTGTGTGAACCTCAATTCAACTTTTAAAATTAAATTAGCATTCTATAATGAATGTTTTCTTTTTTCAAGTGAGAAAATTAGCTTCATTCAAAGATTTCGGTGAGCATGCTATCATATAAATGCTTCAGAAGAAAAAAGATTATGTTTAAACAGAGCATTTTTAGTATTTTATCCTAAATATGTGAAAATTTCGCAGAAAGATAGAAAAATAAGCCTTTTTAATGAAAGCTATATAACATTCACTTACTGAAATATTAATCCATATGATTCTGTCAGCAGGAAATCAGACTTGAAATGTAGAAAATAGCAAGTTGAACTTCATCAAATTAAAAATAATTTGGGGATTTTACTTTACACACACAAAAAAAATGTTTTTATGAAAGACTTTTTCCAGAGTAAACCAAAAATAATTTCTTTTCTTTTTTTCGACCCCAGTTACAGTTCCTTATTTTGAGCACAATAATATATTTCTCTAAGCGAAAATGATTAGAAATACTTTTAATGTTCATATATATAAATAATATAATTGATACCTATAAGATAAATGAGCCCAAAGGGGCAATGCCAGTCAAAACTGGATGTTGATAGGGACAATTTAGAGGAGTTCGGGAGGCATGCTCCCTAGATAATATGAATTGCAGAACAACTCTGGTGCATTTTGATGCATATTTGGAGATAAACTCTTTCCATTTTTGGATTTTTTTATATGATAAAATATACCAGTGAACATCAAGAGCATGCCGTGGCCTCTGGACCTGTGTGGCTTATCGGATGTAAATGCAAGCAAAAATGTCTTCTAAAGTTCACCCATATTTTTAGTGATAATTGCTTTTAGGTAAACTAAAGGTAATAACTGTTTATACCTAATTCTAGATACAAGCAGTCTGGTTGGTAGAGAAAGACAGAAGAAGCCAAATATCTTGTGTAACTGGACGACAACGGATCTGTTTTGGGGTCTCTCCTGGACTTCAGCTTAATACAATACTACTGCTACCAGATATGCGAGCAGATTTTTTTTTTTTGAAAATGCCCAGAGATCTGAATTCTAAAGTTTAAAAATTGCATGCTTACAGTTTTTCTTTTGAAAACAATGGTGCGTTGTGTGCACCCCTAAATCAGATAGTGTATACACAGTACCGGTATTATATATGTGCGTATGTGTATACCAGGGTGTAAGAAGGTGGGGAAGATTCTTCGAGGGGAACCTCATCCTGCAATATTTTGGTATTTTAAACACTAAATCCTGCATTCTGCTGGGTTTTTAAGAAAATGCCATTTCTGTCATTAACTGAAGTTTCACAAGACTTAGTGTGTTACTTTTTAATCCGAAGATAAGTTTGTGATTTAATGAAATTTTACTTACGAAGAGTTAAAAATTATAAATATTGTTATTCACATTCTTTTGTCTAAGTGCTGTTCTCAATAAATGGTTATCTTATTATGAGAAAGTGTTGTACTATTTCTATATAAGAGGGTACGGGGACTCTCGAGTACAATTCTGCAATCTGTGCATGCCAAATCCTGAATTCAAAAAGGAGTTCAACACGGAAAACTATGATTGTCGATTACAGTAGGTCCAAGTTATATAATGTCAACAAGCCTTGGAAAAAAGTATTTTGAGTATTATATCTTTATAAGGGTGCGAGATCCTTGTAGGCAGTGATACTGTAGATGATTCAGTCATTTTGCAAAATGACTAAAATACACAGTCATTTTACAAAATGCCTAAATTCAGAAAATGCCTGCAACATATATAAACTTAAAAGTTGGTGCTCTCCTCCGCCACCTCCCTGCTCTTACTTTTATGTATACAGTATATAGATTACTGTTCATGGTATAACCCAATGCTGTCAAAATTACACAAAACAGCTTCAATCAATCTCGCACACTTCAGAAAATGTGTTGTTATGTTATGATATTTATACTAACCTTATGTAATTATAAGATACTAAATCTAAAAGGAATTTCAAAGCAAAGCATATGACTTCCAGAGTAATGGAAATATAATTTCTAAAGAATCAGAATATTTTTCTCAATATATTAAGGCCAGATTGTTTTCAAGCAAAACCAAAGTCAGCATTGGTTTCTTAAAAAAATCACAGCGTCCCCCATCCCATCTCCTCAACAATATCAAATGCTCGGCCCCTAAAGTCATTGGTTCTCCTGCTTTGATTCATTACAATTTTTATTATTATACTACATTAATGTAGTACCCCCTTCATGTATACATTTATATGCTTTACAAAATTGCTTTTAGATAAACTAACCGTGAATATAAGAATAGCTTATAAATTTAAAGAAGGGGGTCAATGACCCTGAAGCGCTCAACTGTGTAAAAGGCTTCAAGTGTGTTTGTAGAACATAATGGTACAGGTACAGAGTTAGGTTTATACAAATATCAAGGATCTAGCTATTGTGGATTCAGAGAAGAAGATATTCAAACTTTCTTTTATATTAGCATGTATTATATATATACATGTCACATACATGGGCATGGGCATATTTGAACCTCGGGCAATAATTTGAACAATTACGGTAGACATCACCGGTAAATATCCAAGAAACATTTGGCCAGTTTCCAATATATACATATGGGGACACAAGAGTGCCAGAATGTCACAATATACGCCCGTCATAGCAAATTTCTTTACACTAGTACCTGTATTTGCATATGGATTTTTTTGGTCAATTATAAAAAGTTATGATATAAGTTATTAATAATAACAACAAAGGGAAGTTAATCCTAAAAAGATACGATATATTATAAGTCCACACAAAACTCCTTATCAGGTAGAGATAGGTCAAAAAACACCTAAATAAATGGATGTAACATGCATGTTTTACCACTGAAAAGTGTTCTCGATTTTTCCCTACGGTCAGTTATAAAAAAGATACAATATAAGCTATTTATAGTAACAACAAAGGGAAGTGATTTAAAAACAAGGGTACCTCATGGTGGTGAACATATGTGCCAAGTTACATCAAAATCCCACCATTCATGAAGAAGAACTGCTCCGGACAAAGTTTGTAGACGCATAGGGGCAGTAACTCTGGAACCCATGATGAAATATGGCAGGTTCAAGAAAGGAATCGAGATCTTATGGTGATACAAGTTGCATGCAAGTTTGGTTAAAATCAAATCACAAATGAAACCACTACCGTTCAGACAAGACCAAAATAGCCCATTTTTGCCCTTTCAGAGGCCGTAACTCTTAAATCTATGGTGAAATATGGCTGGTTCAAGAAAGGAACCGAGATCTTATTGTGATACAAGTTGTGTACAAGTTTAGTTAAAATCAAATTACAAGACCAAAATAGCCAATTTTTTGCCCTCTCGGGGACCGTAACACTGGAACCCATAAAGAAATATGGCTGGTTTAAGAAAGAAA
Organism: Mercenaria mercenaria; assembly: GCF_021730395.1. NCBI lineage: Eukaryota > Metazoa > Mollusca > Bivalvia > Venerida > Veneridae > Mercenaria > Mercenaria mercenaria. The sequence continues at coordinate 20,228,741 of NC_069367.1, read as the reverse complement.
CCGAAATCTTATAAAGTTGTGTGCAAGTTTGGTTAAAATCAAATCACAAATGAAACCACTATCGTGCGGACAAGACCAAAATAGTAAATTTTTACCCTTTCAGTGGCTATAACTCTTGAACCCATGGTGAGATATTGCTGGTTCAAGAAAAGAATTAAGATCTTATGGTTATACAAGTTTTATTCAAGTTTGGTTAAAATCAAATCATAAATGAAACCACTATCGTGCAGAAAAGAAATGGTTGATAGACGGACATCAAGTGGTCTCAAAAGCTCACCTTAATTGAGCCTTTGGCTCAGGTGAGCTGAAAATGATAATAATTTATGAGTATATGACATTAAAAGGCTACTGTTTACACTTTCATATTACGAACTAATGCAAAATAATGGGTTTCTACCACAGCTGTCCTAATTTCGACGGGTAGAGAGTTCAGTACATCACGAAAATAGTTTTAGTACAACTCTGTTCCTAACCGGTCTGTTCCTTTCTATCGTGTCCCAAGTGTACACTGAGAAATAAAACTATAAAGAGTAATAAGTGTGAATCAAAATTTTGAGCTGTATTCTGTTTCATGGGTTACCAATGAAGCTTCTTCTGTGCGGTTGTAATATCACTGTGGCAGGACATCCTTGTTGTAATACAAGCCGGTGTGTTCTGGATCTGTTGCAGTGTTTGGGATACAATTAAATATGTCATTAAGGTTTAGCAGACCCGTATATAACAAAACCACAGTTTCTTTTTTTTTTAGAAAACGAACAACATATCTAAAAACAACCTATCTGTCCAATACATTTTTACCATTCTGTCCCATAGAATTCGATACTTAAAATATTCTAAAAGAGTTGTCCCCCTTTAAAAAGGAATGCCATTTGTAAAGAAACAAAAGTAAACAATTGTCAAAAACGATGTTTAACTTAGTTATGTAAAGTTTAGGCACTGGTACATTGTTGCAAATGCATCAAAATGGAGACATGTAACAGCTTTTTAAAAATGGCGAGGTTTTAAAGGCGTTGAAATGTCCAGAAGCGTGGCCCCTTCATGCAGTCCCTTACCGAAATTCAATATATATATGAGTAAATTGACAATGGTTTTGTAGAATAATACAAATGCTTTATATGCTGTTTAATTTTCATGTAAAACAATTCTTTCTTTCTATGATTTGGTGATGTTCGAACGTTTTACTCTGAAACATGGACCTAACTCTTAAAGTTAGTCTTATCGTGAAGTAGGCAGGCATGAACAAGAGATTTTTTGGAGTCACGTCGATAGAAGATACGTCGGTCTATTCTGCGTAGTTGCGAATGCACAGCCCGACATAAAGAATTGTTTTACTGTTCCATATCCATACTGGCTAAATTTCTCAGACTGTTTTAATTTCGTCACACAGACGCACGTTAACAACGTACCTGGAGTTGTATGCTTTGATTTGACCAATATTACGTCTGTTTTAACAATATATAAAACAAACAGCATGGATATGAAAATAGTAAACTTTGACAACATAGTATAAATACACCTTATCGGCGTATCAAACCTTTTTATTTTAACCTTTTCAAAAAGAAAAGCTATTATTTTGTACAATGTCATTTCGTTTCTTTAAAACGATTCTGTTATATACTTTAACCATCGTTGTTTGTGTATCGACCGTCCAGTATTGATGTTATTATCATGAAGTGCTGAGAACCGTTATCAGTGAAAACATCGTGAAAAAGTGAGATTAATTAAGCTTAATGGACATTTAATGATCCTGTTGTAGCGTGTCATCTCTACCTCCGGTAGTTGACATACAAACCTGGTAGTAGTACGGAAAAATGTGTTCGGTACGAGGGCTTTATTTCGTATTTTTCAATATTTTATTTTATGATAAACCTTTTTTTTCAGTTTATGATCAGCCGAGTGCTTGTATTATATGACGTCATAATCTACAATCAATCATTTTAACATTTTATGTCATCTACTATTATATGTATTTAATTCTATGCTATACACCGGGCACGTTAAAGAACCAGACTGTCTATTCGCAAAGAGCTAGGCTAAGTTAGCCAGACAGGCCTGTATCTCTCTCTGTTCTCTCTGTCTGTTCTGGGGGCTTTATCTCACTCTGTCCCTCTGGTCAGATCGCTCTGTGTCTGTACTAGAAGAGGATGAATTTCGCGCCCTGTGTGGCTGCGTTTACTATATGTAAAGCGCCTTTGAACGTGTTTATCATGAAAAGGGCGCTATATACATCTGGTATAATATATCTACTAGTATATGTATTTAATTCCCAATTTAAGGATATTCTTGAAAAAGTATCACAATAAATGTATTTTTGTCATGTAGTTTGTTTTGTCAAGTGACTTGTTATTGTGGTCTCCGTTTTCTTCCACCACTGGCGGATGATAAGATATTTTTTTGTTTTTAACAATTTTTGTTAAAATTTTCAAGTTTATACGAATCGATGATAATGGCATATATCACCAATCGATGCCTATATCGTTAATTTCACGTGCACGTACCATACTTGGCAAATGATGTTATTTACGAGGGTCGTTCCCAAGATATTTAGACTGGATGTCGTTTCTTACAATGTAAATGTGTATCATTTTGAAAAAATAATGCATCTGAAATGTGCCAAATCTGAAAATACTACCTAGCATTGTGGTCATTTGTGTAAGTAAGGAGTACGCATCGCGGACCATGTCAGCGGCGTCTTCATAACGTCAATTTTGTTTTACGGTATTTTTGTCAATTTATCTAAATCTATAAGATTAAAAAAACTACTTTTCTCATTAAACAAAAACAGCATATTCACTTTCAACAACATATCGGTCTCTATTAATGCAAAAAAATGCAAATTTAAATGAAGCAAGTGTATATTAAAACAGAAAAAGTGGAAACTCCACAGGTCGCTCAACACAACAAAAACGAAAATGTTGCAGGCTCGGTTTGATTGAGCCTGTTCATGGACGGTAGTGGAAATGCTTGCTACCGTCCACGCCCTCTAGCCCCGGGTTGAGCAGAACTCAACATTTACATATGCTAAAAGTACAAAAAAAACTATTTCAGAGACATCCGCAGATGTGTTCATACGGCGGTGCACATGGAACCTTCAGCGCTACACTAGTGTGTAATTCCATAAAAAGCGGCGTATGGTCCACAGTTAAAATAATGGGTTTGCCCTAAACGAGAAAACAATAAGCAGAACTAAACAAACTGGAATTTAGAAAGGGGATCTGAGGTTATGGAGCCTGCATATCACAGGAACTGCCAAAAGACAAAATTAAAAAGCAGGCACCATATCCAAGGGGTGATTAAACAATACCCAAAGCTATGAAAGCGGGAGTATTGGAACCACCAAGGCCGAAATGCTCATGTTGAGAAACTAAACAGTACCAGTAACACGACATAAAAGTCGTGCCGAACGATCTGAGAAGATCGAAATACAACAGCCCTGATTGAATGTACGGGGAGACTTTTTACGGCCGCCACACGGCACAAACAACGCTGCTGTGATAATAAAATAGAAAAAGTGGAAACTCCACAATTTTTTGGTCATTTATTTTGTCTGGAAATAATGAAACAGCCCATTTATACATTTTATGTCTTATATGCGAAAATGTACAATTTATTTTAACGTTTTATTTAGTTCTACGTAACCTTGTCATCTAAACAGATTTGATTATTAACACCTACATTTTCATTCACTTCAGCCCTTGCTTATTAAGAAAGTAGGAAATGTTCAACGTTCATTATAACTTTCCTGTAAAATGAATAGATAACTGACGAACTTAGTCTCCGAAAGAATAGTATGGACATCCGTATGTGTCAGTGATTCCTGAATATTTTGTCGAAGAAGCAGAATGCACTGAGAGTGGAAATATTTATCAAACCTCCTTCGGCGCAACTAACTGAGTATCTATTGAACGTGTTCATGTTCTCAGTGCAGTCTAATATAATTATGTCGTAGACATATTATTGAATCATCTAGTGTTTAAATCAAATTATTTAAGCAATATTTCAGGTTCCATCAGTGCTTTCAACATCAATGTTTTTGTCAGAGTAAAGATCACTCCCTTGTCGTAAAATTTCTGACTATAAGGATAGCACTTACAATTCAATCAACAAGACTCCATGTCTGGCACATAATTAACATCAAACTGGTATGTAATTGACATAGTCAGCTTAGTTTGGTTCCGTTAGCGAATTTCACTAATGTCTGATTTATTGATTCAGGAAGATTAGTTACATAATGAATGAAGCAATATATGTGTCTTACATTAAGACATGTGACACATATGTGTCAAACAGTAGCTTGTGACAATTGCCTTCATTCCGATGGTTCTCATCACAGATTGCACAATTTTTAATCATTTCAAAGTTGTAACTTTTCTGTGAGATATTCTTATGCTTACCGCTAAGCAATATTCTAACATGCTCTTACGCTGTCATGTGAGCATTTTCAAAAGGTATATTCAATATTCGTAAATTTCAAGTGAATAACTACACCGGGCACCAAGAAACGTAGCTCTCAATATAAGAGGAAAAGAATTGCAATTAATCCATTGATTCAGTCAGGTGATAATCTTAGCCGATAAAGTAGAAGATAAGAATATTCATTAATTAAAAGTGTTAGATGGTAGGTCAACGGCTTTGAAATTTATGACCAGTCCATCGTGTTTTTTTTTTTTCAGGCAGACGAATGGTAACAAAATTCTGACATCTTTAAAGACTTTGCAGATGTGCAAGTACAGTGATCGAGATATTATCAAAACTGTGTCTGCTTTTGTGTGCAACTTTCAAGAAAACACTTACAGCAAGGTTGAAACAAACCATGATAAATAGTCTGATACTTGTATGAAACAAATTTAATGAAATGCTTTATATATTTGTTTATATTCTTACTTGGAATACCTATAAGACTTTGCTTTGTGTTTTCTAACTTAAACTATGGCAACCTTTGGATTCTCGTAAAGCTCGTTTAAATATCTCCCTAGGGAGTACCTAAGACTGTGATATATACTCAATCAGTTCGATCTCTGAGCAAAGCTAATGTAACACGTGAATGATACGTCTGAGGTCATTGATCCTCAAACTTTGTTTCATGTAGGTAAGTTTCTTTGTTTTGATGGATTTAAAATTCACATCAACTCAATCAATTTCTGACTATATATAAACTTTTCAATTTCTGACGGCGGAGGAAAAAATCTCATTATTTCCGACAAGGAAAGGCAACTGGATAGAGCTTCCGACATTTCATAAGCCATCTGCATGTCTGAATGTGAGAGTTTGAACCCACAGTGTTAAGGGTCATGTTGTTCGTTAACCAGCTAGTCAAAAAGGCCTCTTCATGTAGGGAAATAGCCAGCTTCTTCAGCTACTTACGGGAGTATAAAAGCAGTTTAGAAATACGTAATTTGACCGCCAGTGCAATACATATATAGTTGGAACGGCGTAAGCATATAAACAAATCGTCTCTCTGAACAAATTGTTCATCAATATTCTAGTTACTCAAGTGTCGCATGGCCGCCAAGGTTAATCAAAATGACAGCAAAAGATTTAATTCCAACTGTATTGATATTGAAGATATCCGGAAAACTGTATTAGGCTGTAATCAAATGAACTCTATAACATTCAATGATGCTTGAAATAAGACATTTCTTCATAACACATATACAACCGTATCAATTGAATAAATCGGGATGAGACAAAATAATTTAGTAATTATAGTTTTGACATACAGATCGTTTATTTCCAGAAAAATGCAACAGGACAATTTAAATACAAAATGCCCGGATCATCTAGAAATCACGTCACAGCTGTCAGTATTAGAGATCACTTTGAGATTAACCTAATGATTCAGACAGGAGAGAATTTCAGTTGATAATGTAGATAGCAAGCTATAATTTATAAGATTATATCGCACTGTTTTTAGGAATGAAATAAATGTAAACTGTTTTATTTTCTGTAATATCATACCTATATAGAGTTGTTTGTCTTCCGTCCAGTGTCGATTATTAACTCCTAAAACGCTGTTGTTTGATAACAGCTTCTGAAGATGTTGCGGTGCAAAATAATGATTTGTGTTCCATAGTCTTCTTTCAGTCGCAGTAGTAAATATACATTTTAAAGGTATTTTTCTATTTCAGGTTCTCGGGTTATATAAATGTATTGTAAAGCGTAACTGAACCGTACTAAATGTAAAAACATGATGTGTCAGGTTTAGTGTTACATAAAAGGTGGACCGGTGGTCTAGTGGTAACACGCTTGACTGTCAATCGATAGTTCCGGGGACGAATCCTGGTCCAGGCACTGGAAATTTCTAAGATGCTCTTGAGTGTCTCCCACCTAATTAAAAGGCATGTGCTGGTTCTTCCTTGGAAAGACGGCTTCGCGTGTATCGGTGCTATACACCGGGCACAGAAAGAGCCAGACTGTCTATTCGCAAAGAGCTAGGCTAAGTTAGCCGGATAGGCCTGTGTCTAAAAAGGATTTCTCTCTACCTGTTCTGGGGGGCTTTATCTCACTCTGTCCCTCTGGTCAGGTAGCTCTGCGTCTGTACTAGTAGAGGATGAATTTCGTGCCCTGTGTGGCTGCGTTTGCTATATGTAAAAGCGGCTTTGAACGTGTTTATCATGAAAAGGGCGCTATATAAATCTGGTATAATAATAATAAGCTTTTTAATGCTGATTGAGTTTCAAGTGGTTTGATGTAAAAATATTGTTAACCCTATCCCTTTAGTACTAAAGATTCTAGAGATCCTATGAGTTATTACATTAGCCCCATCTATATATAAGCTATATTGCTCTGTATTGAATTACATGGAATTTTGTTGGCTTGGAATTGCAAATTTATTGGCTGATGAACGGAATGGGTTTAGAAAAAAAAAGCGCTTTATTACTGATCCCTTATTGTCCGTAATGTCTACTACTGTGTCTAGATTGGATAAGAGAACTTGCTACATTCATGGATTTCCAAAAGGCATAACTGAATTTTGTTGGATCGCCTCTCAGAACTGTGTATTGCTAATAAAATGTTTCTATCCATAATGTCGCTCTGTGGCAATGCCAGCTCATGTATTAGAGTTAATGGGTTCTTGACCAAATGGTTTGATGTAAAAATTGGATTGAGGCTAGAATGTGCATTATCACTGTTATATACACGACATTGCCTTAAAAATAAATGCGCTAGGATTTGGAATTGAATTAAATAAATGTAAAATGCTATTAAGACATAATTTTATTTGTTGATGTTGTTATCCTTGCTTAAAATAGATCTGCAAATTATGTTAAATTATTTCAAATCAATAAACATCCCGTAAAGTGTTCGTTTTGTACAGGAATCATATTTTCATGCACGGTTACGATTTTTTCGTCACTATAAACTGGCACTCACTGATGAGTACCTTCGATAACTTCTCTTTACAAACAAAGATAAATATGTCACACCAAAAGCCGAGTGAAGATAAATTATACGGCCACCAACTGGGCGTTACCGTTTGAAAATTCGTAAATAATAAACACACTTACCACTGCAAAATGTGTACTCTGTTATATCAGAAAGTAAACAAATGGCGCCATTTTGAACTGCAACTAATATTTTTCCCGCCTAAAAACAGCAACTCACAAAATACGTCTACCCAACTGTTGACACTCGAGAAATTGCATTGCTAGGAATAATATTATGTTTAGTATTCAACTGCACACCTGCACTCCCGTAATGAGATTTTGATTGGTCGTGTATTTAATTTACATTCATGAAAGCGTTGATAAAAGGCGTATTTAACGGGAGAAAAATTATAATTTCGAGTTTTAGTTACATTGTTACAAAAAGATAACATAATGATATGTATAGATTAATTAAACAATCTTCTATTTCACAGGATGAGCACTTGTATAACTAAATCATAAGTGAGCTTTCAGATATACGACTGCAACTCCAGTTCCAATGTCAACTGATGAGGAAACTCAGCTAATTGAAATAAAATGTACAAATATTTAGAAAGCAATGCAGTTGTTAAATATTTTATCATTGTTGTTGTTAGTTGTTTCTGAATTACTTAATACGTTGATAAGTATTTTTTTTTTCGTTTGAGCAAAGTCAATTAGAAAATATTAACTAAGTGAAACCGTTCGATGACTTTCTAAGAGCCATGAAAATAGCAGTTTAATGATAATTACTTCCCTGATGTATGTAATATCCAGGAGAAAATGTAATCGCACATTATGATAGAAAGTATGCAATGACGATATAACAAAAACTTTCTTTTTATATAAATTCTTGATTTCAGCGTTGTTCGAGAAAAATAATGGAAAAAGTGTTACTTTTTGTGACGAAGCAGTATATATTCTTTACGGCAACGCACAGGCATGTAATACGTTTGTACTTCGCTGTTTGATTTTGTTGTCCATCTTGAATTCTTATTATTTTAATAACTTTATAGAGTATATGTAATTTGTCCTCTGGAGTTCTTCTTAGTAAAATATATGAATTTTGACTTGGGCGCTGTCAACAACTGACATATGCGTAAAGGAGTCAATAAAAAGGAGATTTGGAGATTTCTGAAATCATCATTTTTTGTACAATCATAACATACATAAACAGCCACACATTGCATTCACAATAGTCTATACGTGATCAAAGTTTATTTTTATTTGTTAAAAGTAGGCGTATGGTACACTGGTACTTAAAAAGGAATTAAAGAACTGGGGGCAGGACAGTAACACAATTTAATACAATATGTCTATTACCAATGCTTGTTGTCAACAGGCCAAAACAATGCGATTCTTCCATGTATCTTTATACATGTAAAACATGTTTATACATGTAATACATGTTTCTGTTGTTCAAAATGATATCAAAATGCTTTAAAGAAGTTTATAATCTGCAACCATGTCTACATCGATCTAGTGTTAATGCATTATTCACGAGAACTGTTACTTATAACATCATTCTGCGTCAATGAAGATTAAATAAGAAACAGCCAATATCAGTCTCACCCGAAGTAATATAGATTAAAACAGTTTAAGACATATTTTAACAAAGTCTAGGATGGTGTTAGCATGCTACGAATAATAAAAATCCTCTATGAGAGAAAATATAAGATGTAACCAACATAATACAATTTGTGATTCTAATACAATATTGATAAGCGTATTGTATAGCTGTCACTGCAAGGAACAGAGAGTTTTTTCTCAAAATGTATTTTCATATTGCAAAAAAAGATATTTGAGAATATCTGTTATCTTGTGTTCTTTACTAAAAGTCTATTTGCTATCAATGTGCATGCATGCATGCACGCGCGCCGAACAACCCAGAAAGGTATGGAGTAGATTCGAAATGATCAATAACAAGAAAACACTTTAGTCAACAGGTGACGAGTTTCATACAACGATTGCCTGTGGTCAGTAGAATCAAGGTAGTCACAATGACGTTGTTACTGGAAACGGCTGCTGTACTGAACAGAAACTCCATGGTAGACTGCCTGTTGTCAGTAAATTACCTTTATTGTTCATGGGATCGGTAGGACAAAGGTCAAGGCAACAGTGAGTAGCTGCCAATCAATTTCTAAAGAATGGTTTGACCTACTGTTGTCAAACGATGGTCAGTAGGTCGTAGGTCAGAGGTCAAGGCCACAGTGACATTAAGACAGAAAATAACGTTTAGAGCTACAGTCGTCAAATTCTTAGGATGATTGTTTGCGGACTGTAAAGAGGTCAGTAGGTCCAGGTCCCTGGGACTTGACACTGAATATGGTTTCCGAACAATATGTAGAGAACACTCTGGGCAACAGTCGTTGAAATACTTAGCATGATTGTCTGTATTCAGTAAATAACACATTGTTTAAGGTCAGGATGCCAAAGGTCAAGGTTACAACATACATAATCAGCTTCCTCAGACAAGGAAATATATGCATTTTACAAACAGCTCTTTTTATCAACAAAATGTGACCAAACCAAATCACTCCGTGAGAACTACGTTCCAACGCAAGTCATGTCTAAACGATATCACGTGACATATCTCAACGACTTCTGGTTACGGTATCGCTCAATATGACACGGCTTACATAATTTTCATATATATTAATTACTTTGATTATATTTATTTGTGTCTTGACATGAACATGAATTCAGATTCCAAAAGTAATTGCACAGATTGAACTTTTAGATTTTTAAAACAGGTGTCTGTTATTAAGAAAATAAAAGCATTTTGCTATTTTCAAGAATAAAACAATATACACTTTTTTTTAAAAGCAATACTTACAGACAGTCAATGATCGATTAAAGGCAATGCCAGTTTTAATCTTAGAAATATATTTCTGCAACTGCTTTATCATTAACACACAATATTTATTTAATATCATGTTTCTCACTCTAACCGATGATGTTACTAACTCTAAACGCGACACAGGCAAGCGTTACTGACACTCATCGAAGTCTTGTGACTTAACGCATTACTTATATTTGAGTAAAACATACCAGCAAGTCTGTGACTGAAAATTAGATTTTGTTCCAAGTGTGTAGGCCTAGTTTTTTCTTATCATTTAATGGTATCTCCGAGATATCTTTGTCCAAATGAAAGCAATATGTACGGGGTGGCACGGAGTTGAGTTATTCTATTATATGCGCACACTTTAATTGTTATAAAGTCTGTAAAAAAATCTTTTGAAGCACGTGACGCAACTAAGCAACATAGCGCGACTTTAGGAAGAATGAATGCATAGTTCTCGATGCAATTCTAAAAATCTTTATTATTGTGTATTATTCATTATAGCAACGATATAAATTTTGTTCTTAGCGAGAGTGGAACTGACAATGTCCTAGTTAAAGAACTTAAAAACGTGATGACACCCATGAAACTGACGTCACAATTGACGACACGAAACTGGAACGTCAATATGTATAGGTTATGAACTTTGTATGTGGATATATGCACTTGTTCTGAAGCGGTAATATTGCGCGACTTTAGGAAACTAAATGGAGAATAATTTTAGGTATGTAATAATGAAAAAATTGCACGATCGCGCGGTCCATTGAAACAAAAAGGAAAAAAATAGGTGTGTAATAAGGAAAACATATTTCTTGCACACCGGACTGGCGTTTCCGTTGGTTTTACCTATGCCTGCAATACCCCTATTGCATTCTCGTGCTGGTAATGACAATTAGCGCTTCATGCAGTTATTATATATGGTATTCTATATATGAAGTAAGACAGTATCAGGTACCTTGAGACCTTCTCTTCGTCCTTTTTACATGTAATATATTTCTCGGTCCAAAATACGTTATTTTACGGAAAGAACATACCGTTACGCTACAAAGGATAAAACTAAAGTGAAACTTTGTTATTGTGCTTCACTGAAATGTTATAAGTTCGGTTTACGGACGTTAATTTCCTGCGCTGGGCGCACATACTGAGAGTACTGCAAATAAAGAATTTCTATTTGCTTTGAATTTATACCATATGCAACAAAGAAAAGATCTGCTAGAAACGCATAATTGTATACAATATGCAAGAAAAATTGCAGTCATGTGTTAAAGAATTGGATAGATATGTCCGTTCTGAGGGCACTTGAGTGCGAGTTAGTACTCAGGCTCCTAATTACATTCGCAGGTAATAACGATTATCCTGTGCGGACGAAATGAGCAATAGGCCTGCACATGACGACGAAAATATTTGTCACGAAATAGCCAATTTATTCGCAAAGTTCTGGAAGTAATGCTTCACGATCCTGATTATAGATACAATATTGATTACCGGCGTACGAATGTACGTACTATTTAATAAGTGTGAATGTAAAAGCTATTTTGAGACCATTTAGTAACAAAGAAGCGTTCTACGTCTCTATCAGATAATTAAAGATATTAAGGTTCGTCCTTGGTGCTTCTCGGACCATTATTCATACAAATCATATTATAAATCTGGCTGAATAGAAATTAACTCTAAAACAAGATCATTTAAAGGAATCTATTGCAACACATCTTTTCACATGAAATAAGTGAAAAATGTCAAACTACGCGGGATTTTAATATAATCAAAAGATCAAATTAATTGTGAATTTTAAAAAAGCAAAGGGATTAAACAGAAAAGTAGCGAAATGATCACGAATGAATACTTGAGTCGCTGCGAACATAATTGAAGGGAAGAAAAGAAAAGTTAATGAGACAAATAAAAAGCAAGTTATATTCTGCTTTTAGAGGAAGGGCCGCAGTAAAATACAAATCTGCCTGAGATTAAAATAATGCTTATCTCTGCATGGCTTTTAAAGAAAGGAAAAGGGAGATTCAGTAAAACGACAAAGTAAAAGAGATTCGAGTTCCTGCACGACTTTTATTAACTAAGTTTGAAAAAGAAAAGTAAAAAGGTGATGCAATAAGCTGCATAAGTTTGGCGTATCTTAGTAAATGCACAAGTTTTGTGAATTTAAAAAGAAAATCCGGGGATGAAAACAACGCGAAATAATGAAATTTTCAGGAAATGCGCCTGTTTAAAAAAAACGAGGAAGAAAGACGTGCAGTAAAGTATAAAACAATAAAATTGTAATGTTGTTCCAGGTATTAAAACCTTTCAGGTTCTCTGACCGCTTTTAATAAATATAAAATATAAAATGAAATGCATAATATGTATACACTTTTTCAAAACTGAATGCATGAGTAGTGGTTCAGCGGAACACCACTATTGTGTAGGAACCACCAACAATGCTTACAACATTGCCATGGAATTTGAAATAAATGAAAGTAATTCTATAGCGAACACCTGAAGATACTTGTTTCTATTATAGTGTATAAACTTTACCTGTAAAGTTTCATGCTGAAATTGTATGTGATTTTATGCATCCATTTCAAAGAATTTTACTCCAGCCTTCGTAAGACTATAACGTGTAAAATGATGACAACAAATAGTTTTGTCATACTGATTAAATTTTTGTACCTTTCTCAGACGTACGCGTCATCCAGTCATTTATGAAAGTGTCACAAAAATGTTCTCGACGTAAAGATGAAATGAACATAAGAATTTTCTACAAGTTCAAATGGTAATTATGATATTGAGACTTTGTAACACTGTATGTGAGACGTCGTCACATATTGTCTGTAATCGTTGCGGACTTGCAACATTTATGTAGCTTACATAAGTTTATTTGTAACTAGTTCGTTGTATCTTCCAAAATGCTGCAAATAGCTAATATATCTTCCACACATCAAACTCATCTTTTGAATTAGGAAAAAAACGTGAAATCAATTGTTTATTGCACATAATAAATGAATTAACAGGGTCATTTGGAGCGACACCGTAACTTCATCGTTGAGATATGTCACATTAAATCGATGAGACTTGACTTACGTTGGAACGTAGTTCTCCTGGAGTGCAAATAATTACTTTACGTAACTAGAAAACGTTAAGCAGTTAAATGTCTTACACTACTGATGATTAATTGTAAGAGAGTATTTTATTAACTCTCTGAACGAAACGTATCATTTTTCTTAGAACCACGTCATAAAGCCGTGTACTATTTGAGGTTTTAAATACTACTACCTCTTATATCACTGATAATATCATTTATTTGAATTGATTCCTGACCTGACGTAACATAAAACACGAAAGATAATGCTTTACAAGGCAGTTTTTGTTGCTCTGTGGAAGTATTGTTTTTCTTGCAAATTAAACTTATAAATTCAATACGCTTATGAAATAAAAAAATTAAATTGTTAATCTGAGGTCTTGATTTATGACGACATATACAAAATGGTATGTGTCCATCCATAATTGTTTTATCCATTTGAAAAATAAGATCTATGCATGTATTTTTGACATTGATTTTTTTAAAAGCTCACAGCTGTCAATTGGTTGTATCTTCGAAATCTAGATAGATAGATAGATACTTTTATTTCCTCTATAATATGAAGAGCAGAACATATATTACATGTTATACACAGACAAACAAATGAATTAAACAATGAATTCACAATATATGTAAACTAAAATACTATCTACAAAGAATTACCAATCGACAGTGAAAACAACTGTTCATACATTTATATGAAATTGTTTCAATCATTCCTACATCTGTAATGATATTGACAGATATATGTGAGACTGTATCTATAATCTGGTTGCTAATCAATCATTTCAACAGGTAAAAGGTTTAGTAAAACGTAGTTGAATTACCGATCGATACTCGAAATTTCGAAAGTGATCGGCGAAGGGAAACTGATCAATTTGAGTCCCTTAGAAGTATTGAGAGAAAAAACAACAACTATACAACCCAAAGTAGCATAAGCTTGTGTACAGCAACCTTAACCCGAAACGAAATGGTAAGGCTCCTACAAGCTTGCGATGGAACCTCGTCTTGAAATGACAAAACAAACATTATATCATTACTATCGATATTTTCAAGCATAGCTAGGAAAACATTTTACAAAACAGTTTTAGCAATGAAATATGTCGTAATTGACCACTGAGCTCGCCTAGAGTACATACTTTAATAAATGCGACGAGCTGTATTCGTGGAGGTTTGGCCACAATATCATTGTATGCTTCTATACTAGCCCTGTATATCATACATGACCATAGTTCATGTCTCAGCGTATCCGTAGAATGACAAAAACACAGTCCATGACTTACAACATCTTCAGTAAGAGATTCACTATTTCGACACTGCACAGGATATGTTCTAGAAAAGACACGGCTGATAACAAAGTTCATCTTCTCCATCAGAGGACGTAATCTGGATTTACAGGTTGTAAGTAGACTGCAAGGATTATCCCGGTGTAACAAATGTGCAACTGCTGATTCACGTGCAACCACGTCATTTAACCGTGCTTGTTTGCAAGTCCTCGAGACATTAGCTTCTGATGTTTTCTTCCAAGCATATTTACTTGGAAAATGACCGGTATCTAAGAAGCTCATGAGAACGTGAATTAGATTGTACTTTGGTAGCAACCTATAAATGTCTGGAATATAGCCTTTGTATTGTTGATCTATATTCATGTATCGGGTGAGTCGATTCACAAAAATATGCTTTGCTAGAAAGTTGCATAGTAGAGAAAACAACTGACCAAAAACTGTAAGCTTCTTTTTATCTATTATCTCTTCAATATATTCCATACTGATTACACATAATACAAAGTTTGTATCTGTATTTATAGATAGTTTTTGCATGTATTTCAAACAAAACCTATGCGAAATTTCCAGTCGAGATATATCCGTTTGAGAATAGGAGTTCCATAACTCGTACCCATACAGGGCTTTTGGCATTACCACAATTTTGTAAATGGTGCGCAGAGAAACGGCATTCAAACAGTACGGATCCAAACCACTACTTGTGACACTGAGTAATGTACCTCTGAGTTTGACGGCAGCTTCTTGCATCGACGTCTGATTACTTAAGATACTTTTCGCATATAGTTCCTAAATGTATATATTGTTCTACTTCAGGAAAACGGTCTGGCCCAAGAAACCATGGTCTATGAATACTTTTGTTGCCATTGAAAACAATAACTGCACTTTTAGCAGCATTATATTCATAACTGAGTCCACTCGAATCTGCTAATACTCTGCTTAATTGCATTTTATTCCTCCAAAGGATTTCCATAAATTTGTGAACTATCACAGCTGCTTTTAACTGTCGTGTGGAGGTTGTTCTGTTTTGTGGTTCTTTGTGATCATGGAGTTCATTCAAATATCTTTATTAACAGAATTTTGCTTTCCGATTAAAAGCGTTTCATCTCTGATGAATAGTCTCAATCAAACGAAGTCTGCTATCAATTTCTTTCTTTAGGTGTTTCCTTGCAACGTATTTTCATAAATATTTCATTTTCCTATGAACATCTTTTGACAAAATATCTAATTATGTATTGAATATACGGCGTGTGAAGAATCCGTTTGTCATTTCTGTGACAGTTTTATGGGAGGAAAATATTGATGTTAGCAAACAAAGGCAGATTACCTTTAGATTCACAGATCATATTAATATTTGTTTCATTTACTGCCTAACACGTATCTAATGTGTAGGCTTGATAGTTTCAATCATTTTTTCAGACCATTCGCAAATGTTCTCCTAAAGTTGAAGATTTTATTTATTTCTGAATGCGAATAAACTCACAATATAAATGTAATACGATGCACGAAAAAGGATAATAATACCATTCCTTCTTCGCGTATGTCAAGATTTATGAAATAAAACCGCTGGGATGCGGGGCGAAAACTCACTAAATGGCGAAGGCGCGGCACAAAAAATTGCGGGTCGCGGAAAGAGAAGACGCTGTTAATAGCGTTCCGTTTGTGTCAACTTTTCGTTCAACGACCCCTGAGTTTGTGTTCTAAATCTCGAATTTTCGCCCGCACCCCTGTTGATTAGCGGGTTTTAGTCTCGCTCCCCGCTGTTTAGCGAGATTTCGCTCCGCGACCGCGCCATTTAAGCTTTTTAAATCTCGTTTCCCTGCTTGGCAGGTTCGCGGGTGAAAAAGACGAATGGTGTAGATCAGCCACCATGGAAGAACGATTAGTAACTTTACTAAAACGGCACTCCATGTGGCATGAGTTATATCACAGATAATAAGTCTCAGTCTTGGCGTTTACACGTCGTGTATATATAAACACCAACCGTCATTGAAAACACTTTTGTAGAAGCTATGTTTTTATTCCAATGGTTATTGTCATACGACTTACGAATGTATGTTTAGGTGATCATTGCAGCATAAGGCGACGTGCAAATAACTGCATGTTGTGCATTTTCCGCGTATTGTCATAGGTTATATGGTATTGTCTTGTATTGTCCTGTACAGTTAGTTGTTATTTACATTATTTACGTAAGGTACGTATTGATTTTGATGATCCTACCACGTATGTACTAAATTCTTAAGTAGGCATTGCAACATCAAATACGTTTCTACTGAATTCTCAATTAACATTTTACGGGCCCGTCCGCTTAGCTCAACAGGAAAAGCACAGATCGCAGGGTCGTGGGTTCAATACTCGAGCGAATCGTGTGTTTTCTCTGGCGATATAGTGTCTGGAATCATTAATCCCCGCCTCGGTCGATATTAATATATTTCGCGGTGAACACTTTTCATATCACAGTCTCAGGAATGCAATGTTCATATAATAGCAGATGATTCTGATCTTTGTTGAACTTGAAACAACACAAAATTAACATGATACTAATATACAGAACATATATGATGTACTTATCAGTGAGTAAGTTATATTAAGTAAAATTAAAATACCATGAAGTGAAAAGTCCTTTAAACCATCGAAAAGTAAACACGCATCATTTGATATAATATTGTATGTATACAGTCGGCAATTTTACGCATATGTGTAAAGGAAACACCCGCAGTGTTGTTGTTGTTGCTTTTTTTCATGTTTTTTCTTAACATGATTGATTATATCTTCAAATACTCAATTCTATCTACTCAATTTGGAAACAAAAGAAAAAACAATTCATTTTATCTGAATCCAGAACATTATGACAGCTACATATTTTCTCTGAATTCCAACAAAATCATTCGTGCCTGTATAACGAATGAAAATTAAACAAATAAATTAAATCGCACACTCCGGTTGCATTGTAATTAGAAAACGCTGATATTAGAAAGCTTGAACTTGTCTCAAATACATTCTACCGCTTCTTTTTATTGTGCAGTTCTCAGCCAAACATATCTACTATAGATCGTATCAAAAGTTTCCTCTAACTGTTTTTCGAAGCAACGATCAACAATGTCGAAGATATTTCCACAGGGATTAGATTTTGCGGTTTATATTACATGTAATATAGTACCGGGTCTATAGAGACTGTGCCAGATATAATTTTGTTATTCTAATGAGTTTATCAATTAGAACATAAAAATGATATTAAATAACGTTAATCAAATCAGATATGTATTAAATAACGCCTTTTCAAAACGGTTTGTTTTTGTTCATCGTACCCGTGATTTGGGAAATAAATAAATGCTTAAAATATTCCCTAGGTTATTGTAAACTTGATACTGCTTAATAACAGAGACAAAAATATATCTGGTAATTTATCCTTGCATACAATGTTCAAAGTTAACAAACGTCTTTTACCACCCCACAGTCAAGTTTTTATCTATCCGTGAGTGTTTAGTAACAAGCTGTATATCTTTTCAATATTAAAGATTAGTACAGGCTACGATTGAAACCTGCACGTAAATTACGTTCATTAAAATACGTTCATTAGCAGTGCTAAATCAAACTTTATTCTTGATTTAAGGATTGTATTTAACACTACCTTTCATTACTTCGTCATGTGGTCTGACATGAACTATATTCCCATGAAAACGCTATAGATATAGGACAGCAATATTTGTCTCTTGAGCAAAACTGTCATATAATTGACAAACGAACTATAACTTGTCATAATTATGTGTAAATAGAATTCTAAGAGCCCGTTTTGTTCAGAAAAGATTTCATAGTCAGAAAAAGTTATTTATCAGAGGAAATGCGCTTTGAATATAGAATGCAACTATAATAGGGCAAATATAGCGGTCTTTGGATATCATTTGCATTCAAATGAGGATAAGGTGAAACTGTAGCTTTTAGCTAAGATAAGGTAAACGCATTAGGAAGCCCAATTCCATTTTTCAGCTTAAACAGACATCGGAATGTCTGGACAATATTTCAGTAATTATCAAATTTAACCTCCTGAGAATATATATTAAGATATGTATGTGTTCCCTAAACGCATGTTTACGGAACAGCATTAGTGCCAGATGCATGTTTTTCATTACCTAAAAATTTCGAAATAATAACCCGACATTTCGACCTAGTAACTCGAATTTCGACATAAGTAACTTAAATTTCGAAAGAAAACTATGTTGAAAACCTTTTGGAAAGGGTCAAAGAAATGAAATAATTTAAGTTCAAACACTACCCGGTCACATTCTTTCACCTGACAGTGTCATTAAAACAAAGATCTCCCCAGGTTCCCGATTTTGTTATCAAAGGAAAGCTAGGATCAACAACTACACGTTCATATAGGGTTTGTCATAACTGGGTTGCACATTTTTTTTTATACTTAAATGAATAAATGTTCACCTGTTTAAAAACGAACATTGCTCAGTTACCTTTTATGATTCCCATAGACTATGCAATGTAACTAACCACGGTTTAAAACGTTTATGCTAGTTAGTAACTCGAAATTTCGAAATGCGTAGAAACTCGAAATTTCGAGTTTGTACCCCGAAATTTCGGGTTAATAAATAACTAACGTCTGGCACTTATGTTCTGCTCTGCATATCCTGCAAAACACGGAGAATAAATAAACAATTAACGAACGATTATAATATCAGATTTAAAAGTAATAGCTATTCCGTGATCTATTATTTATATATATATAGTCGATATTTTTCTTCTGTTGTTTCTTTTGAACTTGATACAAAGGCGACTGCACGTTATAATTTGAACCTCGGACATGTACGTTTATGTTTTGACATTTTGTCGTGTTGAGCGACCTGTGGAGTTTCCACTTTTCTATATTAATGTCACAGCAGTTTTGTTTGTGCCGTGTGAGGAACGTAAAATGTCTCCATGTACATTCAATCAGAGCTGTTATATATTGTTTGTTTGTTTGTTTGTTTGTTTTGGGTTTAACGCCGTTTTTCAACAGTATTTCAGTCATGTAACGGCGGGCAGTTAACCTAACCAGTGTTCCTGGGTTCTGAACCAGTACAAACCTGTTCTTCGCAAGTAACTGCCAACTTCCCCACATGAATTATCAGAGGTGGAGGACTAATGATTTCAGACACAATGTCGTTTATCAAATAGTCACGGAGAACATACGCCCCGCCCGAGGATCGAACTCGCGACCCCGCGATCCGTAGACCAACGCTCTTACCTGTTATATATTGATCTTTTCAGATCGTTCAGCACGACTTTTATGTTGTGTTATTGGTACTGTCTAGTTTTTCAGCTTGAACATTTCGGCCTGGGGGATTCCATTATTCCCGCTTTCATAGCTTTGGGTATTGTATAATCACCCCTTGGATACAGCGCCTGCTTGATAATTTTGTCTTTTGGCAGTTTCTGTGATACGCAGACTCCATAACCTTGGATCCCCTTTCTAAATTCCAGTTTGTTTAGTTCTGCCCATTGTTTTCTCGTTTAGGGTAAGCCCATTATTTTAACTTGGGGCCATACGCAACCGCCCTACGAACACATCTGCGGATGTCTCTAAATTGTTTTTGGTACTTGTAACATGAGTAAATGTTGAGCTCTGCTCACCCCGGGGACAGAAGGCGTAGATGGTAGCATGCATTTCCACTCCGTTCATAGAGGCTCAATCAACCGAGCCTGCAAATTTTTCATTTTTGTCGTGTTGAGCGACTCGTAGAGTTTTCACTTTTTCTTTTAAATGAATTTTGTTATGACCGTTGTAAATCAATGCAATCCTTTTTTGGCGAAGTAAAATTGAAGTTGGTATCGCCATGCCATTGTGTACTTTAACATCCAGTTTTAAGTACAGCTCATCTGATATGCTTACTAGGCCGATAGTAACTTTAATAAAGCTTATAATGCTACAAACAAGTTTCATAATTTATTCATGTTTTACAACAATTTAATTTCTTGGTCCCTTCACATGTAATGGTCGATATATTGGTGACGAATGTCAATAAATCGTTATCACCATTTGAGACTAGCTTAACATCTGTTTACACATATGAATGGGTCATAACTCTACGCTAAAGCTTGTTTCGACAGCCAGAAAGATGGGCCTCCGTAGCCGAGTGGTTAAGGCCGCTGACTTCGAATCATTCACTCCTCATTGTTGTGGGTTCGAAACCTCGCATGGGGTGTAGAGTTATTACATATGAGGAAGCCATCCAGCTTGTTCACGAAAGGTCTGTAGTTTTGCCTAGGTGCCAGTCAATACCTGAACCAGTTCCTGGAGGACACCTGGGGTCTTACGCCACCAGAAAAAAGCGGAGAAAGTCGATAATATAGCCACAAGTGTGTCTCTGTGACTCGAAGCCGAACACAATTAAACCAAAACAAATTGAATATCAAGAGTTTCTGTTAGTTTGTACAGTCTTGTAGAATAGAAACGTGTCAGTGTAAAAATACTGATTATGGTAACAGATATATGTGTTTTTAAGGAATCTAAACGGAGCAAATGATTTGAATTAAACAAACATCAACCACGTGTATAATTGTCAGGGAGTGGAAAATATATTTTATCCGTAAATTAAAGAAAGGACTACGTAAACTGTTATCATTGGTAAATGTAACAAGATTGATTTGTCCTTACGATAAGTTTAGGGACCACCATTTTAACTTTGTTTCTTAAGTTTGATTCGGCATTCTGAGACAGGTAACAGCTGCGTAAAAATGTCGGTGATCCTATCCCACAGTTAAGCTATTGAATACTCTGTTTGTCTTACGGTCGTCTGATACATTCGAAAAACAAATAACAAATGGCTGTGGCAGCTACATGTTAAATTCTGGCAGTATTGATTGTAGAACCTCCGCAATGATAGAGAGCGGGATGTAATCCGATTGAGTCTATAAAATTGATAAGAATAAAGTTAAATAACAGCGAAAGCTTATCTAAAGGTCTTACTGTGTGTTAGTTATTGATGCCATTATAACAGACCCTGACGCTACCGCCCCAGCACAACAACAATGTACAAGAAAGAAAATGTGAAAAGTGTTCTTACCTGGAACTTAACATTATTTTGTATTATCGAGTACTTCCGAGCTATCTCACGTACCCTTGTGAAACGTACCGACACAGATTTCTTGTTTGTCCCACCAGCAGTGAAATGACCATACAAGTGTAACAAAATACCTTTTTCAACTGGCAGAAAATCCATTGAATACAATACTCATGGGGAATAGATTTCCATTGTGCGAATGAGCATTTAGACAAGTAACATAAAGAAGTAGATGAATGTTTTCATCTTAACTGTTGTTGTTTGAGGTCTTTCTAAGGGCCGTGAAAATAGCAATTTATAATGGTTACTTCGTTCATATCTAAATTATTTTGCTGTGTATTAAATATAATCAGACAGTATACAATTATTGACTCTTGAGCCATTGGATATGATGTGAAATTGACCGGGAGAGAGCAATATTGACCTCGGCTATTGCTCTCTTCCGGTGAATATCACATCATATCCAATGGCTCAAGAGTCAATAACTGTTTTATTATATGGGTTCAGGTTTATGAATAAGTAACTAATATTTGTTGCAACATATTTAGTGTTTGAAAGTAACAATAACTGTGTGAAACCTTATTAAAGATTAATTAAATGAAGACACTTAAAATTCCTGGAATCATTTAGTGTGTATACAGAATCACTGAAATATATTGTAATTGACTCTAACCTGAGCATTTTGGTCAGTTATCATTGGCTGGAGTAACACCTGTAGCTGATTTATATTGTAACTAGAGCTACATGTCAGTTCAACTTCTATTCTATTTTTAGAAAGTAATGTTTAATGGGGAAAACCCACTAAACATTAAACATGAAATTTATTTTGAAAGATGATGAGCAGTTCCAGCCAATGGAATTCGGGTTATTTTTAGAACATATAATACAACATTATAGTTCATGAACTTAATATATGACATTTATGCTGTTATTTCAGCATGGAACAAACGAATTACTGGAGACCTTTTCATTCAACTAGAAGTAGTCGCATGGAACAAACGAATTACTGCAGACCTTTTCATTCAACTAGAAGTAGTCGCATGGAACAAACGAGTTACTGCAGACCTTTTCATTAAACTAGAAGTAGTCGCACGGAACAAACGAGTTACTGAAGACCTTTTCATTAAACTATAACTAGTCGCATGGAACAAACGAGTAACTGGAGACCTTTTCATTAAACTAGAAGTAGTCCCACGGAACAAACGAATTACTGCAGACCTTTTCATTAAACTAGAAGTAGTCGCATGGAGCAAACGAATTACTGCAGACCTTTTCATTAAACTAGAAGTAGTCGCATGGAACAAACGAAGTACTACAGACCTTTTCATTAAACTAGAAGTAGTCGCACGGAACAAACGAATTACTGCAGACCTTTTCATTAACTAGAAGTAGTCGCATGGAACAAACGAATTACTGGAGACCTTTTCATTAACTAGAAGTAGTCGCATGGAACAAACGAATTACTGCAGACCTTTTCATTAACTAGAAGTAGTCGCATGGAACAAATCGAATTACTGCAGACCTTTTATTAAACTAGAAGTAGTCGCATGGACAACGAATTACTGAGACCTTTTCATTAACTAGAAGTAGTCGCATGGAACAAACGAATTACTGCAGACCTTTTCATTAAGCTAGAAGTAGTCGCACGGAACAAACGAATTACTGCAGACCTTTTTCATTAAACTAGAAGTAGTCGCACGGAACAAACGAATTACTGAGACCTTTTCATTCAACTAGAAGTAGCGCATGGAACAACGAATTACTGGAGACCTTTTCATTAAACTAGAAGTAGCGCAGGAACATAAAGAATTACTGGAGACCTTTTCATTAAAATAGAAGTAGTCGCATGGAACATACGAATTACTGGAGACCTTTTCATTCAACTAGAAGTAGTCGCATGGAACAAACGAATTACTGGAGACCTTTTCATTAAACTAGAAGTAGTCGCATGGAACAAACGAATTATTGGAGACCTTTTCATTCAACTAGAAGTAGTCGCATGGAACATACGAATTACTGGAGACCTTTTCATTCAACTAGAAGTAGTCGCATGGAACAAACGAATTACTGGAGACCTTTTCATTCAACTAGAAGTAGTCGCATGGAACAAACGAATTACTGGAGACCTTTTCATTCAACTAGAAGTAGTCGCACGGAACAACGAATTACTGGAGACCTTTTCATTCAAACTAGAAGTAGTCGCATGGAACAAACGAATTACTGCAGACCTTTTCATTAACTAGAAGTAGTCGCATGGAACAAACGAATTACTGAGACCTTTTCATTAAACTAGAAGTAGTCGCATGGAACAAACGAATTACTGGAACCTTTTCATTCAACTAGAAGTAGTCGCATGGACAAACGAATTACTGCAACCTTTTCATTCAACTAGAAGTAGTCGCATGGACAAACGAATTATGGAGACCTTTTCATTCAACTAGAAGAGTCGCAGGAAACAAACGAATTACTGGAGACCTTTTCATTCAACTAGAAGTAGTCGCATGGAACAAACGAATTACTGAGACCTTTTCATTCAACTAGAAGTAGTCGCATGGAACAAACGAATTACTGGAGACCTTTTCATTCAACTAGAAGTAGTCGCATGGAACAAACGAATTATTTGGGGACCTTTTCATTCAACTAGAAGTAGTCGCATGGAACAAACGAATTACTGAGACCTTTTCATTCAACTAGAAGTAGTCGCATGGAACAAACGAATTACTGAGACCTTTTCATTCAACTAGAAGTAGTCGCACTGGACAAACGAATTATGGAGACCTTTTCATTCAACTAGAAGTAGTCGCACGGAACAAACGAATTACTGAGACCTTTTCATTCAACTAGAAGTAGTCGCAGGACAAACGAATTATTGGAGACCTTTTCATTCAACTAGAAGTAGTCGCAGGAACAAACGAATTACTGAGACCTTTTCATTCAACTAGAAGTAGTCGCACGGAAGCAAACGAATTACTGGACCTTTTCATTCAACTAGAAGTAGTCGCAGGAACAAACGAATTACTGCAGACCTTTTCATTAAACTAGAAGTAGTCGCAGGAGCAAACGAATTACTGCAGACCTTTTCATTAACTAGAAGTAAGTCGCATGGAACAAACGAATTACTGAGACCTTTTCATTAACTAGAAGTAGTCGCATGGAACAAACGAATTACTGCAGACCTTTTCATTAAACTAGAAGTAGTCGCACGGAAGCAAACGAATTACTGCAGACCTTTTCATTCAACTAGAAGAGTCGCATGGAGCAAACGAATTACTGGAGACCTTTTCATTAACTAGAAGAAGTCGCATGGAACAAACGAATTACTGCAGACCTTTTCATTCAACTAGAAGTAGTCGCAGGAACAAACGAATTACTGCAGACCTTTTCATTCAACTAGAAGTAAGTCGCAGGAACAAACGAATTACTGCAGACCTTTTCATTAAACTAGAAGAGTCGCAGGAACAAACGAATTACTGCAGACCTTTTCATTCAACTAGAAGTAAGTCGCATGGAACAAACGAATTACTGCAGACCTTTTCATTAAACTAGAAGAAGTCGCATGGAACAAACGAATTACTGAGACCTTTTCATTCAACTAGAAGTAGTCGCATGGAACAAACGAATTATGCAGACCTTTTCATTCAACTAGAAGAAGTCGCATGGAACAAACGAATTACTGCAGACCTTTTCATTCAACTAGAAGTAAGTCGCATGGAACAAACGAATTACTGCAGACCTTTTCATTCAACTAGAAGTAGTCGCACGGAGCAACGAATTACTGGAGACCTTTTCATTCAACTAGAAGAGTCGCATGGACAAACGAATTACTGCAGACCTTTTCATTCAACTAGAAGAGTCGCATGGACAAACGAATTACTGCAGACCTTTTCATTCAACTAGAAGTAGTCGCATGGAACAATACGAATTACTGCAGACCTTTTCATTCAACTAGAAGAGTCGCATGGAACAAACGAATTACTGCAGACCTTTTCATTCAACTAGAAAGTCGCACGGAACAAACGAATTACTGAGACCTTTTCATTCAACTAGAATAGTCGCAGGAACAAACGAATTACTGAGACCTTTTCATTCAACTAGAAGTAGTCGCATGGAAAGTAAACGGTGAACTTATGCAATTTCTATAAATATAGAATGTAATATTCGCATTGTTCAAACCAATTATACTACAGATTTTATAAACTAGAAGTTGTTGCAGAGAACAAACTAATTATGAGCCTCATCAGAACGTAGTCGCAGACGAACAACATTTACTTTGTGTTTTTCCTTCATAAATGTTTGGATAAATTATCACATGTCTCATTTTATTAGAAAATCCCAGGAACAACGAATACTGCAATTTATTAAATGATCGATCGCATGAACAAAACGAATACTGAACTTTTCAAAACTAGAACAGAAATCTCATGAAACCCAACAATTACGTGTGACACCTTTCATTTAGTGTAGTCGCGAACAACCGTTATGGAGACCCCTTTCATTAAACTAACAAGTAGTTGGAACAGTACGAATTACTGAGACTATTCATGAATAAAGTAGTTGCATGGAACCAAATCGAATTTGTTTAACCTTTATAAAACTTAGAAGTTTTCGCATGTGACAAAAAAAATATGAACTGTTCATTAAACTAGAATAGTCGTAGAAAATTCGAAGTTAGTGGGCCTTCATTAACTAGTTTAGTAGGCGAAACATTACCAACTTATGGAAGACCTTTTTTTACAACTAGTAATTGTCGATGGAACAAACGATTATATACCATCCTTTTCTTACACTAGATATGGTCGCGATGGTATAAAAGAATTGAACACTGCTGACCTTTCATCTAAGACAGTAATGGTCTAACACTGGAGCTAACCTGATTCACTGCAAATTTTATTAAACCTGATTATTGTGTGCATGTGAAAACAAATTTGAGTCCTGTTTGAATTAAACTAGTGTTGGTGCGCCGGAAAACCCAATTATAGAACTTTTCATTAAAACTAAAGTACGCATTTGCATGAAATTACTGTAGACCTTTTCATTCACCTGAATAGTGCATGAACAAAACGAATATTGAGACCTTTTCATTTAACTAGAAGTAGTCGCATGGAACAAACGAATTACTGCAGACCTTTTCATTAAACTAGAAGTAGTCGCACGGAGCAAACGAATTACTGGAGACCTTTTCATTCAACTAGAAGTAGTCGCACGGAACAAACGAATTATTGGAGACCTTTTCATTCAACTAGAAGTAGTCGCACGGAACAAACGAATTACTGCAGACCTTTTCATTAAACTAGAAGTAGTCGCACGGAACAAACGAATTACTGCAGACCTTTTCATTAAACTAGAAGTAGTCGCACGGAACAAACGAATTACTGCAGACCTTTTCATTAAACTAGAAGTAGTCGCACGGAACAAACGAATTACTGCAGACCTTTTCATTAAACTAGAAGTAGTCGCATGGAACAAACGAATTACTGCAGACCTTTTCATTAAACTAGAAGTAGTCGCATGGAACAAACGAATTACTGCAGACCTTTTCATTAAACTAGAAGTAGTCGCATGGAACAAACGAATTACTGCAGACCTTTTCATTAAACTAGAAGTAGTCGCATGGAACAAACGAATTACTGCAGACCTTTTCATTAAACTAGAAGTAGTCGCATGGAACAAACGAATTACTGCAGACCTTTTCATTAAACTAGAAGTAGTCGCATGGAACAAACGAATTACTGCAGACCTTTTCATTAAACTAGAAGTTAGTCGCATGGAACAAACGAATTACTGCAGACCTTTTCATTAAACTAGAAGTAGTCGCATGGAACAAACGAATTACTGCAGACCTTTTCATTCAACTAGAAGTAGTCGCATGGAACAAACGAATTACTGCAGACCTTTTCATTAAACTAGAAGTAGTCGCATGGAACAAACGAATTACTGCAGACCTTTTCATTTAACTAGAAGTAGTCGCACGGAGCAAACGAATTACTGCAGACCTTTTCATTAAACTAGAAGTAATCGCATGGAACAAACGAATTACTGCAGACCTTTTCATTCAACTAGAAGTAGTCGCATGGAACAAACGAATTACTGCAGACCTTTTCATTAAACTAGAAGTAATCGCATGGAACAAACGAATTACTGCAGACCTTTTCATTCAACTAGAAGTAGTCGCATGGAACAAACGAATTACTGGAGACCTTTTCATTCAACTAGAAGTAGTCGCATGGAACAAACGAATTACTGGAGACCTTTTCATTCAACTAGAAGTAGTCGCATGGAACAAACGAATTACTGCAGACCTTTTCATTCAACTAGAAGTAATCGCATGGAACAAACGAATTACTGCAGACCTTTTCATTCAACTAGAAGTAATCGCATGGAACAAACGAATTACTGCAGACCTTTTCATTCAACTAGAAGTAGTCGCATGGAACAAACGAATTACTGCAGACCTTTTCATTAAACTAGAAGTAATCGCATGGAACAAACGAATTACTGCAGACCTTTTCATTCAACTAGAAGTAGTCGCATGGAACAAACGAATTACTGCAGACCTTTTCATTCAACTAGAAGTAGTCGCATGGAACAAACGAATTACTGCAGACCTTTTCATTCAACTAGAAGAAGTCGCATGGAACAAACGAATTACTGCAGACCTTTTCATTCAACTAGAAGAAGTCGCATGGAACAAACGAATTACTGGAGACCTTTTCATTTAACTAGAAGTAGTCGCATGGAACAAACGAATTACTGCAGACCTTTTCATTTAACTAGAAGAAGTCGCATGGAACAAACGAATTACTGCAGACCTTTTCATTTAACTAGAAGTAGTCGCATGGAACAAACGAATTACTGCAGACCTTTTCATTTAACTAGAAGTAGTCGCATGGAACAAACGAATTACTGCAGACCTTTTCATTAAACTAGAAGTAGTCGCATGGAACAAACGAATTACTGGAGACCTTTTCATTCAACTAGAAGTAGTCGCATGGAAAAGTTAAAAATCGTGCTTAGTACCTTGTTGTCGGCAATTTAGCTAATAAGATATATGAATTTGCTAAAATATTCACTTGCATTGTTCAAGTTACCAAATTATACACAAGTGATTTAATTATGAACTAGTATATTGATTGGCAGAGTATGAATAATTTAATGGAGTGGCCTCACAGGACCGTGTCGCTATTGATACGATATAACATTTAACCATTTTTGTTGTTTGTCTCCTTCATAAATGTTTGTATATATTATCACATGTCTCTGTTGTTCATTATGTTACTAAAATACCCTGAGAAGGCTAATGTAATCTGCAATTATGTAAATATCGATCTAGCATGAATGCAAAACTGAAAACAATACTATTTTGGCAAAACTGACTGAACAAGAAACTCTCTTACCTTACATGTACGTTTGACACTTCCGGTCATTTTGTGATCATGCGGCGATGTTCCCATCAAGCTGAAGATTTTCAAGCTTGAATAAAAGTTTGCTAAATTTTCTCGACTATCGTTATGGATGTACTCCACCATTTCATTAAATTCGTGAACAAGTTGAGTTTGTGTACTAGCTAGGGAACTTATAGAATATTCGATGATGGTGAAAGCTGTTTGGCTGGTAGTACCACTCTCGACTTTGTTTACCTTTATAAAAGTGTGCTTTAAATGTTTTTGCTAGTCCGTGCACAAAAAAAAAATAGAACTGAAAATAAGTAGGAAAGCTCTAGATATGGTCGTAGAAATGCAATTGTTCTCTGCAAGTTTAGGTGGCGCGGCTTCTGAACTAGTTTTTGCTGAGGCGAAACAATTTACCAACGTTGTGAAAGAACTTTATTTTATAACGTAAAACTTTGTAAACTCCTTTGGTATGGTCATACCAAAAGGATTATAAATACCATTCCTTTTTTCTTCTTTATCATCGCCCCATATGGTTCTGGGACGATCTGTGTATGAAAAGAATTGGAACCACTGCCTTACCCTTGCATGATCGTAAGAGGCGACTAATTGGGTCTTAACACTTGGTTTTGCTGTAACTCTGTGATTCCAGCAGGTGTGCAAATTTTGATTCCATACCTTATGATTTTATTTCGATGTAAATGACATGTGAAACCAAACTTTGTAGTCCTGTTTGGCGCCATATAACCTATACTGTGTTGGTGCGCCGTAAAACCCAAATAAATAAATAAATAAATTCTTTATCATCATAAGGAAACAATTATTAAACCATTTTTGCATTGAATAAATTTTGTTATGGTTTTGTTCATGGTACACCTGAATACGCTGCATACATAGAAAGCAAGACAAGATGCAATAAAACAGAACATTAAGACACTTGAGATGAATTGTCATACGTTACCTTGGCTATACACAAAAAGAATAACGCTGAATGTAATAATATAATACCTTCTGAGAAGAAATTAAATCTTAAGACAAACTACATGTCGGATACAACAGAAAAATCTTAAAGCAGACAAAATAGAAAAAAGTAATATACTTATCCAGTCTAACTAATTCGATAACATCAATTAGTGAGAATCGTTTAATAGATTAAATTAGTATTAGGGGATACTAACCAGATAACAAAACCAAACTTATTCAATGGTAAATACACCATTTATTCTAACAGATTGTGGCAATGAACAAATTGTTCGATCTTCTATTAACTGGAATGTTTTGAGAGTAAACTTCATATAAATTCGCAATATGCAGAATATATCATTTTTAATTTTCGTCCTCTCAGTATTGCATTACACGTGTTTGTAAAGTTTCCATTTCTTGTTCAAACAAATTATTTATTTCTAGAGTACAGAACAACCATACTATAACTTCTGTCAAATACGGCTTGTATTTCACAAGTAAATATGAACAGGCAGAAAAAAATCATTATCGTACCTTTTGTATTCTATGTTGCTGGACTATTTTCATTTAATATACATGACCTGATACAGTTGTATAAATATCGCACATAAATTCTTCACTCAGTTCTATTTTAACATCGATAAACATTGAAGATTTCCTTCGAGATAACAAAACAACAAACAAAAAGGTGGAGGTATATAATAAAAGGGTCATTATAACAGTAGCTAGATCTGGAACCTTGTAATTGACTCTCGTGGATTTTGCAGCGCTTACGCGCCTCGTGAGTCGTGAGATCCAATCTGGCAAAATCCACTCGGGCCGAATACAGCATCCCAGATCGAGCTACTATTATAATAACCCTATTGTATTTTCCAATACATATGGACTGTATGCAGAAGGTTCCAAAACGACGGGATGTAATTTTAAAACGGTAAAGAGTTTTAAGGTATTCGTTTACACTTTCTAATACTAAAGGTATATTCTACGTTATGAAATTACAAAAGAAGTCCGGTAGCTATTAATTATTATGATTCCGACCTATTCTCTTATACCATTTTTCATTGACCTCAACAGGTCACTGGACACACAAACATGAATAAAACCCCTCTGTTTCTCAAGAGCGTGTACAACTTGCCTTTGTCACAAAAGATGAAATACAACAAGATGTCAAAATTTCAGTATGTACTTTATCTAAAACCATTCACCTTTCAGCTCCATCTTCAAATGTGGCCACGTGGACTATAGTATAAAACAACTCTTATTTCAATTTCATATCTATATTTCAATATGTTTATATATTATAAGCAATTAACAATAGCTTAAAACATTTTATACGAGGTAACAATGATAAAAATGTAATTTCAAGTTAAAGTCTGCATTACATTCACTGTACAATCAACCAATGCGGTATAATGTGATTCATAAATATGATGCATGAAGTAAAATATGAACATATCCAATCAAACATATGAGTCATTCGACCAAATTTCTAATCTCTCTTCAAGATATATAAATACATACACACAGTTTAGAGTAAATCTGGGGAAATAAACGGATATGGTAAGGAAGAAAACACTGACAAAACAATTAGATCTTCATTTGTTTAGTAACATACAACGGCTATGGTTAGTTGGGATATGAATACTTAAGCTCAGGAAGAGTCGTTCTTAGATATTGCCGCCCTGCCACGATGTCTTTTTGGCCTGAAAAGGAAGCCCACCTGATTTACAGTTTTTATTTTTAATGGCGTTTACTCAGTTTTTCGACAGTTTGACGTTATTGTCAAGTTGTAAATATCTTACATTTTGAATGGTTCGCCAAAAAAACTAAAACTCGTATTGATGAGATTTCGAAATGTAATCGTAACGTTAGGTTAGGAGTACTGCATTCGCTTAAATGAATGGAATGTGTGTATTCGGAGGTTTTCAGCACCCTCGCCGTAAATTTTAAGTCACGTGACGATTTTCCAGCTTTTGTTGGTGGAGGAAGTCGCCCCCATCGTCGTTATTTCATGCATGATCAGACCCATGGGTAGAACGATAGACTTTACGTAAACCACATGGATGGCACCCTCTGTGAAAGAGCTCTACCCTTCCAGCGAGGTTTCGAACAAATGGTTTATTCATAGACAGTTGTTTCATATATTGTCACATTGATGGAAATAAAATAAATGAAAGAGATTCAAGTGGATAGCTAATGGATTAACCCAATAAACTGACAAGCCTTTCAAAAATATATATTATGATCATAGTGTATATAACTAAAAAAAGATAAGGACATCTTGGATTTTCGACTTTAATGTAAATAAACCAATACAAAATTCTTTTTAACAGTACGGATATTGCTATAGTTTGTTACCAGTTCAGGTAAAACGTAAATTTCAGATATAATTACCTGTGTTTAATCATTTGGTTGCCATTAATTAGCGTTAACATTTGTATTTCCTTGTATACATTAAGACATAAATAAATTCAGTATAACATAATAAGCTGTAGATTATACCAATAAAAATACAAAAAAAAAAAGATACAAAACAATTTTCGTTATTCATTTGCAGATTATCTACATTTGAAAAGACATCTGACTTTAGTTTGACATTCGGTATTAACCAAATATAATGCGTTGCATTGAATAAAGAGTACTATATGTTTTTACATGATTTAGGCCTACCAGTGCTAGTAAGAACTGCATAAATAACAGAGTCATACTATATCAATTGCCTGGTTTTAGAATAATAACTATTTTGGAGACAATGAATGCCAAAAAATAAA
The DNA here is from genome assembly GCF_021730395.1 of Mercenaria mercenaria. NCBI lineage: Eukaryota > Metazoa > Mollusca > Bivalvia > Venerida > Veneridae > Mercenaria > Mercenaria mercenaria. The sequence continues at coordinate 20,195,972 of NC_069367.1, read as the reverse complement.
TTAGAATTAGAATTGCAGTCAGTTTAATTCCAACTTAATTTCTCATCAATATTTATAGTATTTTGTTTAAAAATGAATTCGTCATACAGAAGGGTTTGCTTCAGAAAACACCCTATGTAACATGTACATGTTTAACAGTTTAATACAATATCATAATAACCATTCTACCAGAAATACCTATGAATAACTTAATCACGTTCTTGCATAATCCTTATCAAAATGAGATAGCATAAAACGCAATCATATATAACCATGATAACGTGTTTGTTTATTTCATTCTATTATATTATTGATACAAAGGTACAAAAGGCATCACTAGACTTGGTATCATTGCGTCTAGCCGCAAAATGGCAGACTGGTTATGGAATAGCACTCTCCAAATAAGATTACTAAAGAGGTACCCGTAAGAGCCAGTTTTGCCTTAAATACAATTACGGATTCATGTAAATTATTAGTAAAAAATGAAATGGGGTGTTGTTCTTGGTGAATTAAAATTCAATGTCAGTATCAGTACCACAAGGTCACAGCTAAATTCTACAGTAACTAATAAGCCGAAAAACATCTCTCTCAAAAGATGCATGACCCCTACTTTTGTTCTTACATTCATCCGTTTTCAAAATATGACTAAACAAGGTACAAACAGGTCTGACTTTGTGTGACACACTTTGAGCATTGTACAGTTTGTACAGATTATATCTGGAATATGATTTCTTTCTTTATCAACTACAATAAATGCAAGACTACGTATACCTGCTGTTCTCTGACAATTGTCATGAGTATAGTGACACAATCACCAACCCAACATTTGACGTATCTTCATAACATTGTATATTGTCAAAGAAAACAGCTGTTTTATCACGGTCGAGTGCAATCAACTGTTATACTTTCACTTTTACCCAAACGTTTCTTATTTGTACATTTCACGTGTCCACTAAGGTAAAACGAACAGAATGTCCTGACGTTCGTAAACATCAATAAATAGTCCGTTTTCACTGGAGAACGGTTAATAACTTTACTGAAACGAACCTCCAAGTGGCATGAGTTATATCACAGATAATAAGTCTCAGTCTCGGCGTAATACACATGTATATCTAAACATCCACTGACTGATTTTCAAAGCCATTGAGAACACTTTTGTTGAAACTTTTATTCCAGCAATTGCATTCTTTTTACTGTCGATGAATAGAAACGTTACCGTTACGTAAATAACTGTATCTTTCCAGCCAATTACTTGTACTATAAAAGTATGTTATAATAATATATATAAGTATTGTTCATACGATACGTCTTTCAAAACCGGATGTCCTGTATAACCATCATCACTGAGAGTTCGCTATACATATCAAATGTTTATTTGCGTTACGTTCTAAACACAATGTACTGAGTAACACTCCCAAAGTTTGAAATGAGTATCAAGATCCTAAAAACGCCAGTGCTATAATAAATACAGTGGTCCAAAATATACGGAGAATGGAAAGATCTTTGGTCCCTGCAGCTGTAAAGATAAAAAAAACGATTATAAGCAAACACTGGAATGCAATAACGAAATAATATTTAATAATACATAAAATGGAGGAACTGTTGCATAGTTAAAACATTTGAAACTACAATATTTTAAGTATTAGATAAGTCTTCTAAAATTGTTTTCAAGAAGTATATGTTTATATTCGTAGATGTTTTACCATTGTGCCAGTTATAATAAAAGCAGTCATGTTCGTCGCTGCCGTCATGACATTGTAACGTATGATCACATCTGTTAGCTTCAGGAATGCATTGCTGTCCACTGAGGCACATAAATGTTGTCTCGTTGCATTGTTTGATATCAAAGTTTGGTGGCAAATCTGAAATATAGTACATCTGTGTATAGTTTCAAGATTAAAGGAATGTATTGTTGTCTAATTCCTCGTTATCAAAGTATATTGGAAATCTGATATATAGCACGAAAGTGTATAGTTTCAAGAAGGAGAAAATTCATTGGTGCCCCCTGTCTCGTTCGATATCAAAGTGTGGTGGCAAATCTAGACCAATTATAGTAAAGCTACGTATAGTTTGAAGATAGCAAGAACGTATTATTTCCACTACATTAGTATGTATCAGTTTGGTTGCAAATCTATAATATGGTACGTTTGTGTATTTCTTGATAGTAGGCTCAGTGTGATATGTACGGCGTCAAAGTAGAGTAATATATTTGCGTAAGAAACCCATCGTATCTCAAAGTTACAACGATTTCCTCATATCATTTAACTGATGAACTCTGAGCTTTTTTTCTCTGATATGATAAAGATCTTTAGATCTTAGAATGTCCTTTCTCGGTATTCAGCAAATTTTAGTAAAATCAACTAGAGAACAGAACATTTAAAACATTAACATAAGATATATTATAGAACATTTTATATTACCAGGACATGTCCAATCGTTGCATGTAGTTGTAGCAAAATCCTTTCCCTCACACTTCAGACCGCCATTCTGTGGTTCAGGAGCATTGCACTCTCTTTTTCTCGTAGTTGTACCACCGTCACACATCTTTGTACATTCACCCCATGGACCCCAAAATCCCCAAGAACCATCAACTGCAAATATTTAAATTAAATATAAGACTCGAATTGATCTTTTGTCCATTTAAAATTTAAACTTGCTTGTAATATATGGAATAAAAAGCCTGGCTGAGGTGGACATTATTAATATTTTTGTTAATACATTGTTCTAAATGAAGTTATAGTTTTAAGAGATTTGAAAAAAAAACCTAGAATATATTTGTGAACATACGAGTTAAAAATCATTTGTATTATGTGTCTAAGACGGTTAGTTCGTTATAATATTTTGTGTTATATTGCACCAATATTATTCAAATGTTCATAAAGCGTGAAAGAAAAGTTCGTCCCAGTCGAAAAAGTAGGTTTCAGTTACAAATGTATATCAAATGTTACTGCTATTGAAAATTGGTTAATTTCATGTTTCAGACTGTAGAAAACCCAATCTATTCTGAAAATTCAGAAAATTTCAACTTTTAACAAAAAAAAGCATTTCTTCTGTAACTGGTCCTAACGTTAACATGGTCAAACTTCAATAAGGTTTGTACAATACAAATTCAATTTATAAAATGTAAAACGAAACAAATGACTAATAAAAACAAGACATAGCATATTTATGTTGTTAAGTATTGAAGTGGACTACCCCTCACAAAATTCGACCAGAAATGCCGTTTTCTACAACGTTGCATGGAAAAAGGCAAACATTCAGCGAATAAATACATTTATCTAAACTTGCCCAGTAAGACCAAACACGTATGAAAATTTCATTTTGCCGTTTACATATCAGTAAACAACATAGCCGTTTTTGACAGTAACAAACTTTTTTCCACCCTTCCCTTTCAGTCAACATTTTTACCATATACACTTTTATGACAAACTATTCAACTTTGACTTGGCAAACACTGTGAACATCGCATACAAATGTTCAAACATGTTTTGATACTGATTTTCTGTCGCATTATCATGATCATATTAACCTTTTCTGTGTTATATTTTCAAAAGCAGACTAATACAATCAGAAAATTGAAAAATAATAAGTAGATTACAAAAACCTTTGTACTACTTGATCAAATCTTTACCAAATTTGCTACCTTTGGAAATACAACTCCTTTAGCTTTTCAGTACGTACACGTGAGCTGCTTGTTTTGTAGTTGAAACAGATTTGTATGAACTTACGTATTAGAAGATTTTACAAATGCACTTTCAATGTATTTCAAATACAATCTTTAAAACCCTTTATCGTCGTCCCTGTACCCATAGGTTATATATATATATAACTGTGATTTACTGTTATCTTTTTTTTTCCTAGGTAAAGAAGTAATTTCTACAGCATTAAGTCTTACGGAATACACCTTAAAGTTTCCAGAAATCTAACAGAGGTCAGGGAGGATATATTGATAAATCATCATCATCATCATCATCATCATCATCATAATCACCATCATCATCATCATTTTTATTATTATAATTATTATTATTATAGATTGTCTTGTATTTCCTTCTACTCATGTGTATGTATCATACACTCTACGTATCTGAAAAAATTGGGCTAAAGTTATTTTTTAGTTTAAATACGTACTTTATTGAATGAAAAAACAACACTTTCCAAGTTGATTTGTAATAATATAAATATATTTTACTTACTTGGACATGGCTTATTTGTAATGCATTCGAGTATGTCCTCGTAAATGAAATCATCTCCTTTTTTGCCGACTTTTTCTCGTAATTTCCATGTTTTCTGTCTCTTCTGTACACCATACCCGCACGTGACGCTGCACGAGGACCATTGTCCCCACTGGGTCCATTCTCCAGACAACCCCAACACGTCACTCGCTGTAATGTCAATATGTGTTTTTGCTGGTAATGTTAACCATGATTTGACATTTTTTTTTAAATTGTAGCAGTCAAAATTAAATGATAGTTGAGGAGATACATTTTATTTTCTGTAATTTCTAGAGACAAAAAAAAAGACTATCGTGCCCGTGAATAATTTTGAATGAATGCATTTTCCTTGGAGTACTTATTTCTAACAATGACTAACCCTCAGCCAACTTAGTTTACAAAGACAATTTGAAATATTATCGTTCTCGTTAGCATTATCAATTTTCTTTCTCATGGTTCCATCAATAACTGTTTTTATGGTTTATTAGATATCGTTAAAGATGAGGAACATGAAACAAAAGTGGAACAATCATGATCTTCGTTACTTGCATGTCTTAAGAAATGACTCTGCAAATTTTGCTTAAAAGATCATCTGTTAGAACGCTGAGAAATAAAATGCTTAAAGTCAACTAGAGCTACAATCAGGGTGCATGTATCACGTAACTTTTTCGCTAATATGGGGTGCCAAAAAACATGGCGGATTCCTCGATAACGGTAACATTTTCTTAAATATCTTTTCACCAACTTGTTCAAATAAAAAGAAACATAGATGAGTGCCGTTCATATGAAAATCCAACACTCGGCTGCAAGTTTTTTGTTTCAAAGTCCGCTCGTTTTCTCTAAAAGTGCAACCGCGCATCTGAAGTGAACAAATTTGAGGATGTTAAGACGGGGGACATTTCGCAAATTCTATAGATAAACTCTTTAAAAGGCCATAAAAGACTACTTTGCGACACGGATATTTGTACGAGTGTTGTCTTGACGTATACACTTTAAGAAATTACAAATTAAGAGCCTTCAATAGCTTCCGAGTCCAGATTTATCAAATTGCTAAGCAGGGGTCCGTTTTTCTTGATGCTTAGACGGGGGCGTGATTAAAAGATATATTATTGGAAGTCTTGTATTTCATTAACCTGCTTCATTTAAGTTTTTTTTTCCATGTTTATACTGCTTACTTTAAGAAAAATCTAGCTATATGTCTGGTAAACTTCAAATTGTTATGACAAATGAAAGCTTTTAGCCGGCTGTAAACTGTAAAATTTTATCTAAAGTGAACTACTTAGTACTTAATTTGACTGATTTAATTGAAAATGCATCAACTTTCATTTTATGTACTACATTTCTAACGCGATTAAAGTGTCATGTCTAGATAATTTTATAGTAACCATGTAAAGAATACTGTTAAGTTTTTGAAAAAGCATCAGTTTATGTTGAATTCTGTTTCATCCGCGTTAACTTTAATTTTTTAGGCTGAATAAAATACATTTGCGCATCTGACATTAGCGATAGTAAGTTGTCGAAAGAAATCGAAATGTATATGTTATTTCCAGATATCTTATTTTAAGACATTTTGTTCAGAATGTCCTTTTTGGTTTAAAAATATGAATTATTATTATCATTGTAGTACTAAAGCGCATTTACATTTCAAACATTTGTGTGCCAGGAATGCGGAAGGGCTTATAATTCCAAAAAAGCCTTCTGCGCCACGAAAGAGGCCACAGAAATCTTGGACATGTATAACTGCAGCGAGCGGTCTTTCCCGGTGAGACTAATAACATTATTATATTACGATCTCACATTGGCATATTTTAAGCATTGCACATTTTGTCCATCTCTTCTTACTTCTAGAAATTGGTTTGACTATAATTTGGATTACTTTACATTTTTCACAGCTGATACTGCCGTGGTTTGCAGGAGACCGTAAAGGGTGGATATTTTGGTCCTGTGTTTCAATGACCCTTAGTATGATCTGGTGCCCAACTTCTCAATCAAAGTAAATTTGAAAATCATTTCGAATTTCAAAATATGGTCATTTATGATTTACTTTTGGTCGGAAAGGTAGCGCTTTTCCCCTTTATTTTTTTTATTAATTATTGTTCTTCATTAATTTCAACTGAAGTGCATTTAGTATATTAATAAATGGGTTCAAAAGGAAAGTCTGTGACAAAAATGTATTTAAGAAAAATTCTTGTTGATACGAGTTCTTTTATTTTTGAATGTGAATTGAGGCATTACAACCTGGAATGATTGTACTCGACTGCCTTGATTGTAACCAAATTGTTTGAAATTATTGTTACCAAAAATGTTAGTTTGTTGCTAGGCACGTTTTTGTTTCGATGATATTGTTGGTAAAAATATATGTTTTTTTTTGTATCGAATAGCCTACACAGACCGCAGAATATCATTTTACTGAGCCTGTAAATGTCCCATGGCAAGTCGTTTGAATGAAGAATCGGTCTGCGATGTATACGCTTGAAACCGATTCTCATCTTTTTTGTAGATCGAAAGGGACTGAAATTGGCTTTAATTCTTTTTCAGTGCTATTAGCTTTGCAACAACTTACTAAGAAACTAGATAGTGTCAACGTTTTTGCATGCATTCATAAATGATTTTACCTTCAACTTATTAGTCTTTATTCATTTTATGAAATTTAATGCCAGTTGTATTGTGGTCAGTTTATCGAACCATCGTTCCTGGGAAGAACCGGCACCATATTCAGATCTTCTTAAAGAAAATGTCCACTTTCTTTCATAAGAGACATGGTCGGTTTCGGGCTTCGAATCACGGTCGTCTGTGAGAGAGATCTAAGAACTTGACCTCTTTATAGTATGATTAAGTATCAAAATGATCACTGCGTCTATTAAACTTGCAATGTGTTTTATGATAAATATTGGCTCTGAATTATGTTTTCTTCTGTGGTAATTCAATGGTTTAAAAAAATTCTTTAAACTTTAACCTTCGAACATTTACTATGATTTCACAACACATGTGAAGAAATTACCGGCACATACTCTGATAATTCAATACACGTATCTAAATAACATTATTAAGACTTTGAAAGTATGATAATTTATTTCATTTCAAACTGCAGTTTAGATATATATTCAAATAAAAGCCGTAAAAATAGCATACAAGATCTAAAAAGAAAAAATTTGAGATTAACATTGCTGTGCAGATTCTAAACCATTTTCAGAAGCAAAGCAAAAGCAAGAACGGTTCACATTCTTAATAATTAGAGACCTGTTTCACCTAGAGTTATCGAAAGTTAAACCAAAGAAACCAATTAACTTAAACAATGAAGACAAAACCAATGCGATAAAAAAGCCGACTTGTGGAAATGTAGTAATATTGTTAAGAAGCGTCAACTTGACACATAGGGTGTCACCCAGGTATTGAAGTACTTCCGGGTCGTTGTATCCTAGGAAGCAGTTCTTTGAAATTTGAAGTTCCCAATTTGAAGCCATCTCTACTTTGACTTGTTAAACATTTTGTGTCATTTCTGATGTCTTTAACAGTTCTTTTGTTCGTGTGTTTTTTTCAGGACTACATTTCTGGTCGGAAAGCTATTCCAGACTGGCGGCCATGACAGATGTGGGTTGGAAATCATAAAGAGTGACTGAGTACTTTGATATGTAGCAAAGAAGTTCATTGTTGATGATAGTGTTTCTTTGTGATTTATTGAATACGATCAGAAATACAGAGCTCTCAATGCTGTAAACTTTTTGTTGTGAAATTCGCCGCTGAATCCATTTACAAAAGTGTTTGTTTTACTATACAGCAAAGAAGGAGAAATTGTACCGGGCCGACACCACAGAGTGAAAGTTGGTGCATATTTCATTAAATCAGTCAAATTAAGCATTTCACTTTAGGTAAAATATGCAGTTTAAAGTCGGTAGAAAGCTTTCATTTGTCATGACTATTTTAATTTTAAGATACATATAACGGGATTATTCTATAATGAGCAGTATCAACATGGAAAAACTTCAATGAAGCGACTTTATGAAACACAAAGGACTTCAATTACCAAATCGTTGAATCATGCCCCCGTCTTAGCATTAACAAAACTGAACCCCTACTTAGCAATTACATAAATCTGGCCCCGGAAGCTATGTAAGGCTCTTATTTTGTAATTTCTTAAGGTGTATATGTCGCGAGAATATTCATACAACTATATGTGTCGCAAAGTAGTCTTTTTCGGTCTTTTAAAAGGTTAATTTATTGAATTTACGAAAATGTCCCCCGTCTTAACATCATTAACTTTGTTCACTTCAGTTGCGCGGTTGCACTTTAAGAGAAAACGAACGGACTTTGAAACAAAAAACTTGTAGCCGAGTGTTGGATTTTTATGTAAGACGGCACTCATCCATGTTTCCCTTTATTTGAACAAGTTGGTTAAAAGCTATTTTAGAAAATGTCACTTTTATCGAGGAATCCGCCATGTTTTTGGCACCCCAGATTAGCGAAAAAGTCAAGTGGTACATGCACCCTGTACAATGCGAATGAAGCGTCAGCAATTGACAATAACAATTTAAAATGCATCTTGAATTTAGGCACGGTGGTTTCTTTTTCTTCTGCATGTCTTTGGTGAATTAATCAATATAGGTTAATTTAAAGGGGCCGTTTCATAAAAATAAAAATTGAGATAACAAAATATGCAAACACAATAGGCGTACATTTGTTTCCAGATCTAGTTTCTACATGAACATAAGAAAAACAATGATTTTAAACTATTTATCTAAGAAATAATATATCCCAAACAGTAATTTGTCATTGAATAAAATCATTGTTTGAAGATTAGATGCGAAAGAATTAGGCCTAGCTCTATATCACGAGGGCGCGCGCAACCCTCGTGATATTATAATAATACAGCGGGTTCGGGGTTATTCGGCCGTTTAATTAATTCAATACCATATGGGGAACATTCTAGTTTCGATTTCGTATCTAGTGAGTCTAAATATAGATCGGACTGTCCCGCACATTTTCAGGGGTTAATTGGGGCAAAACATTGTAAGAATTGATAACCAGTCAATGCAAGAACTGTCTAGTACCGTCGTCCCATGTCGGCCGTTTTCGATGCTGGTCGGCCACACAGTCGGGTTTCACCGGCTGTGACAAAGTTTTTTTTAAAAAGACAATGCTGTTTTGATAGAAAACGTAATAATTGTTTAATGAATTAAATTAAGCACTCAAAATTCTTTTGAAACATATCTACGACATAAATTCGCGGGAACAAACACGAAGAACATGTCACATGCTGTAAATCCTTTAAAAATTAATGCCGAATCAATTTCAGAATTTAAGAATGTAGACAAAGTAACAGAAGTAGCTTGGTCAGTATCCTTAATCATTTAAGATAGTGACCATGCTCTATGTGAAACTTCTATTACTTTGTCTACATTCCTAAAATTTGAAAAATCTAATCAACAATAGACACACACAAATAATGTTAGCTGTTCGTCATTCAATTTCAACACAATTTCACACAAATGCAACACATGCCAAGTAAACTCTGGAACACCGGATTGTTGGGTTAAACGTACGTCACACTGACACAATGGCGACTTGCCTGCTTTTGATGGTGGAAAAAGGCCCCCGGGTAACTGGGTGAAGGGCAAGTGGTTGCGACCTCAACTACTTGGCCACGGAGGCCCGCGGCCGGCCCTTTGCACACTGGTTACTACCTAAATGCCGACTCGTATATAAAAGACAGAAAAATAATGAAATATTTTTTTTTCATAGAATTGGAGTTGTCCCAAAGATTAATGCGACCGGCCCTCAATACCCACAAACGTATTATTAGGCTAAATTTTCTAAGGAATTCATTTGTGTACATTTACAGATCAAAACACACAAAGTAGAAGTTATAATATGTTCTTTTCATATCTGGACAAATATGTAGATCTATAATATGAATTAAGGCACCGCGTAGCACGGGGATTTATCTTATATATATCAACTTACAAAGAAATAGTTAACACTCAAAAGAAAGTAAAAACCTCGCTCTTTAATTTACATTTAGTGTCATCATACCTCTTACAGCGAATATCATACTTTGCAAAATTTATGGGAAGCCGTGACGGTGACGTAAGTCACCGCGTTCTCGCACTGGCTCTAGGAATTTTGTTTGTTTGCACTCCTCGCAGGAACTTGATGACCTTTACACTTCCTTGCTGTTTTAAAAGTGTTTTTCAGTTGCATGTACAATTTGCATTACGAAAAAAGACATAAAAGAAGCATGTTGGCGCGGTTTACGAATTTTTGTGACTGATTCGGGGTGCACGAATAATCATGCAGACAACCAGTCTGCGGCGTGTACAAAAACCGGAACCGGAAAATATCGAAAAATTTGCCTCAGTAGGACGGATTACACCAAACCGGAAGTGACTACTCAGTGCTACATGTGAAGTAGTCCAAAATGTAGTTCCATGCTACAGATGAAATCTGGTATAATGAGTGACATGAGGAGGTGACAGTTAAATTTTTGGCTTATGTTTATTGCTTATAGTATTGAGAATAGATCTAGACAATTTTCATTGTAAATTTCTTGGAATAAGTTTTATTCTTTGCGAAAAATGTCTACCTACGCGTAACTGCTAAACGGCTGTTTTCATGGGGGCATTTTTAGAGGGTGATGTTTCTCAGAACAGATTATTTTTCTTATATTCAACATAACATGTCAATATTTTTCTATTTTTGATAAGAAGACATGTTATACTAAATGACCATATACGGTTTTCATATCACTGAAATGCTCTAAAGTGCTGAAAATGAGGTCTGAATGTTTTGTTATTAATATGAAATAAATAAGGAATTGAATTGGTAGAATGTAACCTATAAGTTGTGAAGGGGTAAACAATTAAACTTGTCTAGATGTGACTGTAAACAGGCTAGCTGGGCCAGATTATGATAGAAGATGACAATTTCAGTGCAATTTAGCAGAGAAAAAGAAGAAAAACTAAAAATGTTTCAAAATCACTGTTTTGGGTGTATCTTTTTCAAAAAATGCATATTTATTGACTAAATATTGGTATGTTTTAGGTGTCAGGGGTGAGTTTGGGTATATTTTACAGTAACAGTGTGTGATTTGAGTGCACTTTATGGTAAAACTTGATAAAATATGGCACATGGTCAGCTTTTAACGAGAATTTTCAAGAATTCTCTCCCTTAATTATTGACTGTGTTAAAGCAATTCCCTTCATATTGGATTGTCTCCCTTAGATTAGCTAAAGCCATGACCCAAGTCAATAATTCTTTGTCATGGATTTTGCATTGATCTAAAATTTTGCTTTGGGTTATACATGGAATTTAAGGTCGCATGTTACTCCATAGAAACTACAAAACATGTAGCCTTTTTTTATAAATCATGTTGTTTATAGATTCATATAGAAACATTATTCTTGTAAAGATATAAAACATTTCTAAAAAAAAAGAAACTATTATGTTAGCTTGTGATATTGCGAAATTCGTGTTGTCATGTAACAGAAAATGAAAACATTATATAATTTCTTTTCCTTTCTTTTCTTTTGAAACTCTGAATGTCGCTAAACATTGAAATCCGAGAATTATTTCATAAACGAGCTTTCCCACAAAAACTTGCATAATAGTTTTTCCTCGAGAAAAACGAAACTTGTGTGAAGATACATGTACATGTATTCCGATTTTGTTTGAATGTTCTTGTCCATATAACGGTACTTTTGTTTGACTTTCACGCCTAGAAGTTTACTCTTTAAAACGTGATAAAATAAAGTAATAAACTAAACAATACTGTATTTGACAGGCAATGGCAAAAAAAAAAAATTTTTCTTTTTAGAAAACACACATGTTAGTAAAACACGCACACATGTTTTATTAACTGGCCTTGATCCTAGGTTTTCCATAGAAATCAAAGAAAGAAAGAATCTATTAATTATGAATCAAGTTTCTGATTTTCTTATCAGCATTGGTGTATGTGTATCATTGAGATCCGAACTCATCTTTTTTTTTTTAAATTAGCTCTGATTCACCTTGTTTACTTATCTATAGTGTCTAAGTTACCGTCTTGTATAATCAATGATATACATATATCAAATATGCCATTCAGATATGTGTTTGTACTTACTATACAATGCAATCATGAAATCATATTTATCCGTGAAAACTAAAGTCTTCGGCTGTAAAGGTGGCTATTTTGCATGCTTTCCACGAACAAACTGTGACAAAAATGTAGGTCGTACTAAAGAGATAATCCTACCGTGCAAATTCACGGAAAGCACGCTATTATAATGTTTTTTTGTGTTTTTTTTTCAAGCTTGGTTTTCATTTCATTGCGCGTCTGTTAATTTCATCCTTTCTTTGCAAAGCGTGGAAACCATGCTGTGTCTTTTGTTTAAATAAATGTACACATTCTCTCCCCCACTCACCAGCTTTCAAGGAGCGCCTAATTTGCAAATTACACCATTTCATAAGAAAACTATTCCTTGGCGTAGTTTTTCTCCTGTCGTCGAATGTTTCAATATTCCAAAGATTTTAGCTTTCAGTCAGAAAAACTGTAACCTATGTTGATTCGTATTGTTCTCATAAACAGTTTGGTTAAAAATCAAAGCTCTGTTCTATTCTGTTCTGTTCATTTCTTTTCTATTTTTTGACTATGAGACAATTATGAACATTATTATTTCAAAAGACTATATTGAATCGTACGTCAATTGTTGGTATATGCAGTTCCGTAACTCGTTACATCGTTTAAGTTACATCAGAACTTTAAGAAATCCACAAGTTTTTATTTCTTGATACACTTTGAAGTTAAATGGAAGCAAGAAGCCTTTACCATATTACACTTTTAATAATACTATTGTATTGTTTATAAAGTCACGAATACCTACATATGTGATAATAAATTGTCATGCTTTGTAAAATATAATTTATTTGCCTCTAAAGTAAAAGAAATCGAAAAATTTAGTGATTTTCACTATATGTTTAATATAAGTGTGGTGATACTTTTAAACACAATTGGAAGCAAGAAGATGTTAAGTCAGAATAAATATTTTCACATCAAATTGAAGAGAAGAAATTGATGTATTCTGTCATATCTGGTAAAATATTCACAAACCAAAACACATATTTGAAATTAATCATTGAATATAAATTTCCTATATAATCTATTGCTCAAAGTAATATCAGCAGGGAAACCAATATTGAATATCGGATAATTTTCAAGGGGGACAACCTACTACGATAAGCCAGTGGAATATAATAAAAGCTGGGGATGAAAAATAAGCTCAAGCAAGGAAAGGTGGTCAAAAATAATGCTGCGACAGCTTTTTTCCAGGAAATTTGGAGCGCTAGCATACGTTACTGAAAAAGCCATAAAACCTTGAAAATTGATTGTATCAAACTGAAACTGGTATTCTTTTTCATGCATTTAGGTTACTGGTACAATTTAAGTGAAAATAACACATTTTGAGTATGAAAAATGTTTCTTTAAGGACGGATTACACCAAACCGGAAGTGACTACTCAGTGTTACATGTGAAGTAGTCCAAAATGTAGTTCCATGCTACAGATGAAATCTGGTATAATGAGTGACATGAGGAGGTGACAGTTAAATTTTTGGCTTACGTTTATTGCTTATAGTATTGAGAATAGATCTAGACAATTTTCATTGTAAATTTCTTGGAATAAGTTTTATTCTTTGCGAAAAATGTCTACCTACGCGTAACTGCTAAACGGCTGTTTCCATGGGGGCATTTTTAGAGGGTGATGTTTCTCAGAACAGATTATTTTTCTTATATTCAACATAACATGTCAATATTTTTCTATTTTTGATAAGAAGACATGTTATACTAAATGACCATATATGGTTTTCATATCATTGAAATTCTCTAAAGTGCTGAAAATGAGGTCTGAATGTTTTGTTATTAATATGAAATAAATAAGGAATTGAATTGGTAGAATGTAACCAGTAGTAACCAACAAACAACACTGCTCTTGAAAAGCATGGGAATCCAGTCTGAAATTTTCTAGCTTTTTTTTCTACCTGCAAATTGACAAGTTGATAATCAACAATAAACAAGATAATAAACAAGTTGACGAATGAATTATAAACTCGATGGATGCCAATTAACACTAATTAGAGCAAATTAAGTGGGATCTTTAATGCGTGATTTCTTCTTATTAAAACAATTATTTATACAATCAGTCATGTATATCGGTATATAACATTTTATTGTAGATATCAAAATAACATTTAAAGTACTTTTTTTCTCTTAAATGATTTTTTTTGTGCAAGTGTCCGAGTTGACAAGAATTAAAAAAATTTCGTCGGCCTTCCTCGGCCACTCTAAAAATAGATTTGAAACATCTTCAACCTCCATCAAGCGTTTACGAACATAGATTATACGATACTGATTGATAAGATTGTAAACTCGATTCCTCGAAACTACATTTTGTTTGACCTTGAAATTTTAATAAATTATACATGTCGAATGTTAAATATAAGAGTGTTTCTGCCCAGTGGCCGGTTACTGCCGACGGCCGGCCAGACCCGAACCCGCTCTACGCATCTAAACGACAAACAATGATTTTATTCATGAGCAAATCACTGTTTGAGATATATTATTTCGATTCTAACACGTTATCAAGAATTATTATGAACGTCCTTGACGGTATCTAGATCTATATCAAATATATGCCTGATTTCTGTTAATTTCTTTTCCAGCGCGCCGCTATGCCGTCTAACGCTATGACGTAATAATTGTGACGTCATAAATTGTTGAATAGTAACACACTGTTTTCAGCCTTCTTTGTTTAATTATATTATGTCACTAATACAGGTTTTCTCATGGAACGGCCGATATATAAAAAAGCTATTTAAAACGTTACCATCGTTATAAATAGGCTACGTGAACTGATATATAAATGGTGCAAAAGGATGCGTTCTCGTTAATTAAAAAGTTTTCTAGTAGATCTACAAAGTCATAAAATTTTATTCAAATAGCTCTAGTTCTTATATTTTAAGACACTGCAATATTTAGCTTTACTATAGTGTACTACTTATGGTTTTAACTATTCCCATGTTGATAAAGAGTGTGCAAAATGAGACAATAAAATATCTTGATAAATTAAAGAATATATAAAAACCCAATAGTTTACCTTGTTGAATAACTATGGCTATATGTAGGACATGGCAACCTAGCCTCATCATTCACACACAAAACTGAAAATATACAATACAACGAGTGAGCTACGTACATCTCTATATTTGGCAATAAACTGAAAAGGGAACACATATCATATAAAGGCCTTTAATTTTTATCTATAACTCTTTGATATAATGCATAGATAACTGTGGTGATAAAAAGTTATTACCAGGCCGAAATTACTTCTATTATCAGTGTTATACGCAACAATACCTTTGTTAAATAGAACACAAGCTGAATCCTTAAACAGGTACAAAAATAGGTATCATCTGTAGCATAAAGTGATAAATAGCGCTAAATGCAGTGTCACCTTTATCTATAAATGGAACTCTGGCATTTGTATTTGTCACCTGATGCAAAAAGGAAGTTGTATGAAATAGACATAAACACTCATAGGGCCATTGATTTGATGACTTATTTTATACCCCATGTGCAACGTATATTCAAATACTTATTTCCTTATGGAAGCTTTATTCGAAGGCATATATGATAGTCTAATAATTAAAAGTATCAAATAAACGCACACTCATATATAAATGCAATTATGGAAAACATGAGTGATATTTGACAGATCGTATTTATTTCCTTTTATTATATATTGATGTGACGTTTATTCTAATGTAATAATGTCCCATGTCTGGATGCTCCTATCACGTTAGAACTAAAATCTCAAGCGTTTCTTATGCAATTAGTGCAAAATCAATATAATTCCGCCAAATCCCCTTTATTGTGCGAGCTCATGTAAGTTTCTATAGGAAGTAAATAAATAATGAAAGAAATCATTAAAGCAAACAAGTATATTTCTCCTAAACAAACAGTTTCCATTCTACAAGTTTGTTTTGAAACTTATTCCGGAAATAGTCATATATGATATTGATTCGGATGCTTGAATAGTACATAAAGCTTAACAAAATAGAAACTCTTGAAGCATTTTAAAAACAGGAAAAAAAACCCAGACCAAATGTCTCATTTAATGGGAGTGGAAGAATTTGCTTAAGGAGAAAAATAACTGTGGATCTAACAATCTAATTGAAGATTTCATATATGTTATTAAATTTGATATGGGATGGAAACATTTCAAACATATTTCTTGCATACATTCTACAAGTCTACTTGATTCCCTACGTCTATTAATTTGCACCAGAGAGTGACTGAAAAACAGGATTCCAGGAAACGCAGTATTTATATCGCTAACCGTATGGTCAATCAATAAATTAAGCATAGAGGGATGTGATACTTATAAGCTGATACATGAAAAGAAAATTGTCTTTATCTAATTCGGTTAATTAAAAATATTTACAAATTTCTTCATGTTCCTGGAGATTTAACAACTCTGAAAATATTTGAATGGCAATCATGTAATGAGGTGACATACCACACATTGTCTTCCTTTAACATACTGAGAGAGGTTAAACGCAGGACGTAGATTACAAATAAAACTAACGGTCAAATAACCAGAAGAAATATTTTCTGGAAAATGAATTTGCTTAGTGTTGTTTGCTATAACAGAAACCATATATGAAAATCACAGAAACCATATATGAAAATAACACAAACAGCTATAAATAAAATCTGTGAAAAGATCCTTTGGAAACATAGAACGCTACAAAGACACGGTTTGGGTCTGTTCATGCACGCCCTCCTAGCACCGGCTGAAGTGAAATTCTATTGTAGTAAAAATTAATATTCTCCATGGACCCAAAGGACCAAAAAGTATAACAACTGATTTAAACACACGAACTAAGACAGTATTTAATGGCAGTGAACTTCAATCAGCAAAATTAATGTCATACAGAATAATAGACAAAAACGATAAAAGTCATAAACTGAAATAGTTTTAGGAAAAAAACTGAACAGTTAACAGTATATTTTTTTTCTTTTGATCCCCGTTAGTTTACATATGTTCCTAGTTTCTATAAAAGACCAAATAAAACTGAGACTGCTAGAATTGATTGTAAGTTGTGTAAATTTCAAAAAATATTCTATTATACTAAACATCCCTTAGTTATACACAAATAGGAAAAATAAACGAAAGTGACTTCATTAACAAAAAAGTTCGAATATTACAAAACTGTAAGAAAATCCATTATAGTGTCACCGAGGAATATTACAAAGCAAACAGCAAACTGATATACATGCAACAAGTTTAATGGTGACTGTATTGATTACAGAAAACGGTGTCAGCAGACAGCATGTAAAATGCCTTGGAGTCTATAAACATCAAAAGACGCTTAATTACAACAGGTTACATTTAGGTCATGGAATGAGTCGCGTTAATGTTAGTAATGCCCCCGGAATTTCTGAGAAATAAACTATACAGCTATAACTATTTACACCACTATTGTACAAACCCTCCTACATACTAAGGAAACATTGTAAACAAGTGTCAGAATGAAGTATTGTCATGCAATACAAAGTCCCCAACTGAAGGCACCTAATTTTCTCTACTGCAGTACATGTATAACATAATGAACTGATATCTGTCGATGATGTATAAACAATATTGTAGTATACTGGTTGGGAACCATTTTCCGGACACATTTTCATATTTCGGCTCCATTATTCCCTAAAAAAATATTTTACATAAATGAAGTTCATACTGCACAAACTTTAGCTCCTTCCGCATCCGATGTTGTAATCAGCATCACGTTGTGATGTAAAATATGGGTTCCATGGGGCCTCAAATGAGGTCACTAAAATAAGTTATTTTTCCCGTCAGGTAAACCAGTATCCGGACAAATATTTTGACGGTGTTTTGTTGTTAATTTGATATCAAAATAAGTAATTAAACTATTTCTACACATTTCTTTATCATTCATCTCTTCAAAATTGCACATGAAACATAGTCCGACGTTCAATAGCAGCTACGAAAGCAAACCGAGGTTGACTATAAAAAAACTCGAATTTCGTCTTATACGAATTTTTGATAATTCCAATAGATATAGAATAAAATTAGTGCAAAAATCAACAGCCCTGCATCTTACGTAACTTTTAGCGTGAAATTAAAAGTAGAACATGTTATCAGCAGACAATCATTATGCAGTTTGATTATTTCTTCCCCACTTGATACCTCGGCATGTGTGAACTATTGCGCATGCGCAATGCTATCTTCATGCCCCATTTAGACAGAAAGTTGTTTTGTAAACGCAGGTAAGTTATCATCAAAACCCCAAACATTATACAGCCTTATAAAATAGTGGTTTGTTGTAGACATGAAGAACAAACATCTAAATGATCTAGATGAAACAATTACATGAATAACAACGAAATAAAGCCGATATTACATGTGTCCGGAAACTGGTCCTGTCCGGAAAATGGTTCCCAACCAGTATATACAATATGTTATAACAAACCACTTGGATTAAAATTTGCATATATAAAAACATACAGTTGTTTTCATAATTATGGATTTTTTTGGCCGATTATAAAAAGTTATCATATAAGTAAAACAAAAATCTATATATATATAATATAAGTCCACAAGAAACTCTTGACCAGGTAGAGATAGTTCAAAATACACCTGATAATTGGATGTAACATGCATGTTGTACCAAGGAAATGTGTTCTCGATTTTTCCCTACAGCCAGTAATAATAAAGTTACAATATAATCTATTTATAGTAAAACAAAGGGATGTAATTCTAAAAACAATGGTGTCTCATGGTGGTGAACATCTGTGCCAATTTACATCAAAATCCTTCCATGCATGAAGAAGAAATGCTCCGGACAAAGTCATTCCTAAATTTGATCTTTGACCTCTAAGTGTGACTTTGACCTTAGACCTAGGGACCTGGTTCTTGCACATGACAATTCGGGTCATGGTGGTGAACATTTGTGCCAAGTTACATCAAAATCCCTCTATGCATGAAGAAGAAATGCTCCGGACAAAGTCATTCTTGTATCTGACATTTGGCCTCTTAGTTTGACCTTGACCTTAGACCTAGGGCCCGGGTTTTGCGCACGACATGTTGTCTCATCCAGGGGAATATTTGTGCAAACTGATATTTAAATCCTGTTTTGCATGACAAAGTTAAAGACCGGACAGTTAAAAAATACCGTTGACCTTTGATCTCCAACAGTGACCTTGACCTTTAAGCTAGGGTTCTGGGTTTGGACAGGATATGTCGTCTCATCATGGGGAACATTTATCCCAAGAAATATTATAATCCCTTGATGGATGACAGAGTTCTGGACCGGACAGGAAAAAAAGCACTGTTGACATTTGACCCCCAATTGTGACCTTGACCTTTGAGCCAGGGGTTCGGGATTTGCGCATAACACGTCGTCTCACCATGGGGCACATTTGTACCAAGTGATATTAAAATCCTTTAATGACTGTCAGAGTTATGGACCGGACACGAAACAGACCCTGTTCATGCCATGTTTACATTTGACTAGCTAGGGGTCTGAAAGTTGTGCATGACACATCGTCTTATAATGAGGTACATTTGTGCCAAGTATTATTAAAATCCCTTCATGGGTGGCAAAGTTATGGACAGGACAGGAAAAAAAGGCCCGTTGACTTTTGACCTCTAATTGTGATCTTGACCTTTGTGCTAGGGGTCTTGGTTTTGCGCATAACACGTCGTCTCACCATGGGGGACATTTGTGCCAAGTAATATTAAAATCCATTCAAGGATGACAAAATTATGGACCGTACACGAAATTGCGGACGGACGGACAGACGGAATGACAGAATGACGGAATGACCGGAAAACGCATTCCTATAGTCCCCGAAACTGGTTTTCAACCAGTAGGGGACTAATAAGGCAAGCTGAAAAAGAACTAGTAAAATGTCAGAAGAATAACAAAAAACTGAATGTCAACAAAACAGCAGTATACGTAAGTTAACGAGGGAAGTAAGTAAATGAGTTTTGTTGTTCATAAAATACGTTGTACAGAGGAGGAAGGGATTCAGCCAATAGAATGGGTGTGCATACTAAAGACACGTGATCTTGTGAATCTTTCCCTTATCTAATACTGAAATCCATGCGAAGTGAATGTTCATTTCAGCATTAGGATACACAAAAGTTAAAATGCAATTTACTAGCTTGTAAAGGTTATTTCCCTAATGCGTGAGAGAATTAATGGAGAACGAGAAATTATTTGCTTTCAAGTTATCTTGCAAACTCAAACATGTAATGATTTCATGTCTGAATGTGTGTTCAATATAATGTCCATTTATTATTTATCAAAGAAAGAGAAAGGATCGTAGAGCGAATTCCTATTTCTTAATACTGAATCACTGGCACCAGAACAGAAAGAAAATGCCTCTGTACATGTTATACCTTACCCCTAGGTATTCTATAAGAACCATGGTCATGAAAGGGAAAATATACTAACCCGTTTCAATCCCGCATTTCATACCTAAAGCACGCAGTCCGGTAAATGTGTACTATGGATATCAAACAAGTGGTAATTTATCTTCAATTCTAACATGATCCGATTCATTTTCTTATTAAACAAAGAAGGCAGAAAACAGTGAATTATAATACAACAAATCACTGTTCTGACGTCACAGTTATTACGTCATGGCGTCAAACGGCATAGCGGCGCGCTAGAAAAGAAACCGATTGAAAACGGGCAAATATTTAATGAATGTCGTCAAGGATGTACTTAAAAATCCTTTTAAACGTGTTAGAATCGAAATTATATATCTCATCGAGTGATTTGCTCTTGAATAAATCATTGTTTGTCGTTCAGATGCGCATTACTATATCACTCGGGCTGCGCCCTCGTGATATAATTCCTTCGCATCTGAACTCCAAACAATGATTTATTCAACGACAAATCACTGGATGAGATATATTATTTCTTAATTGTGTACCGGTCACATTTCTTCAATACTTCTTATCTTACAAAACAATGCGTAGTTTAAAGTTTATTCAACGTTACACAAATAACTTGCTTGACCTTCCCTGTTCCGTTCTAGATTACAAAACCATTCTGATTGGCTGTTGTGAAAATGTATGTCCATCGTCATTTTACTACATGTGTTCGCTAATATGTGAAAATGCAGCATAAATGTGCAAAATGAATAAAATAAACAGAACAGATGTAGACCAATGTATGATTTCAAATTAAAAATCATATAGGTCTACAAGATGAATTTCATTCATCATTTCGAGTTTTAGTGTAAAATTGTGATTTTTTTTTAAATTCTGTTTTTGTTTGTTTACGTTTCGCCTAACATGTGCACACTGCCGTGACCTCTAGACCGGATGTTCATTAGGGAAGGTCATGCAAGTTTTTTCTGTAACGTTGACGAAAGCATAAGATATGTTGATAATCTCAGCAATATGGAATATTGAGACAATGTGACTAGTGCACGTTGGAAGATAAATTATCGCTTGTTCAATATACTAGGTACCCATTCACCGAACTGCGCGTTTAAGTTGAGAAATGTACGATTGAAACGGGTTAGTGTATTTTCCCGTTCATGACCATGGTTCTTATAGAATACCTAGGGGTAAGGTATAACATGTACAGAGGCATTTTCTTTCTGTTCTGGTGCCAGTGTACTGAATACTTACGGTATCGCAATAAATGTAAAACATAAGCAATATATGTTGTGCAGCAGAAAAATCTATTTATATATCAAGTTATACAGCTTAGTAATCTATTATAATATTTTCTATTCTTATTTTTAGCTTCATGTCCAACAGAGAGATATTGTCCATAGAAATTTATAGAGAGAAGCTAAGCGGACGTCGTAAACATATAAATGGATTAGCCAACACACGATCCGTTACTTTTCCAGCCTTGCTTTTGGTACAGACAAAGATAGATGTTATATTATAAAACACTGTACTTTTCTTATCATTCGTAGCTTTTGTATTTCTATGCGTGCAATATGATAAAAACTGAAAAAAAAAAGACAATAACAAAAATTTTGTTTTAACAGAGTGTGAAGCTGCAAACTAGCTCTCTATGACGTAACTGTCGAAGATCGTTTCCAATGATCTTGTTTGGTATTTGTAGTAAATAATTACTTAAGTTGTACGCGTTGGTTGCAGAAAATAAGAATAATCCAATAAATGAAAATACGCATCAGTTATTCATTACATACTACCTCTCAACCGGGGATCTTATCAATTAAAACATTTTAGAGCGAAAGAACACCAAACTTATTACATATAAAGCACGTTTCCATACAGTTCCATGCAAAAAAAAATTAATCACGAGGTATTTCTTCACAAACACAAATGTTAGTATTTCGTCAAACTCATAAAACACATTTGAGCAATAAGTACCGGTTGTGATTCACACATGCACGTTAAACAACTTTGTTCTATTCCTTATTTCAGCTAAATATTTAGAACGACATTTCTTAACTTAATGTTCTCGGATAACATTTTCTGATGAATTGTGACATCATAGGTTATGCGGTTTGCAAAACATTTTCCTGGGAAAACGCTATGCTAAATAGAGGACATTATATAAATTACAAACGAGCTTCAACTCGTCATAATTTTTTCCGAAAGATATTTGTACGAACCTTTCTTTTCAAAACATTAATTTAGAAAGTATTTCAAAATAAGCGATAGCTATCCTTTTTTGCACCAGACAAAATGCGCGTTAACAATGTTCATAATTAGCACAACATATAAACTGACTTGCTTCCTCGGAATCTTGTCCTGCAAAACTGAATTAACGTAAATGAAAAAGTAAGTGATAAATAATCATGACATAAAATTTAAAAGCAAAACGAAAAAGAAGTTACTTCACGACTCGTTATACATTAATACTGTTTTTGCTTGTTTTCGCTTGAAATTAATGTGAAGTGCCTTTATGGATAAGTAATGTGGAAACTGTTGCTGCCGCCGAGCCCCCTTTTGTCCCGTTACATCTTCTTATCTGGTAGTGTTACTTAAATTGATATTAAGTTTACCCAGACTTATATTGTCGGTCATTACAATACCTAACAACAATACATGACCTCCCTTCTGATGTCAACAGGACATGAATCATTTGTTATCACCAGTTGTCATGTTTACTTTGTAATTAACATGCTTGTTTACGCATATTTTCATGCAGATTAATTACGTTATACAATTGTAAACTAGATCTTAAATGTTGAAGGATGTTATGGATGTTTGTTTCCTTATTTTGTGATTCGTGCATTCCATTTTTATCCGACCACCACAAACAAGCATACCATCCAAAAGTATCAATGCATTCGTGTTTTCCGTACGTGAGCCCTTGGCCATTGTAGGTCCCGTAAAAGTACGAAACATAGTTACTGGCAAGATGCAAATAATAGCAAAGCATAAATGTTGCCACGAGGCAGTATATCCTTGAGACAACACACAGAAATTTCATAATTTTAGTAATAAATTAAAGAAAAACGTTTAGCTATTCCTGTTCAGTTTCCATAAAAATGTTTCCATGCCGTCTTGAGAAGAAACGTGATTTTTATGGCTAAAAGCGAATCAAATTATACATTCACGGAGATAAGTTATTATATCAAGTCTGGTAGGTTATTATCAGCAATCCAGCAAATCTGATTTACGAAATTGCTAAAACACTCCCTCACTTTTTTTCTGTTACCAAATTGTACACGAATGATTGATTTACTCATTCGCAACGATCATTAGGCAAAGAAGTAAAGTTAATTCTGTATCGTACATTAAGATGGATGGACGAGCATGTCAAACCTCTGGCACCTACGCAACAGTGATTGGATTAGTGCTTTCCTTCAATACAACCTGACCGTTCTAGTCGGTGGCATTTTTTAAACTTGTAATTCGTTTGTACCATGTTGTTTAATTTGTCTTATTCTTCCATAATTTTGTCCGTCTATTCCCCTGAAGATTTACATGTCTATATAAAGTATTGCTGAACTCGTAAAAATAAAAATGCAGAGTGAGCGAGTTCAATGTCGATCTGATATGGTCACATGATGAGAGTTGGCGTAGACCACGTGCTATTTCAGTAAATCTATAAACAGTTTTTATTTTGTTCAAGAGAATAGAAGTTTATCAATGCCAATCTTTTTATATCGATCTAGTGTCCATGGATTATTCATGAAGAAGTTTGAGTTATTAATGATGAAAACTAAATGTAATCGTCTTTCTCACCTGAAGTGCTATGTAAAAACTTAGTTTACTTAATACGGATAGGACAAAGGGATATATCGAAAAATAAGGAAGAGTCTATGCAATATGATGAAGACTACAGAAGTGGCATGAAAAAAAATACCCTGCAGGTTAAAAGAGCACCTTCCAAGTAATCACAGGAATAAAATACGAAAATAAATACCTTAAAGCTTATTTTGTACTGAAATGCAACCGCATTTCTTTAGTTACCTTCCCTAAAATGAATTCTGACTTTTTATTTAAATTTCATAGACCTTTGATATTCAATATATATATATACGAATTATTCTAAGATCAATATAAACATTGCATTTTATAAGCAAACAGAAAACTGTTTTCTAAAGCATTTGCTTCACAAAGTTTGTCTGACAAACCTACGTATGTACCCCGGCTGAAGAATGAAAAACACTTACTTGAAATATAAAAGTGCTAAGTATATTTGTCAGCTCTGTTTTCTTGTGTTCTCTACAAATACAGATTATTGCCAAAGTATATATTTAAAATCATATAACAAGTATATAACTTTATAACACCTATATTTTGAAGATTAAAGAATGTAGAAAAAATCTAAATACATTGAATGAAAAACGGTGTAACAATAACATGGAGAGAAAGATATGCATTGTTTTTCAGTCGTATAAATGTTGGCATATAACTGACACAAAAGTTTGTTTAATTCAAGAATTTCTATTGGCAAAATGCAAATGATTCTGCTAAACACAGAACAGGTCAACAAGTATTATGCATTCATAGATCAACAATTTTTGTCAGATCCTTACGTGTAATAAATTCCAAACTACTGTATAAGAAAGGTAAAGAAAACAACAGCTAGTAAACTAAAATATTGTGAAATGTATGTGTATTATGTTGAAATTTCAATGAATCGACAGAATGACCCCCCAGGTCTTTTTAACTTTCTTCATACTTCATAGAAAAATAATTGTACATATACTGCGATTTATTTCGAATTTTTACATACCAACTTTCCTACCATTTTAAAGATAGAAAAGGCAAACTTTCATCGAAACAAAAAATATATTATTTTCATATACATGTATAGTGGTTTGCGGAACAGCAAGCACCTTTGAAACAGTCTCTGACATGTCATTAAAATTATAAAGCTTCATTGTCTTAACAGTAACTGAATTTACTTATACTCCGCATGAAATTCCGAAATGAAAATAAATTTGAGGGGAGGTTATCAAACAAAAGATCGTCTTAAAAGAAATGTTAGTATTGAACTTCTCAGTCAGAAAATATGTGTGACACTTTTACCTTTCAATTTATTCCATATACATCCACCATTTATATTACAGCGTTGTGTTGATAATAGATATGAATCTGATTTTCAAGCTGATTAATGTTCCTTTATATAAAAAGTTTTGTACATGATTTCGCAATGGTTACACAATTTACATCAACGCTGTATAAATTTAAGGTCACTCCTTTATCCGTCTCATTTTCCAGTAACACATTTCGAAACTTACTAAAAGCGGTAATATAAATGTTTCAAGTCCTTCCAAAGTATAAATCCTACCATTCATAAGCATAAAGTTTTATTCATCACTGTAATTTATTCAACCATATTATAGCATGTATAACAAGTTGGTAAATACATACGATACACTTCATTATACTGCATTGAGTAAATACTTCAGTTAAGCAGTCTTTTTTTTTATAATACACAACATTGATTCAAATAAACATGTTACGTGATTAAAGCTTTATGGTATTGAAATGATCTCTTACACGACAGGGTGTAGTATTGTTCACTAATGAAGGCATATTTTCTGTCTTATACAGAGCCACAGTCTGAGTTAAAATAACAAAGTGCATTATTTGAGTAGGTCACATATATTTCGTAAACACATTAAAGGTTCGCTAAATCCCGCTCACAAATAGATGTTACAAATAATATATTAATAGAATTTTTGTCGTAATAAGAAAACACTGAAGCACAACAGTATTTTACGAAAGACCGGTAGTGACATTTCAAATGAAACTTTTCACGATTTCCACTTCATGAATTGTCAACTTCACGATTTCAACTTCAGAATTTCACGATTTCTCGATTTAAAGATTTCACGATGTCATTAGTAATTTTTGCCTATGTTTTTGATCAAGGTACACCTGAATACGCTGTAGACAAAAAATGATTTCAAAATGGTAAAACTGTATTAGATAAACTGTCATACGTTGCCTTGGTTACGCACAGTAGTAAGGAAACATAATGTAATAATACATTCTCTGAAGTCAAAAATATAGAAGAGATATCCTTTACTCCGGATATAAAGCAGAAAAGTTGAGAGTACGAAAATAGACAAAACTGGAAAGAATGTAAAGACGAAGATTAACCCGGACAATTTTGGTAGGCGGGTACACTAAAACTTCAGTATTCTGTTTAATTATATGCTAAAACCTCATACTGAAACAATATGAAAAAATATGAAATCTAAAACAAAGCTTGAAAAGAATTATGAATTATTTCTAAGACCTGGAGCTTTCAACAGAGCACTACTTCAATACTTTTCTTGCAGATATACGCACTGCTTACTGACAGAGCACTATTTCAATACTTTTCTTGCAGATCTACGCACTGCTTACCGACAGAGCACTATTTCAATACTTTTCTTGCAGATCTACGCACTGCTTACCGACAGAGCACTATTTCAATACTTTTCTTGCAGATCTACGCACTACTTACCGACAGAGCACTATTTCAATACTTTTCTTGCAGATCTACGTACTTCTAACTGACAAAGCACAATTTTCAATATGATAATAAATAACAAGGAAAAGTATCAAATGAATGTGACAAGTACCAACTGTTTTTGGATAGGAAACAATTAGCTACAGCAAAAAGATGGAAAACAGCACGATCGTTTAAATAGGGGTAAAACCATATCTTGCCTCTTGTAAACGAAGGGATATAAAGGGGACATGCCACACAAGTGATATCAGACAGCTGCAATAGAATTTTAAACAGAATAGAACAACAATATTATAATTATAATATGGAAAATAATACGAACCACCAAGCGTTACAGGTACATTTTGTTATCCCTTATTATTCTGTTCCATTAAACACCTTAGTGTTCCCCTCGAGTCAATTGAGAAGTCATCTGTTGTACTTGAATATGTCATTTAATATATCATTAAATATCTCTTTTAATAAATCCATAAATGTATAGGAAACATGCTCTGGTAGTATTCAAGTATATAATTTAATATCATACTTGGTGTTATCTTAAACTTAACCTAAGGAAGTAGAAAGGTAAATTTCCTTTTTTGTTCTACACACATCAGAATAGTCTAAAACTACAAAAGCAACGTCTTCTTCTAGAAACAATGCTTCTATCTTATCTCACCATAAAGAAATCCAATATTCTAGTTATTTAAGTGTCTCATGGTCGCCAAGAATAATCACTAAACAAATGACAAATTAATACGCTAGCAACAAGTTTAATTCCGATTGTATTGATTATTGAAGCTCTGATAGTAGAGAGCCGGTAAATATATTGGAAAGTAATCCAACTAGAGTCTATAACAATCCAACGATGCTGAAATTATGACTGCCTGACTCAATGGTCTCGCTAGAATCGCTGGCACTGTTCAATACACATCCTAACTCCATTTCCAACTGAACCTGAATAACGCCATACTTTTATCGATATGACCTTACGAAGTACCTTCAATCGTGTCATTTGTCCAAAATAGAACGGACCGACTGATTAAATTTAGATAAAACGAAGAAAATACTCGTGTTCTTATAATCTGTCGCAATAACGACATACAAATCACTGTTTTACCAGTCAAACGTGCAACAACTCAGTACTGGAAAAGTTTAAGAATAAGGTTATTGACTCCTAGATGAAAATGAAAACATAAAATGTTTTCCGATGAATACGAATATGATTAGTCTTGGTATGCGACTCTTGGGAAATATATTCTCCTATAAAATATTTCTTCTTTGAACTAACATTGAAAATTGTCAAATTTGACAAATGTATATAAGGTAGAGAAAGATAGCCTTTAGAAGAAAACGAAAATATCAATATAAGGCTACCATTACATTTCGAATTTCAAGAGCTGCATTTCCTTTGCAATATTGAAGCTTTATTCCTACTATCTTATTTAAAACGTCAGCACTAGGAGTGGCATGTTTTTCTTTATAATTAGTGTATCAGATCATATGCAGATGAAATGTTTGTAGATCATCATTAATTTGCATCAGACAGCTGAGATCAGAAAATTATAGAACAAAATAGAAGACGTTTTATCAAGCGGATGCAATGAGAGTGATTTATGATGATTACTTCCTTGTTGTATAAGGTATCCACGAGAAAATTGTGCAGAATAGACATTATCTCACGTGCTGTTAGACATTTGTTACAATATTGACGCTTCTTAAGTTTGCGAAATCAATTTCAGAAGAAACTATTGAAAAAATGTAGAATTATAAATAAGTTTTAATATTTTCGATTATAATTATATGAAACCAAAATTTGATGACTAAACTTATTGCAGGTGTTGTCTGAAGAAAATACCTTCATGAATACAGTTATCCAATGCTCAACTTTTTCACTAACTGCTCTTTTTAGATATTTTACTTACCAAAATGTAGAAAAAGCCCCTTCAAATGTAATAGACTTTATTAAAAATATAAATTCTGTATGAACTACTCTTTTTAATTAAATGTCACGCAGTAGTTAAAAAAAAATCATCCAGATATTTAGTGGTAGTACACATCTATATTGTGTTTAGTTGTTCATGTATTTAGTGTGTTAACTATTTTAAACTTAATGTATAGTGCTGTAAATACACATAAACATGTTTGTGGCAACGTTAAATGTCGCAACGCCGCTAAATGTCGCAACCACCGTTAAATGTCGCAAGGTTGACGTTAAATGTCACAACCACCGCTAAATGTCGCAAAATCGTCTGCCGCTAAATGTCGCACCTTTAACGTTAAATGTAGCAAAAATTTGCCCACCGTTATATGTCGCAACACCAACGCTAAATGTCGCACAGCAAAATAAGGTAAGTTAAACAGTCTTCACAACTTAGAGATAAGACTAGGTAATGTATGCTTAATTTGGGAAGGGATGAATTGACCTTTCACTCTAATCTGCACGTTTGCTTTTCAGTGGTTCCGCACCATACATACGTTATATATTTCATATCTAAAGGTTTGAGCGCTAACGTGGTACTCGCCACAGTACTAGATTTATTTCAGGTCTGAACTATGTAATTCTATGGAGTCCTGTTTAGCTCATGAGACATTAAGCTCGCGCTCCGTATTGTCGCGCGTTGTATCGCATGCCTTCAGTCGACCTGAATTTCGTTACACAACAGGCCGGGGGCCAGAAATTGTTGATGGAGGATGGGAGTGGGGAGGGGGGTGGTGGGGGTGGGCACCAGTTTAAAACAAAAGCGTCACCGGCGACGTGCGGTAGGTACGGGGTTTCTCTGTCCGTATTTGTGGGAATGTTTTTTATATACAGGTATGATTGCCTGTGGTGCATTTTTGTCTATTTTTTAGGTACGTACTAGAGGGGCACTCCCCTTAT
Organism: Mercenaria mercenaria; assembly: GCF_021730395.1. Lineage (NCBI taxonomy): Eukaryota > Metazoa > Mollusca > Bivalvia > Venerida > Veneridae > Mercenaria > Mercenaria mercenaria. Next base: position 20,165,939 of record NC_069367.1, on the reverse strand, counting down.
TTTAGGTGGTTAGGGCCTTTTCCCATTGACAATGTTGAAATACAAGTATGGAATGCTGGATTTTTATTGCATTTTTTGTTCAAAATTTCTTAATTTTAAGGTACTGGAGGGGTACTCCCCCATTTTAAGGGATCAACGGTTCTTCCCCGTGGGGAATTTTGAAATATAAGTATAAACGCCTCAGGGGCGTTTTGGGTCTACATTTTGAGAAAATATTATTTCCAAAATAGCTGGGTGCAACTTTGAGTATAAGTCACTAGTAAGCCAACAAGGGTGGAGTTTGGGGTGATGGGGAATCGGCTCGCGCAACAATCCAGGCCTGTTTCACAACAGGATGTTTAACTACGCGACACGAATACTGTGATATGTACCAGCTGTAGAAAACGAAGATTTTCTAAGGTAACTATCAATCTTCAAAGGCGGAGAAAGGTCCTATGTGGCCCTCTGTACATTCTTTTAGATAAAGCGGGAATTTTGATATTATTTTACATTTAGTCTCTTAAAATTGTTTGGTTTAGTCTCATTCCCCTCATTATCCTACTTTTCCGCCTACCAACACATAACCCCCTCTCCTCCCCTCCCACTTCAAAAAATGTAAATATTTATATTTTCTATTAATTATCTTGGTGATGTGTGTTTGTGTCTTAGATTTCTGTGTCGTTATTCACCCCTTTTCCCACCCATACCAAACCCCCACAAACATACAACACTATTACAAAATCGTATTTAGTTAGAAGAAACCTCAGAATATTTCTGTCCTAAATCTGGCCCTATTACAAAATAATTTCACAAATATTTTTCTTGCGTGAATGTTCAAGCAAGGTTTGGAACTCAGGTGAGCGATCTAGGGTCAACAAGGTCCTCTTGTTGCTATACGTAACAGCACTTATCATTAAGATAATTATTTGTATTACATAAACCTGTTAATTTTTCTTCCCTCAAACAAGTAAATATACACAAGGAATTGATAGTCATAGTGTCAAATAGGAAGTGCGACGTTTAGCGTTGGTGTTGCGACATATAACGGTGGGCAAATTTCTGCGACATTTAACGTTAAAGGTGCGACATTTAGCGGCAGACGATTTTGCGACATTTAGCGGTGGTTGCGACATTTAACGTCAACCTTGCGACATTTAACGGTGGTTGCGACATTTAGCGGCGTTGCGACATTTAACGTTGCCACACATGTTATTTTTATGAAGAAATTGTTTGTATGTGGTACGCTTTGAAACGTTTTTAAAAATTTTGATTACTTAAGGTAAAAAATTAGAACTCGGCATTTGGTTAATAAATCATTGCTACAATAGTACATGGAATAGATAGAATATTATATATAATCATATAATATAGAATTTCCAGTTTCGAATGCTGCAATGTTTCAGACATTGAATAGGAAGGACACCGTGCATATATTTATGGCTGTTTGACATTGTATATAGTTTGATAAAAACTTGCGCGGGCAATTATCTAGTTTACTTGAACACCTCATAAAATATGCCAAAAATATTCGACAATGCCGCTAGTATTTATATATTAATTTGATAATTTGATATTCCAATGAATTCAAAATTAGAGGTTGTTGAAAACGGGTTTCCTGATATAATATAAGATAATATGGGTTTATGTCTCAAACATCGAGTAAACTAGAAAATGCTTTTATAACAAAGCACATGTCTCCCCAAATGCAAAGTCCTATAGACAAGAAGTCAATAGGGGTCAGGAGCGAAAGTCAAAGAGACACTGATGGTTGGCTGCAATGGGGATTATCTACTTGGCATGTCCAGTCATCCCGCTAAATTTCAACACTCTGGGCCTAGTGGTTCTCAAGGCTCCTGTGACCTTGACCTTTGATCAAGTGACCTCAAAATAAATAGGGGTCATCTACTCTGAATGTCCAATCATCCTATTAAGTTTCAACATTGTAGGTCAAGTGGTTCTCAAGTTATTTCCAAAAAATGATTTTACATGAACAGGCCACTGTGACCTTGACCTTTAATTGACTGACTCCAAAATCAATAGGGGTCATCTACTCTGCATGTTCAATCATCCTATGAAGTTTCAACATTCTGGGTCAAGTGGTTCCCAAGTTATTGATCGGAACTGGTTATCAATGTTCAGGCCCCTGTGACCTTGACCTTTAACGGAGTGACCCCAAAAACAATAGGGGTCATTTACTCTGTATGAACAATCATCCTATGATGTTTCAACATTCTGGGTTGAGAGGTTCTCAAGTTATTGATTGGAAATGGTTTTCCATGTTCAGGCCCCTGTGGCCTTGACCTTTAATAGAGTGACCCCAAAATCGTTAAGGGTCATCTACTCTGCATGACCAATCATCCTATGAAGTTTCATCATTCTGGGTCAAGTGGTTCTCAAGTTACTGACCGGAAATGGTTTTCAATGTTCGGACCCCTGTGGCCTTGACCTTTCACAGAGTGACCCCAAAATCGTTAGGGGTCATCTACTCTACATGACCAATCATCCTATTAAGTTTCAACATTCTGGGTCCAGTGGTTCTCAAGTTACTGACCGGAAATGGTTTTCAATGTTCGGGCCCCTGTGACCTTGACCTTTAATGGAGTGACCCCAAAATCGATAGGGGTCATCTACTTTGCATGTACAATCATCCTATGAAGTTTCAACATTCTGGGTAAAGTGGTTCTCCAGTTATTGATCAGAAATGGTTTTCCATGTTCAGGCCCCTGTGACCTTGACCTTTGATGGAGTGACCCTAAAATCAATAGGGGTCATCTACTCTTCATGATCAATCATCCTATGAAGTTTCAACATTCTGGGTACAGTGGTTCTCTAGCTATTGATCGGAAATGGTTTTCAATGTTCAGGCCCCTGTGACCTTGACCTTTGACGGAGTGACCCCAAAATCAAAAGGGGTCATCTACTCTTCATGACCAATCATCCTATGAAGTTTCAACATTCTGGGTCAAGTGGTTCTCTAGTTATTGATCGGAAATGGTTTTCAATGTTCAGGCCCCTGTGACCTTGACCTTTGACGGAGTGACCCCAAAATCAAAAGGGATCATCTACTCTTCATGACCAATCATCCTATGAAGTTTCAACATTCTGAGTCAAGTGGTTCTCTAGTTATTGATCGGAAATGGTTTTCAATGTTCAGGCCCCTGTGACCTTGACCTTTGACAGAGTGACCCCAAAAAAACAATAGGGGTCGTCTACTCCAGCAGCCCTACAACCCTATAAAGTTTGAAGGTTCTAGGTCAAATGGTTCTCCAGTTATTGCTCGGAAATGAAGTGTGACGTACGGACGGACGGACAGACGGACGGACGGACAGGGCAAAAGCAATATGTCTCCTGGGGGAGACATAATTATGTTAAAGGTTCAAAGTAATGCCTGGATAAAATGACAAAAAAAATCAGTAGAGACTGCGGAATTCCGCACATCATCGTTTCGGTTTTAATACTCGGTCTTAGAGGGGGTAGAAGTGTTCATAAGTACATTGTGACTGCAAGTTCATACGCTTTTACTATATAGTTTCGCGGGATAATTCGAAATATTTGCATATTTCTTGTCAGATTAGAAGCGTTTCAAGCAGAAAAAAAGTGACTTAATGAAAGTGATTCTGTTTCATTCTTTATTCAACTCAAGAGAATCTGATGCTAAAAAGAGCTTTCTAGCGAAGGGCTGAAGTTGTCAACGAAAATGATAATATTTCCACGGGGAATATTTTTTCTGAGGAAAACTGTGTTTGCTTTAGGAAATAAAGAAACTAGGGTTCAACTTGGAAAAGTGCTCGTTTATCATAGCGTTTGTTGAGAATATTTCAAAGCAGATAAAGTCTCCAGTTAGATATGCTACAAATATATAATCCATTTCTTGCTATATTACCACGTTTTGTATATCAAAAATGTACCATTAGATTTTGTCAAAAAATCGCTGTTTAAACTCAAAAGTATCGCTATAACACAGTGTTTGGTGCTATTTGATACTTAAAAGACAAAAGCAATTGCTGTTTAAGTTACAAGGTATGAAAACTAAGTCAATTTTCACAATCTGTGCAAAAATGAAATTTCTTTCCAGATTTCTTTACTAAAGGAGGGACTATTTTAACAACTTGGAAAGGGCCTATGTTTGAAATTATGTTTGAAATTCAATTTAACTTTTGTAAAACTATCTGTTTTTACCATTTTGCCAGCACATTTTGTTACCAATGAAATTTTAATTTTTTTCTTGACGATATTGCTGTTTTTGTTCATTTTCTCTCCTTCCTTTGACTGTAATATAGAGAAGTCTGAAAATATCAATAGCTGTGTTATCATTTAATATAAAAAAATAATCATATCCTTTTTGTTAAATTAAGGTATAATTTTCTGGCTTAATCTATCAGATAGTCTTGTGAATAAATTACGATTTACACATTGTAAACATTTTGGAGAGATGCATCATTTTCACCACATATTCAAATACATGATAGCCAGAATATCAACGGCAGATACCATTACAATATCCTTGATACATTGACCAATATTTCAATTTTTATATCATTTATTAATTACAAAAACTTATCTCTGCTCGACAAAAATGTGCAGATACCGAGAAAAATTACAGTTGTAATACAAAGATCGTTTGTTACTGAAAAAAGACAGCAAGACGGCGGTAACTAATGAGACTTTCCACTGAAGTGCCCGGATCACCAAGAAAACACGCCACGGCTGTCAATATAAGAGGCTACTAATTGAGATAAACCCAATGATTCAGACAGGAGAGAATTTCAGTTGATAAAGTAGAAAATAACAAGGATCACCAGATAAAACTACATAGAATGATATTTGGAGGCCATTCACAGTGAAAGTATTACAATTTCGTCCAAGTAATTGCTAAGGGACGTGGGGTGACGGTTATCTCTCACGAACAGCTCACGACTCAGCTTGGTTATTATTTTGCTTGGTATAAATGATATTTTTATGGACTTTATTACAGGTGCAGTACATGTATGATTCGGGTGGCACGGATTTAAAACAAACTGCTCAAGTTCCTAGACAAAGATATTATATTTATTTGCCACCAGATCTGTAAAAAGATTCTTTGAAAGCAAAGAATGAAACCAAGAAGAATAATAGCAGACTCGGTTTGATCGAGTCTGTTCATGACAGGTAATGAAATGTGCAACACCTCTCATGCCCCCTAGCACTGACTTAAAGGCGGAACTCTATTACACGTATGTTGAATGGACTCCATGATCCCAAAGGACCAGAAAATATAACAACACTAAAGTTCAACGTAATATTGTAATGTTCATATATTCTAGAAAAGGAAAATTCGTGAACAAGGACAGAGTGTCTTCGATATTCAAATGATTCTACTTTCAAACATAGCTCAGAAACTCAAAAAGTTTGAATGCACAAAAAGCAACTTAAAACACTTTATCAGAAGTCCGGTGTAAGTAATATGAATTTACGGTATAAAACTTATCTTAAGTTGCATTACTCTACTTCATATGGATAAGAAACACAGGTTAAGCAACATTTTTGCAAATATGAATTCTGTTTTCTTTTAAAAACATACCGTTACTGTATATATTTCGAAAGGAATGTCTAGCATATTTATACAAAAAGAAAATTCTATACATGTATCAGTGTTTTATGCATATTGACGTAAGAAAGTTTTTCTCTCAACGTTTGCTGACATGTAGGTCATATTCATATGATAAACATGTTTACGCATGCTAAAATTAAAAATGATTTCTGTTCATAGCGTCCGTTAAAGGTGAAATGTGATAAATTGATACTGTCGATATAAAGTTAAAGTACAAAAATAAACATTCACGTCTAAACAGTGGTTAACATACCTTTACGAGTTTAGTCCAGAAAATAATCGTCTACAGTCTTTGATACAAGATCCCTTAGTTATAAACTCATAAAAATCCCTTTCAAACAAAGTTAGTTCACTTCTTATTCTAATTATCTCGGTAGGAAAACTTAAATCGCCTTACAAGTGACATGTACATGAGGTAAGCTCTCTTATCATGTGTACACTTGTCTACACTTGTTACATGATTTATTGTTGCACGCTACAGTCACATTGGCGTGCAATAATTATTCATATACACGTAACTTGTGAACTTATTTTAAACATCTTCACTTCAAAAAGTAGTTCCTATAGGTTATAAGTATGCCGTCGTTTGATAATAACATTTTATCATGCTCTTTCATTTGAAGTCACACCTTGTACAAGAAAATCTAGATTGGCAAAAGCATCTAATATAGATACAAATTTTCTTCGAAGCGGTCATTTGTAAGTTCCACTACGAAAAAAAATCGTGGTTTCATTCTTCCGTATTTTTTCACTACATAAAGTACATTGCCTAACAGATTTAGCATAAAATCTTCAAGTATTCCAACTTTCATTTAGACTTATTTCCGATGGTATACCAGTACGATATCGGAATCCCCCGAGGGAACGCCATAGTTACTTGACATCAATATGTTTTTTCTTCAATACAATTGTCACATAAATGACAAACTGGCTATAAACACGCTATATATCCAATAAACGTAATTGGAAAGTTGTCAAAAGTATTTTTTTTCGTAAGATGACAATTTATTTTGTTCCTTATCCTAACAGCAAAACACGTATATTTAACAATTAACGATTATGCATGAATTGGACGAATATATTCCAGACCTAAATTTGATCCCTAAGGCTCTTTGCCTCAAATTCAAAACGAAATATATCAATTACTTTTTTCAAAGTTTTTTTTTCTGCCATGATAAAAGTTACGAGAATACTGTTTGATTACCGGTATTTTCTATTATCATATTTTTAACTGACCTACCTTAATTTCAAGACCTTAAAATTTTGTTTTGACATTCTCTGTTAGTTTCTTTAATGTTTAAATGTTAATTAGGGTAGAGTGAGCACAAGTTTACAAAAAGAGAAGATACATGGTTCCAAGACAACATATATTCCGCTTGTTCGATCTTGTGACGAAAGCGACAATATATCGTCTGCGACGAAAGCTGCAATCTATAGTCCGCTTGTTAAAACTTTACTACACGCGTATAGACAGTCTAGAGTCCGCGGCCAGTATAATTTTAGGCAACTCTAAATCCTCTGCCAGCATAAAGGCAGTCTGAAATTCGTTTCCACAATAAAGACAATCTAAAGTCTTCTCCCAAGATAGAGCCGGTCTACATCCGCTCCCGAGGTAATTATATATTTCTCAAGATATTTAGTCAACAATTATGACGAAAGCTAAGGACAAATTAGATTCCGCTCCCTGGACATAGACAGTGAAAAGTGAAGCTACTCGAGAAAATCTACAGTCTGCTCTCTCGATATATTATATACAGTATATTTAATAATGGGAAGAAAAAGGAAGTCGCCCTTTTGATTTCAGCTTACAGCATGCCTTTAAAAGTTACAGCGCAAGTTTCAAGTCATTACAGCGCAAGTTTCAATATTTAAAGAAGAAAATATTCATGATTTTAAAAAGGTTTAAGTGAAGTTTTCTTCAGTTGTTATTCATTTATCTTATTAAACAACCAAATGATGCTTTGTTGATGCACGTGTTCATTCTCTACCGTCCATGGTATCATCGACACTCTCATAATGTTTCCTTCTGCAGTGCTAGAACATAATATAATACCAACAATGTGAGCGTCTCGATATGAAAAATCATTGATTCTGTTACACAACAATTCAGTCTAGGGAATAGATATTTTGTTCTCCGTCCATCTAATTATATACATTTAACTTTGGGAAAATTATCTCGTTGAAAGATGCCTTTCTTACAAGGATATAAAACGTTGAATACCTGCGCTAAGTTTCTCTACTTGGACAAACTTGCTACTTAAATGTTATCACTTTGTATAAGGTACAACTGATTCAACATGAAAGGCTCCTTGGAAAATTTCAAAATGTCCAAAGGATGATGTCCTTTAAAATCTTGTATACATGTGTTTGTTTGTGAGTGCGTGCATGCGTTTGTGTGTGCGTGTGCGTGTGCGTGTGTTTTATAACTTTTAGTTAAACTGAGCCTGCTATATCGGTATGTATAAATTTATATCTACATCAGTAGCAGACATATCAAGGATTTGTTTCTATCTACATATACAATACGGTAGATGGGTTCACATCTTGAGATGAAAAATCCGAAACTCTACACTAAGTCACCACTATAATTCCCAACACCATCCGTAAACCCTAACCCTTTCAAGTACCGCAATATCAATATATTGAATAAAATAGTTTTTAGGGTTCAACATTCATTGAAATGTGTATGCTTAGAATTTCAAGAAATATATCTCCATAAAGCAGCATTATATAAACACAAATTTGATATACTGCTGCGATGGGAATTGATTCTGAAGTTTATAACAAGAAATTGCCGTGACTGTTTGCTTTAGGAATAGATTTCTAGATCTGATGCACGATCTTGTGTCATACAGGCAGCCGTAAAACAATTTAAGATAGAATTCTCTCATAAAATCTTTCGTGATCTTTCTCTAAGACAACCGACATTGGATTTGCTTTGATAGCATGGATGTTTGAGTCTTTGAAAGCACGGACTTGCGAGCTTTTGAAAGCATGTCTGTGTGAGCCTTTAATAGCATGGATGTCTTAGCCTTTGATAGCATGGATATGTGAAGTTTACACAATTTAACGCTTTTGGAGAAAAATGCAAATAACTCCTCTAATGAATTTGATTGGCAAAAAAGAGCAATGCATTATGAGACAGTATTTTCTCACGGCGCCAGACAGCATAAAAATGTGCTATAATGACAGTATTTGAATATGATTCCTGAACTCTAGGTATTGAACTTGAGCTTAGGGTGACAATGGAATTACACAAACATTTTATTCAAAGAGATATGTTAACTGAAAGACTGAAAAGGAATATCTCCTGCACAATATACATAGGAACATCTATTTTTATTTTTTCCAACTCTTTCAAAACGTTTTGAAAAACATATTAAACCGCAATTTCATTTTTCTATCCAGAAGACTACCAAGTTTCAGAAAATGTCAATGTTATAGAAGACCCTCATTAGAATAATAAGACTGTATTCTAGCATAAAACTGCTGTTATTGTCACTTTTCGAGGGTGTTTTAACAGGAGAGAAAACGTGTGTTAACAGAGAGATTCTCGTGCTGTTATAACACCTTTTATATAAGCGCGTTCCGTGGTAAAGCGTAAACGTATCACGGCCCCAAAACGGATAATTCAAAAGGAAATAACGTCAACGTGAAAAAACAACGTAAACTTTACCGCACTTCCATGCAATTTAATGACGTTGAGGGATAATATATTCATTTACCTGTTTTTACGCGTTTTATGCTAGAATAGCGTTAACGCATGTTCTTTTCGTGTTATAACATCTTCAGAATGCCTCGGGAATCGTTTGTACCCGAGGGATTCTGCAGATGTTATAATGTAGGGATAACGCATGTTTTTTCGTGTTATTACATCTGCAGAATCCCGAGGGATTGGTTGGTACCTGAACGGGCAAGGGTATCAACGATTCCCGAGGGATTCTGAAGATTTTATAATACGAAAAGAAATGCGCTAACGCTATTCTAGCAGAAAACGCGCTAAAAACATGTGAATTAATATGTTGTCCCTCAACGTCATTGAATTTCCATGAAATGTGCGGTAAAGTCTACGTTGTTTTGTCACGATGACTTCGTTTCATATTGAATTTTTCGTTTTGGGGCCCGTAATGCGTTTACGCTTTGCCACGGAACGCGCTTATATAAAAATGTGTTATAACAGCACGTGAGCGCGAGAATCTCACTCTACTTTACCTAGTTTTTGAATTATCTCCCTTTATTATACAACATAAGGCTTGTCCGGAGCATTACTTGAAAAAGTATTAATGGCATTTCATTGAAACTTCACAGAATGATAGAACCATTGATGGAAGTGCAGTGTCAAAGAACCATAACTCTACCTTACCTTTTTATGGCATTTCATTGAAACTTCACAACATGATAGAGGCTATTTTTTTCTAATACGTTATTCCCCATGTTGGGACAAGCACATGCATCGGGGAGAATCATTCGGTTTTACCGATTCCTTATTATTATTATTATTATCATGTTCTTAGTCTCTTACTTTGACATAATTAATTCAAAGTCCTTCTCTGTCTTAACTACATGTAATCAGACGCTCAAATAATATATATGGAGCACTGCACGACTTTTCTGTGACCGTTATGAGCTCGCCGGGCAAAAAAAATACTGAATATAGAAAGAGAAGACAGGAATCCGATTTAGCGGACAATAATTAAGTCTGGCAGAATAGAAGCCACCTCGTGATAACACGTACTGGAGAGAAGACTGTCCTGGAAAGATACAAGCGCTGGTCATCTCAGATTTCTCACAGGAGATCCACTGTAGACAAAGCTTGAATTTTACGATGAGTCAGGACTCCAAAAATGTTGTAACCGTCAGACCTATTTGATACATAAGATGGAACTGAAAGTAATTCTGGCGATTTTCTTTTGTCAATACCGAATTTAGATATATATGGTGGCTGATTTCTGCCATTTCGCGTTTTCGCCCCGCGACCCCGCCAAGCGAAAACATGAGAATTTACAAGTTAAAATGGCGGGGGCGCGGGGCGAAAACTCGCTATTTAGCGGGGGCGCGGAGCGAAAACACGATAATTAGCGGGGTCGCGGGGCGAGAGTTAGTAACTGGTATGTCGGGGGCGCGTGGCGAAAACACGATAATTAGCGCTGCTTAAACTCCGAGTTTTCGCACCGCACCCCCGACATTCCAGTTCCTAAATCTCGCCCTTCGACACCGCTAATTATCGTGTTTTCGCTTCGCGCCCCTACTAAATAGCGAGATTTCGCCCCGCGACCTCGCCGAGCGAAAACACGAAAATTAATTAGCGGGGGCGCGGGGCGAAAACACGATAATTAGCGGGGGCGCGGGGCGAGATTTAGTAACTGGATGTCGGGGCGCGGTGCGAAAAATCGACGTTTAAGCAGCGCTGATTATCGTGTTTTCGTCCCGCGCCCCCGACATACCAGTTACTAAATCTCGCCCCGCGACCCCGCTAAACAGCGAGTTTTCGCTCCGCGCCCACGCTAAATAGCGAGTTTTCGCCCCGCGCCCCCGCCATTTTAACCTGTTAATTCTCGTGTTTTCGTTCGGCGGGGTCGCGGGGCGAAAACGCGAAATGGCAGAAATCAGCCACCATAGATATACCGTTTTTGTTGACGATCCGTTTTACTTGATGCGTTACATAATGCAGTCTATAAAAAAATTCATTGCGTATGGACGAACACACTAAATTTCGTTAAGAAATGCCCTGAAACTATATCTGCACCACTGCTGTCATATTCAATGTCGCAAAGTATAGCTTAAAGTATTGATTAAGACGTCGGGAAGATAAAATGATAAAACGAAATATTATTGAATGTGACAACTACTAATTATCTACTTGTCAAATATTGTATAGGCGTATATATAAATACATGCCTGGGCGGAGGTACACATCGATACAATAATATTGTTATTACATAAACAGTTTCAGGGTAAAAAGCTTTCTAGATTGCCTGTTAATTCCTACGAGTACATATCAAGTATCATGCGTCTCATTTGTTAGAAAACCACAATCATGATAAACCAAATTAAATACTTTTCCAGACGGTAATAACTTTTAAGAAGACAGTATGTGAAATGAGTTCTATTTTAGACTAGCTACAGAGTAATTTCTGTCTCATAACAACAGAAAAACAATAGACATGATTGAAGAAATACGGCTAAAAACCGAACAAACTGTACTTACGACGCCAGTAAACTGATTAATATTAGAGAAATTTTGTCGCAATCTTCTTGTATCCAGATAAAGGTTGCTGTAGTCTTCCAAAAAGCGTCGCTTCTTATTTAATTTCTTAACTTAAAGTTCCGACTAATTATTAGGGTATCTCCCTTGGCAAACTATAATAATACAAACCTGCTTTGTTTCTCTATAAAAGGTAAATTGAAAATTAAACATATACCAAATTAACAGACATTAAAGACAAATTACCTTGCCATAGACACCTAGCATGCTAGCTTTTGTTAGTAATGCCAATGCTAGTGTAACTATTGTTTTGATTTTTAACGTTAATTCGCGACTGTTATTTTGACGTGCGATTTCAATCTGAAAAAAGTCCATACACATCGGTTCTTACCTTGAATAAAACTTTTACAACGCTCATGTTTAGTGATGGGAACATTCTTTTTAAAATTTATTCTTCACATTATCTCTGATAGTAAAATTACAGGGTTAAATTCGGAGTTAGAGTTTTGCGTCAGTGGGTGAAAGTTTATATTTATTGCGTTTCTTCGAGCGTTTTTTTCTCTCTCTGTTTACGTAATTAGAAATTTAAGGACGCAGCAATTAAGTGGTTCAACTTCTTCCAGGCAATCATGTCCCATTAAAGAAGTATTAGGGAAACTTGAATGATCTGGTATCGATTTGTCTTAGTAAAGCGAACACGGGGCTAAATGTTTTATTTTGGTACTCAAACTGTTTTTATCAGTTTCTGAAATCGGACGAATGTAATAGATGTCAAAAACTCATAAAGTATTTTGAAACTTCATGGCTGTGTTTGGGGTGCTCTGTGCTTCTGGGAAATCTACCTTTACCTTTTATCTTTCATATTTAATTTATGTTTATGCAGATATCACATCCGAAGATTCATTTCTTTCTTTGTAAATTTTTAAGTTTTGAAAGAAATGAGTCCAAAGATTCTAAAGTCTTTCAAGAAGTAAAGTTTTTCACTTAATTTTTGTCAATTTAAAAAAAAAAGAATAGAAAAACACAGTACATTATTTGACATTCGCTTCTTTCCTTCAGACTTATATAAGTTTATGTATTATTCTTTTTAGATACTTAGGAATTAATGTATTGGCACACCATTATCGGTTTAGTTTAAATGTTTTACAATAGATATCGGAAGAATGCATGACTAAATATCATATTTATGCTATAGGGACGTAGATAAATAGCCTATAACAATAGCAGAAAACAGACGGACATTTTACAAGAATAATTACTGTCTTTCAAAGCGTTTAATTGAACAGTATGAAGGATGTCCAAAAAGACAAAAATTGTTCACCTTTTAAGTTAGATAAAGTAAGGGGCCGACTATTGGATATTTTGGGGGTGGGGGTGGGGGTGGGGAAGGGGGTGTAAAAGGGTAAAATATACATACTTACCTTATGTTTTAATTACAAGATATTAAATCTAAAAGTAATTTCAAAGCAAAGAATATGGCTTTCAGAGTAATGGAATCATTTTTAAAAAATCTGACTTGGTATTTTAAACACTAAATCATGCAATCTGCTGAGTTTTAAGAGAAAGTCATTTTTGAAGTTTCATGAGTGTTTTCATTTTTCTTATCTAAAGAAAACCCAAATATACATCAAAATGCACTAGAGCTATTCTGTAATGTTTTTTTCATGACGTCCGATACATTACTCCTCGCGTAAATGAAGCCCAGCATAAGATTTATTAAAATCTATCAATGAGCATGTCAGAATGAAAACAATCAAGGCCTTCTTGTGATTTATCGTCTAATTTACCACGGTTCATCGTTCAAATGCTTCAGTAACGCCCTCGTGGTTCAATTCCTACGCATCTGAACTCTGAACCGTGGTAAATCAGACGTTAAACCACTCGAAGGCCTTGATTATTTGTTAAGTAGACTAGCGACTAGACGGATAATAAAGGTATCAATTATATCTATATGAACATTAAAAGATGCCGTGCGCTCGAGATAAGATGTCGTGTGCATGAGATAACAGGCACGTGTCCAGGTGGGGGGCCAGGGGGCCCGGGCCCCCCCAGCTGGCTGCCTAGTTACGATTTTTATTACTATGGGCCCCTCAATTAACAAATTTATACACCAGCGCAACTGGCTTGATTTGACAGCAATACACAGGCTAAAGAGCCATAAAACCGTGTCAGGTAGTGGAAATTAGCCCCAGGCATGTCACAGGTAAAAGTTTATCTGTGCATGCTTCATTGATTGCTTGATCGGTACATGTACTTGATTGGGTAGTGGAGAAACTATTATGTTTTTTACTCTTTTGGAAGTGTTATAAAATGATCAGAACATTGTTGGTTTTGTTAAGTAAATCTTAAAATGAATCTGAAAATTGAAACATTATGATGGTTGAATTTTGTTTCTACATTAAGGCACATTCCCCAAATTTATTAAATTGATAGATATTTATCCTATCTTTTTATTTTACAACAATTATGAATTTGAAACTACTGTATCAATTTTACTCTTTTGGGTCTAATAACCTTACTTAAAAACTCTCATAGTTTTAAAAGTAGTTTCTCAGTAAATCTCACAAAACGCATCTAAAACTCGTTACTTATGAGGGGTTTATACATAAAAATATCATGTAATAATATGTGCTGTGATGTTATAGTTTGTACAGTCAAAGAAGTATAAAATACACATCTATTTATTTTTATAGATCTTTGGTACAGTTAAGAGTTCATTGTCATTTGAAATCTATGATGTAAATAGTAATTGTCATAATACTTCGTTTGTTTTGTTGGAAATCTAAAAACATTTGGCCATTTTGCAAATAGGATACCCTTAATAATTAGACTAGCCACTAGTTTCTATGATTTTTTTCTCTTTTTTATGTTCATAGAGACAAAAGCCAGTCTATTCTAGAGATTTTCTAAGAGGACTGATGTTGGACATAGTATATAGACTGGCTCAGTTCACTACATGAAATCATAAAAATGTGGAAAAAAAATTATCATAGTCTAGGAGCTAGTCTTCTTAATAATCATCTTAAATAATCATAGAGACAAAAGCCAGTCTATTCTAGAGATTTTCTAAGAGGACTGATGTTGGACATAGTATATAGACTGGCTCAGTTCACTACATGAAATCATAGAAATGTGGAAAAAAAATTATCATAGTCTAGGAGCTAGTCTTCTTAATAATCATCTTAAAACTTCAACATTTTTTTCAACTGGGTATCATACAGAAAAATAAGTCCATACACTGTGACTGTACAATCATACATATATTGAAAAAGGCTTGATGAAATGATTAAAAAGTAGACTTTTCCTTAAATATATGATACATTCATGCATCCTTAAAGGTGTTTCAGGTAGCAGGAAAATGCATCTATTCATGTGCCATATTAAAAAAAATTCGCAATCGGGAGGGGATATCCCTCCCGAACCCCCCCCCCCCCCCCCCCCCCCCCCCCCCCCCCCCCCCCCCCCCCCCCCCCCCCCCAGCAAACAAATCCTGCACACGGGCCTGGATAAGATGTCGAGCGCACGAGATAAGATGTCATGCGCACGAAATAACTCGAGATAAGATGTCGTTCGCTTGAGATAAGATGTCGTGAGCACGAGATAATTTAATCTTAAAAGAAAATGCATGTCCTAAACATACCACCGTATCATATTATTAATTTGACGATTTGTCATAACATGGTTTTTGCAACTTCACATAAAACGGTCCATGGAGTGAATGTTGCAGCAAAATTAAAGTCGATAAAAAGCTCTGTTTCTTTGAACTGACTTAGAAAATAGTATAAACAAATTATTTAATACAAAATTTCCCCCATTTCGTAAAAGAATTACTATGTACACATTGTTTGAACAAGCCCTGACGTGTTTTATGCGGGCTACAAATCAAGCTGTGTCATACAATATCCAGTGCTTAGTAATCAACAGCTCAAAGACATACGGGTAAGTATAGTCGCTACCGTTCATTGGATATTTTTAAATTTCTTATCCTTTTCTTCCGGTCGTTCTTTTATTTGTCAATTGCGCAATGATTATTCTCACTCTGTGTAAGGAAAACCGGTTGTTTTACAGGACCGCTTTCTGGTCTGCATGTATGTCGTGAGTATTCATGAAATGATATGATGGACCTAAATAAGTGATAAATACTGTGGAGTAAATGATAAGAAAAATGGGGTATTATGCAGAGTGTATAAGGCAAACTCAAATAGCATGTTAGTTGAGATAATTATGTTTTTATATACACTTTCTTCTGATTTAGTCTTATCAGGAGTTCTCGACAATGAAAATGACCAAGAAATTTTGCTTACTCAGATTAAACATAACTTATAATAAAATAGAAAAAGTGGAAAACCACATGCCGGCCAACACGACATAAATGAAAATGTTGCTGGCTCGGTTTGATTGAGCTACCGTCCGCACCCTCTAGTCCCGGGTTGAGCAGAACTCAACATTGACACATGTTGTAAGTATCAGAATACAATTTAGAGACACATTCTGATGTATTCATGATATAAAGTATAGTCGGTATAATACAAGGAGTTTTCAATAACTACGTAGACTGATTCTACAGCTTTATTTCTGCATGTAAGTTAATATGACTAGTAACATGTCCGCTAGCAACTGTACTTAACTCAGTAAAAGAGGCCATGGCACAAAAAGTACAGAATTAGAGGTTATTTAACAACCATCATTGTCCCGCCCTAGCGGCACAGTCGACGTTTTCATATCTTATATGTAGAATCCCCAATAACTGCAAATAAAATAACTTAAATGTCTGCAGTAGAAAATAACCCCAACTCAATGAATATATTTTCTAACACATTACGTTTTCTTTCCAAAATTTAACGTGAATCGGTCATTCGAGTCTGATATAATCAATCAACAACAGACACTTCTGAATTACTGTAAAAAACTTTAGTTGACCTGAACTTAGCGATAGCCCATTCACCAATTAACAATAGTTTTTTTTTTTTTTTTTTTTTTTTTAAAACAGATAATGTAGAATACACCTATAAATAGGTTGTTTATGATTTCTACAGAAATAATGACAAAAAGTCTAATATCTACATGCTTAAGTTAAATATAGTTTTTACATTAACAGAAATTTATACCTAGTTCTTATTCTTCGAAAGATACACTATTTTAAAAAAGAAAAGGTATTAGTATATTTTTACAGGTTAAGAAATAATCAATTTGATTACGAAAAATATTGTTAACAAAGTTGACGTTATGAAGACGCCGCTGACATGGTCCGCGATGCATACTCCTTACTCGATCAAATGACCACAAAACAGATATAATGCAAGGTGACAATTTAATCTGGCACATTTGTAGCAGATATATCATTTTTCAAAATGATGCAAACTTATGACGTTTTTATTGGCTAGTTTTGAAGTTATGGCATCAGCCAACGTATTGCATGAACAACCCTGGTACACAGCAACCACGCTGTCCTACTAGACTTTTTCTCCTATATATGGCGTTGTGTTACTAAAGAGTCAAAGAAAAAGAAAAGCAGAGATTTGTTGCCATACAAGTTTATTGTGTTGCCAGTTAGACGGCCACATTAACAACTTACCATCTTTACAGTTACCAAACTGCCAGAGACAATAACGCTAATGTATATATCTTGTAAAAGAATAAATTGCTTTGATCGTCAATACTTGAATGAAAAGCGTGGAAAGTCTTGCATATCACGATCTATTGTGTCCAAAATAGAACAGTTCTGTTAAACATGTTAAGTGACAACCCATGTCAATCTATCTCTATCACTATTTAAAGCTGCGACTTGCAGTGTGTATTTATAAAATTGCCCTAATTGTGTCATTTGTTTTCAAGGCATAATCATATGTTAAGGCAATGCTTCAAGGATATTGTTAATTAATGGAGGTTTATAGCAATCTTATAATGATACAAATATGTAATTATCCTTGAGAAATTGCCTGTATGGTGTATGTATCGCATATAACTTTAAGATTATACACTATGTTTAGAACTTGTCTGGCTACAAACTCTGCATTTCTTTCTCTTTGATGGTATTTTTATAGTTCAAAACCTTGCCGTGAAACCAATACAGGTATTTGAATTACCATTTGTGTCTTCGCGTGATTGTCTCAAGATGAATGTAGTTGGGTAATTAGTCAGAGTAATCGACTAGGCTGTCCTAAAGTACTGAATGCGCCTTGTTCTGATTTTTTGTACCAGTCAGCCAGCGTTGTATGCTTCCAAGGAATCGTCTACAGATTTTTAAACCATTTAAATACGTTTCAGATTTAGTAATAATCACTTTAAACAATTTTAGAAGGCTCAATTAAACCGAGTCATCTGCTAATATTTGACTTGCCGTTTCAAATGAGTTCCTTGTTTTAACTTATTAACTACCACAACACCAGTATTTAAGTGTTGTGCACCGGCTGTAAAATATCTCCTCGGACTTGGACACTGAGGTTATATTTATTGGTCCCTTGGGATCATGCAGTATCTTAACTCACCCGCTCAGCTCAGTAGGGAGAGCGTTGGTCTACGGATCGCGGGGTCGCGAGTTCGATCCTCGGGCGGGGCGTATGTTCTCCGTGACGATTTGATGAAAGACATTGCGTCTGAAATTATTCGTCCTCCACCTCTGATAATTCATGTGCGGAAGTTGGTAGTTTCTTGCGGAGAACAGGTTTGTACTGGTACAGAATCCAGGAACACTGGTTAGGTTACATGACTGAAATACTGTTGAAAAACGGCGTTAAACCCAAAACAAACAAACATGCAGTATGTTAAGTCGGTGCTAGTGTTGTAAGACGTTTGGACAATTTATTGCCTTTCGTGGACAGTCTCAGTGAAACCGACTCTGATAAAATTGTACGTTCTATGCTTTTATTATTATTTAAGTCTCTCGAAGGAAGGAAAGATTCTTTACAACACATGATTATTGCATGGCACCAATCTTGAATTTTTCGTCGTCAAGGTCATTCAATTATTGTTGATGACGCACTATGGTTCAGTAAAATTAGCAGTTGTTCCGAAGACAGAAAAGTAATTCTAATCAAAATTTCGACAATAAAAACAAGGAAATCGTACGCAGCAAGTTAATGAGTAAAAGGTAAGGATATGCTAGTTCGGACGTTTTAGAAAATAAAGCAGAATATTTATAGTTACGCCTTATATGTTGATTACTGAGAAATGGAAGCCACAACTTGATATATAGCCCGCACGAAATACGTCAGTGTGATCGGCTTGCTCAATCATTTTGTACGTAGGAGGAAACATATTATTTTGTGCTTGTGATGAATGGCTATAAAATGGAGAATTCAGACGCGCATGGTTGTACTATTAGTTACTAGTTTTCACTTGCGGTTCTAACTTCAGATAAACTTTAATGTAATTGAAATCGAGTGAAATCAGCAATATACAATGTTTATAATTTGTGGAGATAATTATGAAACATTTTTGCACCTTTCATTGATTTCACGAAATATAAATGTATTAATTATAATTCTGTAAAAAAGTACTAGTAGTCTGTTAAACTTTATTTTTAATATCTCTGTTAACACTGTAGGCAACTAGATCCTGAAAAAAAAACAATCAAAGATGTCACTGCAGCTCTATTTTAGACGAGTTAGTGGCATGTTGCTCGTAATTAACATATCACACAAACCCCAAGTTAGCTTTCCTATGGTTCTTTTTGTGTTTGGACCGATGGTACAGAGAAATAGCAAAGGATTTGTATAAAAGGTATACAAGATTTGCTTCTTTTAAACATAAGCGTTTGAAATGATTGCTTAAAGTGAAGTAAATACTGTATGAGTTTGAAAAGATGTAACTGAGTAAAGGTATAAAGAGGTTCAATCCATTAATTATGGAGTCGTTCATAGTCAAATTTAGTTTAAATATATCTTTTCGTCGAAATAGTAATAAATGGAGTAGGATGAAAGAATGTTATCTAGCTCCTCTCTTGGTATAAAATATTTCATGGTATTAGTGGTACTACTTATCCTTTATTGAAGCCTATAGAAAAGATCTGATCCTCTGTTATTCATATGTGTTCATTTATTTTAAACTGGCATTTAATCTGTCCTGATACCAGACCTAGTTTTTTTGTAAAAATTAACAAATTTTGGCTCTTTCAGTGGTCAATCAGGGGCCATAATCCAAGATCTATTATTGTTAAAGATATTTTTGCAAGTTTGTATCAAATCAAACCATAAATGAAGTCTCTATATGGCTGCAAAAGCCAAAATAGCACATTTGCCCTTTAAAGGACCATAACTCTGGAACCAATGATGGGATCTGGCCAGTTTTCAAAAGAAACTGAAATATTATGCCAATACAAGTTCTGTGCAAGTTTCATTAAAGTTGATTGCAAAATGTGGTCTCTATCGTGTTCAGAAGCCAAAATAGCACAGTTTGGCCCTGTAAGGAGCCATAACTCTGGAACCCATGATATTTTGCAAGTTTGCATCATATCAAACCATAAATGAAGTCTCTATATGGCTGCAAAAGCCAAAATAGCACATTTTGGCCCTTTAAAGGGCTATAACTCTGGAACCAATAATGGGATCTGGTCAGTTTTCGGAAAGAATCGAGATTTTATGTCAATGAAAGTTGTATGCAGGTTTGATTAAAATCAGTTGCAAAATGTGGTCTCTATCGTGTTCACAAGAAATTGTGGACGGACGGATGGACGAAGGGTGATCACAAAAGCTCACCTTGTCACTATGTGACAGGTGAGCTAATAAAAAAATGAAACTAAAACAAACAAAACAATTCCATTATTTTGCTATATATGTAACCTATTGACATAAGAGATCGTAATTAATCAAGAAATATTCTGGTAATGTTCTACTTTGTGTTACAATTGGCTTGCCATTCTCGTTCATGAGAAAACATTTACCAAGGAATGTAAAGGAATACTCAGGCATAGATCTACGAAATTAATTAGTCAATTGAAGGAAACAGAAAGAAGTTGTTTTGTCAAATTAAATCTTGCTACAATAGTCACTGTAGTCTCTGTATGACTACAGGTGAAGTCGTGAAAACATGTGATAAATTGTCAATAATCTGAACTTGAAACTCTAAAATCATTTTACCTTGTCCATACTGAAAATAAATTACATTTAAAAAGCGGAGAAAAATCCATTTTATTGCAATGTTCATGACATTGGTGTCGCCACTGTATATGGTTTTATGACTCTTATGTGAAATATTTTGTGAGATATAATTATGCAACTGAAACGTTCGAGCACTTTATGTGTATGTTTCCACTAAGTCAAGGATCATAACTTTGGTCTGGCCGAGTGAAATTGCAAAGCACAATGTCACATGATATATAAACAATTTTATTATATTTTATGTCGCTAGGTTTATACTGTTTTTAGATAAATGCCATTTATGCATACAAGTATTTTGACTACTCTGGTCTTGCATAGTGAAATAAAAAAAACTCAGATGCACAAATTCACTTGCTGAATAATTTTCTAATATGGTTTAAGATATATGCAACAAAAACTTTGAAGCACTTTTTGTATTTTTCACTAAGTCAAGGACCATAACTCTGGTCGTGCTGAGTGAAATCCTGAACAGAAAACCAGGTGCACAACTTCACATGCTGTATAACAAACTTCTAACGTTTTATGATTCTAAGTCAAATTCTTTTTGAGATACATGCGATACAAACTAGTATGCCCTTTATGCATATTTTTGACTAAATCAAGGACCATAACTCTAGTCTGACAGACAGAAATCCCACAGAAAAACCCCGTGTGCACAACTTCACATGCCGAATAATAATTCTGTATTGCTCCATGACCCTATGTCAAATCCATTTTAAAATTCATGCGACACAAACTTTTAAGCCCTTTATGACTGGGTGAAATCGCAAACAAAGCCCCAGGTGCAAAACGTCACATGCTAAATAGTATTCCTATAAATTAAATGCTTTCTAATCTTAGGCCAAATAATTTCTGAAATACATGTGACACAAACTTTTTGGCCCCTTTTATGCATATTTGTGACGCAGTAAATGGCCATAACTCTGATCAGGCTGTGTGATATTCCAATTAAAGCACCAGGTGCACAACTTCACATGCTGAATGATAATCCTGTAAGATTTGATGACCTTGCGTTAAACACCTTTTGAGATATGCACGACACAAATTCGGACGGACTGACAAGGGCAGCTCTAAGTACTTCCTCCCACAACAAAATTTTTAAAAAAGCATATCATAAACAAAAGCTGTCTCCGTAGGATGACACATGCCCCCGATGGCACTTTGAATGAATAGTTATGGCCAATGTTAGAGTTTAGGACCTTTGACCTACGGAGCTGGGTCTTGCGCGCGACACATCGTCTTACTGTGTCACACATTCATGCATAGTTATTTTAAAATCCATGCATGAATGACAAAGATAAGGACCGGACATGCCCATCAATGCACTATCATGAAAAATGATCTTTAACGTCTAAGTGTGACCTTGACCTTTGAGCTACGGACCTGGGTCTTGCGCACTGCACGTCGTCTTAATGTGGTACACATTCATGCCAAGTTATTTGAAAATCCATCCATCGATGACAAAGATATGGACCGGACACGCCCATCAATGCACTATCCTTTAACGTCTAAGTGTGACCTTGACCTTTGAGCTACGGACCTGGGTCTTATGCCCTGCACGTCGTCTTACTGTGGTACACATTCATGCCAAGTTATTTGAAAATCCATTCATCGATGACAAAGATATGGACCGGACACGCCCATCAATGCACTATCCTTTAACGTCTAAGTGTGACCTTGACCTTTGAGCTACGGACCTGGGTCTTGCGCACTGCACGTCGTCTTACTGTGGTACACATTCATGCCAAGTTATTTGAAAATCCATCCATCGATGACAAAGATATGGACCGGACATGCCCATCAATGCACTATCCTTTAACGTCTAAGTGTGACCTTGACCTTTGAGCTACGGACCTGGGTCTTGCGCACTGCACGTCGTCTTACTGTGGTACACATTCATGCCAAGTTATTTGAAAATCCATTCATCGATGACAAAGATATGGACCGGACACGCCCATCAATGCACTATCCTTTAACGTCTAAGTGTGACCTTGACCTTTGAGCTACGGACCTGGGTCTTGCGCACTGCACGTCGTCTTACTGTGGTACACATTCATGCCAAGTTATTTGAAAATCCATCCATCGATGACAAAGATATGGACCGGACACGCCCATCAATGCACTATCCTTTAACGTCTAAGTGTGACCTTGACCTTTGAGCTACGGACCTGGGTCTTGCGCACTGCACGTCGTCTTACTGTGGTACACATTCATGCCAAGTTATTTGAAAATCCATCCATCGATGACAAAGATATGGACCGGACACGAAAATTGCGGACAGACCGACAGACTGACAGACTGACAGACCGACAGACAGACAGACGGTTCAAAAACTATATGCCTCCCTTCGGGGGCATAAAAATATAAGAAACATCTATCTAAAACATCTATCTGTAATTAAAAGCACCTATTTATCCATTACACCACCTTTCTATACCTTTAAGCAGAGAAAATTAATATCTGATATTTCAAGTACTCCGACCGTCTTAAATTGGGTAATATCTCATAGAAGAAGTTAATGATTTCAATTACTGCGTCCTTGAATTCCTAGAATTAATCAAAGAGAACTCGTCCGAAAACAAGCAGCAGTAAATTTAGACTTCATCCCACTGACGCAAAATTCCAACTCTCTATTTTACAATCAGGGATAAATTGAAAAATAAAAATATGAAGAAAGACATTTCCGTGCTTTCAAAGAGTAAAGTCTGTGTGTGCAATGAAAATTTGTTTAAGTCAAGCAGTAGTGGTTATGTGATCAATTTTCAGATCTAGAAGGAATAAGTAAAATAACGAACCAATGTGAATAAATTTCAAAATAATAGTTGCACTACTATCGGTATTATTGACATGAACTATCAACCCTGTGACAACCCAATGATTTAATTTTTAATAATAACAAAATTTTGTGTTTAAAGTCTGAAAAAATAATTCAATATTGTCAGAAACATGGCCTCCAGTGGGCGTGATCAAGTTTGATGACAAAACATGCTGGCTCGATTTTAAAATAATTTCACTTATCCTAAGAGTATATATAGTAGGAAATTTAAGGATCTTCTTGTCAGAAACATGTAACCCAATTCAAAAATATTATTGAAAAATTGATCTTTTGGTGACTATCTACAGATGGTATTCAAATTATTTCGATTCATTCATTAATAACATTGCCGCCTGAGCTAAAAGCAGAAATTCTTCAACGAATTCACTTAAATCGCTGTTCTGCTTTACGATGCTTTCACACAAATGACCCTTTGATGTCTTTTGGGTGCCCCCCACCCCCCACCTCGAAGTGCCTTGAAATTTTTCTGATTCGTCAAAAAGCATGGCCGCTAGTTATCCTATATGTATATTGCGGGAACATTAAAATCTGCTTATCAGAAACTGTTGGTTTGATTTTGAAATATTATCACAGAAACTTTTCTTCCGTAAGCATGTACTAAGAGCGTTTTCAAAATACTTTGATTAGTCTAAAAACCTGACAGCCGAGCTAAAAACAGAAGGCTTTAAACGTCATCTCCGCCTTTACCATTGGTCTATATACTTAAAAAGTGTTCTTTGAATTATTGTTAAAAACCCCTTGATTCGTCCAAGAAGTGTGACTACTAGTGATGGGTCTTATTTTCCCTATATGATAATCAGATTCAACGTAAAACTGAAAATCTCCTAAGAACCTAAAGGCATGTTGTCAAAATTAACTGATAAAAAAGGCTTAGATTAAACCTGTACGTGCAGGGAAACTCAGGCGAATGACGTACGGTTATCACAGAGCTCTTGTTTCAAAATAAGACTTTGTCGCTACACAAAGAAAACTATTTCTAAAGTCTATGTGACAAGAGACTGACTTAATCTTCCTGAAATTTAATCAGTTTTCAGTTTACTGACGTCATTTATACAAAACTTGTATGCTCAGTGGTTTTTTGGCGTATTTCTTCAATCATGTCTATACTTTCTCCGATGATATGGTTCTCCGATGTTATGGGACAGTTATTACTTCGTAGCTGGTCTAAAATAGAAGCCATTTGATACATTGTCTGTCGCCTGAAAATGTCTTTAAATTTCTTTACAATACTGAAGAACAGAAGTAGTAGTTTTGCTGATAATTTTATCATAGAAAAAGAAAAGAGATACCAATGTCATCATATATCATCTTCCTATTCTAAATGGAAAACAGACTAGATCTGTATTAAAGAGATAAAATTCAGATTTTAATCTTTCCCACTAAATGCCTGAGCATGAATAAAAACTTTTTTATTGCAAACAGCACATTTGCCCTTTAGTGTCTATATTGACCTGCTATGACATAGATCTGCATTATGTAGTTTGAGACTGTAAAAATAGGTGCTAATTGTCCCAGCTGTCTGCAAACTTATATGAAGCATGATTCTGTATGGCTAGGACACAAATGATACATAGCAATCTGAAATTCACTCCCGGGGCCCCTCAAGTGTTCGTAACAGCAATGATGTAGATCTATATATTACAAAAAGAAACTGTATCATATACGTAATAAACCCTCCCGCTAGTAGTGTCAGCTAGCTAGAATTGAGTCACAACGTACAAAAGTCTAAGTGTATAGCGATCTATTGAGTCCTCTGTGGAAAGGAGTAATTCTTAGTATGTACCGTTCTACTGAGCCCTCTGTTCAGTGACAAGCCATGTCGATTCATCTATGTCAATAGTTAAATCTGAAGGACTGGGCAGAAGTGCATACATATTCTTTCCAGGCTGAGTCGTGTGTCAAAGGTATGCTCAAGATACAGTATAACCTACTTTTTGTATTTTGCTCCTCTATTTTCTTGTTAGATATGTTATAGCTTCTTTTTTATATATCCGCAAGTATATAGTAGGGTTATTATATAGTAGCTAGATCTGGGAAGTTGTATTCGATTCGAGTGGATTTTATCAGGTCGGATCACGAGGCGCGGGAGCGCTAAGTGTGATCTGGCTCACAAAATTCACGAGAGCCGAATACAGTATCCCAGATCAAGCTACTGTAATAATAACCCTTTCATTATGTACTGTTTACTTTTTTTATTTATCGTCTACTAGCAAAAGATGACTAAATACACATCTGCAACATAGAGCTATTTGTTTACCTCGCGCAGGAATACATTGTATATACATTGCAAGCATTGATTGCCACGCTTTAAAAACCATGAAAGCATTGTTTATCACCCGTTCAAGAAAACCCGTAATCGTTTCGGAGCTTTAATTTTATTGGAAAACCAGTAAAAGAACAAATTATGATCATATGTATTTATACTTCTTTGCTCCTCCTATGTATTTTACAAGGATCGTTTTTAACCATATATAGCATTCCATTTATAACTGTTGCATGCGTCTTCGTATATGTCTAAGGTTCTAGTAGATTTTTTTCATACAAAGTAGAACAAAATATAAATGTGGCGATAAATAAACTTCATTTTCTATTACGGTTTCAAACAAATTATATTTATTTAGCAGAATAAAAGGATAAAACGTCGTTGATGTGCGCTATTTGTAGAATTGTTAAATCCGAAAACATATAATATGGAATACTTGTTGGTTGATTCGATGCAAAATTCTCCTGAAATGTCTTTACTGAAAAAAGCTTGTTTAAGCTCACAGACCCAACTGTTCTATTTGAATACATCAGTTAGAAAATGTGAAAATTAACGGTTCTTTCTACAAAGTACGAAAGGTTAATACGATTTACAGGCGAACTAACGAGTACATTGATACTACTGAAAGAAGGGTAACGAGTGGACACTAGGGTAATGAACATGTTGATAATATTGATACAAGAGTAAAAGCGTAGGAATACTAGTACACTCATACTAATAACAGAAGGATAACAAATACATTAATACTAATGACACGAGGATAACGAATACATTAATACTAATGATAGAACGGTTTTCGAATGCATTGATACTACAAACACGTGAACAATGTATATATTGCATAAAGGAACGTTATTAAACTTTGTCTGTCACTGGTTATTGCTATTTTAAAAGACAAAATTGAAATCTTTCTTGAGACTGCTTTGAAAGAAGCAATAAATTAATATACAGAAAAAGGTTGAATGTCAAAACTAAATGATGCATCAACTTCGAAATAATCCATTAGAATAAAACAAATGTCTGGATATCTTTGCCAATCCCCTTTTAGTTACAACTACGTTCCTTTTAAGAGTAAAAAATAAAATAATTTAAAACGGACACGCTCGCGCGCGAGAGACAAAGTTGTATTTCTTTTAAAAACGATAACTGCCAAAATAAATAACTTTTTCACAATTACGGCGGACTTATATGTTTATAATAATTTTAAACGTTAGATATACGCACAGTGTCTCTTACACTAGCACAGAGCTTGCTACATGCACTGTAAACTCTTACACTAGCACAGAGCTTGCTACATGCACTGTTTACTCTTACACTAGCACAGAGCTTGCTACATGCACTGTTTACTCTTACACTAGCACAGGGCTTGCTACATGCACTATTTACTCTTACACTAGCACAGGGCTTGCTACATGCACTGTTTATTCTTACACTAGCACAGAGCTTGCTACATGCACTGTTTTACACTAGCACAGAGCTTGCTACATGCACTGTTAACTCTTACACTAGCACAGAGCAGAGATTGCTTCATGCACTGTTTACTCTTACACTAGTACAGAACCTGCTACATGCACTGTCTACTTTTACACTAGTACAGAGCTTGCTACATGCACTGTTTACTTTTACACTAGCACAGAGCTTGCTACATGCACTGTTTACTCTTACACTAGCACAGAGCTTAGAGCTTGCTACATGCACTGTTTACTCTTACACTAGCACAGAGCTTGCTACATGCACTGTTTACTCTTACACTAGCACAGAGCTTGCTACATGCACTGTTAACTCTTACACTAGCACAGAGCTTGCTACATGCACTGTTTACTCTTACACTAGCACAGAGATTGCTACATGCATTGTTAACTCTTACACTAGCACAGAGCAGAGCTTGCTTCATGCATTGTTTACTCTTACACTAGTACAGAGCTTGCTACATGCACTGTTTACTTTTACACTAGTACAGAGCTTGCTACATGCACTGTTTACTCTTACACTAGTACAGAGCTTGCTACATGCACTGTTTACTCTTACACTAGCACAGAGCTTGCTACATGCACTGTTTACTCTTACACTAGCACAGATCTTGCTACATGCACTGTTTATATCATTGAATCTTATCGTAATTACATTTCTACCACTACATTTTAATGTCTGTTATTATGGATATTGTTATTGTTTAAATTTCAGTCCATATGCTGTATTATTTCCTAACAGCTAAATCTATTGAAACATTGATAGAATCTGAATAAACAATTAACTGTCTGACTTTCGTCTTTTATCTCTTACGTTTCATGCTGTAAGGAGACCTGCTGACCTTTCTATCTTTAACAAGGGAAGTGGCTGATAATGTTGGTTGAATTTATCTCTAGTATAATATTGCATCTGGCAGGCGTAATTGCTAAAATATTTTCATTGTTGTTTGGAATTTGTCAAAAATGTTAACTAAGCACTGTCCATATTTGGTGGAATCTATTCTTAGGTTTGTATCCAAGGGTATTTTTCAAGTTTTCATTGGTTGCTTATTACGCAAATATATATTTTTGAAAACAATAGCCATCGCGCATGTACAAAAAATCGTCCAAACGGACATTAAGAATTTATACACTGAAAGCGAAAGACATACTTTTTAGTCTGTTAAAATAGATTTGTTTTTCTGAGTTTACGAGGGAAATACGTGGCATTGTTCAGTAAGTTTGAATTTTGTTTAACTTTTTATTTCTAATAATTTTAGAATTATTTTTGCATAGTTTTAGTAAAGAAATACGGTAATGAGCAAACAACATTTTTCACTTATTGTTTTTGACAAGTTCACGAAGTCCTTTGTTAGAATTTAGAACTGATTTTCATTTTTCACATTGTTTCTTAAACTTTTCACCTTTCGTTATATTAAACATGTTTATTTGTATTTGTTAATTCTGTACTATTACTTATTATATGTTATTGTTAATTTTAGATAACCGTTGTTGATGTACGATATTGTTTGTGGTACTAATAAAAGACTTAACGAGTTTATTGAATAGTCCAATTGTAAACCCCTGGAACTCAGATATATCAGGCTCGTGCCAGTGTAAATGGTGCGAGGCCGTGACATTCTTACATATGCCATTTTCTGATGTGCACATTAACATAAATGATTGCCCACGCTGCATCACACCAAATATATTGACAGGATTTTCTTACTCTGTCGCTATAACAGCCATTACCTAAAATGGTAACACTGTCTTTATATTTTTTATTTGTCTCTCAGTTATTTTCTAGAAACATAGATACAAAGACAATGAACGTTATTAGAAACTACTGCTGTGGAATTAGAAGGTTTTAACAATTGACCAGACATTGATTTCCGTCTTCTTGGTGATTAAGTCTATGAAGACAGATGGAAGTTCAGCTACGTTCACAGACATGATACTTACTCTTTCAATCGTGTTTTCTCATCCCAAAGATGGAAGGAAAATAGCTATATTCACTGTTGCATAATCCTACATTTCAATTTCTTTTCAAAGTTCTATTTTCTAACGTTCTTATGACTGTAAAATAGTTGGCTAATTTGACTCTTGATAGCTGAAACATCAACGATTAAGCACATTGGAGTTAAACTTGCGGAGGTTTAGTATAGGCTTCTCGGTTAAAAAATGTTAAAAGCTACATCTTTAAAACTTTATGTTATGTAGATATTCTTCGAAATGGACATAATATTCATATACCCTGTTATAACGTTATTCCAATATATTCATTACTTTCAGACTAGATTTTCATTTGTATCAGCTGTTTTATTATACCACTACCGTGTTAGTCAATCTATCATCACATTAAAGTAAATGATATATTCATCTTTCAAATAGTTACTTAGGGAATAGCTCTGGGTCTGATAAATTATTGATGTTACATCCATTACAGTTAATGATTCATCATTTTATGGTTGCGTGTCTGTTGGTCCAATCTTACAGATTCTTTAAAATAAACTCTACTTAGAAATCGACAACATTATTTATTTCAACCTAGACAGTTAAACAACAGATAATCGTTTTTGCTTGAAAGATTTAGTTTCAGTACTATGTAACATATGTTAAACCTTATTCACACTACAAGATATAAAAGTAAACACCACCAGACCACATTAGCTTGCAGCATAGAATTGGAGATATTCGGAGTAGAAAAGTGTTCAATACCAGACTAAAAAAGGAGATAATTCAGAAAGTAAGTAAGACTAAAAAAGGAGATAATTCAGAAAGTAAGTAAGATAGAGTTATGGTTTTTGCACAATGCACTTTCTCTCAAAAGTCTCTCTAAAGCTTTAAAATATTCATTAGATAGGTTTTAATTCATGCTCGGGACAAAACGATTATGAGGAAACCATGGAAAGGAAGCAGTATTTAAAAAGTAAGAATGGTAGAGTTTTGGTCCTTGTACACTGAATTCAAACATATTTGAAAAGGTGTAACCTCATCTATCCGCAACACATATAATATAGCCTAGAACCGGCAGATAAAAACGTACATCAGTTCACAACTAAATGACACCTGTTGTAAATACTGGTAAAACTGGCAAGGTTTCTCAAGGTTAAATATATTACTTAAACTTTTGATTATTGTCAAAAGTTTAAGTAATATATAAGGATATAACATCAGTGTGAAATTAAGGGATCAAGAGCAAATATATCATAAACAAGAGTGCCAGAATGTCACAATATACGCCCATCACAGCAAATTTCTTTACTCTAGCACCTGTATTTGCAAATGGAATTTTAATTTTGTGGTTGTTTAGTAATCATTGTAACTTCATTTGTTTTTCTAAGTCCACAAAAAAACTCCTTACCAGGTAGAGATACCTTAAAATACACCTAAAATTTGAAAGTAACATCCATGTTGTACCACAGAAAAGTGGTCTTGTTTTTTCCCTACGGTCAATTATAAAAAAGTTACAATATAAGATATTTATAGTAACAACTAAGGGAAGATAATCTTAAAAAAAAAAAAAAAAAAAAAAAAAAAAAATCCCAAAAAAAATTGTAAGTCCACACAAAAATCTTTACCAGGTAGAGATTAGTCAAAATACACCTCATAATTGGATGTAGCATGCATGTGGACTACAGAAAAGTGGTCTCGATTTTTCCCTATGACTAGTAATGAAAAGTTACA
The DNA here is from genome assembly GCF_021730395.1 of Mercenaria mercenaria. Lineage (NCBI taxonomy): Eukaryota > Metazoa > Mollusca > Bivalvia > Venerida > Veneridae > Mercenaria > Mercenaria mercenaria. The sequence goes on along the minus strand of NC_069367.1, from coordinate 20,134,833 downwards.
ATATAAGCTATTTATAGTAACAACAAAGGGAAGTAATTCTAAAGAAGGGAATTGCGCATGACACTTCGTCTCATGATGGTGTATATCAAAATCCCTCCATGCATGAAGAAGAAATGCTTCGGCCAAAGTCATTATTGTATCTGACCTTTGGCCTCTAAGTGTGACCTTGACCTTTGACCTAGGGACCTGGTTCTTGCGCATGACACTCCGCCTTGTGGGGGTGAACATTTGTGCAAAGTTATATCAAAATCCCTCTATGCATGAAGAAGAAATGCTCCGGACAAGGTTTTCATTCTTGTATCCTTTGACCTCTAAGTGTGACCTTGACCTTAGACCTAGGGACCTGGTTCTTGCGCATGACACTCCGCCTCGTGGTGATGAACATTTGTGCCAAGTTATATCAAAATCCCTGCATGCATGAAGAAGATATGCTCCGGACAAAGTTTTCTTTCTTGTATCCTTTGACCTCTAAGTGTGACCTTGACCTTAGAGCTAGGGACCTGGTTCTTGCGCATGACACTCCGTCTCATGATGATGAACAATTGTGCCAACTTTCATTAAAATCCCTCCATGCATGAAGAAGATATGCTCCGGACAAAGTCATTCTTGAATTTGACCTTTGACCTCTAAGTGTGACCTTGACCTTAGACCTAGGGACCTGGTTTTTGCGCGTGACACTCCGTCTCATGATGGTGAACAACTGTGCCAAGTTTCATCAAAATCCCTTCATGCATGTAAAAGATATGCTCCGGACAAAGTCTGTGGACGCCGCCCGCCCGCCAGGGGCGTTCCCATAATACGTCCCGTTTTTCAAACGGGCGTATAAAAAGCGCGTATACCTATATATATTCTAGTTGACAAAACGAAAGACAATACGTCAACTTACAATATTGAAAAAATCAGAAAAATCTGCATTGTAGATTTTTTCTGTACGCGAAAATATCATCAAAACTGTGATTTTCCCATAAACTCCCATTATGAAAATTTGACTGAGGTATAAATTTTTCAAATCAATCTTGCAAAAAAATTAGCGTACGACCTACCTTTTTATAATCTCTATCTTTTGATTTTTACTCAAATTCTTTTTTATTTCTTTTTGAATTTTACGTCACACCGGCACATTTGAGGTCTTATGGAGACTTTCCAGCTTTTAATGGTGGAAGATGACCCAGGTACTTCTCCAAACATTATTTCATCACGGGCTGGCTCCTTGATAAAACCACCGATCTTCCTAAGCTAGATGGATGTCTTCCTCGCATGAAGAATTCTACGCCCCATGTGAGGCTTGAACCCACATCGGTTAGGGGCAAGTGATTTGAAGCCACCAACCTTATCCACTTGGCAACGGAGGAGGCCATTTTAATCAAATTCTACATTAGAATAAAATGATCTGAAAATGTACTTTGTTAATAGTGGGGTTTTAACAAATCAATATTTTAAGTTTAGCTCAGAACAAAATGTGTGACGGACGGACGGTAAGACGGACGGACGAAGAGCATTACCGTATAATAACGTTGATGCTTTTTGTAGATCTATCAGTATAAGATGCCTTTAGTTATGAAATTATACATATACACTCTGGACCGAATCCATACGTCTTTCGCGCCATAATGCTGAAACAAGACAGTTTTGTTAAGTGACCAGCCCTGTCAATTCATCTATATCAATAATTAAATCTGAAGAATTGGCCAGAGCCAGAAGTGTATGCATAAAATTTGCATAATTTTGTCATTTCTCTTGGGCATTGGTATGTGGTTACAAAGTCCTGAATAATTATTACTTGATGTATTATCGGATGTCAGAATTCAAGACGTTGTAAGATTTTTGTAAGGTTTCATGTGAAAATACTGACGATGCAGTTTTTGAAATGGGCCTCTGAAATGCAGTCCTGCAAGGTACAGGTTGTGTTGACTTAACTTTTTTATTTGTTGGAGGTTGGTGGAAGTGTTAACGTCTATCGGTCATATGGCAATTTTCCAGCTTTTGATGTTCTAGGAAGACCCCAGGTGCCGCCCATGCATTATTTCATCACGAGTGGGTACCTTGGTAGAACCACCGACCTTCCGTAAGCCAGTTGGAATACTTCGTCACACAAAGAGCGAGGTTTCACTCGAACCCACCACAGTGAGCGGGTAGTGATTCGAAGTCAGCGACCGTAACCACTCTGGCATGGAAGCCTCTGTGATAACTTTCTACAGTAAGATACTAATAAACGTTAATTATAATGTTTGATTTATACCGGATAAATGTTTTTTTTTTTTTACTTTTTCGGTAAAATGTTCAAGCAGACACTGTATCTACTTGCAACATACAATGACTGCGTTTTATCCTATTGCAGAACTCTTTCTTAGATAACTGAAATGACCACTTTAAGATATAATATAATGATTCTTTACTGCAGTAACCGTCCTAGAATGCACTTGATCCGGTAGATGATCCAGTCTGTTTTCCCCTGCAGGTTATAAATCTAATAACAGATATTTAATGCGAAGAGCCCAATTTTCATAAATGTATTCTGAGACTCGGATTCACATTATTTAACTATGTAGGACTTCTATGCGTACCAATACTATCTATATAACTGACATTAAGGATAACATGGTGTAATAGCCATATTTCATATCTTGTAACTGGATGGTAATATTTAAATGAAATTTGGTCATTTTAAAGACATTCAAAATTAAAAACGTTTCACCGAGAGGTTTTTCAAATTTTGTCATTTTTTGGGGGAGATAATCGTTATTGAAGTTAACATTGGTACCTTTGGATAAATATATAATTTCTTTGATTATAAGAATCTGAACTAGAGTTTCGAGAAAATTTTGCGGTAGGGAAAGGAGAAAAAATTTTTTTTTCTAGTTTTCAGGGGAGATAACTCACGAAAAGCCAAAATTATCAGGGTAGGTAATCTAAAGGAATTTTTTGAGAACTTCTGTCACTATATAACTTGTCAATATGCACCTTATTTCTATCATTTGACATTTTCAAAGCTTACATTATCAAGTTATATGTACGCTTTTGGTGAAACTGAGGCCTATTTACGGGTAGTCTTCAAATCAGCGATGTGCATTTTTTCGGTCAACTTATGACCTACATTTGTACTTAAAAGACACAATGAAAGTTGTAAATTTTTAATCCTTCCACCAATAAAAACAGCATGACTAGATAGAAACTTTTAATTGGCTGAAATTAATATACTGTTTCTTAAAAAGTTTCATTACATTTCATCAGAGTATTACAAAGAAAAGAAGATAATGTCGCTAATGACGTTCATCGGAGAAGCACAAGAGATTACTATACACGTAATATTGGAGTTTCACCTTATCACCATTGGTTTTTAGTACACGAATCTATCTTGGAATTCCGAATTTGCGTAACTATTTAAGCATAGTGTAGTTGACGGTGAAAGTGTCTCCATGATCTCCGTAATGTACTTGCGGATTGATTCCCGCCGCTAAGTAATAACTGCAAGTGTTTGATATGACTTTGAATCAACAAATGCCATCTATTTGCTGATATATCAACGGAAAAATGTCAGAAATGCAGTATTTATTTAAAATCTTAGAAATATCCGAACTTTTTTGTACTAAAAAACTTGAGTTAATTTTAGACGGTTCGGTCATTGAAAACGTGAAGTGTCAGAAAGTTCTAGGTGTATATATCGATGAAACTCTGTCTTGGCATTCCAACGTTAGTACCGTGGCCAATAAACCGAGATGAAACTATTGTATTACAATGCACATATTATGCATATATTATGTCAACCATGGAATATTGTTGCAATGTCTGGGGACTTTGTCACAAATCGGACACTGATAAAATTACATCTTTGCAGAGACGCGCTATAAAAATAATTACAAAATCAAAGTGTAGCAACTTTGATGAAGTATTAAGAAATTCAAAACTATCTATCTTTTGAGAACAGGTGCAAATACCATATTTCATTATTAGTGTACAAAAGTAAAACAGGAGATTGTCCTAAATACATTTCAGATTTACTACATTTTGTTCGTAATGATCATTATAGTCTGCGCTCAACCGAATCTTTCTATTGTTAAACCTAAAACGAACTACCTGAAACAAACATTTAGCTACGAAGCTGCACAGAAATCACTTCCTTCTTACATTAAACTTCATAATAATAATATAACTACTTTCAAGCATAATTTAAAGAATTTTTCTCTTGTTACAATAGTTTTTAGCAATTAATTACTTTTATTCTATACCTATTTTATCTATCCAATCGCGAACTTTCATTTGCAACATGTGACCGTACAATATATTACGGTATTTGGCTGCACGTGCGTACAAAAATCCTGTATTTTCTGTATTTAATTTGAGTTTTTTTTTTTTTGTTTACAACACACAAAAACAATTCAAGGGAAAACAATGCTACCTGATTTAGATATTAAAACGTTCGTTAATAATCAAAAACTTAAAAATACAGTAAAAAGGATCATCAGATGTTGGAATATTTGAAAAGTCGCTAAAAGAAGCCGTTCCGGACGAAACCTAGAAATTAATATCAGCCCTGACTGTCTGAATAGCTACCTCAGCAGTTTTTATTTAACGTTTAAGAAACAAAATGGAGAAGATTATGAATGGCAGCGGACGGGCGGTCAGCATCCAAAACATGTCTGCTCTATAATTCAGTTTTCGTCGGATCTTCACCAAACTTGCTGACAATGTTTGTGGGCATTAGATCTCGGCCAATTTCGATAACCAGCCAGATTGTACCAGGCACTCTTTGATTATAGTCCTTGAATTACTCGAAAAACGGGGAATTTAGCCTTGTCCGCTCTTTTAAGTCGAACAGTTTTCATCCGATCTTCACCAAACACGCTGACAATGCTTGTGGGCATAATATCTCAGCCAAGTATTATTACCACCCAAATCGCCAAATGGCTGTTGTAGGGAGGTTGCATCATGTACTTTTTTTTAATGATGATACGCAGAAAAAACAACATTCAATGAATTACGTATATTACGTATGAAGTGAAATAAATATAGAATAAAAAGGTTATTTAAGGTCTTACATTGTTCTGTATAATATATATTTGCACTCATACCAAGCTGGGAAAAACTAGAAAAGGCAGGAATACAATATTCAGTGAAACATTTTTAATTTAAACTATTATTATAGTAAGATAAAATAGATATAGAATAAAAAAGGTTATTTAACATTGTACTGTACAATACGAGATATATTTGGACTCGTACCCAGCTGAGGAAACCATATTGAACTCGCCTAGCACTCGTCCAAATATATCTCCGTATTGTACAGAACAATGTTAAATAACCTAATAGTAATTAGAAGAATTTTGTTGAATTGATGTTACTGAATTCGTTTCCAATAATAATGATATTCATATTACCTTATTATTCAAATCTGGAACTATTTATTATTTTATGGGACAGACTTCCTTTTTTGTACATCTTAATTGTCATGTATAATCTTTGTGACGCATGGTAATTCTTTTAAAACGTAGTTATTGTTACATTACGTTTTTTTAAGACTTCTTTAATTTGAGATGTGTTTGTCGAGAAAATTTAAGTTATTCTGATATGTGTATTTAAATGTTTAATTATAAATTGATTGTATGATTGTGTGTATGTGTGAATGTATATCAGTTGAAGGCCATACTGGAAATAAGTTGTATAATAACTGTATTTGTACACTTAGTATGTAACCTTCAGAAAATAAAGTTATTATTATTAAGCGTCATAATTTTGTCAAGAAGTAATGTATTTCTTATGTAAACAACTCGCGGGAGACTGTTCTTTACCTGTAATGCGATCCACGCGGGAGACTGTTCTTTACCTGTAATGCGATCCACCATTTTCAATACATTAAATCCCACCAACGCCCAGTGTCTTTTTTTTAAAGATATTCTTGTTTAATTTACTTCACAAATAAACAAGTTAATTTTTATTGAACTTGCGTTTACTAATGTGTTAACATGAAAATTTAAACTGATAGTACTGACAGAAAATCAAAGCTTTGCCGGCCACATGTGATCAACTATCTACTAATCTGAGTAGTGTGTTTAGAATCAGTGTTGGCCTTATTTCTGTTTTGTCCATTCAATATTTTATAACAATGTTTCGCTGAAGGTTGTCAATCAGATGTTATCATATAATAAATTTATTCAAAAGTTTAACGTTTTAATTTTCTTTAACTTTTTCATTTTAATTCAAATTCTTATTGTTTATGCTCTGTGTCAGAGTTTTTTTTACAAATAACTCATGTATTTTAGTACAGCATAGGAATGTCAATCAAAAATACCGTAGTTACAATAATTGCTAAATTTCATCTGCATTCAATTTTGCTGGAAAATTATATAACCTCAAAATCAACATGCCGTATTATTTGGATTTGGAGAGTAGGGTACAATACCTGGTTGACTTACAGCTGAAATTAGATGTTTTCTGTTTCAAAAGATTAAATACTAAAGCTCATTGGAATTGCAAAACGCTGGATCGCCTGTTTTCAATTATTTCTATAAATGAGGATAAAGTGTTTGTAAACATTTTTTTCTTTATCATAGCAAGCTTGGTGTTGTACTGTTGCTTGTGATAGAAGTGCATGTATTTGTGCACATTCTGTAGCCAATGAAGCACATTTTATGGATTTTATAAAGAATTTGACTTATTACAATTTAAAATGTTGGTGTCATGGATTAATATTTGATAAAACCTTTCCTTTCATCAAGAAGTTTAAATTAAATCTTTTAGAATTCAACGAAACCCGATTCCTGAAATACGAAATAGAACCAAAACATTATGCTATAGATCTACTACCAAATGGAAACGTATAGTTTGATAAAATCTATAAAAAGTCTACTAGGGTGAACTGAATCAGTCTAAAATGCGGATAATTCTTTAAAAAGCTGATGACAACCAATATAGAAAACAGTAATTTTTGTAACCGGGCACTCAACAACCGTATTGTTTGTTTCATTTGAGAATGTCGTGTATTGACTGACTCGAGATGATAATACATACCGTGAAAATGTAATGATGAGGTATGAACATTAAATATATCATATATGTTTATATACTGCCCATATACTTATCTCAGTAGGGAGAGCGCAGATCTGCGGACCCCGGGGCCGAGAGTTCGATCCACGGGCGAATGTCCTCCGTGACGAATTGATAAAAGAAATTGTGGCTGAAATTATTCGTCTGATTCAAGAAAGTTAAATGAAGCTGGGAAAGTTGGCAGTTACTTGCGGAGAACAGGTTTGTACTGGTATAGAATCTTGTAACACTGGTAAAGTTAATGCCGCCGTTAAGTAAGTGAAAAACTGTGTTAAACTCAAAACAAGCAAACTAATTTTTATATACTATAATTTTGAAATATTGGTTGATGAATTTCTTTACTTCAAATAAAATTCATTAAATATAGGGTAGTAAGAATTACCACACATTTTTCTGTATGTTGTACCAAACAGTTGTTTATTCATAACATGTGCTTCAGTTATATTCTCCGTTATCTCGTTCAGTTCACCAACACTACATTATCCATTTGAAAATGTCAGTAGTCTGCACAGTGTCATATACTTCTATGTTACATTACATGTTTTGTTTCTTTATGTTGAAATTATAAAAGTAAAATGTGATAGCGTTCTTTGTGGTCTTACGTTTTTATTCAAACTTATTTTATCGATCACAAAGTTGGTACAATGTCCGTAGGTAGACATCTACAACAGAATTAGGGATTCGGAATTCGGAACAAACGACTCGAAATAGCTGCGTTCATGGAGGTCGAGAAAATTCAATCATACGGCAATGTAAGCGGTATCTCATAAATGAGATGTCTCTTTATTGGCAAAAGTTGATTATATTGTCAAAAACTTGGTTCGGCATACCCGAGTACACTGTACAAATTCCAAAGAGAGCGCAGTCTGTATATTAGGACAGCTAGGCAGTTACTCTAACTAATTGCTCAACAGCATTGATCTTGAGACAATCAAAGTAATAAGTGTGTAACTTGAGAACACCGCTGTCGTACTAGATTAACGCCATTTGTCCAGACATTGATTTCTCAATTCCCTATAATTAAGCATGAGAAGACAAATGGTAGTTCACCAAAATTTACTGGCATCACAGTACTTTTTAAACAAATAAGGCTTTGAGTTATCACATGTAGACGGAGATGGAGAAAAGTCAGACAAGTTTATTGTATAATCAGAGAATTTTATGGGATTTTGTGTTCATATTATACACTGATGCTTTCTCAGTATCGGGACAGTTGCACATCATCATCATAAAATTGCTATAAATTCAATTCGCAATATCTCAATCATTGTTGGAGGTGATGCTCAATGTCCGGAAATTGAACTTTAATAATGTTTTAGCTTTTTGGCAGTCTTTACGGCTTTCCATCTACGCAGCTTAGAAATTGACAGAGGGTAATAACTCAAATATATGTTTCTTGTAGAAGAATAAATGGCTTTTATTGCCAACACTTGTACAAACTGTGTGGCGGCAAAGATTCCTTGTATTACAAGCTATGGTGTCCAAAAAAGAACAGTTCTGTTAAGTGACACGCAGTGCCAATCAGTCTATATCAGACTGGCCAGAATCGTATGCATAAATTTACATACGTGACATAATTATAATCAAGGACATGCTTGAAGATCTATATCTTTTTTTGTATTTCAATTTCTGAAGCTGCCCAGAGACTCTGAGATTATCTAGCTTAGCACATCGGTAAGAAAATCAGTTCTCCTGTTGGTTTTCCATCCGTGACCATTATCATAGAGATTCATCTGAATATAAATTTACACTTATGCATATTGAAACAACACTTCGTAATTTAGATAAGTTACATATATTATAAAGAAGCAATCCATTGTATATTTAACAAACACTTACCGGAAATGTGTTGAAGCATTTCATTTTATTGAAAACGTGTAAATATTGACTAAATTTGATACGGCATCACGCGTCCAAATCAAATGCAGAAATACACAGAGGTCAGATTTTACGCGCGCCAGGTAGAAACTAAGAAAGTAATACTCGGGTATTTGTTCCGTTATTTTGCAATAAATCGACCGAGTTTCCTAAAACTTTCAACTTACTGCAATATTTAATGTGTAACTTTACTAACAACTTTTCTTACTCACACTCAGTTTATTGTTGTGCCAATTTTTGACAAATTTAATTTAATATTGGACAAATTTCAAACGTTCGTTGATAAAACATAAAAAAAACAATAATAACACATCGGAAATTTATTACTTATATTAAAAGTAAAGTAATCAAATTCACATAATGAGTAAATCTCTTAAGATTGCAGGTTGAATTGATTAATTTATATTGTTTCAAACATCAATATTACCTAAATATTTTATTTTAATATTTTTCGAGGGGTTAAAATATATAATTTACTCAGCCAAAATAACAATTGTATATCATTTATAGTTAAAAAAAAAGAGTCATAAACTTTAACTTAAGAAGTATGCACTCGTTCTTTTGCGGACTAATAATGCTCCCATTATATCGCGCAATGTCTGCGCATCAGAACTTTACTAATCTGAGAATCTATAAATATACACTTGCAGAATCGTTTACATATCTAAGTAAGGGGATTGGCCGGAAAATTGACTACTGTGGATGGCATACTTCCCAGAAAGCGGCAAGTTGCATTAATTATATGACTTTTTATTTTATGGTTACGTTATTGTAACAGTGGCGGTTATCTGAGTTTAAGCCCGATTGTTATCGTTGTTACGTTTTCATATTTAAATACTGTGCACAAGTCTGCAATATTCAATATTTGGCAGACATTACAATAAAAAGATGTAGTGTGAAGATAGACAAGTTGTGAAGTATCGTAACTATGTCATAAAGATGACACTTTTAACTATTTTATCAACTATTTCATTTGTGAAAATGAAACGCACGATGAAAAGATTTGTCAGTAATTGTCAACAAGAAATATTTTTAAAAAAGATCGTCGGCGTGATGTAACTGAAGCACAAGTTATAAATGGGCAGAAACCTGTATTTGAAATCTTTTGGCAATGTTGAAAGGGGCCTCTGTGGAGTTTTGTACAAATGAGGACAGTAGTTCTGAAGAACTGTGTTTAGAAATTGTGTAGGGACACACGACGGACACCAAACAATCACAAAATCTCACTTTGAGCCTTTGGTGCTTAAAATGTGGTAAGGCTTAAAAAAATTGTTTGTTTCCGGTATCCGACCTACCCTAAATTTTTGGCCCGACCCTATATGTTTTTATGGCCTTGGAGAATATTTTTTTTCAACTTTTTAACAAAAAGTTGCAAAACTGCACTTTTTATGCTTTAAACATGGCAAGTGATGTTAGAAATCAACTTACTGATGCTCTAAAGGCATTACCCCCTTATTTGTATTCATTTTTTGACACAAAAATAATTTCCGAAAAGTCTCCCTTAATAAAAAAAAAATCCAAAAAAAATTGTTTCCGACCTACTTACCCTAATTTTTTGAGCATATTACCGGAAACAAAGAATTTTTTAGGCTTAACAGTAAGCAAACAATATTGAAATACGTTCTATACTTTATTTCTGGAATTGTTGGAAGCAACATGAACCCTTAACCTACTTCAGCTTATTATCAAATTCGTCTATCATTCAGAATATGTACAGTACTGTTTTCACCGGAAAGATTAATTTAAAATTTAGAGTCTAAAGTTTAACAGTATCGGACATGTTGTTGCAGGTTAGTAATGATTTACACTGGTTAGATATTGTTGCTGTAATGCAGGATAAGAGTTAATGACTGTATAAAACAAATAACCTTTTTGTAAAAACAAAACTTAAGGAAAGGAAACTTAACAAAACAGAAATAACTTAACAAGAAAACTTAACAAAACAGAAATATGTCCGGATGAGCTTACGCACACCTGTTCAAGTGGTACGCACACAACCCGATGGTGCTTTACTTATAGAGGTTATAGATGACAAACGCGTTGTCATTTCACTCAGTGTCACACATGACTCAGAGTGAAGCATTTTCAGCCTTTCCTCCAATCAGCGCCCCTCTTACAAAATCTCTCATTATGGCTGAAAATACCGAGAATACCTTAACAAGCAATCCGATTGGTATATTATTTAGGCGGCATAAGGTCATACGATGTCATAAAATCGTGCTTAATACGGCACGCCGAAAAAGCTGACCATTTGCTGATACCTATTCGTACTTCGTGATTATTGGATAAGCACCTTTGCTGTCGGTGTCATCATCATTCCGTCATTCCCATCAGTTGCAACATGAACATTTTTTTGACAAAACATTAGCTATTCTGTAAGTTAGGAATGCCAAAATTATAATAGACCAGTAGATAAACAATAACGCATGAATTTGCGCGTGCGTGCGTGCGTGCGTGTGTGTGTGTGTGATTTGTTAAGTGATTCAAAGAGCATAATTGTTTATATTTCAAATGAAATGTTTAATATATAAAAGAACCGTTAACTGATTATTGTTATAGGTTAAGCAGACAGATTTTCACTGTTATTGTCCGTAAGTATTGACCTGGCACTCATGAATATTCCGTATATTTCCATAAATTAATTTTCGGTGTCCGAACATAAATAGCGATATAACTAATTATTACATGACTGAATTCTCTGATTGGCTGAAAACGATTCGAAAAAGTAATGAGTACAGATCATATCAATTTATCTTCGGTTATGAATAGTACAAAAATAAAAATTGATCGAAGTAGGTGCTTGGAAAAGCAATATCAACCTGATTTGGTCTAAATGTATTCCTTATTTCTTTATTAAAGATACAATTGTAATAACAAGACTGACTATACATTTATTCATGTAATAAAACAATTATTGACTTTTTCATAGGTATATATCAGGCTTTATCAACCTATGAAAAAGTCGATAATTGTATAATATTACATATATCGATCTTAATTGATATACTTTCGCATGTGCAGGTAGCTGTGCGGACAAAACGTTTACCTGCCAATATCAGGATTGTAGGTTCGAGTCCTACGTCTGACCATATCTTTTTTCCACCAGTTTTTTTTATGCAGACATACCACTCATTTGATCAAAGGTATCGTGATATTTATGGTTCATTTATTAAGAGTAATCATATAAATAAAGATATTTACCCGTTGTAAAAAAGTGGAATAAAACTGTTTTAAATGTCAAATTATCTATCACCAGCGTTCCAGAAAATAAATACTACAAGAGAAAACAATTAAAATTCATGAAATATGACACATAAAATAATGTAAACGATAAAATTACAATACAATAAATTGGAAAAAAAGAAGATCTATTCATTAAGTGATTTCGAACCCGTGTGAACGTGCGTGGAAGTCAGTCAGCTTACCTCTACGCCACCGTGTCATCGATTAACTTTACATGTTACTTTAGTAATGTAGATACTTTCAGGATAGTAATATTGCGTAAATTAACGAAAACGCCCGAAAATATTGGCGTAGACTAATGAGTGCCAGGTCAATATTTAGGGACAATAGAACTACAGCTTTATTTACAAATACAATGACACATACTAGCATTTAGGAGTGACCTGTCGCTTTTATTAATAGATTTGAAAGGTTACTGGAATAAACCACTTCAGTAAAGGGGTACCCTACTTTTTTATAACTTACTTTTATAATAGATATTTAAATGACTGTCTTCTTCGACAATAAGACGCATTGGTGCAGTGGTAAGCGTGATGGCTTTAGAATCTAACTTATGTGAGTTCGAATTCCGACGGAGATCAATTTTATTTTTTCATTTTATATTTTTTTTTCATTTTATATTTTGCTAACATACGTTTTAAAATGATGATAATGTTAAACATGTATTTGAATCGCATTACTTGTATCCTTTTGCTATTTTCGAATATAATATAGGTTTTTCAAATATCTTCTTGATTGTGAATTATTCAGCATGGTTGACAAAGCTCTTAACAATTTGGTCACTCAATTAGCTGATGACGCTGATTCGGAGGAAACTAACAGTTACACCAACAGCAAGTGTGAAGATGCTCCATTGGACGCGTGTGTTTGAAATGTATTGAATATATTGAAATTGTACGAATGAAATAAAAAATGAAATTGAAATGATAAAATAAATTGTAATAAAAAACAACATGAAAATGTAAATAAAACAAATTTAATCATAAAACAAATCCCACAGTGTGGGATTCGAACCCACAGCCTCCTAATCGCAAAAGTTAAATCACTAACTAACAAAATTCCTCAATTGTACCAACTGAGCTACCGATGCAGTTTTAGTTTGTACATTATTTGAAATGTATTTATAGTTTTAAAAACGTCAAATATCTTTCAATCCCTTATTTAATAAATGGAACAGTCTGGAAAATACAAATCTAAAAATAAAAGCGACAGGTCACTCCTAATTGCTAATAAGTTAAGGTTATGTTAATGCTCTGTTGTACAGTGTTATGCTCTGTTGTACTGTGTTATGCTCTGCTGTACTGTGTTATGCTCTGTTGTACTGTTATTTCTCTTTTGACGTTTGCACAAATTTAAATGTTTGCCCATTTGACATCACGGGTCGCTATAACAGCTAACACTGTACGGCATCTTTATTTTCTTTTATTTTTCTCTCAGTTAATTCTCTAGAAACATAGATAGAAAGACAATGAAAGTTATTAGAGACTACTCTGCTATGGAATTAGAAGGTTTTAACAATTGACCAGACATTGATTTCCGTCTTCTTGGTAATTAAGCCTATGAAGACAGATGGAAGTTCAGCTACGTTCACAGACATGATACTTATTCTTTCACCCGTGTTTTCTCATCTCAAAGATGGAAGGAAAAAATAATTATATTCACTGAAAGACCGCATTATTGCATAATCCTACATATTTTTCTCTTTATTTTTTGTCAACATTCCATATTCTAAAGCTATTATTAGAAACCGGTCGACTAAATTTGAAGTTAAAGTTCGCCTTTTCAAATGAAACAGCCATAAGTTAGCACATTCTCTCTGAATACGTTTTTGGGGCGGTGCGTAAGCTCCGCCTCCAATGGAATTAAGACGGGAAAATGAAAGCCCGTCACTTCTTAGTGCAAAACGGCAAAGCGCATCCACTTTCTACATCCTCTCATAAAGAAGAGCACCTAAAACAAAGCGGATGAATATGACCTATATTGCGGCTATTTTAGACTATTTTTACACTCTGACGTCATGAGGGAAAACCCCACTTGGTTTTAATCTGAATTGTCTAAAAATATATACAGGTCAGTGACTTGTAGCCTGGCGGACTACATTTTTAATTTTTTTCTTAAAACGACACCATCTTGTTCTTTCGAATAACTGCAAAAAAACATATCTACGCGATTATTATTATAAACTGGACTTTTATTAGGTTCTTGAGACCATGGTACAAATGTATAGTGTATGCATACCGTATTTGCAATTACTACATAAAAGTTTTTATAACGGAAACGCTTGAGGAAACGGAAAGTGACTCATGTTAGCATTTGTTCAGGATTTTAGCTTTCTGCAATTCAATCTAGGAAGATATTGCATCTGGAATGGAGTGTTATTGAATAAAATCATCGAGGATAAGGGTTGCCTATTTGTTTTATCAAGCGGCGTTATGGCGTGTGTATAAGTCACGTCATTCGTTTGTTTGGTGAAGATGGGTAATTCGGTAAACAACTGAACTTCGGACAAAATTTTGCATGGCAGCAAATCAAAATTATTCAAGAATGTTAAGCAGAACAGAGAGGTCGGGCACAAAGTTAAACAAGGTTAGCGTTTGTTTATCAGCTCATATTTTTAGTCCTATCAATAAGACCTGACATAACATATTTTAACATTTTGACGTCTATCGGTTATGTCAGGTCGGTTATGTCAGGTCTTATCGGATCGCCATTTATAACATGTAGTCAGAAGTGAACACACATCATGTCGCCTTTATTCTTCAAATTACGAACAACATAACCCAATCCTATGTGAAAGAACACTACTTACACCGAAAATAATCCTTTTTTCAACTGCATATGTGAATAATTACAAAATAAAAGTTACTTTTCATGTATAAATATCGAGTTGTTTCTTTCCACTGTATGTATCGCTGTGTATCTGTGTTATGTTGTGCAACATTGCCGGTCTATTCCGAATGTTGTGTAAATACAATTTATTTTGAGAATCAATTTTAGACGAAATATTTTCGCTCTAAATCACTTGGCAAATAGTTCACGCTGTTTGTCGTCTAAGTCGCATCTAAATATATTATAACCTGCTGCATATGCTTGAAAAATGGCGGAATGTGTATTGAAAACTGTACACAATTGACATATATTGGATATAAGGGTTTTTAAAGGTAAATTTAAATGATATATTACTAGAATATGATAAATAACGGTAGGCTAAACTGTTTAAATCTGCGTACATCGTATATTTTACGTTTGAGAAATGCTACATTCTACATATTAGGGCCGTTTTAGATGTTACAATGCAGATTAAAAATGAAATATAAAATAATGAATGTTGAAAGTAAAATGAGCATGTACATGTACACATCTAATATTTTGGACTACTCTGATTTTATAATATTTTTGATTTATTTCAAAGGCTCTATTCAATAATTTAGCTTTTTGTGTATTCTAGTATTCTACTGTCAATTCTACTTTTAAATTTCTTGTACAGGCGCGCAGCTGCACATAATACTCGTAAAGAGGGGTAATGCAGTATAAATAGATAGATAACGGTTTGACGTATTAATCTTCAGATTTCTATGCAAGGTACCATAGTCGAATGTATTTGATGATGATCATGAACGAGCATTAAATTACATTGTCAAAGATAGTTGTTCTTTGAAAGTCAACAGGTGTACGGCTCCAGTCGCATTCGGTTTAATAATATTACAAAACGCACATTTTTACAAATTGGTATCCAATCAATTGGACCTCATTCTATTAGTGTACACTGAAAAACAAATTGTTTGTGCAACAAATACCACTCCAATTAACTGTATCCTGTCGATTTTCCATTTTCGGAATCGATAATAACTTAGGTATTCCGTAAACCACATGACCGATTTTTGGTTTCACAACCTTTTCCATGTCGAATTAAATCTTAATTAAGAAAGAAATCAACTGTTGTTTGTAGCCACAGTTTTTTCTTATCAAATAGGATAGATCACCCTGACGTCACGCATCAACACCTGTTTATCTAGTGGTGGGCAAAAAATAATTTTACATTGTTTGTGTATGGGATTAGAATTTTTAATTCTTAATAATTTCGTTCATTTTTAGATATTAAAAAATCAAAAATGTTTCGAAATGCTAACGATATTCATGTCTCGTTATTCAAATATCTTTTGAAAATGAATAACCGTTTTAAATGTCATATGATTTAAATAGCGCCGTAGATGCCCTCAACTTTTAGGAAAACTACGTAAGTTATTTTACACTAACAACATCTTTCCATAAATGGAATTTTTTCCCAATCTGAACAGTTATCACGCAGAAATTTTCACACTTTTGAGCAAGTCTCAATGAAACTTGTCAGAATGTTACCCTTAATAAAACTTTTGATGAGTTCTTGATTGGGTCATCTTAGCTCTAAAACTAGGTCACCAGGTCAAATCAAAGGGAAAGCTTGTAAACACTCTAGAGGTCAAATGTTTGACCCAATCTTAATGAAACTTGGGCAGAATGGAACCCTCAATAAAATCTTGGAAGAGTTTGACATTGGGTCATCTGGGGTCAAAATCTTGGTCACCAGTTCAAATTAAAGGAAAAGCTTGTTTACACTCCAGAGGTCACAATTTGGGCCCAATCTTAATGAAACTTGGCCAGTATGTTACCCTCAATAAAGTCTTTGACGAGTTTGATATCAGGTTATCTTGGGTCAAAACTAGGTCACCAGTTCAAATTAAAGGAAAAGCTTGTTAACACTGTAGAGGCCACATCCATGGCTATATCTTCATGAAACTTGGTCAGAATGTTGATCTTAAAGATCGTAAGGTCCAGTTTGTATCTAGGTCATCTAGAATAAAAAAAACTAGGTCACCAGGTCAAATCAAAGGAAAAGCTAATTTACACTAAAGAGGCCACATTTATAAAGATATCTAAATGAAACTTGGTCAGAATATTAATTTTGATGATCTTTATGTCAAGTGCAAGTTTGGGTCAGGTGGGGTAAAAAACTTGGTCACTAGGTCAAATCAAAGGAAAAGCTTGTTGAGGCCACATTTATGACTGTATGTTCATGAAACTTAGTCGGAATGTTAATCTTGGTGATCTTTAGGTCAGGCTCGAACTTGGGTCATGTCGGGTCAAAAACTGGGTCACCGGGTCAAATCAAAGGAAAAGCTAGTTTACACTTTAGAGACCACATTTATGACCATATCTTAATAAAACTTGGTCAGAATGTTAATTTTGATAATCTTTAAGTCAATAGCTCAGGTGAGCGATACAGGGCCTTCATGGCCCTCTTGTTTACATTTTCTCTGACTTGCTTAATAAATTTAAATTTATATGACAGTAACCTAATATTCTCTATTTATTACATATTTGACGTTGCAGGAGTGTAATACAGCCATTAAAAAAAACGTTACTACACTATTGTAATAAAGCTTTGATATTGACGTCATTTATAGTATAGGCGACGTCGGTCAAATTGACTTGTTTATATAGCAGAATAAAGTCGAATATTTGGTGTTTTCGACAAGAAAGGCTAACATGTGATATAAAGAATTCATCTTACATTTGTGACTATCCACGTTGAATTTATTAAACTCTTTGAATATAATTGATAAAATGTGGTGTTTCACATTTTATCATGCAATCTATCTTATATTTGGCATGAGTGTCATCGTCAGTCAGACGAAGTCTCTTGCGCAAACCACAGGTTCCTATCTCAATATTTGACTTTCATCTAAGAATGTTACAAAAACAGCTGAAATGCACCGCCCCATCAGTACTCTCAGTGCTTTGATTTAACCATTTTATCGAGACTGTTTTCTTTCTACCGAAAAGAACATGTAAGGATGGCTTTGATCCTATACATTTTGTAGCATTTCACTGTTATAGTATGGTTGATAACCAAACACATTTAATCGTAAAAGAATAAACTGGCCTACTACCGATTCAGTAAAACAAAAACTTGATTGTTTTGCCTCTATAACTGCACTAATTATGCATTTCTCACGACAGACATGTATTACGCATTGGCTGGGAGTTCAGAAGAAATTATCTGTTGTTGATATAGAACTAGTATATGGCTATAAATTTTGACGGTTACATACTTTTATAGAAATCGTGTATTTATTATTAATACCTTTTGCTACTTTCTCTGCGCTATCAGGCACAGTAATTTAGTTTTAATGCCAATATTTATGGACCCAGTGCTAAAACACTTCTTCATTCTTTACGTGGGAGCATAAACAATAATTCTTTTACCGAGAACTAACAAATTACCAAGTCTGTAGCTCATTGTTTCTCGAACATTGTGTCTGTCTGCATTTACACTGTACATAAATCATATCATGGTAAACCTGAGCGTTTTCTAGCAAATATGGATTTACGCCTTTGGGCCTTTTTCCATGTTCAGCTTTAAAAGAATATGCTAGAAAGTATACTTTTATCATTTTTAAGCTGAACTTGCAAAGAGAAAATTCTTAACCCATTTAAACCGATTAAACAAATATGACTTTTAACATCAATTATAAATATAAAGAAATAGTAATAACAGAGTATTTCTGTCAAACAATATAATGCCACGACACGTGTTCCAGATATCAAAGAAATGCCACTGTGTATTTTAATTTTTGGTAATATCTCTGTGAAAATTGTTAACATTTACAGAGGTACAAACTGACAATTTGACCTTGAATATATAACACACTAAATCATGAATGGTAATAACTGTATTTAGTACAAAAGGTTTTTCTATTTTTAGTTCTAGCAGCCCCTAATGAGAAATTGCTTAAGGCTTTTCTACTTTTAGCTCTAGGGGCCCTAACATCATCAGTCAGTTGGAACCATTTGAAAAAATTTGAGAGAATTCCTTATAAGGATGCTACAAACCAAATTTGGTGATGATCCATCCTATGCTTCATGATAGGAAGTCATTTAAAAATGTTTCTATTTTAAATTCTGACAGTCCCTGAAATCAGTCAATCAGAATAATTTCAATAAATTTGAAAAATGGCCTTATACGATGATGCAAACCAAGTTTGGTGAATATCCATCAAGTAGTTCATGAAATGAATTTGTTTAAATGTGTTTTTTTCTATATTTTTAGCTCTGGCAGCCCCGGCTTAATTCAATAAAAGGTAATAATTTGAACAAATATAGGAGAAGACCTTATGTAGACACCCATCAAACGTTCCATAAGAAGTCGTGTGTTTTTTTCCTTATTTTTAGCTCTGGCAGCCCCTAAAGCGGAACTTTATAACAAAACTGGGAGTACAAGGATGATACAGACAAAAAATAGGAGTAATCCATAAAGCGGTTCATGAGAAGAAATTGTTTAAATGTTTTTATACTTTAAGCTGTTGGTGGACCCTAAAATCAGTCAAACAAAACTATTTGAACAAATGTAGGAGAGGGTCTTAGAGGGATGCTACAGACCAAATTTGGACAGTTCATGAGAACAATTCGTTTAAAGTTGTTGTTTTTTTTTCAATTTTTACCTCTGGCGGTCCCTAAAATCCGTCAGGCGTGACCATTTCAATAAAACTTGAAAAGACGTTACAAGGATATTAAAGACCAATTTTAATGATGGCCCAACAAACTGTTCTTGGGAACAATTCATTTAAAGGTTTTATTTCTATTTTTAGCTCTTGGGACCCTAAAATCATTCAAGCAGAACCATTTGAATAAAACTGAGAGAGGACCTTATATGGCCGTGTTAGGGGTGATCTGTGCTTCCGGGAAATATACCCTTACCTTTTACCTTTTATAAGGATGCTACCGACGGTTCAAGAGAAGAAGCTGTTTAAAGGTGAAAAGTTTACGCCAGACGACGGACACAGCCCCATCACAATAGCTCAGCCTCAACCTTTGGTTCAGGTGAGCTAGAAACTCACAACACTATTATTATATTATTAAAGTTATATTTGAAAAACTGTGCAGCATGCGTATGCATCGACCGGATGCCATCGAATTTAAGCTGGCATTCCCAAATCGAATTATATCAAATTTCACATGCTCCAAAATCAGCTTCAGGGATTACAGATGACAGTGGTCTAATGTATTCTTTTCTCATTGGAAATATCAACCATTCAATGACTTGATAAAGCGCCAATCATGTAGATAAAGAACTTATATTATAAAATATGTTTTAACAGAAACAGATCCATTTCAAGATGCAGTTATTGCGACACATTCAAACATATGTAATATAAAAGAGAGAGAATTTCAGTGATGTGAAAACTGTGTATAGCCATAAAGTTTATTACACTTCCTTACCAAAGATGGAAAAAAAACTGACATAAAGAAAATAATACGTTTTGTAAAACAACACTGAAAATGCAACCATGAAATTTGCTATTGAGCACTCTCTGAAAACGCAACCATGAAAATTGCTATTGAGCACCCTCTGAAAACGCAACAATGAAAATTGCTGTTGAGTAATCACGCGTATGTGAGAAGATATTTTTTTTTTGTTATATATAGATGATTTGTTATATATAGATGGTGTGGTTTTAGTAGCAAAAGTGAAAACGATTTACAAAAAATGTTAGACCATCTTTATGAATGGATAACAAATAATGGGTTAAGTATTAATGTTACAAAAAGTAATATTGTTTACTTTAGAACAAGGAGTGTTGAAAGAACTAATTTAAATTCCAAGTGTGGGGAAACATCATTATATATTTATTGTTGATAAATAAGTTTATCTAGGTTTAACCTTGGATGAATTCTTAAATTATAATACAACGGCCAAGTTTGTGGCACAGTCTGCCAGTACAGCACTAGGATTGCTGACCGCCAAATACAAGTTAGTTAATGGAATGCCTTACAATGTGTTTTCTAAACTCTTCGACTCTTTAGTTTGGTCTGTAACTGCCATTTGGGGTACAAGTCAGTTTCCAGGCATAGATGCCATTCAGAATATAGCAATACGTTTATTTTAAGGAGTACCAAAATGTACACTCCTTCAGCTGCTTTAATTGGGGATATGGGTTGACAACTAACAACAATAAGACAGTTGTCATCAATTACTAATTTATGGGTTCAGGCTTTGTTAAATGTCAGCTACTAGAATAAACCATAGAATATTTGTTTATACTTTTCATACAAGTAGTAACAGATGTAACAACAGGTGTTACAGAGTCAAGCAATGGTACCAGAAATCAAATGTAATGAATTGTGTACTCTGAACGTTGTAGCATCTAAACAAAGTATTTTTGAAAAGGTAAAGAAAACTTCAATGGAAAAAATTGTTAAAGACTGGAAAAAATAAAGTAAACTCAGATATTGGAAGTAGTAATGTTGGTGGAAGTAAACTGAGAACATATAAACTTTTTAAAACTGAATTTAAGGTTGAAGAATAGTGTAAAACGATTATGTCTAGAGCACATAGATCTGCTCTAGCAAAATTTAGATGCGATGTAGCGTCAATTAGAATCGTGACTGGTAGATATGAAAGACTCCTGTTGCATGAACGATTGTGTCCATTCTGTATTAACAAGGCTTAATCTGAGTTTCATAAATATGAAATGTCAGTTATATGATGACATAAGAAATAGATCTAGTTTATTTGATAACATATGTTCATCAAATGAAAGTTTTTCAAGGTTGTCTAACTCTGACCAATTTAATAAGTACTTGTTTTCTAGTCAAAATCATATTCGTATACTAGCCAAAACCTGCTTTAATATTTTAAGACGAAGGTATGAACATTTATATATTTAGCAGACAGGTTGGTTTTTAAACTGTTTAGATTTAATATGCACATTATGCTAAACATGTTTATAAATGAAATATTCAGTTATTTCTAAGTCTGTCTTTATTGTAGATGAAATCATTTCTTAATTATGTGCATATTTTAAAAAAGAAATAACCATTTACAGGTTTTAGTTTTAGATAACTTTCAGGCATAACTACACTCTGAAAGTTATTAATATTCCTGAATAATGATTGTCTCTAAACTTTAAGTTTTGTACATTTTGTCAAGATTGTAAGACTTGTTATTTTACATTGTAAACAGTCTCTTATAATTCAAATATTGAATGACATTGTACTTTTATACGATGGTAAAATTCAACAACAATACGTGAATATTTATCTTTTATCAACGTTTCGGCGCTTACGCCTTCATCAGGATAAATACATAATAAAACAACGGACGTGACGTCATGGAGTAAACGTTACGTTGAATGGCGGAAAAACGTATAGATCTACTGTTTTTTTAAAATATTACATAAATTAATGTGAATAATAAATAGCAAGTTTAGTACATTACGGATATAAGAATACAGGATTTCCTATAGCAGTATATATAAAAAAACCATAAATAGGAAAAAACGCAATAGTACTAAACAAACACATATACATGTAAAATTCATTACACATTAAACAATGTTTTTGAATTAAGTCCATCAGGATCGAGTGTTTTTAACTTATGAATCCAGAATGTTTCCTTGCATAACCGGTTAATTTGATTATTGGGCATAAATGTGAAGTCATCATTTTTTTTTTTATTGTACTTTTATAAAATGTATAATGCAATGTTGTACAATGATGAGACTTAAATAAACGAACAAACTTTACGTAAAATAAAAACTGGAATTTAGAAATGAAAGTGATCCACATGTTTTTTTTCAATACAATCAACAATAACACTAAGCAAAAAAAATATAATCGCGTATCCTCATATGGTTCATTACACCATATTTCATCAATTACGTACGGAACTACATTTTGGACTACTTCACTCGTAACACTGAACAGTCATTTCCTATTTGGTGAAAATTGTCCTTTCAGGAAAACCTTCTTTCTATGAATTGTATTTTACTTAAATTGTACCCGTAAAGGCATGAGCAAAATACCATGTTCCAGCTCGATTACTGTTTTTAATTTTTAAGGCTTTTATTTAGTAATGCATGTCAGCCCTTAAATTTCCTCCAAAATAGCTGTCGTAGTTTGTTTTGTAAGCTCATTTCCTGTTTTAGGCTATTTTGCCCTATATTATCAAAGTTCACAGTAAATTGCGTACAAGTTATTTAGTTTTACTGTTAAAATATACGAAGTTTTACCGTTTACACCTAGAAGTTAGCAATATTTTGTCTGTTAGTACGCATTTTAACTCTCTTAAAATGTATATCAAATGTGTAACGTTTACATTCATGAACATCTATGTATTACTAAGGTGATACATTTTCAAAAATACATGTACCTAGACTGCTAGGCTGTTAACTTCACGAACATCATTTTATTAAGTTGATATATTTAATAATATTATTTTAACCTGCCAGTGACGCGAATGTAGCCCAAAATCTCAATCAGAAATGTAATATACATATGAAAACTACATACAATGACAACTTTAAAGTCACTAAAGGTATTGAAAAAAGATTTGCCATTAATCATTTTGATAGATTCTAGAAATCAAAATATAAAGTGTTTTCTCACACAACAAAAATGTGCAGTATTTCAAAACTTTGTAAAGGCGTTTTCGGTGGGTTTAACGTCACAGTCCCGCAATGTTTCGGTGGGTTTAACGTCACAGTCCCGCAATGTTTCGGTGGGTTTAACGTCACAGTCCCGCAATGTTTCGAATCCACAGCGGTGAGGGACAAGTGATTCGAAGTGAGGAACCTTAACCACAGTCATGGCAACCCCTTCTTTTTAAGAGAAGTGATAATATTCAAACGTTATGTATTGAAGGGATTTACATATCACCATAATGTGATTTAAAGAGATATGCATGTAAACATGATCAAACTTTGAGAGAATATTTATCGCTATTTTATCGTTACTAGCATTATTAACATCTGTATCAGCATATATCATATAAAACATATAAGAAATGGTTTACCTACCTGTATAATTATTATCAGGCTGTACATCTAAATCAACATCATCTCTCGCCAGATGTTGCTAAACATGTTGTAGTCAATCGGTTTAACCTTATCTGTATCATTGGTCGATATTGTGTTCTTTAAAATTCCACCGTTATGCCCTCACTATTTTGTTTCTACGACATTTTACGTCCAAAAGAAGGAAGAGTTTGTATCCAATAGGTCAGATACGTTGTTGTCTGTCATAGTGTTATACATGAATGTGCACTATCGTACCTATCTTGTAAAATTAATTATAAAACTCTCTCAGACTGGAAGCATACTTCTACAGGCGTGTTACAGTACACAGCTCTGTTTTTCATTCATAAAATCCATCTCTGTGAACCACAACCTGTTATTTTCGCAGAATGTTTGTGTTTATCGTCGGAATATATTAACTGTAGAATAACTGTAAAATCCATAATAATCCATAATAGAGAGACACACGATACACATAACAGTTTATTTTATCCAACGACTATTCACAATAGTGAGTTTTAGGTATCCGCACGTGTACATTTCCTTGAAATATCGGCAAAATTGCTGCTTCTACTGTAACATTGTGGTTCCCTGCAATACGATATATTTTCCGATATGCACTCGATAAAAACTGTTAGCTTGGCACAGTGTCAGCCATACCTCATCATCGAAATAAAGAGCTTATAGGAAAATGTATAGGAAGGCAGGGATACAGCCTGGCCAGGAAATATGATTTGTTATAACGGCGCGAGATACAATTGTCAATGCGTATCATGCTCAAATTATAGCATAGACTCAAAAACAGAGTTGTAAATTAAAATGTTGTCGGTACCCTGTATACATTTTGTGTAGCAACCGCTAATTAAAACAATATTTGGCTTACATCTTGAGATACAAATAGTATATGCAGCACCTCCTACATCTAAAAACGCATCATGCAAGTGTGAGACAGTGTGTCTTGTTTTCACACTCGGTTAAGTTTGTCATTATTTATCCTTTATTTTTCTAGAATTTAGTGAAAATATCTAACATGCAGACATGATAAACTGTTTGTAAGTGTATTTGTGGTCCCGTTATGCGATCTAGCTTGCGTGTCGTTTGCCATCCCGAGAACCATCGCGATAAAGATATACAAAATGCATTAACAGAACAGAACAGAACGGAACAGAATAGAACAACCATGTGTCTTGTCATGATTTCTCGATGTGGGTTCATTAATCAGTATCAACTTCCTGTTATGACAGTTTGTATATAAAAAAAAGCATAAATGAAACCGCAGTATTTTATATGTTCAGCCTTTAAGTGATATTTTATGTTGTTTTTTGTTTTTTTGTGCATCTCAAATTCTCATTTTTGTGTGTTTGTTCGTACACACAGCCTGGCAAATTGATGTATTTGTGTATAAATGTTTTCTTTTGTGTGTGAGGTGTCACGCTAATTGCCGATAATTACTGGCCATTTAATAAACAGCAGACTGTGTTCAATTCGATGCACGACACTTGGTCGAATATGACACTTGGTCGAATATGACACTTCGCCGAAGATGAAACATGGTCGAATCCGACACTTAAGCGCAATTAAGCTTGTCAAAGTCACGTTTTGAGGGGGCAAATACACTTCCTGCTAACGACTTCGCACGTTTTTGTTGATAAAACTATTTATGGACAATTTTTTGCAGTATTTTTGTAGCATTTTTATTAATTAATCGCCATTTTCTATCGCCAAAAATTGCGTTTTAATCGACTTTTGAATAAAACAAGATTTAGCTTACCTAAAGGTTCCATCTAGCGCATATAAAATATTCTTTTTACGGGATATTGTTTTAGCATAATGTTACAAATGTTTAATAATGCAATGAGAAAAATATGTTTTGTCATTTTTGGAACAAACTTAACTATTTAAGAACTAATCTAAGTATTATAACAGTTTTATCATAACCCAAAGTTTTAGCAAGTGCAGTGCATATTATGCTATTTGGAAGTATTTGTCTTGCAGTCTGTATTTCACTTCCGGATATTTTCATCACGCGACTACACCAGTGAGTACCTGCACACTTAACACAAAGAAATTGCATACATGCTTTTACGATTCGAAAAAAAAATCAGGAAGAGTAAAAAAGTACGCAAAAGAAAGCACTTGCAGAAGCTAAAAAAATCACGTGACCAGGGACAATTTCATTACGTAAATTTTTTGGCAGGAGTCTATTTTTAGATGATGCATATTCATTTAATTAATCTCGATTCTTTACTATGATATATTCAATCGAGGAGATATATGATTTAAACTTTATTATTGTGTCTTGTTGCTCTGTTATTTTACGTAGTTGTATTGCACTAAAGACTGTAATAAAGATTGATGCTACTTGTAATGAATATGGTATGAAGGTATTAAATGCCTCCGCTACTATTTTCTATATAAAATTAACAACTTATAACATATTTTTATCAAGATTTCTAGCCTTTCACTTCCTGCGAGACTACCCTTGTCTTGAAGGTCCGTCTTTAGGCAATCAAAATATACTCAAAAAATATGGTGTTGACCATAATGCAGTGACTGAGACACGTGATGAAAACGCTAATATTGCGTAGGTAGACATCAGGAAATACCTACTTTCACTTTCATTTTACAAGGCAGCTTCAAATCAACTTTTGAAGCATATAACGTAGCTTAAAATCATCTGCGGACATTCCTTTTTACAATCAAGCATCAATAAAGCTTATATCTGGCATGAAAATGGCCTTTACTAGGCGGGAAAATTGCACTATATATTGATATGGACTACATTCGAGTGGACCACGGAGGCAATCCGGCTAATTGCCCCCTTCATGCCATATGCATGAGTCCAAGATGGCGGCGCCCTACGGGAAATCGGATTCCTTTGAATATACCCTTGTATCCATTACATGCTCAGTCAAGTGTGACATGTTCACCATAAGTGTTCCTTCTCTTGAGAAGGAACTATAATCGCCATTTGGCGATATGGTCGATTGGCAGCGCGAGCACTGCTTATGTCACAATTGTATTTGTACTGAGAGTATAAAATAAACTTTAAACTGTAATCTTTGGATGTAGTTAGTAATTGACCATACTGAAACACTTTTAATTTTGACGAATGCGCCAGAGTGTAATTGAAGTGTTTTTCTTATATCACACTCTCGGCATTTTTCTGAGCTCTAAATCTTCAAAATTGAAGCGTAAGACATCCACATACTTTTTAATGTCTTATTCATAATTTGTTAGTATGTAAATTCCGTCTAACCTATGGAAAACATAACTCAATACCCGGCGAATTTTCATTCTAAAAGATCTACGGGCGGAAGTCATGTATCAACATATCAAAATTGCGCATTCAAAATATGGGTATGTTTGTTAAAGGTGTTAAACTGTATTGAGAACATTTATTATCTTGCCTGCTACAAGTTTCTTGCATTTCTATTGGTGAATAGACGTCACGTGGAGACAGGATATATTTCATATCCTGATATGGTAACAAGGTACAGTTACCTGCCCTTCGTTACCCAACTAAAGGAAGTGTATCCGAGAGAAAAGAGGTCCCTCATTTCATGATGGATTTGATTGTAAATAGATATTCTGAGCTTCTGAAAGTAGCCAAATTTTATAGATCTGATGTAAATGAAGAAGAGAAAGGGGTAAAAAAAATCTGGAAAATCATGGTTTCTTGTGCAAATGACTGTCTGCGGATTTGTACAAAAAGTAGGCTGGACCGCTTCACTTTGTAAAAATGCAATACAGTATTCCTTCTGACAGATGTGAGGAGAAAAGTAGCAGGTCAACAGGTCACTTCAAAGTGATTTTTGTGTTTCTCTTGGATAGATTTCTAAGGAGAAGGTATTTGCATTTGTCTTCAGAACATTGTGTCAACGCCTTGCATTGATATATTTGTATGTAACCCTATGGGAAATTAATTGTACTTTGGGGCCATATGAATTTTGATTAAAACAAAATGGCTGCCACACTGCGAGCGTAATTGAATCAAGTTAGATTATTTATTAGCTCCAGCGATAGTATCATGAAGTTTGACAAAAGTTAGCCGTAAAAGCGGAACAACTCTGTATGGGATACACGGACGTTGAAATCTTGTTTTAAGTTAAATCATCGTTGACATATTTGCTACTCAGTAGTTTGTTGTAGGATCATTTAATTAATCTACGTGCAAGATAAATGATTTAACAGGAAACGGGATGAAAGTCGAAGTATCAAGACATTTGTGAAATCGTGAAATCTGGTGACTTTCGAAGGGATTGAACAAGAAGCGTTTTTAGTGTTTCTGATCTAAACCAGTTCATAACCTGTGTAAATAAGTTTTATGTTTTGTGATTTAACCAAAATACAGGTCATTGTGCATTTTATGGCTGGTGTAAATCAACTATAAACAAAACATGATGACCAAACAAATCGATTGTAGGATTCCAGTCTGCACTGTAAGTACCTTTGTTAATTTACAAAATATGGTGATTATAGCGTGTAAGTAAAGGGTATAGTTGACAAGATAAAATCAATACACAGCTTGTTGGTGACGCTGTCGAGGAAATCCATATCAAGTGAGAGCGAAGCTCGAGCCTGATATGGATTTTCGATACATCGTATATCCCGTATCCTGTCACCAACAAGCAGTGTAACTAATATTACATGCTTTTCAGTGAATTATGGAAATATTACAGTCAAACACGAGCACATCAAATATATGTTTCACTAGTAAGAAAATATAAAATGGGTAAATTTAGTCAAACCATGAAATAAAAAGAACATTTGTTTGTTTTTAATGTAAGATCAAAATAACTTTCACTCGTTGCTATGACACTCGTGAAAATATTGCATCTGGTGTTCTTTTGAACAATCTTCCACTGAAACAAACAAATATCCTCTATGACATTTATTAGTAAGAAAATGAAGCATGTACCGTTCATCGTGATCATACTTCTTCATGTGACACGTTTAATGACTCTTTTTTTTCCTTCTGCTAATAGATCTACCTACTACGAGTTACGCTTGTTCACGATTGTTTTGTAACATTCAATCGTTCAGTAATGTCATATTTATTTATAAGATTGGCATTATTCGTTTAAATACATTGCTACTACCCGCATTGCTATTAAACGGAAGTATTTATACAATCAAAAAATCTTGAAACTTGGCATTATTCGTTTAAATACATTGCTACTGTCCGCATTGCTATTAAACGGAAGTATTTATTCATTCAAAAATCTTGAAACTTAACACTTCCGATGTAATACGTTAATACTATGGCTTTTAATTAAAGGTCCATTACTAAGGGAAAGTGAGTTGGCAATTTTTTTCATAGCCAGTGCATAGACTTCTGCAAGACACTAAATAATGAAGATTGGCAGGTCAAAATTTACAGAAGGTCTTTGGAACTCAAAGAAATGTATGTGTATTATGTTGAAATTTCAATGAATCGACAGAATGACCCCCCAGGTCTTTTTAACTTTCTTCATACTTCATAGAAAAAATATTGTACATATACTGCGATTTATTTCGAATTTCTACATACCAACTTTCATTTTCCAATAAAATGAAATAGTTTCTGTGCTTTTTAAAAGAAATTAAAATGTTCACTTTCCTTAGTATTGGACCTTTAAGAAAATCCTTGAAATTCGTACATATATATATACAATGTATATATATATACACACACACACACTAGTAGATGGATAACATATTTGTAATAAACTAGTAGTTTACATTTTAACAAAATAAATAGAATGTGGAATCTACGTCTTCCTGTTGTGAAACTGTGAACATTGAACGGAGGACTGATACAATACAATAATGTTTCACTTGGCAATATTCTGCATTTATTTTCTGGAACACTCGTTCATTCAAATAAGTTCCCGTGTAATGTAGAACCCATAATATACATGCAAAGAAAGACGTTAATCATGAATCCTGATACATATTTTTCTCATGTAATTTCCCGCCGGTAATTTCTCGTGGCAGACATTAAATCTCAGGAGAGTGTCCAGTCGCACTTATCACGCTTGTTTGTATTCAACTTCGCTTGAAGGCAGTCGCATGATATATAATACCAATTGAGAAAGAAATATAGCAATTTACAGCAGGTCATTACACGTTTCTTTAAACAAACGAAATTACAATGCATGATAAACAAAGCTGTATCTTT
The DNA here is from genome assembly GCF_021730395.1 of Mercenaria mercenaria. Taxonomy (NCBI): domain Eukaryota; kingdom Metazoa; phylum Mollusca; class Bivalvia; order Venerida; family Veneridae; genus Mercenaria; species Mercenaria mercenaria. The sequence continues at coordinate 20,104,674 of NC_069367.1, read as the reverse complement.
CCATAGTAACAGAATTTGAAAGGGTACATCACATTAAAGGAAACTAGAAAAGCTTTAGAACGATCATTCAAACTGCAATGTGTTTTCTAATACATCAACATCATTATTGCTACTGAAAGTAGTTAAATAAAAGTAATTATTTCTTTATTTCTCCAATGAATGGGAACTAACGTATATACATGAACACATAGCACAAAGATATACATATAAAAGACAATTTTTAACATATTCAAATAAAAATGATTAGTATCATGGTGATACATGCAAAATCGAAAATAAACTGAATACAATTGAAGCCATGGATACAGTGTTGCAAAAAAAAATTACAGAGTTTATGCATTTCCCTTAAAAACAGAAGGTTAACCGATTAATACATTCTATAATGAGGCGTGTATACTTACTAAAGAAAATATAGCGTATATTAGTTTAACAGTATATGTAATATGTTGTAGAGGTAAAGCAGTATTCCATGCATCTGTGCGAGCTGGTATAAAAAAACCAGTATTGTTTTCGAGACAATTGGAAAAAAGCTTTTAACCTTTTACTCGCAAGAGTCTATGACGAGTCCCATCACTGAGCACTACCGTATCATTTCGACAAAGTGCGTTACATGTACTTACTATCCGCAATAGTCTGCTGATACCATAAGCCTACATCTAAAAAACAAAACATATTTTCATAAAAGTTATGGCTTATCTGGCCAACAACATAGTTTAATCTTTTTGCCCCATAATTGTTCAAACTAATCTTTTATTATTACTTTATGTTATTCTATATAAATACTTTTTTTGAAGAATATTTTCAACTAGTTCTGTAGAACTTAAGGTACTAGGAGTATGTCAGTGTCAGTTCAAATCTAATATTACAAGCAAGCATAATAACCCATGCCAAAGTGTAGAAAATATTTCAATGAAAATGTTTTTTTGTTGTTTTTTTTTTTGTCAGGAACGGACAAATACAAAAACTATCTATTAAATTAAAAACAAAAAAGAAAAAAAGAAGCAAGTAACAAGATATAATAAAACCAGAGCAACTGACTAGTCATATAAGATCAATGAACATATAAATTCAACAAGGAATTCTATTTTAAAGTCACTGATGCTTTGATAAGTTATGGTCCCGTGGCTTTTGATATTTCGATCTAACCACATTTAATTTATTTATTTATTTTGTTGGGTTTAACGTCGCACCGACACAATTTTAGGTCATATGGCGACTTTCCAGCTTTAATGGTGGAGGAAGACCCCAGGTGCCCCTCCGTGCACTATTTCATCACGAGCGGGCACCTGGGTAGAACCACCGACCTTCCGTAAGCCAGCTGGATGGCTTCCTCACGTGAAGAATTCTATGCCCCAAATGAGGTTTCGAACCCACATCGATGAGGGGCAAATGGTTTGAAGTCAACGACTCTAACCACTCGGCCACGCTAACCACATTTAAAGAAGTATTAACTTGTCACTGACAAATTCAGCCAAATGCTCTTTAGCCTATTGCACACCTTAGTTGACAGTGTATATCTGTAAACAATGAGTAGATCTATATGACACATAAGCAAAAAAAAAAAAAAAGAAAGAAAAAAGAAAAAAAACAAACAAACAAAAAAAACCAATTAGAAATAGGAATTTGCAAAAGTGTGCGCATTCTGAAATTACATCACTGTACCTATCAACAAAGAAAATAAGACAAAAAGGTTAAAAATAAGTTAACAGCGGCACTTCCTTCGTTCATTTTAACATATCTATGCTTATTGATTCCTTTATTTACTTTGTAAATACGTTTTTTTTCCAAGGAATTTTTATGCAGGCAAATTGTAATTTTCCATAATTTTTTTTTTAAATATTCTCTTCGAAGTTGTAAAATACACGAACGCTCCCTTGTCGAGGCGATTCACGCGTTATACAGTATGGTATATCTGCGGTGTGTTCTATTTATAGAAAATGAGATAGGTAAGTAGGTCATGCTAAGAATAGAAATAGAAAACTTGACTTACAGAGTAACCTCCCTTATCAATAAATCGGATCAACATTTTTGACGAAATTGTAAATAAAAAAATATGTTCTGCTCTACAAATAAGGAGAGGAAAGACAGATAGCATTGTTTTAAATCACATAATAAGTTGCATTACATACATTTTTTATGTTTTCTTTTTGCCATTGTTTGTTTATTCACTAAAATGTATTGTGCAATATCGTTGATCCTTTTACAAACTATTCACTGTGTTCAGTTTATCACTCCGAAACTATTCATTACCATCTTTACAGGGTCCGAAATAAAAGTGTATCCCATATATTCGACACCGCCTTCAGGGCGGCGTCGAATAAACTAGAAAAGCTTTAAACGATCATTTCATTAACATTGCAAATGCTGTTTCTAATATACCCATCAACAGTCAGTTTTTGAGCTACTGGAAAGTATGTTAAATAGATAAAGTTAGATATATTTCTTTATTTCCTCCAATAATGGAGAACTTAACGTATATACATGAACAACATATGCACAATGATATACATAAAAAAGAACAATTATTTACACGATTATTTCAAATAAAAAGCATTAGTATTCATGGGCTGAATAAAGTGAAAATCGAAAATAAACGAAATCAAAGTTGAACGCCATGGATACCAAGTGCTTTGAGAAAAAAATATTACGAGGAGTTTATGCATTTCCCGTTTAAAAATCAAAGAAATGTTAACGATTAATACATTCTAAATGAGCTGTATATTACTCTAACTATAAGAAAATATAGCTGTATAATTAAGTTTAACAGTATATGTTTAATTATGTTGTAGAGGTTAAAGCAGTATTCCATTGCTATCTGTAGCGAGCTGTATAAAAAAAACCAGGATTGATCTTTCGGAGACAATTGGAACAAAAGCTTTTAACCTTTCTACTCCGCAAGAGTCTATGACCGAGTCCCACAACTGAGCACGTACCGATATTCATTTCGGGGACAAAAGTGCGGTTACTATGTGCACTTACTACATCTCTGTATATAGTCTGCTGATAGCATAGAGCCTACGTAGTTCGTAAGAAATACAAAAACATAATTATTATATAACAGTTTTGGCGTTTTTCTGGCCAACAACCATAGTTTTTGCTGTTTTCCTGCAGTAAGAATTGGTTCTAACTTAAGTCTGTTTATTATTACTAGTAATCGTTATTCTACTAATAAAATACTTGTGTCAATAATATTTTTCCATACTAGCTTTGAAGGAAAACTTAAGTACAGTCAAATATTCAACAGGTTGCAATCTAAATGTGAAAGCTCGCTGGAAACTTTAATATGGATATAACAAAGATATATGGATATATAGACATACAGTTATCCTCGGACTAGTAGCTAGCTGGTCTATAATAGCTGGGTCTCTGAACCGGCTCAGAGGGTATTGGACCGAGAATTCTGGAACTTTGCTCCAAAACTGCAACTGTTGCAAATTCTAACATCATTAACAGTATCATACAGTAAAGGGATACTTCAAAAACTAAAATATTTCCGATTTAAGGAGGAAATGAACAATCACAGACCCATATTTTAAAGGTAGCAATAGGACATATTGCTTCGCATCTGCATAATTTCTTCAATACAAATCGCCCAACCTGACCTCCTTGCCAAACGGCCTTTACTGTATTAATTGATAAATGATGCAGGAAAAAATTTAGAAGTGTACCTCAATATCTCCTATAGCTTTTGAGTTAATGGATCGTAACATTCTCTTACACGAACTTTCATTACCCTAGATATTTTTGTATAAGAAGTAGTTTCCACTCAAACATCGACATGTATGCGTATAATTCTACGATGCATATAAGCGACTACAACGTATCTGATACTGAACGAAAACAGCAAAGTGATAGATTGTTGCACCTCTAACATTGTGATCTTTCGTACAAATAAGACAAAGGGAAGTGTTTATCGACATTATTTTGTTCGTATTTATTCTATTTCCTATGTCGACTTTCCAATTTTAAATGTTGGAGAAAGAAGACAGTTGCCCTTCCATATATCATGGCTATCAGGAACAGGCGGTCGGGTAGATTCAAATAATTTTTACAAGACGTGACGACTATTGAATACTGTTGAGTTGGTAATAATCTCGTCTGTTATTATCATTATTTTTATTTTATGGTGGGGGTAGGATGGAGTGGGATGGGGACAAAGATCAAGAAAGGTTACTGGGGCGCCAATACTTAGGAGCATAATCAAAAGTATTGTTAAAGGTGAAGCTGAATATTTTTAAATCGCAATTGAGTAAGTTGTTCTGAATCAAATCGTAAAACAAAATAATAGAGTCAACAGTATTGGAGACATTATCTAGAGACTTTGGAAGATTCAGACTTTTTGAAAATGTTATTAAGGAAACAGTAATTACACACATTGATGTTCGTAGAGAAACCCATTACATCCCTAAACTCAGTGGTATCGATCACATGTACTGATGATTTCGTAAATACATTAGCAAGAAATTTCCAATGAGACTTTTGAGTATTTCTTTTTCAAATTCGGCACATATGTTTAAGCAATATTTCTATATAAGTATTTTACTAGGGAGTTTTAGAAATTTTTATTTGTGACACAACTTACAACATAACAGAAAAACTGAAGAAAAAAACACACCAGAACGTAACTACGTAACTGTTTATTTCATTTTGTACGAAACATATATAGGTGTTTCATAATATTACATTTCTTAGAACAAAATGAAATTATAAAGAAACTGTTCATTGTTTTCAGGCAAAACATGGAAATCAAATTGAGTTAGTAAATGTCACCAGAAGGGAAACAACTTTAATTTCCTCTATAATTAAATATCTTGCGTCGAGATCTTCATCATTTTCTGGAAACGTATAAATTACTGATTATGTTTATTACAAATACGAAAAATACATAGGCTGCCGTGGTTTGTTTTTCTTTTTCGACTGAATTATATCCTTTTGTCAATACAAATTACAGTTACTTGTAATAAAATCCAGTAAAAATGCAGTAGAACGAGCCATATAATTCTCAGTCCGTACCACGCTCCCTATGGATAACTGTCCCCAAGGAGCAATATCAGTACCTCACATCAGCATATAGACAAGCTTACTGTCGCTGAGTTGCTGCTTTTTAATTTTCTGACATGTGCAGCCTCCGCGACGTTACAGTTTGACCGTCACAATATAAAACGAACTGTATGCGTCGGAATAGTTCGACTAATCAGCATAAAGCTCAACCAAGATATTTATGCGTACATAGTTGCCCAATAGGGGTATACGGAAGAAAAACATGTACATGCTACTTTTAAAGCTCCCTATCTCGATCGTGATCAACATATCATTTTAATTAAATAAACTCGTGCAAAATATCGTCATCATCGTCGTCATTAACATCATCACCATCACCATTATCATCGCCTTCGTTATCATCATTTTCTTACACGTTCAAAACAACATACATGACATAGGTGATATTGAGTTGATTTGTTGATTTGACCCTGTATGAAATTACCCTACAGCGATCCCTTTTTCAACGTTTTTAATCTTCTTTGTGTTAAACACGTGTCTATTTTCAACGGTTAAAATAACTTGTGGGAGTCATTTTTTTCAAAAGAATAAATTCTCATGTTACACCGGTGTGGAATCATAATATTTTGTTTGCCACCCTCATCGCGCGACGGTATGACGCGACGCACGTCTGTTTGATATAACAAGGCGTTATATCGTTCGATCGATAAACTCGTCTAGTTTGTTTCATAACAAGCAATAAAATATATATAGCATTAACCTGCATGGAATGAATTTTACGACTGTCGATCACCTAACATTATATCGCCATTAAATTTAATCCTATGCAGGTTCGAACACAGCTGTTCAGAATAATTCAACATGAAAAGCTGATATAAGCCCATGTATTTTTAAATCATTAGAAAGTGCTGAAAATTGACCCACCAGACCCCTGACTATAGACCAATGCAAATGCGACTTTAGCCTTCTTTACTTCAGGAAAAAGATGAAGGTCGTCTAAAGTCATTTTCTGTGTTGTCAAAAATACACGTATGCCTGGCGAGATTGCATAAAAATGTGCCCGTAGTCCTAAGGATATCAAATATCCTATTAGTATACTAGTATTTCATTAATACACTATCTGCCTTCCAGACCCTTGAATGAAAGCCAGCAAAAATCTGATATATATATATCTGCATATCTATCATAGTCTTAGAAAATGCCAGGGACTTTCAGTTTGACGCTGAAACCGGACTAAAACAAATCGCCTACTGCACAGTAAAGTGTACAATTCAATTAGCGTCAAAGTAAAACATCTGGTTAATTTTTTCGTCTGATATGACTTGGACCAGGGTTAGATAACAGTTTATTTTATCCCTTATTTTTTAAAGAAATATGGTGACTAGGTGGAGTCGGGAACGGACATTATAATATCAATGAGTTAGCCTCATATTGAAAATAATTTCACATTTTATAAGAGCTGTTTTTTACTTTATTCTCTTCCTACCTGACATGTTCACATCAGATTAAAAAATTGACACTAAATCGTTTAAATTTCCTTATCAAAATAAACTTTTGTTTACAAAACACTGCATTTTTATTTAGTTTTCGAAAGTTCACATTTATCTAACAGAAAAAAACATCACATGCGTATATCAACAATGTAGCTCACAAAATGAAATCAAATACAGTGCAACCTCCGTAGAGCAACACCTTTTGGGAGATACATATATTGACTATTATGTGGAGGTTGTTGTTCTGGAGAGGTAAATTTGATAGTATATTTCAGCTTAGGAAAATTTCTACGGTGTTGTTATATAGGGGTGTTTTTGCAGAAGAGAAGGTTGCTCTGGAGAGGTTGTAAATGTATGCTTTCATCTTTTTTATCTGAGCAGAAAAGAGCAAAATAAAGTACTGCCTAAATGGGACGGATATAACAATGCTTTATCAATAGTGGCAAGACACATATGTATTTAATACTTCAGTAACTATTATTTGATCATGTAAAAGTCACTTTCCCAGAATAATGTCATTCGATGAATATAAAGACTGCAACCTCTCCTGATAATCTTGGTATGAGGTGAGTGTGTGAGCAACTGAGGACTACTGTTTTAAACAACAAAAACAAGCTGCAAAGGATTCAAGAAAGGGTTAGGTTAGAGTTGTATCGGGACAATCTTTAAAACCTTGTCTTGGACCACAATGCAAAGAGCTTAGATATCTGGCATGTAGCATTGTCTAGTGGACTCGTACAATTGTTCAAAGCCTGACCGGCACAATGAAACTGTATAGGTTGAAATATCACTCAATAAGCATTGGCTACCAGTCCTTTCAAGGCCTTGATTTTAAATTGCTGGCCAGAACGTTGTATTCAACTAATATATTACATAAAATTATGATTACGTAAAACTCTTCATACATTCTGGGAGAATTTCGATCGGAACTTGTTATACCTGATTGTTTAACCCTTACCCTGCTAAATTTCTATAATGGACTGGTCCATCTTCCAATTTGGGTAGTACCATTTATCATCTGAAGGGGTGTTTACTTAAAATTTACTGACTGAATAGCGAACAGTGCAGACCATGATCAGACTGCACGGATGTACAGGCTGATCTTGGTCTGCACTGGTCGCAAAGGTAGAATCACTTGCCGCCAGCAAGCTAAGGGTTAAAATATACGAAAAAACATAAATATTTTATCGGAGTTTTTAAAACACTAACACTGACACTTATTTTATGTGAAATAAAGAGAATACAAATCGTGAATAGAGTAAAATGATTAAATATTATATGTCGACGGACATTACGGGGACAGACATTACGGATAACTTACACTTCTTTGAATATCTCAGAAAGTACTGAACGGATATCAACAATTTTTAGAAATGTTAGTCATGCCATTGTATTTAACAAAAATATATTGGAAATATTTAGTCTGTTATAAACCTTATTCAAATTTATGATAGGGGGTAAGCATCAGAGTTTTCGTAACAAACTTAAATTTGTGAATATTTACATCTTTATTGGTTGGAAACCAGTAGCCGGACAAATTTTCATTATTTCGGCTCTATTATTTCCTTAAAAAAAATTGTCATAAATGAAGCCCACACTGCACGAACTTCAGCTCCTTCTGCATCCGATGTTGTAATCAACATCGCGTTGTGACGTTAAATATGGGTTCCATGGGGCCTCAGATGGGGTCACAAAAAGAAGTTATTTTCCCCGTGAGGTAAACCAGTAGCCGGACAAATATTTTGACTACGTTTTGCCGTTATTTTGATATCGAAATAAGTAAATAAACTATTTTAGGTCGTAGATCGACATTGGAAAAAGTCCAGGTCGTAGATCAATATTTGAAAATTGTTCAAGTCGTAGATTAACATTTAGTGTAGACCCAGTTATGTATGTGTCGTAGAGTGAAATTAAATTATCTGCCAATAATACTTCGTTGTTACCAAATCTGCAATCGTACATCAGCATTCGAAACAAGTCTAGGCACGGACCAGAAATATTTAGTATGGGGGTACCATGCATGCAGTTTTGAACGAAGGTGTCATCGGTGAGGCTCATAGCAGCGAGTGGGGGTGGTTACGGGTTAGGAGCGGTAGGGGGAGTCTCTCCCTGGATATTATTTTTAAACATAGATATATTATTGTGGCCTCTGGCGCATTTTTGAGTCTAGAATTTTAGTGCAACTTTGATAAGTATAGGTCACTTCTCAGCTAACTGTACCCCATCCCATCCCCGGTCAGGCCCTGGATCCGGGCCTGAATTTTGTGCTTTTCATCTGGTACCAACAGTTGCAGCCAGGGTCACGCCAGTTATGATGGCCTCACGGTCACAGTCGGGCAGACACTCGAATAAACTGACTTAAAAAAAAACACACACACACAAAAAACCCCCAACAGTTGCCGCGTAATGAAAAATCAATTCGATACTGTTTCTTTTTTGCATAAAAGCATAAAATGTTGCATTATGATTAAACACTATTCTCTATTGATAATTAGATCTATTTCACTGGAATAGAATTAGTGTAGAATTGGTATTTTTAGATATTTTTATATAGGTTCTTTTTTAAAGAAATTGACACGGCCGACTTGGTTTCATTTTTTTTTTCTGCGCAGATCACAGAAACCTTGGTTAGTTTCACAATTTTGTTTGTGTTTAGAAAAAAACTAAAAATTCACATGTCACCTTTATGCCACCGCATGTTCTAGACAGATCTATTATATTATTTTCGAAAAAAAAGTCATGTCATGAAATATGCTTGAATACACAGCGTGCTAAATGCGCAAACGATATTGCAGATTATTCAATACACGAGTTCAAGTAATGTGGCCATGGTGACCTAACGGTCTCGCAAACAACACTGGTTAATGCCCGAGGCAATCACGCCTGATCTTCGTACACATATGCAGTTCGTGCATGACCATGTTACGTTAATTATAAATGTGTTCACCCAGTTGACGCCATTACTGTTTTATGTTGTTTGAGGGAAAAGGACAGATGGTAAAAGTCGAGTCGGACCTGATTGGAAACGTTAGGTAAGTAAACAGGCATCACAGATTTTACTTTTCAGCGATGGTATATATGGAAGCAGTAGGTAACAGCACGTTAAAACGTAGCCTTACTCATTTGGCTTATCGGGATGACTTATTTTATTATCTGATATTTTATAGTTGTCATCCCGCTAAGCCTTACCCGTATCTGCATTTTACTGTTAGGAAAACGAAGACATTAAGGTTCATGTAAAGTCTTTTGAAACCACCCCTCGGATGAATTTTTGTTTTAGCTTTTTACGCCACATGGACCTTAGTCTATCATATAGAATACACCAAGTTGTTCATAATAATCATAAAGTATACACCAAGTTGTTCATAATAAGTAGAAGAAACTTTCAAGACAGGTTATCCCTTTTGAACAACACATTTTGACTTATATCACATGTGCTTTAACTGTTCATGTTCTGTTTTGTAGAAGATATCAAGTTTCTTTTTCAAAAGTATTTTGTAATTACTTTTATAATCGTGTGTCTTACATATTTCTCCAGGTACTCCGGGAGTTGAAAGTGTTACAAACGAAGTATAAAATACATATTTTATAGCTAATAATCAGTGATTTTTGTTGATTTTTCATTTTTAGCTAATCTGATTTTTTTGAGAAAAAAAAAAGATAAAATGTCATCACTTGTTTGGTGTCGGCGTAGTCCAAATAACTGTACTGGAGAGCTGAATATCATTATATTTTTTACTCATCTGGTTGATATCCTTCTCCGAGCTAGACAATGTGAAATATCAGAATGTAAAATTGGTCTACCACGGAGGTCTCATTATTTAGGCTAGTGTCGGCGTTGTCTGGTTAAATTTTATGTTTAGGTCTGCTTTTCTCTTAAACTGTCAAAGATATTGCTTTGAAACTTGCAACATTTGTTCAACATCAAAAGCTAACTCTGTACAGCAAGAAACATACTCCACCCAGCAAGCTTTTTGCAAGAATTATGGCCCCTTTCGTATTTAGAAAATATCAGATTTCTTGATAAAGTTTTGCATTTAGGTCAACATTTCTCCTTAATGGTCAGAGCTATTGCTTCAAAACTTGAAGCAGTTATTCACCATTAAAAGCTGACTCTGCACAGCAAGTACCATAACTCCATCCTGCTTTTTGCAAGAATTATTGCCCCTTTTGGACTTAGAAAATCATGGGTAGGACAATATTTCTATTATACAAAGACAAAAAATCGCAAGGTGGTGCTCTTGTTTTAACAACCTGTGGCTCTCTGAAGGGGAAATATAGCCTGATAAACCCCCAAAAAGGGTAAATACAAATCATTTGATTTTCATGATAATATATGTAAGAACTGATTCCAATGTCTTTTGAATTTGGCGTCTGATGAGAAGTAAACATTTATAGTGCGACATAATTATCAGTCCAATTAACAGCTGCACAAATTGTAAATTTGAAGCAGCATAAGGGTAATTGGGGTTGAAAAATACATAAACGCTGACTTCGGTACAGCTATTCTCTATAAAAACTATTACGGAACATTTTCTTTTATCCAAGGGGAAAATATTACCTTTGAGGGAAAATATAACAAGTTTAGGGGAAATATGGCTATTTTTGGCTTGGGGAAACAGTCGTATTCGGCTGTAAAAAATAGCAAAAAGAAACCACTGGCTATATACATGTATACATTGTGTTCTTTTTTCTTTAAACCTAATAAATAGTACCGGTACTTTTAATATGCATAAACTTGTTAATTTTATGTTTACATATTAAACTATGATTTAGTAACTGTTCAGGTTTTTGATCTCCTTTAAATAGTCATTGACCTTCATTACAAAACTTTCTCTGTTAAAAGCTTTTTTTTTCTAAACATTTTAGATTAAAAACTGACCAGGTTCCAGTCCTTAGGATGGTCTCAAGATAGTAGAACCTGTAATTGGAACAGTATGCATTTTAGTTACATTCATTAGTATAAGAGAGTTTAAAGACATCGACAATTAGAATCTAGTATTAACTGAGCAGAGTTAAACATTCAGTATAATTATAATAAATTGATTTTCATCAAAATCATAGGTTCAGTGGGTATTGCTGTGATTTGGAATTTACTTTAATTATGTGACTTTTGATTTAAGGGTTACCTTATTGTTACCTTTACGGTTAAATGAATTTAATTCAGGCTATTACCTTTGTTATGTTTTATTATAATAAAATAATCATTAAACATTCTGTACAAATTTCATTCAAATCTGTCACTGTCAAAATTTAGCGGAGATAAAAACAAAAAGCCAGGTGTGGAGTTAAAAAAGTTGTTGAGTATATCATTAAGTATTTGCTATTTAGTATGATACCTTGCATTTAGCATAAAATAGTTGTCATTTAGAATTTGGCAATTAGCTTAGCCTGCTTTCAATACACGCAAATTACCATTAATGCTAAAATGACAAATGTTTAATGCCTATTACTTAATGCTGATGCCAAATGCACAATGCTTTAAAATAATTGCTACACACAAAATGTTTTATGCCATACACTTAATGTTATATGATAAATGCCAACTTTATGAGGAAATGATCTGAAACTTTTAGTTATTTCAAAAGATATAATGTTGTACTGGTCTGACTTAAACCAATACCTGATGATGTTCAACTGGTTTTGGGTGCATGGCACCTAAACTGTTTAAAATATTTTGAAAAAAGTGTTTAAAATAGAGCCAACGTGATGAAACAATGGCAAATGACTATTTAAAAGATGCATTCACCCCTTGTTATGTTCAGCTAATAATTGGAATAAGCTCTTAGCAATAAGCATTTGGCATTTATTGACTTTCACATTTTGCAGTTAACAATTGGACATTTATCATTTGACAAATTACCATTTGACAGTCAATATTTTGGCATTTAGCATGGTGTACCAGCTTTCATGAAATGTGCATGTGGAATTTTAACACATACACTAAGTCAAGAAAACAGGTTTTGTGGAAAACATTTTCACTTTGTCTCTTTTCAGGCATTTAAGCAGCGAAGCTCAGGTCGCCTTGTAGACACTTCTTTGTTTAACTGTAGCAGAGGCAGAGAAGATGGTTGCTTGGTAGATAGTTCTTTGTTGTGTAGCGACCATGGTAGTAATGATGGTAAAACAGGTACACATTTTTTTTCATCCATGTGTAACATATTTATTAGCAGTGTAAATATGCTGAAAAAAAGACAAGATACAGTTATTACCGTAAATTACAAATTATTCATTTCCTATAGAATGATCATTTCCATAAAGTGTATGTGTATATAATTTAAGGGTTTAAGGTATGACGACCTTTATTCTTACTTAGGTATATCGTTATATTTTAGGTGGTCAAGTGGATAACTTGCTAACTTTGAATCACTTGCCGCATTCGCCGCCGCTGCGGGTCAAAAATTCACTTTGGATTAAGAATTCTTTCAAGTGGGGGGAAGCCATCCAGCCAACTTAACCCTTATCATGCTAGACGAGATTGATTCTGCCTTTGCGACATCAGCCTGCATGTCCGTGCAGTCTGATCATGATCTGCACTGTTCGCCATTCAGCATTCCGTCGGTATCCTTTTGGTATGCACCCCTTTTAACAGTTAATGGTACTGTCCAAATTGATGGACAAGTTCAGAAATTTAGCAGGATAAGGGTTTAGGAAGGTTGGTTGCTCTACCCAGGTGTCATCCTGTCAAAAACTAATGTCTGGAGGGGGATCTTGGGTCTAGCAAAAAAAACAAACCACCTTGTATACATGTATAGCATTTACTGTTGAAAGAGTACCACGATATTTTTTTGATCTGAGTCTATAAAACAGGAATAGAGTCGTCTTATATAAAGTTTTATTAATTCCATGTAGCTGCAGAAAGTAGATCTGTGTTAACTTTATGATGGCAATGTTTGAAAGAAATTACACAAACTTGGCAAATTGTTATTTTTCAGCAACAAACGGAACAGTTTTACAATGTTTATTAAAGTATTTCTCCATATAATATTTGAATAATTCATAACTCCTGTTACATATTTTTAATAACATCACAAATGTACTTGTACACAAACAGTTACTACCCGTTAAGGTATAGGTCCATGTTTCAGAGAAAAAAGTTCGAACGTCATCAAATCATGGAAAGAAAGCATTGTTTTACTTGAAAATTTGACAGCATATAAAACATTTATATTATTCTACAAAACCATTATCAATTTACTGATATATGATTTGAATTCCAGAAAGGGACTGCATGAAGGGGCCACACTTCTGGACAGTTCAGCGCCTTTAAAAACTCACCATTTTTTAAAAGCTGTTTTCACATGTTTGATGCATTTGCAACATCGTGCGAGTGTTTAAACTTTACATAACTAGGTAAAACATCGTTTTTGACAATTGTTTACATTTTTTCTTTACAAATGGCATTCTTATTTAAAGGGGGACAACTCATTAAGAATATTTTAAGTATCCAACTCTGTGGGACAGAACAGTAAAACATGTACTGGACAGATAAGTTGTGTGTCAAGATGCTGTTCATTCGTTAAAAAAATCTGTTGTTTTGGGATATACGGCTAAACCTTAAGAACATCTTTCCCGTTTGACGCGTTGTCCGCGTTTTCACTTCGAACAACCGATAGTTTGATATCACTGCAATATATATACGTCACAGTCACCAGAAGTTGCCGTTTACTCTTACAATGACGATTGTGTAGGCCAATCAAAAATTATTTGTGTGTGTTTAATTTATGTTTTGGTTTCTTATTTAAGATAACTGTTCCAATTCAGTATGAAAGTTCAATATTCCTATATTTACACGAAAGTGTAATGTCAACATATAACCTTATGTACATGCAGTCTACTGGAGGCACATCATGGAAGTCAGGTTCAGCTTTCCCACCAAAATACGTATAAACTAGCTCTTGTTTTACGAGACATTCAGAAAATTTATCGTTCTTAATAATAACTAGCGGAATGGCATTATTGTAGATAATGTATATGGCACTGTTTCAATAAAATACAATTTTCCATCTTAATTTTAAAAAATGGTACATGTGTGTCATGACGCTGAAAATATTCCCGATTACGTTACTTCCATAACACTTTGGATTAGGATATCGTTTGGTGCATGTCTCGGCAAAATAGGTTTTAAATAAACTTTATATTAGATGGTTATAATGTGAAAATTACCACTATTTTGGATATACGATTTCTAATATTGACGATTGTTATAAGACAGAAACTGTTTAGAAAAGCATATGAAATATTCCACAGGTAGTCTTACTTTTGTTTTGATTAAAGTATAATTTGAATTTTTGACAATTGTCAGTTTTCTTTGCACACTGATCTTGTCAAAAGTATTTCGAATGAGGAAAAAGGAATATCTCTGCAGTCATTTATCAACTGATTACTTTAAATAAGCTCACTAGGAAAATAGTCTGTATGACATGTTTAGCAACTTAAAAGAAACAGTTCGAGATGCAAACTGACTTTGGCGACGAGATGATTCGACTGAAAAATAGGTACAATTTCCAGTGCGCAATAGTTACATCCAATTTGTTCTTAAAGTCTTTGCAAAGTAAACATGTAAAGCATATTATGTTTCCCTCGTTTATGGTAGAATGCACCTCCCCTCATTTTTCAACGGACTGTAACAATATAATTTTCACAGATTAAAATTGGCAATATTTCCGACAGTGTGTTATTTTTTCTCTCAATTTCGCTGCTATATTTTCAAACAGGACCTTTTCGACATAGCGCAAACTGGCAGACTTGATTTACATTAAATTAAATTCAGATTTAGTTTTTGTTGTTTCTATTGCAGGATACAATGAAATAAAATCACAATAATAATAAAAAGTAGATGTTATTTCAAGGCATTCTTTCAATAGACGAATGTTTTCAATAAAGAGCTCTTCTATACATGACATATTAGAGATGGTACCTAAAAAATTCAAATTCGTCTTTACAGGGTTTTTTCAGAGTGAAATGATAGCTAAGTGCACCAATTTTCTAAATATATTTATGGTTTTCCTCTTCTCCATGTCAAAAATAGAAATATTTAATATCTAAAAAATGACTTTCTCAAAATATCTGAAGCAAAATGGACAACTCTTGTACTGACCGTTTTTCAAAGATTGTAGGACTTCCCCAATTATAGTCTATATCAAAAGCTCCCACAGCTAAATAAATTCAATAGAGTATAAAGTAAGTTTACACTACTTTCAACATTTTGAAAGAGCCTATACTGAATTTCCTTTTGTCTTTTAATAAAGTCAAATTCCAAGACTAGCCAAGAGTCTGAAACGCATGAAAAAATTCTGAGTGAAAGAGAATGACATGCTCTTTATTATAAGCTTACCAAAACCATACCAAAAATGTACCTTAAAGAAGTTATTAAAGATTTTATATTGTAAACAAACCCCTACACCATTTTACCCATCAATATTTTCCACTCATGAATGCACTCAATTCAGGTGATAATTGTTGATATATTTGTAAATGTGAGGCCCCAACAAAAACCTCTTTCAAGTTGTGTAAACAGTTTAAGTTGTAAATTAACGTTGATATCTGAAGTTACCCGGTTCCTTTGTTTTCAACATAATTAAAACACCGTTTAGTTTGATTAGGGTAGTTGACCTGTAACGAAAATCATCAAATAGAGTAATCTCCATATGCTTTTTCAGCATTTATTCGTTTTTCAAGGAAAGCAAGTGTTCGTGCTAGTTCCCACCAGAGAATGTTTAAATTGAGAATTGCTTAAGATACATTACATAGAGTCTTTACCTATCAACTACCTTAAAATGTAGTAATTACAACCACTACCTTAAAACATTGTAATTATATTTGATGACAATGAATTTTTGTGTTACCAATTTAACTTTTTTTGTTATTTCTCATTGTTGGATATATACATTTTACATTTTGATATATAAATGTTGTGTAAACCAATGTATCACCATTGAGAACAATAAATAAATAACTTTGGCTTAATAACGTTTCTTAATGTCGTTAATTTTCCTCAAAGGAATTTATGCATTATTTTATATCATCTTCATGCATTACTAAACTTTCTATCTGGGCCTCACTACAACTTACAAAATAACTGTCTGTGTAAGTCATGAGAAAAGCGTGCATATTGTATATTGAATACAAAGGGATTTAAACAAATGTAGGTCATATTTTGTCTGCCTGATAAGTTGTTTGAAAAAGGACCTATCTGATTTTTCTTTCACTTTTGACCAATGTTTAATGTTGGCTTCAGTTTATTGGTCAATTCAGAGTTGTCCCCCTTTGATTTATTTGGGTAGGTACCATCTCTAGACATATGCACAATTATTGTACATGAGTAGGCATGCCCAAGTCAAATACACAGACTTGGCCGACTATTACATTAGTGCATGGCACACTTAACTAAACCGATAACACATATCTATTACATCTTTTATTCCAGAAAATGTATTGAGAAAACAGAATTCACGTAAAGCTTTTTGCCGAATATAGCAATGAATAGAAATAAAAAAAAATTGATTTGGGCTTAGCCCAGTGTTGAAACATGTCTATCGATAAACTCCGCCCATACTGAAATGTACACTCACAACTCTCGATGACATGTCGGGTAAGCTTCAAAGACATGTACAGAGGTCATGGTGGGCAAATAGGTGTTTGAAGTGATTCACAAGTAAACCGCTGCAAACTCGGGTAAACGGGAAACGTCTTCTTAATGGGTAGTAGCATTACGGTACATACTATGACCAACAAACCCCCGGAAAACCATTGTACCCGAAATAAGTTTAAGTTTAGATTTACATTTATTACCTTTCAAAATGAAATAACAGGAAATTTACTCATGCTCTTGCAACAACTCACAGTTTAAATAGATCAAAATTATTTCATCTTAAAAAGCAATGTTTTCTTTTTCAGGTACATGTTCCAAATCTAGAGAAAAAAGATGGTTCTAATAGTTTGGTCTATGTTTTGTAGTGGTAGAGATGATGATTATTTATCAGAGGCAGATGGGGTGTCTGAAATTGTCATGTTTGGGCCTCTGACAGCAGAATGCTATGTAAGAGACTCAGCAGAATGCCATGTTAGAGACTCAGTAGAATGTCATGTAGGAGAAATGTCAGGATGTCATGTCAGAATATCCTATTAGATGAACAGGAGAATGTCATGTTAGAGGAATGGCAGAACGACGTTTGAGACAAGGCAGAATATCATGTTTAAGGCCTTGGCAGAGATAAATTAAAGAGAGGGTAAGAAATAGTGGTGGAAATGGTAGCTGTCTGGTATCTGACTTTAAACTGCTTGAGGTTTTCAGTCTTAGTCTAAGATCCAATTCTTTGAAGCATAGTTCCAATCTACTAGCTTGCTTTTATGGTAGTTAACGGTTCTACCAGACTTCAAATTCCAGAAATAAAATCAGGAATGGTGTCTTCAATCACATAACTCTTGCTGTCATTGTTTAATTATCCCCTTTTATACTTGGACATCTTGTCTTAACCATTTGCAGTGTATACATTTAATATCTATTTCATGCAATGAAGTGGATGGGAGACTTTAAGAAAGTTGTTTATCCATCTTTTTGTCCATCCATCTGTCTATAATTCATCCTTATTTCCATCCATAACATTATGTCTTCTCTTTTAAATGCCTGGAACTTTTATATTGTAATTGGTTTATTAGGTTGATTCTAAAAGTCACCATTCAACATCTGCTTAGTACTGTGTATCTTTATTGTCAAGATTATGGCTAAAGGTAAATGATTAAAAAAAAAAAAACGATTTTAGCTCACCTGATGTGAGTTATTGTGATCGCTCGATGTCCGGCGTCCGTCGTCTGTCTGTCTGTTGTCTGCCGTCCGTCAACAGTTAGCTTGTGTATGCGATAGATGCTGTATTTTTCAACCGAACTTCATGAAGTTTTGTCAGAATGATAACCTTGATAAAATCTAGGCCAAGTTTGAAAATGGGTTATCTGGAATCAAAAACTAGGTCACTAGGTCAAATCAAAGAAAACCTTGTGTATGCGTTAGAGGCTGTATTTTTCCATTGATCTTCATGAATTTTAGTGAGAATGATTGCCCTGAAAAAAAAATAAGCCAATTTCGAAAATAGATCATCTGGGGTAAAAAACTAGGTCACTAGGTCAAATCAAAGAAAAACATTTTGCATGCGATAGAGGGTGTATTTTTCAACTGGTCTTCATGAAATTTTGTCAGAAATGATGAAATCTAGGTCAAGATTGAAAATGGGTCATCTCGGGTCAAAAACTATGTCACTAGGTCAAACCAAAGTAAAACCTTGTGTATGCGATAGAGGCTGTATATTTCAATTGACCTTCATGATTTTTTGTCAGAATGATTGCCTTGGTGAAATCTAGGCCTAGTTTGAAAATGGGTCATCTGTGGTCAAAAACTAGGTCACTAGGTCAAATCAAAGAGAAACCTTGTGTATGCAATAGGGGCTGCATTTTACACCGGATCTTCAAGAAATTTGATCAGAATCTTTGTCTGGATGAAATCTAGGTCGAGTTTGAATATGGGTCATCTAGGGTCAAAACCAAGGTCACCAAGTCAAATTAAAGAAAAACATTTTGTACACAATAGGGGCTCCTTTTTAGCTCGACTTTTCGAAGAAAAAGTAGAACTATTGTACTCGCCCCGGCGTCGCCGTTGGTTAAAATTTTTGATAAAGTCAAATATCTCTGTTACTATCAAAGCTATTGACTTGAAACTTAAAATATTATTTACTATCAAATTTTACAACAGGAGAAACAATCCCCATAACTCTGATTTGAGTTTTGACAGAAGTATGCCCCTTTTTTACTTAGAATTTTTGGTTATAGTTTTTGATAAAGTCAAATATCGCTGTTACTATCAAAGCTATTGACTTGAAACTAAAAAATACTTATTTACCATCAAAGTCTACACCAGGAAAAACAATCCCCATAACTCTGATTTGAATTTTAACTTGGATTTTTTTTTACTGGCAAAGCTCTAATTCAGAGTCAAGAGAAAAGTTGAGCGCGCTGCATTACGGACAGCTCTTGTTACACTGGATATTCATAGAATTTAGTCAGAATGATTGTCTTGATGAAATATAGGTCAGTTTCGAATATGGGTTATCTGTGGTTAAAAACTAGGTCAAATCAAAGAAAAACCTTGTGTATGCAATTGGGGCTGCATTTTGCACTAGATCTTCATGAAATTTTATCAGAATATTTGTCTGGATAAAATCTAGGTCGATTATGAACAAGGTTTATCTATGGTCAAAAACTAGGCCACCCGATTAAAATAAAGAAAAACCTTGTGTACGCAATAGGGGCTGCTTCTTCTACTGGATATTCATAAAATTTAGCCAGCATGATTTCCTTGATAAAATCTAGGTCACGTTCGAATATGGGTCATCTGTGGTCAAAAAATAGGTCACTAGGTCAAATCAAAGAAAAACCTTGTGTATGCGATAGAGATTGTATTTTTCAATTGATCTTAGTCAGAATGGCTGCCTTGATGAAATCTAGGTGACGTGTGGCCAAAAAACTAGGTCAGTAGGTCAAATCAAAGAAAATACTTGTTTGAGACCAAATTTTGGTCCAATCTTAATGAAACTTGGTCAGAATATTCGTTTTTATGAAATCACTAGGTCAAACATGTTTACACTGTTATGGTGTGTTTCTCAGGTGAGCGACCTAGGCCCTCTTGTTTTCTTTTTTCTTAAGGCGGTAGGTTACCTTGATATTTGTAAGTGCGCATGTCCAACCGGAAGCTAACGTGACGATTTACGACGACGTTTACGACAAACTAAATGTGTTTGTATATCCATTCTTCTGGAAATAAATCTTGAACCTGCCTCCAATCTTATGTTTAATGGTTTAATAATGCAGAAATAATGAATGAATTGCCGCAGAAACGCTTCAAAACATTGTTGCCTTAAAATGACGTCATTGACGTCATGACGTTACGTGTCAGTTACCGCGCAAAATTAATAGCTTTTATTTTGAAAGTACGTTATTCTGTGCTTTTTCTTTATTTGAACTATTTTTAAACAGCCATTATTTGCTGAAATACTTTTTATTAGTCTTTTGCTCGGAAAAATGATCAATATTTTGCTTCTTTTATGTAATTATATTGAAATGTTATGCGGAATGTAAGAAAATAGATGATGGTAACTGATGTGATTGGGAATATAGTTGGCTGAAATGTAACTTATTACGGTCATTTACAAATACAAATTGGGCAGTTTGATTTGTTATACCTATTTCCAAGTTTCCGTTGATGATTTGTTACTTAAATACTAAAACTAAGCTCTAAAATTGTTCAAATTTCAGTATAAAATTGTGATGTCTTGAATTAAATTGATGTTACCATGGAAACGAAGCCCGTGACCTATATGTCTAATTGTAAAATTCAAAAGCGTTGACACTGGTCCATTTAAGGAACACAGCTTCGGCTTTTTATTTTCATTTCAACAATACCCATGAGAATAATAGCAGCATGCAGAACGATTTTTCAATAGAAATGTCAGACGACGGGCACTGCTGTAAGTATTTTAAGCTGTGAAATTTGTTAAATTAACTGCAATTCACACGAAAATATTACTAACGTTAGAAATAAGATGTTTTAAAGCTACATTAACAAGAAAGATAATTTTATATAATATTTTTTTATAAGAAATTACGATAAAAAGCAACATATAAGCTATTTTAAACATCTCTGTTGCCATGGTTACTCTAAACTTTAAGAAAAACATAGTACCATGTAAAGTTCTTGGTATTTTGCTAATCATATTACCCAAATATTCCATGTTGGTCAATAACAGAATGGCACTGAAGCCGTCGAAAAACCCGTTTTCATACATAATTGTTGAAAAATGAGAGAAAATGCGTTACCATGGAAACACGAGCCCCGCGACATATACATTTTAAGCTTTTATTAAAAAGCTAATGCGCATACTAGTAAAATTATTAATTATGCAGACTTCTACGGATAACAATGAAACCAAAATAAACTGAAAAGTGTTAAATATCCGTATTTTCCTTCTTCTTTCTATATAAAATACCTTAAGAGGGTCATGTACTTCAAACCTGGATAAAAACTGTACTTGAAGGGACAGAGATAAACGGAACTGAAATTGTAGCAGTTAAAACATTAAATTACACGAAATACAAAACATCACTGCGGTTCAACTAATTTGAATTTATCCTGGTAACAAAGTAACCTACCTCTTTAATATCTATAACATGAAATGATAGATGACAATAAGGGAAGACCTTCACAGCTTTATCTAAAAATATTGATTTTTCCTTCCCTCACCTGTACAATAAGAAGACAAGAACCATAACTGTAACTTTTATAATTATTTATCTTACCAAAGGTTCAGCATGAGCTGTTGTGATGGCGCTGTGTCCGATGTCCGGCATTATTTTTGTTCCCCCCCATGAGTGGAGGGGGCATATAGATTTGCTCTTGTCCGTGCGTCCTACCGTCCATGCGTCCGTCCATCCGTGTGTCCGTCTGTCCGTCCGAAGATCGTGACACGCCTAGCTCAAAAAGTATTTGATATAAATTAATGAAACCTTGCATGAGTCTTTATCATGATATGAACTTGCGCACCTTCTATTTTTCGTTTTGTTCCGACCCCTAATTTTAGAGTTATGGCCCCTGAAATAGTCAAAAATGCACATTTTCACCTTGTGACACGCCTATCTCAAAAAGGATTTGATATAGATTGATCAAACCTTGCATGAGTCTGAATCATGATATAAACTTGCGCACCTCCTATTTTTCATCTGGGTCCGCCCCCTATTTCTAGAGTTATGGCCCCTGAAATAGTCAAAAATGCACATTTTCACCTTGTGACACGCCTAGCTCAAAAAGTATTTGATATAAATTTATGAAACCTTGCATGAGTCTTTATCATGGTATGAACTTGCGCACCTTATATTTTTCGTCTGGCTCCGCCCCCTATTTTTAGAGTTATGGCCCCTGAAATAGTAAAATATGCACATTTTCACCTTGTGACACGCCTATCTCAAAAAGTATTTGATATAGATTCATGAAACCTTGCATGAGTCTTAATCATGATATGAACTTGCGCACCTTATATTTTTCATCTGGGGCCGCCCCTTATTTCTAAAGTTATGGCCCCTGAAATAATCAAAAATGCACATTTTCCCCTTATGACACCGCCTAGCTCAAAAAGTATTTGATATAAATTGATAAAACCTTGCATGAATCTTAATCATGATATGAACTTGCGCAGCTCCTATTTTTATCTGGGTCCGCCCCCTATTTCCAGAGTTATGGCCCCTGAAATAGTCAAAAAATGCACATTTTCACCTAATTATGTGCCTCACTCAAAAAGTATTTAATGTAAATTCATGAAACCTTGTTTGAGCCTTTATCATAATGTGACCTTGCACACTTGGCATTCTTCTTGAGAATTTTAGTGTTTTATTACAGAGTTATGGCCCGTGAAATAGCCAAAATAGTGGATTTTTTGTTTGTGATGCTCACAGCTCAAAAAGTATATGGTATAGAATAATGAATCCATTTCATAATTTTTTTTTAGGCTATACCTCATTAAGACTGCAAACATTTGAATGATTTCCCCTTATTTGTGACAAATGTACCAGTGGGGAGCACACCCTGTGTCCTACAGACACATTCTAGTTTAAGTTCATCTGAGCACGCCATACTCGTGGTGAGTTAAAGAATTTTTAGATGTCAGTTGTCTACCAGTCTATCTTCCATCTGTGGTCCACAATTGTTTTTAGCTCATATAAGCCAAATGCTCAGGATGAGCTATTGTGATCACACACACCGTACGGCGTCCGTCCACACTTTCCTTTAAACAACATCTTCTCATAAACCACTTGGCCAATTTTGATGAAACTTCACAGGGATGTTCCTTGGATGGTCTTCTTTAAAAACTTTTAAAACAATTGAATTTCATACAGAACTCTGGTTGCCATGGCAAACGAAAGGAATACCTTTAAAAATGTTCTTGTCCAAAACCCTAGGTCATAGGGCTTTAATATTTGGCATGTAGCATCATCTAGTGGTCCTATACCAAGATTGACAAAATTATTCCCCTAGGAACAAATATGGCACCGCCCTGGGGGGTCACATGGTTTACATTGACTTATATAGGAAAAAGATTGAAAATCTTCTTGTCCAAACCACAAAGCGTAGAGCCTCAATATTTGGCACGTGGCATCATCTACTGGTCCTCTGTAAAGATTGGTCAAATTATGCCCCTGGGGGGAAAAGAGGCCCCGTCCCGGGGTCCCAAGTTTACATATTTATATAAAGAAAAAACTTAAAACTCTTCTTGTCTGAAACCAAAAGACCTAGGCCTTTGAAGTTTGGTATGTAGCGTTGCCTTTTGGTTCTCTTTTAAGTCGGTCAATTGCTATTCATAGCTAATGTTGATTTGTTATGCCATACCGACAATAAATAAAATTTGTATTGTATTGTATTGTATTGTTCAAATTATGCCCCTTGGGTGAAAAGAGGCCCTGCCCAGGGGGTCCCAAGTTTTACATAAAAAAAAAATCTTCTTGTCTGAAACTGCAAGGTCTAGGCTTTTGATATTTGACATGTTGCATTGCCTAGTGTTTCTCTACCAAGTTTGTACAAATTATGCCTCTTGGATAAAAAGAGGCCCCGCTCTAGGGGTCAAAAGTGTTAGATAGACTTACACTGGAAAAATCATTTTTAAAATCTTCTTCACTGAAAGTTCACGGCCTAGGCTTTTGATATTTGGTATGCAGCATTGCCTAGTGGTTCTCTAACAAGATCGTTCAAATTATTCTTATTCTTATTCTTTTCATATAGAATTTTAGGTTAATTTTAATGCATTCACTATATCTCTGTAATTACAGAAAAGATTTGATTCAAACTTAAAATAGTTGTTCCACATCATCATGTACATCATATGACACAAGGGCCATAACTTGCACCAATATTGCATGAATTCTCCCCCTTTTACTAAGCATTTTCAGGTTAAAGTTTTGGTGCACTTTCACTTTTACTATTTAAATGTATATGATTCAAACCTAAAATACTTGTTCCACATCATCTCCCACATCATATGGCACAAAGTCTGTAACTATGGCACCATATTTAGCCCGACTATTTGAAGAATATGGAGAGCTAAACTACTCAACCCGGCATTGGCGTTGGTTAAAGTTTTTTTTGAAATGATAATATCTTGTACACCATCAAAGGTATCTACTTTAAACTTTGAACACTTGTATATTAACCCTTCTCATATTTTCAGTAACCTAAAAAACATGGAAAGGTACTTGAATTTTGAAAAAAAAACTGCTTGAATTTCACCTCAGACTCCTTGAAAACATTCTGTCAGTACCATTGTTTTGCAGAAAGAATAATAGAGAAAATGGTAATAAAGTTTTGAAAAAGGTTGGATTGAGTCACAAATTGATTTCCCCATATGCTTTGATGCATTTTATTGAGAGTTGCACAGTGTTCTATCTCTACTATTGCCGTTTGTATATTTCCGTTTCCGTTTTTCGGCGTCCGTTCGTCCGTCGTCCGTCCACACTTTCCTTTAAACAACATCTCCTAAACCACAAAGCAAATTTTGATGAAACTACACAGGGATGTTCCTTGGATAGTCTTCTTTAAAATTTGTTCAAAGAATTGAATTCCATACAGAACTCTGGTTGCCATGGCAACCGCAAGGAAAAGCTTTAACAATCTTCTTGTCCAAAACTACAGGCCACAGAGCTTTTATATTTGGTAGTACATTCTAGTGTCTTACAGATTATCAAATATTAGGTCAATTGCCCTGTCGGTCACTGTTACATAGACTTATAGGAATACTTGAAAATCTTCGTCCAACAGGGCCTACTTGATATTGGTAGTAGCACATTAGTGTCTTACAGTGTTCAATTCCCTGGTCAATGCCCGCCGGGTCATGTTAGTAGATATGGTAAAATTGAATCTCTTGCCAATCAAGCTAGACTTTAATTATAGTAGCATCAGTGGTTTATACAATGTTCAATACCCTGGGTCAAATATGCCCACCCAGGCCATGTTTAATAATTATACAGAAAATCTTTAAAACTGTCTTAAACCATAAGGCCCAAGGCTTAGATGTTTATAATGTGTTATGCTCTAGTGGTTCTCTCTACCAAGATTGTTCAAATTATGATCCTGGGGTTAGTATAGGTCACACCCGGGCGGTCCCTTGTGTTACATAGACTTATCTGTTTTTGAAGCAGTGGCAAAGAAATTTGGACCACAAGCATAATGTTTGATACAGATTTCAATATTCATCTTGAATTGTCTTAATCACGACCTACTGACCTACTTTCTTGTTTCTGAAGGTACAGCATAGAAATTTGGACCACGTTTATAACTTTTGATACTGCTCTCAATACTTATCTTTAATATTCTTAACCCTGAACTACTGACCTACAACAAAGAAATTTGGACCACTACTTTAATTTTGTTTTACTTTTGTATTACATGATGGATACAACAAAAAATCTGATTAGGTCGTGGTTGTGAAAAAAATAGTCTTGATAAATTGTAGAAAGTCCTTGAAAAGTACTTGAATTCTGTATGAACCATGTAAGTATATAGCCACGAAGTGGTATATAATAGTTGATTCAACAACAACAATGCATGACACAGGGTGTCAGACTATTGTTACCTGGTTTACTTGAGTGAAAAAAATCTGCCATTGAAATATTTGATTTTCTCTAAAAATGTTGATAAACAATTTTGCCTTTAGAAGTGTGTTGCATATATGTTAGATGAAATGTCAAAATGAAATTGCTCATTTCAGATGTCCATGATACCCAAACCTACCTTTCATCTGCACTCTAGTGTATGACTCTACCAACCCATGTTGTAAGAAACCAGAGTGTTCAACTATACCTTCTAGGACTAGGAAAGTCACCAACACCATGACTGTGTGTACCAGCTTGTGCCATTCAAACAGGGCCAGATATTCAACCAGGGTTGTGACAAGGTCTGTAAATGCGAAGACACAATGATAGGAAAGTTCACTTGTGACGATAGGTAAGAAAGCACCTTACCCCATTCTTGCACTAAGCTCCCTCATTAAAAGATGAGATTGGGTGCTTCATTCAAAGGTCCTTTCCAAGGGAGTGTTCCTTTCGGTTTTGCCTTGTGTTTCAAATGTTTATAGTTTCTTTAGCACAGTCTTAGCCGAAAAAAGTTAAAAATAAGAGTAAAACTTTGTGAATTTTAGCTTTGAAATTTGAAAAAAAAAAAACTATTTCATCATAAGGATTGGGACTGAACTTCGATTCAAAATCAGTCCGAATTGTCTTCTTTTTTCACCTAGAAATTTTGGTGAAAGTTTTGAATGCAAGCAGGTTTCTCGGGAACTACAGCTCTGAATGCTTTCAAACTTTTCGTAAGTCTTCTTCAGCATGAAATGACCTTTTTGAACCAGTTTCCACATCTATAACTTTCTCTTTATAAAATTAGTTGCCTTTTTCAACCTAGAACTTTTTTTACTAAAGCTTTTGTATGTTAGTTAGTATTATGTGACAATAATATGTTATTGTGGAAGGGCTTCATGCAAGCACGCAGTCATTTAGCAGCTCCTGTTTACTTTAACCATATCTGATACTAAAACAATAATAAACAGACACAAAGACACACCTATTGATACAGTCTACATCTTTTTATGGTATTTTATACATTTATGGCATTGTTGCAGGTACAAATGACCTTGTGATCAAGATCTGCATTGTTTCCCATTCAGTCTTTTTAGTTCACACCCCTTTTAACAGTTAATGGTACTGTCCAAATTGAAAGATGGACACGTTCATTATAGAAATTTAGCACGGTAAGTATGAAACCTCAGGAAGATAAAATATGTAATTTATCTATACTAGTATGTAATAAATGTAATAAATTGCACATTTATACATGCACCTGATTTCTCTTTCATACTTAGGAATCAGTATAAATTCTATTACGATAATAGTGAACTTGATATTGTAGATGAATTTTCTTATCTTGGTGTGAAATTCAGTTATAATGGTAACTTTTTGAAAACTAAAAAACTTTTAGTTGATCAGGCCAGAAAAGCAATGTTTGCTCTGATTGCCAAAGTTCGTAAACTGAACTTGCCGTTCTCTTTACAACTGCATTTGTTTGATGCAACAGTAACGCCAATATTACTATATGCATCGGAAGTATGGGGTTTCGAAAATATTAAGATAATTGAACAGTTTCAACTTAAGTATTGTAAATTTTTGTTTAGACTTAAATCTTCTACACCAAATGTTATGTTATATGGTGAACTGGGTATTTAAACCCATAACTTTGCTTATTAAAGCAAGATTATTATGTTACTGGAGTAAGATATTGAACGCAAAGAATGAAAAGATTTGTGGAATCCTATATAGAACAATGTTAACTTTACATAATACAGGTACTTTTAGTTCTCCATGGATTGTATATGTTAGAAATTGTTTGAACGAACTAGGATTGTCTGAATATTTCATAAATCAAAAAGTTGACAATGTATTTCATTTCAAGGCTCTAGTAAAAACAAGGTTATATGATCAGTTCTTGCAGTCCTGGAATAGCACTGTTAATGACTCATCAAAATGCTTGGTGTACCGTATTTTTAAGCAGAAACATTGCTTTGAAGAGTATCTTGATATATTACCTACAAATTTAGCCTTATCACTTTGTAAGTTTCGTACTACAAATCATAGATTACCTATTGAAAAAGGCAGGTTCTTGGGTATTGAAAGAGAACAGCGACTGTGTGGTTTTTGTTCGAATAACTGTCTCGGTGACGAATATCATTACGTTATGGAATGTCAGTTATTTGTAAATGTCAGAACTAAATATTTGGAACAGCATTATTTGAATAATCCAAACACCTACATATTCGAGAAGCTTATGAATAGCAATGACAAACCTTCACTTATTAAACTTGCTCTGTTTTGTAAATCCATTATGTCGTGTTTTAGCTAGCTAGATGTTACACTTAGTTAAACCTTATTTCATATAACTCATTCTCCGTGTAAAACATATTTTGGCATATCCTCATAATTTTAGACTTGTTAACGCTTATTATGACTAAATCCCTGTCAGTTGTTTGTACAACTATATATAGTCTTTTTCTCTAGTCATTCAGAGTATTGTAAGTAGAATCCATATGTATATTCTACTTACTGTCAAATGTTACCTTTCTAGTCATTAAGGTAAATATAAGTATTTGTATCTATTGCAAAACTTACTTATTCCAATTTTGAATTTTATAACAACCAACTATATGCATTCCACACTGATGTTTTATTTGTTATGTTATACTGTTATAGTCTCATGCATGTAATATGCCATGACTAAATGAATAAACTTGAAACTTGAAACTATTAGATTGTAGGCAGCTTATATCCATAGCATCTTTGGTATATGCTGGAAGCCCAAAGTGATACAAAAATACTGTTGCCTTATTGAATTTATTCTGTTACTTTATTTATGCTTTTGTCACCCAGATTTCACAATATTTAACATACTTCATTTGGCCTCTTCCCTAATTTTCTACACATCAAAATGGACCAGTATCAGCTCTTGCATAGATCCATCAAATTATAAACACTGCCATTTTTGTGCACCCATCTTGACAGGATGTATTATCAAAACAGTTGTCTAGGCTCTTATCCAGTGTTCACCAGACATGGTCAGAATGTTTAAGGGCATAATATCCTGTCCATGTTTGATAACCAGTTGGGTCCTGTAGAGTTATGATCCTTGTGTTGCTCAACATTTTAAAGTAGATAGTGCCTCCTCAGTCATTAGAATAAAATTCTTGGACGTAGGCTAAATTTATACAGATTAAATCTAGGTAAAGTTTGATAACCAGCCAGATCAGATGATTTTTATCTTAGATTTAAACTATGCTTATATAGAATTGCGGAATGTGTATGTCTATGAAATCTAGGAAATTAGTAACCAGCCGTTTGGGTAAGCATCTCCAGAGTTATGCTTCTTGAGTTTGTCAAAATTATCAAAACTATTTATATGTAGAGTATATTAAAAGTCAGAATTAAGTTAGTTTTTGCCAGCTTCCAGCAGTTTTTGGTATTTTTTCAACTTCAGTATGCATTTATATATCGGATTTCAGAAGAAAAATAGTTTAAGCAAGTGAGGTCGCATCAAATTGTCACCAATACTAAAACGCCAGACAAATCATTCTTTAAATGTCTGCATTGATATCATTTTTGCAGCCATAAAAAGTGTTTTTAATAAAGATATTTAGATATATGCTAAAATCCATTTTTTCCCATTTCAAACAATTAACAATGCTCTTTACCCCAGGTGGATTTGGTAGCATTCCCAAAGTCATAAGAAAGTCCTTTTTGGGAATTTAAAAATAGTTAAATCTTCTTATTCTGCTATTGCTGGCTTGAATATTAAAGTTATTCTTCATGAATAGTTATGGTCAGTTTTAATTATAGATATAAAGGTCACAGGGGTCAGTGTTTTTACATAGAATTATATGAAATTATTAGCTCGACTATTCGAAGAATAGTCTAGCTATTCTACTCACCCTTGCGTCGGCGTCGGCGTCGGCGTCACACCTTGGTTAAGTTTTTGCATGCAAGTACATACAGCTATCATTTAAAGGCATATAGCTTTGAAACTTATTTATTCTTTTTCTAGGTCAATTACCAACCTCACTGGGTCAAGTTCCATAAGTCTAACATGTATTTTGAGCAAATTATGCCCCCTTTTGGACTTAGAAAATTTTGGTTAAAGTTTTACATGCAAGTTACTATCTCCAAAACTAATGCAAATATTGAATTGAAACTTCACATGTGTCTTCGGGGTTATAAAACTAGTTGATAGCACCATGTCCCATAACTCTGACCTTCATTTTGGCCAAATTATGCCCCCTTTTGGACTTAGAAAATTCTGGTTAAAGTTTTTCGTGCAAGTACATACAGCTATTACTAAAAGGCATGTAGATTTAAAACTTATTTTTTCTTTTTCTAGATGAATAACCTACCTCACTGGATCAAGTCCCATAACTCTGACATGTATTTTGGGCAAATTATGCCCCCTTTTGGACTTAGAAAATCCTGGTTAAAGTTTCACATGCAAGTTACTATCTCCAAAACTAATGCAGATATTGAATTGAAACTTTACATGTGTCTTCAGGGTTATAAAACTATAGTTTATAGCACCAAGTCCCATAACTCTGACCTTCATTTTGGCCAAATTATGCCCCCGTTTGGACTTAGAAAATTCTGGTTAAAGTTTTGCGTGCAAGTACATACAGCTATTACTAAAAGGCATATAGATTTGAAACTTATTTTTTCTTTTTCTAGATCAATTACCTACCTCACTGGGTCAAGTCCCATAACTCTGACATGTATTTTGGGCAAATTATGCTCCCTTTTGGACTTAGAAAATCCTGGTTAAAGTTTAACATGCAAGTTACTATCTCCAAAACTAATACAGATATTAAATTGAAACTTCACATGTGTCTTCGGGGTTATAAAACTAGTTGATAGAATCAAGTCCCATAACTCTGACATGTATTTTGGGCAAATTATGCCCCCTTTTGGACTTAGAAAATTCTGGTTAAAGTTTTGCGTGCAAGTACATACAGCTATTACCAAAAGGCATATAGCTTTGAATCTTATTTATTCCTTTTCTAGGTCAATTACCAGCCTCACTAGGTCAAGTTCCATAACTCTTAACATGTATTTTGAACAAATTATGCCCCCTTTTGGACTTAGAAAATTCTGGTTAAAGTTTACATGCAAGTTACTATCTCCAAAACTAATGCAGATATTGAATTGAAACCTAACATGTTTCTTCGGGGTTATAAAACTAGTTGATAGCATCAAGTCCCATAACTCTGATATGTATTTTGTCAAATTATGTCCCCTTTCGAACTTAAAACTCTTTTGATATTTAACATTTTGGGTAATAATTTCCTGCTTCTGTGACAATATTTCGAATAGTCGAGCTTGGCTGTCTTACGGACAGCTCTTGTTTTTCATCTGAAATACTGACGCAGCATCAGTGGTCACCTGTAAGATTAATGAACCTGCGAAAACGTTCGTGGGAATAAAGTAAAATTAGATCAAACTGATAAGAAAGAAAAAGATCACAGAATTTACAAAAAATGTAGAAACCAGTTTGGTCTCCTAGCTATCAGAAATGCTGAATTTGCATTGTTTTGGCAGTTTCCCTTCTTTTAACATTTTATTTCATTATTAGCATTTGAACTTTTTCTGTTTGGATTTTCCAAAAATTATATTTATTTGTATGAATTCCCGTGTTAAATGATGAAAAAAATGGGTTGTACATTTTGAATGGTGGCCATTGTTAGTTTTGATGCAAACTATCCTTTGCTGATATTGATAAATTTGCATTTTTTCGTAGATTATACAATTAATAATCCACAGTAGGAATGTTCCTTTATGGTTTATAAAGCAGAGTTGTCAGAGTAGCTTACATTGGAGTTAGGAGACATGTACATGCAGGTCCCAATGGTGGTGAAAAGTTGATTTTTGTTGTGGTCAATGTGTCTTTTAACATTGTAAAGCCTGTCTTGCTGAAGGGTTTGACTGTGCTTTCGATGTTGAGTTGTTCATTTATGGCCACAGAGACCACTGTATCTTGATAAAGTACAGTGCATGCTTGTCAAAGTTACTTCGAGACTTTGGTTGAGAGGGTAGGACGTTTCCCTGGAGTGAAGGCCCTGGGTGCGTTACCTTGCTACTCCCATTGTAGTGTATCTTTGGACAATGCACTTTATATGATGAGAGACGACCTAGCTGGGTACCAGCAGATTGCTTGATGTGAAGGGTACCAGCAGATTGCTGGATGTGAAGTAAAGGTTTACTTATACTGAAATGACTGATGATGTTACAAAGTCAACTTTGTTTTGTAAGATGTAATGTAACATATTCTACTGTAGGAACAAAGTTCTAGTTATATCAAATAAATTACTTGCATAATCATCAAAGGGTTGTTAGTGTCAACAGACAAGACAAAAGTGACAGGAACATTTTTCTAGAAGACTAGGATGGCACCTACAAATAATTGCCATACTATTGAAGATTTGGGGTTAGAGGGAGACATAAATTATAACTGGTTACAAAAGCCGGCTTGACAGACAGACAAACAGAGGGACAGGCGGACAGATAGACAGACAATCAGGCAGACAGAGTAGTCTCGGAATATGTGATTGTTATCTGGTAATTACAGGGTTGGGGGTAAACATGTTAGGGTGGGGCAAGTTTTTTGGGGGTGGGGGTTGGGAAGAGTGGATTATTAGGGATATTTATCAGAACACTATTTATGTTCAAATTAGGGAGCAGGGAATGCATTGTTAATATATATTTCTGTCAGTTGTGTGACATATCCGTTTGTTTGTTTTTTATTAATTTTTTTTGCAACTGTATTTTGTACATAGTTTAGAAATTGAAAAATGCGGACACATAAAACGTACAAATGTATATCAACAACAAACCTTAACAGGGTCCCCTTTCCACTTTTTTGGGAATTCACTGGGATCAGAGAAATAGGATTGTAAAAATTCTTGTCATTTTAAAGAATAAGGGTATAAAGGGAAGTTATAAAAAGTGGTGTTTTTGATATATTTTATAATATGAATTAAGGCACCGACTAGCATGGGGATGCCCGTCCAGTCTTGGTGCCCATATGGGTGCCACCCCCTAAACAAAACCCCCAAAAAACACTGTTTTAAGCCTAAAACGAAAAAAAAATTGAAAAAAAAATTAGTACTCTTACATGGAAAAGGTGCTTGTGTTACCGTAACGCTATGGAGGTTTACTAGGACATGCTGTGGAACAGCCAAAACAAAACATCTTGAAATGCTAACAGAAGTAGTTGTATGATCGAGACATGTGCTCAGTTTGATTTAAAAGGCGAACATATATTGGCTGAAGGTTGGCAGGGGCGGGTTGGGAGGGGTGACAGGTTCTGGCCCCCAAGTGTCTATGGTTACGGCAACACAAACACCTTAACCATATAAGAGTATATAGGAACAAAAATTGTTTCAATTTTTAGTTTCGTTTTAGGATTAAAACAGTGGTTTTTAATTTCTTTTTTTAGGTGTGGGGTGGGGGGGGGGGGCACCAAGACTGGACGGGCACCTGTGGTATTTCATATCAATTTTATGGAGTTGGATTAAAGGCACGTGCCTGTGATAAATTATGTTAATTCGTTAATTCATTTTCCCTCCCATGTATTAACTTCACCTTTTCTTGCCTACGTAGCCTGAAAGTATTGAATTGTTTAGCGGATATTACTGTCTACCTTTTTAAGTGACGTCATAATAGTAATAGTTATTATAATGACATCATGAACTATATACATAATACCAGGACTGGACGGGCACCTGTGGTATTTCATATCAATTTTATGGAGTTGGATTAAAGGCACGTGCATGTGATAAATTATGTTAATTCGTTAATTCATTTTCCCTCCCATGTATTAACTTCACCTTTTCTTGCCTACGTAGCCGGAAAGTATTGAATTGTTTAGCGGATATTACTGTCTACTTTTTTAAGTGACGTCATAATTGTACTAGGTATTATAATGACATCATGAACTATATACATAATACCAGGAAATACCTAAATCTATCATCTTTGAATGAATGTGAAAGGCAAGAAAAATGTCTTACATGTCTGCCTGTAGGTGACAGTTGTTTTTCCAACTCTCGGGAAAGGGTGGATAAGAAACTGCTGACGCTCGATTTCTCATTCCCCGCTGTCCCTCCAGTAGAGAAAGCCCTGTCTTTGTCAGGCAAGCATGTAAGATCATCATTCCCCGCTGACCCTCCAGTAGGGAAAATCCTGCCTTTGGCAGGCAAGCATGTAACTCATTCCTCGCTGTCGCTCCAGTAGAGAAAGCCCTGTCTTTGACAGGCAAGCATGTAAGATCCTCATTCCCCGCCGACCCTCCAGTAGGGAAAATCCTGCCTTTGGCAGGCAAGCATGTAACTCATTCCCCGCTGTCCTTCCAGTAGAGAAAGCCCTGTCTTTGACAGGCAAGCATGTAACTCATTCCCCGCTGCCCTTCCAGTAGAGAAAGCTCTGTCTTTGACAGGCAAGCATGTAACTCATTCCCCGCTGACCCTCCAGTAGGGAAAATCCTGCCTTTGGCAGGCAAGCATGTAACTCATTCCCCGCTGTCCTTTCAGTAGAAAAAGCCCTGTCTTTGACAGGCAAGCATGTAACTCATTCCCCGCTGTCCTTCCAGTAGAGAAAGCTCTGTCTTTGACAGGCAAGCATGTAACTCATTCCTCGCTGTCCCTCCAGTAGAGAAAGCCCTGTCTTTGACAAGCAAGCATGTAACTCATTCCCCGCTGTCCTTTCAGTAGAGAAAGCCCTGTCTTTGACAGGCAAGCATGTAAGATCCTCATTCCCCGCTGACCCTCCAGTAGGGAAAATCCTGCCTTTGGCAGGCAAGCATGTAACTCATTCCCCGCTGTCCTTCCAGTAGAGAAAGCCCTGTCTTTGACAGGCAAGCATGTAACTCATTCCCCGCTGTCCTTCCAGTAGATAAAGCTCTGTCTTTGACAGGCAAGCATGTAAGATCCTCATTCCCCGCTGACCCTCCAGTAGGGAAAATCCTGCCTTTGGCAGGCAAGCATGAAACTCATTCCCCGCTGTCCTTCCAGTAGAGAAAGCCCTGTCTTTGACAGGCAAGCATGTAACTCATTCCCCGCTGTCCTTCCAGTAGAGAAAGCTCTGTCTTTGACAGGCAAGCATGTAACTCATTCCCCGCTGACCCTCCAGTAGGGAAAATCCTGCCTTTGGCAGGCAAGCATGTAACTCATTCCCCGCTGTCCTTTCAGTAGAGAAAGCCCTGTCTTTGACAG
Source organism: Mercenaria mercenaria (assembly GCF_021730395.1). Taxonomy (NCBI): domain Eukaryota; kingdom Metazoa; phylum Mollusca; class Bivalvia; order Venerida; family Veneridae; genus Mercenaria; species Mercenaria mercenaria. The sequence goes on along the minus strand of NC_069367.1, from coordinate 20,069,306 downwards.
GCAAGCATGTAACTCATTCCCCGCTGTCCTTCCAGTAGAGAAAGCTCTGTCTTTGACAGGCAAGCATGTAACTCATTCCTCGCTGTCCCTCCAGTAGAGAAAGCCCTGTCTTTGACAAGCAAGCATGTAACTCATTCCCCGCTGTCCTTTCAGTAGAGAAAGCCCTGTCTTTGACAGGCAAACATGTAACTCATTCCCCGCTGTCGCTCCAGTAGAGAAAGCCCTGTCTTTGACAGGCATGCATGTAACTCATTCCCCGCTGTCCCTCCAGTAGGGAAAGCCCTGTCTTTGACAGGCAAGTCATTCCTGGCTGTCCCTCCAGTAGGGAAAATCCTGTCTTTGTAAAATCCTCATAATATACACTATTTTCAGAGGTCCAAAGGATCGAGTCAGTAGATGACCAAGTTATTTTATCAGTGTCAGAAAAAAACATTGTGACCCTAAGCATTTTTCAGTCCTGTTGTTGACAAAATAGGGTTTCTTGGAACTACATTTAATAATAAACCCTTTTATACCACACATAAAATGCCTTAGTGCCAAGGTCTTCCACACATAAAATACCTCAAAGTCAAATACTTCGTCTTCCTTGTATAAAATACCTCACGAGCCAAATGCTTGAAGTCTTCCACATATAAGATACCCCAAAGTCAAATGCTTGAAGTCTTCCTTGTATAAAATACCTCACGAGCCAAATGCTTAAAGTCTAGCTTCCACATATAAAATACCTCAAAGACAAATGCTTGAAGTCTTCCACATATAAAACACCACTGAGCCAAATGCTTGAAATCTTCCATATATAAAATACCTCAGAGCTAAATGCTTGAAGTCTTCCACATATAAAACACCATGGATCCAAATGCTTGAAGTCTTTTACATATAAGATGCATCAGAGCTAAATGTTTGAAGTCTTCTACATTTAACATACTTCAAAGCCAAATGATTGAAATCTTTCACACATAGAATACCCTCAAAGTCAAATGAAATGCTTGAAGTCTTCTACACATAAAATACCCAAAACCAAATGCTTGAAGCCTTCCATGTATAAAATATTTCAAAGTCAAATGCTTGAAATCTTCCACACATGAAATACCTCATAGTAATACTTGAAATCCTATACACATAAAATATGGTAAAGCTAAATGCTTGCAGTCTTCCACATGTAAAATACCCCCAGTTCAAATGCTTGAAGTGTTAAGCATGTAAAATACCCCAAAGTCAAATGCTTGGAGTCTTCCATGTATAAAATACCTCAAAGGCAAATGCCTGAAATCTCCCATGAATAAAATATCTCAAAGTCAAATGCTTGAAATCTCCCATGTATAAAATACCTCAAGTCAAATGCATATAAAATACCTCAAAGCCAAATGCTTGAAGTCTTCCATGTATAAATTACCTCAAAGTCAATTGTTTGAAATCTTCTACACATGAAGTACCGCAAAGCCAAATACCTGAAATCTTATACACATAGAATGCGGCAAAGTCAAATGCTTGAAGTCTTCCACATTTAAAAAACAGACTGACAGTCAAATGCTTAAAGTCTTCCATGTATAAAATACCTCAAACCAGAATGCTTGAAATTTTCCACATGTAAAATACTTTCAGAACAGAATGTTTGAAGTCTTCCACATGTAAAATACCTCAGACCAGAATGCTTAAAGTCTTCCACATGTAAAATACCTCAGACCAGAATGCTTAAAGTCTTCCACATGTAAAATACATCAAACCAGAATGCTTGAAATATTCCACATGTAAAATACCTCAGACCAGAATACTTGAAGTCTTCCACATGTAAAATACCTCAGACCAGGGCCCAGTTGTTCGAAACTTTAACAGGCGATTAAGCTAACGGTTGATTAACTTTTAGGGTTATTAGGAAAAATGATATAAGCGACCACTGACTAAGGTAGTGATTGTTTATGGTCTCACAATATATCATATATCTTTGGATATAATCAAAACATTCATCGTGATTTTCATTGCTTTGAATTCTGGAGTATTTTTGCTTGATACTCGGAGGTTTGAAACTGTCGAAATGACTGAAAATACGACCAGTGACTATCCTTTTCACGTTGGTGATAGTGGTAAGGAAAATCAATATGGCGGACCGCCTGTTGTTTTTATGCAAGAGAGTAGTATCTTTGGACATACGCCTCCTGCTAAACAAGATTGGATCAAACACGCGGAACTTTATGAAGCTTTGTCTGAAAATATTGATTGTTCTCATATTACCGGGATCCAGAGAGTAAGAGGTATGTGGAGAATATATATAGACAACATTCACGATAAAATTGCCTTATTAACTGAAGGGGTACGCTTAAGGGGTAAGGAGGTAAAGCTATTGAACACAAACCCGAACAGACTTGACGGAGAAAACACCGTACGGGTGCGAATTAAAGATATTCCATTGTCTGTAGATGACGGTATAATAACTCGTTCATTAGTGCTCAAAGATCTCGAAGTTATCTCGACAAGTCGAGAGAAATTACGTTTTAAAGGAAAGTTGACAAATTGTGACACAGGTGATAGATTATGTGTTGTAAAAGCAAGTACCCTCAAGGACCCTCTTCCAAAATTTATGCATTTCGGTCACTTTACGGGTCGTGTATTCCATCAAGGACAAGAAACAAATAATACTGGCAAAACTATCACTTGCAAAAAGTGCCTTGAAGATGGGCATAAAGCATCGGAATGTACAAACAATTGGAAGTGTCTTGACTGTAATGAATTTGGTCATAAAAGAGGCCAATGCATCGTTGACAAATCTCCTTCAGAGCCCCCGCCCTCCGAAAATGAGCGCGTGCGATACATAGATGAGACACAACTATGTGATCCTAATCCGACAGACGATCCGTTAGCTAGCGATCACGAGAGTCACGAGGATGACACAGTGAAAAAGAAGAAAAAATCGGGCAAAGGCAGGCGAAAGGAAGGAAAACCGCAAATCGGTGGCCAGCAAAATATTGAATGCTTCATGAAAAGCACGAGCAATAACAATGAGACTCCAAATAAAGGAAAAAAGAACATTGTCACAGAAAGGTCACCTCCTACACCGGCGGAGAATATGAACGATGATGCAAAAAAATCGCGATCAGATGATTCTATCAGTCGGCTGTAACTGTTAAAAGCATAATTTGTTACTTGATTTTCATGATATGTATTATCGACTGCGAATACTGCTCAAACGATTTGGTTATACAGTTAGAATTTCGTCGTGATCTATTTGATAGATACGACAAGTGTAATAATAGGTAAAAGGACATGTATTAAAACTATTTAAAAAAGTTATATTGCACTTAGTTTTGTAATATGATAGATATATTGCATATGTATTGCATATATAAAAAAAACCTTACTCTACATATTGCACATAAATAAAATCACGTTGTTAAATATTCTGTTAAAAAACTTAGAATGTATATATAAAACCTTACTCTACATCTGTATATATAAAGGTCATTTAAAGCACATATGTGTATTGGCCGTGAACTGGATAAATTTTATGTACTGTCTATTGATCAGATCATGTATGGATAAAATCTTAACATATAGTCACTTAAAGCACATGTGTACTGACTGTAAATTCAGTAGTGTATTGACCGTGAACTCGATAGCTTTATTTACTGTATAGACCAGACCATGTATGATAAAATCTTAATATATAGTCACTTAAAGCACAGTTTATTGTATTGTATATTTAAATGTCATTTAAAGCACATGTGTATTGACCGTGAAATTAATAGGCACGGTTGTGTATATAGTAGCCTAAAATATCACGCGCTTGATATAGATAAATGTACATTTCTTTCATTTATTCACAGCGCATTGTTCAGACCTTTTATATTTTAATTTACACAATTTTAATGAAAACAAGGTCCAAAATGATTAACTTTGCAATGCCATTACTTGTTATTCGCTTCAAAGTATGAATATGCAATTATGTACATGTTTTTAACAGTTATTTATATACGGAAGTGTCATGTAACCTTTGTGTTATGTTCTATTAAGGATGTCATGTAGTTAAAATATACATCTTTCAGTTTAAATTAACAATGTAAATAACCTTTTTATGACTTCTTCTAATGAAATCTTGCATATAATTTCACTTAATGTGCAAGGCCTAAGAGACAGGTTAAAACGTGCTAGACTTCACCAATGGTTAATGCAACAAAGAGCTAATATTGTATTATTGCAAGAAACGCACTTTACGAAAGACTTAATGCCAAATTTAAATAAAGAATTGAGTGACTGGGAAATGCTTCATTCTTTTGGAGAAACTAATAGTAAAGGGTGCACTGTCTTAATAAGTAAACAGATAAATTTTAATGTAATTGATACTTCAAGTGATGAAAATGGAAGATATGTTCTTATTGATATAGAAGCAAATAATAATCTTTATTCTTTATTAAACATTTACGCACCAAACGATAAAAAGACAAGAAACCTATTTTTTGAGACTATCTTAACAGTTTTAAAAGATCATTCTTTTGGTATAAAGGTAATTGGCGGAGACTTTAATGAAGTTCTTGAGCTTCAAGATAGAATTACAAAGTCTGCGAATACAAATAATCAGAGCATAGTTTCTAGTAGTAACCTTAACAAACTAATTAAGAGTAATAACCTTTCTGATATTTGGAGGGAGTTTAATAAAGATAAAAAGCAATACACTTGGCGGAGAAAAAACAGTACTGAAAAGAGTCGTATTGATTTTTGGCTAATTGATAAAAATATAATCCCTTTGGTTTACTCTACAGACATTAGACCTGCAATAATTCAAAGTACTGACCATTTAGCAATATCCATCAAATTAAAAACTCCATTAAAACGAGGCCCAGGCTATTGGAAACTTAACAATACTTATCTTGAAGATGAAGAATATTGTAAACTTGTTCATGACATTATTGACAGATGTAATAACTTAACACTAGATAACAAAGTTAAATGGGAAATTTGTAAGTATGAAATAAAGGAATGCTCCATTAAATATTCAAAAAGAAATCAAGAGAAAGGCACAATAGACTGTATCATTTAGAAAAGGAATTAAATTTATTGTATACAGAACAAGGAGATAATAAGCGAATTGCTGAGGTTGAAAGCGAAATAAAAAAAGTCTATGATTATAAATTATTTGGAGCCCAAATTAGATCTAGAGTACAAATTTTAAATGAAGGAGAAAAAAATACAAAATATTTCCTAAACCTTGAAAAATCTAGACAAAATAGAAAAACTATTACTTCATTGATAACAAATAATAAACGTGTTTCAAGTATTAAAGACATTCTGTCCGAAGAAGTTAATTTTTACGAAAACTTATATAAGTCGTCTATACGTGCTAGTGACCATGACGTATATCTCAATCAATTAAATCTAGAAAATAAACTAACCCTTGCTGAAGCTGATATTTGTGAAGGCGCAATATCCCTGGAGGAATGCACCCAGGCTATTAACAGTATGAAACAAAATAAAAGCCCAGGACTTGATGGCCTAACAGTGGAATTTTATCAAAAGTTTTGGACTAAATTGTCACCTCTGATACTAAAATCTTATGAAACTTCTTTCAAGGAAAAAGAGCTTTCAAGAAGTCAGAAACAATGTATATTCTCTTTATTGTATAAAAAGGGTGACCCTGAAAACTTAGAAAATTGGAGACCGATTTCTCTTCTTAATATAGATTATAAAATTATTGCCAGAGTATTAGCGCAGAGGTTACAAAAGATACTACCAAAAATTATAAGTCTAGACCAACAAGGTTTTATTAAAAATAGATTCATTGGTTACAACATAAGACAAATACAAGACATCATCGATTACGCAGAACTGTTCGATATAGATGGGGTAATATTATTTCTTGATTTTAAAAAAGCTTTTGATACAATCGAATGGAACTTCATGATAGATACTTTGGTAAAATTTGGATTTAAACAAGACTTTATAAATTGGGTAAAAGTGCTTTACAATAATATATGTTCTTCGGTCATAAATAATGGTTGGAAATCACGTTTTTTCCCAGTACATCGTGGCATTAGACAGGGATGTCCGCTTTCTGCTCTTTTATTTATCACTGTTGCTGAAATTTTATCTACCAAAATAAGACAATCTGACAATATTAATGGAATATCTATAAAAGTAGACCCAGAAAACGTAAAAAATATCAAAATAACACAGTTAGCTGACGACACTACTCTGTTCTTGAAAAATACAGATGAAATATTAGGAGCGTTAAAAATAATTGAAGAATTTGGATGTCATTCAGGACTAAAATTAAATAAATTTAAAACAGAATGCCTTTTAATTGGGAAATCAAAAAACGCTCACCAATTGCCATTGCACAGCATTAAGTTCAATAAAAATGTTAAAGCTCTTGGAACGTACTTTGGAACAAATACTATTGAATGTGAACAGTTAAACTGGAACAATAAACTTGAAACTTGTCAAAGTTTGTTTAATAGATGGAGTAATCGATATCTAACTTTCTTTGGAAAACTGACGGTTATAAAGTCTTTAATCCTACCAAAACTTGCCTACTTAATTCAATCAATACCAACACCCAAGTTTGTTATAGATAAAATTAATTCTATGATATTTAAATTTTTGTGGAGTAATAAAAAAGAAAAAATTAAAAGATCAATTTTGATTGGAAATAAAAGTGATGGTGGAATAGAAGTACCTGACTTAATCTCATATATAAAAACGTTAAAAATGAAATGGGTTAGATCTCTATGTATAGAAGATGGTGCAAATTGGAAAATTATCCCGACTTTGTTTTTAAACCAGTATGGCAGAGATCTTTTAATTTTTAAGATGAATATTGATTCCTTTAAATCCCTCCCTGCAAAAAGAACTATACCACGGTTTTATCGAGGTAGTTATGGATTACATAGAATTATGCAATGTAAATAAAAGTTGTAATCCAAAATCATTTTATGATATAAGAACGCAGGTAATATGGGGCAATCAGTTTATAAAATATAAAGGAAAATGTTTAATATATAATAATTGGATAGAATCCAATATACTCTTTATTGATCAAATAATTAAAGATGGTGAAATTAAAGAAGAAGTTATCTTAAATCAACTAAAAAACAAATCTAACTGGATTTCAGAATATTCTAGGATTGTTAAAGCTATTCCTTCAATTTGGAAAAATACTTTGAAACAGTCAGCGTCGAAGCAAACTAAAGTTAAAACTTGTTTAAAGACACATATTGATTTACACAATTTAACTAATAAACAAGTAAAAAGCATGTTTTTATCAAAAAAGAGTGAAAAACCATATATTCATAGATATTGGGAACAGGCATTTAAAAGGTCTATACACTGGAATTCCGTATATTATATGTTGAATAGGATTATCATAGACAATAGGGTGAAACAATTTAAATTAAAACTTTTACATAGAATAATTGCAACAAAAGAAAATCTTTTTACTTGGAAAATATCTGACTCCCCTTGTTGTAATCACTGTCAGAACGTTGAAACAATTGAACATTTTCTTTTTAGATGTCCATATGTCACCCCACTTTGGGATGTAATTCATTCCATTTTCCAAAAACTTAAAATATGTAAACGTTTTGATGATCTAGAATACTTTGTCGTGGGATATAAAACAGAGCTCACAGCTTATCAAGATGTTAATATTATTCTAAGTCATATTGGCTTTAGTATTTATAAATCTTATATGATAAGTGATAGCAGGGCAAGAATTATTAATATGATGAAAGTACTGTATAATGAATTTTTAGTATTGGAAAATTATTATCAGAATAAGAAGTACAATCATCCTATTCTGAATAAATTTTTCCAGTATTTGAAAGAAGCACATACTGATTAGAAATAAAGTATATTTTAAGTACTGACACACAGTAATTGTGCACATCTTGTTTCGATTTCGATTTCGACAATAGATAACTTAATCTGATGTCCTTACTGTCTGTAAGAAGGAACATAACTTTGCGTCGTGAATGTCTTTAAAGTAAAGACTTTCTGTAACAGTCGCATTAATGTTTTTTTTTCAGTACCTCCACTTGTATTTTAAATTCTAATAGAATCTATAATAATGTTTTAGTCTAACGTCTGATTATTTTGTACTTGAAGTTCCTGTATATTCTAATCACTATATTTCATTTAAAACAAAATATTAATATCGTACACACATTTGAAAATTGTAAGATTAACTGTACCTTCGAAGATGAATATTAATTGATTATTAGTTTTAAAGACTTTAATTTTCTACATTCTGTTATGTCTGGAAATGTTATAACACTCTACAAGACATCAAATTTTCTTATTCAGAATGAAATGTCTCGTTAATCCAAGTACTGTACATTATATATAAAAACGAGTTAGAACTGAAAATTGAAAATAGAACTATATATTTTAGTTGGATTTTTTTTTCAGTTAATAAGTGAGATCATGTAGTACAAACTTTATGCTTTGGTTTTTTTGTATGTATATATGTATGTGTGTGTTTTACAAAATAAACGGGCCATATCTTATGGTTCCAAAGAGAAAAAAAAAAAAAAACTTTTAGGGTTATTTTTCGGCATTTCAGAAGACTTTGAAAAACAAATGTATGAGGTAAGAATTTTGAAGACTGGAATATCTTTACAATAAAATCAAAACATCATACTAGTGTGTCCCACCAAGTCTAGTATTTTGAATCAAAATTTAACCGGAGGTTAGTTTAACAGCCGGTTAAAGTTTCGAACAACCGGGCCCTGAATGCTTGAAGTCTTCCGGCATGTATAAAATACCTCAGACCAGAATGCTTGAAGTCTTCCGGCATGTATAAAATACCTCAGATCAGAATGCTTGAAGTCTTCCATGTATAAAATACCTCAAACCAGAATGCTTGAAATCTTCCACATGTAAAATACCTCAGAATGCTTGAAGTCTTCCACATGTAAAATACCTCAGACCAGAATGCTTGAAGTCTTCCAGATGTAAAATACCTCAAAGTCTTGGACATACAAAGTACAAGAGATCTTCATAATGCCCATGGTGCATTTGGAACTTCCCTGGCTGAAAGCAAATGAACACTTTCTTTATACATGTGGAAAATAACTTTAATAACAATATGTTTTGAAAGTAGCAGAAAACACTTTCTCCAATCCCAATGACAATTAGTATGTAAGTTCCAATTTCAAAGGTAAAACTCCCAAAGTTAAAGCTTTTTAGACACTTTTTCGTCTAAGACTGTACCAAGTGATATGAGTTAACGCTCTCCCAGTCGCCAGTTTTTAACTTGTCAAGTCAGTGTCAGTATATTTGTTTTTCTTTTCATCTGTCTTAATTGATGTACGCAATGTCACTTAAATCAACTAGTTAAAATGCAGATATAGACTACGACCAACCAGCAAACGCGGTTTATTTTCCGTGGAACCAGTAATGACAGTGCTCGTGGAAATATATCAATAGAAGGTGGATCTTTATCAGAGGCCTTTAAAAGCTTAAAATGGCCAGTTGCAGCAAAATGGAAAGTATGGAAAAATAAAAGGTGGACTAACTGCTCAATCGGGATTCGATCCGACTTCAACTCATCCAATAATATTTGAACAGAACTGTCTATTATAAATACAGTACGGAAGGACATATTTTTTAATTCGATAGTAAATATATCGGTAATGTGAATAACCTAAAATTGACAAAACAACAAAATAATTACGACTTTATTTAAAGAGGCAACTTAATCACACGGGCCATAGTTTTTTGCAGAAGCGATGGTTCCAACGCCGCGGCGGTGGAGGATTCGTCGCAGAAGCGCCGGTGTAATGAAGTATTTCGACCCACATAGAATAATGACCGGGGGTCATTATTCTATAGAAAATGTGACTCCTTTCCTGTAAAATATTGACTCCCCTTATAAAAAAACTGACTCCCTTTGAAAACTGACCCCTCCAAGTAAAATACTGACTCCCTAAAGATGACTCCCTTCGAATCTCATAGAATAACGACACCGGTTATTATTCTATAGAAAAAGTGACTCCTTCCATGTAAAATACTCAATGCCAAAATTACTACATTCGAACTCTCATACAATATCGATTCCCGGACATTATTCTATTTTAAAAAGTTACTCTTTCCGTGAAAAACACCGGCTCCTAAAAAGACTTCCGACGATAATATCTATTAAAAAGTGATCCCCACCAAGCCTAAAGGACAATTTTACTAGATCTACAACTCTAATACCCTCTATTGCCAATAGTTAACATTTTGATTGTACTACTACTACTGGTGCCGCTACTTCTATTGCTATTACTACATGTACTTCTTCTTCTACTACTACTTCTACTACTTCTACTACTACTTCTACTACTACTACTACAACTGCTACTACTGATACTACTATACCTGCTTCCATTAATACGTCTTGTACATCTACCTCTTCTTCTCATGCTGCTGTTGTTGCTGTCACCTATTCCTCTGCTGCTGCTGCTGCTGCTGCCACTACCACTGCCACTACTACTACTACTACTACTACTACTACTACTACTACTACCTTCTATTGTTGCCGCTACCGTACTTTACTGCCACTGCTAAGTATTGCAACTTCTATTAATACTAAGTTCTATGCTAGCAGTTTCTTGTGCAGTTTTCTTCTGAAGAATTACTTCATACCGAAGTTTGCAGGGATTATTGACACTTGTGTGTTTTGTGAACGTATTGTGAATTGTTATTTTCCTGAAAAAAATGTATACACCAAGATACAGCGTCTAGAAATAGAATCCCTTTTCCCGTTGCGGAATGCTCTGATTTCTGTGTCAAGTGATGGTATCTGGGGCTAAAGGTCAAACGGAAGGACGGACGGACGGACAAGGGCAAATCTATATGCCCCCTCCCCCGAGTGAGGGCATAAAATGCAGCAATTAGGCCTTAGATACATGAGTTATGACTAAATTTGACCAAATGACCGGGGGTCGTTTTTAGCTCGACTATTCATAGAATAGTAGAGCTATTGGACTCGCCCATGCGTCGGCGTCCGCGTCCCCGTCCGCGTCCCGATTTGGTTGTTTTTGTATGTAAGCTGGTATCTCAGCAACCACTTATGGGAATGGATTGAAACATCACACACATATTCACTGTGATTAACTGACTTACATTGCACAGGTTCCATAACTCTGTTTTGCTTTTTTACCAAATTATGCCCCTTTTTCGACTTAGAAATTTTTGGTTAAGGTTTTGTATGTAAGCTGGTATCTCAGCAACCACTTATGGGAATGGATTGAAACATCACACACTTATTCACTGTGATTAACTGACTTACATTGCACAGGTTCCATAACTCTGTTTTGCTTTTTTTACCAAATTATGCCCCTTTTTCGACTTAGAAATTTTTGGTTAAGGTTTTGTATGTAAGCTGGTATCTCAGTACTCACTAATGGGAATGGATTGAAACTTCACACACTTGTTCACTGTCATGATCTGACATGCACAAAGCAGGTCCTATAACTATATTTTGCGTTTTTACAAAATTATGCCCCTTTTTCAATATATAAATTTTTGTTAAGGTTTTGTATGTAAGCTGGTATCTCAGTAACCACTTTTGGGAATGGATTGAAACTTCACACACTTATTTACTTTGATAAACTGACTTACATTGCACAGGTTCCATAACTCTATTTTGCTTTTTTACAAAAGTATGCCCCTTTTTCGACTAAGAAATTTTTGGTTAAGGTTTTGTATGTAAGCTGGTATCTCAGTACTCACTAATGGGAATGGATTGACACTTCACACACTTGTTCACTGTCATGATATGACATGCAGTGCAAAGGGTCAATAACTCAAGTTCGCATTTTACAAAATTATGCCCCTTTTTTGACTTAGGAGTTTTTGGTTAAATTCTTTTATGTAAGCTGGTATCTCAGTACCCACAAATGGGAATGGATTGAAACTTCACACACTTGTTCACTGTCATGAGCTGATAAGCACTATGCAGGTTCCATAACCCTATTTTGCTATTTTACTAAATTATGCCCCTCTTTCGACTTTCGTATTCATTCAATCGACAAGGCTGTTGAATAGTCGAGCGTTGCTGTCCTCCGACAGCTCTTGTTTTTATGGGAGTCAATATTCTTCGTGAGGTTCAGTTTACTTCACGTGGGGGATTCATAGTACTATGATCTGGAGGTCATAATACTATGACCGGGGGGTCACTTTTTCTATAGAATAATGACCGGGGTGTCATTATTCTATGGGGGTCGAAATACTTCATTACACCGGCTGACTACATAACGGTAAGTTTTCTAATGAGTTTTCCCATATTTGTTCACGTTTGAACGAAAACAACCAGTGAGACAGGAGCCCACATGTGTACTCTTCCAGCCATAAACACTTGTTCAGTGCAATTCTTTGTCATTAATGTAAACACTTCTGTACAGTTTGACGAGGGACTGCCGTTTTTCGTAGAATTTCCATCACAAATGGTAAAATCTTGTACAAAACGACCCCAGAGCACGTTTGCATCAAATCGTAAGTCAATGACACTGTCAAGCAACAACTTTTTCTTAGAAATCGGTGAAATTTATTGCAGGCATATAAGATAATCGACCAAAAAAGATTGCAACGCAGCGGCGGTGGGTACAATTGCAACACATTACGATGTATCTTGTTTCTTTAATGTTCGTTATGGACTTTTAACTTAACTAAACAGCACTTTTCTCGGGATTTTGATTAGGGTAGGTCCATGAAATCACTTTGACATTTAAGACAGCAATAGAAACTGAAATATCAACTGACAATATCGATTGTATGATTAAATGCTGAACACATGCGACTTTTACATCATATAACATACCAACTTGACTAATGTGCAATATAATGGCTAATATGTAGCATACCATAGCAAAATGCCATTGAGCAGCTGCGTTATATGAGTTAAGATTTTTTACAAGTTGGCAGATTTATCTCTACTTCTATAATATCCTTTTCTTTTCTGAGGTTTACCACAGGATTTCAAAATGTCAAGAAAAAGGGTTAGATTGTTTGTTTCAACATTACAAAAAATCAGAGAAACAGAATACAGACAATTAAGTAAAAAGGACAAATATCCCTTACATAACATCGCTCTGCTCCTTTAACTGGAGACGGTAAAGTTGTACAATTTTTCTACCTTACATGAGATGAGCGATGTTATGTAAGGGATATTTGTCTTTTTACAAGGTTCAGAAACATAGTGAAAAAAAAATAATTAAAGAATCCTCGCCGCTTTCTAAGTAAGAACTTCTTTATCTGGTCCTATTCTTTCCCATAAAATTTTATGTTTTTAGTGTGGATGTTCTTAGATTTGGGATTTTGGTGTTGACAAAGCATAATAAGATTAGTTGGGCTACTGTGTATTTGATTCCAGCGTTACCGATTACACGATAGACGTGGTGAAGTGTCAAAATTTCATATTATCTATTTATGGATCAGAGATTTGACTGCAGCGGAAACTTCCAAACTCTAACCAATTTTGCAAAGCGTAGTTAGTCACAACTGATTCAGATCGAGGAGTGAATGTGTACCCAGGGCCGTCGCCGGGTTCGAAAAAGTGGTCCATGGGACGTCGAAGGCGTCCCGAGGAGTGCCGACGGCATGAGAGTGGGGAGAGCAGGAGAGGGGGTTTCTCCCTCTCGTAAGGGGGGTTTGGGGGGGTCTCCCCGAAAAATTTTAAGATATGGGATGCCGTAAGTACGTTTCCTTGCATCTTGAAAGATTTTCTAAGATTTTCCATATTTTATAACGTTTCAAGGATAAACAACCGGAACAGGCCCAATGACTTTCGCCAACACTTGTTCATCAGTTCTTGCATTATTGAAAGGCACAATTCGTACATTGACAACTTGCCGTCTTTTGTAGATTCAAAACATGTAACACTTGTACAAAAGCAAGGTCACATTCGTATCATGAACTGCAGCAACAACTTTTTACTGAACCACAACGGTGAAAATTATTGTCACGGATATTATCCGACCAAAAGTGACGCAGCGCGTGTCTTGCAAATTACATGTTCTTGTTTCAATTGTTCTTTGGACTTTAGTACTTACAAACCATTTTTGGAGATAGGTTAAGCCATTAAACACGTTTGAAATTTAAGAAGAATAGAAACGAATATCAACTACATATATTGTATATAGTTAATGTACTAAGCATTTATATATAATTTGATTTAAAGCAATATTAAAATATTCAAAATGATTGAAGAAACTGCGTTTTGAGTTAGTTTTTGTGTTTATCTATACTCTATAAAACACTTCTTTTCTATTTAGTTTAAAATCAGATAAGTTATTTTTTTTCATATCAAAAACAATGACATTATAAAGACTATCTTAAAAAATGCTGCCTTTAACTCAACGGTAAAGTTGTACAATTTTTCAGCTAAGAGTTAATTTATGAGGATATCCATTTACAGGTTCGAACTAGTTGAAAAAAATTAGATCTGCCGAAGTTTTCACTCCACTTCCATATTTATGGGGACAGATTCGATTTGTGTTGCGCATAATTAGGCAACGGAATATTTCGCTACCGATTCAATCTAAGGCAAAACATATTATTATTTATGCGATCAAGATATGACTGCACGGACCCAAATAAACCAATTGTCGCAAGGCGTAGGCCGAACGCAGCGAGGCCTAAGTGTACTACCTGGTCACAAGCTTATGTAAGAAAGTGCAAGTTTGTTAACTTTCTTCTTATGTTGCCATTGATTTAAATGTAAATAATTTCGTTTCTTACTTTTTCGGGAAAGTTTTCATTATATTTATGTTTTTATCATTAAGAGTCTTCTTAACTAAACCTGATGGTCTAAAGTTTTCATCTCACAATATGAAGAAATCATAACGTCACTTTTGAAATAATAAAATATTATTCATACCATTCGATGAAAGTAAAACCCATATTCTCGAAAAGAAAATGTGAAAATTTTCTGTATCTTATTGAGTGAAACAGGTCTCATAAGCGTAAATACGACTAGCTTCTACTGATTATAAAACATACCGTACGATTTGTTGTGAATTAACTGTTGTTGTATTTTTAGTAGTTCAACCGCCACCCTTGTTTAAGAGCAACATTTCAAAACACGTTTTTTTTCATCATCAAGTAATAAGTAAGTAGACTCGCCCAGTTTAATCAATCTAGACGCATACATAGAGCGCTTACTTCACCCGATTTACATTCGGAACATTTTCACGCGTTTCGGGCTTTATCGTATGTTTAACATGGGATTTTTGAACCGTCCAAAGATGTTGGAAATGTTTGTCTCATTGTTTATTTTTATTTGATAAAAATGTTACTGCTTTCATTTTCTACCACTTTTTTCCACCCTTGCCTGAAAAAACAGTAATGAGTTTGTACACTGTTCAGACAATTGTGCTCTGTTGAAATTTAACCAAACACAAGTTAACCTGCATAAACAGAAAGGCTTTTAGCGTGATATGTCACCATGCGCGGATCCAGCGGGGGGGGGGGGGGGGGAGACCGGGGGTCCGGACCCCCCCTGGAAAATCTTTTAAAAAATGAAAGAAGACAAGAAGGAAAGAAAATGTTTTTCGGAAAAGGCAACATTAGGACTGCATGTAAAGTATATGCGGCTGCTGATACATACGACCCCGACATAATTCATATTATCTATCTAAAAGAAACTAAGAATTTTACCTTCAAGAAAGCTTGATTTTATCATTTTTCCCAAATTTAACAGGTTAGTTCATAAAACTGCCCCAGAATGCAAAAAATGAAGTGCTAAATTTCAAAATTTCCAGGGTTTTGGGGGTGGGCAGGGGATCGGACCCCCTCTGAGAAAATTGGCTGTGTCCGTGCATGGTCACTATACCTGTCCAGTACTGGATATTATGGTAAACGCTTCTTTCCTGCACAAATGACAATTTCGCAACTTCTGTCCGGTTTGTACAAATTTCTGGCCGCGATAAACCATTTGACTTGTATATGTTTGGAATTTCTAGAAAATGGACAGTTTAATAGTGGAAAGAATAATGGTTGCTTAGCGCCGCGCCAGACCAATTTAGTTTGATAAATGCTTACTAATCAACACTAACCCGTTTAGTGTTTGAAATTATTTTTTGTTTACAAATTTAAGCTCCGCCTTAAGTATGTAACTTACCGGGTAAATAAACGATTGAAAGTAAATGTTGATTTACCAAAATAAATTTCCCGATAATTTGAAAAATACTGCAATGCCATTGGACAAAAAATAATTTCAAACACTAAATTAATTCAAAGGGCAAACTCATTCATTACTTTTTCAGA
Source organism: Mercenaria mercenaria (assembly GCF_021730395.1). Lineage (NCBI taxonomy): Eukaryota > Metazoa > Mollusca > Bivalvia > Venerida > Veneridae > Mercenaria > Mercenaria mercenaria. The sequence continues at coordinate 20,053,070 of NC_069367.1, read as the reverse complement.
ATTAATAGCTTTACGTTACAATTAAGTTAAGCCTTGTAAAGCTGCTCATCATCAGTTTGCAAATAATTGTGTTCGGCTGATAACGTTATCTAAACTTTCAGAGCACTTGGATAAATAAATTATGATATCCCTAATTAATTAAGCTTACTCATCTTCGTCATAAAAAGCAATACATCAAACACTATATGGTATCAATTACATAAAACCAGTATTGTAACAAACATATGCGCATTTGGGATGGATAAACATTAAAATCCGAGAATTTCTACACGAACGCGAGAACCAAATCACACAGTGGTTAGCAGACTTGAGTAAATCACCAACAAGCTTGGCTCGATTCACGGCTGCGGCTAATATCCGAGGCGACTAGTGTTCAGTTATGGATGATTTATTCTGTCCAATTTTACTCTATCCGTGCACTGATATACACTACTAATTATCCAGCAATTAACTTATAAAGGACAGTGGTCGTGTGCGTGCGCGAGCGCGTGCGCGTTTGATCACCAAGAGCGTCTTAGATGACATATTGTAGAACACTGTTGCAAGTTACACACAAGCCGTACAATTTATTTACACGTAGTTCTCAATACTCGATGTCTCTATTGAAATCGTTTGGTAAATGTATCGTGACGTTCAGAACACTGGGAAAATAGATTATGACAACAATAATTAGGCACACAGTTCTTCGTGATAAAAGCTCCAAATCAAACACTAGAGATTTTAGAAAAGATAATGAAGATTTCCCAGTTAGCTGTACATCCCATTTGTTACATGTTTGTATAGATTGGGACAATATGATGCCGTTTATATCGCATCGACAGAAACCATGAATGTTTTGCAAACATTGGTGAAGTCATGCAGACGTTACATAAATTTTGTCGTTTTTTTTTTAAATTTAGAATCTACTCATATCAAGTTAATGACCTGATATCAAAATTAAGCTCCTCACATATTGACGGACTAGTTTTTACATCAGTTTCCTTCTACATCGAATTTTACTACAGAATCCAGTTTTAATGTTGCACGACCTTTTTCTAAACAGATTCAGTAATCTCAACTTATTTCTTTAAATATGCTTGCCTCTACATTTATCACAAAGACAATAGCACTAAATGACGTCATTGTCTAACGTTCATCGTGACATCACAATGATAACATGGATCGATTCTTGGAAAGGTTTATGAATATAGGTTATAGATCATATGCAATCAAGTTTGCCGAAACGGAGCGCAGCGTAGTGAAGGCCAAACTTAATGCATTAGAATGTCAATAAGTGTATCTATAACCGACTTATAGTTAAAACGCCTCTTTTCATCAGTCAACATCTCCGTCTCAAGTAGGGAACCCTTCTTTGAAATTACCTTAAATCAGTAGAAGGGTTTTCTTTAAGCCGATATTTTGTTATAGTAGCCTTTGAATTTACGCATTCATTCATAAATTATAGCACGTGAGTCATTTTACACCCCTGGGTGTAAGATGTGTTTTTCTAGCACCGGAAAAGCATGGGAAAATCCTGTCCGGCATGCAAGAAAGCATGTTCTGGTTTATTCAAGAGGATTTTTTATTTTTACGATAGTATTTCACTGTTGTGTTTTTATAAGAATATCAGAAAGTCAATAACAATTGTCGAAGTTGAATTCAATATGGCTGCCGTATTGTTTCGTTCAGATGTTTCAGGGGCGGACGAATTTTCAAATCCGTAAAAAATATAAATTTGTTAAGTAAAAAATATAAATTTGTTAATTTTTGCTTCAGAAGTCATTTTTTACGAAATAAGAGATGAGGACATAATGTTGTTCTAGGCGGGTTACAAGTATGAGTTTCATGAAAAATAGAATATTCTAACACGATCCGATTCATTTTCCTATTAAACAAAGAAGGCAGAAAACAGTGAATTATTATACAACAAATCACTGTTATGACGTCACAATTATTACGCCATGGCGTCAAACGGCATAGCGCGCGCTGGAAAAGAAACCGATTGAAAACGGGCAATATTTAATGAATGTCGTCAAGGATGTACTTAAAAATCCTTGGTAACGTCTTAGAATCGAAATAATATATCTCATTTAGTGATTTGCTCTTGAATAAATCATTGTTTGTCGTTCAGATGCGCATTATTATATCACTTGGGCTGCGCCCTCGTGATATAATTCCTTCGCATCTGAACTCCAAACAACGATTTATTCAACAACAGATCACTGGATGAGATATATTATTTCTTAAACAGACAGCTGTCTTTTGATATCAATGTTATCAGGCTCGGCAGATATGAGCGGAACGGGTTCGGTTCCCTCACCCCTTCCAGCCCATATCAACCTCGACCTGATAACATTGATATCAAAAGACAGTACCCTGTTATTCTCTATTTAAAGGGCGAATTGAAGACAATCTAAAAGGAAACAGGATTTTATTGATCGGTACGTTTTTACTATCGATTCTTCTTTCTGTTCATTTTGATTCAGGTTGACCTATAATGTGTCGGTGCGACGTTAAATCCAACAAAATAAATAAATTGATTCAGGTTAGTGGATGCATTTCCTCCACAGGCACTGGTCTAGTGTAAAGTCTTTTTGTGCCCCCCCCCCCCCTCCCCATGAGTGGTGGGGGCATATAGATTTGGTCTTGTCCGTGCATCCCGTCCGTTCGTCCATCCGTCCGTCCGAAGTTCGTGACGCGTCTAGCTCGAAAAGTATTTGATATAAATTGATGAAACCTTGTATGAGTCTTTATCATGATATCGTTATGAACTTGTGCACCTCCTATTTTTCGTCTGGTTCCGCTCCCTATTTTCAGAGTTATAGCCCCTGAAATAGTCAAAAATGCACATTTTTACCTTGTGACATGCCTAGCTCAAAAAGTATTTGATATAGATTCATGAAACCTTGCGTGAGTCTTAATCATGATATGTACTTGCGCACCTCCTATTTTTCATCTGGCTCCGCCCCCTTATTTTTTAGAGTTATGGCCTCTGAAATAGTCAAGAATGCACATTTTCACCTTGTGACATGTCTAGCTCAAAAAGTATTTGATATAGATTCATGAAACCTTGCAACAGTCTTAATCATGATATGAATTTGCGCACCGCCTATTTTTCATTGGCTCCGCCCCCTATTTTCAGAGTTATGGCCCCTGAAATAGTCGAAATTGCACATTTTCACTTTGTGACACGCCTAGCACAAAAAGTATTTGATGTAGATTCATGAAACCTTGCACGAGTCTTAATCATGATATGAACTAGCGCACCTCCTACTTTTCATTTGGGTCCGCCCCTATTTTCAGAGTTATGGCCCCTGAAATAGTCAAAAAAGCACATTTTCACTTTGTGACATGCCTAGCTCAAAAAGTATTTGATATAGATTCATGAAACCTTGCGTGAGTCTTAATCATGATATGAACTTGCGCACCTTCTATTTTTCATTTGGGTCCGCCCCTATTTTTAGAGTTATGGCCCCTGAAATAGTCAAAAATGTACATTTTCACTTTGTGACGCACCTAACTCAAAGAGTATTTAATATAATTGGTTGAAAACTTGCATCAGTCTTTATCATGATATGAACTTGCACACCTCTAAAATTTTTAAAGTTATGGCCCCTGAAATAGTAAAAAAAATGCACTTTTTCACCTAATTATGTGCCTAGCTCAAAAAGTATTAGATGTAAATTCAGGAAACCTTGCTGGAGTCCTTAACATGATGTGACCTTGCACATTTGGCATTCTTCTTGAGAATCTGAGCTCTTATTACAGAGTTATGGCCCTTGAAATAGCCAAAATAGTGGATTTTTTGTTTGTGATGCTCATAGCTCAAAAAATATAGGGCCTAGAATAATGAATTTGAATTATTGCCCCTTATCTGTGACAAATGTACCAGTGGGGGCACACCCTGTGTCCTACAGACATATTCTAGTTTTCCTCATAAATCCTTTTTTCTCTCAAATGTATTGTTTATACGTTAGTCAAATGAAAAAAGGACGACAAAAATCCGTCACATTAATTGGCATTGTAACTAAAAATACAAACTTCAAGTAGGCACTATTTGTTTTAGATATATATCAAAGTACGCAGTCTGAAAATATTTTAGATATCATTTTCTGAAAAAGAGTTATTATGTCCCCCCCCCCCAGGAGACATATTGTTTTTGCCCTGTCCGTCCGTCCGTCTGTCCGTCCGTCCGTCCGTACGTCACACTTCATTTCCGAGCAATATCTGGAGAACCATTTGACCTAGAACCTTCAAACTTCATAGGGTTATAGGGCTGCTGGAGTAGACGACCCCTATTGTTTTAGGGGTCACTCCGTCAAAGGTCAAGGTCACAGGGGCCCGAACATTGAAAACCATTTCCGATCAATAACTAGAGAACCACTTGACCCAGAATGTTGAAACTTCATAGGATGATTGCACATGCAAAGTAGATGACCCCTATCGATTTTGGGGTCACTCCATTAAAGGTCAAGGTCACAGGGGCCCGAACATTGAAAATCATTTCCGGTCAGTAACTTGAGAACCACTTCACCCAGAATGTTAAAACTTCATAGGATGATTGGTCATGAAGAGTAGATGACCCCTTTTGATTTTGGGGTCACTCTGTCAAAGGTCAAGGTCACAGGGGCCTGAACATGGAAAACCATTACCAATCAATAACTAGAGAAGCACTTGATCCAGAATATTGAAACTTCATAGGATGATTGTACATGCAAAGTAGATGACCCCTATTGATTTTGGGGTCACTCCATTAAAGGTCAAGGTCACAGGGGCCCGAACATTGAAAACCATTTCCGGTCAGTAACTTGAGAACCACTTGACCCAGAATGCTGAAACTTCATAGGATGATTGGTCATGAAGAGTAGACGACCCCTATTGATTTTGGAGTCACTCTGTCAAAGGTCAAGGTCACAGGGGCCTGAACATTGAAAACCATTTCCGATCAATAACTAGAGAACCACTTGACCCAGAATGTTGAAACTTCATAGGATGATTGAACATGCAGAGTAGATGACCTCTATTGATTTTGGGGTCAGTCTATTAAAGGTCAAGGCCACAGTGGCCTGTTCATGTAAAATCATTTTTTGGAAATAACTTGAGAACCACTTGACCTACAATGTTGAAACTTAATAGGATGATTGGACTTGCAGAGTAGATGACCCCTATTTATTTTGAGGTCACTTGATCAAAGGTCAAGGTCACAGAAGCCTGAACAGTGACTTGAGAACTACTAGGCCAAGAGTGTTGAAATTTAGCGGGATGATTGGACATGCCAAGTAGATGATCCCTACTGCAGCCAACCATCAGTGTCTCTTTGACTTTTGCTCTGACCCCTATTGACTTCTTGCCTATAGGACTTTGCATTGGGGGAGACATGCGCTTTTTTACAAAAGCATTTTCTAGTCTGAACTGGAAAAATGATCCTGGGTAAAGTATCTGGAAAGAAATGGAGACAACTCCGCTAAAACTTTATTGTAGGCTTAGGTGGCTATGTGCAGTAGATAGTATCTCATGCAAAGCTTGCACTTTTTACCTCTAGGCAAGAAAAAATCATGCATAATTAATAGCAATTACTGTAAAGATCAGCACTTTGAAAAGAAAAATATGTAAAGATCAAATCATTGACTGCCCTGGGGGAAAGTGTGTAGACATTTTTTGTGGTGAAATTTGTCAAGAAACTGACGATGTTTTTTAAATGTTAAAACCCACAGAATTTCACATGGTAAAATTTGTTGAGAAAGCTATTGCTGGAAAGAGAATGATCTTTGCTACCCGTATATATTATATGCGTCAAAGTATGGGAAAAATATCTAGAAATATGAGAAAATCAAAGAAAACAATTTCACGACTGTTAGATGCACGACTGTGTTATCATGTATAGCAGGTAACATAGATAGCTTACATTTCTATTGCACTGGTATAACATGTACAGGATTATGATTGTCAAACGGTGTTCACTCAATAATTTCACTCTATAAACAAATTGTTTCCCTTGTGTAAAGAGGGCTTAGGATAACTCTCTAGGTCACGGTATCATGTATTTTGTCGTCCAATCTTTTTTCATTTCACTAACGTATAAACAGTACATTTGTGTGAAAACGGATTTTTTTGAAAAAGAAAATTTAAACTAGACCAGTGCCTGTGACCAAGTGCGAGCGGGCATCAGGGTAGAGCCGCTAGCAAGTAGGAAGTTTTCTTCACATGAACGAAGCGGGGTTTCTAACGTACAGCGGTAAGAGACGTGTGATTCAAAGTGTTAGTGACCGTAACCACTCGAATTTGGAAACACCTTTGTTTTATTATTATAATTCATTTTGCGTCTAATTGTGATGTAGATTGTATTAATGAGCTCCGAAATCGCCTACCCATCGGGCCTCGTCAACCGAATGTCATACATGCGATCGTGTTCTTTAGCCGTTTAGGAACTATAAAGCTATGACTAGATAAGAAAAGGTTTATTATTGCTAGAGTCCAATTTAAGATATTTCTAAAGAGTTACAAATGTTTATGTTTATGTCAGCCTGGCATGATCTGGACTAGGATGATCATTACATCCCAACTATTTACACTAATTATGTTTGTAATTAATCTAGACAAAAGTCATCCAGTTTTTTTAAGTTCATTTCTGCACTCTCATATCAAAATTATCGCGCTCAGTTTAAATCAATGACTGTACTCGATTTCGCGCAGTAGACAAATTATTGCTAATTGCTTTGTATAAGACTTTCTTAAATCAGTGGGTTATAGTTATTCTCCCCGTCAGATTTTCACAACGTCCCGGCTAAAAATGATAAGTGGCGACCAATCCAGAAAGATATTGATTCTCTCAACTTTATCACCACAGTGGAGACAATTATTGTCATATTGAATCAAAACCGGAAAAATATCCTATCACATTTATATGACTACGTTAAGAAGTAACTTTGAGGTGCTTTGAGAATCGCCAAACAATGTAAAGGACTTTAAATTGATAAGTTTTGCATGCCGTGTATCGGTGAAGTATGGAAGCCATATCTTTACTCACTAAAAAGAATTCTATATACGACATTTTTCCATTCTCATTCCTTTCCTGTGTTGTTTTTATCAAAGTATGGCATATGCATCAATTAATGTACCTGTTCTAAACTACACACTTCCAACTATTCAGTTCTAACTTCATGAATTGCTGCTTCAACCCGGTGACTTCTGACAGAAATAATCCTTACTCTTTACTTCATTGCTTCGGACAGGTTTTCTTTTCTTCTGAAATGTTGTCAAATGTCACTGTATACTGCTCTGTTCTGTAACCAAGTCCTATTGAGGTAAAAAAATAGTGGAAAGGAAACATACCTTCGTGTTCACGCAAATATTTATTAACTGACAGTTCTGTCTGCAACAGACTTAATTTAGATCTGTCCGCGCACTCTCGTGCTGGTAGACATTTTTAATCTGTAAAGTAGAAACTTGGTCAAGATTTTTAGAAGAATTAGGTACCTAAACTACATAGCAACAACACAGTTTACTCATCCTGACAATGCTTAACCTTAGCTACTGGCGGTATAGTGTTTTCTGCCTTTGGACAGTGCCTAAAATCAGCCTGCAAATCGTGCAGTCTGATCATGGTCTGCACTGTTCGCCATTCAGTCAGTATCTTTTTGGTAAGCACCCCTTTTAACAGATAATGGTGATGTCCAAATTGAAAGATGGACAAGTTTATTATAGAAATTTAGCAGGGTAAGGGTTAATATTTTCTTGCAGTTACACATGTGCAACACTAAGCTATATCGCCTTAGGGCTCTAGTCTAAAGATTGCATGGTTCACAGCTGTTCCTTGCAACGAAGATTTGTGTCGGTAAAAGCTTTATTATCTGAATATAATAAGAATGCTGATCATAATACGACAAAATGCAACATCCTAGTAAATCACTACAAGATAGGTAACAGTGAACAGTATCAAAAACGTAAGAATTTCCGCATTGGTAACTTTTCTCCCGAGGACAATTTAACTGATGTTGTGTGAAATTATAAAATCGTACGGTCAGTTTTACCTAATGTCGATGTAGATGCTAATCACATTTATTCGGTTGACGCTCTTAGTCAATTACTCTTCATAAGTGAGACTGATCCATGTTCTAGTAAATATGTGGATCTGATTGAAAAAAGTATAAACAGTGGTAGATGCTCCATTCTCACAGAAGGACATCAGTGACTGGCATTAAACCAATCAAAAGCCGGGAAAAGAACGTCAAATTATTGTTGTTAGGTTTGTCACTAAGCAGTCAATCAATATGATCTATAGGTATAAAAAGGAAGTTAAAGAAATCCCTTGTGTCAGAGCATCACAGTCAACGTCATGCCTTTGAAAGTTAGACTGAAATCAGTGGTTGCATCCATTCCAGTGCTTGAGAGAATGTTTATTCGCGACGTATACAAAACTCAACATTATAAACTGACATCGCCAGATGATATTTCTGAGCAACTCACGGAGATGACCTATGTTTAGGACGAGCAGGAAGACGAAGCCGGTATTAGATTACAAAATGGAAATTGTGTATATATAGTCAAATCTCAGACGATGTTTTACTTGATCATGATTGCTGTTTAACATTTTTAAATTAAGAATAACGGTGAAATGTGTGTAACGTTTTTGTTGAGCATGAATCATTTGTCAAAGAGAAAAGTAACGAGTTAAATTTTGCTTAACGTAAATATATGTGTGTTGTGTTTTAAATTAAATAGTGCAGTCTCATATTGTAGCATTTGACAAACGATATGACATAGTACTAAGTTAGGTTACATTGCCATATAAATGAAGGACATACTTTCAAGTGTAAGAACTGTGCATTTTTCTAGAGTAAATCTAGGGGTGTGGTTAAAATCAATTTAATAGACGACATTTTAGTTTCAGACCGTATAGCAGTGTGACTTGTTTGTTGTATAAATTTAGAATTGATGGTTGTATTTTTGCTTACCTACTATTTGATATTCTGACAATATAGAAAGAATATTATTTGTTGATATTTCCTCACAATTTGACAATACATCTTATGTCATTGTCGGGGATGACAGGTGTAAATTTCTGAATATATTTCCAGACTTGGATCCATAGATAATTGATAACTGACTACATCCGGGTGGACAACGGACGCACGTCCGGCGGAATACTACAATCGTACGTAAGAGAAAATCATTCTATCGTGTAATGTTTCCTGTTTTAGGTTTTATAGAATGGCACATGTCCCTTTAAAACATGTTAAAACAACCCAACCGTGTCAAATGCTTAGAACAATGCCAAATTTTCATTAACTTGAGTGTCACATGGTCTTATTTCTGTTATTATTTTGCAAGAAGTAAATACAATTACTCGAGAAGTCATCAATAATTTCTGACATTCGTATCTAAAATGATGTCCATGATGCGAAACCGAGTTGCGGGCAATTAAATTACTCGAACCTTATAAATTATGAATTATCCTACTCTCCGAGAAAAAAAACAATTGTACCTGAAGTATGCAAGTGATATACCCAGTGTGTCTTATAATGGTGTTTAATTTTGAATTCTAATAACAAAATATCAGTTTTACCTGCAGCAGGTAAAACTTCCCGTTCATGAAATTAATTTATGTTTTTTCCCTACTTCCCAAACGGGAAATTTGTTACTAAATATAACTTGTTTCCTATCATCATATTTGCCTTGTTTCCTTAAAAAAAACAGATGCATGATGGTATATACATGGTGTCATTAAGTGAAATATGTCCAGTTAAATTATATACCGGTAGTTTGTTTAAATTTCTACTGTACAAAATGTTTTTAAATGTATTAGATCTAACATTTTTATTCAACTTTTATATTTCTGCCGAACAGGCACATAACTTTCCAACTGGGAAACACATATATATTTACATTGAACTGCATTTTAAAATGTCCGTCAAGTAAATTTATTATACCCACATTATGCAAATCTGGTCATGCAGTAAGAAGTTTTTAACAAAAACTGAAAGGAATTTCATTCATGTTTATATGTAACATGCATACCCAAAAGTTAACTTTGAAATAACGTTAAAACCATGTAAGGGAACTATCCAATGTAACTCCACTTAAATCAGTTTGATTAAAGCATACATATATTTTCTGATTTTCTTGAAAATTCTCTACTGGTAAAACATGCATATTTCTCACCGACAATGCATCTTTTGAAATAATTTTAGTAAGTAACCATGGTTTAGAATTTTAATTCATGAAGTACATATTAGACCAGTTTATATGAAGTAATTCCCTACACATTTTCAACCAGTCAGAAGCACCGTGAGTAACTTCTATCAGACATAGAGAGACATTTTTTTCTTGTTCTCTGAATGAAAGATTACTCAAAATGATAAAGTAAACACAAACTGAAAAACGTTTACGTTTATACCCGGATACCCATATGTTCTAAACCGCTGCTGAAATTCGGATGACAGGACTTTTCTCCATTCTGTGGTGCAGCTCTCTCGGTTTAAGATCTTAAAATAAATGTAGAACAGACAAACTGATGCAAAATTAATACTGTTTTACAAAATTGTCCATGATGCGAATACTTCAGGTACAAAACTGTCCCAGCATATTTTGAGAGACCAAGGAGACCGACTCGTCACACGCACCTCCTGGCCTATAGACAAACTCATATATATACAGTTTCCAATTATGACAAATTTTCCTTTTTTCCAAGTACTGTGGTCTTATGGAACAACCTCCCATCTGAAATTGTTCTCCTGCCTACGTTAAAATCTTTCAAGCAGGTAGTATGCCAACATACATGCAATTTGTTGTAGCAAAGTGTGTTTTAACATGATTTTACTACTGACTTGTCTAACACTTTATAATCTTTTAACCGTTGTTTTCAGTCTCGCTTTAAATATCACTTTGACATCTCACTGTCAGTACTTTTGTAAAAATCTTTCTCTTGCACTGACTGCGCTTCTGCTAACAATACCCGAAAGGGAATTAAGCAGTAGACGAAGATAGATAGATAGATAGATAGATAGAGCTACTATTTTAACTAAATCAAGAAAAACAGGATACATATCAGTCGCCATTCCTTTAATTATAATTTCACCTAGATAGTTTTAATTGGAAACTACATACTGATAAATGCCCCGTGTAATTGTATGCATGCATATTTTATCAATATACCGATAGTTCTGTTGACGCTGTGCTTATTTCATACCTCATCCACTACCAAAGTCTTGCCTCTGGGGTGAAAGTTTGTGGGGTTTTTTTCTGGTTTGATGGAAGGATGGATCCCCATGTGAAGGGAATTTCAATCATGATAAAAGCTTACTCTGTCACCATCCCAAATGAAAAAAAAATGAGAAGGGTCAGTGGTATGTCCTTTTTTAGGAGTAACCTGGGCTACGTAAGGACCGAAAATAATTGAGAACGAATCATAACAGTTACTCTTCAAATTTGAAGTACAGTAAAGCATATTGACGTAAACAATGGCGGATTCGGGAAATTTGTCGGGGATGCAAAATGTAACACCTGTTTCAACGTGTCCCATCTTTCCAGACAACCCAAACCAATGTGTATGTATTGACAAACATTGACATACAGTATACCAAGATTTGAAATGATTTCTTTTTCAAATATAAGGAATTAATTAGTGATCGGTTCGGGTGTCATTTTTTTAGAATATTTTGAAATTGCATTTATTCATAACTTTATCATGACATACCATGACGGTACCGTAATCCTAGCCTCCGATTCTAGGATTACGGAAGTTCCGTATTTCTAGACAACCCTGTGAGAATAGGCTAGGATTACGGAAGTATTTAAGAGGAGTCAAATATATATATTAGGACATGCATAAATGATGTTTTAAACTTAATAGCAACTTTTTATGCCTGTCGTATTATTTTGTGTTATCGATCCGCCATTTTGGGTTAGTAAAAGAAGAAAGAGAAAAGAAAAAAAATAGAGAAGAACGATTAAAAATGAAAGAAAAAAAATGCAAAATCACGACTATGAAATAATAACGTACTCGAAAACAAAAACAAAATTACAATAATATTTAAAAAAAAAACAACAAAAAAAAAAAAAACCGATTATTTATTATGGAAATTGAAAAGAAAAAGAAATGGGCCATGAACTGAGCACCTCCTCGTGATGTAACCCGGATATAGTTGGACAATTATGTAAACATTGAAACATTACTATTTTCATTAAGAAGATTTTAACTTTTATCATTTATAATCATTCATCAACAGTGCATAAATAATTGTCCATCTATATTTTACTAACCCAAAATGGCGGATCGATAACACGAAATAATATGGCAGACATGAAAAATCGCTATTTTAAGTGAAACAAGTAAGTTAACAACATCATTTATGCATGTTCTAACATATATATTTGATTCCTCTTAAATACTTCCGTAATCCTAGCCTATTCTCGTAGGGTTGTCTAGAAATACGGAACTTCCGTAATCCTAGAATCGGAGGCTAGGATTACGGTACCGTAACCCTAGCCACTGCCAAGTACATTAGGGGTTCTAATTGACTAATCAGAGAGCTGCATTTTCGAGTACCTGCCAGTTTCCACAATGGTATAATGAAGTATATTTACAATGAACATAATATGAATTAAAGCACCGCCTAGCATTGGGGATTTATCTTTTATATATCCGCTTAGAAAGAAATATTCAAAGCTCAAGAAAGTGAAACTTTGCTCTAAACTGGACATTCAGTGTCATCATACCTCTTACAGCGAATATCATACTTCGCAAAATTTATGGAAGCCGCAGGGGTTCCATTTGACCCGGGACCCCGGGTCCGGACCCGGGAGATTTTCAAAAGACGCTCAAAGGACCCGGCAGAATACTTGCCAGTGCGTCCTTCGGGACCCGGGGGCATTTTCCTTTGATAATCCTTTCTCTTATCATTAATCTCCTTCAGTAAAACTATTCCACGATAGACACGTGTATTCAAAATAAACACTCGCGGTCATGCTCTCCTGCCTTTGATCTCTGCTAAATCCTGCCCTTTCTCCTGTAGACATGCCCCGCTGATTTTTTTATCAGCAAGTTACGTCACGGCGAGTGCACATAGGTAACAAGAAATCAATGAAGTGTTGAAATTAATTGATAAAGCGAATCCTGTGTACTGTCAAAAAAGGCGCCAATTATTAAATTATCGTAAGCAGCTGATTACCGAGCATGTGAGAAGTGCCCTGCAAGATTTTTTCATGCCAACTTTAAATTAGACCATTGTTTAGTGATCATATTGTAATTTCAACAAGAAACATCACAAATTTTGATGAATTTCGAAAGCAAAAATAAGTTTAGAATGTCCGTTCACGGGTCTAATTACATCCGATGTCATATGCATATTTCCAAAATTCCTAAAAAAAACCTGACTTTCAGTGCAGTTTTTTATGATAAGTAGCATCATTATTTGAGGAACTATCGCTGATTTAGATTTGTTTGACAAATAAACTGAGCAAAAACTACTTTCCGATGACATTCTGAAAGTGTAACAGTATTCGGATAGTACATTTTGGATACATTTTTCTAGAGTGTTATAGCACTGTTCTGTTATTAAAAATGAAATGAAATATTGAAGAAAAACCTAATTAAAATAACATGAATTTTGATAAATATTAGTTAACAATATGAGACTATATGACCTGAGACTGACATTTTTATTATGCTGTAACATGATCTTGGGTTTATTGTTTTCTTAGGTAAAGATCTACGTATTACTGAATAAAAAATATAGTATATTATATTGACGTGTTGGGACAGGACTCCTGTATTTTGGAAAAGGACCCTTCAAAATTTGGGCCCAAGGGTCCTGGGACTCTTGGGTTTTCGGGTCTAGTGGAACCCCTGAGCCGTGACGGTGACGTCATTCAGCGTTCTCGCACTAGCTTTTAGGATTTTTTTTTGTTTGTTTGCACTCCACGCAGAAAGTTGATGGCCTTTACACTGCTTTACTGTTTTATAAAGGTGTTTTTCAGTTGCATGTACAGTTTTCATTGCGAAAAAGAAGTAAATAAATCATGTTAGCGCGGTTTACGAGTTTTTATGACTGATTCGGGGTGCTCGGATGTTCAAGCAGACAACCAGTCTGCGGTGTGTATATAAACCGGAACCGGAAAACATCGAAAAAATTGCCTCAGTATATGCAGACAACAAAGACGAATAACTATATACGGACGTTACCGTCTCGGGGATTTTCATCCCCTATTATAGTGACTTTAGAAATAAAATTATAAGGCAGTGGCTACGATTACGGTACCGTAATCCTAGCCTCCGGTTCTAGGATTATGGAAGTTCCGTATTCCTAGACAACCCTATGACAAAGAGCTATAAAAATAAATAGATTGGCAACTTGAAAGGCATATAGAGCAAATCTCGCCAACCTCCCGTGACAAAAAAACGAGATCTCGTTTACTGGAAGTGGCGCTTTCTCCACGCGCCATTTTGTATGCGAAAGCAATTATTCATCGGTAAAATAATTATCACTGTGTGACCACGCTTCTTTCGATGGCAAAAAAAAACAAACGTGTACTTCGTGTCTTAAGACCATTTCACATTAAACTAATTTTGTTTTAGAAGCTAACATGTATTTTAAATGCAGTTTTAAAGGTACAAATTATAACTCCATGCTCGCTGATGTTTGTTTTTAGTAAGATAACAGCCAGTTGCCATTCTGTATATTTTATACTTCTTTGCCTATGAGGATAGGCTAGGATTAAGGAAGTATTTTAAGAGGCATAAAGTATATGTTAGGACACACATAAATGTTATGATGTTGTAAACTTACTTATTTCAGTTAATTTTTCATGCCTGCCTTAATATAAAAAAGGCAAAGCCTCTGAGCGAGCGTAGCTTACACAGCAAAGAAACTATTCACTGCTTAAAACAATTCCGAGAACCTATTCACTTGAAAAGGAACAAAAATTTAGTGTCATTAATACATTATACCTATAACAGCGAATATCATACGTTGCAAAATTTATGGAAAGCCGGTGTCACGGTGACGTCATTACCTGTTTGTGGTATTCTTATGGCTTTATGCTTATTTATGACATTTTATCGCATTTTCTGGCCAATGCTTGATCTTTTAAAAGAAAATCATATTTTTTTCTACCAACTGGAAATCTTTCTTGCATTATTTTTGAGTGATGGATAATATTCAGCAATCAAATGAAGTTCTGTATTCACTGCCAACAAAGCATTTCCTGTGAGCACCTGTCCTCTAGGGACACGCTCTTTGTAAAATAAAAGCAAAATTGAAATTACTGTCATAACATAACTTTTTAAAAAATAAAGACACCTAATGAACATAGAGATTGTAACTCAAATATAAAATTAAGAAAAACAAAAACAATTTTCCCGACTTTGACGGAAGTAGAACAAAATGGCGGCACCCAAAATGGCGGCGCCCAGACGAGACGAAGATTTTCCAGCTACATCACTTTGCCCCATTCGGCACACCTTTGTTATATTTACCTACACATTGCCGTAAGGCGAGCTATGCTCGCTATTATCTCATGTTTTCTATCTGCTGTTTTGGGTTAGTATAATCTTAATGGCGGCACGCGGAAATATATTTGAAATATGCTACGATTACGGTACTGTAATCCTAGCCTCCGGTTCTAGGATTACGGAAGTTCCGTATTCCTAGACAACCCTATGAGGATAGGCTTGGATTACGGAAGTATTTTAAGAGGCATAAAGTATATGTTAGGACACGCATAAATGATGTTGTAAACTTACTTATTATGTCTCCCCAGGAGACATATTGTTTTTGCCCTGTCCGTCCGTCCGTACGTCACACTTCATTTCCGAGCAATAACTGGAGAACCATTTGACCTAGAACCTTCAAACTTCATAGGGTTGTAGGGCTGCTGGAATAGACGACCCCTATTTTGGGGTCACTCCGTCAAAGGTCAAGGTCACAGGGGCCTGAACATTGAAAACCATTTCCGATCAATAACTAGAGAACCACTTGACCCAGAATGTTGAAACTTCATAGGATGATTGGTCATGAAGAGTAGATGACCCCTATTGATTTTGGGGTCACTCCGTCAAAGGTCAAGGTCACAGGGGCCTGAACATTGAAAACCATTTCCGATCAATAACTAGAGAACCACTTGACCCAGAATGTTGAAACTTCATAGGATGATTGGTCATGAAGAGTAGATGACCCCTATTGATTTTGGGGTCACTCCGTCAAAGGTCAAGGTCACAGAGGCCTGAACATTGAAAACCATTTCCGATCAATAACTAGAGAACCACTTGACCCAGAATGTTGAACTTCATAGGATGATTGGTCATAAAGAGTAGATGACCCCTATTGATTTTGGGGTCACTCCATCAAAGGTCAAGGTCACAGGGGCCTGAACATGGAAAACCATTTCCGATCAATAACTAGAGAACCACTTGACCCAGAATGTTGAAACTTCATAGGATGATTGTACATGCAAAGTAAATGACCCCTATCGATTTTGGGGTCACTCCATTAAAGGTCAAGGTCACAGGGGCCTGAACATTGAAAACCATTTCCAGGCAGTAACTTGAGAACCACTTGACCCAGAAT
Organism: Mercenaria mercenaria; assembly: GCF_021730395.1. Lineage (NCBI taxonomy): Eukaryota > Metazoa > Mollusca > Bivalvia > Venerida > Veneridae > Mercenaria > Mercenaria mercenaria. The sequence continues at coordinate 20,036,526 of NC_069367.1, read as the reverse complement.
GTTGAAACTTTAATAGGATGATTGGTCATGCAGAGTAGATGACCCCTAACGATTTTGGGGTCACTCTGTGAAAGGTCAAGGTCACAGGGGCCTGAACATTGAAAACCATTTCTGGTCAGTAATTTGAGAACCACTTGACCCAGAATGTTGAAACTTCATAGGATGATTGAACATGCAGAGTAGATGACCCCTATTGATTTTGGGGTCAGTCTATTAAAGGTCAAGGTCACAGTGGCCTGTTCATGAAAATCATTTTTTGGAAATAACTTGAGAACCACTTGACCTACAATGTTGAAACTTAATAGGATGATTGGACATGCAGAGTAGATGACCCCTATTTATTTCGAGGTCACTTGATCAAAGGTCAAGGTCACAGGAGCCTGAACAGTGACTTGAGAACCACTAGGCCAAGAGTGTTGAAATTTAGCGGGATGACTGGACATGCCAAGTTGATGATCCCTATTGCAGCCAACCATCAGTGTGTCTCTTTGACTTTGGCTCCTGACCCCTATTGACTTCTTGCCTATAGGACTTTGCATTGGGGGAGACATGCGCTTTTTTACAAAAGCATTTTCTAGTTTCAGTTAATTTTTCATGCCTGCCTTATTATCTCGTGTTTTCTATCTGCCGTTTTGGGTTATTATAATCTTAATGGCGGCACGCGGAAATATATTAGAACTATGAGAGTCAAAGTTAGATTAAAAAAAATCTATACATTGAATTTTATGATTTATAACCATATTGTATGCTATTAAAGACCATTTGTTTTGACTTGATGAAAAAAAATGCAGGTATATACGAAACATAGATAATTCTATAATATTTCTGCGCACCGCCATTAAGATTATACTAGCCCAAAATGGCCGATCGATAGCACGAAATACTTAGTGAAATGAAGTGAAATGAGTAAGTTTAAAATGTCATTTATGCATATCCTAACATAAATTTGACGCCTCTTAAATACTTCCGTAATCCTAGCCTATTCTCATAGGATTGTCTAGGAATACGGAACTCCCGTAATCCTAGAACCTGAGGCTAGGATTACGGTACCGTAATCGTAGTCACTGCCAATAAATATCACACAATTTTAGCTTCTGCCTCTGCCGTTTCGCGTCCACAATCAACATATTAATTACACTGACGTTTTGGGAGTATGCGCAGAAAAAGTTCAGAGTTAAAAGATATACTATATACAGAGGAAAGTTAAAAAACAAGAATAACTTACAGAGATTAGGCAAAGTACTTGGACACCTGGAACTTGAAAGTTTCCAGGGTCCCCACTGACACTATATCCGGTGGTAACCCATTCCATTCCCTGATCGTCCTTGGGAAGTAGGATTCTTTAGAAATCAAATTAAGATTTTTCACTGCACATGCCCCAGATGATGCTACAAACAACAAAACTTTGAAGTTTCATTGAAATATTGTATTGATTTAATACCTTTATATTAGTTAAAAGTTAGAGATTTTACAGAGGGAGTCTATGATAAAGTCCGAGTAAAATGTAATCAATACCCAAGTGAAATAAGTATCATTCCGCAATGTTTTGGACATGTTAAAATCATGAATTGAGCAATTTAACGCATTAACAGTTTTTATTTATTAGCTCGACTATTCGAAGAATAGTCTAGATATTCTACTCACCCTGGCGTCGGCGTCGGCGTCACACCTTGGTTAAGTTTTTGCATGCAAGTACATACAGCTATCATGTAAAGGTATATAGCTTTGAAACTTATTTATTCTTTTTCTAGGTCAATTACCAACCTCACTGGGTCAAGTTCCATAACTCTAACATGTATTTTGAGCAAATTATGCCCCCTTTTGGACTTACAAAATTCTGGTTAAAGTTTTACATGCAAGTTACTATCTCCAAAACTAATGCAGATATTGAATTGAAACTTCACATGTGTCTTCAGGGTTATAAAACTAGTTGATAGCACCAAGACCCATAACTCTGACCTTCATTTTGGCCAAATTATGCCCCCTTTTGGACTTAGAAAATTCTGGTTAAAGTTTTGCATGCAAGTACATACAGCTATTACTAAAAGGCATATAGATTTGAAACTTATTTTTTCTTTTTCTAGATCAATTACCTACCTCACTGGGTCAAGTCCCATAACTCTGACATGTATTTTGTCCGAATTATGCCCCCTTTTGGACTTAGAAAATCCTGGTTGAAGTTTTACATGCAAGTTACTATCTCCAAAACTTATGCAGATATTAAATTGAAATTTCACATGTGTCTTGGAGGTTTTAAAACTAGTTGATAGAATCAAGTCCCATAACTCTGACATTTATTATGGGCAAATTATGCCCCCTTTTGGACTTAGAAAATCCTGGTTAAAGTTTTGCGTGCAAGTTACATACAGCTATTACTAAAAGGCATATAGATTTAAAACTTATTTTTTCTTTTTCTAGATCAATTACCTACCTCACTGGGTCAAGTCCCATAACTCTGACATGTATTTTGGTCAAATTATGCCCCCTTTTGGACTTAGAAAATCCTGGTTAAAGTTTTACATGCAAGTTACTATCTCCAAAACTAATGCAGATATTAAATTGAAACTTCACATGTGTCTTCGGGGTTATAAAACTAGCTGATAGAATCAAGTCCCATAACTCTGACATGTATTTTGGGCAAATTATGCCCCCTTTTGGACTTAGAAAATCCTGGTTAAAGTTTTACATGCAAGTTACTATCTCCAAAACTAATGCAGATATTAAATTGAAACTTCACATGTGTCTTCGGGGTTATAAAACTAGCTGATAGAATCAAGTCCCATAACTCTGACATGTATTTTGGGCAAATTATGCCCCCTTTTGGACTTAGAAAATCCTGGTTAAAGTTTTAGAAGCAAGTTACTGTCTCCAAAACTAATGCAGATATTGAATTGAAACTTCACATGTGTCTTCGGGATTATAAAACCAGTTGATAGAATCAAGTCCCATAACTCTGGCATGTATTTTGGGCAAATTATGCCCCCTTTTGGACTTAGAAAATCCTGGTTAAAGTTTTGCATGCAAGTACATACAGCTATTACCAAAAGGCATACAGCTTTGAAACTTATTTATTCTTTTTCTAGGTCAATTACCAACCTCACTGGGTCAAGTTCTATAACTCCTAACATGTATTTTGAGCAAATTATGCCCTCTTCTGGACTTAGAAAATTCTGGTTAAAGTTTTACATTCAAGTTACTATCTCCAAAACTAATGCAGATATTGAATTGAAACTTAACACGTTTCTTCGGGGTTATAAAACTAGTTGATAGCACCAAGTCCCATAACTCTGATATGCATTTTGGTCAAATTATGTCCCCTTTCAAACTTAAAACTCTTTTGAGTAATAATTTCCTGCTTCTGTGACATATTTCGAATAGTCGAGCTTAGCTGTCTTACGGACAGCTCTTGTCTTTTATAGATCTATTCGAAAGTGTGTATGATATGCTTTAGGTATAGGATACATGGTTCGCACAGGCCATGAAAAGTCGTTGAATTTGATGCCTACTCCTTGAAAACGGCTTGAATTTTGTAACAGTCAGAAACTACCTGAAAACTACTTGAATTTAGGAAAGAATGTACAAAAGATGGCAAATAGTCCTTAAATTTGTTGGGTGCGAAGTGAAAACGGACACACATTATAAACGGACCAAAATAAACTAAAAAACGACAAAAAAAAACAACCGTTACCGCCATTAGGGCCTGCCACAGAGTCGGCGATAGTACGGTACGGTACTGTACTTTACAGGTTTTATGCTCTTTCAAGTAATTTTCACATTGTGTAATTTATCCGCGATGCGTTGAAGGTAAATCTTGTGTTACATTGTTTAATTTTGTCCTAAATTGGATTTAAATTGGTTATTTCATGTCTCAGCAACGGTGACATTGCGCCCATTTTAGTCCTTGAAAATGGAGGAAAACTACTTGAAAACTCCTTGAAAACTACTTGAATTTTTTTTGGGAAGGTCTGTATGAACCATGGGATAACTAAGCTAAATATTATGTGAATACACACCAAAGTATATTTTTAATCGTCTCTCATAGATTAAGTACTGCATTTTCAGCCAAGGAAACAAAAGTTTGCCAAAGTCATTACTGTGGAAACGAATAAAAAGAGATTACATGTATAATGTCTTTGTCATCTTGTTGTTAGAGAGAGTTTGTTATATATCATATGTGCCACAAACTTGATGTTTATCAAACAGTCCATATTTATTGTATTCAAATAATAATTCAGAAACTTGTTTTCCAATGTTATTGCTGTTGTATGCCATCAGCTGAACCAGATTATTGTTTAAACTTGTGTGCCATTAGCAGGACCAAACATATATGGCCCAAAAACAGCACCTCTGCACAAAGCTCTCTATTTGTTACCACTCTATGTCTTTGGTAACTTTTGGTAACCTATGGTTACCAGGAAGTTTCAAAGTACTAATCATAAAAAGAAAAAAAACTCTGTAATTGTTTCCAAGCTATGACTTTGGTAACTTTTGGTAACCTATGGTCACCAGGATATACCAAGTATTTGAATTACAGTTAAACTTAAAGTAACTGTTTAATTATAAAGTTTATGAGACACAGGGCATATATTTGACTCTTGGAAGAATGTTTTGGATTTGTGCTCAGTAAGGTAATCTTTGCACAATTTTTAGCTCGACTATACGAAGTATAAGGAGAGCTATCCTACTCGCCCAGGCGTCGACGTCTTTCCGCGTCCCCACCTTGGTTAAAGTTTTGGTGCACTTTCTCTTTTTTCAACTTATCTCTGTAATTACTTGATGGATTTGATTCAAACTTGAAATACTTATTCCTCATCATCATCCACATCATCTGACATAAGGGCCATAACTCTGGCACCAATATTTCATGAATTATCCCCCTTTTCACTTAGATTTCCAGGTTAAAGTTTTGTCTCTGTTAATACTGAATGGATTTGATTCAAACTTGAAATGGTTGTTCAACATCATCACCCACATGACACAAGCTGCATAACTCTGGCACCAATATTTAATGAATTATGCCCCTTTTTGCTTAAGATATACTTATATAGTGTTTTGATACATTTTATCTTTACCTCTCTTATTACTTTAAATTGATAATTTTGACATAGACTCAGGCTATTGTGCAATATATTCAGTCTTAATTGGAGTCATTAAACACTCCAGTGACAGCTCTAGTTTCCTCAGATGTGCCCAGTTTCACTATCCAGCATCGAAATAGTCGAGCGCGCTGTCTCCTGTGACAGCTCTTGTTTCTGATACAGTTATTTCAAAATTTCTCAAAATGCCATTTTATGTTTTAAGTAACAAGATGAAATTTTGTGTGTGAAAACATTATTCAACTGGTTTAACGCCATTTTTCAACAGTATTTCAGTTATGTAACGACGGGCAGTTAACCTAACCAGTGTTCCTGGATTCTGTACCAGTACAAACCTGTTCTCCGCAAGTAACTGCCAACTTCCCCACATGAAACAGAGGTGGAGGACAAATGATTTCAAAAACAATGTCTTTTATCAAATTGTCACGGAGAACATACGCCTCGCCCAGGGCTCGAACTCACGACCCCGCAATCTGTATATCTGCGCTTTCCCTATTCAGCTAAGCGGGCGTGCTTTATGGATGTTGAAGTTAAGTGTTCAATAAGTAGGGGTCAATTTGCACATCTAGAACCAAATTATTGTTAAAATAAAACTTGTATGCCATCAGCAGAATCAAATTATTGTTTAAACTTGTATGTTGTCAGCAAAACCAAATTATTGTTTGAAGTTGTATGCTGTCAGCAGAACCAAATTATTGTTTAAACTTGTATACCATCAGCAGAACCAAATTATTGTTCAAACTTGTATACCATCAGCAGAACCAAATTATTGTTTAAACTTGTATACCATCAGCAGAACCAAATTACAGTACAACCTCTCCAGAGCAGCCCGCTCTTAAGCAAAATCCTCTCTATAACAACATCATCAAAATTTCCCAAAGCTGAAATATACTATCAAATTTACCTTTCCAAAACAACAACCTCTACATAACAGTCAATATTGTATCTCCCAAAGGGTTTAAACTTGTTTAAACTTGTATGCCATTAGCAGAACCAAATTATTGTTTAAACTTGTATGCAATCAGCAGAACCAAATTATTGTTTAAACTTGTATGCCATCAGCAGAACCAAATTATTGTTTAAACTAATATGCCATCAGTAGAACAAAATTACCAAATTATTGTTTAAACTTGTATGCCATCAGCAGAACTGTATGCCATCAGCAGAACCAAATTATTGTTTAAACTTGTATGCCATCAGCAGAACCAAATTATTGTTTCAACTTGTATACCATCAGCAGAACCAAATTATTGTTTAAACTTGTATGCCATCAGCAGAACCAAATTATTTTTTAAACTTGTATGCCATCAGCAGCACCAAATTATTGTTTAAACTTGTATCATGCAGCCATCAGCGGAACCAAATTATTGTTTAAACTTGTATGCAATCAGCGGAACAAAATTATTGTTTAAACTCGTATGCCATCAGCAGAACCAAATTATTGATTAAACTTGTATGCCATCAGCAGAACTGTATGCCATCAGCTGAACCAAATTATTGTGTAAACTTGTATGCCATCAGCAGAACCAAATTATTGTTTAACCTTGTATACCATCAGCAGAACCAAATTATTGTTTAAACTTGTATGCCATCAGCAGAACCAAATTATTGTTTAAACTAATATGCCATCAGTAGAACGAAATTAAATTATTGTTTAAACTTGTATGCCATCAGCAGAACCAATTTATTGTTTAAACTTGCATGCCATCAGCAGAACCAGATTATTGTTTAAACTTGTATACTATCAGCAGAACCAAATTATTGTTTAAACTTGTATACCATCAGGAAACCAAATTATTGTTTTAAACTTGTATGCCATCAGCAGAACCAATCATTTTTTAAATTGTATGCCATCAGCAGAACCATATTATTGTTTAAACTTGTATCATGCAGCCATCAGTGGAACCAAATTATTGTTTAAACTTGTATGCCATCAGCGGAACCAAATTATTGTTTAAACTCGTATGCCATCAGCAGAACCAAATTATTGTTTAAACTTGTATGCCATCAGCAGAACTGTATGCCATCAGCAGAACCAAATTATTGTTTAAACTTGTATGCCATCAGCAGAACCAAATTATTGTTTAACTTGTATACCATCAGCAGAACCAAATTATTGTTTAAACTTGTATGCCATCAGCAGAACCAAATTATTGTTTAAACTTGTATGCCATCAGCAGAACCAAATTATTGTTTAAACTTGTATACCATCAGGAGAACCAAATTATTGTTTAAACTTGTATGCCATCAGCAGAATCAAATTATTGTTTAAACTTGTATGTTGTCAGCAAAACCAAATTATTGTTTGAAGTTGTATGCCATCAGCAGAACCAAATTATTGTTTAAACTTGTATACAATCAGGAGAACCAAATTATTGTTTAAACTTGTATGCCTTCAGCAGAACCAAATCATTTTTTAAACTTGTATGCCATCAGCAGAACCAAATTATTGTTTAAACTTGTATCATGCAGCCATCAGCGGAACCAAATTATTGTTTAAACTTGTATGCCATCAGCGGAACCAAATTATTGTTTAAACTCGTATGCCATCAGCGGAACCAAATTATTGTTTAAACTTGTATGCCATCAGCAGAACTGTATGCCATCAGCAGAACCAAATTATTGTTTAAACTTGTATGCCATCAGCAGAACCAAATTATTGTTTAAACTTGTATGCCATCAGCAGAACCAAATTATTGTTTAAACTTGTATGCCATCAGTAGAACCAAATTATTGTTTAAACTTGTATGCCATCAGCAGTACCAAATTATTGTTTAAACTTGTATACCATCAGCAGAACCAAATTATTGTTTAAACTTGTATCATGCAGTCATCAGCAGAACCAAATTATTGTTTAAACTTGTATGCCATCAGCGGAACCAAATTATTGTTTAAACTCATATGCCATCAGCAGAACCAAATTATTGTTTAAACTTGTATGCCATCAGCAGAGCCAAATTTTTGTTTAAACTTGTATGCCATCAGCAGAACCAAATTATTGTTTAATACTCTGTTTTATATTATTTCAGACTATAATAATAAATGTGAGGAGAGTTTTTGCATCTATATCTCTGATAGGCTGGTAAGTTCTTAGACACTTTATTTACAATATTATGTAGAATCTGAACTAAAACTTCCATGAGAAAACATTTTGTGTTCCAAAGTACATGTAACTACATAATATACGTATATAGTTATACATTTGTATCCCTGACTCTGGGAATCTTCTTGAAATCTATGCAGATGTAAAAAGTTGTGTTTTTATGTCAGTAAAAAAAGAGAAACAAGTATTTGCAAATTTTCTGCAACCTAAGAACAGTTTTGCTGATATAAGTTAAAATAAAATTTATGATAGTGTTTTGACTTTCTTTTTTTCAGTTTGTTCATTATCTTGGTGATATGGCTGTTCAGAAAGTACATTGCCTTTTCTCAGGTTTGTTAAATTTTTCCTTCTCTCATTTTGATGAACTGGTACAACAGTTTGATACGCAGTCAATTTCTCAATATATGTTAGGTATAAAATGGTGTCTCTGCAGTACAATGTTGGGCGGTTAAAATGGCCCCTGGCTTTAACCGGTTAAAACCGCCCCGGTCAGTACTCCCTAAATTGGTCAATACCGGTCAATACTGGCTGATTGGTCAGTACTGGTCAATTAGTCAATACTGACTGTTAAAATACTTTGCAAAGTTTATGAACAATTAAATAATGACAGTTTAAAAGCATTTGGGGCTTGATTACGGTGAAAGCAGGCATTAGTACTTAGTTAAAGCAACCTAATCGGTACTCTTAAATTGGTCAGAAGTGGTCAGTTGGTCAATACTGGTTGAATTTTTACTGGTCATTGAACATTTTCTGTTAGATTAGATTACAAAGATATATTATTTTTCTACAAAAATGTCACAATAAGTGGAAAAACTGCTAATTTAACTGAACTTAATTTGTAGAAAGTATTTCATAAACATAGCAGTAAGTGTTTGATTCACAAGTGATAAATCTATTTTTACTGGTATAAATAATTTAATGAAAATTTGCTGTGAACACCTGAACCCTTTCATGGAAGTGGATTGTGTTTGAGAGCAGTTGTCACATTGCCTAATTGACACCATGTCTTACAATTATACAATAGGTATGTTGCTGGCCTGTTTATCTAGTCAATGATTAGCTGTCATGATATTATTCTCAATGCTTGAACATAGTAACTTTATTTTAAAAATAAGTAATGCAATCAAAGTATTCAATTGACCAGTATTGACCACTACATGTACTGGATCAGGAATATTGCATAGGACCAAAATTTGAATTGACCAGTTCTGTCCATTTCACTGAGTGTAATTTATAGTAATAAAATCTTTAAAATTAATAAATTTAAAATCAAGGCTAACTGTAAGAAGATAAAAGCATTATTAATAATTAACTAGTATTAACCAGTCTAAGTATATTGTCCAAAATAGAGCCTGACCAGGACACATTACCAAGGACCAAAATTGAAGCAACCAGTGTTGACCACTATACTTTTTTTTTTAACAAAACTTTATATTATTATGTCTCCCCCAGGCTACATATTGTTTTTGCCCAATCCGTCCTTCCGTCCGTCCGTATGTCACACTTCATTTCCGAGCAATAACTGGAGAACCATTTGACCTAGAACCTTCAAATTTCATAGGGTTGTAGGGCTGCTGGAGTAGATGACCCCTATTGTTTTTGGGGTCACTCCATCAAAGGTCAAGGTCACAGGGGCCTGAACATTGAAAACCATTTCCGATCAATAACTAGAGAACCACTTGAACCAGAATGTTGAAACTTCATAGGATGATTGGTCATGAAGAGTAGATGACCCCTTTTGATTTTGGGGTCACTCCGTCAAAGGTCAAGGTCACAGGGTCCTGAACATTGAAAAACCATTTCCGATCAATAACTAGAGAACCACTTGACCCAGAATGTTGAAACTTCATAGGATGATTGGCCATAAAGAGTAGATGACCCCTATTGATTTTGGGGTCACTCCGTCAAAGGTCAAGGTCACAGGGTCATGAACATTGAAAACCATTTCCGATCAATAACTAGAGAACCACTTGACCCAGAATGTTGAAACTTCATAGGATGATTGGTCATGAAGAGTAGATGACCCCTATTGATTTTGGGGTCACTCCGTCAAAGGTCAAGGTCACAGGGGCCTGAACATTGAAAACCATTTCCGATCAATAACTAGAGAACCACTTGACCCAGAATGTTGAAACTTCATAGGATGATTGGTCATGAAGAGTAGATGACCCCTTTTGATTTTGGGGTCACTCCGTCAAAGGTCAAGGACACAGGGGCCTGAACATTGAAAACCATTTCCAATCAATAACTAGAGAACCACTTGACCCAGAATGTTGAAACTTCATAGGATGATTGGTCATAAAGAGTAGATGACCCCTATTGATTTTGGGGTCACTCCGTCAAAGGTCAAGGTCACAGGGTCATGAACATTGAAAACCATTTCCGATCAATAACTAGAGAACCACTTGACCCAGAATGTTGAAACTTCATAGGATGATTGGTCATGAAGAGTAGATGACTCCTATTGATTTTGGGGTCACTCCATCAAAGGTCAAGGTCACAGGGGCCTGAACATGGAAAATCATTTCCGATCAATAACTAGAGAACCACTTGACCCAGAATGTTGAAACTTCATAGGATGATTGTGCATGCAAAGTAGATGACCCCTATCGATTTTGGGGTCACTCCATCAAAGGTCAAGGTCACGGGCCTGAACATTGAAAACCATTTCCAGTCAGTAACTTGAGAACCACTTGACCCAGAATGTTGAAACTTACTAGGATGGTTGGTCATGCAGAGAAGATGACCCCTAACGATTTTGGGGTCACTCTGTGAAAGGTCAAGGTGACAGGGGCCTGAACATGGAAAACCATTTCCGATCAATAACTTGAGAACCTCTCGACCCAGAATGTTGAAACTTCATAGGATGATTGTTCATGCAGAGTAGATGACCCCTATTGTTTTTGGGGTCACTCTGTCAAAGGTCAAGGTCACAGGGGCCTGAACATTGAAAACCATTTCCGATCAATAACTAGAGAACCACTTGACCCAGAATGTTTAAACTTCATAGGATGATTGGTCATGAAGAGTAGATGACTCCTATTGATTTTGGGGTCACTCCATCAAAGGTCAAGGTCACAGTGGCCTGTTCATGTAAAATCATTTTTTGGAAATAACTTGAGAACCACTTGACCTACAATGTTGAAACTTAATAGGATGATTGGACATGCAGAGTAGATGACTCCTATTTACTTTGAGGTCACTTGATCAAAGGTCAAGGTCACAGGAGCCTGAACAGTGACTTGAGAACCACTAGGCCAAGAGTGTTGAAACTTAGCGGGATGACTGGACATGCCAATTAGATGATCCCTATTGCAGCCAACCATCAGTGTCTCTTTGACTTTTGCTCTTGACCCCTATTGACTTCTTGCCTATAGGACTTTGCATTGGGGGAGACATGCGCTTTTTTACAAAAGCATTTTCTAGTTCAAATTTATTATTTTTATATTACTATTACAGCCTGTGCTAATCTGTGAATGTACATTATGTAAAAGTGTTGAATAAACCTGTATTGACCAACCAAGAATAACCATGATATTGAATTGACCAGTATTGACCGGTTTTAACCAGTATTGACCGCCAGCCTAGTCAATATCGTACTGACCGTTTTTTTGCCAACACTGCTACGGTATAACAAAATAACATTTGATTATGCGATGTATGTTTAAGATACTGTACCGATATGTTACATAGAAGGGTGCATATAGTCTAACTGTAACTATGTCACTATCTCAACAACAATTTTAAGAAAATTTGAAACAAAAATCTTGTTTCATATGAAGATGCAGAGTTTGCAAGTTTGCTTCATTTAAAGATTTCAGAGTAAAAATTTGCAATTATGAATATCTTCCTGTGACTATGTACCAAAGTTTTTCCACACTGGTAAATGTTCCGCATAAATGTATGTATTTTGTATACATGTACATGGCAAGCTTTCAAAATCTAGCTTGCTGTAGAATAGTTTGAATGCAACAGTCCAAGTAATAACTGTTGAACGGCTATATACAAATAATAAATATATACACTTGCAATACAATTTGACAGGAATGCAAGGCAGTTAAATGTGTTCAGAATGCATTATATAAAAGTGTGTTATATGTCCAAAAATATGGGTTGTAACTAATCACTATGATTACTATGGTCAGACCTACTTTGACAAGAGATCTGTCACAGTAGGTCAGTTTCACTTAATCTGTACCATTGTATAATCAGCACTCATGAGATGTTCACTGTCCAGTTGTGTATTCAGTACTTCATGAGACGTTCATTAACTAGTTGTGTATTCAGTACTAAATGAGATATTTATTAACCAGTTATGTATTGAAGCACTTCATGAGATGTTCATTGTACAGTGACATTCTGCGTGTGTTCAGTACTGCATGAGGTTTTCATTTTTTGTGCAGTGACATTCTGTGTGTATTCAGTACTGCATGAGGTGTTCATTGTACAGTTACATTCTGTATGTATTCAGTACTGCATGAGGTGTTCATTGTGCAGTTACATTCTCTGTGTGTTCAGTACTGCATGAGGTGTTCATTGTGCAGTAACATTCTATATTTATTCAGTACTGCATGAGGTGTTCATTGTACAGTTACATTCTATATGTATTCAGTAATGCATGAGGTGTTCATTGTGCAGTTACATACCGTGTGTGTTCAGTACTGCATGAGGTGTTCATTGTGCAGTTACATTCTGTATGTATTCAGTACTGTATGAGGTGTTCATTGTGCAGTTACATTCTGTGTGTATTCAGTACTGCATGAGGTGTTCATTGTGCAGTGACATTCTGCATGTATTCAGTACTGCATGAGGTGTTCATTGTACAGTTACATTCTGTATGTGTTCAGTACTGCATCAGATGTTCATTGTACAGTTACATTTGCATGGGGTGTTTATTGTGCAGTTACATTCTGTATGTATTCAATACTGCATGAGGTGTTCATTGTGCAGTTACATTCTGTGTGTGTTCAGTACTGCATGAGGTGTTCATTGTGCAGTGACATTATGTATTCAGTACTGCATGAGGTGTTCATTGTACAGTTACATTCTCTGTGTGTTCAGTACTGCATGAGGTGTTCATTGTGCAGTTACATTCTGTGTGTGTTCAGCACTGCATGAAGTGTTCATTGTGCAGTTACATTCTGTATGTATTTAGTACTGTATGAGGTCTTCACTGTATAGTTACATTCTGTATGTATTCAGTACTGTATGAGGTGTTCACTGTACAGTTACATTCTGTATGTATTCAGTACTGCATGAGGTGTTCATTGTACAGTTACATTCTGTATGTGCAGTACTGCATGAGGTGTACACTGTACAGTTACATTCTGTATGTATTCAGTACTGCATGAGGTGTTCATTGTACAGTTGCATTCTGTATGTGCAGTACTGCATGAGGTGTACACTGTACAGTTACATTCTGTATGTGTTCAGCACTGCATGAGGTGTTCATTGTACAGTTACATTCTGTATGTATTCAGTACTTTATGAGGTATTCGTTTTGCATTTTTGTATCCAGTTCTGATTGGGGTATTCATTTGAATAGTTGTATCCAATATTGTGTGGGATGTTCGTTGTAAAGTTGCATATTAAGTATTTAATGAGATGTCAATTGTTAATGTGTTCATTACTACATGAGATGTTGATTGTGCATTCAGTTGTTTACACATGACTGAAGAGATGTTGATTGTGCATTCAGTTGTTTACACATTACTGAAGAGATGTTCATTATTTCAGAGATTGATACTGTACATGAGTGTTGCAGCACTGAACATCAGCATTTCATACTTAATGGTAAGATTTCAAACCTTTAATATCTCTTACTTAAATATTGTAGATTGTTTGTGAAATAGATATATAAAGTGTCCTATTTGATTAGTACAAAATGTAACCCATACTAAATATTAAGTTGTTTTTAGCTTGAGTATTCAGAAAATTTTGAGAGAACTATTCTTCTCACCAGGGATCAGCGTCACCATCACGCCTGTGTTGAGGTTAAATCTGAGTAGCCATTGATATACTGTAACCCTAGAATCGTTTGCGAATTCTATCAGGGATCATCCTAAGTCAAAATTTTAGGGAGAAGTGACCTCTCCCTCCAAAGGATAGAGGGAGGTCGAGAAATTTAAGGAGAAGATTCGGCATAGTATTTAGTTTCGCGCCTATATATCAAACTTTCAGTGGGTCTTGCTATAACTTATAAAAAGTAATAATTTAAGGAAATTGAATATTGCATTATTATCATGAATTTCTAAATAAAGTACAAACTGAGCTATGGAAAAAGTCGCCTTTAATTTTTTATCCGAAATTTACACGTCCGAAACTCGTAAATATATCAGGAGCAAAAAGTAGGTCACTAGGTCAAATCAAAGAAAAACCTTGTGTATGCAATAGAGGCTGTATTTTTCAATTGATCTTCATGAAAAATGGTCAGAATGATTGCCTTGATAAAATCTACATTGAGTTTGATTATGGGTCATCTGGGGTCAAAAAGTAGGTCACTAAGTCAAATCAAAGAAAACCCTTCTGTATGCAATAGAGGCTTTATTTTTCAATTAATCTTCTTGAAATTTGGTCAGAATGATTGCCTTGATGAAATCAAGTCAAGTTCGAATATGTGTCATCTTGGTCAAAAGTAGGTCACTAGGTTAAATCAAAAAAAAAAAATTTGTATGCGATAGGGGCTGCATTTTACACAGGATTTTCATAAAATTTGGTCAAAACAATTGCCTTGATGAAATCTAGGTCAAGTTCGAAATGGGTAGTCTGGGGTCAAAAACTAGGTCACTAGGTCAAATCAAAGAAAAACCTTGTGTATGCAATAGAGACTGTATTTTTCAATTGATCTTCATGAATTTTGGTCAGAATGATAGCCTTGATGAAACCTAGGTCAAGTTCGAATATGGGTCATTTTGGGTCAAACATGTTTACACTGTTATGGTGTGTTATGGTGTGTTTCTCAGGTGAGCAACCTAGGGCCTTTTAGCTCTCTTGTTAATAAATATACAGATATACATAAATTGGTGAGAAGCCTTGCAGCTGACTACCAATGAAATCTACAAACTTGCAGGTTTTCACGGTAACTGGTTGTTTCGCGACTATAAAATTTTGCAGAAACACGCCAACCGCGAAAGTCACTAACTTAAATAGCGCGAAACCATTTCTAGGTTTACAGTCAGATTGGCCCTTTTTCAGTGTAGAAAATTGTGTAAAAGTAACTGTGGCTCTTTTTTGACTCAAAGTAGAGTTCAGTGTAAAATATGGCCTTTTTTCGAATTCAAGTAGAATTCAATGTAAATTGTGGCCTTTTTTTTACTTCAAGTAGAATTCAGTCTAACATGTGGCCTTTTTAGCTGAACTTTTCAAAGAATAGTCAGAGCTATTCTACTCACGCTGGTGTCGGCATCACACCTTCCTGGCTCAGAAACTTGGTCACATTGTATATCTAGGCCAAATTTCCTCGAAACCAGCCTGTCCTGCCGGTCAGAAACTTGGCCACATTGTATATCTAGGTCAAGTTTCCTGGAAACCAGTCTGTCCTGGGTCAGAAACTTGGTCACATTGTATATCTAGGTCAAGTTTCCTAGGAACCAGTCTATCCTGGCTCAGAAACTTGGTCACATTGTATATTTAGGTCAAGATTCCAGGAAACAGGACACCGGTCTGTCCTGGGCAGTGTTGGCAAAAAAACGGTCATTACTGGTCAATACTGGTCGATTCAATGCTATGGTCACTCTTGGGAGGTCATTACTGGTTTATTCAACTTTTTACACAATAAGCAATAAAACAATAGCAAAAAGCGGTATGGGTGGGACAGAAACGCTGAAATGTCATCATGTGTACAATTTCTAAAGTTGACAGGAAGCAAACAGTGGGTCGCAGCACGGAAAATCTTGTATGTATGTAATCATTGTTCAATCGTGCATCGAATAGCATTCGCTGATTTTTCATTAATAGTAATATCAGAAAGAAAACATAAGAATTCTTTACCTGTGTCACTGTTTTTACGTGAAAAACATCATAACCGGAAATCACAACAGAATCATTTTCATATATAACCGAGAGGTTATGATTCTGGAGCTTACCGGGCGTGAACAAGTTTTAAACGAAATGTCACATTGCACAAATATGTTGATTAATTTACACACATACTGAGTTAGTTATTCGCTTTGCTGAATAATTCACAATAATTTTCGCCCGAACTGAACTCTGCCACAAGACGTATTACCATTTCCGGTCCTGGTGTGTATAAACAAAGACCTACTATTGGCGCCATGCTTGCACGAAGAAACAGTTCCATCATATTTGATATAAATTTTTCAATAAAGAACATATAAGAATCGAAATAATTTATAGCAAAACAGTGCTTTATCACTATTTATACACTCAGGCAGTTATACTTCGTCTGAAATAATTTCACAAGGGCACAGGCGGTTATACTTTGTCTGAAATTATCTCACGAGGGCTGTCCTCGTGAAATTATTTCAGACAACGTATAACCGCCCGAGTGTATAAATAGTGATAAAGCACTGTTTTACTATAAATTATTTCTTAACTCTACATGCTAGGACGCCTGGCTTGTGGAAATGATTCAGTAAATAAGGCCAACATCATTTTCTAAATTAAGTAATATGGAGATTCCAAACTTTTTGATTTATGAATATGTACTCAGTATCCTAGTATTTGAATGAATTATTTTGATATATGAAACTACATTTAGTTCCTTTATCAAACGTGTTGGCTTTTTAATTGGTTCTAGATCTATAGGTTTGACTCAGACATTTACACAAGTGGGTAAGAGACAGGCTCTCAAAGAAAACCCTGTTAAATTATGTCTCCCACCACACAGTGGTGTGGGAGACATATTGATTTACTCCAGTCTGTGTGTGTGCGTGTGTCTGTCACAAAGCTTGTCTGCACTCTAAGTCAAACATTTCTCATCCGATTTTCACCAAACTTGAACAAAATATGTTTGACCATAAGACCTCGGCCAAGTTCGATAACTCGCCAAATTGGTCAATGCGTCTACGAGTTATGGCCCTTGAATTACCAAAAATCGGTCTTTTTAGTCTTGTCCGCACTCTAATTCGAATATTTCTCGTCTGATCTTCACCAAACTTGAACAAAATGTGTTTGACCATGAGACCTCAGCCAAGTTCGATAACTAGCCAAATCGGTCCTGGCATTTTGGAGTTACGGCCCTTGAATTATCGAAAAATCGGCCTTTTTACTCTTGTCCGCACTCTAAGTCGAACATTTCTCATCCGATCTTCACCAAACTTGAACAAAATGTGTTTGACCATGAGACCTCGCCCAAGTTCGATAACTAGCCAAATCGGTCCAGGCGTTTTAGAGTTACGGACCTTGAATTACCGAAAAATCCGTCTGTTTACTCCTGTCCGCTCTCTAAGTTGAACATTTCTCATCTGATCTTCACCAAACTTGAACAAAATGTGTTTGGCCATAAGACCTTATCCAAGTTCGATAACTAGCCAAATCCGCCCAGGCACTTTTGATTTATAGCCCTTGAATTACTAATTGGATCCACACATCCAGGCCATCTAATTGGATCCACTCATCTAAAACATCTAGAGAAACTAACATTTTTATGCCCCCGAAGGGAGGCATATAGTTTTTGAACCGTCTGTCAGTCTGTCAGTCTGTCGGTCTGTCAGTCTGTCCGCAATTTTCGTGTCCGGTCCATATCTTTGTCATCGATGGATGGATTTTCAAATAACTCTGCATGAATGTGTACCACAGTAAGACGACGTGTCGCGCGAAAGACCCAGGTCCGTAGCTCAAAGGTCAAGGTCACACTTAGACGTTAAAGGTCATTTTTCATGATAGTTGGGTGTGTCCGGTCCATATCTTTGTCATCCATGGATGGATTTTCAAATAACTTGGCATGAATGTGTACCACAGTAAGACGACGTGTCGCGTGAAAGACCCAGGTCCGTAGCTCAAAGGTCAAGGTCACACTTAGACGTTAAAGGTCATTTTTCATGATAGTGCATTCGTGTCCGCTCCATATCTTTGTCATCCATGGATGGATTTTCAAATAACTTGGCATAAATGTGTACCACAGTAAGACGACGTGTTGTGCGCAAGACCCAGGTCCGTAGCTCAAAGGTCAAGGTCACACTTAGACGTTAAAGGTCATATTTCAACATAGTGCATTGATGGACGTGTCCGGTCCATATCTTTGTCATTCATGCTTGGATTTTAAAAATATTGGGCATGGATGTGTACCACAGTAAGACGACGTGTCGCGCGCAAGACCCAGGTCCGTAGGTCAAAGGTCCTAAACTCTAACATTGGCCATAACTATTCATTCAAAGTGCCATCGGGGGCATGTGTCATCCTATGGAGACAGCTCTTGTTCATAGGGGCAGTTGTGGGAGACATGCGTTTTTCTCAAAAGCATCTCTAGTTTGTGATTGTTTTGACTATTTCAGGGAGAACTTCACCCTGATGGACCACTGTGTGATTTCCAAGCATTTTGGATGTCTTTCTTTGGTTTGTATATGATAAGGCATTACATCAATATTTATACACTGCAAAATTGATGGTTTTATTTCTGACTTTAGTTTTGTTTCTGACTTCCGTTTTACTTAAATTTATAAGGAACTAAGTCTAAAGTCGTGAAGCTAGGGCATTTGTGAGTATGTTGGAAATGTTTAAAATTCAATATATTAGAGCAGGACAGGTGTCCTAATGCTTTCTGATAGTAAAACGTAACTAATCTATTTCTCATTTGTAAAAGCGTGTACAGTCAAACCTGTGTATAAAGACCACCCTTGGGAGAGCCAAAAAGTGTTTTTTATTGGGAGGTGGTCTTTATTCACAGGTTAAAATACACTGTAAATGTTAAAATGGAAAACAAAACATGTGGTCTTTAGAGCCAGGTGGTCACTCTTCAGAAGTGGTCTTTAACACAGGTTTGACTGTATCTGATAAAAAGTCACTTTTCAGAGGAAAAAGATTGGCCATTAAACAATTATTTGATGTGTTTCGTAATTTCAGATTGGTCAGTGTTACTGTGGGTCAGCTGTATAACACTAAATCTGTTTATAAATGTTGTATGGGGCAAAACTACAGAGAAATATGAATGGTAATTATTTAGTGTATTTTTAGCTATTCGAAGAATAGTCCGAGCACCCTGGTGTCTGCATCACACCTTGTGTAAAGTTTTGCATGCAAGTACGTATAACTATCCCTTAAAGGCATATAGCTTTAAAACATATTTTTAGCTCACCTGTCACAAAGTGACAAGGTGAGCTTTTGTGATCGCGCGGTGTCCGTCGTCTGTCGTCCGTCCGTGCGTCCGTAAATTTTTGCTTGTGACCACTCTAGAGGTCACATTTTTCATGGGATCTTTATGAAAGTTGGTCAGAATGTTCATCTTGATGATATCTAGGTCAAGTTCGAAACTGGGTCACGTGTCATCAAAAACTAGGTCAGTAGGTCTAAAAATAGAAGAACCTTGTGACCTCTCTAGAGGCCATATATTTCACAAGATCTTCATAAAAATTGGTCAGAATATTCACCTTGATGATATCTAGGTCAGGTTCAAAACTGGGTCACGTGGGGTCAAAAACTAGGTCAGTAGGTCTAAAAATAGAAAAACCTTGTGACCTCTCTAGAGGCCATATTTTTCATGAGATTTTCATGAATATTGGTCAGAATGTTTATCTTGATGATATCTAGGTCAAGTTCGAAACTGGGTCACGTAGGGTCAAAAACTAGGTCATTAGTTCTAAAAATAGAAAAACCTTGTGACCTCTCTAGAGGCCATATTTCTCAATGCATCTTCATGAAAATTGGTCAGAATGTTCATCTTGATGATATCTAGGTCAAGTTCGAAACTGGGTCACGAGGGGTTAAAAACTAGGTCAGTAGATCTAAAAATAGAAAAACCTTGTGACCTCTCTAGAGGCCATATTTTTCATGAGATCTTCATGAATATTGGTCAGAATGTTCACCTTGATGATATCTAGGTCAAGTTCGAAACTGGGTCATGTGGGGTCAAAAACTAGGTCAGTAGATCCTAAAATAGAAAAACCTTGTGACCTCTCTAGTGGCCATATTTCTCAATGGATCTTCATGAAAATTGGTCAGAATGTTCACCTTGATGATATCTAGGTCAAGTTCGAAACTGGGTCATGTGGGGTCAAAAACTAGGTCAGTAGGTCTAAAAATAGGAAAACCTTGTGACCTCTCTAGAGGCGATATTTTTCAATGGATCTTCATGAAAATTGGTCAGAATGTTAACATTGAAGATATCTAGGTCAAGTTCGAAACTGAGTCACGTGGGGTTAAAAACTAGGTCAGTAGATCTAAAAATAAAAAAACCTTGTGACCTCTCTAGAGGCCATATTTTTCATGAGATCTTCATGAATATTGGTCAGATTGTTCATCTTGATGATATCTAAGTCAGATTCGAAACTGGGTCACGTGGGGTCAAAAACTAGGTCAGTAGATCTAAAAATAGAAAAAACCTTGTGACTTCTCTAGAGGCCATATTTCTCAATGGATCTTCATGAAAATTGGTGAGAATGTTCAGCTTGATGATATCTAGGTCAGGTTCGTAACTGTCTCATGTGCGGTCAAAAACTAGGTCAGTAGGTCGAAAAATAGAAAAACCTTGTGACCTCTCTAGAGACCATATTTTTCACGAGATCTTCATGAAAATTGGTGAGAATGTTCACCTTGATGATATCTAGGTCAAGTTTAAAAGCGGGTCACGTGCCTTCAAAAACTAGGTCATTAGGTCCAATAATAGAAAAACCTTGTGACCTCTCTAGAGGCCATATTTTTCAATGGATCTTCATGAAAATTGGTCAGAATTTTTTATCTTGATGATATCTAGGTCACATGTGCTCAAAAACTAGGTCACTATGTCAAATAATAGAAATAACGATGTCATACTCAGTTGAACACTGGGTCATGTGGAGATAGGTGAGCGATTCAGGACCATCATGGTCCTCTTGTTTCTTTTTCTAGGTCAATTACCAAACTCATGAAGTCCCATAAGTCTGACCTGTATTTTGGGCAAATTATGCCCCCTTTTGGACATAAAAAATCCTGGTTAAAGTTTTGCATTCAAGTTACTGTGTCCAAAACTAATGCAGATATTGAATTGAAACTTCATGTGTGTCTTCAGGGTTATAAAACTAGTCGATAGCATCAAGTCCCATAACTCTGACATGCATTTTGGCCAATTTATGCCCCCTTTTGGACTTAGAAATTCCTCCTTAAAAGTTTCTATCTCGAACACTAATGCAAATATTGAGTTGAAACCACTTTTCTTTGGGTTTTTAAAACTAGGTCATAGCATCAAGTCCCATAACGCTGACACCTATTTTGCAAAATTATGTCCCCTTTTGAATTTTAGGTTAAACATTTGCATGCAAGTTACTATCTCTAAAACTAATGCAGATACTAGATTGAAACTCTATAGCTATTTTAACATTTAGGGTAATATTCCTCTTTCTGGGACAACAGTTCAAATAGTGGAGCACTGGCTGCCTTACAGACAGCTCTTGTTCAATACTACATTCCATTGTAATCCAGAGACTGTATAACACTTCTTTTCTCTCCTGCAATTTGTAAATGAGGAATGGCAAAAAATGGCAGTTTTGGTATCTTTACTTTGGTCAGTCATCCAGACAAATTTTGGAATATTTGTTCATCATAAATAAAACAAAAGAATTAAAAACATGTTTGTTTATTTTATCCAGGCAAGCCACATTCTGTATTCACTGTACTTTTGTTTTTACTGGTAGTAACACACTGAATCATCGTTTTTGTCTTTTGTTCAACATTTGTTAGTTACATAAATTAGGAAACATTGTGTTTACAGACACCATATTTTCTGGATATTGAGAACTAAACTAAGATGTGAAACATGCTAGATACATTTTCCTGCTGCATTTTTAGCTCACCTGTCACAAAGTGACAAGGTGAGCTTTTGTGATCGCGCGGTGTCCGTCGTCAGTCCGTGCGTGCGTGCGTCCGTGCGTCCGTAAACTTTTGCTTGTGACCACTCTAGAGGTCACATTTTTCATGGGAACTTTATGAAAGTTGGTCAGAATGTTCATCTTGATGATATCTAGGTCAAGTTCGAAACTGGGTCACGTGCCATCAAAAACTAGGTCAGTAGGTCTAAAAATAGAAAAACCTTGTGACCTCTCTAGAGGCCATATATTTCACAAGATCTTCATGAAAATTGGTCAGAATGTTCACCTTGATGATATCTAGGTCAAGTTCGAAACTGGGTCACGTGCCGTCAAAAACTAGGTCAGTAGGTCTAAAAATAGAAAAACCTTGTGACCTCTCTAGAGGCCATATATTTCACAAGATCTTCATGAAAATTGGTCAGAATGTTCACCTTGATGATATCTAGGTCAAGTTCGAAACTGGGTCGCGTGCCTTCAAAAACTAGGTCAATAGGTCAAATAATAGAAAAACTTTGTGACCTATCTAAAGGCCATATTTTTCATGGGATCTGTATGAAAATTGGTCTGAACGTCATCTTGATGATATCTAGGTCAAATTCGAAACTGGGTCGTATGCGGTCAAAAACTAGGTCAGTAGTCTAAAAAATAAAAAACCTTGTGACCTCTCTAAGAGGCCATATATTTCATGAGATCTTCATGAAAATTGGTCAGAATGTTCATCTTGATGATGTCTAGGTCAAGTTCGAAAGTGGGTCACGTGCCATCAAAAACTAGGTCAGTAGGTCAAATAATAGAAAAACCTTGTGACCTCTCTAGAGGCCATATTTTTCATGGGATCTGTATGAAAGTTGGTCTGAATGTTCATCTTGATGATATCTAGGTTAAGTTCGAAAGTGGGTCACGTGCCTTCAAAAACTAGGTCAGTAGGTCAAATAATAGAAAAACCTTGTGATCTCTCTAAAGGCCATATTTTTTATGGGATCTGTATGAAAATTGGTCTGAATGTTCATCTTGATGATATCTAGGTCAAGTTCGAAACAGTTTCATGTGCGATCAAAAACTAGGTCAGTAGGTCTAAAAATAGAAAAACCTTGTGACTTCTCTAGAGGCCATACTTGTTAATGGATCTCCATAAAAATTAGTCAGAATGTTCACCTTGATGATATCAAGGTCAAGTTTGAAACTGGGTCATGTGCCATAAAAATCTAGGTCAGTAGGTCAAATAATAAAAAAACCTTGTGACCTCTCTAGAGGCCACACTTTTCATGGGATCTGTATGAAAGTTGGTCTGAATGTTCATCTTGATGATATCTAGGTCAAGTTTGAAACTGGGTCAACTGCGGTTAAAAACTAGGTCAGTAGGTCTAAAATTATTAAAATCTTTTGACCTGTCTAGAGGCCATATTTTTCAATGGATCTTCATGAAAATTGATCTAATGTTCACCTTGATGATATCTAGGTCAGTTTCGAAACTGGGTCACATGCGGTCAAAAACTAGGCCAGTAGGTATAAAAATATAAAAACCCTGTGACCTCTCTAGAGGCCATATTTTTCATGAGATCTTCATGAAAATTAGTGAGAATGTACACTTTGATGATATCTAGGTAAAGTTTAAAACAGGGTCACGTACCTTCGAAAACTAGGTCAATAGGTCAAATAATAGAAAAACCTTGTGACCTCTCTAGAGACCATATTTTTCAATGGATCTTCATGAAAATTGGTCAGAATTTTTATCTTGATAATATCTAGGTCAAGTTCAAAACTGGGTCACATGAGCTCAAAAACTAGGTCACTATGTCAAATAATAGAAAAAATGACTTCATACTCAAAACTGGGTCATGTGGGAAGAGGTGAGCGATTCAGGACCATCATGGTCCTCTTGTTGAGTATAACTTTTAACTGTTGTTTTGTTGATTGGACGATGATTTACAGTGCATATCTTTCACTTAAGAAATAATATATCTCATCCAGTGATTTGTCATTGAATAAAATCATTGGAGTTCAGATGCGAAGGAATTATATCACGAGGGCGCAGCCTGAGTGATATAATAATACGCATCTGAATGACAATGATTTTATTCAAGAGCAGATCACTAAATGAGATATATTATTTCGATTATAACACGTTACCAAGGATTTTTAAGTACATCCTTGACGATGTCTGTCAAATTTTTGCCTGTTTTTAGCTCAACTGAGCCAAAGGCTCATGGGGAGCTTTTGTGACCGCTCAATGTCCGTCGTGCGTAGTGTGTCGTGTGTCCGTCAACAATTCCTAAAAAAATCTTCTTCTTGAAAACCACTGGGCAGAATTCAAAATTGTTCAAAGAATTGAATTCCAAGCAGAACTCTGGTTGTGATGGCAACCAAAAGGAAAAACTTAAAATTTCTTCTTGTCCAAAACCACAGGGCCTATGTCTTTGATATTTGGTATGTAGCAAATATAGTAGTTCTCTACCAAGATTGTTCAAATTTTTCCCCAAGGGTCAAATATGGCTCCTCCCCGGGGTCACATGGTTTATATAGACGTATAGGAAAAAACTTTAAAAATCTTCTTGTCTGAAACCACAAGACCTAAGCCTTTGATATTTGGTATGTAGCATTGCCTTATGGTCCTCTACTAAGATTGTTCAAAGTATGCCCCTAGGGTGAAAAGAGGCCCTGCCCCGGGGGGTACCAAATTTTACATAGACTTATGTAGGAAAAACTTTAAAAATCGTTTTATCTGAAACTGCAAGGCCTAGGCTTTTGATATTTGGTATGTAGCATTGCCAAGTGGTCCTTTACCAAGATTATTTAAAATTAAGCTCCTGAGTTGAAAAGAGGCCCCATCCAGGGGGTCCCAAGTTTTACATAGACTTATGTAGGAAAGAAACTTTAAAACTCTTAGTGCCTGAAACTGCAAGGTCAAGGCTTTTGATATTTGGTATGTTGCATTACCTAGTGGTCCTCTATCATAATTTTTCAAATTATGCCCCTGGGATGAAAAGAGGCCCTGCCACGGGGATACCAAGTTTCACATAGACTTCTACAGGAAAAAATTGTGAAAATCTTCTTGTCTCGAAGTTCAAGGCTTAAGCCTTTGATATTTGCTATGTAGCATTGCTTAGTGGTTCTCTAACAAGATTGTTCAAATTATGCCCCTGGGGTAAAAAGAGGCCCTGCCCCGGTATATGAGTTATATAGGAAAATATACTTCAAAAATTATCTGATCATATTTCCTAGACTGTTTAATAATAATTACCTGATGACCCCAAGTTACTAAGGGTCACTTGACCGTGACCTTGACCTAATGACCTACATTTTTGTTTTTTAAGATACAGCCTTGAAATTTCATGACATCTACAGTTTTGCACACTGATCTTAACAGCATAGAAATTGGACTACGTCAGTAACTTTCGATAAAGATTTCAATACTCATCTTCAATGTTCTTATTGTGACCTACTCACCTACTTTCTTGTTTTTGAAGCTACAGCAAAATGATTTGGACCACATGTATAATGTTTGATACAGATTTCAATACTCATCTTGAATAGTCTTTATCTTGATCTACTGACCTACTTTCTTGTTTTTGAAGATACAGCATGGAAATTTGGACCACATGTAGAACTTTTGATACAGATTTCAATACTCATCTTAAATATTATTAACACTGACCTACTGACCTACTTTCTTGTTTTTGAAGCTACAGCAAAGAGATTTGGACCACCTGTATATTTTTTCAACAGATTTCAGTACTAAATATCTTGAAGAATCTTCACCATGACCTTTTCACCTAATTTTTTTTTGTTTTTGAAGCTTTAGCAAAGAAATTTGTTCAAGCGAGCAATTAAACTCAGGTGAGCAATATAGGGCCATCATGGCCCTCTTGTTGTTGGTTTGAATTGATATCACAATGCAGGATTGATTAATTTATTTGAAACCCAGTTGTAACAATTTGAGTATTGACCACTCACTTTTCAGTGAGTGGATTAACGACAGGCCCAAAATGTCATTACCATATCAACGTGTATTAACCAAGACAATATACACAATCACAGGTCTAACTCCTAAAGAAGCCATTTTCAGCCATAATTTTTAACACAAAACAGGGCTTCAAAAAATAATGTAATATTAACAACAATGTTGATATTTTGATAAACTGTTTTGATAATTTCATATTTATGTCTCTAATATTTTGAATAGTGAAACAATATTCAAATATTTGAGGTAACAAATGAATATTTATATGTCAGATATTTTTTGACAATCATAACTGTATTTTTAAAGGGAATTCCTATAGTTTTTTAGCTCACCTGTCACATAGTGACAAGGTGAGCTTTTGTGGTCACGCAGCGTCCGTCGTCCGTGCGTAAACTTTTCCTTGTGACATCTGTAGAGGTCACATTTTTTGTGGGATCTTTATAAAAGTTAGTCAGAATGTTCATCTTGATGATATCTATGTCAAGGTCGAAACTGGGTCACGTGCCATCAAAAACTAGGTCAGTAGGTCTAAAAATAGAAAAACCTTGTGACCTCTCTAGAGGCCATATATTTCACAAGATCTTCATGAAAATTGGTCAGAATGTTCACCTTGATGATATCTAGGTCAAGTTCGAAACTGGGTCATGTGGGGTCAAAAACTAGGTCAGTAGGTCTAAAAATAGAAAAACCTTGTGACCTCTCTAGAGGCCATATTTTTCATGAGATCTTCATGAATATTGGTCAGAATGTTCACCTTGATGATATCTAGGTCAAGTTCGAAACTGGGTCACGTGGGGTCAAAAACTAGGTCATTAGGTCTAAAAATAGAAAAACCTTGTGACCTCTCTAGAGGCCATATTTATCAATGGATCTTCATGAAAATTGGTGAGAATGTTCAGCTTGATGATATCTAGGTGAAGTTCAAAACTGGGTCATGTGCGGTCAAAAACTAGGTCAGTAGGTCGAAAAATAGAAAAACCTTGTGACCTCTCTAGAGTCCATATTTTTCATGAGATCTTCATGAAAATTGGTGAGAATGTTCACCTTGATGATATCTAGGTCAAGTTTAAAAGTGGGTCACGTGCCTTAAAAAACTAGGTCATTAGGTCAAATAATAGAAACACCTTGTGACCTCTCTAGAGGCCATATTTTTCAATGGATCTTCATGAAAATTGGTCAGAATTTTTTATCTTGATGATATCTAGGTCACATGTGCTCAAAAACTAGGTCACTATGTCAAATAATAGAAATAACGACGTCATACTCAGTTCAACACTGGGTCATGTGGGGATAGTGAGCGATTCAGGACCATCATGGTCCTCTTGTTATACGCATCTTTCTGCGCAGCCGACACTTTCTATGGAAAACTGAAGTGAAGTCAACATTTGTTGAAACATGTGGGAGACAATCTTAAATATGAGTAATCTTGAATGAAATAACATTTTTGATAAGTTTTATCAGTAATCAAGTGTTGATACTGGTTTATGTTGTATTGACAAGTATCATGTCTAACAGGTATCTTGCCATTTTTAGCTCACCTGTCACAAAGTGACAAGGTGAGCTTTAGTGATCGCGCAGCGTCCGTCGTCCATGCGTCAGTCCGTCTGTCCGTGAAATTTTGCTTGTGACCACTCTAGAGGTCACATTTTTCATTGGGTCTTTATGAAATTGGTCAGAATGTTCACCTTGATGATATCTAGGTCAAGTTTGAAACTGGGTCACGTGCGTTCAAAAACTAGGTCAGTAGGTCTAAAATAGAAAAACCTTGTGACCTCTCTAGAGGCCATATTTTTCAAAAGATCTTCATGAAAATTGGTCAGAAGGTTCAACTTGATGATATCTAGGTCAAGTTCGAAACTGGGTCACGTGTGGTCAAAAACTAGGTCAGTAGGTCAAATAATAGAAAAACCTTGTGACCTCTCTAGAGGCCATATATATTTCACGGTATCTGTATGAAAGTTTGTCTGGATGTTCACCTTGATGATATCTAGGTCAAGTTTGAAACTGGGTCACGTGCGGTCAAAAACTAGGTCAGTAGGTCTAAAAATAGAAAAACCTTGTGACCTCTCTAGAGGCCTTACTTTTGAATGGATCTTCATGAAAATTGGTCAGAATTTTTATCTTGATCATATCTAGGTCAGGTTCAGAACTGGGTCAAATGAGCTCAAAAACTAGGTCAGTAGGTCAAATAATAAAGAAACCTTGTGACCTCTCTAGAGGCTGTATTTTTCATGGGATCTGTATGAAAGTTGGTCTGAATGTTCATCTTGATGATATCTAGATCAGGTTTGAAACTGGGTCAACTGTGGTCAAAATCTAGGTCAGTAGGTCTAAAAATAGAAAAACCTTGTGACCTCTCTAGAGGCCATACTTTCAAATGGATCTTCATGAAAATTGGTCAGAATGTTCACCTTGATGATATCTAGATCAAGTTCGAAACTGGGTCAACTGCGTTCAATAACTAGGTCAGTAGGTCAAATAATGAAAAAAACCTTGTGACCTCTCTAGAGGCCATATTTTTCATGGGATCTGTATGAAAATTGGTCTGAATGTTTATCTTGATGATATCTTGGTCAAGTTTGAAACTGGGTCAACTGCGGTCAAAAACTAGGCCAGTAGATCTAAAAATAGAAAATCCTTGTGACCTCTCTAGAGACCATACTTTCAAGTGGATTTTCATGAAAATTGGTCAGAATGTTCACGTTGATGATATCTAGGTCAAGTTCGAAACTGGGTCACGTGTCATCAATAACTAGGTCAGTAGGTCAATTAATAAAAAAACTTTGTGACCTCTCTAAAGGCCATATTTTTCAATGGATCTTCATGAAAATTGGTCAGAATTTTTATCTTGATGATATCTAGGTGAGGTTCAAAACTGGGTCAAATGATCTCAAAAACTAGGTCACTATGTCAAATAATAGAAAAAACAACGTCATACTCAGTTCAAAACTGGGTCATGTGGGAACAGGTGAGCGATTCAGGACCATCATGGTCCTCTTGTTGTGGTTGTGTTTTCACATCGCATTTTAGTACACAGACAGTGTTGTTCATATAATGTAAGACAATTGACTTAGTACTGATAAGACAATATCACCTTTCAGATTATTTAGTATTCAATTATAGAAAGAATTAGGAATTTTTTAAACTTCTTTTTAACTTCTAGCAGATATACCTGTGATCAATTTGGTCAGGTTTGCGCCATTTTTCGTCCGAACAGGTGTTGTATTCAAAATAAACGGTCTTAACATAAAATTTCGCCTGGTGACCCATACATTTTTATCCATTTTTATGCTCACAATACAATTATTTATATACATGAAAAACAGGAAAAATTTCTATGAAACAGTTATTTCAAAATTTAAAAAAATATTCTTCACTATGGGTATTTTTCATTGAAAAAAGTTCACAAAAGTGAATATGAAACAAGATTTTTTTTTTTCATTTTTACCCATTATTGTAAGGATATAGTATTACAAATATGACTATGATATCAAATAAGTATATAATAAAATATGTAAAAAGAATAAACCTTATTGTGCTGTCTTGATGTATATTTTGGTTGGTATTTATAAAAAAGCAGAAAATTATGAAAATGTTGAAAAATCACTGGCAGTTTTAGCAACAGTGGGTGTGTTCAAAACAATCTTTCACAAAAACAAGCCTGATGACCCATTGTTTTTATTAGTTCATTGTTTTCAGCACAAATTTTCCTATCATATATGTGAATGTCAGAAAAATCTATGAAAGGAAAAAAACTAGGAATTCTCTTTAATACAATGTATAAAGTAGCATTTGTTTTATGTAAGGACTATTAATTCATAGGAAAGACTGTTAGGATGTTGTTTTGCAAATCATCTGTCCACTTAGTACAGTGTATAGTGATAATTCTTGAAGAGACAGCTCTGTATTATTGTTCTTTCAGAACATGTGTTAGCATCATGTCAATGAAATGTTTATGTAAGACATCAACAGAAGATTGTTGATAAATACACTAGTCTATTGTCAGGAGATTTTCAAAAATTAGTAAGATCCACATAACAATTTACATATAAAGATTATATATATTCAGTTGATTTTTCTTTGCTTGAACCCGGAAAATTTGAAAATCACCCTTGGCCCAAACTCATCTTCCCAGCAAAATTCCAATATTGTCTATATCTTGATAACTCAATTTACTGATAACTCATACAAATTTTGCAACTTCATTCCAGTTCGAGGTAACGAAGTTTGACTGTTTATTGTTTATTTTCTCAGGTTGTATCATCTAGTGAGCTGGGGAATTTCATTATTTATGTCTTTGCTGCCATTTATTGGGAACCATTATGGACCTGCTGGTGCCTGGTGGTAAGTCTTTGCTGCCATTTATTGGGAACCATTTTGGAACCGCTGGTGCCTGGTGGTAAGTCTTTGCTGCTATTTATTTGGAACCGCTGGTGGTAAGTCTTTGCTGCCATTTATTGGGAACCATTCTGGAACCACTGGTGCCTGGTAGTAAGTCTTTGCTGTCATTTATTGGGAACAACTCTGAAACCACTGGTGCCTGGTGGTAAGTCTTTTCTGCCATTTATTGGGAACAATTCTGGAAAGCTGGTACCTGGTGGTAAGCCATTAAAAACCATTAAAAACCATTATTGGCCTGCTAATGGCGGTCGGTAAGTCCTGTTAATTATATCTTGCCTATCTAATGGGGAAAGAATTCATTTGTCTGAGCATGCGCTAGGGATAGACCTTGTCTAATATAGTGTACATTTAGGAGACATCATATAGAACTGGCACTATTGTGACATCAGTTCTGGTAGTTCATCACATTTGGATCAAATTTTGTTCTACAGTGTAGATTTCCATTAAACCCTGGTTTTCTGAAACCTCAGGATATACTTGATCAATTCCACAAATAAAAATATAGGGTTGTGTGCTTCATTTTTTGATAATTTTGAAAAATGCAGACCTCATACCAGTGTTCATTATGATGGTCTATAGGAAAATCACAACTTTGATGACATTTTGAGTACAATATAGATTTTAATGACACTTCTCACAGTTGTAAATAAACATACAGTCTATAATATGGTGAAATAATATATATAGGTACTTATGTTTGTTTTTGCAATATTTGCCCATGAATAAAGAGATCCGCACATTTAAAGTCAATTTTATTTAGTCTTGGGTTGCCATTATTTCATAGTTTTTAAACCTTATTCAAAACATGTAAAATAATTATAAGACTGATTAATTAACCTAGTACTCTAGGAAACACTCAATGTAAGGTAGATATCGAGGGGTTAAAGCCAGAACGGTATAAGTCCACGTTTTACTGAAAATCACTTTTTTAGACTTTTTAATACCATTTTTAAAGCTCCTTCTTTTGCCCTTATCTCTGGCACCATATAAGGTATAAAACCTAAGATATCAAAGGGAACCATATTGCAATAAGTGCTTAACATCAGTATTGTTGTATGCCAGAACGTTATAAGTGCATTAACTTGAAAACCAGAAGGATTTAAGTGCACTTAGTTCCTTCTGGCGGTATACATTTTGATATATTATGTAATGTAAAAAATGTGCCAAAACGATACAAGTGCACTTAAACCATTCTAGAAGTAACACATTATGTTAATAATTCAAGGCACAAATGAAATATGATCACTTAATACATTCTGGAATTAACACCTTTGGTTAATTAGGAAAGAAAATACTTTCAGAACTTGTATCCACAAGGTATATAAATGTTAATTGTAAATGGAAAGTAATATTTTTATTAAGGTTTATGTTATATTCACGTGAAAACTTATATTGTTCCTTGCTAAAATGGTGAAAACATCAGATTTAACAGTATTCTGCCATATTCGTATATATTAAATAGTAATGGCAAAGAAAAGTATTAAAACTATGAGAGGGAATTATAAAAGGATGTAAACAATCAGTTTTTTGTCAAGCTTGTGCTGTGAACAAAAAACAAAGAATAGACAGAACAGATGACAAAACCGTTGAGACTGTTTATTCAGGAACATAGTAAAATGAAAACCAGAGATAGAGAAAAAAAATCAAACAAATTGAGCACAAAACAAAACCAACCATCTGCAGTCGTAGTTTTACTGATTCCATGTTCCATTGTCAACCAAGTTTATTACATGTATAAAGAGAGAATTAGGTTGATACAATTTGTTTTTCTTCTCTTTGCCTAATTTAAGTTCAACATGAAATTTGTGGAAAATATCTGAAGAATAAAGAATAAAGAAGCTCTTGTGAACTTTGAAGTTGGCATACATGTACATAAAATAATTTACTAGGACAGTAATGCATATGTTTTTTCATTGTGATTGTTGTGAAGGTGAGAATTGTTGCTATAACATTAAAGTAGGGGACAATAAAAATTGATAATTATTTTTACAGAATTTCCATTTAATGACAATAGTGTTTAGTTGGTATAATTCAACGTCAATTAGTGAGGCATGACTTATCCGCTATCCTCCGCCTTTACCCCAGTATTGTTATGAGCTAAAAGTTCAGACACACTTCAATGCCACTTCAATGCATAATGTTGATCATATTTTGTTTGTCAGAAATACTGTGTTTATTTAATAACAGTGATAATAATTTTAATGAAAACAATAAGAGAAATATTATTCAGTTTGTTTAATTTTAAATTTCACTTCCACCGTTTCAGTTTATCAGTTGTTAAAACTCGAAGTTCTATTTTGTTGAATTTTGGATATAAAATAGTTTAATATAATACTTAAAGTTAGTTCATTGATTATTTTCACTTTATCAAAATAGGAACCACACAATTTCTTCAAATATTAACTTAAAAGTTACCCTTGTTGATATTTTCTTCAGTAGAGGGTATTCTAATCAAGGGGATTTTGATAGCCCCGACATTTTGAAGAAGGGGATTATGATACCCCTGCTATTTTTAAAGAGGGGAATATGATACCCCTGCAAAAGTATGAATGGGATTTTGTAACATACTGTCTTTTTCCAGAGAAGGGAATTTTGATCACGGAGATTTTTATAAACACTTGGCATGCAAAAGAAAAAAAAAACAAATAACATAGAAACCATTGAGCAAGTTTTAAGTAAGCGAACTTATGCAAATGGATAATGACTGTAAATGGAGTAGTAGTATAAACAAGGCAATAAAAGAGCAAGGAAAGCAACTCCAGTAACTGTTACTGTATTCATACCCTGTCAGTCGGATAGAATTGTGAGAATGGCAAAAACAAAAAATCCTTGTGTTGTAGCACATTTACCAGTGAGAATTTCTTTCCATAAAGAGCATTGCAAAGTATGAAGTTCAAAAAAAAGCTTGGATAAAAAGGGACAGAAAAGTTGGAAAAAAACTAAAAGGTTAAAATTTAAAGACGGTAAACCTGCAAATGAATATGTTTGATACAGTTTCGATGACCTACATTTCCAATGTATAAAACAGAAACCAAGAAAAGAAGCTTCTATAAAATCTTCCATTATATAAAAAAGGAAGGACTTCTTTAGCTTTGTTCTGATGAAACAACATCTTCAGAATTCCATCAGTATTTCAAGAATATTCATTCTGAAAAAGCAGCCAGAGACTGCCTATCAGAACCAGACATGTTGAAAAGTAAGTGATGAGTCTGATATTGAATAGTTATTATAAGTACAAGAGTTGTTTTGTTTTAAGAGGTACTATAATAGAAAAAGATGGGAAAACGTTCTTTTACTAATATCTAGAATGGATTGTTGAAAATTTTGTGTAGTGTAATTGTTATACAATTTTAAACATATTTTGTAATTTTATACACATTTTACTCAACATTTCTATTTGTACTAAGTGCACATATTTCCTTAGTCTTTGTAAATCATGTCATAAGATTTAACAGTTTTGTTATAAGTGCACTTGTGACAGTATGGCATCGAATAAAACCAGCATTATTGCAATATTTTAGAGAACTAAGTGCACTTAACACATTGAACCCTCGAATTATTTTCCATTTTGTTGTATGCCAGATTGAGTTAAGTACAATTTTAACTATAAAACCAATTTAATTTATGAGTAGTCCTTTTATATTCTTCATACATTGTAACAACATTATTGTCTATAATATAACCAAATCTTATCTAAATATTCTGATTCATTAAAAAGTTTTATGTGTCTAAAACCTTCTTTTGCATTTTTCTCCACTATTTGAAAAATGGACTTATACCGTTCTGGCTTTAACCCCTCGATATGTTTAACTTAAATGCTAAATACATTATACATACTTTCAGCTGGATAAAGGATGACTGGAGATGGAGAGTTGGAATGTAAGTTTACTAGAAATTATTATGCCCCCGTTCGAAGAAGGAGGGGTATATTGTTTTGCAGATGTCAGTCGGTCTGTAGGTCGGTCGGTCGGTCTGTATGTAGACCAATCCATTTCCGGATGATAACTCAAGAACGCTTGGGCCTAGGATCATGAAAGTTGATAGGAAGGTTGGTCATCACCTGCAGATGACTCCAATAGATTTTGAGTACTGTATGTCAAAGGTCAAGGTCACAGTGACCCTGAACAGTTAAACGGTTTCCAGATGATTACTCAAGAAACCTTAGGCCTAGGATCATGAAAGTTGATAGGATGGTTGGTCATGACCAGCAGATGACCCCTATTGATTTTGAGGTCAGTAGGTCAAAGTTCAAGGTCACAGTGACCCGGAACAGTAAAACGGTTTCCGGATGATAAGTCAAGATTGCTTGGGCCTAGGATCGTGAAAGTTGATAGGGAGGTTGGTCATGACCAGCAGATGACCCCTATTGATTTTGAGGTCAGTAGGTCAAAGGTCAAGGTCACAGAGTCCAGGAACAGTAAAACCGTTTACGGGCGATACCTCAAGAACGCTTGGGCCTAGAATAAGGAAAATTGATAGGAGATTGATCATGACCAGCAGATGACCCCTATTGATTTTGAGGTCATTTCGTCAAAGTTCAAGGTCAGATTGGCCAGGAACAGTTAAACGGTTTCTGGATGATAACTTAGAACGCTTGGACCAAGCAGATGACCCCTATTGATTTTAAGGTCAGTAGGCCAAAGGTGAAGGTTACAGTGACCCGGAACATTTAAAGGTCCAATACTAAGGAAAGTGAACATCTTAATTTCTTTTAAAAAGCACAGAAACTATTTCATTTTATTGGAAAATGAAAGTTGGTATGTAGAAATTCGAAATAAATCGCAGTATATGTACAATTATTTTTCTATGAAGTATGAAGAAAGTTAAAAAGACCTGGGGGGTCATTCTGTCGATTCATTGAAATTTCAACATAATACACATACATTTCTTTGAGTTCCAAAGACCTTCTGTAAATTTTGACTTGCCAATCTTCATTATTTAGTGTCTTGCAGAAGTCTATGCACTGGCTATGAAAAAAAATGCCAACTCACTTTCCCTTAGTAATGGACCTTTAAACTGTTTCCATAATTTTTGCTGGGCCAGTTTTAGAATATGAAATGATAGAACTGTTTTGAAATTCTATTCATAATTAAAAGGTGTTTGGTTTTGGCAGTAATTAGGAAATTTTCAAGACTGAAAAATACTTTGAATAACAATTTACAGTAATCACATTATATAGATTTACAAGATGAGAAATTAGATTCGCAAGGATAAGAAAACTTTAAGTGGACTTAAACAAAGACAAGAAATTATTTAAATACAGTTTAAAGTATATTTAGTTCCTTTTTCGACTTGCAAGTGATGACACTGAAATCTCTCCTGTTTCCCTGAGATCTCTTCACTTCTCCCTAAAATCTCCCCACTTCTCCCTAATCTTAGTTGAGGGAGAAGTGAGAAGTCACTTCTCCCTAAAATCTTAGCCTAGGTTAAGCCCTGAGTTTTCGCATATACTGTATTACAGATGGTTTGGTCCATTGTTCTCCCCTGTATTCACATATACTGTATAATAACAGATAGTATGGTCCATTGTTTTCACCAATTTTAACATGATACATGTATTAAAGATGGTATGGTCCATTGTTCTCACCCAATATTCACATATACTGTATTACAGATGGTAATTTTATTGGTCTATTGTTCTCACCAATTTTAACATTATACATGTATTAAAGATGGTATGGTCCATTGTTCTCACCAATATTGACATTATACATGTATTAAAGATGGTATGGTCCATTGTTCTCACCAATATTGACATTATACATGTATTAAAGATGGTATGGTCCATTGTTCTCACTAATATTTACCTGGTACATGTATAACAGATGGTATGGTCAATTGTTCTCATCAATATTGACATTATATTTGTATAAAAGATGACATCATCTATTGCTATCACCAATATTCCGATTTATACTTGTATTACAGATGGTATGGTCCATTATTTGGAATGTTGTTGATCATGGTTGTTGCTTACATCTACATATCTTGTGTTCTCAGTAGAAAGGTAATTTTTTAAGCTTTCTGTACGAAGTATTCTAAAACACTTTACAAATGCAACACAATTTAATATTGTACCAACAATTATCATTTATTAGCTCACATGTCACAAAGTGACAATGTGAGCTTTTGTGATCACGCAGCGTCCGTCGTCCATCCGTGCGTCTGTGCGTAAACTTTTGCTTGTGACCACTCTAGAGGTCACATTTTTCATGGGATCTTTATGAAAGTTGGTCAGAATGTTTATCTTGATGATGTCTAGGTCAAGTTCGAAACTGGGTCAACTGCGATCAAAAACTAGGTCAGTAGGTCTAAAAATAGAAAAACCTTGTGACCTCTCCAGAGGCCATACTTTTCAATGGATCTTCATGAAAGTTATTCAGAATGTTCACCTTGATGATATCTAGGTCTTGTTCGAAACTGGGTCACGTGCTCTCAAAAACTAGGTCAGTAGGTCAAATAATTAAAAAACCTTGTGACCTCCTAGAGGCCATATTTTTCATGGGATCTGTATGAAAGTTGGTCAGAATGTTCATCTGATGAATATTAGGTCAAGTTCGAAACTGGTGTCAACTGCGATCAAAACATAGGTCATTGGTCTAAAAATGAAAAACACAAACCATTTTTACTTTCTAGAGGCCATATTTGGAATGGATATCATGAAAGTTGGTCACAATTGTTTTTCCTTGAAAGTAATATCTAGTCGAAGTATTTGAAACACGTTCAAATGCAACAATAACTATTGTCCATATCATTATAGTACATGCACAATAAAAGCCTTTTTTGCACTCCTTTCTCGTGCGCCAAATTTTGCATGTGAATCTGTCAATATGGATAGAATTGGTCAGAATTTTTATCTTGATGACGTCTAGGTCAAGTTCGAAACTGGTCAACTGCGATCAAAAACTAGGTCAGTAGGTCTAAAAATAGAAAAACCTTGTGACCTCTCTAGAGGCCATACTTTTCAATGGATCTTCATGAAAGTTATTCAGAATGTTCACCTTGATGATATCTAGGTCAGTTCGAAACTGGGTCACATGGGTCAAAAACTAGGTCAGTAGGTCAAATAATAAAAAACCTTGTGACCTCTCTAGAGGCCATATTTTTCATGGGATCTGTATGAAAGTTGGTCAGAATGTTCATCTTGATGATATCTAGGTCAAGTTCGAAACTGGGTCAACTGCGTCAAAAACTAGGTCAGTAGGTCTAAAAATAGAAAAACCTTGTGACCTCTCTAGAGGCCATACTTGTGAATGGATCTTCATGGAAAATTGGTCAGAATGTTCACCTTGATGAATCTAGGTCAAGTTTGAAACTGGGTCACATGCCATCAATAACTAGGTCAGTAGGTCAAATATAAAAAAACCTTGTGACCTCTCTAGAGGCCATATTTTTCATGGGATCTGTATGAAAATTGGTCAGAATTTTTATCTTGATGATATCTAGGTCAAGTTCAAAACTGGGTCAACTGTGGTCAAAAACTAGGTCAGTAGGTCTAAAAATAGAAAAACCTTGTGACCTCTCTAGAGGCCATACTTTTCAATGGATCTTCAGGAAAATTGGTCAGAATGTTCACCTTGATGATATCTAGGTCAAGTTCCAAACTGGTCACATGCCATCAAAACTAGGTCAGTAGGTCAAATAAAAAAAAGCCTTGTGACCTCTCTAGAGGCCATATTTTTCATGGGATCTGTATGAAATTGGTCAGAATGTTATCTTGATGATATCTAGGTCAAGTTCGAAACTGGTTCAAGCTGGGTCAAAAACTAGGTCAGTAGGTCTAAAAATAGAAAAACCTTGTGACCTCTCTAGGGGCCATACTTTTAATGGATCTTACATGAAATTGTCAGAATGTCACCTTGATGATATCTAGGTCAATTTCGAAACTGGTCACATGCCATCAAAACTAGGTCAGTAGATCAAATAATAAAAAAACCTTGTGACCTCTCTAGAGGCCATATTTTTCATGGGATCTGTATGAAAGTTGGTCAGAATGTTCATCTTGATGATATCTAGGTCAAGTTCAAAACTGGGTCAACTGCGTCAAAAACTAGGTCAGTAGGTCTAAAAATAGAAAAACCTTGTTAACCCTTCGAGGCCATACTTGTGAATGGATCTTCAGGAAAATTGGTCAGAATGTTCACCTTGATGATATCTAGGTCAAGTTTGAAACTGGATCACATGCCATTAATGACTAGGTCAGTAGGTCAAATAACAAAAAAACCTTGTGACCTCTCTAGAGGCCATATTTTTCATAGGATCTGTATGAAAATTGGTCAGAATTTTTATCTTGATGATATCTAGGTCAAGTTCGAAACTGGTTCATCTGCGGTCAAAAACTAGGTCAGAAGGTCTAAACATAGAAAAACCTTGTGACCTCTCTAGAGGCCATATTTTTCATGGGATCTGTATGAAAGTTGGTCAGAATGTTCATCTTGATAATATCTAGGTCAAATTTAAAACTGGGTCAACTGCGGTCAAAAACTAGGCAGTAGGTCTAAAAATAGAAAAACCTTGTGACCTCTCTAGAGGCCATACTTGTGAATGGATCTTCAGGAAAATTGGTCAGAATGTTCACCTTGATGATATCTAGGTCAAGTTTGAAACTGGTCACATTTTCGTCAATAACTAGGTCAGTAGGGTCAAATAACAAAAAAACCTTGTGACCTCTCTAGAGGCCATATTTTCATGGATCTTATGAAAAGGTCAGAAGTTTTATCTTGATGATATCTAGGTCAAGTTCGAAACTGGTTCAACTGCGGTTTTTAAAAACTAGGTCAGTAGGTCAAAAAAAATAAACCTTGTGACCTCTCTAGAGGCCATACTTTTCAATGGATCTTCATGAAAATAGTCGAATTTCCCTTGATGATATCTAGTCTTGTTCGAACTTTGTCAGTTTTTATACTGTAGTAGTCTAAAGTTTGATCCGAGGCATATTTTTAGGTTTAAGTATCTTGATGATATCTAGGTCAGTTTTGAAACTAGGTCAGTAGGTCTAAAAATAGAAAAACCTTGTGACCTCTCTAGAGGCCATACTTTTGATTGGATCTTCATGAAAATTGGTCAGAATGTTCACCTTGATGATATCTAGGTCAATTTCGATAACTAGGTCAGTAAGTCAAATAATAAAAAATCTTGTGACCTCTCTAGAGGCCATATTTTTCAGTGAATCTTCATGAAAATTGGTTAGAATTTTTATCTTGATGATATCTAGGTTAGATTCAACACTGGGTCACATGAGCTCAAAAACTAGGTCACAATGTCAAATAATAGAAAAAAACGACATCATACTCGGTTTAAAACTGGGTCATGTGGGGACAGGTGAGCGATTCAGGACCATCATGGTCCTCTTGTTCTGTTTGTTAGCAATTTCATTTCTGCTCAATAAAAATGCTTTGACCTATGATAATTAAACTTTATAAGAACATTGTTAATTGGCAGCAGATGCCTCTCATTAGCTCGACTATTCAAAGAATAGTCCAAGCTATTCTGCTCACCCTGGTGTCGGCATTGGCATCAAACCTTGGTTAAAGTTTTGCATGCAAGTACATATAGCTATCATTAACCCTTACTCTGCTAATTTTTAGCTCACCTGTCACATAGTGACAAGGTGAGCTTTTGTGATCACGCATCGTCCGTCTGTCTGTCTGTAAACTTTTGCTTGTGACCACTCTAGAAGTCACATTTTTTGTGGGATCTTTATGAAAGTTGGTCAGAATATTCATCTTGATGATATCTAGGTCATCTTCGAAACTGGGTCACGTGCCTTCAAAAACTAGGTCAGTAGGTCTAAAAATAGAAAACCCTTGTGACCTCTCTAGAGGCCATATATTTCATGAGATCTTCATGAAAATTGGTGAGAAGTTCACCTTGATGATATCTAGGTCAAGTTCGAAACTGGGTCACGTACCATCAAAATCTAGGTCAGTAGGTCAAATAATAGAAAAACCTTGTGACCTCTCTAAAGGCCATATTTTTCATGGGATCTGTATGAAAGTTGGTCAGAATGTTCATCTTGATGATATCTAGGTCAAGTTCGAAAGTGGGTCACGTCCGGTCAAAAACTAGGTCAGTAGGTCTAAAAATAGAAAAACCTTGCGACCTCTCTAGAGGCCATATATTTCATGAGATCTTCATGAAAATTGGTCAGAATGTTCACCTTGATGATATCTAGGTCAAGTTCGAAACTGGGTCACGTGCCATCAAAAACTAGGTCAGTAGGTCAAATAATAGAAAAACCTTGTGACCTCTCTAGAGGCCATATTTTTCATGGGATCTGTATGAAAGTTGGTCTGAATTTTCATCTTGATGATATCTAGGTGAAGTTCGAAACAGGGTCATTTGCGGTCAAAAACTAGGTCAGTAGGTCAAAAAATAGAAAAATCTTGTGACCTCTCTAGAGGCCATACTTGTGAATGGATCTCCATAAAAATTGTTCCGAATGTTCATCTAAATGATATCTAGGTCAGATCCGAAAGTGGATCACGTGCCATCTAAAAGTAGGTCAGTAGGTCAAATAATGAAAAAACGTTGTGACCTCTCTAGAGGCCATATTTTTCATGGGATCTGTATGTAAGTTGGTCTGAATGTTTATCTTGATGATATCTAGGTCAAGTTTGAAATTGGGTCACCTGCGATCAAAAACTAGGTCAGTAGGTCTTGAAAAAGAAAAACCTTGTGACCTCTCCAGAGGCCAATACCATTGAATGGATCTTCATGAAAATTGGTCAGAATGTTCACCTTGATGATATCTAGGTCAAGTTTGAAACTGGGTCACATGCCTTAAAAAACTAGGTCAGTAGGTCAAATAATAAAAAAACCTTGTGACCTCCCTAGAGGCCATACTTTTCATGGGATCTGTATGAAAGTTGGTCTGACTGTTCATCTTGATGATATCTAGGTCAAGTTTGAAACTGGGTCAACTGTGGTCAAAAACTAGGTCAGTAAGTCTAAAATTATTAAAATCTTTTGACCTCTCTAGAGGCCATATTTTTCAATGGATCTTCATGAAAATTGATCTGAATGTTCACCTTGATGATATTTAGGTCAGTTTCGAAACTGGGTCACGTGCCATCAAAAACTAGGTCAGTAGGTCTTGAATAATAGAAAAACCTTGTGACCTCTCTAGAGGCCATATTTTTCATGAGATCTTCATGAAAATTAGTGAGAATGTTCACCTTGATGATATCTAGGTAAAGTTCAAAACAGGGTCATGTACCTTCGAAAACTAGGTCAGTAGGTATAAAAATAGAAAAACCTTGTGACCTCTCTAGAGACCATATTTTTCAATGGATCTTCATGAAAATTGGTCAGAATTTTTATCTTGATAATATCTAGGTCAAGTTAAAAACTGGGTCACATGAGCTCAAAAACTAGGTCACTATGTCAAATAATAGAAAAATCGACGTCATACTCAAAACTGGGTCATGTGGGAAGAGGTGAGCGATTCAGGACCATCATGGTCCTCTTGTTTATAATGAACTTGCCCATTTTTCAATTTGGACAGTACCATTAACTGTTAAAAGAGGTGCATACCAAAAAGATACTGACTGAATGGCAAACAGTGCAGGTCATATTCAGACTGCACGTATGTGCAGGCTGATCATGATTTGCACTTGTCACAAAGGCAGAATCAATTGTGTCCAGCATGGCAAGGGTTAAAGGCATATGGCTTTGGAACTTGTTTTGTCATTTCTAGGTCCCATAACTCTGACATGTATTTTGGCCAAATTATGCCCCCTTTAGGACTTGGAAAATCCTGGTTAAAGTTTTGCATGCAAGTAACTATCTCCAAAACAATGCAGATATTGAATTGAAACTTCACATGCGTTCTGGGTTATAAAACTAGGTGATAACATCAAGTCCCATAACTCTGACATGCGTTTTGGCCAAATAATGCCTCCGTTTGGAAAATCCTGGTTGAAGTTTTGTATACAAGTACATACAGCTATTATTTAAAGGCATATAGCTTTGAAACTTATTTTTAGCTTTTGTGACCGCTCAGTGTCCGTCGTCAGTCGTCCGTCCGTCAACATTTTCTAAAAAAATCTTCTTCTTGAAAACCACTGGGCAGAATTACACCAAACTTCACAGGAATGACCCTTGGGTGGTCCCCTTTCAAAATTGTTCAAATAATTGAATTCCAAGGAATTTTCCAAAAGGAAAAACTTTAAAAATCTTCTAATCCAAAACCACAAGGCATAGAGCCTTGATATTTGGCATGTGACATAATCTAATGGTCCTCCATGAAGATTGTTCAAATTATGCCCTTAGGACGAAAAGAGGCCCGCCCCATGGTCACAAGTTTAACATAGACTTACATAGGAAAAAACTTTAAAAATCTTCTTGTCTAAAACCACAGGACCTAGGCCTTTGATATTTGGTATGTAGCATTGCCTTGTAGTCCTCTACCAAAATTGTTCAAATTATAACCCTGGGGTGAAAAGAGGCCCTGCCACGGGGGGTCTCAAGTTTTACATAGACTTATATAGGAAAAAACTTTAAAAATCTTCTTGCCTGAAACTGCAAGGCTTAGGCTTTTGATATTACGTATGTTGCATTGCCTTGTGGTCCTCTACCTAAATTGTTCAAACTATGCCCCTGGGGTGAAAAGAGGCCCTGCCCTGGGGTCCCAAATATAACATAGACTTTATAGGGGGAAATAAATCTTCTTGTCTGAAAGTTCAAAGCCTAGGCCTTTGATATTTGGTATGTAACATTGCCTAGTGGATCTCTAACAAGATTGTTCAAATTATGCACCTGGTGTGAAAAATGGCCCCACCCTGGGTCATCTGTTGTTATTACGTGTAACCGTTTAACGCCCGATATTACGAAAATTGATCCAACATGTCAGTATCGTATAAACGCCCCATCATCCTTCACGATGACATATTAACCATACGATCGTATAATCTGTGTAAAGTCGGTGAGTGATGACCGTGATCAATACTGGCATAGCCAGATAAGGGTTACTGCTGTAGTATCAGTCTTACACACGTATTATTGTGCATGCCTGTGACCTGTTAAAATTGTGCTAATAAGTTTTTTTTTTTTATTCATTGTATTGTTATGGATGTATTATCGGGATAATTGTGTTGACATTTTGAAGTAAGTTTTTTTCCGCAAAAACTGGGGGCGTTAGAGGAGGCGTAATACGGTAAACGGTATATGGATAATACTCGAATTCAGATATATTCCTACATGTTTAATATAATACTGACACCAAGCGATAAGGGTCACTGACTGTGACCTTGACTACGGCTATTCTTGTTTAGTCGCCTTGAATTGATGACATGTACATTTTGCACACTGATCTTAAAACTGACTTTCAGTGACTGAATGTGACCTACTTTCTAATATTTTAGCATCAGTTTGCCATTTTAAACATGTGGCTCATATTACTCAGGTTAGCGATTCAGGGTCATCATGACCCTCTTGTTTCTTTTTCTAGATCAATATTTAACCTCACAGGATCAAGTCCCGTAGCTCTGAAATTTAATTTAGCCAAATTATGCCCACCTTTTGAACTTGGAAAATTCTGGTTAAAGTTTTGCATACAAGTTACTATCTCAAACACAAATGGAAATATTGAATGAAACTTTTCTTTAGGTTTATAAAACTAGGTCATAGCATCAAGTCCCATAACTCTGACATGTATTTTGCAAAATTATGTCCCCTTTTGAAATTCTGGTTAAAGTTTTGCATGCAAGTTACTGTCTCCAAAACTAATGCAGGTACTGGATTGAAACTCCATAGATATATTAACATTTAGGGTAATATTCCTGCTTCTTGGACAACAATTCGAATAGTTGAGCATTGGCTGTCTTACAGACAGCTGTTGTTGATTTTGAGGTCAATGGATCAAAGATTTAGGCTACATTAATTGTTTGTACAGAAATTATTTCGGCTCAATATTTTGAGAAGGTCCTACTTTCCTCAAATTTAGCAAGCACATTGATCATGCATAGTGGATGATTCCTGTTGATTTTAGAGTAATAGGGCCAAAGGTCAAAGTAACCGTTACTGTTAGTACAAAAATGTCTTTGCTCACTATCTTGTAGATCTGAAAATGAGGCATGCATATTGCCCATTGGCAATGAAAGACCCCTATTGACTTTCAGGTCAGTGAGTCAAAGGTTAAGAATATATCTAAAACTGTTCCAGTTCAATATTTAGAGAATGACTTGACCTACGACACTCTCTGAATGAGACCTATTGATTATGAAGTCAGTGGGTATTAAGATCACAGTGGCTGTTAGTTAGAAAAGAACATTCACAATAGACCTCTCTTAATTTTGAAGTTTCTTAGTGTTCACTGTCATACAGAGGGATGTAGTATGTGATGATGTTGGTCATCTATTCATCAGCTTCTGCTCAATAACTTTGACTAGTCATCCTCATACTAAAGCAGTGTTTTTTTAGCACCTGAGGTTTTCGTTTGGATTTCTCTCAGCCATGCTAG
This sequence comes from Mercenaria mercenaria, assembly GCF_021730395.1. Classification (NCBI taxonomy): domain Eukaryota; kingdom Metazoa; phylum Mollusca; class Bivalvia; order Venerida; family Veneridae; genus Mercenaria; species Mercenaria mercenaria. The sequence continues at coordinate 19,991,546 of NC_069367.1, read as the reverse complement.
TTATTGCTCTTACCAATATACATAAAGGGCCTTTGGATCTCATAAAATTGACGTAGAATTATGAAACTTAATAGGGTTGTTATATAGCATGCCAAATTGTGCACCTGTGGTTTTGTTTGGGAACCACAGTTATGACCTTGACTTAGTACTAAATATGCATTAAGGGTTTCAATATTTGTGTCTGCATATCACAAAAAGTATTTGATCTAGAGTCATGAAACCATATTGGAATATTATTCAGCATTTGAAGTTTTGTTTGGGATTTCACTCCACAAGACCAGAGTTATGGCCCTTGACTTAGTCAAACATATACAGTAAGGGCTTGAAAGTTTATTTCACACACATCTCAAAAAGTATTTTACTAGGAGCCATGAAACTTTATAGAAATGTTATTCGGCATTGGGATGTTTTGTTTTATCCATACACCCCCACCCCTGATGACTTGCACCCCTAACCCAAGGAAGTATGAAACTTAGTCTTACATTTTCAACAAGAATCATATAAACACACAATGATAGACAGTGGCCCCCACCGTGTCCATTGGACATCCATATTGTTAATTTAATGATATGTATTTATGTAATATACATCATCAATATGATGTGTGCATGCACATAGTGTCTGTTCTTTCATGTCAGATTAATTTAGAGTTATGCCCCTTTTTATTGGACTTTACAGTATTACAACTTCATTTGTACATTGTGTTCTCAACTCCTACAGTTTCAGTAAAATAGACAAGTAGGTGCAGCATGTTTAGTTTAGTTTACTGGTTAATTATTCAAAAGAATTAATAGTTAACTGGTTTAATAGTTAACTGATTGTTAAAGTTAACTGAATGTTGACATCCCTAATTGAAACAAAATGTTTTGCTTAGCACCTTTCGCTATTGAGCATTGACATACATGAGTGCATCAAACAGTTCTTGAACTCCTTGAAAATGTAGGTATCTGTTATGCAACTCGTTCTCATTTTTTTCACTGAAAATGTTTTTTTTACATCTTGTTAAAGTTTGTATTTTGTGTTAGTTCTTTCTCATTGAAACTTACTGGCAACATTCTTACTTTCTGCAAAGAATAAGGTCCACCCACTTATTTCAATACCAAAAAGGCAGATATACACATGACAGGGTTAGAAGTTCAGTCCAGGGGCATTTGTTCTCAGTGACAATTTGATATGAAGTTACTCATCCTCCACCTCTGATTTATGTGGAGAAGTTGGTAGTTACTTGCAGAGAATAGGTTGGTACATCCTCAGTTTGTGTTATACAGAAAGTTAAAAAAATCATATAAACAATATTGGTGCAATGATATCAAGGTGGGCCCTTTCCAAGAGACTGCAAGTCTGATCTGGCACCATTCACACAAAAAGAACAAAATACGGCAAAATATGTGGTTCATGGATTTGCAAGAAATTCCATAGTGGTTTGTACTTGCCTAAAGCACAATAAATAATGTTTAATCTTTAATGTTTTGAAAGAAGTGTGTGTGTCATTTAAGAGTTTCTCCTTTTATTCCCTTGCTGGAATAAGTAGTTTTTAAAGCTTAAATGGTTAAATAGGAATGGTAATTTTCTTGTTTATTTCTGACTAGGCTGCTACATGGGAAGGTACATATGATCCGGATACTGAGAGGAAGAAGGTAAGAAACCTGTCTGTGGGACATGGGGGATAAATGAAGTAGTTACTTTAGGGTTTTAGAGAGGAGACTGCTATTTGAATCACCTTTTATCTGATACATGTATGTGGGATGTTTTTGGCGGAGTGGTTAAGGACACTGTTTGGCTATAGATTTAAAATACTATGTGGAATGTAGAATTCTTTGTTGAGGCAAAAGTCAATGGCTCAACACTGATGGCTGCCCCTGTTATTAATAACAGCAAGAGGGACACTTTAGGTCTTCCTGTACAATAAAAGCCAGAAAGTTTTACCTAAATTGCTTTTGTGTGACTGTTAACAGAAAGTAGCAAAGTACTTGTTTGTTATTTTATCAAAGAATTAAATAATAGAAACTGTATTTATATCTTATTTCTTATTTTGTTAGAGGTTGTAATTTAATTTAGTATAAAATTACTATGCAACATGATGTCTTGTGATAATTGTGTACTATTTTTTCAATTTCAGCAAATGTTAAAGGAAGACATCAAACCCCTGATGGCATACCCATTTGTTTACCTCGCAACGTCTCTGTTTCCATTAATCAACAGGTAATTTCTTTAACAAAGAAAGTTTCACAATCCTTTTGTAGAGAATTGTAATTAATTAAACTCGTATTTCTGTAGGATAGTATATTTATAGATTATGTCTTCTTGTTTCTGTATGTAATGAAATGAAGTTTATGCAGGTAGACAGTTGAAAGTATAATGGTTTTGATTTCAGGATACAGAATGCAGTGAACAGTGGCCACCCAGTGTTTGCCCTTGTCCTTCTTGCTTCAATTTCATCACCTTCACAAGGTAACAATTTTATGCTGGATGCAGTCAGAAACTTCCATTTGTGTTGAATTTTGAATTTTGTTTTCTGTTATTCTTAGTTGGCTGAAAACATTTCAGCACTGAATAGTAATTGAATATGATAAGGTATGTGGACAGTAGCGGTGTTAATGGTAAGTTTTAGGAAACTAGAAATATCATATCACTATCAACTTTCAACAGCTTGTATTATAATGTTGTAAACAGTACAATATTGTATATCCGTGTACCCATACACAATACACAAAAAGTGTTTTAGTTTGATGGTAATAATGTGAATGGTTGGTGAAATGCCATCAGGTACATGACAATATATTTTGAGATTATGAGCAAAAACTACTTTTATTAAACCTCTGTTATTCATGAACAATGGGGTATGTCCTTTTTCAGGTGGGCGGTATTGGGTAGGTTCTGCTCAATAACTTTAGTTTGGGTGGAGATGTTGAAATGAAACTTGGCCTATAGTTTGTTTATAGTAAAATCGATGTTTGCTTTGCATATGGGTTCAGTGTAGTAAAGGTTTCTGGGTTTCAAGGTTTCAAACAGTTTCTGCTCAATAACTTGAGTTTTATTGATGTTTCGAAATTGAATTTGGCCTATAGATAATTTATAGAAAAACCAAGATTTGGATTTTATATGTGGTTACTAGGATTAGGTTCAAGGTCAACTTAATTAATCTATATACTCTGATAATTCCGCAATTGTGCTGTTGGTCTATTGTATCTTTTGTAATGATGAATGAAATGACGGGTAGCAGGTAAAATCCTAGTCCAGACCTTATTTTTTGTTGTGATAAACTGATTTTGAATTGCTCATCGATCAATAGTCAAATCTTTTCCCAGTTGTCTGAAGGAAAGTAATTCAGTTACTGTATAATATATTTGAGAAAGTATTTAACATTTGTAGTTATTGCAGTGTAGTTACTGCTGCAGTGTCTGGAAATTACTCTTACATGTTATCTGCTTTGTGTGATATTTTCAGGTGCTATCAATGCTGTTGTGTTTGGTTTAGATAGAGAAACATTTCGCAGGCTAACACCTTCACAGATAAAGGTAAGTCAGTAAGATAAGGGAGCTAACCCTACTCTGTCACAGATAGGCAGATTGCCCCTATCAGTGGCCGCCAGAGCTAAAAATAAAAGAAAACACCTTTAAACAACTTCTTCTCATGAACCATGAAATGGATCTTCATCAAACTTGTTCTGTAGCATCATTGTAAGGTCCACTCCAAAATTTGTGTCAAGTGGTAATATTTAACCTTTCATGAACTGCTTGATGGATCTTTATCAAACTTGGTCTGTAGCATCATTGTAAGGTCCTCTCCAAAAATCTTTCAAACGGTTCTGCTTAGTCCCTTTTAGGGGACACCAGAGCTAAAAATAGGAAATAAATCTTGAATTTTGTTCTAACGGTAACACATTCTTGGGCTGTCACAGAAAAATGTGTATATAAAAACTTTATAAATTTTTATTTTGATGAACTTTTTAAATGATGTTCATCAAACTAGGTCAGAAGCAGGGTCAGATGATAAAAGTTCTCTTCAGGTGAGCGACTGAGGCCAGTTTAGGCCTCTTGTTTTAGATCTGTCAATAGCTACAGTTTAGATTCATTGTCCAGTGTAGGAAACATTATTTTATATGTATCCATGCTTGGATTATCAATATTCTGTGTAAAAAACATTATTTTAGATATATCCGTGCGTGGATTATCAATGTTCTGTGACATTGAAACATTATGTCAGATCTGCCATAGCTTGAATTATCAGTGTCCAGTATAGGAACATTATTTTAGATTTATCAATGGCTTTTGCTTTGATTGTCAATGTCTTGTGAATAAAAAAGCTAAGGATTGTCTTATACGTTTTAGCTCACCTGTCACATAGTGACAAGGTGAGATTTTGTGATCACCCTTCGTCCGTCGTCAGTCTGTGCGTCAACAATTTCTTGTCTGCACGATAGTGGTTTCATTTATGATTTTATTTTAACCAAACTTGCACACAACTTGTATCACCATAAGATCTCGGTTCCTTCCTTGAACTGGCCAGATCCGATTATGGGTTCCAGAGTTATGGCCCCTGAAAGGGCCAAAATTAGCTATTTTGACCTTGTCTGCACAATAGCAGCTTTATTTATGATTCGATTTTTACCAAACTGGCGCACAACTTGTATCACCATAAGATCTTGGTTCCTTTCTTGAACTGGCCAGATTCCATTATGGGTTCCAGAGTTATGGCCCCTGAGAGGGCCAAAATTAGCTATTTTGACCTTGTCTGCACAATAGCAGCTTCATTTATGATTTTATTTTAACCAAACTTGCACACAACTTGTATCACCGTAAGATCTTGGTTCCTTTTTTGAACTGGCCAGATTCCATTATGGGTTCCAGAGTTATGGCCCCTGAAAGGGCCAGAATTAGCTATTTTGACCTTGTCTGCACAATAGTAGCTTCATTTATGATTTGAATTTAATCAAAGTTGCACAAAACTTGTGTCACCATAAGATCTCGGTTCCTTTGTTGAACCAGCCAGATCTCTTAATGGGTTCCAGAGTTATGGCCCCTGAAAGGGCCAAAATTAGCTATTTTGACCTTGTCTGCACAATAGCAGCTTCATTTATGAATTGATTTTAACCAAACTTGCACACAACTTGTATCACCACAAGATCTCGGTCCCTTTCTTGAACTGGCCAGATTCCATCATGGGTTCCAGAGTTATGGCCCCTTAAAGGTCCAAAATTTGCTATTTTGGCTATTGCAGCCATATAGAGACTTCATTTATGATTTGATTTGATACAAACTTCCAAAATATCTTCAACAACAGTAAATCTTGGATTCCATGACAAATCAGATCCAATCGTAGGTTCCAGAGTTATTTTATATCTGATTACCTCCTCTGATTGTAATCAAAATGGATTTATATCAGTAAGTACTTATATAGTACTTACTTGAAATTTCATTATTGTCATTAGTTGGACTGAGACAATCAGGGTAGATAACTATGGATTGATTCTATGTCAAATTACCTCCCTTTATATCAAACTAAAATGGGTATATCTCCATAACTAATGAAGATACTGATCTGAAATTTCATTTATGTCAACAGATTTATTTGGCAGATCCTTCTTTTGTTCACTTACAATAATTTTTATGCCCCCGGCATCTACTGATGCGGGAGGCATATTGTGGTCGTCCTGTCCATCCGTTCGTCCGTTCGTTTTATCCTCCGTCCGTACGAGGTTAACCAAATGGGACCGTTTCGTCTAGCATCAATACCCCTTACTGGAATGACTTGATACTAATGCAGATGTAACCTGTGACCATTCCTCATCTTCAGACATCACCTGACCTCAGTTTGACCTTGACCTTGAACATGACCTCATTTTGGACTTAGGTTGCTTTGTATCGACAAGGATGCCACCGGAAGCATCAAGCGTTTATTGAACGCAGCTTCTTGTTTTAATTACTTCCCTTTTACGTCACTATAAATAGCTTATTTTTAGTAACTGTTTTACTATTGGCCGTAGGGAAAAACCCAGGCCACTTTTTTGTGGTACATCATGGATGGTACCTCCAATTTTCAGGTGTATTTTGACATATCTGTACCTTGTAAGAATTTTTTATTCTTTTTGGTTAAATTTCTTCCCTTTGTTGTTTCTGTACTTTGGACTTAGATATTTTTTTTCTGAGGACCTTCTTGGTCCTCAAGTGCAATGATAACAGGTGAGCGATATAGGGCCATTATGGCCCTCTTGTTCTGATAATATATTGTATAGATGTTTGTTTTCGGTCAGGTATATATGTACCTTAAATTTATTTTGTGTTGTGGCCTTTTGTCATGTTGCATGTTTGCATCAATCATATTGAATAGAGAAACATAACTTAAGCACATAGTATTCTTGCTAAGATTGACAGTTATAGCTTGTATTATCTATTACTCCATTACCATAATATATCCAACACACACACCTTGCCAACTGGCTTAGTCATCCCTTAACTGTATACAGAATGACTATAACCCCCATAACTTTGTAGTAAATTGTAGAGTGTAAATCACTGTACAAATAGAGCATACATTTATAAATCAGTTTATTCAGTTTAACCCAACTTTACTCAAGAAGAAAATATTTGTCATTTGCAGTGTAATAACATACTGTCAGGATTTCAGAAATCTGTAAATTCATTGGTAGCCCTTTGGGTTTATTTACTAAGTGCTTGTTTTTCTGAAACCCTGATACTAATACTTTAAATCTTTTGTTAATGGCTGAACATATGTCCTAGCTTCAAAAATCTTAAGTAGACCGTTCGTTATCTGCTGTATTGATACAAATGAATAATCTGATAAGTTTGCTCATTCGCACGCAGAAATACTTTTCCCTCACAGCTGTTAATACCTTGCACCTGTGTCATCAGTACTTATGCTTACTTCAACATAGAAATGTTTATCACTTCTTTCGTTGAGTTGAAGAGGTACAATGTAAGATGCATTTTACTCATTTAGAACTGATAGAGGCTTTACCAGATACTCTTTCTAGTTCACCTGAGCTAAAGGCTCAAGATGAGCCTTAATTTGTGACCGCTCTATGTCCATTGTCAGTCGTGTGTTGTTCGTTCGTCAACGTGGCCCCCTTTCAAAATTATTCAGAAGAATTGAATTCCACAGAGAACTCTGGTTGCCATAGCAACCGAAAGGAAAAACTTAAGAAAATATTCTTGTCCACAACCACAAGGCGTAGAGCCTCGATATTTTGCATTTGGCATCATCTAATGGTCTCTTTAATGATTGTTCAAATTATGCCCCTGGGGTGAAAAGAGGCCCTGCCCTGGGGGTCAAAAGTTTAACATAGACTTGTATAGGAAAAAACTTTTAAAACCTTCTTAATATTTTAGCATCTGTTTGACATTTGAAACATGTAGCTCATATTCTTCAGGTGAGCGATCCAGGGTCATCATGACCCTCTCATTTTTCTTACTCTTAGTATTAAACATTTCTGTTGTTTTTAGCTCACTTGTCACATAGTGACAAGGTGAGCTTTTGTGATCGCACTTCGTCCGTCGTCCGTCCGTCCTTTCACAATTTCTTGTGAACATGATAGAGACTACAATTTGCAATCAATTTTAATCAAACTTGCACACAACTTGTATTGGCATAATATCTCGGTTCCTTTCAAAAACTGGCCAGATCCCATCATGGGTTCCAGAGTTATGGCCCTTTAAAGGGCCAAAATTTACTATTTTTGGCTTGTGAACACGATAGAGACCACATTATGCAATCAACTTTAATCAAACTTGCACACAAATTGTATTGGCATGATATCTCGGTTCCTTTCGAAAACAGGCCAGATCCCATCATGAGTTCCTGAGTTATGGGCCCTTAAAGGGCCAAAATTTGCTATTTTAAGCTTGTGAACACGATAGAGACCACATTTTGCAATCAGCTATAATCAAACTTGCACACAAGTTGTATTGGCATAATATCTCAATTCCTTTCGAAAACTGGCCAGATCCCATCATGAGTTCCAGAGTTATGGCCCCTTAAAGGGCCAAAATGTATTAATTTTGGCTTGTGCACACGATAGAGACCACATTTTGCAATCAACTTTAATCAAACTTGCACACAAATTGTATTGGCATAATATCTCAGGTCCTTTCGAAAACTGGCCAGATCCCATCATGAGTTCCAGAGTTATGGCCCCTTAAAGGGCCAAAATGTATTATTTTTGGCTTGTGAACACGATAGAGACCACATTTTGCTATCAACTTGAATCAAACTTGCACACAAGTTGTATTGGCATAATATCTTGGTTCCTTTCGAAAAGTCATGGGTTCCAGAGTTATGGCCCCTTAATGGGCCAAAATTTACTATTTTTGGCTTGTGAACATGATAGAGACCACATTTTGCAATCAACTTTAATCAAACTTGCACACAAGTTGTATTGGCATAATATCTTGGTTCCTTTCGAAAACAGGAAAGTCATGGGTTCCAGAGTTATGGCCCCTTAAAGGGCCAAAATTTGCTATTTTTAGCTTGTGAACACGATAGAGACCACGTTTTGCAATCAGCTTTAATCAAACTTGCACACAACTTGTATTGGCATAATATCTCAGTTCCTTTCGAAAACTGGCCAGATCCCATCATGAGTTCCACAGTAATGGCCCCTTAAAGGGCCAAAATTTATTTTTGGCTTGTGAACACGATAGAGACCCATTTTGCAATCAACTTTAATCAAACTTGCACACAAGTTGTAGTGGCATAATGTCTGGGATCCTTTTGAAAACATGATCTTATCATAAAGAGCAGTGGTACCCAGGTGAGCGATATAGGGCCATCATGGCCCTCTTGTTCAAGTTAACTGCTTCTCTTTATTCAAAACTAAGTTTGTCTGTGGTGTTGGTGTGGTATACTTGCTTCCAGTAACATTACTAACATTGCAAAATTGTAGATGGCCTGGTCGCGTCACATTAACAGTAAAGTTGTACATGAGTTTCCAATACCACTTGCAACAACTGACATGCATCTACTTGACTCAGAGCAGCACATGCCTCTTTTGAGATGATCACAGTCATCTAAGTGCTTGATTTGTCAGCAGACGGTAGGAACCAATTGTCATTTTCAGATTAAGCTTTACAACTAAAATATTTTATTATACCACATTTATCTAGCCCCATTTTCATGATTAACACATTTTAAAGTGTTTAACATACACACTTATACACAAGCAAAGCCACTAAAGGGCTGTTCCAGTGCAGATACAGTCTGAGAGTGATCTGACCAGAGATACAGAGCAGCTGAATGCCTCCAAAACATTTGCAACCAATTATTCAGACATTCTCCATAATACAAAAAAGTACTAAATAAAATTAGATGGATTCGAACTTTGAACCATCTAACATCAGTATATAGATTACCGGTATATAAAGTAAAATTGATGTAAATCATGCTAGTGGCTACCTGTGCCAGAAAGCTGCATAATTATATTAGCATCAAAAAGCTTTATTAAACTCTATTTCTTCAGCTTGTTTTTGTTTTTAGCTGGTAGTTTTGCTACATATAAAAGTTGCATGTTGATGCATGAAAATGGTTTTCTACTGTTTGATTCTTTAATAGGATTATTTAAGTTAGACCCCTATGTGCATTTTTATGTTCCTCAAAATTAAGATTTGTCCTTGCCTGCCTGTCTGTCCGAGCCCATACTTGCATACTTAGGTGGCTAAAAGAACAATAGAGAGAACAAAAAGAGTAGCCACATAAATACCCGTATGTAGGAATATACAGATGTCCATCCATCCGTCCCTTTGAAGTCTGTCCTGCACATCCCAAAAATTGTTTGACCTACATTCATCAAACATCATAGGATTGTTATTCAGCATGTGAAGTTTTTCACCTTTTGTGGTTTTGGATTTCACTCAGCCACACCAGAGTTATTGCCCATGACATAGTCAAAAATATGCATCAAGGACCTATAAGTTTTTGTCACGTGTATCTAAAAAAAGTATTTGACCTGGAGTCATTTTTATATGGGATTTACTTGGTCTCCCAATTCTTTCACATACTCTCCTAACCCTCCCCTACCCCCTCTGAAAAAATATATATGTACTTTTTCAGTTTCTTTTATTTTATCTTGTGCTCCTTGATATTTTGACTCCATGATATCCGTGACTCTCATCCCACCAATTTACCCCTAACATGCCCTAACCCTAATGGGGGCACCATTGTCCTTTAATGGACTTGCATCTAGTTATATTTGTTATGCAACATATTTCTTACACATATTAAAGTTCCATTACATTTTCCCAGTATGTTATGCAATCAGCTAATATAGAACCTGAAAGAAATGAAATTTATTACTATTATTGATGTTGCTATTGGTTGTATGAAGTCTAAGACTTATGTAGAACTTGTGATATATGTACAATATTGAATATTCTTGCCATTACCCTATGTTCCTTTTTACAAGGCAAACTTTTGTTGAGTTTCCTGACGCCAAGCAGACACCTGCATTACAGTGTTTCAGTGATTATATTTGAATAAATGTTTCTTTGAAATCATTCTGCTAATTCTTTGAATTCCACACTTGCAAATTTTGTGATTCCTAGCACAGCATAGTTACTCAGTTTTGTCATTCTATGATTCTGTGAGTTTTGTCATTCTGTGATTCCTAGCACAGCATAGTTTCTCAGTTTTGTCATTCTTTATTCCTAGCACAGCATAGATACTCAGTTTTGTCATTCTGTGATTCCGCACTTGCAAAATTTGTGATTCCTAGCACAGCATAGTTACTCAGTTTTGTCATTCTTTGATTCCTGGCACAGCATAGTTACTCAGTTTTGTCATTCTGTGATTCCTAGCACAGCATAGTTACTGTTTCGTCATTCTGTGATTCCTAGCACAGCATAGTTACTCAGTTTTGTCATTCTGTGATTCCTAGCACAGCATAGTTTCTCAGGTTTGTCATTCTGTGATTCCTAGCACAGCAGAGTTTCTCAGGTTTGTCATTCTGTGATTCCTCAGCTACAGCTTCTAGAGTTTCTCAGGTTTGTCTATTCCTGGGATTCAGTTTCCTGATTCAGCACAGCATAGTTACTCAGTTTTGTCATTCTGTGATTCCTAGGTCAGCATAGTTACTCAGTTTTGTCATTCTGTGATTCCTAGCACAGCATAGTTACTCAGTTTTGTCATTCTGTGATTCCTAGCACAGCATAGTTACTCAGTTTTGTCATTCTGTGATTCCTAGCACATTACTCAGGTTTGTCATTCAGTAATTCCTAGCACAGCATAGTTACTCAGTTTTGTCATTCTGTGATTCCTACTAGCACAGCATAGTTTCTCAGGTTTGTCATTCTGTGATTCCTAGCACAGCATAGTTTCTCAGGTTTGTCATTCTGTGATTCCTAGCACAGCATAGTTACTCAGTTTTGTCATTCTGTGATTCCTAGCACAGCATAGTTACTCAGTTTTGTCATTCTGTGATTCCTAGCACAGCATAGTTACTCAGTTTTGTGATTCCTAGCACAGCATAGTTACTCAGTTTTGTCATTCTGTGATTCCTAGCACAACATAGTTACTCAGTTTTGTCATTCTGTGAATCCCTACTTGCAAAATTTGTGATTCCTAGCACAGCATAGTTACTCAGTTTTGTCATTCTGTGAATCCTAGCACAGCATAGTTACTCAGTTTTGTCATTCTGTGATTCCTAGCACAGCATAGTTACTCAGTTTTGTCATTCTGTGATTCCTAGCACAGCAAAGTTACTCAGTTTTGTCATTCTGTGATTCCTAGCACAGCAAAGTTACTCAGTTTTGTCATTCTGTGATTCCTAGCACAGCAAAGTTACTCAGTTTTGTCATTCTGTGATTCCTACTAGCACAGCATAGTTACTCAGTTTTGTCAGTGGTATGAGATTACATTCTGAAAACAACTTATTTTACTACATCATTTTGTTTTTAGGTTCATTGTTTTGCTGATGTCGGTCTGTCTGTCTTTCGGTTGGTCTGTTCATAGACAAGTCGGTTTCCGGTTGATAGCTCGAATGCTTTGGCCTAGGATCACGAATCTTGAAAGGGAGGTTGATCATGACCAGCAGATGACCCCTATTGATTTTGAGATCAGTAGGTCAAAAGTCAAGGTCACAGTGACCCAGAACAGTAGAACTTTTTCTGCCAAGTAAATAGAGAATGCTTTGGTTTAAGATCACATTTGATAGGGAGGTCACTTATGACTGGTAAATGACCCATAATTATTGATTTGAGGTCAGTATGTCAAACGTCCAGTGCACGGTGACCAAATAATTCCTGTTCCTTGTGCAGTTACTGAATTCATCAAGTGGGGTATTTCGTGTAGTACCAGCTCTTGTTTAGAATTACTTTTATGCTTTCATATAGACATTACACAGTCAGTAGCTGGTTGTATTAGATTAGTAGACAAGTGTTAGAATGAAACTGAGTGTTTAGTTTTAGTGAGCCTTCTAATTTTTAGTCACATATCTATAGTTATGTAACATTACCTGATTCTGGTCATATGGTCATGTTACATGTACCATGCATTTTATGCCCCCCTTCGAAGAAGGAGGGGTATATTGTTTTACAGATGTCGGCCGGTCGGTCCATAGACCAATCGGTTTCTGGATGATAAAGTCAAGGTCACAGTGACCCTGAACAGTTAAAGTGTTTCTAGAGGATAACTTGAGAACGCTTGGGCCTAGGATCACGAAACTTAATAGGGAGGTTGGTCATGACCAGCAGATGACCCCTATGGATTTTGTGATCAGTAGGTCAAAGGTCAAGGTCACAGTGACCCGGAACAATTAAACCGTTTCTGGACTATGAATTGAAAAATAAAACAGATTACTGAATGCATCAAGGGGGGCATTTCGTGTTCTACGAGCTCTTGTCTAATGCAGTGTTGGAAAATTTGTAAACTGAGTAATGCCATGACTTTCAGAGAATCAGTAGTGTATAACAAGGTGAGAGTTCCAGTTAAGATTATTAATTCCTACTATCACAATTTTTGAATTTCAACCAGTTTTACATGAAAATGAAAAATTTATATGCAAGTCTACTGGCTTGAAAGAGCTGTGAACTTATTATACCAGTAGAGTGATGCTTTGTTAGGTAGTACCTGTTCAAATTGGGTAAAAGCAGATTGTGATACATTTGATGTACCTAACTGAATATGGTATGATTTATTTATAGATGACACTACAGAACAGATTCAGTCGTAAGGCAGTGATTCATGAGTTCCCAGAAGAGAGAAGTGGAATGGATACAGAATATTGACGGTTACTGAGCCGTCCCCACGAGGATAGTGATAGTGACCTGTAGGTCACCAGTCCACACCGGGACCAGTTTATATTTATAGTATAACCACATAGATTAACAGATCTAAACAATGTACAAAATAGTTTGTATGTTGCACCAATAACAGGACTGTAGTAGTACACCATTCAGAACTTATGAACCCAGTTTATTGTTGAACCATTCACAGATGGTTTTATTCATCAGTTGTTTATCAATTGTTAATATTTAACCTTTATCTCCCATGACAGTTCACCCTAAGTGAATATGATTCCTTTAAAAAAGCAGGTTGATTTTTTTGTGCTATTTCTCATTGTTCCATACATTTTATGAATGTTATTGCTAACAATATACATATGTTTTGGACACAATCCTCATTACGGAGGATATAGAGAGTAACAAATTAAATGATGTCCTTTGTAAGTTAAATGTGGTTATGTGAAATGGTACTATAAATGCTTATTTATTTGCCAATTGAGTGTCTGACATAAATCAAAGTGTATGTTCCATTCTTACATACTTATAACATAAATTTGAAAAATATACTTTGCCCTAGAAGTCATATAATTTAAGATGTACTGTATTATACTTGTTGAAGATTTCCATTAACAGCTAAATCAGCTGAAGTTCATTAAAAATGTGAGTTTGGAAAATATCATTACCTCCCTTTGCCTATATTGGTTGCACAATAAAATGGTTTAAAATCTTGCCTTTTGGTAATATTGTTGAAATATCTTGATCTTAGTTAAACACAAATATGAAAAAAGAAATTATATTGAAATAAAAAGAAATACTCAGCTCCTTAAATAACAGCATATTACAAAGGGATAATTACAACATTTTATGAAAATTAATCAAACATGTGTTAATCCTCTGTAATGGGTCTTTCCCTTCCTTAATTAAATCTCTACAATAAAAAACATCATAAAATGCTGCTTAAATTGGATTGACTACTTTTAAGTAACAGTTTATAACATTGTTCAATTCTTTTACATTTTGTTAAAGAGATTTATTTAAGGAATGAAAAGGCCGATTACAGAAACGTAGATCCTTATTATAAGTGTATTTTTATTGGCTTTTTTATTAATTTTGTAATTAATTGCCTTTCATATGGAAGTATTTGAAAAGCTGAGTATTTCTTTTGATTTCGGTATAATTTTTAGTTTGACCTGACAGTCTGAACAAGAAGGCAAGCTTTGAAACTGTTTGAATGTTCAGAATTGATTTATTTCCACTCTTGATTGGAGAGAGAGAGATTGGCAAGGGGAGGTAATAATGATTTTACAAACTTGCTTATTTAATGAATTTTGGCTAAACAAATGACATCTGCGTCGAAAGCCCAGTGGTAGAGTGTCCGCTTTGCGTGCTGGAGGTCGAGGCTGCGTCAATAGCCTAAGGGTAGAGCATCCGCTTCGAGTGCAGGAGGTCGAGGCCGCGTTGATAGCCTAGTGGTAGAGCGTCCGCTTAGAGTGCAGGAGGTCGAGGGTTCGATCCCCAGCCACATCATACCAAAGACATGGAAAAAATGGTACCTGTAGCTCCCTTGCTTGGTGCTCAGTATTAAAACGGAAACTGGCTTCTCTTCTCTCGTACCCTCATGGCGATGGGTTCCATCAGAAAAGAGGTGTCGAGAGTGATTAATATAAGTTGTAGAACTTGCTTCACAATCGACCTAAAATAAATTAGTATAAACTAAATAAATTGTCAATGCAAGTTTTTGATACATGCAATTTATTTGTTCTTGTATTCATATTCTTTAGGCAAAGCATGTTCATCAAATTTATACTTGTGCTGAAAATAAACACTTCCACAGAAAATTTAATATATAGTATTCAGTAAACATGGCTAAGTGTAAATAATAAAATATTCAAGTTTTATACAAATTGATTTTGTGATTAAAATAATTTGTTGATCAGCTAGAAGATGTAAACAATATTTAAACCATGCCAAGAAAACATACATGTAGTTTATTGGAAGCTTTCAGTAATACTACTATGTATATTCTGTTAAAGTAATTTGCATACAAACAGTGTAGTGCTTTCATTTTGTTGTATAGCAATATTTATTTGCAGTATATGCTTGTTGTTTTTGTTAGAATACTCACTTTAGTTTTGCTTACATGCTGTTTACTTTGTCCTCACATGTTGTTATCTTATTATCTACTTTGTCCAGTGTATAAAGGGAATGAAATCTCAGTTATTTCCCTTTTAGTATTTATGTCACTTCTGATCTGAAAGGATGTGAGCTGAAATACTGCTGGCTTGGTGTTGTTAAGCTTGTTATGTCAACCGTCATAATTACAGTTCCTTATCACAAAAACTAACCAATTTTTAATAAGGAAAACAGTGGGTGTTCTGTTTATCTCCAGTGTTTATTTGTTACACCAAGTGCCATGTGCTTCATCATATTGCTACTGTCAGAAAACCAGCTTCAGTGCATTTCAGCGAGCTGTTATGACAAATGTGCTTCAAGAAATGTTCTCTGTTATTTTTATAATTATTTATCACTAGAAGAAGAGAATATTATGAATATATGTGCAATATGTTTTGTTTGTTGAGTTAGTTTGGTGTATACATGTAGAAGTAGGAAGACGAGTGTACACATGGCCGGGTGTTTACGTGAAGATATAGACTTAACATTATTTTTTAGAAGTTAGAATTATATTTTTGGGGTGGCATCATGATAAAGCATTTTCTAGAATATATGAAAAATGTAAAATGTAAACATTCTCTACATTTACATGTTGGCTTTTTTTTTTAAATAAGGTTTAAAAATGGCTTCATGAAATGTTTTATATGATATATATAATAATTTACATTTACTGAGTGACTTGCCAGTAGGTAGTAAAAACTATCGCCCAGGTATGACTGAGGGAAAATAGTTTTGACTATTGATTGGTTTAACAGCCCAGTTTTTCCCAGTCAATTTGTTCTGGAGGAATGAAAAAACATTCAGTTATTTTTTCCCCATGAGAAAAACTGACAGTTACACTGGTAAGCCATTCAATAAGTGTTATATTACATGACATCAGAAATGTACTGTTTTTTTCTTCAAAGTTTGAATTTAGCCCTGCAAAGTGTAGTGTTGAATTTAGACTGGTCATATAGCTATTGATGGACAATTTATATAGAGAGTCATATAATAACATTTAATGTACTTGCGAGGTTTGAAGGACCAAAGTATGGAAATTGTTTGGGAAGTTCTGTTTCCAATAATGTTGTTAATGTAAATATAACAAGTGTTTGAATGCTCTTAGATATTTTGAAAAGTAAAAATTGTCTTTTGAATACATTTTGATATATAAAAGCTTCCACAAGTAAATACTATCTGCACTCGGCAAGCAGAAGTTATTGTGTAGGAAGTTTACAGTGACCTCAGTATTGATGTAAAATTGATCAGAATTGAGAAAAAAAAAAAGAATCACCTGAATAAGTGATTTATGTTATTACACGGGTTAAAAAGATTATTTTTACACATTTGTTTAAATGACATATTTCTTCATGAAGTATATTCAGGATACATTCCAGTTCTATTTTTTCTGTAAGAACATATTTATACAGTCTTAGTCATAAATGTTTTTCTGAAATATATCTTTAAATTTCTTTGGAATTTCTATTTACATGTATGTCTTAAATAAATGTATAAAATAAAGTTTTTATAATGTTTGTTTTGGCAGTGCAGTTAGACTTGCCAGATACAAGAAAGTTTATACTTCAATCATCTTAATTAGTCCCCTACTGGTGTAACACCGGAGGGGACTATAGAAATGCCCTCCATCCATCTGTCTGCCCCAGCTTACATTTGCATATTTAGGTGGCTATAGGAACAATAGTTGACTGTACTTTTTCTTTGATGTAAGTCATTCTGTAAGTTTTTATATGGCTATTTTTCTTTTACGTGGCTAAAAGAACAACAGAGAGAACAAAAGAGTATCCTTATAAATACCTATACATGTACATTGTATGTAGGCAGATCTAGATCCAGCAATTACTCAAAAACTATTCAAGCAAGGTTCATAAAACTTGTTATATATATAGAGGGCAATATGTAGATAACGTACATATATGATTTATGCTTGTAGGTTAAAGGTCAAGGTCACTATTGAAGGTCAGGTATAAACTGTTTCTGTTCCATAACTTTTATATAGTTTTTACATTGATGGATTATCTTAGTAGTATATACAAACATTCCCCATGACGAGACAATGTGTCAACATTTGATCTATGCTTGTCAGTTAAAGGTCATGGTCACCATTAAAGGTCAGGTGAAAATTAGTTTCTGCCCCATCAATTTTAATTGCATTGAAGGATTTTTTTTTATTACTAGACAGAACTGTTCCCTATGATTTGACTATTTGTTGCACATTTGACCAAAGGTTGTTGCTCAAAGGTCAAGGCCACCATTGAAGGTCAAGTAAAAATTTGTTTCTGCTCCATAAATTTTATGTGCATTGATGGATTATCTTAATACTGCACACAAATGTTTCCTATGATGAGACAATGTGTCGTATACGTGATCTTTGCTTGTAGGTCAAGGTCACAATCGAAATTTAAGTAAAGTTAGTTTTTGTTTCTTAGCTCCTAAATGCTTTTAAGCATTTTTAGTTTTAACGCTGCAGCCAACAACTACAAGGGATGAACACTAACAAAGTCTTATACCAGTAGGGGACTTTTGTTTTGCTATTGCAATACTTGGTCACTTGTTTATTCCTGTATAATCTTGAAAAAGCTTAAACAGATAAAACATCGTCAGTCAGTTATTTGTGCAGAAATATTGTTTATAGCTCATCTTTACAAAGTATATGGAAAGCTGTCCTACCAATCTGCTAGCATCTGTGTACTGAACCTAGTTAAAGTTTCTCTTGCACTTTCATTTGATCTCGTTATTACTTTGTAGATTAGCTTCAAACTTAAGGAGGTAGGTTACCTTGTTACCGGGGTAGTCAGATTAGTTGAACTGCAGCAATTTTTTGTATTTCATGTAATTTAATGTTTTAACTGCTACAATCTCAATTTTGTTTATCTCTGTCCTTTCAAGTACAATTTTTATCCAGGTTTGAAGTACATGACCTTCCAAAGGTATTTTATATTGAAAGAAGAAGAAAAAACGGCTATTTAACACTTTGCAGTGTATTTTGGTTTCATTGTTATCCGTAAAAGTCTGCATAATTGATCATTTTACTAGTATGCCCATTAGCTTTCAAATATAAGCTTAAAATATATATGTTGTGGGGCTCGTGTTTCCATGGTAATGCATTTTCTCTCATTTTTAAACAACCGTGTATGAAAACGAGTTTTTCGACGGATTCAGTGCCATTCTGTTAATGACCAACATGGAATACTTGGGTAATATTATTAGCAAAAGACCAATCACTTTACATGGTACCCTATTTTTCTTAAAGATTAAAGTAACCATGGCAACAGAGATGTTTAAAATACCTTATACCATGTTTTTTAACGTAATTTCTTATAAAAAATATTAAATAAAGTTATCTTTCTTGGTAATGTAGCTCTAAATCATCTTATTTCTAACGTAAAAAATATTTTCGTGTTTTTTGCGTTGATTTAAACAAATTTCACAGCTTAAAATACTTACAGCAGTACCCCTCGTCTGACATTTTTTGTGGAAAAATCGTTCTGCATGCTGCTATTAGTCACATGCATATTGTTGAAATGTAAATAAAAAGCTGAGGCAGCTCACAGTGTTAAATAAAAGCTATCAATTTTGCGTGGTAACTGACATGTAATGTCATAACGTCAATGACGTTATTTTAAGTCAACAATGTTTTGAAGCGTTTCTGTGGCAATTCATTCATTATTTCTGCATTATTCCATTGTCAAGGTCACAGTGACCAGGAACGGTTAAACAGTTTCCTGATAACTCAAGAATGCTTGGGCTTAGCATCATGACAGTTGATAGGGAGGTTGGTAGGTTGGTCATGACCAACAGATGACCCCAAATGATTTTGAGATCATTAGGTCAAAGGTCAAGGTCACAGTGACCCGGAACAGTTAAACGGTTTCTGGATGATAACTCAAGAATGCTGTAGCCTAGGATCATGAAAGTTGATAGAGAGGTTTGTCATGAGCAGATGATCACCCCTATTGATTTTTAGGTCAGTATGTCAAAGGTCAAGGTCACAGTGACCCGGAACAGTTAGACATTTTCCAGATAATAAGTCAAAAACGCTTGGGCCTAGGATCATGAAAATTAATAGGAACTTGACCATGATCAGCAGATGACCCCTATTGATTTGTAGGTCAATGGTCAAGGTCACAATGAACCAGAACAGTTAAACCAGTTCTGGATGATAACTCAAGAACCCTTGGGCCTAGGATCACAAAAGTTGATAGGGAGGTTAATCATGACCAGCAGATGACCCTTATTGATTTTGAGATCAGTAGGTCAAAGGTCAAGGTCACAGTTACCCAGAACAGTTGAACTGTTTCCTGACAATAACTTGAGAATGCTTGGGCCTAGGAACACAAAACTTGATAGGGATGTTGTTCATGATAAGCAGATGACCCCTGTTGATTTTGAGGTTATTAGGCAAAGGTCAAGGTCACATTGACCTAGAAAATGGTTTCCAAACGATAAGAACATTTGCACCTAGGAACAGGAAAGTTAATATGGAGGTTGGTCATGACTAGCAGATGACCCCTATTGATTTTGAGGTCAGTAGGCAAAAGGTCAAAGTTACAGTGGCCCGGAATAGTTAAACCGTTTCAGGATGTTAACTTGAGAATATTTGGGCTTGGGATCAGGAAACTTCATAGGGAAGTTGATCATGACCAGCAGACAACCTCTATTGATTTTGAGGTCAATAGATCAAAGGTCAAGGTCACATTGACCCAGAACAGTAGAACCTTTGTCTACAGTGACCAAATCATTTCTGTTCCTTGTGCAGTAACTGAATGTATCAAGGGGGGCATTTCATGTTCTACAAGCTCTTGTTACTAAATGATTTTGATTGAGACTTAGAACAATTCTTCAGCATTATCAACCTCATTATGAGACCCAAGGTCAGTAACTTTGGCACAATTTTTTTATGAATTTATCCCCTTTTTGTGTTTTTAGTGGTGGGGGCATATAGATTTGGTCTTGTCCATCCGTCCAAAAAAGTTTGTGACACACCTATCTCAAAATATATTTTATATCAATTGATGAAACCTTGCATGAGTGTTTATCATGATATGAACTTGCACACCTCCTATTTTTAGTCTGGCTCAACTCCCTATTGCTAGAGTTATGGTCCCTGAAATAGTCAAAAATGCACATTTTCACCTTGTGATGCGCCTAGCTAGAAAAGTATTTGATATAAAATGTTGAAAACTTGCATGAGTCTAATATCATGATATACCAGTAAACTTGTGCACCTCCTATTGAACTGCAGGTCTGATTTTATGGATCTTGTATGACCCTCTACCAAGAATGTTCAAATTATTTTGATTTGTGGTCGCCAGTGGGCGTGGTCACATCTTTCCTATATGTGTATATTGCAAACTTTAAAAATGTTCTTTTAAAAAGCAGCAGACCCAATTTTAAATTCATAATGTCAGAAATTGCTGGCCCTTTACAGAAAAGATACAAATATACTGTTTCATAATAATTTCACAGACATCTCACTTGCATAATTGTCTTCCAAAACTGTTGAAGCAAGCAGTGTATCTCGGGTGAGCAACCTAGGGCCATCGTGGCCCTCTTGTTTTAACTTTGATTTTAAATATAGAATATAGGTTGATGACGATGCGAAATAGTGCAGTGCCAAATAACTATTGAATCGGTAGTTTTTAAAAAAAAATCCATGTTTTATTTTATACAGCTGTAAAATAGGACGTATTATGGAAACAGCTGCAGGAGGAGGCCAATGGCTGTGACAGAGAGCAGCAGATGGTAACAATAAAAGTTGTCTGCTCTTTAAACTTGAGCAGTTCTTATACAATGTTCACCAAACTTGGTCAGTGTTTCTGGACACGATCGATACCCACCAGCTGGAGCATCCAATTCTCCTATAGATGTCCCTTGAATTACTCAAAACTGTGAAAATTGACTTGTGTTTGCATTCAAACCTTAAAAAATTCTTACTCGGTGTACGTTAAACTTGGGAATATTATCTTGACAAAGTTCGATAAAAAGTTGCTGGAGTTAATACCGTTGAACCTATGGTCAATTAGTGTGCACTCTATGTAGACCAAGTGCAATTTGTTGTGACCCAGGCATATATTGTTACAGTTCGGCTCTGGTTGTCTGACCTTTGTTATCGCGCAGTGTCCGTCGTCCGTGCTTGCGTCCGTCCGTAAACTTTTGCTTGTGACCACTCTAGAGGTCACATTTTTCATGGGATCTTTATGAAAGTTGGTCAGAATGTTCATCTTGATGATATCTAGGTCAAGTTCGAAACTGGGTCACGTGCCTTCAAAAACTAGGTCAGTAGGTCTAAAAATAGAAAAACCTTGTGACCTCTCTAGAGGCCATATATTTCACAAGATCTTCATGAAAATTGGTCAGAATGTTCACCTTGATGGTATCTAGGTCAAGTTCGAAACTGGGTCATGTGCCATCAAAAGCTAGGTCAGTAGGTCTAAAAATAGAAAAACCTTGTGACCTCTCTAAAGGCCATATTTTTCATGGGATCTGTATGAAAGTTGGTCTGATTGTTCATCTTGATGATATCTAGGTCAATTTCGAAACTGGGTCACGTGCGGTCAAAAACTAGGTCAGTAGGTCTAAAAATAAAAAAAAAACCTTGTGACCTCTCTAGAGGCCATATTTTTCATGAGGTCTTCATGAAAATTAGTGAGAATGTTCACCTTGATGATATCTAGGTAAAGTTCAAAATGGGGTCACGTACCTTCGAAAACTAGGTCCATAGGTCAAATAATAGAAAAACCTTGTGACCTCTCTAGAGACCATATTTTCATGAAAATTGGTCAGAATTTTGATCTTGATAATATCTAGGTCAGGTTCAAAACTGGGTCACATGAGCTTAAAAACTAGGTTACTATGTCAAATAATAGAAAAAACGACGTCATACTCAAAACTGGGTCATGTGGAAAGAGATGAGCGATTCAGGACCATCATGGTCCTCTTGTTGTGTATAATAGATGATAATTATCCATCCAGATTTGTAATAGGAGAAAAGGACAATGAGTGCCTATATGAACTTTTACTAGCATAACAAATGTAGATTTTAATGATCTTCTTTTTATCTCCACCCCTCACTGAATCGCACTGTCCATCCGTCAGTGTTTCCGTGTGTGCCTGCGTCCGGTAAATTCTTGTCCGGGCTGTAATTCTTCCATGCATAAAAGGATTTTGAAATAATTTGGCATAAATGTTCACCATAATGAGACAACACGTCATGAACAAGATCCAGACCCCTAGCTCCAAGGTCAAGGTCAGACTTAGAGGTCAAATGTTAACATGATCTGTTTCGTGTCTGGTCCATAACTCTGTCATCCATGAAGGGATTTTGAAATAACTTGGCATAAAGACGACTTATCATGTGCAAGACCTAGACCCCAAGCTCCAAGATCAAGGTCACACTAAAATAGAAGTCAAATGTTAACAGGGTCTGTTTCATAATGAGATGAGGTGTCGTGCACAAGAGGCCCAGACCCCTAGCTTCAAGGTCAAGGCCACACTTAGAAGTCAAAGGTGTTTTTTGTCTTGTCCATAACTCTGCCATTTATCAAGGGATTTGAAAATAATTTGACACAAATGTTAACCATATTGAGGTGGTGTGTCACGCTTATGACCCGGGCCTCTTAGGTCAGGGTCACAAAATGATGTGTGATTTTTGCGCATACAACTGTAGTATTGTTGGGCATGCTTCGGGGGCATTTGTCACCAATAGTGACAGCTCTTGTTACATTGGTGTTTGAATGTCCTGAGCATAATATAATACCATGCACAAGATTTACTTTACAGGTACGAGTTGCCAAGAGAAGTACAGTATAAAAGAGGCATAGTACGTACAGCACCAGTAATTTTTAGCTCAGTTTCATGAAGTATATGTAGAGCTGTCATACTTGCCTGAGATTTAGTGTCAACAGTCGTGCCCATGTCCAGATTTCAGGCACAAAGTTAGATGCTCTGTCACTATCTCTTTTATTAGCTCACCAGCACGCTCAGGGTGAGCTATTGTGATCGCTCACAGTCTGGCGTCTGTCTGTCGTACGTCCGTCCGTCCATCTGTTGTCTGTCCACACTTTCCTTTAAACAACATCTCCTAAACCGCCAGGCCAATTTTGATGAAACTTCACAGGGATGTTCCTTGGATGGTCTTTAACAAAATTTCAAAGAATTGAATTCTATACAGAATTCTGGTTGCCATGGCAACCAAAAGGAAAAACTGAAAATCTTTTCCAAATGAAACCACAAGACCTAGAACTTTGATATTTGGTATGTAGCATTGACTGTGGTCGTCTTCCAAGATTGTTCAAATTATTACCCTTGGTTGAAAAGAGGTCCTGTTCCGGGAGTCCAAAGTTTTACATAGTCTTATATAGGAAAAAACTTCTTGTCTGAACTGCAAGGCCTAAACTTTTGACATTTGGTATGTTGCATTGCCTAGTGGTCCTCTACCAAGATTGTTCAAATTATGCCCCCGAGTTGAAAAGAGGCACCACCCAGGGGGTCCCAAGTTTTACATAAACTTATATAGGAAAAAACATTAAATGTCTTCTTGTCTGAAATCACAAGACCTAGGCCTTTGATATTCGGTATGTAGCATTGCCTTGTGGTCCTCTACCAAGATTGTTCAAATTATGCCCCTAGGTTGAAAAGAGGCCCTGCTCTGGGTCCCACGTTTTACATAGACTTATATATAGGATTTTTTTTCTCAAAAATCTTGTCTGAAAGTTCAAGGCCTAAGCCTTTGATATTTGATATGTAGCATTGCCTAGTGGATCTCTCACAAGATTGTTCAAGTTATACCCCTTGGATGAAAAGAAGCCCTGCCCCGGGGGTCACTTGTTATATGAGTTATATAGGAAAAAATACTTAAAAAATTATCAGATCATATTTCCTAGATTGTTTGATTATAATTACCTGATGACCCGAAGTAATTAGGGATCTCCTGACTGCGACCTTGACCTACTGACATACTTTCTTAAGATACAGCTTTGAATTTTGGATGACATGGACAGTTTTGCACATCGATCTTTAAAAACTGACTTTCAGTAACCATGAATGTGACCTACTGACCTACTTTGACATTTGAAACGTGTAGCTCATATTACTCAGGTGAGCGGTCCAGAGCCATCATGACCCTCTTGAGGTGCTTCAGAAATAAAATACTTGTTCCTCATTGTCATCCACATCATATGAGACAAGGTCTATAAATCTGGCACCAGTATTTCGTGACTTTCCTGTTTTATTTAGATTTTCAGGCTAAAGTTCGAAACACTTGCACACTATCCTCTACCATGAGGATTGATAAATGGATTTTATACAAACCTTACTTATTAGTTGTTCCTTATCATCAGATATATGACATAACTCGGGAGTATCAACATTTCATGAATTAATTATGTCCCCCACTTTTCAATTAGAGTATCCATATAAATAGATAATGATTATCTTGTAAAATTTTGGTTGCAATGACTTTTAAATATTGGTCATCAGTGTGTGGAACCCCGGGATCGGACACACAAGGCCAAGACCATTCTACCTTATTGACATACCGTATCTGCACGTTTAAAGAGGTACCACAAAATAACTGTATTCTTTTGTATTTCCATGATGGTAATTATACATGATTTGCATGAAAAATATGAGATATACAAGAATTTAGTTTCAAATTGACAGTGACATATATTAGGCCAAGACAATGTGTTTAATGTCTTAACATTTTATTGAATTAATATAATCTGTACATAAATCAGTGCATTTAGTTAAATTTCAATCACATTTTATTTCTACAACGTAAGACAGTTGTTCATCAATATTCTTAAAACTATGCTGAAAAGAGATTGACTGAATAAGCTTGCAGATAAAGTTGTGAAAACACGTTTATTTAGGAAGGGCCTAAATAGTCCACCTGAAAACTTGTAGTATAGCTGTATATTACCTATATGATTTTCATGAAGTTTTTGTGGGCGAAAAAAGGAAGTCACTAGGTCGTGGTGGGTCGTTAAGCGCCCCCTGTAGGGGGCGTTACATTTTGAACCAATGGTGCGTTTATTTATGCACCAAAATACAAAAAAAAACTGGAATTTTGAAAGAGAAATATGTTGTTTTCTACTACCTAAAAGTCAAGTCCGCTATTTCCAAAGAATTTAAGCTAGCATACATATAAGTTGTTAAATCCCACTTAGGGAAAAGCTGCTCAATTTTGCAGTCTTTTTTGTAGTGAAACAGCAGTTTTTCTGAAAAACTGCCTTTTTGCCAGTTATTAAAACTGTTTCCAGCATGAAATGACCAGTAAAAAGCAGTTCTTTTAGAAACTGCATATAACTGGAGGATTGAAAAACTGGTGGTGGCCAGTTTTCTGCAGTTATGAAGTTTTTGTAAATGTTTTCACAAAAAGCAGTTTTACTGGCAGTTAAATGCATGTTATTTTCTAAGAGCAGTATTTTCAGCATCTTTTATGAACAGTAGTATTAGAAAAACTGCTAAATACTGCTTCCTGATATCCCATAATGCAGTGCAAAAGATGGCCGCTCAGTGAAAACTAAAGCATGTGAAAATGTAAAAATGGATTAAAACTGCTAAAATACAATGTTTTACACAAAATGATGCACAAATAATTAAATAATTGATAACAACTTGAGTTTACTAATAAGGCAGGATTAAAGTGTGAAAATCGTGCACAGACAATGGATTTATAGTCATTTGATGGAAACTGGTGAAAATGTGCATATTCAAAGGATTTACAAGATATAGGACAAAACCAGTTCATAACCTGTATAAATGAATCTGAGGTTTTGTATTTAAATAGAAATTCAGCTCATTGTACATTTTAAGGCTGGTTTAATCATCACACACAGCTTAATATTCAAAAGAAAGTACAGAATGAATTACTCCCCTTGGACAAGTTGATGCAAGTTCAAAATTTCAAATGTTTGAAATGTTTAACAGTTCTTCTGCAGTTTTTTTGTGATGTCATTTAAATGGTTGAAACAAGAATTGTATTTTTGCAGTATTTTGTGATGTCATTTAACTGCATAAAACTGATCTTGCAGTTTCGTTGCAGTTTTTTGTGACATCATTATACTTCTTAGCTCATTTACATATTTCGGCTAATTTAACTACATTTTCACTGCTTTTTCATTGTTTTTCTATATGTAAATGCAGGCATTTGAAGACAAATAACTGCTAAAAGCTGCCTTTTGAATGCCCTGAAAAGTAATGCTGAAAAACTGCAGTTTTATTGCCTTCCTTTTTCCTAAGGGAGGCCTACAACAAAATAAATCCGTTACCACTTTCAGTTGAGTAAATACGGCAATTAAGGTTTAGGAGTACATCATCAAAATACAGAAATATTTGATAAATGAACAACATCTTTACCAGTATTTTACCTGACCATTACATGTTCTGCAGTACTGTCCCGTGCGACGAATACTTAAAATATTCTGAAAAAGTCCCCCCCCCCCCCTTTGAAAATGAATGCCATTTGTAAAGAAATAAAAATAAACAATTGCTGAAAACTGTGTTCCACCTAGTTATATGAAATTTCAACACTCGTACCTATTGCAAATGCATCAAAACGAACGTATGTAACAGTTCTTTGAAAATGGTGAGTTTTTAAAGGCGTTTGACTGTCCGGAAGTGGGGCCCCTTTAGGCAGTCCTTTTCCGGAATTCAATGTTTATATAAGTAAACTGACACTTTTTTCGTAGAGTAATATACATGTTTTACATGCTGTTCAATTTTCATGTGAAACAACTCTTTCTTTCTATGATTTAGTGTTGTTTGATTTTTTTCTCAAAACGTAAGGCTAAGCGTTAAGAGTAAAATACGGCAATTAAAAAACACTGGCTATACACATTGTCCCGGTCAGTCTGAGTCAATGTCATTGTGTAGTGTACCATTCGGTGCGTGAATTTGTTGCGCACAATTAGATGGTCGCAATGGGGTTTGTTTTCACATATTGACCATGTATGCATTCGAAGGTAACGACGTATGTTAACCTTTGTGACAAATAAGATGTTTGGCATGTTTCAAAAAAGCCACTTTTTCATCCTCAGGTTTAGTAATATGTAATCCGCAGAGCACGTTCAGTCAGAGAGTCGCTTCAATTAGGAAAGAATAATTTTAACGTCGGAGGTTATTTCTAAGGTCACGGAGTTTCATTGGCCAGCCTGTAATTACAACATCTTTCTAGATCAGTTGATCAAGTGCATGTGACTTACCAATTCAAAGTGTTCAAGAGAAGGAACAACTAGATTATATTTGAGCAACATCAGCCCTAAGACGTTTATTTCTGGCAATTGTTTATTCTTGTCTGAACTGAAAGCGTTCGGCATCCACAAAGAATACCATAAGATAATCATTTTAAAAGTCAGTTCCATTTTTTTAAAAGTTTATTACAGTAAAAAATGTATAAACAAATGAATCTACAGTGAATACAAGTATTGACAATGAGTTGTCCTCTTTCATTTTTAATTTTGATTATCCTGAATGGTGTCCGTGGTCAGCTCCATGTCCGAAAAGTGTTTTACTGAGATGAGTAAAATACTGTTCCCACTCGTGCATATCTACCTGATTGTTACCTGAAATATTTTTACAGATTACCTAATTGTCGGAAGCTTTAAATACTGTATAATTAGAACCGTAACACGAAAACACGTGTCGTGGTTTTCTTTCATTCTTATTATCGCGATGTTTTGATAGAAGTTTTTTAATGTTATATAAATCTCAAATATATATATTCTGTTTGAAAATTCATACGTAAATGGTGGATTAAAAAACATATAATTCGTTCATGAATGATGTTGTTTTAAAATCTTTGTAGACAAACTAAAGGAAGAGAGAATGTGAGCTAAAGTAAAATCAATCTTGTATGGTCTAATATAGCTGAATCTTTATCAACAGTACAGTTTAAAATCTAAATGACTAAAACTACTTTTTATTACTTGTTTGTTATTATTATTATTATTATTATTATTATAACGATCATCATCATATATATTGCATACAGACCGTTATGGTCAATGAGATGGAATTCATCAGACATATCATTTGTCCTTAGGCATCCATCATTGTCATGATCGTAGTGGTCAAACAGGGTCACAGATACCGTGTTAGGCCACATATTCTGGTGTGCTGTTGAGTATTCACTAAATGTGACACATGTGTCATCTAGAATTGTAAATTTGTCCTTATCATATTGTCTTTGAATTTTAAATCAATATTTGTGGAAAAAAGCAAATTGTAAAACTACATGCTATCACTCTCAGATTGTACTGCTCTCTGAAAACTGTTATCTTTGTGTGATCCTTTTTTAACTTGTAATAAAAATGTATGTTCACAAATGTGTATCTCCTTTCTATTTTCTTTTTATTTTAATCTTTTTTTATTGGCTCTAGAAAGCTTAACTGTAGAGGTTTTCTTTCCATTACCGATCTAATAAATCAAAAGTACTTGTGACAGTTAATTTGCAAAACGTATTTACATACTAAAGAAATTCTCACAAAACGACTATCTTACTATTAACGTCATCTTTAACTATGACAATGTCCCATTCCATTTCATCTACAATACCATCTACTGGCGTGTGGTCAAACTTTCTGAAGGCCATATCTGTGTACATTTTTAGATCATGACCATTTGGCATATGCAAATCTTGTCTGAAAAAAAGGTTGTCAAATTTGTTATATATTCAATATTATCAACAGACAATTCTGGGACCAATAATTAAATGTTTTGAGTGTACAGGTGGGTAATTGTTTGAGTTCAATATCCTTTATAAATTTCTTATAAGTACATCAAAACCTGTAATTTAATTTGTATCTGTTGACAAATCAATGTGATACTTGTCCTTATTTGAATAGTTTCCTCTTTGAGATATACACATCCTT
Organism: Mercenaria mercenaria; assembly: GCF_021730395.1. NCBI lineage: Eukaryota > Metazoa > Mollusca > Bivalvia > Venerida > Veneridae > Mercenaria > Mercenaria mercenaria. The sequence continues at coordinate 19,962,268 of NC_069367.1, read as the reverse complement.
ACCCATGTACAAATGGAACTAAACATAGGCACACAGCAGCAAAAGCCCACATATCTGAAAGGACATTTTTTTGTTATTATTATTGTTGTTGTTGCTTTTGAATTATTGAAAAATTTGAAACATATATCTGACTATCATTAAATAGTATCAATAATGAAATAAGATAGTACAACCGATCACTCAAATTAAATTTGTATATGACGACATTCATTCTACGACATTTGTTTATTATGAAATTAATTCTATGCTGCAATAAGATAGTATGAGAGACCACTTAAATACATTGCTTTATTATGAAATTAATTCTATGCTGTAATAAGATAGTATAAGAGACCTCTTAAAATACATTGGTTTATTATGAAATTCATTCTATGCTGTAATAAGATAGTATGAGAGACCTCTTAGAATACATTGTTTTATTATGAAATTCATTCTATGCAGTAATAAAATAGTATGAGAGACCTCTTAAAATACATTGCTTTTAATATTATGTAATTCATTCTATGCTGTAATAAGATAGTATGAGAGACAATAGAACGAGTGACTACTTAAAATACATTGGTTTATTATGAAATTCATTCTATGCAGTAATAAAATAGTATGAGAGACCTCTTAAAATACATTGCTTTATTATGAAATTCATTCTATGCTGTAATAAGATGGTATGAGAGACCTCTTAAAATACATTGCTTTATAATGAAATTCATTCTATGCTGTAATAAGATGGTATGAGAGACCTCTTAAAATACATTGCTTTATTATGAAATTCATTCTATGCAGTAATAACATGGTATGAGAGACCTCTTAAAATACATTGGTTTATTATGAAATTCATTCTATGTGTAATAAGATAGTACGAGAGACCTCTTAAAATACATTGGTTTATTATGAAATTAATTCTATGCAGTAATAAAATAGTATGAGAGACCACTTAAAATACATTGGTTTATTATGAAATTAATTCTATGCTGTAATAAGATGGTATGAGAAACAACAGTGCGAGTGACCACTTAAAATACATTTGTATATTATGAAATTCATTCTATGCAGTAATAAGATAGTATGAGAGACAATAGTACGAGTGACCACTTAAAATACATTGGTTTATTATGAAATTCATTCTATGCAGTAATAGAATAGTATGAGAGACCTCTTAAAATACATTGCTTTATTATGAAATGAAATTCATTCTATGCTACAATAAGGTAGTAAGGTTTTGTAACGAACAATACCTTAAGCAGCATTACCAGCTATGTCAGAAAAACACAGAAACCAACCATTTAATAACGGACAAACAAAATCAGCAAACTTAAAACCATCACTGTTTTAAAAAAGTGTAAAATAAACGATTATAGGCAGCTATATATAACATTAATTCCTAAACAGTCATACAAAATGTATACTTACTTTCGTTCAACAGCGTACTAGTTCAGTATTCTACTAACTTAAATAGTATAGAGTTATATCACAGTTAGAAGCGTTATCTGGTATCACATTTTAACAAATGTGAATGGACAATTGACCATACCCTGTGCCTCCGAAAGTCAAAAAGTGTGGTCTACATTTGAGGTACTTCTGCACCTTCGGAACACAATTTTTCTACATTAAACCTTCATTTTTTTAAACCAGGATAAACTAGGAAATTTTATGTAAAATAACAACGCATACATTTTGCCACATTTTGACTACTGTTGTGTAATTTGGGGAAATTGCGGTGCTGTCTTATAAAATAATTAATTCGTTTTCAAAAGAGGGCTGATAGAACTATTCTTGATAAAGATTTTGAACATCCACCAGTTACATTGTTTTAAGAACTAAATTGAATGACCTTTTCCGAACGCGTTAAATTTCAAAAAGTAATTCTCATATACAAAAACATACATGGCATAGCTCCTGAGCATATAAAAGATTCACTCACTTGCTTCTGATATTCATTCTAGAATACTAAGGTCATCCTCTCGTCTCCAGGTTTATATGCCTAAACCAAATAGTGAATCTTTCAGAAAAACTTTTCTGTACTCTGGTTCAGCTGTTTGGAATGACCTCCCCAGTACTTCAGTAAAACATTTTAAATCCTTGTAACTTTAACTTTGGACAACTCTGAGAAAATAAATTTCTGTGAATAGTTACTTGTTATTGGAGGACAACAATTTGCAATAGTTTGATCACACTGTTTAATTCTGAAAACTTCGGAACCGATGAATGCGTCGGAACGGTCAACAATGTGGGGACTGACTTCCGTCCCTATGTTTGTCTGTGTGTCATATTTTTCTTCATTAACAGTGAACTCCAGCAGGTTTTTTCTATAATAACATTTTTATTGCCCCTTGCTTCGAACATAGGCATGTATGGTTTAGCCATCAGATGAAAATGTGCTATTTAGAGGCTTAAAATTTACTTATAAAATACTTGCAGTATCTATAAAAAAATACCCATGCAGCTAGGGAGCCAGGCTAGGATAATACACATGTATACAAGCTTTTTTGTTTGTTTGTTTTAACGTCTGCAGAAGCACGCGGGGATGTTTGTGACCGAGACCAAAGGTAGTAACAAGCTTTCAATATTTATATGAATTCTGTTAGAAATTATATAAAACATACCAACTTATACTTCCCAAAACCATTAATATGATTCCTAAAAGCAAACAATTACATAAGTTACGCAGAAATAAATACATTCACGGTTTTCGACAAAAACTGAACCGACACTGACTTCGAAAAGGAGAGAAGCGAGTACATACATGTTGTGCAGTGCTTTGGTGGTAATAGCATAAGCTAAAGCAAAAAATAAAATTGTATTAACACCAGAGAAATCGCCTGCTTTGTACACGATTTTTCCCGTTATACTGGCGAAATACATATACACCAGTGAAAAAAGTAGTTTATGCAAGAACATAACGAAATACATGTGTTCATGAAAATTTGAGACTTTCCCTTTTGCAGTTGAATGTACATGGCACATTATATCAAGTTTAGATTTAGTTTTCGTAACGATAACATGGAATGTTGTTGTCTTCACTCAAATGAAAAGACACATAAATTAACCTTTCTTTCACTTGGACATTTTGCTGGACAGCATAATTCTGTGGCCCGTTTTGTCTTTTCCGAACTTAGTTTACTTGTACAAATATGAACACTCTTTTGAATCATTTTAAACAACGATGCTTTCCAAATTTAATCATGGTGATGAACTAGTAAAATTATTTATAAAATTTAAGCTGTTTTAAGCTGTTCCGCTTAAGCCGGTGCTAGGGGGTGTGAGGGGTGCTAGGGGGTGTGAGATGAGGGGGTGTGAGGGGTGCTAGGGGGTGTGAGGTGAGGGGGTGTGAGGGGTGCTAGGGGGTGTGAGGGGTGCTAGGGGGTGTGAGGGGTGCTAAGGGGTGTGAGGGGTGCTTAGGGGGTGTGAGGGGTGCTAGGGGGTGTGAGGAGTGTTGCACATTTCATTACCTCTCCAACATACTCGATCAAACCGAGTCTTCTACTATGTTACTGTTCGCGTTTTATGCTTCCAAAGGATCTCATCACAGATTTTATTATACATGTGTGTTTTTTAATACGAAGATACGAAGACCAGGTGCCACCGTTATAAAAGTGAGTTTAATTTACTTTCATTTTCACGGTTTTGCAATCTAGGAATATAACGGGGAAACACTTTAAACTCCTATGCATACCCTACGAGTGCGGTAACCTACTGTGTTCCTTCTTTTAGCTCCTGATTTCTGCAAAAGTTCCCTTTAACCTAATGTGCATGTTCCAGCTATAGAATGTCACAAACACAGGAGTATACAAAATGACCAGTCTACATATTTTTGCTATATGAATGGAAAGAACACGTGTCACATATACTCCGGTGCAATTGTTTATTTCATTGCCGATCTAAACATTGATATGACAGGCTGATATGGTGTCAAATCATTTCTGAACTCAGAACTTTTTTGTCCTTATTCGTACGTCCTAATCACATGTGATATGTAGTATGAACAGAAAAATGCATTCTTGATATTCTGGTCATACAAAAAGCAATATCTGCAATGGCAGATCAACAAATTAACGCAAAATAAACTAACCGAATCTCCTAACACCACCTCAATATTTTTGCAATATCTTTCATATTAAAACAGTAATATATGAAGTTTCTGCCACATTTAGAAAAAAAATATCTTTAATATCATTCTCAAATTTCAACAAAATCTTTATATTCAATTAACGACTGCTACCCATTTTTACAAGTAAAAAAATATACCTGACTGTATTGCTTAAAAAACGGGCAAATATCAGATTTACATTTAACCTGATATCAGATCAAAATCATGCAGAATGTGCAAAATGAATATGAGTATATATATATTCACAGCATGCAAAAACAGTACATTAAAGAGTTCGTTAATACTTTTATCAATGAAAACAATACACATGTTTGCATTGCAAACCCGTAATCCACATTAATTTGGCACATTATTTCATATTTCTTAAATGTTATCAAATGAAATCTGAAAATGAAATTTCAGAATAATTAGAACACTTTAATTCCAATTTTGTGAATACACATGAATTAATCCAAAGTACTAGGAATATTAGGTGTACACAATATTCCATCCAATTTTTATACAACACACAAAATATATTCCAACAAAATGATATATCCAAATATGCCTAAGAACACTTTATCCACAAGAAGGAATTTAAAAAGTAGACTTCCAAGACAATGTCTTGAAATAAGGCATAATCAAAATTGCCACCTCATTTCTTGTTGAATATTTCCACTGCCCTTAGGTTCTGGAGATCTTCCAGGAAATCGCTGGGTATAGTGTTTGTTGAGGATTTCTGAACTAAACAAATAGTGTTTGTATTTCTTGAAAAACAGACAGTAAAAGAAAAGAAACATTACGTTGTTGTGAAATGGCTCCTCCCCCAAATCCTATGGAAATTTAGTTTGAAGGTTACTAAAATTTCTGCAGCAGATGACAATGTTTTCCTTCAACATTTGCGTCTAGCTCGGCAATAACTGAATGGATTATCATAGTGCCACCTGTCTGAGCAGATGGAGTGGCGTTAAGGGCAGAAGTTGCAGTGACTTGAGTATCTTCCTTCCCATCTATAATGTTCATTAAGGTTGTTGGGACAACAACGAATTGAACATCTGTTTGAAAATACATATTGCTATGTCTCCGTCTAGAGTAATGAAGAATGTTTGAAATTCCTTTCACAAGGAGTACACCAAATTCCTGTAAAGAGCACTTTCAAGTGTTATCCTTGTATAATTATAATCCAGATGAATATTAGAAATCCAGTGTCTGCTTTCTTCAGAATCTTCCGAAGGAATGATCAGCTTACTTAGATTCTCTTAATTTCCCCGTAATTTTTCTTTGTTCCACAATCTTTTGACAGAAATTTTATAGTTATTCTAACAGTGTTTACCACTGTCTATTGTCGCGGAGATCGCGAAGCAAGTAAAAGTTAAAGTGCTGTTGTTATCATTAAAAGTTAAAGTGCTCTTATTATAAAGTAAAAGTGCTGTTGTTATAAGCAGAAGTGGAAGTTAAAATGTATGGATGTAAAGTGATGTTGTAAAGATGTGAAGTGTTATTGTTAAAGTAAAACGTTAAATTGCGAGTGCAAATGTATATAAAGTGCAGTTGTTTAAGCTAAGTGCAGGTAGATGTATGTTACACGCTATTCTTAATGAAAAGCTAAAATCAAAGTAAATCGATATCAAAGTGTTTGTGTTATAGTAAAAGTTTGATGTAAGTGTATATCATGTTTAATTATACCTGAAACTGTTGTTTATAGATGGTTTATATTGTGTAAAAGGCGCCGAAAATCCATCGGTGCCCGATATAGTCAACGGCGCCAAAAGACAACGGTGGTAGTAAAGTCAACGGCGCTGATAGGACAACGGTGTTGTTAAGGTCGACGGTGCTAGATATGGTCATTTATGTCTTACTTGTACACGTGCTATTTTTCCCGCTCTTTTCTTAGTGGTTTATAAGGACAGAATTTCTACCTGAAAGTGTTGTTAAATTTAGGCCTTTGTAAGATCATCAATATTTATGCTATTGGAATACATCATTAGGAATATAAAATTGGATATATGGAATAATAAATGATAAAATTGTAACGAGTGTATTTTGTTTTGTGTACAAAAAATAATTTTTTGATTACAAAAGTGGTGAAAAAAGTACAGCAAGGATTAAAAGGTTTCATGTTTCAAAGAAATGTTTGTGTGAAGAGAGTGGTGTAAACAAAGAAAAGCTGTGCTACAGAAATTATCAGGATATAGGTTGAGAAACGAGATAATGGTTAAAGGTGAGGAACATCAAAGAAGAATCGAATAAAATGTGATAGTGTGAAATTAGTCGAAATGGAATTAAGTGATCGGTTAAAATAAAGTGAAAGAGAAATGACGTAAAGTATGAATTGTATCAAAATTGAGTGTAAAGTGTAGTGTTATCATAAAGTGAAATAGAGTCATTGCTTAAATTAAAGTTGTGTATAAAGTATGGCAAGTATAACTTAAATAAAAGGTGTGAGAACACGATTCCGAAATACCCTCGTAATCGAAATCGACAAAGCTACAACGGTATTAGAGGATAACGATACAGAATTGGATTTGGATGTCAAATTGAGTCGAATCAAAGCATGTCTTGACAAAGTGAAAATATACAAAGAAAAAGTTGAGAAGCAAGGTAAAAAAATTAGCTACAGCTCTGGAAGAAGATGACGAACAAATTGACAAAATAATTGATGAAGATTACACGTTGTGCGCACGTGCTGTGGATGCATATGTAGAGTTAGAGAAGCTAAACAAAAAGTTACACCATGAACTAGATAGTAAGGATAGTAAAGAAGTTGTGTCAGATACACAACAGCAAGTCCAAGTACCGAAGAACATGCAACATATTCTTGCATCGCAATTAAAACAACAAGAACTTAGCTACAAAAATGAAACAGAAAGAATGTCAACAGTGAAGTTGCCTTAAATGGATATGATCACGTTTAACAGTAATAAAACCAAATGTAATGAATTTTGGGATTCGTTCGAATGTACATAAAAATAAATAAATATCAAATGTTGAAAAGTTTAACTAATTATCTCAAAAGTAAGCTTTTTGGTGAAGCTAGAAGTGCCATAGCCGGTTTAGCTTTGTCTGCAGACAACTATCCGATTGCGCTGGATATATTAAAGAAAAGGTTCGGAAATACACAGGAGATAATAGACATGCATTACAGCCAGCTGATTAATCTTCACTCAGCTACTAATAACGTCACCAGCCTGAGAAATCTTCTGGATAATGTTGACAAACCGTGTTTACTCTACATAAGCAACGAAAGGATCGTATTCTTATGACAACTCGACGTATGGAAAGTCTCCATATTCTACACAAAAGTCATCAAATCAAGCACTCGTATCCATAACAAGTAGAAACGACAACAAAGGACCTGACAAAGGCACTTCTGCAAATACAAGAGACTTTCTTCAGACGCTATCAGTACGGACACCTAAGGCCACTAATGGGTCATTTAGCTCCTCAAATAAAAGCTGTCGATATTGCCAACAAAACCATTGGAGCGACGAGTGTAGAAAATATAAAACGATCAGTGAAATAAAAAGTCGCCTTAAGAATAGCTGTTTTAAGTGTTTGAAAGATGGCCACTTACTAAAAGAATGCAGAACAAATAAAGTGTGTGTCTATTGCGGTGAATTGAATGTACACCACCGAAGCCTGTGTCCAAAAAGGTTAGTGACATACAAACAATGACAACTTTGTCCACAAAGAGTAATAAACCTGGTGCCTCAAAAGCAGAAAATGGACTTATGTCAATGAATGAAATGGTACTAATGCAAACGGCACTAACAGAGACAAAAAATCCAGAAACAACCGAGGCTGAACAGGTACGATTATTGCTTGATTCGGGTTCACATAGGAGTTATATAACGGAAAAGCTAGCGCGTAAATTGCAACTTGAAGAAGAAGGTGAGCAAGACATTCACGTTGTAACATTTGGAATTCAAAAGGCACAAAAGATTAAAACCAAGTACTCAAACGTAGACGTAAAACTAAAGAATGGAAAGTATATGCAAATAACTGTGAACGTTGTACCGTTGATTAGCGGTGAACTACATAAAAAGCCGGTTGACATCCTGTCCTCAGACAGAGTAAATGAAATGATACCAAGTGTTCACCTGGCAGATGTTCTTCCGATAGAAAATGAAACTTCACCAACTGAAATGCTAATTAGCAACGATTATTACATGGATTTTGTGAATAAGGAGAAAAAAGAAGTACAAGATGGATTATATCTACTGTCATCTAAATTTTGATGGATACTTAGTGGAAGAACAAAGGAGAAATGCAATGAAGAAGTGAAGTGAAGCAAACATGCTTATACTTACATGTGGTAGTGAAATAAACAACGCCAACGCATTTATTACTATTGATTCGTCTCTGCCACCAAAGTGTGAGTTACAGGACTTTTGGAATGTAGAATCTATTGGAATTATAGATAAACAATCGAAGACCGATGGCACACTTGCTATGGAACAGTTTACAGAAAAGCTGAAATATGAAGAAAAGAGATACCAAGTAACTTGGCCGTGGAAAAGTGAAATTCCTGATCTACCTATAAATAGAGAACTGGCATTATGTAGATTGATATCCACGGTAAACCGAATGAAAAACAAACCGGATATCATGAAAAAGTGCAACGACGTGGTTCAATATCAGTTGAAGAAAGGTGTCATAGAAAAGGTCGGCACAAATGAACCAGACGGTATTATACATTATCTCCCTCACCACGGCGTTATAACACCGCAAAAGTCAACCACTAAACTGAGATTAGTATACGATGCCTCCTCAAAAACTAGGAAAGAAAACCTGAGACTCAATGACTGTCTATATAGAGGTCCTGTGATGATACATGATCTGTGTGGGATATTAATGCGATTTCGGATGTATTCCATTACGATGGTTGCCGACATTGAGAAGGCTTTCCTCCAAATAGGCCTACAAAGAGATCAGCGAGATGTGACCAGGTTTATGTGGTTAAAAGAGACTGAAAACCCTACACTTGAAGCTAGTAACATTAAAGAATACAGATTCTGTCGAGTACCGTTCGGTATAGTTTCTAGTCCCTTTTCTTCTAGGTGCGACAATTGAATACCGTCTTGATACCTATAACAACGAGGTTTCGAATAAAATCAAAGATAACGTTTATGTAGAAAATCTGATAACGGGGACAGCTAACGTGTCTGAAGCGAAAAGTTTGTACACCGAAGCGAAAGATATCTTCAGTACTGCTTCAATGAATCTCAGGGAATGAATTTCAAACAGAGAAGAAGTAAATTCATTTTTCTCGGATAAAGATAAATCAGAAGTGGAATCAATGAAAGTGTTAGGCCATGAATGAGACCTAAGAAAAGACGCATTGTCATTCAGATCTACAACGAAAAGTAATGACAATCAGCAAGTGACAAAACGCTTAGTTCTGTAACGTGTTGCTTCGATATTTGATCCATTAGGACTAATCAGTCCCGTGATACTTGGAGTTAAAATGTTTTTACGAGAACTATGGCGCGAAAGTATCGATTGGGATGAACTTCTCAGTGATGCAGATAAAAAAATGGCTATTCCTCGAACAACAACTAAATGATATAAATATGTGTTGTGTCCCACAATCCATCGCAGTACAAACTGAGAAACATGTAGAATATCACCTACTATGTTTCTGTGACACGTCACAAAATGCTTATGCAGTTGTGATATATTTACATCAAAAGTCTGAAGCAAAATCTAAAACTAACCTCGTGTTTACGTAAACCAGATTAGCACCATTGAAACGTTTTCAATACCAATTGGAACTGTTAGCAATAGTCATTGGTCTGAGATATTTGAAATTTGTTCGGGAACAGTGAATCAACCAATTACTAAGTTACATGCATGGACAGACACTCATTGTGTAATCTGAAGTACGCCAAGAAAAAGCAAAGAAAGAAACGTGTTTTGTACAAGCACCGCACGATTTAAGAAGTAAGGAAACTCGCCAGTCATATTTTATATTGAGTCCAATGGGTATCGAAAGAAGTGACCTTTCATCTGTGACAAGACTTTAAAGACTTACTACATTAGCTCTCCGATTCGTTAGAAAACTTCAAAAACATAGTACAAGAACAGGATACCTCACAAGTGCTGAAATAAAAGAATCCGAACTCTTGTGGTTACGTTATGTAGATGTAATTGATGCTATCAATACAGGGGAAAAAACTTCCGACAACAGTTAGGAGTCTACATGGATAACAATGGAGTTTTACGTTGCAAGGTTCGTCTCGAAAATGTAAGTGTCAGTGAAAACGCAAGATGTCCAATATTGTTGCCTAAATATGATTGGTATACACGCCTAGTGATTGACAAAACACACAGAGAACTCCTTCACAGTGGTATGTCTTAAACACTTTCGACAGCCAGAAGTCGTTATTGGATTCCACATGGACATGCTATAGTAAAATCAGTATTCAAATCATGTATTGTGTGTCGTCGTTTTGAAGGTAGTCCGTACAAGATGCCACCTATGTGTTCATTACCAAAATCCCGTGTAACCGAAGGTGTTCCGTTTTCTCGGGTTGGGGTGGATAACATGGGTCCAATTTACACTAAAACCAACGATGGTGAAAAGAAATTGTGGATATGTATATTCACGTGCCTTGTGACACGTGCGATTCACCTAGAACTCGTGTACGATATGAGTACTGCGGGATTTCTCATGGGCTTCAGACGGTTTATTGCGCAACGAGGTACGCCGACCATGATAATCAGTGATAAAGCTTCACAGTTTCGCGCTGCAAACACTGCTAGATTGTATTTGGAATCAGACTGCGAAAAGTGATGACGTCATGAGTTACGTTTCAAACTCAGGAATTACATGGATTTTCAACATAGAGCTTTCTCTTCTTGTATGGGAGGGTTCTACGAAAGACTTATACCACTGGTTAAAAGATCAATGAAGAAAACAATAGGTAGACGGCTGTTGACGGTGGTTCAGCTTCAAACACTAGTAAAAGAAATAGAATCAGTATTGAATTCGAGGCCGCTTGTTTATGTTGGGGATGACATCAACTCAAATATACCCCTTACCCCAGCAAATTTCCTCACAAACAATCCAAAAAAAATTGGAATACTAGAAACAGAAATCGTTGCAGATAGTGATTATCTGCCAGTTGAAAGCACTGAGGAAAAACTAATCGAGCTATGGAAAAACGGTCAAAGGTTATTGGACATATTTTGGAAAGTGTGGAAACATGAATATTTATTGAGTTTAAGAGAACGAACTCAAACAGTTTTGAAAACAGGGCGAATACAAGCCAATTATCAGCCAAAAACAGGTGACATTGTATTAATTAAAGACGATACGTCAAGAGGAAACTGGAAATTCGGTAAAGTAACGCAATTGATCGACAGCCGAGACAATAAAATACGTTCAGCCGAAGTACTGACTCCAGCCGGTAACGAGACAGGGAGGCCACTTAACATTCTTTACCCATTGGAGGTCTCAGAATAATCTAATGGTAATGAAACAGATAAAGAGAAAAAATTAAAAGGGAAACTGAAAAGAGATAAAGTGAAAGCACCAAAAAAGAACGTGAGAAGTCCTAGTTGCAAAAGACAAATTGCAAAAAGGCGAACAGAGACATAAAACGGTTAATGAAAAACGAGACTAATTCTGAGACTAATTGTTATTAAATGTTTGCAAGTTAAAAAACGCAGTTACATTATTTCCCTTATACCATATAGCAAAAGAAACTATACATTGATATAATGGTATTAAAGTAAACTTACAATTAACCGAAAAGTACACGTGTAGTTATCAGCTAGTTAAACTTAGTTTTCACCATACATGTATACAGTCCGTGCAACGGCGACTATCTATGTGTATACATTCCCGAAAATCCCATGCAATGGTGGCAATCTATGGGCGTCCTTTGGCGTTTATTCCCCGGATGGAATTGAGTCGAGTCGGATCGCATAGCTCAAGTAAAATGCTCTTACACCGGGAACCGGAAGTGGAGTTTTGCCACCTTGTTTACGAGACTTGTTTACATTGTCGACGGGGGTAAACCAAAATTTGTACAAAAGTAGTGTAATTTCTTCATTCAAATAGTATTTTATTTGGTCATAATTTTATCATATGTTTACTTCGCTACGATGTTTCTTTGACATTGAAGTCGTACCTTCTAATTCCACCATATTGTTCTCGCATTGTTCGCGGTCCTCCCAATTAGGAGATGGTGTAAAATTTTGACCCGAGAACAATGTTCTTGGGCCTTAGTTTAAACATATTTTATTTCAGTAATACATGAAACATTTACAGACATTAATTAAGGAATTGGACAGAAAGCTATATCAGCTTACGGTTGTCCTCTCCTTATTGGTACAATTACATATTTTTTCATGGCATAACTGATAATACATGAAAACAGTGTTATATGAAGGAAAAAAAACAATGACATATTTCAACAATACGAATATTGATTTGCATATCTGAAATAAATATTATTGTTACGTAATATTCATTAAGATATAAGTCTTGTTTGTTTGTTTTGTTTTGGGTTTAACGCCGTTTTTCAACAGTATTTCAGTCATGTAACGGCGGGCAGTTAACCTAACCAGTGTTCCTGGATTCTGTACCAGTACAAACCTGTTCTCCGCAAGTAACTACCAACTTCCCCACATGAATCAGAGGTGGAGGACTAATGATTTCAGACACAATGTCGTTTATCAAATAGTCACGGAGAACATGTGCCCCGCCCAAGGGTCGAACTCGCGACCCGGCGATCCGTAGACCAACGCTCTTACCTACTGAGCTAAGCGGGCGGGCGATATAAGTCTTGAAACAATGCAATAAATGAAACCATTTTGAAACAGGGCCTTGTTCGTGTCATTAGGGCGATTCTATCTCGGGTCGGACACAGAAGAATTAGAAGAACGAAGCGCCCAAGGATGCCCTTTGTGTAAGCATTCCCGAAAATCCCGTGCAGCGGTGCAATCAGAGATATAAACGACAACTTGATTTAAGTTCACACACAAAACGATTTACAGTCTTCATACAAACATCAAAATGTATCACTGCAGACTATGCAATAGGGCGTATTTACACCACAAATCTTTAAAAAGACATGAACGAGAGAGCCATAGCAGTGACAAGAAGCTTTTTGACTGTGTTATTTCTGGATGTAAGGTGAAATTTAGACGACGAAGTTATCTAGTAACCCATCTCAAAAATACGAATAAAATGAAACTAGGTGAAGCACAGACATTAAGTTACAATATTAATTCAGGAAAAGTTCAACAGAAAAGTAAAGCATCGGCAAAAGTAGATTTTCTTGTGATATTTCTCACAGCCGTTCACATTATATTCCGATATGGAAAGACATATCCGATCACGGAGACGAGTTATTTGGAAGTATCCGTGACAGCCTTGATTTTGTAAACACTGATAGTGATGGAATAGGACAGAATGTTGCAGATAATGTTGCTGTGCAGCCTGATAATATTGCTGTGCGGCCTTAAGATGTTACTGTGCAGCCTTGTGAGATATTTACTGTGTTGCCGGATGATGTTACTGTGCAGCCTGATGATGTTGCTGTGCAGCCTGATGATGTTACTGTGCAGCCTGATGATGTTGCTGTGCAGTCTGATGATGTTACTGTGCAGCCTGATGATGTTACTGTGCAGTCTGATGATGTTGCTGTGCAGTCTGATGATGTTACTGTGCAGTCTGATGATGTTGCTGTGCAGCCTGATGATGTTGCTGTGCATCCTGATGATGTTACTGTGCAGCCTGATGATGTTACTGTGCGGCCTGATGATGTGGCTGTGCAGTCTGATGATGTTACTGTGCAGTCTGATGATGTTACTGTGCTGTCTGATACAGTTACTATGCAGCCTGATAATGTTACTGTGTTGCCTGATGATATTACTGTGCGGCCTGATGATGTTACTGTGCAGTCTGATGATGTTGCTGTGCAGCCTGATGATGTTACTGTGCAGCATGATGATGTTACTGTATTGCCTGATGATGTTGCTGTGCAGTCTGATAATGTTACTGTGCAGTCTGATGATGTTGCTGTGCGGCCTGATGATGTTGCTGTGCAGTCTGATGATGTTGCTGTGCAGCCTGATGATGTTGGTGTGCGGCCTGATGATGTTGCTGTGCAGTCTGATGATGTTACTGTGCAGCCTGATGATGTTGCTGTGCGGCCTGATGATGTTGCTGTGCAGTCTGATGATGTTACTGTGCAGTCTGATGATGTTGCTGTGCAGCCTGATGATGTTACTGTGCAGTCTGATGATGTTGCTGTGCAGCCTGATGATATTGCTGTGCAGCTTGATGATGTTACTGTGTTGCCGGATGATGTTACTGTGCAGTCTGATGATGTTACTGTACAGCCTGATGATGTTGTTGTGCGGCCTGATGATGTTGCTGTGCAGCCTGATGATGTTACTGTGCAGCCTGATGATGTTGCCGTGCAGTCTGATGATGTTGCTGTGCAGTCTGATGATGTTGCTGTGCGGCCTGATGATGTTGCTGTGCAGCCTGATGATGTTACTGTGCAGTCTGATGATGTTGCTGTGCAGTCTGATGATGTTGCTGTGCAGTCTGATGATGTTACTGTGCAGCCTGATGATGTTGCTGTGCAGCCTGATGATCGGCCTGATGATGTTGCTGTGCAGCCTGATTATGTTGCTTTGCAGCCTGATGATGTTACTGTGCGGCCTGATGATGTTACTGTGCAGTCTGATGATGTTACTGTGCAGTCTGATGATGTTACTCTGCGGCCTGATGATGTTGCTGTGCAGTCTGATGATGTTACTGTGTTGCCTGATGATGTTGCTTTGCAGTCTGATGATGTTACTGTGTTGCCTGATGATGTTGCTGTGCAGTCTGATGATGTTACTGTGTTGCCTGATGATGTTGCTGTGCAGCCTGATGATGTTAATATGCAGCCTGATGATGTTACTGTGCAGTCTGATGATGTTACTGTGCAGTCTGATGATGTTGCTGTGCAGTCTGATAATGTTTCTGTGCAGTCTGATGATGTTACTGTGCAGCCTGATGATGTTGCTGTGCAGTCTGATGATGTTACTGTGCAGTCTGATGATGTTACTGTGCAGTCTGATGATGTTGCTGTGCAGTCTGATAATGTTTCTGTGCAGTCTGATGATGTTACTGTGCAGCCTGATGATGTTGCTGTGCAGTCTGATGATGTTGCTGTGCAGTCTGATAATGTTTCTGTGCAGTCTGATGATGTTACTGTGCAGTCTGATGATGTTACTGTGTTGCCGGATGATGTTGCTGTGCAGTCTGATAATGTTACTGTGCAGGCTGATGATGTTATTTTGCAGCCTGATGATGTTGCTGTGTTGCCTGATGATCTTCCTGTGCAGTCTGATAATGTTAGTGTGCAGTCTGATGATGTTGCTGTGCAGTCTGATACAGTTACTATGCAGCCTGATAATGTTACTATGAAGCCTGATGATGTTACTGTGCAGTCTGATGATGTTACTGTGCAGTCTGATGATGTTGCTGTGCAGACTGATAATGTTTCTGTGCAGCCTGATGATGTTGCTGTGCAGTCTGATGATGTTGCTGTGCAGTCTGATAATGTTTCTGTGCAGTCTGATGATGTTACTGTGCAGTCTGATGATGTTACTGTGTTGCCGGATGATGTTGCTGTGCAGTCTGATAATGTTACTGTGCAGGCTGATGATGTTATTTTGCAGCCTGATGATGTTGCTGTGTTGCCTGATGATCTTCCTGTGCAGTCTGATAATGTTAGTGTGCAGTCTGATGATGTTGCTGTGCTGTCTGATACAGTTACTATGCAGCCTGATAATGTAACTGTCCAGCCTGATGACGCTGCTGTGCAGCCTAGTGATGTTGCTGTGCAGCCTGATGATGTTGCTGTGCTGTCTGATACAGTTATTATGCAGCCTGATAATGTTACTGTGCAGTCTGATGATGTCACTGTGCAGCCTTGATACAGTTACTATGCAGCCTGATAATGTTACTGTGCAGTCTAATGATGTTGCTGTGCAGCCTTGATACAGTTACTATGCAGCCTTATAATATAATTGTGCAGTCTGATGATGTTTCTGTGCAGTCTGATGATGTTGCTATGCAGTCTAATGATGTTGCTGTGCAGCCTTGATACAGTTACTATGCAGGCTTATAATATTACTGTGCAGTCTGATGATGTTGCTGTGCAGTCTGATGATGTTGCTGTGCAGTCTGATGATGTTACTGTGCAGTCTGATGATGTTACTGTGCAGTCTGATGATTTTACTGAGCAGTCTGATGATGTTGCTGTGTAGTCTGATGATGTTACTGTGCAGTCTGATGATGTTGCTGTGCAGTCTGATGATGTTACTGTGCAGTCTGATGATGTTACTGTGCAGTCTGATGATGTTGCTGTGCAGTCTGATGATGTTACTGTGCAGTCTGATGATGTTACTGTGCAGTCTGATGATGTTGCTCTGCAGTCTGATGATGTTGCTGTGCAGTCTGATGATGTTGCTGTGCAGCCTGATGATGTTACTGTGCAGTCTGATGATGTTGCTGTGCAGCCTGATGATGTTACTGTGCAGGCTGATGATGTTACTGTGCAGTCTGATGATGTTGCTGTGCAGCCTTGATACAGCTACTGTGCAGCCTGATAACGTTGCTGTGCAGCCTGATAATGTTGCTGTGCAGTCTGATGTTACTGTGCAGCCTGATGATGTTACTGTGCAGCCTGATGATGTTACTGAGCGGTCTGATAATGTTGCTCTGCAGTCTGATGATGTTACTGTGCAGCCTGATTATTTTGCTGTGCAGCCTTGATACACTTACTGTGCAGCCTGAGATTGTTACTGTACAGCCTTGATACAGTTAATATGCAGCCTGATGATGTTACTGTGCAGTCTGATGATGTTGCTGTGCAGTCTGATGATGTTCCTTTGCAGCCTGATGATGTTACTGTGCAGTCTGATGATGTTGCTGTGCAGTCTGTTGATGTTACTGTGTAGCCTGATGATGTTACTTTACAGCCTGATGATGTTACTGTGCAGTCTGATGATGTTGCTGTGCAGTCTGATGATGTTACTTTGCAGCCTGATGATGTTACTGTGCAGTCTGATGATGTTGCTATGCAGTCTGATGATGTTGCTGTGCAGCCTGATGATGTAACTGGGCAGTCTGATGATGTTGCTGTGCAGTCTGATGATGTTACTTTGCAGCCTGATGAAGTTACTGTGCAGTCTGATGATGTTGCTGTGCAGCCTGATGATGTTACTGTGCAGCCTGATGATGTTACAGTGCAGTCTGATGATGTTACTGTGTTGCCTGATGATGTTACTGTGCAATCTGATGATGTTACTGTGCATCCTGATGATGTTGCTGTGCAGTCTGATGATGTTGCTGTGCAGCCTGATGATGTTGCTGTGCAGTCTGATGATGTTGCTGTGCAGCCTGATGATGTTACTGTGCAGTCTGATGATGTTACTGTGCAGCCTGATGATGTTGCTGTGCAGTCTGATGATGTTACTGTGCAGTCTGATGATGTTGCTGTGCAGTAGGATGATGTTACTCTGCAGTCTGATGATGTTACTTTGCAGCCTGATGATGTTACTGTGCAGTCTGATGATGTTGCTGTGCAGTAGGATGATGTTGCTGTGCAGTCTGATGATGTTGCTGTGCAGTCTGATGATGTTACTTTGCAGCCTGATGATGTTACTGTGCAGTCTGATGATGTTACTGTGCAGTCTGATAATGTTGCTGTGCAGTCTGATGATGTTGCTGTGCAGTCTGATGATGTTACTGTGCAGTCTGATGATGTTACTGTGCAGCCTGATGATGTTACTGTGCAGTCTGATGATGTTGCTGTGCAGCCTGATGATGTTGCTGTGCAGTCTGATGATGTTGCTGTGCAGTCTGATGATGTTACTGTGCAGTCTGATGATGTTGCTGTGCAGCCTGATGATGTTACTGTGCAGTCTGATGATGTTACTGTGCAGTCTGATAATGTTGCTGTGCAGCCTGATGATGTTGCTGTGCAGCCTTGATACAGTTACTGTGCAGCCTGATAATGTTACTGTGCAGCCTGATGATGTTGCTGTGCAGTCTGATGATGTTACTGTGCAGTCTGATGATGTTACTGTGCAGTCTGATGATGTTGCTGTGCAGCCTGATGATGTTACTGTGCAGCCTGGTGATGTTACTGTGCAGCCTGATAATGTTACTGTGCAGCCTGATGATGTTGCTGTGCAGTATGATGATGTTACTGTGCAGTCTGATAATGTTGCTGTGCAGCCTGATGATGTTATTGTGCAGCTTGAGAATGTTACTGTGCAGTCTGATGACGTTGCTGAGCAGCCTTGATACAGTTACTGTGCAGCCTGAGAATGTTGCTGTGCAGCCTGATGATGCTGCTGTGCAGCCTTGATACAGTTACTATGCTCCCTGAGAATGTCACTGTGCAGTCTGATGATGTTGCTGTGCAGCCTTGATAGAGTTACTTTGCAGCCTAATAATGTTACTGTGCAGTTTGTTGATGTTGCTGTGCAGCCTTGATACAGTTACTATGTAGCATGATAATATTACTGTGCAGTCTGCTGATGTAGCTGTGCAGCCTTGATACAGTTACTGTGCAGCCTGATAATGTTACTTTGCAGTCTGATGATGTTGCTGTGCAGCCTTGATACAGTTACTGTGCAGCCTGATAATGTTACTCTGCAGTCTGACGATGTTGCTGTGCAGCCTTGATACAGTTACTGTGCAGCCTGATAATATTGCTGTGCAGCCGGATGATGTTACTGTGCAGTCTGATGATGTTGCTGTGCAGCCTTGATACAGCTACTGTGCAGCCTGATAACGTTGCTGTGCAGCCTGATGATGTTACTGTGCAGCCTTGATACAGTTACTATGCAGACTGATAATGTTACTGTGCAGTCTGATGATGTTACTGTGCAGACTGATGATGCTACTGTGCAGCCTGATGATGTTGCTGTGCAGCCTGATGATGTTACTGTGCAGCCTAATAATGTTGCTGTGCAGCCTGATGATGTTGCTGTGCAGCCTTGATACAGTTACTCTGCAGCTTGAGAATGTTACTGTGCAGTCTGATGACGTTCCTGAGCAGCCTTGATACAGTTACTGTGCAGCCTGAGAATGTTACTCTGCAGTCTTACGATGTTGCTGTGCAGCCTTGATACAGTTACTGTGCAGCCTGATAATATTCCTGTGCAGCCAGATGATGTTACTGTGCAGTCTGATGATGTTGCTGTGCAGCCTTGATACAGCTACTGTGCAGCCTGATAACGTTGCTGTGCAGCCTGATGATGTTACTGTGCAACCTTGATACAGTTACTATGCAGACTGATAATGTTACTGTGCAGTCTGATGATGTTACTATGTAGCTTTGATACAGTTACTGTGCAGCCTGATAATGTTACTGTGCAATCTGATGATGTTGCTGTGCAGCCTTGATACAGTTACTGTGCAGCCTGATAATTTTACTGTGCAGCCTTGATACAGTTACTGTGCAGCCTGGTGATGTTGCTGTGCAGCCTGATAATGTTGCTGTGCAGCCTGATGATGTTGCCGTGCAGCCTTGATACAGTTTCTCTGCAGCCTGATGATGTTATTGTGCAGCCTGATGATGTTCCTGTGCAGCCGGATGATGTTGCTGTGCATCCTTGATACAGTTACTATGCAGCCTGAGATTGTTACTGTGCAGCCTTGATACAGTTAATATGCAGCCTGATAATGTTACTGTGCAGCCTGATGATGTTACTGTGCAGCCTGATGATGTTACTGTGCAGTCTGATGGTGTTGCTGTGCAGCCTTGATAGAGTTACTGTGCAGCCTGATAATGTTACTGTGCAGTTTATGATGTTGCTGTGCAGCCTTGATACAGTTACTATGCAGCATGATAATATTACTTTGCTGTCTGATGATGTAGCTGTGCAGCCTTGATACAGTTACTGTGCAGCCTGATAATGTTACTTTGCAGTCCGTTGATGTTACTGTGCAGCCTTGATACAGTTACTGTGCAGCCTGATAATGTGACTCTGCAGTCTGCTGATGTTGCTGTACAGCCTTGATACAGTTACTGTGCAGCCTGATAATATTGCTGTGCAGCCGGATGATGTTACTGTGCAGTCTGATGATGTTGCTGTGCAGCCTTGATACAGCTACTGTGCAGCCTGATAACGTTGCTGTGCAGCCTGATGATGTTACTGTGCAGCCTTGATTCAGTTACTATGCAGACTGATAATGTTACTGGGCAGTCTGATGATGTTACTGTGTAGCCTTGATACAGTTACTATGCAGACTGATAATGTTACTGGGCAGTCTGATGATGTTGCTGTGCAGCCTTTATAGAGTTACTCTGCAGCCTGAGAATGTTACTGTGCAGTCTGATGATGTTGCTGTGCAGCCTTGATAGAGTTACTGTGCAGCCTGATAATGTTACTGTGCAGTTTATGATGTTGCTGTGCAGCCTTGATACAGTTACTATGCAGCATGATAATATTACTTTGCAGTCTGATGATGTAGCTGTGCAGCCTTGATACAGTTACTGTGCAGCCTGATAATGTTACTTTGCAGTCTGTTGATGTTGCTGTGCAGCCTTGATACAGTTACTGTGCAGCCTGATAATGTTACTCTGCAGTCTGACGATGTTGCTGTGCAGCCTTGATACAGTTACTGTGCAGCCTGATAATATTGCTGTGCAGCCGGATGATGTTACTGTGCAGTCTGATGATGTTGCTGTGCAGCCTTGATACAGCTACTGTGCAGCCTGATAACGTTGCTGTGCAGCCTGATGATGTTACTGTGCAGCCTTGATACAGTTACTATGCAGACTGATAATGTTACTGGGCAGTCTGATGATGTTACTGTGTAGCCTTGATACAGTTACTATGCAGTCCGATAATGTTACTGTGCAGTCTGATGATGTTACTGTGCAGCCTGATGATGTTGCTATGCGGCCTTCATAGAGTTACTGTGCAACCTGATAATGTTACTGTGCGGCCTTGATACAGTTACTATGCAACCTGATAATGTTACTGTGAAGCCTTGATACAGTTACTTTGCAGCCTGAGAATGTTACTGTGCAGCCTTTATATAGTTACTGTGCAGCCTGGTGATGTTGCTGTGCAGCCTGATAATGTTGCTGTGCAGCCTGATGATGTAAATGTGCAGCCTTGATACAGTTACTGTGCAGCCTGATACTGTTACTGTGCAGTCTGCTGATGTTACTGTGCAGCCTTGAAAAAGTTACTGTGCAGCCTGATAATGTTACTGTGCAGTCTGCTGATGTTACTGTGCTGCCTTGTAAAAGTTACTGTGCAGCCTGATAATGTTACTGTACAGTCTGATGATGTTACTGTCCATCCTGATGATGTTGCTGTGAAGCCTTGATACAGTTACTGTGCAGCCTGATAATGTTACTGTGCAGCCTTGATACAGTTACTATGCAACCTGATAATGTTACTATGCAGCTTGATGATGTTGCTGTGCAGCCTGATGATGTTGCTGTGCTGTCTGATACAGTTACTATGCAACCTGATAATGTTACTATGCAGCCTGATGATGTTACTATGCAGCCTGATGATGTTACTGTGCAGCCTTGATACAGTTACTACGCAGCCTGAGAATGTTACTTTTCAGCCTTGATACAGTTACTATGCAGCCTGATAATGTTACTGTGCAGTCTGATGATGTTGCTGTGCAGCCTTGATACAGTTACTATGCAGCCTGATAATGTTACTGTGCAGTCTAATGATGTTACTGTGCAGCTTTGATATAGTTACTATGCAGGCTGATAATATTACTGTGCAGTCTGATGATTTTACTGTGCAGCCTTGATACAGTTACTATGCAGCCTAATAATGTTACTATGCAGTCTGACGATGTTGCTGTGCAGCCTGATGATGTTGCCGTGCAGCCTTGATACTGTTTCTGTGCAGCCTGAGAATGTAACTGTGCAGTCTGATGATGTAACTGTGCAGTCTGATGATGTGGCTGTGCAGCCTGATGATGTTGCCGTGCAGCCTTGATACAGTTTCTGTGCAGCCTGAGAATGCTACTGTTCAGCCTGATGATGTTGCTGTGCAGCCTGATGATGTTACTGTGCAGTCTGATGATGTTACTGTGCACCTTGATGCAGTTACTATGCAGCCTGAGATTGTTACTGTGCAGCCTTGATACAGTTAATATGCAGCCTGATAATGTTTGTGTGCTGTCTGATGATGTTACTATGCAACCTGATGATGTTACTGTGCAGCCTGATGATGTTACTGTGCAGCCTTGATACAGTTAATATGCAGCCTGATAATGTTTGTGTGCTGTCTGATGATGTTACTATGCAACCTGATGGTGTTACTGTGCAGCCTGATGATGTTACTGTGCAGCCTTGATACAGTTACTGTGCAGCCTGAGATTGTTACTGTGCAGCCTTGATACAGTTACTATGCAGCCTGATAATGTTACTGTGCAGTATGATGATGTAACTGTACAGCCTTGATACAGTTACTGTGCAGCCTGATAATGTTACTGTGCAGTCTGATGGTGTTGCTGTGCATCCTTGATTCAATTACTCTGCTGCCTGATAATGTTACTGTGCAGTCTGATGATGTTGCTGTGCAGCCTTGATACAGTTAATATGCAGCCTGATAATGTTACTGTGCAGTCTGATGATGTTGCTGTGCAGCCTTGATACAGTTACTGTGCAGCCTGATAATGTTACTGTGCAGTCTGATGGTGTTGCTGTGCAGCCTTGATTCAATTACTGAAAATTATCTGCCTGATAATGTTACTGTGCAGTCTGATAATGTTACTGTGCAGCCTGGTAATTTTGCTGTGCAGCCTTATGATGTTACTGTGCATTCCGATGAGGTTACTGTGCAGCCTTGACACAGCTGCTCTGCAGTCTGATAATGTTGCTGTGCAGTCTAATGATGTTGCTGTGCAATCCGATGTTTGTTGCTGTGTAGCCTTGATACAGTTACTTTGCAGCCTGATAATATTAGTCTGCAGTCTGATGATGTTGCTGTGCAGCCTGATGATGTTGCCGTGCAGCCTTGATACAGTTACTGTGCATCTTGAGAATGTTACTGTGCAGTCTGATGATGTTACTTTGCAGCCTGATGATATTACTGTGTTGCCTGATGATGTTACTGTGCAGTCTGATGATGTTACTGTGCAGTCCGATGAGGTTACTGTGCAGCCTTGACACAGCTGCTCTGCAGTCTGATAATGTTGCTGTGCAGTCTAATGATGTTGCTGTGCAATCCGATGTTTGTTGCTGTGTAGCCTTGATACAGTTACTTTGCAGCCTGATAATATTAGTCTGCAGTCTGATGATGTTGCTGTGCAGCCTGATGATGTTGCCGTGCAGCCTTGATACAGTTACTGTGCAGTCTGATGATGTTACTGTGCAGCCTTGATACAGTTACTGTGCAGCCTGATGATGTTGCTGTGCAGCCTTGATACAGTTAATGTGCAGCCTGATAATGTTACTGTGCAGTCTGATGATGTTGCTGTGCAGCCTTGATACAGTTACTGTGCCGCCTGATAATGTTACTGTGCAGTCTGATGATGTTGCTGTGCAGCCTTGATACAGTTAATGTGCAGTCTGATAATGTTACTGTGCAGTCTGATGTTGTTGCTGTGCAGTCTTGATACAGTTACTGTGCATTCTGATGATGTTACTGTGTAGCCTGATGATGTTGTTGTGCAGCCTGATGATGTTACTGTGCAGCCTGATAATGTTGCGGTGCCGTCTGATGATGATACTGTGCAGCCTTGATACAGTTACTGTGCAGCCTGATGATGTTGATGTGCAGCCTTGATACAGTTACTATGCCGCCTGATGATGTTGCTGTGCAGTCCGATGATGTTACTGTGCAGCCTTGATACAGTTACTGTGCAGCCTGATGATGTTGATGTGCAGCCTTGATACAGTTACTATGCAGCCTGATAATGTTGCTGTGCAGTCTGATGATGTTACTGTGCAGCCTTGATACAGTTACTATGCCGCCTGATGATGTTGCTGTGCAGTCTGATGATGTTACTGTGCAGCCTGATGATGTTGATGTGCAGCCTTGATACAGTTACTGTGCCGCCTGATGTTACTGTGCAGTCTGATGATGTTACTGTGCAGCCTGATGATGTTGCTGTGCAGTCTGATGATGTTGCTGTGCAGTCTTATGATGTTGCTGTGCAGCCTGATGATGTTGCTGTGCAGCCTGAGATTGTTACTGTGCAGCCTGATGATGTTACTGTGCAGCCTTGATACAGTTACTGTGCCGCCTGATGTTACTGTGCAGTCTGATGATGTTACTGTGCAGCCTGATGATGTTGCTGTGCAGCCTGATGATGTTGCTGTGCAGCCTGAGATTGTTACTGTGCAGCCTGATGATGTTGCTGTGCAGCCTGATAATGTTTCTGTGCAGTCTAATGATGTTGCTGTGCCGCCTGATAATGTTTCTGTGCAGTCTGATGATGTTACTCTGTAGCCTTGATACAGTTACTGTGCAGCCTGATAATGTTACTGTGCAGTCTGATGGTGTTGCTGTGCAGCCTGGTGGGATATTTATTGTGCAGCCTGAGGATGAATTAGTACATAACCTACTACACTTACTTGAAACAATTCAAAAACAATTTACCGAGTATGCAGAGTACTATCATAATTTCAAAAAATAGTAACTTGTTATCACTACATTTGATACAAAATACTTGAAATGTAATGTAATCATGTTGTACCTAGAAATACAGATTATGTTGGTATATGCATATATGAGGGATTTATTTCTTAGGTTTAATTCTTTTAATTTTTTGTAACTTTGTTTTTCTAAATCATTCTTATCTAACAATTTTTGGCAACGGGAATGCTGTTGTTATCATTAAAAGCTAAAGTGCTGTTATTAAAAAGTTAAAGTGCTGTTGTTATCATTAAAAGTTAAAGTGCTGTTATTAAAATGTTAAAGTGCTGTTGTTATAAGCAAAAGTGGAAGTTAAAATGTATGGATGTAAAGTGATGTTGTAAAATAAAGATGTAAAGTGTTATTGTTAAAGTAAAACGTTAAAGTGCGAGTGGAAATGTATATAAATTGCAGTTGTTTAAGTAAAGAGCTAAGTACAGGTAGATGTATGTTACACGCTATTCTTAAAGAAAAGCTAAAATCAAAGTAAATCGATATCAGTGTTTGTGTTATAGTAAAAGTTTGATGTAAGTGTATAATTATCATGTTTAATTATACCTGATGTCAGAATAATTTGTATATCTGATATACTGATAATGTTACACATAAGCACAGATAGTGCTTGACTCCCTTTTCGTGCTACCATTGCAAAATAATTATATTTGAATTGCTGTAAATAATAGGGTTTGGTTCATTTGTGGCTGATTTGGGTTCATTTTGCCAATAGCTGGATCCCAGCATAACACATTAAGTCATATACACTAGTTAAAGGGAACCAGACATTTGTTAGAGCAAGTACTCGTTGTAAAATACTATGTATAAATTTGGACCAATCAGAAACAAGTTCTATAAATAGCACCAAGCAAAGCTCACGTCTGCTAAGGTATAAATAGGTAGATGGATGACAGAGAGATCATTCTGTATCCAGAGATCGAAGAAGACACATTGAGGATTCAACTAATAATTTATCCCAGTACCTTGATAAGGAAGTTATTGCAACTACACTGTCAGAGCGGATAAATTATTAAAAAGAAGACGTTTGAAGTTCATAGACTGAAGAAGAGTTATATCTACTGAGATAGTAGGAGAGTTCCAGCTTATAGACGGTTCATCGTTATTGGCGAAGTACAGCCAAGGCACCGGGGATATACCTATATGGAAGTTGAATGGTACATGTGATAGCATATAGGCGCTGAGCATCCAGGAGTCAGGGCAATCATATAGAGCTGCAACTTAAATTAAGAGTGAGTGAGTTGGGCTTTACGGCGAATCGACACAAAATGGCCATAATTAAGAGGACAGAGGCCGAGCATCTATGCGATAGGACTCGTATGTTGTTGATTCAAAGACATTGTCTGACGGGGACTTCAACAAAAAGACCAGTCAAGTATAGAGTCTCCAGCCTATAGGAGTTTGAGCTAATTATTATTAACTGAAGATTTTTAGTTTGAAACATTTAGTGATTTGCCTGATCCCTGAAATTATCTAGCTCATAATTGAAATCATTTACGAATCATTGCTACACGAATCATTTAGGCAAGGTAGCCAGAGGAAAATTAATGTATGAGATATTTGGTCTCACCAGCTATACGTTTTAACAAAGGGCATTCTATATCGTTTGTCAGCTAGTCTAAGACTTAGTCACCTTAGCGACTGGACCCATTTCATTGTTCAAGATACTAAAGGCGCAGGCACTTCCCTGGGTCATATAACTCGTATCCTGATACCTGAAACTGTTGTTTATAGATGGTTTATAATGTGTAAAAGGCACCGAAAAGCCATCGGTGCCCGATGTAGTTGATGTTTACTGTTAGATTCTGTCCTTGAACTTTTGTCAGGCATTAGACTTCTAAAGGCTGCTGTTGATTTCTGCCTGATAACTCTGTCACTCGTGCTCCAATCTGGCACATTGTCCCAATGGTACAGTTTTAACCTGTCATGACCCGCCCGCTTAACTCAGTAGGAAGAGCGTTGGTCTATAGATCGCGGGATCAGGAGTTCGACCCCCGGGCGGGGCGTATGTTCTCCGTGGCGATTTGATAAAATACATTGTGTCTGAAATCATTCGTCTTCCACCTCTGATAATTCATGTAGGGAAGTTGGCAGTTACTTGCGGAGAACAGGTTTGTACTGGTACTGAATCCAGGAACACTGGTTAAGTTAACTGCCCGCCATTACATGACTGAAATACTGTTAAAAAACGGCGTTAAACCCAAAACAAACAAACAAAAAATAACCTGTTATGATGTGCAATCCTTGTTTATGCATTCTGAGAAACTTGAATTTCAAATAATAAGGCACTAATTTTTCTTGTAACTAAGTAAGGTCCCTTCCAAATGTTTGGATCAGTTTTCCTACAGTGTCCTTTTATTTTAGATTTATCCAAAAATAAAACTAAATGTCTCAATTTGTAAGCATTTGCACTAACTCTTGAGTCATAGTCTCATTTCTGTTGCATTTTTACGTAAGTTCTGCCTTGTAGTTTCATGAACTTTGTATAGTTTTTTCTTCCATTTGATTAACCTGCTAAATTGTACTACTGCATTTATTTCTGTTCGGTATATATCCTAAGGAAATTTCAACTGGCATGATGACTTCTCGACCTAACATAAACATGTTTGGGGTAAATCCAGTCCCATCATGAATATAACTTCGATAGGCTGAAGTTATTCAATTCAAATTTTCATCCCAATTTGTCTGATTTTTATTCACACACATTGTTATCATATTTTGTAAAACTTTATTAAACCTTTCCGGAGCAGCATTTGCCATAGCCCTATAACCAGAGTTCGAGTTTCGAGAGTCTAAAAAGAGTTGATTGGTAATTTGATTACTGATCAGAATGTATGTCAAACACAATCCAAATCACGAAAAAAATTATACACAATTTTATTTGCTATTGTACTTGCATGTTGATCTTTAATTTCATACACTTCAGCCCATTTTGTGAAATTGTCAATGACCACAAGACGGTATCTATTACCATTTTCAGTTAGTGGTAACGGACCCATCACAGCTGTACTTATTCTGTCCATAGGATGTCCAACAGTAGACAAAAGTTTACGTGGTACAAAACGGAGACCTAGGTGTTTTCGCAGGACGCTTACGTAATCCTCATTTGTAAAAGTCTTGA
This sequence comes from Mercenaria mercenaria, assembly GCF_021730395.1. Taxonomy (NCBI): domain Eukaryota; kingdom Metazoa; phylum Mollusca; class Bivalvia; order Venerida; family Veneridae; genus Mercenaria; species Mercenaria mercenaria. The sequence goes on along the minus strand of NC_069367.1, from coordinate 19,934,396 downwards.
TATGACGGCTCACACTGTCTTTCATTATGTACCCCGTTAACTTCTGTCTCAGCCTTCAATAACACTTGTCCACTTCAAAGTACGCACCAGAATTCGAGTCATGAACCGAAAGTAAAATCTCCTTGGTACTCTTGGCACCAATAATTGAACAAAGTTCTCATGATCATTTACTTATTTTGTTGGGTTTAACGTCGCACCGACACAATTATAGACCATATGGCGACTTTTCAGCTTTGATGGTGGAGTTGCCCCTCCAAGCATTATTTCATCACGAGCGGGCACCTGGGTAGAACCACCGACATTCCGTTAGCCAGCTGGATGGCTTCCTCACATGAAGAATTCAACGCCCCGAGTGAGGCTCGAACTCATATCGATTAGTGGAAAGTGATTTGAATTCAGCGACCTTAACCACTCGGCAACGGAGGCCCTCTCCATATGATTAGGTTTCATAAATCCCTTTAACAACACACTGTCCCTCAATTCTAGGAAGTCCCAATGTAAACATATTTCTCACAGCTGGAGAATAACGCGCAATTATGTCCCTAGACGGTCTCTTTTTGTCAGACTTAAGCTCTTTAAAAACAGCAGATATACTGGATCTTGCTGCTGAAGTTTTGCCATTCTTTCAGGTAAATAGTTAACAGCACAGAATTTTGTCAAGCTGTCCGACGTGGAAGATGTTTGGTCAGCTGCACTGTCGAATAGTGAGACATCATGCATCGTTGTCAGAATCGTTGTAATATCAGGAGAAACAAAGTCTTAATTTTAAACCCTAGAAATTTAATTGTAGAAAACCGGGTACTCTATGACTTTCCCAAGTTCTTAGACACGCGCACAATGTCCTTTTCAAACAGGGAAACAACATAATCAAACTGTGCGAAGTCTGACCAGGCTTTATGGTTCCATAAGCATGTAGCACATCCTTTATTCGTTAAATCTGCCAATATGGTATTTCTGTCAGAACACCGATATTCATCCGCTATTCTCAAATAACTGTCAACATTTATATTCTTTTTACCACTAGGATATTCTATCTTAAAGTCAAACTGCGACAACATCTCTAGCAATCTTGCCATTTGATCAGTTGGAGATTTGAACGACGTTAATCACTTTAAACTTGAACAATCAGTTCTTAGAACAACTGTTTCCCAAGAAGATAATGTCTGGACTGTGTTATGAAAGTAATAATGTCTAAGACTTCTTTTCTTGTTGCACAGTATTTGCGTTGGCATTTATCAAAGCGACTTACTCGCGAACATAATTTATCTTTCTACATAGTCATCTGCTTCCTCTCTCCATTGCATTTGACTTAAGCATCCACCTACTGCAAGGTTCGAACCATCTTATCAACCATCATTATGAGGATATGCTATAACTTCCTCACCAGTAAGCACACTCACGCTTTTTACAAAACACAAAGGTACTGACCAAGGACTGCTACTGTCCTCGATTATTCCTGACTTGTTTTCCTGTAATGATTTTCACCTTTTGCTCTTCAAAAGGCTTGCAGTACCCGTCTTGTTGGTACTTTTATCGGTCTTGCAAAAGAAGTATCGATGTAATGTTTCACAATATCAGTTCTGCATAAATTATTCGGTGACTCGGAGAAAACATTCTTATATTTCTGATTATTTGTTTGTTTGTTTTGAGTTTTACGCCGTTTTTCAACAGTATTTCAGTTATGTAACAGTGGGCACATAACCTAACCAGTGTTCCTGGATTCTGTACCAGTACAAACCTGTTCTTCTTAAGTATCTGTCAACTTCCCCACATGAATCAGAGGTGGAGGACGAATGATTTCAGACACAATATCTTTTATCAAGTCGTCACGGAAAACATACGGCCCGCCCGAGGATCGAACTCACGACCCGCGATCCGTGCGATCCGTAGATTGGCGCTCTCCCTATTGAGCTAAGCGGGCGGACTTATAACATCAATTTGAAACTTTTATTTTGTTCATCATTCAGATTTGCACACAAGATCGTAAATAAACTTCCTTTAAATCTTTACTCCACTTTGAAATGTCATAATCAATTTAACTGTCACTTTTGCCATTTTGCGACCCCTTTTGGTTTAAATCCTCATTTTCTTTTAATAAATCTTCAGAGTTCATTTCATGCAAATATCCCAAGGTTAAACCTTTCATCAGCTTAATTTTCTTGTCGGTGGTGTTTACAAGCCTCAATGGCAAATTATTCGAATTTATAGTCCCTGGGAACACCAGCACATTGCCCACAGAAATATGCTCCTTAACCTTATTATCACTATGGCAGATCAGACCCATCTCTGATATCTGATAGTTCTAAGATTTATGCCCTCCTTCTCCTTGACGAATCGCCCGTTTTCCAGCTCTGCGAGGTAAGAAGAAGTGAATCTCTTCTCCCTGGATATTGTTTCCATCGCAGGAGATTTTAATTTCTGGTAACTTAACAATGTGTCATCAGAAATCTGTTTGAATGCATATTCAGCTGCCTCATCCGTAGACTGTTTTTAAGACGAAAAAGCTGTTCATTACGTCCCAACGACATGAATTCACCTTAGCTTCAAACGGATGAATTAAACTTTCCCACATATATTTACCATGATCTACTGACCTACTTTTTAGTTTTTGAAGAGTTAGCAAAGGAGGTTGAGCCACCTGTATAATTTTTTGTACAGATTTCAATACTTGAACAGCCAACAAACCTGGTCAGTTACATAGCTGAGATTAGTGATACGTTTAAAATAGAGAAGGTTATTTCAATCAGAGAACAATTCTTTCTAATTTGGTCCAATGATATCGCTTGGCTCTATATTTTGATTTAATCATATTTTATTTGCCTATATGTGCATGCAAATTGTAAAAAAACGAAAGCAAATGGGTTTGGCAACAAGCTATGACCATATTGCATTAAGCCCTAAAAACTTGAAAATTTGAAAAATTGAAGTAATAAAATATCTTTTTGAAGAGACTCATTCAAACAGAAATTTTTAACAATACGTTTTTGAAGCAGAATTAAGCGCATGCGCTTAAGATTGAACAGTACTTCCGGTTAGTGACCCCTTAAAATGGTAATAGTAATAGCTTTTGACCGCACATGTGGCGTTTTAGTACAAATACTGCTGTAAATTCATTTCACTAACTGGTAGTTAAACAATTTCTTCTATATCTTTTACTTGTGTCATCAAATTACCTATCTTTCGTAAAATTACACTTTGTTTATGCATTTGTACTAGGGCTTTCCACCCATCTGATATGGTACAACCATTTTTATCGATGGCTATAAATTCATATCTACTGGGACTTTTTAGCTATCTTTGGTCTGTGACTCAAAGTAAAGGAACTTTCTCATCCGCTTTAACGGCTAATGTGCTATATAAAACAGTTCCATTGACATTGCGGATGAATGATCCCAGCCAGCATTCTATATCGGCCCGATGTCGGCTTCAATTTCGGCTGCAAATAGGAATGATGTCGGCCCGACGTCGGCAGATGGTATCGGGCCAACATCATAATGACATTGGTCCGATATTGGCAAACGATATTTGGCCGACATTAAAATGATATTGGCCCGATATTGGCAGATCATATCGTGGTCGCAAAATAGTGTAACACGCAGCGCTTTATCAAAGTTTTCTTAAAATACACACTTTATAGATTTTCAGAGTAATTTTCTTGAGAACTGATGTGTCTCGCATCATGTGTATGATGCTTCTTCTTCTTCTTTTATGATAATGGCCTGATACTGATACATTTTGGCCATGCGTGGGTGGTTAAATAAAAGTGAAAGACTATCAGGTTTCCCAAGCTACTCAGTCCACCTAGTACTCCCTGATAGTTGGTGATAAAAAGGTGCAAAAACCTAACACCTTATAGCCCTAAGTGTAAGACATGTACATACATAAGCTGTTGTGCAGGAAAAGAGAAATATCAGTAGGGTTAAAAACAGGATAAAACAAGTATATATGATAATTATGGTTGGAACATCGATGCAGCCAGTGCTGATTTGAATCCGAAGATTGTTTCAGCACTGACTACATGAGATGGTAAGACGTTCCACTCTACCACAGTTCTGGGGAAGAATGAGTATTTGTAGTAGTCAACTGTGGTAGAAGGTATTTGCAGAGCTAAGTGATGGTAATGTCTGGATTGTCTAGCAGTTGGAGCGAGATATTGTTTAGGATCGACATCATTATGATTATGAACCATTTTATAAAATAAAACCAACCTACTATACTTCATTTTGCTTATCTGATTTCAATGTTTATCACAACTATGTACTGCGTGTTTTATACAGTTGCGTAAGCTTTCTGTATAATATTCTTAACACTATCAAAATTGTTCAGTTAGAATTTTAAACATATTTATTTTTTCAATGTTTTGTAAATATAGATATTTCTATGGTGGCATTTTATATAAAAAATAAAAAATGCATCTTAATTATTACCTCCCTTTATTACATATAAAATTTTGATAACTACTGTCAAAAAATTTTGTTTGGAACCTAGTTTGATTTATTCTGACATACATTTCCTGTTAATTTATCATGTTTTCTTTACTTCATGAGCGAGAACCGTTTTGTTTCTATTTTTGGTCATAGTTACCAAAAATAGAAACAAAACGGTTCTCGCTCATTAAGTTTAGTTTGCATTGATGTATTAAAATTAAACTTGGTCATAGGTAGTTAAAAAAGGTTGGGATTGCATATGAGGTCACTTTATTCAAGTTCAAGGTCAGGATAATCTTAAACAATTCCACCGTAGCACAGTGGTTAAGAACGTTGGTTTATTTAAGAAGTAATTTATTTCATTTAGTAATTTGTCATTGAATAAAATCATTGTCAGGAGTTCTGATGCGAAGGACTTATATCACGAGGAAGCTACTAGCATCATTTTTCACGTGTTTGGTATGACGCAGTCAGGGAGCAAACACTCGACCTCTTGCACTCGAAGCGGGCACTCTACCACTAAGCTACCGAGGCGGCTCCTTCTCTTTGTACTAAAACAAGGGTCATTGAAATGCCACAAGGTCAAGGTCACCGCTACTAAAATCACAAAACTGGCTGCTCGCACTGAGGAAAAGTTTTGGATTTCATATAGGGTCACTAGGATCAAGGTCAGGGTCAGCATTACTTAACATAGAAAACACAGTTAATAACAACGAAACATCTATTCTTTCATCTGTACTTCTGAATAGCATGATTCGGTGCAGTCAATTATGTATTACAGAACATGACCCTTTTTTAACGGAATATGATGGCGTAATGCAGTTTAAAAGGCTGATCGATTTTCGTGGAATTTCTACGTTTCCTGTTACTCTTTTTAATGTTGATGGCATACTGCTACCTGTGACATACTGTCTTGTAAAAAATGTTAGCACGAGCATGAAAGATAAAAGTACATGATTAGGAAGTTTGAAAATTGTCTTTAATTTAAACATGAAACTGTCCTGAACTGGTGCATTTTAAACGAAGATATCTTTACAAACACACGGTCTGTAATTGCACTGCGATCTGACGTGTTTCAGATACATGTAAATGATTAAATACTGGAGAAATTAGCCTCTTATTCAGAAGGTCTAATGGTGTTCGAATACAGACTAATAAAGGCTTACAAAATTGCCGAAGCCGCAGTGATAGGCTTATAGACATTCAAATTAAGTGAATAATTACCACCATTAGTGATACTGAACCATTGTTACCAATTCTAAGAAAATAAAAGAACCGCGCAATAAAACGAAGAATCTTTTATTCTCGCGCCTTTGATCGGCGGAGTAATATCTGATGGTATATGTATGTACTTCCGAGGTGACAATGAGTTCCAACAGGATTTTCAGTTTAATTCAGTTTTCTCTAATATGATGAAATCATTAATCTACGGTGCACAATACTGATATTGTGTGAGCTGTCATTAAATCTCCCGTACCATTCAAGCCAAAGTATGAGAAGATTCAAAGAAATATTGTTCTTCTATTATACTCGAAACCTTAAAATGGGAATAAACATTTCTAGAGACTTAGTACAATAGAATAGGATGCTCGGAGAGAGACATGTAAATCTTTTGTTCGATTCCAAGCCATGCACAAAATAAAGATTTTACGTTGCTATGAAATGTGACCATATTTTATCTTTTCCGCCAGGGCTGTTTTATACAATACATGCAACAGAATAACATGTATTGTTCTTCTTTTGAATCGATTTCAGTTGGTTAAGCTAAAATGTTAATAAAAGATTCTTCCTACATAAATCAAATGAAAACAGTAGCTCTAGCTCAAACGTTGCTTGGTTTTATTTTTTGCCGTGATAGTATGTAACATTTGCAATTATTTCTCTTTAATGTGTCATCAGATCCAGGCCCGTGTTAAAGAAATTATAGAAAAGTATTTAGTGTTGAATTTAAATGATAGAGTTGAAAACTTTTATTAAAGTAGTTAAAGATGGAATTTTGATAAGAAATGGGACACAAACCACTATATTCACTGGTCTGTTCCTGCTCATTATCAAACTGAGACGGGATATAACTGGCGAAGAAATAATGGTATTAGAGTGTAACGTTAGTGTAACACATCATTTTTGGAGTCTCAAAGCTATTGACCTACTAGCGCGAGTTTACCCATAGTCAAACTTTACTGAGATTTAAATATATATATATATATATATTTATCTAAATAAAAGCGCTTGTAAACTTGTGAAATACGGTCAGTTTTATTAATCAAGGTCCGCTCATTGGTCTTGTGCTTCTGGTCAGATTTGACCCAATTTATCGAATTTTGAGCGATATTTTTAAGGCAACGTGTGATCAATATTATAGGGATAATACACGTTTCTGCAGACGTTAAAGGCTCGTCTACACGATTCAAGAAAATCTTGTAGGGCCAATAAATCACTGGATAATTTATATCTTGCGCAAGTTTTCTGGAATAGTGTAGACGAGCCTTAATACACAAAACAAACGTGTATTGTCGCTATTCTTGCATAAAAAACATTACACGACGACTAAATGTAATGTTTTCATATGTGATGATTTTACCATTCCGGTGCATTTTAAATTACCATTCTGTTTTTCTTTAAATATCCATAACCAGCCCCAATTTCACGAAAAAACTTAAGTAATTACTTAGTTAAGTCTGTTATTTTAAAATCATGCTATTGCTTAAGCTATTGTTATAATATATTTAATGTTGATTTTTTCTATACCAATGTATTTATAGCTAAATTAAACTATGGTTAGTAGTATTTGCCTGTAGTACTTATTTCAGTCACGCAAATTTGATATTTCTAATTAAGCACGAGATAACGAACTTAAGTATTTGCTTAAGTGTATTTCTTATTTTTATACTTCATTTTCTGTAAAATTCAGAATTGTTGTGTTTTGATCTATGGAATAGTCATGTACGGGTCTGATATAGATGAAAAAATCAACATTGAAGAGCATAAAGGGCAAAAATAAGCATTTCAAATAACAGACTTAGCTAAGCAATTACTTAAGTTTTTTCGTGAAATTGGGGGGCTCAGAAATCAACAATATTACCAAAAGCACATACTTAAGATTTTTAAACGATTTTTTATCTCTCGTTATTACAAACATGAACTTGCCAATAATTGTTCATTTAACTTCAAAATTTGGTAAAAAGGAGCACATTTTCAAGAATAATAACTTTACATTCGAGTTATTTTGAGTACGGACACATTTAGAGTACGGATGAGTACGAACGTAGTGTCAAGCTTTCAAGCAGTTTGTATAAATTCTTGGAGAAATTAGATAAAAAAGTACCGACTGATATTTACCATCATAAATATGATGCCTAAAAACAAACAATCGCACAAGTTACACGCGATTCTAAAACATTCACGGTTATCTATAAAAACTGAAACGACGCTGAGTTCTAAAAGTGTGTGTGGTCGGTGGGGAGGGGGTGTAAACAAGAGAAGCAGCGGGTACGAACATTGTTGGGGGCAGTGAATTTGGCTTTGGTAACTGATACAACAAAACATTCTATGGTTTAGATTGCATCTTTTATGCTACAAAAAGATGTTATTATGGAAGAAACGAGACGCAGAAACCAGATGTCAATCTGCGGAGAAATACATGTACGTCCCTGGGAAAGCATTTTAAAAATAAAAGTCATGTATTGACAGAACGTGAATTGCCTTGTTTGTACACGATTTTTCTCCCGTTAATACATGGGCGGATCCAGTGAAAAAAGTAGTATTTATGCAAGAATAGTGTAGAAACGTTGATGCTAGACGTTAAAATGGCTGTCACATAATGACGTATAGCATCAGCCTATGTATAGGCATAGGAAATAGAGATCAATATAATTGCACCTTTACTAATCCTACCAGGTGTTCTGTATTACAAAAGTGGTTCTATTGTGACATTTTGATGCAAGCAAAACTGTATTATCTGCACTATTATTTACATACTGGTACTTCATTTTATTATTGGCTTGTTAAAAGTTATTTTTTTACCATATGTAAGTTGACAAATTCATAGGAACCATATCTTGAGGGGTAAATCAAACTAAAATGAATAAATCCTAAATAATTTTGTTGTGCAAAAAAGTATGATATTGTGTCTAATACAGTTTTCATTTTCCACTCGATTGTATAATTGCAAGGGAAGTAAACTAATAGATCTCTACTTATAAGTACTAGCCCAAGGCAAGAGTTGTCATTCTTTGTGGATCACAACTTTAAATTAAAAATTAAAACTTCTGTTATTGATATTAACAAAACTATCATAAACTTCACATTTGTGAAATCATTTTTGGTTATTTCAAGGACTTGGAAATCAATTTCTAGACTTTATTTAATGTAATACTATCATTGAAAATTTTAGGGTCTATGTCTACTATGTATAAGAAATTTGACAAACACGCTGGTGTACGTCGAAAAAGTTATAAAGGTAAGTTACGAGCACGCTGTAATACGATGGTATAAGCTGCTGTACGCCAATGCCTGCCAAAAATTTAGTACACGCACAAAATTTTTCTGCGTATTGCTTAAAAGTTGGGCATAAGTTAAAGGTACGCGAAAGGTAAGTTATGCACAAGTTCACACACGTTACATGTAAGTTACTCATAAGCTGACACACGTCGGCAACCAGCTTGGCGATTGTGTAGCGTATGCGTAACTTATTTCTAACCTATGAACAGTTATCTGTAAGTCATATCGGACGTTTCCACCTACATGTGTATTCACGTATTTAAAGTATGCCTGATGACCCTAGAACTTTCTCAATGTGTTTTGCACGTGCTAGCGCATTTGCCAGCGTTTCGGGGTTCAGATATATATTTCGGGTACAGTTGCCAGCGTTTCGGGGTTCAGATATATACTTCGGATACAGTTGCCAGCGTTTTGGAGTTCAGATACATATTTCGGGTTACATATTTTGGGTACAGTTGCCAGTGTTTTGGGTACAGTTGCCAGCGTTTTGGGGTTCAGATATATATTTCGGGTACAGTTGCCAGCGTTTTTGTGGTTCAGATATATATTTCGGGTACAGTTGTGCAACTCATCAATCCTGCTGATGCGATGCAGAAGTCAACAACCATTATCGCAGAGATGGAGGATCCTGAAAGGCTGCGTCCACTGCAATAATGGCTGGGGTTGCAGAGAGCGCCGCCGTCACGCGATCGTCGCAATACGTTTCCGACCACATTTCATGAAGATCAGATAGAAAATGTAGCACCTAGAGTGTTAACAATGTTTTAATACAACTTTACCTGGAAACCTGCTTTTTTTCACCCTCAGACGACCCATTTTCAAAATTTACTTAGACTTTATAAAGACACACCTTCTGATCGGCTTTAGGTTTGCTACCAATCTCATCCATCAATGTTCATTCTAATCTCACCAATTGTTCAGAAGTAGCCCTACCCTAGTACCGACTTAGTGGAATTTTATCATAGTAAAATTGACTGGACGCTATTATTCCAAAGGATCAGAAAATAACAGTTCTGAGTTCAAGCACAAGGAGACTTTTTGTAGCCTCCTCACGGCGGTCATAATTCCAAAACTTATAATCCGAGCGGGACGATATGCACAGCTAGGCTTTATACATATCACTCCTGTAAAATTGCGTTGAAATCCAGCCATGTGTATAAGAGATGTAACGCGGACAAGTTGAAAGTGTGCAGATGTACAGACCGATAGATAGACAGACAGACAGACAGAAAGTCGTCGAAGGCAAAATAAAGTCACATCTGGAATAGGGAGGCATAAGTATGATATCTTATTTCATTTTAAAGTAAACATACATTTCATTATACATGTACAAAAATATGAATAGGAAATAAATATAAAAGTATACACATTCAATATCAAATCAACCAACAAATACAATAACCTATGTATCTGAAGATATCATGGTCGATAAGGTTCACTCTGTTACAATATTTGTAATATCCTAATATGCATTTGTCATATTATTCCTTACATTAGCATGTAATATTTTTCTTGTAACAAAATTTCTCCTGAGTTTTCAGGATTTTCAAAGGTATTTATTCTGTGATATTTGAGTATTAGGTGATGACAATACTATCTAATACTTTAGACCAAGCCGCATCTGCGTCCTATGCGATCTATAGAAAATCTAACAATACTGTTTTCAAAGACTTTCAGTCGCTTTGAATTTGCCCATTTCATACGATGGAATTTCATTTCCTCTAGCAGATGAGTTTATTCATGTTCCGAACAATGGCGTCTTTTCTCTCCCCCTCTTGTGTTAGGCCAAGTTTTTAATCCCAGTCATTTTGAAGCGGCTTTAATTGACGTTGGTTTGACCACTTGAATAGGGAGACGAACAAATACGCTATAGAAATGTCCCTCCGCTTCTGCGTGTTATAAAGAACTATACGCGCACAAATGAGTCCATAGCGTAATCTGATTGGATGTAAATGAAAATGCTTTGTAGTCTATTGAAATTGTATTTGACATGATTATCTCAATAATTTGCTTTATTAACGTTTATTAACATGTTTTGCTAGATTTACTGTTCTGGGATTGCATCAGGCCTTTACAGTGATTATATAAAATGTACGTGGTGGAATCCGTTCCATGAAAAACAAGGATAAATATATATAATAAGAAATGCCACGTTCCAAGAATGCAGCTTCCCTGAACTTTGACGGCGGCTCAGGGTTCGGAACGTGCAAAACCATCCCTGAGGATATAAATAACAATATTAGTTGAATGCATAAAAAGCAAGGATAAATATTCAACAGGTAACAGAAAATGCAGCTTCCCGAAACATTGACAGCAATGAGACGACCATACCACTAAAACTATAAATAAATGTGAAATACCAGGACAGATTAATTTGGTAAAAAATCTTATCCAAGTATACATACAACAAACAGTAACCTCGTGAATACAGTACTACTTGCTAAACTGTATCAGAATTCTTGCAGAATGTATCAGTGAACATGTACACTTGTCGTACTGTATCAGTGAACATGTATGTACACCTGTCGTACTGTATCAGTGAACATGTACACTTGTCGTACTGTATCAGTGAACATGTACACGTGTCGTACTGTATCAGTGAACATGTATGTATACTTGTCATACTGTATCAGTGAACATGTACACTTGTCGCACTGTATTTGTGACTATGTACACTTGTCGCACTGTATCAGTGACATGCTTGTCCTACTCTATCAGTGAACATGTACACTTGCCATACTGTATTAGTGAACATGTACACTTGTCCTACTGTATCAGTCAATGTGTACACTTTTATACTGTATCAGTGAACATGTACACTCAGTCAATATGTACACTTGTCGTACTGTATCAGTCAACATGTACACTTGTCCTACTGTTTCAGTCAACGTGTACACTTGTCCTACTGTATCAGTGAACATGTACACTTGTCCTACCGTTTCAGTCAACATGTACACTTGTCCAACTGTATCAGCGAACATGTAAAATTGTCGTTCTCTATCAGTTAACATGTACACTTGTCCTACTGTATCAGTCAACATGTACACTTGTCCTACTGTTTCAGTCAACATGTACACTTGTCCTACTGTATCAGTGAACGACAACGTTATATGCGGTATCAGTTGGTCTGTTTTAGTTATGTCCCTTTGTGGACTTTGCAATATAACAACTTCATCTGTACCTTGTGTTCACGGCTTTTCCTACTGTTCCCGTCTAATTTAATTGAAACGTGTGCATATTGCTTCTTGACCTGTTACGGTCGTTAATATTATAATATCAAAAATTTTAGAGAGCATGTGTCAAACAATGTTGATCTCAGCCCTGTTTTTCCTGTTTTAGCTCTCCTCTCGTAAACCGCCTGTGCCTTGGAGCAGCACTATTTCCACAAACATGTGAAAGATCCGTGCTATCATGTGGCGTTTTTGTAATGAACTGATGTAAGAAACGCATCTAATGATAGCTCAGACAATAAGTCACTTCAAACCTTTTTTCGCACATGTACATAATTTTGTTCAAACTACCTGATTTATCACAATTAAGAGAAGCACGATTGTGTAAATGATTGAGAATATTTGGAACTAATTAACTTTAACTATTTCGAGCAGTGGTTTAAACTAACTGTACTTTTACGCTCGAAACATTAATATCAGCTTTATCCGTCGGTGATTCTAACTGGCTTAGGGTCAGTCTGTTACAGTTAAGTTTGAATCTACCCTTCACTGAATGAACAAACTACCCGAACAAATACCCAGAACCTCAATTAAACTAATTTTATAACTTAATTAACGATTCGAAGATTGAAAAGAACGTAAGACATAATAGTATGGTGCTCTCTTAGCAGCTGCTAGTTGTATCCCATGTAAATGTATTTTGTAACGTAGGCCTACCTATTGGGACCATATCGGTCTACACGTTTAATTAAAAGAACTAAGTAGAAATTGGACTCCGTTCATAGAGCAAAGCAAACAGATTTACGGGTTATTAAACTTAATATTCAATTGTCCATAAATGACAAAATGTAGCCATGCAGACCCTTTCCCTTTCCTACAAAAATCATATCATCTCCTCTAGTACTCACTTATCAAATATTGAGAAATATTTATCATAATTTTTTTAATATTTTAAATATTTCGAGGCTTTTTAATACATATATAGTTTTGCACCCAAAGGATATATGTTTTCTAAGAAATCGGTCTTATCACACAAGTGGCGGGGATGATTAGTTCGATCACCCGATGATTTGAGCCTACGTAAAAACCTTTAGAATGAAACGTCTATAATATCCGACAAGGCAAGGAAAGTGCCTTAGTTATATTAGGTGTGACAGTACGTTAGTTCTTAAAATTTGTATTATAGACTTTACTTTGAGACAGTTGTAAAGGCCACCGATAATAATAGAGATTATGTTACATGTTTATTGGTTCCCTATCAGTGAAACATCCTAGGGGACTTATGGTTCCCCCTTTCGTCCGTCCGTCCGTCAGTTGGTCCGAGCCCACATTTGCATACTTAAGTGGCTATAGGAACAATAGGTAACTGTACTTTTTCTTTGATGTCATTCATTCCGTAAAGCTTTTTTGTGGCTATTTTTCTTTTACGTGGCTAAAGGAACAATAGAGAGAACAAAAGAGTAGCCACATAAATACCCACATGTTCGGGAACTTGGATACCACAGTAAAAACGAGTATGCGCTGATTCACTTTACAATTTTATTCTCTAGCGTAGCGTAGTGATTCTCTGAAATTACAAACAATTATACATATAATAAAAAGTATATTTAAATCACAGGTAAAAACATATATTCAACAATATATTCAAAGCGACAGTTACATTTCTTACGCAAATATCTCTAATTAAATTTCTTAAACACGCTAAATAGTATTCAAGTGCAAATATTTAATACGTAACCTTTTAAAACAAAACACTCAATTTCAATTCGATAAATCTTACCGATTTTTGATCTTTACCAAGTTTTACATCAAGTTCCTGAATTGAAATACATGTTTGCGCTAACGGAAGCGACGTTCAAAACAATAACAACAGAAAATGATGACGTCGACGTCAATAATTGGACGTCGCGTAAAAGCACGTTAGAAAAGGCGGTCATATTATATCATGCAAATACGTTGTTTCTTCCTTTTTTATATTGATCATTATTGTTTTGTTTTCTTGCCATTTGTATGTGCTATTCTTTGTTGTTTATTGTCATATCACATGCCCAGTTGGGCCTTGATTTATTCAATAAACTGATAAACTGAAACTGGTAAAGACGTAAATTCAAATTAGAAATGTAATACGTTTCTAACACCATACGTAGGAACGTCCGTCCGGCTGTCCGACCGTCCGTTCGCCTGTCAGTGACTTTGGATAGATGATAATATGAGAAAATGTTCGCTTTTGTTGTTATTAATGTTGTTACTTTGACAAAAGAATGTATTTGAAATGGCAACAAATAGTCTGAAATACAACAAAAAAAAATAGCAGAGTCGGATCCTGCAATAACTTGAAAATACAAGATACTTTTCTTAAAACTTCATAGATGAATAGTTGACAATATAAAGAATATGCACATTCTGTTTTTGTTGTATGTCCGTCGTGCGTCCGACCGTCATCCGTGAATTCTTTAAAGAAAATCTTCTTCTAAACCACATAGTTAATAGCAACAAAAATTCACAGGAATGTTTACTTGGGGATCCTCTTTCAAATTCCTTCAAATCTATGTCATCCATGCAACATTCTAATCGCCAGGGCAATCAAAGGGAAAACCTTATGTCTTTAAGGAATATTCTTCTTTAAAACAACGAGCAAGATTTTAATTTCACAAAAATGTTCTTGGATGACCCTCTACCATATTCCTTTATCCTCTACAAATATCTTAAAACATGGCCACCAGAGGGCGGTGCTAGACCTTCTACCAAATTCCATTAAGTTATTTTGATTTGATAAAAACGTGTCCGCAATGGGTTGGGCCTAGATTTACAACAAGTTCACTCAAATACTCCTTGGGTGACATTCTTCTAAACTCTTTCACATTATCAAGTTAAAAATATAAACAGAAGAAGGACGGGATATGTATTCCTCATATGCGGCCGTATGTCTAAAGTATGATAATGCTTCATACAGTTGTTAATTTCTATTGTACACTTCTCTACTGCATTTGCAGTTGGTGCGTCGTTCAAGAAAAAGACATCCGTGAATTCTTTAAAGAAACTCTTCTCCTGAACCACAGAGTTAATAGCAACAAAAATTCACAGGAATGTTAACTTAGTAGAGTGCAATCCTTGTAGGGCAACTTAACTGTTGGAAACTGAAACTTGTTGGCTTTAGAGAATCAAAGATTGGTCAAACAAGACTCAAAGGGAGGTATTTTCTTTTTACCTGTCTCATTAACACAGGTTTAACTGTTCGAATATTACACATAAGTTTAGTAAATGCTTTAATAATAAAATTCCTTTGTCAAAGATTGGGCCTGTGTCTTCTTCCAGGTCATACTGTTTTAACAAGAAGTTGATGCACGGCTGGCGATACGGCTTCGTGCTAATCATACTGTTTTAACGAGAAGTCGGTGTTCGGCTGACGATACGGTTTCGTCCTAGCCATACTGTTTTAACGAGAAGTCGATGTACGGCTGGCGATACGGCTTCGTGCTAGTCATACTGTTTTAACGAGAAGTCGGTGTACGGCTGGCGATACGGTTTCGTCCTAATCATACGGTTTTAACACGGCTGGCGATACGGCCTCGTCCGAATCATACTGTTTTAACACGGCTGGCGATACGGCTTCGTCCTAGTCATACTGTTTTAACGAGAAGTCGATGTACGGCTGGCGATACGGCTTCGTCCTAGTCATACTGTTTTAACGAGATGTCGGTGTACGGCTGGTGATACGGCTTCGTCCTGGTCATGCTGTTTTAACACGGCTGGCGATACGGCTTTGTCCTAGTCATACTGTTTTTACGAGAAGTCGATGTATGGCTGGCGATACGGTTTCGTCCTAGTCATACTGTTTTAACGAGAAGTCGATGTACGGCTGGCGATACGGTTTCGTCCTAGTCATACTGTTTTAACGAGAAGTCGATGTACGGCTGGCGATACGGTTTCGTCCTAGTCATACTGTTTTAACGAGAATTCGATGTACGGCTGACGATACGGGCTTCGTCCTAATCATACTGTTTTAACGAGAAGCCGATGTACGGCTGGCGATATGGCTTCGTCCTAGCCATACTGTTTTAACGAGAAGTCGATGTACGGCTGGCGATACGGCTTCGTGCTAGTCATACTGTTTTACGAGAAGTCGGTGTTAGTGCGATACGGTTTCGTCCTAAGTCATACGGTTTTAACACGGCTGGCGATACGCTCGTCGATCATACTGTTTTACACGGTGCGTACGGCTTCGTCTAGTCATACTGTTTTAACGAGAAGTCGATGTACGGCTGGCGATACGGCTTCGTCCTAGTCATACTGTTTTAACGAGATGTCGGTGTACGGCTGGTGATACGGCTTCGTCCTGTCATGCTGTTTTAACACGGCTGGCGATACGGGCTTGTCCTAGTCATACTGTTTTACGAGAAGTCGTGTATGGGTGCAATACGGTTTCGTCCTAGTCCCTACTGTTTTAACGAGAAGTCGATGTACGGCTGGCGATACGGTTTCGTCCTAGTCATACTGTTTTACGAGAAGTCGATGTACGGCTGGCGATACGGTTTCGTCCTAGTCATACTGTTTTAACGAGAGTTCGATGTACGGCTGACGATACGGGCTTCGTCCTAATCATACTGTTTTAACGAGAAGCCGATGTACGGCTGGCGATATGGCTTCGTCCTAGCCATACTGTTTTAACGAGAAGTCGATGTACGGCTGGCGATACGGCTTCGTCCCAGCCATACTGTTTTAACGAGAAGTCGATGCACGGCTGGCGATACGGCTTCGTCCAAATCATACTGTTTTAACACGGCTGGCGATACGGCTTTGTCCTAGTCATACTGTTTTAACGAGACGTTGATGTACGGCTGGCGATACGGCTTCGTCCTAATCATACTGTTTTAACACGGCTGGCGATACGGCTTCGTCCTAGTCATTCAGATTTTTTTAACGAGACGTTGATGCACGGCTGGCGATACGGCTTCGTCCTAATCATACTGTTTTAACACGGCTGGCGATACGGCTTCGTCCTAGTCATACTGTTTTAACGAGGCGTTGACGGACGGCTGGCGATACGGCTTTGTCCTAATCATACTGTTTTAACTAGGCTGGCGATACGGCTTCGTCCTAGCCATACTGTTTTAACGAGAAGTCGATGTACGGCTGGCGATACGGCTTCGTCCTAGCCATACTGTTTTAACACGGCTGGCGATACGGCTTCGTCCTAGTCAAACTCTTTTAACGAGAAGTTGATGCATGGCTGGCGATACGGCTTCGTCCTAATCATACTGTTTTAACACGGCAGGCGGTACGGCTTCGTCCTAGCCATACTGTTTTAACAAGAAGTTGATGCACGGCTGGCGATACGGCTTCGTCCTAATCATACTGTTTTAACACGGCTGGCGATACGGCTTCGTCCTAGCCATACTGTTTTAACGAGAAGTTGATGTACGGCTGGCGATACGGCTTCGTCCTAATCATACTGTTTTAACACGGCTGGCGATACGGCTTCGTCCTAATCATACTGTTTTAACGAGAAGTCGATGTACGGCTGGCGATACGGCTTCGTCCTAGTCATACTGTTTTAACGAGAAGTCGATGTACGGCTGGCGATACGGCTTCGTCCTAGCCATACTGTTTTAACGAGAAGTTGATGTACGGCTGGCGATAACGGCATAAATAGTTTAATGAGGACTTTAGCCCGAGGTCCATATGAGACTAGTGTGCAATTATGACTAGAAGGCGCATCATTGAGTTTATTAAACTTTTTATTATAAACCTTACGATTACTTTTCATCTGTGTATTTTCATTTGTAATGTTTTCAATATAATGATACGTATAAGTTTCATTGCTGTTTCATTGATCATCTGAAAATCTATCAGAAACCTTTCACTAGCAACACTGACGTTTCTACATGACGTCGACGTCGAAATGCGTAGGTGTTCAGCTTTTCTGTTATGATCATTGTGCGTGAGGCACGTCCATAGTGACCATTTTCATGTTTCCGCTACTATTTGTAGTATATTAATATATCACCGATCGGTGTTTTAAATGGAGTCAAATAATAGAAGCGATATAAAATATAACACGGAAGGTTTTCGTGTTCGTGCTACTAAACTATCAAAATATTTGTTTGGTATATAAACAAGTAAACTTGTCTCAATGTAAGTAATGATTAAGTCAAAAAATGAAAAGTAATCTTAATTTCTCGTTTTAATGAATAAAAGTCTTTGTAATAGGGATTTAAAGATTTTATTGAGTACATGCCCTTACATAATGCAATGTTATAATGGCATTGTTGAAAGATTGTTGTGGCTAACAAAGAACCTTGTTTTATCCATTTTAAGCGACAATGCTGGTATAGAAGTCTATTATAGCGCTAACAATGCCACCGCTACATATCAATAGAAGCTTTTGCATTTTGCTCTTGTATGTATTGGTCATGTTTTGTTCTTTTTCTTTATAATAAATAATGGTAGTTCGCTTTATTAAACGTTTGGACAATGCCTCTTTTCTCCTTTCAATGAATTGAAATTTAAAAGGCCAAGTAGGAAAATAATCATAAACCCTGATTGTTACAAGGCTTAGTGCGTTAAAATGTGCAGATCGTTTTGTAAGAAACTGGTTGATGGCTTAATTAAACTGTAACAGTGTCTGTGGGTGGCAAAAATGAGATTTACATAATTATATATTTGCAATACTGATTTCTTTCAAGATTTTTATGCCAATATAGCGTTAACATTTTTCTGGAATGTAACAACGGCTAACAGATTTTAGAGGTAAAAATATTAATTTATCTTTTTTAATTTCATTGCATTTTTCACCACTTAAATTTCGCCAAATTTAAGTTGTATTTTTTAAAGACAACCTATGAAGAACTTCCTAACTTTTTTTGGTCATCATCATCATCAATATCATCATCGACTAAATAACTTGCCGGTATGAATGCATAAGCCATTTGTACGCAAAAACAATTTTGTCCTGCTATAGATGTTTTCGTTTGTTAGAGAAAATATACATATTTTTTGGTAAACTATATAAAGAACCCAGTCTGGACCCAGTGAACAATTACATAAAATGTAAATTTATAATAAACGTTTGTTATTTAATGTAACATAAGATTGCAATCAATGTGAAATTAAAATCTTCAACGGAATAATCTGTATTTCCGAAGCGTTGTAAATAATGTCAATATTTCACTAAAATTGAGTGAACAAAATGTATTTGCCCGACCTCTAATCTACAATTATGGTAATTGAGGATCATTTAATCGCTATCATGTGACTTGTATATTATCAAATATTTGAAAAGACTTTTTGTCCAATTTCCTATCTAGCAAGCACTGGTAACAGTGGAAATTGAAAGCGCCCTTTCGTCAGCCGCACTGGCCTTTATACGCCTACAATGGGCTTTTGACGGATCTTTGATGATGAATGACATATAAAGGATAAATTGTGCGGTATTGTTCTGTTGTATTGTTGCAATATTGTAACAAATTCTAAAGCGGAAAGCATGCTATCAGTTTATGACTGTACGCAGCCAGTTTTCTGTATTCAAAACCTCCGCTTTTTATCGCAACGTGTTTCATGAATACATAAAATTTTAAATGGCTATTCACTGGTCTATATGAAACCTATACAATATTTTTACACAAAAAGTTATAAAAACTTTCCGTGGTAGCTGAGGTAGCCTATAAACAACTTGTTATAAAGAAGCTTGCTTTTTTTCTTCTTGACATTCGTTTGTGTTTTTTTCA
Organism: Mercenaria mercenaria; assembly: GCF_021730395.1. Lineage (NCBI taxonomy): Eukaryota > Metazoa > Mollusca > Bivalvia > Venerida > Veneridae > Mercenaria > Mercenaria mercenaria. The sequence continues at coordinate 19,914,572 of NC_069367.1, read as the reverse complement.
AATAATACCTGATGGAATATATATTGACAGATGCTTGGCTAAATTCGTTACATTTTTCGTGAGTACACAGCATGTCTACTTTAATTTCTAGTTCATGTATATCATTTAAGAGGAAATCAATTCGAGTCACAAAATAAAAAAACATATGTATGTAATGATACTTAAAACGAAAATATTTATCTTAGATATTATTTAAGTTAAATCGTATGCATTATTAAGATTTATTATACAACGTCCATCATTCACTGAACTATTTTATCCTTAGATATATGCTTCACATGTACAAACTCCTCATCAAATGTATTCAACTCAGCTAACTCGCTAAATATATAAATCATTACCATTCATGATTAATTTCAATTTTAATTGTTAAAAAAATCCTGTCTTTACTGACAGTATACATTTATAATGTGATTAGCTATACATCTATTAGTGCGTATCATTTAAAACTTAAAAAACTCGAAATTTGAATCTGTTGACAAACAACAGTCGCCAATATCATGATAATGAAAAAGGTCAAAAAGTGATTTATGTTTATATGCAAAACTGACTTTATCATAAAGGTGCACCCACTGATATTAGAGTATAACATAAAACGATCAGTGTTTCATCTCTGGTTTATATAAACTTTATGTGGTATTAAAATTAGACTGAGGAGTTCGACATAGAAACGGTATCAGTCTACATTTATAGAACAACCCTTGTACATGTCATAATGTGATATTGCAGAAATGTCTCCGGTAAATATGCTAGATATCTGTATAGATATACATACCAAAATGTGAAATTGTAGGAATGTCCCCGAATTAGAGGCTAGATTTTCGTATAAATATATACAACATAATGCGACATTTTAGGGATGTCCTCAGTTTAGAGGCTAGATTTCTATAGAAATATACATACCATAATATGACATTGTAGAAATGTACTCTGTTGATCAAATACCAGGCTTAATCTATCTCTAACTATTTAAATCGTTTTAAATTCATGTATTCATAGATTTTGTTTAATTTTGTTTATTAAGTTCGGGTATATAAAAAGTATTGTAATATGCCTTTTATATAAGAATTGTACTTCTTTGGTCTTATTAAAATATAACAAAACTAATGATTTATAAATCAAAGAGTTTTTGTTACTTCATTCAATGCAATTAAATTGCTTATTTATTATGTTTTGATTGTTATTTTATACGTTATCGTTCTGTATTGTGCTAAAATTAACCCCCTTTGTAACAATTTCTATATGGATTTTATAAACATTTCTATAGAATAGAAACATTGTTAACATGAATTCAATAACTTCAATGTTTTATTAAAATGTTGATCTTTAATAAATCTAGTGACAGCAATAAGAGCAATTCACAGAAACTATGAAAGTTGTAATATAGTGGCCAAACAATGGAAATTACACTTTAAGTGCGGATGGAATATCAGTTGGGAAGCGTGTTTAATGTCATGAGGGAATAAACAAAGAAAGCTCTGGGTTTTAAATGGTATGTTGGCATATTATATATAACCATTTCAGTAGTTTGAAATGAATCAAAGTACCTCTTTTCATATAAGTGAATATTTGTTTATATGCCGAGTGACTTTCAAAATTTTGTTCTCACTGTTAGAATGTTAAATCGGTATTTTATTTAACTGAATTGTTTTTGTTTTTTTTTTGGAAACAGTACAAATTGACCTTGACAAATCAAACTCCATCACGTTTTGACAGACCACAAATTCTAGCAGAATTTAAACCCGATCTGCTGACCAAACTCCATCAAAGAGGTCTCTGTCAGATCTTTTTCCTCATCAGGCAAAAATTTTAATCCAGTAGGTCTCCTCTCTCCATTTTGTATCAGATTCAACACTCTAAATATTAACATTATGGTTAACTCCACTGTGTTCAACTTCCAACATTTTCCGTTTCCAACAAACCACTTTAAACGAGGCATCAATCTCTACTAGGCGTGCATCTCTGACATGGCTCGTTTTCCACCTGACTCTGACTTCCACGATAACTGGACTTCCATCTGACGTCAATCTACACCATGATTTAATTTCCATCATACATGTAAGTCGATTTTATGAGACATAAATTTCTATTAGGCCTTGACCTCTAACATGCTATTACTTTCCTTGGACTCCAACATCAATGTCAAAATCCCCTCAGTTACAACCAGACTCCAACATAAACGTCCGCAGGTGTCAGCCTTTAACATGCCCTCAGTTACAACCAGATTCCAACATAAACGTCCACAGGTGTCAGCCTTTAACATGCCCTCAGTTACTGCGAGACTCCAACATAAACGTCCAGATGTGTCAGCTTTTAACATGCCCTCAGTTACTGCTAGACTCCAACATAAACGTTCACAGGTGTCAGCCTTTAACATGCCCTCGGTTACTGCTAGACTCCAACATAAACGTCCACAGGTGTCAGCCTTTAACATGCCCTCAGTTACTGCTAGACTCCAACATAAACGTCCACAGGTGTCAGCCTTTAACATGCCCTCAGTTACTGCTAGACTCCAACATAAACGTCCACAGGTGTCAGCCTTTAACATACCCTCAGTTACAACCAGACTCCAACATAAACGTCAATAGGTGTCAGCCTTTAACATGCCCTCAGTTACTGCTAGACTCCAACATAAACGTCCACAGGTGTCAGCCTTTAACATGCTCTCTGTTTCTGCGAGACTCCAACATAAACGTCCACAGGTGTCAGCCTTTAACATGCCCTCAGTTACTGCTAGACTCCAACATAAACGTCCACAGGTGTCAGCCTTTAACATGCCCTCAGTTACTGCTAGACTCCAACATAAACGTCCACAGGTGTCAGCCTTTAACATGCCCTCAGTTACTGCTAGACTCCAACATAAACGTCCACAGGTGTCAGCCTTTAACATCCCGTCAGTTACCACCAGACTCCAACATAAACGTCCACATGTGTCAGCCTTTAACATCCCCTCAGTTACAACCAGACTCCAACATAAACGTCCACAGGTATCAGCCTTTAACATACCCTCAGTTACTGCGAGACTCCAGCATAAACGTCCAGACGTGTCAGCCTTTAACATGCCCTCAGTTACTGCTAGACTCCAACATAAACGTCCACAGGTGTCAGCCTTTAACATGCCCTCAGTTACTGCTAGACTCCAACATAAACGTCCACAGGTGTCAGCCTTTAACATGCCCTCAGTTACAACCAGATTCCAACATAAACGTCCACAGGTGTCAGCCTTTAACATGCCCTCAGTTACTGGTAGACTCCAACATAAACGTCCACAGGTGTCAGCCTTTAACATGCCCTCAGTTACTGCTAGACTCCAAAATAACCGTCCACAGGTGTCAGCCTTTAACATGCCCTCATTTACTGCTAGACTCCAGCATAAACGTCCACATGTGTCAGCCTTTAACATGCCTTCAGTTACAGCTAGACTCCATCATTAACGTCCACATGTGTCAGCCTTTAACATGCCCTCGGTTACTGCTAGATTTCATCTTCAATCAGACATCATACGTTTGCCGTGCGTACTCATTTTCTATGGACGCGAGCTTCCGCCGACAAGCATCAACTATTAACATGCATAAATTTAAAACAGGTTTAAATCTTCATTAGGCGTCAATCTCCATTAGCCTTAACCTTCAAACCCCAATATCTCAACAATAAGAAATTGTTTTAAATCCTACAACCGAAATACAAGAAGGACTCATTTCAAACTAATTATATCAAACGGTATTTCACTTTTGTTTGGACATGGGTAAAGAGGTAACTTGTTTGTTTGTTTTGGGTTTAACGCCATTTTCAACAGTATTTCAGTTATGTAACGGCGGGCAGTTAACCTAACTAGTGTTCCTGGATTCTGTACCAGTACAAACCTGTTCTCCGCAAGTAACTGCCAACTTCCCCACATGAATCAGAGATGGGGACGAAACGAATGATATCAGACACAATGTTTATTAAATCGTCACGGAGAACATACGCCTCGCCCAGGGCTCGAAGTAACGACACCTCGATCCGTAGATTTGTGCTCTCCCAGCTAAGCTAAGAGGGCGGGCTGTAAAAAAGTGAACACTTAAGAAACGTAACATGTGTATTTAAAACAATATATTAAAGAGTAATTTATGTCGAACTAAACATAAAAAAGTCATGCTTTAGCATGATTGTGTTTCAGTTTTCTGGGGTTGGATGAGAACTTTCCGCTTTATTACAAGCCATTTGTCGTCTGTATGTTTGATTCACTACCGGTTGCATCTATTCATTTCAACGGCTAATCAATCAGTTTTTATTTCTCTCCATTTAATAAACATTCAATAGAATTTCCCCATTACTCAGTGGGCATAGAATGGCGTTCTATGACAATCGCTCTATTGAAACAATGCATCCTTTGAAACTAAACTCCGCATAGTTATTGTGTAGCATTGAATACACGGAACAATTAAAACTATGTAGCTTTCAATGCCATTTCGATAGTATTCACGTACTCCGAAAGGACACAAACAATCTGAAACAATGTGTCTTTGAATTTATTTTCGATTGAGACATTGTTATCCGAACCCCATACAATTGCCTGTCTATTATGTTGCATTATCCCAATAATTCTAAGGGAAACATCTGTACAAGGCGAGAAAGTCCCACTATATCAGCTCACAAGCGGGTGGACCCAGTTTGTTATCATTTAACCGCATGGACTTCTTATTTTATTATTATTTTGTGCGAACTGCAAAGTACGATTGGTTATATCTGAATGGACTACTATTATCAGTGTTGCCATCATATTATTATAGTGAATGAAATGTGTTGTATTTAAGTAAGTAAGATGTCTAATACGGTGGCATGTTTCTGTAAGCTTTTGTAGATGTGTTGAAGACAGAGGACATTTCAACGTAAGTGTTTCATGTTTTTATATACAGTATATAGTATATATTAAATCATTTAAATTTGACTATTGTCACAATTTAGTTATGACAACACTGAAAAAACAGCATGGTTAGTATTTAATAGTAAAATTAACACTAGATTGTTCATAACAAAAATGTTTACAGACAATTGACCGTTTTCTACTAAAGTGCCAATAATACACAATAAACGCAAAAAAAATATTGTCAAAAATAATATCACCCGCTAAGAAATATCTTTTATCACTATACATGCCATAATATGCAAAATGTGATTGCCATGTGAAATAAATGTATATTTAGTATAGTGTGTGGGTTCTCTTAAACGAATATCACTTCTTGCGGTGAATATCACTTTCTACTGACCTCCAGTTACCGACCAGTGAGATAAGCGGAATTAAAGAAAATAGCGAAGGTGTCTCGGTTAATAACATAAACAAGCCAGTGAGGCTTAGTCTATGACAGAAAACAGGATTGTCGGGTAAATGTGTCTCAGCATATGACAGCAACTAATGAGCGTATCCCGGTCTTTGAGGGAAACTAGCACATGTGTCTCGGTCTATGAGGGAAACTAGCACGTATAGCTTGGTATGTCGGGGAAATTTGCACGTGTGCCTCGGTCTATAGGGGAATTTAGCACGTGGGGGAAACTAGCACGTGTGTCGCGGTCTATGTGGGAAGCTAGCACGTGTGTCTCGGTCTATGAGGGAAGCTAGCATTGTGTCTCGGTCAGTGAATGAAACTAGCACGTGGGTTACAGTCTATGTGGGAAACTAGTACGTGTGTCTTGGTCTTTGAGGGAAAGTAGCACATGTGTCTCGGTCTATGAGGGAAACTAGCACGTATAGCTTGGTATGTCGGGGAAACTAGCACGTGTGCCTCGGTCTATAGGGGAGTTTAGCACGTGAGGGAAACTAGCACGTGTGTCGCGGTCTATGAGGGAAGCTAGCACGTGTGTCTCGGTCTATGAGGGAAGCTAGCATTGTGTCTCGGTCAGTGAGGGAAACTAGCACGTGGGTTACAGTCTATGTGGGAAACTAACACGTGTGTTAGGTCTATGGGGGAAACTAGCACGTGTGTCACGGTCTACGAGGGAAACTTGCACTTGTGTCACGGTCTGTGAGGGAAACTAGCACGTGTTTCACGGCCTATAAGGGAAATACGAAAATGACCTTTTACGAAACTAATAAGTGTGTCTCACACTGATTAAAGCAAACGTTAGAAACTTGCCAGTGTGTGGCATTAACTAGTCTATGTGTCCCGGTCTATGACACCAGTTAGGTCTTGGTCAAAGACAGAAACAAACGAATGCGTTCCGATTTGTCAAAAACAAGCAAACTTGCGAGAACTTTTTTCCCGGTCTATTACAGATGAAGCAAGTGTGTCCTTTTCTATGACTGAAACAAGCGAGAATGTGACCCGGTCTATGACAAAACTGCCAAGAGTGTCCCGGTCTATGAAAAAAAACTTTCTAGAATGTCCGCGTCTATGACAAAACTGGCAAGAGTGTACCTGTTTATGTCAAAACTTGCGAGAATGTCCGGATCTATGATAAAACTGGCAAGAGTGTCCCTGTCTATGAAAATATTTTCTAGAATGTCCGGGTCTATGACAAAACTGGCAAAAGTGTCCCTGTTGATGACAAAACTTGCGAGTATGTCCAGGTCTATGACAAAACTGGCGAGAGTGTCCCTGTCTATGTCAAAACTTGCGAGAATGTCAGGGTATATGACAAAATTGGCAAGAGTGTCCCTGTTTATGACAAACTGGCGAGTATGTCCAGGTCTATGACAAAACTGGCGAGAGTGTCCATGTCTATGACAAAACTTTCTAGAATATCAGAGTCTATGACAAAACTTACAAGAGTGTCCCTGTCTATGAAAAGAACTTTCTAGAGTGTCCAGGTCTATGACAAAACTGCATGGAGAGAGTGTCCCGGTCTATGAAAAAACTTTCTAGAATGTCGGGGTCTATGACAAAACGTGCAAGAGTGTCCCTGTTTATGACAAAACAGGCGAGTATGTCCAGGTCTATGACAAAACTGACGAGAGTGTCCATGTCTATGACAAGACTTTCTAGAATGTCCAGGTCTATGACAAAACTGGCAAGAGTGTCCCGGTCTATGAAAAAACTTTTTAGAATGTCCGGGTCTATAACAAAACTTGCAAGAGTGTCCCTGTTTATGACAAAACTGACGAGTATGTCCAGGTCTATGACAAAACTGGCGAGAGTGTCCATGTCTATGACAAAACTTTCTAGAATATCAGGGTCTATGACAAAACTGGCGAGAGTGTCCCTGTCTATGATAAAACTGGCGAGTATGTCCCGGTCTATGACAAAATTGGCAAGAGTGTCCCTGTCTATGACAAAACTGGCGAGTGTCTCCCGATCTTCGACAAAACTTGCTAGTGTGTACGTTGACATTTGAAATAATTCTAGTAAATGTCTTCAAATCTGTTTAAAATAAATCAATCATGATTCAGCCAAGTTCTACATTTTACTATTTTTTTTATCTGAACAACAACTACCTGAAGTAAGACTGAACTGTGTGTCGCGCGAGTCAGGTCCGTACCTCAGACGCGCGAGTCTGGACGGTACCTCAGTCGCTGGAGTCAGTCCCGTACCTCAGTCACGCTAGTCAGATCCGTGTACCTCAGTCACGTTAGTCAAGTCCGTACCTCAGACGCGTCAGTCAGGTCCGTTCCTCAGTCACGCGAGTCAAGTCCATACCACAAACGCGCGAGTCAGGCCCGTACCTCAGTCGAGCGAGTCAGGTCCGTACCTCAGTCGCGCTGGTCAGGTCTGTATCTCAGTCGCGCGAGTCGTGTCCATATCTAAGTCGCGCGAGTTGGGCCCATACCTCAGTCGCGCGACTCAGGCCCGTACCTCAGTCGCGCGAGTCAGGCCCGTACCTCATTCGCGCGAGTCGGGCCCATATCTTAGTCGCGCAAGTCGGGTCCATACCTCAGCCGCGCGAGTCGGGCCCATATCTCAGTCGCGCGAGTCGGGTCCATACCTCAGTCGCGCGAGTCGGGCCCATATCTCAGTAGCGCGAGTCGGGCCCGTACCTTAGTCGCGCGAGTCAGGTCCATACCTCAGTCGCGCGAGTGGGGCCCATATCTCAGTCGCGCGAGTCGGGTCCATACCTCAGACACGCGAGTCAGGCCCGTACCTCAGTCGAGCGAGTCAAGTCCGTACCTCAGTCGCGCTAGTCAGGTCCGTATCTCAGTCACGCGAGTCGGGTCCGTACCTCAGTCCCGCAAGTCAGGTCCGTACCTCAGTGGCGCGAGTCAGGCCCATATCTCAGTGGCGCGAGTCAGGCCCGTACCTCAGTGGCGCAAGTCGGGCCCATATCTCAGTCGCGCGAGTAGGGTCCATACCTCAGACGCGCGAGTCAGGCCCGTACCTCGGTCGAGCGAGTCAGGTCCGTACCTCAGTCGCACTAGTCAAGTCCGTATCTCAGTCGCTCGAGTCGGGTCCGTACCACAGTCACGCGATGCAAATGTTTAGTATGATAAGGTGTGGTGCTATGCTTAAAATGTCAAGGTCACAGGCAAGATCACAGGTAAGGTAGCATATTTTTTAAATATTATTTTCTGATATTGGTTAAGAGTAATCCAAAGTACTATCATTCATCTGAACTGTATTAAATTTTTAACTGCACTATATTCACTTTCGCTGCCTACTCAAATAAATACTTAATGCTCAATTTAATGTTAAACATTTACAAAATTTATGGCTAGATTCATGTCTTGCTACAAATAGAATCAGTTGTCATCTAACATCTTTTTCGACAATCTGAATGGATGAAAATAAAAGAAAAAGCTTTTCGCAACCGAGTCGGCAAAATAACTTTGAACAATAAAGGTAGTTTACTTACTTTTAGTCACACTGTAATTGAGAAAAATAAAATGCGGTCTCTATTCATCAAATATATAATAGATAATGTAGCAAAATGTAAAAGGTATACTAAAGTTTTTCACAGCGAATGGTTTTCAATATATCTATGCAAAGGAGATTTCAATACATTTATAGAAAATTGTTCAGTATCATTTAGAGTGCCTTCTAAATACGTTTCTATAGCATTTTTGTGAGTGTATAATAAAAGCCAAACGTTTTCAATGGAAACTTGTAAGGTGACTTGTTATTTAAACCACTGTGGCGTGTTTCGAGCTTTTTAAGTATTTCAAAAGTTGTGTTTTGTGTCTTTTTAGCATGGTTGGGCTTATATAGAATATTTCTGTATTGAAAATCGTGGATAATACTGTTTTATTGTTGAGCTATTGTAGCGGATTCTTTTCACATCTTTCTACCAATGAATCGATGCTACAAAGTTGGTCGTCAAACTTATTATCTGCTTTGAAGGCTGCGTGAAAACTTGTAAGATTTGTTTGGAAATTAATATTTATTTATGGTATACACACCTATATACGTTTTTTGCAATATTTCATATTTTATGAGGTAGTTTTATGTACGAATTACTATTTGTAATTTACACTCTCAGGATAACGCATTTGAGAGGTGTGTCGACATGTTATAACTATTTTATATTATGTTTAATTAAAGTGAATGTGTATACTTCTATCTATCTGGAGTTATAACAGTAAAGGCAGACGCTAGATACGAGTAAGTAAATTTTTACATCTTCATATTGATAAGAAACATTGAAAAATACATTAACGACTGCAGTTGTTCATATACAATTCTAATTTGAATTAAAGACAAACAAAACGAAATATTGAAAATGAAAAAGAAAACGAATACAAACGTTATCTGAAATGTGTATCTTTAACTTTAGTTCAATATGATATATTATGATAAAATGCAGTTGTTGTTTAATGTCCGCTCCAAGGACTAATACATATCTTTATAACTCTTTGGACCCTATTTCACTTTGAGGGTTTTCAGTCTATTTTGCTCAACGAAATATTTACGTTAGAACATTTTACACTGATTTGCATTCACTGAGCGGGTTGCCTATTTTAGCAAAAGTAAAAAGTTTGATAAAAAAAAAATACTTTGCATTAAGAATGATATGAATATAGAACAATTTTATTGTATAAATTTTATCAAAGATTTGCAACGACAATTATATAATCAGCAGAAATTCATCAGAAATGCATGTTTGTAAATTATTATTACCTCCCTTTTTCTATTTTGGTTAGAGTTCTGAAGCTACAAATAGTTTTAAGACTTGCCTTTCGATTGAAATTATTGGAAAATCATGATATCTGTTGTAATTTATGTAAAGCTTGAAATTATATTCAAATCAAAAGAATTGTTTGGCTTTTTAAAATCTTTCATATTAAAGGGATGGGGTGGTGAAATTACAAGAATTATAAATGAAAATAAATTCTACATTTCTAATAGGAATCTTACTCTATGTGAAATACTTATCTTTGTTCCTTAAATGAAGCTCTTATAGAATATATGAAATACGAAAAATGTCATAAGCTGTTGCTTAAAATGAGATAAGCCGTCTTTATAAAAAAGCAACTATTAGCTTAAATACAGGGTTTATGATTTATCGGTAGGACCACGTGATACGTTAAGTGACTTGAAAAAAAAATACGTGTAATAAGTCGTTATATTGCCGAAGTTGTAAATTTCTATTTCCGCCTCGACACTACTGGTAGAGACTTTCAAATCATTATTTTCCTCAATATTTCTAATCGTTCATTATTTTCTTTTAATAACATTTACACTGACTCTAGTTACAGCGACCAAAGTAAAAGGCCTTTGTATTTATTAAAATGGAATGTATTTATTTCCACTTCAATCTCTTTTACAAAAATTTTATCATTAAACTTGAATTATTATACAAATTTATTGTAGTGTGTAATAGACACAATTGCTTCAGCATCTCAGTGTTGTAACAAAGACTGGTGTCTTATTTCAGTATCAATAACACAGATCAGGTTTATGTATCTTGTCCCAATGAAATAGAGGGTAACAGAAGGAGACAAGCGTCTACTGAATATGAATAGAATAAATTTCAACGGGTGAGTGACCCAGTCCATGACATGTGACCTCGTTGCTATTGGACACCTTGCAGGTGCGTTCCAAAATAGCTGTTTTCGCATAAACTCACAATAGATTATTTGCTCGCTTTTAAGATAATTTACAAAACTTAAATCATGCAAAACAAGACATTTGCCGAGCAATCAAGGTCCCCACCGTGAATAAGTTTTTGTTTCCATTAGATGTAGCAAAAATACAACACCCTGTTTTTTCGTATTGCACTCCTATAGGAAACTCTTAAGCTTCACATTCTTTATAATTGCATCGTATTTATGTAACAAGTTTCACTTGTTGCAGTCGGTTGTTTTGCGTAACAACAAATTAAAAATTAATCAATCATCATGGTTTATTATCAACATTCTAAGTTTCATTGTAAAACCTTATACATTGTTCATGTCATCGCATGATCCAGATTTCCGCGGAATATGACGTAGTGCTGACCGAGTGTTATCTCTTGCTCACGGCTGAGGGTTTCTCCTTCTTGTAGCATGAGTCGAGCCAGTATTAGACTGCAACTGCAACAGATATTATCATTGATGATTAATTTATTTATATAAATACTACGTTATAGAAAGACAGTCATACAATCATCTTGTAAGTTCTAGATCATTGCTTCTTAAGGGCGTATGTGTACGGGTTGCATGGATTTGTAGAAGGGAATATACGAGGAATAACGCATGAGGATCTGACAGTGACCCGTCGGAGGTCACCTTCTCGCGACTTTTCCACTAACCAATCAACGCCTTGCTTTCAAATTTTTGAAAGTGAAGGTAGAAGTAAAAAAAAATCTATATTTAGCCTCATGAGCCTGGGATCCCAATTTTTAAAGCGTGATTAACACGTGTTTATTAATTCTTGTGACGACCGCATTGAAATCTTTCCCGTTCATTATTTCGTGCAAAACGTCCGCTTGTTTAGATATTACTTCTTTTATTTTAACTTTTTCCAAAACAGTTTTGTTATTACTCAAAGCCCAAGCGGGCAGTGCCATTTTGACGGTCGAGCCTACGTTAATTCTATAATAAGCGATTTCATTGGCTGAACCATATTTTCGATGCGAAAGCGGTGTGAAACTGGCCGAGATCGAGATTTTAAGCAGATTGTAAAATGATGTGTACAACCACTTTATTCATTTTATTTATTTATCGAATGATGTTACTCTAAGACAGCTGGAGAAAACGCCAACATGTTCGGCAGAGTTAAGGTGTCACATTATGCTATTTCAAGTTGTTACGAACATGATACAATTCCGTATTTTTCTGGTGACCTGATCCCCTATATCTTTCGATTACCACACTTTAACATGTCCAACATCAAAGTTCTAACGTTTTAGTTGAAATAGATGCCAAATTGCCTTTGAAATATGAAAGATAAAGCGCTGTGGAATTATAAATAGTTTTAAAGTTGCAGTTTTATACTACAAATTTTAAATAAGAAATCTAAAAGAGTGGGGGGGGGTGCGATTTGACGTCAGTCTCTGTAAACGTTTATTGTCGGATGTGATTCTTAGTCGATCAGTCTGGTTAGATAACCCTGATGGCTATATCAGACGTTTATCAGACGTTTGTTTGAAAAGGCAATTAAAGAATTTTGTTGCGGAATCTTTATTAAACCAACTGAAAAAGAAATACTGTGGCTGCTTACTGTAACGAAAAACAAAATGTTGAGACCACAAACATACTTTATAGTGTATGTTAAGTTTAAACCATTTACTAAAGTTGTAATCATTTTCGAAGTTAAAAATATAGAAGCCTATTGTTCTTGTTAATTTTTCTCTGTGATATAATTTCACAGTACGTGAAAAAACATTCATTTAATAGTAGTGACTAATTATATTGACATGTTCAATTCAAGTTACCTGGTAGGTTTCTGCGCCGATTATTTTGGGGATTTTGTACTCAGTGTTAGAATGTACAATTAGTTGTAAGTGTATGCTTTTCGGCAGCTTTGAAGGTGGTCAATCGGATTTTGGTCGCATGAAAGACTTGTCATTTTGCTGCATTCACCGAGCCCTGGACATGTACTGTTGCATTCACCGAGCCCTGGACATGTACTGGTGCATTCACCGAGCCCTGGACATGTACTGTTGCATTCACCGAGCCCTGGACATGTTTTATTTTATTATCTGAGCATTAGATAAGTATTATTTATACGGACTTGGTCACGAAAGGAGAAAATATATTTGTCAGGCAGCCGGTTAGCTCAATCAGTAGCGCACTCACCCTGTAAGCGAGGGGTCCCGGGTTTGACCCCGGACTGACTGCACATTTTTTTTACCCTGTGACATTTTAATTATTCACTGAGCACTAGAAATGTAATAGTGCATTCAATGAGCAGTAGACATGTATTTTGTATTCATTGAGCACTTAACTAACCCTGCCTTCACTGAGCACTAGGTATGTATTATTGCATTCACTGAGCAGTAGCACTTGACATGTATTACTACATTCAATGAGCACTAGACATGTATTACTACATTCAATGAGCACTTGACATGTATTACTACATTCAATGAGCACTAGACATATATTTTTGCACGCACTGAGCACTAGACATGTATTTTTGCACTCACTGAGCACTAGGCATGTCTTTTTGCATTCACTTAGCACTAGACATGTGTTTTTGCACTCACTGAGCACTAGACATGTGTTTTGCATTCACAGAAAACTAGACATGTATTTTTGCATTCACTGAGCACTAGACATGTATTTTTGCATTCACTGAAAACTATACATGTATTTTTGCATTCAATGAGCACTAGACATGTATTACTACATTCAATGAGCACTAGACATATATTTTTGCACGCACTGAGCACTACATGTATTTTTGCACTCACTGAGCACTAGACATGTCTTTTTGCATTCACTGAGCACTAGACATGTGTTTTTGCATTCACTTAGCACTAGACATGTATTTTTGCATTCACTGAAAACTATACATGTATTTTTGCATTCACTGAGCACTAGACATGTATTACTACATTCAATGAGCACTAGACATGTATTTTTGCACGCACTGAGCACTACATGTATTTTTGCACTCACTGAGCACTAGACATGTCTTTTTGCATTCACTGAGCACTAGACATGTGTTTTTGCATTCACTGTGCACTAGACGTGTATTTTTGCATTCATGTATTATTGCGTTCACTGAAAGCTAGAGATGTATTATTGTGTTCACTGAACACTAGACATATGTATTATTATATAAAGTTTGGGTAATCTAGTTTAAGTTTGTTTTCAAAATTTATGCTTAAACCGTTTGATAGGGTTCACCAAACCTTAGACAAAGGCCGGAAAAAGTGTTCATTTCAAACTAAAACATAAAGGTCATTCTTGAAATCTTCATTTAAAGTCCTCCTTTTTCTGTCTTCCGTATCTTCGTTCTCAATTTTTGCCAGCCTAAATTACAGCTTAACCCCGAAAATTTATGAAGATACACAATAAAGCCAAATGAAAGAAACTGTAACAAAAGAGAACTATCAGTTACAAAAGCACTCTGTATCTTTTCTTATCCGGTCTTTTGTGGGTTGGGAATATATAATTTCCAGCATTGTTCTCACTGTCATATAACACTGCTTCTCCTGTCTGTCGCTCATACTTTTCCTTACAAAACGAAAACGATAAGTGACCGTAAAAAGTGGATAAAAACCTAACGTCATTGTAAACACATAACTATACAATAGATTCATTTAAACCCACCAGTTACAAATCCACCTTACAACAGTACTCTGGCAGGTAACGATGAAGATGAAAAAGTGACAGTGGATTATAACACAAATAATACATGGAATATCTGTGTTAGTGTAGGTTGATTGTTGTTAAGAGGTAAGCAATTTTATGAATTGATAAACTGTATTAACAATGATCTTCTTTCATGATACTACATATTTAATACTACATTTTTATACTACATAAGTAAATCCTACATACAATTATGTTCAGGTAACTGTCTTAAGCCTTCGCATGTACAATAATGCATTTTTAGGCAACCGGTTTCATATAGTTTAAAACGGTTTACATTTTATTTTCGGTTGATTACATTAATTAATAAAATTTAAATAATAGGAACCTTAACACCTTAAATAATTTCGAATTGATTGTCATGAATTATTTTGATTGTAAATTTCAGTTGCAATGTTGACTCTGTCACTAGACCCATATGAAACTTTAATGATAACTTAGTTAGCGTTAAACAAAAAACAAATATAAACATTTTGAAAAAAAAATATTCGAAATTGTCATATGGCAAAGGTTAACACACTTTAAAATAACATGTTTGCCTCCAGAAGTAAAATTATTCAACTCCAAAATTCAAATAGTTCCTACAAATAGCTCTGTAGACCAGGAAAATGATGTATTTGCAAAGTAAAACAGAAATGAAAATCATGTTACTAAGTTGATGATGCAAACAGTATATGATCCTGTATGGTGGATCAAACAGTATATGGTCCTGTATGGTCGATCAAACAGTATGGTGGATCAAACAGTATATGGTCCTGTATGGTCGATCAAACAGTATATGGTCCTGTATGGTGGATCAAACAGTATATAGTCCTGTATGGTGGATCAAACAGTATATGGTCTTGTATAGCGTATCAAATAGTAAATGGTCGATCAAACAGTATATGGTCCTGTATGGTCGATCAAACAGTATATGGTCCTGTATGGTGGATCAAACAGTATATAGTCCTGTATGGTGGATCAAACAGTATATGGTCCTGTATAGCGTATCAAATAGTAAATGGTCGATCAAACAGTATATGGTCCTGTATGGTCGATCAAACAGTATATGGTCCTGTATGGTGGATCAAACAGTATATAGTCCTGTATGGTGGATCAAACAGTATATGGTCCTGTATAGCGTATCAAATAGTAAATGGTCGATCAAACAGTATATGGTCCTGCATGGCGAATCAGACAGTATATGGTCCTGTATGGTCGATCAAACAGTATATAGTCCTGTATGCTGGATCAAACAGTATATGGTCCTGTATAGCGTATCAAATAGTAAATGGTCGATCAAACAGTATATGGTCCTGCATGGCGAATCAGACAGTATATGGTCCTGTATGGTCGATCAAACAGTATATTGTCCGGTATGGAGGATCAAACAGTATATGGTCCTGCATGGCGAATCAGACAGTATATGGTCCTGTTTGGAGGATCAGACAGTATGTGGTCGATCAAACAATATATTGTCTTGTATTGGGGATCAAACAGTATATGGCCCTGTATGGGGGATCAAACAGTATATGGCCCTGTATGGGGGATCAAACAGTATATGGCCCTGTATGGGGGATCAAACAGTATATTGCCCTGTATGGGGGATCAAACAGTATATGGCCCTGTATGGGGGATCAAACAGTATATGGTCCTGTATGGGGGATGAAACAGTATGTGGTCCTGTATGGAGGATCAAACAGTATGTGGTCCTGTATGGAGGATCAAACAGTATATGGTCCTGTATGGGGGATCAAACAGTATTTGGCCCTGTAATGGGGGATCAAACAGTATATGGCCCTGTATGGGAGATCAAACAGTATATGGTCTTGTATGGGGGATCAAACAGTATGTTGTCCTGTATGGAGGATCAAACAGTATATGGCCCTGTATGGGGGATCAAGCAGTATATGGCCCTGTATGGGGGATCAAACAGTATATTGCCCTGTATGGGGGATCAAACAGTATATGGCCCTGTATGGGGGATCAAACAGTATATGGCCCTGTATGGAGGATCAAACAGTATATGGTCCTGTATGGGGGATCAAACAGTATATGGTCCTGTATGGAGGATCAAACAGTATATTGCTTTGTATGGGGGATCAAACAGTATATTGCCCTGTATGGGGGATCAAACAGTGTATGGCCCTGTATGGAGGATCAAACATTATATGGTCCTGTATGGGGGATCAAACAGTATATGGTCCTGTATGGAGGATCAAACAGTATATTGCCCTGTATGGGGGATCAAACAGTATATGGCCCTGTATGGGGGATCAAACAGTATATGGTCCTGTATGGGGGATCAAACAGTATATTGCCCTGTATGGGGGATCAAACAGTATATTGCCCTGTATGGGGATCAAACAGTATATGGCCCTGTATGGGGGATCAAACAGTATATGGTTCTGTATGGCGGATCAAACAGTAGGAGGATCAAATTTTATCATGGCCAGTGGAATGTGATTGTTATGAAACTGTATGTCCTTGTGTTCGAGTGACGCAATATGTAAACGAACAAGAGCCAGTTTCTGCAACCTGGTTGTTATGTTTTCCCCACTTAAATTGTATTTATTATAACTATGGTAAGGGAAAACGGCATCAGTTAAAGGTTATTTTGAATTTGATCTATCACTCTCGTTTTTATTTTCTTTTTGTTAACATTACTCGACTTTATGATTGAAAAAAGGACCGCTTTATGAACTTTACTGGCGTTTTACTTTGGCCAAAATTATGCTTGTCTCAGCACATGTTAAAGTTTTGACTAAGGTGTAGTTTTGCATATTTTTTTTAATTACGTTTCATTTCAACTGCTATTTCAGATGGAGATACACAAGTTTGTCAACTTGCAGAAGTCTCAGACCAATATGGCGGCTAGTTGATTGGATATATTCGAATAATATTTGGAATTATCTTCAAAAAGTCTCACAACCATTATGGCAGCTAACGGATTACATAATTCTAATTGATTGTGTTCGAATTCTTTGGAATATTACGATGCAGTGCATTTTTGTGATGGAACATATATTATGTGTTGTGTCTATTCGCTTGGATTTAAGAAAATGGATTTAGCAATAATAAGTATCTCACCCAGCAGCTACACATCAAACAGTTGTAAGTAACTTGTTTTTGGATGTCTTAAAATTATGGGAGGTTTTAAGTCACTTTATTAATATTCTTTAGATTATGGACCGATACTTGCTAATTAACAACTAAGTAACGGGAAAAGTTTAATACACTGTGTTTTTGAGACTTGAAACATCTATTATATAAACCGTCGTGAAACTATTGACTTTTGGTAAAGCAGTCTTTGTTTGCCCTTAACAATGGTACTATCGCCATTAGGCTATAGTGTAACTGTCTTCTTCCAGTAAATAATAACATCCTATCTTCCTTGATTATGGGAATGTGTCCCAATACCTGGCCCAATACCTGCCTTACTTGGCTGTCATGGTAAATTAGGTAATACGTAGTAGGGGTCGACATGGATGAGTGAAGGGGTCATTTCATACTTTAACTTGTTTATTGTTTTACAGTGTATTAGTGAATAGGTAAGACAGTGAATGGCTTGTTTGAATAAATTGCTTTTGTTCTTGGAGCAAGTTTCAACTAACGTTAGTCGAAAACAGTACGCGAAAACAGATGTGAACCACCAAAATAAAAAAAAATAACATGAAGGTATCTGAAACGCGGTTTAAGCAATGTTTATCTTAGGTCTATTTTAAAGTACAGTCTCTGCACACATCCAGTGGAAGTGCTGCTCAGATACAGTGTACAACGTCTTTAATGACGTCATTATTGGTCGAAGGCTTACGAAGAAATCTGATCCAATGCCAATGTAATAATAATTCTGAAAATCAAGTTTTTCTCGTCTATCACATAAAAATAAATACAATATTTGCCAAGCCTAGGCAAAAATACGTATTTTCATTTGTTAGATTTAGTCCATATCCCATTTCGTTATTTATTATTCACCCACTCTTTTAAATTATATTTAGTCACAAAACCAAATGTGTTTATTAAAATATTTCTGTTACTATATTTAGCATTCTTTTATTTCTCTTTTCTTCTAAATTCCATTCATCAATTTCGAATCGATAGGCGATATTATTATCAAAAATTGTAAACATTGAAAAGATATATTCATTCTTCTCTGTCTGATCCGTATTATTGGCGATATCTTTTTCTTCAGATTGAATACATTTTGATACAAAACCCTCAATAAGCACTGTAAATGCCTTTTCATACACTTCTCTAAAACCACCTTTCACAATTGAACTACCCTTTGAATTTAGTTTGAAGGGGCTTTTATATGGTCTAAAGAGTTGGCATTTGTTTCTATTAGAACTACATGTCAAACAGAAGTGAATGGTTTTTTTGCCTTAAAGGCCTATGGCTATAGAACACTTTCTGAAAGAAACAGAAAAGTACGAATGCGTTGCCGATAATGATTTCCATTGGAGAAATTTTGTAGTTTTGTCAGGGAAAGTGAGAAGATAAAAAGAGAGGAAAATAAATAGAATGAATAGAGTGAAAGAACAGCTATAGAAGGTTTTCAATGTCCAGCTCAATACCGCTTTCAGTCGCAGATGAAAGACATAAAGTTGTGACCATATGTCTTTTACGGAATTAATGTTTCTAGCAATAATATTAGGGTGATCTTAATCTAACGATAGATTGTGTTTTAGAGAAATCGGTAATAAAACTGCCAAAAAAAGTTAAAAGCCTTGGAATTAAGCTTTTGGATTTATGTATTTCCAATATGTTATGTAAGTATACATAATGATTTAAAAAGCCTTTCTTTCTCTTTCTAAGAAATAGGTGTCCGTAAACGCTTGAACATGGTGTTAACTGTCTAATATCTATAATTTTCTGTTGTGTTTGGAGTAAAAACGACGCAACGTAAATCATATGTTAATATTTTCAGCCCTTGGTGTGGAGGAAGGCCCCAGGTGTCCCGCCCAATATATTTTCAGGCATAAGCGGATATTCGGGTAGAACCACTGACCTTTCGCAGACACGTGAAGAATTCTACACCCAAAGTGAGGTTTCGAACCCACAACAGTGAGAAGCAAGTGCATAGGGGTCATTGATCTTAACCACTCCGCACCGTAGGTCCATATCTATAACGGAAGAACAATATAAACATTGTTTTATTTAGATGAAGCAATGAAACAGTTAAAAATTTTCGTATGCTATAGTTCCTTTAATATTGTATTCTAATGTTAATCTGATGTCGCGAAATCTCCCTTATCAAACTTTACGTTAACTCTTTTTGTTTTCTTTTATTAAAACATAATAATTTTCTTGGTTCTGAAGGCATGCGATGCTTACTTGTTTTCTTTGGATTCCTGTTTGAATATTTACGCTCCCCGACCCTATATGTACTAGCAGTCAGAATTATATCATTATCATGCCCGCCACTGTAGCCTTATATTGTCGACAGTTTCGTAAATTGTTTTGATATCATAATCATATTGCATCTTATATTGTCGGAAGTACCGTAAATTGTTTGAAACCATTATCGTGTCCGCCTCTGTAGCCTTATGTTGTCGGAAGTTCCTAAATTGTTTGAAACCATTATCATGTCCACTTCTGTAGCCTTATATTGTCGAAAGTACCGTAAATTGTTTGAAATCATTATCATGTCCACCTCTGTAGCCTTATATTGTCGGAAGTACCTAAATTGTTTGAAACCATTATCATGTCCACTTCTGTAGCCTTATATTGTCGGAAGTACCGTAAATTGTTTGAAACCATTATCGTGTCCACTTCTGTAGCCTTATATTGTCGGAAGTTCCTAAATTGTTTGAAACCATTATCGTGTCCACCTCTGTAGCCTAATATTGTCGGAAGTTCCTAAATTGTTTGAAACCATTATCGTGTCCACCTCTGTAGCCTTATATTGTCGGAAGTTCCTAAATTGTTTGAAACCATTATCGTGTCCACTTCTGTAGCCTTATATTGTCGGAAGTTCCTAAATTGTTTGAAACCATTATCGTGTCCACTTCTGTAGCCTTATATTGTCGGAAGTTCCTAAATTGTTTGAAACCATTATCGTGTCCGCCTCTGTAGCCTTATATTGTCGGAAGTACCGTAAATTGTTTGAAACCATTATCATATCCACTTCTGTAGCCTTATATTGTCGGAAGTACCGTAAATTGTTTGAAACCATTATCATATCCACTTCTGTAGCCTTATATTGTCAGAAGTACCGTAAATTGATGGAAACCATTATTGTGTCCACCTCTGTAGCCTTATATTGTCGGAAGTTCCTAAATTGTTTGAAACCATTATGTGTTCCACCTCTTAGCCTTATATTGTCGAATGTTCCGTAAATTGTTTGAAGCGATTATCGTGTTCACCTCTTTAGCCTTATATTGTCAGATGTTCCGTAAATTGTTTGAAGCGATTATCGTGTCCACCTCGGTAGCCTTAAATTGTCAGAAGTTCCGTAAATTGTTTGAAACCGTTATCGTGTCCACCTCTGAAGCCTTATATTGTCAGCAGTACCGTAAATTGTTTGAAACCATTATTGTGTCCACCTCTGTAGCCCTATATTGTCGGAAGTTCCTAAATTTTTTGAAACCATTATTGTGTCCACCTCTGTAGCCCTATATTGTCGGAAGTTCCTAAATTGTTTGAAACCATTATTGTGTCCACCTCTGTAGCCCTATATTGTCGGAAGTTCCTAAATTGTTTGAAACCATTATTGTGTCCACCTCTGTAGCCCTATATTGTCGGAAGTTCCTAAATTGTTTGAAACCATTATTGTGTCCACCTCTGTAGCCCTATATTGTCGGAAGTTCCTAAATTGTTTGAAACCATTATCATGCCCGTCAGGTATCCCTTGTAATGTCTAGAGTTCCATTAAGCGTTTTGATATCATTATCATATGTATCGTTGTTATTTGTATAAACATATCTCATATATCAAACATATCTAATTTACATCATAAATACAGTTACACAATACAAACAATAGGAAATGCAAAAGTGTTAAGTAACAAGGTCTCAAAATTTATTTAATATCCTCCCCTTAACAATATTTACTTACCAGGGATAAGTCTACAAAAGACTGAAATTTGCCATACAGTTATGCGAAAGCTTTTATTGCCCTCAGTTCCGTTTTAATATCTTTATCATGTCTACCATTATAGCTTATGCGGTCCTCAATTCCGTAAATTGTTCTTTTTGTTATGGGCCTACTTTGCAAATGCGTGGCTCTGAGGCTGTGTTTGTGGTGCTCTGTGACCCTTACCTATTATATTTTGATATAATGATCATATTCTCCATTGTACATTATATTGCACTCAGTTTCTTAAATTGTTTTGATACCTTTGCCATATTCTCCATGGTAGCTTATATTTAATAATATTGTCCGCAGTTCCATAAAGTGTTTAAATATCATTATCATGTCCACCATTATACCGTTATTTTGTCGGCATTTCCGAAATTGTTTGATTATCATGTTGCCAGTTGTAAAGGTATTCTCAATAATATCTGTTACAGTGGATGCTATTTTTGACTTGATGAAGAGATCCACTTTTATTCTTAGACAGAGAAGTTTTTATGCACGCTACATTTTACTTTTGTTGATTATACAAGTGACAATCAAGTAGTAATTTGTAAAATTTCGGTAAGTTTTTTAACATTTGCAGGAAGTTTGTAATAATCATTTGCAGTAAGTTTGTAACATTTCAATAAGTGTGTAACATTTGCAGTAAGTCTGTAACATTTGCATTTCGCAGAGATACATGTATGACAGAAGTATTATCTATATTTACATATGTCACACAAAGGCTTTCTGCAATGTTTCTTTATAAACGCAACTGATGAAAAAAAAATGTTAGTATATTTTATGTGCTTGAACCACTAAATTTATTACGTTCTGACTGATTGGATAAGTTATAAATAAATTCATACACTGCTCCGCAGTATTATGTACGAAAATATCATAGCTTTTATACAGATATTGTCAATAGATACATTTTGAATAAACCTGAAAAGAACGAAAATGGAAAAATCGAAAATACGGGAATAAAAGTCCTCTGTCAAAGAACAAAACGGGCAGTGACGTGTAACGATTTGGAGCATTGTATAGAGAGTTATCAGAAGGTTTGGAATGTATCATTCCGTTAAAAGATGTCTAACAATAGAGGTCATGGCTCATTAAGGACCGAGGATCGATTTTATAACAAATTTACGCACCTTAATCAATATTTTATTGAAAATGCACTGCTTTGAATTAGTTTTCATGAAAAGGCCTGTTATGTGAAGAAGCGAGATATGATCATAAACTATATCGACGCCTGTAATTATTGAAAATTAAGCATCTACTTTGTTACAATTGATATAATTTGTTACAGGTATAAATCACGTTCTTTTTTTTTTATGTTATCGGCAAAGAAATAAACTATTGCATCGAATAAAAAATGGAACAAATGTCTTGTCCCAGAAATGTTAATTTAGTCCCATCAATATACTGCTTGAGATTTAGACTTCGGTCTACCTACCCAAAGGTTGCGCGATAGTGTCCACCGCAGCAGTTAATTACTTGTCACGGCAACCCTGCCCATTGGCTGTACTGTGTGCGGAAGTTGCCCGCTGCATGTAAAAACATTAGAATAACTCATCACTCCTGCAAAATCCCGTTAGACAGAAATTGCAAGAGTCATACCATGTTAACATCTCGTAGTGAACTCGTCACAGGTTGCTCACTCACTTCAAAGTCGCCTTCCCGGTTAGTTTAATAGTCAGGTTTGTAAGATTCGAGTTATGAAAAGCAGCGGTCTTTCAGTACTAAGGGAGACTACTAGAAATGTGTATGTGGAATTTTGTATTTGTGTTACGAGCTCTTGTTTCATTATTGATTCCAAGGGAGGACAGTAGCGCCAGCTGTACGGTTACACTTGTTGTAAGAGTTACAGTTCGCTCCTTTACTCGTAAGGAGATAAAGAATAATAGAAGAAGAATAAATAGTGATACTAATAACGATAATGATAGTAATCACTGGCAAAAATAATTATAATAATTATCATTAGTATTCTTCTTATTAGTCCAACTCATCACGTTCATTTTCAATGATTCCTAGCAAAATGACGTGGGCAAGAAAAAGTTTGCTTTCTTTTTCTAGATGTTTTAGGACTAGTTTTCCATTTCCATAAATATACAACAAGATGTGCCTACTATATAACGTTGCCAGATGTGTCTTTATCGTAAATTCAGCGTCTAAAATAATTTCAACTGTATTTTGAATTCAGTTAATAACGAAGATAGTTCCTTCATGAGCATCGCGGATGATGTATCAATGATGATTATATTAGTTGAGCCCATGGTTAAAGCAACTGACTGAAATACTTGTTGCTCTGAGTTGTTCTTTTAATATCAATTAAAGCATGCTATAGTGAGGAAAAGCATTCAGATCGACTAAAACCAAATTTAGCTTGTTCAAACTTTATTTTCAATGTTCAATACTGGAGGGTATACTGTTAAAGGATGGAAACTTTATTTTCAGTGTTCAGTACTGGAGGGTATACTGTTACAGGATGCGAAGTTCAGTAAGTTCAGGATTGAAGTATCAACTGGAGCAAGATGAATTCTTTACTTGTTAGAAGATATACTTTTAAAGGATGGAAACTTTATTTGTAAAATTCCGTTCTAAAGGGTAAATTGTCAAAGGATACAATATTTATTTTCAATGTTCATCGCTAGAGGATATGCTGTTAAAGGATGGAAACTTATTTTCAGTGTCAAGTTCTAGAGGGTATACTGTTAAAGGATGGACACTTTATTTTCAATGTTCAGTTCTAGATGGTATACTGTTAAAGGATGGACACTTTATTTTCAATGTTCAGTTCTAGATGGTATACTGTTAAAGGATGGACACTTTATTTTCAATGTTCAGTTCTAGATGGTATAATGTTAAAGGATGGACACTTTATTTTCAATGTTCAGTTCTAAATGGTATACTGTTAAAGGATGGAAACTTTATTTTCAATGTTCAGTTCAAGAAAGTATACTGTTAAAGGATGGAAACATATTTTCAATGTTCAGTTCTAGAGGGTATACTGTTAAAGGATGGAAACTTTATTTTCAATGTTCAGTTCTAGATAGTATACTGTTAAAGGATGGAAACTTATTTTCAGTGTCAAGTTCTAGAGGGTATACTGTTAAAGGATGGAAACTTTATTTTCAATGTTCAGTTCTAGATGGTATACTGTTAAAGGATGGACACTTTATTTTCAATGTTCAGTTCTAAAGGGTATACTGTTAAAGGATGGAAACTTTATTTTCAATGTTCAGTTCTAGAGGGTATACTGTTAAAGGATGGAAACTTATTTTCAGTGTCAAGTTTTAGAGGGTATACTGTTAAAGGATGGACACTTTATTTTCAGTGTTCAGTTCTAGATAGTATACTGTTAAAGGATGGACACTTTATCTTCAGTGTTCAGTTCTAGAGGGTATAATGTTAAAGGATGGACACTTTATCTTCAGTGTTCAGTTCTAGAGGGTATACTGTTAAAGGATGGACACTTCATCTTCAATGTTCAGTTCTAGAGGGTATACTGTTAAAGGATGGACACTTTATCTTCAATGTTCAGTTCTAGAGGGTATACTGTTAGAGGATGGACACTTTATTTCCAATGTTCAGTTCTAGAGGGTATACTGTTAGAGGATTGACACTTTATTTTCAATGTTCAGTTTTAGAGGGTATACTGTTAGAGGATGGACACTTATTTTCCATGTTCAGTTCTAGAGGGCTTTAATTTCAATGTTCAGTTCTAGAGGGTATACTGTTATAGGATGGAAACTGTTAAAGGATGGAAACTTTATTTTCAATGTTCAGTTCTAGAGGGTATACTGTTAAAGGATGGACACTTTATTTTCAATGTTCAGTTCTAGATGGTATACTGTTAAAGGATGAACACTTTATCTTCAATGTTCAGTTCTAGAGGGTATACTGTTAAAGCATGGACACTTTATTTTCAATGTTCAGTTCTAGAGGGTATACTGTTAAAGGATGGAGACTTTATTTTCAATGTTCAGTTCTACAGCGCATACTATTAAAGGATGGACACTTTATTTTCAATGTTCAGTTCAAGATGTTATACTGTTAAAGGATGGACACTTTATTTCCAATGTTCAGTTGTAGAGGGTATACTGTTAAAGGATGGAAACTTTATTTTCAATGTTCAGTTCTAGATGGTATACTGTTAAAGGATGGACACTTTATTTTCAATGTTCAGTTCTAGAGGGTATACTGTTAAAGGATGGACACTTTATTTTCAATGTTCAGTTCTAGAGGGTGTACTGTTAAAGGATGGAAACTTTATTTTCAATGTTCAGTTCTACAGCGCATACTGTTAAAGGATGGAAACTTCATTTTCAATGTTCAGTTCAAGATGTTATACTGTTAAAGGATGAACACTTTATTTTCAATGTTCAGTTGAAGAGGGTATACTTTTAAAGGATGGAAACTTTATTTTCAATGTTCAGTTCTACAGCGCATACTGTTAAAGGATGGAAACTTTATTTTCAATGTTCACTTCAAAATGTTATACTGTTAAAGGATGGACACTTTATTTTCAATGTTCAGTTCTAAAGGGTATACTGTTAAAGGATGGACACTTTATTTTCAATGTTCAGTTCTAGAGGGTATACTGTTAAAGGATGGAAACTTTATTTTCAATGTTCAGTTCTATATGATATACTGTTAAAGGATGGACACTTTATTTTCAATGTTCAGTTCTAGATAGTATACTGTTAAAGGATGGACACTTTATTTTCAATGTTCAGTTCTACAGCGCATACTGTTAAAGGATGGAAACTTTATTTTCAATGTTCAGTTCAAGATGTTATACTGTTAAAGGATGGACACTTTATTTTCAATGTTCAGTTCTAGAGGGTATACTGTTAAAGGATGGAAACTTTATTTTCAATGTTCAGTTCTATATGATATACTGTTAAAGGATGGACACTTTATTTTCAATGTTCAGTTCTAGATAGTATACTGTTAAAGGATGGAAACTTATTTTCAATGTTCAGTTCTAGAGGGTATACTGTTAAAGGATGGACACTTTATTTTCAATGTTCAGTTCTAGAGGGTATACTGTTAAAGGATGGACACTTTATTTTCAATGTTCAGTTCTAAAGGGTATACTGTTAAAGGATGGACACTTTATTTTCAATGTTCAGTTCTAGAGGGTGTACTGTTAAAGGATGGAAACTTATTATTTTCAATGTTCATGTTCTTAAGGTATACTGTTAAAGGATGAAACTTTATTTTCAATGTTCAGTTCTAATGTATACTGTTAAAGGATGGAACTTTATTTTCAATGTTCAGTTCTAGAGGTATACTGTTAAAGGATGGAAACTTTATTTTCAATGTTCAGTTCAAGATGTTATACTGTTTAAGGATGGACACTTTATTTTCAGTGTTCAGTTCTAGAGGGTATACTGTTAAAGGATGGAAACTTTATTTTCAATGTTCAGTTCTACATCGCATACTGTTAAAGGATGGAAACTTTATTTTCAATGTTCATTTCAAGATGTTATACTGTTAAAGGATGGAAACTTTATTTTCAATGTTCAGTTCTAGATGGTATACTGTTAAAGGATGGAAACTTTATTTTCAATGTTCAGTTCTTGATGGTTTACTGTTAAAGGATGGACACTTTATTTTCAATGTTCAGTTCTACAGCGCATACTGTTAACGGATGGAAACATTATTTTCAATGTTCAGTTCTAGATGCTATACTGTTGAAGGATGGACACTTTATTTTCAATGTTCAGTTGTAGAGGGTATGCTGTTAAAGGATGGACACTTTATTTTCAATGTTCAGTTCTAGATGGTATACTGTCAAATGATGGAAACTTTATTTTCATTGTACAGTTCTTGAGGGTATACTGTTAAAGGATGGAAACTTTATTTTCAGTGTTCAGTTCTAAATGATATACTATAATAATAATTTTTTCAATATTCAGTTCCAAAGGATTATCTGTCAGAAGATTCAAACTTTATTCTAAATGTTCAGTATCAAAAGGCAATCTGTCAGAAGGTTCAAGCTTTATTTTCAATGTTCAGTACCAAAGGGCAATCTGGCACAAGGTTCAAACTTTATTTTTAATGTTCAGTTTCAAAGAATTATCAGTCAGAAGGTTCAAACTTTATTTAAATGTTTAGTTCCAAAGTTTATTTTTATAGTTCAGTACCAAAGAGCAATCTCTCAGAACGTTCAAACTTTTTTTTCAATGTTCAGTTCCAAAGGATTATCTGTCAGAAGGTTCAGAATTTATTTCCAGTGTTCAGTACCAAACGATTATCTGTCAGAAGGTTCAAAGTTTATTTTCAATGTTCAATTTCAAAGGATTATCAGTCAGAAGGTTCAAACTTTATTTTCAATGTTCAGTTTCAAAGGATTATCTGTCAGAAGGTTTAGATTTTATTTTCAATGTTCAGTTTCAAAGGATTATCTGTCAGAAGGTCCAGACTTTATTTTCAATGTTCAGTTTCAAAGGATTATCTGTCAGAAGGTTCAGACTTTATTTTCAGTGTTCAGTTTCAAAGGATTATCTGTCAGAAGGTTCAGACTTTATTTTCAATGTTCAGTTTCAAAGGATTATCTGAAGGTTCAGACTTTATTTTCAATGTTCAGTTTCAAAGGATTATCTGTCAGAAGGTTCAGTCTTTATTTTCAATGTTCAGTTTCAAAGGATTATCTGTCAGAAGGTTCAGACTTTATTTTCAATGTTCCGTTTCAAAGGATTATCTATCAGAAGGTTCAGACTTTATTTTCAATGTTCAGTTCCAAAGGATTATCTATCAGAAGGTTCAGACTTTATTTTCAATGTTCAGTACCAAACGATTATCAGTCAGAAGGTTCAGACTTTATTTTCAATGTTCCGTTTCAAAGGATTATCTGGCAGAAGGTTCAGACTTTATTTTCAATGTTCAGTTCCAAAGGATTATCTATCAGAAGGTTCAGACTTTATTTTCAATATTCAGTACCAAACGATTACCTGTCAGAAGGTTCAAATTTTATTTTCAATGTTCAGTTTCAAAGGATTATCAGTCAAAAGGTTCAAACTTTATTTTCAATGTTCAGTACCAAAGGGCAATCTGTCAGAAGGTTTAAACTTTATTTTCAATGTCCAGTTCCAAAGAATTATCAGTCAAAAGGTTCCAACTGTATTTTCAATGTTCAGTTTCAAAGTTTATTTTTATAGTTCAGTACCAAAGAGCAATCTGTTAGAACGTTCAAACTTTTTTTACAATGTTCAGTTCCAAAGGATTATCAGTCAGAAGGTTCAAACTTTATTTTCAATGTTCAGTTTCAAAGGATTATCTGTCAGAAGGTTAGATTTTATTTTCAATGTTCAGTTTCAAAGGATTATCTGTCAGAAGGTCCAGACTTTATTTTCAATGTTCAGTTTCAAAGGATTATCTGTCAGAAGGTTCAGACTTTATTTTCAGTGTTCAGTTTCAAAGGATTATCTGTCAGAAGGTTCAGACTTTATTTTCAATGTTCAGTTTCAAAGGATTATCTGTCTGAAGATTCAGACTTTATTTTCAATGTTCAGTTTCAAAGGATTATCTGTCAGAAGGTTCAGTCTTTATTTTCAATGTTCAGTTTCAAAGGATTATCTGTCAGAAGGTTCAGTCTTTATTTTCAATGTTCAGTTTCAAAGGATTATCTGTCAGAAGGTTCAGACTTTATTTTCAATGTTCAGTACCAAACGATTATCTATCAGAAGGTTCAGACTTTATTTTCAATGTTCAGTTTCAAAGGATTATCTGTCAGAAGGTTCAAATTTTATTTTCAATGTTCAGTTTCATAGGATTATCTGGCAGAAGGTTCAGACTTTATTTTCAATGTTCAGTTCCAAAGGATTATCTATCAGAAGGTTCAGACTTTATTTTCAATGTTCAGTACCAAACGATTATCTGTCAGAAGGTTCAAATTTTATTTTCAATGTTCAGTTTCAAAGGATTATCAGTCAAAAGGTTCAAACTTTATTTTCAATGTTCAGTACCAAAGGGCAATCTGTCAGAAGGTTCAAACTTTATTTTCAATGTCCAGTTCCAAAGAATTATCAGTCAGAAGGTTCCAACTGTATTTTCAAAGTTCAGTTTCAAAGTTTATTTTTATAGTTCAGTACCAAAGAGCAATCTGTTAGAACGTTCAAACTTTTTTTACAATGTTCAGTTCCAAAGGATTATCTGTCAGAAGGTTCAGACTTTATTTTCAATGTTCAGTACCAAAGGGCAATCTGTCAGAAGGTTCAAACTTTATTTTCAATGTTCAGTTCCAAAGGATTATCAATCAGACGGTTCAAACTTTATTTTTAATGTCCAGTTCCAAAGTTTATTTATAAAGTTCAGTACCAAAGGGCAATCTGTCAAAAGGTTCAAACTTTATTTTCAATGTTCAGTACCAAAGGGCAATCTGTTAGAAGGTTCAAACTTTATTTTCAATGTTCAGTTCCAAAGGATTATCAGTCAGAAGGTTCCAACTGTATTTTCAATGTTCAGTTTCAAAGTTTATTTTTATAGTTCAGTACCAAAGAGCAATCTGTTAGAACGTTCAAATTTTTTTACAATGTTCAGTTCCAATGGATTATCTGTCAGAAGGTTCAGACTTTATTTTCAATGTTCAGTTCCAAAAGATTATCTTTCAGAAGGTTCAGACTTTATTTTCAATGTTCAGTACCAAAGGGCAATCTGTCAGAAGGTTCAAACTTTATTTTCAATGTTCAGTTTCAAAGGATTATCAGTCAGACGGTTCAAACTTTATTTTCAATGTCCAGTTCCAAAGTTTATTTTTAAAGTTCAGTACCAAACGATTATCTGTCAGAAGGTTCAAACTTTTTTTTCAATGTTCATATCAAAGGATTATCTGTCAGAAGGTTCAAACTTTATTTGCAGTGTTCAGTACCAAAGGGCAATCTGTCATAAGGTTCGAACTTTATTTTCAATGTTCAGTTTCAAAGGATTATCTGTCAGAAGGTTCAGACTTTATTTGCAGTGTTCAGTACCAAAGGACAATCATTCATAAGGTTCAAACTTTATTTTTAATGTACAGTTCCAAACGATTATCTGTCAGAAGTTTCAAACTTTATTTTCAATGTTCAGTACCAAAGGGCAATCTGTCATAAGGTTCAAACTTTATTTTCAATGTTCAGTTTCAAAGGATTATCTGTCAGAAGGTTCAAACTTTATTTGCAGTGTTCAGTACCAAAGGACAATCTGTCATAAGGTTCAAACTTTATTTTCAATGTCCAGTTCCAAAGTTGTTTTTTTAATGTTCAGTATCAAAGGGAATTCTGTCAGAAGGTTAAAATTTTATTTTCAATGTTCAGTTTCAAATGATTATCTGTCAGAAGGTTCAAACTTTTTTTTCAATGTTCAGTACCACAGAATTATCTGTCAGAAGGTTCAAACTTTATTTTCAATGTTCAGTTCCAAACGATTGTCTGTCAGAAGGTTCAAATTTTATTTTCAATGTTCATTTCCAAAGGTTTTTTCTCTATGTTCAGTACTGAAGGACAATCTGTCAGAAGGTTCAAACTTTACTTTCAATGTTCAGTTCCAAAGGATTATCTGTCAGAAGGTTCAAACTTAATTTTCAATGTTCAATTCCATTTTTTTTTATTTAATGTTCAGTACGAAAGGGCAATCTGTCAGAATGTTCAAACTGTATTTTCAGTGCTCCGTATTAGGTATAATGCTCTTCAGAATTTGGCATTCTCTAGTTTTTACGCTGACACAATTCTAAGGTTCTACACCAAACCAAAACTGTTTTTGACGGATAAACTTTCCGGGGAGATAACTTGTCAAGATCAACGCCTAACAATATCGTCCTTTCTTCCCTTTAACTGTCGCTGGGAGTAAGATAATTTTATCGTTCTGATTTTTTACATGTCAGAATAATTCTGCCAGACACTCATGTATGATTCAAGTATTTAGAACAACATTCCATTGATATACATTCATTCCAATTCTTTCTAATACGAAATTTACTTTAACTACTACATAACCATCAGTGTCACAAACACGAGACTCTGTTACGCGGCTGCCATTGAACTTTGTAGTTACCTCCCTTAGACTTAAGCATTCATTGGACTTGTTTTAGGTGAAAAAGTGCGTGTTCTCCATTTGCGTTTATTATTATTATTATTATTATTATTATTATTTATTGTTGGATGTAAGATATAAAATGTTTGTATTACATGGCACAGTGGTGTTTTATGACTTTGTTTAATGCAGGAGTGTTGCATCTTCCAACTCAAATTCCTTTAAAGGTTTTGTTTCTTAAAACAACACGTGTGTACTTGTGTTTAAACTTTTTTCAGTACAGTAATGATCAGTTTCATATTTTGTCGACATATTTATATTCCCAGCAAGCAAAATCTATAAATTATTTCCCAACTAAAACTAATTTGCAAATTCAATTTCTTAAAACCATATGTGGTCGGTTTTGTGGACGAAATACACAATAAATTTGCAAAAGCCAAACATAGAGGATGGTCTTAAGTTTTATCATTTTGAAATTACTTTATTTTCATGAGAATTAATAAATATTTTTGTAATGGTTGGTCGACTATCAAACTGTCAAGCACGCACGGAAATTTGTTATAACTAAATTTATTTTGTCAGTAGAATAATACTTATCCATTAGAATCATATTGCATTTAATTAAAACAGAAAGTCCATTACTAAATAATTCAGACTTAATTAAATATTATAAGTTAGATTGTTTAATTTCTTTTGATTTATGTTTCAGGCGTGCAATAAGTATCACCTTATTTGCGTTCGGAATACAATATGACTGGGTAGTTAATTTATAACTTACTGATATTTCATTTTATGAGAAACCTTATCACAACTGATCCCGTCACCATGGCAATAGTGTTCTTGTGATTTCAAAATGTGGTGTTCAGGTTTTTCTCTGTAGCAGATTCAGTATTATTCTTAAACATTTTCAACAAAACATTATCCTTGCAATTATCCGGACGGCACTAGTGACACAGATAGAGAAATGACAATGTAGAATAGTCTGTTATATTCTCTTCCTTTCAGTTATCAAAGGAACTAAACATCCATTTGCTTATATTAAATTTTATTAGAATGATTTCGACCTTTATAGAATCGTGTGTATAATAAAGTGCAATGTAATATTTACATGTTCGAATTAATATGTAAATCTGTATTTTACACAACTGTCAATAATATAACCTGAGCAAACGTATAGCAAAATGTCACATGTTATCACATGCTTTTCAGTGAGTTATTGAAATATTAGAGTGAAATATTTCTGGAATTTTCACAGTGAAAAATATCAAATATAGTTTTCACTGGTTAGAAACTATGAAAATGGTAAATTTAGTCAAAACATGAAATAAAAATAATTTATTTTTGTTTTACATATAAGATTAAAATATATTTCACTCTTGAACACCATATTTTTACATTTTCACTCAGTGAAAATATTTCACCTGGTGTTCACACTTAAAATATATTTCAATCTTATTGACTGAAACAAACAAATATCCTCTTTATATCTTTTAATTCATTTTGACGATACCGCAAACAGAAAGAAATTTTGAATAAGATTAATAAAATGGTCATAGACATGCATTTACAATTTGGTAATGCCATTAAAATACTGAAATTATTACTGGGTCAACATACATGCATAAACATAATAATTGTTTCTTTCCATGTGTTGCACGTCTTACCGAATCGTTTCCATAACATGGTCTTCTAACATCATAACATGGTGTTCTAACATCATAACATGGTCTTCTAACATCATAACATGGTGTTCTAACATCATAACATGGTCTTCTAACATCATAACGGTCTTCTAACATCATAACATGGTCTTCTAACATCATAACATGTCTTCTAACATCATAACATGGTCTTCTAACATCATAACATGGTGTTCTAAGAATGTTACATTGATTTGTTCCCGCTGATGCTTACGTAAACGCTAGAATATTTGTACTTGTAAGAATGGCAATTTTGACACGAAAGTCTAATATATACAGAAATTTAGCATTAAAAATGTACACAACAACAAAATATTTTTTAGCAGAATTGAAGGTAGATATTGTAGAATAGTGTGTACACACTGAGTTAACAGTACAACTCAGACCATATTAAATTACAAACATATTTAATATAACAAAAAATATGAAGCTTTCTATTGTTATTGCCGTTAATGAATATTTTTGTTGTGTTTTTCTATTCTATTAACATTGAAAACATCTCGTCGTTGAATTGACAGAACTACAAGCTGCTTTGACCATTTATCATATCTCCTATCCACTTGGCATATAATTGTTTAATGCAGATAAAACACAACAAATTGTGCAATCGAAGAAACCTTCAATTTTAACAGTCTCAGTTATAATTGCTTTACTATAAAGGTCAACAGTATTATATAGTTTAGTCTATTAAAGTTTCATCCAAATTTTGTATACAGTTTATGCAAGCTAAAATAGATATAGAACACAATTTAGTCATTCTTACAAGAGTAACAAGACTAAAGTAATATCAGTGATGCACAATATCTTCTAGTAATCATCCCTAGAAAAAAAAATTCCTATAATTTCCATTAAAACTCTAAATGTATTCATTTCATTTCATTTTTCAAATACCTGTGATGTTAAAAACAAAACAATTTACATTTAAAATCTATATCTATACTTTGGAATAGTATTTTCTACTGGAGGGGCATTTAATGCTGCTAAAACCACTTTAGCGGGCCAGGCACAGAAAGCAATTTTTCAATTAAACAAATATCTGTATAAGTTTACTTATATAACTGCTAAGTACAAATTAGATCTATTTGACAAATTAGTGTCACCAATTTTAAATTATTGTAGTGAAGCTATTGGTTTTGGTGATTGTCAAAGTATTGAAAGAATACATTTACAGTTCTGCACAAAGTTATTAGGAGTAAAGAAAACAACACAAGATGATTTTATATATGGAGAGTTAGGAAGAATGTCCTATCAAACATTACAATCGTATAATATATTAAAGTATTGGATAAAGTTGTTACATAGTAATGATAGAAAATATGTTTATAAAGTTTATCAATTGTTGAAAAGTGATTTTGAAATTGCACCCAATAAGGTAAATTGGTGTTCTTCTGTTAAAATGTTACTATGTTCACTAGGTTTCTATGATGTATGGTTGCAACAAAATGTTGGTGATGTAAATGTTTTTCTATTTGTTCTAAAACAAGGGCTTAAAGATAATTTTATTCAAAATTGGCATAGTCGATTAGAAGATTCATCGAGGGCATTTTTTTTTTAGAACGATATGTATATTTGAGTTTCAAGACTATTTAAATGTAATTAATATTGACAAATATTCAAAAGCCTTGTCAAGATTGAGAGTTTCTTCACATAGATTAAAAATTGAATCTGGTCGATGGACAAGGCCAGTAAGTACTCCTATAAATGATAGAAAATGTTCATCATGTAATGTTTTAGAAGATGAGTTTCATACATAAAAAGTATTGGAGACATCCTAGTACGATTAAATTGGTACAATTATTTGAATGCAAAAGTGTAAGTCAGATTAGAAATCTTGGAAAATATAAATACTATGCTTTTGCTTTAAGAAATGAAATAGTTTATGGTACAAATAACATTTAATTATCTAGATGTGTATATTTAGTGAAGGATTTTCCATTTCTTTATAACTCTACATTATCATCAGGTCACTTATACAAAGCTTGATGTAATGTTTTCTAGTTGTAGAATGTGAATTATATTTAACACCAGAGACTTACAATTCGTTTTTCGGTAAGGTTGATATCCATCGGTTGAAGATCGTTCAGATCAACTGAATTATTTTTGCTATTCCATTTTGCCCATCAATCTTACTTTTCGCTTCGGTAAGATTATGGTAGTTATAAAATTTAGATATGTTCATGAAATGTGGTAAATAATTATAATTATAATTGAGTTGTAAATAATTATGTATATGGTTTTCATTAAATTGATATATCTAACTGATCAGTTTGGGATATCAAACATAATACGGCCAGTGTTTTATGCATTTCTCTTTATGATGTCATAGATTTGTTTTTTGGTATACAGCTTTCTGTTTTGTAACATTCTTATATATTTGTGAAAATTATGTTTGTCTTACTTTCCCCATATATATTGTATATCACCACTGTTCGTTTATATTATGTATATGTGTGCCACCGTGGGCTTATAGCCCAGTGGAATATATTTGAATAAACTAAACTAAACTAAACTAAACTATCTACAAGTAAGATATCCATTAGACCTATAGAACAGCAATAAAATATTGACACTAATTTTAAAGTTTCAGCGCTATATATGCTTTTTAGCATAACTTACAAAGTGTGTAGAATAATACCAGTATTGTTTTATTCAGTAAACTGCTTGGATCTATGTAAAAATTTAAAGTTTTCAATAATGTTCATATTTTTGATACATATATATTTTTATGTATGACCTCGTAACCATATCATTAATAAAATATAGAATTTAAGAAATTTAAAACGACATGAATTTACTTTTGGGTTGTTCCTAGAATTATGTTTTTGTCCAGCATGTTACATTCAGACCTGTGTGTTAATAGACAACACGTCAAGTTTGGGAGAAAAAAAAAACGGTTAAGTTTGAAGATTGATTTCACATATATTTACAACTGTATCAACTGTGTTAATGCAAATGCCAAATTTATCAAATCTGGTGATAAAGAAAGTCTTAGCATTTGAAAATTTAACTTTTACATTTATCTAACCCATCCTACGTAAATCTGTACGACAATGAATTATGCGGCAAATATTAGTTCTAAAATATTACAAAAATGTATAACATAATACCGTTTGGTAATGTGTATACACATCTAGCAAACTTTTAACGACAATGTTGTAAAAATGAAATAAATTATATGGATTTTATTATGTTTGAGGTTCAAATAGCTATGTGTTATTTACGCTAAAAGATTATTACCGATAGCTCAGTGAACTTACTGGTCAGCTAAACCACGGACAATATTTTCGAGGACGCAAGCTTAATGAGTTTTAGTTTAAGCGGATAGCGTATCCGGCGATACTTCCTGTATTTAAAATAAACCTAATTGTTGCGCCCTGGAAACTCCGTCATTAGTACACTCGTTATTTTTAATGATGTCCGCACCTGGACTTACGATCAGATATAAGGCTATGTGATATTATGTATGACTAGTTTTATATATTACATGGTTTTAGCTGTTATTGTATGAAAGGAGTGAGTGCAGCTACTATCAAACGTTTTTATTTAATTTGAGAACTTTTATAAAACACGGAGAATAAAATTTGCTGGCTAACATTTAATAACATTGTTTTCTTGTTTGTTTTGTTTTTCTTTTTTTCTTCTTTTTTATTTTTAAAAAAGGGTCACACAAGTTCAGATTAATTTGTAATGCTCATTCTTATGTTCTCTAGCTTTTTTAAGCATTGCTCCATAATTCATACTAGTTTCTTTTTAATAATTCATTTCTCTCTGTCAGTGGTCGGAATAATAATTGTAAATGTTCCACGCAAAGCAGCAGGAACGATGCGTTTGTACTCAATGTTTAGGGAAAAATCAACTAATTCTCACCAGGACTGCGTTCGACAGTTAATTATCACAGTTACCCGTAATCCTATTCTAATCTTGGCCTCTCAAAGCCAGCTCTTCAAAAGGAGAGCAGATTCTGTCTCCGGAAATGAAATTGGACCCCGACATAAACGATCCATCTCACACTTCCGGTCTCAGAGTTCTACGCTGCATAATATCGAACAGTAGAACGTCATTACTGTTTTTAAAAGTATTATTTGCAAGAATTTTCTTTAAAAGTTAGATAGTCAAAATACTAAATTAACAATATATCATGTAAAGAAAAAGGTATTTGCGAGCATCACTTTAAAAGTATGGATGCATTAAAGCATCATGTTGTCCTTTTTTTTTCAAGTTTTTACACGCATGCATAATTTGTTAGAATATTAGAAATATAAATAACCAAACAGAAGACTTCCATAAGGAGAAGATGCTGTACTATCTTTATTTTTAGTGCTGAATGACAGGTTCCTATTTTTGGCTTTATCGACTCTCTCTCTCTCTTCGCACATTTTCGTTGAAATATATTTACGACATAATTATGTTTCTTCTATATTTCATAATTATGGATTATTTAAATAATTTATTACGTATAAGGATTATAATCGTCAATTCTTAAACACGAATTTATTTATTTTTAAATTAATTAAGGGCAGTAATTACTGTAATAATTTAGAAATAAGGAAGTCCCACTCCACTTCATATAACTGTGAACTTTATTCATACATGTAAATAATTTATTTGATATTTTAGAAAAAAATGTATTAATTTTCATTATAAACTTACATCTGGTGAAATTAAATTTCACTTTTTTGTAATTTACGAAATAATATATATAATGTATATTGGAAAATCTGGCTAGATTAGGACCAGGGCAAAAGTCGGCAAGATAACGATTATTTTTCACTAAATTAGGACCAAACCGAAGCTCGACAACAGTAAACAATTAATTCTAACTTAATTAGGACCTGATCTAATTTTGTAAATTTTTTAAAACAATTTCTTCTGACTAAATTAGGACATTACAAAAACTTGGCAACTCTGACTAAATTAGGGCCTGTCCAAAACTTGGCACCATGACATATTAGTTATATTCTAAGCTTATTATATTGACGAATAATGAAAACAATAATCTGCTCTATTTAATTTTCACCTCTGTATATCTTCCAGTGTTCTCTCAATTTTCTCAATATGTACATTTCTAGTTATTTTCTAATATTTAGTGTACTTGTGCTTCTTATTTTTATAAACATTATCGGCAGGAACTCGCAAACGTGGCATACATATGATTAAAAAATGATAAAGCATTTAAATAATTACATGTCTTTTTTACCTTCCTACGACAGAGCAATTTAATCAGAAATTTGGACAGCATTTTCGTGACACTGATTTGAAAATTTGCTTGATGATGGGAATTAAAACAACGTCAGTATTGGTGTAAAGCATTACCAAATTACTCTATTGAAAAGCTCAATCGACGCGGAAAATCTCAATAATAATCTATTAAAACTCTAGTTATATCTCCATCTAAGGGACAATTATACTAATTATTATTTTCAACATATGGTTTAGCGAAAATGGCGTAACATGTTTTTCAGTACGCCAGGTTAGTGTCTGGGAGATTATTAAAATATGCTGGTGTTCATAACAACTTAATTGAATATTAATATCGATCCCTTGAATCTGTATTTTTCAATCAATACCACAGATTCTCTAATCATTTTCTCAATGGAGCGCTGAACTTTCGCTATCAATAAAGAAAAAGGTCTTTTCGGTACATTGGACTCTATAATGAAATATTATTTTCTGACATGCTGTCCGCTTTTTAAACATACTTCTTTCTGAAAAATGTGCGTACTGATGTTTAATATCAGTAAATGAACACTTTATTGTATGAAGTCTGTTATTTACACGACGTAAGTCCACAAAATCTACTGTAATATAATCATTGTTTATTCGACATAAAGCCCACAAAGTCTGCGATAATACATTGTTTACCTGACATAAATTCACAAAGCCTACGATGTTCACAAAGTCTGCGATAATACATTGTTTACCTGATACAAATTCACAAAGCCTACGATGTTCACAAAGCCTGCGATACTACATTGTTTACCTGATACAAATTCACAAAGCCTACGATGTCCACAAAGCCTGCGATAATACATTGTTTACCTGATATAAATTCACAAAGCCTACGATGTTCACAAAGCCTGCGATAATACATTGTTTACCTGATACAAATTCACAAAGCCTGCGATGTTCACAAAGCCTGCGATACTACATTGTTTACCTGATACAAATTCACAAAGCCTACGATGTTCACAAAGCCTGCGATACTACATTGTTTACCTGATATAAATTCACAAAGCCTACGATGTTCACAAAGCCTGCGATAATACATTGTTTACCTGATACAAATTCACAAAGCCTACGATGTTCACAAAGCCTGTGATACTACATTGTTTACCTGATATAAATTCACAAAGCCTACGATGTCCACAAAGCCTGCGATACTACATTGTTTACCTGATATAAATTCACAAAGCCTACGATGTTCACAAAGTCTGCGATATTACATTGTGTACACAACATAATTCCACAAAGTCTGCAATGATATATCGTGTACACAACATAAGTTCACAAAGTCTGCAATGATATATCGTGTACACAACATAAGTTCACAAAGTCTGCAATGATATATCGTGTACACAACATAAGTTCACAAAGTCTGCAATGATATATCGTGTACACAACATAAGTTCACAAAGTCTGCAATGATATATCGTGTACACAACATAAGTTCACAAAGTCTGCGATAATACAAAATTCGTGTGATGTTACTTAAAGTTTACTATATAAATAACTACCGATGTATATGGTTCTCTAGCTTTATATATGTTTATTGTCTGGTATTAGGCCCATCATGGGAAATCATTAGATTACTAAAAGGATATATATGTATGGAAAGTGTATGTATCCAAAATATTAGTCAAATTCCAAATATAGCCAATCCATTCTCAAGACCCCTTAG
Source organism: Mercenaria mercenaria (assembly GCF_021730395.1). NCBI lineage: Eukaryota > Metazoa > Mollusca > Bivalvia > Venerida > Veneridae > Mercenaria > Mercenaria mercenaria. The sequence continues at coordinate 19,874,269 of NC_069367.1, read as the reverse complement.
TTTTGAAAGTCAGCAGATTGAGACAATTTACAATACATGCTTTATGTTTTCTTCTTGATATCGATGATACGTTGACAAAATATTTTTAATAGATAACATGTAATGTAAGGAATCGATCGAAAATGATCTTTTCAGATGTTATAAAAATACTTACTCTTCATTGTGTCTGATCTTTTTATTCTACTGGAATTACTAGTCAAAGTAAAAGTTTTAAATATCTACCATGATCACCAACGTCATCAAAATTTTCAAAGAATCTGATTTCAAATAGGAGAACAGATTTTTATCCTTGGTCTCTGTTATGTGGTCATTGTTCTTATCAACATGTACAAATGTATTAAATGTGTGCATTATTCAGTCAAAATAATGTCTAAAGGTAAAAAAGCGAAAATAACATAAAGAAAATAAAAATAGTAACAGCTAAGGGGATTTTTAAAAAATCATCCCAGGGATTTAACCACCGGGCTACTGAGACAATTGCAGTGTATACGAGTATACCAGCTGTATCTAAGATCTACCGACTACACATATACTTCTGTCCACGTTATTTCCGTGATTTTTACCATATACGCTCATATTTTCAGTTACGATTGGATCGGAATTCCCATCGGAATACTGGAATATTCTAATTTCCTGGATTCACGTGGTTGTAGCTAAATTAATTCAGTTCACATTTTAGCTGTTTATAATCCCTCGGAGTGGGGAACCAGTCAGGCATACGCTTCATTACGGTTAATCTTACACCGTCGTATAATACTGTAGTAGTTTTTTTTATATTCTAAATGATAAGATTACGGAGCTTGCAGTATCTTCTCCTCTTAACCGGGTTCTGTCTAGACGCTAAAAACACACAATTCTAGGAACAAATGCACCACAGAGTGAAACGAATAAAAAATATAACGGCATTTTGAAAACGAATTGACCACTGTCTTTTTAGTCATTAGGAACTCGCATTACAAGTTCTATGGGCATAAATTATTTTTCATTCTTTTTAGTTTTTACATTTCTTGTTGTCCATAGAATTAATTTGAATGTCTCTTGTTGTCCACAAAATTACTTTAAATGTTCGATTACTCATATAGTTTTGTATTTTATTTTTTCATTCTGTAACCTGCAAGCATCATTTACTTTATTTTTCCTTCTCTCGTCTGTTAGCACTACAGCATACCTTTGTTTCTGCTATTGATAACCACGTTACCTGTTAGCTGTGTTTAACTTACAATATACCATTAATAAGCAGTATATAGCAGGAATATTATGTTTGTTGCTTGTATTATAGTATTAACTCCGTTGCCTATAAGCAATAATTAATTATAAGCAATATAAAGGCTATTTGTATTGTTGGTTTTGTTACTATGTTACCTGTAGGCAACAGCTAGCTTACTAACAAACAATATGTGGCGTGTTTGTATTGCTTGTGAGCTATACTTGGCTATATTTTGAAAGATAAAAGGTAAGGGTAGATTTCCCGGAAGCACAAAGCACCCCAAATACAGCCATAGAACCATGCATCGGAAAATAGGCCCACAACAAAAAGAAGCTGTAACGGAAAAATATTGTAGACGGGTTGCTTCAAACATCCAACAAGTACATTTTCATTATATGCAAAATACAAAAAAGGGGACGGGGAGGGGTAAGGAGTAGATAAAAGGGACGGATGTTTTGGGGAAGTAGAGCAAGGAGGGAAAAAAGCCACATTCCATTAACGCAGTAACCCTACAGCGTAAATCACAGCAGCACAGACATCCACGTACAAACGCAGTAACCCTACAGCGTAAATCACAGCAGCGCAGACATCCACGTACAAACGCAGTAACCCAACAGCGTAAATCACAGCAGCGCAGACATCCACGTACAAACGCAGTAACCCAACAGCGTAAATCACAGCAGCGCAGACATCCACGTACAAACGCAGAAACCCTGCAGCGTAAATCACAGCAGCGCAGACATCCACGTACAAACGCAGTAACCCTATAGCGTAAATCACAGCAGCGCAGACATCCACGTACAAACGCAGTAACCCTACAGCGTTAATCACAGCAGCGCGACATTCACGTACAAACGCAGTAACCCTACAGCGTAAATCACAGCAGCGCAGACATCCACGTACAAACGCAGTAACCCTACAACGTAAACCACAGCAGCACAGCCATCCACGTACAAACGCAGTAACCCTACAGCGTAAATCACAGCAGCGCAGACATCCACGTACAAAGGACACACAACTAACATACACATAAGTAAGAAAAAACAACATTGTGGACACCACCCAAGACACACACACACACACACGCACGCACGCACGCAGGAAAAACAACAGTCGGGCACCGCCTAAGGACGGCCGGCGGCCAAAAATTATGGTGGGCACGATAACATACTCCTAGTAAAAGGAGAGGGTGCAAATTCTAGGGAGCGCAAATGCAAAAGCAAGGGATGGGAGGGGCGATGGGGATAGTGAGGAAAAAGAGGAAAGAAACGCTAACAACAAAGAAGACAACATACACAACACAAAGTACGAAACGGGGGGAAAACAATTTGAAAATAGGGGCACCGCTTTGGAACGGTCAGTAATCTATATAAAGGAAACTGGGGGTTTAAACGCGTTTAGAGCATGCCAACCTCACACTTAACCTTTTTTCAACAAGTTAGACAAGACAATGTAAATAAAATAACTACCCGCTGAGAAAGGTTCTAACATTTGTAACAAAATACCAGATCATATCAAGTAAAACATAATATTAGGGTCAGTCCAAGGTATAATTACTACACCAATGTACTCAACAACTTGTCTGAAGTCAGAGCACCAAGAGCCTAACTTTTAAGGGCACGACTAAGCAAGCTGCAAGACAAAATTCCACTCCCTCCATCCGTTTTTAGCTCGACTGTTCGTAGAATAGTCTAGCTATTCTACTCACCCTTGCTTCGGCTTCTGCGTCAGCGTCGGCGTCACACCTTGGTTAAAGTTTTGCATGTAAGTACATATGGCTATCATTTAAAGGCATATAGCTTTGAAACTTATTTTTTCTTTTTCTAGGTCAATTACCAACCCCACTGGGTAAAGTTTTGCGTGCAAGTACATACAGCTATTACTAAAAGGCATATAGATTTAAAACTTTTTTTTCTTTTTCTAAATGAATTACCAACCTCACTGGGTCAAGACCCATAACTCTGACATGTATTTTGGACGTAGAAAATCCTGGTTAAAGTTTTACATTTAAATTACTATCTCCAGAACTAATGCAGATATTGAATTGAAACTTCACATGTGTCTTCGGGGTTATAAAACTAGCCGATAGCATCAAGTCCCATAACTCTGACCTGCATTGTGGCCAAATTATTCCCACTTTTGGACTTAGAAAATCCTGGTTAAAGTTTTACTTACAAGTACATACAGCTATAACTTAAAGGCATATAGATTTGAAACTTATTATTTTCTTTTTCTAGATCAATTACCAACCTCACTTGGTCAAGTCCCGTAACTCTGGCATGTATTTTGGGCAAATTATGCCCCCTTTTGGACATAGAAAATTCTGGTTAAAGTTTTGCGTGCAAGTTACTATCTGCAGAACAAGTGCAGATGATAAATTGAAACTTCACATGTGCCTTCGGGGTAAAACTAATTTATTGCATCAAGTCCCATAACTTTGACATGCATTTTGGTCAAATGCCCCCTTTTGAACTAAAAACTTCTGGTTAATGTTTTACATGAAAGTTACTATCTCCAAAACTAATGCAGATACTGGATTGAAACGCTATAGATATTTTAACATTTAGGGTAATATTTTCCTGCTTCTGGGACAATAATTCGAATAGATGAGCATTGGCTGTCTTACGGACAGCTCTTGTTTATATTGAAGCAATATATACTTAATGCAGTGCTTATATTGTTAACCATGTTTGTAAGCAAAGCTAGGGTTACTATTAGCATTATATAGCCTATTTGTATTGTTTATATTGCTTGCCCGTTACATGCAAGCATAGCTTGGCTAATTGTTAAGTGATATAATTTTTTGCCTTTTTGTTGCTGTATTGTTAATCCTATTGCTAGAATACTAGAATTGTTACTGTTAAGAGTGTGTAGCTTTTTTATGCCCCCTTTCGAATATGAGGTGGTATATTGTTTGCTCGTGTTGGTTTGGCGGTCCGTCTCTTTGGCAGTCGGCCTGTATGTTGATTGGTTCACACTGGTTTCCGATCAATAACTAGAAAAAGATATTGCCCTCAGTAGGCAAACATGATTGCATGTAGTCAGTAAATATAACCCATTGGTTAAGGGATCAGTACTTCAGAAGCCAAGTTCTTAGTAACCTTGAAACTGAAACGGTTTCCAGTCAGTAACTAAGAACGCTTTGTCTACAGTTGTCAAACTTGGTAGGATAATTGTATGTGATCAGTAGATCTCTTTGCTTTTGCAAATGCAGTGAAAATCAAATTAGTATGATTATAGATAGGTACTGTGTGTAGTTTAGTGAGAAATGGCAATGTTCGCCGATATCTCTGTTACAGTATAGATTATAGATAGGTACTGTGTGTAGTTTAGTGAGAAATGGCAATGTCCGCCGATATCTCTGTTACAGTATAGATTATAGATAGGTACTGTGTGTAGTTTAGTGAGAAATGGCAATGTTCGCCGATATCTCTGTTACAATATAGGTTATAGATAGGTACTGTGTGTAGTTTAGTGAGAAATGGCAATGTTCGCCGATATCTCTGTTACAATATAGGTTATATATATTACTGTATGATCAGTTTGTATGAATCGAGGATGGTTGTCCGCAAATCTCTGTCAGAATTAGATATAATACGGTATTGCTTGAATTAATCAGAAATCAAGTCCCCGATACTTGCCTTGTACACGTAAACTGAGTTATATTATTGCGTGATTGTATTTTCATGAATGCAATGTTCGCCGATATCTCTGTTACAATATAGGTTATAGATAGGTACTGTGTGTAGTTTAGTGAGAAATGGCAATGTTCGCCGATATCTCTGTTACAGTATAGATTATATATATAATTTAATGTATGATCAGTTTGTATCAACTCGAGGATGGTGTCCGGCAAATCCAGTCAAAATTTAGCATAGTAATACCAGAGTCATTGCCCTTGAATTAATCAAAACAAGTCCTTCCAGTACCTTGCCTTTGTAACACTAAGTAACACTGAGTTGATATTTATTGCGAGCATTTGTATTTATCCATAGATACTCCCCGCAAATGTTGTAGAAATCAAGTGTGACAAAAGATATTGCCCCTGATTTGGTTAAAATGGTCATTTTTGCTGATATCTTCTCACTTCACTTGCCCTAATTCCAATTTTTATAAGACAGTTATTTGTTCATTATGTGTATCAGTTGTATTTTCTTTCTGGTTCCTACTTAGTTTACTCGTGTTTTATTGTATATATAGATATACACATTCGCAGCAAGCATATAATAGATCAATGCAAATATACAAAAGGGCTGGGGCAGAAGTTACAATATTATTATCGGGGAACCTCCCTTGAAGGAGGTCTAGTACCTATCAACTGTAGTTCTGTTCAATTGTTATTTCTAATACACGTTTAAGCACTTTACGTTGCTCGGGCCCTGTTTATTATATTTCAGTCAGAATTATTGGCAGTTGAATGTTTAAAAAAATAATAACTTGACTATATGATACGGCGATGAACAATCGGGTATCTCTCATATGATTTAAAGTATAATATATGATGTCAGTACTGACAGGCCTCAAGTTCTACCTTCACAATATGCTTTTCATTATTAGGAAGCTCTCATTGTTACCGTGATATCAATTATAGATTATTTAAATTCATTAATATGTCAAAACATCGGTGTAGGTCTATACAAGCTGAATCATGAAAATGAATTTAAAACAGAATTCTTTTTTTTCTCAAAACTTTAGACAGTCTGTCTTATAATTTATTTCTGACGATTAACGACAGGCAAAATAACTCAAAAACAAATTTCGCGTTTACAAAAGAAAATTATTTAAGATTTTGACGTTCTCAACATGCGTTTTGTCGCTATCCATGTGAAAATATTAGTGTAAAGATGGGCTCTTTGTTGTTGAACCACAGGTAGTTATTTTAGAGTTTCAGAAGCTTCTCTGTGCATTGCATGGCTGGGCGCGTTTCTAAAGAATCCCGCAAAAAGTACCCATTGATTTTTAGTTTGACGATTTTTTAAGTGTCTTCCTTCCCGCTGTGCGTCGTATATTTGTTTTAGTGGAAACATTTAGATCGCGCTGTGTACTCGAACTGAGTAAATATTCGCATTTATTATTTCTAAAAACTTTTATTTATTCTTGCTTTTGCTAAGTACTTGTATACGTATTGTCGTTCAGCTCAAAAGCTATCTGCATTCGGGTTGGAGATATTTAAGAGAAAGATACTTGAGTCCATGATGAAAACGAATTGCAGTACAAGCCTTATTTGTTATTTCAATACAAAAGAGAATTACATAGTTTTTAGATGACAGTTTTTCTGCTGGTACAAAAACCCTGAGAACCTTGCTGTTTTTAACTATGTCATCACTAAGTATTATTTCGAGGTTGTAATTTGGTTGTAAACTACTCATTTTCAATCCTTTGAGTGATTTTGCGAGATGAAATTTCGTTTATTTTGACATATTAATTATAGTTTCATTTGTAAAGGAAAATTGTTGAATTTTACTGCATGACAATGGGTCTTTGTGGGATTCCTTAAACATGGGTTGTCTATATTAGAAAGAAATAAAACATTTTGACGGACTGGTATTGTATGGGGAAATGATTATGTTTTATTTATTTGAGAATGAGATTTTTATTTCAAATTGATATCTGATTGAAAATACTGCATTGCTTCATATAATAGCTACCCCGCCGACCTTTATATAATAAGATATGAAATTCATTCAGTGCTTATAATTTTGTTTGAAACTAATCGCTTTCAGTTATTAAATTTTCTTATAATCTCTAAACAGCCCCTGTAGTTTAAAAACATCGGTATTACACCTGAAGTATTGTCGATTTTCTGTTACGTTAATGACTGATTAAAAATGCACGTTTATAAGTGTTTAACCAGACAAAATACACATTTATTTTACGGAAATCCATGGTATATGTATTTTGAACGTTGTTTTCTGATGCTATTTTTGTTGTGTAACTTATGAACATCGCTTTCCGGCTTTAGTTTTGTTGTGTAACTTATGAACATCGCTTTCCGGCTTTAGTTTTGTTGTGTGTGTTATGAAAGTCGTTTTCCGGTGTTAGTTTTCTTTCTTTCTTAATAATGTTAAAATAAACGCCACTGTAAAGAGTATCTAATAGTATAAATATAAATACAAAAACAACTATTTCTTAGATATTTGTGTAAACAACATTTTACCAATCGAGCAAGTGTTTCAATTAAAATTTATACAGTAAAACAACAACTGTAAAACAATAAGATTGTCCTATTTTTGTCCTATATTGCATACTATTTTGATTTGCTCTTTTTTTTTTCAAAATAAGGATAGGATATGTTATAAAATAGTCAGGAAATTTCTCAACTAACCTTAACTAATGTTTTAATTTAAAACTTCTACCAACAGATTAACCAGCGAAATAAACTTTCAAGCTGTTTTTTTTATTTCCTTCTTTTGAAGCAATATATTTTCTTGAAACGTCTTTTGATACAAATATATCCTGTTTTCTACATCGTATGTATTAACATTTAAGAAATGATTTATAGCAAAAAGAGTGTTTTAACACTATTTATGCACGAGGGGCGGTTATACGTCGGGCGTTATAATTTTACGAGGGCGCAGCCCGAGTGAAATTATTTGTACGACGTATTACCGCCTGAGTGTATAAATAGTGTTAAAACACGGTTTTGCTATAAGTTATTTCGATTCTAATATGCCCTTAATCTACAACAGTAGCTAAAATATAGTAGCGCTCTTTCTTGGTCGCACCAAAAACATTGACGTCATCGCACGTTAATGTCACGTCATTCTAGCGTAAGCGTAGAGACAAGCGTATTAGAATGATACATAATGTACATGTAATGGATTTTGATGCGTTGCTTGTCTCATTATTGTGTCAATTTTAACGTGTCAGTACTGTACTTGCATATTTCCAGGAATGCATTCCCCTACTTTAATGTATTTCTTCCACCACGTTTTTATGATGAAATTTGGTGTTCAACTAATTATCAAGAAGCACACACAAAAAAATAAACCGCAAGATTTCAAATAAAAAAGCAAAGGTCACAGGTGCCAAAGAAAACGTATATTGTTAACCGCTCGCCAATTTCTCATCAGCCGCTGTGGCCGGGGCTTGTTGTGATGATATATTGCAGTTTTGTGCTTTTTTATAATGCCCAAATACGCCGAAAACAGCAATCAGCATAAAATATAACAATGGTCGCACGTTTAGTGTTGATTTTATTATATTTTGCGTCAGATTCGATTTCACTCATTACCACTGAGTGTGTATGATTTTCTATTGTTACGAACCAATTTATCGCAACAGCGGCAAGTTTGAAAGAAGTTGCTATTGTCCCTATTGTGACTGTAGTAATTCTGTGTGGTTTATTGAATGTCTATTTATTGCAAGATCTCAAACGATTTTCTTTGGCAATTTCGCGCAAATAAATAAAATTTGTATAGAGAACTATTCCGCAAGCAAATTACATACAGAGGCACACTTTCTGCAGATTAAAGTTGTGTCGTTATGAGGTCATGGAGCTGACATGGAACAGAGGTAGTGGTGGACATGTTATTGTTGACGGTGTTACCTGTGATATGCTGAATGATAACATTGTTGTGTTGGTAGAGGCAACGCCAGTCTATGGTGACAAATGTTGATTTTGTTGTTTAGTTCGCACTGAAGGTGATGATATTGTTGTTAAAACGGCGCTGTTAGAGGTTGAAATTGTACTTAGTGCAAACTCTTTGTTGTTAGCCGCCAGGTGAAGTAATACCTAGAAAGGTATTATTTTCAGAATTGAGTTGTTTTTTCTAAAAGGATATTTTTCGAATCAAATATCACAAATGACTTATGCTTTAATTATGCAAATAAACCTAGTTACCATTTAAAGATTAAGAATTCGTTGGAGTGTTGAAAATTCCGCAGATCTCATAAATTTCATTATCTGACACCGGTTGACAACTTCCGGTATTACAGTCCCGTACCTCCACACATCTTAGTGATGTCGCCAACTTTTCCAATCGACGAAACGCTTACAGCAATTAACCTGTGATAAAATATCCAGATATTGACAGAATAGGATATTTATACTGGTCAATCTTCGGGTCAGTCCAAATTGGGCGTGCCCGCTTGTCACTTAACGGTATAGGTAGCCCAAATTACTGTTGTCGTAAATTTTCATCTTGAGCTTAAATAATTACATCCCGCAAGGTTTTTGCAAAAAGAATTTTCTGAATTTAAGGATGTGTTACCATGGTAATGCTAAATTCGGGTATATAATGACCGGATTAACCCGAAAGATGCGACAAATGACATTGTGAAGAATGATATTACAACATTAAGCCAGCATGATAGATGGCGCTGAGGGTTTGTAGGTGTACGATCAAAGAAACTATCGCAAAATGTTAGGATACGTTCTCACATAATAGCTGATAGCAATCTTCAAATATTCTACAGTTACGCAAACATATTATTGTAAATAATGACCATACCCATATAAATCTCATTTTAAGCTCACGTTAAAAATTCTTGAGACAGATAGCGACAGATACGACCAGAATAATTATAAGATTTATGTATTGAAGACCACTATTTTTCCTCTATCATAATTTCTATTTGTCAAATAATACCTGTGGGGGAGAATATAATACTCGAATTTCGTTAAGAATTAATGCTCGTTATCAAAATGTGATGGTTTGTTTTTTTGTTTTGGATCAAAACATGCTGCTAAGACTTAAAAAATGTTAATTTCCTTCTTCCAGTTTTTAATGCTTTTAAACAAACCAAAAAAGAAGTTGTAGATAAACTCCTCTGGTATCTTAACATAATACACTTAGGATTACATGTGTGAAAACAACGATCGAATGATTTTCATTTGATAAAATAAATAGTTTTAATACAAAATTAACATTAGAAACAATCGGTTAGTTCGTGTATACTGGCAGCAAATGCTACACAGACAATGTTTGACATGTTTTACCCGGGCAGTTTAGCAACGGAAGACTCGGTAACTGTCTCTCATTTCTTGTTTTCCAAGTTTCTTAAATCTAACTAAATGCAAGATAATATACATTATCATTTATGTGTAATGTATACAGTCGTAAACACAATCGAAAATAAATAATTATATATCACAAAATGGCTTTAGCAGAAAGCACACATTTATTCGAGACATAACTTAACATTTTTTGAGTTACACATACTCTTATAAATGGCTAATAAATCAGTCACACTTAACTGTAATCATATATCAGAACTATTCATCACTTATACTCTTTGATTAAGTTAGACATATTTCGAGTTATCCAGGAGTAAGGCCTTTTTAAACAAATGTATTCAAGGTTTTAACCTTATACATGAGTTAGACTTATTTATGAGCAAGATCTATTAGCGAATCAAACCAGGAAAAGGAATTTTTCATGAGTTATACATATCCATGTGTTTGACTTATTCATTAGCAACAGAATTTAAACAGCACTGTATCTTAAATGTTTCATTTAAAAAATATTTTCGAACTGATAATTAACTGTAGACATCACCATAAACAGATCTTGGTGCTTTACTTACAGAATGTAGTTACCTAAAACAACCTTTTCTTTGTTTGGCCTGCACATAGTTTGATTTGTTTTTGCATGTTAAAACAGGATGGAGCGGCGATGTCGGACATTTATCAATTTCATCCACGTTAAAACGCACACCGAAGAACATTAATTTTAATAGAATAGACAAAATCTTTCCATTAAAGTAGGTTTTTAATTTCGTATGTCATTTTTATTTCACGCAGAAACGCGTTTATCATTTTCATGAAATTCATATGTTCGCCGGTTAATTTTAATATAAAACTAAATTTGCACATAAATTGCCTGCCAACCTGATTAATAATACGATAGAAAGTTTGATGTTGTTTTATAAACATATATTTTATATGGAGATAGTATTGGATGAATCTCATGACGATGCATATTATAAAGTGACAATCATGTTATTTTGTGTCACTATGTATTATAGCCTAACAGCTGGCGTGTGTTACCATCACAGTCACATAAGGAATGATGTCTTACTAGCACGCTTTTAAGTATGAAGTCTAGAACCATATAAAACAAAAATAGAAAACAGACATACGTACGTACCAATCCTGAATTTTGAAACAAGCTCAAGCGTAAAGGAACGTGGGACAGGCAAGGTGGACAGGCAGAGCGGAACAGGCAGGACGGGACAGGCGGGGTGGAATAGGCAGGACGGAACAGGCGGGGCGGGACAGACAGGACAGGACAGACCGGACGGGACATGCAGGGCGAGACAGGCAGGACGGGACAGGCGGGGCGGGACAGGCAGGACGGGACAGGCGGGGTGGAACAGACCGGACGGGACAGGCAAGAGAGCATTATGACGTCAGATATGACGTCTAATTGCTGCATAACGTCTGAGCCTAGTTGTTCGAAACTTTAACAGTTGATTAAGCTAACAGTCGATAAAATTTTAAAGTAATATTTTAACATTTTAGAAAACTTAGAAAAACAAATGTATGTCTCAAGGATTATGAGCACTAAAACGTCTTTACAGTAAAATTAAAACATCGTACAATCAAGGCCTTCTTGTAGTTGTCGTCTAATTTACCAAGGTTCATCGTAAAAAATGCTTAGATATTTAACCACGAGGGCGAAGGTCTTGATAATTTGTCAATTAGGCCTCCTAAATACCAGAACATTTCATGGCGTTATTCAATAGCAGAAATAAAGCTTTTCATACACACTTGCTAGAAACAGAAAAAAATCGTAGATATCATGCATGCATTAGTTTAATATTGGAATCTAATCTCCATATTATTTAGAGAGAGAAAAAAACGCATACGTGATTGCAAATGGCTGCTGTCAAGAAGAAACATGGACAAATTTTTAGAACACGTTTTGTTTTTCTTTTTGCCATTCATTTTGCGTGAAATCATTTTTAATGTTCAAAAGAAAGTAAAGTAAACGAATTGAACTCGCGTTGTTTTTGTTTCGTTTTTTTTTTTCTTTTTATTTTAATATACACATATTTCTGTAATTTGGTTAAACTTTTCAGAAAAAAAAATGTTCCATTATAATTTGCATCTGAATTTCTGGATATCTATCAGATAGTGCAAAAACGCTAGTTTTATAACATCTCTGTCAACCCAACTTACAGGATATTAAAGATTATATTTTGTCCACAACATTTCTGCAAATGTATTGCATATATATTTTTTTTCAGTTCATCGGCAAAGTCCACACTGTAGAACAAATCAATAAACATTGCATTATGTAAAACTTTGAATAAACTTTTATGATAAACATTACAGTATTTGGTTTCAGCTACCGGTGTGTATTATTTATGATGCTTGTTCCCATGTTTAACCTGGACAACTTGCAAGTTATTTCTATATTTCATGTTGAAACTCCAGACGCAACGCATTTCTGACAAGGATTACGAAAATTGATTACAACATCATATTCCTACTACATTCTTAAATTATTCATTTTTATCGGATATGCAATCAAATGGAAAGTAATGACTATTAATTTACATATAGTCGAGGGAGTTGTAACCCATTTAAATTCTGAGTCGTAGTGAATCTTTTATGGGCGAGATACGATCTCCGTTACCCGGCACAATAGCGCGGAATAATACCGTACAAACACCGCGTAACGATAAATTATTACTTATAGAATTAATATCATAAGAGAAGCCTAATGTGGTAAATAACTTTAAATATAAAGAACTCATCAATCCCTAAATATTATCAATAAAAGAATAAAGTAAGGCTGTTTGTTGTCGTTTAAAACGATTTTTGGACGTTGTGCGGCAAAGTGAGTATTGTGTTTGGACGCGTAGCTCATTAAAGTAGATTTATCCCAGGACTAGTAAATAGTTTTTTTTATTTATTACCCTGCTTTGAATAAAAAGGTAATGACAGTCGTACATGTTTAATATAAAAACTTCTTCATGTATACTGATTGGTCACATAATATTTTCACTATAATTATATATATATAATCTCACACGGCCTCTGCTTTAATAGCTCTTAATCTCCCGTGGCCCTTACAGTAATAGTTCATTTTGCCGAGATCAGTCTGTTTTCAGACCCTATGTTTAGTTCATATGAAAATAACTTCTGAATCTATATAAATTTGTATAATCATGCCCCCTTTTTAGCTCACCTGAGCCGAAGGCTCATGGTGAGCTTTTGTGACCGCTCAATGTCCGTCCGTCAACATTTTCTAAAAAATCTTCTTCTTGAAAACCACTGGGCAGAATTACACCAAACTTCACAGGAATGATCTTTGGGTGGCCCCCTTTCAAAATTTTTCAAACAATTGAATTCCATGCAGAACTCTGGTTGTCATGGCAACCGAAAGGAAAAACTTTAAAAATCTTCTTGTCCAAAACCACAAGGCATAGAACCTTGATATTTTCCATGTGACATCATCTAATGGTCCTCTGTAGAGATTATTCAAATTGTGCCCTTAAGGTGAAAATAGGGGGTCACAAGTTTTGCATAGACTTATATAGGAACAAACTTCTTGTCTAAAACCACAATACCTAGACCTTTGATATTTGGTATGTAGCATTGCCTTTTGGTCCTCTACCAAAATTGTTCAAATTATAACCCTGGGGTGAAAAGAGGCCCTGCCGCGGGGGTCTCAAGTTTTACATAGACTTATATAGGAAAAAAACTTTAAAAATCTTCTTTTCTGAAACTGCAAGGCTTAGGCTTTTGATATTTGCTAAGTTGCATTGCCTTGTGGTCCTCTACCAAAATTGTTCAAATTATGCCCATTGGTTGAAAAGAGGCCCTGCCCCGGGGGGTCTCAAGTTTTACATAGGAAAAAATTTTTAAAAAATCTTCTTGCCTGAAACTGCAAGGCATAGATTTTTGATATTTGGTAAGTTGCCTTGCCTGGTGTCCCTCTACCAAAATTGTTCAAATTATGCCCCTGGGGTGACAAGAGGCCCTGCCCTCGGGGTCTCAAGTTTAACATAGACTCATATAGGAATAAAAAAAATCTTCTTGTCTGAAAGTTCAAGGCCTAGGCCTTTGATATTTTGTATGTAGCATTGCCTAGTGGATCTCTAACAAGATTGAACAAATTATGCCCATGGGGTGAAAAGAGGCCCCACCCTTGGGGACACTTCTTATTGGGAAAAAAATCAAAAATTATGAGATCATATTTCCTAGACTGTTTAATTATAATTACCTGATGTCCCCGAGTGATTGGGGGTAACTTGACTGTGACCTTGACCTACTGACCTACTTTCTTGTTCTTTAAGATACAGCCTTGAAATTTGAGTGACATTTACAGTTTTGCACACCGATCTTAAAACTGACTTTCAGTGACCATGAATGTGACCTACTGACCTACTTTCTTAATATTTTAGCATCAGTTTGCCATTTGAAACATGTGGCTCATATTACTCAGGTGAGCGATTCAGGGTCATCATGACTCTCTTGTCTTAGATAATATGTGCCGAGAGTGGATTTGCTGAGATAATAGAAGTTAAGAAAAATATATAAATGCATATACAAATTCAGATACTGTCTTAGACTGGATGTTCTTAATTCAGGTATTGTCTCGGGCAGATTTTCTTAATCAAGGTATTGTTTGCAACCGATGTTCTTAATTCAGTTTTTATCTGGAACCTTTGTTCTTAATTCAGGTATTTTCTGAAACCGATAAAACAGATGTTCTTAATATTCATGTATTATCTGGAACCGATGTTCTTAATTCATCTATTGTCTGGAACCGATGTTCTTAATTCATCTATTGTCTGGAACCGATGTTCTTAATTCAGGTTCAGTTATTGTCCCGAACTGAAGTTCTTAATTCAGGTATTGTTTTGGACCGATTTTTTTAATTCAGGTATTGTCTGGAACCGATGTTTTTTTTATTCAGTTTTTGTCTGAAACTGATGTTCTTAATTCATGTATTGTCTGGAACCAATGTTCTTAATTTAGGTACTATTTTTGACGGATGTTCTTAATTCAGATATAGTCTGGAACTGTTGTTATATATTCGGATATTTTCTGGAACCGATTTTCTTAATTCAGATACTATCTGAAAGGCTTGACAGATTTAAATTAATTTTGGTACACAGATGTTACATAAAAATAAATACATGTCAAGTTCGACTTTGGCTACAAACCACCATTTTTTGACGTAGTTATGTTCCATTTCCAACTTAAAATTTGCCAAACTCGTGGTTTCCGGACAGTAACTCATGAAAGGCTTGATAGACTTAAATAATTTTTGGTACACAGGTGTAAAATCATAAAATGCAGGTCAAATTCGACTTTGCCTTCAAACCACCATTTTTGACGTAGTTATGATCCCTTTCCAACTTACAGTTTGCCCAGACTCATGAAAGGGTTGACAGATTTAAATAATTTTTTATACATAGGTGTAACATCATCAAATATGTGGCCATTTTTTATGGTTGCCATACTCTTGTTACAAGGCCGTATTTTGGGGGCATTATTCGTCACCCCTGTGACAGTTCTAGTTCAGGTATTGTCTGGAACCGATATTCTTATTTCATGTATTGTCTAGAATCGATGCTCTTAATTCAGGTATAGCCTAGAATCGATGTTCTTAAATCAGGTATTGTCTGGAATCGATGTTTTTAATTCATGTATTGTCTGGAATCGATGTTCTTAAATCAGGTATTGTCTGGAATCGATGTTTTGATTCAGGCATTGTCTGGAATCGATGATCTTAATTCATGTATTGTCTGGAATCGATGTTCTTAAATCAGGTATTGTCTGGAATCGATGTTTTTTAATTCAGGCATTGTCTGGAATCGATGCTCTTAATTCAGGTATTGTCTGGAATCGATGTTCTTAAATCAGGTATTGTCTGGAATCGAATTTTTAATTCAGGTATTGTCTGGAATCGATGCTCTAAATTCAGGTATTGTCTGGAATCGATGTTCTTAATTCAGGTATTGTCTGGAATCGATGCTTTTAATTCAGGTATTGTCTGGAATCGATGTACTTAATTCATGTATTGCCTGGAAACGATGATTTTAATTCAGGTATTGTCTGGAATCGATGTTCTTAATTCAGGTGTTGTCTGGAATCGATGTACTTAATTCAGGTATTGCCCGGAATCGTTGTTTGTAATTCAGGTATTGTCCGGAATCGATGTTTTTAATTCAGGTATTGTCCGGAATCGATGTTCTTAATTCAGGTATTACCTGGAATCGATGTTTTTAATTCAGGTATTGTCTGGAATCGATGTTCTTAATTCAGGTATTGTCTGGAATCGATGTTCTTAATTCAGGTATTGTCTGGAATCGATGTTTTTAGTTCAGGTATTGTTTGGAACCGGTATTTTACTATCCCCGTCGTAAATGTGGGAGAGGGTATAAAGATATGTCCGTCTGTCTGTCCGTATGAAAATTTATAAGAAATGTTTTGATGATATGTTCAAGCAGATACCGAGTCACATAATGGTATTGACAGGGTATGCGATGTGAAGTAACACTATCCTGTTCACAGTTTTAAATTTATCCCCCGTTTGTACCTAATTGATTGCATTTTGGTAAAGACAATATGTCTAGCATCCATTGAATGGAATTTTATGATATATAAATACATTTGAATGAGTGAGTGCAGAGCGTTAGCGGCGCGGATATGGTTGTTTGTCTTTCCTAAATCACATTTCACTTCTTTTAGCCGGGGAAGTAATTATTACAATAAACATTGAGTGAATTCATATAAAGACTGCTATATTGAAGAAATTCAATGTCTGACAGCTTATACAAGAACGAATATAAATTTTATTGTTTTAATTAAGTTTCTCGCCTTCAGTGTCTTTAATTTATGATGAGAAGGTTTTGTTAGTCAAATTACCAGTATAACTTACATACGGAGATTCTCGTCTGGCAGACAGTGTATTTCTGCTTCTGGCATCAAGGCGTATCTACTGGAAGACAGTGTTTGTTCTGCTTCTCTTACCAATGACAATTACCTAGACGTGTTTATCTACATGGCTTACCTTTCCTCAGGACTGACTTTGGCTTTTAGACTTTGACGCCATAAAAATAGAATTACCATGCTCATTGATTTACAAATTCTTGCCATTGTGCATAAAAACAAAACTTCAGCTTTATAAATTTTGGAACAGGTCATGTAACTGTTCAGTCGGACCTTCGCTTTGTTACTGGTCGAATAACTTCTCAGTCGGACCTTCGTTTCGATACTGACCGTATAACTTCTCAGTCGGGCCTTCGTTTCGATACTGGTCGTATAACTTCTCAGTCGGGCCTTCGTTTCGATACTGGTCGTATAAATTCTCAGTCGGGCCTTCGTTTTGATACTGGTCGTATAACTTCTCAGTCGGACCTTCGCTTTGTTACTGGTCGAACAACTTCTCAGTCGGACCTTCGTTTCGATACTGGTCGTATAACTTCTCAGTCGGACCTTCGTTTCGATACTGGTCGTATAACTTCTCAGTCGGACCTTCGTTTCGATACTGGTCGTATAACTTCTAAGTCGGACCTTCGCTTTGTAACTGGTCGAATAACTTCTCAGTCGGACCTTCGTTTCGATACTGGTCGTATAACTTCTCAGTCGGGCCTTCGTTTTGATACTGGCCGAATAACTTCTCAGTCGGGCCTTCGTTTTGATACTGGCCGAATAACTTCTCAGTCGGGCCTTCGTTTTGATACTGGCCGTATAACTTCTCAGTCGGGCCTTCGTTTTGATACTGGCCGAATAACTTTTCAGTCGGACCTTCGCTTTGTTACTGGGCGAATAACTTCTCAGTCGGACCTTCGCTTTGATACTGGTCGTATAACTTCTCAGTCGGACCTTCGTTTTGATACTGGTCGTATAACTTCTCAGTCGGACCTTCGTTTTGATACTGGTCGTATACCCTAGCAGCCGTGTCTGCGTTAAGATACTGGTCGTATAACTAGACAGGCGTGTCTGTGTTAAGATACTGATCGTATACCAGGCAGCCGTGTCTGCGTGAAGATACTGGTCGCATGCCCAGTAGCCGTGTCTGAGTTGATATACTGGTCGTATAATCCTGCAGCAGTGTCTGCGTTAAGATACTGGTCGTATAACTCGGCTTGCATGTATGTGTTAAAATACTGATCATATGCCCGGCAGCCGTGTCTGCGTTAAGATACCAATCGTATAACTTGGCAGCCGGGTCTGGACACTATGCGTACAAACAGTCTGCTAGGTCTGTTGTTTATCCTGGTCGTATATCTCTGCAGCAGGGAGGTGAGATATAAAATCATGAGAACGACATATCAGCTCGTAGAAACGTGTTTTTCATCATCGTGGAAATGAGATATTATCTCGTGGCTATGAGTAAGTTTTGTCGTACGAACATAATGTCGTGGAAACTTGACAAACGATGAAGAAATTATGTTTGCATTTGAGCTTCTATCACTGAAAGTCTGACAGTCTGACATGTTTCCTCTGAGCCTCTGCGACTGTCAGTCTTACATTTTCCCTCTGAGTTTCTGCGACTGACAGCCAGTCATGTTCCCTCTGCGCCTCCGCGACTGGCAGTCTGTCATGCTCCCTCTGCGCCTCTGCGACTGACAGTCTGTCATGTTCCCTCTACGCCTCTGCGACTGACAGTCTGACATGTTTCCTCTGAGCCTCTGCGACTGACAGTCTGACGTGTTCCCTCTAAAATTCTATGACTGACCAGTCTGGTAGCCTTGCACGTTCCCTCTGGGTCTCTGTGACTGACAGCCTGATGTGATTCATCTGAGCCTCTGTGACTGACAGTCAGACAGTTCCTTCTGAGCTGATTTGACTGACGGTCAGGCAGTCTGACATGTTTCCTCTGAGCTTATGTGACTGACAGTCTGAAATGTTCACTCTGAGCTTCTTTGAATGAAAGTCTGACATGTTCCCTCGGAGCTCCTGTGACTGACGGTCTCACATGTTCGCTCTTAGCTTCTGTGACTGACAGTATGACATGTTCACTCTTAGCTTCTGCGACTGACGGTCTTACATGTTCCCTCTGAGTGTTTGTGAATGACAGTCTGATATCTTCCTTTTTAGCTTCTGCGATTGACAGGTTCTCTGAGCTTCTGTGACTGCCAGTCTGACATGTTCTCTGAGCTTCTGTGACTGCCAGTCTGACACGTTCTCTGAGCTTCTGTGACTGCCAGTCTGACACGTTCTCTGAGCTTCTGTGACTGCCAGTCTCAGTCTGACACGTTCTCTGAGCTTCTGTGACTGCTAGTATGACACGTTCTCTGAGCTTCTGTTACTGCCAGTCTGACATGTTCTCTGAGCTTCTGTGACTGCCAGTCTGACATGTTCTCTGAGCTTCTGTGACTGCCAGTCTGACATGTTCCCTGACCTTTAGTGACTGACAGTCCGATATGTTCCCTCTTAGCTTCTGTGATTGCCAGACTGACACGTTCTCTGAGGTTCTGTGACTGCCAGTCTGACACGTTCCCTTTAAGCTTCTGTGACTGACAGTCTGACATCTTCCCTCTGAGCTTCTGTGACTGTCAGTCTGACATGTTCTCTGAGCTTCTGTGACTGCCAGTCTGACATGTTCTCTGAGCTTCTGTGACTGCTAGTCTGACATGTTCTCTGAGATTCTTTGACTGCTAGTCTGACACGTTCTCTGAGCTTCTGTGACTGCCAATCTGACACGTTCTCTGAGCTTCTGTGACTGCCAGTCTGACACGTTCTCTGAGCTTCTGTGACTGCCAGTCTGACATGTTGTCTGAGCTTCTGTGACTGCCAGTCTGACATGTTCTCTGAGCTTCTGTGACTGCTAGTCTGATATGTTCTCTGAGCTTCTGTGACTGCCAGTCTGACACGTTCTCTGAGCTTCTGTGACTGCCAGTATGACATGTTCTCTGAGCTTCTGTGACTGCCAATCTGACATGTTCTCTGACCTTTTGTGACTGACAGTCCGATATTTTCCCTCTTAGCTTCTGTGACTGCCAGACTGACACGTTCTCTGAGGTCTTGTGACTGCCAGTTTGACACGTTCTCTGAGGTTCTGTGACTGCCAATCTGACACGTTCTCTGAGCTTCTTTAAATACCAGTCTGACGTGTTCTCTGAGCTTCTGTGACTGACAGCTTGACATGTTCCCTCTGAGCTTCTGTGATTGCCAGCCTGATATGTTCTCTGAGCTTCTGTGACTGACAGTCTGGCATGTTCTCTGAGCTTCTGTGACTGCCAGTCTGACATGTTCTCTGAGCTTCTTTGACTGCTAGTCTGACACGTTCTCTGAGGTTCTGTGATTGCCAGCCTGACATGTTCTCTGAGCTTCTGTGACTACCAGTGTGACATGTTCTCGGTGCTTCTGTGACTGCCAGTCTGACATGTTCTCGGTGCTTCTGTGACTGCCAGTCTGACATGTTCCCTCTAAGCTTCTGTAACTGACAGTCTAACATCTTCCCTCTGAGCTTCTGTGACTGCCAGACTGGCATGTTCTCTGAGCTTCTGTGACTGCCAGTCTGACATGTTCTCTGAGTTTCTTTGACTGCCAGTCTGACATGTTCTCTGAGCTTCTGTGACTGCCAGTCTGACACGTTCTCTGAGCTTCTGTGATTGCCAGCCTGACATGTTCTCGGAGCTTCTGTGATTGCCAGCCTGACATGTTCTCGGAGCTTCTGTGACTGCCAGTCTGACGTGTTCTCTGAGCTTCTGTGACTGTCAGACTGACATGTTCTCTGAGCTTCTGTGACTGCCAGTCTGACATGTTCTCTGAGCTTCTTTGACTGCCAGTCTGACACATTCTCTGAGCTTCTTTGACTACTAGTCTGACATCTTCCCTCTGAGCCTCTGTGACTGCCAATCTGACATGTTCTCTGAGCTTCTGTGACAGACAGTCTGACATGTTCCCTCTGAGCTTCTGTGACTGCCAATCTGACATGTTTTCTGAGCTTCTGTGACTGCCAGTCTGACACGTTCTTTGAGCTTCTGTGACTGCCAGTCTGACACGTTCTCTGAGCTTCTGTGATTGCCACCCTGACATGTTCTCTGAGCTTCTGTGACTGCCAGTCTGGCATCTTCCCTCTGAGCTTCTGTGACTGCCAGTCTGATATGTTCCCTCTTAGCTTCTTGACTGCCAGTCTGACATGTTTCCTGTAAGCTTCTACGACTGACAGTC
The DNA here is from genome assembly GCF_021730395.1 of Mercenaria mercenaria. NCBI lineage: Eukaryota > Metazoa > Mollusca > Bivalvia > Venerida > Veneridae > Mercenaria > Mercenaria mercenaria. The sequence goes on along the minus strand of NC_069367.1, from coordinate 19,852,973 downwards.
TGACACTGTTAATTTTGTTTTTTGATTGATCTCTGTTATGAACGGTACTAGAACACAGTGATCAGTATTCTGTTAACATTCGATTCAGTACATTTTCGGTTTTTACAGTATTAATGTGTATTCTGTAACATGTCTTGCTTGCCGTCATGTTAATGATAAACCATCTGTTTCGGTCTTAAAAATTCTATCATTTTGAACAATATGTCTTATAAAATTGCCCTAAGATGTTAGAAAGTTTCTCGAACATAGAAAAAAAGAAAAAGGAATAATTTTAAATGTTCCTTAATTTGCGCCTTGATAATTAAATTAATAAAACACTGCTAAATATCCGTTCTAAAAATAGAACTAAAGTGCATTTTTCTAATACTAAGACGAAGCAAGTAACTGTTGCTCTAAAATAGGACATAGCAAGAATCCATTGTTTGATAATAAGGACATAGCAAGAGTCCATTGTTCTGATAAAAGGACATAGCCTGTAACCGTTGTTCTAATAACAGGACATAACAAGTAACCATTGTTGTAGTAATAGGACATAGCAAGTAACAGCTGGTTTGATATCAGAACATAGCAAGAGTCCATTGTTCTGATAATAAGGACTTTGTAAGTCTATTCGATAAATGATACACAGCAAGAGTCCATTGTCCTAATAATAGGATATAAGAAGAATCCAGCATTCTAATGAAGGACATAGCAAGAGGTAATTGTTCTAATAATAAGACATGGCAAGAGTACCTGTCTTAATGATGCACGTAGAAAACCAGTATTTTATAATAAAAGTCATTGAAAAACAATAGCAGAGAACACGATTCAGATAAAAACTTATCTCGAAACGGTTTGCTGTTACCATGTGTCCAACGTCCGTTGTCGTCGTGTGCCGTTAAAATTTACCATGTAAAAATTCAACACTCAACAAGACATGATTTTGCCCAAGTCTTAATGAAATTTGGTCTGAAATCTCAGTGCCATCTACAACAGTATGTCAAATAATAGAAAACCGTTGAAAACACTGTCGAGTCCACATTTTCCATTTGATCATTATGAAACCTGTTACTCTCTAGAGACAAAAAAGATTTCCTTAAACCATGTAAGAATGTTTGTCTTTATGGATCAAGCGGGACTTGGAAAATTGGGGTTAAAAACAAGGTCTCTAGGCCAGATGGCACATTTTAATATACTTGGTTTACACGAAACGTGAAATGTAGGTCGGGTTTGAAATTGGCTCACCTGAGTCACCACAAAGGTCAATATTTTCTACCTTCTGTACCTGAACTTGGCTAGAATGATTTCGTATATGAAACTTGCCAAGTTCCAAAGAGAATAACTAGATCATTCAGTCAAATCTTACAATAACCTTGTGACACTCTATATAAAGGCTGCATTTTCTACTTGAGATACATGAAACCTGGGCAGAATATATGTCTCCAGTGAAATGTATGTCAGTTTAGAAACTACGTCAGATGATTTCAGAACTAGGTCAGTAGGTCAAATCATGGAAAAATGGTTACAAGACTAGTAACTCAGAATATTCGCATTAATTGTTCATAAATATACATAGCCGGAAGCGTATGGTCGAAAAAATGCCGCATGTGTTTGAGTTGTAAAACGTGTTAATAAAGAGGAGAGGAAAACAAGCGTCAATTTTGTAGTAAAATGGGTCTGATAAATACGTATTGGTTGTATATTTGATATGAAGGTCGTTGAAACTCGACTCACCGAGCCGCGTATGAATGAGGGAGTATTTGCCGACATGAAGATATGTTCTGCACGTGCTTGCTAACATCGATAATGTATCGTGTATATTGTCGTTCTTCTGTTAAAGTTACACCATTTCCAAAATCATTAAATACGTTATGAACAAGCAATATGGATCGTATTTGATGTATTGTTTTAATATTGTTCCTTCCTACAAATGTTTGAAATAGATATATCAGACATGTGAAGCTGTGTTAATGTTCCTATTACAATATTAAGCATCTTGGCTTGTAATTTATTTTTGTTTCAACTTTTAGACAAGAATACGAAAACGTTTAGTAATGAGTAAATATGTAGAAAACGGTAATGAAAACGATGCCTTGCCTGAAACATACAGGTAGGATATTGGACAGAAATTACACCTTCAGCTTCATAGAAAATTATAAACTACTGTATTCCATCGACTAAAGGTGGACCATGGGAACTTTCACTGCAGTTGTAGACAGAAGTTAGGGTTCAAAGAAAAGCACATCATAAATGCGTTAAAGAGACCCGTGACAAAATAATCTGAGGACAAAAGACTCCAAAACCATGGGTGACATGTTTGAGTGTAGCTACCGAGCAGTACCGAATGGTATAACCACAGGAGCCATGGCTGACATTTTCGGAGTATAGTAGTACGAATGGTATAAGCAGACAGTATACAATATCATATTTGTAATTACCTATTTTAAATAAAACATTCAGTACATGTATTGATTGGTTTATGTTGTATGCGACCAGCTACCAGTCGTTCTACAGGCAGTATTAGTTTTACATCAAATACACGCCTTGTTCGAAAGGAACTGGGTTATTACGTCTTTTAGGTTTAAAAAGAAACAATGGCGGTAGTTATATGGTCTGTTTCACGCTTCTGTAGATGATGTTACATATGGTGACATCTGGCGCCAAAAATGTATAATCAACACGTACATCTACGCTCCGTTATACGCACTTTAGTTCTCACGAGTGTTAAATTTCATAAATCCTCACATGGAAATGCTACAAGTATAAAATGTGTTTTGTTTTTAAATTTCCTGATGACCATTCATTGTCCAACGCTGCTAACATTTTATAGTACGGCAGCTAAACCTACCCATATTTTCCTTGAAATTTTATGAACAACCAAAAAAAAAAAAAAAACGTTCTTCCCCTTATTGACAATAGACATTATATCATATCCTGATCAAAACATCTACATGCCCTCTCAAATTTGCTTTTCCCCTTTGTCTATTGTTATTTTTAAGAAAAATTCAGTCCCCCACCCTAGGGCCTCACCTGCTCCTACGCCTATGATACATAGAATGGTAAATGTCTGTTTAAGTTTGGGTGCTTAAATAAAGATATATTATTGAAACTTGGTGTAAAAGTAAAACCATGCAGTGGCAAATATCTTGTTAAACCTGGGTGCTTAAAGATAGACAGAGTGATAAATGTTAAAACTGGATGCTTATCTAAAGACATAGAATGGTAAAAGTCTGCTTAAACCTGCGTACTTATCTAACAGACATAGAATGGTAAATGTCTGCTTAAACCTGCGTACTTATCTAACAGACATAGAATGGTAAAAGTCTGCTTAAACCTGCGTACTTATCTAACAGACATAGAATGGTAAAAGTCTGCTTAAACCTGCGTACTTATCTAACAGACATAGAATGGTAAATGTCTGCTTAAACCTGCGTACTTATCTAACAGACATAGAATGGTAAATGTCTGCTTAAACCTGCGTACTTATCTAACAGACATAGAATGGTAAATGTCTGCTTAAACCTGCGTACTTATCTAACAGACATAGAATGGTAAATGTCTGCTTAAACCTGCGTACTTATCTAACAGACATAGAATGGTAAAAGTCTGCTTAAACCTGCGTACTTATCTAACAGACATAGAATGGTAAATGTCTGCTTAAACCTGCGTACTTATCTAACAGACATAGAATGGTAAAAGTCTGTGTAAACCTGCGTACTTATCTAACAGACATAGAATGGTAAAAGTCTGCTTAAACCTGCGTACTTATCTAACAGACATAGAATGGTAAATGTCTGCTTGATCCAGGGTGCTATGTGACTGACCTGTACAAAATCAAGGATGGATGGATGGATGGATTTTGCATGTAACATGTCATACATCACATACAAAATGTACATGACTACCGCATTTGTTCGGGGAAAAAATACCTGCTTAAACCTGGATTCTTACCAGATTACTATATCAATCAAAACGTAAAATGGCACCATGATGTCTCTACAATATTCTCCTGAAATGGATGTTGTTTTAATGGCGAGATAACGAGGTTTCATCCAGGAATGACAAGTGTCGTCCACAAGATCTTTAAAATGGCAATGTCATCTATGGCGTAATAAAACAATAAAATATGAATTAGTGCCGTGAACAGATGTTGTCATGGAGTTGTCAGTCTATCATAAGAAACTTCGGAGATGTTCTTTAAAGATGAGCAAGCTTCAGGTCTGCAAAACCGAATAAAAATGATCCGGGTCTTATTCTCTAACACGTGTTTGTCGACTAATTACGTTAATTGTGATCATGTTCAGGTCTTGGTTATGTTTGCAAATAGTGTGATACTGGAGAAGCGTAAACTGGCAGCAACGATGGCAGAGTAATATTTCAATTAGAGAAGTGATCGCTTGATAATACAAGATCGTCATTTTGTTGTACGAATATCAAATGGATTTTGAAGAAAAATTGATTGTAGGACTTCTGTGGAAATGGTTATTCTGATATCTTTCAGAAATATTACAAAACTGATAACTGAAAAAAATGTCTTTAGTCCTGTACACATGCACCTATTTGTGCATACCAATATTGATTTGCGTATATTTAACTTTGCTTACATACGGAATTATTACCATGTTAATACACTTCCATACAGGACTTGCAAGTTGCACCTAGTAGGGACCTACGAATATATGTAAAATATGGGTATTTCTATGGGTATTTCTTGTCATTTGCACGACTTTGATAACGTAAGTATTTTTGTATTCCTCTCCAATCCGACCACGTGAAAGAAAATTTGACCTAATAAAAATGTGAACAATTCGAACAATTTGTAAAATACTTTAAAACATATATGAGCAACGTTTGCATATATTCATTGAAATTTCGTAATTTCGATTAATCCAAATTAGATTTTAAAAATGTGAAGCAATATATTTTGATACAGCTAATTGATATTTTGATAAAAAAAAACAGCATTGAATATCTGAACATATATCTACACAAATAGCAAGAAATGTTTTTAAACCGGAAGTGTACTACATATATCTACACAAATAGCAAGAAATGGGTTTAAACCGGATGTGTACTTAGGAACCTTTTGATGCAATTTATTAATTTATCTATTTCTATATAATCCTCATCATCTGAACTAAATTTGTACAACAGGATGGTGTTTTGAAGGTATTCCGTTCACCTGGTATGTGTGGCTGAGGGTAATGACGGATTTCGCTAATTTTCATAATGCATCTATTTTTTTGAGAAGTGTCACAGCTACCCCAGGACATCTTTGATGTTGAAGACATGAGAAGTCAGCATCAACTTCTTCTAGTCGTTTGCTTCAGCTTGACTTGTCTGCTGTGATTAATGCCTTTATAATGATAGTACACCTAAAACAAGCACCGTCGTTCATCTTTCTCGCTGTAAGCTATAAACCATGTGATGAATTCACAACATGGCAACGGCATCTCTTATATCAGGTATTTAAGTCAGGTAAAATATTTATCATAGATGTGTCCCATCAAGGAAAAACTTGGGTCTTCAGCATTTTTCACGGAAGACGAAATCATTCTGTATGAAACAACAGTTGGTAAAGGTAAATGACACGTCAACCGATATAGTTGATGCGTGTGACCATATTTCAAGTGGTTTTCTATATTTAATGTTTATTCTGCTACAAGTGGACGTTAAATGATGAAACATGCTTTTGTCTAAACTGGGTATCGTTATCAGACCGTCGATTGATGCAGAAATTAGCGAGCATGTATAAAGCAAAAAATGATGAATTACCAGACTATCTTAACACTATTTTCCAAACGCAGTTTCAGAAACTACTCCATATAATTGAAGAAATTGTTATTATAATGTAACAGTTGTAAGACGAACAAAAATATTTTTCCAAATCATCTATATACCATCTGCTATTTCTGCTTTGAATCGTTTAGAAAGTAATATTCGAGAATCGTCCTCTTTAAACGCTTTGAAAGCATACCTCAAAGAAAAGTTCAAAGCCCCTCAAGTTCCAAAGTTCCAGTATTTTACTTAGCTGGTGTAAGGCCATTGTCACTGTATCATGCTAGACTAAGAGACGGGTGTAGTGGTTTGAATGGTGATTTTTTTTAAAGATAGATTCATCTCAGTGTGAATGTGGGTGTGGCGTTCAAGATGCTGAGCATTTCTTTTTAACTGCAGTCGTTTCCGAGACCAAAGACATTATTGTTTATAGCAGAGTCTTTATTTTGAGTGACCCTGTTCATATCCACACGCCTTTACCATCCCATAAGTACCTACGCATTATTATTTGGTAAAGAAAATTTTAAAAAAGAAGAAAATTATTTGATATTGAACAAGTGCAGAAGTCTATAAAGCGTACAGAAAAGTTAAAAAAACATGATGTGTAAACAACATTTCAAATAAAAGTGAAGATACGTCTGATCAGTATTTCGTATTTAAACATTTATCATATCGTGAGAGTCACTGGCAGACAGAGAGACCCATGCCATCACAACACAGTTTTATTTGTCACGAAAACTTGTTTTTTAGTATTCTGTTTTGTAAAGATGTGTTATGTTTATTATTGCCCGAGATTATATAGTGTTATTTTTGTTTTCGTTTTTCCATCTACTGGTTAAGAAAGTTGTCGGAACATGTTGTCGGACCCTTTCGCCCTTTGATTATAAATGTAGAAATTGTTATTGTAATAACATTATATCAAAGAGCAATAAAATATGATTACATCAAATTTTGACATTGTCTTTTGATGTTACGGGTTCTGTTAATTCTTAAACATCATTGCTTTTCTGAATTTTGGAAATTTAGTCTGTCAGCATCTGGATACTTATTTCATATAAACAAACAAATAGCACAATCATAGGTCTGATCCATTCCTTATTTTCCATCACGAAATGAAATAGATTTTAATCAACCACAGTTTTTTTAATTTTCCTTAAATTTTATGATTTTAACTTTTTTGATGACATAGACAAGTCTCGCCCACAGAAAAATGTAAGCTAACTACACGGACACGATATTAATTTGAAATGTGAAACCAGTTTCTTGATTTCACGTTAGATAATTCACGTGATGTATTTACAAAGTGTCAAAATGTCAAGGAATGATGTGAATATGAAATGATAGATAAAAAGACAATTTAGCTATGCTCGAAACTATCTGCAAATAGACGGCGTTTAAAACTACATAAAACATGGTGTTTGCCATACAAGTGACTATCAGCACTATACAAGGAAAAAAAAACTATTAGTAATGATCCCAGCAGTTAGAAAGCATTCAAAGTCCCTACATTTTCAGTTAGACAGACTAATATAATACATTGTAGTCATAATTCCATTGTAGTGCCCAGTGTTTTAACGACATGTATGTGACTATATATACATTTGACTTAAAAATATTGATCAAATCTATGAGAAGATCCTTTGGAAGCATAGAACGCATTCAAGCGAAGTTATACAGACTCGATTGAGTGTTATGAAATGTATAACATTCCTCCCCCACCCCACTAGCACCGGCTTAGGCGTAATTGTATTCCCATCGGACAACACTGAGTTTAAGTACGGGGAGAAGCAGAACACGTTATCCATGGTCCCAGCGGACAACACTGAGTTCAAGTACGGGGAGAAGCAGAATACGTTATCCATGGTCCCAGCGGACAACACTGAGTTCAAGTACGGGGAGAAGCAGAATACGTTATCCATGGTCCCAGCGGACAACACTGAGTTCAAGTACGGGGAGAAGCAGAATACGTTATCTATGGTCCCAGCGGACAACACTGAGTTCAAGTACGGGGAGAAGCAGAACACGTTATCCATGGTCTCAGCGGACAACACTGAGTTCAAGTAAGGGGAGAAGCAGAACACGTTATCAATGGTCCCAGCGGACAACTCTGAGTTCAAGTACGAGGAGAAGCAGAATACGTTATCCATGGTCCAAGCGGACAACACTGAGTTCAAATACGTGGAGAAGCAGAACACGTTATCCATGGTCCCAGCGGACAACACGGAGTTCAAGTACGTGGAGAAGCAGAACAAGTAGTTCAGGTACGGGGAGAAGTAGAACACGTTAACCATGGTCCCAGCGGATGACACTGAGTTCAAGTACGGGGAGAAGCAGAATACGTTATCCATGGTCTCAGCGGACAACACTGAGTTCAAGTACGAGGAGAAGCAGAATACGTTATCCATGGTCCAAGCGGACAACACTGAGTTCAAGTACGAGGAGAAGCAGAATACGTTATCCATGGTCCAAGCGGACAACACTGAGTTCAAGTATGAGGAGAAGCAGAATGCGTTATCCATGGTCTCAGCGGACAACAACTTTTACTGTAACAGAATTCCGCTTAAGTCGGGGCTGGGTGACGTGAGGGATGTTGCACATTTCATTACCGGTCACGAAAAGTCAAACCGAGTCTGCAGTTATTTTGCTTGCTTTCCAAAAGATCTGTCTTCAGATTTTATTACTTAAGATTCTTTGTAAAGGCTCAGTATACGTGTTTTATTAGAACGTTTACAGGTTGCTGTTAAACGAACAAAAGTGTATGAACCTTGTTAATACAATATATATAAGAGGAACATCATATAAAAGATGTTCCATAAGGATCTGGCTGTATTACTTTCAGTTGTTATTCGTGCGCATGCGTGTGCCATCGACCAGCTGAGGCAAACAGCTGGATTACAGTTTTGGCTTTCATGACATTATAACAGGTGCTTGATTCAATTAAAAAGTGAATGTTTTCTTAAAGGAATCCTACATCTGCATACAAATTTATTCATTTCAGTTCATTAGGATTCTTTTCACAATTTAGAAATTATGCAAAACGTCTTAAAACAGTCATTTATTTTCTTTGGTGTTTTGTTAAATCCTCATTAGAGGATTTGTTGTGCATTTTTCTTTAAGGCTATACCGGTTCTGTTTAATTTTAAATTAAGTAACTTATACTTTTAATTCGCATCAATAAATCAGAAGCAAAAATCATATGACATTGTAATCTCAATAACTTATTCATAATCAAACTTTACAGTAACATAAAGCATGAAGCAAGTTCCGAGTAATATCTGTTTTGTCACAGAATTAAGCTGTTGTTTGAATGCTATAATTAAACTAAATAAAAAGTACCAGTTATATAACCACAATATCACGTTTATCATATGGGTTTTAATTTCTTGTTGTATTTGATGGTTGTACACTTTAATAAAATCTATAAAGAAATCCTTCGGAAGCACAGAACGCAACAATGTAATAAAAATGCAGACCTGTTTTGTTTAAGTCCGTACGTGAGACAGTCTGAACTGAGCAAATCCTCCACATCGCCTATAAAATGCTGTCAATGACAACTCTATTCCATGCTGAAAATAGATATAAGTTAACTGTAAATTGTTATGGTTTGTTGCATTCCATTTACATGAAAATGATGCTCTTTATATCTTTGAATCAGATGAAATAATTTTTCTGTACATTAACCTTAGGTTTTTATTAGAACTGGGAATCGCTCTTCTAAAGTTTGGCGTCTTAGTCTGATATTTACAACTGAGTAATTAATTATTTAAGATTTAAGTACAAAACTGGTTCTATGGATGTCATACTTCAAAAATGCTAAATAGTTAACTGTGAATTTTATAGTACATCAAATTTCATAAGCATGGTCTTTATGACTTTGAATGTAGGGATAACGCATATTTTTCCAGTTATAATATCTTCAGAATCCCAAGGGATTGGCTGGCTACAGAGCCCGCGAAGACAAAATGATACAAATATAATTTTATAAACTGATTTATCACAAGTATTGGAATCTTTTCCTTGGATGCTGGAGAAGCATACCGTATATGTAAATGTTACTTACAAAGGAAGATGACTGTAGTTCGTACAAAGTGTTTAGTTTCTTTCATTATCAAATATGTGTAAAAGTATATACTTAGTTTTTTGTTCGTTTGTAAGAAGTACGTTTTCTTATGTTCAGTTTTGACTTTTTACCTGTTTATGACCTGAAAATGACCTTGAAATGACCCTTTAATACGACAGTACCAAAACTATTTCAACAGTTTACCCATATAATAAAGGTTAACATAGGTGTTAAGCTTTACCACACTACCATCGGAGGTCACTTTTTCCAGATATATAGGCAGACTATAATAAATATATCATTTTTGATACTTTTATCAATTTTATTAATAAAATACTAATAATAAAAATACTAAAAGGCATTGGGACACAATATTTAAAGCAATTTAGGAGGTTAATGAAAACAATTCGAGTTTGTGAATGCACTCATTTGACCTCCGACATCATTATACGGTAACGAGAAACCCTAATAGGCGACAGCCTCTTTTTAACTTCATGTTAGGTCATATGGACCACTTCCGAGCATTAACAAAGAATGCGATCAGAAGTCACATTTTCCTCAGATATTGGCACACTATAAATTACAGATGATCACTAATGACTGTCATTTGATGTTTGAATTATCTTCCCTTGACTTTAAACCAATCGTACTTTTAAATGCTGCAATGTGTTTTCTTACTCGAAATATTTAAAAGATACTTCTATGTCACGTAGAAGATCATATCTCACACTATTGGCTTTGACTTGCAAATTTTCTTCCCTTTACTTAATATATTCTTAACGCAATGACGCACTGAGACAAAGGTGCCTTTGTTTATGAACATTATAATACCATGAAAACAACCAGATTGGTTTAGATTACCTGTAATAATTCTTGTGCGCTTCAAGATAGTTGTCTCTTCGTTTAAGGTATAAACCACACACAGTTCGGATGAATTTTCATCTTTAGTCACGCAAGGTGCTGTTTTATCGCTCGCTTGTGACATTGAGAACCGGGTACTTATTGGGTAATAAGTAGAGGAAAGTCATTAGTTTTATATAATTAGAGTATAATTGTGCGTCCTATCATTTACACTAGTTATAATTGTAAAATGAGTGCAGGCAAGTGTGTACTAGTAATCATCTCAATCATGTTATCATTCTGTCTGATTTATTTCTCCAAGTCTCATTTTTTTATTAACATATGCTACATTTATAGAATAAGCATGTTTATGATGAAGATAACAATAAAGATAATGATAATGATGACGATGGTGATAATGATGTTGATGATGAAGATAATGATAATAATAATAATGAAAATAATAATAATAATGATGATAATAGGTGAAATAATAATAAGCATAACAAAAGCAAGGCCATTCTTGAGCAGATTGACGTAAGTTTGTTTGTTTGTTTATTTTGGGTTTTACGCCGTTTTCAACACTATTTCAGTTACGTAACGGTGGGCAGTTCACCTAAACAAAGGGATTCTGCATCTGTGCAATCAAGTTCTCCGCATGTAACTGCCAATCTCCCCACATGTATGAATCAGAGGTGGAGGACGAATGATTTCAGACACAGTGTCTTTTATCAAATCGTCACAGAGAACATACGCCGCGCCCGGGGATCGAACACACGACCCCGCGATCTATAGATCTGCGCTCTCCCTATTGAGCTAAGTGGGTGGGTCATATATATGTTAGATTTATATGAAGAAATCACCACCACATGTACACCAGAGCAATTACAGCAACAGACAAGCGTGTGCATATTCCACAACAAATCCTTTAGCGGAATAAACTTAATTTCGATACTGCTTTATACACTCCGAACTGCACTACATGTTTGTACTAGTAGACAATTTGCATATATTACACTCTCTGACCACAGGAAATCAGCCTTAAAAGTTTGACCACTTCATGTCAGCGCGCATTCTTTAGTTATTGGTCGGGACAATTTTTCGATCTGAAGGTCACTGTGACCTTGATCTCTGATCTACTGTTCTCCAAGGTCATAGAGGTCATATATATACCACAAACAATAATTGTATGGAGCTTCACTACTTCTCCAGTTATAGAGCGGGAACCGTTTTCAGTGTGAAGGTCACTGTGATCTTGATTTTTTAACCTACTGATTCCAACAAAACAAGGGCCATCTACAGATCATAAGTTCTATGAGGTTAAACTACTGTATGCCAAAACACTCTCTGATGGACGAATGAGCCGACCGACCGGCCGACATGAGCAAAACACTCTCCAGCGGACGAAAGGGCCGACCGATCAATTTCGGTTGGTCATAACATAATCTGCAGGTACAAGTCATTACATAATCTGTCAATTTAAGTCATAGTTATATATATTGTATTTCATTACGTAATCTATCAATGTAAGTCATCACACGGTCTACCGATATAAGCCATTATATAATGTACCAATGTCGCGTGCAATGACGTCATCCAATCCTGGTGCGTAGCACGGTCGTAAAAAGTAGTTACCATTTTTTCTTACACTGTTGATACTAGTATGTCGTGTTAAAATCGAAATAATAAGTTCCCAAGTGTGATTTATCGTAGAATAGCCCGAGTTTTCGTTCTTATGCGTAGGAATATATCACTTAGGCCTACGGCCTTCGTGATATATTCTTACGCATAAGAACTCAAAACTCGGGTTATTCTACGATAAACCACGTTTGGGAACTTATTATTTCTTAAATATACCGATGCAAGTCATTCTATAATATATCAAAGTTAGTCATTACATAGTCTATTGATGCAAGTCATTGTATAATATACCAAAGGTAGTCATTACATTGTGGAATAAGGTCAGTAATTCGGTCGAAAATGTGCTTCCGTGGTGTAGTCGAAAGAAGTCCATAATAAATAGATCCTAATTTTCCCATTTTTTTGCGCAAATTCGTGTAGAATGAGTGCTTTAATCACCATTTTTCACTACTAGAATACATTCTGCATGAAATGAGACGGTTTTCATACACCCCACATGGCAAGTTTTGCAGATCGAAACCGGAAGTAGGTGTTTATTGCGCGGACGATAGCAAATATGCGCCATTTTTAGGGTAGCAGACCACAACTGACTGGCATTTCACTAGGAACTACATAACCCCTCTATTTTCTTTTCATTTTTTCGTTTATTTGTGATAGAACTTTCATGAAAAATAGGTGTAGGAAAAAGCGATGTTCTCTAAAGAAAAGTAAAGACGACATGAAGTTGTCGTTTTTTATATGAAACAAAGAAGGATTTGAATTACTGACCTTTAACCTATAATCGGTAGTTCTGTGCTTTTGATAAACCGGAAGTGATGGTGTAACCTCATTTATCTGGATAACGTAGAATAAAGCATAGATTCGGCGTACGGAAATAATATTTTATGAATTAAAAGCAACCCGTGAGTAACTTTATTACAGTGGCAACATTTCTATCTTTCTAATGTTAAAATATGATATCAAAATATGGGACACGTCAAATACATGTGTGTAATTCAAAATAATGGCATAAAAGCAGCTTGAAATATGTGGATCACTTTAATCATGGGCAAATATCTCAAAAGCAAACACACGGACCTATGCATTTTATTTCACCATATTATATGCCATATATTTATTTACGACTGTGAGAAGATTCATCAAAATCTACATTGTAGAAAAAATTCTATTCGCGAAAATGTTATGAAGATTGTGATTTTCCCATAGACTCCCATTACGAAAACTGATTTTTTCAATTCAGTCTAGAAAAAATCAAGCACACGACCCTATTTTTTTTTTTAATTTGCCGAAGTTTCTAAGTATATTCTGAGGTTTTAAAAATTATGGTTAAATTAAATTCTATATTTTAGAAAATATTTTATTCCGAACGTGCAGAACTACCTTAATTAAGAAATAATATATAGTAAAACCATATTTTGACATATCGAAACAATACGATGAGGAATGATTTCACTCTGGCATAGCCCGTTTGAAGTACACACACGGCTAAATACATATTGTTAAGATATGTTAAACATGGTTCTGCTATAGCCTATATATCATTTCGATTCTGATATGTGCTATAAGTAAACAAGTAGATGAAATAGGGAAGCACCATGTCATGGCGCATGTATAGTGCCAAAATATCGTAGGTCGACGTGACTTCAACACGTAACTTGGGTTGAAGGATGTAGTATCGAATTTTTTCTAACGTTAAGAATTTGTTCATACTCTATGAGCTTGAAGAACATAAGTTTCCAAGACAAACAAGTGAATAAAAACCACGGGTCACCGAACTCGTTTTAATTTTATAGGGCATTTTCTTCACCCACTGTTTAAGCATTTTTGAAACTTTGTAAAATTGAAAAAATGGTGGTACTTTATAAAACATATAATACCCCATTTAATATTATAAGGATTTCATGTCTTACAGGTTAATATGAATACAAGATGATGTCAGTATTATATAAGCATAAATGTCACAAACAAATCTCTTTCATTTTTGCATGTTGAAATAATTACCCCACCCACTTTATTTTCAGTAGAAAAAATATATTAGATCTACAAAAAAATTCTGACGGTAAGATTTTAAAAAATTTTTGCAGCTTTAATGACACACAAAAATGCTTCAAAATGGAAAGAAAAAAAGTTGGGGTCACCGTGCATCTAAGAGATTTATTAAGAAAAAAACTGGTGAATTTTGATATTTTTTGTTCTTTTTGTTTTAATTTATAGTTTCTAGATAAAATAAAGTGATATCTTGAAAATATTTATTTCAATTATAGTTTATCATTATATGTATCAGTCAGGAAAATATCAAAACCAAACCTGGTCTACCTTCATAGATATTTGAAATTACCTACCCCTACCCCATTGTAAAACTTACGTCAATTTTAGGCAAATGCCAGCCAAAAATAAGGGTGAAAATTTTTGTTCGCAAAAAGCAGAATCTATTTGGTTAAATGGTACATTATTAGCCATATTTTAATTATTTAGCATTAATTTTTGGCAAAACTTTTGTTAGAACGTAATATTCAAAGAAACATTTTTCAAAATGGCGGATATCCTGAAAGAAAAAAACGCTCGTACATCCTTAACAGTGTTCAAACACGGAATCACTTAGGGAGTGTGCAGACGTCTGAGTCTTTTTCCTATCTAATAACCTTTACATTGTGTTTGAATTAATACCATTCTGTTGATTCATTTCGATTCTGAAACGTCCTATATATAAGGTGGTAGATCAAAATGTAACACTCTTTTTCGTCGCATGGCATGACGTCAGATTTTCATGTTTTCACTGAAATGTTCACGGATTTTTCATATTAGAATGCATAGTTTACCATTGTAAGTAATTATATCTACCGATGTAACAATATCTTAACAGGCCATTCAATTATTGAAAAGTTCCAATTTATAGATGTGTATTAAATTCGATAAAAAGGAATTCTTCTGTTACCACTGGACTTCCAGTGTTTCTCCAACATATTACATGTAGGGTTGCTGGTCAGTCCGTGTTTTAAACGATTTACTTTAATATTTTTTTTTTACATTTAAACAGTTCGTCAATGCATTAGTAATTACGTCAGTGCATCCGTTTTTGGGTTGTTCTTTTTTTGTGCATTTTATTGCTTCTTGTTTACAACTGTTCTTACGTGTTTTAAATTAGGACCATGGTAATTACAAACAACATTTGCAGTCATTATGTTAGCTTTTGTGAAACTGTCTTCCATTTGTGGGTCACAAAACATGTTTTCAACCATATAATTTTATTTCATCATATTACCTATTCATTTTTCTCTTCAGGATCATTTTTCTGTAGATGTTCAACCTTTCTTTTATATCGTTTTCATGAACAGACCATACAACCGCACTTGCTTATTCAATTTCTTACTTATTTTCAAAAGAATAACGGGGAAATAGTGGTTGAAACCGTTAGACTATTCATCTACATTTGAAAAGAGAGAGTATTGAATACTTCTATCTCTATTCGTTAACTGCAACCATATCCCACTCTTTACAATGAAGCCATCTTCCGAATTCAAGCTCAGCTACCCGTGTTACTGTAATCACCACTACATCAATAGAAGGCTGCTCTCTACCAGTTCTTAATTCAGTCCCCTACAATGACGGTTTAAATTTTGTACGGTTTTAAATTTCTCATATACTACCGCGAAGATCTTATCTCCAAATTCGGCAGGCTTTGTGTTTGCTCATGGGCTGGAACTGATAAATCTTGGAAGAAAAAAATCTCGATCATCTTTCAGATACATGTGCTCGTTTGTTGTATAGACTGGCTGTAGGTGGCTTCTGTCTAATAAGTATTGATCTTGACAATCGTTGAAATCAGTTCGTGTGATACTGAAATAAGTTATTTCTGCTATCTGGTTTAGTATATTCCAACTTGATGCACGTTTATGTCATACGCCACATTCCGGTTCGATGGTTACTTTTTGGACCAGCAGCATCATTAGAATGAATAGTAAACCGGAAATGCAAACGCTGGTGGGTCTTGGATTTGCCAATATGCCAAAAAGGTAACAAAAAAGTCAGTAGCCAAGATTTTCACTCACTCGTTTTAATCTTGCAACGCCCCTAGACGCACTATCATACCATCGGTTAACACAACAGACAATACCCTAGCGTTCATGACAATATTATGGTCATTCTTGTTACATTCTATTGCGTCAAACTTCTTCCCATGACACTGTGCTGTGTTCTTACTTTGTTATTTACTGGTTCTTAGTTTATATTGACTTTAGGCTTTATTTCGTATTTTGAATTGCGCCACGATTAATAAGTGCGTCAGTTGAGTTTCATTTGATAAGTGCTAAGTTCTGCAATTTCAGTTCTTAATTCTTAAATTAGGAAGTAAAAGTATCTTTATTTATAAGTTGCCGACATGTGTTTAAAAGCATTGACCATTTTGCAAGTCTACCTATTTCTCCTTGATCATTACCCGAAAATAACTGAGCCCAAGATACGGTGTTAGATCCTATCTTAGTATTGAAACAAATTATTGAGCATATCGCCATCTCCTTGCCTTCCACGACACGGGTATTTAAGTACTTAATGAAATGAAATTTAATTTTTGACAAGCGTTAATATGCAATATTAGAAATAAACATTTATTTGAAACCTCGTAATTATTTTCCCGATGTACGTATATAAAATATGATTAGAGTTAAGTTTTTTTTTTGTAATATACGATATCTTATTACATCTTTTTACAATTTAATAAGATACTATACTCGTATGTCTGAACTGCGATGAAATCGTCAAATTTTATGTTATGCGTATATTTATTTATGTATGGCATTTGAATGGAAACCAGCTGGATCAAGAGAATTGAATATTGTAAACACTGTTTTGTACCTACATGTACAGCTTAAAAATAGTAAATTTAGATACAAATAGCAGGTCAATCCAGAAAGAAAATTGGAATGTTCCTTTGACCTGGCTTTAGACCAGTGTCATGCAGATTTAAAAATATATATTTGAGATTTGGTTGTCTGGACTTAGGATAGAAAGGAGAGTTTTACGATAAACGTCATCCCTCGCTTAGGGGCCCAATATTTTTGAATTCCAGTGAAAATGAAATATGTAAAACGGAGGTACTACCACAAATTACGTTATGGAAAAATGCAACCATTTTGCGTCCTGATAGGAGAGGTGTCCAGATAGGAAAGGTTCAAGATAGGAGAGGTGCCCAGATAGAAGAGGTTGCAGATAGGAGAGGTGTCCAGATAGGAGAGGTGCCCAGATAGGAGAGGTTCCAGATAGGAGAGAGGTGTCCAGATAGGAGAGAGATGAGAGAGATGTCCAGATAGGAGAGGTTCCAGATAGGAGAGAGGTGTCCAGATAGGAGAGAGGTGTCCAGATAGGAGAGGTGTCCAGATAGGAGAGAGGTGCCCAGATAGGAGAGGTTCCAGATAGGAGAGAGGTGTCCAGATAGGAGAGGTTGAGGGCTGAAAATAGCATGTCATTTATTATTTTCAGGTGTGTTTTTTTATGCGAAAGATTTCCTGTTCCTTTGATGTTTTTGTGGGGGATGAGAATATTTCTTATAAATTTGAACATGTGGATCTTGTCAACATTTAGAATCTACTGGCATCCGAAACGTACGCAGCCAATTTTCATATGAAAGAAAAACATATTAATCAGTTATATGATATACAGGCATCGAAGCCGTGTATTACTGATTGCCAGTGAGATACTGAATACACCATATTTCATTTCTTGTCTTTTTAATTGATTGCCTGGGCCAGCTAATGAATCTGATCAGAGTTACCGACAGTTGGCGGCTGATAGATTACTGGGCGACACTATATTACGTATATTAAAAAATACAACAGATAACCTCGGGGAAAAGAGTAGCATTCTGACGCAAAATCATTTGATTTTGTATGTTTTTTGTCCATATTTGACACTATCGTCATATAAAACTGTACCTTCCTTTTAACATTGTGGTTCCCACAGCTTGACACATTCTATATTTATCCTTATAAATGTTCTCATATCTCTTCGAAAAACGTAGCCCTTGGAATCTACGTGTTTGTCATGTATTACCAGGACATAGAAAGGGTAATGCCTTGTATGATTTTTACGTTAGTAGCCGTAGCACAAAAACATATACATGTATATGTATAAGATGAATATTTGTCGAAAATGCTCGTTTTATGAAAAAAAAGCAGTTTAAGTTAAGTAATCTCAAAATTTTCTTCTCTGAATGTTTTGTTTCGAATTTATCACTCTCTCCCAGATGTATTACATTCAGGCCAAATACTAGATACATTACTGACTTCCTAGCCTATTTGATTAAGTCGACAACGTTTAGAAACCAGTTATAGAAGTTCTGTGAAATGTACACAAAGTTTACGCTTATGATATCGCAATAATTCCTGCTTGGTTTCTCTTACTTAAAATTCAGAAGGCTGTCAGTGTAATCGTGTAAATGAGATTTGCTTTCCCGTGCTCATGCCCGAACACTCTAATCCCCGTATCTTAATTCAGTATGAGAAATGCGTCAAAACGCTATACACAAATTTTCCGATGATTGGTTGCGTTCAAAAGGCTTTCTCCGCTCTGACGAATGAACAAAAAATTAGATGGGTCAACCTAAATTGAAAATTCCGAGTCAAATATTGGAAGCTTGCTCAAAGATTGGTCCTCGGAGAATTATGAATTTCGGCACGAAACATAATGAAAATTTGTAGGAGTTGTTGAAATGACGAATTAATAAACGAAAATGTACAAAATCTGGTATGTCTCGTGAAAAACAGGCTGCGGTGCAATCAGAACTCGGAGAAACAAAACCGCTGAGAAATAAGGGAAACGAGATGAATTGTTTTCTCTAGTCACTGGAGACCAATAGTGCCGTTGTGATAGAGCGGGAAATGGCCGTACACTGTCAGTTTCATATGAAAGGCTAGATTTATTGAGATTTAAGAAACCTCATCAAAAAGGAACTTAAATTGGCAACACCAATATTGCTGATAAACATGTTGACCTTTACTTCTGTTCTGAAAAAAAGAAGACTATCGAAAACACGTGCATTTTTATGTAAATATAACTACGTAATAACATTTCTATAGACAGTATTATTACGCGCCTCACGCCGGTCAATAGTTTGTGTTATACTGTCCGTCTATATTCCGTACATGTTTACTGGGCTAATAAGTCAAACATTTAAAAATAAAATTGTGAAATCAATTTCTTATGTTACGTTATAAACACTTATTGAGTGGCTTGTCGGTCAAGAGTCACATCTATTGTCTCATGACTACAAAATGAATCATTTTAGCTCGCCCGGTGACTTTGAATATTTATTTGTTTTTGTGGAAGAAGTCAAAAATGAGTGTCAAGGAAGGAATAAAATTTGGAGCAAGGTCTTATATTGTTCTTCTGATTATAATAAATTCTGCACTGTATTATTTTAATATAATTACTTATTAAATACAAATTATAATAGTCAATTATGTTTGTCTTCAATGCATTTGCACTGACTTTAATAATATGTCTAGTATATTGTCAATGAATGAATTAAAGTATTCAATCTTTTTTGAATGCTTATTCTACTTTTTGGAGGCACTATTAAACGGATTATAAAATACAGAGATAATTCTTTCAAGCACAATGATAATGATGTCAAATAACCACAAAATATTCAACAAAACTTTATTGCCTTTTATATCCTATTGTATTTAATTGTTAATCTTTTTAAATAAATTAGATTAATTAAGTACTGTACGGATTGCTTAAATATACACGTGTCACGTTACACTTTATCTTCCAAGTGGTATGCGAAATGTAAACTATATTGGTGAGACAAAGGATTGCGGAGACTATAAATGATCCTAGCTGTGCCTTGTAACATGAGACGGATGGTTAGATGGCAGATAAAGGCAAAATTATTGGAAGTCGGTCCTGCTTTAAATACTTTATATTTTGCTTCATAGGGACTTGTGAAAGTACATAAAATGAAATATCTAATAAAATGTTCTAAAATTTTAACGAAATTTGCAGATTTCTTGAAAGCCTTGACAGTGTCCGTAATGTTGGTCAATGCAGACCTTTGAAATGAGCGCTGAAACATTGTAGAATGTGCTTTAATAACAAATCAAACGCCGACGCCGAGCGCGCAAAACAATACCACATCTTTATTTGAAGCATTTTACGAGTATAAAAGACAGCAAAAAAAAAAACACATATATTATGCAGAATTGTGAATACTGCGTGTCTCTTGTACAATGATATTGTACAAATTACAAACCCTTGTGAAAATTAGCTGACAAATGTACCCAAAATTGTAATGTCATTTCAGACATTGCCAAAATAGCTAGATACTATCTAGAATTGATATATGGCATGACAAAAGATCATTTCTGTCACGAAAATTTAAGTCTAATTTGGTAGATAGTTTTGCCGTGTGAAATGTCTAGTTGAAATGTTGGATCCGAAAATGAATTTCTAAAAATATCTGATTATCTAAATTATGAAAATATGTTTTCTGTGTTGAAGTGAAACATGCAAAAATAAATGAATATCTTAAAGTCTACATGTAAAGTAATGCAGTTGTTATTCTTTGATTCATAAATTGCTTCCGCCATACTCCTCATATATAACAAACATCCAATATCCTACAATATCCATGTGACATAAAGGCGCATTATGCGCGCAGAACACGTACACTGAATACTGATGTTCTGGCTCTTCGTTATCTAAGTCCTCTTTGGCGTGTATAAGATGCAAACATATTTTTCTTTTATCTGCGGTATTCTTGTAAAGTGAAATTATGATGTTACATAATAGATTTAGAATTTCGTCATTCTTGCTGACTGTCTGTAATGACCATCCTCAATCTATACATGTGTTGTTCATCTGAACAGAATATGAGAAAGTTATCACCCTCTCATAGAAGTGGGTAGGAAAATCGAATCAATTTATTAACTATCTCGTTAGTCTTAATGACGGATGTTGGGATTTCCACACTTTTCCCGGAGAGACTGCGAAACTTCACATGCGCGCTGGTTATGTGTGAATATAATGTCGCAGCTGTTATTACGGAATTAGCACCACCATAATTGGTTGTATTTAATATAAATTGTTTTTCGTACATTATCATGTTATATATCAGAATCATGAGAAATATACATGTTTTATGGTCGTTGCTACGTACATAAATCAGAACTAAGTGGTAACAGTAAGTCAAATTGTGTTCCTTTTGTATAATTTTTGCAATGAAATCAAAAGGTGTGGCCTGATTTTCAAATTTCTCCGAATTATATCACCAGTCATATAACGTTAAACGGAGGGGCACCTGAAGTCTTCCTCCACCATTAAAGCTGGAAAATCGCCATATGACCTATCATGTGTCGGTGCGATTTAAATCAAAAAAAAAAATCATAAAATCATCAAGTTTAAGGATGCGTATTTTAAAACATATGATCAAAATAGTGCACTATGGTAACATGATTAAATATGTTCTGTAAATTTGTGATTAGCTATTGATCGTATTCAGAATGTTCGATATTATATTATGATCTGCAAGTGTCATATTAATATATATGTATATCTAATAGCAATTCTAAAGTCATTTTGGTCCAAATTAAATTAAATGAATATACATGATTAACCCCACCCTCTTATCACGACAACTTTCTTGACAGGAAACTGTTTATGATATCATAAAATAAAATGTCATGTATAACAGTCACTTGTAAAAAACCAACTTCCAGCTTTTTAGTGATAGAACATATTTATATTGTGCTAACTATTGTGCTAACTATACATGTATTAAGTAAGTACTATTTCAAACCAAAACCTCAGTACAGTTTATACACACAAAGATGTTAATTTAATTGTACACATATGAATTAGGACAAATATATAGAGGATATCTGGGTTTTTTAGAGTAAGATTGAAATATGAACACCAGATGCAATAGTTTCACGAGTGGCATAGCCACAAGTGAAAATGTAAGAGAAAAATTGTGTTCATGAGTGAAAGATCTTTTGATCTTACATGTAAAATAAACACATTTTCTTTTTATTTCATGTTTTGACTAAATTCACCCATTCTAAAGTTTCTTACAAGTCAAAATATATTTGATATTTTTCACTGTAGAAATACCAGATATATTTCACTCTAATATTTCTATAATTAACTGGAAAAAAAAACAAGTAATAAATCTTTAAACATGTTTCTTTGCAACAGACTTGTTCTTCCGCATACGGTTTACAGTCAATGTATATTTGGTAATTGCGATCTTCGCGAAATTCTGCTGTCAGTGAGTCTCAAACCAGGGCCTCCATGTTAGGATTCCCAACCTCTATACTAGAAACCTCTGCGCCAGCCAACTGTGGAATATGTGTGGTTCGTCAATAAGCACTACAAACGCTGAAGTAATTACCCAAATGTATTTATCTATCGAGCGGGCTACACTCCTAAGATCTGATATTTGCCCTAGAGTCATGTATCTCGGTAATTTGCCATGATTTAATGGTGATGAAAATTAATAATATCGCTCATATTATCTCGTTGGCAACCATATTGTTTCTAGCACTGGGAATTCAGTTATGGGTTGATTGTCAAATCGTGATAGAACATCTCCGAATGATGGCGGAAGAAGGTCGATTGTCACAATAAACATGTACATATATTCGATCTGTTCGTATACATGTTGAATTGTGTTCAGCTTTTGCAAACGAAGAATAAAATTAGCAAACGATCTATGCACATGGATGTCATTTCCAGTGGCGAATCCAAATTTACCCGACCCTGACAAACACATTTGTGGGCATGTCGTAATTCGTCAAAGACTTAGTGTTCTCTCTTGACATATGACTTTATAAAAGTATGAAGTATTCGTTTAGACTGAAAGAAACTTTAACTCTTACTTATCAAATAAGTGAAACTAGTAACAAGAACTCCTTCGAAGACCTTGTTCGCAGACGTAGAATGTTGAAACACTTAATACGAACTCATATTTAGCAAGTTTGCTGGTAATCAAAATCTTGCACCATATAATTAATTCGTGGAATGAGTAACAAAAGACTAACGTTATATTTCTAATTATTGCTCAACACATTTTTTATAATGAAGAAATATGTTTCCCGGTTTTCCCTACATCAGACGATCCATGCAGCAGACAATATGATTGCCCGTTAAAATATGAAGGACAGTATCACCAATTCTGTACTGCCTGAGGATACTGATTACACGCAAAATGCTAGAACACAATCAAAACAACGCTGATGACAATATTTTTACAATATTTCCCCAATTATCGTAATTTTCCTGGAGTCTGCGCACATTTCCTACTGTGGCCAA
Organism: Mercenaria mercenaria; assembly: GCF_021730395.1. NCBI lineage: Eukaryota > Metazoa > Mollusca > Bivalvia > Venerida > Veneridae > Mercenaria > Mercenaria mercenaria. Next base: position 19,829,368 of record NC_069367.1, on the reverse strand, counting down.
TAAATTTCACCACTAGTAATTACGAGATTTGCTATTGTACCTTTTCATTTGTACAATTGCATAGATGACACGGAATCATTTATTGAAATGTAATTACTCGTAAAATGATGGATATGATTTCCAGATATTTCCATATTTCTAGTTTTACATGAAGCTTGTTTTATCAGTGCGTATTTTGCGGCTTGATTTAGCTTCTGTCGCGTAATTACATTATATCTTACATTACACTTCGTGTACATTGCGTTGTTGAAAACTGTTGTGATTTTATCATTCTTTGTTATTTTCGAAAAAGCTATACTGTGGTTCTGGTTGCAATATAAAAATGACGCGACAAGTTGCATTTTGACCTTTGTTAACACTGACACAAGATCGAAACGAAGCCCTAGTTTATAGTCTAGGTCATAGTAAAAAGGAGTGTACTCAATGTAACTTGAACTTCTGACCACGTTCCGTAAACTTATCAGCCCGACGTGGTCCTGTATGGATGGTGTGATTGAATCTTGTATCGTTGGAACCTGCAAAGTTTCAATTTTATCTGAAAAAAAAATCCTTTTTTGAGCAGTTGTACAAGTCTCTTCGTATTTTGCTGTAGTTTGGGACTGTAGAGTTTAAAATCACACTGAATAGTTGATTAACTAATTGTTACAGACATTTCGCATAATGTTTCATCAAAGTTATGTTTAAACTTTAAACAACGGTGTAATGTTTATCCCCGTTGCTGTAAATATTTAAATATTTCTTTCTGAAATTCATATTTGATGGGTTTCTAGTTGTATATGGCGTGCTTCACGTTAGTCCAGTAGAATTTGATCAAAACCTTGTTGTTGAGTATATACAGTTGTAGTTTCCTGATCTTTAGGATTCAGTTAATTAGAATCATGGAAATTCAAAATGACACCATCGTCAAATTGAGATATATCTGTATGAAAGGACAAGGTATGAACCTTGTAGTGGGCTTTATTTAAGAAATAATTTATAGCAAAAAAGTGTTTTAACACTAATTTATGCACGATGGGCGGTTATACGTCGGGCGTAATAATTTCACGAGGGCGCAACAAAAACTTTGACGTCACCGCACGTTAACGTGACGTCATTCGATCGTAAGCGTGTTTTAATAGAGAAAAGCATATTAGAATGAAGGTTATATTGCTTTATGTTGTTTATTGGGTTTAACTGATGCATATGGGAAAATTAGACCCATCGTGAAAATCACCACAAAAGCCGATAATACGTTCGGCCAGGTAAATCTGCTGTCGAGACTGTTCGCTAGTTTTCGGTCTACTCCGTATTTCAGGCCGATGTATAACCCTTCTCCTCCAATGTACCGTTACATTAATACTTTTTATCATATGGATTTAGGGATATTGTTAAGTCTAATTTACAGTGACTGCAAAGATAGATTAGAAAATAGAAACCTAAATGGCTGTTGGTGGTTTAATCAGAATACCATTTATAACGGTATTCTCAACAAACACATTATTATAAAACCAAACAATGACTTTCCAAAAGTAATTTCTATTTTCTTACAATCAGACTCGCATTTATAATACTTTCTTTGATGTTCATGATTATGAAATGAAGATTTTAAGTGGTTTTTTATGTAATCAAATAACTGCACATTTATTATTATGTCGTGAGCGGTGTCCAACTAGCTTAGAATCTTATGCCAGCTCGAAGCTCGAAAATCAACTTCATAACTTATCGAATTTTGATCCTAAGCTACACCTAAAGATCGAGAAATGTCAAATTGCAAAATAGCTTTTAATTTCGGGCCAGCTCAATGATCAAAATTTATAATATTCCAAAAGCCATATTTCGATCTCGTATTGAATGAACAGCCTGTTCCAAGATTGATATTGAAATGAAAAAGTCAAATATCGAGCAAGCAATTAGTGTCGAGCCATCTCAAAAATCGTACTTCAAATTGAAAAGCTGAATTTCAGTATAATACTGAAACTGCGATCTGCTCAAGATTCAAAGATTAAAAATCGTGCAAGATCGTATATATCGAAATTCAAGTTTTTATGCCCCCGGCATCTACTGATGCGGGAGGCATATAGTGATTGTTCGTCCGTCCGTTCGTCCGTCCGTCCGTCCACCCGTACGAGGTTAACCAAATGGGACCGTTTCGTCCAGCATCAATACCCTTTACTAGAATGACTTGATACTAATGCTGATGTATCCTGTGACCATTCCTCATCTTCAGACATCACCTGACCTCAGTTTGACCTTGACCTTGAACTTGACCTCGTTTTGGACTTAGGTTGCTTTGTATCGACAAGGATGCCACCGGGGGGCATCAAGCGTTTATTGAACACAGCTCCTTGTTAAAAATCAAAATAGATTATTCTCGGTATTATATTTCAAGCATGCTCGAATTTTCAAAGCAATCGAATTTAAAACTGGTATTGAATGTGAAACTATCTTTTAAACAGCCAGCTTCCGGGAAAACTCAGTACTGGTGTCATATGAGAAGTCATGGTCGTGACCCCTTTCACGGATGCTCGAACCCACGACCCCTGGGTTGAGCGGCCGATACATTATTCACTGGACGACGCTACCCTCAAAATATTTGAATTTCGGTCATCCTGCTGGATCTAATTTCAATTCTGCCTCGAAATTTCGACGAATTCTTTTTATTTAATTTCGATTTCCGAGTCTGTGCGAAATTCAATGTAAGCGAAATTCAACATCATCCTTTCAAAATTTGAATTTTTATTTTCTATTTCCAACTTGCCCAAAATATGCCGCCTTAAATTTCAACGTTTCGTTTTAAATTTTGAACTTCGATCCTCAAGCTGTTTAAAATTGACTATTGGCTGTAAACAAATCATATTATGGAGCGTCCCACTAATTTATAAATCCGTACATGTGTGCTGTTTAGCGGGTGAGAAGATATCAGTCTTTACCGTTAAGGAGCTTAAATTCCGTAAGAATTGACGGAAACATACGGGAATGTTCGAGTCTTTCCGATAAGGAAAAAAAACCTATACTCATCTGCAAAATGCTTAAAAAAGACCATTTTCTTCTTCACCTAGAAAACTAAAATTAGTATGAAACAATAGCTAAATGAATATAGATTACTATGTCGTTTGCAAAGGTCTTTAAGCACACATAAGAATCTATTTATTCTTTGTTAAACAGAAGAAATTTCAGCAAATTATCCATATTTTACTATATTTCTAATTGTAGATAGACAGACATAAAGTATACGCAAAAAAGACCATTTTCTTTAAAATTCATTTTTAAAATAAAATATTAATAAGAATGACAATGCATTGAATATTATCATGTCGTTTGCAAAGCTAAAATACTTATAATACTTTTTCCATGAATTTAAATAAAGTAAAGGGCTCCTTCTTTGCGCTATATAAAATATTTTCACTCGTGTGAAAAATCGATGGGTCTAATTTTCCCATATGCCTTTCGCTCCGTGACCCTTGGTTATGTTTTTCGATTTATAGAAATCGAAGATGGCTGCTATCAGAACCATGTGATAGACTGTTTTTTTTCATATTTTAATTTAATTGACTGCTTAATATCTGATAAAGATGTGCGCACTAGAAATTATTCGTGATCGTTTGATAAGTATAAAATCTTTTTTTTTAATTGTATTATAATGCACAATATATACATAAAGGGTTTTAGCACGATTCAGCGAGCGAATAACAGATCCTTTATTATTATTATTATTATTATTTTGTAAAATGTGTACGCAAAAGAACGTTGAATCGGAATACCACTTTTTATTATGCTGTCCTTTGTATTCAGAGCTAAGAAAATCATTTATAAAATCTGCATCTTTTCCAACACTAAATAAGTTCTGCCATATAATGTCATCGAAAAATAAAGATAAAATATTGAAATTATGTAAATTTATAGATAAAGCATTTGCATTAAGATCTGGTGTTATAGGAACAATGTTAGAATTATAATATTACATTTACACTGTTGTTTTATTTGCGTTATATATGTGTTTTGTATGAATGTCAAATTTCAAGTGATGTATAGATTATGTTTTGTATGTATTGCCAAAGGCAAGGATTTGGCGAAAATTGCAATAAAATTTGAACTTTGAACTTTGAATTATTATTATTATTGCTAATTGCTTTATTGCTGATGTAAAGAGTATTACTTTACCATTACATATGTGACATGTTAAAACATGTCACTCGATTGTATGGACTGCTGTGAATTCATCAATGAAAAAGTAATATCTCATATAAATAAATTACAGAGAAATAATTCCAGCTTATTAAAGTACAGAGTCGATAACGTTTTGAAGTCCTCTACAGAAAAAGTAATGATCTCTATAACATATCTTTTCAATCTTTATATTATATTTTGTTAATTATACAAAACTGATATTGTTTAACTATAAACGTTATGTAACTTGCCTGTTGTCAAAATTAGAAAGAACAAAGAAACGGCAATAAATTGAGTACGTTACATGATTTACTATTGCGAAAAAGTTGAAGTTTTCAAATGTTGTAGGAATATTTGAAAATTAACATTCCGTAGAAAACTTTAAAGGATTGTATTTGTGTTGTTTTTTCAAGGTTGTCACGTAAATGGAACACAACACAAGGTTGTAAAGTAGTTGTAAACAAAGAAACATTAATGTAATTACTGAAACAATCTACCTCAGATGAAACGTCATCGGAATTAAAGTATTACAATGAAATTACTTTAACTTCCACAATGTATACCCTACGGTTTGTTATCATGAAAGATCATTTATCATAAAAAGGAGTTCTAAACAAATATAACCACACTTCATATATTTTACTATCAACGAACTTTTAACATCTTTACAGGATAAGAAAAAGAGGGTTGTATTTATGATGGTATTTATTTGATGAAATTTTGGTGATAAACATTTCTCCAATGCTGACAATGTGTCATACAACGGTTTCTTGTTAAATATAAATAAAATCTTGTATATACCTTAATGCAAGTCTCTGTTTATTATTCTACAATACGATGTGCGTTTTTGTTACGTATTTACGTACATTCTCTCAGGTAATCTACTCAAAATTGCTTTTTCAATCAAACCAGTCATCAAAATGCATTAGTACCACTTTGTGGTACATGTATAATAGAACCTTGCGTAAAGTTACGTCATAGATACATGTCCTTCTTCACTGTACATAACGTTATTTTCCCCTTGAATTTACTTCTCTATACGAAGCGTTTGATTTGGTATGTACTGCAGATTAAAAAATAAATCTCGAACTGTGTTGAGGTTTTTTTATGAATTGATGTTATATTTTGTCAAATGCTGTTTTACAACATTTCATGCTTGATGAGTGCACTGTACATGACACGTTTACATGACCATTATTAGCAAGGTGTTATTCATTGAATAGAGATCAAATTATCAATTAAAAATGCGATCATATTTCTACACAATTCTCACTTGTGGTCCATATTCCTCGATTCCCTTCCACTACGAGGATGTCAAATTCAAATTGCCCCGCCCATCTCTATGGGGACGCAAATCTAACTTGCCGGTAATTACAGTCCTTTACGTAAATTGCATTCGCTTCTTTTCCCAATAAATTTGCTTTCTGTAAAGCTCGATGACAGGTTACAAGTACGTAATTATAAGTGTGCAGCGCACTATTGTCCGCCATTGATGACAACCGAAGAGAACTATGGGTAATCTTACGCGCACCTGCTGCTCAGCGATTGATTCTCGCTCATTAATGCGTTTAGGGCTTTTTGTGTAAGGTTGGGCAACAAATAAGAAGAGGAAGTCCCGATCTCTTATTCTCTATTATTTTGTATAAATCAAGTGCTAACAATGAGCTGGGTGACACTTTTGCGACCTTTCTGAGGCCCAAATTTGTTATTTTACATAATTAGGGTCGAGGGGGCAAATCAATGCTTCTTTAAGTTCTACTGAACTGGTAGCTTGTTTCTAGTTTTCTTTTCAATTTTTTGAAATTCAAACACACGTAATTCGAAATGCGCGGATTTATTCAGCTTTTATTGATAAAAAACGCATATCAAAATTTGCTGTCTGTAGTCTCTCAAACAAAAGACCAGATGCCTTTATTCAATGTTAAATAATAGGCCATGGCATTATGTATTCAGTACCAATTGAACACGGCGCACTAATTACATTTTTATATATTGTGATTTTTGGTATTAAATCCTTGACCATTTGCTCGCCAGTCTGGTAATCTTTTATGTTATTATCTATCCGAAAAAAAGATTGTTCATAACACATTATATTATTTAGAGTCATATGGTCAACAGGCAACATGAGCTGTAGTATGACTAACATGGTATCCAGTAACAGATACTTACCTAGCTTTATTTTACCTCTACGTACTGAGTGCCAGGCAAGGGAGCTACAAGTATCATTTTTGCTAGGACAAGGCCATGAATGGAACTCCCGACCTCCAGCACTCAAAGCGGACACTAATAGCTATTGAGGCGATAAATACAATTGAAATAGAAAATGTGGCAAGAATGAAAGTAAGAAACGAACAAAAAGAACATGTTCAAGAACAATTATAAAGTTCTGTTCAAATAAAATAATAAAAGTACCATTTATGTTCGTATTGTGCTGTTACAATCTCTTGTTGTAGCCAGTGTAGCTCTGATGTTTTGGTAAATACCTTCTTTGTCTTTTCTATTGGTTTCAGCAATAAGCCCCATTGGTAATTAGTACGATCGCTCCCACTGGTCAAAAGAGAAGTGGAGTGTATCGTTAGTGATATCTTTGTGACGTCATATATTTAAATAAATGACGAAAAATAAGTGCATAAAGAATTAAAGTATGTACTAGAACAATATGTAAGGAGAAAATGGAAAATGAACAATAAGAATACAAATATATGAAATATAATATATATATATATATATATATAATAATCAGAATTTGTTAACGAGCCACAAGAATTTGAAATATGCATGAGAAGAAATTACCGAAAAATAACTTGACAGCTCTGTCAGTGCTTCCTGGCACCCGAAACGACAAGGAACAACATACCCTGTCAGATTTCCCGCCAAAAACAATTAAAACAAGAGCTGACCGTAAGACAGCACGCTCGACTTTTCTCAGTGCTTGACTCTGAATTAGAGCTTTGCCAGTAAAATAAAATTCCAAGTTAAGAAGGGTCATAATCCTGTCAAAATTCAAATCAGAGTTATGGGAATTGTGTCTCCTGGTGTAGACTTTGATGGTAAATAAGTATTTTAAGATTCAAGTCAAAAGCTTTAATAGTAACAGAGATATTTGACTTTATCAAAAATTTTAACAAAAAATTCTATGTTAAAAAGGGGCATAATTCTGTCAAAATTCAATCAGCGTTATGGGGATTGTTTCTTCTGGTGTAGATTTTGATGGTAAATAAGTATTTTAAGTTTCAAGTCAATAGCTTTGACAGTAACAGAGATATTTGACTTTATAAAAAAAACTTTAACCAAAAATTCCAAGTTAAAAAGGGGCATAATTGTGTCAAAATTCAATCAGAGTTATTGGGATTGTTTCTTCCTGGGTAGATTTTGATGGTAAATAAGTATTTTAAGTTTCAAGTCAATAGCTTTGACAGTAACAGAGATATTTGACTTATAAACACTTTAACCAAAAATTCTAAGTTAAAAAGGGGCATAATTTGTCAAAATTCAAATCAGAGTTATGGGGATTGTTTCTCCTGGTGTGAACTTTGATAGTAAATACCTATTTTAAGTTTCAAGTCAATAGCTTTGATAGTAACAGAGATATTTGACTTTATCAAAAACTTTAACCGACGCCGGGGCGAGTGCAATAGCTCTACATTTTCTTCGAAAAGTCGAGCTAAAAATCAAAACATAGAAAGTTTCTTACACTTTAAACTTTTCCAAATGTGTATATTTGCACTGCTGAAAAGTTTTGTTGATGCGATGCTATTTATTTACAAAGATGATTCTTATTAAAAATAACATGTGACTTTTTTGCCTTTACAGGTTTGAGTACACCACTGTAATATGGAGAGAGTTAGACAAGAAATGGCTTTGTTCTAAAAAAGAAAAGGTCAAATTGCTTCATCTGGATGTACAAAATTGCGGAGCATCCGTATGATTTTCGGAGTGTTGTCTATAATAGTATAAAAATTTGCGGATATATTTCGGAGTATATCGCTGGAAATTGTTATTGAAGACGTCGAAATTTAGGGATTTCAAAATTTCAGTACGACGTGTAAATTGTGTCATTTTGTTTATGTTACTGTAGCTTAATCTCGAATTTCTGAATTAATTCATTAAAATGTGACAATGGATATAAATTCTCTGGATGTGTTCGAAGCTGTTAGAAATCTGGATTTAGGAAGAATATTTGTGGATATACTGTTTATATATCGGATATAAAGCAAACCATGTAAGTATAATGATTTTTACGACTGATAAGCCCGACTGAGCAAGCGCTCAAGTACCAGTCCGTGTTTTTTTGTTCGTATGTGTATCGTCTTACTTTAACCTTATTAACCGTTTATAGCCCATAAAACCACTTTTCTTAAGCAATCTACACGAGGTCAGCCACATCTTATAATGGTATATTGCAAAGAGGGATCGTGAAAAGCCTAAGAGCCATAATTTTATCATAAACGATTATAAAATCATTTCCCTTCTTACACTTTTTTATATTTATGAACAGACAACAACTGGGGTGGTATTGATGGGAATATCATGAAACTTGGAACAATGGCCAATAGTGAAAGAGCTGGTACATATCTTTAACTGTCTGGAATGATTATAAAATCTCTGTGTTTTGCTTGTTCCTCATTTCTTTCATAAAATGCCACTATTTGTGGCTATTTTTCATTCGGATATGAACATAATAGGATTGTTATTCAGCATTTGAAGATGCGCACTTAGTGTTTTATTTTTTATTTTACTAAGCCAGACAAGAGTTATTGTCAGCGAGTTAGTAAAAAGTGTACATAAAGTGATTAAGTGTTCTTGTCAAATATATCATAAAAGGTGTTTGACATGGAGACATGAAACCATAAAAGAACATTATTCAGCAAGTGAAGTTTTGCACCTATAATTTTGTTTGAGATTTCATCCTCATACCAGAGGTATGATCCTTGACTTATTAAAAATATATGTTAGGGGCTTAAAATGTTTTTGTTGCAAAACGTATTTGACCTGGAGTAATGAACTTTATAGAAGGAATGTTGTTCAGCATGTGAAGTTATGCACCTTGGTTTTTATTTACTCCCCCCACCCCGCACCCTTCCCCTTCCTGTCCCCCCCCCCCCCCCCCCCCCAAAAAAAAGTAATGTATTTGGACCTGTGCGTTGCCTACCTTGCTTTTCATCGCATACATTCTTTGTAAACCCGGGTAAACAGTTTGTATAGTGTCTAGGTGAACAATATAGGACCATTATGGACATCTTGTTTAATATTCGCATTAGGGGCGTCGAACAGTATTCAGATGCAGTATCCGTTTGTTGGGCTATCTTGTGTTACATATATTTAAATGAAATATGGCGTCCAGAACGAGGCTTGACAAGGATATGGCAGATATTTTATCAAGATGGATATATTATATTAGAAATATTTTTACGTTTGATCTACATTTGGTAATTTGTAATAATTTATATGGAGGTTTAGTTTACTTTTTGCTACGTAATGGTATGTTAACCAGTAAACGGCAACAACATAAACGTTGCTTACTTCTGTCCAATAGTTTCGGTGACATCATGTCTGTTTAAGAAAGGAGCTAAATTAACATGAATGGTCAGAAACCATGCACAGTGTATTGTTTTCAATTTATTTAGCTGCCTGTGACTCTTAATTAATTAAGCATCAGTATTTCTGTGCCCTATATATTTGGGAAAAGGTACAATGTAAATGAGATAGGTCAACGACTAGTAGGGAACAAAATGTATATACGGATATATTGGAGATTATAAATGTATTTTGCAATTAAAAGATTTAAAGAAAAACACATGTATACAGTCCCTGGAAGTGGGCGGGACTGTGCTTTGATACCGCTCATTCTAAAATGGGTTATTTAGGTAAAGTCTTCTCAATATTATATGAAATTATTGACTTTGGTGACAGTATTTTCCTTCTCTCCGGAGAGGTCTTTATGACAGTGAGCAGTGAGTGAACAATGAAACCTTTCATAGCCGGCATCTCTACTCCGTTGGAACAATTGAGCTTCCATTAGAGGCTAGGTCCACTCGATTAAAAAAGCTGGTCTGAAACATTGCGGAACATTGTTCTAGGGAATTGGGATTTCTCCATTTTTAATTTATAACGGTATACTAATGGTGTAACGAAGTGCAAGAAATAGATTAAGAAGCCCTGGTGAATAGGTTTATAAATTGAATATCAATAAACAATATCATTCGATAAGCATTTATTGGTGTTATACGAGAACAACGTCGTCGTGTAACTATAGAAGGACCGTTGATTCTCTTGATTAAAGGTGGAACTTCTTTAAGCGCTTCTCTTACAGACGGTACCAATTTTCATCATCTGTAAACAAGCACACATCGAAGAAAAGAAAGTTTACTAGTTATGTGCAACAATAGGTACAAAATTAAAACCACCTACAACTACAGAAATACAGCACTTCGACAAAAGAGTTTTTGTACTCAAAAAGCAGTTTGTAATAGAAATTCAGTTTCGACCTATTAACAGAACTTAGAACATAATATTCTGATATGGTTAGTATGGGAGAATAAGTGAATCTCTACAAACTTTAAATGGCGAGAAGCTGTCATGAACTAAAATACTACATGTTCCACCATTTTAGTTACATTCAAAATAAAACCTTCATTTACGACTAATATTTCCGACAATTCAATTTGCTATTTCTTGCAGCCATCTCATGTTTTATTTTTTAAGTCAACTAAATCTGAAAAAGGTCAATATTAAAGACTGTCTCAATAAACACCGATGCTACTGGATTAATTATGATTTTAGATTAATTTTCTGCGGGACTATCGCCATTCGGAGAAGCTCAATTAGTTATTTGATTGGCTATTTGATGACTGCTCCACAGAAAATAAAATCTAATAAACCATTGGCTCGGTAACACTATTAAGACCGTGTATCAACATCAAAATGTCATTTTTGAAAGAGATGATCGTGACTTCTTATTCCCAGAGATTAGACAAATATTTGACAACGAATTTCATTCATCTTGGTATCTTAAGAATCTTCAGAATTATGTATTTCTTGTTTAAAAAGAAGCTGAAAATTAAACGCCATTTCAGCGTGACTTATTGCCGTAACAACAATGTAAAAGAGCTGGGATGTGTTTCATCGTCTTTCATCTCTTCGCTTCTTGTATAAATTTGTAAAATGTATTTCGTATCGCAAGAATTACAGGATCTGAGTAAAATAATGTCCGCCAGTTCACGTCTTTAAAACTATCGTCCATGCATGGTTCAAAGTTTTGCTTTCTTAGGCAAATAAGCTATAGAATTATGTCTAGAATTTGATCTAGAGTACATGTTATACGCCAAGAGATTATGTATATTTCATCATACAACGGTGTATTTTTCACATTGTAGAAGATTTTGAATTATTGCGTTTTTCAGTGAGTAATCGTAATATTAGAGCGAATATAAAATTATATCTGGTATTTTCACAGTTAAAATTATCAAATGTATTTAGATTTAATCAAATTGTGAAATAAAAAGATTTTTTTTTTGTTTCCCATGAAATCAAACATTTTTCACTCATGGACACCATATCTTCCATTTTCAGTCGTGACTGTGCTACTTGTGAAAATATTGCATCTATTGTTCACACGTGAAAGATATGTCTGTGAAGTTGGCGCGTAGCTCGTAGATCGACAAAACATGCTTTCAGAATTGGTTGACTTAGGTCGTAGATCGTAGATCAACCATCACAAATACGTTCAGAATTTTTTGACCTGGGTCGGAGATCGTAGATCAACCATCTAAATTACATTGAAAATTGGTTGACCTGGGTCGTAGATCGCAGATCAACCATCAGAAATGCTTTCAGAATTGGTTGACTTAGGTCGTAGATCGTAGATCAACCATCACAAATACGTTCAGAATTTTTTGACCTGGGTCGGAGATCGTAGATCAACCATCTAAATTACATTGAAAATTGGTTGACCTGGGTCGTAGATCGTAGATCAACCATCAAAAATGCGTTCAGAATTGGTTGACTTGGGTCGTACATCATTGATCAACCATCTAAATTACATTGAAAATTGGTTGACCTGGGTCGTAGATCATAGATCAACTATCATAAACTCGTTCAGAATTGGTTGACCTGGGTCGTAGATCGTAGATAAACCATCTAAATTACATTTAAAATTGGTTGCCCTGGGTCGTAGATCGTAGATCAACCATCTGAAATGCGTTCAAAATTGGTTGACCTTGGTCGTAGATCAACAATCAGAAATGCGCTCAGAATTGGTTTACCTGGGTCGTAGATCGTAGATCAGTCATCTAAACCAAGTTACAATGAAAATTGATTGACCTTGGTCGTAGATCAACCATCTGAAATGCGTTCCAAATTGGTTGCCCTCGGACGTAGGTCGTAGATGAAACATCTGAAATGCTTTCAGAATAGGTTGACCTGGGTCGTGACTCGTGCGCTCAGAATTGGTTGACCTGGGTCGTCGTAGATTGTAGATCAACAATCACTAATACTCCCAGAATTTGTTGACCTGGGTCGGAGATTGTAGATCAACCATCTAAATTACATTAAAAGTTGGTTGACCTGGGTCGTAGATCGCAGATCAACCATCAAAAATGCGTTCAGAATTGGTTGACATGGGTCGGAGATCGTAGCTCAACCATCAAATTACATTGAAAAATTGTTGACCTGGGTCGTAGATCGTAGATCAACCATCTAAAATGCGTTCAAAATTGGTTGGCCTTGGTCGTAGATTGTAGATCAACAATCAGAAATTCGCTCAGAATTGGATGACCTGGGTCGAAGATCGTAGATTAGTCATCTAAATTACATTGAAAATTAGTTGACCTGGGTCGTAGATCGTAGATCAACCATCTGAAATGCAATCCAAATTGGTTGCCTTCGGACTTAGATCGTAGTTGAAACATCTGAAATGCTTTCAGAATCGGTTGACCTGGTGTGATATCGGGGGTATCACACCAGAACTGAGGCAGTATCACATCAGAACTATGGCGGTAGCAGCAGTATCACATCAGAACTGTGGCAGTATCAAATCAGAACTGAGGCGGTATCACATCAGAACTGCGCAGTATCACATCAGAACTTTGGCGGTATCACATCAGAACTATGGTGGTATCACACCAGAACTGCAGCAGTATCACAGCAGAACTGCGGCGGTATCACATCAGAACTGCGGAAACACATCAAAACATGGCGGTATCACACCAAACAGGCAAAATCACATCAGAACTACGGCCACTATGGTTCACATTGAACTGAGGGGGTATCACACAAACTGTGGCGGTATCAATCAAACTGTGGCAGTTCACCTCAGAATTTGGGGTGGTACATATCAGAACTACAGCGTATCACTCAAACTCCAGGGGTATCACTCAGAACGAAGCTATCTATCAAACTAGGTGGTATCACATCAGAACTGTGGCAGTATCATATCAGAACTAGGTGGTATCATATCAGAACTGCAGTGGTATCACATCAGAACTACGGCGGTATCACTCAAAACTAGGGCAGTATCACATCTAACTGCAGCGTTATAAACCCCAAAACTGGGGGGCATTCACATCAAACTACAGCGGTATCAATCAGAACTTGGGGGTATCACATCAGAACCCTTTATCACATTAAATGAGGCGTATCACATCAAAACGGGCGGAATCAATCAAAAATTGGGGCAGATCACATCAGAACTGGGGTTGGTATCATATCAAACTACAGGGGTTATCACATCAGAACTCCTGGGGTTAATCACATCAGAACTGAAGCAGACATACAAACTGGTGGTATCCATCAAACTGTGGCATATCAAATCAAAACAGGGGGTATCAATCAAACTGCATGTATCACATCAAAAACTACGGGGATCATATCAGAATGAGGCGTACCATGAAAACAGTACGTATTACTCAAACTACGGCTTTTCACATCAAACCCCTTTGCGGTTTCACGTCATAACTGAGGCGTTACACATCAGAACTGGGGGGGTATCACCCCAAATTTGGGCAGTATCACATCAAACTTTTGGGGTAGCACAGATAAATCAAACTGGGGGCATAAAAATCAACTGAGGGGTATAAATAGAACTGGGGGCATATCACACCCAAACTTTGGGGGGTTCACTCAAACATGGGGGAAATAAACCCCAAACTCAGCAGAAAATCACGCAAACTGCGGGTACCCACATCAGAACTGGGGTATCCCAAAAAACTATGGCGGTATCACCCCAAACTAGGGCATATCACATCAAACTACGGCGGTTTTTTTTTTTACATCGTACAGGGCGGTTCACTCAAAACGACCTCATATCACATCAAACTAGGCGGTATCACATAAATGGGGGGGTTCACACCAAATTGTTGAAGACCACATCAAAACTACGGTGTTATCACATCAAACTCCTGGGGTTTTTCACACAAAACGAGGCGGTATCACATCAGAACTCGGGGGTACACCCAGAACTGAGGCAGATCACATCAGACTTGGGGGTACACGTATCACTCAAACTGTGGCATACACATCAGAACGAGGGGGTTCACATCAGAACTGCAGGGGATCACATCAAGCTGGGGGGTATCACATAAATGCGCGTATCAATAAACGGGGGCATATCACTCAAACGTGGGGGGATCACATATCACTCAGAACTTGGCAGTATCACATCGAACGGGGGGTATCACATCAGAACTGTGGCGGTATCACATCAAACTGCGGCGGTATCCACCAAAGTGCGGCGGTACACACCAAACTACGGTGGTATCACATCAAAACTGTGGGGGAAACACATCAGAACGAGCTTTTCACTCAAACGGATCTACCATCGAGGGGGGGCATAACCCAAATGGGGCAGTACCTAAACACGGCGGTATACCCAAACACGGGGGATCGCACCAGAACTACGGGGGTATACCAAAATCAACACGGTGGTACACACCAAACTACGCGATCACCCAGAACTGTTTTGGTATCCCCTCGTACTACGGGGGTATCAAAAACCAAACAAATTTAAAATTCCTCAGTACTACGGGGGTTCACATCGTAAAAAGGGGGGATCACACCAAAACAAAGGGTGGTATCCATCAGAAATACGGTGGTATCACACCAAACTAAGGTAGTTCACTCAGTATAGGGGCGTATAAACATCATACTAAGGTGGTATCACTCAAACTATGGTGGTATCACTCAGTACTACTGGTATCACACCAGAACTAAGGTAGTACACATCTACGGGGGCGGTATCACATCATACAAAGGGTGGTATCACACCGAACAAGGTGTTCCAAAAATTACGGGGGCACACATCAGTACAAGGTGGTATCACCCCAAACTAAGGTAGTATCACATCAGTACTGGGGCGGTATCACATCAGTACTATGGTGGTATCACATCAGAACTATGGCAGTATCACACCAGAACTGCGGCAGTATCACATCAGAACTGCGGCGATTCACTCAAACTGCGGTTCCCCGAACTTGGAGTATCCCCAAACTACGGTGGTATCACATCGTACACAGCGGTATCACTTAGAACGACCTGCATATAAACCCAAACTGAGGCGTATCACATCAAACTGCGGGGATTTCACATCAAACTAGGCAGTATAAACCCCAAAAACTACGGCGGATACATCAAACTACGGGGGGTTTACATCAGTACTACAGCTATCACTCAAAACTGACCTGCATTCACCCCAAATAGGCATATCACATCAAACTGCGGGGGTATACACCAAACTGTTGCGTCCCCACATCAGAATCGCATTATCCATAGAACCCCTGCGGTTTCACATCATAACTGAGGGCGGATCACATCAAACTGGGGGGGTATCACAGCGAACTGAGGCAGTACACTCAGAACTATGGGGGTATCAGCATATCCTCAAACTGTGGCAGTATCACATCGAACTCGGGGGTATCACATCAGAACAAAACCCTATCACACCAAACTCTTTGGTATCAAAACAAAACTTGGGGTATCACCAAACTGAGGGGGTTCACATCAAACGGGTATCTATCCATCAGAGCTGGGGCAGTAAAACACCAAATGTGGCGGATCACATCAAAACCGGGGGTTCACACAGAACTACGGTAAAAATCAAACTACGGGGGTATCACCCCAAAACTAGGCGTATCACATAAACTAGGGGGGTATCACATCATACTACGGGGTATCACACCAGAAAAAGGGTATATACTCAGTACTGGGGGGTTTCACATCGTACTAGGCGGAAAATCAACCAAACTAGGTGTATCACATCAAAACACGGGGTTCACTCTTACTATGGCGGTATCACACAGTACAAGGCGGTATCACATCAGAACTACGCGGTTCACATCAGTACTAGGCGGCCATCGTACAAGGGCTATCACACCAAAAACTACGGGGGTATCCTCAGAACGGTGGTATCACATCAAACTACGGGGGGAAATCACATCGGGACAAGGCGTATAAACCCAAACTACGGCAGTATCCTCATATATGGCGGTTCCATCAGTACTAAGGGGGTATCACATCAAACTACGGGGTATCACTCGTACTAGGGGCGGTATCACATCAGTACTAAGGCGGTATCACACCAGAACTACGGCGGTATCACATCAGAACTATGGTGGTATCACATCAGAACTACGGTGGTATCCTCAGGACTAAGGCAGTATCACACCAGAACTAGGGCAGTACCCCTCATACAAACCGGATAAATCAAAAACAAAGGGGTATTTCACACAGAACTACGGAGTATCACATCTTACAAGGCATATTACACCAGAACTACGCAGTTTCATCAAAATACGGCAGATCCATCAGTATAAGGCGGTTCACTCAGACTAGGGGGTATACATCATTTACACGGCGGTATCACACCAGAACTAAAAATTTTAAAACAAATAAAACTAACATCTAAAAACAATAAACCATTTTTTTTCCGTCGGGGCACAAAAAGGGAGCTTAAGAGAAAATTAAACTGTCTGTTTACATATGTTTGAAAAAATAGTAAAGTTGTTCATAAAATCTGCCCTTTTGTCAATGGAGAAAAAAATAATTTTTCTATTAGCCTGTATTGCGCAAGTACAGGAAATTTTAAATTTTTCTCGAATTTCATCCGTGGCAAAAAAAAGGAAAGGGTTTATTTACATCAAAAAACTAGCTAATGCCCTAAAAAACCATAATGACCACATTTTTAATTTGGGTTTTAATTAAGCGAAAACACGATAGCTCCCCTAGCAACAAATTCCCGGGCCCAAGGAAACGTAATTTCCGCATTTCAACCCTTTACGAACATCGTCTAGGGGTTTTTTATGACAAATCATATAAAATGAAATTTTTTTTCTCTAGTTAAATTTGTAATCATTCTAAAAAATACATTTTTCAGTAAACGCCCCCAATTTTATAGAAAAGCGGTTTTCCCCCAACTAAAAACTCTAATATCCCCCTTTTTTTTTAACGTCCTTTGCTTTTAAGGCTGTCAAAGCTTTAAAAACATGGGCAAATTCTGAAAAGAAACCTATTATAAACAAAAGGTGCGATTGTGGTAATTGTATTTGATGATGATAGCCTGCAAATGGTTTAATCCCTCTACAAAACAGACGGAATTTTCCTATAACATGATTTATTCAATTTTTCCCCTTTGTATTGGGGTTTAAATAATTTTAAATTATGTTGGGATACATCTTCAACAAAAAATCATGTCTCTTAAGGAATGTTTTCACATACTACAGTTCAAAAAAGGCGTTTTTTCGAGGAAAGTTTATTTGTGCGGGGTTCTTGCTGACGCTTCTTGGCTGACCTACGGTACGCTTTGGGTGTACGCTACTGCATGGGTTAAAAAAATAACCAAAAAAAAAACTCTCAAAAACCCCCCAATCCGGGGCCAATTGCCTCATTCTAGGGTGTATAATGCTCCCGGGGACGGGCTCCATTTTAGGGTTATAAATGTAATCAAGACACTATGTTTCCTTTTTCTAGGTTTCTAAATGTTTTCGGGCCCGATGCCCTTCATTCTAGCTTGTAAAATGTTATGGGGCCTATGCTCCTTCTTCTAGACATGTAATTTTCGGGGGGACTGATGCCCCTTTCTAGACTATGTAACTGTTATCGGGGAACGACTCCCTCTTCTAGGGTATGTAATTTTTTACGGGGCACTGAGGTTCCTTCCTAGACTATTATTTTCGGGCACGGGCTCCTTCTTCAGATATGTAACGTTTCGGGGCCCCTGATGCCTCTTCTAGGCTATGTAACTGTTATCGGGCACTGATGCTCCATCATTCGACTAGTAACTGTTTCGGGGCAGAGCTCCATCTTCTAGGGGTATGTAATTGTTTCGAGGCACTGAGGGTTTCCCTTTATTCTGACTATGTAACGTTTTGGACTCTAAAGCCCATCATTTAGCTATGTAACTGTTATCGGGGCCTGGTGCCCATCATTTAGACATGTAACGTTTTCGGGGACTGAGCTCCACTTTTTAGACAGTAACTGTTATCTGGACCTAATGCTCCCCTCATTGTGGGGTATGTAACTGTTTCGGGGCACGACTCCATCTTCTAGACATGAAATTGTTATCGGGCATTGATCCCATCATTCGACTAGTAACGTTTCGGACTCTAATCTCCATCATTTGGCTTGTAAATGTTTTTCGGGGGGACTGATCTCCTCTTCAGCTTGAATTGTTATCGGGGACGAGGGTTTCCTTTATTCTAGACTAGTACTGTTATCGGGGGACGGGCTCCTTCATTCTAGCTATGAAAGTTATCGGGGGCCCCGATTCCATCTTCAGGGTATGTAAAAGTTTCGGGCACGATCTCCATCCCTAGACTTGTAAAGTTATCTGGACTCTAATGCTCCACATTGTAGGTATGTAACTGTTATCGGGGCACTGATGCTCCATCATTCTAGACTATGTAATTGTTATCGGGGCACTGAGGTTCCTTCATTCTAGACTATGTAACTGTTATCGGGGGACTGAGGCTCCTTCATTCTAGACTATGTAAATGTTATCGGGGCCCGATTAAACCTCATTCTACGCTAGTAAGTTATCGGGGGATGATGCTCCATCATTCAGACTATTAAATGTTATCTGGACTTAATGCTCCACATTTTTAAATATGTAACTGTTATCGGGCACTGATCTCCTCATTTTAGGCTATGTATTTTTATCGGGGGCCAGGTTTTTCCCTTTATTCTAGACTATTAAATGTTATCGAGGAAATGATGTCCATCATTTTAGCTATGTAATTGTTTTTCGGGGCCTGAGCTCCTTCTTCTAACTTTAACTGTTACGGGCCACTGATGACCCATTCTAGGCAGTAACTGTTATCGGGGGACTGATGCTCCCTCACTAACTATGTAATGTTACTGGACTCTAATGCTCCTCAGAGGCTTGTAACTGTTATCGGGGGAAAGAGCCCTTCATTCAGCTATTACTTTTCTTTCTCTATCTCCATCATTCTAACTAGAACTGTTTTCCATCTAATGCCATCATTGTTCTATTAAATATATCGGGGGACTGATGCTCCTTTTTCTAGGCTATGTACTGTTATCGGGAACGATGCTCCATTTAATGTACAGGCGCTGATGCCCTTTTATTAAAATATTAAGCGATGGGGACTGTGCTCCTTCATTCTAGTATTAACTGTTATCGGGGCACTGATCTCCTTCATTCAGCAATGTAATGTATCGGGGGACTGATCCCCTTAAATTTTAGGTATGTAACTTTATATGGCACCGAGTTCCTTTATTCAGGCTTGTACTGTTATCGGGGCACTGATGCTTTATCATTCTGGCTATGCAACTATTATCGGGGCACTGATGCTCCATCATTCTAGGTTACTAGTATGTAATTGTTATCTGAGCGCTTTTGTTCCTTCATTTTCCCAAACGAAACTATTTCCGGGAAAAAGATCTCATTCACTGTAGGCTATTAACTGTTATTTGGACACTGATGCTCCTTCACTATGTTTTTAAAATTTTTACAGGGCACGGGGGCTCCTTCGCTAGGGTAGTAACTTTCAGGGGCACTATGCACCTTCAGTCTTTGTTATTACAGTAATGCAGGACCTGATGCTCCCTTCTAGGGTATTAACTGTAAAGTGTTCAAAGTTTCCCCCTTTATTCTAGGTTTATAATTTGTCCCCGGGGCCCGGTGTTTGTTTTTCTAGGTTGTACCGCTAACTTATCCGGTCACTGATGCTCTTTTCATTATACCTTATTTCGTCATCCGGGGACTGATGCTCCTTCATTTAGGGATTACTGTTAATTTGGGCACTGATAATACTTCTTCTGGGTATGACTGAAAAACGGGACGCGAAACCTTTTTTTTTTAGGCTTTTTAATTAATCTTGGCACCCCTTCTGTTGGTTATATAAAGTAAAATTTAGGGCAAAATGCTCCCTTTAATGGGGTAATAACTGTTTTCCCCTTATTCTGACTATTACTATAACTGGACCTTCTTCTAAGGTAGTAAAATTTTAGGCTTAACAATTTTCCTTGAAAATGATGCCTTTACCTAGACTACACAACTCAACCCCGGCCTTGATTCTCCTTTTTTCAGCCTATATAAAGTTTTTTCTACATTCCCAGCTATATAAATGTTATCCGAGCACTGATGCTCTTTCCTTCTAAGCTATATAATTGTTATCTGGGCACTGATGCTCCTTCACTGTAGGCTTTATAACTGTAATCCGGGACACTCATGCTCTTCCGATCTAGGCTATATAACTGTTATCCCTTCATTCTAAGCTATATAACTGTTTTTATCGGAGCACTGATGCTCCTTCATTTAAGGTTATATAACTGCTCCTTCAGTCTTAGCTCTATAACTGTTATCCGGGCACTGCTGCTCTTCCATTCTAAGCTATAATATAACTGTTACCCGGGACACTAGAGCTCATTCACTCTAGGCTATATAACTGTTATCCGGTCTTTCCAAGCTGTATAACTGTTATCCGGGAACAGATGCTCTTTTACGCTAGTCTGTATAACTATTATCCAGGAACTGATGCTCCATCACTCTATGATATGTAACTGTAATCCGGTCACTCATGCTCTTTTACGTTAGTCTATATAACTATTATCCAGGAACTGATGCTCCTTCACTCTAGGCTATGTAACTGTAATCCGGGCACTCATGTTCCTTCAGTCTAGCCTATATCACCTTAATTCCGAGGTTTTGATGGTTCATGCTGAGATATATAACTTAAAATCTGGGGCGCTGATGTCCCTTCAATACAAGCTATATAACTGCCGGGCACAGATGCTCCTTCATTCCAAGCTATATAACTTTTATCCGGGCACTGACGCTCCTTCACTTTAGGCTGTGTAACTGTTATTTGGCACTGACGCTCCTTCACTGTAGGCTATGTAACTGTTATTTGGACACTGATGCTCCTTCATTCTATGTTATTTAATTGTATTATAGGGCACTGATGCTCCTTCAGTCTAGGCTATGTAACAGTTATCAGGGACACTAATGCACCTTCAGTCTTTGTTATTACAGTAATGCAGGACACTGATGCTCCATTCTAGGCTATATAACTGTAATGTAGTTCAATGATGCTCCTTCATTCTAGGTTATATAATTTGTCCGGGCACTGGTGTTTGTTCATTCTAGGTTGTACATGTATAACTTAATCCGGTCACTGATGCTCTTTCATTATACGCTATATTTCTGTCATCCGGGCACTGATGCTCCTTCATTATAGGCTATATAACTGTTATCTGGGACACTGATAATACTTCATTCTGTGCTGTATGACTGAAATACGGGACGCTGAAGCTCTTTAATTCTAGGCTTTATAACTGTAATCTTGGCACTGATGCTCCTTCATGTTAGGTTATATAACTGTAATTCAGGACAATGATGCTCCTTCAAATGGGCTATATAACTGTTATCCCTTCATTCTGAGCTATATACTAGTAACTGGTATCCTTCGTTCTAAGGTATGTAACTATATTCTGGGCACTGATGCTCCTTCACTCTAGGCTTAACAACTGTTATCCTTGAAACTGATGCTCTTCACTCTAGACTACACAACTGCAACCCTGGACCTTGATTCTCCTTTTATCTAGCCTATATAACGTTATTTCTACATTCCCAGCTTTATAAATGTTATCCGAGCACTGATGCTCTTTCCTTCTAAGCTATATAATTGTTATCTGGGCACTGATGCTCCTTCACTGTAGGCTTTATAACTGTAATCCAGGACACTCATGCTCTTCCGATCTAGGCTATATAACTGTTATCCCTTCATTCTAAGCTATATAACTGTTTTTATCGGAGCACTGATGCTCCTTCATTTAAGGTTATATAACTGCTCCTTCAGTCTTAGCTCTATAACTGTTATCCGGGCACTGCTGCTCTTCCATTCTAAGCTATAATATAACTGTTACCCGGGACACTAGAGCTCATTCACTCTAGGCTATATAACTGTTATCCGGTCTTTCCAAGCTGTATAACTGTTATACGGGAACAGATGCTCTTTTACGCTAGTCTGTATAACTATTATCCAGGAACTGATGCTCCATCACTCTATGATATGTAACTGTAATCCGGTCACTCATGCTCTTTTACGCTAGTCTATATAACTATTATCCAGGAACTGATGCTCCTTCACTCTAGGCTATGTAACTGTAATCCGGGCACTCATGTTCCTTCAGTCTAGCCTATATCACCTTAATTCCGAGGTTTTGATGGTTCATGCTGAGATATATAACTTAAAATCTGGGGCGCTGATGTCCCTTCAATACAAGCTATATAACTGCCGGGCACAGATGCTCCTTCATTCTAAGCTATATAACTTTTATCCGGGCACTGACGCCCTTCACTTAGGCGTGTAACTGTTATTTGGCACTGACGCTCTTCATGTAGGCTATGTAACTGTATTTGGACACTGATCTCCTTCATTCTATGTATTTAATTTATTATACGACTGATGCTCCTTCATCTAGGCTATGTAACTTATCGGGACACTAATGCACCTCAGTCTTTGTTTATTACAGTAATCAGGACACTGATGCTCCTTCTAAGCTTATAACTGTATTAGTCAATGATGCTCCTTCATTCTAGGTTATAAATTTGTCCAGGCACTGGTGTTTGTTCATTTAGTTGTACATGTATAACTAATCCGGCACCGACTCTTTATTATACCTATATTTCTGTCATCCGGCACTGATGCTCCTTCTATAGGCTATATAACTGTTACTGGACACTGATAATACTTCATCTGTGCTGTATGAGAAATACGGGACGCTGAAGCTCTTTAATTCTAGGCTTTATAACTGTAATCTTGGCACTGATGCTCCTTCATGTTAGGTTAATAACTGTAATTCAGGACAATGATGCTCCTTCAAATGGGCTATATAACTGTTATCCCTTCATTCTGAGCTATATACTAGTAACTGGTATCCTTCGTTCTAAGGTATGTAACTATATTCTGGCCACTGATGCTCCTTCACTCTAGGCTTAACAACTGTTATCCTTGAAACTGATGCTCTTCACTCTAGACTACACAACTGCAACCCTGGACCTTGATTCTCCTTTTATCTAGCCTATATAACGTTATTTCTACATTCCCAGCTATATAAATGTTATCCGAGCACTGATGCTCTTTCCTTCTAAGCTATATAATTGTTATCTGGGCACTGATGCTCCTTCACTGTAGGCTTTATAACTGTAATCCGGGACACTCATGCTCTTCCGATCTAGGCTATATAACTGTTATCCCTTCATTCTAAGCTATATAACTGTTTTTTATCGAGCACTGATGCTCCTTCATTTAAGGTTATATAACTGCTCCTTCAGTCTTAGCTCTATAACTGTTTATCCTGGCACTGGCTGCTCTTCCATTCTAAGCTATAATATAACTGTTACCCGGGACACTAGAGCTCATTCACTCTAGGCTATATAACTGTTATCCGGTCTTTCCAAGCTGTATAACTGTTATCCGGGAACAGATGCTCTTTTACGCTAGTCTGTATAACTATTATCCAGGAACTGATGCTCCATCACTCTATGATATGTAACTGTAATCCGGTCACTCATGCTCTTTTACGCTAGTCTATATAACTATTATCCAGGAACTGATGCTCCTTCACTCTAGGCTATGTAACTGTAATCCGGGCACTCATGTTCCTTCAGTCTAGCCTATATCACCTTAATTCCGAGGTTTTGATGGTTCATGCTGAGATATATAACTTAAAATCTGGGGCGCTGATGTCCCTTCAATACAAGCTATATAACTGCCGGGCACAGATGCTCCTTCATTCCAAGCTATATAACTTTTATCCGGGCACTGATGCTCCTTCACTTTAGGCTGTATAACTGTTATCCGGGACACTGATGCGCCTTAATTCTAGGCTATAGAACTGTCATCTGGGCCTGGGCTATATAATTGTATTATAGGGCACTTAAGCTTCCTCATTCTAGGCTGTATAATCGTAATCCGAAATACTAATGATCCTTCATTCTAGGCTATGTAACTTCATCCGGGCACTGGTACTTTTTCATTCGTGGTTAATGGTTATATAGCTTAATATGGGCAATGATGCTCTTTCATTATAGGCTTTATAACTGTTATCCGGGCAATGATGCTCATTCATTCTAGTTTATATAACTATTATCCAGGACACTGATATATAACTGCAAAACGGGACACTGGTTCTCTTTCAGTCTAGGCTATATAACTGTTAACCCTTCATTCTAAGCTATATAACTATTATCCGAGCACCGATGCTCCTTTGTTCTATGCGCGTGCACTGATGCTCCTTCATTATATGCTGTTTAACTGTTATCCAGGACACTGATCGTCTTCACTCTAAGTTATATAACTGTTTTCTTGGCACTGATCCTTCACGCTAGGCTATATACCTGTTTTCTGGGAACTGATACGCCTTCATTCTAGGCTATATAACTGATATTCGGGCATTGCTGCTCCTTCATTTTAGGCTATATAACTGTTACCAGTGACACTGATACTCTTCAGTCTAGGCTGTATAATCTTGGCACTGATGTTCCTTCACTCTAGGCTAAATAACTGTTATCCCGAACACTGATGTTCCTTCACTTTAGGCTATATAAAACTTTTCCGGGAACTGATACCCCTTCAGTCTAGGCTATATAACTGTTATGTGGGACACTGATGCTCTTCGCTCTGGGCTATATAACAGTTATCTTGGCACTGATGATCCTTAACTCTAGGCTAAATAACACTTAACCGGAACACTGATGTTCCTTCACTTTAGGCTATATAAAACTTTTCCGGAAACTGATACCCCTTCATTCTAGGCTATAACTGTAATCCTGGCACTAATGTTCATCTACTCTAGGCTATATACCGGTCTCTATTATCCGGGCACAGATGCTCCTTCATTCTTAACTACAAAACTATTATCTGGGCACTCGTTCATTCTAGGCTATATAACTTAAGATTTGGGCACTGATGATACTTTACTGTAGGCTATTTACATGTAGTTGTTATCCGGGCATTTATTCTCATTCACTCTAGGCTATATATCTGTTATGCGGGCATTGATGCTCCTTCATTCTAGGTTATAAAGCCGCAGTCTGGACCCTGGTGGTCCTTCATTATAGGTTAAAGACACTGATTCTGGTATGCCTGGTATGTGGCCTATGGAGATGATAAGGTCTGCGTATTGGCGATAAGGGCCAATACACAAGTCAGGACCATTGGTAGACTTGCTTCTGTTTATCATAATAAGCTACTGTATAGCTACTGTGCAGTAAATAAATTGCAGGTGATATTTCTCACCTTTATAGCAAATCAGTTCTCACCTTTATAACGAGTTTAGAAAGCTTGATTGAATTAGGGCTAAATAAACAAAGTGATAAGATACAACAGTGTTTTATCATATTTTTAATAAAGTAAGTTTTGTAACAATTACATCTCATTATTGCTGTTTTTTATTATCAAAATATAAAAAAATGCATTCAGGCACATAGCTTTTAGAAGTAATAAATTATTGTGTATTTTGAACAATGATATATCTTTATTGCTGGATTTTATTATACATAAAAGAAAGTTAACATTATTTAGACAACACAAGAGGAATTAAGCATTTTTAATATATAACATCCTTCTGTCTATATACCTTCTTTATCTATTAAAAATGCAACTGAACGCTTCTTTAATTTCTAATAAAATCCAGCAATTATCTTTTTTTTTCGTTTTTATTTTGTTACTTTTGATAAAAAGATCATAATCATTGAATAAACAAACTTGTAATTTTTCTTATTAAAGGTCCATTACTAAGGGAGAGTGAGTTGGCAATTTTTTTCATAGCCAGTGCATAGACTTCTGCAAGACACTAAATAATGAAGATTGGCAGGTCAAAATTTACAGAAGGTCTTTGGAACTCAAAGAAACAACAGCATTTCAATTAATAAAACGCAAAACACAGGAAATAACCAATTTACCTATAGGCAATAAAATTTATGATTCTCTGACAATTTTTTTTTTTTCACTCTAGGCTATATAACTGTTATCCGGTAGGCTACATGGCACTGATGCTCCTTCATTCCAATTTATATAATTGTTATCCGGGAACTGATGATCTTTCATTCTCAGCTGTATAACTATTACTAGTAACCAGGCACTGGTGCTGCTTTATTCTAAGCTATTTAACTGTTATCCGGGCACTAATGCTCCTTCATTCTAAGCTGTTTAATGGTTAACCGGGCACTAATATTCCTTCATTCTAAGTTATTTTACTGTTATCACGGCACTAATACTCCTTCATTCTAAGCTATCTAACTGTTATCCGGGCACTAATACTCCTTCATTTTAAGCTATTTAACCGTTATCCAGCAGCAATGCAGGGTATTGATGCTCCTTTATTCTAGGCTGTATAACTGTAATGCAGGGTAATGATGCTCCTTTATTCTAGGCTGTATAACTGTAATGCAGAATTATGATGTCCCTTTCTTCTAGGCTATATAACTGCAATGCAGGGTAATGATGCTCCTTTATTCTAGGCTGTATAACTGTTACGCAGGGTACTGATTCTCTTATATTCTAGACTATTTAATTGTTATACGGATCACTGATGCTTCCCCTTTCTTGATTATGTAACTCTGATACGGGAAATTGATGATTCCTCATTCAATGTTTTGTATCTTAAGTAACACGAGGTAATGTTCCCTTATTTGAGGCTTTAAACTATTAAAATATTAGACAATGATTCGTTCCGATTCTAGGCTATGTATCTGTAATACGGGACACTCCTGTTTTTCCTTTCTTGGTCATATAACTGTAATACGGGGAATTGATAATTCTCCTGTCTAAACCATGTTACTGTAATATAGTACTGATGCTTCCACATTCTAGGCCAGATAAGAGTAATTCGGGTCTCATATGTTTCCCTGTTCTAAGTCAGATAACTTTTATACGGGGCACAAATTTTTACCCATTCTAGACCATATAATTGTAATCCGGGGCTCAAATGTTTCCCTGTACTAAGTCATGTAACTGTTATACGGGGCACAAATGCTTCCCCATTGTAGGCCATATAACTGTAATCCGAGGGAAAACTGTTTCCCTCCGCCACAAAACTTTAATATGTGGTACTAATGTTTCCCCATTGAAGACCATATAATTGTAATATGAGATAAGGCTAGCGGTTAAAAGTCCATTCCAATGGATGAAACAAAGCTGAAACTATAGAAGTAATGGAGATACAAAATGTATATTATGTAGTAAAGAATGTTTGTATTAGTATACCAGCTGGCGACACGACCGATTAGTGATTTCTGTGTTTGTCTAACCAGGTTAAAAACTCACTTTGAACAAGTAAATACATGTCTTAAATGTTTAAAAAGGGTCTGAACGTTTTATTCTCATTATATCACATTTACGGTTAAGAATGTGTAGCCCTACCATAAACAAACATATGAGAAACGCCAAGCTTATATGCCAGTGGAGATTTGATTTATGCCCATCAAATACAACATAAAATATAAAGCACTTAAGGACTGGATTTTTATATCATTTTTCTAAAGTCAACTTTTCATTTCCCACAATTATAGATTACCTAAATATAAAGCAAAGTGACGACCTAAAATCTCCGCTTCTTAGGTACTCTTTAGAGGATTTCGAGATAAAGTGAGCCCATGCAATTTGATTAACACCTTTATCTGGCGCTCTGTCAATATGTTGGTAACTTGGAATAGTAAATGACCGAGCCGATATGGGCTTCAACATTTACTGTTTCTAAAGGAGTACTATTGATGTAATTTCGTTTAAAAGGTTGAGTCATGTTTATCCAGAACAGTTTAAAGACATAAAGGTTTTGAGCAAACTAAGAAAAAATAAAAAAGATTCGTGTATATAAATAGGTAATTTTTGCAAACTATGTCTGTAATGCAGGGTAATGATGCTCCTTTATTCTAGGCTATATACATTTGTAACTGCAATGCAGGGCAATGATGCTCCTTTCTTCTAGGCTATATAACTGTAATGCAGGGTAATGATGCTCCTTTATTCTAGGCTGTATAACTGTTACGCAGGGTACTGATTCTCTTATATTCTAGGCTATTTAATTGTAATACGGATCACTGATGCTTCCCCTTTCTTGATCATGTAACTCTGATACGGGGAATTGATGATTCCTCATTCAGTGCTTTGTATCTTAAGTAACACGAGGTACTGTTCCCTTATATGAGGCTTTAAACTATTAAAATATTAGACAATGATTCGTTCCGATTCTAGGCTATGTAACTGTAATACGGGACACTCCTGTTTTTCCTTTCTTGGTCATATAACTGTAAAGAAAAAAAGAAAAAAGATTCATGTATATAAATAGGTAGTTTTTGCAAACTATGTCTGTAACATCATTTGCATATTATGAATAGAAACACTGTGAAACTTGAAAATATGATATGAATTAAATAAATACAAATTCATTAGATTGAGTAACAACAGATGACAACTTTAAAAGTTTATATACACGTAAGTATACATTACTCTTCCTAATTATAGCTGACCTGGTGTGGCCATTGTTTCCGATTGTACCTCATATCGTCTAGAGCTTGAACGTTATCCTCAACTTCCAGCTAGAGACAAGAACTTCCATATATCCGAATACTACATGCATGTTTTTACTGATTCCACATTTGATTACATGTCAAGATATATTAGGTGTTCGCCTTTAATCCCCATTCTGATGCACTCTTTCATAAAAGCACACCTTCGTACGCAAACAAATTATCTAGATTTAACTTCTTTTCTTTTACATTCTAGACTAGATGTCTCATCAACTAAGGATATTGCATGTTCTTGTGTGTAATGCTAAATCTTAGATATACAAGGTCCGGGTCAACAGGTACAATCAATATTCAGTCAAATTTATTTCTGGTCCAAAGATATTAGGCAATTACCTTTGGTCGAAATGGTTCAGGCTATCGCCTCATGTTGCAAGGTCTCCGATTATCGCTTCAGACCGAACGGTTTTAGACTTTCGCCTCAGGTCGAAAGGTTTTAGACTATCGCCAAAGGTTTCGTCTTTATCGCTTAAAATTAAAATATCTCAGACAGTCGCCTTTCATTTTACGCTAGCAGTGACCAGTTCTAGTTTGATCAGTCCTAAGTTTTGTCTAATTTGCAACGGAGTTGTAGCATAAGTTTTCGTTGGGCCAAGTCCAAAGTTTTATTGGGATCCTGGTCGGGTCAAGTCCAAAGTTTTATTGGGATCCTGGTCGGGTCAAGTCCGAAGTTTTGAT
Source organism: Mercenaria mercenaria (assembly GCF_021730395.1). Taxonomy (NCBI): domain Eukaryota; kingdom Metazoa; phylum Mollusca; class Bivalvia; order Venerida; family Veneridae; genus Mercenaria; species Mercenaria mercenaria. The sequence goes on along the minus strand of NC_069367.1, from coordinate 19,799,502 downwards.
TGTGTCTAGTCCTAATGTCTAATTGGGTCCAATTCTAAGTTCTGTTCTTGGGTCTAGTCCTAACATTTAAATGGGTCCTAAGTTTTGTTCGGGCCCAATCTTAAGTTAGGGCTGTGTCCAATCCCAATCTCATGTAGCGTCCACATTCAAAATCTGAGTTCGTTCTGGTTGGGTCTTGTCGTAAGATTTTGTCCTAAAATGCCTTATGGACGAGGCTTGACTGACCGTTGGACTGGATCTGAAAAATAAAGTTTATATTTCTAAACATTCAAAATACAATTATGGCTGACGCCTCGTCTGTTTGGTTTCTACACATGCTTTCTATTAGGCCTCTGCGTATTTAATTTTGTCGGAGTCACTGACACGAGTTGTCATAGCACAGTCATCGGGCGCGATTTTCTAAACGTAATCGCCGCTCTGTTGGCAGACAAAATGTTGTCACCCGCGCGCATCTCACGTGCTGGTCTCGTGTTCCATAGCTAACGACAGGAACCGATGAACGTTGAGCGGAAACGCACGAACTGAAACAATAAGATTGAATTCTTATCACGTTCGCTATCAATAAATCACCTTTCTCTGATTGACTTGGAATATGCTCAAATATTTTTCTCGAATCTGAAGTATGTGTCATTAGCATAATTATTAAACGCTGGCAATTTTCACACATATTTATATCAATGCAGTAATATCGTCTAAAAAGAAACGTTTTTGAGATCGAAAAATCAGATTATACCATCTAGCAGTGAGCAATATTTAAAAATAAAAAAAAAGCTTGGTTAACTCTTTAACAATCCGTTCGAATTTATGTAACATGTCGTATGAACATCAACACAAGATATAAAGATGTATGGTGGCTGATTTCTGCTTGTGTCGTCCTTTAGTTCTGGTGTCCCCGCCAGAACGAAAGAACGACGTTTTCCTCTTTTGACGTTGTTTCGTTCCCTCGTTCTGGCACCCCCGCCAAAACGAAGAATGCAATGCGACAGAACGAAAGAACAACACTTATAAACGGCGCCCCCCAAAAAAACGTCGTCTTGGCGTTCTGTCGTTCTGGCGCACGACGGAACGAAACAACGCCAAATGTGAACATATCGTTATGGCGTTCTGGCGCGTTCCGGTAGTGCATGCGCAGTATTAGTAGACAAATCTAAATGAAAGAAGTATGGATTATGAGAGTAAATTTATGTTTTAAAACACAGTAAGGAGTCTGAATGTTTACCTTATGCAGCGTGATCTGTCATTTTGAGAAAAATACCTGATTTGCCACTTAGAGGCTATTTACCAATAAAAGAAATTGTTCTTTGTTCGTATGAAATTCAGCTACTTCAGAACAATTTTGATACAGTTTCTAGATTTTCACTCCGTCGTAGACCTATTTTCCACAAGATTTCTATACATTTGTTTCAAGAAAACGAAAAGAAAAAGGGATGTTGAATAGTATGCAGTAAAATGCAAGTCAGCTGAAGTCAGGTACCTTCATATTGCCACATTTCAGACAGCGGTCCGCAGAATAAACACCCTACATTCGTTTTCAAGTAAACAACTCGAAAACATGCGAATATTAGCATGAAAAGTGTCTTATTTTATGTGAAATGATGCCATTTGGTGTATTCGCAAATGCGCTAAAAATGAGAAAGAAAATAGGATCTATTTATAAGGGACTTCTTTCGACTACACCACGGAAGCACATTTTTGACCGAATTACTGCTATGAAACAGGACAACACTGTGCATGCTCTACCGGACCGCGCCAGAACGCCAGAACGATATTTTCACATTTGACGAGGGAACGAAACAACGCCAAATGTGAAAACGTCGTTCTTTCGTTCTCGCGGGGGCGCCAGAACGACATCACGACACTGGCAGAAATCAGCCATGTTTGCATGTATTTCACGCAGGGATGCACTGGCCAAATACAGAATATACACAACTGTTTGGTTAGAAAATAACTTCTTTCAGTGTTGCAATTGGTAGTGTGAAAAAATAGGATAAATATGATCCGTGGTGAATATGGTCCTACACAGCAAAATCATAAACAAAGCAGTTATTACCATTTAAGGGACACACTCAATAACTTCTTCATCAAATTATTAATTCGTTATATAAAATCTTTACAACGAAATCTTATTTCGTTAATTTGTTTGTGTTGTTTTCTTCATTCTTCGAAATTTTAATTCATTAAACAGCAATCTTAATTCGTTGTAACGTTTCACGGAACTGTATACAAATGTATACCAATTATTCTTTCAACTTCTTTGATCCATTTTAAATCAACCAGTAAGTTCAATATTTCCCCTCTACAGGTGGCTTCATGAAAGACAATTCTTTATTTCAAAGGAAACTCTCAGATATATAATTTCAATTTGGACAATAATACAAACTGTCAGACAAGAAAATTTGTCATGATTCGTGAAATTTCCTACGTTTTAGATATTTGAACTGATTTCATTTTGATAAATGTTTCTACAATAGCTCCCATCTGTGTGAAAGAGCACCGCTGCGGACATTTATCAAGCTGAAGTTAAAAATTTAATCAAAATAGTGGGTCCTGTAAAGTTCTGTTAAATCAACATTGAAATGTTTGAATTCCTGATTTTAGTTTCGTATCTCAGTGGCTAATCAGAGAAACGCGAGCAAATGTATTGAATACGTATCTATTACATAAATGATAAAGTAGCTCTGTATGATTTCGGCGATCAAAGCGAAAGTGCAGATATCGACGCAGCAGCGATTAAGGCTCGAATTAATTCAATCTCAGTGGTGTTTAAGGAGCCGAACTCCATATAACCACTTCAGTCTCCCACAATCTTAATCCACGATCCCTTTGTTTGTTCAAAGTTTTCATCACTTTACACGTTCTATAATCTGTCTTTGATAGTTGAAGTATCATAGTTTTCTAAATAGCTCAACAAGATAAAGAATAAGCGGGCTTAATTCCATATACGGCATTCGCCGCTACTTCTGTTCCACCGACCAGGCTATGTCCAAATTAATAAAGGTTTATATGTTTTGCTCCAAGTGTATACTAATTATAGGAATAATCAAATGGTGCCTACATCGGCTGGGTAAGCAGGATAAATGACTGCAGCGTTGCCCTCACAACTGTTATTCTCCAGTTGTACATAAAGTGCTTTGATTGTGTACAAAATTGTCCGTGCCGAAAATATACATACTTTCTTCCAGACATATACCATGTATAGAAATGGTTCATGCTCCAAGAATATACAAAATAGGGTAAACAGTTTATGCTCAGGTAATATAAGACTTTCTACAGGTTCCAAGGGAATATACAAAATGCTTCATGCTCCAATGCTAGATGAATATTTTATTATCTAAAAGTATACAAATTATGCTCGAGTGGTATACAAATTTTCTCATGCTCCGAGGGTATACAAAATGCTTCACTTTCCAATGGCAGAAGAATAGTTCATGATCCAAGAGTATACAAAGGTTTTATGCTCAAGTGTTTTACAAATGTCCTCATGCTCCGCGGGTATACAAATTGGTTTGTGCTCTCTGGGGTTTATAAATGGAACACAAGTTTCCTCATGCTCCGCGGGTATACAAATTGGTTTGTGCTCTCTGGGGTTTATAAATGGAACACAAGTTTCCTTATGCTCCGAGGGTATACAAATTGGTTTGTGCTCTCTGAGGTTTATAAATGGAACACGAGTTTCCTCATGCTCCGAGGGTATACAAATTGGTTTGTGCTCTCTGGGGTTTATAAATGGAACACAAGTTTCCTCATGCTCCGAGGGTATACAAATTGGTTTGTGCTCTCTGGGGTTTATAAATGGAACACAAGTTTCCTCATGCTCCGAGGGTATACAAATTGGTTTGTGCTCTCTGGGGTTTATAAATGGAACACAAGTTTCCTCATGCTCCGAGGGTATACAAATTGGTTTGTGCTCTCTGTGGTTTATAAATGGAACACAAGTTTCCTCATGCTCCGAGGGTATACAAATTGGTTTGTGCTCTCTGTGGTTTATAAATGGAACACAAGTTTCCTCATGCTCCGAGGGTATACAAATTGGTTTGTGCTCTCTGTGGTTTATAAATGGAACACAAGTTTCCTCATGCTCCGAGGGTATACAAAATGCTTCATGTTCCAATGACAGATGAATGTCTCGTGATCCAAGAGAAGAGAAAATACAAATAATTCTTGCTAATATTTCGTGTTGTTCCAGTGGTATTCTAATCATGTTTAGAAGAGTGAGTGATGATAGTATAATTATATTGTAGTATTTTGGTGAGCTGACGACAGTGTGAATTTGTCTGTCGTGCTACGATGCTTAGGAATCACAGGCTACTTAAAATACAGGTAACCAACAAAAATGAAGTGAATGGTATTGGTGTATAACAATAGATATATTTGTGAGACTGTAGTGAAGTAAATGTTTCACAGTTTATATATTTGTGAGACTATGATATTGTGAAAGTTTCATAGTAGATTTATTTACTAGACTGCGGTGATGTAAATGCTTCACAACAGATAAATTTCTGAGATTACGTTAAAGTAAATGTTTCACAGTAGAAATATGTGAGATTGTGGTAATGTAAATGTTTCACAGTAGAAATATGTGAGATTGTGGTAATGTAAATGTTTCACAGTAGATATACTATGTGAGATTGTGTAATGTAAATGTTTCACAGTAGTTTATACTATTGAGATTGCTGTAATGTAAATGTTTCACAGTAGATATATTTGTGAGATGTGGTATGTAATGTTCACAGTAGATATATGTGAGATTGTGTAATGTAAATGTTTCACAGTAGATAACTATGTGAGATTGTGGTAATGTAAATGTTTCACAGTAGATATACTATGTGAGATTGTGGTAATGTAAATGTTTCACAGTAGATATACTATGTGAGATTGCAGTTATGTAAAAGTTTCACAGGAAGCTACATCTATGAGATTGCTGTAATGCAAATATTTCACGATAGATATATTTGTGAGAGTGTAGTATTGTGAACGTTTCTATGGCGTACCATTTGGGTCGAAGATCTGCTTTGCGTGCGTGCACATTTCAAAATGTATGTGCACGTATAAAAATATGCGTGTACGTTTAAATATATACGTCCACGTGTATATTTTATACGCGCACGCGTAATTATGCAAGTGCAAGCTTATATTGACGTGCGCGTGTATATATCCGTGCACTTGTTATTACGCGTGCACTAATAAATTTTCGCGTGCACCTACATATTTATGTGTGCACGTATGAAAATATACACGTGAACGTAAATTTTTACGCATGCACGCACATTCTAGTCGCATTTAAATATACGCGTGCACCTATATATTTACAAGTTTACGCGTAAATAGACGTATAATTCTCGCATGAAAACGTGTAATTCTGGGTGCTCGTATATGTACGCGTGCACCTTTATATTTACCAGTGTACGCGTAAATATATATGTGAACGTATAATTTTACGTAAATATATATGTGAACGTATAATTTTACGCGTGCACGCGTAATTCTGGGTGCTCGTATATATACACGTGCACCCATATATGGACGTACACGCACAAATCTATAGGTGCACGCGGAATTATATATGGATGTACACGCGTAAATTTACACGTGTACACGTAATTACAAGTGCACGTATATATACATGCGCACGTACATATAAACGTACATTTACATATTTACGCGTGCACGCATATTTTTATACGTGCACGTATATTCTGAAATGTTCGCGCACGCAAAGCAGACTTTCGATCCAAATGGTACACCATACGTTTCATAGTGATTGTGTAAACAGTTCACAGTAGAAAACCCGGAAATTCTAATGAGGGTATTGGACCTCGTAAAAAAAAAAGATTTCACGCTTGCAAAACCTTTTTAGGAATGCATCTTTCCTCGGTACTTATACTTTAAATATACTGGGTTGGGTATCATGCCACGTGTCTACGACGTGATAGTCCAGTGAGGCAGCACTATAAGGCATACAGACACTAAATAGAAAAATGGCGCGAAAAAAAATGGTAGTCGCATAATGGCAGATACAAATAGTCCTCAGTATTTTTGGCTCTCTAGAGCTATTTTCCTTATTTTCTTTGCAATTTTTTTTTTGCTAAAATCACATGACAGATCTATGCTTGACATGTAGGTAGCATTTTCATAATGAAATAACAACATGACAAAAATGTTCATGGAAACCTAGATCATACACCACCAGTATAATTTGAGGTATCATTTTTTAGCTGATTTTTGCAGTTTGTGTGTTTGACTGAAATTATTTTTCTTGCATCAAACATGACCCCCACTTTTCTTCTGATTTTTATTTAGCAATGACAATATTCTTCAAGAAAATGTAGGTTACAGACATTTAAAATGGGTCCTGATGTGTGCTGCGGTCATGGGAAATATGTCAGTTTTATATAGAATAAAGAACAACAACTATTTAGTGTGTTATAACCTATAAAGTTGGGCATTGTGCTCACTGCTACAAGTAGACACCGTCGTTTATATGACTGGAAAATTGGTAAAAAAAGACGTTAAACCCAAACACACACACAAACACACACATACTTTAAATAATATAACAGAAATGCAATAAAAACCAGTGTCCGCCTTGTCATACTTGAGAAGTCACACGATAAAGTTCCGCTGCAATTTTGCATAATGAATTGTCCATTTGTAATGAACAAGGTATCACCTAGCGGTGTCAACCACAGATAATTGCAACAACGCCGGTCATTAGAACACCTGATAATTATTGTTACCGGGTTTTGCTACCGGACATCGTGAATTGTCCAGGTGTCTGTTACGCTTTTTTTTTTTTAAATCAAAAGTTTGACATTTTTAAATGTATAAGTTTCCATTAGTCACATTTAAAGTTTTCGTCTTAAAACGTTTTTCAGAGAATGCTTGCAATCTTAAATATGTTAATACAAGTTGGACTTAACGCCTTGTTACTGAATCAAAGCGGTGCATAGATGATACTGTGGATGAATGAAGTGGTTACAACCGGTCAGACATTCCGTGAACAGACAGTCCTCGGCATTATTCTGGTTGCTACTTAATACATGTATGGTTTAAATCTTTAAATCAAGTTACAAACGTAGGGATGCTGATTATGTTAACATAGGATGTCCAGCTAGTGTTAAGCTTCAATTTGGATGGTCTGACACGAATGACCCCTACCTCTTATTAACATTATGTTTTAATCATCCTGTTACAGGAGCCCGCCACAATGAAAACGTCAGGTACAACAGGCGTCCCGCGGCTTGGTCTGATCACTGGTGCACTAGAAACCTGAAAAGCGCCGCAGGAAATGTCGTAATGCCTGCCAAAATGGCGGCTAACAATAGGATAGTTAAATTATTTTTGTGGGTTTGTCGCTATACTGTCCAAAACTTAAGCGGAATTGAATTTCTACACCTAGACATAATGAGAACATATCTTGTATAATTCTATCAGGTTTATCTCTTTCATCTTAAATTTAGTTGACGGTACAATGGAAGACCGTTAACACTTATAATCGAAAATGCCCGAGGGGACACGAATAAAATACTTAACTCGCTGTCTTAACGTGATTTCCTCTCTAAATTAAAACGTTTAAAATGGAAAATGTAATGTTATGCGACGGTTTTTTAATAATCATGTTTTTCATCCCCGTTACTGAAATAGTTATAATGTTGGCTCATAATGTAAAGTTCAAATATTGTACCATTAAGAAGCTTTCTGGTCTTGTACGGAATGAACAAATTTCACACAACTGTACAGAAACATCCATGCAGTATATTTACGTAGTGCACGAACAGTACACGTCCGTGAAAACCATGTGCTGCATTCCGCAGCAATCAACAAGTCACTTGCTGTTTTTTTTAAGGCCGTCAATGTCATTTTGTGAGCCGATATAGAGCGAATTAAGTTTGACTATGAGAATTATAACTCCTAAAAGTTATGGCATTGTATCAGGTGATTATTTGTTTTCCTTTTGCCACCTATTTCATTGATTATCCTTTTTAAGCAGTTTTAACTTTCATCTCACTCTTTGACACGCTCTAATCATCTTACAGTAAACGTGTTGATAGACCTCTGACACTAAGTAATGCTCGGCTTTCATATCAGAATATCACTTCTGTTGCAATTTTGAAAGTTAAAAAAGATGTTAGAATAAGAGTTCCCCTAGACTTATATGAGACACGGGTGAATCTTGTGAGAACAAAGAATATTTTTACCTCGTATTTGAGCAAGCTTATTAATTTTGATACTAGTATGCATATTTTTATTATTTTGAAATAATCACCGCACAAATTAATGATATTAATGTATTGAATTAATCATGTAAGATATAAGTCTATTATTGAATACATGCATTTATAGAAATAGCAAGTTATTGTATATCAGCTGTTCAGATTTCGTTAATTATGAGGTATTTTTGTTATTTACTAATTACGCATTTCACACATTTTCAAGTATCAGTAGATTTTCGCTAATGTGCACAGTTTAGCACATTTCAAGCCTTCAAGGGTTTCTGCTACCACAAAATAACAAAAAGACAAAGCACTTGTTAAATACCACAAAGCACTTATTAAATACAACTTGTAAAATATGTCTCATTAACAAGTCACTACCCAGCGGCGGCATTATGGGGGTGGAAGAAAGTGAAAGATCCGAGTGTTAAACTGAAAATAGTGTGTAAATGACCGTTGCAACAGTATGAAAAGAGGACAGGAACGTGGGAATTATGTCACCTTATGATATAGAAACGTACGAATCTTACCCGTTACGCTATAGATGCTGATTGTATATATACACTGTGTAAAATCTATCGCATTTACAAACGTTCAGGGGCCTTCATGCCCGAGTGGTTAAGGTCGCTGAGTTCACTTGCCCCTCATCGATGTGGGTCCGAGCCTCACTCGGGGCGTTGAATTCTTCATGTGAGGAAGACATCCAGCTGGCTTACAGAAAGTCGGTGGTTCTAACCAGGTGCCCGCTCGTGATGAAATAATGCACGGAGGGGCACCTGGGGTCTTCCTCCACCATCAAAAGCTGGAAAGTCGTCATATGACCTATAATTGTGTCGGTTCGACGTTAAACCCAACAAAATAAATAACAATGGTTCAACAAACTTTGAACGCATTTTCCATGTTTTATTCTTTTTTAACATTTTTATGTAACATTATATATAAGAAATTGGTATTGTGGAAAATCTTACAGTATTATCTTATAAAATGACCCACTACGTACTGACTAGACCTAGCTAAGAAGCACTGTATAGTATGCTACATGAATTTGAGTTAAGAAGAAAACAAGTGTGGCATCAGTTGTGACAAATAAGTTCATTTCATTTGAAATATTCCATTTCCGATACATCAAACTTCAGATGTCACTAAAACGGTGGGAAAATGTTAATTTTGTACGACACTACAGGTTCTTTCGCGGCGTTGTATCAACATTACCGTCGTCTCCATAGAAACCGAGCAAACTGAGGTGGAAAACACGATTACTACGGTAAATAGCTTCTGGACTCAAACCCTTTGAACTAAGAGCGTAATCCGGCACACAAAACACCCCATGGACCGCCCGAATTTGCGCTCTGCAAATCTCCTAAATTGGATTTTAGGTTACATTAAGGATTGGTTTAAAGTACCCTCTGTTTTGTTTAACTGAGTATTCATTTTCCGCACATAATTACCTAGTAGCAATATTTGTCCATGTTAATTTAAGATTTTTAAAATGTACAAGCTGCACTACAATTTAAACTAAACAATTTTCTTCGTCACTTGTTTGCAGAATAAACAAAAATACAATTGTACATGCACTAATTAATATCTTTGGACGAGCATATAATAACCAAGAAAAAAAAATGGACCGTAGTCTACAGTAAAAAACCTACAACCTGCTTAAAATCGCCGAAAAACACGGAAAATATCATTTCTAAAGTATATACGAATGAAATCGCCGGACTGCCCGAGATCAAGATCAGAAAATATCATATTCTCACCCAGCAGAGACCTAATATGCAACAAGTATATGATTTTTACTCCGCAAGGCTTTCATCGGATACCAACCTTCCTGTGGGGACTCCTGGAGAAGGCGCAATTTGCAAAAACTAATCTAACTTGCCGACAACCAAATTATCTTCTATTTAGCGACACGCCATGACATTTTCTGAAATTGAACACCGGTTTATGTCAATAAAATATAGGCAACTTGAATTGGGAATCCATTAATTGTTGAATTACTTCTATGATTGGGAGGCAAGATAAATTTCCGCTGGCGAACGAAAACCATAAAACGTCAGAAAATTTAGGTTTCGTGTGTAAATATTGTTTCATAATTGCCAGTTGAAAATTGCTACTTTTCGCTTGTTTATAATAGGTTATCAAAGGTTTTCACAGTCGGGAATTTCATCTACATTATTAGCAATAAATCGTTTTTGGTTTGCGAGGTCAATAGGTGAAATTACAAGTACGTTACATACATGATTATTGGAGTCCGATAATTGAAACCCAATATAATGTAAGATGTTTTTTTTTTGTTTTGTTTTGTTTTTTTTTTTACTTTTCTATAAAGGAAACATGTAAGTCTGTATCGGTGATACCATAGCAATACTTGTTCAAAATGGGAAGAGCTATAATATATGTCTATCTAGCAGAAACACTTTTTTAGGAATATGACGTGTATTAGTAAAATATACGCTAAAGTGACAGTACCTGAGGAGGGGGACGGGGGGCGTTGACTCTGCTCTTCGTATAAAGTTGATCCAACCAGTGGGACTGCGTGGAATAGAGAAACTGAGGGATTGTGTAGTATAGAGAAACCGACCCATTTGTGAATGTGTCTTGTAGAAATGTAGTCATGTACTGAAGTTACATGCACGAAATTCACAGGAAGAGCTCTAGCTTTTCTTTTATAACACTTACCAAAGACACGACCATCTTGAGCCAAAAATAAACACAACCAATACTCGATTTGTTGGGATAGAACACTTATACGTAGAATAGATCCGAAAATTAGCATTCTGTGGTCAGTTTTAGCGTTGTTTTCGACTTACTCATTCCTTCAAACCGTCAATTAGAGAAATTCTTTAGGACGGTAGCTACTTTAAGTACATTTAAAAACGATTCTAATGCTGTGTAATCCGATCAAACGTTTTCTGTACACAGTTTCAAGCTAAAGTAAATAATGTAAAAACTGTTGACAGAGTTCCCTGCAGATATTTGTACAAGTTTTCCACTGGTATTTGTTACTGTTCTGTCAGCGATTAGCTCCAAATGTAATCAGCTCTATTGTACATTTTGTTCATTATGTTGTATAACTCTCATTAAATTTATATTCTGCATTGAACTGTATTGAATATGCGTTACATTTTCTGGTTTGGTTAAATCGAGGCTTAACGATTACAATTCATATCAAGCTGAATGGGAATAAAAATGGGAGAGCGGGTTTTCTGGCGGTCTTTTCATACACGCAAAAGTACCCTATTGTATTCGCGTGAAAATCTATATTCATTGCTATTGAATCAAATGAAAAGAATTTGTTACTATTATCAGTGGTCGCAAAATATATTGTTAGAAATTTGAAAAGGCCCTTTCTTATAGCGTTACATATTACATTCGTATTTAGAGGCAAACCTTCTAAAGAAGAGGGAATTTGCAAATTCTGATACATTTTAGACTTTGTCGCTATCAGAGTAACGACATGGCCTTTTCCTGTGATTGTTGTGTATGTTTGTGTAATTTATCAAAAATCATGGAATGTATCAGAACTTGTGTAGTTCCTACATTACTTTGGAAAATACTTATGCAGTTTTGATAGGGATATATGGAATAATTTAAGCTTGGGATATTTACATATGTTTCACATCCGGGTATGTTGAAGAAATTCCCGCATCGCACACGAAAATGGGCAACGTGTGGATTTGATGTATTGCTAAAATCATAGCGTGGTAAGTATCTCACGAGATTTCAGACTTTGTCCACCAAAGCTTTTGTGAGCAAAAAGGTCAAGGTCGTGGAATCGAATAAGAGTAAGGCGGAACTTCAACATTATCACTGTATTGCCTTTAAATTATTATAATCTTCCTGTGTATGTTTCAGTTTAAGGTGTTTTTTAACAAATTCGTACCCAAACTAAGGTGTTGTCCATACAACGACACCTTGCTGGGAATGTCTACAGTTATAAAACATACCGACAGGAGTGGAAAACATTACACAACATGTGGTTTTATTGGGAATTTTATCATCAAGATACTCTTAATAGAACCTCTATTTTCAGTACCATTTTATTGAGACAGAAAGGACCAAATTTTCGATCAGATGATCTGTAACACTGCTTTCCCTGAAAAATGTCTACGTCAGTGACACAAAGACCGGGATCCTTTTCGTCTTGCGTCTTTTGTTATTTCAAGATCAACATATTCGTTTTGAAACGCTGCCAAAATGTTTTAAACATGTATTTTCTCGTTTTGGTTTTGAAGAAGATTAAATTTTGAGATAATCCTTTCTGCATGACTGTCTTTTCCGTAGTTAGACCCGCATAATCGTACCTGTAAGAAATGAACGGTCATTATTTCGATCATGATGTCAACCTTAGATAAAAATCGCAAAATTATTTTTAGCTAAATATAGCGAAAAAATGCCGCTTTATCATAGACAAATTAGTCATTTATACAAGAGAATTTAAACAGTTTTGTATGGTATTTTTAATCAGAACAAAATAAAGAAACAAAGTATAAAATGCTGTTCTGACCTTCATTTCACTTTAAGAAATGCACGATATATTTGGGCATTTTCTGGTATAGCATTATATTGTTGATGGCACTATAGTCATGGTTGGACAGATAAAAAAAGCAACAAGGCTTATAAAGTCAAACGATTGGTTCGAGGAGTTCGAGACCCAGCTGATTCTCGACTCGTATTGGCGAGACTTGTTGAAAAAGGCCAAATTAATCAGGGGGATTTTCACAGAGTGGTCATACTTCAATACTAATCCAGTGAAATCTCCCCCTAGTTGAAAATATCAAGGTTCCCAGACTGCAATATCATATACATTTCTATGTATCCGAGACGAACAGGTATGCACCGGGCAATTGAAATAATTAGATAGATCATCAAAGTAACCAATCAAAGAAAGCCGACAAATTTTACAAGATCGTGTGAAAGAGTGATGTAAAGAATGCATGCTTAATTGTATTTATGAAGCATCTTTTCGAATATTTATCTAATAAATCTAATAAATCGCCACCGATAAGCATCTAGATAAAAACCGGTAGATAAACACGCCGTGAAAATAGCACCTGTGTAATTTGTCCACATTGTTATACACACACATAACGGTGGATGGTGGGAAAAATTAATGGTCAGCTTTTTGTCCTTTGATGTGTGTTTATGTAATATTTCTGTCTGTTAGACAATAAAAATTGATTTTCAATGGTTGGTTAACAATCGTAAAATACCCACACCTGAATGCTTCATAATTATTGTCATATTGAGAACAATATTTTAAAATAAAAAAAAAACTTGAAACTCAATAATTTGTTTAGATGACTGTAAACAGTATATAAATGAAGATTTTGCCTTCAAATAAGATTCCGTTTCAAGATCACGGAGCCTCAAGGTTCTGTCATTGTCAAACCTAAAGGTTCTCAGCCTTTCACAATTAAGCACTTGACATATAAATGAATTTCTTATTCAAGTAATGTTTTCTTCAAATCATTCTTACTGTGAACTAAGTATTGACAGAAAATACCTGCTTCACATTCTTTCGAAAATAAATGTATTGTGTTTATAATTTGAAACATTCTTTTGTCTTCAATTTATATATATTTTATATATATCATTTTATAAACATGTAGAACAACACTTGTGTCATAGAAACGGAAGAGTAACTTTTACAGATTTAAAGAAAATTTCATGGAATCTATTTGAACTCAAAACTCCGTGCCGATTCCGTCATACACCGTGAAGTTCTGCTTCAAGCAGTTACACAATGTTACATCAGCGCCCAAATACTGAGAAGTAAGAGACAATTTACAGCACTGGACATTTGTCTGTTGATTTCCATGGTAATCAGATTGTCACTAGTGATTGATCAGTGTCGAATACTGAAACGATACACCATTCAAATTGGCGGTAAAAATCCCAAACAGTTCTAGAACTCCTTGTTCTATAATTTTAAAGTTTTAATAGGAAGTCAATAAAACATTATGTACGCGAAGTTGTTGAAATTTTTCATAACGTTTTTCACAATGAAAATTCTTTAAAGCAAAGTTTGACGTTGTCCAGGTTTACGATTTCAGTATGCGATTTGTTTTCTACAGGCCTGTTTTTTTTTTTCAGGGATGGTCCTGATTTCAGGTTTGATTACTATAATTCTATAATTTCCTTAAAAATGATAGTTCAGGATTCTTAGATTTTCTGGCATCCTATTTTTTCCCGAATCCTACACGGGACATTCTCACAATGATTTTGAACTCACAAGAAACTCAAGATAATGCATTGATGTCGTCCCTGTCTTTTTTTTCGCATCCAATTGACGTGTAGAGATTGTTAATCCAAAATTCGATTTTTGATAACTATTGAAATAAAATGCAAAAATATAAGGGTATTTTCAAACTGTATTATCGCCAATGATTACGCGTGTTTTAGACTGTAAAATTCATGGTTATGTGTTTTATGAGTCTTTATTTATATCAAAGTCTCGTTTTTTTTAAACATACAGCATTTAAAATGCTATTAACAATGTCCAAGTTATATAACATCTTCCATGAAAATACAATACCTCTCGAATTTAAGAATGTGTTTACGAATTCAAAGCCCCATAAAATTGCTTTTCGGTATTGTTGCTTTATACAAAATATGTACAAAAGAATACGTTAAATGCTTCATGAAAATAATAATAATGGTCCATAATACTGTGAACAGGCAGTACTAAAGTTTGACACAGTATCCGAATTTGTTAAAGTGAGACTGAGTCAATAGAATAACAATACGTATTGTATTTTGTACAATAAGCAACGAAAGATCATAAGGCTTATAGCATTGTTGTGCACTACACCTATTCTAAATAAATCTTTACTAAATAGGCCACAAGACTTATTAAACGCTTCTATTTAATAAATTTTATATGCTAGAGTATTAAGAAATAAATGTGTCACAAATTTTCCCAATGTTGAAAATAATGAATAATAATGTCTATGTGTTTTGATCCCATTCTTGAAGGCGAAAAACAAATTGCAGGAAGTATAAGACAGAAGTGTTTTCTCACTTCTTGGATGCGTTATTTAAATTCATTGACATTATTTTATGTTTACTTTAACTTAATATCTAAAAGCATAGTTATTTCTTTTTTTTTTGTTTTTTATATTAATTGGCCAACGGGGTCTAACCAATGTTACATATGTGCAGTTAAAATTTGTTGATTCGGATGTAAAATATAACGGTTGTGTTTCTAAGGTGATTTACATGTTCAGTAACAGGAATTAGTCATTTCAGGTATAGATATAGTTACTATTAGTTCCATTTTGAAACTATTAGGTTTTTAATTATTTATTTTTATAAAAGTAAACATAGAAATTTGTGTATCCAAAATATAACGGGTAGTTAAGGGGCGTTTTCATCAGTAAATTGACAGCTCTATTTCGTTGCACTGTCTGTGTTTTTTACAGCAATTAACCAATCAAAATACTCAAAATGTCAACGATTAAACATGTCACCTTATTTACTCACATCATCTAATTCCGCATAAGCTATTCCTCAGGTAAAGTCTGTTTATTTCATCTCACCTGTGTCAAACCCTGTGACACACTAAGCTCCTCCTACTACGTTGATCACGCCTTATCGCCTATAACCTGTTTACCAATCGCTCAGCATAATGGCATGAAATTCTCAAGAATAGCGCTTTCTGATTGGCTGAAATAATATCATTTATGGTAGTTGATCAATACTAATAGAAACACTAAAGAGAATAAACCGTTGAACAAGCACTGTTTTTAGAGAGAGACATTTTATATAGAAGTTATTGAAAAGCGGGAAAGATTATCTTTATTATTTACAATTGGATTTTATACAGGAGTTTTCAATGAACATTGTCACTGGAACATTGATGCATTCATTGTGTTAAAACTGTGAATTTTGATTTTCTGTGAAAGAACATTTGAAACAACTGAGAACAATTTGAAATAAACAATAAAGTTGTTTTGAAAACGTGAAAGTTTTCAAAACTGCAGTGTTTGATTTCTTCGTATAATTTCCGTCCAACCGCCAAGATTGAGTATACAGAAATGAGCCCGGAGATGTCCCTGAAGGGACAGGCTCCGCCGCAGACACAGCTTCCAGCTAGTCACGGACACCATCCGGGTATGAACGGCCCGTCCCCAGGGCTCAATAATAACGAGGAACACCATAGCGAACATCACCAGTCACCTAATGGACAAAATGGATCGCAAGGTTCGGGTGGACCAGGGGCTAAGAATGCGGCTGCAAACGACAGAGTAAAGCGTCCGATGAATGCATTTATGGTGTGGTCAAGGGGTCAGAGACGGAAAATGGCCCAAGAAAATCCGAAAATGCACAATTCAGAAATTAGCAAGCGACTTGGTGCGGAATGGAAGCTTCTGTCAGAGACTGAAAAACGTCCCTTCATAGATGAGGCAAAACGACTGCGTGCAATTCACATGAAGGTAATTGCGGTAAGAGTTTAAAATATTTTGCACCCCACCCATAGCTTACTGTAGCCACACAAAATATATTCGTAGATTTTTTTTTATTTATATGAATTTGTATCTATTTTGTTCGATATGTCACGCAGGATAATTTCAGCCATATTTTTATTCATTTTTGCTTGCGTAGCTTAACAAAAACGAACATTTATGACTGAAAAGTTTTCAGTTTACAATACAGCTCGATATTCTGCTGTAAACTAGAACCAGAATAACAATGTCACGGGTTCTTTTCATGTCTTAGATATGGTGGGGATGCAAAATAAAAACTCTGCACCTTTTATTAATATTGTTGTTATTATTAATGTTCTTATAAAAAATGTGCATGCATGAATGTTGTCATATCTATTTATTTAGATTATTAGCATTTGCTATAACTAAGTAAGTTATGAATATATTAGCTTTGAAAATGATAAAATGCTGAATCGCAGTCACCCGACATGTACAATACCAAGAAATTTTGAATTGCCAATAAGTTTATGTACACTAACTTTCTTTGCAGAAATTTTGCTCCCCAGATCCCGTTGATATTTTTCCAAGAAAATAAAACCACATCAGCTGCCGAATCTTTTTAAATCCTAACATCGTTTTATTCAAACAACTTTTGATTTGTAATTTAAATTGATAACCATGTCAAATAACTTCAAGCTCATGCCCAGTGCTCAATAACTTTTGATTTGTTCTTCAGGAACACCCTGACTACAAGTACCGGCCGCGACGAAAAACAAAAACTTTAATGAAGAAAGACAAATACGCTCTCCCTGGTATGCCCCCGGGGACTGGCGGTATGGGGATGGGACAAGTGGGACGTGACGCAACAGGAATGTACATGAATGGATACATGCCCAATGGATACCCAATGATGACAGACCCAAATGCTTACCAGCAAATGCAACATATGGGAGCCGCCTTCCAGGGCGGTTATGGACAATATTTACCCGCTCAGGGTATGCCTGTAGGACAAGGGACAACCACGGGCTCGTACATGAATGGTAGCTCAAGTTATACAATGTCTATGGCGCCATACGGCATGCCACCCCAATCTCATATTGTCAAACGTGAATCGAACACACCGCAAGGACACTCAAGTGCAGGTGCACCGCAGGGCGCCTCTGGGCGACCAAACGGTGTAGCTCCTGGTGACTTACGTGAAATGATCAGTATGTATTTACCCCCGGGTGCAGACCCAAATGACCCAAGTGCTCAACAAAGATTACAGCAACAAATGCAGGCAATGGGACATTATCAAGTACCGTCCACCGAATCCATGAACTCGAACACAGTACCGCTAACTCACATGTGAACTTGGACAAATATTTCATAGAAAACAATCAGTATTTATATACAAAACGTGAAATATGTGTGCGTACTTGTTAATGTGGAAATGGTGTATAAATGTGAAGATATCTCCTATACTTAGACGTGTTTTAATTTCTTAAATGTTCTAAAATTACTTCTAAATAGCGAAAGGGGATACTTAAGACACAGTTTATGGTGAAACGGACACCTGTGCTTAAATATATATGTGTTGTTGAACTTTTAAATTCTTGCAAATTGTCCCCAAAAAATGAATGTAATTTGTTATCAATGTACATGGCATACGAGTTTACACGTCTCACTACGCTGGTTAATGTTTTAAACATTAACATAAAGGTATGAGTGTTCAAATAACATTTTCTCATGCGTTCATCCAACTCCATGACACATTGCTCGTCTTGATTCGCGTTCCCATCCCGAAATCCATATATTGAATAATATTGAAAATTACTTTGTATAAAATGGTGCCCTAGGGCGTTGATTTAAGGGTAAGCAATTGTTTATGTTCACTTAACATGTTACCATTCAATTAAATCTATAGTCCTATAAAATTATATTCCGATAGCGGAGTAATTCTATTGTTTTTGTAGAATTTTGCCTCGAGAAAATTTGAACAAGTTTAATAGCATTAGAAACTAGGAAATATACACTGACTTTTTTTTATTTTATGTTATATTATGTGGTTTTTAAAATGAAAACTTTAATTCTAATGTTATCGTCACGAGTATTTTTTATTTCAAATATTCGCATCATTTGCAAAAGAGGTAACTCACATGTGTTCTTTACCTTTGTCTCTAAGAAAATAAAGTAACTGTAAAAATGTATATAGCAATTCTGTGCTCAGAGTTTGGTGCCGTTTTTATCAAAGGAACAATTATTTTGAGGCTCAACCCTATCTGACTTACTTATTTTCTCAAATTGTGAATATATATATATATATTGTGTTTCAGTTTTATTAGAAATTGTCTTATTTTTTCAAAACTATGTCACATCAGAAATGTAGTGAAAAAACACATTGAAAATAGACATTTATTATTTATATTATATATTGTTGAGAAGACTTGAACGTCATAGATGTATATATTATACACTTACTATAAAAATAAGTTCTTTTTACAAGAAAAAAAAATAAATGTCATTGAAAGAATTTGAAGTCGTGTCATCACATTTTCCCTTCCCTCGACAGAATGTATATTTATTATGCACACATTAAGTGTAGATAATTAATTCGTATCACAGAAATTGTTAATAGATGGATTTTCTTGTATCTTTGCATGCCCATCTTGAACATAAAATGTTTGCAGTTCAAGACAGCGTCCGTTTCTTTATAACATGCAACTTAATCTACTTTAGTAATTTGAGTCTAGAAAAAGTTGTTCTCTCCGGCAGAACAAGTAAATGCATTTCTACGTCTATATAAAATGTCACTGCTTGCGAAATAAAATAATTTTAATTTTTAAAATCAGGACAGTTCGCACCTATTCTTTTTTTCGAAGTTTGAACAGGAATAATTGTCAGGTGTACGAGTGGCAGTTTATGACATTGATTGAATATCGACTTGATTTTTTTTTCAAACGGGCGGTTCTCTTTGAAATGCTGCGACATATTTCACACTTTCTGCATAATACTTTAGTCTTTCACACATTGTCTTTAATTCAATCATCGACTTTTGAGCAAAACTTTCAGTAATTAACTCCCGCAATGCAGGCTTCGGCGTGCGATAATTACATCAACTTGATTACACAATGCGCCGTTATTTCTGCCGTCTGCAACTTGGCGCCAATTGTTTCAAATATATTCGGCCAATTTCCGGTCATTTTATCTGTCAACGCAATTCTTTTGGATTTAAGAAAATCTGCTAAATCCGAGATTTAATTTACACCGTATCAAATACGGGGTGTTACGTTAGTTCATTATATTAAGTAATGATATATCAGAGAAAATATAGTTGCATCTTTCATAGAAGTTGAACAGCATGGTACCTGTAAAAGAACAGAATCGTGATTTAAAAAGTCCATAGTGAAGTTATGTACAGACGTTCTATAAAAGTAAAAATATAAGGAAATAGTCAAAGAAAAGTAGATTTACAGTGGCAGCAGAGTAAAATTAATGGCAAAGACTACAATCTAACCCGTTCTAGCACAAACACAATTTTCAGTCTTGTCTGTTTAATGCTAAATTTTGACATAAAATTCACCTACCCATGAAATGTACACGAATAACTACGGACCACAAAGCGTAACGCCAGGCTCATAAAATGTCGTGAAATTTAATATTTCATGAAAAACCTTCATTTGACACAAGGTATTTGCAAAATAATGCAAACTATATGTGAAACTCTGTCTATGATGACGGCTGTTGTAATTTATGAGGTTGCAATTTTCATGTTACGTGTTATTATTACAATGCGCCTGTTAGATAAGAAATTTGCGAAGCTGCAGCGTGAATTACAATGCACATACTAACGCAGCATGGCGCTTCAAAACGGGTAGCTACAACTAAAAGTGTTGTTCTTATAGTTTTTCTTGTAGTTGTATTGGAAGAGTAATACTAGTATATCATTGGCTACTCTTGTGCGAAGGCGGCCCATGTAGAGTGATGCTGGTCGTTTTCTTGGTACAATATTCCCACTGGAGCATTTCTGTTAACAAATAATGGATAATACACCCTCAACATAAGCGCACCGCTAAATATTTTCATATATTGCTAATTCAAGTTGATTCATGATTCATGTGTTGGTCAGTTGAATTCTAATTTTCCAAACCTTTCAAATTAAAAAAAAAATAAGAAAAGAAAAAAAAACCGATTGTGGCATATTATATAGTTTTGAAACATTTGTTGTTAAAAGGCATGTAACATGCAGAAATTAATTTTAGTCTATAAAAATTCCTACCCCATGAGTGTTTAAAATAAAACG
This sequence comes from Mercenaria mercenaria, assembly GCF_021730395.1. Taxonomy (NCBI): domain Eukaryota; kingdom Metazoa; phylum Mollusca; class Bivalvia; order Venerida; family Veneridae; genus Mercenaria; species Mercenaria mercenaria. Next base: position 19,778,578 of record NC_069367.1, on the reverse strand, counting down.
GTCCAATGTGGATTATTAATAAGTATATAATCTCAGAAAATCTTAGATAATCCTTACAAAGACTGGATAAATCACATTAAAACTATCTAAATCTTACGTTATCGCTTATAGTAAAGTCCTGTGCCGGGATTGTTTTAATGTTATTAAATTTCACGAAGGAAAGAGTAAACAACAGTGTATATTTTGGCAAGAAGTTAGGATGTTAGGTTACATTGCTTTACCAAATAGCAAGGCGGCACATGGTCACTGTGAGAAACTCGCGACCAAGACTGCGCCGTCAGAAGGGGCAACTGCATTGGAAATGTCATTTTGGCTTAAGAGATGACAGTTTTATGAAATATTCGTGTCTGTTCCGTGAATAGACTTTTCATCGTCATGTAAAGAAAAAAAAGGAATGCCATTTTCTGGTCTATATAAGTTTAGTCATCTAGGACTGCACTGTCTATATACACAGAAACTATCAGATGATATATTTAATGTCCGTATAAGAAAAAAGCAATAATATATTCCGGTTAGAAATTCAGTACACGGTTCATTCTTATATATTACTGGTTACTCCAGTGCGAAGGTTTTGTTTTACAGAACCATAAAATAAATCCTACTGGAACAGCCTTATTCAAAAACAACACTTTAAGTGCCAACCTGGTTTGTTTATTTCGTTAAATTTGTTAGGATTTGGACAAACTTCGCTAGGTAAATTTGAAGAGAGCAACTATACTTAAAAAGTAGCAATTTGTCCTTTACCGTTCCTAACATATACATTGATGGTACAGGCATATTTCGGTCATGAATCATACCCGCTTTCAACGTTCTCAGGTTTTGTTTTAACATTACCATTTTTCCCCCGAGTGATCCACACGCAAATCACTGTAGTCGAACTTCTGTTTGTTCGGGGTTTATTTATAAAATTGTCCCTCAAATCCTGTAATTTGATAGCAGAAAAATCAGTGTTAGTATTTGTCTAATGTCAGTGCTGACCTCCAAGTTGCGATATTTAGCGTTGTTAAGACATTTAGAAAGAAAATTGCCCCTGATTATATTCGTTAGGGTCTCAGGTGCAATTTTTATGTTAAAATCATAACGGTCATGTACTAACTACGAGAAAATAATTGCTTTCCGAGGCCTACATACATGGGAAATACAGAATAATGCGCAGGGAGGTGAAAATATAGTTCTTAGCTGAGGTATTATAACACAAATACACCAAGTAATTTAAAATATTTTACTAATAACAAATGAATGCTAGTATTTGAATTCCATTAAGGGAGTTGATACTGGTAGCCTCCTCCCTTGAGGAATAATAATAATAATAATAATAATAATAATAATAATGATGATGATGATGATAATAATAATAACATCTTAATTTATAGAAGGTAGCACATGAAGATATAGATCAGTACAAAGTACAAATAATACATCTTAATTTTAAATGTGGCCTTCTAAAAAAAAAACACAACCAAATACAATTTACACTATCACATAACCTAATTAATTGGTTAATGATCACATAATTGTGTTTAAAAGTTGACTTGCTGCTGTTGTGAATTTTTACACTGAGAATCTGAACGATGTGTTTTAATAAAAGAAACATTAAGATGGCATTTGTTATAAAAAAAAATCAGTGTCAGGAAGCACAAGATAGTAAAGACATTAGCTGAAATAAGGGCATGTATAAGGACATGTATTATTTCTGCAAATGCCTTTAATTAAAGATGTGTTCTTTCTGTTCCCAGCAAATGTCTTAAAACACCTGTGCTTAAACAGAAGTGGCGAAAATTTAGCGAGCTAATCCTTAGACCAAATATGCGTACGACAGAGTAAATAAAATAACATTGCTGCTCGTCTTAAGTGAACGTGCAGTCAAATATATTAATGCGATCTACGGGGCAACCACAAGGGGGCGCTACACAGTAGATAACTGGGTAGCTTTTACGTCGCTTGCAGGGATTTAGCACGGCCGCCTTGAGGCTAGGCCTTCAAATTGAAAGATAAATGTTTAAGCGATTAAACGTATATCAAATTCAATCAAAGTTGAAGGGAAATTTAGCGATAAAGTTGTTATTTTGGCTGAAATATTCAAAATTATCACATAATTTATGTCTCTCTTTAATGTGTTTGCCTTTAAGTGTCGGCCATTCTTGTCTTTTATATTTTTATCAAAATATACAAACACTTGCCACTAGAATGGAATGTTTCATTATTTAAAATTTATCATTATTTTATAATTCTATGTCAATACTTATTTATATAATACTTTAAGGGCGCAAAATAAATGTATAAAATGCTTATATCTGAAAAATATATAAATGTGTTTATGACAGTAATAACGTATCTCAAACATAATTGAGTCAAGTGTTCGCTGAAATATGAATTTAATTAGTTACTATTATAGCGGGTTCATGTTGCAATTTCAGTTCTATAGAAACTACTTCAATGATGTTTTTGTTAAAAATAATTCTACATTGCTAATATTGTATGCTCATTGTTGAGATTTTGAGAAATTATTATTATATTCGGTTCCAACAAAGGAAGAAATATATTTATTTGTTGCCACATCTGTATGAAGATGTTTAATATGCACCAGATACAATTAGATATCATTATTTTAATTTCATTAGGAACACACTCACTCATCATTTTTGCCCAGTCTCTCAGCAAGTACCAAAATGATACATCAAAATGATACACCAAAATGATAATAAAAATAATATAGGCAGTTAAATCCATATTAATCCACACAAAGCAGTATATTTTAATAAGGTATTTTAGTACCTACTAAACAGAATTGTGCTTAAAACCCTGAAAAGAAGTACATGTATGTTTTTAGAATACTGAGTGTGTTTATCAATTCTACACAAGGCAGATTACTTGTCCCATCATCCCAGTCCATAAACGAACAATCTCCTTGATTTTTTCATTTTCTGGAAATAAATATGACAGAAAAGCAATTTGTACTAAATGTGTAAAGATATGTATCAGAGTAATTAAATGTATTTAGGCGGTATTGTTTTAATCAACATGACAGGTGATTGGAGAGAATAGTTGGATAGATAGATATCTTCAGTAGACAACAAATCGCTTAAAGGGATATATAATAACGCTAAATTAAAATGTCAATATTTACAAATGTTTCGCATGCTAGCCGTTAACTATGCAATACTAACATGCGGTTCTAGAAGTGTCTCTAGCACTACATCATTAGTTAACAAAAATTCCACTGACTGAAAGGCGTTTTCTTTCTTTAGTATAATATGTCTATGCAATTAAAGAAAGAACGATATGATGCAGACACTCGCCTAGAAAATTATGTAATTTGACAGAACTAATGTTAAGGCAATTCAACTATAAAAACCTGTATGTCAGAAACTAAGTTTTCATATATGGCGAATGTGGATTTTTATAAACCATGCAAATATATGGGCTTGAAAACAAACATCTACTCATTCTAAGAGAAATAAAAAGTCATGATAGTCCATGTGACCTGATTATGCCACATCTGTGTTGCTCTTTTCATTTGGAATACAATAGGAAAATCATAGATTGGGGTCAAGTTCACAAATGCATTGAATATACTCTATACACAGTACAAGCGTCACATTCTTTCACTTCTTGGCTTAGTTACATAGTAAACTATGACGGCCAATAAAAGAATGAAATTCATGCCATTGAAAGTGTGCGATGAATAAAATAATGCAATATAAAAGGCTATTGAATGACGGACAATTGCAGCTGTTTGTGTATTGTGACGGACTGATATTGTGAACGGAATGTTTTGTATACTGGAAGGGGATAAAGTATTTTTACTTTGGTCATTCCAGGTCAGACGTCTGTATTAAATCCAAGGTAAACAAAAATGGCCTTGAAAATGCGCATGATTTCCAAAGATTTATAGTATACACCAAAGTAAATTTCATGGGTTTGTTTACACGCGGCACATGTAGGGTTTTACACGCCCATATGATACCGGCGGCACATGTAGGGTTTTACACGCCCATATGATACCGGCGGAACATGTAGGGTTTTACACGCCCATATGGTACTGGCGGCGCATGTAGGGTTTTTAACAATACGGTACTGGTGGCCTCGATGGGGTTTTTACTCGCCCATATAGTATCGGTGGTTTATGTTGGTTTGTAATGAGTTTTTACTATTATTATGTAACCTTGATTTTGTATCGAAATTTCAGCACTGTTTTCATTAACTGCCGTCCCCATCGTATATTCACACACACGACGCACATAAGTAAATGTTTAAGATAATAAATAAAGACAGATGATAACGAGAGTCTTTCCACAAAGTGCATTTGTACAGTTTATGCTTATACTGCAAATCTTTGACAGAAGTCCCGGGAAGATTTCACTGATTTGCGGTATTCTTTAATTCATCTTATATATCAGTGCTGTATGTGGATATCAGAATGGTAATTCTTTTTGCAGATACAATATCTTCAATATTAAGGGAAAATTTTCACCATCATTTTGAACAAGAACAGATGGTGAATTGCGCATGTAAATGCAGTGACAAGTGTATGTGATTTATGTAAATAAATTGGATATCCTTGATAAGGACTGGTATATTCTGTGACAAAGACGTTTATTAATAACTTAACAATCATATTAAAATGTATTTTCTACATCGATGGTAAATTAAATTTGCCGATTAAATATACAACGCCAGAGAGAGAGGGAGAGAGAGGGAGAGAGAGAGATCTGCAGACAATATAGTGGCCTTATTATATATACGATACTTTAGCGCATATTTCACGATGGAGTTTGTTTTTCTTTAATGTGTTCTTAGGAATATAATGTAACATGGAAGATATCCGCTATATTTTGCACCTGTTTCAAGGTATACTGCATTTGTGAAATTTTAAAACTGTTCCGCAACGTGAACCGTCACTAGTAGTGAACTTTTGCTAGAAATTCTTTATTTTATGACCATTTACCAGATATCATGATAAAAGCTGTGCAACACTCACCACAACAAGTTAAAAGCGGAAATATTTATATCAGGATTTGATCCGCGTGTAGTTACAAATATATGTACTCCCATCATTCAACTCATGATATTCATTAATGATGGATCAATTAGATACTTTTAATTAAGTTTTATTGATAATTATGATCCTTTAAGAATGCAAACGGGGAGATATAATATAAGAAACAATATTGCACGTAATGAACGTTGTGATAGTCCAGACTTACTAAGGCAGGATAAACTGCATTTTATTTATATTTGTCCATGTTTTCTACAAATGAGGAATATATATTAAGCGACATCAGTTTTTTAAGTTTCTTACATAATTAAATTCTTCCAACAAAATGATCTTATTGATGTTTATAAATAATCAAAGGGGAAATTATAAAATGAAGTTCGGTTATATACATACTACATCATAAATGTGAAGATGACAGACTCCTCACTGCCTTCATTAACTATATTACACTTGATTATACTGACTCTGTAGCGTTTTCTCGTGTGTTTTATGAACTGTATGTAACTGAATCCCATATTTGTTACTTTCATGGCAATATTGTATTTTTGTAAACTATTGGTGTATAGACGATGTATAAACGTTCAAAATTAATAATATTATGTTCTATTCTGTTGTGTCAATAATGTTTTTTTTTTATTTACATGTGAAGTAAGACTTCAAAATTATTACCATATTTTTTCAGTATCAAGAAAATTAAAACAATAACATAACAATATGTTTGATTATAACAGTTTTAGTTCTCACCTTTATTCCGTGTAATGTTCTTTTTTCTTTTTAAATCTATTTGTATTTTAAAAATCAAACCTAAGATAAAGTTCCAGGCTGTTGAGCGGGATGTATTTTCAGTGTTGGCTCACATGGCGAAAAATACGCCCGTACAATGTTTGTGTAAGAACAAAATGTGATTAGTACAGGCGCAAAAATACGCTCTACAAAAATGTTTGTACGGGCGCAAATTTTGCACATATGGACATGGCTTTAGTATGTTCTTCAAATATTTTCTGCATTCTTTTATCATACCATGGATTTACAAATGCTTATTTTTGTTATCCTTTCAGAAGAAAATACACCCATGCAGCCTTTACCGTGACCTAGATTCCGTGAGTAAAATGTCATTTTTCTAATAATTATTTCAGATGAAATCAGTTGTTTCAAATGAAGGGCGGTGTTAACATTTATGGAAATTGATCAGTTTATTTGTAACCTTATAGTAATTGTACTGTCTCCATGTCTTAATGTCGTAGCAGTCAAATTGACGAGGATTGGAATCAATAAAGACAATGAAAAGATGCTAAAACAATGATTAGGTTTCGGCTCATTAGAGCTTCGTTGGGGTAATTAAGTTGTTCGGCGGCAATACTGGTTGTCGATGTCAATAACGGGAGATTTGATTGGATCAAAACGAGTAAAGTGGATTACAACTGCTGAAACATCAAGGAAGTGTTTGGAAAAGATGAACTTCGATGAAAATCAGTTGAGAGAATTTGCCCTGATTAGTAAAATATCTTACATGTTTCCATTTTTACAAGTGTTCTGAAATAGGATAATGATTTTCATTAAAACAATATCTCGCATACTTATCTTCTGTTGTTCTAATATTTCATTATTTGAAGTAACGCTATTGACATTTGACGTTCAAAAATATAGTGGTATGAGCAGCCACATAGCACATACATTGGCAATAATGCGGGCTTGTGCACACGAGTATAGAACATGTACACCCGGCAGGCATGAAACTGTCACATGACACAGTCAGTACGAAACAACCATATGGCACAAAAATAGCCCCATGATACGAAAGTAGTATAAATGCACATTCTGTCTTTAGAAGGAAAACTCGATTTCCCATAGTTTTTGGTTATTTTTAGGCGTACGTCCATTCATACCGACTAACCATAGTTAGCATTGCTTTATCTCAGTAACGATCACCTATCTATATACAGATACGGTGCCATGGTGAAATAATACACCCTTCCTCTCCGACTTCCAAGCGACAAAACGTGGCTAATTCATTCAACTTAATAACAGGAAGAGGTCCTTCAACAGTTTTCATATACAATAAAATTTAAGGTTTTGTTTTTCGAGGTACTCATCGCTATGTGGTCGTGAATTTACAAATTTAATGCAAGTTGTTATTCGGGTAGAGGAGTAAACGGCAGCCTGTGAATGTTTACAGTAACAGCAGTGTGGGGACACTTGCTAACGATACATTTAGTTAATTATGTTTTAATGATCTTTACATAGTTTAATGGGTAGTATTTTAAAGTCATTTCACATTACATTAACCTTCTAAACGTGATGCCTATCTAATCACTATTTTGGCATTAAACATTGATAAATTAGGGAAACGATTTTTAATAAAACTGACGAATATGATTCTAAATTAAAATTCTTCTTTTTAGTTAAGCAACTGGCGAACCTCTGTCGAATTATGTTGGGTAACTTGAGCAGATTTCATGATCTAGTTGATTGCACGCCACCGATGATTTATAACCGGCTATTGTTTATGTTTAGAAGTATAAAAGACAGCGATAACCTCACTACCGACCCGAAAACTTTGTCCTATATTGCCAAAACATTTATTTTTTGTATGCATAAATATTTTGTAATGGGTGTATATTATCTATCAAGGATTGTTTATTATTCGCGTTTGACCTTTTAATATCCTACTATGAATTTATAATGGAAATCTTTCAACACCTAAGATGTTATCGTACGTCATATGGAATTCCTCACACGAAAATTTGCATATTTTCTACTTGATGATTGATTCATAATCGATGATTTCTTATGCAGTTAAAAGATAGTCTTTCTGCTACAACGATTTGTACATTACATCTTGAAGATACCGGGCCCCGCGGCGTTTTTAGATATCAAAATTTAAAACTTTGGGAAAACTCCTTAATCCTAAATGAGAGATAGAACTTCATAACAAAAAGCATTTATCGGTAACGATCAGTCAATTATCAGACATTGTTATTACAATCTGATAAATCGTATATATATATATACTCTGACCACAGAAAACAATTGTTAACGTATTCTGAATATTAATAGACACTCATGTAACTCTTCCAAACAAATAAAGTTTGTAAAATTTATTCTAAGACATTCGCTCTTGTCCTATTCACTGCCGCTAAAGTCACTCTTCGGCATTGACTGTAGCGACATTCTCTCTAGTTTATTCACTGCCGCCACCGTCACTCTTCGGCATTGACTGTCTTGTCCTATTCACAGCCGCCACAGTCACTCTTTGGCATTGACTGTGGTGACATACTCTCTTGTCTTAATAATTGCCGCCACAGTAAATCTTCGGCATTGATTGTGGTGACATTCTCTCTTGTCCTATTCGCTGCCGCTAAAGTCACTCTTCGGCATTGACTGTGGCTACATTCTTTCTAGTCTTGTTCACTGCCGCCAATGTCACTCTTCGGCACTGAATGTGACGACATTCTCTCCTGTCCTGCTCACTGCCGTCAAAGTCACTCTTCGGCATTGACTATGGTGACATTCCCTCTTGTCTTTTTCACAGCTGTCACAGTCACTCTTCGGCATTGACTGTGGTGACATTCTCTTTTGTCTTAATAATTGCCGCCAAAGTCAATCTTCGGCATTGACTGTGGTGACATTCTCTCTTGTTCTACTCACTGCCGCCAATGTCACTCTTCTGCATTTTCTCTTGTCTTATTCACGGCACTGACTATGGTGAAATACTCTCCAGTCTTATTCACTGCCACCACAGTCATTCTTCGGCATTGACTGTGGTGACATTTTCTCTTGTCTTATTCACGGCACTCACTATGGTGAAATACTCTCTAGTCTTATTCACTGCCGCCAAAATAACTCTGTGGCATTGACTGTGGTGACATTCTCTCTAGTCTTATTCGCTGTCGCCAAAGTAACTTTAAAGGCATTGACTGTGGTGACGTTTTCTCTAGTCTTATTCTTTGTCCCAAGGTATCTCTACGACATTGACTGTGGTGACATTCTTTCTAGTCTTATTCTCCGCCGCCAAAGTCACTCTATGGCATTGAATGTGGTGGCATTTATTCTAGTGTTATTCACTGTCGCCAAAGTAACTCTATGGCATTGGCTGTGTGACATTTTCTCTAGTCTTATTCACTGTCGCCAAAGTAGCTCTATGGCATTGACTGTGGTGACGTTTACTGTAGTCTTATTCGCTGTCGCCAAAGTAACTTTATGGCATTGACTGTGGTGACATTCTCTCTAGTCTTATTCACTGTCACCAAAGTAACTTTATGGCATTGACTGTGGTGACATTCTCTCTAGTCTTATTCGCTGTCGTAAACTATACATGATGGAATCTCTTAGTCTTCATCACCAAGTACTACGTATGACTGTGGTGACTCATTGAAAAACACTTTATCCTGCCCAAGTAGTCTTGCATTGACGTGGTACGTTACTGTATCTTATTCGCTCTCAAGTAACTTTATGCATTGACTGTGGTAACATTCTCTCTAGTCTTATTCGCTGTCGTCAAAGTAACTTTATGGCATTGACTGTGGTGACATTCTCTAGTCTTATTCACTGTCACCAAAGTAACTTTATGGCATTGACTGTGGTGACATTCTCTAGTCTTATTCACTGTCACCAAAGTAAATTTAAGACATTGACTGTGGTGACATTCTCTAGTCTTATTCACTGTCACCAAAGTAACTTTATGGCATTGACTGTGGTGACATTCTCTCTAGTCTTATTCGCTGTCGTTAAAGTAACTTTATAGCATTGACTGTGGTGACATTCTCTAGTCTTATTCACTTTCACCAAAGTAACTCTACGGTATTGACTGTGGTGACATTCATTCTGAAAAAAACCCACCTTTTATTCACTTTGGCCATATTCATTTTGCGGCTTTCGCTGTGGTGGCACGTTTTCCGAACATACTCACTACAGTAACACACACTCGACAATTGCTTTGGTACAATGATTTTTTTCTCTTACAGCAAGTCTTGTGAAAGACAACCAAGCTGTAACAAAAGTGAGTTAAGGTATCCCATCGGCATCCGCAAATAGGTAACATTCAGTCGATGCCTGGTGATCCCATGATTTTTTTATTTTTTTTTTGGTATCATTTGAAAGAGTTGTGCTGAACAAGAATTAGTAAATAAGATGACCATAAAATAATATGCACGAATCACTACAGTCATGTTTTTGATTACGAAATGATAAATCTTACACTGTAATAACTGGATTTCTGTTGAAATGTCATTGAAAACTGTAAAGTAAAAAATATAAAAAAGTTATAACATATTTTTGTCTTGTAATTTATATTTTCTTTTTCAGTAGACAATACACTTTCAAATGATACCAACTTTCTATGAGCTTACCAGGCATCAATATTTTGCTATATTTTAATAGCACCGTTATATAGAATTTGCTTATTTGTGGATCGGATACCTTAATTTTTCAAAATAAAGTGGAATGAGGCCAGCAGGATAATATAATTACTGAAGAGGAGGACTCCTGTCAGGATCACAGGACTGGTACTAGTATGTGGTGGGGAGATCCGGTCAGGATCACAGGACTGGTACTAGTATGTGGCGGGGAGATCCGGTCAGGATCACAGGACTGGTACTAGTGTGTGGTGGGGAGATCCGGTCAGGATCACAGGACTGATACTAGTGTGTGGCGGGGAGATCCGGTCAGGATCACAGGACTGGTACTAGTGTGTGGCGGGGAGATCCGGTCAGGATCACAGGACTGGTACAAGTATGTGGCGGGCAGATCAACTATCATAATGTTTCTGAATCCTCATGCTGTTCAGCATGGTGTACACATACTGAAATCAGTTTCGTGTGGTACACACCTACTGAACACATACTGGAATCAGTTTCATGTTGTATACACCCACTGAACACATACTGGAATCAGTTTCAAGTGGTACACACCTACTGAACACACACTGGAATCAGTTTCATGTTGTATACACCTACTGAACAAATACTGGAATCAGTTTCAAGTGGTATACACCTACTGAAAACAGTTTCGAATAATTAAAACATGCTGGAAACTGCACGGTACACGTCTACAGTAGACCATTTTTCAATATTCGCATCTACTGAAAACTATTCCTACAGGAACCTGTTCCATATGGTATGCACACCTACTTGAAAATGTTCCGCTCGGTAAATGCACCTACTAGAAGCTTCCGTATGGCACGCACTCGAAACTGTTGCACTTAGCACACACCTATTAGAAACAGTTCCGCAGGGTACACACCTAATGGGAACTGTTCTGTTTGTATATACTGGAAATTGTACCACATTGGCTGGGCCTATTGTAATTTTTACAGTATCAGATTATCAGCGAGGCACAAACATATTTGTAATACAACATTGTACAAAACTATAACAGAATGTAATTACCAGTATTTACAAGGATTAAAACAAAAAATTCAATCATAGGCTTATTGATCATTGCGACATATGTTATGGTAACAAATTGAATTTTCGCATCATATCTATACATCTGTTCTATCTGTTGTAACGTGTAGGATTTCTGTAACATATTGTACTACCCGTGCGTTTTATTGACGGCATGTATATAAACTGATGGCAGAAATGACCATTTGAGTACCTAGTGTGAACGTTATTTCAGTTCAACTTATTCTAAACTCTTACACAACATCAGTATTCTATCAATAACAGCTTGTTTTTATTGGCACATAGTTTTTTCTGTTATTGTTATTAATGATGTTAATGATGATGAAGATGTTGTTGTTGTTGTTGTTGTTGTTAAAGGTAAGGGAAAGCAGGATTTGCGAACGTCTGTTCGTCTGTCACATAGTCCAGGTTTGACTAGTCTGTCACAATGCACTCGTTATTCTTTTGTAAACATAATTATCTACCAGAATTATTCCAACGTGTAAAGTTTAATCATACAGTTAAAGGTCCAATACTAAGGAAAGTGAACATTTTATTTTTTTTAAAAAAGCACAGAAACTATTTCATTTTATTGGAAAATGAAAGTTGGTATGTAGTAATTCGAAATAAATCGCAGTATATGTACAATTATTTTTCTATGAAGTATGAAGAAAGTTAAAAAGACCTGGGGGGTCATTCTGTCGATTCATTGAAATTTCAACATAATACACATACATTTCTTTGAGTTCCAAAGACCTTCTGTAAATTTTGACCTGCCAATCTTCATTATTTAGTGTCTTGCAGAAGTCTATGCACTGGCTATGAAAAAAATTGCCAACTCACTTTCCCTTAGTAATGGACCTTTAACCCAAATCTGGTCTTTTTTATTTGATTTAGTTGTTTCATTTCAGCTGTTGAACATGTGATCGCATGTGTTTACGTTGTAGAAGATTTTTTCCTATGTCTCCGCTGCCCAATAAAATCCTCTGCCTCTTTCGGTTTGATTTCTTTGAAATTATATGTTGTCAACAGTGTGTAATGTGTAGAAATTCGTTTTCTCTCATCCAGGTTGATTTCTTTTCAATTTTCATTTACGGTCATTAAAATTTAGAAATCATCTTTTTCTTTTCATCCGCTTTTATGTCTTTTTAAATTTAATATACGGGCAATATATGTGTAGAAGTCTCCTATTTCTTCCGGTTTGATTTCCGTTTGACCTTCATATATGATCAACAGTGTGTAGACTTTTTCCAGTTTGTTATCTTTCAATAGCTTTTAAAGTTATCTTTGTTTAATCGACGTACACTAATTATTTCCTTATAAAAATAATGCGAGGAATTCGGTTTGTTGCTGAAGTGATTGAAGGACCATAGAGAGTAGGGTCAGATAATGAAATACATGTAAAACCTGTCAGGGGCTGTGAATGAAGGACCAGAGAGTGGGTCCAGATAATGAAATACATGTAAAGCCTGTCATTTTATGCGGGGATATAGGGTTAACCCTGTCCATGTGTGTGTCTGTCCAGCTGTCCGTCAGAATGTGTGTATGTGTATGTCTCTATTCCAAGTCAAGAGGCACAGTCTTGCTATCACCCGATACTGCTATTCCAAGTCTCGGTGCCACCAGATGCCGCTTTTCCGAGGCAGAAGTCCTAGTCTCGCCGCCATCCTAAGCCGCTATTGCGAAGCAAGAGTCTTAGTTTCGCTGCCATCCTATACAGCTGTTGCCAGGCAAGAGTCCTAGTCTCGCCGCCATCCGATGCCTCTATTGCGAGGCAAGAGTTCTAATATGGCCGCCATCCGATGCCGCTATTGCGAGGCAAGAGTTCTAGTCTCGCCGCCATCTGATGCCGCTATTGCGAGGCAAGAGTCCTAGTTTCGTCGCCATCCGATTCCGCTATTGCGAAGCAAGAGTCTTAGTTTCATTGCCATCCTATACAGCCGTTGCCAGGCAAGAGTCCTAGTCTCGCCGTCATCAGATGTCGCTATTTCAAGGCAAGAGTTCTAGTCTCGCCCCCATCTGATGCCGCTATTGCGAGGCAAGAGTTCTAGTCTCGCCGCCATCTGATGCCGCTATTGCGAGGCAAGAGTCCTAGTCTCGCCGCCATCCGATTCCGCTATTGCAAAGCAAGAGTCTTAGTTTCATTGCCATCCAATACAGCCGTTGCCAGGCAAGAGTCCTAGTCTCGCCGCCATCTGATGCCGCTATTGCGAGGCAAGAGTTCTAGTCTCGCCGCCATCTGATGCCGCTATTGCGAAGCAAGAGTTCTAGTCTCGCCGCCATCTGATGCCGCTATTGCGAGGCAAGAGTCCTAGTCTCGTCGCCATCCGATTCCGCTATTGCGAAGCAAGAGTCTTAGTTTCATTGCCATCCTATACAGCCGTTGCCAGGCAAGAGTCCTAGTCTCGCCGCAAACCGAAGCCGTTATTTCTAGGCAAGATTACCAGTCTCGCCGCCATCCGAAGCTGCTATTGTGAGGCAAGAGTCCTAGTCTCGCCGCCATCCGAAGCCGCTATTGCGAGGCAGGAATCTTAGTCCCGCCGCCATCCGATGCCGCTATTGCGAGGCAGGAGTCCTAGTCTTGCCGCCATCCGAAGCCGCTATTGCGAGACAGGAGTCCTAGTCTCGCCGCCATCCAGAGCCGCTATTGAGCGGATCGACTGTTAGTTACGGTATTTACGCTATTTTCTCTAGGAAAATAAATCTCGCTATTGCGAGGCAAGAGTCCTAGTCTCGCCGCCATCCGAAGCTGCTATTGCGAGGCAAGAGTCCTAGTCTCGCCGCCATCCGAAGCTGCTATTGCGAGGCAGGAGTCCTAGTCCCGCCGCCATCCGATGCCGCTGTTGCGAGGCAGGAGTCCTAGTCTTGCCGCCATCCGAAGCCGCTATTGCGAGACAGGAGTCCTAGTCTCGCCGCCATCCAGAGCCGCTATTGCGAGGCAAGAGTCCTAGTATGGCGCCAGCCGATGCCGCTTTTCTGAGGCGGGAGTCCTATTCATGCTGTCGCTTAGTCGGATCGACTGTTAGTTACGATATTTACGCTATTTTCTCTAGAAAAATAAATCTTGATTCTATTGTTATACCGGTATGTTCGTGAAATAAATAACAAAATGTCCTCGAAGAAACACATTTAAAACTTAATGATGCGTCTTGATTGAAAATCAATCGTAAAAATGATGAGGTGAACAGGTTGTTCCGAGTGTATCGCTTTGAGCGTAAAACAAAGGTAAGACTAGATGAGACATTTAAAAAAAATCAAAAAAAAAAAATCTCTATATTTTCTTTAATACAAGTCAACGACCGATGTAAGTATGCAAATATGTAGACAGTTTCAAACATTAAAATGTTATAAAATATTGCTTTCCTGGGTGCTTTCACTGTGATTTGCAAATAGCAAATTGCCATTGATAAATTTAAAATCCAATCATTTGATTTACTAGAACAATGCTGGGCGTTTTTATAGTGATAGCCGAGAAGCGATTTCTAGAGAAAACTTTCGTAATAAAGGAAGTGACGCATTAAAGTTCCTTTATTATGGTTCTTTTCGCTCGCTAAACATTTCAAATTCCGAATGTTTAGAGTCCCCATCATTTTTCGACAGCTGTGGTTGGATGACTTTAAAATAACTGAGCGAATTAAAGTTTCAACGTTAAAGATCTTTTGAATTCTAGAAACAGATTTCTTGAAATATACAAAGACTTTTAACAATAAGATATCATTGCAATCTATTGATAAAGAAAACAACAAATAAGTCAACAACGTAAATGACTAGATTTTCAGTAAATAGAACTGTTTTAAGTTTTCCTTTGGGCCATTGTCTAATTGATAGCTGAACATGTTTATGTTGAGCAAATTTGTCAAGTGCAAATGACTTAAAACATATGCAGAAATTAATAAAAATATAAAAAGTTTGCCCTCTCTCTCTCTCTCCCCCCCCCCCCCCCCCCTCTCTCTCTTCCCCCCCCCCCCTCTCTCTCTCTCTCTCTCTCTCTCTCTCTCTCTCTCTCTCGTCTAAACTAACGAGGGAAATCTGTTAAAGTCCGTTGATTCCAGCTGCAATTATTGTCATCGTCTTTTCTGCCGCTATATGCATGTTTCCAAGTCCTTTTGTTCAATCCACTTTTAAGACAAATGAGTTTGCTGACCTATACTGTCTTGTGTCGTCCTTCTCTGATTTACTGCTGTCTACTGGAAACGCTGTGTATGACATTCGGACAGTGGTCATCAATAAATTGTTTCAGAAAGCATCGATTTTGTATCCAGCAGACCTGCAGAAGTCTGTAATTTTTTGGCAACGGACCAAGCTGACATTAAATCATATAATGTAGAAAAATAACTTTAAATCGTTTGTTGCCTTTTGATATCTAGAATTGATACCTAGAATATCTTGTTGAAATGATAAGTCCTATGTTACTTTCGGTGGTCATTAGGACAATTTAATCTTTGAGGTTGCAGTAAGTTTGTAAGTAGATAGGGCTGCAATATTGTGACTGAGGTTCCATATATTTAAGAGTAACCCACATATCTATTTCGTTTTATTGATATCATTTTGTCCAGACAGACACAAAAGAAACATTAGTCACAATAGAACATGCTTATACCTTCCAGGATAGTTTCTGAAGTTCTTGTTATAGAGGTATATGCTAAAACAATAGGGATATCTACTTGCCAATAAAAGCAAATGATCTTCTAACATGGGGAAGTACGTCGACAAGCACGTGATGCCTTTTCCTTCTTCTTTCTACAAGTATTGTAAATATACAGGTGGCAGTAACTCACAGGTTAAATTCAAACTAAAAAGACTATATAAACTAAGCTCTACTTGGTTACTTACACGCTTTCGCTTTCGTTTCCCTGAAAACTGTGCATGAGTGTATAGGAAGTCTGTTATTGTGATGTTTCAGCAAGAACTTTTACCAAATGACTTGAATTATGACCTGTCAAAACTGACAAACACAGATATTTAGAGGAGCAGAAAGCAACGATGTCCCATTTATCAAATAATCGTAGTACAGCAACTGTCGTCCGAGAGACGGGAACGGTGCGGAAAAAACAGGCCCATTGATGTATTGAACTTCTTTATAGAAAGATGGTTTTCTTGTGTTCCGGTCAAGTGTACTGTATACACATTTTCTTTTTGCTAAATTTTGAAGTCGTATTTTATTTTACACGAGCTATGAGAAGACGTTTGCGTATAAGCATATTATATGTAAGTGAAGAATGTCTAGTTTATATCTATAAGTATAGAATTTTGCTTTTGTATTTATATGTATATATAAGTCAAATATGTATAACCCCTTTTCTGACTGCTTCTCTGAAAACTACTCATTAGATTTCAATCAGACCTAACTGTAGTACTGACGCTAGTGTCGCACGTTTCCGGCATTTTACGGATGAATGATTTTTTGGGAGTTGTTATTTTTGATAAAGTTTTTTTCCGCACATCTCTCTATACTACATATAGGATTTTCACGAAACTAAATATGAACGATGAGTACCAAGCTAAATAATATTAGGAGGTTTCAATTCCTAGGTTATTTTCATTGTTATCAACATTTCCGATTGAAAGAGTGTAGTTGTGGATCCATAATATCATTTTTAGATAAAGTCCGGACTACGTCTGCTATAACACAGGTCAAATTTATTTGAAACTCCATAGGATTTGTCCGTACAAAGTCAGTCTATATATAGAGTTATAGGCCTTTGAAAACCACATTAAAACCTGAAAATCTTGTCCTGAGAACCTCTTTTTAAGTAATGAGCAGGTTCAACAGAACCTGGTTGAATGGTTCAGGATCAAACCTAGTTTCGCAGTTTTTAGTTTGCCTACTAGTTTGCCTACTAGTCTGCCTATCCGAACCACACTTTGTACAGCTCTATAAAGTTTCAGCACCACGTCAAGTCTTAAGTTTTTGCTTTGGCCAGAAATTATACATCCCATTGCCCAGTCGAATGTAGAGATACATCAATACTTAGGTTAGGTGTGTCTAGCATAGCTGGAATAAGGAACGTTTTTTTTTTCATGGAAAACTGAAGTGAACTAAATTTGGATCCACATCGTTTCATTTCCAAAACCCACTTTAAATTTCGAGAATACCAATAGTTACAAACTAATCAACTTACAATGTCCTCTTGCCCTCTCAGCTTGACTTCAGTGTCTATGATGTAACCCACTCCAAAATCCCTTCACTGTGTCTTGTTACACCCTGATACAACCCCTTATAGGTGAGACCATTACCTAAGGCCATGACTGTAACGTTGCTGTAATAGACTATATAACAATACGCCTCCTTTCGTTTCAAATTCCTAAATAAATTGGCTAATTCGGGTCCAACATGAAAAGATAAAAGTGAAATTTTGCTATTCTTGCACCTGCGACAATTGTAATGATGACTTTGAAAGCGACTCATTACTGGGGGTGATTTTATACAGGCTACCCATGAACAGTAGACAATAGCTAGAATGCTGACTGTAACTTGACCCCAGGATATTTCAAAGTGACCATTGTCGTTGACCACTCGGGTGAGGACGAAGTGCTTCAGCTGAAATGCATGTGGACAAGGTGTTTCTGTGTCAGTGCGATGTTCTATAGGAAAAAAATGACCAGGCTACAGAGAACGTGTTCATATACGCCAAGTACTTAGTTACTTTGAGATAATCACGTCTCACCGAGACATATTACACTGTACAGATACGTATATTCAAATTGTATGTACTACTTAACTGCATGATTATACTTTGGTTGTGTTCAAAACAGAATATGCGACTTTCTGCTCCGTTGAAGTAACTGAGTTGAATACTCTCGTATTTATTTTAGTAACATATGAGCGACAATACCATGTATTAGTTAACAAATTATCAAGGCCTTCGAGTGGTTTGTCGTTCACGGTTCAGAGTATACAGATGCGCAGGAATATCAGCCCGAGTTGTTTAATATCCAATCATCTAAACGACGAACCGTGGTAAGTTAGACGACGAACCACAAGAAGGCCTCCGTGGCAGAGTGGTTAAGGTCGCTCACTTCAAATGACTTGCCCCTCACCGATGTGGGTTCGAGCCTCACTTGAGGCGTTGAATTCTTCATATGAGGAAGCCATCCAGCTGACTAGTGGAAAGTCAGTGGTTCTTTCTAGGTGCCCGCTCATGATGAAATAATGCACGGAGGGCTACCTTGGGTCTTCCTCCCACCATCAAAGCTGTAAAGTCGCCATATGACCTGTTATTGTATCGGCGCGAAATTAAATCCAAAAAGAAAAACAAGAAGGCCTTGATTGTTTTTATTCTTATATGTTCATTGAAATTATGGTAAACATTATGCAGGGCTTCATTTATCCGAGTTGTAATGACCGAGCGTCTTGTCAAAATTGACGTCATAATGTTCTCTTACCGGTCCGTGCGTCAACCGTTGTTTATCGCAGAATATACAGAATTTGAACTTCTTCTTAGTTTATCTGACAGTCAAATCGAGCCATGTAAGAATTTATTTATTTATTTTTTATTTTAAGAATGTGGGAAGTTTCTAATGTAGAGTTGCTACACAACACTATTCATGTATATGAATGTTTTATAGTGTTTTCGCATACAATTTTAATATTTTTTTGCAAGATATTTTAAGGATTAATGTGCTAAACAAGCTCATAAATATTTAATCACTTTGCTGGAGTTTTTCTACTCTCTAATCCACACAAGGACAGTCCTTTTAAAGTTGAACTTTTATGTCTTTATTTGGTGCTTAATAGTATTTCACAAACTGCATCGTCTACTTTCTTAGTGCCCTTTCGAAGGAAATGGTTGATAAATTAAAGAGTTGCTAAAATGTGCTTAAATTTTAAATTTTTCATCGGTAAGATCTGAAGAAAATAATTGTTATGTAAAGCGTTCCGGAACATTACCCAAAGTTGATAGTTTGTGTATCGCTGCTTTATATCTTTATGCTGATGAATAAATAAACTCGATAAATCAGTCTATTACAAAACAAATTCATCATTACACATTTATAAAACTTTACTTAATTCTTGCTATTATAATTGATTTAAACTGTTTAAAGATCATTTTATTTATTGGCAGATCGGCGTATCTGTATAAACTTTTGAATTATGTTTCCTTAATTACTATGAAACATAATTTAGTTATCCCTGGGTGTCTACTAGTGGCGGAAACGTGTAATAAAATGTACAACTGAATATACTTGTAAAAGAAATTAACATCAAAAAGAATATGTTACGAAAATATGCCGATCCGTCTCTTTTATCATAATTCCCTGAATGTATACTTGCCTGAAATACAGAAATTTTATTGCCAGCTCATTCTGAAATGGCTTGCCACTTTGTCATAGATATATCTTTGCCTTCTACACATCTACCCTCCCCTTACCCGAATTCTTTCAGGCATCCGGCAGGAATGTACTTGTAATGTGTAACTATTCTTCAATAGTCTGGCGGTTCACCAACCGATTCCATCGGAACGGATTCCAGTGAAGTTATAACCTCCTAGTCACCAACCGTCTCAATCCGACTTCATCAGGGCGGATCCCAGTGGTGTTATAATCCCCATGTCTAATAGTTGTTAAGAATTACTATTCAAACTATATCGTCATGTAGATCATGTAAACAGACACTCTCAAATCTTCGTTAGTGTATTTGTTACATAATTAAAAGAAACTTAACATTTTAAAATAATTTCAGTGGCAGATACATTCTATTCTATACTCAGTTCTTTCTTGGTGGCTGTCCGTCATTTCCGCTAAATAACGTTAGAATGTTTTAACCTATGATTCTCAAATTCGATATACACATACACTCTATTGATTTCGAAGTAAGTGAAGTCAAGGTCACAGTTGATACAAAATGCTTTTCCGCACAATATCTTCAGAATATATTGACCTACGATCCTAAAACTTGCCCATAGAAAATGAATGACCCTTACTGATTATGACATCAGTGGGTGGAAGGTCAAAGTCACAAAGTGACTGTTAGTTAAAATTGTTTCCGCTAAATATCTTTAGAATCCTGTGACCTCCGATTCTCTTTCTTGTTATATGTATGGCTCATGGACAATGAATGATCTTTTTTTATTTTGAAGTTAGTGGATCAAAGGTCAAGCAATGGATGTTAGTAAAGAAAAACGTATCCGCTCAGTAAAAAGACATTTGCTTAAAATCCCTAAACTTGTCGTGTTTATTCTTCGTATACTGTAATTGACCTATACTGATTTATCGTAGGAGAACAATTCAAGGACTCACAGACTGTTAGTAGAAAAGCCGTTTCCTGACAACGACTTGACCTGCGACTCTCAAACTTGGCAGGCAGGGCCCTCCGTGGCCGAGTGCTAAAGGGCGCTGACTTCAAATCACTTGCCTCTCACCGATGTGGGGTTTGAGCCTCACTTGGGACGTAGAATTCTTCATGTGAGGAAGCCATCCAGCTGACTAGTGGAAAGTCGGTGGTTCTACCCAGGTGCACGGTCGTGATGATATAATGCCCGGAGGAGCACCTGGGGTCTTCCTCCACCACGAAAAGCTGCAAAGTTGCCATTATAACCTATAACTGTGTTGGTGAGTCGTTAAAGCAAACAAAAACAAACTTGGCAGACAAATAGTTCTGAATGATTTTGGGATAACTGAGATAAAGATTAGGTCAAAGTGACCGTTAATACCAAAAGAGCATTCACAATTGTCACCTCTTGATTTTGAGGTTTCTTAGTCAAAAGTCATAGCCACTGTCATGCGAAGTGATCGGATGGCCGTAATAATATGTGATGGTGTTAGTCATCTGTCCGTCTGTTTGCAATTTGTTCCATAAACTTGTTAGGCACATTCATTGTTGTCCGTACAGGGGAGCATTTGCAAACATGTAGCAAACGTTCAAAAGCAAGTTTATGTGTCAAGATTATGTGTATTAATTAACAGTACTATAAATAGGATTTAAATTGAAGACACTTAATACATGTATAGTTAAACACTGTGTAAATACATACTCCCACTAAAAAGTGATAGTTTATTTTTAAGAAACAGCTGTTACTGCATGACATTTAAGTTTAATCACGATGTAGTTCTACAAACACAACTGGTATATAGTTTTCATAAAATTAAACACATTTGATGATGGTATTTTACATTTTGAAGTAGTTTTCTAAAGATAAAATGTTTTAGTGAAAGATGGGGATTTGCTATCTTTAAGTTCAGTTTTGGTTTTGTGTGACTAACGTTGACTAGCTTCTGAGATACAACAGGCTCTAAGGTTATAAAACAGTGTCCATTACAACTGACCAATTTCAAGATTATTTTCTGTTCTGATCGCCGTTTAGCAATATTTCAGTAATACAAGGAAATCAGTTAACCTTACCAGCTTTACATGGATTATGTACCAGTACTGACTTGTCACCGAATGTACAAGACAATTTAGAAATGCCTTTTGCCTTGATATGAATCTCATAGTCAAAGTGATTTCGATGCATTCCTTTAAGTTTTTGAGGGTGCTTTTTCCGCACAAAAATGTTAAAATACAATAAACTGATTCTCAGATTAACCAGAATGCCAACTGTCTTTAATGACGAGATAAAAAATGACACAGCTCATTTTTGTTAGTCATATCATTTAAGGAGATGTTCCTTTATTAAACTGAAAACAGCTGATGTGACAGATAGTGCAAAATATAATTTCGCGACCCTAACCTCTTTGACCCAGTACTTGTCCGGGATAGGTCCGTATCTTTGCAATAAATCGTGTAATACTGGGCTATAATAACTACTTACCTACGTCTGAACAAGATCTATCATTCGCCCTCTGTCATTGTCGACCACAAACTACCACTTTTGTTGAATTCCCCGATAGCCTATAATCATTAACCCGAACAAGGACGAATATAGGTCTCGGGTCATCTCAAATTTTTGTAAGATTTATGGATTCTTATTTTGCGTTTAGTTGGCCATTATTTCCCTATAAATATATGTTTCTGTTATATTTTGTGTCCTGTAATGTATGGGCATATTTGATAATTATAAAGAGACAATTTTATGACGAATACTCATGACACCGTTCATAAATAGATAACTTGTTTGCTTTATATATGATCTTTTTCATTTTTTGAACGTATATATCGGTATCGTGTTTTGTCTTTAATTGTACTGTTCTGACGTCATATGCTACTCGTGACGGTATCTCAACTTGCCAGACAATGCAAACTTTGGATAAATATACTAATTTCTAACGAAAAACTACGGTTACACACAAGTGGCGATATTGAAAATATTGTTCTGTGGAATGCGTAAGTACAAGTCTTTGCATGTGCAAGTGTCTAGTCTTTGCGTGCGCAAGTATTAGTCTAATAATTCTTTGCGTGCGCAAGTATAAGTCTCTGCGAGTGCAAGTATAAGTCTCTGCGTGCGCAAGTATAAGACTCTGCGTATGCAAATATTAGTCTTTGTGTATGCAAGTATAAGTCTTTGCGTGTGCAAATATAAGTCCCCGCGTGCGCAAGTATAAGTCTCTGCGTATGCAAATATTAGTCTTTGTGTATGCAAGTATAAGTCTTTGCGTATGAAAATATAAATATTTGCTTGTGCAAGTAAAAGTTTTTGCGTGCACAGGTTTTAGTCTAATAATTCTTTGTGTGTGCAAGTATAATTCTTTGCGTGTGCAAGTATTAGTCTTTGTGAATGCAAGTATTAGTCTTGCGTGCGCAAATATAACTTTTTGCGTGTGCACGCGGTAGCTTTCCCATGCGTACATGAAAGCTTTCGTATACGCACATAAAGTGTAACCCTCATCCTAACCCTAACAATAAAGCTACTGCGAACGCAGGTGAAAGCCACTGTGAACGTAAGTGAAAACTTATGAGAACGCAAGTTAAATCTACTGCGAACGAAATTTTAAGCTACTGCGAGCGCAAGTGAAAGCTACTGTGAACGCAAGTGAAAACTTATGAGAACGCAAGTTAAATCTACTGCGAACGAAATTGTAAGCTACTGCGAACGCAGGTGAAAGCCACTGTGAACGCAAGTGAAAACTTATGAGAACGCAAGTTAAATCTACTGCGAACGAAATTGTAAGCTACTGCGAACGCAGGTGAAAGCCACTGTGAACGCAAGTGAAAACTTATGAGATGCTGCAGCACATGCGAAAGCTATTGATTAAATACCTACCCAGAATACGTCTTATATGTCACAGTACAATGTACTACCGTCAAAAATAATACAGTTCTCATTTTCATGTAATCACCTACATTTGCGTCATTTCTCTTAAAAAATCTCAACACATGTCTATTGATAGGGTATACAGTAGTAAATAAATTTGCTATATGTACTATATAAAATTCGCAATCTTCTGAAAGCTGTAACATAGCCAGGCCCATTTTAAAAAAGGATTACTAGTCTTATGTTCTTAAATAACCTATAAACCACAAAAAAAAAACACCAATAAAAGTAGGGGTCATATACTATAGTATCTTCTAAAAGAGATCAACAGATCAGCACTATGGAGTATCTTCCAAACTGCCAGCAAAAATATGGGTATGAACACGTGTAATTAGGTTTGTTTACATTTCTTTACATGCAAAATATCTCCTTGAAATGCTATATAGGTCCACAATGAAATAGAAACAGGACCTGGCTTACATAAAACTTGAAAATGCCACTTTAACTGGGAAAAAATGGAGGATTCTTTATTTCTGCCATTATCCGACTAGCCCGGATATGCTTGAATACATACCTAATACAGACCGTCTCGTTTACTGTAAGGAGTACACTGCTGGCTGTATGGTCGCTTCAGGTGCAGCAGCTTGTCAATACACACTTCCCACGAGGGAAGTCGGAACTAGTTGCCGGCAGATCTACTGATGTACATGTAATCATTTTATTATTTGTGCAGGTTACGTGGCAAATGCGTTCTAATTATTTGTCTTAAATTTCGTTAGAAATGTGAAAAATTCGTTTTGTTAAGACATGGTATGTCACAGCGTGATTTTAAAGCAAATTATACTTCCTCTTTAACGGTCATTGCTTGAACTCTGTGCAATATTTCGGAAACTGTTGCCTTCATTATGACGTTTTTTATTGCTAGGGTCATATTTCCCACACATTTCGTGACTGCCGGACAGATTTTCCCTACGAGACAGATAATTGTGTTGTGCTGATTTTATTGTTTCAACAGCAGGGTGTCTTTGACAAATACCTCTGGCAGCGGGCCGCCATTACTGTTAATTACAAAATAAATACAACAAAAAAGCCCTTTAACGCCATTATGAAAAAATGAGAAACTTTTTGCGAAAGGAGAATAGATTTTCGAGAGAACTTTGGTTCAAAAAGCGTGAAAGCGTGAATAAGGGAGCGGTGAAAAAAAACAATCGACAAATCGCCTGAAGCCTGAGTCACCAATTATTTGTAGCAACTTTACTTTCAGTGGAATAGAATGTCTGTAAATTAAATATTAGTGCTGAATTATCGAATCATCGCCTCGCGTGGAGAGGATCATTAAGGCAATTCGGTTAAAGACGACAGGGCTTGGGTAATGAGAATTTTATTTCTCTGTCCTTTTCAAATCTAGAACCACGTATTTTCCTAGTGAATATAAGATATTTCATGGAGAAATCTTCAAGGGAACTGTAGTTTTATGTATTTTTTACAAAATGAGAATGATCAACTTGAAGTAAATAATTCTATAACAACAAAAAAATGAATGTAAAAATTGTAGGCTATATTGATTAAGGACGTTGACCTATATAATATTAAAGATGTATATCACAATCGAATAGTGTTTATAAAAGGAAAACACTGCCTCCGTCAGCCGAAAACCTTTGATTTAAACCCCAGTTCAAATTAAACTACCAACAATATTTCGGATGTGACTTTTAATTTTAGGTCCAATGTATATAAAGCGTGTTAAAACTTATGGCATGAGATTTTCAGTATCTTCTACTGTCCCCATAAATCTAAAATTGCTACTTTTTTTTCTGGAGGATTCGTTCATATGAGCAACCGTTACCGATAGTTAGAACAAACCAAAGTTCATTATAGCTAACTGTGCGTTGTTAACACGGCGACAATTTACTTAATAAGTAGAAATGGTTGGTTTTATTTCATTTGACATCCGATTGAAACCTTTAATCATCTAGATCTAGTTTTAAGTATACGATTTCTAATCTTGGTTATTGATCTTTATAACCCGGTAGGTTATTTTTTACTGCAGCAAAACTCCCTTTAATCTGTTAAGGTTAAAATCAATTTGAAAGTCCCTTGCACAAGATAATATTGAAAGAAATGGTTCGGAAAATTATGATTGTTACGATTTTAACATTTGATAAGTACACCATTGTTCATGAAAAATTAATATATGCAGATGAGTATATTCAGGGTTTTAATGCTCAATATGTTAAACTGTTCTACTCCATTTTAATATCAGCGTAAACGCTGGCGGATGAAAACACCTGTTCAATTTAAGTTGAAACGAAACGAAATGTTTTGTTTTTATTTTGGTATTGCTTTGTTGTGGTATAAAAGTGAAATTATTATTCCATAAGCGCTAATTTCGTTATCTCTTATTTCAGTTTTATTGTCTTTTAATCTTAATTGAACTATATTTTTGTAATGTGTTTTCAACTTGCGGTAAAAAAGCAGATAAACTAAAAATACGTGGTTTATTGGAAAAAGCACATGACATGTTAAGTTTTTACTGTGCATTGTCTATTCTAATATTAATGAAAATGTTGTTGTTTTTTTTTGTTACAATAGCAAAACTATTTTTTTATTCCCCAGTTTTTGTGTGAAAGTTCCCACAATCCCTTGACGGTCAAGGTGTGACATTTTTTCCAATCAAGTGTGGAATTTCCACCCGATATTTTTGTTCCCAAAATCAATAATCCTCTTCAAACCCGCCGACTTCCATTAAAGCAAGGTAAAGAAGGTTATTTAACATTTCTATGAAGTTGGAATTACTTCTTTTGTTGTGTCGCTTTTCGATCGGATTAAGGTAGCTTTCCGTACTCTTTAAGGGATTAAAACCAATTTACGTCCCTGTGCAATGAAAATATACCAACCACTAACGAAAATGAGAAAATGATCACCTCACAGAAACTGAATATCTATTTAATGTAAATTTGAAATGCATTTAAATGATGATTTATCCTTAAACTTTAATTTATGCTTCTACATCAATGTTATTTCAGTAATAAATTACATGTATAAATTACTAATCGTCTGCCCCATAAAAGATCGCACATATTGTATCAGTATTCCACCTCAACGTATATCAGGTTTAAATAACAATTTGTTTTTGTCTTTATGACATGTTAAGTTTTTACTGAGCAAGTTGGGATACAATAAGAACTATTACGTAAGTGTGTCCTGGGCGGTAGTATAAGGTGTCTCTGGTTTTGATTGATTGGCCAACTATATCCCTCTATCATTATTTACAGTAATATTACATGTCATACAGAAAAGTATTTTATTCTTTAAGGTTTGCGTCTATTTTGAACAGTTCTGCTTAAATATAAACTAGTCAGAATAGACACACAAGTTGCTGTTGTTTTTTCTTCAAACACGACAGATAAATGTGTTACATATTATGGCAAACATACATTAATTGCTTTTCAATTGCTAGTTAATAAACATGTGCAAGTTAGATTAATCTATCAAAGTACATTTACTTGGCAAAATATGGACGGTGCATTTGGACCAAATGTTATATTATACTAATTCATGTCCGAATAAATCCAGTCTTCAGCCACCCTTTTCAGTTCAGTAATATGAAAACCACAAATTTATAGCCAGTTATTCTGACATTCCTTCTTGCATAAAAAGACGCTATAAGAAAAAAAAATGATTTGAGACACTACACCCTGTAAGAATGTTCCTATGAACATTGCTGGTCTCTTGACGTTTACTCAAACCTAGAAATACACAATGGCAGTGGTCTAGACCTTTTCTCAAGACAAGCAGAAAATCAAACTAAACCAACAAATATGTAACTGCTACATCGATGTAGGATTCTTTTTACTACAGTCATCAACAGCATGAAGCTACAAATAACACTGGTCAATCATTTCTATTTTCTTTTCTATTTTACGGTTCCCACTGGTCAATGGTTGCAGACATACCAGTTTCAGAATTTTTATTGACTTGTTCTCTGTAGTTTCGTGTATTTTGCACTATTTATATCATTTTTATAACAAATAATTGTCGATTAGGTTTATACAACAAGGGTTCTAAGTCTATGGAGTTATGCAACAAAGGTTCTAAGTCCATGGAGTTAGGAGCATTGTTGCATTTAAACCATGATTTGCGTATAATGTTTGCATATATGTATCAATGAAATATATTAATTTCACATACCTGATGACTTTCAAAATTTTTGATATGGTCTATTTACATTAGGCTTGTGTTCTTTTTATTATCCGAAACAACCATTAAAGCCCTGACCCTTTTGATGTCAACTCATTGTGGAGTTAGACCCAATGTTGCATACGTGAAATACTAGTACCATTTTTTCACTCTTAAACAGAAGAATACGCTGCTGGGGAGTTAATCAGGTGCGGAATGTTCTTTTTTATGCCACAAATGCCCCAGCTCCATTTTGACCAAAAATGGAGATAGGTACCTTTTTGCACGGACCCCTTCAATTCATTGATTTCCTTACTTTATTCCCAAAATTAGGAACTAGAGG
Organism: Mercenaria mercenaria; assembly: GCF_021730395.1. Classification (NCBI taxonomy): domain Eukaryota; kingdom Metazoa; phylum Mollusca; class Bivalvia; order Venerida; family Veneridae; genus Mercenaria; species Mercenaria mercenaria. The sequence goes on along the minus strand of NC_069367.1, from coordinate 19,750,543 downwards.
TGTTACAGCAGGAGTTGAATGGTAAAAATTGGTATATCATAAACATTAAGCAACAAAGTAAACTATAAGTAAGAAATTACTTTACACTGCCAGTATGTTTGACCAGTCTGTTATAACAGTCTAAACAACCACACAGCCATTTAAAAAATTCCTTAAGAAATCGAAGGAATTTCAGTCCATCTTGATGTGAATAATCTATACGTCAAAATGATCTTGATGGTCGCCATATTTATGGTAATTGATATATTAATTAATAACCGTACTTTGCTAGCAGGCTGATCTAATAAATTTGTTCTAGCGTCGAGGACAATGTAAAATGTCATGTGCAGTTCTGTTCATCCATCACGGAAGAGTGTTATTAGACACGAAATCTCGCAAAATATCGCTAGAGGCGAGGTTTTCCTATTGCTAATATGATCGTCATATTTTCAGTACCAGTTTTGGTGATTATTGTCGTTCTCTGTCTTAAATGGCAAAATATTGTAACTTCAAATAATATTCAATAAAATGTGCATGGCACTAAGTTCATATTATTCAACACTTTGAAACTGTTCACAGAAAAAAGTCTTACATCCGTATATATAGTTCAGAAATTGCAAAATAATTGCAGGGAATAACTTCACATTAAAGATTAACTGCATAAATTTGCATTTTCCAGGTTCTATGCTCCTAATATTTGCATTTTATCGCTTTCGTTCCTAGTCAGTGATTGCAACGATAACAACATGCCTTCTAAATGACGTTGAAAAAGCGGGAAGATCAAAGATAATATCAGTGGCCTATTGTTTCTACATCAAAACCACATTTAGAACAGGAAGACTTAAATTTCTCCCCTCAGATTGGGTGCGGATTATAACACTAAACCCAAGAAGACGTGTTGATTGCATGCGAGATGGCACCGTGCAAATCACTGTTCCGTTAAATTCACTACCGGTGATAAAATCAAAATGTTCCTTCTATAACTGATCACGCAATAAAAGTATTTTCTTAAATGCGATATCACTCATTCTAACATGACTGAATTTGACTTGCAAGTTCAACAAAGAAGAAAGTCACGCTGTGTATATTCTACGATAAACAAGGATTGACGCGCGGACCGGTAAGAGAACATTGTGACTAAATTATGACGTCAAATTTGCTGCATGACGTCTAGTTTGTTACTGCTTGGATAAATGAAGCCCAGCAGTTTATCAAAATATTTCAATGACCATGCAAGAATGAAATCAATCAAGGTCTTCTTGTGTTTTGTCGTCTAATTTACCACGGTCCATCGTTCAGATGCTTACTCGGGCTAACGCATTCGTGGTTCAGTTCCTGCGCATCTGAACTTTCAACCGTGATAAATCAGGCGACAAATCACTCGAAGGTCATGATTATTTATTAAATATACATGAATGAATCTTTCTCCCGTTCCACATATTTTGTCCATACGAATAGAAAGCTGCACATATGCTTTTGATAGTAAAGTACTGTTGTTGTTTTTTCTGTTCTAACACAATTTAAGTCCACGTTAGTCATGATTATGGTTCAATGTGTTCGAATTATGTTAGAGCAGATAGTGCATCGTGTTTGTGAAGCAGCTGAGGTACGGCCAGTGTTGTCAGTTTTCTGCCTGATTTAACGTTAGGTTCAGGCCAAGGATGAGATTCAGGCGGCCAATCTTGCCAGGATGTGACTACCAAAAATGGTTGCAATGTTGCCTTCTTGGGGGTGACTATCAAGAAAGGCGTAAAATGCTGACTTAGGCTCCAATGGTCTGACTACAAAAAAGGTAGAATGCTCACTGCCTCATTGAGGTAACTACCGAGGTATGACATTCTCCACGGGGATAACTTCCAAGAAATGGGTTGGAATGCTGACTGCCTCTATAGAGGTAATTACCAAGGACTCGTTTTTAATTCTGACTGCCTGCACGGGAGTAACACTATTTCATGAAAATTATTATACATGTATGTGTATATTGTATGTGGAGCCTGGAAACGTAATTATCAACGTCTTTAGAATGGAATTTGACCTGGAATTTAAATGTAAAAAGTAAATAGTTGTGTCGAAACCAACAATGAAATTCAGAACGCATTTTTCATATTGCTAAAATTTTCAAGAGCTGTTGGTGGTTAGGTGATCTGCTTTCATGAAACCAGATTTCCATTAAAATCTATATCCTCGTATGTGACATTTGTCATTCCCGGGACAGTTTTACCGTAAAAATATATTCTAACATTGATGTAATCCTAGTTTATGTTTGTATGATCAGTTTTAAGACATATTTGATGGGATGTCCAGGCTGCAGCTTGCTTTAAGTAGTTTCCTATTGATCCTAACAGATAGATACAATCAGAAACAGGTTGCACAAATGGTTCTCGAATATTTAAATACTCTATAGGGATTTATTGTTATAAATATGTAGGCATACGAAACATTATTGTACAAATACTAGCAAGTGTAGTTCCTATAAATTTCATTCTAGTTTATTTCGCAGGTTATTGCATCATGCAGCAATAGAACTAAGCCTGGTTGGCTTAAACTAAAACTGATTGATATAAACTAAAAGTAATTGACTTAAGCTAACACTGATTGAAGAAAAGAACTGTCTGACATAAACTGAAACTATCTGACTTAAACTAAAACTTACATACTCATACTAAGACTGATACTGATAGACTTCAGGTAAACTGATTGATTTGAACTATATCATGGAAATGCGATGTTCGTCTGTCCGTAAACATTTTCGTTTCCGGAGTCTAAAGTCCGAGAGTATCCTAGCTACAGCTTTCAAACTTTACAGAATGAAAAAGCAACACTCAAGAAGGATCCTGTTGTTTTCGGAATCAATAGACCAAAGGTGAAGGTCACTGTGACCTGGAGACTGAAAATGGTTTCCGGACTCTAAGTCATAAAATATAACACCTACAGCTTTTGGCTAAGTACGACAACAGGAAGATCTCTTTGCATTCTGGGTAAGTGACTCAAAGGTTAAGTTCACAGAGACCGGACTAAATTTCTGGTATTATTTTCGTTTCCGGCTCCAAGTCACAAAGTATTTTAGGTACATCATTCAAATTTCACTTGATGATTTGAGGAGGGTACCTTTAGTTTTTGGGTATAGGTTAAAGGTGAAGGTAACAGTAACGGAGCGACTAAAATGGTATCAAGCCCTTATATCGTTAAGAATAATAATCACGGTTTTCATACTTTATACATTAACTAAATACAACTTTAGAAAGATTCCTATTGATTTTGGGTTCAGTGGCTCACAGGTCAAGGTCACAAGGATCCTGTTTCTTTTTTTTAAATTTCTGCTAAGTTTCTAGTCATTATAATATTATCTTACTATTCCCCATCCACAACATACCTTCCTTCCCCATTCTTCCCCCAACACACACAGCTCCAGATTAATTGTTGTTTTCGACGCCATTTTTACTGCCCTGTCGTATTCTGAATGCAGACGAGCGTATTATGCCCCGTTAGGCGGAGCTCTTGTTATCATTCTAAACTACCACAATCCATGTGAATATAATTATTTTGCATACATGAACAGTCATAACAGGAAGTAGATTCACTATTAAAAATCGCAGAGTTAAGAGTGGAGGAGTAAAAGAAAACAATGATTTTAGGAGAATGTTTTATCATTGTATAATGGACATTGAGAATAACATTTCTTTTTATTAGCTCCCCTGAGAGCTTCTAATTTAAGTGGATAGTTCGTCGTCTTAAGTCAACATTTTTAGAATCGTTAGATATCCGTCCGTCCTTCATCCACAATTTCTTTAAAGAACGTCTCCCCCTAAACCATCAAAACTTCACAGGAATATTTCTTAGGTGGTCCCCTTTCAGATTCCTTCACAACTAGGACATCCATACAGAATTCTAGTCGCATATATAGCAAACGCAGCCACACAGGGCGCGAAATTCATCCTCTTCTAGTACAGACACAGAGCGATCTGACCAGAGGGACAGGGTGAGATAAAGCCCCCAGAACAGATAGAGAGAAATCCTTTTTAGATACAGGCCTGTCCGGCTAACTTAGCCTACCTCTTTTGCGAATAGACAGTCTGGTTCTTTAACGTGCTCGGTGAATAGCACCGATACACGCGAAGCCGTCTTTTTTTGGGAAGAACCAGCACATGTCTCTTAGTTAGGTGGGAGACACTCGAGAGCATCTCAGAAATTTCAAGTGCCTGGACTGGAATTCGAACCCCGGACCTCTGGATTGGCAGTCAAGCGTGTTACCACTAGACACCGCCCCACACATATTAAGGATATACTAAAATAGTACATTCAGGATCTGGTATAGTACATTCAGGATCCTGGTATATTACATTCAGGACCTGGTATGGATCTGGTAAAGTACATTATGTACCTGGTATAATACATTCAGGACCTGGTATAGTACATTCAGGATCTGGTATAGTACATTCAGGATCTGGTATAGTACATGTACATTCAGGGCCTGGTATAGCACATTCAGGATCTGGTATAGTACATTATGTACCTGGTATAGTACATTCAGGAACCTGGTATAGTACATTCAGGATCTGGTATAGTACATTCAGGATCTGGGGTAGTACATTCAGGATCCTGGTATAGTACATTCAGGATCTGGGGTAGTACAATTAGGAGCCTGATATAGTACATTCAAGATCTGGTATAGTACATTCAGGATCTGGTAAAGTACATTTAGGAACCTGGTATAGTACATTCAGGAGCTGGTATAGTACATTCAGGAACCTGGTATAGTACATTCAGGAGCTGGTATAGTACACTCTGGACTTGATAAGGATCTGGTGCAGTACATTCAGGATCTTGTATAGTACATTCAGGATCCTGGATTGGTATAGTACATTCAGGACCAGGTATGGATCTGGTATAGTACATTCAGGATCTAGTATTTATATGGAAACTTTATTACACATTATAATTAGGTGACAAACGAAACTATTTGAATTTGAAAGGATATTAAATCTTCTCATGCGTGTAAGACAAACGATGCGATATGCACTGAAAATTAATGATATATCCAAACACTAATGATATATCCACCGAATGCGGCTGATGTCACGCCTAACTATCGTATTCCGAAATTTATTTTATGCTTCAGAGAACTTTCATAAACACAATAATGTTCAAGTTTTGACCCGGGTGCGAAAATTTTGGGTAGAAAACTTGTCGGCTAGGATGTTCATAAATGTGTCTGTTTACAGTCAGTGACAACAGCCTTTTACAATTTCACCATTTTATTGTATTAATCGAACTGCGCGTCCTCCGGTGCGGAAGTTGCTGCACGTGACGATTTGACAATGATGTAGCGGTATAATTTCAAGAAAATGTAGTAAAATATGTAAGCCACATTTTAGAGGAAGCTGTATGGTCTTTCAAATTCAGACACGCCTCGCTTCCTCACGAAACCCCATTCACCTCTACCCCCGTTTGTCTAGTTCACTAGAGAGCACTTGGTTCGGACACAAGCAACTGCTGTTCAAGGCCTCTTGCATTAAAATTTATATTTTCTGTGCCTACATTTGCTGTTGGGAATACGCTTTAAAATACATAAAATAGTTGTGACGTTTGCAATGGGTAGTAGAATTCGTAGGTCTAAGAAATGGTATAAACTTTATTTTATGTGAAAGATAATTGAAATTTTATTCTAATAGGAAATAAACAGATGTTAGAAAACTGACGGTTCAAACTAATTTTGTAGATCTCTTTCACGGTTTATAACCGTGATTTTTTGTTTTATCTTTCACAAGTACGAGAAAAACTTACATACATGGTTTTTTTACGAGTTAAAATTTAAAATAACTAAGACTGGGTTACACGCCGATATTTCCGTATATGAATGCACGCAAATTCTAAAAACACTTGAGCAACTATTTTGTAGTTAGTCACTACCTACCTTGCGTTAGACACAACACTACAAATTATTATTATTGGTAATCAGATAAAAATATATGTGTTCTATTTGTCTGGTTTTAGTCAGACAAATGAGAAATTGTTAGGAAACCACATCGTCTAAAACAAGATATAATCATGCTTGTATTGAGTCTCACATTGACTATTTTGCGGTCCTAAGTTGCAGCCAAGCTGGACCTTGAGATAATTCAGTGCAAGGATGCTTCTCTGCAAGTTTGTGAAGATTGATCAAGCGGTTGGTGAGAAGAAAATACTAGTATTTGAAGAAACGACGACGGACGCTGGACGCTGGAGCATTAATCAATGTTAATGGATTATAAAAATACAATGTACTAAATATGATAACTTGTAAATGGGATCTTCAAGTTGACGGTAATAAACTACAATATTTACATTCGCCCTATTCTTTTCCATTGAAAATAATGACGTTCATTTCGTATGAACAGCAAAAGGACAGGCGCGAAAGTTACGTCATCGCTGCTTAGTGATAACCGGCCGCTGTTTTGACGACGTCCGTCAGGGAGAACGTTCCTTAGATGGCGTCGCAGTTGTTCCATTTGGTGCACAGAATGGCCGGGAAGCTGATTTTTATGTTAAATGCCACAAAACATGTGTAATTTATAATATTATCTTGTTTACAAATGGAAAGGAAATATAATGTAAATATAAGAAATGAAACTATTTAGCCGATCCTATTCTGTCGTTCATTTCGCATGAACACCGAAAAAAATCATTTAAGGAGGTAGGTTACCTTCATATTTGTATGTGCGCATGTCCAACCGGAAGCTAACGTGACGATTTACGACGACGTTTACGACAAATTAAATGTGTTTGTATATTCATTCTTCTGAAAACAAATCATGAACCTGTCTCCGATCTGATACTTTATGGTTTAATAATGCAGAAATAATGAATCAATTGCCGCAGAAACGCTTCAAAACAATGTTGCATTAAAATGACGTCATTGACGTCATGACGTTACGTGTCAGTTACCGCGCAAAATTAATAGATTTTATCTTGAAAGTACGTAATTCTGTGCATTTTCTTTATTTTAACTATCTTCAAATAATAAAAATTTGCTGAAATATTTGTTATGAATCTTTTGCTCTGAATAATCATCAACATTTTGCTTCTTTTATGTAGTTATATTGAAACGTTATGCGGATTGTAAGAAAATGGATGATGGTAACCAATGTTATTTGGAATATAGTTGGATGAAAGGTTACTTGTAACGGCCATTTTCAAATAAAAAATCTAGCAGTTTGATTTGTAATACTTATTTTTCAGGTTCCGTTGATAATTTGTTACTTATATACTGAAACTAAGATCTAAAATTGTTCAAATTTCTGTAGAAAAATGTGGTTCCTTGAATTTAATTGATGTTACCATGGAAACGAAGCCCGTGACCTATGTATCTAAATGTAAAATTCAAAAGCGTTGACACTGGTCTATTTAAGAAACACAGCTTCGGCTTTTTATTTTCATTTCAACAATATCCGTGAGAATAATAGCAGCATGCTGAACGATTTTTCCATGAAAAATGCAAGACGAGGGGTACTGCCGTATGTATTCTAAGCTGTGAAATTTGTTTGAATCAATGCAAATAACAAGAAAATATAACTTACGTTAGAAATAATATGTTTTAAAGCTACATTAACTAGAATGATAATCTTATTCAATAATTATTTATAAGAAATTACGACAAAAAGCAAGATATAAGCTATTTTAAACATCTCTGTTGCCATGGTTACTGTAAACTTTAAGAAAAATAGGGTACCATGTAAAGTGCTTGGTATTTTGCTTATAATATTTCCCAAATATTCCATGTTGGTCATTAACAGAATGACATTTAAGCCGTCGAAAGCCCCTATTTTTATACATAGTTGTTTAAAAATGAGAGAAAATGCGTTACCATGGAAACACGAGCCCCGCGACATATACATTTAAAGCTTATATTAGAAAGCGTACGTGCATATTAGTAAAATTATCAATTATGCAGACTTCTACGGATATCAATGAAACTAAAATACACTGAAAAGTGTTAAATATCCGTATTTTCCTTCTTCTTTCAATATGAAATACCTTTAGAGGGTCATGTTCTTCAAACCTGGATAAAAATTGAATTTGAAGGGACAGAGACAAACGAAATTGAGATTGTAGCAGGTAAAACTTCATATTACACGAAATACAAACAAACGCTGCGGTTCAACTAATTTGAATTTACCCTTGTAACAAGGTAACCTACCTCCTTAATTTCTTAAATGATCTTCAAGTTGACGGTAATAAACTACGTCGATATCGTCAACACAGCGATCTACAAGGTGACCCCGGTAATAAAATACGTCGATATCGTCATCACAGTGATCTTCAAGTTGACGGTAATAAACTACAGTGATCTTCAAGTTGACGGTAATGAACTACAGTGATCTTCAAGTTGACGGTAATAAACTACGTCGATATCATCATCACAGTGATCTTCAAAGTTGACGGTAATAAACTACGTCGATATCGTCATCACAGTGATCTTCAAGTTGACGGTAATAAACTACAGTGATCTTCAAGTTGACGGTAATGAACTACGTCGATATCGTCATCACAGTGATCTTCAAGTTGTCGGTAATAAACTACGTCGATATCGTCATCACATTGATCTTCAAGTTTACGGTAATACATACGTTGATATCGTCATCACAGTGATCTTCAAAGTTGACGGTAATAAACTACGTCGATATCGTCATCACAGTCGACATCTTCATCATTATTATCATCATCAGTTTTATCTTATCATTTTCCCACACAAGGGTGACAGTCTATGTAACCATGCAGACGCTCTATGAACATTCAAAATTCTGTGGCGAATGCGGCGACGACCAGTCAAGCGCTTTCTTCGATATATGTCATGATAAGGTTTTGGAATCGCTTAAGCTCGAGTGATGGCATACTGTCGCAATCTACCGATACGTTTTGACGAAATACTGCAGTGTGTTATGTTAAAAATCATACGTCATACTGCAGCATCTATGCATCCGCAGTATATTTTGTTTAGAAAATACGGCATGCATGCATACTGCTAAACGTGTTCTGTAAGTTTGTTCCACGTGATGTTCACGTGTCTGTAACAGCTGTTTATTTGCAAACCCGTGCAGTTTCAATTGCTCAGTGTCCCTTCCATTGATGTGCAGATAGACAAATGGACATACAGCATGATTTTTGTAGCAAACATAACCATGTGGTGTAATGAGAGCACTCTACTCGAGTCATCGGGATAGATGTGTCAGTTCGAGTCTGACCATGGTTTTATAGCAATGCAAAACATGCAAGTACGACCCTCGACTGACAGACACTTCCATTTCCAGTTCAATCAGCAAATTCCCTGGTATATTGGAGTTATTTTAGATACAAGAGCGACAGCATATAAATATCATTTATTATACCTCACTTTTGTTTACAATGGTAAAATCCCATTACCCGAAAAGAGATATTTTGACTATCAGAAACATTTTCAACTTTTCTGACACGTGACCAAGCGAAAGTGACTGTCAGGTCATGTGACCGCGCTGATATTTTGAATGTCATATAAGGGCAAATAACTGCTTCAGGTTTTTAGCCATATGATTGCCTCCCTTGTACACAATGTCATATTGTAATGACGTCACTTTTCAATGTGTACACAGCTGATTACCGCGCTAAAGATGAAACTGAATTAAATGAATTAAAAACATTTTAAAAACTTTTTATGTGCCTAGTTTTGTTCGGTATAATAAAATAAATACCATATGGCAGCGTGTGTGACATTGATAGTCAACCCTCGGAACAGAATGTCACCACTCGGCTTTCGCCTCGGGTGACATTCTGCCCTCGGGTTGACAATATCAATGTCGCACACGCTGCCATATGATATTTATATAATGTCACACACGCTGCCGTATGATATTTATTTTATAATACGAACAAAATTTAGTACATAAAAGGTTTTAAAATGTTTTTAATTCATTTAATTCAACAGTTTCATATTTAGCGCAGTAATCGCCTGTGTACACATCGAATAGTGATGTCACTACTATACAAGGGAGGCAATCATATGGCTAAAAACTTGAAGCAGTTAATTGCCCTTATATGACATTCAAAATATCAGCGCGGTCACATGACCTGACAGTCACTTTCGCTTGGTCACGTGTCAAAAAGGTTGAAAATGTTTTGATAGTCAAAATATCTCTTTCTCGGGTAATGGGATTTTATCATAGTAGACAAAACAGAGGTATAATAATATATAAATATCATCTTCTCATTGCCTGCGTTACGTATCTTCACAAAACTTGGACTGTGGCATTCTTGTGAAGACCTCGCTCAAGTTCGTTCAAATGGTTCCACTCGCCTACTTCTAGCAGGGCTAAGAAATTAAAAAAAAAAACAACAAATTTTTAATGACCTCTTGTGAATTGTTTGATGTATTTTCATACATATCTCCTTCTCATGAATCGCTTCAAACAGTGTGTCAAAAATATATTTAAGGTCAAAAGCCGAGATCAGGTGAGCGACGCACGAGAAATAAATGCACATGAAAGATCTTAACGAATGGACAAATAATAAAACTTTATATAAAAGGGATTGTAAAAAAAGAAATTATTAACTTCTCGCAAACTTTGTACTAAATATTCTCTTTTTTCCTCAATCTTACCAAGAATGACTTAAGACATTTGAATTGAGAACGACATTGGACGTTCAAGCAGAGAACGTCGTTGACAAATTGTCGTTCTTGTTTCGAATGTCCAATATCGTTCTCAATTCAAATGTCCAATTTCATTCTCGATTCGAATGTCCAATGTCGTTTTTGTTTCGAATGTCAAATGTCGTTCTGGATTCGAATGTCCAAAGTCGTTCAAGATTTGAATATTCAATGCTGTTCTTGTTTCAAATGTAAAATGCCGCGGATTCAAATGTTCAATGTCATTCTGGGTTTGAAAGTATGATGTCGTTCTTACCTCGAATGTTCAATGTCGTTCTTGTTTCAAATGTCAAATGCCGTTCTGTATTTGAAAGTACAGTGTAGTTCTTGATTAGAATTCCAATGTCGTTCTTGTTTCGAATGTAAAATGTCGTTCTGGATTCAAATGTTCAATGTCGTACTATGTATTATGTATTAGGTGCACACTACATTTAGCTATTTTCTACTTTGCATAATCATTTTTTTTTTTTTTGTGAAATACAAGAATGCAATATATTTTAAATGAAAATGTAGACAATGTAAATGACAATGTTACAACATATGCAAAATGTAAATGTGTACCTGTATGTATGTACAATGGATATAGAAAATAAACGGGGTTACCCGAAAGGGGCCTCAAAAAAAGTATTATGTCGTTCTTATTTCGAATGTTCAATGTCGTTCTTGTTTCGAGTGTCCAATTTCGCTCTTGATTCTAATGACCAAAGTCATTTTTCGTCCGTTTCGAATGTAAAATGTCATTCTTATTTCGAATGTCAAATGTCGATCTGCATTCGAATTTCCAATGTCGTTTATGATTTGAATATCAATGTCGTTCTTGCTTTGAACGTCAGAGGTCGTTCTGGATGCAAATGTTCAATGTCGTTCCGGGTTTGAAAGTATAATATCGTTCTTATTTCAGATGTTCAATGCCGTTCTTGTTTCGAATGTCCAATGCCGTACTTGATCCGAATGTTCAATATCATTCTTGTTTCGAATGTTCAATGCCGTTCTTGTTTCGAATGTTCAATGCCGTCCTTATTTCAAATGTCCAATGTCATTCTTGTTTCGAATGTCCATTGTCGTACTTGATTCTAATTTCCAATGCCACTCTTAATTCGAATGTTCCATGTCGTTCTTGTTTCAAATGTCTACGTTCTTGTTTCGAATGTTCAATGTCATTTTTGTTGCGAATGTCCAATGTCGGTTTTGACTCGAATGTCCAATGCCGTTCTGTATTGAAATGTTCACAGTCGTTTTTGGCTTCAATGCTCAATGTCGTTCTTGTTTCCAATGTCCATTGTCGTTTTTATTCAAATTCCAATGTCGCTTTTGATTCGAATGTCCAATGGCGTTCTTGATTTGAAATTTTGAACGTCTAATGACGTTTTAGTTTCGAATGTCTAACGTTGTTCTCGATTCCAATGTCCAATGTCGATCTTGTTTCAAATGTCAAATGCCGTCCTTATTTCGAAAGTCGTTTTTGTTTCGAATATCCAATGTCGTTCTCAGCTCGAATGTCCAATGTTGTTCTTGATTCGAATATCCAACGTCATTCTGGGTTTGAATGTTTATCGAAATTCCAATGCCGTTTTGGGGTTGAATGTCCAATGTATTCCAGGTCTGAATGTCAAATATTGTTTTGTTACGTTCTGGGTTTGATTGTACAATGTCGTTCTTGTCTCGTTCTTGTTACGACTATACAATGTCCTTTGTTTCCAATGTCCAATGTCTTTCTGCATTCGAAGGTAAAATGCCATTCTTGTTCCGAAGTTCAATGTCGTTTTAGGTTTGAATGTCAGATGTCCTTCTCGATTTGAGTGTCCAATGTCAGTCTTTTTTCAAATGTCCAATGTACATGTAGTTCTTGATTTGAATGTCTAGCGTCGTTCCCTTTTCGAATGTCCAGCGTCGTTCCCTTTTCGAATGTCCAATGCCGTTCCCTTTTCGAATATCCAAAGCCGTTCTCTTTTCGAATGTCCAATATCGTTCCCTTACGAATATCCAATGTCGTTCTCTTTTCGAATGTCCAATGTCGTTCCCTTTTCGAATGTCCAATGTCATCGTTCCCTTTTCGAATGTCCAATGTCGTTCCCTTTTCGAATGTCCAATGTCGTTCCCATTTTGAATGTCCAGCGTCGTTCCCATTTCGAATGTCCAATGTCGTTCCCTTTTCGACTGTCCAATGCCGTTCTCTTTTCGAATGTCCAATGTCGTTCCCTTTTCGAATGTCCAATGCCGTTCTCTTTTCGAATGTCCAATGTCGTTCCCTTTTCGAATGTCCAATGTCGTTCCCTTTTCGAATGTCTAATGTCGTTCCCATTTCGAATGTCCAGCGTCGTTCCCATTTCGAATGTCCAATGTCGTCGTTCCCTTTTCGAATGTCCAATGTCGTTACCTTTTCGAATGTCCAATGTCGTTCCCATTTCGAATGTCCAGCGTCGTTCCCATTTCGAATGTCCAATGTCGTTTTTTTTTCGAATGTCCAATGTCGTTCCCTTTTCGAATGTCCAATGTCGTTGTGGGTGTGAATCTTTAACTTCTCACCAACTTCACGCTTTGAACGTCCATTGTCGTTCTCAGTGTGAATATCCAATGTCAATGCCGACTGTCGAACTTCTCGTCCACTTCACACGTTTGCTAAAATTATATATATAGCTTATGTCCCTTTTTATACTGGTTTCATAATATTAAATTTTCAAACTTCTTTATACGAGTGGCAGTGCTTTTCAAACATTCTTTATCAGAGGATATTTTTGTTGTTTTATCGTGTTATCGATGAATCGTATTCTTTTTTAAGAAGTCTTTTTGTTTCCATCGGATTATTTTCTTGGAAGATGTCATCGGTGCACATAAAAAAATGTGCAGTTTTAATTTCTTTACGTACTTGGTTTTAGAACACTCAAAATGACATATGCTAATTGTTTATTTATGCCGTTTGAGCATCATTTCAGGTTATATATATTGAATCAACCATTGATACTCTTAACATAATACCTGGCTTCTGTCTCTATGAAATAGAATTAGACAAAAGAGGGGAAAATGTATATATTTTAAAGTCCTGAACTTAGATAATATGATTAAATAAAGAAAATATTCCAACGGAGGATTCATAGATTTTCACCAACGCGGTCACAAATATTCGATTGGTATGTACATAGTCAATATATTTTATCACTGCTCGCTATTTTGCAGTGGCCCAAGTTTGGATATTGGCTAACAAATTACGTTGCTTCCATACTGAGGCGTAACAAAGCTTCAGGACATCAAACTACAAAACCATATGCCATATCAAAACACATTTTTTCCGCATCATATTTTACGGCAGTTTTGTAATTTCTTAGAAAGTTTGAATGATTAAAGATATTGTTATGCGGAATAAATATATAATTACATAAACACCTGAGTTATTACTGGAATCTTTTTGGGGTGACATACTTTTACTTTTTACAAGATATGATCTAATGTATACAGGAAGCTATGCATACTGTCTCAAAAACGTAAAAAACCATGGCTTACCCTGCTACACGCAACTGATATACCGCCATGGCTTACCCTGCTGCACGCCACTGATACACCGCCATGGCTTACCCTGCTGCACGCCACTGATACACCGCCATGGCTTACCCTGCTGCACGCCACTGATACACCGCCATGGCTTACCCTGCTGCACGCCACTGATACACCACCATGGCTTACCCTGCTGCACGCCACTGATACACCACCATGGCTTACCCTGCTGCACGCCACTGATACACCACCATGGCTTACCCTGCTGCACGCACTGATACACCACATGGCTACCCTGCTACACGCCATGATACACCACCATGGCTTACCCTGCTACACGCCACTGATACACCACCATGGCTTACCCTGCTACACGCCACTGATACACCACCATGGCTTACCCTGCTACACGCCACTGATACACCACCATGGCTTATCCTTCTACACGCAACTGATATACCAAGTTAATGATGTGTATGCCAGTTATTAAACTAATAAGACTATTTTACTGAAAAGTGGCCATTCCTTTATACAGTTTTTTTTTTTAAATTGTTTTTAACATTTTGTCAAGATATGACTTAATTTTATGCAATATAATTCTATTTCATTTACTCAGAATCAGTGAACATACAACCTCGTGCGATTTTCTTTTTATATATTAGCATCTGAATTTTCCAAGAAGCATTTTTAAACGACATGCAAAATTGTTGTATAGTCGTCCCACTTGCGCACGAGTTTCGACATTTCGGCGTTTTTCTTTGTTTTATTCAATACATAAGGGTCAATGTAAACAGAATGAGCCCAAACATTCCAGCCAGCATTTTTGGGGCCAATGGTAAAGTAAATTTACCTTTATGCAATTTTCATAAAGTGTAAGCTTAACGACCAATCAAAATTTAGACTCCAAAATAGGTGAATGTACACGGCCAGTGAGACCTGAACGCACAGTGACTAGCAGACAATTTTGAAATGTCTAGATAATATGACACCCAGAGGGGTTGTTTTTAGCCTAAAAGGGCTGTTTTGGCAGCAGGAGATGCCGTCTGGTTTATATGGTATCACCTGCTGTTTGCTGAGTATACCGGTGCCACAAAGAGGGCCCCAAGTCGATGGTACCGTTGTAGTGGTATAGTTAATATAAGGAGTGATAAAAGTAACGTATGGACCGTTTGTAGTAAGTAATCCCGTCGGAAGTAGTACTGGTAGATCCCCTAAAAGGTCTTGACTGGTCTGAAATGGCTTTTTCTCGTCTCTAATTACGCCTCTTTTGTGGGTCACTCCCTCTCCCCCACCACCCACCCAGCAGTTAATCAGGACACCTGCAGCTGTACTCAAGTACCACACAGTCAGTAGTCATGACTTACGTCTGCCGATGCCATGTGCATGTGCAAACTCTGAAAAGGCGGCAGAAAATCAACAATTGCACACAACTGACTAGGATAAAATCAAGTGAAAAATATTATTATGTATAAACCCCTATATTTTGGCCACTCATTTTCTTCACATGTCCAAAAATGTGTATTCTTTACAGGGATTTGAAAGTATGGTTTGGGAAAAGAATGGTCCAAACAGGTGGGTACATTATCAGTTACATATAAATTTCATTTACTGTATACTACCATCATTTATTGCATTTATTGACTGGATTCTCTATAAAAAAAAATTATTTGGAGCAAAAGAAAACGTGGTGAAGTTGGCGAGAAGTTTGACATCGGACATTGAACATTGGATAAGAGAACGACATTGGACATTTAAAGCGTGAAGTTGGCGAGAAGTTAAACATTCGACATACGAAACCCAGAACGACATTGGACATTCGATTTCAGAACGACATTGGACATTCGAAACGAGAACAACTTTGAACATTTGATTTCAGAACGACATTGGACATTCGAAAAATTGAATGTCCAATGTCGTTCTGGATTCGAATGTCCAATGTCGTTCTGAAATCGAATGTCCAATGTCGTTTTGGATTCGAATGTCCAATGTCGTTCTGGTTTCAAATGTCCAATGTCGTTCTGAAATCAAATGTCCAAAGTCGTTCTCGTTTCGAATGTTCAATGTCGTTATGGTTTCGTATGTCCAAATGTCAAATGTTTAACTTCTCGCCAACTTCACGCTTTAATGTCCAATGTCGTTCTCTTATCCAATGTTTAATGTTGAATGTTGAACTTCTCACCACATTCACACACTTAGCAAAAAACAACAACAAGAGCTGTCACTATTAGTGACAAATGCCCCCGAAGCGTGCCCAAGAATGCTACAGTTGTCTGCGCAAAATATGCTAGAATAGTTTAGGTATGAATCATTTTGTGACCTTGACCTGAGAGACCCGGGTCATAAGCGCGATACTCCTTCTCAGTATCGTTAACAATTGTGTCAAATTATTTTCAAATCCCTTGATAAATGGCAGTTATGGACCAGACAAGAAACAGACCATGTTAACATTTGATGACTTCTAAGTGAGACCTTACCCTTGGAGCTAGGGGTCTTGGTCTGGCGCATGACACGTTATTTTATTATAGGGAACATGTATGCTAAGTAATTTTAAAATCCCTTCATCGATGGCAGAGTTATGGACCGGACAAGAAACAGACCATGTTAACCTTTAACCTAAGAGTGACATTGACCTTAGAGCTGGGGGTCTGAATCTTGCGCATGACACGTCGACTCCTTATGGGAAACATTTCTGCCAAATAATTTCAAAATCCCTTGATGACTGAAGTTGTTATGAACCTGACACAAAACAGATCCTGTTAACTTTTGACTTGAAAGTGTGACCTTGACTTTGGAGCTTGGGATTCGGGTCTTGCGCATGACACATCGTCTCATTACGGTAAACATTTATGCCAAGTTATTTTAATATATCTTCATGGATGGCAGAGTTATGGCCCGGACACAAAACAGGCCCTGTTAACCTTTGATCTCTAAGTGTGCCCTTGACCTTAAAGCTACATAGCGCTCTGGTTCTTGCGAATGACACGTCGTCTCATTATGGTGAACATTAACCCTAAGTTATTTTAAAATCCCTTCGTGGATGGCAGAGTTACAGCCCGGACAAGAATTTACACGGACGCACGCACACACGGACGGGCAGTGCGATTTTAATATGCCTACCTTCGGGGGCATAAAAAAGAGAGAGAATAATCATTTTAGTGGGCAAAATACATTTTGCGTATTGGTAGTTAAATAGCGAAGCAAGTCCATTGTGTTTTATATATGATATCAGTTCAAAATCAGCCTCTGTATTTAAACTTTTATCACTACTAAAGTGCATGCTCTGTCGACCTATTATGGCACATTGATGATCTGCAAAACATAATATGATTTACAGAAGGGTTCTAAGATTGTCAGATTATTGTATGATTAATGAGTTTTCACATAATATTTGTGGTAATTAATTTATTTTACTTTTATGGACATTTTTATGTAAATGATTGGTTTTGAAGGTATCAGACATTTAATAACGCATGCATTCACCAGGCCGCATAGGCCTATATTACTAATAAACTGGCAAAATATTGTAAATGTTGTTAATGACTTTATTTTATGCTTTTCGGTTAAATACTGCAATATTTCAGTCAAAATTCATTCTTATTTTTCACTGGTACGGAACTACACTTGAATGCGAGAGAATATGAACTATAATTCTAATATGCTTCTTTCTGTTAAAAATAACGTCAGGTTAACGTGCGATGACGTCAATGTTTTTGTTGCGACTACTATAGGTCAGAGACCACCAATTCCAAAAAGTACAGGGAACTTACTGGGAATGAGGTAAGTGTATACCTGGGAATAAGGTAACGTCTGTGCGTTCTGATTGGTCAGTCATGTAAACAAACCCAGGAAGTGATTATTTTTTCAAAATTGATATTTTTTTCACTGCATTTACAGTATTTTATTTTACATTTTGACAAAATTTGCTACATTTTATGTGTATTGAAAAAAACTTTTATCAAACGAATTTCTCCCGCCATGTCAATGATGTAAACAGGGGGTCATCTCATTCACGCGAAAATTACTTAAATAAAGTATCACTATTCATATGTTTTTCGTCCGATATTTTGGTAGAACTAAGACAGTTCTTGAAAAACTTGTAATTAGATATACATGTTTCGATGTATGGAAGGCCGTACACGCCATAATGTTACAATGTAAGTCTATGGGAAAACAATTGGTGGTCTCTAACCTATATTTTATCTTCTGTTTTAGATTTAGGGCATATTAGAATCGAAATAATGTATAGCAAAATCGTGTTTTACCTAAACAAATAAACTCAAAATCGGTGATACGTCGCCAGAATAATTCACTCGGGCCACGCCCTCGTGAAATTATTCCGCGGACGTATAACCTCTTTCCATGTATTAATAACGTTAAAACACAGTTTTTCTATAAGTTGGGTATTCCTTGCAAATTATAAAGCTAGAAAATATTTATAGGATCATAAAGATACACGTTTCATCGTAATAAAATGTAAAAGAAATCTGGAAACGTCATTAAACTATTTAACAGTTTTTCTATAGATGTTGTGACATCACGACATTATGAAGTCATGATGCAATGCACTTGACGTTACGCAGGTAAACTCGATATAATTTGGTTTAAATCCTTGAAAATGCATAAAATAAATAGAAATTTTGTTCGTTTCAGTGTGAAATCGAAATATACTTCACCCATGAACACTATAATTTACCTTTTCACTCGTGGCTTCACAACTCATGCTGCATTAGTGTTCACTTTGATCTTACACTGAAACAAACAAATACCCTCAAGATCTGTATCTGTTTTAAGATAGTGTGAAGCAGGATAAGCAAATGTGAAATAATGATATTTTTCACAGGCAAAATGGGCGGAGGCGGAAGGCGGTAATAATTATTAAAACACAGTTGCTTTTCTGATGAATTTCGGCAACCAGAAAAGATTTTTTAAATACCTACAGCGGAAATGTAGCATCATCGGCTTCAAACAAATCCATCATTTAATCAAAATCTAAATGACCACCTTTACAGATTGAGGGGCCTCCATGGCCGAGTGGTAAAGGTCGTTGACGTTAAATCACTTGCCCCTTACCGATGTGGGTTCGAGCCTCACTCGGGGCGTTGAATTCTTCATGTGAGGAAGCCATCCAGCTTGCTTACGGAAGGTCGGTGGTTTTACCCAAATGCTCGCCCGTGATGAAATAATGCAAGGAAGGGTACCGTCTTTCCCACCATCAAAGCTGGAAAGTTTTAACAAAACTTAAAAGACTGAAGTTGTGATAGTTAAATGAATCTTTGGAAGCATAGAATGCAGCTAAGGTTGATAGACTTGTTTCAGTAAAACATTTATGTCTAGTTCAATATATTAAACTAAAGGCCACTTTTCTCTGGGTATTGATCAGATTATATTTAGTTCTGTCTCGCATTGGGTAAATGTGTTTACAAACGTGTTTGTTTATTCAAATGTAGTTTTACTAGTTACTAGTACATCTTTTAGATGAAAAATAGGATGGAATTAATGTGGCGTATCTCTCTCCGCTCAAGTTATTTCTACTAAGATCGTTTTTACATGTGACAGGTTTTGTAAAATTAGGTAATATCAATCACATTTCCTTGTTTGATGTTAGCTGCTCAGTAACTGCAGGTACAAATTAGAACTAGGCTGCTAACTTCACGCACATCAGAATAGGAGCATTAATTAATATGAAATTTCTGAAAAGTTTCGTCGCTTGCTTTGGTATGGGTGAAAGTAACTTTCTTTTGATGAAAGTAGAACACTTGATAATTATGCCCTTTTAATAAAAAAAGAATTTATCGTCATAAAGTCAGAGGGCAATTAAAATGATATTAACTTTATATTAATCAAAATATTGACATTTATACAAAAAAGTTTTGACTTTCCCTTTCCTAATTAAGTAGACAAACGGCTGACTTTCTTGTCTTTTATACAGTCTTAATTAAATAGTTTATCTGCTAAACGTCTCTCTTTCTTGCTTTCTGTACCGTCTACATTAAACACTTTGTCTATTTAAAGACTCACTTTCTTGCCTTCTGTGTCATCTAAATTAAACAGAGAAACGACTTACCTTATTGCCTTTTATAGCGTTTAAATTAAATAGTTTATGTTTTTAGACTCACTTTCTTGTCTTCTATGCCGTCCTAATTAAGTAGACAAACTGCTGACTTTCTTGCCTTCTGTATCATCTAAATTAAACAGAGAAACATACTTTATTGCCTTTTATAGCGTCTTAATTAAATAGTTTGTAAGGATAAGGCATGTTATTTCGTGTTATAACGTCTGCAGAATCCCGAGGAATTCTGCAGATGTTATAACACGAAATGAGCATGTGCTAACGCTATTCTAAGCATAAAACGCGAAAAAAGCTAATAAATATATACATTCTACCTCAACGTCATTTAATTTCCATGAAATGCGCGAATAATAGATAAAGCGTTTTTTTAAATGCGCGGGAATATCCGAATTGTTTTTTCACTTCATTTCCATTTGAATTATCCGTCTTTGGGCCGTAATACGTTTACGCTTTGCCACGGAACGCGCATAAATAAAAGGTGTTATAACAGCACGTGAGCGCGAGAATCTCTCTGTTAACACACGTTTTCTTTCTTGCTAAAACACCCCCGAAAAGTGACAGTAACAGCAGTTTTATGCTAGAATATCTTTTTAAAGACTCACTTTCTTGTCTTCTATGTCGTCTTAATTAAGTAGACAAACGGCTGACTTTCTTGCCTTCTGTATCATCTAAATTAAACAGAGAAACGACTTACCTTATTGCCTTTTATAGCGTCTAAATTAAATAGTTTATCTTTTTAAAGACGGAACGTGCATATATAAAAAGGTGTTATAACAGCACGTGAGCGCGAGAATCTCTCTGTTAACACACGTTTTCTGTCTTGTTCAAACACCCCCGAAAAGTGACAATAACAGCAGTTTTATGCTAGAATATCTTTTTAAAGGCTCACTTTCTTGTCTTCTGTGTCGTCTTAATTAAGTAGACAAACGGCTGACTTTCTTGCCTTCTGTATCATCTAAATTAAACAGAGAAACGACTTACTTTATTGCCTTTTATAACGTTTAAATTAAATAGTTTATGGGTTTTCTTTAAAGATTCACTTTCTTGTCTTCTATGCCTTCCTAATTAACTAGACAAACGGCTGACTTTCTTGTCTTTAATACAGTCTTAATTAAATAGTTTGTCTGCTAAACGTCTCTCTTTCTTGCTTTCTGTACCGTCTACATTAAACACTGTGTCTATTTAAAGACCCACTTTCTTGTCTTCTATGCTGTCCTAATTAAGTAGACAAACGGCTGACTTTCTTGCTTTCTGTACCGTCTACATTAAACACTTTGTCTATTTAAAGACTCACTTTTTTGTCTTCTATGCCGTCCTAATTTAGTAGACAAACGGCTGACTTTCTTGCCTTTTTTTTTTACAGTCTTAATTGAATAGTTTGTTTGTTGCTTTCTGTACCGTCTGGACATGAAAAGTGCCTTTGGCACAGTATAGAGAGTAGGTCTTTGGTGGAAAATGTTTGCCTGTAATATTAATGGATTTTTTTTAAAGTGGTGAAAAGTATTTTACGCCAAAGCAAAGCCTTGTATCAATGTTAATGGGGGAAAATCCAGCTTTTTCTCTTGCTCAGTCAGCGTTCGTCAAGGCGAAAATTTGTCGCCTTTGCTCTTTTCTTTGTACTTGAATAATTTGCATGTTTTTTTTTTTGTAAAAAGTGGTATAGCTGAAGGTATTGACTGTATGTCAAACCAACGTTATGATGATGTGTTGAACTTTGTTAAACTTTTTGTTATTCTTTATGCAGACGATACTGTTTTTGCGTCAGAATCAGAAGGGGATTTACAAAATGCTTTAAACATATACGCAGATTATTGCAATGAATGGAAACTAAAACTGAACACTGCTAAAACCAAAATTCTAGTATTTTCGAAGGGAAGACATATTAATTATACTTTTAGTTGTAATGGACAACAGTTAGAAATTGTTAATGAATATAAATATTTGGGTATTTTATTCAGCAGAAGTGGTTCAATGCAAAAAAGTTAATTGCTAAATAAGGAACAAAGGCAATGTATAGTTTCATTAAAAAGGCAAAGTCTCTCTACCTGCCTAATGACATGCAAATAGATCTTTTTAACAAAACTGTCAAACCCGTTTTACTATACGGCTGTGAATTTTGGGGATTTGGTAATATTGAGGTAATTGAGAGAGTTCAGTTAATTTTTTTTACATATATATTCTTGGACTTAAGTCATCAGCACCCAGGTTCTATGGTGTATGGTGAGACAGGTGTTAAACCGCTTAGTATAGATATTAAATCTAGAATTATTACATACTGTTATTTGGTTAAACCTGTTTATCCAAAATTATCTAGTTTGTCTTACAGTATTATGCTAAGTCATTTTAGGTACACAAATCCTGTTCCAGTACGCATGTTTGAATGGATTAAAAATGTTAGAAATATTTTTATAAAATGCGGATTATACAACATACGGGACACTCATGATTTTGTAAATTACACCTGGTTATCAGCCACCATTAAGCAAAAATTGTCAGATTTGTTTTTAAACAAGTGGTACATTCCGATGTAGACAGCTCAAGTAAATGTAAAATTATAAATTATTTAAAACTGAATTTAAATTTAAAGACTATTTGTTAAAAACACCGTCAAAACTATTGAAGTTTATGATAAAATTTAGAACTAGAAATCATAAGATGCCAGTTGAAACTGGAAGCTGGAATGCAGTTGATTATAATTTGAGAATATGTAATTTATGTAACACCAGTATCAGATGAGAATATTATACACAAGATTAACAATTTAATGAATATTGCAAAAATAAATGTGCCTGAATACAATCAGCTATGCCTCTCTGTAAAGGAAACAATTGCTAAATTTATATAAATGTCACAGTAAGAATAATAATATCACATTTATATATTCTATATGCTACTTATAAGTTAGACTTAAGTAAAATGTTGTTCTCTCCCTATAATCATATATCAACCATATATAATGAATCATGTTTTTATTATCTACTATTGTATACGATAACGATTATTTGCTTCTATGCCTTTTTGTTGCCTCACTTGTTTAAGTAATATTATCACGGTTATACCTCATGCTGTCATGTATTGTGACCTGAGAGAAATAAATAAATTGAAATAAATCTAATAAATTAAACACGTTGTCTATTTAACGACTCACCTTCTTGCCTTCTATACCGTATTAATTAAATTAACAAACGACTCACTTTTTTGCCGTCTGTACTATCTTTATTTTTGAACAAGGGTTAGTGAAAGAAAATTGCAATTAAAGTCTCTCAACTTTTCTCAATATCTTTATTCGCAAACAGAGACCGCTGTGTATGAGGTTCAATCGCACTGTACTTCCGGTATGGCTTTAGGCAAGTTTTATTTTAAAGTTCCAGTTAACTAATTTCACAAATTACTTCGTCTAAATATGTGTTATGATATGTCTTTGAAATGAAAATTCGTACAGATGTATACTTGGAGAGCAATGTTTTATTATCAACGGAGATCAACAAAAAAAAAAACACCTTCAACACTAGTATTTTATACACTTGACCCATTTATTACAATTAAATAAATTCTATTCCTCGTTCCTGGAATTATTTTGTTTCAAACATTTTCTCGAATTTCGAAATATTTGAGGGGGGAAAACACAAGAGATTTCTCCTTTGCAAGACCACACGAGCGCGGATTCTAGCATATCATCAATTAACGCAGACGACAAAATGAAAAATGAGAAAGTTCAGAGGACAGGGGAAATATAATTTTCTTAAAAACAATACCATGTCACAAATTATCCTCTTAGTCGATTTGCAGACGAAAACCGCGGCGGTGGGTCAACCTTCTGGCGTTTTTCGCTGGGACTGGTTACAAGTCGTCTGCTGCTTTCACGCTAATGAAATGAATTTCCAGCCTTGTTAAGCCTTATTAAGTTAATGTACAGGATTCATATTGATTGGAATTTGATAGAGGCAGAAGACACTAGACAATATCTGCTAATGCGCGAGGCGGTCACGTGGTTTGCGAGATCTGAGGGAGAAATGTAGAACCACAGCCGGCATATTTGGGCGGGTCAAAACATTTCCGTTGAACAATGGCTCTGATTGGTTCAGTGATTCAATTGTTTTATGCGTCCTCCTTTTGTCTTAGAAAAGTTATACAGACTATCAAAGTGTTTGCAGGAAGCAAATATTGGATATTTTGAGTGTCAGACCTTCCATAACGAGCTTTCTTAACGGATACAAAGTATTTATGGAGCAATATTGCTTTTCCTTTGAAATCCATTCCTCTTTAATAAATTTTGAGTTTTTCCCGGTTAGCATTGACTATACTCTGATTTGTTATTGATGACGACCTGCCAATATTTGTTCCTTTATCTGCTCAGGAACAATGAAAACTATTTTTTATATTTTCTCATTATCAAAGTACACGTATATATTAGTTCACTGAGTATGGCTCATTTTATGAAAAGTCTCCATAGTACACCATAAAATCAACCCTTTAAATTTAGTACATATATAAAGAGACTGTATCGAAGCTTAATAATATAAGTTAACGATGTTAAAGCAACACCAAGATCAACTGTTCATAATAAAACAAAAGAAAAACAAAAAAACTCCTGCACTGCTCGAGCATACTCGATCAGTTTTGTAAAAACTTAAAATATTAAGAGGTGTTTGATATTTTATGTTTGACGAGATGACTGATTACTATCGAGGTATAGCCTCGTTTTGTGTTGCTGTATTTTTAGAACATATAATAATAGTCAGTTTATTATATGCTCTAAAAATAACCTAAATTTCATTGGCCGAAACCGCTCATCATCTTTCAAAATATATTTCATGTTTAATGGTTAGTGGGTTTTCCCCCATTAAACATGACTTTCTAAAAATAGAATGGAAGTTATTTATTGTTACTTTTAAACATTAAGCATGTTGCAACAAATATTTGTTACTTATTCATGAACCTGAACCCTTATAATAAAATAGTTATTGACTCTTGAGTCATTGGATATGATGTCATATTCACCGGAAGAGGGCAATATTGATCGAGGCGGCTCAAGAGTCAATAGTTATATAATGTCACATCAAAGGCATCATATATGCTTCAGTAACTTTTTCTAAATAGGTGACATCCTCGAAATTACAAATAAGTCCAATATTTTGGTCTTGATCACCAAGGTGACCTATGTTTTATCACGTCAGTTCCAGAACAGTTACGTAATAACTTTCCTTATATTAATAAAAGCAGCAACTTCAGAGCCGCGTCCCCTAAGAATTTATAATAGATGTCATTCAAGTCGGAGAAAAATATATACAACAGCTATCTGAAGAAAAAACTCCTTTGACAGATAAAATGAAAGAAAATATGGCATTTTCAAATGTAAGGAACAAGTTTTCTTAGGTAAGATATGATCAGTAATCTTCTTTATTGTGGCAAAACAATTCGTAACATAATAATGATTTCATGTAGACTTGCGTATTGTTGAGCGGTCTTTTTGCCACACGTAAAGAGTGCATGCGCATTAAAATAAAAACATCTGGTAAAATACCAGGGCAATCAACAGCGTTATAAATCCGTCTATAGTTTTACACCGTTGCTGTACAATGTCTCTGTACAACATAGCTGTACACCGTTGCTGTACAATGTTGATAATTTTTAATTTTTATACAACGTAGCCGTACAGTGTTTCTATACAATGTTGCTGTACATTGTTGCTGTACAATGTTGATGTAAATGTTGGCTTACAACGTTGCTGTACATTGTTGCTGTACAACGTTGCTGTATAATGTTGTTGTACAATGTTGCAGTACAATGTTGATGAGAATGATTCTGTACAATGATTCTGTACAATGTTGCTGTACACTGTTGTTGTATAACGTTGTTGTATAATGTTCTGTACAACGTTGCTTTATAACGTAGGTGTACAATGTTTCTGAACAATATCGATGTACAGTGTTTCTGTAGAATGTTGCTGAACAATGTTTCTGTACAATGTTGCTGAACAATGAATCTGTAGAACGTTTCTGTACAATGCTGATGTACAATGTTGCTTTACAACGTAATTGTACAATGTTGCTGTACAAGGTTGCTGAACAAAACGGATGTACAACATAGCTGTACAATGCTTCTGTACAATGTTGCCGTACAATGATGCTATACAATGTAGCTGTACAATGTTTCTGTATAATGTTGATGTACAATGTTTCTTTACAATGGTACTGTACAATGTTACTGTACAGTGTTGCTGTACAATGTTGCTGTTCAATGTTGCTGTTCAATGTAGCTGTACAATGTAGCTGTACAATGTTGCTGTACAATGTTGCTGTACAATGTTGCTGTACTGTACAAT
The DNA here is from genome assembly GCF_021730395.1 of Mercenaria mercenaria. Classification (NCBI taxonomy): domain Eukaryota; kingdom Metazoa; phylum Mollusca; class Bivalvia; order Venerida; family Veneridae; genus Mercenaria; species Mercenaria mercenaria. The sequence continues at coordinate 19,724,023 of NC_069367.1, read as the reverse complement.
GTTGCTGTACAATGTTGCTGTTGCTGTACAATGTTGCTGTACAATGTTGCTGTACAATGTAGCTGTACAATGTTGCTGTACAATGTTGCTGTACAATGTTGCTGTACAATGTAGCTGTACAATGTTGCTGTACAATGTTCCTGTACAATGTTGCTGTACAATGTTGATGTACAATGTTGCTGTACAATGTTGCTGTACAATGTTACTGTACAATGTTTTTTTACAATGTTGCTGTACAATGTTGCTGTACAATGTTTCTGTATAATGTTGATGTACAATGTTTCTTTACAATGTTACTGTACAATGTTTCTGTACAGTGTTTCTGTACAATGTTACTGTGCAATGTTGCTGTTCAATGTAGCTGTACAATGTTTCTGTACAATGTAGCTGTACAATGTTACTGTACAATGTTTCTGTACAATGTTACTGTACAATGTTACTGTACAATGTTGCTGTTCAATGTTGCTGTACAATGTAGCTGTACAATGTTGCTGTACAATGTTACTGTACAATGTTGCTGTACAATGTTTCTGTAGAATGTAACTGTACAATATTTCTTTACAATGTTACTGTACAATGTTACTGTACCATGTTACTGTACAATGTTGCTGTACAATGTTGTTGTACAATGTTGCTGTACAATGTTTCTTTACAATGTTACTGTACAATGTTACTGTACAATGTTGCTGTACAATGTTGCTGTACAATGTTGCTGTACAATGTTGCTGTACAATGTTACTGTACAATGTTGCTGTTCAATGTTTCTGTACAATGTTGCTGTACAATGTTGCTGTACAATGTTACTATACAATGTTGCTGTACAATGTTTCTTTACAATGTTACTGTACAATGTTGCTGTACAATGTTTCTGTACAATGTAACTGTACAATGTTTTCTGTACAATGTTGCTGTTCAATGTTGCTGTTCAATGTAGCTGTACAATGTTACTGTACAATGTTGCTGTACAATGTTGCTGTACAATGTTTCTGTACAATGTTTCTGTACAATGTTGCTGTACAATGTTGCTGTACAATGTTGCTGTACAATGTTACTATACAATGTTGCTGTACAATGTTTCTTTACAATGTTACTGTACAATGTTGCTGTACAATGTTTCTGTACAATGTAACTACATGTGCTGTGTCAATGTTGCTGTCAATGTAGCGTACATGTTACTGTACAATGTAGCTGTACAATGTTGCTGTACAATGTTTCTGTACATTGTTCTGTACAATGTTGCAATGTCAATGTTGTGACAATTTCGTACAACGTTGCTGTACATTGTTGCTGTACAACGTTCTGTAAATGTTCGTTGTACACAATGTTGCTAGTACAATGTTGATGAAATGATTCTGTACAATGATTCTGTACAATGTTCTGTACAATGTTGTGTTGTATTACAGTTGTTGCTGTAAATGTTCTGTACAACGTTGCTGTATAACGTAGTTGTACAATGTTTCTGACATATGTTGTACAGTGTTTCTGTCAATGTTGCTGATGACAATGTTTCTGTACAATGTTGCTGTACAATGTTTGTAAAGTTTCTGTACAATGTGCTGTACAATGTTGCTTTAGTACTACAGACTGTAATTGTACAATGTAGCTGTACAATGTTGCTGAACAAATCTGATTCGTACAATGTTGCTGTACAATGCTTCTGTATCAATGTTGCTGTACAATGATGCTTAACAATGTTGCATGTACAATGTTCTGTATAATGTTGCTGTACAATGTTTCTTTAACAAGTTACTGTACAATGTTCTGTACAAGTGTAGCTGTACAATGTTCTGTTAATGTTGCTGTTCAATGTGCTGTACAATTTACTGTACAATGTTTGCTGTACATGTTGCTGTACAGTAGTTGCTGTACAATGTTTCTGATACTGTTCTGTACATGTTGCTGTACAATGTTGCTGTACAATGTTGCTGTACAATGTTGCTGTACAATGTTGCTGTACAATGTTGCTGTACAATGTTGCTGTACAGTGTTACTGTACAAGTTGCTGTACAATGTTACTGTAACATGTTTGCTGTACATGTTGCTGTACAATGTTGCTGTACATGTTGCTGTACAATGTGCTGTACAATGTTGCTGTACAATGTGTTACATGTACTGTACAATTTCTGTACAGTGTGCTGTACAATGTTGCTGTACAATGTTTCTGTATAATGTTGATGTACAATGTTTCTTTACAATGTTACTGTACAATGTTTCTGTACAGTGTTTCTGTACAATGTTACTGTGCAATGTTGCTGTTCAATGTAGCTGTACAATGTTTCTGTACAATGTAGCTGTACAATGTTACTGTACAATGTTTCTGTACAATGTTACTGTACAATGTTACTGTACAATGTTGCTGTTCAATGTTGCTGTACAATGTAGCTGTACAATGTTGCTGTACAATGTTACTGTACAATGTTGCTGTACAATGTTTCTGTAGAATGTAACTGTACAATATTTCTTTACAATGTTACTGTACAATGTTACTGTACCATGTTACTGTACAATGTTGCTGTACAATGTTGCTGTACAATGTTGCTGTACAATGTTTCTTTACAATGTTACTGTACAATGTTACTGTACAATGTTGCTGTACAATGTTGCTGTACAATGTTGCTGTACAATGTTGCTGTACAATGTTACTGTACAATGTTGCTGTTCAATGTTTCTGTACAATGTTGCTGTACAATGTTGCTGTACAATGTTACTATACAATGTTGCTGTACAATGTTTCTTTACAATGTTACTGTACAATGTTGCTGTACAATGTTTCTGTACAATGTAACTGTACAATGTTTTCTGTACAATGTTGCTGTTCAATGTTGCTGTTCAATGTAGCTGTACAATGTTACTGTACAATGTTGCTGTACAATGTTGCTGTACAATGTTTCTGTACAATGTTTCTGTACAATGTTGCTGTACAATGTTGCTGTACAATGTTGCTGTACAATGTTCTATACAATGTTCTGTACAATGTTCTTTACAATGTTCTGTACAATGTTCTGTACAATGTTACTGTACAATTTACTGTACAATGTTGCTGTTCAATGTTGCTGTTCAATGTAGCTGTACAATGTTACTGTACAATGTTGCTGTACAATGTTGCTGTACAATGTTTCTGTACAATGTTTCTGTACAATGTTGCTGTTCAATGTTGCTGTTCAATGTTGCTGTACAATGTTACTGTACAATGTTGCTGTACAATGTTTCTGTACAATGTTTCTGTACAATGTTGCTGTTCAATGTTGCTGTACAATGTTGCTGTACAATGTTGCTGTACAATGTAGCTGTACAATGTTTCTGTACAATGTTTCTGTACAATGTTGCTGTTCAATGTAGCTGTACAATGTTGCTGTACAATGTTGCTGTACAATGTTGCTGTACAATGTAGTTGTACAATGTTTCTGTACAATGTTGCTTTCAATGTTTCTGTACAATGTTGCTGTACAATGTTGCTGTACAATGTTTCTGTACAATGTTGCTGTACAATGTTGCTGTACAATGTTGCTGTACAATGTTTCTGTACAATGTTGCTGTTCAATGTAGCTCTACAATGTTACTGTACAATGTTGCTGTACAATGTAGCTGTACAATGTTGCTGTACAATGTTTCTGTACAATGTTTCTGTACAATGTTTCTGTACAATGTTGCTGTTCAATGTAGCTGTACAATGTTGCTGTACAATGTTGCAGTACAATGTAGCTGTACAATGTAGCTGTACAATGTTTCTGAACAATGTTTCTGTACAATGTTGCTGTACAATGTTACTGTACAATGTTTCTGTACAGTGTTGCTGTACAATGTTTCTGTTCAATGTTGCTGTACAATGTTACTGTACAATGTTTCTGTACAGTGTTACTGTACAGTAACGTTGCTGTACAATGTTTCTGTATACTGTTTCTGTACAGTGTTGCTGTACAATGTAGCTGTACAATGTTGCTGTACAGTGTTTCTGTACAATGTTGCTGTACAATGTTACTGTACAATGTTTCTGTACAGTGTTACTGTACAGTAACGTTGCTGTACAATGTTTCTGTATACTGTTTCTGTACAGTGTTGCTGTACAATGTTGCTGTACAGTGTTGCTGTACAATGTAGCTGTACAATGTTGCTGTACAATGTAGCTGTACAATGTTGCTGTACAATGTAGCTGTACAGTGTAGCTGTACAATGTAGCTGTACAATGTAGCTGTACAATGTTGCTGTACAATGTTTCTGTACAATGTAGCTGTACAATGTTGCTGTACAATGTAGCTGTACAATGTAGCTGTACAATGTTGCTGTACAATGTAGCTGTACAATGTTGCTGTACAATGTTACTACCAATGTTGCTGTACGTTGTTGATGTACAATGTTTATTTTGACAAGACAAGGTGAGCTATTGCCTAATTAAAATTCAATTATTTCTTGTTTCCTTTCGTTTTATTCTATTTTTGCTAATGAAGTTCTCAAAATTCTTTTAAAGGCATAATAATCGGTCGTTCCCGATGGATAAGCCATTAGGTCAATACGTGACATATAATTCCTTTTAGAATGATCTGAATTATTTTCAATTTTTGTGCCCGAAAATTTAAAATGTTACTGGGCTTGATCTGATATTACATTCAAATCATACAGTTTTAATAGATATTTGTCATTTTGATATATGATTAAATACATAATTATATACATTTGAGTTTTAAGTTATCAAGATATCTCCTTACGCCTAATTCCTTTAAAACCTGCGCAGGGCACGCAACCAGTACGACGCATTATAATTTTATGAAAGTTTGACATATCACCGTATCAACAGTTATTAGATACTTTCAATGTGGTTTCATTTGAAGTGAAATAAAACTACTTTTACGTTAGCCAGTATCACTATAAATACAGTATAATGAAGTAAAAAGTAACAGAATCGTGGCCTTTGTTCCTTAAAAAAATGTTTGTAACGTTTCTATGCGTTTACATGAAATGAATGAGTTGAAAGTGCAAATGTTCATAGCTTTATATTGAACTTAGTTGTAACTTACGCAGACTTACAGAGTTACGGTTCTTTACTTATAGACATAAAATAACTCCTGTCCCTGCCACTAAATCATGTCCATGACAGGAACATGTTATAGCTTTAAATTCTCTCTACATTTTCTTGATAATTTCCATATCTATCCTTGATTATTTACTTAATCGTTTGATAACATCTCCTTGTTAAACAAGATTGACAATTATGATTTACCCGGAGGACATTGTTTTAAACAATTATTGGACGAAAATGTCAATTCTGCGCGAAATGGCTTGTAAAAACGTTGTAATATTTTACAGATTGTTTTTATTGCTTCACACTGATGCGAGAGATTTTCACGAATAACTACAAAAGAATACAACCACTTAGAATGAATTTGCAATCTGGGATTAATAGAGATTTTTTTGTATACATTTTTTATCATTCAAAATGCTTTCTTTCTTGATATTGATGTTGTTGATCCTGTTTTTAGCTCACCTGTCACTATTTTGTTTTGTGAACATGATAGAGACCACATTTTGCAATCAATTTTAATCAAACTTGCACACAATTTGTATTGGCATAATAATTCGGGTCCTTTCGAAAACTGGCTAGATTCTATCATGGGTTTGAGAGTTATGACCCCTTAAAGGGCCAAAATGTGCTATTTTGGCTTTTGCAGCCATATAGAGACTTCATTTATGGTTTGATCGGATACAAACTTGCAAAATATCTTTAACAATAGATCTTGGATTCCATGATGAATCTGTCAGACCCAATCATAGGTTCCGGAGTCACGTCCCCTGACTGACCTCTGAAGTAGCCAAAATTTGTTAATTTTTACCTTGTGAACAGGATAGAAATGATATTTTATATTTGATTTTAACCACACTTACATACAACTTAAGTCACAATAAGATCTCGGTTCCTTTCGAAAACCGGCTAGATTCAATAATGGGTTCTAGAGTTACTCCATTTTGGCCCTTTCAGCCATATACAGGTTTCATTTATGCTTTGATTTGATACAAACTTGCATAGAATGTTTATCTTGATAATTTCTGGGCCAAGTTTGAAACTGGGTCATGTGGGGTCAAATACTAGGTCGCCAGGACAAATCAAAGAAAAAAGCTTGTTAACACCATAGAGGCCACATTTATGACCTTATATTCATGAAACTTGGTCACAATGTTTATCCTGATAATTCCTATGCCAAGTTCAAAACTGGGTCGTATGGGATCAAAAACTAGGTCACCAGGTCAAATCAAATGAAAAGCTTGTTAACACTTGAGGCCACATTTATAACCCTATCTTCATGAAACTTGGTCAGAATGTTTATCTTGATGATTCCTAGTTCGAAACTGGATCATGTGGGGTCAAAAATTAGGCCACCTCAAATCAAAGGAAAAGCTTGTTAACACTGTAGCGGCCATATTTATGACCCTATCTTCATGAAACTTGGTCAGAATGTTTATTTTGATGATTCCGAGTCCAAGTTTAAGAGGTGAGCGATACAGGGTCATCATGACTCTCTTATTTATTAATGGTGTTGTTGCCACTGCTATTGACGATAATGTATATGTCATCATCAACAGAAGCAGAACATACAATGGCATCCACCTCCTCAACATCATCATTGTCATCATCATCAACAACAACAGCAGCAGCAACAGTAGCAGCAGCATGATCATAAGCAACAGCAATACTTTTAACAGCAACACTAACAGCAATAACGTCATCATCAATACCGCAACTACCATACCTGTCATTGTTATGTTCATCGATGTCAGCAATAAATGTATTTCAGGAGTGGAATTTACACAAGAACCGGCGAGATCTGTAAGTGTAAACTTGTTAGCCCTCTTTTGTGTCACTTGATAATCAAATTTTCGAGACTTTTTCTCTCGTCTTTATTTAATTTATAAATCTTTACATCTTCCTCATGCAGAGTCGAAGAAAATAAAGGAATGAACATATTCAAAGTGGTGAAAAAATGAAACATGTAGCACTTATGCTGCCACGTAGAGCCGGGTTCAGTTTGTTTGCTAGTTTGTTTGCAGGGATAATGCATGTTTTAAAACATTTGTACTAGCATAAAGCGTACAAAAAGCTAAAAGTGATGAATAGTATGCAAATCATCGTTATTCTAAATGTTCATGAAATGCATGGGAATATCAGCATTAGTATGTTATAGGGTCAAAATACGTAACAGAACGCTCATATAGAACAAATCAGAAGTAAATAAAGCCGTGTTAGGAAAGACTACAGCTTCAAACCGGAGATTGCTAGAGGGACATGACTTCAATGTGTTCAAGTATTTACCGGAGATTGCTGGGGGGACATGGCTTCAATGTGTTCAAGTATTTACCGGAGATTGCTGGAGGGACATGACTTCAATGTGTTCAAGTATTTACCGGAGATTGCTGGAGGGACATGACTTCAATGTGTTCAAGTATTTACCGGAGATTGCTGGGGGGACATGACTTCAATGTATTCAAGTATTTACCGGAGATTGCTGGAGGGACATGACTTCAATGTGTTCAAGTATTTACCGGAGATTGCTGGAGGGACATGACTTCAGTGTGTTCAAGTATTTACCGGAGATTGCTGGGGGGACATGACTTCAGTGTGTTCAAGTATTTACCGGAGATTGCTGGAGGGACATGACTTCAATGTGTTCAAGTATTTACCGGAGATTGTTGGAGGGACATGACTTCAGTGTCTTCAAGTATTTACCGGAGATTGCTGGAGGGACATGACTTCAATGTGTTCAAATATTTATATGCTGTTCTTGAATCCTGCAAGTACTTGTGTATGTATCATCAACTGCAATGAGATTTTAACAAAATGTGCTGTTGCTCGAGTAAGTAATATCCGCTTATTTACTTCGAAAGACATCAGCTAGAACACAACTATAACGTTGACATATCAATCAATATTCATTTGTTTTGTTGCAAAGCGTAAAATTATAGCGTCGAGAAGTTGGCACTGACATCGAAGATCGAAAATCGAAATTAATTTCTAGCCAGCTTTAAACTTCGAGCCAGCTCGAAGATCGAAATTCAACATCAAATATCAATTTCGTGCTAGCTTTGAACTTCTAGCCAGCTCGAAGATCGAAATTCATCATTGAATTTCGAGCTGGAATTGAATTTCGAGCCAGCTCGAAGATCGATATTCAGATTTTTTTCACAAAGTTGAATTTCGAGCTGGGGTTGAATTTCGAGCCAGCTCGAAGATCGATATTCAGATTTTTTTTCTCACAAGGTTGAATTTCGAGCTGGGGATGAATTTCGAGCCAGTTCGAAGATGGAAATTCAGATTTTATTCACAAAGTTGAATTTCGAACTGGGGTTGAATTTCGAGCCAGCTCGAAGATCGAAATTCAGATTTTTTTCACAAAGTTGAATTTCGAGCTGGGGTTGAATTTCGAGCCAGCTCGAAGATCGAAATTCAAATTTTCAAAAAGTTGAATTTCGAGCTGGGGTTGAATTTCGAGCCAACTCGAAGATCGAAATTCAGATTTTTTTCACAAAGTTCAATTTCGAACTGGGGTTGAATTTCGAGCCAGCTCGAAGATCGAAATTAAGATTTTTTCAAAAAGTTGGATTTCGAGCTGGGGTTGAATTTCGAGCCAACTCGAAAATCGAAATTCAGCTGGCTCGAAATTCAACCCCAGTTCGAAATTCAACTTTGTGAAATAAATCTGAATTTCGATCTTCGAGCTGGCTCGAAATTCAACCCCAGCTCGAAATTCAACATTTTGAAAATTTGAATTTCGATCTTCGAGCTGGCTCGAAATTCAACCCCAGCTCGAAATTCAACTTTGCGAAAATTTGAATTTCTATCTTCGAGCTGGCTCGAAATTCAACCCCAGCTCGAAATTCAACTTTGTGAAAAAAATCTGAATTTCGATCTTCGAGCTGGCTCGAAATTCAACCCCAGTTCGAAATTCAACTTCGTGAAAAAAATCTGAATTTAGATCTTCGAGCTGGCTCGAAATTCAACCCCAGCTCGAAATTCAACTTTTTGAAAATTTGAATTTCGATCTTCGAGCTGGCTCGAAATTCAACCCCAGCTCGAAATTGAACTTTGTGAAAAAAAATCTTAATTTCGATTTTCGAGCTGGCTCGAAATTCAATCCCAGCTCGAAATTCAACTTTTTGAAAAAAAAAAATATGAATTTCGATCTTCGAGCTGGCTCGAAATTCAATCCCAGCTCGAAATTCAACTTTATGAAAAAAATCTGAATTTCTATCTTCGAGCTGGCTCGAAATTCAACCCCAGCTCGAAATTCAACTTTTTGAAAAAATCTGAATTTCGATCTTCAAGCTGGCTAGAAGTTCAAAGCTAGCACGAAATTGATATTTGATGTTGAATTTCGATCTTCGAGCTGGCTCGAAGTTAAAAGCTGGCTAGAAATTTAATTTCGATTTTCGATCTTCGATGTCAGTGCCAACTTCTCGACGTTAAAATAATGTTTTTTTTATGTTTTTGTTCGGTTGAACGTCGCACCGACACAATAATAGGTCATATGGTGACTTTTAGCTTTGATGGTGGAAGAAGACCCCAGGTGCTCCTTCGTGCATTATTTTATCACGAGAGGGCACCGGGGTAGAACCACCGACCTTCCGTAAGCCAGCTGGGCGGCTCCTCACATTAAGAATTCAACGCCTCAAGTTAGGCTCGAACCCACATCGGTGAGGGGTAAGTGACTTGAAGTGAGCGATCTTAACCGCTCGGCCACGGATGCCCCGTGTGTATATCTCGTACAATCATGACATTACTATAAGGAACAAACTATATAACGGTATTTGAATTTTATCCTGTTTTACATAAAAAAAACTAATGCACGATCTACTTCATAAATCAGTTCAAAATGTCATTTAGAAACAGCCATCAAACACTGGTGAAAACATCCGAATTGGACTGTACTTTTGTATCTTTCCATCATTTGCAGAATCTGATGTATCTTTGAGATGCAGATGTATCCGTTCAATTGTATCTATTAGGTGCATATGTATCAGTGAGGTGCAGATGTATTGGTGAGGTACAGATTTATCGATGAGGTGCAGATGTATCGATGAAATACAGATGTATCGATGAGGTGCAGTTATATCGGTGAGGTACAGATGTATCTATAAGGTGCAGTTATATCGGTGAGGTGATGATGTATCGGCGAGGGGCAGATTTATCTATTAGGTGCATATGTATCGGTGAGGTGCAGATGTTTCAATGAGGTACAATGTATCGATGAGATACAGATTTATCGATGAGGTACAGATGTATCAGTGAAGTACAGATGTATCGATGAGGTGCAGTTGTATCAGTGAGGTGCTGATGTATCGGCGAGGTGCAGATGTATCAATTAAGTGCATATGTATCGGTGATGTGCAGATGTATCGGCGAGAAGAACAGATGTTTCGATGAGGTTCAGATGTATCACACCAAATGTATCGGTGAGATGCAGATGTATCGGTGAGGTGCAGATGTATCACAACAGATGTATCGGTGATACTCAGATGCATCGGTGAGGTGCAGATGTATCACAACAGATGTATCGGTGAGGTACAGATGTGTCTGTGAAGTGCAGATGTATCACAATAGATGTATCGGTGATGTACAGATATGTAAGTGAAGTACAGATGTATATTTAAGCTTATTTACTGTAAAAGTAACAACATTACAATAATAAATCGAATTATCACTCAGTTTAGGCCTTAAGAACTATGTCTACCGTATGGTTTAAAATTCCATTTAGATACTTCTTTTGGGACAAAAACAGTTTCTTTTCTTTTTATTATTTTCACAGAGGTATTAATACTTCGTTCCAAGACAATATCATAAATTCTGCACGAAAAAATAAAATAAAATTGTGTATCTACTGAATGCATGAACCGCAAGGATGATATAACATGCACTAGTTTGTGTCCATGGACTTTATCAATGTTGGTCATTAGAGAAAATATATTTGCATAGTAACAGTCAATTAGAAATGAAGCACCGACCGAGTATTTGAGATTCAAATCATTTATTTACGCTTATCTCGAAAAGTGAATTACCTTCCTGAGTTGTACAATGTAACTTTCACATATATTTGAACAGGGGCGGCGGGTCTATTTTTTGATAAATACAGCTGTATATACCGTCGCTTTTTAAGTTAAAATTTCTTTCAAAAATGTGTTGAAAAAAATACTATTGCTTAATTATGGTTTTATTCATTCATGTTTTCCTGTAGGTATATATCTGTCATGTTTAGCCGACAGAAGTAAACAAAATCTATTCTGCATTGTCAGAACTTTCCCGGTCGAAAAATAAGCGTAAATATTCACAAAAGAATTAATTTCTGAATTTACACAACATTAGCCAAAAATATCAATTTGCAATAAAAATCTACTGAAAATATTTATGGTCTTCAAAGAGTTGGTCGTAAATTCATTTGATTTGTATGTAAATTGTGCAGTTGCAGGCAAAACAGAGGGTTTACATTGAAATGTAATAAGTAATAGAGTTGTATCATTTTTTATGTTATTTATATGTTAGAAGTTAGTCCGATCTAAATTGTTGTGTGCAATATCAAATATTAAGTAAATACCTATCAGCGTATAAATCAATGCTAATCTTTATGTTCACGTAAATTGTAAACAGGGAAAAGGAATTCCAGTATTAAATTTCCCAGGATGACATCCCTAAACTATCGTACACCCGATTTCTATATTCTTTTTATATGTCATTTCGTTTTAAAAAATGCAAACCAAATTAATAAATAGATAATTTCTACTGACGTAGAACTATTTCTTAAAGAATATATATATATATTATAACGTTCTTATTCAAACACTGTCAACAGAAAACATTCATAAAGTTTCTATCACGTGACACTGTTGCCATGACCATCACGCGAATGCGAGAAACTATTTCACAACTCCTCCTTCTTGAAAAATTTGGTGTGTAAACCCCGGGAAGTTAACTAAGGACAAAGGATTTGAAAATGCATTTAAAAACCAGTCAGCGGCCTTTGGTGGTTAATATTCAAAATGAAAATAAGATTTGTTACCGCAAATGAGAAAACAACGTCCTCCATAGCTCGCTTAACTTTCCGTAATGTGAAATCTCAGAAGAATAGCAAGTTGAAACTAAATATCAAAGAAAAAAAACAGAACCATATATGTAAACTGTGCGTTACTTCTTTATGGAAACTTTGGAATTTCTTTATGGAAACTTTGGAATTTAATTTCTTTTTCCACACATAAGTGTGCGAGTATCATGTAGTAACTAGTTTGCTTTACAAGAGTTGCTTAATTGTGTGCTAATATGATAAAATACTTATCACATTGAAAAAAAAATTCTAATATATATTTATACACCCTACGCGCATATTCTACTTTTCAGGTTTTAAGATATAAAAATAAAAATATATTGGCAATTTGAGTTACTCGTTCATTCTTATTGTTTTCTACTTGGTAATCTAAAAAGAAAGAAAAATACATATTTGAAGTGTTAATTTTTCTGCTGGTGCATAATCTGCATACAAACTTGACTATATTATGATTTATGAAGTGCAACAGAGGTCAGAAATTCTAAGGCAGATATACAAATACGGCTCTTTTATTTTTTCCCGTACAAGCTCGGTTTTCGTACTTGGGTAGTATATTAAAGGAGTGGACTCAAGACTTAACCATTTTACAGTAAGAGTCAATATTTATATGTGAAATTTTAATAAACGTACCAGTCATAAAAAGCTTTATAATTTGATTGCATTTTCCATTTAACGCACTACCATAATTCTTACTTTCACCCGATACTTTCCAGTTATATCTTCTACGACAAGGCCATAGCATATAAAACGTCCAATCTATTAAATAAATATTGACATTGTTTTTATATTTGCTTTAGCAAGTATTTGTTCTCAAATTCGTGAAATAATTCTATTTACAATACACCCAGCGGCCAAATATCCTCGACTCTCCAAAGGTGAAGTCGCTTCCGGCAGACCGCTTACATCATTGTCAACAGTAAAAACAAAATGGCCGCTATCGGTCCCACAATCTCAATCATTCATAATTTCACCGTATCAGATGAATAATTCAATGCATATTGTGGTTACACTTTAATTTCTTTCAAGATTTAATATCAGATCCTAACTAATTACTGTCCTATCTTTTATAATCCGTAAATTACTGCCAATTTTGTGGAATTATAATCAGAAAGGGAAATTATTCTATTGATATTATATGCTCTCATTGTTTATTGTCAATACATTTACATCCAACTAAGCAATTAACTCACTGTAGAAATACATATATAATTTCGTTATTATAATTTGTATTCAAAACCAAAAGCAATGTCTAATCGTTCAATAGCACATAATCGCATGCAAATTATATTTTAGAATATTTCGGCGAATAAGTTTAGACCAGCATTTGATAATTTTTAAAGTCATGTGTTTGAAAACAGATGTTTGATATGAGTATTAAATCTAATTTCATAACCGTAATAGTGAACACTCTTAAAATTGTTCATATTTAAATCACATTTACATCGGAATGTGTGACAAAACGGCCATAAACACGATTTCATATTAACACAGGTGATACCACTCATGTCTGTTTTTACAAGAGATGGTCAAAATTTAATCAAACAATCTTACAAAACATTTATTTACCAGTGTGCTTATGCCTTTGTAGGCAAACAAAAAACTTTTAGTATCAGATGTCAATAAAATCCTTAAAACAAACATTTCTGTATTATGGAAAAATGCTTAAAGTACTATATCTTGCACATTTTGCTACCTTTTGAACAACTGAAAATTAAAGTTTTAAAATCATATGACAGACACTATTCTACTACAATTTTGTATTAAAAAGCATCGCTCATATCAATTATCACGAACACGGTGTTTATAAGTTATATCTATCGTTTCAGTCATGTTGATGTACAATGATGACATGTTAATGTACAAATTAATTTAATAAATGTAAATGCGCAGAACTTACGCACAGTTTACTTATTATATGGTTATCTGACACGCCATCTTAACACACACAGCGAGAAATGCAGGGATCAGACACGCCATCTTAACACACACAGCGAGAAATGCAGGGATCAGACACGCCATCTTAACACACACAGGGAGAATGCAGGGAGTAGACACGCCATCTTAACACACACAGCGAGAAATACAGGGATCACACACGCCATCTTAACACACACACAGCGAGAAATGCAGGAATCAGACACGCCATCTTAACATACACAGCGAGAAATGCAGGGATCAGACATGCCATCTTAACAAACACAGCGGGAAATGCAGGGATCAGACACGCCATCTTAACATACACAGCGAGAAATGCAGGGATCAGACACGCCATCTTAACAAACACAGCGAGAAATGCAGGGATCAGACACGCCATCTTAACACACACAGCGAGAAATGCAGGGATCAGACACGCCATCTTAACACACAGCGAGAAATGCAGGGATCAGACACGCCATCTTAATACACACAGCGAGAAATGCAGGGATCAGTAGCTGACACGACATCTTAACACACACAGCGAGAAATACAGGGATCAGACACGCCATCTTAACACACACAGCGAGAAATGCAGAGATCAGATTTACAGCTTCTTCCGATTTGTTGAAAATTTCAAGTAATATTTCTATTCAGTCACATGAATATAAAAAATCTGAGGAATATCATTTTTTTTTTATTTTCTCACACTATTTGGAAGAAAACGTAGTGCCAGTACGGAAATGAAGAGCCAAAAGACAAAAGAGAGTATGAGCAGAAGACAAAATACGGCCAATAATAGCAGACGAATTAGATCTTGTTCGTTTTCGAAAATAATACGTTACCATGAAGCGGCTGTCGACAGCGCATAGCAATTTTAGTTAATGGGACAATGTTAAATATTTGTAAATATCTTTTTATACTATTGACCATGTTATTCTTTTTTATTTTGCAAGAAGTTTACGTATCTATAGAAAACATTTTAATACCTTAACTCGTTAATAAATACAAAAAAAATCCTTACGTATTAAGCAAGAACTTATACTATTGATATACAAAAGTTGAAGATAATGTAAAAAAAATGTCAGATGTGATTTTTTTCGCGATCATATTGTGACTTGTAACCTCATTTATTCTCAAAGTCATTGAATCATTGGGGGGACACAGAAACACCCATACAAACATTCCCACCAGCCTTATACTAGTAAGTGCGGAAAAATCTAATTTAATTTTCATGTAAGAAGTAGTATGCACTTACTATCACAAATCTAAATTTGGTGTTATGAAAAAAAAAAACAAAAAAAAAAAATCAGTGAAACAAAATGTATACAAACTATAAAAGAAACTAAAAGATAATTGTTTATCACGTTTTGCTATTCCTCATTTGCTGTAAAAGTGAAAAAGCAAATCTTATATTTTAATTGTAAAACATGTCTTAATTAACACGTGTATTTTCTTACAATTGCCGCACATGTCTTATCTTATACTTGTAGCACATGTCTTATCTTATACTTGTAGCACATGTCTTATCTTATACGTGTGTCTCATGTCTTATCTTATACTTGTAGCATATGTCTTATCTAATACATGTAGCACATGTCTTATCTTATACTTGTAGCACATGTCTTATCTTATACATGTAGCATATGTCTTATCTTATACTTGTGGCACTTCTAGCACATGTCTTATCTTATACTTGTAGCATATGTCTTATCTTATACATGTAGCACATGTCTCATCTTATACGTGTGTCTCATGTCTTATCTTATACTTGTAGCATATGTCTTATCTAATACATGTAGCACATGTCTTATCTTATACATGTGGCACATGTCTCATCTTATACTTGTAGTACATGTCTTATCTTATACTTGTAGCACTTGTAGCACATGTCTTATCTTATACTTGTAGAACATGTCTTATCTTATACTTGTAGAACATGTCTTATCATGTCTTATCTTATACATGTGGCACATGTCTTATCATATACTTGTGGCACATGTCTTATCTTATACATGTGGCACATGTCTTATCTTGTACTTGTGGCACATGTGTTATCTTGTACTTGTGGCACATGTGTTATCTTATACTTGTGGCACATGTCTTATCTTGTACTTGTAGCACATGTGTTATCTTGTACATGTGGCACATGTCTTATCTTGTACATGTGGCACATGTCTTATCTTGTACTTGTGGCACATGTCTTATCTTGTACTTGTTGTGTTATCTTGTACTTGTGGCACATGGTCTATCTTGTACTTGTGGCACATGTGTTATCTTGTACTTGTGGCACATGTCTTATCTTATACTTGTGGCACATGTGTTATCTTGTACTTGTGGCACATGTCTTATCTTATACTTGTGGCACATGTGTTATCTTATACTTGTAGCACATGTCTTATCTTATACTTGTGGCACATGTGTTATCTTGTACATGTGGCACATGTCTTATCTTATACATGTGGCACATGTGTTATCTTGTACATGTGGCACATGTCTTATCTTGTACATGTGGCACATGTGTTATCTTGTACTTGTGGCACATGTCTTATCTTATACTTGTGGCACATGTCTTATCTTATACTTGTAGCACATGTCTTATCTTATACTTGTGGCACATGTCTTATCTTGTACATGTGGCACATGTCTTATCTTATACATGTGGCACATGTGTTATCTTGTACATGTGGCACATGTCTTATCTTGTACATGTGGCACATGTGTTATCTTGTACATGTGGCACACGTCTTATCTTGTACTTGTGGCGCACGTCTTATCTTGTACTTGTGTCTTATCTTGTACTTGTGGCACACGTCTTATCTTGTACTTGTGGCACACGTCTTATCTTGTACTTGTGGCACACGTCTTATCTTATACATGTGGCACACGTCTTATCTTGTACTTGTGGCACACGTCTTATCTTATACATGTGGCACACGTCTTATCTTGTACTTGTGGCACACGTCTTATCTTATACATGTGGCACACGTCTTATCTTGTACTTGTGGCACACGTCTTATCTTATACTTGTGGCACACGTCTTATCTTGTACTTATGGCAATTGTCTTATCTTATACATGTAGCACATGTCTTATCTTATACATGTGGCACATGTCTTATCTTATACTTGTAGCACATGTTTTATCTTGTACATGTGGCACTTGTCTTATCTTATACATGTGGCACATGTAGCACATGTCTTATCTTATACATGTGGCACATGTCTTATCTTATACATGTGACACATGTCTCATCTTATACATGTGGCACATGTGGCACATGTCTTATCTTATACATGTGGCACATGTCTCATCTTATACATGTGGCACATGTCTTATCTTATACATGTGGCACATGTCTTATCTTATACATGTAGCACATGTATTATCTTATACTTGTAGCATATGTATTATCTTATACTTTTAGCACATGTCTTACCTTATACATGTAGCACATGTCTTATCTTATATCACATGACTTATACTTGCAGCACATATCTTGTACTTGTTACATAATGAATATTGCGGAGACCCTTTTATTTTACACATGTTAATTTTAAAACTTTACTTTTTTATAAAATTATATTATACAAAAAACCTAGCGGTGTGACTCTTTCTCTTTGTAAGCAAATTACGATAAACAAGGAGAGCTTTTCTATGAAACCGTCGTTAAAGAATAAGTTCATTTGATATTAGTGTTATAGAAATGATCTTGTTTTGAATTCAGATAATTATGTATGCATTTGCCCTCTTTATGTCGACAACAAGCAATTATCAAACCTAATTAGAAATCTGAAAATGGAAAGATGAGCATATTAATTGACAGAGACTAGCACGGACCGGTAAGAAAGCATTGTCATCATGCGAATGCTTAAGAGGGTAGCGCAGTGACAGACAATATGGTGATTTACCCTGCATTAATTTCGGAGATTAATTAACATTTGGAAATAAATTGAAATTTAATTTAGGATCGAAAAAATCCCTCTTTTAGAACTGAATTGACTTCTTTATACTAATCAGTAGAGGTACCAATTAGTTTGAATGTTTGGTCCTTGTGTTGACCATCGGCCGACATGTAAAGCTAGTTGGTGGAGTGCGATGCAAGATTTTAGACACAAATTGTATTTTTTTTAAAGATTTACCAATCTAGTAAACGTTAAAAACACTGACAATTGTTTGATGTTATGAATCACTTACATGACATTTTTATGGTATTTACTTAAATTATTTACATCCCATCAGTGATCATATCTGGTCAGACCATTTGACAGAAATAAATCAATTTTCATTATATTTTACCAACGTTCAATTGAGGAAAAAGACGCGACTGATAAAAAAAAAGCGATTTTTAAATAATCTCTTTTTTTTTTTATTTATTATCGAGAATCATGCATTTTATATGATGTTTTCGTATAAAACATTTCTAAACATCAAAAGGGTCATAACAAGAATCTGTTTGTCCTTGGCTTCTTCAGTAATACAGAAGGCTGATAAAGGAATATGATTTTCCATTTTTCTTTTTCAAATAGCAAGTGTCATGCTTTGTATCAATGACAGATGAATTATATGCGTATAACGGCGTTATATTGTGTTTAAATATCCTAGGTATGATTTAAAAAAGAGATAATATACATCCAACCGAAATTTCTATTCATATTGTCAATAAACTAAACATCTTTCACGACTGAAATGAATATAAATTGCCTAATGAAAAATTAAGCATTAGAGTTATAAATGACTCTGAAAAAAAACGAAAAGGAGAGATGCCATTGTTTATGTTGGTGTAGAGAACGAAATATGTTGGAGAAAAAATCATTGCATTTTGGTTTCTGTCTCTGTTGTAAAAAGAAAAGAAAAAAATGTTATTAAAATCCACACACAAAACGAAAACATGTAGGATAGTTAGATGGTATCTTTTTATGTACCAGAAATAATAACTGCATAACTACAGCTGCCAAGGTCCAGTTCCAATAAAATAACAGACCTGTTTTAGTGTTATGTAATACGTTTTAAAAAAAACTTGTAAAAATGTGTTTATTTCATTGATTTACAGAAAATAACATGTTGAAAATAAAGAGATAAATGTACTGAGCCTTGAAGACGCCAGTTTCAGCATATCTAAGTTTATTTTCATATACTATATATATATATATATTTACTGTATGTTTATTTATACGACGTCCTTTTACACTGAAAAATATTGCCGACATTTTAGCGCGAATGTGCTAGTACGAATGTGGTAGCGATCACGGATGGGGATTATGCAGTATATTTTCCCAGGTTTTGTTTTTTTATTTGCTCTAATAATTTCGGCATTATCTCGCACCTTTGTTGTCTAAGGTTGTTGAACAAGTAATCCGAGTTTAAGAAGAAATGCAAGTATATTTAATAAACCCAACGTTTACTCATAAAAGCCATCTGAAGTGGATACTCATTTACGTTAAAGTGCTAGTCGTCGGGGTCATACTTAATTGAAAACCATGATGGAATTCACCACCGAAGGTCAAGTTTGGCAGCTTTGGTCATATTTGGTCAGTTTTAAGGGGATTTATTAACCCAGAGTGTTAAAATGAGCGACAGGGTTAATTAAGAGAGACCAGAGATTTAAGTAGTTCATAAATTGATGAACTTATATCTTAAAGAGATGAAGATTTTTCAAGATATTGTCATTCATAAGGGAAACGATAAAATTATGTAAAATCTCAAGTAATACAAAATAAAATCCGTGGAAGTTTTGTTTTGATATTGTGCCACAATTTAGGTGATTGTTACGGAAGCCTGGAGAGGACGTGTGAAGTTTTTATTTTATCTCGTGGCCACGAGATGAACTGAAGGGTTTTTATTTTCAAGAAATATTTTTCTCTACTTTATCTCAAGATAAACTGAAAGGAAATATTTTTGAAAAAAAAAATATTTCGTGCTCTTGCGATAAACTAAAAGCAAATATTGCATCTATTGGATCTTTTTAAAAAAAATAAACACGCACATATGCCCGCTGATTTTTTTTTATTTAAAAAAAATCCGTTTCTTTATTTTCTTTCAGTTTATCGCGTTGGCCACGAGATAAAATGATGGAAATTATTTTTCAAAAAAATATTTTCTTTGAGTTTATCTCGTAGTAGAGAAAAATATTAATTTTTTAATCCTTCAGTTCATCTCGCGGCCACGAGATAAAATAAATATTTTACATGTCCCCTCCATGCTCCCGTAGATTGTAACAAGATAATAATGGAATAAAAGAATTAAAATCTGTTAAGAACATTTTATGTTGAATTTTAAAATGTATAATGATAATAATAAAAACACATTGTAATTGTGTGCGTGCGTGCGTGCGTGCGTGCGTGCGTGCGTGCGTGCGTGCGTGCGTGCGCGCGCGCGCGTGCGTGTACGTGTAGCCTCATACGTATCAAACTTTGATACAAAAGTTCCTAGCGGTACAATGTGAAACCAGTCAGTGTATTCAGTAATCAATATAATATCACAAAATATATTTTTCATACAAAATAGAAAAATAACAATTTTGATTATTCGTTGACACAATTCCAAAATTCCACAATTAAATTACAAACATTTCAAAGAAAAAAAATAAACATAAAAAACACACAAATATTTTCCTCATTTTGTCGGCCAAAGTTAAGCAACACAGATGGTGAACTCGGCACATTTGTTCCTTTTTTTAAAGTAAAAAATGATGTATACCACACTAACTTTTATTCAATTCTCTACATACGAGTAGTTCTGCTTTATTCCAAATAACCATATCTCGGAAACTTTACACACTAAGTAACGGAGATATCCCCTGTGTCGCACATTTTTCCTCTTGAAATGAGGATCATTCAGAACGACAGCTTTTAATACAAGCCTGAGTTTCTAAAGCCATTACTAGTTCTCTATTCCTGTTTGAATATGACTGAATTTTGAAAGAAGGCGGCCATTATGCCGATTATAATGTCTATTATAACTCAAAATCTATGAAAAGCTTGTGATTACAATCAACCCAAAGAATCTGAATCGATGAAAAGGACCATGCACACATAAAATATGCATTCATTGTATGAAAATGCTATATGTAGAGAAGTCTGTGACAGTTACTACATTTTCTATGACTATTATGTTTATATTCATCTCTGATTTTGCGAAATGTTTCTTAGATTCCGCCATTGAGATATGGATTACTATCATAACGGTTGGCGGAATAATCAGTATAAATCTTAAATGGCTTTAAAGGTTTAAAATGTAACTGCATTGTACTGTCCAAGAAATTAAGGGGTTTGAATATCGTCAACTTCGTTCAGAGGTGCCACCATTTTGTTGTGTACTATTGCTATATTTCTACGATAGGAGTGGGTAGAGGCGTTAACAGACTGATGAAGAAAATTCACGTCGATTAAATGGGTGAAATAAATACCCCATGCTTAGCTATATTCTAACGGCGATCATAACGACGACGATTCAGATGACGACAACAGAAACTTATCTTTATCAAGATGCAATCCTGACGACAACGACATAAACGTATCCTTATCAAGATGCAATCCTGACAATGAGGACATAAACTTATCCTTATCAAGATGCAATCCTGACAATGAGGACATAAACTTATACTTATCAAGATGCAATCCTGACAATGACGACGAAATAAACTTATCCTTATCATGATGCAATCCTGACAATGACCACATAAACTTATCCTTACCAAAATGTAATCCTGACAACGACGACGACATAAACGTATCCTTATCAAGATGCAATCCTGACAATGAGGACATAAACTTATCCTTATCAAGATGCAATCCTGACAATGAGGACATAAACTTATACTTATCAAGATGCAATCCTGACAATGACGACGAAATAAACTTATCCTTATCATGATGCAATCCTGACAATGACCACATAAACTTATCCTTACCAAAATGTAATCCTGACAACGACGACGACATAAACTTATCCTTATCAAGATGCAACCCGGACAACGACGATGATATAATCGTATTCTTATCAAAATGCAATCCTGACAACGACGACGACATACTCGTATCCTTATCAAGATGCAATCCTGTCAACGACGAAATAAACTTATCCTTGTCAAGATGCAATTCTGACGATGACCACATAAGCTTATACTTATCAAGATGCAATCCTGACAACGACGACGACATACTCGTATCCTTATCAAGATGCAATCCTGTCAACGACGAAATAAACTTATCCTTGTCAAGATGCAATCCTGACGATGACGACATAAACTTATACTTATCAAGATGCAATCCGGACAAGGAATAAGGTCAGTAATTCGGTCGAAAATGTGCTTCCGTGGTGTAGTCGAAAGAAGTCCATAATAAATAGATCCTAATTTTCCCATTTTCTGCGCAAATTCGTGTAGAACGAGTGCTTTTACCACACTTTTTCGCTACTAGAATACATTCTGCATGAAATGGGACGGTTTTCATGTTCATACAACCCACATGGCAAGTTTTGCAGATCGAAACCGGAAGTAGGTGTTTATTGCGCGGAGGAGAGCAAATATGCGCCATTTTCAGGGTAGCAGACCACAACTGACTGGCATTTCACTAGGAACTATTCAACCCCCTATTTTCTTTTCATTTTTTCGTTAGTTTGTGATAGAACTTTCATGAAAAATTGGTGTAGGAAAAAGTGATATTCTCTAAAGGTACGTAAAGACGACATGAAGTTGTGGTTTTTTATATGGAACAAAGAAGGATTTGAATTACTGACCTTTAACCTATAAGAGCTGAAATAAGACTATTCTCGAGACACATCGCAATTAGTCTTTATAGCCATAAATCGGTTGTATATGATATAAAATAGTGTTTCCAGTGCAAAATAATAATGAAATTTGAAAATTTTTGAATTTTGACCTTATTTTATGTATATGCGCCTATTTAAGCAGCGATTTCTGGGATTAAAAAGCCAATACTTTGTCTCCAGAATGTCAGAAAATGCACAAAATGCATCCTTCTGGGTCTTATTCATGACGGAATGAATGATATTTCAGAATCCCAGTGAAAAATGATGCAAAAGAGTGAAACTTTTAACAAAATATACAATAAAAGGTCCATAAGGCCAAAATTTAGCCCTGTAAATGGGTAGGGGGTGGCTTCTATAAAATGTCTATATTTCTCTAAAATCTCGAAATTTCACAATGAAACTTGGCAATATGTTTGGTATTACATCTTTCTTGGAAATAGAGATGAAAATTGTGTGAAATTTGATAAGAAACATTTCTTATAGGAATAAGGTCAGTAATTCGGTCGAAAATGTGCTTCCGTGGTGTAGTCGAAAGAAGTCCATAATAAATAGATCCTAATTTTCCCATTTTCTGCGCAAATTCGTGTAGAACGAGTGCTTTTACCACACTTTTTCGCTACTAGAATACATTCTGCATGAAATGGGACGGTTTTCATGTTCATACAACCCACATGGCAAGTTTTGCAGATCGAAACCGGAAGTAGGTGTTTATTGCGCGGAGGAGAGCAAATATGCGCCATTTTCAGGGTAGCAGACCACAACTGACTGGCATTTCACTAGGAACTATTCAACCCCCTATTTTCTTTTCATTTTTTCGTTAGTTTGTGATAGAACTTTCATGAAAAATTGGTGTAGGAAAAAGTGATGTTCTCTAAAGGTACGTAAAGACGACATGAAGTTGTGGTTTTTTATATGGAACAAAGAAGGATTTGAATTACTGACCTTTAACCACAACGACGACGACACAACCCGACTTTTACAACACACAATTCAGACGACAACGACAAAACATGTCTTTATCAAGACGCAATTCAGATAACAACGACACAAACTTTTCTTGCACACCGTACTGGCATTTCTGGTGAGTTTACCCATGCCGGCAAAACCCATCTGGCACCCCCATGCCAGATGACTCTCGTGTTGTTAATGACAACTGACGATTCGTGCATCGATTATATATTTTTGACAGATCGCGAAAACTAATGACAAAATTTGACACTGTTAAATGACTCGTGACCAAATTAAAAGTTTGCAGTTGTTTGTACCTCCAGTTCGATTTACTTTCAAAAGCCTCTTCTTTACTCTAGCTTACAAGTTTTACTTAAGTTAAAACAATAAAAGAACTGACTGTTAACTTACTGTCGTTTCTGTAAGAATGCCTATTGTTCTAATTAGAACCATTCATAATAATTTTAGTACTAAAACATGTTCCTTATTTTCACATTTTGAGGATTTAGCTAATGAGTAGGTGACATATATTGGGTTATAGAATTTTAATACTTACTGTGTATTACAATAATGCTAAAATATCTCATCCGTGACGTGTCCTTAATTTCCCACGCTTTGTTTAAATTCGCCGCAAAATGAAAAAGAGCGCTACAGTGAAAGTATTTCTTTTTGCTTTATAAAGTTATACAAAAATTTATAAAATACGATATGCGAGAAAATATTCTGCCTTGTTACCGCCAAAGCTAGATATTCCCACCTGCATCGACAAGAGATACGCGTATTTAGCTCTTTCTGTAACTTGATATATGTTGGTATTTAACATGTTTTTATTATATTTATTAAACTTTCTTATCATATTCTTGCTAAATATACTGAGCGGAACGTAGCTTTAAAACTGCAAACAGCGTCATTAAGCTTTGCCTGACATTTCACTCAACGTTGCAACATCAGCAGAGTGGGAAAAAATAGACAGTCGCGCCCAATCAGGCAGAGTGTTGCATAAATCTTTCATTTTGATAAATTATTTACAATGCATTATCATGTAGTCTGATTTGTAAACTTAAGTCACGTGACATGGGTCTGTACAGGTCACGGATTCGTTCTTAGTACGGCATTCGCCGAAAAACATCTACTGATGTTTCAAAATTTTAACATTATACCAGGTGGCACTATACCTGTTGATTGAATTCACAAGTATGGTTACTTCCAGTTTTAGTCTTAGATGAAATATAAATAAATTATAGATGACTTATTGAATTTCTGATGAATTAAGGGTTCTCTTCGCTGCATTCGGTTACCGCAAAACTTAATTTCAATAGAAGGTCAATAATTGATATTAACGTATTTAAAATTAACAAATAAAACTTAGGTGATCATTAGTGTTATCTGTTATATTTGCCAACCAAATGGTCTACCTAAATGGTCCACTTAATAGGTACTGTGTAACATGATGGTCTACCTAATTGGTCCGCCTAATAGGTACTGTGTAGCCTGTGGTCTACCTAATGGATCCACTTAATAGATACTGTGTAGCCTGCTATAATAATCCAGGTCTCTGGTTGCTGACTGGATGACATTGTAAAGACAACTTTTCGAGTCCTTTTCGGCAAATTATGAAAATATGAATAAAACATAATTTCAAAGTTTTCTTATTTGTTGTTGAGTGTAGGAAAAAGGGAATGGACACGTTGCCGTTTAATCATCTCCCTTAATATAATTTCATGATATGAGAAAGTTTTAAGTTTTTGACAATTTCATCGCCGCGGGAATTTTCTTTTTACTCAAGACTCCCGCTGTTTTTTCCATTAAAAGTTTTCAAACACTACAATAATTTCTTTATTGTATATTGCTAAAGTGGGCGTGGTTTGCCAAGGGAATGAGTGCTTTAAAGAACCATACTAACAGATTTTAATTGATATTGTACGCATCGATATTGATAGAGAATAAAGGCAATATTGTCTGAATTCGCCCGTTCTCATATTAGGAAAATATTAATATTTTAATATTATTTGCACTAAATTCATGAAAAAAAGTGTCACTGAAGCAACGATGACCTCAACAATTTGATACTTGACTTCATTTTAAATGATGATATAACTGTTTGTTTGCTGTAAATTCTGTATATTTCTTGTGTTTGTACTTTCAAAAGATTTTTTCTGTTGAACCATTTTATCAATACTATTACATTTTAAACAAAGATAATAATAATATTATATGAATTGGTTTATTTGAAAAAGGGAAAATCCTTTAGAACTATTCAAATCCAGTGTGACGAATATACTGTTTACAGGCACTTTTAATATATATATACATTTATATATATAAAAAGACATTTCAGTATTGTTTATATAATAAGTTAATAAATTACATTCTTTACTTGGCGGACTTTTCCGGTATTTTTTATTCTGTATGACTTTCTTCTGTAGTCTTTCCATTGTGTGAATATTAATTTCAGATAAATATTTCCAGTTTCCGTGAGCGAGTGGTTAAGGTTGCTGCTGGCTCCGAATTACTTATCCATCACCTCTGTGGCTTCGAAAACGCTCTTGGGATGTAGCAAACTATCCAGCTGAACTTCTCCATACCAACAGATACCCGTGCCGGGCATAATGTGCACTTCTCCATACCAACAGATACCCGTGCCGGGCATAATGTGCAACGAGGCACCTGCGGTCTTCTTTCATCAATAGATCTGGAAAGTCGGCATATGACATTGTGTTGGCGTGACTTAAACCCAACAAAATAAATACCTGCAAAAAATTCAGTGTCATAAGTAATAATCTAGAAATAATGATAGACGCGCGGTTAGGGTGAAATAGGTCATTTTTCGATGTATGACAAAATAGGTGTTTTTCCCCCAAGATTTTCACACGATTTTACAAGTTATTTAACAAAAAGGTGGCAATCAGAAAATTGCTTTACGTAACCACCATTACATTTGTGAAATTCAAATAATCACCGGGGATTCTATACTTTCAGTAAATATCCATTTCCTACCTATACAACATTTCGGCAAGTATAAAAGACCAAACTCAAATAATTTAATTTCTTATTTACATTTGATTCTTCGAACATTATTTTTCACATTGTGTAGGATTTATGTAAATATTCGAAATAAATAACAATTTATTTTGAATTTGAACTTAGAATGACGTCTAAACGTTAAAAAAGAGTTCACAGTGATCCGTCATAGATGTAGATAGACCGACTTTCACAACAGAAATTAATACGTTTTCATATTCTACAAATAAAACAGCACAATTCCCCGTAAAGAATTTTTAGTCCTGAAATTCAGTAGGAAAAAATCAGTATAGTACTTTACCCATGACCTAGTGCTGGATCAATCTTTACTTTAACACGGGTTGTCCTTGATTTCTCCTCCAACGTAGTACAGTACTATTGATATTATATGAGTGTGGAACTATTTTAATTTTAAAAATATCTTGATGCGTTGCAATATCGTCAAACCAATCTAGAGAGAAGTTTCCATCTAAAATTTCAACCAATTTGAAATATAATAAAAAATCTTTCTTTGTACTTTGTACTTTAAGACGATGAAAGAAAAAAAAACCAAGTAAAATAGTGTAAATTTTAGAACTTTTCATTATTTTTGATTGGCCAGAATTTTATATTTTGGGCCATAAAATTGACATTATCAAAGAAAAATTCAAAGAATCCCTATTGCCATCCAGGAGTCCATTAGAATGGTGGTAAATGTTGCAGCATTATGAGAATGAGCTTTGTCAGCCATTTTATTACTTTGAATTAATAGTCTCATTCATATCTGGATATTTGCAGTGTAATGGTTTAGAAATCTTAGTCCTACGCCCAGATTTACTCTTTTTCTCGTGGTTTGCACATGTTATGGGAATGTATACAGATGCATTTGCCGGATTAGATTTTCTGGCAAAAACATGTTGCCTTAAAAGACGGCGGCGGGTAATTACAACAATCATCGGAATCTATCTCGTCGGACAAAAGAACACCCAGCGGAACACAAAGCGCCCATTGAAACCAAAACTTTATAATCAACTGCGCTCACTTTCTCGTCTGCGGAATTAGCTGGCGCCATATTGTAGACAAATCACAGGAGATTTTTTTTCTATTCACTTTTTTCATATTTCCTTCCTCAATTATTCTCCCTGACCAAATCTAATCAAACAGAAACCGACCTGACAGAAACCCAACCAGCTAACCATTTAGTTTAGATTCCCCTGCTTTTATTATATAGTGGCTTTGCAGATGAAAAAGATAGATGTTTGAATAAAAGAAATTAAAGATTGTCATTAAATTAGACGTTGTTGAATAACTAAATGTATTCTTTTCTCATGAATAAAGTTTTTTGAAGTTTGTCGAATGATTTCTTAAAATGAACAAAAAATGTCTCGAATTTTATTTTAAAAACAAAGTAAATTTAATCCATTAATACTGAATATTGTTTTCTATATGTAGTGAAAATGGACACAAAAGCTGAACATTTCCTTTTTTAGTTATAACATCTATCTATTTTTTGGAAAATTATCCCTCAGTCATACACGATAGTTTCATATATCCGAGAATGCACTTATTTGTGACGTCATCGGATTCTACCCAGCAGTAATTAAATTTACTTCCGCTCAGATTATTCCGTACTTCTGCTAAATTGCATTCATATTTAATAACTCCAAGGATTGAATCGGTAACCCGTCTCGGTCGAACTGGCAAGAATACAAAACTCGTAATCTCTCGAGGACCACCGAAGTCGGTGCTTCAGATTTGAATAAAAAATATTGAAAAGTTAATGAAAAATCATCGAGGCAGTCTATATATTTGATTATACTTTCTGCTCATTAATCTCAAGTTTGTAGATGGTAAAGCACATTTGCTGCCAGAGGAGGCTGAGTGCTGATGGAGTATAGATTTTTAGATGATGCAGAATTTCATAAAAAATACAGAAAAGAATCACATTTTTCTCAAGCAAAGGCATTAGTTCTAGACAGTGACATACCAAATTCTAAAATATGTTTTGTTCATCTGTAAACCTGCAATTATATTCAGTATATCAATCGTTAAACTTGCTGAGAGCACAGACGCTTGGGATGTGGAACACTTGACCCCTCACCCCACACCTCCAACTACTATGCACCTATGTACGGCCCAGATACTTACCATACAACAGAGGTAAAACTTATCTAAGCTGGTTTAAAAAATCACCTCTCACTGGCTCAAATAGTGTGTATTTAAGCCAGTTAGAGATTTTTTTATTCAAATTAGCTCACATAACTTTTACTTCTGTTATATATGTCTGTGTCGGTATATACAATATTTTGATGATGAAAAGATTATACCAGAGTGTCTATTGACCACAAACAACCACAACCTTTTATGGACTTGTATTCACTACTTAGTATACCGTTTTCAGTTTCGATGTCGTTGTAACTTTGACCTTTAAAGGATTCAAGGATTTTACCAACTACTGTCAGTCAGCCTGTGAGGTTTGACAGCCATATGCTTTACCGTTTTCCAGTTATTGACTGGATATCACTTTCATCCTAAATGTCCTTTTGACCTTGACCTTTGACATTCTTATCCAAAACCTACAGGAGTCATTTATGAACCAAAAACAATCAACATATGAAATTTGGCAGCCGCACGGCCGAGCATTCTACAGTTATTATTTGAAAACCGTATTAAGTATCGAAGTCTTTGTGATATTTACCTCTAACATACAGACTCCAAAACAATTTTGGTGATTAACTGTATGAAGTTTGATAGCCATATAGACCAAGGCTCCCTCCAGGTTTTGATCAGAATTCACATGGTCTGCAGACTGAAAGACGTACCGTGCAACAGAGATGAGCGAAACAATATATCATAATTTCTTAATTTGGCAGTTATTTGCGAAGAGCTGGTACCATTACATATCTAAAATATGTTTAAAATCGGGGCTAAATCCAAAACAAACAAAACAGTATCTATTTGTTCTTTACAGAGTATAATGAGATAATGTAAATTTAATGTTTAAAGGGAGGTAAAACAACTACAACTGTAGATAGTTTCTCACGCAGTTGTTTAGCTTGATTATTCATTTTTCGTGCTGTCTTCGCCTACTTAACGTCCGTGCATTTCTCCGTACGCGTGTTTGTATATTTTAATAATTTATCTGTGTCAGATGTCTTCTTACTGTGTCGCATAGTAACTTTATCATTTGCAGGTATACAAAACGCACCCTCCTATGCTCTCATTTTAGCACGTTCATGTAAAACGCAATCATACATCAAACACGGCACAACCCTGTTCCAGTGTGAAACCAAGTATAGGTATTCGCAGTCATGTACTAAACCATAACCTCCCATGTTCAAGCGTGAAACCAAGTATATGTATTCTCTGTCGTGTAGTAAACCATAACCTCCCATGTTCCAGTGTATTCTCTGTCGTGTAGTAAACCATAACCTCCCATTTTCCAGCGTGAAACCAAGTATACGTATTCGCTGTCATGTGCAGGTGGTCTAGTGGTAACACGCTTAACTATCAATCCAGAGGTCCAGGTTCGAATCCCGGTCCAGGAACCGGAAATTTCTGAGATGCTCTTGAGTGTCTCCCACCTACCTAAGAGGCCTGTGCTGGTTCTTGCCAGGAAAGACAGCCTCGCGTGTTTCGTTGCTATTCACCGAGCACGTTAAAGAACCAGGCTGTCTATTCACAAAGAGCTAGGCTAAGTTAGCCGGACAGGCCTGTATGTAAAACAGATTTCTCTCTGCCTGTATGGTGGCTTTATCTCACTCTGTCCCTCTGGTCAGATGGATCTGTGTCTGTGCTGGTAGAGGATGATTTTCCCGCCCTGTGTGGCTGCAGTTGATATATTATGTAAAGCGCCTTTGAACGTGTTTATCATGAAAAAGGCGCTATATAAATCTGGTATAATGGTATAAAAATAATAGTAAACCATAATCTCCCATGTTCCAGAGTGAAACCAAGTA
This sequence comes from Mercenaria mercenaria, assembly GCF_021730395.1. Taxonomy (NCBI): domain Eukaryota; kingdom Metazoa; phylum Mollusca; class Bivalvia; order Venerida; family Veneridae; genus Mercenaria; species Mercenaria mercenaria. Next base: position 19,693,354 of record NC_069367.1, on the reverse strand, counting down.
TACGTATTCGCTGTCATGTTGTAAACCATAATCTCCCATGTTCCAGCGTGAATCCAAGTATATGTATTCTCTGTCATGTAGTAAACCATAATCTCCCATGTTCCAGCGTGAAACCAAGTATATGCATTCTCTGTCATGTTGTAAACCATAACCTTCCATGTTCCAGCGTGAAACCATGTATATGTATTCTCTGTCATGTTGTAAACCATAACCTTCCATGTTCCAGCGTGAAACCAAGTATATGCATTCTCTGTCATGTTGTAAACCATAACCTTCCATGTTCCAGCGTGAAACCAAGCATATGCATTCTCTGTCATGTTGTAAACCATAACCTTCCATGTTCCAGCGTGAAACCATGTATATGCATTCTCTGTCATGTTGTAAACCATAACCTTCCATGTTCCAGCGTGAAACCAAGTATATGCATTCTCTGTCATGTTGTAAACCATAACCTTCCATGTTCCAGCGTGAAACCATGTATATGCATTCTCTGTCATGTAGTAAACCATAACCTTCCATGTTCCAGCGTGAAATCATGTATATGTATTCTCTGTCATGTAGTAAACCATAACCTTCCATGTTCCAGCGTGAAATCATGTATATGTATTCTCTGTCATGTAGTAAACCATAACCTTCCATGTTCCAGCGTGAAACCAAGTATATGTATTCTCTGTCATGTTGTAAACCATAACCTTCCATGTTCCAGCGTGAAACCATGTATATGTATTCTCTGTCATGTTGTAAACCATAACCTTCCATGTTCCAGCGTGAAACCATGTATATGTATTCTCTGTCATGTTGTAAACCATAACCTTCCATGTTTCCAGTATGTTCCTGTCATGTATAAACCATAACCTTCATGTTCCAGCGTGAAACCAAGTATAGCATTCTCTGTCATGTGTAAACCATAACCTCCATGTTCCAGGTGTAATTCGCTGTCATGTAGTAAACCATAACTTCCGATGTTCCGGCGTGAAATCAAGTATACGTATTTGCTGTCATGCGGTAAACCATAACCTCCCATGTTCCCGGCATGAAACCAAGTATACATATTCTCTGTCGTGTAGTTAACCATAATCACCCATGTTCCCGGCCTGAAACCAAGTATACTGTATTTCTGTCATGTTGTAAACCATAACCTTCCATGTTCCCGCATGAAACCATGTATATGTATTCTCTGTCGTGTAGTAAACCATAACCTTCCATGTTCGTATTCGCTGTCATGTTGTAAACCATAACCTTTCATGTTCCAGCGTGAAACCACGTATACGTATTCGCTGTCATGTAGTAAACCATAACCTCCCATGTTCCAGTGTATTCGCTGTCATGTAGTAAACCATAACTTCCAATGTTCCGGCGTGAAATCAAGTATACGTATTTGCTGTCATGTAGTAAACCATAACCTCCCAGGTTCCAAGTATACATATTCTCTGTCGTGTAGTTAACCATAATCTCCCATGTTCCGGCGCGAAACCAAGTATACGTTATTTGCTGTCATGTTGTAAACCATAACCTCCCATGGATTCCAGTTATTCGCTGTCATGTAGTAAGCCATAACTTCCCATGTTCCCGGCGTGAAACCAAGTATACATATTTGCTGTCATGTTGTAAACCATAACCTCCCATGTTCCAGTGTATCTCGCGTGTCATAGTAGTAGATGCTCATTTAACCTATTCCCATGTTCCGCGCGAAACCAAGTATACGTATTTGCTGTCATGTAGTAAACCATAACCTCCCAGGTTCCAGTGTATTCGCTGTCATGTAGTAAGCCATAACTTCCCATGTTCCGGCGCGAAACCAAGTATACGTATTTGCTGTCATGTATGTTCCCGGCGTGAAACCAAGTATACGTATTCGCTGTCATGTATGTTCCCGGCGTGAAACCAAGTATACGTATTCTCTGTCGTGTAGTAAACCATAACCTCCCAGGTTCAATATGTATTCTCTGTCATGTAGTAAACAATATCTTCCCATGTTCCGGTGCGAAACCACATATACGCATTTGCTGTCAGGTAGTAAACCATAATCTCCCATGTTCCCGGCGTGAAAACGTATTCGCTATTATGTAGTAAACCATAACCTCCCATGTTCCGGTGTGAAACCAAGTATACGTATTCGCAGTCATATAGTTAACCATAAACTCCCATGTTCCAGCGTAAAACCAAGTTTACGTATTTGCTGTCATGTAGTAAACCATAACCTCCCATGTTCCAGAGTGAAACCAAGTATACGTATTCTCTGTCATGTAGTAAACCATAACCTCCCATGTTCCAGTGTAGTCGCTGTCATGTAGTAAACCATAAACTCCCATGTTCCAGCGTAAAACCAAGTATACGAATTCGCTGTCATGTAGTAAACCATAACCTCCCATGTTCCAGTCACGTTAATCGCAGTACAACCAGGCACCCTCTTGTGCTATTGTGTAACCAAGTCCGTAGATGGCAGTCGTGTATCAAACCTGGTCTTCTCATCGTTCAATTTGCCAGCAAGTGCGCCAAGAATGCTACCTTGTACCAAACCTTACTGCTAAGTCAAGTTCACGAAGAACGCAGTCATGCCCCACCTGGTCTCGTCTTTGTCTGGTGTGAAAGCAGACGTAGAACACCATAAGTTTTATGCTGTTACATTCTACTTTAAATACTGTGTGACTTTCCCATACCCGATATTACTGACACTAAAAACGTACAGGAATAACGAAGGAAAGAAACCTGAAAGTATTCTAGTATAAGAGATATAAAGCTCACAATAGGTTTAAAGTTAAACAAAAGCTATTTAACATAGCTTGTCAGCTAGTCTAGAACACAATCATCTAAGGGACGGCAGCAATTTCATTGCTCACTTTACGAAGGCTAGGCACATTCCTCGATCATATATACCATATCTTGACAGTCACTAAGTGCACGAACTACGATAGAATGTCACTGCGAACCCTCTCATGCGCCACTGTCTCAACAAGCTCATGCAGAACACTACCATGCCTCCGCCCAGCCCTCTCATGTCAAAAAATGTCAACAAGTTGGCGACTTAAAACGCAACCATGCTTCCATCTAGCCATCTCGTTTTCAAACATGTCAGTTGTATAGAGATATAAAACGAAACCTCAAACTGGCACACGTAATACCAAAATATGCATCTACTTAAATGTGTTGTTGTAGTTGAGTTTATACTCGCTGCCGGGAGTCCCATATGAGCGAGAGTATTCGCGCCTTCACTGTCCATCATAGAGCGTCAGCGGGCGTCTTGTCATGCTATCTCTCGTAGTCCTTGCGGAGTACCAATCTCAGCGTTCAGCGTGGAAGATGACAATACAAGCTGAGGAGGTAAACGATCCTTTTTAGGGCCACTGCCCTCGCCCTTTGTTTTGACTCTACCGGCTGTCCTCAATATATTTATGATCACTTCCGGTAGAGCCCCATGCCTGCTCCGCGACGTGCACGCGGCGAAAGCTCAGGAGCAGAAAAATATGCATCACACTGATTCTGGTATGCCTGGTATGTGGCCTATGGCCTAAATTATAATTCAAGACAATTCTCACCATTTTAGAAAACTCTCACCTGTATTTCATGAAAAAAGGAAATAATTATTTAAAACTCTATAAGAGAAATGACAAACATTTTTTTTTTCAATTATTAATTAAATATGATCCTTTTATCTAAGTAACAAAATAAAAACAGAAAAATTGAATATAGCTGGACTTTATTAGAAATTAAGGAAGCGTTCAGTTGCATTTTCAATAAATGAAAAAAATATATGGACCTTCATTATGATAATAAAATCCAGCAATAAACAGATATCATTGTTCAAAATACACATGATTTATTTATAGATGAATTATTCATTATTTTTTAAAAAGGTGCCTGAATGCATTTTCTTTATTTAATTTCTTTTATAAAAATCAAGCAATAATGGGATATAATTGTATATAAAGCTTGATTAATTGAAAAATAGATATGCTGTTGTATTTTATCACTTTGTTTAGTCCCAATTTAATCAGGCTTTCTAAACTTGTTATAGAAGTGAGAACTGGTTTGCTATAAAGGTGAACAATATCACATGCAATCTATGTACTGCACAGTAGCTATACAGTAGCTTAATATGATAAACAGAAGCAAGTCTATCAATTGTCCAGTCTTGTATATTGGCTCTTACCGCCTATACGCAGACCATAAGCCACATACCTTACATACCAGAATCAGTGTCATAACACATCAAAAAGCTCATGTAGTGTTTTGTTTCCTACACTTCGGTATATTTTAAAATGCCCTACTAATGAAAACGAAACCTCCAACTAGCACACGTAAAACGAAAATATGCATTTACTTAACTTTTTATGTCATAACACATCAAATAGCTCATGTAGTGTTTTGTTTTCTACACTTCGGTATATTTTAAAATGCCCTACTAATGAAAACGAAACCTCCAACTAGCACACGTAAAACGAAAATATGCATTTACTTAACTTTTTATGTCATAACACATCAAATAGCTCATGTAGTGTTTTGTTTTCTACACTTCGGTATATTTTAAAATGCCCTACTAATGATAATTCTTTCTTTTGTATGTAATTGAGTCAATGAAGCAAATTTATTTTATGAACTTTTTTGTAGTTGTACTTCTGTAAATGCACCTACCTTGAAATGTAGCCTTTATCTGACTTACTAGTATTCTAAGGCGTTAGCAAGATCACGTATAACGCAATAACGTCAATCTGGCTTTGTCATAGCACGAAATAAGCAAGATCATCTACAATGCAATCTAGTCTCTGTCTGTCTGTTTCATGTTGGCATACAGACACTAAATAGGAAAATGGCGCCAAAGAAAATGGTAGTCGCATAATGGCGGATTCAAATAGTCCTCAGATTATTTTGCTCTGTAGAGCTATTTTCCTTATTTTCTTTGCAGTTTTTTGCTGAAATCACATGACAGATCTATGCTTGACATTTAGGTAGCACTTTCATACTGAAATAACAACATGACAGAATTTTTCATGGAAACATAGATCATACACCACCACTACAATTTGGGGTCTCATTTTTAGCTGATTTTGCAGTTTGTGTGTTTGACTGAAACTATTTTTTGTTGCATCAAACATGACCCCCCACTTTTCTTTTGATTTTTATTCAGCACTGACAATATTCTTCAAGAAAATGTAAGTTGCAGAATTTTAAAATGGGTCCTGATGTGTGCTGCGGCTGGACTGGTACGAAAAACTTAACCAAGATGTGACGCAGACGCCGACATCGACGCCGACGCCTTAAGGTGTAGGATAGCACTCCTTATTCTTCAAGGGGCCTCCGTGGCCGAGTGGTTAAGGTCGATGACTTAGAATCACTTGCCCCTCACCGATGTGGGTTCGAGCCTCACTCGGGGCATTGAATTCGTCATGTGAGGAAGCCATCCAGCTGGCTTAAGGAAGGTCGGTGGTTAAGGTGTTAGCAGGTTCGCCTGCAAGGCAAACAGTCCTCTATCTGGCTCATTAATATAATAAGGGGTTAGTATATTCCATTTCAATGTAATAAAGTCTCTATCTTGCTCTCTTATAGTCTTATGTGTTAGCAAGTTCACATAGCTTGCATTCAAGCCTTTATTTGACTCTCTCTATTCTAAGGCATTGGCAAGGTCAACTGTACCGAATCACGCCTCTATCTGGCTCTCTCCTATTCAAGGGTGTTATCAAATTAACCAGAAATGTAATCTAGCCTCTGTCTGTCTCCCTGATATAAATTTATCTTCCATGCTATCAAGCTCGCTATCTGGCTCTCTCATATTGTAAGGTGTTAGCAAGATATTCTGCAACGCAATTAAATCTTTTTATGGCTCTGTGATATTTTCAGGTATCAGCAAATTTACCTACAACACAATTAGGCCTCTATATGGCTCTCTCATACTCTTAGGTGTTAGCAAGAATATGTACAACGCAATCAAACCTTTATCTGATTACTAATATTCTAAGACGTTAGAAAGAGGCTTTCTCATATCCAGAGGTGTTAGCAAGATCATCTACACTGCAATCTAGCCTTTATCTGACTCTCTCATATTACAAAATGTTGGCAAGGTCACCTATCTGGCTCTTTCATATTCCGAGTTGTTAGCGAGGTCACCTAAAATGCAATCTAACCTTAATATTGCTCTCTTATACTATTATTCTAAGGTGTTAGCGAGGTCATCTACAATGCAATCAAGCCCGGCTTTCTTATATTGGAAGGTGTCTGAAAGTTCACCCACCATGCAATCAAGTCTCTACCTGGCTCTCTCTCATATTCTAAGGCATAAGCAAGAATACCTACCATGAAATCAAGCCTCTATCTGGCTCGCTTATATAAGTTGTAAGCAGTGAAAAGACCCCTTGGAAGCTTAGAACGCAGCCAAACAACATAATATTAGACTAAGTTTCACTAAGTGTATGCATGAGAGGTAATGAAATGTGCAACAACCTTCACGCCCCCAGCCGCACTCCCCAAGCATCGGCTTAAGCGGAATTCCATAACATTAAAAATGAATGAACTCCATGATCCCAAAGGACCAGAAAATATAATAACACTGAGTCCAACGATGGGGAGACGTTTAACAGCCGCCACATGTCTCTGAAAGGCTGCTTTTGTGAAAGTAAACAATATCTGTGCAAGTTTACTCACAATGAAATCAAGACTTTATTTGGCTCTCATATCCCAAGGTGTTAGCAAGTTTACCTGCAACGCAAACAGGTCTTTTTTCAAGCATATCATTCATATTTTCGGTTTAGTAAGGTGACGTACAACGCAGTAACCTCTATCTGGTTCTACCATAATCGAAAGTGATAGCAAGTTCACCTACCATGTAATCAAACCTCTTCACTGCTCTCTCTAATATTCTAAGGTGTCAGCAAGTTCATATACCATGCAATCAAGTCTCTATCTGTATTTCTATTAGTGTAAGACATTTCACCTTACATGCAATAATGCCTTTATCTGATTCTCTCATATTCTTGGTTATTAGCCAGCTCAACCAAAACGCAATCAGACCTCTATCTTGCTCTCATATATACTACAGCAACTTAGCAAGGTCAACTACCATGAAATCAAGCCTATATTTGGCTCTCATTTTCTAAAGTGTTAGCTAGTTCACGTACAAAGCAATCAAGCTTCTATTAGACTCTTTCATATTCCAAGGTGTAAGCAAAAACACCTAACATGCAATCAAGCCTCCATCTGGCTTTCTGCTATTCAAGTATTAGCAATGTAATCAAGACTCTATGTGGCTGTCTGCTATTCAAGTATTAGCAATGTAATCAAGCCTCCATCTGGCTTTCTGCTATTCAAGTATTAGCAATGTAATCAAGACTCTATGTGGCTTTCTGCTATTCAAGTATTAGCAATGTAATCAGGCCTCCATCTGGCTTTCTGCTATTCAAGTATTAGCAATGTAATCAAGACTCTATGTGGCTGTCTAAGATTCTAAGGTGTTACAAAGTTCACAGATAGCGCAACAAAGCTTCTTCCTGACTCTTTCATATTCTGAGGTGTAAGCAAGTTCACCTACCATGCAATCAAACCTCTATTTGACTCTCTCTTATTATTATGTGTCAGCATGTTCACTGCCTCTTTCTAGTTCTCTCATATTCTAAGTGTTAGCAAGTTCACCTTCAATGCAATCAGTCCTTTATCTGGCTCTCTCATATTCTAAGGCATTAGCAAGGTCACCTGCAACGCAGTTAGGCCCCCAACTTGGAACTCTCATATCATGAGAAGTTCATTTACCATGCAATTAGGCCTCTATCTGATTCCAAGTTGTTAGCAAGTTTACCCACAATTCAGTCAAACCTCTAACTGGCTCTCCCATATTGTAAGGTATAAACAAGTTCACCTGCAACGCAATCGGACATTTTTCAGAATCTTTCATATTCTAATTGGGTAGATTTCGACCAAACCTTACACACGGTGAAAAACGGACACTGGATATAGCAAAGAAAGAAATCTATACACGCTTGATTTTGGTACATGGTAAGATTTTCATATTTTTTTCTGATGGTGTATTGGAGTTGGACGAAGCAAATAAATTGCTGCACAGGAGATAGCTATTGAGTTTACTGAGGATAGTAACGATGTATTTTGAACAATGTGACTGTAATAATGATTATTCGTTGCATACGACTTTTTACCTCTATGAAAAGACGGAGGGATATGGTTTCGACGTTGTCCACATCGAGGGTTGAGAGCGAAACTGTTCTAAGTACTTCTTTATCTATATTTACTCAGAACACTTTCGCTCTGATCCAATGAAATCTCGTCTGTATTTTCACCCTCTAGTCTGTCTGTTCGTCCTTCAAGAGGTTGGTCAAATTGGTTTTTTATCGCATACACAGATATTTCGGGTTCTTATAGTTTAAGTTACTTCCCTCAGTTTTTTTATTAAAAATTGCAATTTAATGTAAACATAGAATTGTTTACATTTTTTCCTTTTACACAAAACAAGCATACTCTTATGTATGGTTAAACAATAATTGATTTATTTAGTTAACCAGTTTTTGTCTACCAATTTAACCTGCCACAAGCATCATTTTTCGACTTTCGACTGACAAATATTTAAATGGCACATTCAAATATAGTTCTGGCAACCATAACATTACTTTCGCTATTTTTATTTTCTGATGGTCGCGACCATTATATCAGAGGTCAAAACAGTATGTAAATTTCTCTGAAGCTGATATTTAGCTAAACTTAATTGGAATGAATTACTTTAAATATGTTTCCAGCATAAGTTGACTGTTTGCTAAGGTGTGCTTGCCTGATTGACTGGTAAATAAGGTTCGAAATCTGAAACCACGAATATTGGCAAGTCCGATGTTGATGATATTTAAAGGGTTTGGTATCTTACAGTGAGAGAAAATCGCAGGTACATTGTATCTAAAATATGGAAAAAGCTCTGAGTCGTCAAGTTTCAAGTGTGTACAATAATTATGCCTTCATTTAACTGTATTTGGACCGGCCGTCTGTCCGTTATAAAGTCGTGCTCGCTCTGTATCATTTCACCCCTCTGAAGGACCTTCTAATAACTTAGCAAATTATTGTGTTTGTTTTGTCGGGTTTAAAGTCGCACTGACACAGTTATAGGTCATATGGCGACTTTCCAGCTTTGATGGTGGAGGAAGGAAGACCCTAGTGCCATTACTAGTATTTCATCACAAGCGGACACCTGAGTAGACCCACCGAAAGCCAGCTGGATAGCTGAATACCTTCTTCTCATGAAGAATTCAACGCCCTGAGTGAGGCTCGAACCCACATCGGTGAGGGGCAAGTGATTCTAAGTCAGCGACCTTAACCACTCGGCCACGGCCCCCTTAGCAAATTAGCAAGACCAAGACTTGTATTAGGAAACAATGGGTATAATAAAGGGTTACACTGTAACAACATGAGTAATGGGGGCTTACCATATATCTAAACCTGTAATTTTCTTTTATCTTGCAAGTCACGAAGCATAGAATTGTACACATATGTGTTGATCTAGATAATATGACCGACAAAGCAGATATTATACATCCCTATGCTCGTTTAAATCTTATCCAAAAACTTGTTTACTTTTCCACTGACATCTGTTGATGTTATTTTCGGACATTTCATCATTTTCTCAGCGTAAGTAACTGCCAACTTCTCTACATGTACTTATCTAAAGTAAAGTAAATTAATGGATTTGTCTTAAGTACTGAGATTATAAATTGTCATATCTTATAGAGGAAATTCCTAATGCTGAACATTGTCTTTATATCCGCGTCAATATTTACAAGTTATGGAACCCCGGATCAGTTATAAACGGTTAATCTAAAAGCAGATGTGTATTGAATCTTGCTTTTTTGTACTTTAGAGAGAGCGCAGTATTGTTTTGGTATACATTATATTTATTGAAACTCGCTTCGCCACCTATAAACTATGGAAAGTCTTAATCTTAATAAGTTTGTACTTATAATGACAGATTTTAACCATCAATAGCTGAATATACTTATTAGTCCCCTACTGGTTGAAAACCAGTTTCGGGGATTATAGGAATGCGCTTTTCCGTCCGTCATTCCGTCCTTCCGTCCGTCCGCAATTTTGTGTCCGGTCCATAACTCATGAAGGGATTTTAATATTACTTGGCACAAATATCCCCCATGATGAGACGACGTGTAATGCGCAAACCCCGGACCCTTAGTTTAAAGGTCAAGGTCACAATTGGAGGTCAAAGGTCAACAGGGTTTTTTTCCTGTTCAGTCCATAACTCTGCCATCCATGAAGGGGTTTTAATATTATTTGGCACCAATGTACCTCATAATAAGACGATGTGTTATGCATGACTTTCAGACCCCTAGCTCAAAGGTCAAGGTCACACTTGGCAGTCAGATGTTAACATGGCATGAACAGGGTCTGTTTCGTGTCCGGTCCATAACTCTGTCATTCTTCAAGGGATTTTAATATCACTTAGCACAAATGTTTCCCATGATAAGACGACATGTCATGCGGAAATCCCGGACCCCTGGCTCAAAGGTCAAGGTCACAGTTGGAGGTAAAATGTCAACAGGGCTTTTTTCCTGTCCGGACCATAACTCTACCATCCATGAAGGGATTTTAATATTACTTGGCACAAATGTTCCCCATGATGATATGACGTGTCTTGCGCAAAACCCGGACCCCTAGCTCAAAGGTCAAGGTCACAATTGGAGGTCAAAGGTTAATAGGGTTTTTTCCTGTCCGGTCCAGAACTCTGTCATTCATCAAGGGATTTTTATATTACTTGGCATAAATGTTCCCCATGATGAGATGATGTGTCATGCATAAAACCCAGAACTCTAGCTTAAAGGTCAAGGTCACAATTGGAGATCAAAGGTCAATGGGACATTTTTCCTGTCCGGTGTATAGCTTTGTCATGCAAAACAGGATTTGAATATTACTTGGCACAAATGTTCACCACTATGAGACGGAGTGTCATGCGCAAGAACCTGGTCCCTAGGTCGAAGGTCAAGGTCACACATAGAGACCAAAGGTCAGATACAAGAATGACTTTGTCTGGAACATTTCTTCTTAATTCATGGAGGGATTTTGATGTAACTTGGCATAAATGTTCACTACCATGAGACGGATTGTTGTGCGCAAGAACCAGGTCCCTAGGTCTAAGATCAAGGTCATACTTAGAGGTCAAATGCCAAATTCAAGAATGACTTTGTCCGGAGCATTTCTTCTTCATGCATGGAGGGATTTTGATGTAACTTGGCACAATTGTACACCATCATGAGACAGAGTGTCATGCGCAAGTCCCTTCTTTAGAATTACTTCCCTTTGTTGTTACTGTAAATAGCTTATATTGTAACTTTTTCATTACTAGTCATACAATATTAGTCTTGATGATCTCTAGGTCAAGTTTGAAATTGGGTCATGTGGGGTCAAAAACTAGGTCAGTAGGTCAGATCAAAGGAAAAGCTTGTGAACACTCTGGAGACCAGTTTTGTGACCCAATCTTTATGAAACTTAATCAAATTGTTAGTCTTGATGATCTCTAGGTCTAGTTTGAAACTGGGTTATGTGGGATCAAAAACTAGGTCAATAGGTCAGATCAAAGGAAAGGCTTGTGAACACTCTAGAGACAGCATTTGTGACCGAATCGTTATGAAACTTGGTCAGAATGTTAATCTTGATGATCTCTAGGTCAGGTTTGAAATTGGATCATGTGGGTTAAAAAACTAGGTCACCCGGTCAAATCAAAGGAAAAGCTTGTGAACACTCTAGAGACCAGTTTTGTGACCCAATCTTTATGAAACTTAATCAAAATGTAAGTCTTGATGATTTCTAGGTCTAGTTTGAAACTGGGTTATGTGGGATCAAACACTAGGTCAGTAGGTCAGATCAAAGGAAAAGCTTGTGAACACTCTAGAGACAGCATTTGTGACCAAATCTTTATGAAACTTGGTCAGAATGTTAGTCTTGATGATCTCTAGGTCAAGTTTGAATCTGGGTCATGTTGGGTCAAAAACTAGATCAGTAGGTCAGATCAATGGAAGAGCTTGTGAGCACTCTAGAGGCCACATTTGTGACCCAATCTTTATGAAACTTGGTCAGAATGTTAGTCTTGATGATCTCTAGATCAAATTCGAAACTGGGTCATGTTGGGTCAAAAACTAGGTCACCTGGTCAAATCAAAGGAAAAGCTTGTGAACACTCCAGAGGCCACAGTTTTGGCCAAATATTTATGAAACTTAGTCAGAATGTTTGTCTTGATGATTTTTAGATCAAGTTAGAATCTGGGTCATGTGGGGTCAAAAACTAGGTCACCTGGTCAAATCGAAGGAAAAGCTTGTGAACACTTTAGAGGCCACAGTTGTAACTCAATCTTTATGAAACTGGTTCAGAATGTTTGTCTTAATCATTTCTAGGTCAGTTTGAAACTGGATCATGTGGGGTCAAAAACTAGGTCACCAGGCCAGATCAAAGGAAAATCTCTCCAACACTCCAGAGACCACAATTTAAGTTTGAAACTCATGAGAATTAGTCAGAATGTTTGTTTTGATAATCTATAGGTCAAGTTCGAATCTGGGTCATGTGGGGTCAAAAACTAGGTCACCCGGTCAAATCAAAGGAAAAGCTTGTGAACACTCTAGGGGCCACAGTTGTAACCAAATCTTTATGAAATTTAGTCAGAACGTTTGTCTTGATGATCTTTAAGTCAAGTTCGACTCTTGGTCATGTTGGGTCAAAAGCTAGGTCAGTAGGCGAGATCAACTCTGATGAGCGATATATAGGGCCATCATGACCCTCTTGTTTTTCTGTTTTGTGCTGAAACTTTTTGGATATGCTGACAGTAAGTCATGTATGTTTAGATCTCAGATAGTTTAAAGATTTTTTGGTCAACATTCTCTACTTTGATTTACAGAGATTTACTTTGAAAACGTATTAGTACATTTCTTTCAGTAAATGAACCTTTAAAACTTTCTGCTAAACCTGACACTTGTTTATTCCCTTGTTATCTGTTTTTGGAGAAATACCGTCTCCTTTAAATGTGCCAGTTGTAAGACTCAAACCCACATCTCATGAGTGCTAACTAAACATGATACATCTATCTGCAATACGATATGTTCATTTAGGTGTTCATTTAGTAATAGATTCAATATAATTTTTATGCCCCCGCCATAAAATGGGGGGGGGGGGTGCATATAGTGTTACCCCTGTCCGTGTGTGTGTTTGTGTGATCGGGAAAGGGTGGTGTTCATGTCCGGGCCATAACTTTGACATGCATGGTCCGATTTCAGAATAATTTCACACAAATTATAAGCATGGATAGACAATGTGTCATGGGCAATAACCATTTCACTAGCTCAAAGGTCAAGGTCACAGTCCTTGGTTGAGCCAATTTTCACTACATATATACTGATAACGTGGTCTTCGTGTCCGGTCCATAACTTTGACTTGCATTGTCCGATTTCTAAATAATTTGACACAAATAATAAGCATGGATAGACGATGTGTCATGCGCAACAACCAGGCCCCTTGGTCTAAGGTCAAGGTCACACTTAGAGGCCAAAAGCCACATACAAGAATGACTGTCCTGAGGATTTCTTCTTCATGCATGGAGGGATTTTGATGTAACTTGGCTCAGTTGTACACAGTCATGAGACAGAATGTCATGCGCAAGAACCAGGTCCCTAGTTTATAATTACTTTACTTTGTTGTTACTAGAAATAGCTTATATTGTTACTTTTTTATTACTGGTCGTAGGGAAAAATCAAGACCATTTTTCTGTACTACAACATGCATGTTGCATCCAATTTTGAGATGTATTTTGAGCTATCTCTACCTGTAAAGGATTTTTATGTGCACTTAGAATTATTTTTTTTAAGATTGACTTCCCTTAGTTGTTACTATAAATAACTTATATTGTAAATTTTTTATAATTGACCATAGGGAAAAACCAAGACCACCTTTTTTATGGTACAACATAGATGTTACTTTCAAATTTTAGGTGTATTTTAATGTATCTTTACCTGGTAAGGAGGTTTTTTTGCGGACTTAAAATTTTAACAAAAAAATTACAATAATTAATACACAACCACAGAATTAAAATTCCATTTGCAAATACAGGTGCTAGTGTATATCTGCTATGACAAGGTATATATTGTGACATTCTGGCACTCTTGTAAATAAATAGGGCCAAGGGTCCTTCTTTTCGTTTGTGAGCAGTACCATGCCTGTGACCTTTCTCATGTTGTGGGGGCATCCGTGTCTGTGACACATTTCTAGTTTATTGAAGTAATATTGCTATTTGCCAGGTATATAAGTAAGAACAATTCTTCGCCAAGACATACAACGTTTCTGAATATCATGCAAAATATCTTGACAAGCTTACCTCAGAGTTAGTGTACATTTTACATGTTAATTAGCAGACTCTTTGTTAGTCTTGTTGCTTTATAAATTCATTTTGTGGTGTAGACCCGCCCGCTTAGCTCAATAGGAAGAGCACTGGTCTACAGATCGCGGGGTTGTGAGTTCGATCCTCGGATGTGCCGTATGTTCTCCGTGACAATTTGATAAAAGACATTGTGTCTGAAATTTTTCGTCCTCCACCTCTGATTCATGCGGGAAAGTTGGCAGTTAATTGCGGAGAACAGGTTTGTTCTGGTACAAAATCTAGGAACACTTGTTACGTTAACTGCCAGCCATTACCTAACAGAAATACTGTTAAAAAGACGGTGTTAACACCAAAACAAACAAAACAAACATATTGTGGTGCTTCATAGATTCACATCATGGTGCTTTATATATTCATATAAAAATTTCTTTTTCGATTCACAATATGTGCAGTGTAATGCAAATTGTGTTTTTCACAAATTTCTTAATTTCTCAATGAATTTTCATGGCTTTAGCTGGTAAAGACTGATGAACAAGAACAGCTTTTTATTATGTTTTTCAGTGAATTATTAAAATTTTAGAATGAAATATATCTGGTATTTTCACAGTGAAAGTATATATTTTCAGTGGTAAGAAACTACAAAATAGGTAAATTTAGTCAAAGCATGAAATTAAAAGAAAATTTGTTTGTTTTATGTGTAAAATCAAAACATTTTTCACTCATGAACACCATATTTTACGTTTCCATTTGTGGCTATGCCACTTGTGAAAATATTGCATCTGGCACACACTTATTACACTGAAACAAACAAATATCCTCTATATATTTATTCCTTTTTCAAATGTGGTAATTTGCCTTGTGAAAAACAAGAATAATATAAATGCTTTTTTTTGGCTTGTCAGATTTTGGAGAAAAAAAAAAACTACATAGTATTATCATCAGTTGATCTGCGGCATCCATGTTAGTTAAGATTTTTCTTTAGGACTACCTTTTTGTCACAAACCATAAGAGCTATAGTTTTGAAACTTTGTACACTTTTTTATCATTCTTTAGATAGGTTGATAAGTAGGCCAAGAATGCTAACTTGCAGTTGTCAGAAATATGGCCCTATTTGTACTTAGATAATATGAATTTCTTTGTTAAATTTTGCTTGAATTCACTTCTTCTCAAAAACTGTTGGAGAAGATAGCTTTGAAACTTTGCGAACTTTTTTATTAGCTCACCTGTCACATAGTGACAAGGTGAGCTTTTGTGATATCACCCTTCGTCCGTCGTCCGTCGTCAGTCCGTGCGTGCGTCAACAATTTCTTGTCTGCACGATAGTGGTTTCATTTATGATTTTATTTTAACCAAACTTACACACAACTTGTATCACTATAAGATCTTGGTTCCTTTCTTGAACTGACCAAATCCCTTTATGGGTTACGAGTTATGGCCCCTGAAAGGGCCAAAATTAGCTATTTTGACCTTGTCTGCACAATAAAGCTTTATTTATGATTTAATTTTTACCAAACTTGCATACAACTTGTATCACCATAAGATCTTGGTTTCTTTCTTGAACTGGCCAGATCCCATTATGGGTTCCAGAGTTATGGCCCCTGAAAGGGCCAAAATTAGCTATTTTGACCTTGTCTGCACAATAGCAGCTTCATTTATGATTTGAATTTAATCAAACTTGCACAAAACTTGTCTCACCATAAGATCTGGGTTCCTTTCTTGAACTGGCCAGATCCCATCATGGGTTCCAGAGTTATGGCCCCTAAAAGGTCCAAAATTTGCTATTTTGGTTTTTGCAGCCATATAGAGACTTCATTTATGGTTTGATTTGATACACACTTGCAAAATATCTTCAACAACAATAAATCCTGGATTCCATGATGAATCTGTCAGATTCAATCATAGGTTCTGGAGTTATTTATATCTGATTACCTCCCCTGATTTTAATTAAAATGGATTTATATCAGTAAGTACTTATAGGACTGATTTGAAATTTCATTATTGTCATGAGTTGGACTCAGACAATCAGGGTAGATAACTATTGACTGATTTTATGTCTACTTCAAATTAAAATGGGTATATCTCCGTAACTAATGAAGGTACTGATCTGAAATTTCATTTATGCCATTAGATGGACTTGGACAATCAGTGAAGATACATATTGACTGAATTTATAACAAATTACCTCCCTTTATTGTATGTAAATGAATATACCTCAGCAGCATCTAATGAGATTGGTTTTAAATGTTATTTAAGTCTTCCAGGATAAGGAATAGTCATGCTAGTACAAAAATGCAGCATTTGAGTCAAGGACCCTCAAGCTTGGTATGGAGATTGGCTATGACTAGTACGTGACCCATAGGTCAAAAGGGATTGTTACCATAAAATATTTATCCTGATAATATTTTAAAGTGTATGCCTATGTGATCTTTGTCAAAACTTGATCTTATCATTAAGAGCAATGGTACTCAGGTGAGCGATATAGGGCCATCATGGCCCTCTTGTAATCATAAGTTGAGTATCTTTGTCAAGAACCATAACTTTCACATGCATTTTATCAGAATTATGGTCCTTTTTATAATTAGACTTTTATGTCCACTTTACCTTAATACTTTAGGAGCAATAGCTTTGAAACTTTGCAAACTTGTTTATCATCATTAGGTTAATATGAAGGTCAAGAACCATAACTCTGATGCACATTTCTTCAGAAATATAATGGGCCATTTTTTACTTTTATCAACCTACCTGTTTTCTTCTTTTTACCTGTATATATATATATATATATATGTATATAATTATATATTCTCCTTTTCTTCTCATCCTTATCAGTTTGACATACCATCTGTCTATGACTCTGCAAGGGGTTCAGATGAACAAAAAATGTTAGAATCCATTGGGTTCCTACAATGTATCAAAACTAACCCGTGTTTGCAGTAGATCTTCTGGTGCATTTTGGTAACTATTTCTTGTTGAAATGTATAAATAAAATTAAAAATTTATGTCAGTTGTGTATGTACTATTGTTAGATTGTTTTAATTTGCTTTCCATCAAGTGACTGTTGTCTTTTTCCTCAAATATATATCATGTACCTCAGTGTGATTGTTTGTTTGAAATAAAAATATTGTCCTTTATTTTGTTGTTTTCATTTTTATAGGTCATAGACATCTTCGTGCTGAAGGTACGCTAATTATTTATTAAGTTTATGTTCATTGTTGGTACTGTTGTGAATTGATACTGATATATATTACAGACCTAAATCAAAATTCTAATATGATAATTGTATTTGTTTTAAATAAACCAAGCTATGGATGATGTCCCATCTACCTGCTTATATTACACAGAAACCAAAAAATTATACTATTAAAGGTGTAGGATATTTTGATCCAGTATTTTACATACAAGACTCGAAGAACCAAATATTTTATAGCAGATGCATGTTTTAATTAGTTTTTAAGTTTTATGTTAAAAACAGATGAAACAGCTACCGAAATAGATGTTATGCATAATTATATGGGTAGAAAGGTTTGCTATTTTTGATGCTGCACATGAACTTTTACAATTACAGCCATAAAGGGAGGTAATAAAAACCAATATATTCAACTTCAAACTTTGACAAATTTTAGGGGAAAATATCATTGGAAATAAGATTTAACAAGAAATTAATGTAATTTATGTTCTTAATGGAAAGTGTGGCAGCCACATTTTAAACAAAAACATTATGAGCCTTTAGCCTGCTGGCAGCAAGTGATTATGTCTGTGTACTGCTACTAAAAAACTGGAAGTATTTTTTTATAATCGATTGATATTGCATGATATTTGATTATGAATGTAGCTGCTTATAAACAACTATTTTACAAACCTAGAAAAATTTAACACATTGGATAGGGATTTCAACATCTCGTTATCTGATTCAGATAGTAAATATCAAAAGATGAAATATTTTAGTGAAAGTTGGGCATAAGATATCTTTAATCAAAGACTCCGGGGAAGTATTAGTGTGGAAGTTTGTCAGATACTAAGAGTAAATGTCAACTTGTAGTACATTTTCTTATCTCGGTTTAGCCAAAGCTAGAATTCTACTGAAGTCTACAATGGGAATTAATTTCTTAAAATCGTATTTGGTGTGTGGGTCACACAGTCTTTGGAGTTTTTACCAGTACCAGCAACTTTGCCATCATTTGAATTTTTATTTGGTCGTTAATGTAACTCGGACAAGCGAGACGGGATATTCTGAAATAAGATACTGAAAATAATCTAATGGAAAGTTTGATTGTCATTACGGGTCCATTACCTTGAAAAGTATAACAAGAACAAGAGTGCCAGAATGTCACGATATACGCCCGTCACAGCAAATTTCTTTACTCTAGCACCTGTATTTGCAGATGGAATTTTACTTTTGTGGTTGTTTAGTAATCATTGTAATTCTTTTGTTTTTCTAAGTCCACAAAAAAACTCCTTACCAGGTAGAAATACTTTAAAATACACCTAAAATTAGAAAGTAACAACTATGTTGTACCACAGAAAAGTGGTCTTGGTTTTTCCCTACGGTCAATTATAAAAAAGTTATAATATAAGTTATTTACAGTAACAAAAAAAAATACAAAAAAAAATTGTAAGTCCACACAAAAATCCTTACCAGGTAGAGATTGGTCAAAATACACCTCAAAATTGGATGTAACATGCATGTTGTACTACAGAAAAGTGGTCTCGATTTTTCCCTACGTCTAGTAATGAAAAAGTTACAATATAAGCTATTTATAGTAACAACAAAGGGAAGTAATTCTAAAGAAGGGAACTGCGTATGACACTTCGTCTCATGATGGTGTATAATTGTGCCAAGTTACATCAAAATCCCTCTATGCATGAAGAAGAAATGCTTCGGACAGTCATTCTTGTATCTGACCTTTGGCCTCTAAGTGTGACCTTGACCATAGACCTAGGGACCTGGTTCTTGCGCACGACACTCCGTCTTGTGGTGGTGAACATTTGTGCCAAGTTATATCAAAATCCTTCCATGCATGAAGAAGAAATGCTCCGGACAAAGTTTTCATTCTTGTATCCTTTGACCACTAAGTGTGACCTTGACCATAGACCTAGGGACCTGGTTCTTGCGCACGACACTCCGTCTTGTGGTGGTGAACATTTGTGCCAAGTTATATCAAAATCCTTCCATGCATGAAGAAGAAATGCTCCGGACAAAGTTTTCATTCTTGTATCCTTTGACCTCTAAGTTTGACCTTGACTTTAGACCTAGGGAACTGGTTCTTGCGCATGACACTCCGTCTCATGATGATGAACAATTGTGCCAACTTTCATCAAAATCCCTCTATGCATGAAGAAGATATGCTCCGGACAGTCATTCTTGAATTTGACCTTTGACCTCTAAGTTTGACCTTGACCTTAGACCTAGGGACCTGGTTCTTGCGCATGACACTCCGTCTCATGATGGTGAACAACTGTGCCAAGTTTCATCAAAATCCCTCCATGCATGTAGAAGATATGCTCCGGACAAGGTCTGTGGACGCCGCCCGCCAGGGGCGTTCTCATAATACGTCCCGTTTTTCAAACGGGCGTATAAAAATCATACAAATTTTGATTGTGCACAACTTATCTAACGGAACTTTGATTTGAGATGTCGTGTAATCAGTCTATAATTGTTTTAGAAGCATTGAATCATGCAGCAGCCAAGCAAAACATAAACAAAGTCCGTCTGGCTGAGTCTGTTCATGAAAGATATTGAAATTTGCACCACGCCTCCACTCAGTCCGTTTCATTGTCATATATAGTTTAATCACATTTTATTGCTTCAGAAATAAGACAATGCAGTGCTGTTCAGTACGTACCTGCAAATAAATAATCCAACAAACAATAGAAGAATGAAAACGTGTACATTGTATTAATAAAGTAGCTATCAAAAGCAAAATGGTCAACTATGTACATGTATTTTTCAGCTCAGCGACAAGGTGTGCATAAAGGTAAACCCAAGTCGGGTACTGGTAGGTTTTCATTTGTGAACTTTGCATTCCATCTAAAATTTATCGTTTGCATGCTGCGATATTGTCCGGAGCTTCGACGTCTCCAGGACACCATCCAGGCTTGAATGCTAAAGCTTGCAAGCGTATGTATGTATGTATATACATGAACCATAGTGTACACAGTTTCAGTGGAATTAGTTTGATTCTTTATACAGACACAATTTAAATATACAACTTTGAAACAATAACAATAGATATAATAATTTGATCTTAATAAACAAATTGTTTATGACCCAATAACTCGCTCTATGTTCTTTTACTTCTTTATTACGAATATTTCAAAGTACACAGGTGGAGTTCATAACCATATTAAACTTCATCACTAACAAATATTTAGCTTGTTCGAGAAAAAAAATAAACAGCAACAAAATTTCTCAGCTACACTGTATAAGGGGGGTAATTCTATGTGATTCCATGTATTTGAATTGTACGTGTTGCTTCCCCTTATTTAATTCTATCTTAAACACAGTAATTTCATACGTCTTGTATCTTTTTAAAATGTGTCCTTAATTCAATTTAAGCACAAATCTATCTTATTCTTGTTTGGTTTAAAATAAAATATTCTAAGAATGTAACAGTGTTCATGAAACACCTTATTCCTAAGTTAAAACATTGTCCTAAGTAGGACACGTCCCTGTACAGATGACATATTTTCACACAATATTGTCTAAAAACAGTTGTGTTGAAATATTTATGTATACAATGAGGACTGTTTTGTATAAAATTTAAAATTGGTTCAATCTTACATGTACGTACCTCGTATCATATCAATTATAATGAAACATCTCCAGTCCAAAACCACTACTATGGTGGTTGACTTGAACCATTTCGTTTTGGTGTTTTGATTTGTTACCCATTTTTTATAAGCCCATCGTTACGACAAGTTTAGTTTCGCAAAGGTTGTCCTGGCGTGTTGGCGCTCCTCAAACGCGCCAACACACTAGAACGAAATGGCAGAAGTCAGCCACCATAGTACGTATTTTGTGCACTGAAAGATTCCGCTATAACTGATTGCCTCCAGACTTTGCAGCCACCGCCAGGTACCCGTGACGTAGATTTTCACCCTTCTTGTCCACGGTGCACAATCACGTGGTCTATGACGTCATGCTGTAGGTATCGCGCCAAGCATTTTTTGTCAACAAAGCGTCGATTCAAGAAGAAAATTCGTCGTAAGTATTTTGTTACGGATCTTTGTAAAATGTCTTTAGTATGTTGCAAGTCCGTTTATAAATGCGTACCTCGGATCAAACTGCATCTGCCCGTGTCTGCTTTAGTTTGGCTGGAAAACGGGACAAACTGACCAAAATCTCAAAATCGCTTTTGCTATCGCTCCAAGCTGATTCCAGAACCGCATTAAAACCGGCTTTCTCTTGCAGAATTCTCCAGATGGCCGTTTTTGTTTGTTACTTTTTGTTTCAAAACAGCCTCTGATAGATTATTTTTCACGTTAATGGTGTTATTTTCAGGTAAACCCAAAGATAAAAAAGTATGCTATTGCGGCAAGTTCTGAAAGATAATTGATATCGCAACAAGATTAGAAAGTATGCTCTAGCAGGTAGTTCTAAAAGATAAATGCTATCGCAACAAACTGAAGCATTTATGTGAGACGACGGCTTGAAAGGTTTGAGCGTGATTTTCAGGATAAATCAAAGGCTTTGAAGCAAAATAAATCTGTTTATGTGTTAATGTAGAGCGGTATATTCGCGGGGCTATTATCATCATGTTACAAGATTAAAGGTTAGTCGTCAAAGAAGACTAATAAAACATATACAGTTCTTATGTTTGTAATTTAATCTGTGATTTACAACGATTTGATAAATGCCAGTATTTTATAGTTCAAAGTATAAGTTTTGTTGCAGTAGTCATTAAATACAGTCACAATTGGCCAGGCGTCAACAATCCGTCTAATACATCGCCCACTCATATGCACGCTTGAACACACACACGCTTGAAAAATCGCCCATGCCCTTGCACTACCTCCCAAAATGGCCGAAATGCATATAGGTATCAAAACTTCTAAAAACTGATTTAGATCTTTTACGTGAGGTGAAAAAACAAAACAAAAAACAACAACAGAAAAATGCTTCTATTGGCCGCCATTTTTATATATATATAAAGCATATCATTTTAGGCCATGAGTGCAGTTTATTTCGTTTATTTTCAGGTGTATAATATTTTTGTAACGGAAATGTCCATAAGTGTAAGCAATATATGATGGAATTCATTGGTTGAAATTTACTTTACTCAGTCTTAATGCAAAATCAGAATTACGGAATTGAGAAGTATTGACGAAGTCTTTCGATTTTCAGAAAAGAAAACGTACTGTTGATATATTAAGTCTTGTTCGCTTTATGTACAGATAAACATTGGGCCTTTAAGAAAAACAAGCTAAAGCGATCAATGGTTAAACAATTCTGGCATTATTTTGCAAAGTAAATATAAAATGAATGTTCAGAAAATTCATTCCACTTTTTCAGTAGCTAAAAATATAGTGGATATATACACACCTTTAAAATTGTAGGAATTGAAATACAGAGGAAACAGTTTGCAATTGATACAACTATGCTTCGACATGTGGAGCAGTTACTGGAAGAAATTATTTTGAAGTGTCGAAATATAAAATTTTAATATCGTATGTTACATTCACAGTCATTGGCAAAACTGGTGTAAGAGTCTAATTTTATCCGAAATCCATCATTACAGAAATAATATACATATTTTAGCTACTATAAACACATCTTTAAAGTTTACAAATGTAAAAGTTCTTTTAGCACATTATGAACTATTGTTTCAGAAAAACAGGATTTCTTACTTTCACTGTAGAGACAAGGTATATGTAAACCAAATATTCGTAGGAACGAATTTTCGGGAACTGATACATTATTTTACAATCATTCGATAAGTGTGAGTTTTATCTTGTTTACGTATGATTATACATGAAGTTACATGTCTTTAAAAATAATAAAAATGAAGCTGAAAGTTCTGGAATGTGTTAGTTGTAAAATATTACAAATGTTTAAACGACCTGACTCAGGAAAAGTCCAATCTACATCATGATACATAGCCTTAAAGGCTTACGAGAGTTAACTGTGTAATAACTAAAATTTCCAACATACAAATGATTTCTTCAAACTTGGTCTATTGACTCATGACAATGTCTAAAATAGAATTTTGAAAGAAACGTCCTATGTCAGCAGCCTTGAATTTTTAGTCTAAAGGCGGTCAAGTAAGACGCAAATATGATGTGTATCATCAGTTGTCGAGTCCAGTTCTAACACTCGGAGGGATCATAGTTTGCTTTCATTCTGCCTTGCACTGCTGTCCCATCGAACACAAAGGGGTCCCCTTTAACAGCATTCCTGTCTAGGCTCACTTTAGCTACCTTTTTCATGCACAAGACCCTAGTTCTCTCTGAGCGATCAAAGTCGTGGTCCCTGTAACAAGCAAAAAGACAAAAACTGGTAAAGTCTTATAAGATCAAAGATGACTTATTATAAATGCAGAAGTGACATGTCGTGTGCCTGTTATAACATGTCGCCACGTATTTAATCCAAAAACAAATGAATACATACATGTACTGCTTACAGCGTTGCCAAGGGCGTTGATAGTTTTGTTTTACTCGTAGCTCGTTATGAACTGACTCAAATCGAATGTTGGTTTTGTTTGTCTTTTTTTTTCTACGGATCTCTTCTAAATTTATTCAATTATTTTGTAACACGGCGGCGTTTCCTATGAAGTTTGTTTGTTTTGCCGGTGTAAAGGTTATTTCAGTGAGTTTACAGACTAGAATTTCCCCTATTATTATCATTATTGATAATTATAATGATATTATTATTATAATTATTATTGAATATAGGTTATTACCTGTCTTCCAATGTACAACGCTTATTAGTGGGCACACGTTGTATGGATCTGTCTTCTGCTCGTTGCTCATATTTGTCCACCAGACTGCAAACAATCTTCCGGCTAGTTCGATAGTAAAGGACCTGTAAAATAAGAATAGCACGTATAATCCAATGTCATATTTTCTCAAAATAAAAGTATCAAATATTTCCTTTAGCATTTGCATTATCATTTGACCAGTTTCGGTTTAGGTGAAAGAGTGATATGCGTTGATTTACTTATGAATACTGATGGGAAAACTGACTTAAAATAAGAATATCATTTCAGGTTGTTGCAATATCATTTATCTTCAAGAACTTGCCGCAATAGCATACTTTTTTATCTTTGGTTTTACCTGAAAATAACACCATTAACGTGAAAAATAATCTATCAGAGGCTGTTTTGAGACAAAAAGTAACAAACAAAAACGGCCATCTGGAGAATTCTGCAAGAAAAAGCTGGTTTTAATGCGGTTCTGGAATCAGCTTGGAGCGATAGCAAAAGCGATTTTGAGATTTTGGACAGTTTATCCCGTTTTCCAGCCAAACTAAAGCAGACACGGACAGATGCTGTGTGACCGGCGGTACGCATTTATAAACGGACTTGCAACATACTAAAGACATTTTACAAAAATTCGTAACAAAATACTTACGACGAATTTTCTTCTTGAATCGACGCTTTGTTGACAAAAATTGCTTGGCGCGATACCTACAGCGTGACATCATAGACCAGGTGATTGTGCGTCGTGTTGTCATTTCTTACCCATGGCAAATTAAGTTGGTGTCTAAATGCTCTGCAGATTCCCAGCATTGAATTGATTCCAGAGAGGCTGAAGTCCACTACTTTTCAAGCGAAAGAATTAATAAATGCTCTCTTTGGCTCTTTGTTTTATGAATATGCACATCACATTTACTTGAAGAGATACAAGTTAGAATTATTCCATCCGCGCATTAATTCAATGTTGAATGTAGAAGCACAAATTGCTTGAAATTCCAGAAAAAATGTTCCAATATGTACAGCTAGATTTTATGCAACAAACCCGAGACTTTAAAACATATGTAGCAATACTTCGGCAGACTTACGATCTTTGCCTGTTCCCATCGAAGGGTATTTTCTTTCCAATGCCAACATCGGCTTTTAAACAATTACGTAAGAGATTTCATTAACACTGATGAGTCTCTGTATTCTTTCATAACAAAAAAGGAACTGAAAAAAGTGGTCTCTTAATGCAAGTGGTCTGTTCGTATACGTGGTGTCTCCGACAAGCTTGACTGTACGTCGTATGGCTAAAACTGAGACACCACCCGAATGGAAGTCAAGTTTCGAACTTTGGAACCATCATCGGACTGGACGCAAATTTGCCCAAGATATATCTATTGAAGAAAAAATGGAAAGAAAAACAGCCAACATTCGTTCTGCAATAATTATGATCTTGAGATTTATTTCGCAATCACTTTTTCAGTAACTGCATCTAGGTGTAGAAAGCGCCAGCAACAATTGATAGATCTACTTGAAGCTGGGTCTTCTTTTGAAATGCAGTAGAACTATTTTTCTTAATGATTTTAACCCGGTTTCTGTTTCGTCGGGAAACTGTTTAGAAGATATGTAATATTTCCAAATAGTAAGGAAAGCACTTGATATCTATAGAGCTAGACTAAGTTGGCCCGGCATGTCTGTATCTAAAAGATTTCTCTCTGTGTGTTCCGCGGGCTTTCTCTCATTCTGTCCATCTGGTCAGATCGCTTTTTGTCTGTGCCTGGTAGAGGGTGAATTTTGCGCCCTTAATGACTATCATGTGTGTAAAGCGTCTTTGGACGTGTTTGTTTTGAAAAGCAAGCTATTTAAGTCAGGCATAATTTATAAAAAAAGAACAATATCAACAACAACAACAGACCGTTCAATGGCATATTTTCAGAGAGGCTGAATTTAGATCTATCTGAAATTTGAATATTGCGCTTTGCCGGAGCAAATATTATTTTAAAGATTGATGTTATTACTATAGCCCTAAGTTGAAAAATGAATTAAAAATAACGCGATAAACTTTTGTTTTCGCATTTATTCAACAAATTGACACTTTTAACTCACCATAACTTACTGAATATATATTACTTTTAAACGGGAAACACAGACATGTTCTTTATTCATGCTTCTTTTTATAAAAATAAAGATCTTAAACATATTTTGCTCCAACCGATTCTTGGATCGAAATACTTACAAAGGTGGTAAACGCGCAATCCAATTCCCACTGGGAATAAGCTTAAAATGGGTTGCGCTACTTCCGGTGTTGATGTTGCGCATCAATATATATAAAATCGAGGTAGGTGAGTTTTTGTTTTTGTAAATAATGACACATTTTCGAAAAAAACAAAATGCTATTCGACACAAAAAAATGAACAAAGATCATATGTTTGAAATACCAAATTATTAATTTAAGAAGCAGCCCTGATATCACGAAACTCTGCTGGCTGTAACTGTCAAAAAAGTATGGAATCGTGAAAAAAGCTAATTTTCTAACTCTTGTGCCTTTTTTGATTTTTTTTCTGGCAATGTGACGCTTCTAATGATCAAACACGTGTAAAACAGTCATGAATATTACATTCACTGAAATGTTGCTTTTGGGGGAAATATTGGCAAAAAAACAATCGGGAATTGGGTTGCGCCCCGGGAATGGAGTTGCGTACATACATTATATGCATTATGATGTATACGAGCAACTCCATTCCCGGTGCGCAACCCCATTCCCGATTATTTTTTTGTCAATTGTGTCCCCGTAAGCAGGATTTGAAGCAAATGATTTTGATATCCGTTACTTCATAACAGTTGAGTTATTATAAAAAGCATCAGATGTCCTCAGATTAGGCATTTATGAGGTCAGAAACTGCCATTTTTGTTGGTTTCATACTTTTTCACGCTTCGTGTCGCCAGAGTTTTTGTGATAATAGAGCCGAATCATAAATTACAAACCAGATATTTTACATATATTATGTATCATCATATTTGTGACGAATAGGATTTTCCTTTTTTCGAGAAAAATTAGTCTTGTCTCATACTAAACAAAATCCTAACTTCACATACCTTAATTTCGTCTTTTTTTACGCGCAACACCAGCACCGGACGTCGCGCAACCCATTTTAAGCGTATTCCCAGCGGGAATTGGATTGCGCGTTTACCACCCGTGACTTTGTAAATTTTCCCCATTTGGATGGGGATGTACCTCAGGCTACATCTTATGGGGTATATATTTCTCAATTCGGTTTTGCCAGAGGGTGTAGTCATGTCAAGCATTTCAATGAACGTAATCAATATATTACAGGTAAACTTCTTCAGCAAGGCTACCGTTATTACAATTTGCGTAAATATTTTGCTAAATTTTATTATCGTAATTCTGATTTAGTTTTAAAATTCAATAGTAATTTAAAGACACTTCTGCGAGAAGGTATTTCTAAACCCGTTTTTTATGGGGATGTGGTTTACAAACTTCGTAAGATCTTGGGTCACGGTAATTTTCCAAATGTATTTGGAAAGATTATCAAACGTTTTATTAAAAGAGGTTACGACCCAACTGTTTTGAGACATACCGCATGTTTAGTGTTCAACCCGTTTACAGTTGGACACTACGCTTCCCTCTTTGATTGCGTCTGACGGAAGAGGGGGAGGACTCTATGATAAGCAGTTTTTAAATCCTACCAGGACTGAACTGTTTTGATATTTGTCTTCTGGCCTGTTTCGTCGGGCCCTTAAGGGTGTTTCTCTTGTTGCTCTGTCTTCTGAAAAGGCATTGAGTACATACGTTTTTGGTTCTTAAGGTTTGTTTTTTATATATTTATACACGAGCATTTTTGTGTTTTACATGCCATGCCTTTTTGTTTCCATTACGTGTGTAAGAGATTCACCTGGAGGGGATTACTTTTATTTACACTGTTCCATGTCTTTGGAACATGGTGGGGGCAAGAGTGAGGTTAGGTGCACCATAAACCGGTTTAAGCTCCCCAGTGGTGTTTTTGCCACTGACCGTTCCAAGGCGGTGCCCCACTGTGTTCCTTTGTTTGTTCGTTTCGTCTTATGTGTTGGCTTTGTGTGCGTGTGTGTTGTTCGTTTGGGTGTGTGTGTGTGTATGTGTGTGTGGTGCACGCGTTGCGTGCTGGGGGTTTCGTTTTGAGGAGGCTGCGTTTTTGGTGCGTGGCATTCCCTGTTTGATATTTTTCTTTGTTTTTTACCTCAATATAGATGCCAGCAAAAATATCGGAGAGCTGTTTTGCCCGCCACGAACTGTTTAGCTCGCAACCGGTTAACGTGTGATTATGGCGCATTTAGACATATACATGATCACGTGACATTGCCAGATGTGTTCACCCTGTTGTCGCCATAACGAGTTTGTTGTTGTTGATAAAAATAAAATGTACAAAGGTTAAGCTGGAGATGATTCGAAAACGCCAGGTTAGTAGATCTATATATGCATATATCATTTCGACAGCTTAATTAGCACGTGCTAGCCTAGGTGGAGATTTTTTCAGGCAGGTTATCTGGTTATCTAGGCTACACACACTGACCAGGTCGGAGACTTCCCCTGGATTGAGAGACAGTCTTTAGATCTAAACACTGTCTCTCGTTTGAAAGACAAAATGTCTTTCGATCGAAAGACTGTATTTAGCTTAACGCCCAAAGTCGTTAATAACAAGCAATTGCCTTACAAAAATATTGAATTTTTTTTGTCTTAAGAAACCATTAAAAGTTAAACCTACTAAAAATACTATGTTTTCTACAAAAGATAGTGAAAAATCAGAAACACCACTTCGCTTGTTTAGGCGTTATGCCTTGTTGAAATATACTGCTCTTGTTCCTATTTTTGCTTTAAGATACATACGTTATGCAACATTTAGGTGCACTTATTCACGATTTTATGGATACATACAAACAAGAAATTATTCGTGATTGAAGCTATAACAATGTATACGATAATTGATAATCATGATTACCTCTTACATTATAAGTTAACGTTGGCTTCGAGTTATAAAAGAATATAACCTCGCAAGTTCGCTAGTAAATTTTATTGAACGAACATTTAACTGTTACAAAACATATCTAAATACATTAACAAAAGGTAAATTGCAAACATAATTGGCTTATAAAATCATAGAAACACTCTTACGATACCATAAGCATATACATTTGTTAGAGCAATTTGAATATTTTATGCGTCCTGCTTGTAAGTTAAGATACACTAAAAGTAACGTAAGTATCATTAGATTGAATGACATGGGTATGAGAGAAAAATACATTCAAGTTAGATGTATTATGTGGCAAATATGATTGTTATTTACCAACATTATGTGTCTGATAACACGAATTTAAGTTAATTTAATAAAGCTTTTCTTGGAAACATTTATGAAAATCTACCATAACGCGTATTAAACTTGTCAAATCATAAAACATACAACTTTACCAGAATACAACTTGACAACAAATGTTTCTGTTGTGGTTATACTTTTGTAATGAAACCGTTGACATATAATCAGCATAATATTACGCACAATATGACAATAAAGTCTTGGTTTACCATCTGATTAGAAATATGCTGATGGTAACGTATGCATCCCAACTTAAGTATAACGAATCAATTCATTTGCGGGCACCAAATATCGTGTTCAATATTGCCATCAAATTAAGGCCGTTCATTGTAAATCAAAAGAACAAATATTTATAAATTATTTCTTACGACTGTCAAATTAATGATTCGTATTTTCAAAGCCGGCTTTGATTATCTCGTCCTCTTGTATATTTGTAAGGTGGCAGCCCTTATAGCAAGTGCTTTTGTCGCTGTATCCATGAGTCACACAACCAAGCTGTATATAATGATATGCACGCCAAACAATGCTTATTCAAATATTCAAAAAATAAATGCAACCACAAGTCACCGTGTCCGAAATATTTCCCAAAAATAAAGAACAGATGATTTTATTTAAGTTGAGCACCACTGCATTCATGCACCAAGCATCACCACAATCCGAAAGTTCTACATATAAAATTTCTTTCATAATGAACAGTTTTATTAAGTCTGTATTTACTGTAAAGACTTTTTCAAAATCTATTTACATTCTTGAAAAATGATTTAAAGGTGTATCGTGCTTGGGACAAAAGTTAATGCCCTTTTACTGGAAGATTTTTACCTTAACAGTAATTAAAGGTAGCTGTTTTATTTTTATGGCAGAGATTCGTTTTGAGGTATCAATTTTAACAGAAAATGAAAAAAACAAAACTAATCAGAAGTAAGTTAATAATTAAGAGTGGCGTACATTCTAAGTCAGCACTACAGACATTATCATTTCGGTTAAAGGCACGTGCTGGAACAACCAAAGCCTATTCATCAAACAAATAAACAGACAAAATGTCCAGACTACGAAAGAAACCTGGTACATTTTCACAAGGAATGTATAATGTCATATTATGACATTATACATTCCTTGTAAAAAGGAATGGGTTTCTTTCGGAATCTGGACAGTCTGTTTATTTGTTTGTTTTTTCTTATTTTCTCTCCTCCCTTCATTGTTTGTCCAAGGATTTAGCAGGGAGGTAATATTTTCACTGTCTGATACTCTCCTTTTCAAGGAGCGCACTGCCTTTAGCTTTCTCACGTTTACGATACTTCTTTTGAGCTTCAGCCCATATTTACCTGATGTGCAACCCACCACAAGTCAACAATGAGTAATTATTACTGATATACGAGTAATTATTACTGATATACGCACACATACACCAATAACGAATGTATTGATACATACGTTACCGATCACTGTCCTATATTGTGCCACGGGTATGCTGTTTCCATTTATTTTGTTTTTAATAAAATGTCAAATATGTTTCTTTATAATAAAGATTCAATGACATACGACCAATTTTGTAAACGAAACCTTAAAATAAGAAATAAATATCAACGCATGTTTTATCATATTTTAAAAATAGAATTTGCATGACATGTTTTGAACAAAAATAGTGTTAAAAACAAAACTTTTCAGCAAATTTAAACACCCGAGTGTTTTATCTTGGAACCTTCACTTAAAGAAAAAATAAAAGAAGCCTTATGTTGTATAAAATGGAGAGTCAATAAAATATCAAGTATCTAAGATACTTACGTTACCATATGTAACATATGTATCCATAGTTTGTACAGTGTTTATGGCGTACTCAGTATGTATGACAACACAAATTAAATTCAAACAAACAATATGATTGTCATGTAATCACAAACTGGTTTTACTTTAAGATATATCAAATTTACTTACTATTTATACCGTACGTTATCAGGGGAGCCCGTTGGACATTTTCAGAAAAAGACAACACGTCTTCAAGGACAAATGTGCGACTTAACATGTGTGAAATCTGCATCTTATGACGTAGACGATACAAAGTGATGACATTATCAATTAAAACTGAGTGACACTTTCCTGCTTATGTTATTTTAAATTAGGCTGGTCACGTTTGTATCGATCACGCTTGTATCATTTTGCCATTTCTAAAGCCACTTGAATTAAGAAGGACCTCTGCTTTATAATAGATTTATTGAAAATGCATGCACTGTTTTGGCATGAAAAAACTACACTTAGTTCAACATGAATTGCTGTGATTTTTAATGTCTTAGAATAAAGGTAACGTTTGTATCATGGAAAGTGGAATCTTTACATAAGGAAAATTTAAGTGAAAAATATATCACTATTAAGTATATCTTGTATCAAATATTATAGCCTGTAGTTGTAATGAGACTAGAAATAACCTTAAAAAGCACATAAAACGCTATTTTTCATACGTCAAGCTTATATATTCATAGTAGAATAGATGCATAACGTAAGTATCCCATCATCGGCGTCATATCTGTTTTATTGTTTAGGAATAGTAATAACACCAACATACACATTATGAAGCAGTTATTAGTAATAAGGGAATATGTATTTTTTGCATTTACTAAAAAATCCGTCATTATCTCTAAAAGAGATCGAGTGTTGTTAATTTTTAAGTAAAACTTGCACATGGCGTCAGTAACGTATGTATCATTTTAAACTGTCGTTAGTGATTTTTTTGGATTATGGATCAGATAAATCCAATTGATATTAGGTTACAAGTATGAACATGTATTTATTGAAATTCTAGTATATTTAGTTTGCCCCTGATGCCTATGTTTAAACGACCACGGTAAGGAACACTCATTGTTCGTCATTAACGACTTTGGGCGTTAAGTGTTGAAAAAACATGAAATTATTATTAAAACGATCATTTCATTACAGTCCCATTATTTATTCATTGAAACAACTTGTTATTTCAAGTAAACTTTACAAGAAACACATCACACCCTTAGGGCCTATTACCTGATGTCCACCACGCCGAGGGATGCGGCTGCCACAGAGTAGACGTATGGACAGACTTGAAACTTGCCAGGATTATCCCAAGATGATTGATCGTATGACATGTGAGGTTAATCCGATCAAAATATTTTGTAAATACTTCAAATTGGGCCGTTGAATAGGATTTTCGCATCAATTTTAATAAACGTCTAATTTAAACAGCTGAATTATTCATTATTTCGCAAAGTTGGTGACCAGGATTAATTATATAATATGTAAAGGCATTTACACGTATGCTTGCACCAGAATATTTTCATGGAAAGTCGAAATGAAAAAATACAGCTCAAAAGACTAACACCACTACTCGTCGTTATTGATTTCTGACCTCTGTGGCAGCCGCATCCCTCGGCGAGGTGGACATCAGGGTGTGCATGTTGTCATAAAAGTTTGCTTAAGCATTATAATGCTTAAACAAAATTCCCAAAATAATTTTGATTTTGAAAATTTGATAAAAGAAAGATAATTTTCTATATTTGAGTACGAGAGACAATGTTTAGACTGAGAGAATGTCTCTCAATCCAGGGGATGTCTCCGACCTGCTGACTCGCTGATATTCAACAGGCTGGTAACATTGCCCGATCGGGCTTTCGACATAAAAACTAATATTTCGTGAAAAATAATGAAGATGTTTCTTTCAAACTTGGTCCATTTATTAAGCATTATAACATATGATGCATATTAAGATAGAAATAACTTTGTTGAATTTGTTGCCTTCAGTTTAGTTAGAATTACTTCCCTTTTTCAGATTTTTATGATGCATAATTTTTGAAGTCCAAACAAAATATGTTTTAATGCAATGTTTAAAACAAGAAAATGGTTCAATGGCTTTCTATTGCGCCAAACTTGTGCGCCAATACCTTTATTCTATATATTTAGGGTTAATACTTTGTTTCTAGCGCAGATGTATGAACAATTATTTTACAACAAACATTTTCCTATAATGTAAAAATTTATGTTGTAAGTGATAGCACAGTAAAATGTATACATTTATGTACCTGCGCAATAATTAAGAGCATTAGAAAGCCATTGAACTCTTGTTTTAAACTTAGCGTTAGAACATTTTTTTTTTACTTCAAAAATTATGCGTCATAAAAATCTGAAAAGGGGAAATAATTCTACCGAAACTGAAGGCAACCAAGTTATTATGTCTCCCACCACACAGTGGTGTGGGAGACATATTGATTTACTCCAGTCTGTGTGTCTGTCACAAAGCTTGTCCGCACTCTAAGTTGAACATTTCTCATCCGATTTTCACCAAACTTAAACAAAATGTGTTTGACCATAAGACCTCGGCCAAGTTCGATAACTAGCCAAATTGGTCCAGGCGTCTTGGAGTTATGGCCCTTGAATTACCAAAAATCGGCCTTTTTACTCTTGTCCGCACTCTAATTCAAACATTTCTCATCCGATCTTCACCAAACTTGAACAAAATGTGTTTAACTATAAGACCTCGGCCAAGTTAGATAACTAGCCAAATCGGTCCAGGCATTTTGGAGTTACGGCCCTTGAATTATCGAAAAATCAGCCTTTTTACTCTTGTCCGCACTCTACTTCGAGCATTTCTCGTCCGATCTTCACCAAACTTGAACAAAATGTGTTTGACCATGAGACCTCGGCCACGTTTGATAACTAGCCAAATCAGTCTAGGCAATTTGGAGTTACGGCCCTTGAATTACCGAAAATCCGCCTTTATACAATTGTCCGCTCTCTAAATCGAACATTTCTCATCCGATCTTCACCAAACTTGAACAAAATGTGTTTGGCCATAAGACCTTAGCCAAGTTCGATAACTAGCCAAATCCGCCCAGGCACTTTTGATTTATGGCCCTTGAATTAATGATTGGATCCACTCATCCAGACCATCTAATTGGATCAACTCGTCTAAACCATCTAGAGAAACTAGACATTTTTCATAGGGGCAGTTGTGGGAGACATGTGCTTTTCTCAAAAGCATCTCTTAGAGTTTTTATTTCAATTTGTATCATATGTAATGCTTAATAAATCGACCAAGTTTGAAAGAAATATCTTCGTTATTTTTCAAGAAATACTAGTTTTTCTGTTGAAAGCCCGATCGGGCAATGTTACCAGCCTGTTCAAATTTAGATATGAACTCTGTCATCGGTTTGAACATTTTGTTTCGGCTAGTGGCAAGAAAAAAGAAAAGTGCCTGCCAAGTGTAATCAGTGTTGATTTTATGGCAGTATAAAGTTGAAGTTGCATGAAGATAAACAGTATAGATCATATAATACTTGTAGAATAGTAATTAATAGGCAGAAATTAGTCCAACTAATTTGACGCGATCCTAGGAAATAGAGTTAATCTATCTATCTATGTCAACTCCTCTTTCGAGTGTTATAGACATGGGGTGCGCGTCGACTTCTTAGTTACGGTGAAAGAGTTGTAAAAGACAGATGGGTCCAACATCAGCTAAGGTGAGAATAGACTAAAAGAATGTTAGCATTGTGTGATTTGCAAGAACAAGGATTAGATAAAGACGAAAACATTGCTGTCTGGTCTAGTACTGTGTGGATGCCACAGTCACCTTGAAGGCATCAAGGTCAGGAATGGCAACTATATGGCTAGGCAGGTTCTTCCACAATACAACTGAGTGAGAAAAGAATGAAATTTTCTGGTAATTAGAGGTGACAGGGTACTTGTCTGAAACTATATGGGTGCATCTGTCTAGAAAATCTAGATGGCACTTGAATGTAACTCGGGAGATCACAGGAGTCTGAAATTCTATCAGTAAGACCATAGAAGTCTTTCTTTACAAAAAATACCCCTTATTTTATATATATAGGGGGTATTTTTTGTAAAGATAGTCTTCTATGGTCTTATTGATAGAATTTCAGACTCCTGTGGTTTTATAAAGCCAAGAGTTTTATTAGCATTTGAAGATATTCTATTGATAATATGTGTATTCCAACTTAAATCTGCTGTTACGTCAACACCAAGATATTTTGCTCTGGGAACTGATTCTAAAATATGTCCATGGATTAAATATTTGGTTTGATGACAGTCTTGGTTTTTTAGCTTGACTATTTGAAGAATAGGGGAGCTATCCTACTCGCCCCGGCACGAGTGTGAGCGTGAGCGTCACACAAATGTTAAAGTTTGCATACCACCCCAAATATTTTCAAAGTCCATTGAGGTATTGCTTTGATATTTTGCATACTTGTTTACCATCATGACCCCAGTCTGTTAAAAGGAGGAGGCAACTCTATCAAGCATTTTGACTGAATTATGGCCCCTTTTCGACTTAGAAAACTCGTAAATTTATCAGGTGCACGATCGAAATGCCATGAAAATTTTCATTCATGTTTCGATTCTCGTGCTTTAATAATGCCCGATTCTTGCATCAAATTGTTCAGATTTATACATTTAATTTATTTATTTATTTATTAATCTTTTCGAAAATAATACCAAACTCGTAGATATTGGCGATCTTTTTACAATATTTCATATGGCAGTTCAGAATCGTTTTTCCATTTAAATTTTATCCACAGCGCCCGGGCAATTCATTTACAGAAATTGGTCGTATTTAAAATAATTTTTGAAGTAGTTTTTAATAAAATCAAGAAATAATATGCAATTGATGCATAAGATCATGCACTCATTAAGTTTATCGGCCTTTTACACGCCGATTGAAAATTTTCAAAATGGCGGCGGCTTACAATATTATTGATTAACACAGTGGGATATTAACGCTACGATTGGCTGAAGTTTGACAGGCGAGTAGGCGGGGTTGACTATCGATTTATTGGTAATTTAATCTTGAATATGCATCAAGTTTTACAACTTTTAGTAAACAGATTGCAACACTCTGAAAAACTCGCCGATTTGGATTTCGCCTGGACGCGATAATTAGGCGAAGTGGCCGACTTTACAGTGACGATATCGCTCAAATCGCCTTGTAGGATGATCCCTGTATATACGCCTGGCAGGATCGCATAATTATGTGCTGGCCGTCCTAAGGTTATCAAACAAACAGATTTTGTGCAAACATGTTAAATTGTTTCAGGTGTCTTAGCAGAGATGTTCACTGGTAGACAGTTCCATTGTTTTGTTCTGGTCGTGGCAGAGAAGTTGGTTATCTGGTAGATAGTTTCATGTTGTGTAGAGGCGATGGCAGTGATGTAGCCAAAAAGGTAAAGTTAAACAGATGACAACTATCTGCATATAACTTGTACATTGATAAAATGACATGTTACAATTTTCTTTGAATCATTTCCTTGTTGGAATTATCATTTATTAAAGAAATTGTATGGGTATACAATCTAATCTGTTAAAGCGGTTGGTGAAGGGACTGAAAGTGACCACTTCTATACAAAGACAGGTGACCACAACACCAAATAGATCATCAACATCAGTTTAAAACTTAATTTTACTTGTTGTGTAAAAATTTAATTATGATATTCTTCCACTGGTTGTAGGTGCTGATGGGATATCTGGCAGTAACGAGGCTCTGCCGGATTTTCCCATCCGCACTTACAGCCATATATAGAACCTTTTTATGCCCCCAGCATCTACTGAGCAATGCTCAGGTGAGTTTTTGTGATCGCTCGATGTCCGCCGTCTGTCTGTCTGTCATCTATCAGTCTGTCTGTCAACATTTAGCTTGTGTATGTGATAGAGGCTGTATTTTTCAATTGATCTTCATGAAATTTGGTCAGAATGTTTGCCTTGATGAAATCTAGGTAGAGTTTGAATATGGGTCATCTGTGGTCAGAAACTAGGTCACTAGGTCAAATCAAAGAAAACCCTTGTGTGCAATAAAGGCTGTATTTTTCATTTGATCTTAATGAAATTTGGTCAGAATAATTGCCTTGATGAAATCTAGGCTGAGTTCGAATATGGGTCATCTGAGGTCAAAAACTAGTTCACAAGGTCAAATCAAAGAAAAACCTTGTGTATATGATAGAGGCTGTATTTTTCAATTGGTCTTCATGAATTTTGGTCAGAAAAAGTGCCTTGATGAAATCTAGGTTGAGTTTGAATATGGGTCATCTAGGGTCAAAAACTAGGTCACTAGGCCAAGTCAAAGAGAAACCTTGTGTATGCAATAGAGGCTGTATTTTTCAATTGATCTTCATAAATTATTGTCAGAATGATTGCCTTGATAAAATCTAGGCCAAGTTTGAATATGGGTCATCTGTGGTCAAAAACTAGGTCACTAGGTCAGATCAAAGAAAAACATTTTGTATGCAATGGAGGCTGTATTTTTATGCCCCCGAAGGGAGGCATATAGTTTTTGAACCGTCTGTCTGTCTGTCGGTCTGTCGGTCTGTCAGTCTGTCAGTCTGTCAGTCTGTCCGCATTTTTCGTGTCCGGTCCATATCTTTGTCATCGATGGATGGATTTTCAAATAACTTGGCATGAATGTGTACCACAGTAAGACGACGTGTCGCGCGCAAGACCTAGGTCCGTAGCTCAAAGGTCAAGGTCACACTTAGACATTAAAGGATAGTGCATTGATGGGCGTGTCCGGTCCATATCTTTGTCATCGATGGATGGATTTTCAAATAACTTGGCATGAATGTGTACCACAGTAAGACGACGTGTCGCGCGCAAGACCCAGGTCCGTAGCTCAAAGGTCAAGGTCACACTTAGACATTAAAGGTTATTGCATTGATGGGCGTGTCCGGTCCATATCTTTGTCATCGATGGATGGATTTTCAAATAACTTGGCATGAATGTGTACCACAGTAAGACGATGTGTCGCGCGCAAGACCCAGGTCCATACCTCAAAGGTCAAGGTCACACTTAGACATTAAGGGATAGTGCATTGATGGGCGTGTCCGGTCCATATCTTTGTCATCGATGGATGGATTTTCAAATAACTTGGCATGAATGTGTACCACAGTAAGGCGACGTGTCGTGCGCAAGACCCAGGTCCGTAGCTCAAAGGTCAAGGTCACACTTAGACATTAAGGGATAGTGCATTGATGGGTGTGTCCGGTCCATATCTTTGTCATCGATGGATGGATTTTCAAATAACTTGGCATGAATGTGTACCACAGTAAGACGACGTGTCATGCACAAGACCCAGATCCGTAGCTCAAAGGTCAAGGTCACACTTAGATGTTAAAGGTCTTTTTTCATGATAGTGCATTGATGGGCGTGTCCGGTCCATATCTTTGTCATTCATGCATGCATTTTAAAATAACTACGCATAAATGTGTGACACAGTAAGACGACGTGTCACGCGCAAGACCCAGCTCTGTAGGTCAAAGGTCCTAAACTCGAACATCGGCCATAACTATTCATTTAAAGTGCCATCGGGGGCATGTGTCATCCTATGGAGACAGCTCTTGTTCAATTGATCTTCATAAATTTTGGTCAGAATAAGTGCCTTGATGAAATCTAGTGGGAGTTGGAATATGGGTCATCTGGGGTCAATAACTAGGTCACTAGGCCAAATCGAAGAAAAACCTTGTGTATGCGATAGAGGCTGTATTTTTCAATTAATCTTCATGAAAGTTAGTGAGAATGATTGCCTTGATAGAATCTTGGTCAAGTAATAGCTCATCTGGGGTCAAAAACTAGGTCACTAGGTCATATCTAAGAAAAACCTTGTGTATGCATAGAGGCTGTATTTTTCAATTGATCTTTATGAAGTTTAGTCAGAATGATTGCCTTGATGAAATTTAGGACGACTTTGAATATGTCATCTGGGGTTAAAAACAAAGTCACTAGGTCATATCAAAGAAAAATCTTAAGTATGCGATATAGGCATTATTTTTCAATTGATCTTCATGAAATTTGGTCAGAATGATTGCCTTGATGAAATATAAGGTGAGTTTGAATATGGGTCATCTGGGGTCAAAAACTAGGTCACTAGTCATATCTGAGAAAAACCTTGTGTATGCGATAGAGGCTGTATTTTTTAATTGATCTTCATGAAATTTAGTCAGAATGATTGCCTTGATGAAATCTAAGACGACTTTGAATATGAGTCGTCTGGGGTCAAAAACTAGGTCACTAGGTCAAATCAAAGAAAAACCTTATGTATGCGATAGAGGCTGTATTTTTCAACTGATCTTCATGAATTTTGGTCAGAATGATAGCCTTGATGAAATATAAATGTTTGAATATGGGTCATCTGGGTTCAATTACTAGGTCATTAGGTCATATCTAAGAAAATACTTGTTTAAAACTCAAAGAGACCACATTTTTTGTCCAGTCTTAATGAAAATTGGCCAGAATATTTGTTTCCATGAAATCACTAGGTCAGACATGCAGTGCTAGCCCTGGCCATTATAAATTAATAGCCACATTTTTTTCAGGGAAAACATTAATAGACAAACTTGGCGGCGCATACCTCGGGCGCGCTTTAGCATTTCGATGAAAAACATAAAACACAAAAACTATTTAATATTTTTTTCATGAAACACTTAAACACACTTTATTTTTCAGTTATCATTATTCATATTTATCATAGACTTTGAATAATCATACATATTTGCATATCTTCAGTTGTTTGTATTCAAATGTCACTGAAAATACCATTTTAGTAAGTGACATGACCCATTGTGAATTCTTGTCAAGAATGATCATTAATACTTTTTCTGATGAAA
Source organism: Mercenaria mercenaria (assembly GCF_021730395.1). Classification (NCBI taxonomy): domain Eukaryota; kingdom Metazoa; phylum Mollusca; class Bivalvia; order Venerida; family Veneridae; genus Mercenaria; species Mercenaria mercenaria. The sequence continues at coordinate 19,653,123 of NC_069367.1, read as the reverse complement.
GTCAGGGCTTAAGCCAGGCTAAGATTTTTGGGAGAAGTCACTTCTCCCTCAGCTAAGATTAAGGAGAAGTGGAGATTTTAGGGAGAAGTGACAAGATTTTAGGGAAAACGTGGAAAGACTTTAGCACCATGACATGCAAGTTGAAAAAGGAACTAAATATGCTTAATATAATGTTACTATTTTTCTTATTTCCTGTCTTTGTTTAAGTCTATTAATTTAAAGTAAATAACAAATTCACTGAAAATGCCAGCGATTCTATTTTCTTATCCTTGTAAACCTTGTGAATCTAATGTGATTAAACTGCAAATTAAAGATTTTTTTTCACTCTTGCAATGATTGCCCAAACCAAGAAAACCCTTTAAATATGAATACAATTAAAAAAGTTAATTCCATATCAGCAAAAAATAAATCAAGCTTCCAGTGCTACTAATGCACTCAAAGTCAGTCAGTTTAAATAGCAAGTGTGTGTTATGCTGGTCCTGTCAATAGCAGTGATATCACTATGACATCACATGGAATACATGCAGGTCTTCTTTGATCTGCCAGTGTCTTCTTTGATCTGCTGGTGTGGGCATACATTAAAAGAAACAAATTGTCAAACAGGTTAAACCCAGTTTCTGATGGCAGGTGTCAAAAATTTGGGTAAATTTAAGTTAGGTTATTTTAGTCACAGAAAGTGTCAGTGATAATATTATATTTCTAAAATCTGGGTTTTGAAAAATACCAGTAAAATTAAGTGGATTTAAGGAAATTACTGAGCCAGTCAAGGTAAGATACTTTCTAAAGGTCAAAAAAGAATGTGTAAGCTAATGTAATATAAATCCCTACTGTTAATTTGTGCTTGTCCGTGGACAAACAGAATGCAAAAACACACTTGTCCGCGTCAAAAAGTCTCGAGTCAGACACAGGAATTCCATATCTGAAGGAATTATGTTTAATTAATTTGTTTGTTTGGTAATTAATGGCGATTAAATGATCAAGGATAAAGTGATGATAATTGTTGCTTTTAACTTCTATACGATCAATAGTGCACACCTGTGGATCAATTAGTGAAGTATACTGCGTACGCGTGTTGGCGATAAACAAATCAATTAAGCCTGTGGGTTAATACACTTCCTGCTACCGACTTCGCACATTTTTGTCGATAAAATTACGTATGTTCCAGCAGTTTAAGGACAATTTTTTGCAATATTTTTTTTTGAGCATTTTTAGCTCACCTGTCACAAAGTGACAAGGTGAGCTTTTGTGATCGCGCGTCGTCCGTGCGTAAACTTTTGCTTGTGACCACTCTAGAGGTCACATTTTTCATGGGATCTTTATGAAAGTTGGTCAGAATGTTCATCTTGATGATATCTAGGTCAAGTTCGAAACTGGGTCACGTGCGGTCAAAAACTAGGTCAGTAGATCTAAAAATAGAAAAACCTTGTGACCTCTCTAGAGGCCATATTTTTCATGAGATCTTCATGAAATTTTTTCAGAATGTTCACCTTGATGATGTCTAGGTCAAGTTCGAAACTGGGTCAAGTGGGGTCAAAAACTAGGTCAGTAGGTCTAAAAATAGAAAAACATTGTGACCTCTCTAGAGGCCATATTTCTCAATGGATCTTCATGAAAATTGGTCAGAATGTTCACCTTGATGATATCTAGGTCAAGTTCGAAACTGGGTCACGTGGGGTCAAAAACTAGGTAAGTAGATCTAAAAATAGAAAAACCTTGTGACCTCTCTAGAGGCCATATTTTTCATGAGATCTTCATGAGTATTGGTCAGAATGTTCATCTTGATGATATCTAGGTCAAGTTCAAAACTGGGTCATGTGGGGTTAAAAACTAGGTCAGTAGATCTAAAAATAGAAAAACCTTGTGACCTCTCTAGAGGCCATATTTCTCAATGGATCTTCATGAAAATTGGTCAGAATGTTTACCTTGATGATATCTAGGTCAAGTTTGAAACTGGGTCACGTGCGGTCAAAAACTAGGTCAGTAGGTCTGAAAATAGAAAAACTTCGTGACCTCTCTAGAGGCCATATTTTTCATGGGATCTTTATGAAAATTTGTCTGAATGTTCACCTAGATGATATCTAGGTCAAGTTTGAAACTGGGTCACGTGCGGTCAATAACTAGGTCAGTAGATCTAAAAATAGAAAAACCTTGTGACCTCTTTAGAGGCCATATTTTTCAAGAGATCTTCATGAAAATTGGTCAAAATGTTCACCTTGATGATATTTAGGTCAAGTTCGAAACTGGGTCATGTGCGGTCAAAAACTAGGTCAGTAGGTCTAAAAATATAAAAACCTTGTGACCTCTCTATAGGCCATATTTCTCAATGGATCTTCATGAAAATTGGTGAGAATGTTCACCTTGATGATATCTAGGTCAAGTTTAAAAGTGGGTCACGTGCCTTCAAAAACTAGGTCATAAGGTCAAATAATAGAAAAACCTTGTGACCTCTCTTAGAGGTCATATTTTTCAATGGATCTTCATGAAAATTGGTCAGAATTTTTTATCTTGATGATATCTAGGTCACATGTGCTCAAAAACTTGGTCACTATGTCAAATAATAGAAATAACGACGTCATACTCAGTTCAACACTGGGTCATGTGGGGATAGGTGAGCGATTCAGGACCATCATGGTCCTCTTGTTATAAATTAATCGCCATTTTCTATCACCAAAAATTGCGTTTTAATTGACATTTGAATAAAATAATCACCATTTGGCGATGATATCGATTGGCAGCGCGAGCACTGGACATGTTTACACTGTTATGGTGCGTTTCTCAGGTGAGCAACCAGGGCCATCTTGGCCCTCTAGTTTACTTAGAATTATGTCTCCCCCATAGGTGGGGGAAACATTGTTTTTGTGTTCACCATCGGTCGGTCAGCATTAATCTTGTCCAGTTTTCTCTGGTCAAACTGCTGACCGGATTTCGACGAAACTTCACAGGAGTGATCAGTACCAAGCCTAGTTGTGCATATCCCCGGCATGTCCAACTTCACTGCACAAAATGGCCGCCAGAGCTAAAAATAGAAAAGTCTTGACTGGCTTTCGCGCTTGATTTCGACAAAACTTCACAGGAGTGATCAGTACCAACCCTAGTTGTACATGTCGCCGGCACGTACCACTTTGCTGCACAAAATAGCCACCAGAGCTAAATAAAGAAAAATCTTGTCCGGCTTTCACAGGTCAAACCGCTTGCTGGATTTCTACGAAACTTCACAGGAGTGATCAATACCAAGCTGTAGTCATATCATCACCTACATCATGTAACACAAGGTCAATAATGCTGGCACTAATATGTTATGAGTTATCAGGGTAGTCAGTTGACCTGAGGTTCCAGGTTTTGACCCGCGAAAATCGAGACAAACTTGTATTTGACCCACACAGAATATGCCCCCTGTTTATTGATCAGTGTGTAAAAATTAATTGATAAACAGTACAGCCTTAGATTATTGTGTTTGTACCACTTGTTAATTAGCAGTATCACGGGTGGTAAACGCGCAATCCAATTCCCGCCGGGAATACGCTTAAAATGGGTTGCGCAACGTCCGGTGCTGGTGTTGCGCGTAAAAAAAGAGGAAATTGAGGTATGTGAAGTTATGATTTTGCTTAGTATGAGACATGAATAAATTTTCTCGAAAAAAGCAAAATGCTATTCGACACAGATATGATAATACATCATATGTGTAAAATATCTGGTTTGTAATTTATGATTCGGCTCTATTATCACAAAAATCTGGCGACACGAACGTGAAAAAAGTATGAATCAACAAAAATGGCAGTTTCTGACCTCATATACCTAATCTGAGGACATCTGATGCTTTTTTGATAACTCAACTGTTATAAAGTAAACGAATATCAAAATTATTGTTTCAAATCCTGCTTACGGGGACATAATTGACAAATAATCATGGGAATGGGGTTGCGCACGGAATGGAGCTGCTCATATACATCATAATGTAAATAATGTATACGCGCAACTCCATTCCGGGCGCAACCCATTCCCGATTATTTTTTTGCCAATCTTTCCCTCAAAGCAACATTTCATTCAGGTATATGTAATATCAGTTGACTGATGTTACAGGTGTTTGAGCGAAAATCGCAAACGTAATTGTCCAGAATATGGCCCCCGTTATGAGTGTAAAAATTAATGATTAGCCTTTTATGTGATTACCACTTGTTTTGCAGTTCGAGCTTATGTGAGTTTTTCGTGACTTAAAGAAAATGATTTTAAATTGAATTAATATGTATTGTAGACAACAAGTGTAAGGGGGTATATTTGTTTCTGTCTGTATGTCAGTCGTGTGTCTTGTGTCGATAGCATTCTTGACATTTTTGAAATCACTTCGCTAAAGTGTGTTAAGTTAGTTTTTCAGAAAAAAAAAACTCGACTACGACTTGTTTTTGTTATATATATGATCGCACAACATGGGCGCACGCACCGAGAATCCGGATCAGAACCATTTTTGATGGCGTTATTCTTTTACAATAAGAAATTGGATTGGGACTTTGTTTTTACCACCCGCGAGAAATCGGGAGGGGGGTATTAAAGGTTGTGTCTAGTGTATTGTCTTGCGTCGACCGTCAGCATATCGAAAATGTGATCTAATGAGTACAAACAAATTGGATGATTATTAGTCAATTTTGTATCCCTCGACAAACAAAATGTTTGAGGGGTATACTGTACTACAGGTGTTTCATCTGGTCATGTCCGTACTCCGTCCGTCATTCTGTTATAGTCTGTCCGTAGACACTATTTGTGTCGCCCACCATTCTCTCATCCCTTGACAAATTTATGAAACTTCAAACTAGTGATCAGTACACAATCAGTTAGTTGTCATAGTGGCCTGTTATGTTCTTCAGAGAAAAAAAAACTTGGAAGATTCATGGACTTTTTTTTTTTACATAAATTTATTATACATAGACACAATTCCTTGTCCGCGCGCCATCTCTCTCATTCCATTTACACAATTTAATGAAACTTCACACAAGTGTCAGTACAAACAACAGTAGTTGTGCATGTGGCATGTTATTTCTTTTGAAAAAAAATTTTGCCTCAAGATTATGGGGACTTTCGTTGTTTTTGTTTACTATACTATAATATTACATAGACACAATTTTGTGCGCACCATCTCTCTCATCCCCTTGACACAATTTAATGAAACTTCACGCAAGTGATCAGTAACAACAGTAGTTGTGCATGGGGCATGTTAGGTTCTTTCAGAAAAAAAATTTGCAGAGTTACGGGACTTTGTTTTTTGTTACTAAACTATATACATAGACACAATCTTGTGCACACCATCTCTCCTCATCCCCTTGACACAATTTAATGAAACTTCACACAAGTGATCAGTAACAACAGTAGTTGTGCATGGGGCATGTTAGGTTCTTTCAAAGACAAAAATTGCAGAGTTATGGGACTTTGTTTCTTGTTAACATACTATGTACATACAGTCTGCATATGCAGTCTTGTGCGTGCCTAATCTTCTGAACCCTTGCACACAATTTAATGAAACTTCACACAAGTGATCAGTACCAACCTTAGTTGTGCGTGGTGCATGCTACGTTCTTTTAGATAAATATTCTGCATAGTTATGGGACTTTGTTTTTTGTTACTATACTGTATACATATAGTCTATATACATACAGTCTACATAATTATGCAATCTTGTGGGCATCAAATTGCAATGTACTGTGTCAGTGCATGCGGGGGGTACATTCATCACCTTTAGTGATAGCTCTAGTTTTGTTTGCTTGATACAATTATATGAGCCGGTCAGTCGTTATGATCTATAGCAAATTATTATCATTGCCGAGGCTTTTTTTTGGCCAAAACAAATATAAATGCTTTAAATAAGCAGAAATTACAAGTATTGAATAAGTATGGTGAAAACAATATGAAATCTAAAACAAATATTTAATCAAGAATTTTAAATGTTTTCTTTCGTTTTCCATATTTGTCACCAGCATTTTCGCGACCATGATTTTCAGACATTTTTTATCATTTCTTACAAGATTTTCTAGTACACTGTAAATAAAAAGTTCGCATTTAAGAAAAATATAATAACTGTTGCAAAAGCAGCTCTTATTTTGAATTTTTTTTCGAGAATAAAAACATGCAAAGGCACCAAACCCCACCCGCTTTTAGACAATGTGCAAACTAAGACAACTTAAATATGAATTGTTTAAAAAAATCTGTAATGATTAATGTTCTTGTTTTAGATAAAGTCTGTGGAAGTTGCATTTATAACAGTATAGCTTGACCCCTTCAAAGCTGATCTTGATTCTTGAAAATCTGATTTTGACCCTTGAAAATTTAGGCTGAATGACTCTTGAGTTTCAGAACCTGCTAAAAAAGCTAATTCGGTCAAAAATATGCTTCCGTGGTGTAGTCGAAAGAAGTCCCTAATAAATAGATTCTAGTTTTTCCATGTTTCGCGCATTTGCATGTAAATCGGGAGCCAAATGGGCATTATTTCACTTGTGGAATGAATTTTTAGCTCACCTGAGCACAAAGTGCTCAAGGTGAGCTTTTGTGATTGCCCTGTGTCCGTCGTCCGTCAGTCGTCAGTCCAATTTGACTGTTAACACTCTAGAAGTCACAATTTTGACCTAATCTTAATGGAACTTGGTCAGAATGTTACCCAAATAAAATCTTAGATGAGTTCGATACTGGGTCATCTGGGGTCAAAAACTAGGTCACCAGGTCAAGTCAAAGCAAAAGCTTGTTAACACTCTAGAAGTCACAATTTTGGCCCAATCTTAATGAAACTTGATCAGAATGTTACCTTCAATAAAATCTTGGATGCTTTTGATATTGGGTCATCTGGGATCAAAAACTAGGTCACCAGGTCAATCAAAAAAAAAGCTTGTTAACCTCTAGAGGTCCAAATTTTTGACCCAATTTTAATAAAAATTTGGGTCAAATTTACCCTCAATAATATTTTTGGACTATTTGATATTGGGTCACTATGCAGAAACTAGGCCCTTTTGGGTCAAATCAAAGGAAAAAGCTATTAAACCACCAAAAGGGACACTTTATACTATACTTCAGAAATTTGGGTCAAATTTAATCAGAGATTTAAAGTCCAGTTTGAACCGGGTCATGTGGGGCAAAAACAGGTCACAAGGTAAAATCAAAGAAAACAGATAACACCTAGGGGCCCTTTTAACCATACTTAAGAAACGGTCAAATTTTAATTTTGATATCTATAGATCGACAAACGGGGTCAGGGGGGATTAAAAACTAGGTCATTGGGTAAATAAAGGAAAAGCTTGTTAACACTCAGGGCCCTTTTAGACTGTACCATGAAACTTAGTCAAATGTTAATCTTTAGACTTTAGGTAATTTAATCGGGGTCTGGGGGGGTCAAAAACTGGGCACTAGTCAAATCGAGGAAAAAGCTAGTTGATTTTGGCTAAACGCTGAAATTTTTGACGAGTCCTTGCAAACGCACGATTTCTCATTCTTAAAGGCCTCACAACACAGCAAGTGAGTATTTCCTTTGGACCTCAAATTTCAAAAGTCATGATCAAATGAATTTATTTTTTTCAATCCTATTTGCTATGCCCAATATCGTGTAATCTGTCATATTTATGACTTTAATTGTGCAATACCGAAAAAGCCCGTTTTTTTCTTCCGCGTAACTTTTTAAGTTAAACACCATAACGACTGCAGGATTTGTAAACATTTGGGCATATGATTATGGTGAGAATTTTATCCCCTTTTTGTCACAAAATACAAATATGATTTTTCATAAATTCAAAAAAAATTTGCATACTAACTTATTAGAAAAATTTATCATTTGTTACCCGTCCGTTTCAAAAAATAATTTTTAAAAACCCTGCGAAAATAAAAAATTTATTGTGCTGTGCATTTTATAATTGCGCACATTTACAAACTTGCGTAACACCCGAAAGAAAAAATAAAAAACCAGAACAACGCTAGATTTTATTGATGGGTCCTCTAAAAAACATTGGAACCCTCTTATAAAGATTTTTACCCATCGATAAAATTTAAAAATAACAGCTTCATTTAAATGATCCGAATAAGAAGTCAGTACGTTAATTTTTCCCGAGACTACGGATGAATCCTAACTACATTCTGGAACCTTCTCGGCGAACCGCTGATCTGTTTTAACAAGCTTCAACACTTTTGCGTGGGTCGATTTTGCAGTCAGTAAACGGATAATTAGGGAAGAAGAAGCTTTTTACGGGTTTGTTAGTACTACGATTTTAAAAATAAATTTAAATTTCTTTTTTCGAAAAATAAACAAATGGGCAAACATTAAATTGTATTTTCTGTAGTTTTTTAAAATCGAAAGTGGATCGTCTTGTTTGGCTCTTTGACAAAACAAACAATTTTTTTAAAAAAGATTAAATAAGAGTAATTTAACCGTAAATTTAAATGTCAATACTGCCAATTGCTTAAATTCCCCTTTATTGTTGAACGGAGTTTTTGGCGGTAAAAAAAAGTGTAATCTATCCGGATATAATATTTGGGTAAATATCGAGCGTGTTATAATTTTTAAACTTTAAAGAACAACATATAGATATTATTTAACAGAAATGTTCAAAATTTTATTTTTAAAATACATCATAGAATAAAATTTCAACTTTTTCTAGTGCTGAGCATGACCCGAAAGTAAAACTATGAAGGACAGTCATTAAATATTTTTAATATTGTAATACTAAAAAAAATCTAGGTAATATTTAGAAATTAAAACAAAAATTTTTCAGTTGAAATCCCCCAAAAGGGCTGATAAAGGGTCTACTTTAAAAATTCCCCTTGGGTGATCCCCAAACCCCTATTTTGCAGGGGGGGATCCTCCCCACCCTCTCCCCAAAATTCCACTTTACAGTTTGATACATTGCCCTTTACCCCCCCCCCAATGCCCATTTCAAAATCGACTGCAGTTCAAAGGGGGAAGGAACACCCCTCCCACACCCACCCTGCACCACCACTTAAAGGGCTCAAATATTTTTCACCCATCGGGGCCTTCTGTCTACTGAATCAAACGAAATTGAAAGTACATAGACTACTACAGGTTTTTTAAAGGGGGTTTTAACGGGTCGAAAAAAAAAAATGATGTTTTAACTAAAAAAGAACTGCTTCTTTAAATATTTTTTATTTTTTTCGAAGGGGTACTAGTCCAGTAACTTCTCTTAGTTCGAATGTGCAATTTTCCTGCTGTAAACATTCAGACACATATATTGACACCAGCAACTTTAAAAATATTTTTAAAACGAAAAGTAAGTAATTTAAATTCCATCCCTAAAATATGTTTGAACAATACCTAGCGGTGACACGGTTATTCCCCGGCCCCTATCTGTAAAAACTGAACAGTTCTTTCGTCCATCCGTTACAAATTTGTATGTGGCAATCCGGCTATAAATTTCAATTAAAATTTTCATTTTAAAATTTTTATCACTTCGAAAATCCACCGATAATTGCCTGTTTTGGTAATGCCGGAGCAAATTTTACTGGAAAAATATTTATAGTCAGGGGCAGTATCTTAGTGTCACCTTAAAATTTTGTAGTTTTGACTTTCAACATTTTTTTTTTTCGAACCACTCTTCAATTTTAGAGAAAAATTTTGGGTTTTTAAATACTTGTAAAATGTAAATCAAATTTTTACTAGGCATCGATTGATGCCATTTCATCATTGAACAAAATCTCTTTCAGGGGGGGGAAAAAAAAAAAAAACCAAACTAAACGGTAGCTATAACCCCACATCAATCATTAGCCGCTCTCAGGCCCTTCAGCCTTTGATTAAGATTTTAGAGGCCGCTTTTATGCCCATATTTAAATGAAACATCTTGATATTTTAAAGGGTCATATCAGGTGACGATACAGGGCTTCCATGGCCTTCTTTACTAAAAAGGACACTTTTCATGCTAATACCCATTTTTTCGAGTTTTTCTTTAAAACGAAAGTGGGGTTTTTATTCTGGGACCGCTTTCTGAAATGCACAATATGAGGGTACCTGACTTCATTGCTTGCTTTTCACTCATACTATTCAACGCCCCTTTTTTTTTTGTTTTTTTGAATTGGAATTTTGATAAAAAAGGGTCTACGACGGAGTGAAAATCTAGAAACTGAAAAAAAATTGGTTCTAAAGTACTGAATTTTATATGAAAAAAGAATTTCTTTATTGGTAAAAAAGCCTATAAGTGACAAACAGTATTTTTCTAAAAGTCCCACAGACAGAGCGGAATTTCAAAATTTTCTATTTCTAATCACCTATTACGACATTTGGGCAGAAACAAGACTTATTTTTAGCCACATACACGAAGTGCCAAGTTGAGCTTTTGTGATCGCTCTGGGCCACGTCGCCTTTGTCAAAAATTTTTGCTTTTAACACTCTAGAGGTCACAATTTAACCCCTATCTAATGAAACTCGGTCAGAATCGTTACCCTCAATAAAATCTTGGATGAGTTCGATACTGGGTCATCTGGGGTCAAAAACTAGGTCACCAGGTCAAGTCAAAGCAAAAGCTTTTAACATCTAAAGACACTTTTCCCCCCCAAAATTAATGAAATTTGGCCCAATGTACCTTATAAAATTTTGGATGCATTTGATATTGGGTCATCTGGGTCAAAAACGGTCCCAGGTTAAATAAAAGGGAAAAGTTGGAAACACTCTAGAACCACATTTATACATATCTTCATAAACGGGCAGAAGTTATCCTAAAGAAATCTTGGGACAAGTTCTATTTTGGTCACTGAGATTAAAAACTAGGTCCTTGGTCAAAATCAAAGTAAAAGCTTTTTAAACACTCTAGGGGTCACAATTTTGGCCCAAACTTAATAAACGGTCAAATGTTTTACCCTAATAAAATCTTGGATGTTTTTGATATTGGGTTTCGGGGTCAAAACTAGCACCAGGTCAAATCAAAGGAAAAGTTTGGGTAACACTCTAGGGGCCACTTTTATGACTAATTTTTCAAAACTTGGTCAAATTTATCAGATCTTAAAGCCAGTTTGATCTGGTCATGTGGGTCAAAAAAAAGGTCACAAGGTCAAATAAAAGGGAAAAGAGTTAACACTCAAAAGGGACACTTTAGACCATATCTTCTGAAACTTGGTCAGAATTTTAAATCATGATGATCTAAACCATTGAATCTGGGTCTGAGGGCAAAAATAGGTCAAAATGTCAAATCAAAGAAAACTATTTAACACTCTAGGGCCACTTTATACCATATTTTAAATAAACTTGGTCAAATTTAAATCTTGAGATCTATAGGTCATTTCAAATCTAGGTCAGGGGGAGTCAAAATCTATTTTCAGTCACCAGGTAAAATCAAAGAAAAGCTTTGTGTTTCCGCGGGCCTTTTTTAACAGGCGCAGCGCCTGCCCCGTTTAAGGGGCCGCCAAGGGCCCTTCAAGCGCCCTTTGCGCCAGTCCCTTTTATTTTATCGGGCTTTGTATTTATCTTGAAATCCCCTTCAAAACCAGCCGGGATCCCAAATGTCCGGGGGGCATGTTCCGTGTATTGAAACCGCAAAGCGGCTTTGATCAACAAGTCGACACGGGTGCATCAACCGGAATCCCCGATTAAGAACTGACAGGATTATCAACAATTACGCCCCTTATGATTCTTTTTAATTGAAACATAGATAAAATTTGTTGTTTTTAGAAACGCGGCGAGCTACTTTTACCTTTTTTACGGAAGAGATATTGAAAACATCAGAACAAAAGATTAAAGGAAAATTTATTTTAAAAGGTTGTAATCAATTAAAATGAAATTGATTGTCGCACATTTTTGATGCCCATTGGGTTTTTAAAAAAAATGTTAATTTTTCCCTTTCCCGACGCCGCCAACCCAGAAAAATGACCAGACCAAAATTTTTACTAAATTTTACACAAAATTTTTTACCTTCGGGGGTATCATTTAAAAAAATAAACAGTAAACTTTTAAACTTCAAAATATACCAAATTCTTTAAAATCGAAAAAATTCTTGTTTAATAATTACGAAGTATACTTTTCAAAAGCACATTCTGACGCCCAACGCAGAAGTCGCCCCATCTTAAAAAATTTAAAAATTTCCCGGGTATGAAAAAAACCGTAACCTAGCGTTTAAGTTATAAAACCTATCGAATTAAATAATAAACTAAAATGAAAGGGCCCTAGTTTTGTTTTAGTAAAAAAATTTGTCAAAAAATTTTTATATGGCTAAAATTTTAATTTGAAAGTGCAGGGCCGCATCAAGCAACCAAAATTTTGAATTATTATTCGCAATAAACCCATAGGTATTCACTTTTATTTTATTTACTTAATCTGTAGATTAAAGAAAAAAAAACCAGATTCTTATCAATCATTGATTCAACAGTGTATGGGGGTTGACACTACCAATAGAATGTAACCTCCCCGTCTATCACAAAGCCCCCAAAATAAATAGTACTAATCTTTTTTCCTTTCCTAGGCATTTTCTCGCGCAACGTGCACTTTACACTCCCCCGCGTTTCAGTAGTATCATTTTGCATTCTAAGAAATGGGCTGTTCCATCGCAGCTGATAAAAATGGGGGGTAAAAATTTTTAATGTCACGAAAGAGAAATTGAAAGAAACGAAAAGTAGTAAATTCAGCGGGGTTGTATTAACGAACTGTAGTTTTTTTTAATAAAAGTTTTCCCCCCTTTTTTTTTGTTTTTCTAAAGTAGCGATCTAGTTTTTATGGGAATATAAGTGTCTGAAAATCGATATGCAGAAAATTCGAAACACTTTTTTGAAGTGAGTGGATTTTATATGAAATAAAGAAAAGCTGGATTTTGTGGTGTTTTTACCCGTATCGCAGAAACTTAAAAAATGGCAGACGATCAAAACTAGCAAATTTCACAGCAGTACTTTTTTCGTACATTTTACTTCTTTTCTTGCCCAAAAAAAAAAAAAAATGAACTTCCCTAAGATTTTTTTCTTTTTTAAACTTACTGCAACGAAGAACAATGGTTTTAATACGATATAGGGGACCATCATTGATTACATGAAATTTGACAACTGCCTATCTCTTTAAAGTAATTTAATGGTGAAATGGGGTATGATTGACAAATAAAGTTGGGATTGATATTGTTTAAAAAAAACTTGTTTCTTATTAAATTATCCCAGATATCTGCACGAAAAGCAAGCCCCACTTCAGTTTGGGATCAAAATAAAAAGTTTTAAAGTATGGTAAACATTACTAAGGAAAATACAAAATACTACCCCATATCTGAGATATGAAAAATTCTCAAAAGCAAAGTGAAAAAGTATTAAAAAGGGGTTTTTAAAATGATGCCCGCAAGCTACTTGGACGAATGCCCCTTTTAGTGCCAAACCGCGCATTAAAAGTCTTTTTTTCAGGAAGCACCAGCCCCCTTTTTGAGTCTGCAGAAACACACAGGTAAAACCTAGAGGCCACATTTTTTTGGGCCCAATCTTAATGAAACTTGGTCAGAATGTCACCCTAAAAATCTTGGGTGATTTGATATTGGGGCATCGGGTCAAAAACAAGGCACCAGGGCAAAAAAAAGGAAAAGCTTGTTTTAAAACTCAGAGCCCCAAAGGGCCCAAACTTTTAATGAAACTTGTCAGAATAATACCCCAATAAAGTCTTGACGATTTGATAAATTGGGCATCCTGGTTTAAAAAAAATAGGTCACCAGATCAAATCAAAGGGAAAAGCTTGTTAACACGTAAGGGCCCCATTTATACAAATCTTCATGATACTTGTCAAAGTTAACTTGAAAGATCCCGAAAGGGCCATTTGAATCTGGGTCAGGGGGGGTCAAAAAAAAGGGCCCCCTGGTTAAATCAAAGGAAAAGCTTTTAACATCTAGAGGCCACATTTTTTACTGTATTACACTTTATGAAACTTATTCAGAAATTTAATCTTGGGACTTTAGGTCAAGTTTGAATCTGGGTCATGTCGGGTCAAAAACGTCACCTGGGCAAATCAAAGAAAAGCTATTTTCACTTTCGAGGCCCCATTTTTACCATATCTTAATGAAACTTGGGGCAAATGTTTTTCTTGATGATCTTAGGGGCATAGACAGGTGACGATCAGGGGCCCTTTATGGCCCCCTTTTTCATTTTTGAAAAAATTTTTCACACATTGGGGGATAAAATTTCACAAATCTGGTGCGATCAAATCCCTATTTGTATGATTTAACATGAAAATCACGATGGATTTGTTAAATCCTTGGCATTTTGATAAAAAGTGCTCTTTTACCTTCTCTCCCTTAAAAAATTTGCTGAATTTAAAGTTAAACACTTTAAAAAAGTGAAAACCGCACATGAGGTGACTTTTTTGGGCCAAAAAACGGGCATGGGGGGGGGCCCAGAAAAAACCCTTTTCTCAAATTTAACTTTTGATTTTAAGTGGCTGCCAGGTTTTCCTTTTTGAAGGTTCTCTAGAAATAAATCAAAAATTTTCTGAAATTAAAAAAAAAAAACAAATTTGGGCAAAATGTCTTTTCCGGGGTAGTCGAAAAAAAGTCCCCAATAAAAGATCCCATTTTCCATTTTTTGCACAATTCGGACCCAAATGGCCATTATTTTCACTTTTGGAATGAATTTTACAAAAATAGGACACTTTTTTATGCTAAATCGCATGTTTTTCGATTTTTTACGTGAAAACGAAAATATGGTGTTTATCTCAGACCGCTTTCTGAAATGCGGGAATTATAACTGACTTCAACCTGACTTCAGTTACTTGCATTACCTGAAAAATTCAAACCCCCCTTTTTAGCTCAGCAAGCAAATGCCCCAGGTGAGTTTTTGTGACGCTCGTTCCGGCTCTGCTGTCGTCTGTCGTCTGTCAAATTACTTGTGTATGCATAGAGGCTGATTTTTTAAATATCTCATGAAAATTTTGGGCAAAAGATAACCTTGGATGAAATCTAGGGAAGTTTAAAAAGGATCATCTGGAACAAAAACAGGGCACTAGGTCAAATCAAAGAAAAAAATTTTTGTATCGATAGAGGTGTATTTTTTAATTAAACTTCATGAATTTTTTGGCAAAAGAGACCTTATGAAATCTAGGGCCAGTTCGAAGATGGGTCTCGGGGGCAGGAACTAGGTCACTAGGTCAAAACAAAAAAAAACCTTGTTACGATAGAGGGTGTATTTTTTTAATTAACTTCATGAATTTTTGTCAGAATGATTGCCTGATAAAAACTAGGCCGAGTTTGAAAATGGGGACGGAGTCAAAAACAGGGCAAATGAAAAAAAACCTTTGTAGTGATAGAGGGGTGTTTTTTCAATTAATCTTATAATTTGGTCAGAAGATTTTTCCTTTAAGAAATCTAGGCCGATTTAAAATGGTCTCTGTACAAAAAAAAGGGCACTAATTCAAAACAAAAAAAACCTTGTGTATGCGATAGAGGCTGTATTTTTCAATTAATCTTCAGAATTTTTTGGCAAATAATTGCCTTTATAAAATCAGGCCGGTTCGAATATGGGGCATCTGGATCAAAACTGGTCATAGGGCAAATCAAAGAAAAACCTTGTGTTGCGATAGAGGGGTGTATTTTTTTAATTAATCTTCAGAATTTGGTCGAATGTAACCTTTATGAAATCTAGGCCGAATTTGAGAATGGGTTATCTGGGGGGCAAAAGGTAGGTCACTAGGTCAAATCAAGAAAAACATTGTGTATGCGAAGAGGCTGTATTTTTTAATTGATTCATAAATTTGGTCAGAAAATTGCATTATGAAATCTAGGTCAAGTTTTAATATGGGTCATCTGGGTTCAAAAATTAGTCACTAGGGCAAATCAAAGAAAAACGGGTATGCCAAAGGCTATATTTTTTTTTTATCTTCCTGAAATTTAAATCAAATGATTCCTGATGAAAACTACGTTTAAAAAATTTAATTATGGGGCATCAGGATCAAAAAAAAAGGTCACTAGGTCAAATAAAGAAAACCCTTCTTAGCAAAGAGGGTGTATTTTTCAAAAGATCTTCATGAAATTTTTCAGAATGATTGCCTTTATGAAATTTGGGCCCAATTCCAATAGGTCATCTGGTCAAAAATTTGGTCACAGGTTAAATCAAAGAAAAACCTTGTTAGCGAAAAGGCTAATTTTTTTCAAATGATCTTTATGAAATTTTGTCAGAATGATTGCCTTTAGAAATCTAGGCAAGTTCGAATATGGGTCTCTGGTTTAAAAACAGTCACTAGGGCAAATCAAAAAAAAAACCCTTTTGTTTAATAGGGCTGATTTTACACTGGGTTTCATAAAATCTGGTCGAATGGGTTTCTTGATAAAATCTAGGTCAAGTTCGAATAAAGATAGTCTTTGGGGGAAAAAAATAGGTCACAGGTCAAATCAAAAAAAAACTTTTGGGATGCGATAATTGTATTTTTCAATTTATCTTCATGAAATTTTTATCAAAAGATCCCCTTTAGAAATCTAGGGCAAGTTTGAAATGGGTCCTGGGTCAAAACTAGGGCCTATCAAAACAAAGAAAATACTTATACCAAGATTTTTCTCCAATTTTAATATAATTTTTTCAAATTTTTTTTCCAGAAACACTAGGTCAAACATGTTTACCGTTTAATATTTTTTGGTTTTGGTTTTTCCGGGAGCGGGCCCAGGGGAATCTTGGCCCTCATTTCTTTTTTTTTTGTTTTCTTGAAGCAAATGTATGGATACTTGTGGAAATAGGTCTATGACGGATGAAAAACAGAAAAATGTTCAAAAAATTTTCTGAAGTACTGAATTTTTTTTTGAAACAAAAAACAATTTCTTTATTTTGGGAATAGCCAAACCGATTGAATTTTGGGAAGTTTGCCCCTTTTTAACGAATTTTGGTAAAAATTTTTTGATGAAGGAAATATCTCTGTTACTATCAAAGCTATTTACTTGAAACTTTTAAAAAGTTATTTACTATCAAAGTCTACACCGGAGAAACAAACCCCCTAGCTTGGGTTTGAATTTTGACAGTTTTTTTTTTTTATGCCCCCTTTTTACTTTGATTTTTTTTTTGAAGTTTTAAACATTTTTACTGGCAAAGCTCAATTCAATCAAGCACTGAGAAAAATTTTAGTGCCTGTCTCACAGTCACCCCCTTTTTACTATAGAATTCCCCGGGCAAGTTTTGATGCACCTTTTGCTCCTATCATTTCCACATTGCAAAAATTTTTTCCCTGAATTTTGTACATTTTATACTTCTTTAATGTTTTGATAACCATACTGTTTTGGGTTTCTAATCCATTTGACACAACTTAAACTATTGTCCAAAATCTTAATATCTTCATCCCATTTTGAGGGCATTTAAAAACTCCCTTGGCAGCCCACTTTCCTTTAAAGTCCCAATTTCACTACAAAGGAAAATAGTTGACATGCTCTCCCGTTGTTAACAGCAGTTGCTTGTACTCTGTGGATGGCTGTCAAGGAATAACAGATCATGGATTATGACCAAATTTCCATGAATTTTAAACCCCTTTTTTAAATTATTAATTTTGAAACACAAAACTAAATATATTTTTTCTCGGGTTAATCAATTCCCAATATTGTCTTCCCCATTGGAATCATTCAGTACCCAGTATACTCCAGCTCCCATTTTTCTATAAAAGCTCTTGTTTAATTAACCCCCGACGAAATCGGAGGGGTATAGTTTTTGGGATTGTCTTCCGTTTTTCTTTCCGTCCACCGACCATATTAAGGAATGTTTTGGGAATATTTTTAAAAACTTTTAATACATGCACCACAATGATTTTGCGGCCTGTCAAGTTTTAGTCGATTTTCCCAATAACACCAAATTTTGGTCCTTAGAATTTCTAGTGTTAACTAAAAAGGTACTAAAATATGGCATTTCGCACATAATTTTATATAATTTACCTTGAACATGGACCCTTTAAAAAGAATTTAGATCACCCAAAACTGGGGTTTTGCACCACAATTTCCCTTCAGATTTCTTTGTAACTTCAAGTTTTGCCCTTTAATTGTAAAAAATCCACATATTTGTACATAACAAACTTACCATTTTGAAAAAAGTTGCCATTACATTTCTTTCATTCTTCTCCATGAACATTTATTATAAACATGTGAAGTTGTGCACCCACACCTGGTCACCCCCTTGCCTTCCTTATTTTAGATTTTTGCAAACCTTCCATGACTATTTATCAACATGCAAGTTGTACCATTCCCCCACCCCGCTCCTCCAACCAGTCATGCCCACCACCGATCATGCATCCCCTGCCCCCCTTCCTTCACCCATTTTTTGTTTGTTTTTGTTTTTGATTTTTAATTTTCCATCAATATTTATAATCAACATGTGAATTTTTGTTTCCTCACCTGTTCACACACCCCGTCCCCCTAAAAAAATATAAACATATATTTATATATATACATATATAATTATGTATTTCCATTCCTTTCTTTTTTATGCCCCCAAAGGGAGGCATGTAGTTTTTGAACCGTCTGTCAGTCTGTCAGTCTGTCCGCAGTTTTCGTGTCCGGTCCATATCTTTGTCATCGATGGATGGATTTTCAAATAACTTGGCATGAATGTGTACCACAGTAAGACGATGTGTCGCGCGCAAGACCCAGGTCCGTAGCTCAAAGGTCAAGGTCACACTTAGACGTTAAAGGTCATTTTTCATGATAGTGCATTCGTGTCCAGTCCATATCTTTGTCATTCCTTGATGGATTTTCAAATAACTTGGCATGAATGTGTACCACATTAAGACGACGTGTCGCGCGCAAGACCCAGGTCAGTAGCTCAGAGGTCAAGGTCACACTTAGACGTTAAAGGTCATTTTTTATGATAGTGCATTCGTGTCCGGTCCATATCTTTGTCATCCATGGATGGATTTTCAAATAACTAGGCATGAATGTGTACCACAGTAAGAAGACGTGTCATGCGCAAGACCCAGGTCCGTAGCTTAAAGGTCAAGGTCACACTTAGACGTTAAAGGTCATATTTCATGATAGTGCATTGATGGGCGTGTCCGGTCCATATCTTTGTCATTCATGCATGGATTTTAAAATTATTGGGCATGAATGTGTACCACAGTAAGACGACGTGTCGCGCGCAAGACCCAGGTCCGTAGGTCAAAGGTCCTAACATCGGCCATAACTATTCATTCTAAGTGCCATCGGGGGCATGTGTCATCCTATGGAGACAGCTCTTGTTTTTTAGCTCACCTGTCACAAAGTGACAAGGTGAGCTTTTGTGATCGCGCGGTGTCCGTCGTCCGTGCGTGCGTGCGTCCGTCCGTAAACTTTTGCTTGTGACCACTCTAGAGGTCACATTTTTCATGGGATCTTTATGAAAGTTGGTCAGAATGTTCATCTTGATGATATCTAGGTCAAGTTCGAAACTGGGTCACGTGCCGTCAAAAACTAGGTCAGTAGGTCTAAAAATAGAAAAACCTTGTGACCTCTCTAGAGGCCATATATTTCACGAGATCTTCATGAAAATTGGTCAGAATGTTCACCTTGATGATATCTAGGTTAAGTTGGAAACTGGGTCACGTGCCTTCAAAAACTAGGTCAGTAGGTCTAAAAATAGAAAAACCTTGTGACCTCTCTAGAGGCCATATTTTTCACAAGATCTTCATGAAAATTGGTCAGAATGTTCACCTTGATGATATCTAGGTCAAGTTCAAAACTGGGTCACGTGCCTTTAAAAACTAGGTCAGTAGGTCAAATAATAGAAAAACCTTGTGACCTCTCTAGAGGCCATATTTTTCATGGGATCTGTATGAAAGTTGGTCTGAATGTTCATCTTGATGATATCTAGGTCAAATTCGAAACTGGGTCACGTGCGGTCAAAAACTAGGTCAGTAGGTCTAAAAATAGAAAAACCTTGTGACCTCTCTAGAGGCCATATATTTCACGAGATCTTCATGAAAATTGATCAGAATGTTCACCTTGATGATATCTAGGTCAAGTTTGAAAGTGGGTCACGTGCCATCAAAAACTAGGTCAGTAGGTCAAATAATAGAAAAACCTTTTGACCTCTCTAGAGGCCATATTTTTCATGGGATCTGTATGAAAGTTGGTCTGAATGTTCATCTTGATGATATCTAGGTCAAGTTCGAAAGTGGGTCACGTGCCTTCAAAAACTAGGTCAGTAGGTCAAATAATAGAAAAACCTTGTGACCATAAAGGCCATATTTTGTATGGGATCTGTATGAAAATTGATCTGAATGTTCATCTTGATGATATCTAGGTCAAGTTCGAAACAGGGTCATGTGCGGTCAAAAACTAGGTCAGTAGGTCTAAAAATAGAAAATCCTTGTGACCTCTCTAGAGGCCATACTTGTAAAATGAGATTTTCATAAAAAAATGGGAAAAAATTTCCCTTGATGATATCGGGTAAATTTAAAAAAGGGGTCACGTCCTTAAAAAACTAGTCATAGGTCAAAATAGAAAAACCTTGTGCCTAAGACCATATTTTTGTGGTCTCATGAAAATTGGCAGAATTTTATCTTGAAATACTAGGTCAATTCAAAACGGTCACAGACCAAAAATTTGGTCACAAGTCAAATAATAAAAAAAAAACGACGTCATACCAAAACTGGTCATGTGGGAAGAGGTGAGCGATTCAGGACCATCATGGTCCTCTTGTTTAAATGTTCAAACCTTGTGTTTTCTTAAGGACATCTTAAACAGCAACCTTGGTGCCAAACACTCAAACACAATATTTCTTTCCATTTAAAACTTCAAGCTCACATTCATTAACTGCATGTAATTTTAATAGTTTAAAGTTTATTACAGAAATATTCCTTAAAAATAAATTTTTAATCGGGATCGAAGTATCAACATTTATTTGACTCTTTAATTAAACATTTGTTTTCTGTTAAATGTTTTTTTACTAATGAAAATTTTTTGCTTCTTGTAACATCCTTAATTTTTGCCGGATAATTTTTTTTTTCTTTCCCTCACCACAAACCCTTTTGGGGGGGGAAAACCAAATTCTCGAATTTGGTTGGGTACTAGTCCTTTTTTTAAAACAACTAATTAAAAGACGCCCGAAGGGATGTTTATGCATGACCTGGTGTCCGTCGCAGTCCGTCTGCCTGTCCTTTGCAATTTCGTTCCGCTCGTAACTTTTAAACCTTTGAAATTTTAAGGAAATGACACAAATTTCACCACACGAACAAACGTGCACAGCGCATTTTGGTTTGTCTCGCTTCAAGAAAGGTCCATTTTAGGAATCAAGGTCATATCACTTTGTTTTCGTTCCGCCCGTAACTCTTGAACGCAGAAGGATTCAAAGGGGATTTCACCACCCGAGACATTGAAAAGGCAATGTTCCGGATACTTTTTTCAAGGCCCAAAGCCCACTTAGGGGTAAAAGTCTATATGACTGCTTTTTTTTTTTTCTCTTGTTTTTTGTTTGGCAGACCCCTCTTTTTTTTCAAAAACAAAAATTTTTTTTTAATTATTTCCCCTTTTTACTTACTATAAATGCTTATTTTGAAACTTTTTAGCTCACTGTTAAAAGGTGAGCTTTGGATCGCCCTTGTCCTCGTCAACAATTGACTGTTAACCCTAAAAGTCAAAATTTTTGGCCCAGTCTTAATAAAACTTGGTCAGAATGTTTCCTCAATGAAATTTTGGGACGATTCGTAGGGGTCATCGGGGGTAAAAAACTGGGTCACCAGGTCAAATCAAAGGAAAAGCTTGTTAACACTGTAGTGGCCACTTTTTAAACCGATTTAAAAAAACTTGGTCAAAAATTTTAATCTGATGATCATGGTTTTATTTTTAAATCTTGGCAGGGGGGTTTTTAAAAACTAGTAAAAAGGGTCAGATCAAGGAAAAGTTTTGTAACACTCTTAGGGGCCCTTTAGACTGATCTCATGAAATTTAATCAGAATTTAATCTTGATGATCTTTGGCAAGTTTGAACGGGGGCATGGGGGGGGGAAAAACTAGGTCAAGGGGGTCAAATCAGAGGGAAAAGCTAAAACACTTTAGAGGTTACATTTATGACCTTTTAATGAATTGGCAAAAAGTTGATCTTGATAATCTTTTAGTAAATAGGTCAGGTGGGATACGGGGCCTTCAGGCCCTCTTGTTTTATTTTTGGGCCACAGAAAAAAAAAAGGGGACCACTTTTTCTGGGGTACAACATAAAGGTACTCCATTTTTAGGTTTTTTTGACATCCCTTTTTCCCTTGTTGGGATTTTTTTTTTGGGGATTTAGTTTTTTTTTTGAATTTTCCCTTCCCTTTGTTGTTCCGCCTTTGGGCTTCACATTTCAAGCCCTTTAAATTTGCTCCATCCCTGAGTAACCCTTAGGATATATTGCCCACTTGGCAGAGCTCTTGTTTATTTTTTCATAATCAAGAAAATTTTTTTCAGATAAAAACAAAGATGTGTGTGCCATTTGATGATAATACAGCTGAGTCTGTGTACACAAATTGCTTCAAAAACCTCCCCTAGGGGGCTTAGACACGGGAAGAGATAAAAAGTGTCAAAAATATTACTTTTTTAGAGTATAATTTAAGCAGAAACAAAATGTCAAGAAATGCCCTGTACAAATCAAAGTGCCAACAGGGGGGCAAAAAAAGTACAACACTTTAAAAAATCAAAAAAGGTGCAGAGTAACAGATAAAGTTCCATTAAAGAACTGAGGTAATAATTTTAAGAAAAGCGAAGCAGGCAGGGTTTCATCAAGAGTTTATTTAAATTTTTAACAAGTTGAGCAAAAAAAGTTTTAGCAAAGAAAGACAGAGTTTTAAAAAGGCTGGGGGCACACAGACCAGCAAAGAGTTAAGGCAGATGGATTCAGCAAAGAACTGAGACAGACAGTTTTTCAAAAAGGCTGAGGCACACAGATTTTTCAGCAAATAGTTGAACAGAGGGAGAAACAGCAAAGACTGAGACAGAGGTTTTTCAGAAAAGAGCTGAGGCACACAGATTTCAGCAAATATTTTGAAAGCAAGGGTTTTTCAGCAAAGAACTGAACAGACGGGGTTTCAGCAAAGAGCTGAGGCACACAAGTTTCAGCAAATTTTTGAAGCGAGGATTTTCAGAAAAGAACTAGACAGAGGGTGTTTCAGCAAAGAGCTGAGGCACACAGAGTTTCGCAAATAGTTGAAGCAGATGGATATCGAAAAAGAACTGAGACAACGTGTTTCAGCAAAGAGCTGGGGCACACAGAGTTTCAGCAAAAGTGAACAGATGGATTTTTCAGAAAAGAACGAGACAGGGGTTTTCAGCAAAGAGCGAGGCACCGATTTTTCAGAAAATAGTTTGAAGCGATGGATTTCAGCAAGAACTGAACAGACGGTTTTGGCAAAGAGCTGGGGCACACAATTTTTCAGCAAATAGTTGAAGCAAGGAGTTTCGCAAAAAAACTGAGACAACGGTTTTTTGGGAAAAGAGCGAGGCACACAATTTCAGCAAATGTTAAGCGATGGAGTTTCAGCAAAGAACTAACAGCGTGTTTCCAAAAAAGGAGGCACACAGATTTTCAGCAAAAAGTTAAGCAGAGGGAGTACACAAAGAACTGAACAGACGGGTTTTTTCAGCAAAAGCTGGGGCCACAGAGCAGCAAATAGTTAAGCAGATGGATTTTCGCAAAGAACTGAGACAGACGGGTTTCAGAAAAGGGAAGAGGCACACAGAGTTTCAGCAAAATTTTGAAGCGAGGGATATCAGCAAAGAACTGAGACAGACGGGGTTTTCAGCAAAGAGCTGAGGCACACAAAAATTTCAGAAAAAATTTTTAAGCAATGGATTTTTCAGCAAAAACTGAGACAGACGGGTTTCAGCAAAGACGAGGCACACAGAGTTTCAGCAAATAGTTTAAGCAGATGGAGATCAGAAAAGAACGAGACAGACAGTGTTCAGCAAAGAGCGAGGCACCAGAGTTTCAGCAAATATTTAAAGCGATGGATTTTTCAAAAAAGAACTGAGACAGACGGTGTTTCAGCAAAACTGGGGCACACGAGTTTCAGCAAATAGTTGAAGCAGATGAGTATCAGCAAAGAACTGAGACACGGGTTTTTCAGCAAAGAGCTGAGGCACACAGATTTCACAAAAGTTGAAGCACACAGATGTTGGCAAGAGGCATACACAAGGAACTGTGTTTCAGCAAAGCCCAAAAGAAAAAGAGCTGGGGTGCAAGTCAATCATTTAAAGGTAAGTTACTCTTCAAAAATGAACATCAAAGATTCAGATTACATACAAAGTAAAAATTTAAAAAAAACATTTGTCAGACAGCAGTTTGAAAAGTCAGGTTTTCTCAAACTAATTTTAATTTTTCAGTTAATAAAAAAGTAAAATTACATGTTAATCCCCAGTATTTTTATATCTTTTGAATTTTAAAAAAGAAAAAGAAATAAAATTTTAAGTTAAAATTTTTAGAAATATTTTTTTTTATTTCAAACAAACAAAAATTTTTAAAAAAACTAACAAATCAAAACAAGGCAATTTGATTTTGGTTTAGGTTTTATTAATTTTTCGAAAAAAAATCCCATGCTGTAAATTTTAAAGTGGTATAATATGGATTGGACTTTACCAATTTTAAAAAATTTATTAAAAATTGCAAGTTTGTATATTTTTTCAAAAACGTCAAAAAATATTTTTAAAAAAAGTTTTAAAATCTACTTGAAACATTCAATCTTTACCCGGGTTCAAATTTAGTAATTACACAAATTTTAAGGCTCAATTGATGTCAATTTGATTTGGGGGCTTAGAGTTACTGCCCTTGGTTGGCAAAAAATGCTCAATAAATAATAATTTTTTCTTAGAACTTTCAAACAATCATGTACCCCATATTCAAAAATGGGCATATTACATTAGCTTTTTGGGGTTTAAAAGACCCTTGAAAGTTTAAGTAAAATTGTCGCTATTTGCACAGTAATAGGAGTATTTTAAAAATTTAATAATTTCTGTGCAGTAATTGGCTCAAAGAGGCAAACTTTTTCATAAGACTTAAGGTTAAAGTTTTGATTTCATTTTTATTGTTCATTCTGTGCTTTTTTTATGGCGAATATCGATACTTTGGCCTGAATGTGCATGGCAAAGGCATGTCCAATACTCATAGAAAAGTCAAGTCACCATTACAGTTTTAACCCTTTTGCTTATGTTGTATGTGTTTTAAAGTGACGTTTTTTCCTACAGAAAATTCACTTCATTGCAAAAGTACAAAGGGTAGTTTTATGTGGGGCATTTAGCCCCCCTTTTTTTAGAAAGGCAAACATCAGGGTGTTTAACTACAAATTTAAATTTGTTAAAAAAACCGGAAGGCAACCTAATAAAAAGAGAAAAAAACTTGGTAAGATGATTTAATTGTACCAAGGCCCCATAAGTCAAGGAAAACTAAAAGGTCAATGTCACGTGAAACCCCAAGACTAAAAAAAATTTTTTTTTTTAACCAGAGAATGCTTTGCTTACATCCAGGCCATGAGATTTTTTTTGACTGATTTCGATGTCAGTACTGAGCCCTTTGAACTGGAGGAAGGTTTAAAACATGCCTTTGAACTGAAAAAGATTACGTCAAAAGCTGGGGAAAGCTTTACAGGGTTTGCACAGGCTTGAAAAGAATTTTAAAATGAAGGGCACTTTAAAAGTCCTTGAAAACAAAATTTGTCTTGAAAAGGCTTGAAAATTGCCCAAAGACCCTTTAAAAGACTTGAATTTCTTATTTTCTCGTAGCAGATTATTAAAATCTCCCTGAAAATCAAAATAAATCTTTTTGAATAAAATCGGGAAATTTCGAGCAATGGGCAGACTACGAAAAAGCCGTAATAAAAAAGGCAATGTGTTTGGGACGAAAACGAATTTGGGTACGAATGTTTCTTACTTCTTAGCGTTGCTCCCCCGCTAAAATGGCGTCAAATTTGTTACAAATCTTTGGGAAATATATTTTTAAATAATCCTTTAAAACTAAAGACAGTGCTTGAAAATCCTTCAACCCTTTTTAAGCCTTGAATTGACTTGGCCCTTTTCTGTATGAACCCTCTTTAGCTTTGCAATTTAATAATCTTTAAATGGTTTTTGCTAATGGGAAAAAAAACCCTTTTGTTTTTAGGGCCCTAGGCCCAAAGGTAAAGGTCAGCTTTGGGTTTTTATGCTCCAACGTTTTTTGTGGGAGCATATAGAATTTCTGCGTCTGATGCCGTCCTAGTCCCCAAAAACTTTGTACCAACTCCCTCACACCATTGCCTGATTTGCTTCAAACTTTTTACAGAGAACAAGCTTGATGTGCAAAAGACCAAAAGGAGGAATTTTTCTGTGATTTTTACCTTTTTTGCCCTTTGATGTTTTTGCAATAGAGGGTGTCACAAACCGTGGGGGGACTGATCCTGTACACAATTTTTAGTTTAAAAAATTGTTATTAAAATTACGAAAAGTGAACATTGCATCCAATACATCAAATATACAAAAAAATAAAACTAGAAGTAACAAACGAAAAGAATTTTGTTTCCCCCCACACAGTGGTGGGAGACATTTTGATTTTACCCGTCTTTGGGTTTTGTCTGTCGTCTGTTACAAAGAATGTCCCCACCAAATCGCATTTCTCACCCACTTCACCCAAACTCAACAAAAAGTTTTCTGCCAATAAGTCTCGGCCAAGTTCGATAAACCCGCCAAAACGTCCCCAGGCATTTTGGAAAATTTTTTCCCTTTTTTAAAACCAAAAAAAACTCAGATTTCTTTCGCAGTTTTACCCCCAACCGGGGCCTATACACTAGTATTTTAACGTCCTTTTTGGGGTCAAGAAAGCGCTGCACTGTGGATTAATAAAAAAGATAAAAGACTGACTTACTATTAAGATGAATTTGGCAGTTGTGGGGGACATGCGCTTTTTTCAAAAGCATCTCTATTTAAAAATTATTACTATATAGCAACGAATGATTTCATCGGTTAAAATGGGAAACTTAAATGAAAAAAAAAGACTGTATTTTTGCTTTTTCGTTATTTCATTTAAATAAGTGTTTATGGGTTCAAAAGCTATTGGATCAGACAGGGAACCATCTCATTTCAGTGAATCAATTTTTCCTTAGGAAGCAACTAGGGGATTATTTAGAAACTTTGGCTTTGCAAAGCAAAAAAACCAATCTTAAATTTTCAAAAGCTCTCAAATACCCAACAATTTGATTCAAATTTTGCAGGACCAATACATAAGTTCAATGTACCAGGGACCAAATACATTAATTTAAGCAGTCAGGACCCAAAAACATTAGATTCAAAAACATCAGGACCAAATACATTTGATCAAGTATTCAGGGCCAAAACATTAGATTTTAAAGCAGCAGGTACCTAAACAAAATTCAAATGCAGCCAGGTAAAACCCAAAAACATTAGATTCAATTAGACGGGACAAAATACATTTGATTTAAAAGCAGCAGGTACCAAATACATTTGATTCAAAGAGCCCCAAATATTGTTGCAAATACAGCAAGATAATGTAGCCAGTAATAAATTTCAGCGTGGGCAAATTTTTTGTCACTAAAACTTTTAATAAGCTTTTTACAGTCGTACATTAGATTCATATGTCAAAAAAGGATCCAGTGCTAAAGATTACAAGCATTCGTTATTTATCTGTATTTCAATTCCAAGAACATTTAACCAATGCTCCCCTAAGATTCCGTGATTGAATGTAGTGTTTCAAAAGCTGTCAAGTATTAAATTCCCACATGAAATATACTGAAAGCAAAAAAATTGGTTACAAGCAGTCAAGTTTTGTACCAATATTAAGTTTTCCCTCAAAAAAGCGTTTAATTTTAGGATTTTCATTTTTTGTACAGCACAAGTGTGCACAGACAAGGCCAGAGTTTTTTTTTTTTTCGTTTTACGGAGCCCGGGCCTAAATATTGCAAAAGTGGAATAAAATTTAAAATTTATTTTTCCCTTTTTTTTATTTTTTCCCCGGGCAGTTTTTTCAGCCCCAAAAAAAAATAAAATTTCATTTTTCACCGGGTAAAATTTTACAGGAAGGGAGTTTAACGGGCAAAAAACGTTTTTGCCGTACATTTTTCGGGATAAAAAGGGTGTAAAATTCTACTCGCCTGCTCGCATTGGCGAGTTAAGTCTGAGTAGGACGAGTGGACCTCGCTGTGTACTCGACCGATCGGCGAGTGGTTTTTATCACGTCCTTACTTTACCAAAATTCAGAAATTACATCTACAAAACGTCAACAAACTTTGAGATGGTTCAGTCGCTACCTGGATTGACTGGAAACAGATAAAGATATCAAAACGTCATGCCGGTAATTTTCCATTCCACAAGCACGTGTGACCTATCGTAACATCTAATTTACATCGACACGTACACAAAAAAACCGTGCGTAGTGCATTCATTTTTTTAATATTTTCGCTTCAAGTTTTCAACACCCCTCGAGAAATAATACTTTTGAATTCTATAATGATTTTAATAAGATATCGACAGAAATGTAGGCAAAATTCTATAAAAACGGTCGAATTTTTCATATATATCATTTGTAAAAATTCAAACAGCGCGATCTTAGTTACTTATTTCTTTCTAAAAGTAAATAAATGATGAATACTATGGGCTTAAAATTCAGACTTTTGACCAGAAAGTACAAAAAACAGAATAAAAAAATCTTAAATAATGAAAAAGCGGCTGCGATTACAATACATGGAGTAAGACGATTTTTGGCAAACAGATTTCTGTTAGTGCAGCAGAATAGATTACGTGACCTCGTGAACGTAAGTAGAAATGCGATTTTAAAATAAAGCAATGTGATGTCACTGCGGTTTTTAATAAGTTTAAATGAATCTTTGTACATGTATTTTTTGACCAACAATTTAAAAGTTTTTCTTGTCAAACAATAATGTAAAATCCTTGAGGGCAAATAGGTCACAGAGGTAGGATATCCACTATAGTAACTATCGTTTGAGACATTTACCTTTTATACGGGATATAGCACATTCGCTTTTGATAACAAATTAAAGAAGAAATTTTTTTATTGATTTCTATTTCTCAGCAATTTTAAGAACCGATGCGGTACGATCAGACAGTGATGTGTCACATGGCGCGAAAACATGACGTAATGCCATGACAATCTCGAGCAAAAATACCGCTTTGATCTCGCTTCAGATGTCAAGATACTGACACACTTCTTTTAGCTCTTAGAGGGGGTGTAAATTGATCATGAAAACAAGGTCAACATTACTTAGTTTATCACTGAATAATTACCGATAATCTTTAACGTTTTTTTTCTCTCTTTCTACACGGGTGACGGACGATGATTGTGTCCAAATTTTTTAGACACTTTTCAAATATATATTTTTCGGGAAATAATACTATTGTACATAATACTCCTTTCATAAAAGTGACAGTATTAAAAGTATTAAATTGTCTAAAGATTGTCTTACTCACATTTTGTTTTCAATAGATTCAACTTGCAAGTTTGCCATAGAAAGGTAATACAATATCAAAGGTGCTTTGACATTAAATTTTATTCAAAACATTAGTTGTTTGCAGAACAAATAAATGTTTGTAACAGCAGATTGTTTTTACACTTTTATTTCAATGGTGACCCCTCACACTTTACACAGGCTTGGGACTGTCTGGCATAAAGCAGCTGGTAGTGTTGGCAAAATCTCAGACAGATGGTCCATTTCTTTTGTAACTTGATAGAATTCATAGGTGTATAAAGAATAATTAAGAATACTTTTTATTGGAGACAATATTTTGACAAAAGTGATGCAACTTCATACTTGAACTTAGTGTAGTATAAAAAGGTGCAAATTACAGAAGCACTTCAGTACTTGCACTAAGTGTATTATAAAAAGGTGCAAATCACAGAGCTAAATGAGGTAAATTTTCAGATTACTTTTTGCTAGATTATCTTTCGTTTTCATCACTGAAAAAAAAATCTTGCCCTCTGCACTGTGACTGTTATTCAAAGTTATTAAATACTTATTTTGCTGATAAAATCCAGTATATTATGAGCTGGCATAAACTGTAAAGTTAGCTCATTAAAGATGATATTGGTGAAAGATACAATAAGTAAATATTAAGTATAAAAAGCAGAGGTTACACAGCAGTAGATGCAAGCAAACCAAACCACCAAAACTACTACACTACTAATTAAGCCACTTTATACCAGACGTGTTTAGTTCCTACTTGCTGTCACTGAAATTTACTGTGGCTGTTGTAACAGATAAAATAATTTTTGTCTTCCACTTAAATTAAGTAAAACAAGCTTTCTGAATTTTAAAGACTTGCCAGTGTGAGTTACAGTGCCTGAAGCAGTTTATTCACAAGCATGCATGAAAATTTTATTCAATGTTCATCCTGTTAAAATGGCTTTTATAGTCTTAAAACATAACAATACATCACAATATTAAATATTGGACACAAACGCAAGTAAACAAAACTTGAAACGAAAGTTCATCAAAATAAAAAAAATCTTAAAAAATTCTATTTTATTTTTATTTTTTTCCGAGATGCTCACTTTCAAGCTTTTTATTTTTATTTTTATTCCCTCCTCCCCCTGCTCATTTTTCAAAAATCTCCCGTAAAACGAAAGATAAAAAAACTCTGGCCCAAGTGTGCATGTAATTTAAGCAATCAAATGAATAAAAAAGTATTTAACAGTACAAACAGGTTTATCTTTTATGTATATTGTATAAAAATGAAAACAAAATTGTGTTGCATTTTTAGCTCATCTGATTTTTTGAAAAAAAATGATGAGTTATTGTCATCACTTGAGCGGTTGTCGGCGTCGGCGTCGGCGTCTGCGTCGGCGTTGCCTGGTTAAGTTTTATGTTTAGGTCAGCTTTTCTCCTAAACTATCAAAGCTATTGCTTTGAAACTTGGAATACTTGTTCACCATCATAAGCTGACCCTGTATAGCAAGAAACATAACTCCATCTTGCTTTTTGCAAGATTTATGGCCCCTTTTGTACTTAGAAAATATCAGATTTCTTGGTTAAGTTTTATGTTTAGGTCAACTTTTCTCCTAAACTATCAAAGCTATTGCTTTGAAACTTGGAATACTTGTTCACCATCATAAGCTGACCCTGTACATCAAGAAACATAACTCCATCTTGCTTTTTGCAAGATTTATTGCCCCTTTTGGACTTAGAAAATCAGTTTTCTTGGTTAAGTTTTATGTTTAGGTCAGCTTTAATCCTAAACTATCAAAGCTATTGCTTTAAAACTTGCAACACTTGTTCACCATCATAAGTTTGACCCTGTACAGCAAGAAACATAACTCCGTCCTGCTTTTTGCAAGATTTATGGCCCCTTTTGGACTTAGAAAATATCAGATTTCTTGGTTAAGTTTTATGTTTAGGTCAACTTTTTCTCTTAAACTATCAAAGCTATTGCTTTGAAACTTGCAACACTTGTTCCCCATCATAAGCTGACCCTGTACAGCAAGCAACATAACTCCATCCTGCTTTTTGCAATAATTATTGCCCCTTTTGGACTTAGAAAATCATTTTCTTGGTTGAGTATTATGTTTAAGTCAACTTTTCTCATAAACTATCAAAGCTATTGCTTTAAAACTTGCAACAGTTTTTCACCATCATAAGTGGACACTGTACATCAAGAAACATAACTCTATCCTGCTTTTTGCAAGAATGATGGCCCTTTTTAGACTTAGAAAATCATGGGTAGGACAATATTTCTATTACACTAAAAAAAATCAGATGAGCGTCAGCACCCGCAAGGCGGTGCTCTTGTTATAGACTACATGGAACAACAGTAGTGTCACATCTATAAATGTACATTTTTATTGATATTTGATGAACTGTTCATATCTCAACACAATGTCATTCATGTATTCAACACAGGTTTAGTCTACTTAAAGAAATCACTGATTTTCTTCTGTTTTACACCAGTCTGAAGCCTAACATTTAGTGCTGCCCCTTTTCAATAGCAAATTCTCTTAACTTGACAATACAGTCACTGGCCTTTAAGTGAGGCTAATAGGGGCACAGATCGGTTTCTGCACTTCTTCACTGTCACAGACAACCTCAGTGTCCTCCTCAACAATTTCTTGTGCAGGTTTGTCCCGTTTGCTCATGCCTGTATCACATGCCGCGAAATCACTTTCGATTTTAAGTAAATCCATGAAATCACAGTCAAAGAGTTGCCGTGCCATTATGTGCACAGAGGGCAGGTGTCGTCCTGTTCAACGAGTGAGTCACTTGCCTCAGCATTGACACTATCATCACTGTCATCATTGTTATCACTTAGCACATTAAATCCAGAGTTTAAAAAGCACTTCTGAATGGTTTCCTCCTTGACGCCCTTCCAGGACTTATTAATCCAGTAGATGGCTTGTAGGGCTTTGATGTCCTTCAGTAACTGGGTTCCAGTCTTTGTTAGACAATTCTACATTTCAGCAACCACGTCGGAGATTAGCTGTTCCTATATTTCAGTTTCGTAGTCTGAATAATGCCCTGGTCCATGGGTTGGATGACTGATGTTTTGTTTGGTGGTAGCAATGTATATTGCACTGATCTTTTCAGTGCAAAAGAAGTCTATCTGCAGATGGACCTATTTTGCACTGAACTTTTTCAACTTGATGCAGATAGACTTATGTTACACCGAATACAGACTTGAAATACAACATACTTTAAGGAGTAAACCTAAATTTAGTTTCTTTTGAAACTAACAGAATTTGAAAAATCAAATACTGTGAAAAATATTATAAAGACTAGTCTTGAGTTCACAGTTTAGGGTTTCCACTGGCCCTAATTTTTTTTTCGCCACAAAATATGGATGTCAGTGATGCATTAAAAGGGGAGGGAAGGGAGGTGTATTCTCCAACGTACTGAGCATGTAGCAACAATTTGTCATTTTTATAGTTTATTTCATTATTTAATTGTTAAAACTTCTATTGGATGTGGGGTGGGGGCGGTCAGGGGGTTCTCCCCCTGGAAATTTTTGAAATACAGGCATGAAATCATGGCCTCTGGTGCATTTTTAGGTCCAAAATTTTGAGGTAATGGTGGGGTTAGTACCCTCTTGATGAGAGGGAGTGGGGGTCAGGGGGAAAGTCATGAAATATAGGTATGGAATGGTGGCCTCTGGTATATTTCTGAGTCTATAGAGTTGGGGTTGGGGGGGGAGGGGGGGCTCGAGCCACTGAAACCGGACCTGGAATTATATTTCAAATAAAAGGACTTTATAAATCAAACAAGATATACACATCATTGTATTTTGCATCTGGCAATTTGATTTAAAATCAACAATACATTTGCATTAATCGGAAATTGTGGTCGCGGAAATGTGTGACAAACGAAAAGAAAGGCAATCAAGACTAGCATTATTTATAAAATGAAAATTTATAACTTATTTTCTATGGCCAGAGTTAATTTTTACCATTGATTTCTGCTTATTTATCACAGTTTTTCATTGGAATTTGCCAAAATCAATCTACGATCATGATTTAAAAAATTATTGGAATTTATCGCGGATGTCCCATCAGTTGTTCATTCCGAAGTTTTGCTACGAAATATAACTTAGAAATGGCTACTTTGACACTACTTTCGTGATTCCGCTTGTTAAAACATGTATAAATCAGCTGTCAGTGACTCTTTTAATTCAGTCCGTAAAACATGATTTTCATTTGTTTTACTATAACAGTAAACTACCTCGCCAAATTACTTCAATCAACGATGACATATGTAAAGGCGAAGCTAAATAATTTTGCTGATAAAATACGTCACACGTTACACATCCAAAGCTGTCATTGGTTTATCGCATGTTTAAATTAAAGTCAAAGATCGAGAGGCACGTGGCTGCGTTGTGTAATTGATGCCGAATCGCTAATCCGTCGGTTGGTGACACGCTGTGTATAATGTGTATCATGAACGGAAATGCCCGCGGGTAATATTGATTTTTTAGGCAAGACAGAGAGTACTTAAGACAGAGAAATACACATTATAAAAATACATTTTTTCGCCATTTTTAGCTCATCTGATTTTTTGAAAAAAAATGATGAGTTATTGTCATCACTTGAGCGGTTGTCGGCGTCGGCGTCGGCGTCGGCGTCTGCGTCGGCGTTGCCTGGTTAAGTTTTATGTTTAGGTCAGCTTTTCTCCTAAACTATCAAAGCTATTGCTTTGAAACTTGGAATACTTGTTCACCATCATAAGCTGACCCTGTATAGCAAGAAACATAACTCCATCTTGCTTTTTGCAAGATTTATGGCCCCTTTTGTACTTAGAAAATATCAGATTTCTTGGTTAAGTTTTATGTTTAGGTCAACTTTTCTCCTAAACTATCAAAGCTATTGCTTTGAAACTTGGAATACTTGTTCACCATCATAAGCAGACCCTGTACGTCAAGTATCATAACTCCATCTTGCTTTTTGCAAGATTTATTGCCCCTTTTGGACTTAGAAAATCAGTTTTCTTGGTTAAGTTTTATGTTTAGGTCAGCTTTTATCCTAAACTATCAAAGCTATTGCTTTAAAACTTGCAACACTTGTTTACCATCATAAGTTGACCCTGTATAGCAAGAAACATAACTCCGTCCTGCTTTTTTGCAAGATTTATGGCCCCTTTTTGACTTAGAAAATACAGATTTCTTGGTTAAGTTTTATGTTTAGGTCAACTTTTTCTCTTAAACTATCAAAGCTATTGCTTTGAAACTTGCAACACTTGTTCACCATCATAAGCTGACCCCTGTACAGCAAGAACATAACTCCATCCTGCTTTTTGCAATAATTATTGCCCTTTTGGACTTAGAAAATCATTTTCTTGGTTGAGTATTATGTTTAAGTCAACTTTTCTCATAAACTATTAAAGCTATTGCTTTAAAACTTGCAACAGTTTTTCAACCATCATAAGTGGACACTGTACATCAAGAAACATAACTCTATCCTGCTTTTTGCAAGAATGATGGCCCTTTTTAGACTTAGAAAATCATGGGTAGGACAATATTTCTATTACACAAAAAAAATCAGATGAGCGTCAGCACCCGCAAGGCGGTGCTCTTGTTTTATTTTTTCGCCATTGGCGACTTCGGCGAATTGCAGCGGAAACCCTGCAGTTTGAATCATACATTTTTCCAATAAATAAGAAGAGTAGTGGCAATAGTGGTTGTCTGTGTGCATGCTGAAATGTCTGATTTTAGCATCTCATGCAATTTTTTTTTACTATTTAAAATCTCAATATTAATTTAATCATTTATACACATGAAAACAACATAGCCATAAACACAGAATCAAAATATGGGTTCCAATGAAGCATAATTATTGATTGTTAATTTTTTTTGTTGGGTTTCACCTCATACTGACACAATTATAAGATATAATTATGGAAACTGGTTGGAGGAAGTGGACACCTAGGTAGAACCACCAGCCTTCCATAAGCCATCTGTTTGGTTCCCTCAATGCGCTGAGTGAGGCTTGAACCCATATCAGTGAGGGGCAAGTGATTTGAAGTTGGCGGCCATATTTTAATTGTTATACAGTTATACCATATATCCAGTGCAAATGCAAACATTTTTGCATCAAGTTGAGCTAAGCTGTCTGTTTATATAGGGCCTTCTTATTCAAGGACATACCCAGGACTTAAAGGGTATAACACATGTTGCAGGGGGGAAGGGCAGTGTGGGAGCTGGTATCCTCTTCTAGGTGATGAAGGTATGTTAGGGCATTTCCCCTCCATCCCCCCCACCCCCCAAAAAAAAGAAAGAAAGAAAAACACTTATAAATATTGATATCAAATAGTGCACTCTGGTCAGGAGTTTGGAAGTCAGTAGATCAAGATATTAAAGGTGGTCAGTCATATTTGAGCAACAGTTTATGACATTTTTCAGTTTTCATATACATGTATTCTGTCAGAGATTTATTTAACGAGTATATCTTACTACTTTTTATGAAATTTTGTATTTGCCTTCCTTTACTATAAAAGTATTTAAAAAAGGGACTGTTTGTTTTGATTTCAATATCATTTCTTATTTTACATTTTGCATTTGATAAATAATGGGATATTTCAAATACTTGAAACAAAAGATAAGTTTTAAAACAGCGTTTAGCTTCAGCATTCATCTGTTTTCAATCTAGCTTGGTTGCGCAACCAAGACAGACAAAGGGAAGTAATAATAATTTTATAAACTTGCATTTCTAATAATTTATGCAAAAGATGTACTTGTCAGTGCATATTTTTGACTACTTTAATACAGTTATGCTTATATTTGTATTATTTCTTAGGGAAAATTTATTTAATGAATTCATACTTATGCTAAAATAAAGCTAATCTTTGTAACCAGTATAGGAAAATCAAATTCTGGAAATACTTCCAGTGAAAATCTGATATGAATGAAGAATTCAGTGAACATAAAGAAGAGTAAATGATCAGTAGGTTAAGTTTTGAACAAATCCATTAGTTGACCTAGATCAGATTTACCACCTTTTAAAACAGCAAAAATGTTTTACAACTTCTTTTGAAGAACTACTTTATGGATCTTCAACAAAACATCTTCTTATGAAGCCCATTCTAATTTGTTCAGTTAGGTCAGCTAAATTAAAGCTTTAAATGATTTTTTCTTCGCGTGAACCACTCGATAGATCTTCAAAGAACTTGGTCTATAGCTTTCTTCAGAATTGTTTAAGTGGTAGACCACTAGATCTAAAAATATAAAAACTTCTTTGCTTGACGTAGCTGGTGGATATTAACCAAACTTGGTCTGTATTTGTTCCAATTGTAAGTCTGACCCCTTTCAAGGGTCACTGCAGCCAAATATCAAATAAAGCTTTAAATGGTAGTATGTTTCCTATGCTCTCAGACCAGCCCATCAAAATTATCCCAACTCGAACATCATGACGAAATGTTGACCATGGTCACCACGATTTTTGATGGTTGACCATGAACTAACGTGGTCAACCATCAAATACCATGGTGAAAACATGGTCAGAACCACGGTCGGCCATGGTCAACCATGGTGAGATAAGATTGCATGGTCAGCCATGGTCGACAATGGTCAGAAAAGACAATCAACAGTTTGACCATGGTCTACCGTGGTCAACTTTTTCAACCACGGTTGACCATGGACTACCATGGTCATGTGAGTAATTTTCACATTTATCAAGTTTTACAATGCACCAAAGATGCCTGACTGCATTTTTGCTCCAAAAATTTTCCTAGATATAGAATAGTTTTCCTGCATTTATAGACAGATTCAAAGGTAAACTTTCATAGTCTGACTATAATTTGTTGTCATCTTAGCAATTTTATGACAAATAAATGACTGACTTGCAAAAAAAGATATAGATATAGACTGAAATTGTCATGTATTTTCACGACCCTTTCAAATTTATATTTATACATTTAATTACTTATCTGTGTTGGTGAAATATTTTGATATATTTTAAACAAACCTTATAATTTGTAAAGAGCAAAACATTGTTTCAAATATACTGATTTTAAGATATATCAAAATATCGTATTTTGGTGTGTATGACAGAACATTGCCAGCAGTTTTTTTTTCGGGCCAATTTTCTGACCGTAGCTCTCGCAAAATTACGTGGATCTGTTACGAACGAACAAAATGGATAAAAAATATCAATATCGGCGGCTTTTCAACCAATAGCGGTTACTTTCAATAAAATATATCGTAAATAACCCATACAGACTATTAAAATTACGAATGACTTTAATTCAAAGATGTTTTTTCAGTCTGAATTACGTTTGTTTCTACTTTCGTTTTACTGGACGCCATTGACATACTCCGGGTTGGATAAAATCCGGACAGATCCGTCCTCCATTCCAAACATTGTTTATACTAATTCTTAGCGTATTAAAAAACTTGAAAGATAATTTTTTACTTTTGATTTTTAAATAAAAGAAAAAAATCCAAACAGAGATATTTTGTTAATCTTTTTACTCAGAATCAAAAGAACGCGGTTAATTACATGACACGGAAAGGTGTTATAATTGCTGTGCAAACAATACACACTTAAACTTGCATGATAACAGAATGTAAACGCAAACCGTCTGCTGCTAATTAGTGTCAAAAAGCCGCTTTTCTTTGATGTAGTCTGTTACCGATACTACTGTTGGTACGAAACGGTTGGGAACGAAAATAACACTGTCCGATTTCCACCAATCAGGTTCTGATAATAATTCAGTCCGCGGCATCAATATGGTCGCCGTCATAACTTTTTTGCCAGTAAATATTAAATATTGCTGGGGAAAAAATCCGAAATTTAACTGCGACTAATACTCTAGAAGTTAAAGTTTCCGACCATTTCCAGAGCAAAAATTAGATGCGGACTATACATTACCGCGACCTATACACAGCAAAATACGGTAGTGTATTTTGATTTCTCGTTACAAAGTAATTTTTTCACATAATATACCCAAATTTTCAGTATATTTCAGTATATTTGCATAAGTAACTACTACCGAAGAAACGGTCTCTCAGAATTTTGAAATTTTCTCCAATATGATTTTATGAAACAGTCAGTTTCTTTTATCAAAATTTAGCCACCGACAATGTTCCATTATAAATTATAATATCATCGAACATCTGAGAGATGCTTCCCGCCATATTGCATACTTCTTTAAAATGTAAAAAAAATTGCAAGTCCATACATCAATAAATGAAAAAGGAATAAATTTTAGTAGTCAGATATACACTTGATTTTATTTCTGTCCATTTTTAACCTCGTGTGAGGACTGGTTCTCACCATGAGCATTTGAGCTTTTGTGTTTGCTAGTTGTCAGTCAGGTATCTGTCAAGACTGATCCCTGTGTATATGGTCGACCATGTTTTGTTAAATGGCACCAGTTTTTTTTAGTCAATAATCACCACGTTCGACCATGGACGTGGACCATGGTTGACTGTGGTCCACAACCATGGTCAACCACGGTTGACCATGATGATTATTGACTATCAAAAACCGTGGTGCCATTTAACAAAACGTGGTCAACCATGGCCATATGACCATGAACTACCACGGTAGACCATGGTAGTCCATGGTCATATGACCTTCATTTCGCCTGGGTCAGGTTTACCAATTAAACTGTTAATAACATATCTTGTTTTCTTTCATGCAGAAATTAGATATCATATATCCATGGCACACTTCTTTCTAGTCTGTAGCGTTCTTTGGTTTGAACTGAAAGAAGAAAAAGCATTTAAGGAAAAATTAGTTCTGCCATAAAAGAATTTTGAGTACAGAAAATAAAAAAAATAATTAGGATGTCCACATGCATGTATTTTTGAATTAAATTAAAGAATTAAGGATAATATAGTAGAATGAAGGTCAGCTATTGAAAGTTTTTGCTATAATTGAAATACGAATTTTGAGATTTATGCCCCAAAAAAATCTGATATAAACTTTTTGAACTAATTTTTCTCTTTTAAATGAAAAGATTTCACCTAAGAGTGATTAAATTATCTTTTTAAGTACTATGTTAAACACAGTGAATGAATGTATTCTGTAAAACACAGTGAACTGTTGAATAAAGATTGGATGAATGTTATAAATGTTATAAAACTCAGTGAATGAGGAATGAATATTTAATTCAAATGTTTTTTTTTTTTAAATGCAGTGGACGGACTCTTTAAGTCAGTTAAAACAGTGGCGGGGTTAGATTGTTTTGTTAAATGAATTACTTTTAAAACACTGATTTAATTTGTAACACATGGTGGCAAGGTTTTTAGCTCACCTGTCACATAGTGACAAGGTGAGCTTTTGTGATCACGCAGCGTCCGTCGTCCGTCCGTCCATGCGTGCGTCCGTAAACTTTTGCTTGTGACCACTCTAGAGGTCACATTTTTTGTGGGATCTTTATGAAAGTTGGTCAGAATGTTTATCTTGATGCTATCTAGGTCAAGTTTGAAACTGGGTTATGTGCCTTCAAAAACTAGGTCAGTAGGTCTAAAAATAAAAAAACCTTGTGACCTCTCTAGAGGCCATATATTTCATGAGATCTTCATGAAAATTGGTCAGAATGTTCATCTTGATGATATCTAGGTCAAGTTCAAAACTGGGTCACGTGCCTTCAAAAACTAGGTCAGTAGGTCTAAAAATAGAAAAACCTTGTGACTTCTCTAGAGGCCATATATTTCACAAGATCTTCATGAAAATTGGTCAGAACGTTCACCTTGATGATATCTAGGTCAAGTTCGAAACTGGGTCACGTGCCTTCAAAAACTAGGTCAGTAGGTCAAATAATAGAAAAACATTGTGACCTCACTAAAGGCCATATTTTTCATGGGATCTGTATGAAAGTTGGTCTGAATGTTCATCTTGATGATATCTAGGTCAAGTTCGAAAGTGGGTTACGTGTCATCAAAAACTAGGTCAGTAGGTCTAAAAATAGAAAAACCTTGTGACCTCTCTAGAGGCCATATATTTCATGAGATCTTCATGAAAATTGGTCAGAATGTTCACCTTGATGATATCTAGGTCAAGTTCGAAAGTGGGTCACGTGCCATCAAAAACTAGGTCAGTAGGTCAAATAATAGAAAAACTTTGTGACCTCTAGAGGGCATATTTTTCATGGGATCTGTATGAAAGTTGGTCTGAATGTTCATCTTGATGATATCTGGGTCAAGTTCGA
Source organism: Mercenaria mercenaria (assembly GCF_021730395.1). NCBI lineage: Eukaryota > Metazoa > Mollusca > Bivalvia > Venerida > Veneridae > Mercenaria > Mercenaria mercenaria. The sequence continues at coordinate 19,612,674 of NC_069367.1, read as the reverse complement.
AAGTGGGTCACGTGCCATCTAAAGCTAGGTCAGTAGGTCAAATAATAGAAAAACATTGTGACCTCTCTAAAGGCCATATTTTTCATGGGATCTGTATGAAAGGTTGGTCTGAATGTTCATCTTGATGATATCTAGGTCAAGTTCGAAAGTGGGTCAGTACCGTCTAAAGCTAGGTCAGTAGGTCAAATAATAGAAAAACATTGTGACCTCTCTAAAGGCCATATTTTTCATGGGATCTGTATGAAAGTTGGTCTGAGTGTTCATCTTGATGATATCTAGGTCAAGTTCGAAACAGGGTCATGTGCGGTCAAAAACTAGGTCAGTAGGTCTAAAAAATAGAAAAACCTTGTGACCTCTCTAGAGGCCATACTTGTGAATGGATCTCCATAAAAATTGGTCAGAATGTTCATCTTGATGATATCTAGGTCAAGTTTGAAAGTGGGTCATGTGCCATCAAAAAGTAGGTCAGTAGGTCAAATAATGAAAAAACGTTGTGACCTCTCTAGAGGCCATCCTTTTCGTGGGATCTGTATGAAAGTTGGTCTGGAAGTTTATCTTGATGATATATAGGTCAAGTTTGAAACTGGGTCAACTGCGATCAAAAACTAGGTCAGTAGGTCTTGAAATAGAAAAACCTTGTGACCTCTCTAGAGGCCATACACTTGAATGGATCTTCATGAAAATTGGTCAGAATGTTCACCTTGATGATATCTAGGTCAAGTTTGAAACTGGGTCACGTGCCATCAAAAGCTAGGTCAGTAGGTAAAATAATAAAAAAACCTTGTGACCTCTCTAGAGGCCATATTTTTCATGGGATCTGTATGAAAGTTGGTCTGAATGTTCATCTTGATGATATCTAGATCAAGTTTGAAACTGGGTCAACTGCGGTCAAAAACTAGGTCAGTAGGTCTAAAATTATTAAAATCTTTTGACCTCTCTAGAGGCCATATTTTTCAATGGATCTTCATGAAAATTGATCTGAATGTTCACCTTGATGATATCTAGATCAGTTTCGAAACTGGGTCACGTGCGGTCAAAAACTAGGCTAGTAGGTATAAAAATATAAAAACCTTGTGACCTCTCTAGAGACCATATTTTTCATGAGATCTTCATGAAAATTAGTGAGAATGTTCACTTTGATGATATCTAGATAAAGTTCAAAACAGGGTCACGTACCTTCGAAAACTAGGTCAATAGGTCAAGTAATAGAAAAACCTTGTGACCTCTCTAGAGACCATATTTTTCAATGGATCTTCATGAAAATTTGTCAGAATTTTTATCTTGATAATATCTAGGTCAAGTTCAAAACTGGGTCACATGAGCTCAAAAACTAGGTCACTATGTCAAATAATAGAAGAAACGACGTCATACTCAAAACTGGGTCATGTGGGAAGAGGTGAGCGATTCAGGACCATCATGGTCCTCTTGTTTAAGTGGACTCAATGGCATGGACTTTATTTGTAACACACTTGCAGGGTCTTTACATGGGTTTTATTATGCCCCCCTTCAAAGAAGGAGGGGTATATTGTTTTGCAGATGTCGGTCGGTCTGTTGGTCGGTCGTACAGGTGCGCGGTATTACCGGTATACCGGTAACCGTGGTACCATCTTCCCATGGTACGATACCGCGGTACCATCGGGGAATACCGGTATTTTATCAACATTATCCCTACTTCTGTTTATTTTTAATTTACATTGTCTATGTAGTCTTCCGTAACAGCGATTGACACCATGCATGATTTTCCGATTTATATCTCTGGAATTCCCATGCTACTATTATTAGTTTCCAAAAATAACCACCCAATGGTGCAATTGAACATGTATGATCGACTGGGTGATCCCCACTCAAAACCTTCAGATTAGATGGATGACGTCATGGGCACAATTGTTTTTAATTTGCGTCTGGTAAATTCGGCGAGTCCCGACTTCTTGTTTAAATGATGATAGTTTAAAATATCCCGGTATGTATTTGCATGTATTAAAAAAGAAATAAATAGTATGGAAAATGTTGAGTCGAAATTTATTATTTTTTGTTTGAAAACGATTTGATGAAGCCTTCATACTATTTGTAAACGTTACTGGTTTATTAAACGGGTGCACGAATCGAACTTCAAACAAGCACGACCTATATACATGTGACCCAGTGCTTCCCTAGAGACAATATGGTGTCTTCCGACGAGTACACGCTGGTAAAAAATACTAAGGGTCATTAATCTAACTAGCCATTTGTCAAGTTAATATTCTAGTGTATTTTTAGCTCACCTGTCACATAGTGACAAGGTGAGCTTTTGTGATCGTGCAGCGTCCGTCGTCCATGTTGCGTCGTCTGTGCGTAAACTTTTGCTGTGACCAGCTAGAGTCACATTTTTCGGGGATCGTTAAAGTTGGTGAGAAGTCATCTGATGATATCTAGGTCAGTCGAACTGGTCATGTGCGTCCAAAACTAGGTCTAGGTCTAAATAGAAAATCCTTGTGACCTCCCTAGAGGCCATATTTTTCAATGGATCTTCATGAAAGTTGGTCAGAATGTTCATCTTGATGATATCTAGGTCAAGTTCTAAACTGGGTCACGTGCCTTCAAAACTAGGTCAGTAGGTCAAATAATAAAAAAACCTTGTGACCTCTCTAGAGGCCATATTTTTCTTGGGATCTGTGTGAAAGTTGGTCTGAATGTTCATCTTGATGATATCTAGGTCAAGTTCGAAACTGGGTCAGCTGCGGTCAAAAACTAGGTCAGTAGGTCTAAAAATAGAAAAACCTTGTGGCCTCTCTAGAGCCATATAAATATCTTCAGAAATTGGTCGAAATGTTTCACTTGATGATATCTAGTCAAGTTGAAACTGGGTCACTGCCACAATAACTAGGTCAGTAGGTCAAAAATAAAAAAACCTTTTGACGTCTCTAGAGGCCATATAAAAATGATGTCTATATCATGTAGAAAATTAGTCAAGAAATTTCACCTTGAATAGAATATCTAAGTCACAGATTTTTTGTAAATCTGGGTTACATGGTCACTGTTCCCACCCAATTTACTAGGAAGTGTCATCGTAGGTCAAACAATAAAGTAAATACCTATTATTGACTGTTTCAAGAGCCATATACTTTTTCCATGATCTGTAATAAAAGGTTGGTTTCATAGATATGCCTTATCTTGATTTGTCATCTAAGTGCAAGTTCGAAACTGGGTCAACTGCGGTCAAAAACTAGGTCAGTAGGTCTAAAAATAGAAAAACCTTTTGACCTCTCTAGAGGCCATATTTTTCAATGGATCTTCATGAAAATTGGTCTGAATGTTCACCTTGATGATATCTAGATAAATTTCGAAACTGGGTCACGTGCGGTTAAAAACTAGGTCAGTAGGTATATAAATAGAAAAACCTTGTGACCTCTCTAGAGGCCATAATTTTCATGAGATCTTCATGAAAATTGGTGAGAATGTTCACCTTGATGATATCTAGGTCAAGTTCAAAACTGGGTCACGTGCCTCAAAAACTAGGCCATTAGGTCAAATTATAGAAAAACCTTGTGACCTCTCTAGAGGTCATATTTTTCAATGGATCTTCATGAAAATTGGTCAGAATTTTTATCTTGATGATATCTAGCTCAAGTTCAAAAACTGGGTCACATGAGCTTAAAGTCACTATGTCAAATAATAGAAAAAACGACGTCATACTCAGTTCAAAACTGGGTCATGTGGGGACAGATGAGCGATTCAGGACCATGATGGTCCTCTTGTTTTCTTTAATTCTAGTCAAGTAACTAGTCTTCGTTGTTGCTCATAATAAATTAAGTATTTCTGAGAGTTTTTCAATATTTTTATGACCACTACCGTAGCTGTAAGTCTTACGATAAATATTGTGGTATACCGTGGTATATACCGTGGTAATTAGGAAAAAACTGTGGTATACCGCGGTATTTTTTTCAAGGCGGTACCCAGCCCTAGTCGGTCGGTATGTAGACCAATCCGTTTCCGGATGATAACTCAAGAACGCTTGGGTCTAGGTTCATGAAAGTTGATAGGGAGATTGGTCATAACCAACAGATGACATTGATTTTGATATCAGTAGGTCAAAGGTCAAGGTCACAGTGACCCAGACCAGTTAAATGGTTTCCAGATGATAACTCAAGAACGCTTTAGCCTAGGATCATGAAAGTTGACAGGGAGGTTTGTTATGACCAGTAGATAAACTCTATTGATTTTAAGGTTAGTAGGTCAAAGGTCAAGGTCACAGTGACCGGAACAGTTAAACGGTTTCCAGGTGATTACTCAGTAACACTGGGCTAGGATCATGAAGGTTGATAGGGAGGTTTGTCATGACTAGCCAATGATCCCTATTGATTTTAAGGTTGGTAGGTCAAAGGTCAAGGTCACAGTGACCCTGAATAGTTAAACATTTTCTAGATGATAACTCAAGAACGCTTGAGCCTAGGATCATGAAAATTGATGGGGAGATTGGTCATGACCAGCAGATGACTCCTAATTATTTTGAAATCTGTAGGTCAAATGTCAAGGTCACAGTGACCCATAACAGTTAAAAATGGTTTCCAGACAATAACTTGAGAACGCTTTGGCTTAGGATAAGGAAACTTGATAGAGAGGTTGATCATGATAGCAGATGACCCCTAATGATTTTGAGGTGAGTAGATCAAAGGTCAAGGTCACAGTGTACCAGAACAGTTAAATGGTTTCAGGATGATAACTCGAGAACGCTTTGCCTAGGATCAGGAAAGTTGATATAGAGGTTGTTAATGAGCAGTAGATGATCCCTAATGATTTTTAGGTCAGCAGGTCAAAGGTCAAGGTCACAGTGATCCGGAACAGTTAAGCTGGTTTCCGAATGTTAACTCGAGAACGCTTGGGCCTAGGATCACGAGACTTAATAGGGAGGTTGATCATGACCAGTTTTAAGGTCAGTAGGTCAAGGGTCAAGGTCACATTTATCAAGAACAGTAGAACATTTTTGTACAGTGACCAAATAATTTCTGTTTCTTGTGTAATTACTGAATGCATCAAGGGGAGTGGGGGTGGCATTTCGTGTTCTACGTCAGCTCTTGTATGTAACACACTGGCAGGGTCTTCAAGTGGATTTTATTTGTAACACACTGGCAGGGTATTTAAGTGGATTTAATTTGTGACACACAGTGTAACTCTCTCTTTAAATGTCTGTATAGATTTGTTTGCACTGAAAATGTTACAAAAGCTGTAAAAAGAAAAGTAAATGTTTTTAAACATGTATTAAAATCATGTTTTCCAAATTCAGATGATTTACAATGCTATTTTCCCAACTCTGTGTGTTTTGGTGACATTCCCAAAATGATGAAAATGATCCTGAAGCTGCATTTCCTTGGGTGATCCTCTACTAAAAATGTTTGAACTGATTGTAACTGTTCATTTGATAAACTTGGACATGAAAGGACATGAACTTAAGAATCATCTTGCTCTGATATGTGAAGTTATTTTACACAAATTTTTAGCTCGTCTATTCAAAGAATAGGGGAGCTATCATACTCGCCCCGGCGTCGGCGTTAGCATGAGCGTTAGCGTTAGCGTGAGCGTCACACAAATGTTAAAGTTTGCATACCACCCCAAATATTTTCAAAGTCCATTGAGATATTGCTTTGATATTTTGCATACTTGCTTACCATCATGACCCCATTCTGTAAACAGGAGCAAACAACTCTATCAAGCATTTTGACTGAATTATGGCCCCTTTTCGACTTAGAATATGCTTATTGTAATGTTAAAGTTTTACTCATAGCTTATATTATACTATCAAGCACTGAGAGTAGTCGAGCGCGCTGTCAACTGACAGCTTTTGTTCATGGTTTCTGAAGCCATGTTGATTGGTCAAAAATTGAGGTTGATAGAGGGTAGGGTAAAGATTTCATAAAAGATATATAGGTTCCATATTACATAGAGTTACAGTGTTTTATATCATTCTGTGAAAAAGTTACTGTTATTCAGCATATAGTTATCCATGGTGACAATGACAGACCCACCAGTACTTGACTTTTCAGAAGAATCAAAGTTTTTGTTCCTTGATATTATTTTTTAAACATTTTATTTAATGATAAATTCAGGCTTTTCTGGTTGTATAATCAACTATTTGTTATTTCCAAATATTATTCTTCACTAATTCCTGCTTATAAAGGTGCAGAAAAATTGCCAAAAACCTTGGTTATGTTTTTGATGCTAACTGCTCCATGTTCATAATGATACTAAAGCATTTTTTGGATATTTATGCCCCCAATTCGAAGAAGGTGGGGTATATTGTTTTGCAGATGTCTGTCGGTCGGTCGGAATGTAGACCAATCCGTTTCCGGATGATAACTCAAGAACGCTTGGGCCTAGGATCATGAAAGTTGATAGGTAGGTTGGTCATCACCAGCAGATGACCCCTATTGATTTTGAGGTCTGTATGTCAAAGGTCAAGGTCACTGTGACCCTGAATAGTAAAACGGTTTCCGGATGATAACTCAAGAATGCTCGGGCCTAGGATCATGAAAGTTGATAGGGAGGTTGGTCATCACCAGTAGATGACTCCTATTGATTTTGAGGTCAATATGTTAAAGGTCAAGGTCACAGTGACCCTGAACAGTTAAACGGTTTCCGGATGATAACTCAAGAACGCATAGGCCTAGGGTCACAAAAGTTAATAGGGAGGTTTGTCATGACCAGCAGATGACCCTATTGATTTTGAGGTCAGTATGTCAAAGGTTAAGGTCACATTGACCAGGAACAGTAAAATGGTTTCCAGGCAGTAACTCAAGAACGCTTGGGCCTAGTGTCAGGAAAATTGATAATTAGGTTGGTCATGATCAGCAGATGACCCTTATTAATTTTGAGGTCATTAGGTCAAAGGTCAAGGTCACATTGGCCAGGAACAGTTAAAATGGTTTTGATCTTCTTGTCTAAAACCACAGAGCCTAGGGCTTTGATATTTAGTATGAAGCATCATCTAGTGGTCCTCTACCAAGATGATTCAAATTATTGCCCTGGAGTTTAATATGGCCCCGCCCCGGGGGTCGCATGGTTTATATAGACTTATGTAGGGAAAAACTTTGAAAAACCTCTTGTCCAAAACCACAGGGCCTAGGGCTTTGATATTTTATATGTGACATCATCTAGTGGGCTTCTACTAAGATTGTTCAAGTTATCCCCCTAGAGTCAAATATGGCCCCGCCCCTGGGGTCACATGGTTTACATAGACTTATATAGGGAAAAACTTTGAAAATCTTCTTGTTCAAACCACAAAGGCTAGGGCTTTGGTATTTGTAATGTAGCATCATCTAGTGATTCTCTACCAAGTTTGTTTAAATTATCCCCCTAGGTTCAAATATGGCCCCGCCCCAGGGGTCACATGGTTCATATAGACTTATATAGGGAAAAGCTTTTAAAATCTTCTTGTTAATAACCTACAACATTTAAATTTTGACCACATGTATGGTTTTGAGTGGCAAGATGAACCTTGACATGAGTTGACCTTGACCTTGACCTTGTGACCTACTTCCACATTTCTGTAGCTGCAGCCTTCAAATTTGGACCACATGCATAGTTTTGTGCACTGAAAAAAAATTGACCTTGACATTGACCTAGTGACCTACTTTCACATTTTTGAAGGTACAGGCTTCAAATTCAGACCACATGCATAGTTTTGTGTTCCGAAGTGAAATTTGACCTTGATTTTGACCTAGTGACCTACTTTCACATTTTCTCAAGCTACAGCCTTCAAATTTGGACCACATGCATAGTTTTGTGTACCAAAAAAAATTTTGACCTTGACATTGACCAAGTGACCTACTTTCACATTTTTGAAGGTACAGGCTTCAAATTTGAACCACATGCATAGTTTTGTGTTACGAAATGAAATTTGACCTTGATTTTGACCTAGTGACCTACTTTCACATTTCTCAAGCTACAGCCTTCAAATTTGGAGAACATGCATAGTTTTGTGTACTGAAATGAATTTTGACCTTGATATTGATCTAGTGACCTACTTTCACATTTCTCAAGCCACAGCTTTCAAATTTGGACCACATACACATTATTTTGTACCAAAATGAAATTAGACATTGATTTTGACCTTGAGCTAGTCTTGAAACTTGGAACATTCAAAAATGGCTCAGTGGATGGCACCAAGATCACTTTGTAATCTCTTGTTAGGATAAAGGTCAAGGTCAGATTAAACCAGAATGGTAGAACTTTTGTTAACAGTGAGCATATAATTTCTGTTCCTTGTGCAATTACTAAATGCTTCAAGGGGGGCATTTCGTGTTTGACGAGCTCTTGTTATAATACAGTTGATAATCCATAGAAGATGTGTTCCATTATGATTTATAAAGCAAAATTGTCATTTTGTAGCTCACATAAGAGTTGGGAGACATAAACATGCCCAGTAGAAAACAGTTAAAGTGGTGAGATGATTTTCATTGTGGTCACTGTTCATGGCTCAGTGTTGTAGAGCCTGTCTTGCTGAAGGGTTTGGCTGCTTTCATTGTTGAGTTGTTCACAAGCCTGTCTTGCTGAAGAGCTTTGACTGTGCTTTTGATGTTGAGTTGCTCATAAATGACCATTGACTACACAGATGCATTGGTCGCGAGAGTAGGTCACTTTCCTTTGGCGTGAAGGCTCTAGGTGCGATTCCTTGCTACTCCCATTGCAGTGTAACCTTAGGCAAGGCACTTTATCATGATTGCAGTCCACTTAGCTGTAGATGGGTACCAGCAACTTGCTGGGAATAAATTTAAAATTTACCTTTATCATAATGAATGGTGGTGCTACAGAAGCTATTTTGCTTTGTAAATCAATAATGTACAGGTTCTACTGTAGGAACAAAATTCTAACATGTCAGATAAATCACTTTCAGTATTATCAAAGAGTAGTTAGCATCAACATATAAGACAGACTTAATGAGCTTACTGACAGTAGTTATGACAGTGTTTCTAAAGTTGACATCTTGGAAAACTTTCTCCACACATTGAAGATAATGCAATTATGATGCCAGTCATATAAGTTAGTAACCAGACTGATGGACAGACAGTCAGGCAGAGTAATTGCTATCATGACCAAATAACTTGGCTTCTTAGAAACATGAACATCAATTGGTGGGTAGGGGATAACCTTCCAGCGGGGTCAATATTTCCCAAGGGCTTGGGATGGGACTTGGAGGGGCTAATATTAAACTCATGGCAGGGGATTATAGGAGTGGTCTCCATTCGTCCATCCTTCCATCCAACCACTTGAAGGATTTTCATGAAATTTTGGTCCAATGATCACCTCAACAAGACAATGTGTCAGCCATGTTGGTTCAAGGGAAAGGTCATAATTCAAGGTCAAAGGTTTGAGCCTTCCATTTTGTGTCTGCTCTGTATCTCCTAAACCACTTGAAGGATTTTCATGAAACATGCACCCAAATGTTATGAGAAAGATAAGGTAACCTTCTTGCATGCCTAACAGGATTTTTCCATTGTTTTTCCTGGTAGTATTAAAACTCTTCTTACACCCAAAAATGTAAGTTGTCTCGCGTGCTGTAATTTATTACTTTAGTAAGATATTGCATCTAAAAGAAAAAACATTCATTTATTTGTTCCATTAATTGAAGAATATGGCATGCAAGAAAAAGAATCTATTACTAGTTGAAGGTGGGAATAGAAATATTCTTGCTCTCAGGTAAGTGTTTCATAGTAACTCGGCTCTTTTCGTGTTAACTCGGCAGAGCCTTGTTACTGACTAAACAGTTACTCTCAAGCCAGATATTTCCATCAGCACTTTCAGCCAGTAAAAGATTCTTGTATGTTGTTACAGTGTTATCATTGACTGGAATTCCATGCATGAGGTCATAAATAAAAGGGCTCTGTACGGTTTACATTGAAAAGTGGCCTTTCGTGCAAATTGCCTAAATAAAAACGACAAAAAGTATCATCCTTTTAAATGATAAATCTTTAAAAAATATTACGAAATCTTAAAAATTGCTCCTTTTGTACTCCGATATTTAACCAGACTATCTGAAAATATACATTTATGCGTCATTTTGACGTTATGTGAAACGTTATTCAGCCTTTTGTATAGATAAAAGAAGTAATGGGTAAAACATATATTAGCATCTTAGGCGTCAGAAACATAATTTAGCCATACAATATGTTATTAGCTCACTTGAGCAATGCTCTGGTGAGTTTTTCTTATCGCTCGATGTCCAGCGTCCGGCGTCTGTCGTCCGTCAACATTTAGCTTGTGTATGCGATAGAGGCTGTATTTTTCAACTGATCTTCATGAAGTTTGGTCAGAATGATAACCTTGATGAAATCTAGGCCGAGTTTGAAAATTGGTCATCTGGGGTCAAAAACTAGGTCACTAGGTCAAATCAAAGAAAAACCTTGTGTATGCGATAGAGGCTGTATTTTTCAGTTGATCTTCATGAATTTTTGTCAAATTATTACTTTGATGAAATCTAGGCCGAGTTCGAAAATGGGTCATCTAGGGTCAAAAAGTAGGTCACTAGGTCAAATCAAAGAAAAACCTTGTGTATGCGATAGAGGCTGTATTTTTCAACTGATCTTCATGAAATTTGGTCAGAATGATTACCTTGATAAAATCTAGGCCGAGTTCGAAAATGGGTCATCTGGGTCAAAAACTAAGTCAGGTCAAATCAAAGACAAACCTTGTGTATGCGATAGAAGCTGTATTTTTCAATTGAGGTTCATGAATTTTGATCAGAATGATGACCTTGATGAAATGTAGGCCAAGTTCGAAAATGGGTCATCTGGGGTCAGAAACTAGGTCACTAGGTCAAATCAAAGAAAAACCTTGTGTATGCGATAGAGGCTGTATTTTTCAACTGATCTTCATGAAATTTGGTCAGAATGATTACCTTGATAAAATCTAGGCTGAGTTCGAAAATGGGTCATCTCGGGTCAAAAACTAAGTCAGGTCAAATCAAAGACAAACCTTGTGTATGCGATAGAAGCTGTATTTTTCAATTGAGGTTCATGAATTTTGATCAGAATGATGACCTTGATGAAATGTAGGCCAAGTTCGAAAATGGGTCATCTGGGGTCAGAAACTAGGTCACTAGGTCAAATCAAAGAAAAACCTTGTGTATGCGATAGAGGCTGTATTTTTCAATTGATCTTCATGAAATTTTGTCGGAATGATTACCTTGATGAAATCTAGGCTGAGTTCCAAAATGGGTTATCTGGGGTCAAAAACTAGGTCACTAGGTCAAATCAAAGAAAAACCTTGTGTATGCAATAGATGCTGTATTTTTCAATTGATCTTCATGAAATTTGGTCAGAATGATTGCCTTGATGAAATCTAGGCCAGTTACGAATATGGGTCATCTGGGGTCAAAAACTAGGACACAAGGTCAAATCAAAGAAAAACCTTGTGTATGCAATAGGGGCTGCATTTTACACCGGATCTTCATGAAATTTGATCAGAATGTTTGTCTGGATGAAATCTAGGTTGAATTTGATTATGGGTCATCTAGGGTCAAAAACTATGTCACTAGGTCAAATTAAAGAAAAACCTTGTGTACGCAATAGGGGCTGCATTTTACACTGGATATACATACAATTTAGTCAGAATGATTGCCTTAATGAAATCTAGGTCAAGTTAGAATATGGGTCATCTGTGGTTAAAAACTAGGTCACTAGGTCAAATAAAAAGAACCTTTGCGTATGCGATAGAGACTGTATTTTTCAATTGATCTTCATGAAATTTGGTCAGAATGATAGCCATGATGAAATTAAGGTCAATTTTGAATACGGATCATCTGGGGTCAAAAACTAGGTCGCTAGGACAAATCAAAGAAAAAGGTTTTGTATGCGATAGAGGCTGTATTTTTCAATTGAGGTTCATGAAATTTAGTCAGAATGATTGCCTTGATCAAATCTAGGCCAAGTTTGAATGTAGGTTACCTTGGCTTAAAAACTAGGTCATTATGTTAAATTGAAGAAAATACTTGTTTACACTTCAAGAGACTACATTTTTGGTCCAATCTTAATGAAAATTGGTCAGAATATTTGTTTCCATGAAATCACTATGTCAAACATGTTAACACTGTTATGGTGTGTTTAGGTGAGCGACCTAGGGCCATCTTTGCCCTCTTGTTTTAAAACAAATTAATTTACGCTTAGGGAGGAAATTAATTAAACGAAGGTAAGCAGGCTCGTTATATCTATTTAAGAATGCTTGAATTTCTGTAAGAAAAAAAATCACCTTGAATAAGAACAAAAAAGAAACTTGTTTTTCATTCAGTTTATAGACATGATTTTCAACATTTTCTTTTAAAGAATACCACCGAAGAATGTCAGATGCGGAAGCAGCGTTTTAGTTACTTATAAAATATAACTGATTTGAAAGAACTACTTTCAAGGGAAATTGCTAACAAACTTCACTGCTTTGAAGTCTTTCTTCTTAGTTAAAAATAATTTCAATATGTTTTGATAGTGTTATGAATTAACAAGCAGACTTTTATGTGTGAAATGTCCAAGTTTACTTGCATTTCGATCAATATTTCTGCAGAAGTGTTGAGATCGTCCACGTTAGCTCTCTTGGTAAAGTACAACACTTCAAATTACAGGTCACAGGTTTGATTCTCGGATGAGGAACTGTTTTTCCGTGATATCTTTACTAAACATGTGATTCATAGATGGTTAGTTGTTGTTTAGTTTTGGTGTAAAATCAGCTGATAAAAGTTTAAAACACAGGAAAACAAATAGGGCAAGTTTTATCAGCGTAATGACAACCATCATCATTTCATCCGAGACTAACCGAATAATGTCGCTATATCACATTTCCTGCGGATGATCGAGTTTGTTTGATTTGTGTCCGAGGGATTGGAGCATGGGTGGCAGTGCAGATTTTCTTATCAAGTTTTCTCAGAATTTTCAGCGAGGGTACTGGATTGTGCGAACTGAGATGTCAAACCATGATCACGTTTGAAAAAAACAACCTAATAGTGATTGTGTGATGTTCCAAAATATGAAAAATGATCTTTCTCGTAGCTCGATCAGTATAGCATCATGGTAAAATCCAAACAATAGAATGTTGCATTTTCACATAGAAAAGAAACTCATAGGGATCAATTGATCAAGTATGTTTATATTAGATTCATGAATAATAATCTATATTTTTTCATACGTGACCTTACACTACAAATCTGGAAATCTTGTATATTGAAGACACAAAATTATCATCGAACCTTTCGCAACTCCATATTTCTATAGCATTTTGCATATAAAGATGGTGTCTTTTATAAATTTTAGTCTGAACGGTTGACATAACCGGTTTGTTTTCATTGAAAATGGAATTTTAGCGCTACTTGCAACACACGTTCTATTTTCCCACCAAAATATCACATATCATTAGATAAGCAGCTGATTTATCTCAGATTTTTTGTGTGTTTCTTTAGATGTATATTCATATAACATTCCAATATTAAAGTTGATAATGAGATAACAATAAAGAAAATAAGTTATATTCTTGTTTCGATGAACGTATATAAAGAATATTTATCACAAATGCATTAAGATGATAAGATGATGTATAATAATGATGTTATCCTCCGCCGCATCGCCCCGCGTGAAGTTCCGTACTTGCTGTAAACTGTGTTTTTGCTTAAGCCAGGAATTTCATGAATTTACAGACTTTAAATAACAAATGTTTTACTACAAACAAAACTTTAAGCTGGTACTCCGGCATTGTATTTTCAGCACCGTAAGTAAAATCTTTTTATGGTTTGATGCAGACTAAGAAATAACGAGTTCCGGTTACCTTTTAAGATAAAATCATAGCTTTAAAAATATTTGCTTTTTCCTTCACATAATCTTTAATGTCTAGATTAAGTTAGAAATACACTGCATAAATATCTCGTTCCTCTGTATATCATTTAATGTCTAGATTAAGTTAGGAATACACTGAGAAAGCGTATTTCAAAATAAAAAAGAGTAACAGTAACATGCAGCTAAATTTCAAGTGTTTTTTTTTTGTTGACAATTTAAAAATTATTAACAAAATGACTACCGATTACATGTGTTTCTCATATTACTATAAACATTACATTTCATAAAAATCAAGAAGCAAGAACTCAGTTGAATGGTTCTCAATAATGTATGGAAAGAATAAGCAGAATCAAGGAAAGATTGATGAAAAATATCGATATAAAATAATTTAAAGTTGTTGATTCTTTATAAAACTACAAGTTAGCTCATAGCGGTATATATTTTAAGAAGTACGTGTTTCATTACCTTGAAAATATCCGTTTTATGAAATTAATTTGGTGAAGTTAATTTCTTGCCGGCCAGGTAAGATTTTCCCGTGGTTTTGTCAGTTATGGAAAAATTCGTCTTACACCCTGGGATGTAATATAGTTTATGAATGAATGGGTAAATTCATACACTACCATAATAATAAAGTGCTTTAAAGAGAAACATTTGTTTTATATTATTTTTTTATATTGATTGAAGCGTATGGTATGCAAGAAAACGAATCTATCATTAACTGAAGATGCAAATGAAAATATCTGACTCTCGGGTAACTGTTTCGCAGTAACTTGGCCGAGACCCGTTACCGTATAAAAGTTAACATCAATCAAGATATTCCATCGGCACCTTCGACCAGTATTCTTACAGATTCTTACAGTCTACCTATGGGACATCACAAAAACATGTATTCAGATCAAGCGACAAAAAAGGTATAATGCACTGGCTCTAGAAACGTATTTCAATTATATTTTAATTATAGTTGAATTTGATTTTACTCCTCGGAAATAAATATGACTCCCGACACCTGTAGTCCTTTTAAGAATCGGTGTTAAAAACAATTGTTTTGTATTATTCGATAAATGCATTGTCAAGAGTTTGAAATAATATTACTATTTATAGCATTTTTCTTAAAGAGAAAATGGAAATTTCTTTAAGATAAATAAGATTTTAAAGCCTGAAGAAAAGATAAAGCTTGTTAAAACGTTCAGAGAACGCTAATATGAGGTCAGATCTTCGCAAAATACTCGTCATCCACAAACAGTAAACTTTACAAAATTTGTTACATGATAAAGGATATTTATTGATCTACATGAAAATGTAAAAACTTAAAAGTTTATCCTTTGTGGATATCGTTTTTTTCTTAATTATTTACCAGATATCACTGTTTTTCTTGCATTATATAGCATTTCCCTCACAAGTGACGTCATCAGTGGCGTCACAACTTACTGGTAACATTAGTAACATTCTTTTCGCCACGGTTTTCAATATATGACTGTAGATGTACTAGGCATACTTGTTTATCAAAATATTGAATTTTATTTTTTCCCATTATTTTAGGCCAACTTGTATAGGGAAGCGTACCAAGCCCTTTGAAAAGATCAGTCATCTTAAAAAGTGTGCTAAGGCCCTTTTTTGTACAGAGCAAGGAATACTTCAGACCAGTATCTGTAGAGTATGATATATATAACATATAAGTTGCAACTACAAAATTGACACAAAATCTAGAGGGTATATAGATTTGGTATTGTTATTGTTATTCTATAAATGGTATAATTGGGAAAATGATTTGTTGATAGGGAGATTGGTCATAACCAACAGTTGACATTGATTTTGATATCAGTAGGTCAAAGGTCAAGGTCACTGTGACCCAGACCAGGTAAATGGTTTCCAGATGATAACTCAAGAACGCTTTAGCCTAGGATCATGAAAGTTGTCAGGGAGGTTTGTTATGACCAGTAGATGAACTCTATTGATTTTAAGGTTAGTAGGTCAAAGGTCAAGGTCACAGTGACCGGAACAGTTAAACGGTTTTTAGGTGATAACTCAATAACACTGGGCTAGGATCATGAAGGTTGACAGGGAGGTTTTTCATGACTAGCAAATGACCCCTATTGATTTTAAGGTTGGTAGGTCAAAGGTCAAGGTCACAATGACCCTGAATAGTTGAACATTTTCTAGATGATAACTCAAGAACGCTTGGGCCTAGGATCATGAAAATTGATGGGGAGATTGGTCATGACCAGCAGATGACTCCTAATTATTTTGAAATCTGTAGGTCAAAGGTCAAGGTCACAGTGACCCGTAACAGTTAAAAACGGTTTCCAGACAATAACTTGAGGACGCTTTGGCCTAGGATAACAAAACTTGATAGGGAGGTTGATCATTATAACAGATGACCCCTAATGATTTTGAGGTGTGTAGGTTAAAGGTCAAGGTCACAGTGTACCAGAACAGTTAAATGGTTTCAGGATGATAACTCGAGAACGCTTTGCCTAGGATCAGGAAAGTTGATATGGAGGTTGTTAATGAGCAGTAGATGATCCCTAATGATTTTTAGGTCAGTAGGTCAAAGGTCAAGGTCACAGTGATCCGGAACAGTTAAACTAGTTTCCGAATGATAACTCGAGAATGCTTGGGCCTAGGATCACAAAACTTAATAGGGAGGTTGATGATGACCAGTTTTAAGGTCAGTAGGTCAAGGGTCAAGGTCACATTTATCCAGAACAATAGAACATTTTTGTACAGTGACCAAATAATTTCTGTTCCTTGTGTAATTACTCAATGCATCAAGGGGGTGGGGGTGGCATTTCGTGTTCTACGTCAGCTCTTGTATGTAACACACTGGCAGGGTCTTTAAGTGGATTTTATTTGTAACACACTGGCAGGGTATTTAAGTGGATTTAATTTGTGACACACAGTGTAACTCTTTCTTTAAATGTCTGTATAGATTTGTTTGCACTGAAAATGTTATAAAAAAGCTGTAAAAAGAAAAGTAAATATTTTTAAACATGTATTAAAATCATGTTTTCCAAATTCAGATGATTTACAATGCTATTTTCCCAACTCTGTGTGTTTTGGTGACATTCCCAAAATGATGAAAATGATCCTGAAGCTGCATTTCCTTGGGTGATCCTCTACTAAAAATGTTTGAACTGATTGTAACTGTTCATTTGATAAACTTGGACATGAAAGGACATGAACTTAAGAATCATCTTGCTCTAATATGTGAAGTTATTTATACCCCCACAAAACGAAGTTTGGGGGAGTATATAGGAGTGAGCTTGTTGGTCGGTCGGTCGGTCCGTTGGTTTTGCATGGTTTCCGGATGATAACTCAAGAAAGGCTTGACCAATTTTAATAATTTTTGGTACACAGGTGTAACATCAGAAAATACAGGTCAAGTTCGAATTTGGGGTCAGTAGGTCAAAGGTCAAGGTCACAGTGACCCTGAACAGTTAAACGGTTTCCAGATGATAACTTGAGAACGCTTGGGCCTAGGATCATAAATTTTTGTACACAGGTGTAACATCAGGAAATGCAGGTCAAGTTCGACTTTGAGGTCTGTAGGTCAAAGGTCAAGGTCACAGGGACTCGGAACAGTTAAATGGTTTCCGGATGATAACTTGAGAACGCTTGGGCATAGGATCATAAATTTTAGTACACAGGTGTAACATCATGAAATACAGGTCAAATTCGACTTTGAGGTCAGTAGGTCAAAGGTCAAGGTCACAGTGACTCGGAACAGTTAAACGGTTTCCGGATGATAACTTGAGAATGCTTGGGCCTAGGATATGAAAATTGATAGGGAGGTTGGTTATGACTAGCAGATGACCCCTAATGATTTTGAGATCAGTAGGTCACAGGTCAAGGTCACAGTGACCCGGAACATTTAAACAGTTTTCGGACAATAACTTGAGAATGCTTGGGACTAGGATCAGGAAACTTAATCTGGAGATTGGTCATGTCAAGCAGATGACCCAATAATAGAAAAACCTTGTGACCTCTCTAGAGGCCATATTTTTCATGGGATCTGTATGAAAGTTGGTCTGAATGTTCATCTTGATGATATCTAGGTCAAGTTCAAAAGTGGGTCACGTGCCATCAAAAACTAGGTCAGTAGGTCAGATAATAGAAAAACCTTGTGACCTCTCTAAAGACCATATTTTTCATGGGATCTGTATGAAAATTGGTCTGAATGTTTATCTTGATGATATCTAGGTCAAGTTCGAAACAGGGCCATGTGCGTTTAAAAACTAGGTCAGTAGGTCTAAAAATAGAAAAACCTTGTGACCTCTCTAGAGGCCATACTTGTGAATGGATCTCCATAAAAATTGGTCAGAATGTTCATCTTGGTGATATCTAGGTCAAGTTTGAAACTGGGTCATGTGCCATCAAAAACTAGGTCAGTAGGTCAAATAATAAAAAAACCTTGTGTCCTCTCTAGAGGCCATACTTTTCATGGGATCTGTATGAAAGTTGGTCTGAATGTTCATCTTGATGATATCTAGGTTAAATTTGAAACTGGGTCAACTGCGGTCAAAAACTAGGTCAGTAGGTCTAAAATTATTAAAATCTTTTGACCTCTCTAGAGGCCATATTTTTCAATGGATCTTCATGAAAATTGATCTGAATGTTCACCTTGATGATATGTAGGTCAATTTTGAAACTGGGTCACGTGCGGTCAAAAACTAGGCCAGTAGGTATAAAAATAGAAAAACCTTGTGACCTCTCTAGAGGCCATATTTTTCATGAGATCTTCATGAAAATTAGTGAGAATGTTCACCTTTATGACATCTAGGTAAAGTTCAAAAGAGGGTCACGTACCTTCGAAAATTAGGTCAATAGGTCAAATAATAGAAAAACCTTGTGACCTCTCCAGAGACCATATTTTTCAATGGATCTTCATGAAAATTGGTCAGAATTTTTATCTTGATAATATCTAGGTCAAGTTCAAAACTGGGTCACATGAGCTCAAAAACTAGGTCACTATGTCAAATAATAGAAAAAACGACGTCATACTCAAAACTGGGTCATGTGGGAAGAGGTGAGCGATTCAGGACCATCATGGTCCTCTTGTTAATTTTCTAATTTTCCATCAAAATCTATAATCGACATGTGAAGTTTTGTACCCTCACCCGGTCCCCCCCCCTGCCCCCCCCCCCCCCCCCCCCAAAAAAAAAACACATTCATTTTCTGTTAAAATGATATTGATTAATGAAATTATTTGCTTCTAAGTAACATCCTTAAAGTTATAATCCTGTTAAAAATCACCGTTAAAATAAAGCAAATAACTTTGTAGATTTGTAGAAAACAGTCTAATGAACAAATTCACCCGTTAGTTAGACTTGGATGACCAAATATTGTTGAGATACAAATGGATATAAAACCATGAAATATTTAATGACCAGCTGGTCACTAATTCACTCGCCAGGCTTCGCCGAATTCTGTAAACCAACGAAGACAGTGTCACATGACCAAAATTTAAATACGTCGAAAACAACAATGGCTGATCGGCCGTGATAGGATTTTGTGGAAAGACGGCGGATAAATGCAGAAATTTACAAATATTTTGTTTTTCGATGCCATTTCTACAAACAATACATTAATGTTATAAAATTAAGCCTGTTGTTAAAAGGAAAGGCAGTTTACCAGAAAATGCGATACGAATGTGCTAGACATGTTGTTGTTTTGTTTCTTAAAATAGATTAGCGTAGCTCTTTGTACGGTCCCGTACGAACAATCATTTAGGGTGGCTCGTATTACGGTCCCGTACGTTTCACAATCAATTTGTCTACATCTGCACAGTAGTCCCTAGCTAAAAGTTCAGCTCAGAGATGTTTATATAATATGCTGTTACGGATCTCTGAGCTAAAATGAATCCCGTACTGACACCTAACCAGGAATCATTCCAGAAGTCTGTCACGCTATAATTTTATCAAATGCAATGGACTCACCTTTTACTATACAATATTTCTAATCAATTTTCCTTTTGATTTGGCATAAATAATCCATGCAACATAATTTGAACACAAGTTTCAAATTGGTACCCCTGTCTGCAATATTTTGTCCGTCATTGCAGTTGTCACCAGATCAGGGTACTCTTCATTTTGAAAAACCAATAGGTGGTAGAGAATCGTTATTTATTGACATTTTCTGAGAACTTGTATGTTGTTTTATAGATTTTATGTGATTAAATTAAATTCATAAATAGGTAAAATTTTGATACTGACTTTCAAGAATAATCACGTGCTCTGAACTGTTGCATGACATCATGAGTTTCTCACGAGATACTGTGCGAGATGTTGCTGTTTGATACTGGTTAGTTAAACAAATGAGGTTTCGCCATAACTTAATGAATACGACCATCAGAAAATAAAAACAGTGTCAGTTAAGTTATGTTAGCCAGAACTAGATACCGTATTTTACCTAAGTCTTGGGACACCCTAAATCTTGGGACACCCCTAAAATGTGGAAAAATAATTATTTTTCTTGACCCTAAGTTTTTGGACATGTATTTTCTCAGCGTATTTTTCGTCCCTAAGTGTTGGGACTAAGGTTGTGTACTGATTCAAGATGTAACTCAAATACCGTTATTATACATTGTATGGTGTTGTATCGATCAAAATTTCAAATAATTATAAGAACCAAAGACTATTTCTTTTAACATTTTCGTGTCGTGTTTTTACTAGTAAAGTGTTTTTTTTTACCATACCAGTTAAGTGTTGTATTTTTTTTTCTGCAGCCAGGAAGTCCATTTTCCGTTATTTATTTATTTTTATTTACCACTGACTGGAATTTAACCGCGAATGGTACAGATATCAAAACGCCATGCCGGTAATTTTCCATTCCACGAGCACGTGCGACCTATCGTAATGTCCAACTTACAACGCCGTTACTTTTGTTCATCGACACGTATACAAAAAACGCGTGTCACGCATTCATTTTTTGATTTTATGGCTTCAGATTTTCAACACCGATTGAGAAGTAATATAGTTTGAATTCTATAACGATTTTAAAAAGGTATCGACAGAAATATAAAAACGGTCGAATTTTCATAAAATTACTTGCAAAATTTCAAACAGCGCGATCCTAAATACTTATTTCTTTCTAAAAGTAAATAAATGATACAAACTGTGGGCATAAAATTCAGACTTTTGACCAGAAAGTACAAAAAACAGAATAGAAAAATCTTAAATAATGAAAAGGCGGCAGCAATTTAAAAATATGAAGTAAAACGATTTTTGGCAAACAGATTTCTGTTACGTGACCTCGTGAACGTAAATAGAAAATGCGGTTAAAAAACAAAAACAATAATGATGTTGTTGTGTATTTTTAATAAGTTTTGAATGAATCTTTGTACATGTACATGTATTTTTTGACACAACACTTTATAATAAGATATTCTTCTCAAATCATTTTGTAATTTCCTTGAGGGCAAATAGGTCACAGAGGTAAGATATCCGCTATTATAGTTTGACACGTTTACCTGTCAGTTTATACGGGATAATGCACATTCGCTTTAACAAATTAAAAAGAACCTTTTTTTTATTGATTGTTACAACACTAGATCTACTTCAGCACTTAAGAACCGAGGCAGTACGACCAAACAGTGATGTGCAATATGGCGCGAAAACATGACGTAATGCCATGAAAATCTCGGGGAAACTACACCGCTTTGATCTCCACTTCTAATGTCATGATACCGACACACTTCTTTTAGCTCTTTGAGGGGATATTAATTGATGATGAAAACAAGGCCAATTACTCTGTTTATCAACAGAATAATTACTGATAATCGTTTTTTTTTTTTTTTCGCTTTCAAAACGGGTGGGTGGGGGATGTTACCCGATGACGATTATTGTGTCCATATTTTTGGGACACTTTTCAAAATAATTATTTTTCGGGAAATAAGTCTTGGGACAGTGAAAAAAATAATTATTTTATGCTGTCCCAAGACTTAGGTAAAATACGGTAGTCCATGTCAATGACTGACTTTGACTGGGAGGCGACTGTCTGGTCGGCACTTCGATGACTAAGCCTTTATTGAAAACACAAATTAGTGTGCAATATTAAAATCAGCACTATTATATTACAAGTTACAGGTTAAAAGATGATAAAACATATATTTCAGGTTTGAACATCAGTAATCTAGGCCACTCCTGAACTCATTAAGAGTAGCACTAAGATTTAACATGATGTGGTAGTTTGTTTCAGAGTCTAATGGTTCTTGGGGAAAATTGAGTTCTTGCGATAATCGGTGCAGGAGGAGGGAATATAAAAGTGAAGGTCCTGAGAGTCTAGCCAGTACTGGTGATCTACAAAAAAAACACAATGGAATGACGGATTTTATATAAAAGAATCAGGGATGTAGGGATGTGAAATTTCTCCTTGTTTCTAACGTTTGCCAGTACAGTTAACATTTCTGTGATGCTTCATCTACAGACATAGTTGATTTGAACATATCTGGCGGCAGCCTTTCATACTCTTTCAGTTCCATATGTTAGAGATTGTTGAATGCCAAACAGTTGAGCAATATTCCAATTATGGTTGAACATGTTTTATACGGAGTTTCTTAAATTTGTACATTTACCATTTGTTTGAGCATTTCTTTTCATGCATTTTAGGGTCTTGTTTGTCTTTTTGTGCCCCCCCATGAGTGGTGGGGGCATATAGATTTGGTCTTGTCCGTGCGTCCGTCCGTCTGTGCATCTGTCCGTCCGAAGTTCGAGACGCGCCTAGCTCGAAAAGTATTTGATACAAATTGATGAAACCTTGCATGAGTGTTTATCATGATATGAACTTGCGCACCTCCTATTTTTCTTCTGGCTCCGCCCCCTATTTTCAGAGTTATGGCCCCTGAAATAGTCAAAAAATGCACATTTTCACCTTGTGACATGCCTAGCTCAAAAAATATTTGATATAAATTGATGAAACCTTGCATGAATCTTAATCATGATATGAACTTGCGCACCTCCTATTTTTCGTCTGGCTCCGTCCCCTATTTTTAGAGTTATGGCCCCTGAAATAGTCAAAAATGCACATTTTCACCTTGTGACATGCCTAGCTCAAAAAATATTTTATATAGATACATGAAACCTTGCATGAGTCTTGATTATGATATGAACTTGCGCACCTTCTATTTTTCATCTGGCTTTGCCCCCTATTTTCAGAGTTATGGCCCCTGAAATAGTAAAAAATGCACATTTTCACCTTGTGACACGCCTAGCTCAAAAAGCGTTTGATATAGATTCATGAAATCTTGCATGAGTCTTAATCATGATATGAACTTGCGCACCTCCTATTTTTCATTTGGGTCTGCCCCCTATTTTCAGAGTTATGGCCCCTGAAATAGTCAAAAATGCACATTTTCACCTTGTGACATGCCTAGCTCAAAAAGTATTTGATATAGATTCATGAAAAACTTGCATGAGTCTTAATCATGATATGAACTTGCACACCTCCTATTTTTCGTTTGGGTCCGCCCCCTATTTTTAGAGTTATGGCCCCTGAAATAGTCAAAAATACACAGTTTCACCTTGTGATGCACCTAGCTCAAAAAGTATTTAATATAAATGGTTGAAAACTTGCATAAGTCTTTATCATGATATAAACTTGCACACCTCTAATTTTTTGGCTGGCTTCACCCCCTATTTTCAAAGTTATGGCCCCTGAAATAGTAAAAAAATGCACTTTTTCACCTAATTATGTGCCTAGCTCAAAAAGTATCAAATGTAAATTCAGGAAACCTTGCTAGAGTCTTTATTGTGATGTGAGCTTGCACACTTGGCATTCTTCTTGAGAATCTTGGCTTTTATTACAGAGTTATGGCCCGTGAAATAACCAAAAAAGTGGATTTTTAGCTCACCTGATCAATGCTCAGGTGAGTTTTTCTGATCGCTCAATGTCCGGCGTCCGTCATCCGTCGTCTGTCGTCCGTCGTCTGTCAACATTTAGCTTGTGTATGCGATAGAGACTGTATTTTTCAATTAATCTTCATGAATATTGGTCAGAATGATAACCTTAATGAAATCTAGGCCGAGTTTGAAAATAGGTCATCTCGGGTCAAAAACTAGGTCACTAGGTCAAATCAAAGAAAAACCTTGTGTATGCGATAGAGGCTGTATTTTTCAACTAATCTTCATGAATATTGGTCAAAATGATAACCTTGATGAAATCTAGGCCAGATCGAAAATGGGTCATCTCGGGTCAAAAACTAGGTCACTAGGTCAAATCAAAGAAAAACCTTGTGTATGCGATAGAGGCTGTATTTTTCAATTGATCTTCATGAATATTGGTCAGAATGATTGCCTTGATGAAATCTAGGCCGAGTTCGAAAATGGGTCATCTCGGGTCAAAAACTAGGTCACTAGGTCAAATCAAAGAAAAACCTTGTGTATGCAATAGAGGCTGTATTTTTCAATTATTCTTCATGAATATTGGTCAGAATGATAACCTTGATGAAATCTAGGCCGAGTTCAAAAATGGGTCATCTCGGGTCAAAAACTAGGTCACTAGGTCAGATCAAAGAAAAACCTTGTGTATGCGATAGAGGCTGTATTTTTCAATTGATCTTCATGAATATTGGTCAGAATGATTGCCTTGATGAAATCTAGGCCGAGTTGGAAAATGGGTCATCTCGGGTCAAAAACTAGGTCACTAGGTCAAATCAAAGAAAAACCTTGTGTATGCGATAGAGGCGGTATTTTTCAATTGATCTTCATGAATTTTGGTCAGAATGATTACCTTGATGAAATCTAGGCAGAGTTCGAAAATGGGTCATCTGGGATTAAAAACTAGGTCACTAGGTCAAATCAAGGAAAAACCTTGTGTATGCGATAGAGGCTGTATTTTTCAACTGATCTTCATGAAATTTAGCCAGAATGATTACCTTGATAAAATCTAGGCCGAGTTCGAAAATGGGTCATCTGGGGTCAAAAACTAGGTCATTAGGTCAAATCGAAGAAAAACATTGTGTATGCAATAGAGGATGTATTTTTCAATTAATCTTCATGAAATTTGGTCAGAGTGATTGCCTTGATGAAATCTAAGTCGATTTTGAATATGGGTTATCTGAGGTCAAAAACTAGGTCACTAGGTCAAATTAAAGAAAAATCTTGTGTATGCAATAGAGACTGTTTTTTTTCAATTGATTTTTATGAAATTTGGTCAGGTTGATTGCCTTAATGAAATCTAGGTCGCATTTGAATATGGGTCATCTGAGGTCAAAAACTAGATCAGTTGGTCAAATCAAAGAAAAAACTTCTGTATGTGATAGAGGCTGTATTTTTCAGTTGATCTTCATGAATTTTGGTCAGAATGATTGCCTTGATAAAATCTAGGTCGAGTTTGAACATGGGTCATCTAGGGTCAAAAACTAGGTCATATCTAAGAAAATGCTTGTTTTATCGCAAGAGACCAATTTTTTGGTCCAATCTTAATGAAAATTGGTCAGAATATTTGTTTCCATGAAATCACTAGGTCAAACATGTTTTACACTGTTATGGAGTGTTTCTTAGGTGAGCGACCTAGGGCCATCTTGGCCCTCTTGTTATTATTCACACTTGTTGCATATGTGACTTACCATAACAACTACGATGACAACAATATTGCACGCAGACATATAATTAGCCCTTTTCTATATTCGAAATCATTTCCTGTTTATGTGCGACTGAAAATTAAAGAAAAGTAAAGAAATCGGTTGAAAACATATCAGTTAAATGACTTCAGTACTATGTAATGCAAAACTGCCATACTAATAGCCACCTGCGGTTTATTTCACTATTCATACGGGACCGTACGATTAGCCACTTCCTTTAGGGTAGTCACGGACGTATCCGAATGATGGCGGTTGTGTCACCAAAACCGAAAGTAATATTTTTTATATCCATCTCTATCGGTGGAATCTATCAATTTACAAGTAAATTTATCCAGCCAATGTCTTCGTGAACGGATGTTTTATGCATTGCTGTAGAAAAATGACCTTTCTTTTACTTTCGCTACGTAATCTTATCTGGCCAGTATTATAACTTTAACCTTTTAGCCATTCCTCACCGCAAACCCTTTCGGCGGGGGATACCAATTCATTGAATTTGCTTGTTTTAATTGGCAAAGCTCTAATTCAGTCAAGCACTGAGAAAAATCGAGCGCGTTGTCTTATGGACAGCTCTTGTCATTTTTATTAGCTCACCTGTCACATAGTGACAAGGAGAGCTTTTGTGATCACGCAGCGTCCGTCGTCCGTCATCCGTGCGTCCGTCCGTAAACTTTTGCTTGTGACCACTCTAGAGGTCACATTTTTTGTGGGATCTTTATGAAAGTTGGTCAGAATGTTCATCTTAATGATATCTAGGTCAAGTTCGAAACTGGGTCACGTGCCGTCAAAAACTAGGTCAGTAGGTCTAAAAATAGAAAAACCTTGTGACCTCTCTAGAGGCCATATATTTCAAAAGATCTTCATGAAAATTGGTCAGAATGTTCACCTTGATGATATCTAGGTCAAGTTCGAAACTGGGTCACGTGCCATCAAAAACTAGGTCAGGAGATCTAAAAATAGAAAAACCTTGTGACCTTTCTAGAGGCCATATATTTCACAAGATCTTCATGAAAATTGGTCAGAACTTTCACCTTGATGATATCTAGGTCAAGTTTGAAACTGGGTCACATGCCATCAAAAACTAGGTCAGTAGGTCAAATAATAGAAAAACCTTGTGACCTCTCTAAAGGCCATATTTTTCATGGGATCTGTATGAAAGTTGGTCTGAATGTTCATCTTGATGATATCTAGGTCAAGTTCGAAACTGGGTCACGTGCGGTCAAAAACTAGGTCAGTAGGTCTAAAAATAGAAAAACCTTGTGGACTCTCTAGAGGCCATATATTTCATGAGATCTTCATGAAAATTGGTTAGAATGTTCACCTTGATGATAGCTAGGTCAAGTTCGAAAGTGGCTCACGTGCCATCAAAAACTAGGTCAGTAGGTCAAATAATAGAAAAACTTTGTGACCTCTCTAGAGGCTATATTTTTCATGGGATCTGTATGAAAGTTGGTCTGAATGTTCATCTTGATGATATCTGGGTCAAGTTCGAAAGTGGGTCACGTGCCATCAAAAACTAGGTCAGTAGGTCAACTAATAGAAAAACCTTGTGACCTCTCTAAAGGCCATATTTTTCATGGGATCTGTATGAAAGTTGGTCTGAATGTTCATCTTGATGATATCTAGGTCAAGTTCGAAACAAGGTCATGTACGGTCAAAAACTAGGTCAGTAGGTCTAAAAATAGAAAAACCTTGTGACATCTATAGAAGCCATATTTGTGAATGGATCTTCATGAAACTTGGTCAAAATGTTCATCTTGATGATATCTAGGTCAGGTTTGAAAGTGGGTCACGTGCCTTCAAAAAGTAGGTCAGTAGGTCAAATAATGAAAAAACGTGGTGACCTCTCTAGAGGCCATATTTTTCATGGGATCTGTATGAAAGTTGGTCTAAATGTTTATCAACTGGGTCATGTGGGAAGAGGTGAGCGATTCAGGACCATCATGGTCCTCTTGTTTCCTCTCATATATGATTTACAATCGTGCATTGTATACTGACATCATTTTACATAAAACCTAAATGTTCGTAGCAACACCAACGAGTTTTTAGCTCACCTGTCACAAAGTGACAAGGTGAGCTTTTGTGATCGCGCAGCGTCCGTCGTCCGTGCGTGCGTCCGTTAGTGCGTAAACTTTTGCTTGTGACCACTCTAGAGGTCACATTTTTCATGGGATCTTTATGAAAATTGATCAGAATGTTCACCTTGATGATATCTAGGTCAAGTTCGAAACAAGGTCATGTACGGTCAAAAACTAGGTCAGTAGGTCTAAAAATAGAAAAACCTTGTGACATCTCTAGAAGCCATATTTGTGAATGGATCTTCATGAAACTTGGTCAAAATGTTCATCTTGATGATATCTAGGTCAAGTTTGAAAGTGGGTCACGTGCCTTCAAAAAATAGGTCAGTAGGTCAAATAATGAAAAAACGTTGTGACCTCTCTAGAGGCCATATTTTTCATGGGATCTGTATGAAAGTTGGTCTAAATGTTTATCAACTGGGTCATGTGGGAAGAGGTGAGCGATTCAGGACCATCATGGTCCTCTTGTTTCCTCTCTTACATGATTTACAATCGTGCATTGTATACTGACATCATTACATAAAACCTAAATGTTCGTAGCAACACCAACGAGTTTTTAGCTCACCTGTCACACTTTTGTGATCGCGCAGCGTCCGTCGTCCGTCGTCGGTCCGTGCGTCCGTTAGTGCGTAAACTTTTGCTTGTGACCACTCTAGAGGTCACATTTTTCATGGGATCTTTATGAAAATTGATCAGAATGTTCACCTTGATGATATCTAGGTCAAGTTCGAAACTGGGTCACATGCGGTCAAAAACTAGGTCATTAGGTCTAAAAATAGAAAAACCTTGTGACCTCTCTAGAGGCCATATATTTCACAAGATCTTCATGAAACTTGGTCAGAATGTTCACCTTGATGATATCTAGGTCAAGTTTGAAACTGGGTCACGTGGGGTCAAAAACTAGGTCAGTAGGTCTAAAAATAGAAAAACCTTGTGACCTCTCTAGAGGCCATATTTTTCATGAGATCTTCATGAATATTGGTCAGAATGTTCACCTTGATGATGTCTAGGTCAAGTTCGAAACTGGGTTATGTGGGGTCAAAAACTAGGTCATTAGGTCTAAAAATAGAAAAACCTTGTGACCTTTATAGAGGCCATATTTCTCAATGGATCTTCATGAAAATTGGTCAGAATGTTTATCTTGATGATATCTAGGTCAAGTTCGAAACTGGGACACGTGTGGTTAAAAACTAGGTCAGTAGATCTAAAAATAGAAAAACCTTGTGACCTCTCTAGAGGCCATATTTTTCATGAGATCTTCATGAATATTGGTCAGAATGTTCATCTTGATGATATCTAGGTCAAGTTTGAAACTGGGTCATGTGGGATCAAAAACTAGGTCAGTAGGTCTAAAAATAGAAAAACCTTGTGACCTCTCTAAAGGCCATATTTCTCATTGGATCTTCATGAAAATTGGTCAGAATGTTCACCTTGATGATATTTAGGTCAAGTTCGAAACTGGGTCACGTGCGGTCAAAAATTAGGTCAGTAGGTCTAAAAATAGAAAAACTTTGTGGCCTCTCTAGAGGCGATATTTTTCAATGGATCTTCATGAAAATTGGTCAGAATGTTTATCTTGATGATATCTAGGTCAAATTTGAAACTGGGTCACGTGGGGTTAAAAACTAGGTCAGTAGATCTAAAAATAGAAAAACCTTGTGACCTCTCTAGAGGCCATATTTTTCATGAGATCTTCATGAATATTGGTCAGAATGTTCACCTTGATGATATCTAGGTCAAGTTCGAAACTGAGTCACGTGGGGTCAAAAACTAGGTCAGTAGGTCTAAAAATAGCAAAACCTTGTGACCTCTCTAGAGGCCATATTTCTCAATGGATCTTCATGAAAATTGGTCAGCTTGATGATATCTAGGTCAGATTTATAACTGGGTCATGTGCGGTTAAAAACTAGGTCAGTAGGTCGAAAAGTAGAAAAACCTTGTGACCTCTCTAGAGGCCATATTTTTCACGAGATCTTCATGAAAATTGGTGAGAATGTTCACCTTGATGATATCTAGGTCAAGTTTAAAAGTGGGTCACGTGTGTTCAAAAACTAGGTCATTAGGTCAAATAATAGAAAAACCTTGTGACCTGTCTAGAGGCCATATTTTTCAATGGATCTTCATGAAAATTGGTCAGATTTTTTTATCTTGATGATATCTATGTCACATGTGCTCAAAAACTAGATCACTGTGTGAAATAATAGAAATAATGACGTCATACTCAGTTCAACACTGGGTCATGTGGGGATAGGTGAGCGATTCAGGACCATCATGGTCCTCTTGTTACATTGTTCACATTGTTTCGTTTTTTATCGTAATCGTACTAATATCCATGCGATGATTATATTAATTGAAATGTTTTTATCTAACTTTCTTTTTTAAAACCTCTTGTAAAAGTCCTGCCCTTTCGGACAATTGATATCAAAATGCACGAAAAAAAAAACGATCATAATTACGGATAAATTGAATGGGCGGATTAAAAGAAGTAAGATTCATTCTAAAGTTTGAAATCTCAAGGAATTTTAATCGAACTTCAACTTCATATACGTTAACTTCGCAAGAGATGTTGAAGTGAAAGGCGAAGGTTGAAATCTCAAACTCTCTATTATTAGCTCACCTGTCACAAAGTGACAAGGTGAGCTTTTGTGATCGCGCGGTGTCCGTCGTCCGTCCGTGCGTCCGTCCGTAAACTTTTGCTTGTGACCACCCTAGAGGTCACATTTTTCATGGGATTCTTATGAAAGTTGGTCAGAATGTTCACCTTGATGATATCTAGGTCAAGTTCGAAACTGGGTTACGTGCCATCAAAAACTAGGTCAGTAGGTCTAAAAATAGAAAAACCTTGTGACCTCTCTACAGGCCATAATTTTCAATGGATCTTCATGAAAATTGGTCAGAATGTTCACCTTGATGATATCTAGGTCAAGTTTGAAACTGGGTCACGTGCCTTCAAAAACTAGGTCAGTAGGTCTAAAAATAGAAAAACCTTCTGACCTCTCTAGAGGCCATATATTTCACAAGATCTTCATGAAAATTGGTCAGAACGTTCACCTTGATGATATCTAGGTCAAGTTTGAAACTGGGTCACGTGCGGTCAAAAACTAGGTCAGTAGGTCAAATAATAGAATACCTTGTGACCTCTCTAAAGGCCATATTTTTCATGGGATCTGTATGAAAGTTGGTCTGAATGTTCATCTTGATGATATCTAGGTCATGTTTGAAACTGGGTCTTGTGCGGTTAAAAACTAGGTCAGTAGGTCTAAAAATAGAAAAACCTTGTGACCTCTCTAGAGGCCATATATTTCATGAAATCTTCATGAACTTTAATCAGAATGTTCACCTTGATGATATCTAAGTCAAGTTTGAAAGTGGGTCACTTACCATCAAAAACTAGGTCAGTAGGTCAAATAATAGAAGAACCTTGTGACCTCTCTAGAGGCCATATTTTCCATGGGATCTGTATGAAAGTTGGTCTGAATGTTCATCTTAATGATATCTAGGTCAAGTTCGAAAGTGGGTCACGTGCCATCAAAAAGTAGGTCAGTAGGTCAAATAATAGAAAAACCTTGTGACCTCTCTAAAGGCCATATTTTTTAATGGATCTTCATGAAAGTTGGTATGAATGTTCGTCTTGATGATATCTAGGTCAAGTTCCAAACAGGGTCATGTGTGGACAATAACTAGGTCAGTAGGTCTAAAAATAGAAAAACCTTGTGACCTCTCTAGAGGCCATACTTGTGAATGGATCTCCATAAAAATTGGTCAGAATGTTCATCTTGATGATATCTAGGTCAAGTTCGAAAGTGGGTCATGTGCCATCAAAAAGTAGGTCAGTAGGTCAAATAATGAAAAAACCTTGTGACCTCTCTAGAGGCCATATTTTTCATGGCATCTATATGAAAATTGGTCTGAATGTTTATCTTGATGATATCTAGGTCAAGTTTGAAACTGGGTCAACTGCGATCAAAAACTAGGTCAGTAGGTCTTGAAAAAGAAAAACCTTGTGACCTCTCTAGAGGCCATACCTTTGAATGGATCTTCATGAAAATTGGTCAGAATGTTCATCTTGATGATATCTAGGACAAGTTTGAAACTGGGCCACTTGCCTTAAAAAACTAGGTCAATAAGTCAAATAATAGAAAAACCTTGTGACCTCTCTAGAGAACATATTTTTCAATGGATCTTCATGAAAATTGGTCAGAATTTTTATCTTGATAATATCTAGGTCAAGTTCAAAACTGGGTCACATGAGCTCAAAAACTAGGTCACTATGTCAAATAATAGAAAATACGACGTCATACTCAAAACTGGATCATGTGGGAAGGATGAGCGATTCAGGACCATCATGGTCCTCTTGTTTTTTCTGAAGCATTTATGCTTAAACATTTTATTTAATGATAAATTCAGGCTTTTCTGGTTGTATAATGAACTATTTGTTATTTCCAAATATTATTCTTCACTAATTCCTGGTTATAAAGGTGCAGAAAACTTAAATTGCCAAAGTCCTTGGTTATGTTTTTGATGCTAACTGCTCCATGTTCATAATGATACTAAAGCATTTTTTGGATATTTATTATACAGTTGATAATCCACAGAAGATGTGTTCCATTATGATTTATAAAGCAAAGTTATCATTTTGTAGCTCACATAAGAGTTGGGAGGCATAAATGTGCCCAATAGAAAACAGTTAAAGTGGTGAGATGATTTTCATTGCGGTCACCTTCATGACTCAGTGTTGTAGAGCCTGTCTTGCTGAAGGGTTTGACTGCTTTCAATGTTGAGTTGTTCAAAAGCATGTCTTGCTGAAGAGTTTGACTGTGCTTTTGATGTTGAGTTGCTCATATATGACCATTGACTCATGCCGGGCAAACACAGATGCATTGGTTGAGAGAGTAGGTGGCTTTCCTTTGGCGTGAAGGCTCTAGGTGCGATTCCTTGCTACTCCCATTGCAGTGTAACCTTAGGCAAGGCACTTTATCATGATTGCAGTCCACTTAGCTGCAGATGGGTACCAGCAACTTGCTGGGAATAAATTCAAAATTTACCTTATCATAATGAATGGTGATGCTACAGAATCTTATTTTGCTTTTTAAATCAATAATGTACAGGGTCTACTGTAGGAACAAAATTCTAACATGTCAGATAAATCACTTTCAGTATTATCAAAGAGTAGTTAGCATCAACATATAAGACAGACTTAATGAGCTTACTGACAGTAGTTATGACAGTGTTTCTAAAGTTGACATCTTGGAAAACTTTCTCCACACATTGAAGATAATGCAATTATGATGCCAGTCATATAAGTTAGTAACCAGACTGATGGACAGACAGTCAGGCAGAGTAATTGCTATCATGACCAAATAACTTGGCTTCTTAGAAACATGAACATCAATTGGTGGGTAGGGGATAACCGTCCAGCGGGGTCAATATTTCCCAAGGGCTTGGGATGGGACTTGGAGGGGCTGATATTAAACTCATGGCAGGGGATTATAGGAGTGGTCTCCATCCGTCCATCCTTCCGTCCAACCACTTGAAGGATTTTCATAAAATTTTGGTCCAATGATCACCTCAACAAGACAATGTGTCAGCCATGTTGGTTCAAGGGAAAGGTCATAATTCAAGGTCAAAGGTTTGAGCCTTCCATTTTGTGTCTGCTCAGCTCTGTATCTCCTAAACCCCTTGAAGGATTTTCATGAAATATGCACCCAAATGTTATCAGAAAGATAAGGTAACCTTCTTGCATGCCTAACAGGATGTTTCCATTGTTTTTTCTGGTACTATTAAAACTTTTCTTACACCCAAAGATGTAAGTTGTCTCGCGTGCTGTAATTTATTACTTTAGTAAGATATTGCATCTAAAAGAAAAACATTCATTTATTTGTTCCATTAATTGAAGAATATGGCATGCAAGAAAAAGAATCTATTACTAGTTGAAGGTGGGGATAGAAATATTCTGGCTGTCAGGTAAGTGTTTCATGGGAACTCGGCTCTTTTCGTGGTAACTCGGCAGAGCCTTGTTACTGACTAAACAGTTACTCTCAAGCCAGATATTTCCATCAGCACTTTCAGCCAGTTAAAGATTCTTGTATGTTGTTACAGTGTTATAATTGACTGGAATTCCATGCACGAGGTCATAAATAAAAGGGCTTGGTACGGTTTACATTGAAAAGTGGCCTTTCGTGCAAATTGCCTAAATAAAAACGGCAAAAAGTATCATCCTTTTAAATGATAAATCTTTAAAAAATATTACGAAATCTTAAAAATTGCTCCTTTTGTACTCCGATATTTAACCAGACTATCTGAAAATACACATTTATGCGTCATTTTGACGTTACATGAAACGTTATTCAGCCTTTTGTATAGATAAATAGCGTCTTAGGTGTCAGAAACATAATTTAGCCATACAATATGTTATTTTAAAACAAATAAATTTACATGTAGGGAGCAAATTAATTAAATTTCTTTCGGACAAACGAAGGTAAGCAGGCTTGTTATATCTATTTAAGAATGCTTGAATTTCTGTAAGAAAAAAATCACCTTTAAGAACAAAAAAGAAACTCATTCAGTTTATAGACATGATTTTCAACATTTTCTTTTAAAGAATACCACCGAAGAATGTCAGATGCGGAAGCAGCGTTTTAGTTACTTATAAAAGATAACTGATTTGAAAGAACTACTTTCAAGGGAAATTGCTAACAAACTTCACTGCTTTGAAGTCTTTCTTCTTAGTTAAAAATAATTTCAATATGTTTTGATAGTGTTACGAATTAACAAGCAGACTTTTATGTGTGAAATGTCCAAGTTTACTTGCATTTCGATCAATATTTCTGCAGAAGTGTTGAGATCGTCCACGTTAGCTCTCTTGGTAAAGTACAACACTTCAAATTACAGGTCACAGGTTTGATTCTCGGATGAGGAACTGTTTTTCCGTGATATCTTTACTAAACATGTGATTCATAGATGGTTAGTTGTTGTTTAGTTTTGGTGTAAAATCAGCTGATAAAAGTTTAAAACACAGGAAAACAAATAGGGCAAGTTTTATCAGCGTAATGACAACCATCATCATTTCATCCGAGACTAACCGAATAATGTCGCTATATCACATTTTCCTGCGAATGATCGAGTTTGATTGATTTGTGTCCGAGGGATTGGAGCATGGGTGGCAGTGCGGATTTTCTTATCAAGTTTTCTCAGAATTTTCAGCGAGGGTACTGGATTGTGCGAACTCAGATGTCAAACCATGATCACGTTTTAAAAAAACAACCTAATAGTGATTGTGTGATGTTCCAAAATATGAAAAATGATCTTTCTCGTAGCTCGATCAGTATAGCATCATGGTAAAATCCAAACAATAGAATGTTGCGTTTTCACATAGAAAAGAAACTCATAGGGATCAATTGATCAAGTATGTTTATATTAGATTCATGAATAATAATCTATATTTTTTCATACGTGACCTTACACTACAAATCTGGAAATCTTGTATATTGAAGACACAAAATTATCGTCGAACCTTTCGCAACTCCATATTTCTATAGCATTTTGCATATAAAGATGGTGTCTTTTATAAATTTTAGTCTGAACGGTTGACATAACCGGTTTGTTTTCATTGAAAATGGAATTTTACCGCCACTTGAGACACACGCTCTATTTTCCCGCCAAAATTTCAAATATCATTAGATAAGCAGCTGATTTATCTCAGATTTTTTTGTGTTTCTTTAGATGTATATTCATATAACATTCCAATATTAAAGTTGATAATGAGATAACAATAAAGAAAATAAGTTATATTCTTGTTTCGATGAACGTATATAAAGAATATTTATCACAAATGCATTAAGATGATAAGATGATGTATAATAATGATGTTATCCTCCGCCGCATCGCCCCGCGTGAAGTTCCGTACTTGCGGTAAAATGTGTTTTTGCTTAAGCCAGGAATTTCAGGAATTTACAGACGTTAAGTAACAAATGTTTTACAACAAACAAAACTTTAAGCTGGTACTCCGGCATTGTATTTTCAGCATCGTAAGTAAAATCTTTATATGGTTTGATGCAGAGTAAAAAATAACGAGTTCCGGTTACCTTTTAAGATAAAATCATAGCTTTAAAAATATTTGCTTTTTCCTTCACATAATCTTTAATGTCTAGATTAAGTTAGAAATTAGTTAAGTTACACTGCATAAATATCTCGTTCCTCTGTGTATCATTTAATGTCTAGATTAAGTTAGGAATACACTGCATAAATACCTCGTTCCTCTGTATATCATTTATTATTAAGGTATCTGTTTGCCATGCTTAGATAATTAAAGAGTACCGTTACCTAAAGTTATACTATACCATACCTGCGTTTACGTGCTGGCATATTTAATTTAGTGTGCAGACTTGTTTCAGAAAGCGTATTTCAAAATAAAAAAGAGTAACAGTAACATGCAGCTAAATTTCAAGTGTTTTTTTTTTTTGTTGACAATTTAAAAATTATTAACAAAATGACTACCGATTACATGTGTTTCTCATATTACTATAAACATTACATTTCGTAAAAATCAAGAAGCAAAAACTCAGTTGAATGGTTCTCAATAATGTATGGAAAGAATAAGCAAAATCAAGGAAAGATTGATGAAAAATATCGATATAAAATAATTTAAAGTTGTTGATTCTTTATAAAACTACAAGTTAGCTCTTAGCGGTATATTATTTTAAGAAGTACGTGTTTCATTACCTTGAAAATATCCGTTTTATGAAATTAATTTGGTGAAGTTATTTTCTTGCCGGCCAGGTAAGATTTTCCCGTGGTTTTGTCAGTTATGGAAAAATCGTCTTACACCCTGGGATGTAATATAGTTTATGAATGAATGGGTAAATTCATACACTACCATAATAATAAAGTGCATAATAATAAAGAAAAACATGTGTTTTATATTATTTTTAGCTCACCTGAGCAATGCTCAGGTGAGTTTTTCTGATCGCTCGATGTCCGGCGTCCGGCGTCCGTCGTCCGTCGTCCGTCGTCTGGCGTCTGTCGTCTGTCGTCTGTCGTCCGTCGTCTGTCAACATTTAGCTTGTGTATGCGATAGAGGCTGTATTTTTCAATTAATCTTCATGAATAATGGTCACAATGATAACCTTGATGAAATCTAGGCCGAGTTCGAAAATGGGTCATCTCGGGTCAAAAACTAGGTCACTAGGTCAAATCAAAGAAAAACCTTGTGTATGCGATAGAGGCTGTATTTTTCATTTAATCTTCATGAATATTGGTCAGAATGATAACTTTGATGAAATCTAGGCCGAGTTCGAAAATGGGTCATCTCGGGTCAAAAACTAGGTCACTAGGTCAAATCAAAGAAAAACCTTGTGTATGCGATAGAGGTGGTATTTTTCAATTAATCTTCATGAATATTGGTCAGAATGATAACCTTGATGAAATCTAAGCCGAGTTCGAAAATGGGTCATCTCGGGTCAAAAACTAGGTCACTAGGTCAAATCAAAGAAAAACCTTGTGTATGCGATAGAGGCTGTATTTTTCAATTCTTCTTCATGAATATTGGTCAGAATGATAACCTTGATGAAATCTAGGCCGAGTTCGAAAATGGGTCATCTCGGGTCAAAAACTAGGTCACTAGGTCAAATCAAAGAAAAACCTTGTGTATGCGATAGAGGCTGTATTTTTCATTTAATCTTCATGAATATTGGTCAGAATGATAACTTTGATGAAATCTAGGCCGAGTTCGAAAATGGGTCATCTCGGGTCAAAAACTAGGTCACTAGGTCAAATCAAAGAAAAACCTTGTGTATGCAATAGAGGTGGTATTTTCAATTAATCTTCATGAATATTGGTCAGAATGATAACCTTGATGAAATCTAGGCCGAGTTCGAAAATGGGTCATCTCGGGTCAAAAACTAGGTCACTAGGTCAAATCAAAGAAAAACCTTGTGTATGCGATAGAGGCTGTATTTTTCAATTCTTCTTCATGAATATTGGTCAGAATGATAGCCTTGATGAAATCTAGGCCGAGTTCGAAAATGGGTCATCTCGGGTCAAAAACTAGGTCACTAGGTCAAATCAAAGAAAAACCTTGTGTATGCGATAGAGGCTGTATTTTTCAATTCTTCTTCATGAATATTGGTCAGAATGATAACCTTGATGAAATCTAGGCCAAGTTCGAAAATGGGTCATCTCGGGTCAAAAACTAGGTCACTAGGTCAAATCAAAGAAAAACCTTGTGTATGCGATAGAGGCTGTATTTTTCAATAGATCTTCATGAATTGTGGTCAGAATGATTGCCTTGATGAAATCTAGGCCGAGTTCGAAAATGGGTCATCTCGGGTCAAAAACTAGGTCACTAGGTCAAATCAAAGAAAAACCTTGTGTATGCGATAGAGGCGGTATTTTTCAGTTGATCTTCATGAATTTTGGTCAGAATGATTACTTTGATGAAATCTAGGCCAAGTTCGAAAATGGGTCATCTGGGGTCAAAAACTAGGTCACTAGGTCATATCACGTAAAAACCTTGTGTATGCGATAGAGGCTGTATTTTTCAATTGATCTTCATGAATTTTGGTCAGAATGATTGCCTTGATGAAATTTAGACCAAGTTTGAAAATGGGTCATCTGAGGTCAAAAACTAGGTCACTAGGTCAAATCCAAGAAAAACCTTGTGTATGCAATAGAGGCTGTATTTTTTAACTGATCTTCATGAAATTTAGCCAGAATGATTACCTTGATAAAATCTAGGCTGATTTCGAAAATGGGTCATCTGGGGTCCAAAACTAGGTCACTAGGTCAAATCGAAGAAAAACATTGTGTATGCAATAGAGGATGTATTTTTCAATTCTTCTTCATGAAATTTGGTCAGAGTGATTGCCTTGATGAAAACTAGGTCGGTTTTGAATATGGGTTATCTGAGGTCAAAAACTAGGTCACTAGGTCAAATTAAAGAAAAATCTTGTGTATGCGATAGAGACTGTTTTTTTCAGTTGATATTTATGAAATTTGGTCAGGTTGATTGCCTTAATGTAATCTAGGTCGAATTTGAATATGGGTCATCTGAGGTCAAAAACTAGGTCACTTGGTCAAATCAAAGAAAAAACTTCTGTATGTGATAGAGGCTGTATTTTTCAGTTGATCTTCATTAATTTTGGTCACAATGATTGCCTTGATAAAATCTAGGTCGAGTTTGAACATGGGTCATCTAGAGTCAAAAACTAGGTCATATCTAAGAAAATACTTGTTTTATTGCAAGAGACCAATTTTTTGGTCCAGTCTTAATGAAAATTGGTCAGAATATTTGTTTCCATGAAATCACTAGGTCAAACATGTTTTACACTGTTATGGAGTGTTTCTTAGGTGAGCGACCTAGGGCCATCTTGGCCCTCTTGTTTATATTGATTGAAGCGTACGGTATGCAAGAAAACGAATCTATCATTAACTGAAGATGCAAATGAAAATATCTGACTCTCGGGTAACTGTTTCGCAGTAACTTGGCCGAGACCCGTTACCGTCTAAACAGTTAACATCAAGCCAGATATTCCATCGGCACCTTTTGCTAGTATTCTTACAGATTCTTACAGTCTACCTATGGGACATCACAAATACATGTATTCAGATCAAGCGACACAAAAAAGTATAGTGCACTGGCTCTAAAAGCGTATTTAAATTATGTTTTCCTTGTTGAATTTGATTTTACTCCTCGGAAATAAATATGACTCCCGACACCTGTAGTCCTTTTAAGAATCGGTGTTTGATGAAAAACAATTGTTTTGTATTATTCGATAAATGCATTGTCAAGAGTTTGAAATAATATTACTATTTATAGCATTTTTCTTATAGAGCAAATGGAAATTTCTTTAAGATAAATAAGATTTTAAAGCCTGAAGAAAAGATAAAGCTTGTTAAAACGTTCAGAGAAGGCTAATATGAGGTCAGATCTTCGCAAAAAAATCGTCATCCGCAAACAGTAAACTTTAGAAAATTTGTTACATGATAAAGGATATTCATTGATCTACATGAAAATGTAAAAACTTAAAAGTTTATCCTTTGCGGATATCGTTTATTTCTTAATTATTTACCAAATATCACTGTTTTTCTTGCATTATATAGCATTTCCCTCACAAATGACGTCACCAGTGACGTCACAACTGGTAACATTAGTAACGTTCTTTTTGCCACAGTGTTCAATATATGACTGTAGATGTACTAGGCATACTTGTT
Organism: Mercenaria mercenaria; assembly: GCF_021730395.1. Taxonomy (NCBI): domain Eukaryota; kingdom Metazoa; phylum Mollusca; class Bivalvia; order Venerida; family Veneridae; genus Mercenaria; species Mercenaria mercenaria. The sequence goes on along the minus strand of NC_069367.1, from coordinate 19,573,030 downwards.
TATCAAAATATTGAATTTTATTTTTAGCTCACCTGAGCACTTTGTGCTCAAGGTGAGCTTTTGTGATCGCCCTGTGTCCGTCGTCCGTCCATCCATCGTCCGTCCGTTGTCGTCAACAATTTGACTGTTAACACTCTAGAGGTCACAATTTTGGCCCAATGTTAATGAAACTTGGTCAGAATGTTACCCTTAATAAAATCTTAGACGAGTTCGATATTGGGTCATCTGGGGTCAAAAACTAGGTCACCACGTCAAATCAAAGGAAAAGCTTGTTAACATTCTAGAGGTCACAATTTTTGCCCAATCTTAATGAATCTTGGTCAGAATGTTACCCTTAATAAAATCTTGGACGAGTTTGATATTGGGTCAACCGGGGTCAAAAACTAGGTCACCAGGTCAAATCAAAAGAAAAGCTAGTTCACACTATAGAGGCCAATTTTATGACCATATCCTAATGAAACTTGGTCAGAATGTTGATCTTGATGATATATAGGTTAGGTTCAAATTTGGGTCAGATGAGGTCAAAAACTAGGTCACTAGGACAAATCAAAGGAAAAGCTTGTTAACACTCTAGAAGCAACATTTTTGACTGTATCTTCATGAAGCTTAGTCAGAATGTTAATCTTGATGATCTTTAGGTTAAGTTCGAATCTGGGTCTTAAGGGGTCAAAAACTAGGTCACTGGGTCAAATCAAAGGAAAAACTAGTTAACACTCTAGAGATCACAATTTTGGCCCAATCTTAATGAAACTTGCTCAGAATTTTAACCTCAGTAAAATCTTGGACGAATTCGATATTGGGTCATCTGGGGTCAAAAATTAGGCCACCGGGTCAGATCAAAGGAAAAACTTGTTAACACTGTAGAGGCCACATTTATGACTGTATATTCATGTAACTTGGTCAGAATTTTAATCTTGATGATCTCAAGGTCCAGTTTGAATCTGGGTCATGTAGGGTCAAAAACTAGGTCACCAGGTCATATCAAAGGAAAAGCTAGTTAACACTGTAGAGGCCACATTTATGACAATATCTTAATGAAATTTGGTCAGAATGTTAATCTTGATGATTCCTAGGTCAGGTGAGCAATACAGGGCCTTCATGGCCCTCTTGTTTCCCATTATTTTAGGCCAATTTATATAGGGAAGCGTACCAAGCCATTTGAAAAGATCAGTCATCTTAAAAAGTGTGCTAATGCCCTTTTTTGTACAGAGCAAGGAATACTTCAGACCAGTATCTGTAGAGTATAATATATATAACATATAAGTTGCAATTACAAAATTGACACAAAATCTAGAGGGTATATAGATTTGGTATTGTTATTGTTATTCTATAAATGGTATAATTGGGAAAATGATTTGTAAATTATTGATTTTGGAAAAGATATCAAATATTAAAAGGTACCCTTCAGAATGGGATTTCTGTTTCTGAGCATAAATACTGTAGTGCCCCCACCCTGGTCACTGTACTTAACTCGGGTTAGGGTAAAAAGATAATGTTAAATGTAAACAGACCAAGGGCAAGGGGACTACAGTCAGGGGACTGAGTCCACCAATTACAATACTGTAAGGTTATTCATTGTTCAGGGATAAGCAATATGTTGACTAAACTAGGGTCTGGTCGCGACCCTATAGGCTGGTAGCGCCCAAGACAAGGCTGGTAGCGCCCAAGTTAAAAGGCTGGCAACGCCCGAGTTAAAGGCTGGTAGCGCCCGAGTTCAAATTTATTTCAAAGTTTAAAATAAACTACTGACAACATTCCTTTCGGCTTCAAACAACTTTTATTTATGGAAAGCCTTAACAATAACTATTAATTATAACTGAATAAAATAATCAGTAATGAAAATATCAGGCAAAAGTCGTGTAGCAGGCGGACTGAGAACCAACTCTAAAATTACAGAGTTTTCTAAGAGAAAAACAGCCAAATACTGCTAATAAATATATATCTGTCTAATTTAATGATAATAAGTACCGTGCAGTTTCAAAGTTTGAACAATTCGTATAGGTTTTAGAAGCGTAAATAAAAAAAATATCTAAGAACAAACTGACAAACAGCCTTTCTATACGAGAGACGGAGGCAAAGTGATGATTCTAGCGTTCTAATAATTAACCTTTGGTATGCAATGGTATGCAAATAAGGATGAATACCAGAATCTAAATTAGTCTGAATAAGGTCAAAGTCGGAAATACCCGGACAGGTCTGTAACCGAGTTGATGCTACGAACTTACTTCGGCTGACCATGACGTCATTCGGGATACGAACATTTCCTTATATGCAAATAAGGCGGAGCTTAACCTCTAAACTGGTGTAAACAAACAAAGTCGGACAGAAATATATAATAAAACAATATAGAACGCTAAGAATCAACACTACATGCCAAGTATTAAATATCAAATACTTGACAATAAAAGTTAACTATTTCTGCAGAATTAAAGCGATTTCGGTCCGTCTAAACAGAGATTTAGTCACCCGGTGCATATGTACGAAATCCAAGATGGTTGACAACTGTCAAAATTTCAACTGACATATAAACTTTTATGAAGTTTTACAAAGTCAACAATGGACATTACATGAAAACATCAATTTAATTTAATACAGCAGGTGATTGTTGATTGAACTGTTGAATAACTCAGGCTGACATTGCGTACTTTTATAGAAAATCCCTGTGAAAGCTAGAATTACAGTTTCCCTAACTGACACAAGCATGACATAGATCTAAGTAGAGTTCTAACATTTTGAAATGTAATTTAGTAAACAACAATTTAACAATGCGACTGGTTATCAGTCAATGTCTGGAAATGTTACAGAACAATGAACTGTGATTGAAAAGTAGCTGAAAGATAGCCTAACAATTTAACATCAAAAAATAAAAACTACTGATAGGCCGTAAAAACAATGCAAAACAGTTGCATCAAAACAAGGTCGTGAGGCATCCTGCCTCACAATACATCTAAGCAACTTGTGTAGGGTTAGCTTTTGAGATGACATTCAAATTTTATACATCTGATGATTATGGTGGGGACACCACTTGATCAGTTTATTTTTATTGCCTCGAAGTAACTTTCTAGTACTCATATTGCATTTTGGCCATTTGTGTGACCTATTCATTTGTTTGCCACAAAGATGTTTTTGTACATTTTCACATTATAGCAAAACAGTGCTTTACATATAAAGAGAATGAAACCATATCAATACATTCACTTTTTAAAACCTTGCCAGTGATGAACTAATCTCAATAATTTTTAGCTCACCTGAGCACAAAGTGCTCAAAGATGAGCTTTTGTAATCGCCCTGTGTCTATCGTCCGTCCGTTGTCAACAATTCGACTGTTAACACTCTAGAGGTCACATTTTTGACCCAATCTTAATGAAACTTGGTCAGAATGTTACCCTTAATAAAATCTTGGACGAGTTCGATATTGGGTCATCTGGGGTCAAAAACTAGGTCACCAGGTCAAATCAAAGGAAAAGCTTGTTAACACTCTAGATGTCACAATTTTGGCCCAATCTTAATGAAACTTGATCAGAGTGTTACACTTTATACAATCTAATAGACGAGTTCGATATTGGGTCATCTGCGGTTAAAAACTAGGTCACCAGGTCAAATCAAAGGAAAAGCTTGTTAACACTGTAGAGGCCGCATTTATGACTGTATCTTCATAAAACTTGATCAGAATGTTAATATTGATGATCTTAAGGTCCAGTTTTAATCTGGGTCATGTGGGGTCAAAAACTAGGTCACCAGGTCAAATTAAAGGAAAAGCTAGTTTACACTGTAGAGGCCACATTTATGACCATATCTTAATGAAACTTGGTCAGAATGTTAATCTTGATGATCTGTAAGTCAAGTTCAAATCTGGGTCATGTGGGGTCAAAAACTAGGTCACCAGGTCAAATCAAAGATAAAGCTTATTAACACTCTAGAGGCCACATTTATGACTGTATATCTTCATGAGATTTAGTCAGAATACTAAACTTGATGATCTTTAGGACAAGTTTCAGTCTGGGTCATGTCGGATCAGAAACTAGGTCACCAGGTCAAATCAAAGGATGCTAGTTAACACTTTAGAGGCCACATTTTTGACCATATCTTAATGAAACTTGGTCAGAATGTTAATCTTGATGATCTTTAGGTCAAGTTTAAATCTGGGTCAGGTGGGGTCAAAAACTAGGTCACTAGGTCATATCAAAGGAAAAGCTTGTTAACACTCTAGAGGCCGCATTTATGACTGTATCTTCATGAAATTTAGTCTTCAGAATGTTAAACTTGATGATCTTTTGGTCAAATTCGAATCTGGGTCATGTTGGGTCAAAAAGTAGATCAGGGGGTCAAATCAAAGAAATAGCTAGTAAACACTTTAGAGGCCACATTTATGACTATATCTTAATGAAACTTGGTCAGAATGTTAATCTCGATGATCTTTAGGTCAATAGGTCAGGTGAGCGATACAGGGCCTTCATGGCCCTCTTGTTTGTGCTTTTCCATAAAGACAGATTAATGACCAAAATAATGATAATAATGACAGTTTTTAGATGCTGATTTTAGGGACAAAGTTTTCTTTCTGATCAAACATTAGAATTTTGCTGCCAGACTGGAAAAGTCCAGTATATTATTATAATACTTCCAGTCACTAGATGACCCCTGTTGTTTTGGTCAGTAGGTCAAAGTTACAGGGAAACAATTTCTGAATGCTTTAGCAAACTTTGTATTGCAGAACAAGATATTGAGGCCAAATCATGTAAAAAGCGCATAATATCAGCCTTAAGTACAGGAGAGTTATTTTAAATGAGCTTTTCATGAATGTTGGGTCAGTAGGATCATGATTTCTTTTATTACTGGGTCATACCGAGCCATATACAACGCAACTGATACAAACTCTCTGTGATTCTAGCCCATTTATAAAAGGTAATGAATCTCATACAGTTAAAAGGTAGTTAATCAGATTTTGTCTAACTAATCCTTTACACTTATTTGTGTTCACTGTATAATAGGTATTAAATTTTCACTGGAAGTATTTTGAAATTTGATTTTCCTATCCTGGTTGCTCAACCAAGATAGCATTATTTTAGCATAAGTATAGATTTAATAAATATATTTTGCGTAGGGAATGATATATAATATAAGCACTTTTGTATTAAATTTGCCAAAGATTTGCATCAGAAAGAATCTTTTTTGCCAAAATGCATTCAAAATGCAAGTTTATAAGATTATAATTGCCTCCATTTGTTTGTCTAGGATGCACAACCAAGATTAGATAGAAAATAGATTAGTACCAAAGCTACATGCTGTTTTAAGTCTTGCCTTTTGTTTCAGGTAGTTAAAAATATCCAAATATTAATCAAATACAAAATGTAAAACTAGAAATTATATTAAGATATAAGGAAATAGACCACTTCTTAAATACTTTTATATTAAAAGGGTGGTCAAGGTCTTACAATATTGGTTACAAGATGCTATAATAGCATAATTTCTCCGTACATTTTTTTGACTGACAAGCTTTCTGTCAAAGTGTTAGGGGCGTTCGTAGAATCATGGGGTATGTGCACTGACAGAGTGTGGAAATGGATCCTACCTGTTTAAGGGCCTCCACTGAGAAAAGCATCTTTTTAGCTCACCTGTCACATAGTGACAAAGTGAGCTTTTGTGATCACCCTTCGTCCGTCGTCAGTCCGTGCGTCCGTCAACAATTTCTTGTCTGCACGATAATGGTTTCACTTATGATTTTATTTTAACCAAACTTGCACACAACTTGTATCACCATAAGATCACGGTTCCTTTTTGAACTGGCCAGATCCCATTATGGGTTCCAGAGTTTCAGGGGCCAAAATTAGCTATTTTGACTTTGTCTGCACAATAGCAGCTTCATTTATGATTTGATTTTAACCAAACTGGCACACAACTTGTATCACCACAAGATCTTGCTTCCTTTCTTCAACTGGCCAGATTCCCTCAGGGGTTCCAGAGTTATGGCCCCTTAAAGGCCCAAAATTGGCTATTTTGGCTTTTGCAGCCATATAGATACTTCATTTATGGTTTTATTAGATACAAACTTCCAAAATATCTTCAACAACAATAAATCTTGGATTCCATGACAAATCAGATCCAATCATAGGTTCCAGAGTTATTTTATATCTGATTACCTCCCCTGATTGTAATCAAAATGGATTTATATCAGTAAGTACTTATAGGACTTACTTGAAATTTCATTATTGTTATTAGTTGGACTGAGACAATCAGGGTAGATAACTATGGACTGATTTTATATCAAATTACCTCCCTTTATTTCAAATTAAAATGGGTGTATCTCCATAACTATTGAAGATACTGATCTGAAATTTCATTTATGTCAACAGATTTATTTGGCAGATCCTTCTTTTGTTCACCTACAATATTTATTTTTATGCCCCCGCTTTGGAGGGGGGGCATATAGATTTGCCCTTCCGAGCTCACATTTGCAAACTTAGGTGGCTATAGGAACAATAGGTAACTGTACTTTTTCTTTGATGTCATTCATTCCGTAAGGCTTTTATGTGGCTATTTTTCGCTTACGTGGCTAAAAGAACAATAGAGAGAACAAAAGAGTAGCCACATAAGTATCCATATGTAGGAACGTCCGTCCGTCCGTCCGTCCTTCCGTCCGTCCCTCCTATCCGAGAATGTTGTGTCGCGCCTAGCTCCAAAAGTATTTGACGTAGAGTCACAAAACTTTACAGGAATGTTGGTCAGCATGTGTAGTTGTGCACCTGGGGTTTCGCGTCCGGATTCATTCAGTCATGTAGAAGTTATGGCCCCTGACTTTGTAAAAAATTGGTCATTTTAATGTTGTGTCGCGCATAGCTCCAAAAGTATTTGACCTAGAATCACCAAAGTTTACAGGAATGTTGGTCAGCATGTGCAGTTGTGCACCTGGGGTTTCGCGTCCGAATTCATTCAGTCTTGTAGGAGTTATAGCCCCTGACTTAGTTAAAAATTGGTCATTTTAATGTTGTGTCGTGCGTAGCTCCAAAAGTATTTGACCTAGAGTCACCAAAGTTTACAGGAATGTTGGTCAGCATGTGCAGTTGTGCACCTGGGGTTTCGCGTCCGGATTCATTAAGTATTGTAGGAGTTATGGCCCCTGACCTGGGAAAAAATTGTCATTTTAATGTCATGTAGTTGGGGCATCTGTGTCCCATGGACACATTTCTAGTTTTTAATTACTTCCCTTTTACGTTACTATAAATAGCTTATTTTTAGTAACTTTTATTATTGGCCGTAGGGAAAAACCGAGACCACTTTTCTGTGGTACAACGTGGATGGTACCTCCAATTTTTAGGTGTATTTTGACATATCTATACCTTGTATATGTTTTTTCTTTTTGTTTGGTTAAATTTCTTCCCTTTGTTGTTCCTGTCCTTTGGACTTAGATATTTTTTCTGAGGACCTTCTTGTCCTCAAGTGCAATGATAACAGGTGAGCGATATAGGGCCATCATGGCCCTCTTGTTTATGTACAGTACTTCCACCTCAGTATCATGCTCATTGCCAGGGCAAAAACCATAATAGTATGCATATTTGAGCAGTTATTTCACCTCATTTTCTGCATATTTTAGCTGAACTTTCACCTCCTTACGCTCAAAGCCAGTGCAGAAAACCCCTTTTGTCACATAGTGACAAGGTGAGCTTTTGTGATCACCCTTCGTCCGTCGTCAGTCCGTCTGTCTGTGCGTCAACAATTTATTGTCTGCACGATAGTGGTTTCATTTATGATTTTATTTTAACCAAACTTGCACACAACTCTCGGTTGCTTTCTTGAACTGGCCAGATCCCATTATGGGTTCCAGAGTTATGGCCCCTGAAAGGGCCAGAATTCGCTATTTTGACTTTGTCTTCACAATAGCAGCTTTATTATGCCCCCCTTCGAAGAAGGAGGGGTATATTGTTTTGCAGATGTCGGTCGGTCGGTCGGTCGGAATGTAGACCTATCCAAATCCGGATGATAACTCAAGAACGCTTGGGCCTAGGATCATGAAAATTGATAGGGAGGTTGGTCATCACCAGCAGATGACCCCTATTGATTTTGAGGTCTGTATGTCAAAGGTCAAGGTCACAGTGACCCTGAATAGTAAAACGGTTTCCGGATGATAACTCAAGAACACTTGGGCCTAGGATCATGAAAGTTGAAAGGAAGATTGGTAATGACCAGCAGATGACCCGTATTGATTTTGAGGTCAGTATGTCAAAGGTCAAGGTCACAGTGACCAGGAACAGTAAAATGATTTCCAGGCAATAACTCAAGAACGCTTGGGCCTAGTGTCAGGAAAATTGATAGTTAGGTTGGCCATGACCGGCAGATGACCCCTATTGATTTTGAAGTCATTACGTCAAAGGTCAAGGTCACATTGGCCAGGAACAGTTAAACGGTTTCTGATCTTCTTGTCCAAAACCATAGGGCCTAGGGCTATGATATTTGGTATGTAGCCAAATCTAGTGGTCCTCTACCAAGATTGTTCAGATTATTTCCCTGGGGTCAAATATGGCCCCACCCCGGGGGGTCACAATGGTTTATATAGACTTATATAGGAAAAAACTTTGAAAAACATTTTGTCCAAAACCACAGGGCCTAGGGCTTTGATATTTTGTATATGACATCATCTAGTGGTCCTCTACTAAGATTGTTCAAATTATTCCCCTAGGGTCAAATATGGCTCCGCCCTGGGGGTCACATGGTTTACATAGACTTATATAGGGAAAATTTGAAAATCTTCTTGTCCAAACCACAAAGACTATGGCTTTAATATTTTGTAATGTAGCATCTTTAGTGGTTCTCTACCAAGTTTGTTCAAATTATCCCTCTAGGGTCAAATATGGCCCCGCCCCAGGGGTCATATGGTTTATATAAACTTATATAGGGAAAAACTTAGAATCTTCATGTCCATAACTTACATCATTCAAATTTGGACCACATGTATAAGTTTTGAGTGGCAAAATGAAGCTTGACATGAGTTGACCTTGATCTTGACCTAATGACCTACTTTCACATGTCTGTAGCTACAGCCTTCAAATTTGGACCAATGCATAGGTTTGTGTACCGAAAAAAACTTTGACCTTGTTATTGACCTAGTGACCTACTTTCACATTTTTGAAGGTACAGGTAATGGCTCAGTGGATGGCACCAAGATCACTCTGTAATCTCTTATTAGGTTAATAGGTTAAAGGTCAAGGTCAGATTAAACCAGAATGGTAGAGACTTTTGTTTACAGTGAGCATATATTTTCTGTTCCTTGTGCAATTACTGAATGCATCAAGGGGGGCATTTCGTGTTCGACGAGCTCTTGTTTATGATTTGATTTTAACCAAACTTGCACACAACTTGTATCAACATAAGGTCATGGTTCCTTTCTTGAACTGGCGAGATTCCATTATGGGTTCTAGAGTTATCGCCCCTGAAAGGGCCAGAATTAGCTATTTTGACCTTGTCTGCACAATAGCATCTTCATTTATGGTTTTATTTTAAACAAACTTGTACACAGCTTGTATCACCATAAGATCTTGGTTCCTTTCTTCAACTGGCGAGATTCCATTATGGGTTCCAGAGTTATGGACCCTGAAAGGGCCAGAATTAGCTATTTTGACCTTGTCTGCACAATAGCAGCTTCATTTATGATTTGAATTTAATCAAACTTGCACAAAACTTGTGTCACCATAAGTTCTCGATTCCTTTTTTAAACCGGCCAGATCCCTTAATGGGTTCCAGAGTTATGGCCCCTGAAAGGGCTAAAATTAGCTATTTTGACTTTGTCTGCACAATAGCAGCTTCATTTATGATTTGATTTTAACCAAACTTGCACACAACTTGTATTACCACAAGATCTTGGTTCCTTTCTTGAACTGGCCAGATTCCATAATGGGTTCCAGAGTTATGGCCCCTTAAAGGTCCAAAATTGGCTATTTTGGCTTTTGCAGCCAATCGTAGGTTCCAGAGTTATTTTATATCTGATTACCTCCCCTGATTGTAATCAAAATGGATTTATATCAGTAAGTACTTATAGGACTTATTTGAAATTTCATTATTGTCATTAGTTGGACTGAGCCAATCAGGGTAGATAAGATTTGCTTGTTATAACTTATTTTTAAAATAAATATTTAAATGACTGTCTCCTTTGTCAATTAGACGCCATGGTGCAGTGGTAAGCGTGACGGCTCTAGAATATAACTTTTGTGAGTTCGAATTCCAATGGAGATCAATGTTTTTAGCTCACCTGTCACATAGTGACAAGGTGAGCTTTTGTGATCACCCTTCGTCCGTCGTCTGTGCGTCCAAGCGTGCGTGCGTCAACAATTTCTTGTCTGCACGATAATGGTTTCATTTATGATTTTATTTTAACCAAACTTGCACACAACTTGTATCACCATAAGATCTCGGTTCCTTTCTTGAACTGGCCAGATCCCATTATGGGTTTCAGAGTTATGGCCCCTGAAAGGGCCAAAATTAGCTATTTTGACCTTGTCTGCATAATAGCAGCTTTATTTATGATTTGATTTTTACCAAACTGGCACACAACTTATATCACCATAAGATCTCAGTTTCTTTCTTGAACTGGCCAGATTCCATTATGGGTTCCAGAGTTATGGCCCCTGAAAGGGCCAGAATTAGATATTTTGACCTTGTCTGCAAAATAGCAGCTTCATTTATGATTTTATTTTAACCAGACATGCACACAGCTTGTATCACCATAAGATGGTTCCTTTCTTGAACTGGCGAGATTCCTTTATGGGTTCTAGAGTTATGGCTCCTGAAAGGGACAAAATTAGCTATTTTGACCTTGTCTGCACAATAGCAGCTTCATTTATGATTTGAATTTAATCAAACTTGCACAAAACTTGTGTCACCATAAGATCTCAGTTTCTTTCTTGAACCGGCTAGATCCCTTAATTGGTTCCAGAGTTATGGCCCCTGAAAGGGCCAAAATTGGCTATTTTGACCTTGTCTGCACAATAGCAGCTTCATTTATGATTTGATTTTAATCAAACTTGCACACAACTTGTATCACCCTTGGTCTTGGTTCCTTTCTTGAACTGGCCAAATTCCATCATGGGTTCCAGAGTTATGGCCCCTTAAAGGTCCAAAATTGGCTATTTTGGCTTTTGCAGCCATATAGATACTTCATTTATGCTTTTATTTGATACAAACTTCCAAAATATCTTCAACAACAATAAATCTTAGATTCCATGACAAATCAGATCCAATCGTAGGTTCCAGAGTTATTTTATATCTGATTACCTCCCCTGATTGTAATCAAAATGGATTTATATCAGTAAGTACTTATAGGACTTATTTGAAATTTCATAAGTTGGACTGAGACAATCAGGGTAGATAACTATGGACTGATTTAATGTCAAATTACCTCCTTTTATTTCAAATTAAAATGAGTATATCTCCGTAACTAATGAAGATACTGGTCTGAAATTTCATTTATGTCAACAGATTTATTTGGCAGAGCCTTCTTTTGTTCACTTACAATATTTTTTTAGCTCACCTGTCACATAGTGACAAGGTGAGCTTTTGTGATCACCCTTCGTCCGTCGTCAGTCCGTCCGTCCGTCCGTCCGTCAACAATTTCTTGTCAGCACGATAGTGGTTTCATTTATGATTTTATTTTAACCAAACTTGCACACAAGTTGTATCACCATAAGATCACAGTTCCTTTCTTGAACTGGCCAGATCCCATTATGCGTTCCAGAGTTATGGCCCCTAAAAGGGCCAAAATTAGCTAATTTGACCTTGTCTGCACAATAGCAGCTTTATTTATGATTTGATTTTTACCAAACTGGCACGCAACTTGTATCAGCATAAGATCTTGGTTCCTTTCTTGAACTGGCCAAGATTCCATTATGGGTTCCAGAATTATGGCCCCTGAAATGGCCAGAATTAGCTATTTTGACCTTGTCTGCACAATATCAGCTTCATTTATGATTTTATTTTAACCAAACTTGCACACAACTTGTATCACCATAAGATCTTGGTCTCTTTCTTGAACTGGCGAGGTTCCATTATGGGTTCCAGAGTTATGGCCCCAGAAAGGGCCAGAATTAGCTATTTTGACCTTGTCTGCACAATAGCAGCTTCATTTATGATTTGAATTTAATCAAACTTGCACAAAACTTGTGTCACCATAAGATCTCGATTCCTTTCTTGAACTGGCCAGATCCGATAATGGGTTCCAGAGTTATGGCCCCTGAAAGGGCCAAAATTAGCTATTTTGACCTTGTCTGCACAATAGCAGCTTCATTTATGATTTGATTTTAACCAAAGTTGCACAGAACTTGTATCACCACAAGATCTTGCTTCCTTTCTTCAACTGGCCAGATTCCGTTATGGCCCCTTAAAGGTCCAACATTGGCTTTTGCAGCCATATAGAGACTTCATTTATGGTTTTATTTGATACAAACTTCCAAAATATCTTGAACAACATTAAATCTTGGATTCAATGACAAATCAGATCCAATCGTAGGTTCCAGTGTTATTTTATATCTGATTACCTCCCCTGATTGTAATCAAAATGGATTTATATCAGTAAGTACTTATAGGACTTATTTGAAATTTCATTATTGTTATTAGTTGGACTGAGACAATCAGGGTAGATAACTATGAACTGATTTTTAGCTCGACTATTCGAAGAATAAGTAGAGCTATCCTACTCACCACGGCGTCGGCGTCACACCCTGGTTAAGTTTTTCGTACCAGTCCACATTTTGACAAAGTCTTTTGAGATAAAGCTTTGAAACTTTCAACACTTGTTTACCATCACCATGTCCAGTTATAGGCAAGAGTACATAACTCTGTCAAGCATTTTGACTGAATTATGGCCCCTTTTGACTTAGAAATCTTGGTTAAGTTTTTCGTACCAGTTCATATTTTGACAAAATCTTTTGAGATAAAGCTTTGAAACTTTCAACACTTGTTACCATCACCATGTCCAGTTATAGGCAAGAGTACATAACTCTGTCAAGCATTTTGACTGAATTATGGCCCCTTTTGACTTAGAAATCTTGGTTAAGTTTTTCGTACCAGTTCATATTTTGACAAAGTCTTTTGAGATAAAGCTTTGAAACTTTCAACACTTGTTTACCATCACCATGTCCAGTTGTAGGCAAGAGTAGATAACTCCATCAAGCATTTTGACTGAATTATGGCCCCTTTTTCACTTAGAAATCTTGGTTAAGTTTTTCGTACCAGTCCACATTTTGACAAAGTCTTTTGAGATAAAGCTTTGAAACTTTCAACACTTGTTTACCATCACAATATCCAGTTGTAGGCAAGAGTACATAACTCCATCAAGCATTTTGACTGAATTTTGGCCCCTTTTGACTTAGAAATCTTGGTTAAGTTTTTTGTACCAGTTTATATTTTATGTAAAGTGTTTGACATATGGCTTTGAAACTTTTATATCTTGTTCAGTATAATAGTCTCTATCAATAGGCAAGAGTACGTAACTCTCTCCTCTTTTTTGGCTGAATTATGGCCCTTTTTGAACTTGGAAACTGGTTCTGTTTTGTATATGTCCATGTTTTGTCAAGACTATTTGACATATGTCTTTTAAACTTTAAACACTTGTTTATCATTATGATTTCCATCTCTAGGCAAGAGTACATAACTCTGACAACTATTTTGACTGAATTATGGCCCTTTTTGGACTTTCAAATTTGTTCAGTTTTTCTTACAAGTCAGCGTTTTGTCAAAACTATTTGACTAACTGTGGCTTTGAAACTTTTAACACTAGTTTATCAACATGATTTCCATCTGTAGGCAAGAGTACATAACTCTGTCAACTATTTTGACTGAATTATTCATATAAGTCCATGTTTTGCCTAACATATAACTTAACATATTTGCCATCATGGTCACACATTGCCATTTAGTGCAAGACTAATCGAAATCCACAAATACAGGAACATTTTTTGTTTACTCCATTTTTTTGTTTAGTCTGAAAATCTATGGAAATATTTTGACCCCATTCTTCAATCAATTCTTCGAATAGTCGAGCGCGCTGTCATCCGACAGCTCTTGTATGTCAAATTACCTCCCTTTATTTCAAATTAAAATGGGTATATCTCCATAACTAATGAAGATACTGATCTGAAATTTCATTTATGTCAACAGATTTATTTGGCAGATCCTTCTTTTGTTCACTTACAATATTTATTTTTTTTAATTAATTCCCTTTTACGTTACTATAAATAGCTTATTTGTAGTAACGTTTTTATTATTGGCCGTAGGGAAAAACCGAGACCACTTTTTTGTGTGGTACAACATGGATGGTACCTCCAATTTTTAGGTGTATTTTGACATATCTATACCTTGTAAGAATTTTTTTTTCTTTTTGGTTAAATTTCTTCGCTTTGTTGTTCCTGTCCTTTGGACTTAGATATTTTTTCTGAGGACCTTCTTGTCCTCAAGTGCAATGATAACAGGTGAGCGATATAGGGCCATCTTGGCCCTCTTGTTTCATTTTATATTTTGCTAACATACATTTTAAAATGATGATAATGTTAAATATGTATTTGAATTGCATTACTTGTATCATTTCGCTATTTTCGCATATAACATAGGTTTTTATCTCGACTATTCGAAGAATAGTCTAGCTATTCTACTCACCCTGGCGTCGGCGTCACAACTTGGTTAAGTTTTTGCATGCAAGTACATACAGCCATCAATTAAAGGCATATAGCTTTGAAACTTATTTTTTCTTTTTCTAGGTCAATTACCAACCTCTCTGGGTCAAGTCCCATAACTCTGACATGTATTTTGAGCAAATTATGCCCCCTTTTGGACTTAGAAAATTTTGGTTAAAGTTTTACATGCAAGTTAACCAAAATTTTCTATCTCCAAAACTAATGCAGATATTGATTTGAAACTTCACATGTGTCTTCGGGGTTATAAAACTAGTTGATAGCATCAAGTCCCATAACTCTGACTTTCATTTTGGCCAAATTATGCCCCCTTTTGGACTTAGAAAATTCTGGTTAAAGTTTTGCGTGCAAGTACATACAGCTATTTCTAAAAGGCATATAGATTTGAAACTTATTTTTTCTTTTTCTAGATCAATTACCAACCTCACTGGGTCAAGACCCATAACTCTGACATGTATTTTGAGCAGATTATGCCCCCTTTTAGACTTAGAAAAGTTTGGTTAAAGTTTTACATGCAAGTTACTATCTCCAAAACTAATGCAGATATTGATTTGAAACTTCACATGTGTCTGCGGGGTTATAAAACTAGTTGATAGCAGCAAGTCCCATAACTCTGACTTTCATTTTGGCCAAATTATGCCCCCTTTTTTACTTAGAAAATTCTGGTTAAAGTTTTGCGTGCAAGTACATACAGCTATTTCTAAAAGGCATATAGATTTGAAACTTGTTTTTTCTTTTTCTAGATCAATTACCAACCTCACTGGGTCAAGTCCCATAACTCTGACATGTTTTTTGAGCAAATTGTGCCTATTTTTAGACTAAGAACATTTTGGTTAAAGTTTTACATGCAAGTTATTATCTCCAAAACTAATGCAGATATTGATTTGAAACTTCACATGTGTCTTCGGGGTTATAAAACTAGTTCATAGCAGCAAGTCCCATAACGCTGACCTTCATTTTGG
The DNA here is from genome assembly GCF_021730395.1 of Mercenaria mercenaria. NCBI lineage: Eukaryota > Metazoa > Mollusca > Bivalvia > Venerida > Veneridae > Mercenaria > Mercenaria mercenaria. Next base: position 19,557,399 of record NC_069367.1, on the reverse strand, counting down.
CCAAATTATGCCCCCTTTTGGACTTAGAAAATTCTGGTTAAAGTTTTGCGTGCAAGTACATACAGCTATTTCTAAAAGGCATATAGATTTGAAACTTGTTTTTTCTTTTTCTAGATCAATTACCAACCTCACTGGGTCAAGTCCCATAACTCTGACATGTTTTTTTGAGCAAATTATGCCCCCTTTTAGACTTAGAAAATTTTGGTTAAAGTTTTACATGCAAGTTATTATCTCCAAAACTAATGCAGATATTGATTTGAAACTTCACATGTGTCTTCGGGGTTATAAAACAAGTTGATAGCAGCAAGTCCCATAACGCTGACCTTCATTTTGGCCAAATTATGCCCCCTTTTGGACTTAGGAAATTCTGGTTAAAGTTTTGCGTGCAAGTACATACAGCTATTACTCAAAGGCATATAGATTTGAAACTTGTTTTTTCTTTTTCTAGATCAATTACTAACCTCACTGGATCAAGTCCCATAACTCTGGCATGTATTTTGGGCAAATTATGCCCCCTTTTGGACTTTAAAAATTCTGGTTAAAGTTTTACATGCAAGTTATTATCTCCAAAACTAATGCAGATATTGAATTGAAACTTCACATGTGCCTTCGGGGTTATAAAACTAGTTGATAGCAGCAAGTCCCATAACTCAGTCTTATATGCATTTTGGTCAAACTATTCACCCTTTTGAACTTAAAACTCTTTTGATATTTAACCTTTTTGGGTAATATTTTCCTGCTTCTTGGACAATATTTTGAATAGTCGAGCTTTGCTGTCTTACGGACAGCTCTTGTTCAAATATCTTCTTGATTGTGAGGATGCTCCATTGGACGCGTGTGTTTGAAATGTATTGAATGTATTGAAATTATATGAATGAAATTAAAAATGAAATTGAAATGATGAAATGAAATGATGAAATAAAATGAAATAAAAAAAAAACAACATGAAAAATATAAATAAAACAAATTCAGTCATAAAACAAATCGTACTGTGTGGGATGCTCAGGTGAGTTTTTCTGATCGCTCGATGTCCGGCGTCAGTCATCTGTCGTCTGTCAACATTTAGCTTGTGTATGCGATAGAGGCTGTATTTTTAACTGATCTTCATGAAATTTGGTCAGAATGATAACCTTGATGAAATCTAAGCCGAGTTCGAAAATGGGTCATCTGGGGTCAAAAACTAGGTCACTAGGTCAAATCAAAGAAAAACCTTGTGTATGCGATAGAGGCTGTATTTTTCAATTAATCTTCATGAATTTTGGTCAGAATGATAACCTTGATGAAATCTAGGCCGACTTCGAAAATGGGTCATCTGGGATCAAAAAGTAGGTGACTAGGTCAAATCAAAGAAAAACCTTGTGTATGCAATAGAGGCTGTATTTTTCAATTAATCTTCATGAATTTTGGTCAGAATGATGACCTTGATGAATCTAGGCCGACTTCGAAAATAGGTCATCTGGGTTTAAAAACTAGGTCACTAGGTCAAATCAAAGAAAAACCTTGTGTATGCGATAGAGGCTGTATTTTTCAATTAAACTTCATCAATTTTGGTCAGAATGATGACCTTGATGAAATCTAGGCTGACTTCGAAAATGGGTCATCTGGGGTTAAAAACTAGGTCACTAGGTCAAATCAAAGAAAAACCTTGTGTATGCGATAGAGGCTGTATTTTTCAATTAATCTTCATGAATTTTGGTCAGAATGATTGAAATCTAGGTCAAATTTGAATATGGGTCATCTGGGGTCAAAAAGTAGGTGACTAGGTCAAATCAAAGAAAAACCTTTTGTATGCGATAGAGGCTGTATTTTTCAATTGATCTTCATGAAATTTGGTCAGAATGATTGCATTGATGAAATCTAGGTCAAGTTTGAATATGGGTCATCTGGGATAAAAAATTAGGTCACTAGGTCAAATCAAAGAAAAACTTTGTATATGAGATAGAGGCTATATTTTTCAATTATCTTCCTGAAAGTTAGTCAGAATGTTTACCTTGATGAAATGTAGGTGAAATTTGAATATGGGTCATCTTGGGTCAAAAAGATGGTCACTAGGTCAAATCAAAGAAAACCCTTCTGTATGCAATAGAGGCTGTATTTTTCAACTGATCTTCATGAAATTTGGTCAGAATGATTGCCTTGATGAAATCTAGGTCCAGTTCGAATATGGGTCATCTGGGTCAAAAAGTAGGTCACTAGGTTAAATCAAAGAAAAACCTTGTGTATGCGATAGAGGCTAATTTTTTTCAACTGATCTTCATGAAATTTTGTCAGAATGATAGCCTTGATGAAATCTAGGTCAAGTTCGAATATGGGTCATCTGGGTTTAAAAACTAAGTCAAATCAAGGAAAAACCTTGTGCATGCAATAGGGGCTGCATTTTACACTGGATTTTCATAAAATCTGGTCAGAATGGTTGCCTTGATGAAATCTAGGTCAAGTTCGAATATGGGTAGTCTGGGGTCAAACACTAGGTCACTAGGTCAAATCAAAGAAAAACCTTGTGTATGCGATAGAGGCTGTATTTTTCAATTGATCTTCATGAAATTTGGTCAGAATGATAGCCTTGATGAAATCTGGGGCAATTCATATGGGTCATCTGGGGTCAAAAACTAGGTCACTAGGTCAAATCAAAGAAAATACTTACTTATACTCAAGACTTTTGCTCCAATTTTAATGATAATTGGTCAGAATATTTTTTTCCATGAAATCACTAGGCCTCGGTAGCCTAGTGGTAGAGCGTCCGCTTCGAGTGCTGGAGGTCGTGGGTTCGATCCCCGGCCGTGTCATACCAAAGACGTAAAAAAATGGTACTAGTAGCTTCCTCGCTTGGCGCTCAGCATTAAGAGGATAGCGCTAGGACTGGTCAGGCTGGTGTCATTATAATGTGACTGGGTGGGGTATCATGCCACATGTCTACGGCGTGATATCCCAGTGAGGCAGCACTATAAAGTTGGGCATTGTGCTCACTTCTACAAGTAGACACCGTCGTTTATATGACTGAAAAATTGTTGAAAAAGACATTTAACCCGAACTCACACACACACACACTAGGTCAAACATGTTTACACTGTTATGTTGTGTTATGGTGTGTTTCTCAGATGAGCTACCTAGGGCCATCTTGGCCCTCTTGTTCATTTATTGTTTTGTGGATCTTCACATGTTTTGGTGGGAAGAATTCTTGCCTGAACACTTGACTGCATTTGTGGGGAAAGGAAAGCCAGGGCTAAAAGCAGAAAAAAAAACCATTTAAGTGACTTTTTCTCATTAATTGTTTTGTGGATCTTCGCATGTTTTGGTGGGAAGAATTCTTGCCTGAATACTTGACTGCATTTGTGTGAGGAAAGGGAAGTCAGGGCTAAAAGCAGAAAAAAACATTTAACTGACTTTTTCTCATTAATTGTTCTGTGGATCTTCACACGTTTTGGTGGGAAGAATTGTTGCCTGAATACTTGACTGCATATGTGGGGAAAGGGAAGCCAGAGCTAAAAGCAGATAGAAACACATTTACTGTGAAATCATTAATATTTGTGGGGGACTTATTTTCGTGGTTGAGTTAATCCACGAAATGTAATCCCAACGAACAAGTAAAATTCCCATCCATTTTCTTGACTATTCAAAGAATAGTCTAGCTACTGGCTATTCTACTCACCCTGGTGCCGGCATCGGCGTCACACCTTAGTTAAAGTTTTGCATGCAAGTATAGCTTTGAAACTTATTTTTTCTTTTTCTAAATCAATTACCAACCTCACTGGGTCAAGAACCCATAACTCTGGCATGTATTTTGGGCAAATTATGCCCCCTTTTGGACTTAGAAAATCCTGGTTAAAGTTTTACATGCAAGCTACTATCTCCAAAACTAATGCAGATATTGAATTGAAACTTCACATGTATCTTCGGGGTTATAAAACTAGTTGATAGCATCAAGTCCCATAACTCTGACCTGCATTTTGGCCAAATTATGCCCCCTTTTGGACTTAGAAAATCCTGGGCAAGTACATACAGTTAGTTAAAGGCATATATATTTGAAACTTAATTTTTATTTTTCTAGATCAATTACCAACCTCACTGGGTCAAGTCCCATAACTGACATGTATTTTGGGCAAATTATGCCCAAGACTATTTAGACTAAGAAAATTCTGGTTAAAGTTATGCGTGCAAGTTACTGTCTGCAGAACAAATGCAGATATTAAATTGAAACCAAGATGTGCCTTCGGGGTTATAAAACAAGTTGATTGCATCAAGTCCCATAACTCTGATATGCATTTTGGTCAAATTATGTCCCCTTTTGAATATAAAACTTCCGGTTTAAGTTTTGCATGCAAGTTACTATCTCCAAAACTAATGCAGATACTGGATTGAAACTCTATAGATATTTTAACATTTAGGGTAATATTTTCCTGCTTCTGGGACAACAATTCGATAGACGAGCATTGGCTGTCTTATGGACAGCTCTTGTATGTTCAAAAGTTGAAATCCATGAATTTTTAACCCAACGAAATTGCCATTTTGACCAAAACCACGAAATTTCATGCCCACGAAATTTAATGATTTTACAGTAACTGACTTTTTCTCATTTATTGTTCTGTAGATCTTCACACGTTTTGGTGGGAAAAATTGTTGCCTAAATACTTGACTGCAGTAAAATGTTATACATATAAGATAATAGCTTCATTTCCTTTTCTTCATTGTTTATAATTTTTATGTAGATCTTAGACATATTGGAAAGCAATGTGCACTTACACAGTGATACTTCTTATAGAGCTTTTTTATAACCATACAGACTCAAGCTGCTTTATTATAGATCATTCTAGAAGGTCTCAGTAGGACATAAATGTTCCCTCTTTATGATATGATCCCTATGACCTGTTGCAGGAAGTGTGTTTGTAATTCTTACTCTCAAGTATGCTGTGATCTTGACCATTGACTGAATGACCCAAAAACTATGGGTCATCTACAGACCATAGACATTTGTTGACCATATGTCAATATTCCCCTGCTATACACTTGACCTTTGAAATCTTGACACCTAAACAATAGAGAATGTTTTGACTGTAGACAGTCATATGGCTAAACCATTCTCCAGTTTTTGATAAGAAACCATGTTTAGTCTCTATATCACTGTGACCTTGAACCTTGACCTACTTACCATCAAAACAAAAAAGATTATAATCTACTGACTACAGGCAATACTTCTTTGAAGTTATTAATGCTCGGCTTCAGCATTCTCCAGTTTTTTACAGTAAATTATTTTCAGTCTAGAGGTCACTGACTTTGACCTCGACCTCTTGATCCACCAAATCAACAGGGGTCATCTGCTGACAGCGGCCAATCATTGTTAAAGAACCTCTTATCATGATAGCCCACCGATAAGCTCAGTGACAAGAGCACAGATCTATGGATCATGGGGTCATGAGTTCGATCCTTAGGCTAAGCTTATGTTCTCTATGATGATTTGGTAAAGGACATTGTGTCTGAAATCATTCATCCGCCACCTTAGATTCATGTGAGGAGGTTGGCAGTTACTAGCGAAGAACAGGTTTGTACTTGTACAGAATCCAGGATCACTTAACTGAAATACTGTTGATAATGCTGTTTAACCCAAAACAAACAAAACAAAAACACCTCATGATAATCTGTTATGGTCTAGCAGTTTTGCTATCTAAACTTAGCTAGAAACAGTGCCAAAAGGGTCAGTCACTGACTTAGGTCTTTTGTGAACCTTTCTTGAATTTCTTCAGAAGGTACCCGTTGACTTCATTTTTAGCTCGACTATTCGAAGAATAGGGGAGCTATCCTACTCGCCCCGGCGTCGGCGTTAGCATGAGGAGGCAACTCTATCAAGAAGGAGGCAACTCTATCAAGCATTTTGACTGAATTATGGCCCCTTTTCGACTTAGAATATGCTTATTGTAATATTAAAGTTTTACTCATAGCTTATATTATACTATCAAGCACTGAGAATAGTCGAGCACACTGTCCACTGACAGCTCTAGTTTTTAGGTCCCCCTCCCCCATTCTAAGCTAAAAAAGATGCAAACCTTTAAATAATTCCTTCTCCATTTCATAAAAGTCTGCCTGATGAACCACTAGAAGGATGTTCCTAGCACCTTTATGCAAACTTTTGTCATGTTTGTTCAAATAGTTCAGCACTGAAGGGCCACCAGGGTTACATAGCAACAACAACTTCTCATAAGCAGCAAACATGCGTTGACTTGACCTTTCGCAAGTTTGTTCAGGTTCCACTGTTGTATACTAAAGGGGACATGAACAAGGCTAAAAACTTTTCAATGCCTATTTATCATAAACCACCTGATAGATGTTCACCAGATTTGACAAGAAGCAAGGTCAAACGGTCATGGTCAGTTGCGTGACTACTTGTGAGCCTTCATTGACCACATGTTAAGTGTAAATAAAGTGGTATAGGCTACAGAAAGTGTTTTAGTTAAAAAAATATCACTTGATTATTTGGTATTCAAGGTTTAGCAGTATATCACCAAATTACAGAACAACATTTTTACCAGCAATCTACCTGTCTAATACATGTTTTACCTTACTGTCCTGTACCATTGGATACTTAAAATATTCTCAAAAATTGTCCCCTTTTAAAAAAAGAATGCCATTTGTAAAGAAATAAAAGTAAACAAATCGATGTTTAAACTAGTTATGTGAAATTTAAGCAATGGAACATTATTGCAATTGCATCAGAATAAAGACATGTAACAGTTCCTTAAAAATGATGAATGTTAAAAGGCGTTGAACTGTCCAGAAGTATTATATGGTCCCTTCATGCATTCATTTTCCAGAATTCAATACATATGTGAGCAAATTGATGATGCTTTTGTAGACTGTTTAATTTTCATGTATAACAACTCTTTCTTTCTATGATTTTGGTGATGTTCGATTGTTGTTGTTTTTTTTAGCTCACCTGAGCACAAAGTGCTCAAGGTGAGCTTTTGTGATCGCCCTGTGTCCGTCGTCGTCAACAATTTGACTGTTAACACTCTAGAGGTCACAATTTTGGCCCAATTTTAATGAAACTTGGTCAGAATGTTACCCTCAATAAAATCTTGGACGACTTTGATAATGGGTCATCCGGGGTCAAAAACTAGGTCACTGGGTCAAATCAAAGGAAAAGCTTGTTAACACTCTAGAGGTCACAATTTGGGCCCAGTCTTAATGAAACTTGGTCAGAATGTTACCCTCAATAAAATCTTGGATGAATTCGATATTGAGTCATCTGGGGTCAAAAACTAGGTCACCAGGTCAAATCAAAGGAAAAGCTTGTTAACACTGTAGAGGCCACATTTATGACTGTATCTTAATGAAACTTGGCCAGAAAGTTAATCTTGATGATATATAGGTCAGATTCAAATCTGGGTCAGATGGGGTCAAAAACTAGGTCACTAGGTCAAATCAAAGGAAAAGCTTGTTAACACTCTAGAGGCCACATTTATGACCATATCTTAATGAAACTTGGTCAGAATGTTAATCTTGATGATCTCAAGGTCCAGTTCAAATCTGGGTCATGTAGGGTCAAAAACTAGGTCACCAGGTCAAATCAAAAGGAAAAGCTAGTTAACACTCTAGAGGCCACATTTATTAACCATATCTTAATAAAACTTGGTCAGAATGTTAATATTGATGATATATAGGTCAAGTTTAAATCTGGGTCAGATGGGGTCAGAAACTAGGTCACTCGGTCAAATTAAAGGAAAAGCTTGTTAACACTCTAGAGGCCACATTTATGACTGTATCTTCATGAAACTTAGTCAGAATGTTAATCTTGATGATCTTTAGGTCAAGTTCGAATCTGGGTCTTACTGGTTCAAATCAAAAGAAAAGCTTGTTAACACTCTAGAGGTCACAACTTTAGCCCAGTCTTAATGAAACTTGGTCAGAATGTTACCCTCAATAAAATCTTGGATGAGTTCGATATTGGGTCATCTGGGGTCAAAAACTAGCTCACCAGGTCAAATCAGAGGAAAAGATTGTTAACACTGTAGAGGCCACATTTATGACTGTATCTTCATGAAACTTGGTCAGAATTTTAATCTTGATGATCTCAAGGTCCAGTTTGAATCTAGGTCATGTAGGGTCAAAAACTAGGTCACCAGGTCAAATCAAAGAAAAAGCTAGTTAACACTCTAGAGGCCACATTTATGACCATATCTTAATGAAATTTGGTCAGAATGTTAATCTTGATGATTCCTAGGTCAGGTGAGCGATACAGGGCCTTCATGGCCCTCTTGTTTTCCAAAACCTGGACCTGACTCTTAAGAATTATTTTAAGCCTACTTTTTATCTTGAAAACTACAGGAGTTTTAACGCCCCTGGCGGGCGGCGTCCATAGACTTTGTCCGGAGCATATCTTCTACATGCATGGAGGGATTTTGATGAAACTTGGCACAGTTGTTCACCATCATGAGACGGAGTGTCATGCGTAAGAACCAGGTCCCTAGGTCTAAGGTCAAGGTCACACTTAGAGGTCAAAGGTCAAATTCAAGAATGACTTTGTCCGGAGCATATCTTCTTCATGCATGGAGGAATTTTGATGAAAGTTGGCACAATTGTTCATCATCATGAGACGGAGTGTCGTGTGCAAGAACCAGGTCCCTTGGTCTAAGGTCAAGGTCACACTAAGAGGTCAAAGGATACAAGAATGAAAACTTTGTCCGGAGCATTTCTTCTTCATACATGGAGGGATTTTGATATAACTAGGCACAAATGTTCACCACTACGAGGCGGAGTGTCATGCGCAAGAACCAGGTCCCTAGGTCTAAGGTCAAGGTCACACTTAGAGGTCAAAGGATACAAGAATGAAAACTTTGTCCGGAGCATTTCTTCTTCATGCATAGAGGGATTTTGATATAACATGGCACAAATGTTCACCACCACGAGACGGAGCGTCATACGCAAGAACCAGGTCCCTAGGTCTAAGGTCAAGGTCACATTTAGAGGCCAAAGGTCAGATACAGGAATGACTGTCGGAAGCATTTCTTCTTCATGCATAGAGGGATTTTGATGTAACTTGGCACAATTATACACCATCCTGAGACGAAGTGTCATGCGCAGTTCCCTTTAGAATTACTTTCCTTTGTTTTACTATAAATAGCTTATATTGTAACTTTTTCATTACTAGTCGTAGGGAAAAATCGAGACCACTTTTCTGTAGTACAACATGCATGTTACATCCAATTTTGAGGTGTATTTTGACCAATCTCTACCTGGTAAGGATTTTTGTGTGGACATAATTTTTTTTTTTGGATTTTTTTTTTTTTTTTTTTTTTGGATTTTTTTTTAAGATAAACTTCCCTTAGTTGTTACTATAAATAACTTATATTGTAACTTTTTTATACGCCCGTTTGAAAAACGGGACGTATTATGGGAACGCCCCTGGCGGGCGGGCGGGCGGGCGGCGTCCACAGACCTTGTCCGGAGCATATCTTCTACATGCATGAAGGGATTTTGATGAAACTTGGCACAGTTGTTCACCATCATGAGACGGAGTGTCATGCGCAAGAACCAGGTCCCTAGGTCTAAGGTCAAGGTCACACTTACAGGTCAAAGGTCAAATTCAAGAATGACTTTGTCCGGAGCATATCTTCTTCATGCATAGAGGGATTTTGATGAAAGTTGGCACAATTGTTCATCATCATGAGAAGGAGTGTCATGCGCAAGAACCAGGTCCCTAGGTCTAAGGTGAAGGTCACACTTAGAGGTCAAAGGATACAAGAATGAAAACTTTGTCCGGAGCATTTCTTCTTCATGCATAGAGGGATTTTGATATAACTTGGCACAAATGTTCACCACCATGAGGCGGAGTGTCATGCGCAAGAACCAGGTCTCTAGGTCTAAGGTCAAGGTCACACTTAGAGGTCAAAGGATACAAGAATGAAAACCTTGTCCGGAGCATTTCTTCTTCATGCATAGAGGGATTTTGATATAACTTGGCACAAATGTTCACCACCACAAGACGTAGTGTCATGTGCAAGAACCAGGTCCCTAGGTCTAAGGTCAAGGTCACACTTAGAGGCCAAAGGTCAGATACAAGAATGACTTTGTCCGAAGCATTTCTTCTTCATGCATGGAGGGATTTTGATGTAACTTGACACAATTATACATCATCATGAGACGAAGTGTCATGTGCAGTTCCCTTCTTTAGAATTACTTCCCTTTGTTGTTACTATAAATAGCTTATATTGTAAGTTTTTCATTACTAGTCGTAGGGAAAAATCGAGACCACTTTTCTGTAGTACAACATGCATGCTACATCCAATTTTGAGGTGTATTTTGACCAGTCTCTACCTGGTAAAGATTTTTGTGAGGACTTACATTTTTTTTTTTTTGATTTTTTTTTTTTTTTTAAGATTAACTTCCCTTAGTTGTTACTATAAATAACTTATATTGTAACTTTTTTATAATTGAGCGTAGGGAAAAACCAAGACCACTTTTCTGTGGTACAACATAGATGTTATTTTCCAATTTTAGGTGTATTTTAAGGTATCTCTACCTGGTAAGGAGTTTTTTTGTGGACTAAGAAAAACAAAACACTTAGTTATTACAAAAATTACCACAAAATTAAAATTCCATTTGCAAATACAGGTGCTAGAGTAAAGAAATTTGCTGTGACGGGCGTATATTGTGACATTCTTGCACTCTTGTTTATAATTGACCGTAGGGAAAAACCAAGACCACTTTTCTGTGGTACAACATAGATGCTACTTTCCAATTTTAGGTGTATTTTAAAGGTCCAATACTAAGGAAAGTGAACGTTTTAATTTCTTTTAAAAAGCAGAGAAACTGTTTCATTTTATTGGAAAATGAAAGTTGGTATGTAGAAATTCGAAATAAATCGCAGTATATGTACAATTATTTTTCTATGAAGTATGAAGAAAGTTAAAAAGACCTGGGGGGTCATTCTGTCGATTCATTGAAATTTCAACATAATACACATACATTTCTTTGAGTTCCAAAGACCTTCTGTAAATTTTAACCTGCCAATCTTCATTATTTAGTGTCTTGCAGAAGTCTATGCACTGGCTATGAAAAAAATTGCCAGCTCACTTTCCCTTAGTAATGGACCTTTAAGGTATCTCTACCTGGTAAGGAGTTTTTTGTGGACTTAGAAAAATAAAAGAATTACAATGATTACTAAACAACCACAAAATTAAAATTCCGTTTGCAAATACAGGTGCTAGTGTAAAGAAATTTGCTGTGACGGGCGTATATTGTGACATTCTGGCACTCTTGTTACATTTGTCTATGATCTATAGTTTAGTAAATAGGCCAAGGGCTGTAACTGACAATTGCAAGGCATTTTATTAGAATTATGGCTGTTTATCACTCAGAAAACTGGTATTTCTTAGGAAAGATTTTTGTTTAGTTCCACTTTCCTTGAAGCCCGCCCGCTTAGCTCAGTAGGTAAGAGCGTTGGTCTACGGATCGCGGGGTCATGAGTTCAATCCTCGGGCGGGGCGTATGTTCTCTGTGACTATTTGATAAACGACATTGTGTCTGAAATCATTAGTCCTCCACCTTATTCATGTGGGGAAGTTGGCAGTTACTTGCTGAGAACAGGTTTGTACTGGTACAGAATCCAGGAACACTGGTTAGGTTAACTGCCCGCCGTTACATGACTGAAATACTGTTGAAAAACGGCGTTAAACCAAAAACAAACAAACAGACTTTCCTTGAAAGAAAAAATACAGCATTGAAACATTGTATGCTAGTCTATCATCTGGACTTGACAGTAAGTAGGCAAAAAACCAGAACACATGTATTTTCATTCAAATAATGGCCTTTTAGATATGCCCATGAAATGAGTCGTATTATGTGACCACAGGTGAAAGGGTACCCTATGCGCGGCTAAGCAATACTTCAAGGTTTAACGCTTAAACAAGGTTCTAAATTCTTATGGAACCAACGGTTTTGTAACTTATATGATGGAAGAATTAAACAATTTAAGATAACTGACAAAATAATTGATGAAGAAATGTGACTAGGCAAGATAAAACTTCAGTGAAATTGTAGATTATTTAAAATATTTTATAGAATTAAGTTTTTAAACTAATGGTATTTTGTTAGCACGTATCAATCAGTCTATAATTTCAGGAAAATGGGAGAATTTTTATATTAATCAAATTAAATGCAATCGGATGTGATTTTATAGAATTTCAGTACATAATAATTAAGGCTAAAGAATGATTATGACCTCCTGTCATGGAATACCTGTATTTTCTCTATGTTAAATATACCTGCATTACTTGTTAAGCTCTTATACTTGTTAAGCTCTGATGTACCTAATTCACTATCCAGTATTGAAATTAGAGGTGCGCGGTATTACCGGTATACTGGTAACTGTGGTACCATCTTCCCGTGGTACGATACCGCGGTATCATCAGGGAATACCGGTATTTTATCAACATTATCCCTGCTTCTGTTTATGTTTAATTTACACTGTCTACGTAGCCTACCTGACAGCAGATTACATCGTGCATGATTTTCCGATTTTATATCTCTGGAATTCCTATGCTACTATTATTAGTTTCCAAAAATAACCACCCAATGGAACATGCATGACCGACCGCGTGACCCCCAATCAAAACCTTCGAAAACCTCCGGACTATTCCGTATAGATGGATGATGTCATGGGCGCACTTGATTGTACATTAAGTCTGGTAAATTCGGCAAGTCCCGACTTCTTGTTTAAATGATGATAGTTTAAAATTTCCAAGTATGCATTTGCATTTATTCAAAAAGAAATATATAGTATGGAAAAAGTTGAGTCGAAATTTATTACTTTTTGTTTGAAAACGATTTGATGAAGCCTTCGTACTATTTGTAAACGTTACTGGTTGATCAAACGGGTGCACCGATCGAATTTTTCAAACAAGCGCGACCTAAACACGTGACCCAGTGCTTCCCTAGAAACAAACAATATGGCGTCTTCGGAAGAATATACGCTAATAAAAAATACAAAGGGTAAATCTTGTATATGGGAACACTTTGCATTAAAAAAACGAAAGAGGGATGGAACAATTAATGAAAATGTTGCTGTCTGTCGTCATTGTGACTGTGTTATTAAGCGTGCAGGGGGTGGCACGTCAAATATGACTGCTCACATACGTCAACATCACCCAAACTTGAATCGTTCTGAAAGCAGCAAATCGTTTACTAGTGTTGCAAAAGTGACTGTGAATACATGTAAGACAGATGAATTAGAAGTCAGCGTTCCAGCCGCATCAGCTTCCAACAAGCAGACTACCATCGCGTCCTTGTTTGGGAATAAGACTAAATATAAATCAGACTCACAAAAAGCAAGAATGATAACTAGTTAAGTTGCTCGCTTAATAGTAAAGGATCTAAGGCCATATCGCATTGTGGAGACAAATGAATTTAAGGACCTTGTTAGTGAATTGGATCCAAGATACACATTGCCTTCGAGAAAGCAGTTTGCTGAAGTGATCATACCTACGCTCTACAATGACGTCAAAGCTGATATCATCAAGCAGCTAGAAGCTACATCCCAGGTAAGATAACTACTAACTATATATAGATACGATATGATAAATGAATATATAATACAAATAAATAAACGTGGTCCTGAAATAATAAATTTAAGTTAAAGATCGTTTCAGTTGATCCCTTTTTATTTTGTTACACTATCTATGCATATTTGTAGCTTGAGTAGGATACTCGCCAGTAGCCTCTGTACCAGTGTTAATTTTAATGGTTTGTATCATGGTTTGTTTCAGGTTGCTATTACAACCGATGGCTGGACGTCAAGGGCAACTGAGTCATATGTCACTATTACTGTAACATTTATCAACGTTGACTGGAAGCTAGTAAATTTCGTTCTTCAAACAAGACCACTCCCCGAGAGTCATACAGGTAATAAAACATAATATAAACTGAGATGCATAATTGTCTTCAAAAATAAATTCAAATGGATCTTTTAAGGGATGTATATAAAACATAACAAAGTACTTAAATAAATAATTAATTTAAAAAAGTAATGTGAAAAAAAAAAAAGGTTCTGAAATCACAGACATAAATGCAAAAGTAACAAAATATGATCTTTCTTTTTAATAATTTGTTTAGCTTGAAAAAAGTATATATGTAAATTAAAATGCGTTACGGGCAAATAACTTGCAATAAAAATATCACAGAAATGCTATACATTATTAGGGACAAAACAAATCACTTGAAATAAAAATATCACAGGAATGATATAAGCATGTTAGCTGTTCTGTAAATAATATTTATACAAAGGTGACGAAACTGACAAAACACATCGGTTTTTGTTTTTCCTTTCAGCTGAAAACATAGCAGAAGTAATTGAATACGCTGTCAAAGAATGGAAGTTACCTACAGGGCTTGGAGGGACTGTACCACCTGTTATATCCGACAATGCTGCAAACATGATAAAGGCTGGAAAAGTGCTTGGGTGTACAATACACATAGGATGCCTTGCCCACACACTCAATCTCGCTGTACAAAAAGCCTTGAAGGTCAAAAGTGTCTCACAGCTGCTTGCCCGTGTACGTAGCATTGTCAGCTTCTTTCATCGAAGCTGTGTTGCAACGGCCGTCTTAAAGTCTAAGGCTCAGCTGTTAGGTCTGCCCAACCATAAGCTGAAGACTGATGTCTGCACGAGATGGAACTCAGCCTTTGAAATGCTGAACCGATTCTTGGAACTCCAAGCTGCTGTAGTCGCTACTTTGACGTCAAAAGAAATGATGCATATGAAGGACAAAACATTACATAGCATAAGTGACCAGAACCTTACACTAGCACAGGAGGTATCTGTCATGCTGAAACCTGTGAAAGAAATAACTACCATGTTGTGTACTGAATCACTGCCAACTGTTTCAGTTATTATGCCGCTTCATTTCAAGCTAACCAATAAGATTCTACAGCCAAATGAGGATGACTTACATGCAATCGTTGAAATGAAACAAATCATGAGAGCTGATCTAACTCAAAGATACTTGGATAAAACAGAACTACTGAACATGACATCAGCCATAGATCCAAGGTTCAAACAGCTGCCTTATTTGTCTGATGACGACAGGTTCGCTGTGTATAATCACTTGACAGAAGAGGCTATCAGAGTATCTGCAGTGGTTCCAGCTGTAGTTAAAGTCAAGACTAAGAAGTCTGAACCAGTTACAATGACCAAAGCTACTGTGAGTCAACCTCCTCTACCAAGCCTACCAACAGACATGCTGGAAGATCAGTCAGATGAGATTGTTTGTGATACTGCGCCTGCAATCAAACAGGAATCACAAATAGTAGCCACTCCGAAGTCCGTGCTAAATGATATTCTTGGGGAAGTATTCATCGCACGTGTAGAAGCACCAAAATCTTCCCAGGAATTAGCACAGATGGAAGTAATCCAGTACAAGTCTGAACCTCCTGTGAGCCTTAATGATAATCCACTCCAGTGGTGGAAACAAAGGGAATTGAGATTTCCCTTTTTGTCTAAACTAGCAAAGTGCTTGCTGTGCATTCCAGCAACAAGTGTACCCTCAGAGAGGGTCTTCTCTACAGCAGGGGACATTCTAACAGCACAAAGGGCCAGCTTGAAGGCCAAGCATGTTGACAAGTTAATATTCCTAAAAAAAAATTGGAAATAATTTAGAACATCTATGTGAAGTACATGAACTGAACTTGTGTAAGAATGAGAAAGAAGTCAGTGTTTCTACTGTCCAGATTTTATTTGATATTATTTCTGTTCTTATCTAGTCATTAGTCTAACTAGTCATCAAGTTATTATTCTAGTCTATTATTGTTTTAAAATCTAGTCAAGTAACTAGTCCTTGTTATTGCTCTTAATAAATTCAGTCTTTAAGAGAGGTTTTCAATATTTTTATGACCACTACCATAGCTGTGCGTCTTACGATTAAAATGATGGTATACCGTGGTATATACCGTGGTATTAAGGCAAAAACCGTGGTATACCGCGGTATCATTTTCAAGGCGGTACCCAGCCCTAATTGAAATTATAAGTCCAGCGCACTGTCTCCTGTGAAGCTCTTGATTAAAGAAAGAAAGTTAATGCGTTTTAACCTGATTTTCCCAGGCATACAGCTTATTTGTTCTTTGGTTTAAATTTTCAGATGGGAAATTATCACCTCTCTTGCACTTCTCAACTTCATTGCACTTATCACAGCACTGTTACCTAACTTAAACCTTCAAGACCTTTTCCCACTTGAAATAACTCAAGTCGGAACCTCACAATTCAGTTTGTTCAGTAACCTGTTTTCTAAGAGTTAACCATTGAAAAAAACATTTCTGAATTAGTTTCCATTTTCATGAGTCAGAATATTAAATTATCAATATTATTTAATGGTCAGTAGTAATTGACAGTATATTCAGTTGAGTTGTTAAAAAATATTCAATTACTTTAAAATCATTTAATTTTGTGGGCATGAAATTTCATGGTTTTGGTCAAAACAGCAATTTCATGGGGATATGAATTCGTGGATTTCATCTTTTGAACATATAATGAAAGGGAATTTTACTTGTTTGTTGGGATTAAATTTTGTGGATTGACCCAACCATGAAATCCATGAAAATTAGTCCCCCACGAATATTAATGGTTTCACAGTATCAGTATTATTAAGTGACAAAGACTTTGACTTCAGTCTAATCCTGAGATAATGCAAACTTTTAACTTTGGAAAAAATATAACAAATGTAAGGTGTTGTTGTTGTTCTTGACTCTTATTGTTGAGCCCATTTGCAGAAGCAAAGACATAGTTGTCCAAATGGCAGTGCGGTGTATGTGCATGCCCGTGCCTGCGTCCGTCTGTCCCATTTTGTTTGTCCAGACCATAACTTTGATGTGCATGGAGCAATATTGTTTATATTTGGCTTGAATGTTAACCTTAGTGAGACAAAGTGTCGTGCACAAACCCAAGGTTCCTATCTCAAAGGTCAAGTTCACAGTTGGAGGTCAAATATCATGTCAGATCTTGTCCGGCCCATAACTTTGATACGCATTGAGGAATCTTGTTTATATTTGGCATAAATGTTTAACTCTATGTGACTAAGTGTCTTGTGCAAATCTTAGGTTCCTATCTTAAAGGTCAAGGTCACATGTAGAGGTCAAAGGTCATTTTAGAGTTTGTCCAGGCCATAACTTTGATAAGTGTGGAGCAAT
This sequence comes from Mercenaria mercenaria, assembly GCF_021730395.1. Lineage (NCBI taxonomy): Eukaryota > Metazoa > Mollusca > Bivalvia > Venerida > Veneridae > Mercenaria > Mercenaria mercenaria. The sequence goes on along the minus strand of NC_069367.1, from coordinate 19,540,233 downwards.
CTTTTTTTTTCTTTGGCATAAATGTTCATCTCTATGAGACAGAGTGTTATGGGCAAACCTCAGGTCCCTATCTCAAAGGTCAAGGTCACACTTTGGGGTCAAAGGTCATTTTAGAGTTTGTCCTGGCTGTAACTTTGCAATGCATAAAGCAATCTTTTTAGCTCACCTGTCACAAAGTGACAAGGTGAGCTTTTGTGATCGCGCGGTGTCCGTCGTCCGTCCGTCCGTGCGTGCGTGCGTCCGTCCGTCCGTAAACTTTTGCTTGTGACCACTCTAGAGGTCACATTTTTCATGGGATCTTTATGAAAGTTGGTCAGAATGTTCATCTTGATAATATCTAGGTCAAGTTCGAAACTGGGTTACGTGCCTTCAAAAACTAGGTCAGTAGGTCTAAAAATAGAAAAACCTTGTGACCTCTCAAGAGGCCATATATTTCACAAGATCTTCATAAAACTTGGTCAGAATGTTCATCTTGATGATATCTAGGTCAAGTTTGAAACTGGGTCACATGCCATCAAAAACTAGGTCAGTAGGTCTAATAATAGAAAAACCTTGTGACCTCTCTAGAGGCCATATATTTCACAAGTTCTTCATGAAAATTAGTGAGAACGTTCACATTGATAATATCTAGGTCAAGTTTGAAACTGGGTCACGTGCATTCAAAAACTAGGTCAGTAGGCCAAATAATAGAAAAACCTTGTGACCTCTCTAGAGGCCATATTTTTCATGGGATATGTATGAGAGTTGGTCTGAATGTTCATCTTGATGATATCTAGGTCAAGTTCGAAACTGGGTCATGTGCGGTCAAAAACTAGGTCAGTAGGTCTAAAAATAGAAAAACCTTGTGACCTCTCTAGAGGCCATATATTTCATGAGATCTTCATGAAAATTGGTCGGAATGTTCACCTTGATGATATCTAGGCCAAGTTCGAAAGTGGGTCATGTGCGGTCAAAAAACTAGGTCAGTAGGTCAAATAAGTAGGTCTAAGGTCAAGGTCACACTTAGAGGTCAAAGGATACAAGAATAATAACTTTGTCCGGAGCATTTCTTCTTCATGCATAGAGGGATTTTGATATAACTTGGCACAAATGTTCACCACCATGAGATGGTGTGTCGTGCGCAAGAACCAGGTCCCTAGGTCTAAGGTCAAGGTCACACTTAGAGGCCAAAGGTCAGATACAAGAATGACTTTGTCCAAAGCATTTCTTCTTCATGCATGGAGGGATTTTGATGTAACTTGGCACAATTGTACACCATCATGAGACGAAGTGTCATGCGCAGGTCCCTTCTTTAGGATTACCTCCCTTTCATGCGCATGTCCCTTCTTTAGAATTACATCCCTTTGTTGTTACTATAAATAGCTTATATTGTAGCTTTTTCATTACTAGTCATAGGGAAAAATCGAGACCACTTTTCTGTAGTACAACATGCATGTTACATCCAATTTTGAGGTGTATTTTGACCTATCTCTACCTGGTAAGGATTTTTGTGTGGACTTACAATTTTCTCTTTGGATTTTTTTTTTGTCGAGCTCGCTTGCGGAAGCGAAGACATAGTTGTCCAAATGGCTGTTCGGGGTATGTCCGTCCATCAGTGCATGCCTGCGTCCGTCTGGATTTGTTTGTCCGGACCATAACTTTGACATCCATGGAGCAATCTTGTTTATATTTGGCATGAATGTTAACCTCAGTGAGGCGGAGTGTCATGCGCAAATCCCAGGTTCCTATCTCAAAGGTCAAGATCACACTTAGAGGTCAAAGGTCAAATTCAATAATGACTTTGTCCGGAGCATTTCTTCTTCATGCATGGAGGGATTTTGATGTAACTTTGCACAATTGTTCACCATCATGGGACGGAGTGTCATGCACAAGAATTAGGTCCCTAGGTCTAAGGTCAAGGTCACACTTACAGGTCAAAGGATACAAGAATGACAGCTTTGTCCGGAGCATTTCTTCTTCATGCATGGAGGGACTTTTATGTATCTTGGCACAAATGTTCACCACCACGAGACGGAGTGTCATGCGCAAGAAGCAGGTCCTTAGGTCTAAGGTCAAGGTCACACTTAGAGGTCAAAGGTCAGATACAAGAATGACTTTGTCCAAAGCATTTCTTCTTCATGCATGGAGGGATTTTGATGTAACTTTGCACAATTGTTCACCATCATGGGACGGAGTGTCATGCACAAGAATTAGGTCCCTAGGTCTAAGGTCAAGGTCACACTTACAGGTCAAAGGATACAAGAATGACAGCTTTGTCCGGAGCATTTCTTCTTCATGCATGGAGGGACTTTTATGTATCTTGGCACAAATGTTCACCACCACGAGACGGAGTGTCATGCGCAAGAAGCAGGTCCTTAGGTCTAAGGTCAAGGTCACACTTAGAGGTCAAAGGTCAGATACAAGAATGACTTTGTCCAAAGCATTTCTTCTTCATGCATAGAGGGATTTTGATGTAACTTGGCACAATTATTCACCATCATGAGATGGAGTGTCATGCGCAAGAACCTAGAATTACTTCCCTTTGTTGTTACTATAAATAGCTTATATTGTAACTTTTTTATGCCCCCGTAGGGATGCATATTAGTTTTCAACTGTCCGTCCGTTCGTTCGTTAGTTCGTTCGTCACAACGTTAACTTTTGCATGAAGGCACTTTACTCGCAAACCACTGCACCAAGGACCTTCAAACTTCACTTGCTGATAATATTTATTGAGTACACCACCCGTACTGACTTTGGGGTCACCAGGTCAAAGGTCAAGGTCACAGGGGCCAACGTTAACTTTTTGCATGAAGGCACTTTACTCGCGAACCACTGAACCCAGGACCTTCAAACTTCACATGCTGATAGTACTTATTGAGTACACAACCCCAACTGACTTTGGGGTCACCAGGTCAAAGGTCAAGGTCACAGGGGCCAAGTTAACTTTTTGCATGAAAGCACTTTACTTGCGAACCACTGCACCCAGGACCTTCAAACTTCACATGCTGATAGTACTTATTGAGTACACCACCCCTACTGACTTTTGGGTCACCAGGTCAAAGGTGCTGCGGGGGGCATTTGTCACCATTAGTGACAGCTCTTGTTAATTACTGGTCATAGGGAAAAATCAAGACCACTTTTCTGTAGTACAACATGCATGTTACATCCAATTTTGAGGCGTATTTTGACCTATCTCTACTGGTAAGGATTTTGTGTGGACTTAAAACTTTTTTTTTTTTTTACTTCTCTTTGTTGTTTCTACAAATAACTTATATTATTGTAACTTTTTACATCTTTTTTTTATTTGGCATAAATGTTAGCCTCAATGAGACAGAGTGTCGTGTGCAACTCCCAGTCCTTTTGACAGCTGACGGGCTCGACATGTTGCCCGTGGGCATCTAGTTTTTTTTGTTTGTTTTTATACGCCCGTTTGAAAAACGGGACGTATTATGGGAACGCCCCTGGCGGGCGGGCGGGCGGCGTCCACAGACTTTGTCCGGAGCATATCTTCTACATGCATGAAGGGATTTTGATGAAACTTGGCACAGTTGTTCACCATCATGAGACGGAGTGTCATGCGCAAAAACCAGGTCCCTAGGTCTAAGGTCAAGGTCACACTTAGAGGTCAAAGGTCAAATTCAAGAATGACTTTGTCCGGAGCATATCTTCTTCATGCATGGAGGGATTTTGATGAAAGTTGGCACAATTGTTCATCATCATGAGACGGAGTGTCATGCGCAAGAACCAGGTCCCTAGCTCTAAGGTCAAGGTCACACTTAGAGGTCAAAGGATACAAGAAAGAAAACTTTGTCTGGAGCATATCTTCTTCATGCATGGAGGGATTTTGATATAACTTGGCACAAATGTTCATCACCATGAGGCGGAGTGTCATGCGCAAGAACCAGGTCCCTAGGTCTAAGGTCAAGGTCACACTTAGAGGTCAAAGGATACAAGAATGAAAACCTTGTCCGGAGCATTTCTTCTTCATGCATAGAGGGATTTTGATATAACTTTGCACAAATGTTCACCCCCACAAGGCGAAGTGTCATGCGCAAGAACCAGGTCCCTAGGTCTAAGGTCAAGGTCACACTTAGAGGCCAAAGGTCAGATACAATAATGACTTTGTCCGAAGCATTTCTTCTTCATGCATGGAGGGATTTTGATGTAACTTGGCACAATTATACATCATCATGAGACGAAGTGTCATGCGCAATTCCCTTCTTTAGAATTACTTCCCTTTGTTGTTACTATAAATAGCTTATATTGTAACTTTTTCATTACTAGTCGTAGGGAAAAATCGAGACCACTTTTCTGTAGTACAACATGCATGCTACATCCAATTATGAGGTGTATTTTGACTAATCTCTACCTGGTAAAGATTTTTGTGTGGACTTACAATTTTTTTTGGGATTTTTTTTTTTTTTCTTTTTTTTTTTTAAGATTATCTTCCCTTAGTTGTTACTATAAATAACTTATATTGTAACTTTTTTATAATTGACCGTAGGGAAAAAACAAGACCACTTTTCTGTGGTACAACATGGATGTTACTTTCAAATTTTAGGTGTATTTTAAGGTATCTCTACCTGGTAAGGAATTTTTTTGTGGACTTAGAAAAACAAATGACTTACAATGATTACTAAACAACCACAAAATTAAAATTCCATTTGCAAATACAGGTGCTAGAGTAAAGAAATTTGCTGTGACGGGCGTATATTGTGACATTCTGGCACTCTTGTTTGAAGATTAACTTCCCTTAGTTGTTACTTTAAATAACTTATATTGTAACTTTTTTATAATTGACCGTAGGGAAAAACCAAGACCACTTTTCTGTGGTACAACATTGATGTTACTTTCAAATTTTAGGTGTATTTTAAAGTATCTCTACCTGGTAAGGAGTTTTTATGTGGATTTAGAAAAACAAAAAAATTACAATAATTAATAAACAACCCCAAAATTAAAATTCCATTTGCAAATACAGGTGCTAGTGTAAAGAATTTCGCTGTGACGGGCGTATATTGTGACATTCTGGCACTCTTGTTTTCAGTATTAAATTTGACTTTATTTTGTGGATGAATTACAGATTAGTAAGTAACTGCTGTAATATTAAACTGTCCCCTTCTGTTACATATTGAGTAATACGCTGGTATTAAAAACTCTGTTTTAGCAATTGAGGACTTAAGAATCATTTATGTAAATAAAGCTGAAAATTGACCTTAAATCTTTTTAAGTTAACAAATAAGAAGGTAATTATTGGTTTTGTCTGCAAAGGCATGTTGCTAGTTCCAGTAAGGATTAAAATATTGTTTATTCATTTATTTATTTTTTGAACTAGGATATTTGTGTATTCTTATAGCTTCAAATATGTTTTTTTTAAGGAGGATAATAAGGAGTCTATGTTCATTTTAAGAACAATAAATATTTCAACTTTGTACTCACACTGAGTTGTATAATTTCATTAAGTTTTGTAATGATGTAATGTTGTATAATTACAAAAAGTTTTATAATTATATTGTTAACTTGTATAATTAAGTTTTTTGAAGAATATTAATTACTAGAGAATGCTTGGACCTACAGCCTTCTGACATTACCTGTGGTCAGTATATGGCTCCATTAATTTTGTTCTTAGGGTCATCTGAGGCTCAAGATGAAAAAATGAAAACTTCATAACATGCTTCCTTTTGTCAGTTAATAACTTATACATGTTTTGTTGAGTCATTGTACCCCCCCCCCCCCCCCCGACAACAAAGTTGTAATTGTACCCCCCGACAACAAAGTTGTAAGGGGGGTATACTGGTTTCAGGTTTGTCTGTAGACACAATCCTGTGCGCAACATCTCTCCTCATCCCCTTGACACAATTTAATGAAACTTCACACAAGTGATCGGTAACAACAGTAGTTGTGCGTGGGGCATGTTAGGTTCTTTCAACAACAAAAATTGCAGAGTTATGGGACTTTGTTTCTTGTTAACATACTATATACATACAGTCTGCATATGCAGTCTTGTGTGCGCCTAATCTTCTGAACCCTTGCACATAATTTAATGAAACTTCACACAAGTGATCAGTACCAGCCCTAGTTGTGCATGGTGCATGTTACGTTCTTTTAGATAAATATTCTGCATAGTTATAGGACTTTGTTTTTTGTTACTATACTGTTTACATACAGTCTATATACATACAGTCCACATAATTATGCAATCTTGTGTGCGTCAAATTGCAATGTACTGTGTCAGTGCATGCGGGGGGTACATTCATCACCTTTAGTGATAGCTCTAGTTTGATCACCCTTCCACTCCCACATTGACTGGGAACTTGATTATTAACTGGGAATTTTAAAAACATTTTCTCAGAAGTTGTTGCCCCAATTTTTAGCTCACCTGAGCACAAAGTGCTCAAGGTGAGGCATTGTGACCGGTCATTGTCCGGCGTCTGTCGGCGTCCGGCGTGCGTCAACATTTGCCTTGTGAACACTCTAGAGGCTACAGTTGTGACCCAATCTTTATGAAACTTGGTCAGAATGTTTTTGTCTTAATGATCTCTAGGTGAAGTTGGAAACTGGATCATGTTGGGTCAAAAACTAGGTCAGTAGGCCAGATCATAGGAAAACCTTGTGAACACTTGTGAGCCAATCTTTATTAAACTTGGTCAGAATGTTTGTCTTGATGATCTCTAGGTCAAGTTCAAAACTGGGTCATGTGGGGTCAAAAAATAGGTCAAGAAATAGGTCAGTAGGCCAGATCATAGAAAAAGCTTGTGAGCAATCTAGAGGCCACAGTTGTGACCCAATCTTTATGAAACTTGGTCAGAATTTATGTCATGTCATTTATGTCTCTAGGTCAAGTTCAAAACTGGGTTATTGGGGATCAAAAACTAGGTCAGTAGGCCAGATCATAGGAAAACCTTGTGAACACTCTAGAGGCCACAGTTGTAACCCAATCTTTATGAATCTTGGTCAAAATGTTTGTCATGATGATCTCTAGGTCAAATTTGAATCTGGGTCATGTGTAGTCAAAAACTAGGTCACCCAGTCAGATCAAAGGCAAAGCTTGTGAACACTCTAGAGGCCACAGTTGTGACTTAATCTTTATGAATCTTGGTAAAAATGTTTGTTGTGATTATCTCTAGGTCAAGTTTGAAACTAGGTCATGTGGGGCCAAAAACTATGTCACCAGGTCAAATCAAAGGAAAAGCTTGTGAACATGCTAGAGACCACAGTTGTGACTTAATCTTTATGAAACTTGATCAGAAAGTTTGTCTTAATGATCTCTAGTTCAAAATCTAATCTGGGTCATGTTGAATCAAAAACTAGGTCACCAGGTTAAATCAAAGGAAAAGTTTGTGAACATTCTAGAGGCAACATTTGTGACTCAATCTTTATGAAACTTGGTCAGAATGTTTGTCTTAATGATCTCTAGGATAAAATGGAAATAGGGTCATGTGGGGTCAAAAATTAGGTCACTACATCAGATCAAAGGAAAATGTTGTTAACACTCTATAGTCCACAGTTTAAGTTTGAAACTCATGAGAATTAGTCAGAATGTTTGACTTGATGACCTCTAGGTCTTTTTTGAATCTGGGTCATGTGGCGTCAAAAACTAGGTCATCCGGTCAAATCAAACGAAAAGCTTGATAACACTCCAGAGGCGACTTCTGTGAAATTATCTTCATGAAACTTTGTCAAAATGATGATCTTGATGATCTTCAGCCCAAGTTTGAATCTGGATCATCTGGAGTCAAAAACCAGGACACCTGTTGAAATCAAAGAAAAACCATGTGCATGCAATAGGGGCTGCATTTTTCTTGGTCAGAATGTTTGTCTGCATGAAATCTTGGATGATTTCAAATCTGGGTCACATTTGGTCAAAACTTGGTCACTTTATCAAATCAAAGGAAAAGCATGTATACACTCTAGAGGCCACTAATTTGCTCCAATCCTTCTCGAAACTTTGTCGGAATGTTAGTTTTCATGAAATGGACAAGTTTGAATCTGGGTCATGTGGGGTAAAGAACTAGGTCACTAGATCAAATGAAAGAAAATGTTTATTCACTCTTAAGAGGCCACGTTTTTTGGTCCAATCTTAATGAAAATTGGTCAGAATATTTGTCTTTATAAAATCACTAGGTAAAATATGTTTACACTGTTATGGTGTGTTACTCAGGTGAGCGAGCTAGGGCCATCTTAGCCCTCTTGTTTCATAACTTCATGTTAATGTTCTTTGGGTGACCTGGCCTCTACTTTGAATGTTCAGATTTTTCCAATTTATCTCAAAATGTGGTCGCCAGAGCTAAAAATAAAACCAAGCTATGATTGATCAAAAACAAGGCTGCCAGGGAGCATGGTCACTATTCTCCAAGATAATAAGTGTATAATCCTTATCTAGTTGGAACATCTTAGAATAAATCTAGGTCAAGTTCAGAAAATGGGTACCTGAGGTTAAAAACTAAGTCACTAGGTAATGATGTTTATTTCTATGAAATCTAGGCCAAATTAGTTACTAGATTATCTGGTGAACTAGGTGAGCAATACAATTCATATGAAGGTCCTCTTGTTTATACTGGACACAGTTGTTAGCATTCATGATTCAGTTTGTCATATATGTACTAAAGGTCAAATAGACAAGTTCAGGTGGGTGACATAGAGCTACTGTGGCCTTCTGAAAGATGGGACATATTACTGGAATGCCCTTGTCGGGAGGGTAGGCGGGCAGCGTCCACAAACTGTCCGGAGCATTTCTTCTTCATGCATAGAGGGATTTTGATGTAACTTGGCACAAATGTTCACCACCACTAGATGCAGTGTCATGCACTAGAATCAGGTCCCTAGGTCTAAGGTCAAGGTCACACTTAAGAGGTCAAAGGTCAAATTTAAAAATGAAATTTTCTTGTATGGCCTTTTAGTGGGTTGATGAATGCTTCTGCCTATTGTTACCAAACTTACCATATGCAGGTCAGCCTAACATTCATTTTAGGTCAAGGTCAATAGGTCAAATGTCAAGGTCACTGAATTATTTTATCAAAATGCGTATGAAAGGTAAATGATTCCATTTATGTCCCAGGGCAGTCTACAATTGTCTCATACAAGATTTATCTGTATGTAAGCCCCTTTTCAGTCTACACTGATTTTTCTCTCCCATAAAAAGGTACCTCTTTACTTATATCCCAGGCAAGTCTATACAATTGACACCCACAAAATGTCAGTTCACATATGTCTCTGGTTAGTCTACAATAGCCTCCTGTAAAACTCTTCTGTCCCCATCATGTCTTCAAGTCCCTGGCAGTTATATACAATACACTCCAGAAAAGACCAGTTCACTTAACCCCTGGCTATTCTACAGTACTCTCCCACAAAAGAATTAATTATGTCCTCGGCAAGTCTACAGTACACGTATACAAAATTCCTCTTCAAGTCCCTGGGAAGAGAAGTCTGTACAATACACTTCCACAAAATATCAGTTCACTTAGGTCCCTGGCCAGTCTATAATACTCCTATACAATATTCCTCTTCAAATAAGTCCCTGTTAAGTATACAATACTCTCTGACAGAAGTACCATTTAACCTATGTCCCTGGCAGTTGTTCAAGTTCCTGGAAAGTCAATGTACTACCACTAAATCGTTATTCACTTAATATGTCCCTGGCAAGTCTGCATTTACCTCATTCAAAATGCCTCTTCCTGTAAGTCTACAATACTCTCCCATAAAAGTGCCACATTCTGTATGTCTCTGGCAAGTCTTCAAAATCCTGGCAAGTCTATACAATTACACTGACAAAATACCGCTTCACTTGTGTCCCTGACCAGTCAACAATACTCTGATACAAAATTCCTCTTCCTTCCAGTTCAACAATGTCCCAAAGATGTCCTCTCATCTCTGGCAAGTCTGTACAAAACATAACAACAAAACACCAGTTCACTTATACCCCTGGCCAGTCTACAATAACCTTCTGCAAAATGCCTGTTTATTAAAGTCCTTGTTAAATCTACAATACTCCCACAAAAATACCTCTGCACTTTTCTCACTTGCAAGTCTGTTCAATACAGTGCCAAAAATAACACTTAATTTATGTCCCTGGCCAGTCTACAATAACCTCCATCAAAATTCCTCTTCCCGTAAGACTTTGTTAAATCTGCAATACACTCCAACAAAAGTTCAACTTGTGTCCCTGGCAAGTCTGCAAGTCCCTATATAGAGACTTCCAAAAAATGCAAGTTTACTTATTCCGTAATAAGTCTACAGTACTCTGATACAAAATTCCTCTTCATGTAAGCCCTTGTAAAGTCTACAATATCCTCCGACATAAGTACTAATTAACTTTACTTATGTCCCTGTCAAGTATTAAAGTCTGTGGTATTTAAGTCTATATTATAGGCACCAACAAAATACCAAATCACTTATATCCTTGGTCAGTCTAAAATACCCGACTACAAAATGTCTCTGAGTCTGCAATACCCTCCCACAAAGCACCACTTCACTCATGTCCCTTGGAAGTCTTCAAGTCCCTGGCAAGTCTATATGATACACTCCCACAAAAACACAAGTGCACTTATGTTCCTGGCCAGTTTTATTTTGGGTTTAACGCTATTTTTCAACAGTATTTCAGTCATGTAACGGCAGGCAGTTAACCTAAACAGTGTTCCTGGATTCTGTACCAGTACAAACCTGTTCTCCGCAAGTAACTGCCAACTTCCCAACATGCTTCAGAGGTGTAGGACTAATGATTTCAGACACAATGTTGTTTATCAAATAGTCGCGGAGAACATACGCCCTGCCCAAGGATCGAACTCACGACCCCGCGATCCAAAGACCAATGCTGTACCTACTGAGCTAAGCGGGCAGGGTGGCCAGTCTACAGTACCCTCCAACAAATTAATCTTTTCATGTAAGTCCCTGTTAAGTCTTCAGTACTCCACTTTACATTTGTCTCTGGCAAGTCTATATAATAGACTCCCACAACATACCATGTCATTTATATCCCTGGTCAGTCTACAATAATCTCCTACAAAATACCTCCAGTTTTCCAAGTTCTTGGAAAGTCTATACAATTTACAAAATTCTACTTTACTTTATATATGTCCCTGGCTACAGTAACCTCAATCAAATTACCTCTTCCTGTAAGTCCTTGTTTAGTCTACAATACTATCCCACAAAAGTTCCTGGCAAGTCTATACAATAAACTCTGATTAAATATCAGTTGACTTATGTCAATGACTAATGTGCAATACTGTGCTACAAAATTCTCCTTCATGTAAGCCCATGATCGGTTTACAATACTCGCCCACTAAAGTACCACTTTATTTATTTCTATGACCAGTGTACAGTAAATTCATGCAAAATCCCCCTTTAAATAAGTCTACAATACCCTCCCGCATAAGTACCAAATCAGTTATGTCCCTGAAAAGTCTTCAAGTCCCTGGCAAGTCTATATAACACATTCCGACAAAACACCAGTTCACTTAATATGTCCCTGGCAAGGCTGCAATTACCTCCTACATTATTCTCCTTTATGTAAGTCTGCAATACTCTTCCAGAAAAGTAGCACCTTACTTAAGTCCCTGTGAAGTTTATACATTATACCAAAACAAAATTCCAGTTGACTTCTTGTTAAGTGTACAATACTATCCCACAAAAGTACAGCTTTTGTTCCTGGCAAGGCTTCAGGTCTCTGTACTTCCACAAAACTAAACTCCAGTTCTCTTATGTCCCCTGCCAGCCTGCAATAACTTCCTTCAAAATGCCTCTTCCTGTAAGTCCTTGTTAAGTCACGAAAGTACAACTTATGATCCTGGTAGTCTTCAGGTACCAGGCCCTGTGTTCACAAAATCATTTTATGATCTCAGCTGAGTTTCAGTTTGAAATTTTAATGTCAATTTTACTAAAACTTCAAGGTTAAATTCCAACTGAGACTGACCATCAACATGGAATAGCCACTTGACAATAGTTGTTAACTTAAATTTTAGTTTTATACATGCCATTTTCATTATCAAACTCAGCTGAGACTGAAAATGTTTTGTGAACACGAGGCCTGGCAAGTCTACGCAATACACTCCCACAAAATACTAAATTGAATTCATTTATGTTCCTGACCAGTCTACAATCCTTATTCAAAATTCCTCTGTATGAAAGCCCTGTTCAGTCTACATTTCTCTCCAGCAGAAGACTTAAGTACCACTTTATTTAAGTCCCTGGCATTGACACCCACAAAATATCAGTTCACTTATATCCCTGGCCAGTCTACAATAACCGCCTACAAAACCCCCCTCCATATCCAACTACAATACCCCCCCCTCCATGGAAGTACAAGTTCTCCCATCCCTGGCTAGTCTACAATAACCTCTTACAAAAACACTCTCCATATCCAACTACAATACCCTCCCATGGAAGTACAAGTTCTAGTATATCCCTGGCCGGTCTTCAAAAACCTACAAAAACTCCCTCCATATCCAGCTACACTACCCTCGCACAATAGTACAAGTTCACGTATAACCCTGGCTAGTCTACAAAAACGCCCTCCATATCCAACTACAATACCCTCCCACTGAAGCACCAGTTCTCTTATATCCCTGGCCAGTCCACAATACCCTCCCACAAAAATACAAGTTCACATATATCCCTGGCCAGTCTACAATAACCGTCTTACTACAATACCCTCCCATGAAAGTACATGTTCTTATATATTCCTTGCCAGTCTACAATAACCTCCTACAAAAGCCCCTTCCATATCCACCACAAAAGTACTGATATATATATATCTGGCCAGTCTACAATAACCTCCTTCAAAAAAAACCCTCCATATCCAACTACAATACCTCCCACAAAAGCACAAGTACTTGTATATCCCTGGCCAGTTTACAATAACCCCTTTCCAAAACACCTGCCATATCCAAATACAGTTCCCTCCTATGAAAGTTTTCGTATATTACTGGCCAGTCTACAATATCCTCCTATAAAACCCCCCTCCATATCCAACTACAATACCCTCCAACAAAAGTACAAGTTCTCGTATATCTCTGGCCAGTCAACAATAACCTACAAAAAACCTCTCCATATCCAATTACCGTCGTTTATATGACTGAAAAATTGTTGAAAAAGATGTTAAACCAGAACACACACACACACGTATCCAATTACAGGTAACCCTCCCACAATAGAACAAGTTCTCATATATCCCTGGCCAGTCTACAAAAACCCCTTCCATATTTTACTACAATACCCTCCCATGGAAGTACCAGTTCTCTTATATCTCTGGCCAGTCTACAGTACCCTCCCACAAAAGTACATGTTCTCATATATCTCTGGCAACGATAACCTCCTAAAAAAAACCTCCATATCCAACTAAACTGTCCTCCAATGAAAGAATAAGTTCTTGTTTATCTCTGGCCAGTCTACAATAACCTTCTACAAAAACCCCTTCCCTATCAAACTACAGTACCCTCCCACGGAAGTACAAGTTCTTGTACATCCCTGGCCAGTCTATGATAATAACCTCCATATCCAAATACAGTACCCTCCTACAAGTTCTCTTATATCCCTGGCCAGTCTACAATAACCTCCTACAAAAACCCCCTCCATAACTACAAAACGCTTCCTTGGAAATACCATTACTCTTATATCCCTGGCCAGTCTGCAGTATCCTCCCACAAAAGTTCTCATATATTCTTTGGCGAGACTACAATAACCTCCTACAAAAACCCACTCCATATCCAAATACAGTACCTTTCCACGAGAGTACCAGTTCTCGTATATCTCTGGCTAGTCTACAGTAACCTCCTACAAAAGCCCTCCATATGCAACCTACAGTACCCTCCCAACAAAGTACAAGTTCTCATATATCCCTAGCCAGTCTGCAATAACCCCTTTCCAAATAACCCTCCATATTCAAATACGGTACCCTCCCGTGGAAGTACAAGTTCTCTTTTATCTTTGGTCAGTCAACAATAACCTCCTACAAAAAACCTTTCCACATCCAATTAAAGTACCCATCCACAATAGTACAAGTTCTCGTATATCCCTGGCCAGTGTACAAAAAACCCTTCCATATACAGTACCCACCCATAGAAGTACCAGTTCTTGTATATCCCTTGCCAGTCTTCAATAACCTCCTACAAAAACCCCTTCCAAATTTTACTACAATACCCTCCCATGGAAGTACCAGAACTCTTATATCCCTGGCCAGTCTACAATACCCTCCCACAAAAATAAAAGTTCTCATATATCTCTGGCAAGTCTGAAACTGAAACTGAAACTGGTTTATTTGCTTAAACGCCTATTTCTACATTTAAAACATATTCAGTGGCGTTGTACAATACAAGTTGAAATAAAATATTGAATATAAAATATTTTAAATAAGATTAATTAAAACGAATTAAAATAGTAATTATCAATTTAAAGTTAATGATAATACAATAAGTCTACAATAACCTCCTACAAAAACCCTCCATATCCAACTACAGAACTACAGTACCCTCCCAACAAAAGACAAGTTCACGTATATCCCTAGCCAGATTATAACCTCCTTCAAAAACCCTCTCTATAGCCAACTACAATACCCTCCCAACAAAGTACAAGTTCTAATATATCCCTGGCCAGTCTACAATAACCTCCTACGAAAACCCGCCATATCCAACTACAATACCCTCCCACGAAAGTACAAGTTCACCTATATCCCTTGCTAGTCTACAATACCCTCTTACAAAAAGTCCACCATATGCAACTACAATACCCTCCCAACAAAGTACAAGTTCACCTTTATCCCTGGCCAGTCTACAATACCCTCTTACAAAAAGCCCACCATATGCAACTACAGTACCCTCCCAACAAAGTACAAGTTCACCTATATCCCTGGCCAGTCTACAATACCCTCCTACAAAAACCCTCCATATCCAACTACAGTACCCTCCCAACAAAAGACAAGTTAACGTATATCCCTAGCCAGTTTACAATAACCTCCTTCAAAAACCCTCTCTATAGACAACTACAGTACCCTTCCATGAAAGTACAAGTTCTCGAATATCCCTGGCCAGTCTATAATACCCTCTTACAAAAAGCCCACCATATGCAACTACAATACCCTCCCAACAAAGTACAAGTTCACCTATATCCCTGGCCAGTCTACAATACCCTCTTACAAAAAGCCCACCATATGCAACTACAATACCCTCCCAACAAAGTACAAGTTCACCTATATCCCTGGCCAGTCTACAATACCCTCTTACAAAAAGCCCACCATATGCAACTACAATACCCTCCCAACAAAGTACAAGTTCACCTATATCCCTGGCCAGTCTACAATACCCTCCTACGAAAAACCCAACATATGCAACTACAGTACCCTCCCAACAAAGTACAAGTTCTCATATACTGTGAAATCATTAATATTCGTGGGGGACTAATTTTCGAGGATTTCGTGGTTGAGCCAATCCACAAAATTTAACCCCAACGATCAAGTAAAATTCCCATTCAATTTATGTTCAAAAATTGAAATCCACAAATTTATATCCCCATGAAATTATAGTTTTAACCAAAACCACGAAATTTCATGCCCACAAAATTAAATGATTTTACAGTATCCCTGGCCAGTCTACAATACCCTCTTACAAAAAGCCCACCATATGCAACTACAGTACCCTCCCAACAAAGTACAAGTTCACCTATATCCCTGGCCAGTCTACAATACCCTCTTACAAAAAGCCAACCATATGCAACTACAGTACCCTCCCAACAAAGTACAAGTTCACCTCTATCCCTGGCCAATCTACAATACCCTCTTACAAAAGGCCCACCATATGCAAGTACAGTACCCTCCCAACAAAGTACAAGTTCTCCTATATCCCTGGCTAGTCTACAATACCCTCTTACAAAAAGCCCACCATATGCAACTACAGTACCCTCCCAACAAAGTACAAGTTCACCTATATCCCTGGCCAGTCTACAATACCCTCTTACAAAAAGCCCACCATATGCAACTACAGTACCCTCCCAACAAAGTACAAGTTCACCTATATCCCTGGCCAGTCTACAATAACCTCTTACAAAAAGCCCACCATATGCAACTACAATACCCTCCCAACAAAGTACAAGTTCCCCTATATCCCTGGCCAGTCTACAATAACCTCTTACAAAAAGCCCACCATATGCAACTACAATACCCTCCCAACAAAGTACAAGTTCACCTATATCCCTGGCCAGTCTACAATACCCTCTTACAAAAAACCCACCATATGCAACTACAATACCCTCCCAACAAAGTACAAGTTCACCTATATCCCTGGCCAGTCTACAATACCCTCCTACAAAAAGCCCACCATATGCAACTACAATACCCTCCCACGAAAGTACAAGTTCTCCTATATCCCTGGCCAGTCTACAATGCCCTCCTACAAAAAGCCCACCATATGCAACTACAGTACCCTCCCAACAAAGTACAAGTTCACCTATATCCCTGGCCAGTCTACAATACCCTCTTACAAAAAGTCCACCATATGCAACTACAGTACCCTCCCAACAAAGTACAAGCTCGCCTATATCCCTGGCCAGTCTACAATACCCTCTTACAAAAAGCCAACCATATGCAACTAAACTACCCTCCCAACAAAGTACAAGCTCGCCTATATCCCTGGCCAGTCTACAATACCCTCTTACAAAAAGCCCACCATATGCAACTACAGTACCCTCCCAACAAAGTACAAGTTCACCTATATCCCTGGCCAGTCTACAATACCCTCTTACAAAAAGCCCACCATATGCAACTACAGTACCCTCCCAACAAAGTACAAGTTCACCTATATCCCTGGCCAGTCTACAATAACCTCTTACAAAAAGCCCACCATATGCAACTACAATACCCTCCCAACAAAGTACAAGTTCACCTATATCCCTGGCCAGTCTACAATAACCTCTTACAAAAAGCCCACCATATGCAACTTCAATACCCTCCCAACAAAGTACAAGTTCACCTATATCCCTGGCCAGTCTACAATGCCCTCCTACAAAAAGCCCACCATATGCAACTACAGTACCCTCCCACAAAAGTACAAGTTCTCCTATATCCCTGGCCAGTCTACAATGCCCTCCTACAAAAGCCCACCATATGCAACTACAGTACCCTCCCAACAAAGTACAAGTTCACCTATATCCCTGGCCAGTCTACAATACCCTCTTACAAAAAGTCCACCATATGCAACTACAGTACCCTCCCAACAAAGTACAAGTTCACCTATATCCCTGGCCAGTCTAAAATACCCTCTTACAAAAAGCCCACCATATGCAACTACAATACCCTCCCAACAAAGTACAAGTTCACCTATATCCCTGGCCAGTCTACAATACCCTCTTACAAAAAGCCAACCATATGCAACTACAATACCCTCCCAACAAAGTACAAGTTCACCTATATCCCTGGCCAGTCTACAATACCCTCTTACAAAAAGCCCACCATATGCAACTACAATACCCTCCCAACAAAGTACAAGTTCACCTATATCCCTGGCCAGTCTACAATACCCTCTTACAAAAAGCCCACCATATGCAACTACAATACCCTCCCAACAAAGTACAAGTTCACCTATATCCCTGGCCAGTCTACAATACCCTCTTACAAAAAGCCCACCATATGCAACTACAGTACCCTCCCAACAAAGTACAAGTTCACCTATATCCCTGGCCAGTCTACAATACCCTCTTACAGAAAGTCCACCATATGCAACTACAGTACCCTCCCAAAAAAGTACAAGTTCCCCTATATCCCTGGCCAGTCTACAATACCCTCTTACAAAAAGCCCACCATATGCAACTACAGTACCCTCCCAAAAAAGTACAAGTTCCCCTATATCCCTGGCCAGTCTACAATACCCTCTTACAAAAAGCCCACCATATGCAACTACAGTACCCTCCCAACAAAGTACAAGTTCGCCTATATCCCTGGCCAGTCTACAATACCCTCTTACAAAAAGCCCACCATATGCAACTCCAGTACCCTCCCAACAAAGTACAAGCTCGCCTATATCCCTGGCCAGTCTACAATACCCTCTTACAAAAAGCCCACCATATGCAACTACAATACCCTCCCAACAAAGTACAAGTTCTCATATATCCCTTGCTAGTCTACAATACCCTCTTACAAAAAGCCCACCATATGCAACTACAGTACCCTCCCAACAAAGTACAAGTTCGCCTATATCCCTGGCCAGTCTACAATACCCTCCTACAAAAAGCCCACCATATGCAACTACAATACCCTCCCAACAAAGTACAAGTTCACCTATATCCCTGGCCAGTCTACAATACCCTCTTACAAAAAGCCCACCATATGCAACTACAGTACCCTCCCAACAAAGTACAAGTTAACGTATATCCCTAGCCAGTTTACAATAACCTCCTTCAAAAACCCTCTCTATAGCCAACTACAGTACCCTCCCACGAAAGTACAAGTTCTCATATATCCCTGGCCAGTCTACAATAACCTCCTACAAAAAGCCCACCATATGCAACTATTGTACCCTCCCAACAAAGTACAAGTCGAAAGATTTCCTCAGCCAGAAGTTATACAGACCAGAATTTCTTGATAGCTATTAACTTATGGGTGAATAACGTACTTGTTTTGTTTTTAGCTCACCTGTCACAAAGTGACAAGGTGAGCTTTTGTGATCGCGCAGCGTCCGTCCGTCCGTTTGTGCGTAAACTTTTGAATGTGACCACTCTAGAGGTCACATTTTTCATGGGATCTTTATGAAAATTGGTCAGAATGTTCAGCTTGATGATATCTAGCTCAAGTTCGAAACTCGTCACGTGCAGTCAAAAACTAGGTCAGTATCAAATATAGAAAAACCTTTACCCCTCTAAGGCCATATTTTTCATGGATCGTATGATTTAGTCTGAATGTCATCTGATGATATCTAGGTCAAGTTCGAAACTGGTCACGTGCTACAAAAACTAGTCAAAGCTCTAAAATAGAAAAACCTTGTGACCTCTCTAGAGCCATACTTATGAATAGATCCTCATAAAAATTGGTCAGATATTCACCTTGATATATCTAGGTCAAGTTCGAAAGTGGGTCACGCGTTTTCAAAAGTAGGTCAGTAGTCAATATGAAAAAACCTTGTGACCTCTCTAGAGGCCATATTTTTCATGGATCTGTATGAAATTGGTTTGAATGTTCACTTGATGATACTAGGTCAGGTTTGAAACTGGTCAGCTGCGGTCAAAACTAGTCAGTAGGTCTAAAAATAGAAAATCTTGTGACTTCTCTAAGACCATACTTTTCAGTGGAACTTCATGAAAATTGGTCGGAATGTTCACCTTGATACATCTAGGCAAGTCGAAACGGTACATGCCATCACAAAACAGTCCAGTAGTCAAATAATAAAAAAAAACCTTGGTACCTCTCTAGAGGCCATATTTCATGGATCTGTATGAAAGTTGGTCTGAATATTCACTGATGATATCTAGGTCAGTTTCGAACTGGTCAACTGTGGTCAAAACTAGGTCAGTAGTCTAAATATAGAAAAACTTTTGACCACTCTAGAGCCATATTTTCAATGGATCTTCATGAAAATTTGTCTGAATGTTCACCTTGATGATATCTAGATAAAATTAAACTGGTCACAGTTGCCAAAATTACGTCAGTAGTATAAAAATAGAAAAACCTTGTGGCCTCTCTAGAGCCATACTCTTCATGAGATCTTCATGAAAATTGGTGAGAATGTTCACCTTGATAAATCTAGGTCAAGATCAGAACTGGTCATTTCCTTCAAAAACAGTCATTAGTCAGATAATAGAAAAATCTTGTCACCCCTCTAGAAGCCATATTTTTCAATGGATCTTCATGAAATTGGGTCATGGAGACAGGTGAGCGATTCAGGAACATCATGGTCCTCTTGTTTATTATACCATTACGCTTTAATGTAAGAAATATTACTCCATTCTACATGATTTACAAGTAGATATATGAACTATGTATTTCTTAATTCTGAAAGTTATTGTTTTGAGCAAAAAGAACTATATTTCCCTTTCATGTATAACATAATTTTTAGCTCAACTGGTCGCATTCCCTTGACTATTGAAATACTTTACTAGAGCTTTCACAAATGTGATTCATGCCTTCACATGGACTTGCTTGACAACACAGGACCATAATGATCTAGGAAATTGAAGAGCAATAAACATAAAAACCCTTATGCACAACATGGTATCAATATTGATCATTGCTGAAAGTTTGAATAAATTATATGAAATAATGAATGAGGAATTAAGGTCACAAACATTTCTTTATATATCATAATTATAGAGTGCTAGCTTAGTTAATATATTGCAAAAACGGCGTTCCATAAATGCGATAAGCCAATTGCATATCGGTAAAAAGTCACGTGAAATCACCCAGTCCCCATGTGCTATAATACTTGTTGCATTCCAATATACCTGCGGCCTTCAGGCCGCAGGTAACAAGTTCTTGTATATCCCTGGCCAGTTTACAATAACCTCCTTCAAAAATCCTCTCATATCGAACTACAATATATTTTCCCAAGAAAGTACTTGTATATCCCTGGCCAGTCTACAACAACCTCCTTCAAAAAGTCCATCCATATCCAACTAAAATACCCTGCCATGAAAGTACAAGTTCTCGTATATCTCTGGCAAGTCTGCAATAAACTCCTACAAAAAATACCCTCAATACCAAACTACAGTAACCACCCACAAAAATACAAGTTCTCTTATTTCTCTGAAAGGTCTCAAATAACCTACAAAAAAACCCTCCATATCCAACTACAATAACTTCCCACTGAAGTACCAGTACTCTTATATCCCTGGCCAGTCTACAATAACCTCCTACAAAAACCCCCTCCATATTCAACTACAGTACCCTCCAACGAAAGTACAGTTTCTAGTATATCTCTGGCCAGTCTACAATAACCTACAAAAAAAACCTACATTTAATTACCTCTATCAAAATTCTCTTTCATATACCCTGAAATCCCCGAAAATAAGCCGATCTCGATAATAAGCCACCATTTCACTACAGGTAAAAAGGGCTCATAAATAAGCCGTACTCAAAAATAAGCCGTCTAGCTTTCTATATCATTAATAGTATCAATTACTTTGTTAGGACACCATATGAGATAGCAAAAGTAACCAACGTGTACATAGCAGATTTATTTCCACACGTAACAGCAATAAAACATACTTTGGAATAAAAAAACCCTAAAACAATGCAAGTTGTGCTGATATTTAAAACCCTTGACAAATTCAAACTTTAAAAGCAAAAAAAAAAAAAAAGCTGTCTCAAACACTTCTTGTCACGTCAGTAATTCTACTAATTAACATGACCGGTCTTTTTAACACAATGCAGTGTTTATCACCTATTGCGTAAGTTATTCATACCCGGGGCCGATTAAATCATATATGTATTTGTTTGTTTGGCCAGACAAAACTTTTTAATGGGTAATTATCTGTTAGCGTCGGATTATTTTCATTAAGAAATTGTAATAAATTGTAACAAAACTATATATGTTAAAAGTATAAGTATTTATCGACGTCGATATTTTTACTAAAAAGCAAACTATATGACATCCATATGTTCAGTATTTAGATACTCGAAAATACACCGGTTTTTAAACTATGAATGAATATATGTACTCAAAAGTTCGCCAGACCCAAAAATAAGCCGGTCTCGATAATAAGCCACCAAATCCCTACGAAAATTTAAAATAAGCCGCGGCTTATTTTCGGGATTTCAGGGTCATTATGTATACAATACCCTCCCACATACAAGTACCAATTCACTTATGTCCCAAGCAAGTTTTCAAGTCCGTAGCCAGTCTACAATACTCTGTTTTAAGTTTTCACTTACTTGAGAGTTAATTAATAAAGGGAGATTATTTCAAGAAGAGATACTGTTTCATATGACTTTGTTTCATGTCTGCTCTTTAACTCTTGAACCTCTTGAATGATTTTGAAGAAACTTGGCACAAATATTCACCATATTGAGACAACTTGCAGAGTGCATGTTTCAGATGGCTTGCTTCAAGGTCAAGGTCACAGGGTTGAAAGGTCATACCTTCTGGCATATATTGCTTCCCATCGCGATGCTCTTGTTGCAAAAATTTTTATGCAGTTTGATTTTATTCGACTTATGGTCAGAACTGGTAAAATTGATAAAGGGAGATAATTCAAAATGTAGGCAAGGTAGTTTTAAGGATTTCCTTTAAAAGTCCTCTGTCCCTTTGAATGAATTAAGTTGTTCTTTTGACAAAATTATTTTTAGAAAATTTGATAGAGAATTTTTAAAAAGTAAGTAAGGTAGGGTTCTGGTTTCTGTACGCTGCACTTTCCCTTAAATTTGTATTGTCTATCTTTGTATGCAGTTTGAACAAACTCCCTCCAGTACTTTTAGAGTTACTGCTGGGACAACCGTATTTGATTAAGGGAGATAATTCAAAAAGTGATCAAGGTAGAGTTATGGTTATTATAGACTTCATATTCTCTTAATGTCCTCTGTTTCATCCAGACAAGATGGATACTCAAATATACAGACAGGGTGATTAGGGCATTTGCCAAATGGCATAGTCCTAATAAGACCCTGGCTAGTTTAAAACATTTTTCTATAAAATGCAGCTTTTTGCAACACATCTGGACATGTTGAATACCCTCCTACAAAATAACTCTTTGAGGAAGGCCTTGCCTTGTTAAAAAAAACCCTCACCTGCAAAAATTTTGCGTTACATTTTAGACCATGGGTAGTATGAAAACTCCCCCAAAATACTGTATAACATAAAATCATATAAAGTCATATTCTGTTCTAAAAAGTACATTCTCTTTTACAGAATACCATTTTCCATATAACCCTAGTTTTTAGCTCACCTGAGCAATGCTCAGGTGAGTTTTTCTGATCGCTCAATGTCAGGCGTCTGTCGTCTGTCTGTCTGTCATCTGTTTGTCGTCCGTCAAAATTTAGCTTGTGTATGCGATAGAGGCTGTATTTTTCAACTGATCTTCATGAGTATTGGTCAGAATGATTACCTTGATGAAAACTAGGCCGAGTTCGAAAATGGGTCATCTGGGGTCAAAAACTAGGTCACTAGGTCAAATCAAAGAAAAACCTTGTGTATGCGATAGAGACTGTATTTTTCAATTGATCTTCATGAATATTGGTCAGAATGATTGCCTTGATGATATCTAGGCCGAGTTTGAAAATGGGTCGTCTTGGGTCAAAAACTAGGTCACTAGGTCAAATCAAAGAAAAACCTTGTTATGCGATAGAGGCTGTATTTCAATTGATCTTTATGAATATTGGTCAGAATGATTGCCTTGATGAAATCTAGGCCGTGTTCGAAAATGGGTCATCTCGGGTCAAAAACTAGGTCACTAGGTCGAATCAAAGAAAAACCTTGTGTATGCGATAGAGGCAGTATTTTTTAATTAATCTTCATGAGTATCGGTCAGAATGATAACCTTGATGAAATATAAGCCAATTTTGAAAATGGGTCATCTCGGGTCAAAAACTAGGTCACTATGTCAAATCAAAGAAAAACCTTGTGTATGTGATAGAGGCTGTATTTTTCAATTCTTCTTCATGAATATTAGTCAGAATGATAACCTTGATGAAATCTAGGCAGAGTTCGAAAATGGGTCATCTCAGGTCAAAAACTAGGTCACTAGGTCGAATCAAAGAAAAACCTTGTGTATGCGATAGAGGCTGTATTTTTCAATTGATCTTAATGAATATTGGTCAGAATGATTGCCTTGATGATATCTAGGCCGAGTTTGAAAATGGGTTATTGGGTCAAAAACTAGGTCACTAGGTCAAATCAAAGAAAAACCTTGTGTATGCGATAGAGGCGGTATTTTTCAATTGACCTTCATGAATTTTGGTGAGAATGATAACCTTCATAAAATCTAGACCGACTCTGAAAATGGGTCATCTCGGGTCAAAAACTAGGTCACTAGGTCAAATCAAGGAAAAACCTTGTGTATGTGATAGAGAATGTATTTTTCAATTGATCTTCATGAATTTTGGTCAGAATGATTACATCGACGAAATTTAGACCAAGTTCGAAAATGGGTCATCTCGGGTCAAAAACTAGGTCACTAGGTCAAGTCAAAGAAAAGCCTTGTGTATGCAATAGAGGCTGTATTTTTCAACTGATCTTCATGAAATTTAGCCAGAATGATTACTTGATAAAATCTAGGCCGAGTTCGAAAATGGGTCATCTGGGGTCAAAAACTAGGTCACTAGGTCAAATCGAAGAAAAACATTGTGTATGCAATAGAGGATGTATTTTTCAATTGATCTTCATGAAATTTAGTTAGAGTGATTGCCTTGATGAAATCTAGGTCAATTTTGAATATGGATTATCTGAGGTCAAAAACTAGGTCACTAGGTCAAATTAAAGAAAAATCTTATGTATGCAATAGAGACCGTTTTTTTCAATTGATTTTTATCAAATTTGGTCAGGATGATTGCCTAAATGAAATCTAGGTCGAATTTGAATATGGGTCATCTGAGGTCAAAAGCTAGGTCACTTGGTCAAATCAAAGAAAAAAACTTGTGTATGTGATAGAGGCTGTATTTTTCAATTGATCTTCATGAATTTGGTCAGAATGATTGCCTTGATAAATCTAGGCGAGTTTGAACATGGGTCATCTGGGGTCAAAAACTAGGTCACTAGGTCAAATCAAAGAAAAACCTTGTGTATGCGATAGAGGCTGTATTTTTCAATTGATCTTCATGAAATTTGGTCAGAATGATTTTCATGAAATCTAGGACAGTTTGAACATGGTCATTGGAGTCAATAGGTCACTAGGTCAATCATTGGAAACCTTGTGTAATGTATAAGAAGTATTTTTCAATTGATTTCATAAGAATTTTGGTCAGAATGATTACTTGACTGAAATTTAGACCAAGTTCGAAAATGGGTCATCTGGGGTCAAAAACTAGGTCACTAGGTCAAGTCAAAGAAAAGCCTTGTGTATGCAATAGAGGCTGTATTTTTCAACTGATCTTCATGAAATTTAGCCAGAATGATTACTTGATAAAATCTAGGCCGAGTTCGAAAATGGGTCATCTGGGGTCAAAAACTAGGTCACTAGGTCAAATCGAAGAAAAACATTGTGTATGCAATAGAGGATGTATTTTTCAATTGATCTTCATGAAATTTGGTTAGAGTGATTGCCTTGATGAAATCTAGGTCAATTTTGAATATGGATTATCTGAGGTCAAAAACTAGGTCACTAGGTCAAATTAAAGAAAAATCTTATGTATGCGATAGAGACTGTTTTTTTCAATTGATTTTTATCAAATTTGGTCAGGATGATTGCCTAAATGAAATCTAGGTCGAATTTGAATATGGGTCATCTGAGGTCAAAAGCTAGGTCACTTGGTCAAATCAAAGAAAAAAACTTGTGTATGTGATAGAGGCTGTATTTTTCAATTGATCTTCATGAATTTTGGTCAGAATGATTGCCTTGATAAAATCTAGGTCGAGTTTGAACATGGGTCATCTAGGATCAAAAACTAGGTCATATCTAAGAAAATGCTTGTTTTAATCGCAAGAGACCAATTTTTTGGTCCAATCTTAATGAAAATTGGTCAGAATATTTGTTTCCATGAAATCACTAGGTCAAACATGTTTTACACTGTTATGGAGTGCTTCTTAGGTGAGCACCCTAGGGCCATCTTGGCCCTCTTGTTAAAGTTAAGAATATTTTCCTACAAAATGCCATTTCATAAAAAGATTTTGGCAGTTATAAAAATTTTTAATGCTTTCTTGTAAAATAACATACAAAACCCTGATAATTGAGCAGCAACACTCTTTTAAAAAAGCCATTTTACATAAGACCTTCAGTAGTCTAATATCTATTAAATATCAATATAATGCCAGGAGGTCCATCCTGGCACCTGAATAGACAATTATAAGAAACCATGCCCAGATTTATTTGGTAGCTTAACAAAATATCTTTAGAACTAAAAGACATGTGTCATTTGAATAATATGCCCTACAATAAATCACTCTTGAAATTCTGTATCCAAGTTCACTAACGCTGGCTAGAATGGAAGAAAATTTAATATTTTGTGAATTGCAAAAATATGCTCAGAAAGAAAAGTTACTAGAGTTTTCATTTTGGGGTCATGAAATGTAAATGGCCAATACCTACAAAGGCCCTTGCAGAATCAGCAGTCTTAATGAAATACTGCAGTCTTTGAAAGATTTGGGTACTTGAATGGCACCTATACCATCCGATATTTATCTTTTATATGAATTTATCTTGTCCATGGAGAAAGTGCAAACATTAGATATTTTGTTTCCCGTGACAACCAGTATTACACATGTTTCAATGACTTGTATATTTGGATACTGTAAAAGCACATATCTCCGCGTGGTCGAAATTTCGCGATTTTGGAATTTTGACTATGTTCTCGAGGTTAAATATTTGCGAAATTGTAACAGTGGTATCCTACTTGAATTAGCATTATACTAATGGTGAATATTTAATATTTATTTTCGCGAAAATTTCTGCTTTTACCGTACTGTAAATCACATTATATTCGCGTGATCTTTAATTCGCAAATTCCCGCACCCTGAATTATTTCGCGGATTTATGATTTCGCGACAGGAGGGTCAGAAATTTAAATTCGCGAAGGTTCTTATCTAATATTAGCGAAATTCTAATTTGGGAAGTCGTGATTACATTAATGCCCATTCATTTGTACTGTACAAAACTTATTCACGCCAAAGACTTGTTAAATATACATGGTCCGTAAAGGTTTTTCGTATTAGTAGTCTTTATTCACACAAATTGCTTTTGCTCGAGTTAAATTGATTGAATAGAGCTTTTTAATCTTTTATTAAATTTACATTCGATTATTCTTATAACATTTAATAGCTGATTAAAATGTTCAAAGTTTGTCACAGTCCTTTCATAAATAATTGTAACGTGCAATTGTAACGTGCAAGTATATATTACAATGGTGTGATAAATTGTCCGCTAATCCCTATTGTTATCTAAACAGAGATAAATGATACGGATCATACAAAGTGCATCAAGGAGATACTCTATGTAACCTGTTAAAAAAAAAAAGTTGTCATGTTTTATACATCCCTGCCAGCTGCATGTAAATCCAACCTCTACACCTTAAATTAGCGTTAATTCTGTCTTTAAGTGGTATATTCCACATGAAATGTAGGTTCGATGATTTTTATTATACTTATTCACTATATATTGAAATAAATTAAAGTTCAATTAATAAACATCGTGTTCAGGCGGCTTGTCTTCATTGCTGAACTTGACCGTATTTCGGACATTATTTTCCGGACATGTCTGTATGTTATGGAAGGAAACGCGGATTAATGAATTCGTGATGCACCCGATTCGCGAAAAATAGCGAAAATTAAAACACCGCAAATAATACCAGATTTACAGTATATGCTTTTTTTCCCTATCCAGCTTCAAAATGTCTCCTCTGACAGCTCTTGTTATGCTGAACACATCCTGTAATAATTGCAATCATTTTATCAAAGTATATTTATCTCTGTTGGTAGAGGCAATTTTTATAACGGGCTTTAAATTTTATGTAATGAAAAAAAAAGAGGTATAAAAAGGGAGACAACCTTATTAATTTGTTAAAGATAAGAGTTATGATTTTCCTAGTTACACATCCTCTCATGATCATCTTTCATTGCCATAAAAAACAGCAAAACAGACAACAAAATAAATGAACATAGAGTCTTTATTTCATCCGTAAAAAGAGTAACTCTTATTGTACCCCCCGACAACAAAGTTGTAAGGGGGGGGGGGTATACTGGTTTCAGGTTGTCTGTCTGACTGTCTGACCGTCCGTCCGTCTGTCCGTCTGTCCATAGACACAATCTTGTGCGCACCATCTCTCCTCATCCCCTTGACACAATTTAATGAAACTTCACACAAGTGATCAGTAACAACAGTAGTTGTGCATGGGGCATGTTAGGTTCTTTCAGAAAAAAAAATTGCAGAGTTATGAGACTTTGTTTTTTGTTACTATACTATATACATAGACACAATCTTGTGCGCACCATCTCTCCTCATCCCCTTGACACAATTTAATGAAACTTCACACAAGTGATCAGTAACAACAGTAGTTGTGCATGGGGCATGTTAGGTTCTTTCAGAAAAAAAATGTGCAGAGTTACGGGACTTTGTTTTTTGTTACTATACTATATACATAGACACAATCTTGTGCGCACCATCTCTGCTCATCCCCTTGCCACAATTTAATGAAACTTCACACAAGTGATCAGTAACAACAGTAGTTGTGCATGGAACATGTTAGGTTCTTTCAACAACAAATATTGCAGAGTTATGGGACTTTGTTTCTTGTTAACATACTATATACATACAGTCTGCATATGCAATCTTGTGCGCCTAATCTTCTGAACCCTTGCACACAATTTAATGAAACTTCACACAAGTGATCAGTACCGACCCTAATTGTGCATGGTGCATGTTACGTTTTTTTAGATATATATTCTGCATAGTTATGGGACTTTGTTTTTTGTTACTATACTGTATACATACAGTCTATATACATACAGTCCACATAATTATGCAATCTTGTGTGCGTCAAATTGCAATGTACTGTGTCAGTGCATGTGGGGGGTACATTCGAGTGTAGGACAAAACCCCCTTCGCTCATTTTTGCATATGCGGACAAAACCCCTTTCATGTTTTTTACAAGGAGGACAAAACCCCCTTCACTGAATTTTACAAGGAGGACAAAACCCCCTTCATCATAAAATCAAAAGGGCAAACAATGTTATAATAAACCTATATCATTTTATTAATAGAAAGAGATTTCTTGAAAAATAATTATAATTAATGATTGAAAATCAAACAGTTTAAACAAATTAAAAGTTCAATTTATTCAGAGATATTAAACAGTTTTTCAGTCTTATTAGTTTTAAAGTTATTACAGAACAAACTGTAATATAATAGAATAAAAGCATCAATTATTCATATTAATTATTATGCTCTTTAATTAAAATTATCTTCAATTATACATAATTTATGGAACATATTGTTACACAATGATTAATTCTGCAGTGTCTTGTTGTTTACTGATTAACTGAATTAATAAAATATTATATCATTTGACCTTTTGATTTTAGGATGAAAGGGGTTTTGTCCTCCTTGTAAAAAACATGAAGGGGGTTTTGTCCTCCTTGTAAATTTCAGTGAAGGGGATTTTGTCCTCCTAGTAAAAAACATGAAGGGTGTTTTGTCCGCCTATGCAAAAATGAGCGAAGGGGGTTTTGTCCGCAGGGGATTTTGTCCGGATCCCGGTACATTCATCACCTTTAGTGATAGCTCTAGTTTAGGTTATAAATTGCATCAGTTTTCTTGAAAAGGCAATTTGAAAAAAAAAAAAAAAATAGAACATAATGAATATCAAGAATTTTCTGCATTCAAGGATATTTTCTGATGATATAAAAGTAAAATAGTTTTAACCTGATAGGAACCTCCTACCATAATCAGTAGTGGTAAACAAACATTTGGTGGAGATTAACTTGTATAGTCAGCCCTTTTTTTGTAAATTTGGGGAAGGGTACCAGGTCCCTTTTGGAGGGGAAATTTACGTCGCGAAATCATTGTTTGGAGGAATATATTTGCTGAAAAGTTGTTAAAATCAGGACTGAAAATCAAAACTGATTTCAGTTTTTTTGCATGGGGAATTTTTGGCCAAAGTGGGGAAAAAAGTATACTTTTTAGATTGGGGAATGGGGCCGAATTTCGGCCCTAAAATCAGCATAAAAAAAGGCCTGATAGTTTACTTTCAGAAAAAAGATACTTATTTATGAATAGCTGCCACAAATGCTTCAAGGGAAATCAAAGGTCACTGGAGACTCTACCAGGACATACATCTGACCGATACACAAGGTTTTGCCAGGAGATATATCACACAGTTAAGGGCCTACAAAGATGCAAAGGTTAGAGGCTGTACAACATGCAAGACTACCAAACATAATCAGCCTATACTGTACAATCATTACCAAGTAAGTAGAAATGCTATGGCCTTTAAATTTAGTTTTGTTAAATATGAATAAAAAGGTTATATAAGGCCATTCATGCTGCAAATATGGCCAGATAAGTAGCTTAAAAATGGTAGTAGGTGGTCTATGAATGTGCACATCAACTTCTGCATACCAAAATGTTCGTCAGAATCTGTAGCTTTCAGAACTGCCTGATGCCAGTTTCTAGTCACTGGGCAAAGTCCTCACATTCAAGATGGCTGCCAAGATGGCCGCTGATATATGAAAATGACATCCAATATATAGAATTGCAAAATAAAAGCATTTATATGCTTTAAATTCATTTGGAATTATTATAACATCTTTAAGTTATAAATCTACAAAATTATATGCATAAATCGATATGAAATAAAACTTTTTGACACATTTTATACCAATTTTATGTGGACTAAAATGTGATAAATACTATTCTCTTGAACTTACGTTCAATATACTTTGTGTACCTTCATTTACTGTTGTACCTTACACTATGCAAGCCCGAGTTGATAAAGTGATAATAAATTGTAACAGCATTATTATTTTGTTAAAGGGTATATCTAAATTATTTATATTAAACATATATATTTCAGTGGGTGGGGTAAGTCAATATAAAATATATTTAATGATAGGTGAAATCAGAAACAAATTAATAGTCATCTTTTGTAATGTATACATCCTACTATATATTATCGTTATTTAAACAATGTAAAGTACGAAATATATATTTAGACGATAATGTAAAACTATCAAGTTTATTTTAAAAAATGGCCGCTATGATGGCTGCCACAATGTTTTTGAACTGACTAATATTATATACTGGCAACAACTTTGAAGAATATGCTTCAGCTTGTTGATCTCTTTATGTTATACCAGTCGTACATAAGTTGATTATTCAAATGCATTGTGATTTACAGAGTAAATTGCAATATTTTTATGCCCCCTGAAGGGAGACATTTTATGCCCCCAAAGGGAGGCGTATTAGTTTTTAACTGTCCGTCCGTCCGTTCGTTCGTTTGTTAGTCACAACGTTAACTTTTTGCATGAAAGCACTTTACTCGCGAACCACTGCACCCAGGACCTTCAAACTTCACATGCTAATAGTACTCATTGAGTACACGACCCCTACTGACTTTGGGGTCACCAGGTCAAGGTCACAGGGGCCTAGGGCTGTGGATCGTCAGACAAGTGGCGATCCGATCCGATCCGTGAGTCGGGGCTAACGATTCACAGATCAAACCATGGATCACCAGCAACAACTTATAATGATACAAAAATGCAAGCCTGTTATTTTTGTACTGTTTTCTTTATGGAATCTAAGCTTTGCAGTTCTCATAGTGCTCAGTTTAATAGTTTTGACCTGCATTTAATGTTTTGCTCATTAATTTAAGTCAGGTTTCGCGGGTGGACTTCTGTAATGTCCGGCCATTCTTGCAGATGAACGATACGACGTCGGTCATTAATAATCACAATATTTAGTAACAGTTCCGCATTTTTTGATAAGAAAATTTTATTTGTTGGACAGAAATTTTGTATCTAACTTTTTATTGAATTTAATTACTTAAATGATGAATGTTTATTCACTGTTTTGACAGATTCCATATTAATTTTAGTTCGAAAATAGGACCGACGCTAACTCTACCTAAGACATTTGTTTACATCCGGTTTAGAATAACGGGTAATCGTCTTAGATGTGCAAGAAAATTCATTGAAGACGTTTAATGTGGCTTTAATTTAGTTTTATTGATAGAATTTTACAAATTGCATGTATTAATGAAAAAGATCGCGATCCAACGATCTTGACAATGACGAATATCCGTACTCGAACTTTTGGTCAAACTCGTGGATATCCGAGTACTCAGATACTCGTTACAGCCCTACTGAGGGGCCAACATAAACTTTTTGCATGAAGGCCTTTTACTCGTGAACCACTGCACCCAGGACCTTCAAACTTAACATGCTGATAGTACTCATCGAGTACACAACCCTTACTGACTTTGGGGCCACCAGGTCAAAGGTCAAGGTCACAGGGGCCAACGTTAACTTTTTGCATGAAGGCACTTTACTCGCGAACCACTGCACACAGGATCTTCAAACTTCACATGCTGATAGTACTCATCGTGTACACGACCCCTACTGACTTTGGGGTCACCGGATCAAAGGTCAAGGTCACAGGGGCCAATGTTAACTTTTTGCATGAAGGCACTTTACTTGCGAACCACTGCACCCAGGACCTTCAAACTTCACATGCTATACTCATTGAGTACACAACCCCTACTGACTTTGGGGTCACCAGGTCAAAGGTCAAGGTCACAGGGGCCAGCGTTAACTTTTCGCATGAAGGCACTTTACTCGCGAACCACTGCACACAGGACCTTCAAACTTCACATGCTGATAGTACTTATTGAGTACACGACCCCTACTAACTTTGGGGTCACCAGGTCAAAGGTCAAGGTCACAGGGGCCAATGTTAACTTTTTGCATGAAGGCACTTTACTCGCGAACCACTGCACCAAGGACCTTCAAACTTCACATGCTAATAGTACTTATTGAGTACACGGCCCCTATTGACTTTGGGGTCACCAGGTCAAAGGTCAAGGTCACCAGGTCAAAGGTCAAGGCACTGCGGGGGCATTTGTCACCATTAGTGACAGCTCTTGTTTGACATTTATAAAATAAATGAAATAGCATAATGGTGTATACATGCATACCAGATATAGGTTGTAAATGTAAATATTTATATTTATATCTAATGAATAGTTAATTATTAACAGTAGCATGTTATCATATTAGCTCATCTGAGCACAAAGTGTTCAGGTTGAGCTATTGTGATTGCTCATTGGCCGGCATCTGTCTGTCCACACTTTCCTATAAACAATATCTCCTCCTAAACCACCGTACCAATTTTGATGAAACTTCATAGGGATGTTCCTTGGATAGTATTCTTTAAAATTGTTTAACAAATCAAGTTCCACACAGAAGTATTGTTGCCAGGGCAGCCGAAAGGAAAAAATTTTCTAGTCCAAAACCACAGGTCTTAGGGCTTTGATATCTGGTATGTAGCATTATCTAGTGATCTTTTACCATGATTGTTCAAGTTAATCCCCTAGGGTCAAATATGGCCCTGCCATGGGGCCAATTGGTTAATAAAGACGTATATGGGGAAAACTTTTAAAATCTTCTTGTCCAAATCTAAAGGGCCCTGGGCTTTGATATTTAATATGTAGCGTCATCTAGTGGTTCTCAACCAAGATTGTTCAAATTATATCCATAGGATCAAATATGGCCCCACCCTTGGGATCACATGGTTTATATAGACTTATATAGAGAAAACTATGTAAATCTTCGTGAACAAAACCACAGGGCCTTGGGCTTTGATATTTTGTATGAAGCATCATCTAGTGGTCTTCTGACAATATTGTTCAAATCATCTCTAGGGGTCAAATATGGCCTCGCCCTGGGTGTCACATGGTTAATATAGACTTGTTTAGGGAAGACTTTGAAAATCTTTTGGTACAAAAGCACATGACCTAGGGCTTTGATATTTGGTATGTAGCATTATCTAGTGGTTCTCTACCAAGATGTTTCAAATTATATCCATAGGATCAAATATGGCCCCACCCTTGGGGTCACATGGTTTATATAGACTTATATAGAGGAAAAACTTTGAAAATCGTATTGTCCAAAACCACAGTCTCGGCCCAGTGTGACAGGGTATAAGGCTTTGATATTTGGTATGTAGTATCATCTAGCGGGCCTCTACCTAGATTGTTCAATTATATCACTAGGGTCAAATATGTCCCCGGGGTCACATGGTTCATACAGACTTATATAGATAAAAGTATGTAAATCTTCATATACAAAACCACAGGGCCTTGGGCTTTGATATTTTGTATGAAACATCATCTAGTGGTCTTCTAACAATATTGTTCAAATTATCTCCTATGGCCCCACCCTGGGTGCCACATGGTTTATTTAAACTTGTTTAGTAGTCCTTTACCAAGATTGTTCAAATTGTACACTTGGGGTTAAAACTGGCCCTGCCCTGGGAGCACATGGTATAAAAAGACTTCTATAGAGAAAATCCTTTAAAAATATTGTCTTAAACCATACGGACTAGAGCAAAGATATTTAGTATGTGGCATGCTCTTGTGGTTCTCTACCAAGATTGTTCAAATCATGACACTGAGGTCAATATATGCAACGTTCAGGGGGTCATTTGTTTTTTATTGATATGAGAAAAATCTTCTTGTCCAAAGCCATAAAGCTATTTGGTGTTTGGTATTGTCTACTATCAAGCTTTTTCAATCATGACTCTGGGGTCAAAATTGACTGCACTCCGGAGTCAACTGTTTTTACTTTGGCTTATATATAGGGAAACACCTTTAAAAATCTTTTTTGAAGCCATAAGTCCCAGAGTTTAGATATTTGGTATGTGGCATGCTCTAGTCGTTCTCTACCAAGATTGTTCAAATCGTTATCCTGGGGTCAATATAGGACATGCCCGGGTGGTCCCTTGTTTTACATAAACTTATTTGTTTTTGAAGCAATCGCATAGAAATTTGGACCACAAGTATAATGTTTGATACAGATTTCAATACTCATCTTGAACAGGAAAGAAAGAAAGAAGCCCGATTTCATGGCAAAGTTGGAAACTCTACAAGGTAACCATGTTACGTCTCTTGAAAATGCCAAATGCATTTTATTGACGGTATGGCAGTTTTTTAAATGCTTGGGGCACTAGTTTTGTAACCCACATTCTAGGATATTCCTTGAACATATATTGGTAAAGTCAAGATGTGTAACTGGAATGAAGCAGATACATATCATTTTTGATAAATGCAATTGCAAGCACCAGAATGAAAAGAGGTGACATACACACATCTAAAAATGTATATGTACAAGGACACTAATGAGTTCTAAAAGACTGGAAAAGTTTTCTCCTCCTAATGGACAACACAAAGAAAACCTTGCTCATTCAATTATACAGAGTATATACTGCAAAACGCAAGGAACAGTCTCACTAGCAATGGAGTATTCATTAAACCTTGGTGGGCAAGGTGGTAAAGCAATCGAAGCTTCTGTTGACAGTAACCATGTCATAAATGACTTGGAATCTAATCATGAAGAAGCCCAAACTGATATTATGCCTGATTGTTACAGTTCACATTCATTCAGGTGTATGTTACTTCTTGGAAAGAATCAACCTTTCTCATTTTTGATATATTTGAATATGCAGAAATATTTGTTACTTAAACAGAAGTAACAACATCTTACAAGTAAACTTAAACTGACTAATACAATATCCCCTATGCTGCATTTTGTACAAATCCTCCATCAAAAGATTTTCAGCATCCCCTATTTATATGTTTTCAGGCAGCATCTTATGAAATTTCCACATATTTTATCAAATACATTTTTCTGTCTTAGGAAATGAGGACTGATGTAGCATTTGCGCTGGCAAAGACATGACATTGTGTAAAATATGCTTAAAATTTTAGCCTGCATTGTGTGTGACAGTAATTCAGATGACTCAAAACATATTATGTCAGATTGTACCAGTCAACATTTGTTCAAATATATGTTGTTATTTTTAGCTCGACTATTCATAGAATAGTAGAGCTATTGGACTCGCCCATGCGTTGGCGTCCGCGTCCGCGTCCCGATTTGGTTAAGTTTTTGTATGTAAGCTGGTATCTCAGCAACCACTTGTGGGAATGGATTGAAACTTCACACACTTATTCACTGTGATAAACTGACTTACATTGCACAGGTTCCATAACTCTATTTTGCTTTTTCACAAAATTATGCCCCTTTTTTGACTTAGAAATTTTTGGTTAAGGTTTTGTATGTAAGCTGGTATCTCAGCAACCACTTGTGGGAATGGATTGAAACTTCACACACTTATTCACTGTGATAAACTGACTTACATTGCATAGGTTCCATAACTCTATTTTGCTTTTTTACAAAATTATGCCCCTTTTTCGACTTAGACATTTTTGGTTAAGGTATCTCAGTACTCACTAATTGGAATGGATTGAAACTTCACACACTTGTTCACTGTCATGATCTGACATACACAAAGCAGGTTCCATAACTCTGTTTTGCTTTTTTACAAAATTATGCCCCTTTTTTCGACTTAGAATTTTTTGGTTAAGGTTTTGTATGTAAGCTGGTATCTCAGTATCCACTAATGGGAAAGGATTGAAACTTCACACACTTGTTCACTGTCATGATATGACATGCAGTGCAAAGGGTCAATAACTCAACTTTGCATTTTACAAAATTATGCCCCTTTTTAAACTTAGGAGTTTTGGGTTAAATTCTTATATGTGAGCTGGTATCTCAGTACCCACTAATGGGAATGGATTGAAACTTCACACACTTGTCCACTGTCATGAGCTGATAAGCACTATGCAGGTTCCATAACCCTATTTTGCTTTTTTTAAATTATGCCCCTTTTTCGACTTTCGTATTCATTCAGTCGACAAGGCTGTTGAATAGTCGAGCGTTGCTGTCCTCCGACAGCTCTTGTTGTAAAATGAATTTACAAGAAGTGTTCTCATTTTACTAATTTATTTTTCAATCGTGAATGTAAAACATACAGATAAAACAAGACAAACATACATACATATTTAAAAGTATTTAAATTACCCCAGGATAAAATACTGTTCTACGCTGTTTTATGAAAAGAAAAATAATGTATCTGTCAGTTAACGAAATGTTGTACAAAGAAGTAGGTGTTTAGCAAGTTTGAAAGCAGCTAGCGTGTGAGCTTCCCTAATCTTTACTGGATTGGAGTTCCAAAGCTTTGGAGCAGCGAATGAAAAGTTGCGGTTGCCAAACATCATGGTTTTAGTTTTTGGCATAACCACTGACAGCGTGTCCTGTGATCTTAGGTTTCTGACCGGTTTATACACTTCTATCATATCAGGGGACTGATTGTGTAAAGCCTTAAAAGTGTGGGTCAGAACCTTGCCCTGCACCCTGTATTCCACTGGCAATGAATGGAACTCCTTCGGAATCGGTGTTATATGATTGTGACAGGGCTTCTTAGTGATGACACGAGCTGCCGTGTTCTGGACATATTGCAAGTTGTCAATATAGATATAAGTTACTGCAGAGCAGTACATGTATTTTATTTCTACAGAAATAACTTCTGTTTTACAAGTATACTTTAAATTGCAAATACATATTATGCATGATTGTGTGTATTTGACGTTAGATACCCCATTAAAAAGTTTCCAGATAGCTTCCTACATACGTTCTCAATGGCCTTTTTCAACCTAAGGATTTTCCACATTTTGTACTGCTATAATTACCCCATACTTTTTAGCTCACCTGTCACATAGTGACAGGGTGAGCTTTTGTGATCACCCTTCGTCCGTCGTCCGTCCACAATTTTAATGTCTGCACGATAGTGGTTTCATTTATAATTTTATTAGTCCCCTACTGGTTGAAAACCAGTTTCGGGGACTATAGGAATGCACTTTTCCGTCATTCCGTCTGTCCGTCCGTCCGTCTGTCCGCAATTTCATGTCCGGTCCATAACTCTGTCATCCATGAAGGGATTTTAATATTACTTGGCACAAATGTTCCCCATGATGAGACGACGTGTCATGCGCAAAACCCGGACCCCTAGCTCAAAGGTCAAGGTCACAATTGGAGGTCAAAGGTCAACAGGGCTTTTTTCCTGTCCAGTCCATAACTCTCCCATCCATGAAGGGATTTTAATATTACTTGGCACAAATGTTCCCCATGATGAGAGGATGTGTCGTGCGCAAATCCCGGACCCCTAGCTCAAAGGTCAAGGTCACAATTGGAGGTCAAAGGTCAACAGGGCTTTTTTCCTGTCCGGTCCATAACTCTCCCATCCATGAAGAGATTTTAATATTACTTGGCACAAATGTTCCCCATGAGGAGACGACGTGTCACGCGCAAAACCTGGACCCCTAGCTTAAAGGTCAAGGTCACAATTGGAGGTCAAAGGTCAACAAGCCCTTTTTCTGTCCGGTCCATAACTCTCCCATCTATGAAGGGATTTTAATATTACTTGGCACAAATGTACCTCATAATAAGACGATGTGTCATGCACAACTTTCAGACCCCTAGTTCAAAGATCAAGGTCACACTTAGCAGTCAAATGTTAACATAGCATGAACAGGGTCTGTTTCGTGTCCGGTCCATAACTCTGACATTCATTAAGGGATTTTAATATCACTTAGCACAAGTGTTCCCCATGATGAGACGACATGTCATGCGCAAATCCCGGACCCCTAGCTCAATGGTCAAGGTCACAATTTGGTGTCAAAGGTCAACAGAGTTTTTTTCCTGGCCCGTCCATAACTCTGCCATCCATGAAGGGATTTTAATATTACTTGGCACAAATGTTCCCCATGATGAGACAACATGTTATGCGCAAAGCGCAGACCCTTAGCTCAAAGGTCAAGGTCACAATTGGAGATCAAAGGTCAATAAGGTGTTTTCCCTGTCCGATCCAGAACTCTGTCATCCATCAAGGGATTACAATATTACTTGGCATAAATGTTTCCCATGGTGAGATGACGTGTCATGCGCAACACCCAGTACCCTAGCTTAAAGGTCAAGGTGACACTTTGAGATCAAAGGTCAAGAGGATTTTTTTCCAGTCCGGTCTATAACTTTGTCATGCAAAGCAGGATTTAGATATCAGTTGGCACAAATATTCCCCAGGATGAGACAACATGTCATGCACAAGAACCAGGTCCCTAAGTCTAAGGTCAAGGTCATATTTAGAGGTCAAAGGTCAAATTCAAGAATGACTTTGTAAGGAACATTTCTTCTTCATGCATGGAGGGATTTTGATGTAACTT
This sequence comes from Mercenaria mercenaria, assembly GCF_021730395.1. Taxonomy (NCBI): domain Eukaryota; kingdom Metazoa; phylum Mollusca; class Bivalvia; order Venerida; family Veneridae; genus Mercenaria; species Mercenaria mercenaria. The sequence continues at coordinate 19,501,376 of NC_069367.1, read as the reverse complement.
GGACCAAATGTTCACCACCATGAGGCACCCTTGTTTTTAGAATAACGTCCCTTTGTTGTTACTATAAATAGATTTTATTGTAACTTTTTTATTACTGGCGGTAGAGAAAAATCGAGACCACTTTTCTGTGGTACAGCATGCATGTAACATCCAATTTTTAGGTGTATTTTGACCTATCTCTACCTGGTAAAGAGTTTCTTGTGGACTTATATTATATAGATTTTTTTTTTTTTTTTTTTTTTTTTTTTTAAAGATTAATTTCCCTTTGTTATTACTATAAATAACTTACATGATAGCATTTTTATAATCAGCCGAAAAAATTCAATATGAAAACAATTGTGGGTTTTTACATATGCACATTTTAATCCAAGTGTGTTGTTATCACATATTGTATATGTAGTACAATATTGTTTATACATGATTGACAGATATCAGTTCATTATGTTATACTGCAGTAGAGAAAATTAGGTGCCTTCCAGTAGGGGACTTTGTATTGCATGGCAATACTTCATTCACTTGTCTTAACCAAACTTGCACACAACTTGTATCACCATAAGATCTTGGTTCCTTTCTTGAACTGGCCAGATCCCATTATGGCTTCCAGAGTGATGGCCCCTGAAAGGGCCAAAATTAGCTATTTTGACCTTGTCTGCACAATAGCAGCTTTATTTATGATTTGATTTTTACCAAACTTGCACACAAGTTGTATCACCATAAGATCTTGGTTCCTTTCTTGAATTGGTCAGATCCCTTAATGAGTTCCAGAGTTATGGCCCCTGAAAGGGCCAAAAATAGTTATTTTGACCTTGTCTGCACAATAGCAGCTTCATTTATGATTTGAATTTAATCAAACTTTCACAAAACTTGTGTCACCATAAGATCTTGGTTCCTTTCTTGAACCGGCCAGATCCCATAATGGGTTTCAGAGTTATGGTCCCTGAAAGGGCCAAAATTAGCTATTTCGACCTTGTCTGCGCAATAGCAGCTTCGTTTATGATTTAATTTTAACCACACTTGCACACAGCTTGTATCACCACAAGATCTTGATTCCTTTCTTGAACTGGCCAGATTCCATTATGGGTTCCAGAGTTATGTAACTTGAATCACCATAAGATCTCGATTCCTTTTTATATGCCCTAAGAGACATATTATGTTATGGCCTCGGTGTCCGTCTGTCTGTCTGTCTGTCTGTTGGTTAGCAATTTCCCTTCGGCTCTGTAACTCTTGAACCCTTTGAAGGATTTCAAAGAAACCTGACACAAATGTTCACCTCATCGAAACAATGTGCAGAGCGCATGTTTCGGATGGCTCACTTCAAGGTCAAGGTCACACTTAGGGGACAAAGGTCATATGACTTTGTCTTGTGTGTATATTGCTCTGCATTTGCATTGCATTGCAGTGCTCTTGTTTCTATTTGGCAGATCCTTTTGTTCATTTACAATAATTTTTTTAATTACTTCCCTTTTATGTTACTATAAATAGCTTATTTAGTAACTTTTTTATTATTGGCCGTAGGGAAAAACCGAGACCACTTTCCTGTGGTACAACATGGATGGTACTTCCAATTTATAGGTGTATTTTGACATATCTGTACCTTTAAGAAAATTTCAACTATATTTTCTCATGATTCTTTTGATTGATCATGATTTTTTGACCTTCTTGTCCTTAAGTGCAATGATGACAGGTGAGCAATATAGGGCCATTATGTAGACAAAATACACATCGTGTATGCTAGTGACTTAGATTACTTAAATCATATTATGCCAGTTTGTATCAATCAACATTTGTTCAGTGTATGTTGTTTTGCAAGTTAGAATTAACATTCTAAAGGTTATTTATTTATATTTCAAAAAAATGTCATTGCGGAGCAGTATTCCATCTTTCACTGATGTTATATCTCACAAGCTTACAAGTAAACTTAAAATGTGGAAGACATTATTACGTATGTTGTATTTGAATCATTTTTAGCTCATCTGATTTTTTGAAAAAAAATGATGAGTTATTGTCATCACTTGATCAGATTTCTTGGTTAAGTTTTATGTTTAGGTCAACTTTTCTCCTAAACTATCAACGCTATTGCTTTAAAACTTGCAACACTTGTTCACCATCATAAACTGACCCTGTACAGCAAGAAACATTACTCCATCCTGCTTTTTGCAATAATTATTGCCGCTTTTGCACTTAGAAAATCAGTTTTCTTGGTTGAGTATTATGTTTAAGTCAGCTTTTCTCATAAACTATCAAAGCTATTGCTTTAAAACTTGCAACAGTTTTTCACCATCATAAGAGGATGCTGTACATCAAGAAAACATAACTCTATCCTGCTTTTTGCAAGAATGATGGCCCTTTTTAGACTTAGAAAATCATGGGTAGGACAATATTTCTATTATACAAAAAAATCAGATGAGCGTCAGCACCCCCAAGGCGGTGCTCTTGTTACATTCTCTTTTTACACACCCATTATTTTACTAATGTCGGTATATACCAAATTTTAATCATCTAATAATTCTTTTTCACATGTTTGTTTTGTCCAAAAGAAACAGTTTGGACATTAAAAAAACTACACCTTTACTTAACATGAATTTTAAAGTATTACACTATAATCTTATGTAAGTGTACGTAGATTTACCCCACCCACTTAGCTGTTTAAATAGCTCTTGACTGTTGGATTTAATAGATAATAAATCAATTAAAAGCTGTCATGCAAAATACTGATGATATAGTTTATAAAATTTCTGAACATAATAAAGCACAAAATTTGTAAAATGTAATCAAGCAATTAAGAGTGATATAATTATTAAAGGAATGTATCTAAAACAGTATATTTTTAGTAAGGAAAAGCTTGTTAACACGCTAGAGGTCACAATTTTGGCCCAATCTTAATGAAATTTGGTCAGAATGTTACCCACAATAAAATCTTGGACGAGTTTGATATTAGGTTATCTGGGGTCAAAAACTAGGTCACCAGGTCAGATCAAAGGAAAAGCTTGTTAACACTCTAGAGGTCACAATTTTGGCCCAATCTTAATGAAACTTGGTCAGAATGTTACCCTCATTGAAATATTGGCAGAGTTTGATATTGGGTCATCTGGGTCAAAGACTAGGTCACCAGGTCAAATCAAAGGAAAAGCTTGTTAACACTGTAGAGGTCACATTTATGACTGTATCTTCATGAAACTTGGTCAGAATGTTAATCTTGATGATCTCAAGGTCCAGTTTGATACTGGGTCATGTGGGGTCAAAAACTAGGTCACCAGATCAAATCAAAGGAAAAGCTAGTAAACACTGTAGAGGCCACATTTATGACCATATCTTAATGAAACTTGGTCAGAATGTTAATCTTGATGATCAATAGGTAAAGTTCAAATCTGGATCAGGTGGGGTCAAAAACTAGGTCACCAGGTCAAATCAAAGGAAAAGTTGTTAACACTTTAGAGGTCACAATTTTGGCCCAATCTTAATGAAACTTGGTCAGAATGTTACCCTCAATAAAATCTTGGATGAGTTTGATATTGAGTCATTATGGGTCAAAAACTAGGTCACCAGGTCAAATCAAAGGAAAAGCTTGTTAACACTGTAGTGGCCACATTTATGATCATATTTTAATGAAACTTGGTCAGAATGTTAATCTTGATGATCTATAGGTCAAGTTCAAATCTGGGTCAGGTGGGTCAAAAACTAGGTCACTAGGTCAAATCAAAGGAAAAGCTTGTTAACACTCTAGAGGCCACATTTATGACTGTATCTTCATGAAACTTAATCAGGATCTTAATTTTGATGACCTTTAGGTCAAGTTTGAATCTGGGTCATGTGGGGTCAAAAACTAGGTCACTAGGTCAAACCAAAGGAAAAGCTAGTTAACACTTTAGAGGCTATATTTATGACCATATCTTAATGAAACTTGGTCAGAATGTTGATCTTGATGATCTTTAGGTCAGTAGTTCAGGTGAGCGATACAGGGCCTTCATTGCCCTCTTGTTTTCTTATAACTTTGCATGCAATATCCTCCATATTTTGTAAGAATATATTTCAGTTTACTTGAAGATAAAATATACTATGTTTTAATCTATTCTGCAACAGAAACTTGTATAGAATTAGGACCATGCCTATAGAATTGATATATATTGTCAAGTCAGTTTGTATAGTATGATTTTTAGCTCACCTGTCATGAAGTGACAAGGTTAGCTATTGTGACCGCTTGATGTCCGTCGTGCATAGTGCATCGTCAGTCGTGCGTCGTCCGTCAACAATTTCTAAAAAAATCTTCTTCTTGAAAACCACTGGGCAGAATTACACCAAACTTCACAGGAATGATCCTTGGATGGCCCCTTTCAAAATTGTTCAAAGAATTGAATTCCATGCAGAACTCAGGTTGCCATGGCAACCGAAGGAAAAACTTTAAAAATCTTCTTCTCAAAAACCAGAAGCCCTAGAGCTTAGATATTTGGCGTGAAGCATTGCCTAGTGGACCTCTAGCAAGTTTGTTCAAATCATGACCCTGGGGTCACTTGATTTTACATAGATTTCTATAGAAAAATCTTCAAAATGTTTAAAAAATAAACCAGAAGGCCTAGAGCTTAGATATTTGACATGTAGCATTGCCTGGTGGACCTCTACAAAATTTGTTCAATCATGATCCCCAGGATCAAAATTGACTCTGCCCCAGGGGTCACTTGATTTTACATAGGAAAATCTTCAAAAAATTTCTAAAAATAAACCAGAAGGCCTAAAGCATAGATATTTGACATGTAGCATTGCCTAGTGGACCTCTACAAAATTTGTTCAAATCTTGACCCCCCAGGGTAAAATTGACCCAGCCCCAGGGGTTACTTGATTGTACATAGGGAAATCTTCATAAATTTGCGTAAAATAAACCAGAAGGCCTAGATCTTAGATATTTGATATGTAACATTGCCTAGTAGACTTCTACAAACTTTGTTCAAATCATGGCCCCCGGGGTAAAATAGGCCCCGCCCCAGGGGTTACTTGATTGTACATTGGAACATCTTCCAAAAAAATTCTAAAAATCATCAGTTTGACATTTGGAACATGTAGCTCATATTACTCAGGTGAGTGATCCAGGGTCATCATGACCCTCTTGTTAATTTTCGGTGGCCATATTGGTGGCCATCTTGAATTTGAGCACTTTGCCCACCACTTGGATTCTGGCATCAACTGGTTTTGGAAACTTAAGACTGTCATAAACATTTTGATATATAGTTTGCGATGTGCACCTACCCCCCATGAAAGTGAACTCGTTTGCGACAGTACATGCCAAATTGTAAAGTAGTTCAATAGAACCACCTCATCCAGGAAAAAAATTCACTGGCTGGCACATACCCAAAAAATCTCAGAATTGTTTTTAGCTCGACTATACGAGAGCTATCATACACACCCCAAGATTGGCGTCGGCATCTTTCTGCACCTCCACCTTGGTTCAAGTTGTTATGCACTTTCTCTTTTTAGCTCACCTAAGCACAAAGTGCTCAGGGTGAGCTATTGTGATCACTCACTGTCCAGTGTCCGTCGTCCGTCCACACTTTCCGTTGAACAACATCTCCACTTAACTTTGATATTTGATATGTAGCGTCATCTAGTGGTCCTCTACCAATATTGTTCAAATAATCCCCCTAGGGTCAAATATGGCCCTGGCCCAGGGGTCACATGGTTTATATTGACTTAAGTAGGGAAAAACGGAAAATCTTCTTGTCCAAAACCAAATGGCATTGATATTTGGTATGTAGCATCATCTGATGGTCCTCTACCAAGATTGTTTAGATTATCCCCCTAGTGTTACATATTTGGACCATAAGCATAATGTTTGATACAGATTTCAATATTTATCTTGAATTGTCCTAATCATGACCTACTGACCTACTTTCTGTTTTTGAAGATAAAGCATAGAAATTTGGACCACATTTATAACTTTTGACACTATAAAGATTTCAATACTCATCTTTAATATTTTTAACCCGTAACTACTAACCTACTTTCTTGTTAACTCACCTGAGTTATTCTGATCCCTGGATGTCCAGCGTCCGGCATCTGTCATCTGTCTGTCAACATTTAGCTTGTGTATACGATAGAGGCTGTATTTTTCAGCTGATCTTCATGAAATTTGGTCAGAATTATTACCTTGATGAAATCTATGCCGAGTTTGAAAATGGGCCTTCTGGGGTCAAAAACAAGTTCACTAGGTCAAATCAAAGAAAAACCTTGTGTATGCGATAGAGACTGCATTTTTAGCTCATCTGATTTTTTGAAAAAAAATGATGAGTTATTGTCATCACTTGAGCGGTTGTCGGCGTCGGCGTCGGCGTCTGCGTCGGCGTTGCCTGGTTAAGTTTTATGTTTAGGTCAGCTTTTCTCCTAAACTATCAAAGCTATTGCTTTGAAACTTGGAAGACTTGTTCACCATCATAAGCTGACCATGTATAGCAAGAAACATAACTCCATCTTGCTTTTTGCAAGATTTATGGCCCCTTTTGTACTTCGAAAATATCAGATTTCTTGGTTAAGTTTTATGTTTAGGTCAACTTTTCTCCTAAACTATCAAAGCTATTGCTTTGAAACTTGGAATACTTGTTCACCATCATAAGCAGACCCTGTACATCAAGAAACATAACTCCATCTTGATTTTTGCAAGAATTATTGCCCCTTTTGGACTTAGAAAATCAGTTTTCTTGGTTAAGTTTTATGTTTAGGTCAGCTTTTATCCTAAACTATCAAAGCTATTGCTTTAAAAACTTGCAAACTTGTTCCAACCATAAGCTGATTGTACGCAGAATACATAAGTCCTCTCAGTTGTTTGCAGATTATGGCCCCTTTTGGACTTAGAAAATATCAGATTTCTGGTTAGTTTGATGTTTATGGTCAACTTTTCTTTTAAAATAAAGCATTGATTTGGAACTGCAACACTTGTTCACCATCTAGTGACCTGTACAAGATTACAATACTCATCTGCTTTTGCAATAATTATTGCCCTTATACTTAGAAATCATTTTCTTGGTTGAGTATTATGTTTAAGGCAATTTCGCATAAACTATCAAAGCTATTGCTTTAAAACTTGAACATGTAGTTTTTTTCACAATCATAAGTGGACATTATACATCAGAAACATAACTCTATCCTGGCTTTTGCAAAATGATGGCCTTTTGGACTTAGAAAATCATGGTTGCAGGACAATATTCTATATACAAAAAACTTGGTCGAGCACCGCAAGGCGGTGCATTTGTTCAATTAATCGTCATGAATTTTTGTCAGAATGATTGCCTTGATGAAATCTAGGTCAAGTTTGAATATGGGTCATCTGGGGTCAAAAAATAGGTCACTAGGTTAAATCAAAGAAAAACCTTGTGTATGCGATAGAGGCTAATTTTTTCAACTGATCTTCATGAAATTTTGTCAGAAAGATATCCTTGATGAAATCTAGGTCAAGTTCGAATATGGGTCATCTGGGTTTGAAAACTAGGTCACTAGGTCAAATCAAGGAAAAACCTTGTGTATGCAATAGGGGCTGCATTTTACACTGGATTTTCATAAAATCTGGTCAGAATGGTTGCCTTGATGAAATCTAGGTCAAGTTAGAATATGGGTAGTCTGGGGTCAAAAACTAGGTCACTAGGTCAAATCAAAGAAAATACTTATTTATGCTCAAGATTTTTGCTCCAATTTTAATGATAATTGGTCAGAATATTTTTTTCCATGAAATCACTAGGTCAAACATGTTTACACTGTTATGGTGTGTTTCTCAGGTGAGCGACCTAGGGCCATCTTGGCCCTCTTGTTTTTGAAGCAACAGCAAAGAAATTTGGACCACCAATTTAATTTCTAAACAGATTTCAGTAGTCGTCTTGAATAATCTTTACCATGACCTTACTCACCTAGTTTTTGTTAGTAAAGCTTATGAAATTTGTTTAAGCAAGTAACTAAACTCAGGTGAGCGATATAGGGCCATCATTGCCCTCTAGTTTCTCCTTATCTCTGTAATTACTTCATTGATTTGCAGTTATTCCTCATCATTTGCGTTCATTATTCTGTACTGTAAAGGAAAATGTTAGCTTTTGAATGTTTGCTAAAACAGTGATTTTTAGCTCACCTTTTGTGATCACCCTTCGTCCGTCGTCAATCCGTCCATGCATCCGTGCGTCAACAATTTCTTGTCTGCACGATAGTGGTTTCATTTATTAGCTCACCTGTCACATAGTGACAAGGTGAGCTTTAGTGATCACACTTCGTCCGTCGTCAGTCTGTGCGTCAGTGCGTCCGTCAACAATTTCTTGTCTGCACGATAGTGGTTTCATTTATGATTTTATTTTAACCAAACTTGCACACAGCTTGTATCACCATAAGATCTTGGTTCCTGTCTTGAACTGGCCAGATCCCATTATGGGTTCCAGAGTTATGGCCCCTGAAAGGGCCAAAATTAGCTATTTTGACCTTGTCTGCACAATAGCAGCTTCATTTATGATTTGATTTTTACCAAACTTGCACACAACTTGTATCACCATAAGATCTTGGTTCCTTTCTGGAACTGGCAAGATTCCATTATGGGTTCCAAAGTTATGGCCCCTGAAGGGGTCAAAATTAGCTATTTTGACCTTGTTTGCACAATAGCAGCTTCATTTATGATTTGATTTTAACCAAACTTGCACAAAACTTGTGTCACCATAAGATCTCAGTTCCTTTCTTGAACCGGCCAGATCATATAATGGGTTCCAGAGTTATGGCCCCTGATAGGGCCGGAATTAGCTATTTTGACCTTGTCTGCAAAATAGCAGCATCATTTATGATTTGAATTTAATCAAACTTGCACAAAACTTGTGTCACCAAAAGATCTTGGTTCTGTTTTTGAACTGGCCAGATCCCTTAATGGGTTCCAGAGTTATGGCCCCTGAAAGGGCCAAAATTGGCTATTTTGACCTTGTCTGCACAATAGCAGCTTCATTTATGATTTGATTTTAACCAAACTTGCACACAACTTATCACCAGAAGATCTCGATTCTTTTTTATACGCCCGCAGGGATGTTTTATGTTATCACCTCGGTGTCCGTCTGTCTGTCTGTGTGTTGGTTAGCTATTTCCCTTCCGCTCTGTAACTCTTGAACCCCTTGATGGATTTCAGAGAAACCTGACACAAATGTTCACTCATTGAAAGGATGTGCAGAGCGCATGTTTTGGATGGCTAAATTCAATGTCGAGGTCACACTTAGGGGTCAAAGGTCATATGACTTTGTTTTATGTGAATATTGCTCTACATTTGCGTTGCATTGCAGTGCTCTTGTTATTATTTGGCAGTTCCTTCTTTTGTTTGCTTACAATATTTTTTTTTATTACTTCCCTTTTATGTTACTATAAATAGCTTATTTAGTAACTTTTTTTATTATTGGCCATAGGGAAAAACTGAGACCACTTTTCTGTGGTACAACATGGATGGTACCTCCAATTTTTAGGTGTATTTTGACATATCTGTACCTTGTAAGAATTTTTTCTTTTTGTTTTTGGTTAAAGCAGTGGTACTCAGGTGAGCGATATAGGGCCATCATGGCCCTCTTGTGATTTTATTTTAACCAAACTTGCATACAACTTGTATCACCATAAGATCTCGGTTCCTTTCTTGAACTGGCCAGATCCCATTATGAGTTCTAGAGTTATGGCCCCTGAAAGGGCCAAAATTAGCTATTTTGACCTTGTCTGCACAATCGCAGCTTATTTATGTGTCCCACCACACAGTGGTGTGGGATACATATTGATTTACTCCAGTCTGTGTGTGTCTGTGTGTCTGTCACAAAGCTTGTCCGCACTCTAAGTCGAACATTTCTCATCTGCTTTTCACCAAACTTAAACAAAATGTGTTTGACCATAAGACCTCGGCCAAGTTCGATAACTAGCCAAATCAGTCCAGGCGTCTTGGAGTTATGGCCCTTGAATTACCAAAAATCGGCCTTTTTACTCTTGTCCACACTCTAATTCGAACATTTCTCATCTAATCTTCACCAAACTTGAACAAAATGTGTTTGACCATGAGACCTCGGCCAAGTTCGATAACTAGCCAAATCAGTCTAGGCATTTTGGTGTTACGGCCCTTGAATTATCGAAAAATCGGCCTTTTTACTCTTGTCCGCACTCTTAAGTCAAACATTTCTCATCCGATCTTCACCAAACTTGAACAAAATGTGTTTGACCATGAGACCTCGGCCAAGTTCGATAACTAGCCAAATTGGTCCAGGCATTTTGAGTTACGGCCCTTGAATTACTGAAAAATCCACCCTTTTACTCTTGTCAGCTCTCTTAAGTCGAACATTTCTCATCCGATCTTCACCAAACTGGAACAAAATGTGTTTGGCCATAAGACCTTAGCCAAGTTCGATAACTAGCCAAATCCGCCCAGGCACTTTTGATTTATGGCCTTTGAATTACTGATTGGATCCACTCACAGGGGTGTGGAAATCCTATTATTTTTCACTTGTCCACGGACAGGTGAGATTTAAAAATCCACTTGTCCGCAGTATAAATTCACTTGTCCAGATTTACAACATTAAGACCTGCATGAAATTGATAATTCTTTTATTTAGACAATAAAAGCAAACATAGACTTATTATTAGTACAGAATCTATACAGTAACTGTGGAAACTTACATCAGCTTATGCTATGAACTTAAATTCTACACATTTACCAATACCAGTAAAGAAACTGTCACATCTATTCATTTAGACATAATATAAGTTTACATCAGACTGCACTGAGAAGATGGGTTCTCAGATATAGCTTTTAGTTTCTCTCTAGCAATTTCCTCCCCACCCAAAGACTTAACAAGGTCATTTAACATAGGCTGGATATTTTCAAACTCAGGATTAGACTGGCTTGAAATTGAAGGAGGGGTTTCAGTTGTAATAGTTGCAGATTTTACTGGCTGCTTATGATGAATGTGTCTTTTGCCAGACTTAAGCCATTCTTCTACTGATGGCAGTGGGTCAAATTTATTAAAGTCAGGACCAGATACAACAATAATCATCTGATTCTGGAGATTTTGTTGTGTCAGACGAGTTCTTAAGGGATTTTTAACCAAGTTCATATTAGAAAATAGCCTCTCACATGCAGCTGTTGAGGGTGAGATTGTTAACAAACACTGAAGCAAACTACTGATGTGTTTGACAGACTCCTCCTTTCTCTGAAGGATTGATGTGTAAACTGCAAGAGGGTGGAAGGTTCTTTGCATAGAAACCTGGACTTTTAAGGTTTGCCATTCAGAGGGAATACAGGAAACTTCATCCTGTGTCAAAAGATCATTGGACTGTTGACATAATTGCTTAATTTCTTGACAGCCATATGTGCCAAGTTCTGTCAAGGTATGGGGCTAGTTTCTGAAATCAAATACCCTGTATAAACTAAGTGGGGGATTCTCAAGGTCTTGAAACCTGTTTATTATATACTGGTTAATTTTTTCAAGGAAACATTGAATATCAGTATCTTCTTTGTAAGGAGACAGTGTTCCAGAGAGCTTGAATTTGCCATCAAACATGTTAGATTCTTTGTCAAACAAGCTGTAGAACTTGGACAGATATTCACCAGGCTCTTGAGTTATGGAATGCAGTGTCATGTAAAGAGTATCAATTGCTTCCTTAACTTCAAATATAAGTAAATCTTTGTATTGAAACTGTTGTGAGACTTTTGTAATAGCAGACAAGATATCAATCATCAGATAAATGTATTTTACAAACTTAACTTGTTTTAAGTCTTTAAGAATAGCTCTAGCCTGTCCAAGTTCATCAGCTTTGTTTGAAGTTGACAAGATTTGCTCCATATGTGTTACAGTGACATTAAGGTCTTGACAAACAGCTTTCAAAGCACGAAGTTTAGAGGAAACCCATCTAATAGATTTAATTTCTGTGTGCATGAGAATGTCTTCCTCTAGTACCAAAGCAAGATTTTTTAGCTCTTCTCTTCTCTTATGAGAGAATGAGTAGAATTTGCAAACTTGTGTGTCTTCAAATTTTTTGAGATATGCAACCTCCTTAACAGCATCCAAAACTCCCAACTCGAGTTTATGGGCAACACAATGAGTTACTATAACGTTATTGTCAACTGAATCATGTAACCTTTTGGCAACACCACTCTTTGCCCCCAAATTTACAGCAGCCCCATCTAAATTCACACAAACTAGCTTTGCACCCGACTCCTTGTTGGAAAGATTATCTGTGTCAATGCCACATTTCAGTACTCCCCTCTTAATAGCATCAGTAACTCCCTCTGCTCAGGCATTATCTAACTTCTCAATACTGGCAATGGTAGTAATTGGTTCAAAAGTTTCAGGATGAATATAACGCAACAAAATACCTTCTTGGTCTATTACTGAACAGTCAGTGCTAGAGTCACTCATGATAGAAAAAAATCTGGCATTATTTAAGCGGATCTTGGTTTCTTCAAGGAGAACATTAGCAACAGAATTTTGAAGTGTAACACATGCATCTCTAGTTAAGTGGTCATTTTCCAAATCAAGGCCGTTTTTCTTCTGGACTTCACATAGAAAGGGATAATCACTGTATGGGCGGTTATGTTTAATAACAGCATATGCTGAGTTGAATAATTTCTTATACCTTTCAACTTCATTTATTTCAACTTTTGCAAAGGCTTAATCAAGTGGTCCAGTTTTAGACTTTTTATTTTTGCGTTCAAAACTGGCCATTCAAGACACATGCTTAGAGGAAAGTTGATGTGCTGTTAGGGTGTCTTTTCTAGATAAGTTTGCAACACTTTTGCCTACAAACAATGCGGAAGTCGTGTCCGCGAGGCTAGGGAACAAACGACATACATAACAAAACGCCATGTCCAAATCATCGTCCATACGAAGCCAGCTAAAATCCTTTAGCCAGGTCTCTTTAAAAGTTCTGACGCGCTTAGAATCGTATTCCCGATCCCTTTCCGATTTAGATTTTCGTTTTTTGCTCTCGCTATCGTCTCCTGGGTTTTTCTTAGGCTCATTTTTGCCTGATACCGAAGATCTAACAACGAATTTGTCCATAATTTCTGCAAATTGTTTACGTTTCCGGTTTCTAATTGTCGAGTTCACGTATGCAAAGTCACGCGAGATCGAGGCTGAAAGCCAATCAGAACGCGGAAAGCGGTGCTAAATTTAGACGCCAGAGTAGGGTATTTCCAAAACTGCAGCAATCGAGGGGCCTTTGGCGGGATTAAAAACGCTTGTTCCATACATTATTTATTTATATCGCCTCCATAAGCTTGAAACAATAGCGTTACTTAATTATTTCTCATTCTTTTTCATTTCATACCTGAAAATTTTTGCTTGTCCACGGACAAATGGAATGAAAAAATGCACTTGTCCGCTTAAAAAGTCCCAAGTCGGACATAGGAATTCCACACCCCTGACTCATCCAGACCATCTAATTGGATCCACTCGTCTAAACCATCTAGAGAAACTAGACATTTTTCATAGGGGCAGTTGTGGGAGACATGCGCTTTTCTGAAAAACATCTCTAGTTTATGATTTGATTTTTACCAAACTCGCACACAACTTGTATCACCATAAGATCTTGGTTCCTTTCTTGAACTGGCCAGATTCCTTTATGGGTTCCAGAGTTATGGCCCCTGAAAGGGCCAGAATTAGCTATTTTGACCTTGTCTGCACAATAGCAGCTTCATTTATGATTTTATTTTAACCAAACTTGCACACAACCTGTATCACCATAAGATCTCGGTTCCTTTCTTGAACTGGCCAGATTCCTTTATGGGTTCCAGAGTGATGGCCCCTGAAAGGGCCAGAATTAGCTATTTTGACCTTGTCTGCACAATAGCAGCTTCATTTATGATTTGAATTTAATCAAACTTGCACAAAACTTGTGTCACCATAAGATCTTGGTTATTTTCTTGAACTGGCCAGATCCCTTTATGGTTTCCAGAGTTATGGCCCCTGAAAGGGCCAAAATTAGCTATTTTGACCTTGTCTGCACAATAGCAGCTTCATTTATGATTTGATTTTAACCAAACTTGCACACAACTTGTATCACCACAAGATCTTGGTTCCTTTCTTGAACTTGCCAGATTCCATCATGGGTTCCAGAGTTATGGCCCCTTAAAGGTCCAAAATCTGCTATTTTGGCTTTTGCAGCCATATAGAGACTTCATTTATGGTTTTATTTGATACAAACTTCCAAAATATCTTCAACAACAATAAATCTTGGATTCCATGACAAATCAGATCCAGTCGTAGGTTCCAGAGTTATTATATATCTGATTACCTCCCCTGATTGTAATCAAAATGGATTTATATCAGTAAGTACTTATAGGACTTATTTGAAATTTCATTATTGTCATTAGTTGGACTGAGCCAATCAGGGTAGATAACTATGGACTGATTTTATGTCAAATTACCTCCCTTAATTTCAAATTAAAATGGGTATATCTCCATAACTAATGAAGATAGTGATCTGAAATTTCATTTATGTCAACAGATTTATTTGGCAGATCCTTCTTTTGTTCACTTACAATAATTTTTTTGTGATCACCCTTCGTCCATCGTCAGTCCGTCCGTCCGTCAACAATTTCTTGTCTGCACGATAGTGGTTTCATTTATGATCTTATTTTAACCAAACTTGCACACAACTTTTATCACCATAAGATCTCGGTTCCTTTTTTGAACTGGCCAGATCCCATTATGGGTTCCAGAGTTATGGCCCCTGAAGGGCCAAAATTAGCTATTTTGACCTTGTCTGCACAATAGCAGCTTCATATATGATTTGATTTTAACCAAACTTGCACACAACTTGTATTATCATAAGATCTTGGTTCCTTTCTTGAACCAGCCAGATCCCTTAATGGGTTCCAGAGTTATGGCCCCTGAAAGGGCTAAAATTACCTATTTTGACCTTGTCTGCACAATAGCAGCTTCATTTATGATTTGAATTTAATCAAACTTGCACAAAACTTGTGTCACCATAAGATCTCAGTTCCTTTCTTGAACCAGCCAGATCCCTTAATGGGTTCCAGAGTTATGGCCCCTGAAAGGGCCAGAATTAGCTATTTTGACCTTGTCTGCACAATAGCAGCTTCATTTATGATTTGATTTTAACCAAACTTGCACACAACTTGTATCACCACAAGATCTTGATTCCTTTCTTGAACTGGCCAGATTCCATTATGGGTTCCAGAGTTATGGCCCTTGATAGGGCCAGAACTAGGTATTTTGACCTTGTCTGCACAATAGCAGCTTCATTTATGATTTGATTTTAACCAAACTTGCACACAACTTGTATCACCATAAGATCTCGATTCCTTTTTATACGCCCTAAGAGACGTTTTATGTTATCGCCGTGGTGTCCGTCTGTCTGTCTGTTGGTTAGCAATTTCCCTTCTGCTCTGTAACTCTTGAACCCCTTGAAGGATTTCAAAGAAACCTGACACAAATGTTCACCTCATCGAAACAGTGTGCAGAGCGCATGTTTCAGATGGCTCACTTCAAGGTCAAGGTCACACTTAGGGGTCAAAGGGCATATGACTTTGTTTTGTGTGTATATTGCTCTGCATTTGCGTTGTATTGCAGTGCTCTTGTTTTTATTTGGCAGATCCTTCTTTTGTTCACTTACAATAATTTTTTGTTTTAATTACTTCCCTTTTATGTTACTATAAACAGCTTATTTAGTAACTTTTTTATTATTGGCCGTAGGGAAAATCCGAGACCACTTTCCTGTGGTACAACATGGATGGTACCTCCAATTTATAGGTGTATTTTGACATATCTGTACCTTTAAGAAAATGTCAACTATATTTTCTCATGATTCTTTTGATTGATCTTGATTATGATTTTTTGACCTTCTTGTCCTTAAGTGCAATGATGACAGGTGAGGGATATAGGGCCATTATGACCCTCTTGTAATAAAAATGGATTTATCTCGGTAAATATTTAAAGAACTCATTTGAAATTTCATTATTGTCTTTAGCTGGACTGAGGCAATCAGGGTAGATAGCTATAGACTGATCTTATGTCAAATTACCTCCCTTTGTTTCAAATTAAGATGGGTGTATCTCATTTGTGCAATCAGATGGACTCAGACAATCAGGGTAGATAACTTTTGACTGAATTTATGACAAATTACCTCCCTTTGTTTTATGTAAATGAATATATCTCGGCAGCATCTGATGAGATTGGTTTTAAATGTTATTTAAGTCTTCCAGGGTAAGGAATAGTCATGTTAGTACAAAAATGCAGCATTTGAGCCTAGGACCCTCAAACTTGGTATGGAAATTGGCCCTGACTAGGTCAAAGGGACTGTTACAAGAAAATGTTTATCCTGATGATATTTAAGGTGTATGCCTATGTGCTCTATGTCAAAACTTGATCATATCATTTTGAGCAGTGGTACTCAGGTGAGCGATACAGGGCCATCATGGCCCTCTTGTTGACCTTTTTGTCTTAAAGTGCAATGATAACAGGTGAGCGATATAGGGCCATTATGACCCTCTTGTTTAATTTTTTTTTCAAACCTTCCATGAATACTAGTATTTATCAACATGCAAAGTTGTACAGTTCCCCCACCCCACTCCTCCACCCAGTCATGCTTACCACCTTGATCATGCATCCCCCCTCCCCCATAATCAGTATTTATAATCAACATGTGAAGTTTTATACCCTCCCCTCCTGGTCGCCCCTCGCTTCCCCCCCCCCCCCCTCCCCCCAAAAAAAGACAAAAATTCTGTTAAATTGATTTTGACTAATGAAATTATTTGCTTCTTGGTAACATCTTAACTTTTTGCCGGATATATTTTTTTGCCATTCCTCACCACAAACCCTTTCGGCGGGGGATACCAATTCATCGAATTTGCTTGTTCCAAATTTAACATAGACTTATATAGGGAAAAAAATAAAAATCTTCTTACCTGAATGTTCAAGGCCTAGGCCTTTGATATTTGGTATGTAGCATTGCCTAGTGGATCTCTAACAAGAGTGTTTAAATTATGGCCCTTGGGTGAAAAGAGGCCCCACCCTGGGGTCACTTGTCATATGAAGTATATAGGAATATTAAAACTTCAAAAATTATCAGATCACATTTCCTTGACTATTTAATTATATATAATTACCTGATGATCCCAAGCAATTATGGGTCACTTGACTATGATCTTGACCTACTGACCTACTTTCTTGTTTTTATCCCCCGACGAAAGTCGGAGGGATATAGTTTTGGCGTTGTCCTTCTGTCCGTCTTTCCGTCCGTCCGGAGCCGTATCTAGGAAATGGTTGGGAGAATATTTATTTAAAACTTCATATACGTGTTCACCACTATGAGTTCTTGCGGCCCGTCAAGTTTCAGTCAGATTGCCCAAGTAACACCAGAGTTATGGCCCTTAGAAGTTTCTAGTGTTAACTATATAGGGTGCTATAAATATGGCAATTTCTGCATCATAACTTTGATATATTTGACCTTGAACTATGAAACTTTAACAGAATTTAGAGCACTATAATGTGGTTGTGCACACACAATTTCGTATGGATTTCTTTTGTAACTGCAGAGTTACTGCCCTTTAATTGTCTAAAAAATCCACATATTTGTACATAACAAACTTGCCATTTGGCAGAATTTCATTAAATTTCTTTCATTCTTTTCTGTGAACATTTATTATAAACATGTGAAGTTGCGCACCCACACCTGGTCGCCCACTTGCCCTGGTCACCCGGGGTGACCCTGGGGTCAAAATTGACCCCGCCCCAGGGGTCATTTGATTTTACATAGGAAAACCTTTAAAAATCTTCTTCTCAAAAACCAGAAGCCCTAGAGCTTAGATATTTGACTTGTAGCATTGCCTAGTGGACCTCTACTAAAGTTGTTCAAATCATGACCTCGGGGTCAAAATTGACCCCGCCCCATGGGTCACTTGATTTTACATAGGAAAATCTTCAAAATTTTTCTAAAAATAAACCAGAAGGCCTAGAGCTTAGATATTTCACATGTAGCATTGCCTAGTGGACCTCTACAAAATTTGTTCAAATCCTGACCCCCGGGGTCAAAATTGACCCCGCTTCAGGGGTCGCTTGATTTTACATAGGAAAATCTTCAAAAATTTTCTAAAAATAAACCAGAAGGCCTAGATCTTAGGTATTTGACATGTAGCATTGCCTAATAGACTGCTACAAAAAAATTTCAAATCATGACCCCCAGGGTCAAAATGACCCCGCCCCATGGGGTTACTTCATTGTACATAGAAAAATCTTCAAAATTTTCTAAAAATAAACCAGAAGGCCTAGAGCTTAGATATTTCACATGTAGCATTGCCTAGTGGACCTCTACAAAATTTGTTCAAATCATGACCCCTGGGGTCAAAATTGACCCCGCCCCAGGGGTCACTTGATTTTACTTAGGAAAATCATTAAAAATTTTCTTAAAATAAACCAGAAGGCCTAGAGCTTAGATATTTCACATGTAGCATTGCCTAGTGGACCTCTACAAAATGTGTTCAAATCATGACCCCTGGGTCAAAATTGACCCCGCTCCAGGGGTCACTTGATTTTACATAGGAAAATCTTCAAAAAATTTCTAAAAATAAACTAGAAGGCCTAGATCTTAGATATTTGATATGTAGCATTGCCTAGTAGACTTCTACAAAATTTGTTCAAATCATGACCCCCGGGGTCAAATTGACCCCGCCCCATGGAGTTACTTGATTGTACATAGAAAAATCTAAAAATAAACCAGAAGGCCTAGAGCATAGATATTTGACATGTAGCATTGCCTAGTGGACCTCTACAAAATTGGTTCAAATCTTGACCCCCCAGAGTCAAATTGACCCAGCCCCAGGGGTTACTTGATTGTACATAGGGAAATCTTCATAAATTTGCTAAAAATAAACCAGAAGGCCTAGATCTTAGATATTTGATATGTAACATTTCCTAGTAGACTTCTACAAACTTTGTTCAAACTATGACCCCCGGGGTAAAATTGGCCCCGCCCCAGGGGTTACTTGATTGTACATCGGAAAATCTTCCAAAAAATTTCTAAAAATCATCAGTTTGACATTAGAAACATGTAGCTCATATTACTCTGGTGAGCGATCCAGGGTCATCATGACCCTCTTGTTTTTCATTTTTAATTTTCCATCAATATTTATAATCAACATGTGAAATTTTGTTTCCTCTCCTGTTCCCCCGCACCCGTGGGCCACACCCTTAAAAAATAAATATATATATATATATCGAGGGCTTGGTGCAAAACTATTGTAAGTGTAATATAAATAAAGAACAAGATACAATAGTTTTGCGCCAAGCCCTCGATATATATTTCCATTCCTTTTTTTTTTCTTTTTTTTTTTAAATGTTCAAACCTTAAACATGTTAAGTTGTGAGTGCACAAGCCTTGCCCTCAGTCATGTTCAAGATATCTTACCAGTGTTCTCATAAGGACATCTGTCTTTTTAAGTTCAAATGTACATGTTAAACAACAACACCTGGTGCCAAACCACTCAAAGACAATATTTCGTTCCAGTTAAACTTCAAGCTCATATTTCAATTAACTGCATTTAATTTTAAAAGCTAAGCTTATTACAGTAAGCATATCCCATTCAAAATAAATTCTTTAGTCAGGATCAAAGTATCATACATTTATTATGTACTCTTTATGACCAGTTATGGGAGAAATCAACAAAATATAGAATGTGGTTTAATGGTCATGAAATGACCTTGTTTATTTTTACGGAGAAAAACATATAACATGTTTATTGTATGAAAAAACAGGTTTCTGACTGAAATTTTTTACCAAGGAAAATAAATTTATAAAAGTAAATAAAGTAAATAAAATAAATAAAATGTGGAGGTTTCTTTAGAAATGGCCAATGGCCAAAATGGAAGCTTGGGATACCTCTCTCTAACTGAATTTGATTAAGTGTGGAGATGGGGTAGGTGGTGGGTAAAATCAGAAATTCCTTTGTGTTTAATGCAACCCACGCTCAAGAGAACTGGATCAAACCGGTTCTAGAAAGGTATAAATTCCGTGACGCCGTTCCTCCCACTGCCCGTCATAAATTGCGCTGATGCTAGTAAGCATAGCTTGTATTTATGACCAGTTATGGGAGAAATCAACAAAATATAGAATGTGGTTTAATGGTCATGAAATGACCTTGTTTATTTTTACGGAGAAAAACATATAACATGTTTATTGTATGAAAAAACAGGTTTCTGAAATTTTTTACCAAGGAAAATAAATTTATAAAAGTAAATAAAGTAAATAAAATAAATAAAATGTGGAGGTTTCTTTAGAAATGGCCAAAAAGATAGGAACTGAAAGAGACTATCTTCCCCCACATTTTCTAGGGAATTCCAGAAAAAGGGAGAAAGTGAGAGAGGCACCCATTGAGACAAATATGTGTAAAATATACATTAAATAAGTATTTAAATACCATTGCGTAACAAACGCTTTACATATTTCTTAAAAGAAAACGATATCAAAGACCCTAGTATATAATATCTTTAACAATCAGCTATGACATAACAATTTGACTAGTGAGTAGGGTTTTACAGCGAATCAACACGAAATGGTCATATATCACTGAGATAATGTGACTAAGTACACAAGGTAAAATATATATGCATGTATAATATATACTAAAGGCAATATAAGTCTGTTATAAAACGGTAATTATATGTAACAAAGTGACTAGCAAATAAAGCACATTAAACCGATAACTTATTGCACGTAAACCTGGTTTTCCTATTAAACAGATGGATAATAATACTTCTGAACTAAACTTACTAAATAATCGTCTGCCATGGAGAAGATATTACCTTTAAAGAAAGTTACTTGTAAGCAATATACATGTAAACGTTTGTCTTCGTGGCTTATCTAATTACCAGCCCAAGCAAGTAAATGATAAGTTATTGTATCTAATAAAAGTCATGAATATACAGACACATGCATGCAATTATATGCAATGTGGATGATCAAAAAAGAAACAACAAAAAAAAAACAAAAACAAATATATATACAAAACATACCAAGAAAATCAAATGGTTCATGTATGACCTCATCGCCCAGAGGTCTGCAAGTGTATGTATAAATTCAGCTATAGCCCAAGCAAGAGCTGATACGTTTCTCTTCTAGACAATAGACAAAAATCCTTTATTAAACTTGATATTCAGTTGATATTACAACGTAACTTATTTCAGGAAGTCTGCATAGTTACCATTTTAATTACGATAGTAATTTAGTATCAATGCTTGTAGTCAGACTGTAAAAATATCAAGCATTTGCAATGTCTTGTACATATGAAATAAAATGAATTTTAAAAGAAACATAGTATTTGCATTAAAGATGCTAATGAAATGTTAGCATTATCTATAAAGTTACTAACAGAAGTAATGTTGACAACTTGTGACTAGCAGATGATAAGAGATTAACAATGTCTGACGACAAAATGTAACTTCATTGTGCTAGTTGATAATAAAGAATTTCAGACCCAACATTTTGTTGTATAATAATGACAAGGTGACTACCAGCCCAAGCAAGTAGGTAAGAAATTATCTAAAAAACTGCAAACAAAGGGACAAATCACACTTTACTAGCCCAAGCAAGTAAAGTGTACCTCTAAGTCCTTTAAATGTAAATTGCAAAAAGAAGTATAAAAACAAAGATGACGATTCTATACAATCCTAAAATATACATAAATATATACACGTTACTGGCAAATCTGGTTGTTAAAATACCTGGTACTCCTATGGCTCAAGCCAGCAGTGATAAATTGTGTCTTGTGTGTATGTGTGTTTTCTACCTGTGTTATTAAATAAAATTATTGTAAGTATGCACCAGCCATAAGCCCAAGCATGTGGCTGTTAAAGAAATGTTTATTGTAAAATTTGGCTATGTCTTAGAGAGGTACAAATTTCGTGGTAAATGATCATGATCGCTCAACATGGCCGAAAATGTCGAATCATTGACGTAATAAGTCTAGTCAACTAAAAATCTGTATTTCTAATGTACTTTTGAAAAGCGTTACTATTCCATCTTCCTAGCAATCTAATTTTGGCATCTGAGAACCCCCTCTGTGCACAATCAGTCGCCTTACCTATCCTAAAGCTGTGGGACTTGTATCTCTTGCTATCGAGCCCAACAAACTTCAGAGTAGAAGTTAGTTGTTTGTCAAACATTTTTCGTGGAACTGGCGAGCCTGAAGGTAGTGTGAAAAGAGGGCCAGCAGATTCCCCTCGAATTGAGAGGTAGTCATTAAGTGCATGGACAGGAGATACTTGTGTGTAACCGTGCGAAAAAGTAAGTGTATGTGGTTTCCCATTATTGTGTTTGAAAAAGCGGTAAGTAACAGTGACCGATACTGGTTTTGAAGCTTCATGATTTAATTCAACATCTGTTGTTTGCAAAATAAATGACCTTGTTGCAGGTTTGCAGCTGGTAATCTCACTGCACCGAGAAAATGCATTAAATGCAAATAGAAACATGGCGGAATAAAGTTTTTCCTGATAGTGAGATTGACATACATGTTTTAATGCAGAAACTAACTTATCTAATAGTTTCACTGTGATGGGCAAACGTAAGTCATATGACGAGGACAGACGTTGAGCACCTTTTAACAGACTTGATATGAGAAAATGAGTAGTAGGGTCAGGTGCATTTGAAAGTTTGTGGACATAGCTTATACCAGACAGGTATGTGGTTATGGATTTGGAAGACATACCCTTTTTTCATGAAGAAATGCCACAAATAAGGCTATCACTGATGATGAAATAGGCAAAGATATTGAACCGTTACAGTAAGCTTGGCTAAAGTCATGAAACAATTTCCATGCTCTTCTGTATGTCTCTAGCGTTGATGGAGCTAGTGAAGCATTTAATAAAGTTTCAATCCCTTGCAAAATATCTCCGGTTGAAGATGTGGGCTTACTATAGTTGGATTTGGTTTGCAGAACGGCGCTAGCTCCCTGAATCGCTGTATCTGAAAACGAGAAAGAGCGTCTGCTATACTATTGTCTTTTCCTTTGACATGGCGAGCTAAAAATACTATATTTTGTGTAAGACAGTGTAGGACTAGCTTTCTGATAAGGTACATTATACAATGAACTTTTGATGTCTGTTTATTGATAACAGACACCAGAGCTTCATTATCTGTGTGAAAAACTACCGTGTGATTTCTCCATAAATGACCCCATGTGAATACTGCCAAAACAATTGGGTATAGTTCTAAGAATGCGATGTTTGCTTTTTGCCAAGAGTGTGGGAAAGACCCGTAAAACCAGTTACTCTTATAAATCGCCCCCATAGCCTTTTGACCCTGATGCATCTGTATGTAGACAAATGTTATCGCTAGAAAGCCGCTGTTCGTTGATGAAAAAAGATGTCCCATTAAAATTTGCAAGGAAGTCTAGCCACATGGACATGTCGTGCTTGGCTGGGGATCTTAGTTTTACCTTGTAATGAAGCTTTTTAATGCCAATCGACAGGTTTATCAGGCGTCTTAGGAAAGCCCTTCCTGGTCTGATGACCGAACAAGCAAAATTCAAGAAGCCTATCAGGGATAGGAGAGTACGGAGTTGACATGTTTGTTTTGAACCAAGCTCGCGTAATAGCAAAACAGCTTTAGCTAGCTTGTCTTGTGGTAGTCTTGCTTCCATATGTATAGAATCTAGTGTTATACCCATAAAAGACATGACCGGTGAAGGAGGGAAAGTTTTTTGTTCATTTAGCGGCACTCCTAGTATTGTGCACATGCGACAGAAAGAATCAAGTGCTGACTTAGCCTCGCAGAAAGTTGGCGACAGGAACAAAAAGTCATCAAGGATTTTGACTATATGACGTATGCCAAATTTGTTTTGCGCTATCCATTTTAATGCTGTACTGAAAGTCTCAAAAATCTGACAACTTGAGGCAGCTCCCATAGGGAGACATTTATCATAGTAATATTTGTTTTCCCATTGAAACCCAGTAAACTATAATCGGACGGACGTATTGGAATAATTCTGAAAGCAGAGCATATGTCTGTTTTTGCCATAAAGGCATTTCTACCTATCATTTTAATTTTTGTAATGGCGTCATCGACATTTGCATAGGAGACCTCTGTAAAGTCAGCGGGAATTTGATCATTCACCGAGGTTCCAGTATTGCGGGGATATGATAGATGATGAATCATTCTATATTCCCCTGGTTCTTTTTTCGGAACAACACCTATCGGCGAAACTTTAAGTTCTTGAAAGGGCTTCTCCAAAAATGGACCGTTTACGCGATTTGCTTTGATTTCTTTCATGATTTTTGCATCCACAATGTTATGATGTTCATTAGCAGATTTTAAGTTTGGACTGTCTGTACCGTCTCTATTACCTGAAAATTAAGCTCGAAACCTAACTTGAAACCTTGTACAAGATACTGTGTAACTTTTGTGTCATAACCATGTAAAAGGGTTTCCAGCTTGCGCCATTTAACCGGAGTGGGTAACGTAACTTTATCTATTGGCTTTGTTTGGGGGGTTTGACCTGTTGGGTTGTGACTGACCCGCGTTATTTGAATTTTTGGGGGCACCGTCGGATGTTCGCTTCCAGCATTTATAGTGTGGGTGATTGCCGGAGCATGTTTTACATTTGTGTTGGTAGATGCATCCTGTGCATCTATCTCCACGATTGAATTTGTTGCAGGTTTTTCTAGATTGGCCCGTTTGTGGGCCATTTGGCCGAAAGGGCTGCTTCTGACTTAGAGCTTTGATGTATAGCTCATGGTGAATTGAGTCCCAAGAAAATGGGTGACTCTGACGGAGCTGTCTGAACTGCACATCATAATAATGCCAGTTACCCCTAGCTTTGGCAATTGCCCGCACAGTGTTACTGTATTGGGCTAGTTGTTCAGCAGTGTCCGGATGCTTTTGCCTGTATACAGATGAAAAGACTGCAAAAATATCAGTCCATTGCTCAATTGTTATGAATTTTCTTGAGTTTGACTGTGAAAAGGAAGAAATGCCCGTTGGCGTGATTGTTAAGCTGAACGATTCCTGAGACTTACTAAAAGAAGTTGAAAAATCTACAAATTCGTCAGCCCAGATCTTTTCTTTTATTTTCAGATTAACTGCTGCATGGAGTGGAATTGATGGGAGGATTGTAAAGAAGCTGAAGTGAGACAACCAGAATTACCAGTAAATACACTTTGTGTCCGGTCATCCAGTGATTCCGCCTGTTGTTGTTGTTGTTGTAACTGTTGCGTGGGAACTGTTTCTGGGGCCTGTACCTGTTGTGGACGTGCTTGTCCACTTTGACCCAAAACTTGTTGTATCTTATTCTCGACTATAGCCTCAAGTTTATCTGTTAACGTGTCAACGATATGTTGAGTTTGTATTGAAACACTTGAAACACTTTCTGTGACAGGAACTGGTATTGGTACATTGGGTGTTGTAACTGTTGTTCTCCTAGAGTTTCTATATCTAGTGTTTTCACTGAGAGCAATAATGGCTTCATCATTTGTGGCTGATGTGGTAGTGGCTGTGTGGGAGACTGCCCTTTTTCTCTTGGCCCCTTCATTGCTGCTAGCAACACTTCTCTTTCTAGAAGGCATGCTGAAACAATGACACATACAGCATTAGCAAAAGTTATAAGAATATATAAAGTTATGTCCCAAGCCAATCTACTTGACAACGAAAATTTTAAATTCCTTCGCTAAAATTTTCCAGCATGGGTTTCCAATTATATTAACATTACCCATTTAGACCTAATTAAATATTTATATCTTAGAAGGAAAAGCACAAACCACATCCAAATGTTTACTGACAATGTCTTAAATTCATAAATAATGGCTGTGCTGGAATTAATACATAACAGAAAATGGAATATTATATAAGTTATCCCGGATTATGCGCAATTATATAAAATATATTATTAAGAGAACCACTGGAAGTGATAAAATCTGTGTACAAATATTCATCAGTCGCATGTTAGCGATCGTAACAATATATCACAAATTCACAAATTGTGCCTGTGGTAAAGTCAAGATTCGAAAGACTCACAGAAAGTGATATATGTATAACTATTTGTAAATAATATAGTAGTAATTTTTAAAAATTATATCACCAATTCAAAAAGTGTGCCTGTGGTAAAGTCAAAAGACTCACAGAAAGTGATACAACGTATGCGTACCTAATCACAAATCACATGTGATTGTGGTAAACATATCAACAATTCATTAAATGAGCCTGTGGTAAAGTCAAATGACTCACAGAATGTGATATAACGTATAGTACATAATCACAAATCACATGTAAGTGATTGTGGGGAAACAAGTATGCCTGTGGTAAAGTCAAAAGACTCACAGAAAGTGATATAATATATGTTGTAAATAATTCCACAATACACGTAAGTGACTGTGGTAAACATATTATGACATTTACGGAGTGTGCCTGTGATCAAGTCAGAAGACTCACAGTAAGTGATATGTGCATAGATAGTTGCACATCGCCTGTAAGTGACTGTAGTATACATGCTACAAAAATTTCACAATTTGTCCTTGCGGTCAAGTTATATATTCACAAAAAGCGATATAATGTGTGCGTAAATAATCGCGAATCACGTGTAAGTGACTGTGGAAAACATATCACAAAGTCATAGTGTGCCTGTGGTAAAATCCAATGACTCCCAAGAGATACATGTATAGTCACCAATTGTGTAAAGCATCACAAATTCACAAGTGTGCCTGTGCTAAAGCCAGTGACTCACCAAAAGCAACACATTATTAAAAACTTTATAACATTGATAAATGTAGATAAGTGATTTTTTGAAGTAATTGCTTTTGCGCATGTGTGACATATTCACAAGGACACACAAAAGTGAAAAATTATCAATCAAGAATGGAACACAATGTAGCCATATATATCTTTATCAAGTTTTGCAGATAAAATCCCATCATTCGAAAAGGGGTACTGTCATAACATATTAGTTACATGTAAATCACAAATTAAGATAGCATGTATATGTTTAAGACTTTGTGTCAAAATTTGATTCAAAGGAGCCACATGAAGTACTAGTCCACATGACCAGTCATCTGGTAGAGTGGTTATGTCTGGTTTAATTATAGCCTTACATGTTGTTAAAATCTTGTAAAAATTTTGAATTTCACTTATTAAATTTTATATAAGTATTATATATTTATTTATTCCCATACAACATTTATTTATCTAAATAATCAGGCATTTATTTATTGCTCATTTATCTTGTAAAATATATAGATATTTCTGTTTTAATGTTCTTTCATTTGACTTCTTATACCTATACTTTTTCTAACAAATCATCGGGTCATGTGTAAATAAATACTCCCCTGAAAATTTTTTATGTGGCCTGTCTGACCGCCGTCATAATAGCATGCCGCAACGACCTGTAGAAGCGTCTCTGTCCAAATGGGCCAGGTGGATTCCGTCCTTAGCAAAGATTTGTGTTTGGGCTCGGAATATTCGCCTGTGGTTCCAATAACGGATGTGTTTGTGACCTTCCAGTAGGGTTTTAAGTATTTGATTTGCTTGGACCCGTTTCGACTCGTACTGTTCATCTGTTGTATTTTTCGGCTTCAGACGTGTGAATAATTCGCATATTACAACATGTCCAACGTTATAATCTTTCAGCAACATTAAACCTATTTCCTCCAATGTACTGGCTACTTCAAGTGGCTGTATTCCCGAGTCAATGTCATTTTCCCTAGCTGTAGCACAACAACACGAGGCTTGTGTGTGTTTAGAAAGCTGTCGAACTTGTGTTTGAAATAGTTAGTACAGGTTCGAAGACGTTATAGTTTTCACAAGCCAAGAGTCCACCAAGTCCCCTGTGGATCACCGAACATTCCTTCAGGTCGTAGTTGGCAGGCAGTATCTGACGGCGAAAGCTATCATCAAGCCTACGAATAAAAACTGTGTCCTAAAATTGCAACAGTGATTCTCGAGTTTTCCATTTTTGCACAATGAAAATCCAATTTGCAACGTTCTTTGTTTAGAATCCAAAGTTCTTTGTTTCTATCGTAAAAATTGTAAATAAGTCCAAACCTGGTTATCTGTGTAAAATTCCCAGTAGTTCTTGTATTTTCATTCGTTATGGGAACGATATGTGTAAAATTCTAAAACGAAAACTGTTTAAAATGCGGTAAAATTGTAGTAAAAGCTGTATAAAATCAGAAATTCCTTTGTGTTTAATGCAACCCACGCTCAAGAGAACTGGATCAAACCGGTTCTAGAAAGGTATAAATTCCGTGACGCCGTTCCTCCCACTGCCCGTCATAAATTGCGCTGATGCTAGTAAGCATAGCTTGTATTTAATTAAACATTTGTTTTCTGTTAAATTGATTTTGACTAATGAAATTATTTGCTTCTTTTTAACATCCTTAACTTTTTGCCGGATATATTTTTTTGCCATTCCTCACCACAAACCCTTTCGGCGGGGGATACCAATTCATCGAATTTGCTTGTTTAAAATACATCCTTGAAATTTGGATGACATGTACAGTTTTGCACACTGATCTTAAAACTTTCAGTGACCGTGAATGTGATTTACTGACCTACTTTCTAATATTTTAGCATCAGTTTGCAAGTATAAACATGTGGCTAATATTACTCATATGAACAATTCAGGGTCTTCATGACCCTCTTGTTTAATGTAAGCTGGTATCTCAGTAACCACTTGTGGGAATGGATTGAAACTTCACACAATTATTTACTGGGATAAACTGACTTAAATTGCACATGTTCTATAACTCTATTTTGCTTTTTTATGCCCCAAGCATCTACTGATGCGTGAGGCATATAGTGATCGTACTGTCCGTCCTTCCATTCGTCCGTCCATTAGTCCGTCCGTACGAGGTTAACCAAATGGGACCGTTTCGTCTAGCATCAATACCCCTTACTAGAATGACTTGATACTAATGCAAATGTAACCTGTGACCATTCCTCATCTTCAAACATCACCTGACCTCAGTTTGACCTTGACCTTGACCTCGTTTTGGACTTAGGTTGCTTTGTATGGGCCATCTCTTGGTTAACCAAATGGGACCGTTTCATCTAGCATCAATACCCCTTACTAGAATGACTTGATACTAATGCATATGTAACCTGTGGCCATTTTACATCTTCAAACATCACCTGACCTCAGTTTGACCTTGACCTTGTTTTGGACTTAGGTTGCTTTGTATTGGCCATCTCTTGGTTAACCAAATGGGACCGTTTCGTCTAGCATCAATACCCCTTACTAGAATGACTTGATACTAATGCAGATTTAACCTGTGACCATTTCTCATCTTCAAACATCACCTGACCTCAGTTTGACCTTGACCTCCTTTTGGACTTAGGTTGCTTTGTATCGACAAGGATGCCACTGGGGGCATCAAGCGTTTATTGAACGCAGCTTCTTGTTTACAAAATTACCCAGTAAACATTTGACGTCGGTTAGACGTCGGACCCCGACGTCAGATTAACGTTGGATTTTGGTTGGATTTGCAAACCGTTTAGACGTCGGATCCCGACGTTGACTAGACGTCGCAATCTGACCATTTTCCAACAAAAATCTAACCACTTTCCAACCAAAATCTGACCAAATTTTCAACATAATTTGCAATCAAACAAGTAATCAACACATGTATTTTATCATTTTTATTTCACATGATAGCAACAGAAGTCTAATATCATAAATCCAAAAAGGTAATCCAGTAATTGAAACTTTCAAGTTCAGTCATCTCTGCATGATTCTTCAACTCCGCTAAAATTCCCTTCTGAAATGTATAAAATTTGACAGTTTCATCATTTCATAAAAATCGAAAACTTATACAAGTATGCTAGTGTTATTACTAAAGAACTTAATTGCTATGTGCAAACCAAACATGTTATATTTTAAATTCTAAAAGAAATCTCTATAACCTCGAAAAATGTAATGAAGTTTATGTTTAACACAATTGCTTTTTAAAGTATTAAACATAATGCATCAATCTTTGAAAGAATACGTAACATTAAAAAGAATAACTATTAAAATAAGTACAGCTTTCAAAAATCTGCTACTCACGTTGTGGATCCCTTTGTGTAAAGTATTTATAAACTTGCTTTATCTTATCCCACAAATATCAAATTACCAGAAGACTTGTGTAAACCGATGCAGGCTTATCTTGCGAATGCATGACTAATGAACATGTGTAGAAGAAGATCCTTAGGTGAATTTAGATTAATTAATACATGTGTATAGAATGCAATTTTTCCTGAACAGTTTTAAATTGGTAAAAAAAACCCCGTTCCCGAAAATAGACAATTTCGTACGATTTTGTAACATAATTAATGATAACGTTTGATTTGCGAATAAACTATTATTTATAAGCGCATTGTCAGGCATAACTATCTTTAAACTATACTAGCAAAATTACACCAGTTAATTTTATAACTGAAAACATTTAAACAGACTTAATATCCAACCTAATTCTAACGTCTCCTAGACGTCTAAGTCTATTAGACTTCGTGGTTATGACGTTGGTTAGACGTTGTATTCAGGTCGCCGTGGAAAATGTGAAAAAAGGAGTATATTGTATATAAAATTGCAGTGGAAAAGGTGTTCTTAAATGTTCCTAAAATGCGACAGAATGCGGGAAATGAAGCACTGAATTTGAAAATTTTCCAGGGTGCATGCCCCAGATCCTCCTACCTTGTCGGCTAATTTTCTGTTTCAGCCTGTTAAAAAAAAAAGCGGCTAACAAAAAAAAAAAAACGAATTATTAAGTGTATAAAGACAGGCGGGGCGCAGGGTGACATGTTTGTCATAGTATAGGGTCGGTCGGACCCCCTCTGAGAAAACTAGCTGGATCCACGCTTGCCAAGTAGGTGATCCCTATTACAACCAACCGTCAGTGTCCCTTTGACTTTCGCTCCTGTCCCCTATTGACTTCTTGCTTATACGACTATGCAGTGGGGGAGACATGAGCTTTTCTACAAAAGTATCTTCTAGTTTCTTAATTATACGCCCGAAGGGACGTTTTATATTATGGTCCCGGTGTCCGTCCGTTAGCAATTTCATGTCTCTATAACTCTTGAACCCCTTGAAGGATTTCAAAGAAACTTGACACAAATGTTCACCACACCGAGACAACATGCAGAGTGCATGTTTTGGTTGTCTCATTTCAAAGTCAAGGTCACACTTAGGGGTCAAAGGTCATATGAGTGTGTTTCGTGTCCGCTCTGTAACTCTTGAACTGCTTGAAGGATTTCAAAAAAACTTGGCACAAATGTTCACCACACTGAGATGACATGCAGAGCGCTTGTTTCGGATGACTAGCTTTAAGGTCAAGGTCACAGGGGTGAAAGGTCATATATGACTTTGCTGTGTCCGCTCTGTAACTCTTGAACTGCTTGAGGATTTCAAAGAAACTTGGCACAAATGTTCACCACACTGAGGCAACGTGCAGAGCGCATGTTTTGGATGACTCGCTTCAAGGTCAAGGTCATATATGACTGCTTTGTGTATATTGCTATACATTGCAGTGCTCTTGTTTTTATTTGGCAGATCCCTTTTTAGCTCACCTGTCACGAAGTGACAAGGTGAGCTATTGTGACTGCTTGCTGTTCGTCGTGCATCCTGTGTCAACAATTTCTAAAAAAATCTTCTTCTTGAAAACCACTGGGCAGAATTACACCAAACTTCACAAGAATGATCCTTGGGTGGCCCCTTTTCAAAATTTTTCAAAGAATTGAATTCCATCCAGAACTCTGGTTGCCATGGCAACCGAAAGGAAAAACTTTAAAAATCTGCTTGTCCAAAACCACATGGCCTAGGGCTTTGATATTTGGTATTTAGCATCATCTATTGGTCCTCTACCAAGATTTTTCAAATTATACCCCTAGGATCAAATATGGCCCCACCCCGGGGGTCCCAAGTTTTACATAGACTTATAAAGTTTAAAAATCTTGTCTGAAACCACAACAGTTAGACCTTTGATATTTGGTTTGTAGCATTGTCTTATGGTCCTCAACCAAAATTGTTCAAATTGTACCCCTTGGGTGAAAAGAGGCCCTGCCCTGGGGGTCCCAAGTTTTATATAGACTTAAATAAGAAAAAGCTTTAAAAATCTTCTTGTCTGAAACCATACGACCTAGGCTTTTGATATTTGTTATGATGCATTGTCTAGTAGTCCTCTACCAAAATTGTTCAAATTATGCCCCTGGGGTTAAAAGAGGCCCCGCCCTGGGATCACTTAGTTATTATGTGAGTTATATAGGAAAAATACTTAAAAAATCATCTGATCCTATTTCCAAGACTGTTTAATTATAATTACCTGATGACCCCAAGTAATATGATGTCACTTGACTGTGACCTTGACCTACTGACCTACTTTCTTGTTTTTTAAGATACAGCCTTGAAATTTTGATGACATACACAGTTTTGCACAAATCGTAAAACTGAATTCCATTGACCATGAATGTGACCTACTGACTTTCTTAGTATTTTATCATCAGTTTGACATTTGAAACATGTAGCTCATATTACTCAGGTGAGCGATCCAGGGTCATCATGACCCTCTTGTTGTTCTCTTACAATAAATTTTTTTTGTATTACTTCCCTTTTTAGCTCATCTGATTTTTTGAAAAAAAATGATGAGTTATTGTCATCACTTGAGCGGTTGTCGGCGTCGGCGTCGGCGTTGCCTGGTTAAGTTTTATGTTTAGGTCAGCTTTTCTCCTAAACTATCAAAGCTATTGCTTTGAAACTTGGAATACTTGTTCACCATCATAAGCAGACCCTGTACATCAAGAAACATAACTTTATCTTGCTTTTTGCAAGATTTATTGCCCCTTTTGGACTTAGAAAATCAGTTTTCTTGGTTAAGTTTTATGTTTAGGTCAGCTTTTATCCTAAACTATCAAAGCTATTGCTTTAAAACTTGCAACACTTGTTCACCATCATAAGTTGACCCTGTACAGCAAGAAACATAACTCCGTCCTGCTTTTTGCAAGATTTATGGCCCCTTTTGGACTTAGAAAATATCAGATTTCTTGGTTAAGTTTTATGTTTAGGTCAACTTTTTCTCTTAAACTATCAAAGCTATTGCTTTGAAACTTGCAACACTTGTTCATCATCATAAGCTGACCCTGTACAGCAAGCAACATAACTCCATCCTGCTTTTTGCAATAATTATTGCCCCTTTTGGACTTAGAAAATCATTTTCTTGGTTGAGTATTATGTTTAAGTCAACTTTTCTCATAAACTATCAAAGCTATTGCTTTAAAACTTGCAACAGTTTTTCACCATCATAAGTGGACACTGTACATCAAGAAACATAACTCTATCCTGCTTTTTGCAAGGATGATGGCCCTTTTTAGACTTAGAAAATCATGGGTAGGACAATATTTCTATTACAAAAAAAAAAATCAGATGAGCGTCAGCACTCGCAAGGCGGTGCTCTTGTTGTTACTATAAATAGCTTATTTTGAAACTTTTTTATTATTGGCAGTAGGGAAAAACTGAGACCACTTTTCTGTGGTACAACATGGATGGTACATCCAATTTTTAGATGTATTTTGACATAACTTTACCTGGTAAAAAATATTTTGTGGACTTAGAATTTTTGTTTTTTTTTGGAATTTCTTCTTTTTGTTATTCCTGTCCTTTGGGCTTCAACAGTCAAGTTCTTTAAATTTTGCTCCCATCCTCTGATGTAACCCTTCGGGCATATATTGCCCCGCTTGGCGGCGCTCTTGTTACATATATCAGATGAAACATTTATCACAAATTTTATGCATTATTTTGTCCAAAAAACCCACAGCGGAATGAAAATCATAATTTGACACAACATTTAAGATGCTGAATTCCATCTGATGCAGGAGAGATCAGCAAAATCAGACAGTAAAAAAATCATTTTCTTGCAATTGTTGATGCATATTTAATAGTTTTAGCCTGTTGCAGTCTAGATTCATGCATATTAACTTTGAACAAAACATGTTAAGTGTTTTTTTGCTATTCTTTTTGAGAATGAGGCTGGAATCACACAAAAATGGCTTAACAAGAATAATATGCTGTATCACTTAATACACCTAAAATGTAGACAAAATCCACCTTTTTAAATGATTATTAGTCCCCTACTGGTTGAAAACCAGTTTCGGGGACTATAGGAATGCGCTTTTCTGTCCGTCCGTCCGCAATTTCGTGTCCGGTCCATAACTCAGTCATCCATGAAGGGATTTTAATATTACTTGGCGCAATTGTTCCCC
The DNA here is from genome assembly GCF_021730395.1 of Mercenaria mercenaria. Classification (NCBI taxonomy): domain Eukaryota; kingdom Metazoa; phylum Mollusca; class Bivalvia; order Venerida; family Veneridae; genus Mercenaria; species Mercenaria mercenaria. The sequence goes on along the minus strand of NC_069367.1, from coordinate 19,467,185 downwards.
ATGATGAGACGACCTGTCATGCGCAAAACCCCGACCCCTAGCTCAAAGGTCAAGATCACAATTGGAGGTCAAACGTCAACAGGGCTTTTTTCCTGTCCGGTCCATAACTCTCCCATCCTTGAAGGGATTTTAGTATTACTTGGCACAAATGTTTCCCATGATGAGATCACGTGTCTTGCGCAAATCCCGGACCCCTAGCTTAAAGGTCAAGGTCACAATTGGAGGTCAAAGGTCAACAGGGCTCTTTTCCTGTCTGGTCCATAACTCTCCCATCCTTGAAGGGATTTTAATATTACTTGGCACAAATGTACCTCATAATAAGACGATGTGTCATGCATAATTTTCAGACCCCTAGCTTAAAGGTCAAGGTCACACTTAGCAGTCAAATGTTAACATAGCATGAACAGGGTCTGTTTTGTGTCCGGTCCATAACTCTGACATTCATTAAGGGATTTTAATATCACTTGGCACAAGTGTTCCCCATGATGAAATGACGTGTCCTGCGCAAATCCCGGACCTCTAGCTCAAAGGTCAAGGTCACAATTGGGGGTCAAAGGTCAACAGAGTTTTTTTCCTGTCCCGTCCATAACTCTGCCATCCATGAAGGGATTTTAATATTACTTGGCACAAATGTTCCCCATGATGAGACAACATGTCATGCTCAAAGGTCAGACCCTTAGCTCAAAGGTCAAGGTCACAATTGGAGGTCAAAGGTCAATAAGGTTTTTTTCCTGTCCGATCCAGAACTCTGTCATCCATCAAGGCATTACAATATTACTTGGCATAAATGTTCCCCATGATGAGACGACATGTCATGCGCAACACCCAGTACCCTAGCTTAAAGGTCAAGGTCACACTTTGAGATCAAAGGTCAAGAGGATTTTTTTCCTGTCCGTTTTATAACTTTGTCATGCAAAACAGGATTTAGATATCAGTTGGCACAAATATTCCCCTGGATGAGACAACATGTCATGTGCAAAACCCAGGCCCAAGGTCTAATGTCAAGGTCACACTTAGAGACCAAAGGTCAGACACAAGAATGACTTTGTCTGGAGCATTTCTTCTTCATGCATGGAGGGATTGTGATGTAACTTGGCACAAATGTTCGCCAACATAAGACGGATTGTCATGCGCAAGAACCAGGTCCCTAGGTCTAAGGTCAAGGTCATATTTAGAGGTCAAAGGTCAAATTCAAGAATGACTTTGTACAGAGCATTTCTTCTTCATGCATGGAGGGATTTTGATGTAACTTGGACCAAATGTTCACCACCATGAGGCACCCTTGTTTTTAGAATTACATCCCTTTGTTTTACTATAAATAGATTTTATTGTAACTTTTTTATTACTGGCGGTAGAGAAAAATCGAGACCACTTTTCTGTGGTACAACATGCATGTTACATCCAATTTTTAGGTGTATTTTGACCTATCTCTACCTGGTAAAGAGTTTCTTGTGGACTTATATTATATAGATTTTTTTTTTTTTTTTGGATTAATTTCCCTTTGTTGTTACTATAAATAACTTCTATGATAACTTTTTTATAATCAGCCAAAACAATTCAATATGAAAACAACTGTGGTTTTTTATATATGCACATTTTAATCCAAGTGTGTTGTTATAACATATTGTATATATAGTACAATATTGTTTATACATCATTGACAGATATCAGTTCATTATGTTAAGGTATAGGTCCATGTTTCGGAGAAAAAAGTTCGAACGTCATCAAATCATAGAAAGAAAGCATTGTTTTACATGAAAATTTAACAGCGTATAAAACATTTGTATTATTCTACAAAATCATTGTCAGTTTACTCATATATGTATTGAATTCCGGAAAGGGACTGCATGAAGGGGCCAAACTTCTGGACAGTTCAGCGCCTTTAAAAACTCACCATTTTTTAAAAGCTGTTACATGTCTTCGTTTTGATGCATTTGCAACATCATGCGAATGTTTAAACTTTACATTACTAGGTAAAACATCATTTTTGACAATTCCCTCTTGCAAAAATGCAGTTGAAAATCCAAGGAATTCTTTGAAAATTTGTTGGAAATCATTGCAGTAAAGTTCAAGGAATTTCTAAGAATTCTTTGCAAAAGTTTGGAAAGGTTTGATGGAAAAACATTGGAAAACATTGCTGGTATTGGCACAAAATTCCAATGAATTCTTATGAATTCCAATGAAATTTGTGATGAAAATCCAAATAATTTCAAAGAATTGCAATCTAGAAAAAGATAGGAAATCTTTGGAATTTCAATAAGGCCCGGCAATGAGGAAAAGATTGCAATTCATTGAAATTTTTACTATTGTACCTAAACAGATACAATATTAACTATGGAAAACTTTAGAATACCTTGAAATTCTAAAGAAATTCCAAGAAATCAAAAGAAAAAAAGAAATAATATCATTACAAAATTATTTTAATATAATAATAATAATTTTAATTATTAATAATATTGTGACAGATCTGGGCTTCACAAAACACAAAAAGCATAAAATTCAAAAGGGAATAACACATCTGTCAGCAGCTTTTACATCTATGGTTAAGAATAATACAAAATTCACTTAGCTTAAACTTAAAAATTAAACTAAAAGATATATTAAATATAAAAATTATTTGGTGGAAAGTTATGAATACAACAAAATCATTTTTGGAGTATTGTAGGCTCAATATAAGGTGGCATCAGAATGTCTCTTTGCTTTTCCAAAACCATCACCTGGGTCAGGAACTTCATTCCAGCCATTTCTGAAAATGATATAACATATAATATAGAAACAAACTATATTATTAATTGTGATTAAAATATAATTTTAGACAATACAATATTACCTAGTATAATAGTATGTGAAATGAAAACTCTAAAGCCAGTTTTAATTTGTAGTTACCATTTAAACATTCTACATGTATCAAAACCATTTAATTATTTATTGGACACTGAAATGAAAATATTGAGAGCACCGCCTGAGGGTATTATACTATCCCTCATCTGTGTAAGTGCTTGACCATACAATATGCAAGTTTTTTTTAATCAGACAAGATTAAAAAGAAATCTTAGAACTTAGTACTGACAAAAAATTAATGTCATAAAATGTTGGTGTAATGATCAACCTGTCAGTGTGACGTTAACCCCAACAAAATAAATAAATTATCAGCCTTTTATAGTAATTTGTATAGTATTAATTGTTTGCAAATTTTAACTTACAATTTAGTTGAAATATTCTGTAATTTATGTTTGATGGAATTTCTGTCTGTGATCTCACATCATCCTGTACATAGCATAGTCACTGAAGCCATCTGATTTCTCTGACTACATCAATTCATACATATGTGTTGAAGGCATACTTCTAATAACCAGATATGCACACTCTTTCATCTGAAAATGTTTATAGACTCTGTTGTAAGTCAGAGGTTCAAAGTGATTTATCTATCATTTTAGTACTTATTACAAGAAATAAAGAATTGAAAAATGCAATAATTAAGTATTAAATAAACTGTTGCTTCAGAAGCATAATCAAGGGCGTAGGAGCTGGGGCGGCAGGGGCGGCACCCGCCGCCTCAATATTTCGAAGAGCGGGGAAATGCCGAACTCGTATATTTTTGAAAAGGCTAGAAAATATAATTGAAAATAAATACAGCGGTCTTCCATTTGTCATGAAGTGCATCGGCGACTGATATGTACACAGAATTTTGTCATATCGCTGACACCTTGCTAGATCACCTTGGTGACAGGTATTGTACAAAACCGATAATCCGCAACGACCAAGGTCGCTGTATTTTTACGCCCCGCAGACTCAGATTATAGGCAATACATGAATTAATGAAAGTTAATCGTATTTAATTGCTTACTACCAAACTTGCAATTAATGTTGTGTCTCAAATTCTGCCGACAAAGGAAAGTATCTTGAGAAAAACACAATCGCAAATCGGGATCTTTAGATGTCTTTACATAAAATATATTAAATTAAATATTTTTGATACTTAAACATATTGTTTGAAAATCAAAGGCACCAATCATAATGATTAAATTCAACGCATAAAATGTAGAAAAATCCTCATAGATTTTACAGATCTTGTTAAATTAACAAGTATTACAGTTTCTATGTAAAAATATAAAAAGCTAATCACTCTCGCAATTTTGCATTTCCAAATCAATCATTTGGTAAAAAGAACCCTGAAGTCCGTTCATTTCAACCCTCAATGGTTCAAAGAAAACAATGAATTGCGTTTTACCTTTATAATGCCATTTAATGACTAAAATGCTATAAGGATTAGATTACCTCTTTAAGTCAGGGTCTTGTGCTCGATCCCCTACTTAGACATTACTGGTTTTACCCTGGCAAGACATTGTCCGTATCTAACATCGTACCGCCATTACAGTGTTTAAACATAGTAAACTGTAATTAGGGGTGAAAACTCGAAAAAAACGAGTATGTTCAACAAATACTGAGCAGTCCAAGAAGTTGCCAGATTGCACCATTTACTCAAGCTGTATGCAAAATTTTCTCGGGGCCACCCCCGGACCCCGTTCATAGGAGGGGGACACCCCCTCCCAAACCCACCCCTCCGCCGCCCCAATGATAAAATCGTCCCTACGCCCCTGATAATTATCCAGAGCTCCAGATAAGCTTTTGGTGCAATTGGGTATTTACCCATCACTTTTTGTCTGAATTGGGTATTGGAAATATGAATTGGGTAAAAAAATTATCAGTACCCAGCCTTTTCAGAAGTAATTGGGTATTTGCTAAAACTAATTGGGTATTTCACAAATCTCACACAATCAGTTACTTTTTTCTTGTGACTTACACTGTGCACTGGATGAAACATGCTTCATACAGTATATATCATTAATCAGGTTTAACTAACTACATAGAAGAACTTTAATGTTTAATACAAAAATGTATTTAAAATTGGCATGAAATGTGATTATATGTAGAACAGTATCATTGACTACTACCTTTAAAAAAATAAAAGTGATAATCAGCATCTTGCAATCATAACACTGTACTGTTATAAATTTTATAATGTTCCAGCAAATTTAAGACAGTAAAATTTAGACACAATGGTTTTTAGCTCACCTGTCACAAAGTGACAAGGTGAGCTTTTGTGATCGCGCGGTGTCCGTCATCCGTCGTCCGTCCGTGCGTGCGTCCGTCCGTAAACTTTTGCTTGTGACCACTCTAGAGGTCACATTTTTCATGGGATCTTTATGAAAATTGGTCAGAATGTTTACCTTGATGATATCTAGGTCAAGTTCGAAACTGGATCACTTGCCTTCAAAAACTAGGTCAGTAGGTCTAAAAATAGAAAAAGCTTGTGACCTCTCTAGAGGCCATATATTTCACAAGATCTTCATGAAAATTGGTCAGAATGTTCACCTTGATGATATCTAGGTCAAGTTTGAAACTGGGTCACGTGCCTTCAAAAACTAGGTCAGTAGGTCTAAAAATAGAAAAACCTTGTGACCTCTCTGAAGGCCATATTTTTCATGGGATCTGCATGAAAGTTGGTCTGAATGTTCATCTTGATGATATCTAGGTCAAGTTCGAAACTGGGTCACGTGCGGTCAAAAACTAGGTCAGTAGGTCTAAAAATAGAAAAACCTTGTGACCTCTCTAGAGGCCATATATTTCATGAGATCTTCATGAAAATTGGTCAGAATGTTCTTCTTGATGATATCTAGGTCAAGTTCAAAAATGGGTCACGTGCCATCAAAAACTAGGTCAGTAGGTCAAATAATAGAAAAACCTTGTAACCTCTCTAGAGGCCATATTTTTAATGGAATCTGTATGAAAGTTGGTCTGAATGTTCATCTTGATGATATCTAGGTCAAGTTCGAAAGTGGGTCACGTGCCTTCAAAAACTAGGTCAGTAGGTCAAATAATAGAAAAACCTTGTGACCTCTCTAAAGGCCATATTTTTCATGGGATCTGTATAAAAATTGGTCTGAATGTTCATCTTGATGATATCTAGGTCAAGTTCGAAACAGGGTCATGTGTGGTCAAAAACTAGGTCAATAGGTCTAAAAATAGAAAAACCTTGTGACCTCTCTAGAGGCCATACTTGTGAATGGATCTCCATAAAAATTGGTCAGAATGTTCACCTTGATGATATCTAGGTCAAGTTTGAAACTGGGTCACGTGCCTTAAAAAACTAGGTCAGTAGGTCAAATAATAAAAAAAACCTTGTGACCTCTCTAGAGGCCATACTTTTCATGGGATCTGTATGAAAGTTAGTCTGAATGTTCATCTTGATGATATCTAGGTCAAATTTGAAACTGGGTCAACTGCGGTCAAAAACTAGGTCAGTAGGTCTAAAATTATTAAAATCTTTTGACCTCTCTAGAGGCCATATTTTTCAATGGATCTTCATGAAAATTGATCTGAATTTTCACCTTATGATATCTACGTAAAGTTCAAAACAGGGTCACGTATCTTCGAAAACTAGGTCAATAAGTCAAATAATAGAAAAACCTTGTGACCTCTCTTAGAGACTATATTTTTCAATGGATCTTCATGAAAATTGGTCAGAATTTTTATCTTGATGATATCTAGGTCAAGTTCAAAACTGGGTCACATGAGCTCTAAAACTAGGTCACTATGTCAAATAATAGAAAAAACGATGTCATACTCAATACTGGGTCATGTGGGAAGAGGTGAGCGATTCAGGACCATCATGGTCCTCTTCTTTACTAAGTCATACTGCAGCCATAAATTTGGACTGCTGCTACACACAGTAATGTTCAATGATTTTTAAGACAGTTTTTGTTTTTTCACTCTTGGTTTGTATTCAGTGAATAGTCTGCCCTTCCTTCTTTTTTTCCTTTTCATCCAGTGAGTAATAGCTGGCTTTGCATCAAATGTAGATATTGGAGGTCCCAACATACAGATTAGCATTAAAGTATTCGGCTTCTCAGATTTAAGGGATGCTCTTAGTTTATTTTTTAACCTGTTCTGTGTGCTGAAACTGCGCTCACATTCAACACTTGTTAATTGAAAACACATAGCTATTTCTGCCAGTTTTGCACAATTAGGCATGATATCATGGTGGACAAGCATTACTCTTTTACATATTTTCATAGTGTTCTGGTTTGCATATGTTCCTCTCATCATACCCTGCAACCTTATCCTTTCATCTTTTATCTTATCAGGATCCAGTAAGGGCTGAACAACTTTAACTTCTTCTTCAGTACCTTCTAGTAAATTTCCACTGACAAGCTTTACATTTTTCTCATAGCCATAAAAAGAAGCTAAATGTTCAACTGCCTGATTGCATTCATCTTGACTACTCATATTGATTATGGCTGGCTCAAACACTTTGCTAAAATCATCTAATATCTCACCGTCTCTCTTTTTCAGCCTTTCCTTCATATTTTTCCTGATGTTTTTTACATAATCTTTTCTGACGTTTTCAAACTCACTTTTCATGTTAGCATGGGAAGTTAGCTTTTCTTCACCGAAGAAAACACCATCATCCTTCTCTTGTATTTCTGCCTTCATTTCTGTTAAACATGTTCCATCTTCTGTTTCTAATGTCCCAAGTTTAGCTAATGTTCCTTCAATTAATGGTACAACCTCACTAAACAACAGGTTTTTCTTTTGCAGTGTACTACTTAGAACAGCTAATTCATTGTGAACATCAAGCACAAAAGCAATGAGTAATGCAACTTTATATGAACAAAAATACTTGTATAAACCCTTTGCTACTGGATTTTTGTCTGCAGCAAATTTTGACAATGTAGCAAGGACAGACCCATAAGATTCATATACAGCAGAAACAGCATTTCTTAACCCAAGCCATCTGATTGAATAAGGCTCTTTAATTGAAATATCTGGCTCCTCCAATAAATTCTGAACTTTTTTAAGTGTGTGTGTTCTAACACTTGAGGCACTTATAAAGTGATATAAAGCATTAAACTTGTCTCTAAATTTTTTAAGATACTCATTTTTTTTCATTGAATCTGTGCATGCCAAATTCAGCCTGTGTGCTAGACAGTGTGTCTGAATGATATATGGGCTATATTTACTTTGCATCTGTACACCAACTCCCATTTTTTGCCAACCATTACAGCTGCACCATCTGTTGCCAAGGAAGTACACTTTGATAAGTCAAGACCAAGTTTATCACATTCATACACAACAGCATTGACTACAGTATGAGCACAACCATCATCAAGTGGTACATTACATAACATGCGAGTCTGAGGCTGTCCTGCTTTTATATACCTAACACAAACACTAAGTCGCTTTTCAACAGTCACATCTGTACTCTCATCCAACATCAATGCAAATACATTAGATTCTTTTATTTCATTCACTAACTTACTGGTTAAGGTACGGGATATGCTTTCCTGCATGTCAGTTACAGTATCCCAGCTTAGATTTGTGTATTTAACATCAATGCCATTAATTTTCTCTAACTCTAACAAACCATTTACAGTTTCAGATGAAAGTTCAGACTTGGCAGCAAAATATACTGTATTAAACACAATTCTGTCTTCTTGATTAATAACAACTTCATCTTCACTTTCATCATTAGATACCATTTCAGTTATGTTCTCATTTTCCAGGTTAAGACATACATTTTTATGTTCAGCACTGTCATTATGTCTAGTTATATTTGACATCTGTATACTAGGTGTGCCATCAAAAGCCCAGACACTCGACAGCTTCATTTTGGTCTTCATTGAGCAACATGATTCACACTTCAGTTTCATTGGTGTACCATCATCACCTTCCAAAACCTATTGAAATAAAAAATAAAACTTTTTAATTTAATTGACAATGTTAATGCACTAACATACAGAAAAAAGCATGCACAATTTCCTTAGCCCATGTTCTTTGTTCTGTATTGCCAATTTTATAAATCTTTGCAATAATATATAAATAATAATAAATAACACATAACTGGCAGACTGGTCGAGTATGACATGACATGTTACCCACTCATTTCTGGATAATATTTTGCATTTTCTACAGACTACACATCTCAAAATTGTTTTTCTTCATGCCTGTACTGTAAGCAATGTAAACATTGTTTATTTTAATTTATAGTTCTGATTATGTGTACCTTTAACCAAGGATATTTTCTGCACCAGTCATTCAGTGTTTTTTGTGTGACTTTCGTCCCATCGTGCTTTTTTTCAATTTTTATGCAGTCAGTAACCAACTCGTTGACAATGTCCCGAACAATATGTTCGCCGAAACATTCACTCTCATGTAAGATCTCCTCAAGTATAGGTGAAATTATATCGTCTAATACAGATAGCTTTCTGTGTTTAGCAGTAAAATATCCCTCGATTTTGTTTTTTTGTTCAGCCACAACGGTTTTTCTGCGACCTCTTTTGCTAGAAGTTGCCATTTTTACACAATTTCAAAGTGTCCGAGTAACACCGATTAGCCGATTGAATGGTCCTGTAATTTTTCCGATAAACAGCGACCTGTGCCGCGGTAACGTATAACCAGTCTGTTCTCCAGCGTTAAAATCTCGTACCCGTTCTGTAATACGGAAAATACGATACGCAAGCGACTTTTTATGAATTGGGTATTCGGAATTTTAATTGCGTATTGGTACGCACACTAAATAAGTTCAATTGGGTTTTCTGCAACTTTAATTGCGTAAATACGCAAATACGCAGCTTATCTGGAGCTCTGATTATCTATCATTAACATACACCTGAAAAAGTTACCTGTAACCAGGTGAAAGTTCAATCTACTGAGATGAATAAAGTTCCTGTTTCAGTCTATTAATTCTAGACCTGTGACATATAGCTTCAAAGCTTACATTTTACATTAGAAAGTTTGATGTTCTTACCTGATATCCCTCTAAAAACATTTTAGAGTTTCAAGTTAGCTTTATTCCATTTGCCTCCAACAACATGAACAAAGAACTTCCTGTTTACATTCAAATTTTTGTATTCATGAGCGATTTTCTTCGGTACAATATAGTTACTGAAACGAATACTAGATTGTTCTTAAAATATCTATGTATACAGTTCATGGGAGAATTTATCCATTTATTTGCTCACAGAATTTGCAAAGATCACAGAAAAAAAAACAGGCAGAAATATTGGGATTATTTTTTGGGGTACAGGTGTAAAACGGCTTCAGAAGCCTGTATTTTCATTGGTCGTTATCTTGATCAGAATGTCCAGGTGTTATCAGCTATCTCTGTGTGTTAACACATCAGTATACATTGAACAGCAGTATATAAATGACTGTAAAAGCTAGATAATTAATCATTGCCAGTCATCAAAGGAATAGATTTATTCAGTTATGATGATGTAACATTATAAGCATTATTTCATTAACAATTTGTTGGACTCATGACGTGACTTTTAATGCCTATTATCTGATGCTGTTGTTTGAGGTGTTCAATAACCAAGAAATAAATAGCTTATATAATGGGACATAATTTTATTTATTTTCAATGATATATCTTGTTACATCAATTAATAAAATGATAGAATTCCAATTTACATCTTTTTATTATACAAAATGAAAACATTGACTTGAATTTTAATTTGTTAGATTGCTTGTTTCATTTCAATTAATTTGGATACCTATATGACCATTAAACTAAGAAAAGTAATTACAGTTGGAATTAAAACTTGCTTGTGAAATAATTGCAAAAGTGTGGACTTTCCCTTTTTGAAAGAATTTATAAGCTAAAACTAAAGTCCAAGTTATTCCAATATTTTCCAAATGCTAGAAACTCAGAACACAAAAGTCCAAGGATTTCCAAAGACATTGAAATCTGATTTGAGGGAGCAAAATATAAGTCCAAAGTAATCCATAGTTTTCTGCTTTGGAAAACATTGGATTTGTTTGGATTATTTTTTCAAAGTTTTCCATAGTATTCCAAAAGTATAATCCAAACAAATCGTAAGATTTTCAATGAATTCTTTGCTGCAATTTAAATTAAAAAATCTAACTAGGAAAACTTTGCATTATCTTAAGAAATCTAAGGAATTCTTTGGAATGAGGAAAACATTGGATTTTTTTTTGCAGGGGTAATGTTTACATTTATTTCCTTACAAATGGCATTCTTATTTAAAGGGGGACAAGGGGGACAACTCATTTAGAATATTTTAAGTATCCAACTCTGTGGGACAGAACAGTAAAACATGTATTGGACAGATAAGTTGTGTGTCAGTATGCTGTTCATTTACTAAAAAAATCTGTTGTTTTTGTGATATACTGCTAAACCTTATACTGCAGTGGAGAAAATTAGGTGCCTTCCAGTAGGGGACTGTGTATTGTATGGCAATACTTCATTCACTTGTTCATATCTATTACATGACTTATTTCAGTCTACAAGTTGATTAAGAGATTTTGACCCTTTTTACCTCACATAAAATTAAATGCTGATCTAAATTAAGGAAATTTAGTAAGAAAATCCTTTCTATATGCCCGTCTGAAAGATGGAACGTTTTTTTGGAATGCCCTGGCAAACTTGCTGACGGCATCCGCAGACTTTGTCCGGAGCATTTCTTCTTCATGCATGGAGAGATTTTGATGTAACTTTGCACAAATATTCACAATCAAGCGCAAGGTCAGGTACAAGAATGACAACTTAACAAGCTCTTGACAGGCATATTTTGTGACTATGGCACCCTTGTTATTTTCTTAATAAATCATCCCAATTCATTTTATGCATGCAAAGGTCAGATACAAGAATGACGTTGTCTGGAGCATTTTTATACGCCCGTTTGAAAAACGGGACGTATTATGGGAACGCCCCTGGCGGGCAGATGGGCGGGCGGGCGGCGTCCACAGACCTTGTCCGGAGCATATCTTCTACATGCATGGAGGGATTTTGATGAAACTTAGCACAGTTGTTCACCATCATGAGACGGAGTGTCATGCGCAAGAACCAGGTCCCTAGGTCTAAGGTCAAGGTCACACTTAGAGGTCAAAGGTCAAATTCAAGTATGACTTTGTCCGGAGCATATCTTCTTCATGCATAGAGGGATTTTGATGAAAGTTGGCACAATTGTTTATCATCATGAGACGGAGTGTCATGCGCAAGAACCAGGTCCTTAGGTCTAAGGTCAAGGTCACACTTAGAGGTCAAAGGATACAAGAATGAAAACTTTATCCGGAGCATATCTTCTTCATGCATAGAGGGATTTTGATGAAAGTTGGCACAATTGTTCATCATCATTAGACGGAGTGTCATGCGCAAGAACCAGGTCCCTAGGTCTAAGGTCAAGGTCACACTTAGAGGTCAAAGGATACAAGAATGAAAACTTTGTCCGGAGCATTTCTTCTTCATGCATGGAGGGATTTTGATATAACTTGGCACAAATGTTCACCACCACAAGACTGAGTGTCATGCGCAAGAACCAGGTCCCTAGGTCTAAGGTCAAGGTCACACTTAGAGGCCAAAGGTCAGATACAAGAAAGACTGTCCGAAGCATTTCTTCTTCATGCATAGAGGGATTTTGATGTAACTTGGCACAATTATACACCATCATGAGACGAAGTGTCATGCGCAGTTCCCTTCTTTAGAATTACTTCCCTTTGTTGTTACTATAAATAGCTTATATTGTAACTTTTTCATTACTAGTGGTAGGGAAACATCGAGACCACTTTTCTGTAGTACAACATGCATGCTACATCCAATTATGAGGTGTATTTTGACCAATCTCTACCTGGTAAGGATTTTTGTGTGGACTTACAATTTTTTTTTTTTTTTTTTTTTTTTTTTAAGATTACCTTCCCTCAGTTGTTACTATAAATAACTTATATAGTAACTTTTTTATAATTGACCGTAGGGAAAAAACAAGACCACTTTTCTGTGGTACAACATAGATGTTACTTTCAAATTTTAGGTGTATTTTAAGATATCTCTACCTGGTAAGAGTTTTTTTGTGGACTTAGAAAAACAAAAGACTTACAATGATTACTAAACAACCACAAAATTATAATTCCATTTGGAAATACAGGTGCTAGAGTAAAGAAATTTGCTGTGACGGGCGTATATTGTGACATTCTGGCACTCTTGTTTCTTCATGCATAGAGGGATTTTGATGTAACTTGGCACAAATGTTTTCCATCATGATACGGAGTGTCAAGCACAAGAACCAGTTATCTAGGTCTAAGGTCAAGGTCACACTTAGAGGTCAAAGGTCATATTCAAGAATGACTGTCCGGAGCATTTCTTCTTCATGCATGGAGGGATTTTGATGTAACATGGCACAATTGTTCACCATCATAAGACGAAGTGTCGTGTTCAAGAACCAGGTCACTAGGTCTAAGGTCAAGGTCACACTTAAGAGGTCAAAGGTCAGATACAAGAATGACAACTTTGTTCAGAGCATTTTTTCTTCATGCAGGGAGGGATTTTGATGTAATTTTGCACAATTGTTCACCATCATAAGACAAAGTGTCATGTGCAAGAACCATGACCCTAGGTCTAAGGTCAAAGTCACAGGGTCAAAGGTCATATACAAGAATGAGAAAAAGCTCTTGACGGGCATATTTTGTGACTGTGGCATCCTTGTTATCAGCTCACCTTAGCACAAAGTGCTCAAGGTGAGCTTTTGTGGTCACCCTGTATCCGTCGTCCGTCATCAACAATTTGACTGTTAACACTCTACAGGTCACAATTTTCGCCTAATCTTAATGAAACTTGGTCAGAATGTTACTCTAAATAAAGTCTTGAACAGTTTGATATTTGGTCATCTGGGGTCAAAAAGTAGGTCATTGGGTCAAATCAAAGGAAAAGCTTGTTAACAACCTGGAGGCCACATTTATGACTGTATCTTCATAAAACTTTTTAGAATGTTAATCTTGATGATCTTTAGGTCAATTTTGAATCTTGGTCATGTAAGGTCAAAAACTAGGTCACCAGGTCAAATCAAAGGAAAAGCTAGTTGACACTCTAGAGGCCACATTTATGACCATATCCAATCTGACTGAAGTACAGCTCCAATTAATGCTACGCACATAGGATCTGAAGACGTGCTATTGACATGCTCGTTCTGACGACCCTTACGGTAGCCAATCAGAGCCTACTTACAACATTTTGTAAGTGAAAGTAGAAGTTTAAAAAATCTATATTTAGCCTGGGTTTTTAGCTCACCAGTCACAAAGTGACAAGGTGAGCTTTTGTGATTGCCAGCGTCCGTGCGTCTGTAAACTTTCGCTTGTGACCACTCTAGAGGTCACATTTTTCATGGGATCTTTATGAAAATTGGTCAGAATGTTCATCTTGATAATATCTAGGTCAAGTTTGAAACTGGGTCACGTGCGGTCCAAAACTAGGTCAGTAGGTCTAAAAATAGAAAAACATTGTGACCTCTCTAGAGGCCATATTTTTCAATGGATCTTCATGAAAATTGGTCAGAATGTTTACCTTGATGATATCTAGATCAAGTTTGAAACTGGGTTACGTGCGATCAAAAACTAGGTCAGTAGGTCAAATAATAGAAAAACCTTGTGACCTCTCTAGAGGCCATATTTTTCATGGGATCTGTATGAAAGTTGGTCTGAATATTCATCTTGATTATATCTAGATCAAGTTTGAAACTGGGTCATGTGCATCAAAAACTAGGTCAGTAGGTCTAAAAATAGAAAAACCTTTTGACCTCTCTAGAGGCCATATTTGTCAATGGATCTTCATGAAAATTGGTCGGAATGTTCACCTTGATGATAGCTAGGTCAAGTTTGAAACTGGGTCACGTCAAAGAAGTATAAAATACACAGAACGGCAACTGGCTGTAATCTCGTGTGATCTCATGTCAGAGCGTGAATCGGCGTTATCTTAGTAAAAACAAACATCGAGCATAGAGTTACAATTTGTACCTTTAAAACTACATTTAAAATACATCTTAGCTTCTAAAACAACATTAGTTTAATGTGAAATAGTCTTAAGACACAAAGTACACGTTTCTTACTATCAAAAAAAGCGTGGTCATACGGTGATAATTAATTTATCAATAAATAATTGCTTTCGCGTACAAAATGGCACGTGGAGAATGCTTCACTTCCGGTAAACGAAATCTCATTCAGTTGTCACAGGATGTTGGCGAGATTTGCTCTATATGCCTTTCAGGTTGCCGATCTATTTATTTTTATAGCTCTTTGGTCACGTGCGGTCAAAAACTAGGTCAGTAGGTCTAAAAATAGAAAAACCTTGTGACCTCTTTCGAGGCCATACTTTTCATGAGATCTTCATGAAAATTGGTGAGAATGTTCACCTTGATGATATCTAGGTCAAGTTCAAAACTGGGTCAAGTGCCTTCAAAAACTAGGTCATTAGGTCAAATAATAGACAAACCTTGTGACCCCTCTAGAGGCCATATTTTTCAATGGATCTTCATGGAAATTGATCAGAATTGTTATCTTGATGATATCTAGGTCAAGTTCAAAACTGGGTCACATGAGCTCAAATACTAGGTCACTATGTCAAATAATAGAAAAAACAACGTCATACTTAAAACTTGGTCATGTGGGGACAGGTGAGCAATTCAGGACCATGATGGTCCTCTTGTTCATATTTACAATTCTTATGGCGACCACATCGCGACTATGCCTTCGTGTTTTGAGAGAAATCATATGTCATGGTACGGACTTGGTCATGTAAGGTGTCGGACTGCCAGTAAGCTCAGTCGGTAGGGCACTTGCCCTCTAAGCGGGAGGTCCTGGGTTCGAGCCCCGGACTGACTGCACATTTTTCTCACCCTTTGACATTCGACGCTATTTTGATGGTTAAGCCAAATGCTTGTTGAAAAAAGTCATCTGATTGGTTCAAATAAAAATAGATTTGCGAAAATAAAATAGCAATATCAGAAATCCAAAATATACAGAAGACGAATGTAAATGGGTCATTCTCAGATCTTCGTTTAGAAGATTGAGTACTTGAGTCAGATTGTGACCATATCTTAATGAAACTTTTTAAAGAATGTTAACATTGATAATCTTTAGGTCAAGTTTAAATCTGGGTCGGGTGGGGTTAAAAACTAGGTCACCAGGTTAAATCAAAGGAAAAGCTACTTAACACTCTAGAGGCCACATTTATAACCATTTCTTGCATACCAGACGGGGATTTCCGGTATTTTTACCGGTGCTGGAAAACTCCATCTTACACCCCGGGGTGTAAGATGACTCTCGTGCTGTAAATGACGTATTACGAACTACATATATGTAGAAGATTTATGTAGTAATTGATATTTTATTTAAAAAACGGAATAAAAATTCAGTACCTTGACTGTTCCTATTAGTTCTTGATAGTATATTTCTCGATTCAAATCACGTTATTTTATCAAAAATTCATAACGTTACGCTGCAACTGATAAAACAAAACCGGAACTAAACATTGTTATTTGTTTTGAAACGTCATGACGTCTTTCCTCTTTACGGACGTTGGTTTCCCGCGCTTTGTTTAAATACACTGCTATAAGAAATAGTTCTAAAAGGAAAGCCGTTCGATTGATTTTATTTTTATTATTATTTCTTGAAATCGGTATGCAAGAAAAAGAATCAATCACTGGTCGCGGGTAAAGATGGGAATATCCGGCACTCGGGTAACAGTTTAGGCGGTAACTCGGCTGGAAGCCTCGTTACCGCCTAAACAGTTACCCTCGTGCCGGATATTCCCATCTTTACCCGCGACCAGTGAAAGATTCTTATAATCTTAATGAAACTTTTTCAAAATGTTAACCTTGATGATCTTTAGGCCAAGTTTGAATCTGGGTCATGTAGGGTCAAAACTAAGTCACTAGGTCAAAATAAAGGAAAAGCTAGTTAACACTGTAGAGGCCACATTCATGATCACATCTAATAATGAATATTAATCTTGGTGATCTTTAGGTCAAGTTTAAATCTAGGTCATGTGGGGTCAAAAACTAGGTCACCAGGTCAAATCAAAGGAAAAGATTGCTAACACTCTAGAGGCCACATTTATGGCAATATCTCTATGAAACTTGGTCAGACTTTAAATCTTGATGATCTTTAGGCTAAGATTAAATCTTGGTCAGGTGGGGTCAAAAACTAGGTCACCAGGTCAAAAAATCAAAGGAAACTTATTAACACTTTAGAGGCCACATTTATGACGGTATCTTCATGAATCTTGGTCAGAATATTAATCTTGATGATCTTTTGGTCAAGTTCAAATCTAGGTCAGGTGGGGTTAAAAACTAGGTCACCAAGTCAAATCAAAGGAAAAGCTAGTTATGGTCAGAATGTTAATCTTTAGGATCTTTAGGTAAAGTTTCAATCTGAGTCCGGTGGGGTCAAAAACTAGGTCACAAGGTCAAATCAAAGGAAAAGATTGCTAACACTCTAGAGGTCACATTTATAGCAATATCTCTATGAAACTTGGTCAGACTTTAAATCTTGATGATCTTTAGGCTAAGATCAAATCTTGGTCAGGTGGGGTCAAAAACTAGGTCACCAGGTCAAAAAATCAAAGGAAACTTATTAACACTTTAGAGGCCACATTTATGACGGTATCTTCATGAATCTTGGTCAGAATATTAATCTTGATGATCTTTAGGTCAAGTTCAAATCTAGGTCAGGTGGGGTTAAAAACTAGGTCACCAAGTCAGATCAGAGGAAAAGCTAGTTATGGTCAGAATGTTAATCTTTAGGATCTCTAGGTAAAGTTTTAATCTGAGTCCGGTGGAGTCAAAAACTAGGTCACCAGGTCAAATCAAAGGAAAGCTTGTTAACACTCTAGAGGTCACAATTTTGGCCCAATCTTCATGAAACTTGGTCAGAATCTTACCCTCATTAAAATCATGGAAAAATTGGATAATGGGTCATCTGAGGTCAAAAACTAGGTCATCAAGTCAAATCAAAGGAAAAGCTTGTTAGCACTCTAGAGGTCACATTTATGACTGTATCTTCATGAATCTTGAACAGAATGTTAATCTTGATGATCTTTAGATCAAGTTTGAATCTGGGTCATGTGGAGTCAAAAACTAGGTCACTAGGTCAAATCAAAGGAAAAGCTAGTTAACACTCTAGAGGCCACATTTATAACCATATCTTAATGAAACTTGGTCAGAATGTTACCCTCAATAAAATCTTGGACAATAGGTCATCTGAGGTCAAAAACTAGGTCACCAGGTCAAATCAAAGAAAAAGTCTTGTTAACACTCTAGAGGCCATTTATTGCAGTATCTCTATGAAACTTTATCAGAATAATTGTCTCGATGACCTCTAGGTCAGGTTCGAATCTGGATCATGTGGGATTAAAAACTAGGTCACCAGGTCAAAAAATCAAAGGAAAAACTTGTTAACATTCTAGAGGTCACATTTATGACTGTATCTTCATGAATATTGGTCAGAATGTTAATCTTGATGATCTTTAGGTCAAGTTTGAATCTGGGTCATGTGGGGTCAAAAACTGGGTCACCAGGTCAAATCAAAGGAAAAGCTAGTTTACTCTCTAGAGGCCACATTGATGACCTTATCTTAATGAGACTCGATCAGAATGTTAATCCTAATGATCTAAAGATCAAGTTCCAATCTGGGTCAGGTGGGGTAAAAAACTAAGTCACCAGGTCAAATCAAAGCTAAAGCTTGTTCACAATCTAGAGGCCACATTGATGATTTTTAGGTCAGATGAGCAATACAGGGCCTTCAGAGCCCTCTTGTTTTCTTAATAAATCATCCAAATTAATTTCATGCATGCATTATTTCCTGCATTCATAGTCAATATTTTTGTCAGTTGTCAACATTTATTTACCCTGCAACTTTTTTTGATGGGTATGGGGTGTGAGTTGGAGGCACACTTGACTGTCCATACTGATGTCCATGTTCGAAAACAAAATCAGAATGAGACTAACAAACCATAACATTAATTGTGTCTGTCGTGCATTTGTCTGTCTGTCCGTTGTCAACAATGGGCGATATCGGTCAGTTAATTTCCCTCACAAAACATGTGTGCGTATAGGTGGCGCTACATGTGAATAGGTCCTAGAAAAGTTTGTATACACTATTTATATCGTTATCCAGTCGCTGTTACTTAAAATATAAGTAGATTTGGAAAGTATCCGACAATGTCATCAAGGTTTAGCTGTTTATCACTTGAACAAAATTTTGATCTAAAATAATTGATATTCTTTGCTTTGAAAAATATAAAAATATGAGAATAGCTGTAAGGACTGTTTTGAAGTGCATATTCTATGTGTCAGTTTATTTATGGACTGTGTGATTGTTATATTTGATAATTGTGACAATAAATGCTTTTATTTAGCTTTTACAATTATTTTTCAATATTAAAATTTCCATCAACCCAGTTAATTATTGCAGCTGTTTTCTCATATATTTTATGAACATATCACCCATGAGGCATAAATGATCTCTACTGACAAATTTACATATCTCATGTTAACTTTAATTCCATGGTGCTGCCTCTTTAATTTCCATTCAATTCAAATTCACAGCAACTTGGTCATTGATTCAATTTCACATATTTGGCGGGCCTAAATCATCGCCTCTTGAGATAACAACCCAACAATTAGTTGAAATGTTTTTAATCAACAAAAACACTGACATGTTTATTTAATAACTATAGAAGACAAAGTAGAAATATAAAAAGAATGTCAAAATATGAATCTTTACATTTAATAAAATCTACCGGGTGATTTTTAATTCACAGACCACAAATTTGGAGATTTTTTTTTTTGTTGTGGTCTGTGAATTAAAAAATCCCCTGGTAGATTTTATTAAATGTAAAGACTTTTTTCACAGACAACAAATTTGGAGAGACCCGCCCGTTAAGCTCAGCAGGTAGAGCGTCGGTCTACGGATTGCGGGGTCGCGAGTTCGATCCTCGGGCAGGGCGTATGTTCTCCGTGACTATTTGATAAACGATATTGTGTCTGAAATCATTAATCCTCCACCTCTGATTCATGTGGGGAAGTTGGCAGTTACTTGCGGAGAACAGGTTTGTACTGGTACAGAATCCAGGAACACTGGTTAGGTTAACTGCCCGCCGTTACATGACTGAAATACTGTCGAAAAACAGCGTTAAACCCAAAACAAACACAAATTTGGAGAACTTTGGAAATAATGAAAAAAGAAAAAGAAATGTGAGAACTATTAGACATTATGTCAAATCAGTACATTAAGAAATCATATTATACACATTACATTAACATCAGACTGTCCAGTATGTAACACCCGCGTGGAAGCAGGAAGTATTTAGTCTGCTTCAAGGACATATTCTAGAACCCCCTAGAGCTAACAGGACACATGGCATGCACATTTTTATGATAACAATCAGTATTCATCCAGTGGATAGGAAATTTTATGCAAACATAATATTGTCTGTTTGAAACAAAGCATCTTGACAGGGGTAAATTTAGCAAAATTTTCAACTAGCTGAATAAGCTAGCCCCACTTCGCTCACAAATTAAATGGAAATGTGACTCGCTTAAAATAAATGCTACAACAATATTTCAGTTATAAATTTTTGGCCAGAATTTTGAAATGAGGCTTTAAATTTCATGTTAAAACAGAAGAACCAGCTATCCAAATAGGCGATATTGATAAATTACAAGAGTCTGTCTTTTTAAATAATTTGATCACTTTTTCAACACTATGATAAAAGCCGAGAGTACACCGCATGATAGGACCTATTCGCCCGTATCGACACCTGTTAAATCATTATGGAAGATAACTCGCCGAATGCTGCTATTCTGTTTAAACGACATCTTTTCCAAAACCACTGGATGGATTTTGATGAAAGTTGGTGTGGATGTTCCTAGGTCCACATCATCATGGTCCTGTACTAAAGTTGTTCAAACGGTTCGACTTGTTTGCACATAGGGGCCACCTAAAAATAGAAAAATCTTCAAACGACATCTCCTCCCTAACTGATGGTGAGATTTTGAAATAATTTCACACAAATGGTCCTTGTGTCACCCTCTACCAAGATTGTTCAAATTATATCGATTCAGCAAAAAACATGACCACCAGGGGACGTGGTAACTTTTCCCTATATGTATATAGTGGAAATTTAAACAAGAGCTGTCGGAGGACAGCAATGCTCGACTATTCAACAGCCTTGTCGATTGAATGAATAAGAAAGTCGAAAAAGGGGCATAATTTAGTAAAAAAAGCAAAATAGGGTTATGGAACCTGCATAGTGCTTATCAGCTCATGACAGTGGACAAGTGTATGAAGTTTCAATCCATTCCCGTAAGTGGGTACTGAGATACAAGCTTACATATAAGAATTTAACCAAAAACTCCTAAGTTGAAAAAGGGGCATCATTTTGTAAAATGTGAAGTTGAGTTATTGACCCTTTGCACTGCATGTCATATCATGACAGTGAATAAGTGTGTGAAGTTTCAATCCTTTCCCATTAGTGGATACTCAGATACCAGCTTACATACAAAAACTTAACCAAAAATTTCTATGTTGAAAAAGGGGCATAATTTTGTAAAAAAGCAAAATAGAGTTATGGGACCTACTTTGTGCATGTCAGATCATGACAGTGAACAAGTGTGTGAAGTTTCAATCCATTCCCACAAGTGGTTACTGAGATACCAGCTTACATACAAAACTTAACCAAAAATTTCTAAGTCGAAAAAGGGGCATAATTTTGTAAAAAAGCAAAATAGAGTTATGGAACCTGTGCAGTGTAAGTCAGTTTATCACAGTGAACAAGTGTGTGAAGTTTCAATCCATTCCCACAAGTGGTTACTGAGATACCAGCTTACATACAAAACATTAACCAAAAATTTCTAAGTCGAAAAAGGGGCATAATTTTGTAAAAAAGCAAAAAAGAGTTATGGAACCTGTGCAATGTAAGTCAGTTTATCACAGTGAATAAGTGTGTGAAGTTTCAATCCATTCCCACAAGTGGTTGCTGAGATACCAGCTTACATACAAAAACTTAACCAAATCGGGAAGCGGACGCGGACGCCGACGCATGGGCGAGTCCAATAGCTCTACTATTCTATGAATAGTCGAGCTAAAAATCTTCTTGTGTGAAACTGCTGGCCTGATTTTAAAATAATTTTACACAAATGGTCATTGTGTGACCCAGGCCTATACCAAAATTGTTCAAATTATTTTGATTCTTCAAAAAACATGGTTGGCAGGGGACGGGGGTCACTTTTCCCTATGTAATCTATAGTAGAAACTTAGAAAATCTTCTAGTATAAAACTGTTTGCCCAATTTTAAAATAATTTCACACAACTTGTCCATGTGTGACCTTCTACAAATGCTGTTCAAATTGTTCTGATTCGTCAAAAAACATGGCTGCCAGAGGGTGTGGTCACTTTTCATCAACAATTCCTTTAAACAACATCTCCTCCAAAACTACTGAATGGATTTTGATTAAACTTTACACAAATGATCTCTGAATAGCCCTCTTTCAAAGCTGTTCAGATGGTTCCGCTCGCTGAACATATGGGTGTTTTTAGTTGAAAATAGGTTTTCAGCTATCAGACTTTAAAAATCTTTTTCTGAGACTAGAGCTTTGATATTTGGCATGTACATGGTATAAGGGTTTGACTCTCTACCATTATTGCCCAAATTATTGCTCTAAGGTCAAAAATGGCCACACCCCTGTGTGTGACATGTACTTATTATAGGCTTATATATAAGAAAGTCTGAAAACTTCTCTGAATCAATAATAGAACCTTGATATTTGGCCTAGGTTCAAAAATATGTGTGACATGTATACAATATAGTCTAACATAGAATAAACCTAAATATACACAAGTTGTAGAGGAACATGATTAATAAATGCTTTCCTGACTTGAAATCACTTGCCCCACATCGATGTGGGTTCGACCTCGGCGTGGTATTGAATTCTTCATGTCAGGAAGCCATCCAGCTGGCTTGCTGAAGGTTGGTGGTTCTACCCAGGTGCCTGAACATGATGAAATAATGCTTGGAGGGGCACCTGGGGTCTTCCTCCACCATCAAAGCTAGAAAGTATAACTCAACAAAAAAATGAGGGGAAAAAATGAATGCTTTCCAGTAACATTGTAACAAGGTTTAAAACCATTTTGCTATAGAATTAAAATACCACGCTTCAAGTAAAAAGTTCATGACACTGATCAGTCTCGAGAGGGCCAGCATAACAAGAACACAAAATGTAAGCATTTTCTGGTAAGTTACAGGTGAAATAAAAGATATAATAAAATGTTGCCTTATAATATTTTGCAGTTTCAAGAGCAAGGAGATACATGGAGAATTCCTGTCTTTCACTGATACTGATCCTTCGAAGATTTTCAAACACTGTTCAGCACGCTGGCTATCCCTTGAGAAATGTGCGAGACGGTTTCTTCAGCACTGCCCTGCCTTGAAGTCTTACTTGAACAGTCATGATGACAGTGAAATGTCTGGGAACAGGGTTCAAAGATGTGCTGCCAGACTCACTGATTCGTTGTTCAGCCTGAGTTACCACTTCCTTGAATTCATTATGGGTCCTCTGAATGAATTCAGTACCACCTTTCAGGTATGATACGTTTATAAAGCAGCCCGCCCGCTTAGCTCAGTAGGTAAGAGCGTTGGTCTACGGATCGCGGGGTCGCGAGTTCGATCCTCGGGCGGGGCGTATGTTCTCCGTGACTATTTGATAAACGACATTGTGTCTGAAATCATTAGTCCTCCACCTCTGATAATTCATGTGGGGAAGTTGGTAGTTACTTGCGGAGAACAGGTTTGTACTGGTACAGAACCCAGGAACACTGGTTAGGTTAACTGCCCGCCGTTACATGACTGAAATACTGTTGAAAAACGGCGTTAAACCCAAAACAAACAAAACAAACAAACGTTCATAAAGCAGTTACAGTCAGTGAGTGAGTGTAAAACTGAATTAACCTTAAGACCACTTGTAGCAAGTGTTTTGCCTTTGTGACCAGTGCAGTCCAAGACCAGCCTTCACATCTGTGCAGGCTGATCATGGTATGCACTGTTTGCTTTCAGTCAATAAATTTTCAGTAAACACCCCTTCAAATAATAAATGGCACTGCCCAAATTGTATCATAGACCAGTCCATTGTAGGAACTTAGAACTGGTAAAGATTAAGGAAACAAGTCATACATTTTGATGATGAAAGGATTACTAAATCATCAGTATAATAATAAACACAACTGAAGTACACAATTTCACCAATTTAACTACATGTACCTCTTAAACAGACTCGGCCAAACCAAGTTTGCTATTATGTTGCTTGGTTGTGTACTTTATTTCCAAAGGATCTTGACACTGAATTCATTATTGCTTATCTACATCAATTTGAACAAATTGTTTTAGCTCGACTATACAAAGTATATGGAGAACTATCCTACTCGACCTGGTGTCAGCGTCGGTGCCCTGCGTCTACACCTTTGTTAAAGTTTTGATGCACTTCCTCTTTATTAATTCCCACCACTCTTAATCCCCTGCCGCGAGTGGTAGGGGGTTATAGGATTGGTCTCCATCCGTCCATCTGTCCGTAACATTTCGTGTCCGCTCTGTGAATATTGTGTAGTTGAAAGAATTTTACTTACTATGAACATATTCTATGAACATATATTTTGCTACAATTTGTCCCCTGTGCACCTTCTTAGTAACATTATAAAGTATGTATGAATTTTACTATTCCATTTTACCATGCATGGAATTTTGTCATTTTTCTACTATGAATAAACAGTGCATGTACACTAAGTGATTTTAATGTGTTAGTTATGTTTAAAGTCACTAATTTTTCATTTTAAGCATTACATGCTGTTGAATTTTCATGATTTCATTGAGAAAATTTTCAGTTTTGTAGTTATTTTATGGAATAAACTAATCGTTTGATAGGACTTGTCTTAAGATGATCACCATTAGTCTTTTTATGAACAGAAAACTTATAATTAATGAATATTACACTGATTTTCAGTATGTGTCCCCTGTGCATCTGTAAAATAACTCAATTTTGAGTTGACAATTTTAGAAATTAAAATTACTGGACATTCTTGAAATTTGACATGTGGTTTATAAACATGCAAAATGCGAGAGAAAAATAGGTTTTATAAAAATATGTTAATTATTTTTCATTCAGCAACAACTTTTTTAAGTAAAATTTTATTTTCATGTCAGATTTGTGCAGAAAGGGTGATTTTAAAAACCAATGTCCACAAACATTTGATTGAAAAAGTTTCAAACCATACACGTACACCTATTACTTATCATATATGTTGAAAAAATTACTGTTATACATATTTCCTTGTCATAAAACACTGCAACATTTATCACCCGTCTTAATGGAAATTCACTGAACTTTCGAATTAAAGGCTGAAATATTTTCTGATTGGTATTTCTAAACACTTTCCCAAAGTTATTTTCTTGAAATTTGAAGTATGTGCTATCATAAAAAACAGGTGACGACCATAAGAAATAGGTTTGGATTTTCAACCCCTATGTCACACTTTTGCTTCATTATTTTGAAAACCACCCATTTCTGTGTAGATGTTAAAAATTTAGTCTTTTCTATGCTTTCTGGACCAAGAAGAATTTCAATACATTTCCTGAGTAAAGTCTCATCATCATCAGTCATTTTAAGCCTGACATTGTCTGGCATATAGCTTTTTGCTTTTCTGTAGTTGCCAGAACAAACCAAGCTGTATTTAGAACATGAGGTACCACAGTAACCTTTGAAACATAGTACTATTGCTGAAATTATATTAGGCATTTTGTGTTTTATTACTTTCAAATTGCTTTTGTACTTCTTATGTGCACTTGATAGCTCTGAAACACACCTAGATTTAATAGATAGAGCAAATCTGTTTTTTAGATTAGACTTCTGTTTACCACGGAACATTTTGTCACTAAATGGTGCCCGGTTAATTTGCCTTTTTAGAGAATTTGCTAGGTGCCTTACATCTTTCAAGTGCACAGTTTTAGTTCCTTGACCTTTGTCTATGTTGAGCGCAAATAACCAATCTGCGCTATTTACCAAACGCGCAGCGCATATAACAAATTTTTGTACGTTGGTTATATGCGCAACGATTTACCAATCGTTGCGCTGGATAAATTTAATCTGCGCGATTTACCGAATGCGCAGCGCAAATAACAAATGTAACTTTATATATCAGAAATTTGCATTCGTGTTTGATAAATCATATAGTTGGTCAATTTATTAATAAGTATAGATGTCAAATGCTGAATATCTTGGTACTTAAATTATGTGTCATAAATTTGTTTCTACATCAGTAAATTCACGGCAGTCGGTCACCAGGTTTCAATACCTCCGATCTTATACAAGATGCAATAAAACCCAAACATGCGTGAAGGTGTGATTTCCTCCAGCTTGCACACGTCGTTCTCTGGTATGTTTAAGGCTATTTTTATAATTTTCTACTTCACCCGAGCACACACTTAGCAAAATATCGTTTTTATTATATTGAAATATCTAGAAATTTCACAATAATATTCTTTTTACCAACGGGAGCATAATAATTCAACATGTCTAAGATAAAAGATGAAATAAAAAAGTCACAGAATTAAAAGAAAATTTTTACAGATCTTTTCTATATTATTATTATTATTTTATAGTATAAAATCGATTGAATAAAGAGTAGGCCTAATTTTCATCAAAACGTAAACGAAATTTTATATTTTGTAGCTGCACAAGATATGTGTTCGGTGCCCTGCGCTAAATGAAAATCTGGAAATTACTCTGATAATTTAAATATCTTTTATAAATCATATTATCTTTTTACTTAGATTTACGATTACAGACTAAAACTATAGTTTTTTTTACAAATCTAAATGGATCTATAATGTTACACGTACCTGTAACTGGCGTGGGAGGTCGGTCCTGCGCTAATAGCAAAGTTTGAAATTACACTGTATTTCAAATATATTTCATTCATAAAACATACTATTTATGTAACTTTTAAATGAATACTGTAAAAGAATGATTAGAAAAAGAGTGATTTCTGTCATAACGAGAACGAAATATTACATTTTTTATCCGCGCAAGATGTGTGTCTGCGCTAATAATAAATCTGGAAATTACTCTGATAACTTTAATATCTTTTATAAATCATATTAACTTTTACTTTGATTTACGATTACAGACTAAAACTATAGTTTTTTTACAATTCTTTATGGATCTATAATGTTACACTTGTAACTTGCGTGGGAGGTCGGTTCTGCGCTAATAGCAAAGTTTGAAATTACACAGTATTTCAAATATATTTCATTCATAAAACATACTATTTATGTAACTTTCAAATGAATACTGTAAAAAAAAAGTTAATGAAAAAGAGTGATTTCTGTCATAACGAGAACGAAATATTACATTTTTTATCTGCGCAAGATGTGTGTCTGCGCTAATTTTAAATCTGGAAATTACTCTGATAACTTGAATATCTTTTATAAATCATGTTAACTTTTACTTAGATTTACGATTACAGACTAAAACTATAGTTTTTTTCACAAATCTAAATCGATCTATAATGTTACACCTGTAACTTGCGTGGGAGGTCGGTCCTGCGCTAATAGCAAAGTTTGAAATTACACTGTATTTCAAATATATTTCATTCATAAAACATACTATTTATGTAACTTTAAAATGAATACTGTAAAAGAATGATTAGAAAAAGAGTGATTTCTGTCATAACAAGAACGAAATATTACATTTTTATCCGCGCAAGATGTGTGTCTGCGCTAATAATAAATCTGGAAATTACTCTGATAACCTGAATATCTTTTATAAATCATATTAACTTTTACTTTGATTTACGATTACAGACTAAAACTATAGTTTTTTTTACAATTCTTAATGGATCTATAATGTTACATCTGTAACTTGCGTGGGAGGTCGGTTTTGCGCTTATAGCAAAGTTTGAAATTACGCTGTATTTCAAATATATTTCATTCATAAAACATACTATTTATGTAACTTTCAAATGAATACTGTAAAAAATGATTAGAAAAAGAGTGATTTCTGTCATAACGAGAACGAAATATTACATTTTTTATCTGCGCAAGATGTGTGTCTGCGCTAATAATAAATCTGGAAATTACTCTGATAACTTGAATATCTTTTATAAATCATATTAACTTTTACTTTGATTTACGATTACAGACTAAAACTATAGTTTTTTACAAATCTAAATGGATTGATAATGTTACACCTGTAACTTGCGTGGGAGGTCGGTCCTGCGCTAATAGCAAAGTTTGAAATTACACTGTATTTCAAATATATTTCATTCATAAAACAACTATTTATGTAACTTTCAAATGAATACTGTAAAAAATGAATAGAAAAAGAGCGATTTCTGTCATAACGAGAACGAAATATTACATTTTTATCTGCGCAAGATGTGTGTCTGCGCTAATAATAAATCTGGAAATTACTCTGATAACCTGAATATCTTTTATAAATCATATTAACTTTTACTTTGATTTACGATTACAAACTTAAACTATAGTTTTTTCTAAATGGATCTATAATATTACACCTGTAACTTGCGTGGGAGGTCGGTCCTGCGCTAACAGCAAAGTTTGAAATTACACTGTATTTCAAATATATTTCATTCATAAAACATACTATTTATGTAACTTTCAAATGAATACTGTAAAAAAATGAATAGAAAAATAGTGATTTCTGTCATAACCGCGCGTGTTACAGAATTAAAATTACATTTGTCTTTGTAAAAGCTACAACTTTAGTCTGTAACCATAAAACAAAATTAAATTTAGCATGGTTTATGAAAGATATCCAAGTTATCAGGATTATTTCCAGATTTTTTATTAGCGCAGGGCCGATATCCCGCGCAGGATACAGATGTAACAAAATATTCGTTTGGCAAAAGCTACAATTTCAGCCTGTAATCACAAAACAATGATAAAGTTAGCATGGTTTATGAAATATATCCAAGTTATCAGGATTATTTCCAGATTTTTTATTAGCGCAGGGCAAACACATCTTGTGCAGATAACAAATGTAATATTTCGTTCTCGTTATGACGGAAATCACGCTTCTTTCTATTTTTTTTCTACTCACAAAACATTTTTATGAAGTTACATAAATAGTATCTTTTAGAATTGAAATATGTTTGAAATATCGGCGTCAGTTCATAATTTGCTATTAGCGCAGGAACAACACCCGCGCAGGCTACGGATGAAACATTATATTCAGATTTTCAAAAGCTACATTTTTAGATTGTAATCGAAAAACGAAGTAAAAGTTAAAATGGTTTATAAAAGATATTCAAGTTATTGGAGTAATTTTCAGAGTTCTATTAACGCAGGACACACATCTTGCGCACCTACAAAATGTAAAATTTCTTTCACATTTTGACGAAACTTATTAGTTATTCTACCTGTCTCACTATAAAACATTAAAAAATGATATAAGTATAAAAGATCTGTAAGAATCATCTTTTAATTCTACTTATTTTTGTTTTGTTTTTAATCTTGGCCATGTCAAGAGATACGCTCAAGTTCACGGTTGGTAAAAAAGAATTGCGCTTTTTCAATATAATGAAAAAAGCGATATGGTGAATTGTGGTAAGTGTGTGGCAATTCAGTCTTTTATGTAAGTCTCCTTTATGTTCTATATCCGGTATAAAATGAATGCGTGTGATCGAATGAAATAAAATTACTTTAGTTATAAAAAGAATAGAGAGGACGATGTGGCTATCTGAAGGAAATCACACCTTCACGCATGTTTGAGCTTTATTGCATATTGTATCATACTGCAGATATTGAAACCTGGTGACCGACTCCCATGAATTTACTGATGTTGAAATAAATTTATGACACATTTTTAAAACCTAGATTTGCAATATCAGTCTGTAATTATTAAACAATGTAAAAGTTAGCATGGTTTATGGCAGTTATTCATATTATCAGAGTAATTTCCAGATTTTCTATTAGCGCAGGACACATCTTGCGCAGCAAACTTTCGTTCATGTTCTGGCGAAAATTACTCTTTTGTACTACAAAACATTAAAAAATATCAATACGATCTGTAAGAAATGATCAATGTATATTTGAAATATCGGTGTCATTTCAGGATTTGATATTAGCGCTGGATCGACATCCCGCACAGGCTACGGCGTTTAAAAGTTAAAAAAAAATAAATAAAAAAATAAATGAAAAAACTTGTGTTATTAAATATACTTTGGATATTTTGTATCATTTTAAAGTTTTTTTAACACCTATAACAAATGACTCTTAATACCGTCGTCAACAGAAATTTTTAGTCCATAAACTACCAGGGACGTGAGCATCTCATTGAAATTACCGCATAAATACGCTCATTTACTTTAAAAAAATGTTTTTCTTGTTCTTTACAAATTATGCACAGTCAATTCACACCTTTACGCGTGCATGATCACTGTCAGTTTTAAAATTAAACTGTTTTATGTAGGCCTACAAGTCTAACCCTCTAATGATATTCAATTATATCGGGAGATATCATCCATATGTTAAAAGCGCAGCCTCATTTACCAAACGCGCAAGACAGTTATCCTGCGCATATAAGAAATATATAAGGTTGCCCGATTTACAAATCGTTGCGCAGATAACAAATTGGTTATTTGCGCTGCGCAATTTACCAAATGCGCAGATTGGCTATATGCGCGTAACATCTACACCAGAATGACCTTTAGAATCTCCATCACCTGTGTGGTGTGAAATCTGAAGGTCTTTAGTAATATCCTTAGATACCATTTCATTCCATTTGGCTTCATCACCAATGGATTGGGCCTCATCTAAATTTGCTGTACAGTGGCCTGGATGATTGGGGCACTTTACATTTTTATACCCTTGATTTCTTAACTTAGAAGCAGCTGTACATGCTTTAAGGAGGTAGGTTACCTTCATATTTGTATGTGCGCATGTCCAACCGGAAGCTAACGTGACGATTTACGACGACGTTTACGACAAACTAAATGTGTTTGTATATTCATTCTTCTGAAAAAAAAATCATGAACCTGTCTTCGATCCGATGCTTTATGGTTTAATAATGCAGAAAAAATTAATAAATTGCCGCAGAAACGCTTCAAAACAATGTTGTCTTAAAATGACGTCATTGACGTCATGACGTTACGTGTCAGTTACCGCGCAAAGTTAATAGCTTTTATCTTGAAAGTACGTAATTCTGTGCATTTTCTTTATTTTAACTATTTCTAAATAACCATTATTTGCTGAAATATTTTTATGAGTCTTTTGCTCTGAATAATAATCAATATTTTGCTTTTTTTATGTAGTTATAACGAAATGTTATGCGGAATGTAAGAAAATGGATAATGGTAACCAATGTTATTTGGAATATAGTTGGGTAAAGGTTACTTGTTACGGCCATTTTCAAATAAAAGATCTCGCAGTTTGATTTGTAATACCTATTTTTCAGGTTCCGTTGATAATTTGTTACTTATTTACTAAAAGTAAGATCTAAAATTGTTCAAATTTCAGTAGAAAATTGTGGTTTCTTGAATTGAATTGATGTTACCATGGAAACGAAGCCCGTGACCTATGTATCTAAATGTAAAATTCAAAAGCGTTGACACTGGTCTATTTAAGAAACACAGCTTCGGCTTTTTATTTTCATTTCAACAATATCTATGAGAATATTAGCAGCATCCTTAACGATTTTTCCATGAAAAATGCCAGACGAGGGGTACTGCTGTAAGTATTCTAAGCTGTGAAATTTGTTTGAATAAATGCAAATAACACGAAAACATACTTACGTTAGAAATTATATGTTTTAAAGCTAAATCAACTAGAAAGATAATCTTATTCAATATTTTTTATAAGAAATTACGACAAAAAGCAAGATATAAGCTATTTTAAACATTTCTGTTGCCATGGTTACTTTAAACTTTAAGAAAAATAGGGTACCATATAAAGTGCTTGGTATTTTGCTAATAATATTACCCAAATATTCCATGTTGGTCATTAACAGAATGGCACTGAAGCCGTCGAAAACCCCTATTTTTATACATAGTTGTTTAAAAATGAGAGAAAATGCGTTACCATGGAAACACGAGCCCCGCGACATATACATTTTAAGCTTATATTAGAAAGCTAATATGCATGCTAGTAAAATTATCAATTATGCAGACTTCTACGGATATCAATAAAACTAAAATACAATGAAAAGTGTTAAATATCCGTATTTTCCTTCTTCTTTCAATATGAAATATCTTTGGAGGGTCATGTTCTTCAAACCTGGATTAAAATTGAACTTGAAGGGACAGAGACAAACGAAATTGAAATTGTAGCAGTTAAAACTTCATATTACACGAAATGCAAAATAATGCTGCGTTTCAACTAATTTGAATTTACCCTTGTAACAAGGTAACCTTCCTCCTTAACACCAACAAATGCACCAATAATTGACTTTCTATGTGTATTATTTTCACAAATAGTTGTTGCGACAATGGTGCCAGCTTGAAAGGGCGTACTTTCGGGTTATTGTAGCAGGAGTCCCCTTCGGTTAAGACTTCTGAGCTATTTGAATTACCACATTTCGCATTTTCCTGTTTAAGTGACTGTCTTACTTCATTCATATTCTGTTTGTTAAGGGTTTCAATGTTTTCACCAACTTTATTTAACAATCTTTGCATACCAGTAACACAGGGTGGAATTATCTCAGCATGGGCCAGTAATATATAGCTGCACCTGTATTACCTATTGGGGTTGTCATTACACCTAACTGGAAGCCAACATTGATTTTAACAGCTTTTCTACCCCTTCCTTGTTTTTCAACCTCATCATAAAGCTTATAATAATTACTAATATAGCTAAATTTTGAGCATTTAAGCCGCTCTTCCCAAGCTAATCCCCATTTACGAGAAGATTCAGCATCAAAATTCAGATTGCCATCACATATGTTTTCACCATTGCAATGCCTTTTTATTTCAGAGTTAAACATTTCCTGTAGCAGCTTAGGACAGTACAGTTTGTGAGTTAACAGATCAGGGTGAGCCTCAGTGTTTCCTGGTGTACTGTACTCATCCGCCAACTTAGGACAGCTGTTTAGTGATCGCAGAGGTGCGACACCCGTTTCAGAGCCATTTACATCATTTAGTGTAAGTAAACCTTCGTTATCATTAACCCTTGACTCAAAAGTCTCTTTTGTAAGTCTAACATACTTTTTTGCAGTAACACTTCAACACTTGTCTGACTAAGTAAAGAAATGTAAGTTTTACCTTCATGAATTACCCCCTTTTTAAATCCGACAAGTCTGTTATGACTTTTACGGCAAAATTTCCGTGGCATCTCACTTGAAGAGCAGCTTATTTCTTAACAAAATGATTATTTACACTAAACCTGTTTTTTTCTATTTTATTTTCTAAATTATATGTGTTAGTAACAAGGCATGCAGAAACTTAACTAACATTTCAGGAGGATTCCTGTGTCTGACAGTACTGAACCTGAGGAATTTCACACATTTTTGAGCAGAGACCAGGTGTGCAGTATCAACACCTTTTTAGTTACATTTTGACATGAATTGTTGGAGAGAACTTGAATACCATGGCCATGAGATATGACTTTAGCTATAGAATGCAAAAATATGCAGAATTGTTGCATTTGTGATGAAAAAAAGAGAATTTTCCCATTTTTTACTGAAAAATAAGCTTTTTTTTTAACAAAAAAAAAATCACTAAACACTAATTTTGTTCTATATTTTATCACAGTTGCATAGTTATAAGTTTTTAGCTCACCTGTCACAAAGTGACAAGGTGAGCTTTTGTGATCGCGTAGCGTCCGTCTGTCAGTCTGTGCGTGCGTGCGTTCGTGCGTGCGTAAACTTTTGCTTGTGACCACTCTAGAGGTCACATTTTTCATGGGATCTTTATGAAAGTTGGTCAGAATGTTCATCTTGATGATATCTAGGTCAA
The DNA here is from genome assembly GCF_021730395.1 of Mercenaria mercenaria. Taxonomy (NCBI): domain Eukaryota; kingdom Metazoa; phylum Mollusca; class Bivalvia; order Venerida; family Veneridae; genus Mercenaria; species Mercenaria mercenaria. Next base: position 19,433,378 of record NC_069367.1, on the reverse strand, counting down.
GTTCGAAACTGGGTCACGTGCCGTCAAAAACTAGGTCAGTAGGTCTAAAAATAGAAAAACCTTGTGACCTCTCTAGAAGCCATATTTTTCATGAGATCTTCATGAAAATTGGTCAGATTGTTTACTTTGATGATATCTAGGTCAAGTTCGAAACTGGGTCACGTGGGGTCAAAAACTAGGTCAGTAGGTCTAAAAATAGAAAAACCTTGTGACCTCTCTAGAGGCCATATTTCTCAATGGATCTTCATGAAAATTAGTCAGAATGTTTACCTTGATGATATTTAGGTCAAGTTCGAAACTGGGTCAACTGCTGTCAAAAACTAGGTCAGTAGGTCTAAAAATAGAAAAACCTTGTGACCTCTCTAGAGGCCATATTTCTCAATGCATCTTCATGAAAATTGGTCAGAATGTTCACCTTGATGATATCTAGGTCAAGTTCGAAATTGGGTCATGTGGGGTCAAAAACTAGGTCAGTAGGTCTAAAAATAAAAAAAACATTGTGATCTCTTTAGAGGCCATATTTCTCAATGGATCTTCATGAAAATTGGTCAGAATGTTCACCTTGATGATATCTAGGTCAAGTTCGAAACTGGGTCACGTGGGGTCAAAAACTAGGTCAGTAGGTCTAAAAATAGAAAAACCTTGTGACCTCTCTAGAGGCCATACTTGTGAATGGATCTCCATAAAAATTTATCTGAATGTTCACCTTGATGATATCTAGGTCAATTTCGAAACTGGGTCATGTGCAGTCAAAAACTAGGCCAGTAGGTATAAAAATAGAAAAACCTTGTGACCTCTCTAGAGGCCATATTTTTCATGAGATCTTCATGAAAATTAGTGAGAATGTTCACCTTGATGATATCTAGATAAAGTTCAAAACAGGGTCACGTACCTTCGAAAACTAGGTCAATAGGTCAAATAATAGAAAAACCTTGTGACCTCTCTAGAGGTCATATTTTTCAATGGATCTTCATGAAAATTGGTCAGAATTTTTTATCTTGATGATATCTAGGTCACATGTGCTCAAAAACTAGGTCATGTGCGGTCAAAAACTAGGTCAGTAGGTCGAAAAATAGAAAAACCTTGTGACCTCTCTAGTGGCGATATTTTTCATGAGATCTTCATGAAAATTGGTGAGAATGTTCACCTTGATGATATCTAGGTCAGATTCAGAAGTGGGTCACGTGCCTTCAAAAACTAGGTCATTAGGTCAAATAATAGAAAAACCTTGTGACCTCTCTAGAGGTCATATTTTTCAATGGATCTTCATGAAAATTGGTCAGAATTTTTTATCTTGATGATATCTAGGTCACATGTGCTCAAAAACTAGGTCACTATGTCAAATAATAGAAATAACGACGTCATACTCAGTTCAACACTGGGTCATGTGGGGATAGGTGAGCGATTCAGGACCATCATGGTCCTCTTGTTTTCAGTGTAGTTGTCTATTCCGCACTTGCTGGTGGTATATTTGATGTAATATCTTACGTTTTTTTTAGCTCACCTGTCACAAAGTGACAAGGTGAGCTTTTGTGATCGCGCGGTGTCCGTGCGTGCGTGCATCCGTCCGTAAACTTTTGCTTGTGACCACTCTAGAGGTCACATTTTTCATGGAATCTTTATGAAAGTTGGTCAGAATGTTCATCTTGATGATATCTAGGTCAAGTTCGAAACTGGGTCACGTGCGGTCAAAAACTAGGTCAGTAGGTCGAAAAATAGAAAAACCTTGTGACCTCTCTAGTGGCGATATTTTTCATGAGATCTTCATGAAAATTGGTGAGAATGTTCACCTTGATGATATCTAGGTCAGATTCAGAAGTGGGTCACGTGCCTTCAAAAACTAGGTCATTACGTCAAATAATAGAAAAACCTTGTGACCTCTCTAGAGGTCATATTTTTCAATGGATCTTCATGAAAATTGGTCAGAATTTTTTATCTTGATGATATCTAGGTCACATGTGCTCAAAAACTAGGTCACTATGTCAAATAATAGAAATAACGACGTCGTACTCAGTTCAACACTGGGTCATGTGGGGATAGGTGAGCGATTCAGGACCATCATGGTCCTCTTGTTTTCAGTGTAGTTGTCTATTCCGCACTTGCTGGTGGTATATTTGATGTAATATCTTACGTTTTTTTTAGCTCACCTGTCACAAAGTGACAAGGTGAGCTTTTGTGATCGCGCGGTGTCCGTGCGTGCGTGCATCCGTCCGTAAACTTTTGCTTGTGACCACTCTAGAGGTCACATTTTTCATGGAATCTTTATGAAAGTTGGTCAGAATGTTCATCTTGATGATATCTAGGTCAAGTTCGAAACTGGGTCACGTGCGGTCAAAAACTAGGTCAGTAGGTCGAAAAATAGAAAAACCTTGTGACCTCTCTAGTGGCGATATTTTTCATGAGATCTTCATGAAAATTGGTGAGAATGTTCACCTTGATGATATCTAGGTCAGATTCAGAAGTGGGTCACGTGCCTTCAAAAACTAGGTCATTACGTCAAATAATAGAAAACCTTGTGACCTCTCTAGAGGTCATATTTTTCAATGGATCTTCATGAAAATTGGTCAGAATTTTTTATCTTGATGATATCTAGGTCACATGTGCTCAAAAACTAGGTCACTATGTCAAATAATAGAAATAACGACGTCGTACTCAGTTCAACACTGGGTCATGTGGGGATAGGTGAGCGATTCAGGACCATCATGGTCCTCTTGTTTTCAGTGTAGTTGTCTATTCCGCACTTGCTGGTGGTATATTTGATGTAATATCTTACGTTTTTTTTAGCTCACCTGTCACAAAGTGACAAGGTGAGCTTTTGTGATCGCGCGGTGTCCGTGCGTGCGTGCATCCGTCCGTAAACTTTTGCTTGTGACCACTCTAGAGGTCACATTTTTCATGGAATCTTTATGAAAGTTGGTCAGAATGTTCATCTTGATGATATCTAGGTCAAGTTCGAAACTGGGTCATGTGCCATAAAAAACTAGGTCAGTAGGTCTAAAAATAGAAAAACCTTGTGACCTCTCTAGAGGCCATATATTTCACAAGATCTTCATGAAAATTGGTCAGAATGTTCAGCTTGATGATATCTAGGTCAAGTTCGAAACTGGGTCACGTGCCTTCAAAAACTAGGTCAGTAGGTCTAAAAATAGAAAAACCTTGTGACCTCTCTAGAGGTCATATATTTCACAAGATCTTCATGAAAATTGGTCAGAACGTTCACCTTAATGATATCTAGGTCAAGTTCGAAACTAGGTCATGTGCCTTCAAAAACTAGGTCAGTAGGTCAAATAATAGAAAAACCTTGTGACCTCTCTAAAGGCCATATTTTTCAGGGATCTGTATGAAAGATGGTCTGAATGTTCATCTTGATGATATCTAGGTCAAGTTCGAAACTGGGTCACGTGCGATCAAAAACTAGGTCAGTAGGTCTAAAAATAGAAAAACCTTGTGACCTCTCTAGAGGCCATATATTTCATGAGATCTTCATGAAAATTAGTCAGAATGTTCACCTTGATGATATTTAGGTCAAGTTCGAAAGTGGGTCACGTGCCATCAAAAACTAGGTCAGTAGGTCAAATAATAGAAAACCTTGTGACCTCTCTAGAGGCCATATTTTTCATGGGATCTGTATGAAAGTCGGTCTGAATGTTCATCTTGATGATATCTAGGTCAAGTTGGAAAGTGGGTCACGTGCCTTCAAAAACTAGGTCAGTAGGTCAAATAATAGAAAAACCTTGTGACCTCTCTAAAGGCCATATTTTTCATGGGATCTGTATGAAAATTGGTCTGAATGTTCATCTTGATGATATCTAGGTCAAGTTCGAAACTGGGGCATGTGCGGTCAAAAACTAGGTCAGTAGGTCTAAAAATAGAAAAACCTTGTGACCTCTCTAGAGGCCATACTTGTGAATGGATCTCCATAAAAATTTATCTGAATGTTCACCTTGATGATATCTAGGTCAATTTCGAAACTGGGTCATGTGCAGTCAAAAACTAGGCCAGTAGGTATAAAAATAGAAAAACCTTGTGACCTCTCTAGAGGCCATATTTTTCATGAGATCTTCATGAAAATTAGTGAGAATGTTCACCTTGATGATATCTAGATAAAGTTCAAAACAGGGTCACGTACCTTCGAAAACTAGGTCAATAGGTCAAATAATAGAAAAACCTTGTGACCTCTCTAGAGGCCATATTTTTCATGGGATCTGTATGAAAGTTGGTCTGAATGTTCACCTTGATGATATCTAGGTCAAGTTTGAAACTGGGTCATGTGCCTTAAAAAACTAGGTCAGTAGGTCAAATAATAAAAAAACCTTGTGACCTCTCTAGAGGCCATACTTTTCATGGGATCTGTATGAAAGTTGGTCTGAATGTTCATCTTGATGATATCTAGGTCAAGTTTGAAACTGGGTCAACTGCGGTCAAAAACTAGGTCAGTAGATCTAAAATTATTAAAATCTTTTGACCTCTCTAGAGACCATATTTTTGAATGGATCTTCATGAAAATTTATCTGAATGTTCACCTTGATGATATCTAGGTCAGAATCGAAACTGGGTCACGTGCGGTCAAAAACTAGGCCAGTAGGTATAAAAATATAAAAACCTTGTGACCTCTCTAGAGGCCATATTTTTCATGAGATCTTCATGAAAATTAGTGAGAATGTTCACCTTGATGATATCTAGATAAAGTTCAAAACAGGGTCACGTACCTTCGAAAACTAGGTCAATAGGTCAGATAATAGAAAAACCTTGTGACATCTCTAGAGACCATATTTTTCAATGGATCTTCATGAAAATTGGTCAGAATTTTTATCTTGATAATATCTAGGTCAAGTTCAAAACTGGGTCACATGAGCTCAAAAACTAGGTCACTATGTCAAATAATAGAAAAAAAATGATGTCATACTCAAAACTGGGTCATGTGGGAAGAGGTGAGCGATTCAGGACCATCATGGTCCTCTTGTTTGAAAAAACAGCATTTAATGACTATATGTGATTCAGCCAAATTTAACGGCTTAAACCAAAGTCTTTGGACAAAATGATGGCTGTACAAAAATAGTGATTTTGAGAAAACTACTGGTTTGTTTGGGCTGAAACTTGTTTTATAAGCCGAGTATAGATGAAACTTCACATAGACAGCAAAAAAGCTGAAAAAAAAAATTTCATATTTCCTTATAGGCATACAGACACTAAATAGCCTGAGCACCTATGAAAAAATGGTAGTCGCATAATGGCGGATTCAAATAGTTCTCAGTTCTTTTTGCTGTAAGAAGGATTTTTCCTTGAAATCATTTCTATATATTGGTTGAAATCATATTGCATGCCTATACTTGACATACTGGTAGCATTTGCATGTTGAAAAAAAGACTCCAAACTGATTTAACATGTGAAATTTATTCATACACCCCTACCCTAAATTGTGATTGTCATTTCAGTGTAAAAATTATGGTGTGTCCGTTTGACCAGAAATATTTTTCTTGCATCAAACATGACCCCTACTTTTCTTTGGATATTTTTAAAGTATAAATGTTGCTCTACAAGAAAATGTAAGTTAAAGAAATTTAAAATGGGTCTAGGTGTGTATTGCAGCATTGTGAAAACTTGTCATTTTATATAGAATATATAGTGCTGGCTATTTAGTGTGTTATAACCTCAACTGTGAGTCAATTGACCGAACACCGCCTGTCAGTCAAATTAATAAATCGATAAGCGATCAACCAATCAATGTGCTGGAATCGTCGCACACCTCCAGGCAGTGTTAATGTAAATATTACCCTCCGATATCTGCGATCTCGACACCGATAAAACAGCTGATTAATTCCTTTTGAAAATGATTATATATACGTGTACTATAACTTATTATAAATGGTTAAAATGTGTCAGTGGGGACTTTGCAAGTCCGACAGTCGCTTCCCAGAACGCAACGGTGTAAAGTTAAAATACCCTCCGACATTGCGATCTCGACACCGATGAAACCAGCTGATTTTTATCCTTTTGAAAATGATTAAATATACGTGTAAAACTTATTAGAAATGGTAAAAAAGTGTCAGTAGGGACTTTGCAAGTCCGACAGTCGCTTCCCAGAACGCATAAGCAGTGTAAAGTTTTATCTTTTCCAAATCCTAAGAAAAATCTGGAGAAGTGTCTTCGCTGGATTTAAGGCTGGGTGGACTTCGACACGAACAATTGAATGTGGAAAACGTCGACAGAAACTAGTTCAACAACCACATGTTTGTATGTACAAAAGTATGAATAAATCTAGCTTTGTTGGTTTATTTCTCAGCCACAACAGTTCTTATTGGGCATTTACCTAACAGGAAACTGCCAAAATGTTCAAGTAGCAAAAACAATATGTATCAAAAATTCCACATTATTCGTGCCCTAACTCTTCAATTACACAGTTACCTGAGACGGGCTAGTTAAACCTAAAGTGTAAGTGTATCATTATCCTTCAATGCACTTTTCCGTATTTGCACACGTGGCATAACTGATAGAGTACAAGTCAAGAAAATACTGGGAAAATGTCAAACTGAATGATAAACAACAAATATTTTTGTAATAATAAACACACGCATAACTAATTCCGTCTCCGATTGTCGGAAAATTCTGACGCTATCAATGTAAGACTCCTTACAGTACTCTTTGTCTTAAAGACACACTAATATGGCAGAAATTTCTAACCAGTCTCTTCAGGAATATCGCGTAATAATGTTGCAGCAGCAGCCATTACCGACCTAAATGTCGGAGGTTAAATCAGACTCTGCTAATTATTTTTCCATAGGCTTACATTGTAAGAAATGACTTTGTACATGAGGTGCCATTTACCCTGTCAAATAGCGTTCCAAACACAAATAAATACCATTTTTATATGGGTGTAAGGTACCTCGCATCTAACGTCCAAAGCGCATCTATCAAGGGATTCCTTATAGTCGAGGATGCCGGTGTCTAAGGTCTTACAGTGATGTTATAGTAACCCATTTACATGCGAAGTCACCTCCTGTGGCCCGCATGCAAACATTGGGATGTCCAACTGTAACAAGCCGGTACACCGGAGAAATGGAGTGAGTAACATGCAAGCATATACAGTCACATCTCGTGACTTGCATACACTTATATGTAGATGTCTAGAGTTGTCTTAGCGCCAAACAGAACAAACGCCCTAATGAATAGTAATTGTTTACTATAGTTGTATATATGAAAGTCAAAAGTCTCAAAGTTATAGCCATGCAACGAAGGACTCAGCCTATGTAATGTGATCTTCTTATGAATATACAGTAGTCCAAAAAGTCACATCTTTTCAGTTAAAATTACTTATTAATGAATAAACAGCTTAAATGTAATTACTCGCAAACCAACACAGCATCTAGGTTCAGCGACCACATGGTACCTTATTGGTGTAGGCAGATAAAAGCTTATCTGTGTCCTGTTATTATGCATTTCTAGTAATAAATGTTGATTTGCTTTTAAAGTGTTAGCAGAGCTTTAAAATGTTAACAGAACATTTAAATATTCAAAGATTCAAGGTTCATACCTTCCAAGTAGAATCCAAACACAAATATGTTTATTTAGTTACACCTTAGAGCAGATTTGTTGAGCTATTTCAGAGTTTTTCTGTTGTTAGTGATCAGGAAAGATGTTGAAGAAGAAGATTCTGAGGGCAGTTTCTGCCCTGTATTTATACACTTCTTAGGGGTACCATGTGATCACATTGACCAATCAAAAATCTACATTTTCCTGACAATGTGATCAGTCCCCAACAAAAATCAAAGACAATTCAATAATGAGACCGAGATATACCTGGCTTCAATCTGGCCATTTCCTTAAATTACAAAAATAACATGTAAAACATAAAAACAATTATTTATTTTATGCTAACTAATGAAATACTGTATTCTATCAGTTAAATATTTCCATATCTCATCGCTCACACTGTTGAAATATGAAATCTATATTTTCACACTGTGAGAGATATGAGCTCCGCCCCCTCATACATTGTGTATGAATTTTAAATTATTTGCTTAAAACAGGATGAAAATTATAGTCGCACTTTGTTCTTTATAGTATATTTCTCGATTCAAATTATTTTACTTAAAAAGAATTTCATACCGTTATGCAGCAAAATATAAAACAAAATGGAACTTGTTGCATGCGTCTTTATAACGTCACAGCACGTCTGACGTCATGTCTGTTTACACGCGTCTGTTTCCCGCGCTGAGATTAAAACAGTTGCAAAATGCATTGCTCAACGTAATTGAGCATAAAATAAAAAGAAAATTTGTTTGTTTTTCGTGAATATGGAATATATCTCACCTCGAAGTGAGAAAATTTTCACATTTTCACTTGCGCTACGCGCTCGTGAAAATATTTGAACTTTTCTCACTTCTCAGTGAGATATATTCCATATTCACTCAAAACAAACAAATATCCTCTATATAACACAAAGATTAGTTAAATGGCCAGCCTCAAATTAGGTACAATATAGTAAAACATGATAAAAATCCTTATAGAAGTAAGTGAAAATACACTTACAAAATAGGACACATTAGTCAAAAATGGTTAAAATGACATTCTTATATGTGGCTCTAATCTGGCCATTTCTTATTTTCAAACAAATAAGATACCCTAAAAGTTTCAAACAAAACTATCAAGTATTCATAAAAGCCAGCGACATCAAAATACAAAAATAGTTCGGCAGTCACAATGACCTAAATTTTATAATTGAAAATACCAATTGACAAATCAACAACTCTGATTAAAACACACATTCCTATTGTCTTGTATCTAGTCCTACTTGTAGATAAAACTCTCCTGTCCAGTCACTTTGTGATATTCATCTTGGAAATATGTGTCACCATGAAATGGATACTTAATAACTCTTATTGAATACTGATTCAGTACACATCTTAATATTCTTCACTTGGCCGAGGTATGTGAAATCTACCTACAAGTGCATGTTCAACACTTAATTTTAATATTTATAACTTATTAGCACTGTTTATTGTCTGTAAAGGAGGCATTCCCTTACATGGGCATGCCCAATCCATTTTTAGCTTACCTGTCACGAAGTGACAAGGTGAGCTTTTGTGACCGCTTGATGTCCGTCGTGCATAGTACGTCGTCCGTCAACAATTTCTAAAAAAATCTTCTTCTTGAAAACCACTGGGCAGAATTACACCAAACTTCACAGGAATGATCCTTGGGTGGCCCCCTTTCAAAATTTTTCAAAGAATTGAATTCCATGCAGAACTCTGGTTGCCAAAAGGAAAAACTTTAAAAATCTTCTTCTCAAAAACCAGAAGCCCTAGAGCTTAGATATTTGGTGTGAAGCATTGCCTAGTAGACCTCTTACAAGTTTGTTCAAATCATGACCCCGGGGGTCACTTGATTTTACATAGGAAAATCTTAAACAAGAGATCACAGAGTGATCTTGGTGCCCACCAATGTGCCATTTTTGAGTGTTCCAAATTTCAACACTTATTGACTAGCTCAAGGTCAAATTTCATTTCAGTACACAACACTGTGCATGTGGTCCAAATTTGAAAGCTGTAGCTTGAAAAATGTGAAAGTAGGTCACTAGATCAATTTCAAAGACAAAGTTCTTTGTACACAAAACTATGCATGAGCATCAAGTTTGAAGGCTGTAGTTTGAGAAATTTGAAAGTAGGTCACTAGGTCAATCTTAAGGTCAAAGTTCATTTCGGTACACAAAACTATGCAATTGGTCCAAATTTGAAGGCTGTAGCTCGAGAAATGTGAAAGTAGGTCACTAGGTCAAAATCAAGGTCAAATAACACTTCAGAACACAAATCTATGCATGTGGTCAAAATTTAAAGCCTGTACCTTCAAAAATGTGAAAGTAGGTCACTAGGTCAATGTCAAGGTCAAAGTTTGTTTCAGTACATAATCCTATGCATGTGGTCAAAATTTGAAGCCTGTAGCTACAGAAATGTGAAAGTAGGTCACTAGGTCAATCTTAAGGTCAAAGTTCATTTTGGTACACAAAACTATGCAATTGGTCCAAATTTGAAGGCTGTAGCTCGAGAAATGTGAAAGTAGGTCACTAGGTCAAAATCAAGGTCAAATTTTATTTCAGAACACAGAACTATGCATGTGGTCCAAATTTGAAGCCTGTACCTTCAAAAATGTGAAAGAAGGTCAATAGGTCAATGTAACGGTCAAAGTTTGTTTCGGTACACAAAACTATGCATGTGGTCCAAATTTGAAGGCTGTAGCTTGAGAAATGTGAAAGTAGGTCACTAGGTCAAAATCAAGGTCAGATTTCATTTCGGAACACGAAACTATGCATGTGGTCCAAAGTTGAAGCCTGTACCTTCAAAAATGTGAAAGTAGGTCACTAGGTCAATGTCAAGGTCAAAGTTTTTTTCAGTGCACAAAACTATGCATGTGGTCCAAATTTGAAGGCTGTAGCTACAGAAATGTGAAAGTAGGTCACTAGGTCAAAATCAAGGTCAACTCATGTCAAGGTTCATCTTGCCACTCAAAACCATACATGTGGTCCAAATTTGAATGTTGTAGGTTATTGACAAGAAGATTTTAAAAGCTTTTCCCTATATAAGTCTATATGAACCATTTGACCCCCAGGGCGGGGCCATATTTGACCCTAGGGGGATAATTTGAACAAACTTGGTAGAGAACCACTAGATGATGCTACATTACAAATGCCAAAGCCCTAGGCTTTGTGGTTTGGACAAGAAGATTTTCAAAGTTTTTCCCTATATAAGTCTATGTAAACCATGTGACCCCCGGGGCGGGACCATATTTGACCCTAGGGGGATAATTTGAATCATCTTGGTAGAGGACCACTAGATGATGCTTCATACCAAATATCAAAGCCCTAGGCTCTGTGGTTATGGACAAGAAGATTTTCAAAGTTTTTCCCTATATAAATCTATGTAATTTATAGAAATAAACAACAAAGGGCCATAACTCACTAAAAATCCCCCTTAGTAGAAGACCACTAGATGATGTCACATACAAAATATCAAAGCCCTAGGCCCTGTGGTTTTGAACAAGAGGTTTTTCAAAATTTTTCCCTATATAAGTCTATATAAACCATGTGACCCCCGGGGCGGGGCCATATTTGACCCCAGGAAAATAATTTGAATCATCTTGGTAGAGGACCACTAGATGATGCTTCATACCAAATATCAAAGCCCTAGGCTCTGTGGTTATGGACAAGAAGATTTTCAAAGTTTTTCCCTATATAAATCTATGTAAATTATAGAAATAAACAACAAAGGGCTATAACTCACTAAAAAATTGTTGAACCAGTCTGATTTTCAGGGGGACACAACTAGGGTACCAGTACATCATTCTGACAAAATCCCCCTGGTAGTTTCTGAGGAGATGCGATAACGAGAAATTGTTAACGGACGGAAGGACGCACGGACTGACGGAAGGACGACAGACCACGGACGCAGAGTGATTTGAATAGCCCACCATCTGATGATGGTGGGCTAAAAAACCAGAAGCCCAAGACCTTAGATATTTGACATGTAGCATTGCCTAGTGGACCTCTACTAAAGTTGTTCAAATCATGACCTCGGGGTCAAAATTGACCTGCCCAGGGTCACTTGATTTTATCATAGTAAAATCTTCAAACATTTTTAAAATAAACCAGAATGGCCTAGAACTTAGATATTTCAATGTACATGCTAGTGACCTCAACAAATTTGTTCAAATCAGACCTGGGGTCAAAATTGAACCCTGTCCCAGGTTCACTTGATATATCATAGGAAATCTTCAAAATTTCTAAAAAAACAGAGGCTAGATCTTAATTTGAACATGTAGCTTGTAGTAGAGTCTATCAAACAAACTTTGTTCAAATCATGACCGTGGTCAAATTAAACCCGCCTCATGTGTTACTTGATCTTCAAAATTTTTCTAAAAATAACCAGAAGGCTGTAGTACTTAAAGTATATTTGACATGTAGTCATTGCCTAGTGGACCTACAAAATTTGTGTTCAAATCTTGACCCCCCATAGGTCAAATTGACCCCGGCGCACCAGGGGTTACTTGATTGTACATAGGAATCTCATAAATTTGCTAAAAAAACCAGAAGGGCCTAAATTTGATATTTCTTTTATACTTCTTGTCCTTAAGTCATATTATAACATGGTGAGCGATTTTAGGGCCATATATGCCCTCTTGTTTTTCCATACAAAGACAAACCCTCAATCTGTGTATGGAATAAGTGGTGATTTCAATTTATTACTTACTAAATTGTAATTTCAGAGTATAAATAAATAGCCAGCAGATATAAAATACTTCAAAAGCCATTTGGCACCTATCAAAAGAAAATGCCTCCGTACGTGGTTACAAACCTACCCCTAGTATTCTATAAGAACCATGTGCCGTGAACGGAAAATATTACTAACATTTAATTGCTTTTCATATCAAACACACGCAGTTTCAGTAAATTGTATATTGATATTAAAACAAGTGGAAATTTATCTTCCGTTGTTGAACCGTCACATTTCACAAGTAGTCTCTATTTAGAAAAACACGTGTAGTTTACAGTTTTTCACAGGTACTCAAGAAACTTGCTTGAACTTCCCTGGTGAAGTTCGTTCTAGTTTTATAGCACACATCTGATTGGCTATTGAAACAGTTTGTCAGTCGTCATTTTACTTACACTGTGGACGCTAAAATGTTTATATGACACGCATAAATGTGCAATGAATTAAATTACACAGAATAATTATAAATATTATATTTCAAATTCAAACCATATACAAGATGAATTATCACATTGCGAGTCTCTAATGTTAAAACTGTGAATATATTGCATTCTGTTTTTGTTTGTTTAATTTCGCTTAACATTGTGCACACTGTCGTGACCTCTAACGGAATGTTCATTAGGGAAGATTCACGCAAGTTTTTTCTGTAACGTTGACTAAAAGCATAAAATATACGGATGCATATCTCTGCAATATGGAAATTGAGCCAAGGTGACTGTGCACGATTGGAACTATAAATTTGCTTGATAAATAAACAGTAGTACAGATTTTTACTGACCTGCGTGTCTTTAGTATGAATATACGCGATGAAATGGGTTAGTATATTTTTCCGTTCATGACCATGGTTCTTTAGAATACTAGAGTAGGGATAACATCTTACAAGGCATTTCTTTTATCTGGCGCAGTGCAAAATGCACAGAAAACATTACATTTTAAGATTTTAAGGAATAACCAGTCAGCTGATTCCTCATTGAATGCTATAGGTTTTTTTTTTTCAACCAATCGGAAGCCGGCAAACAATAACAAACATTTGACCATTAAGCTTTTTGTGGTACCACGTGACCCGTAGGCGGTGCAATAGATATCGTTGCAAAATACCACAATTTCTTTTATGAGTTATGGGATAATTTGTAGGTGAAAAATTGTTTGCAGAGACGTCGATGCAAGTATTGAAATAGTTTTATTCGGGATAATCTTTGTACGCACCAATAAGCAAATTACACCAACCAACGCCTGTCGTCTTGAGACCTGAGATATCCCTGGGGTTGGACAGTGTGTTGTTGTAGTATATATTGTGATGAGCAAAAGAGAAGGAGAGCTTAATTTATGAAGATTTTTGATCTAACCAAAGAAATCAGTGTGCGTGTAAAATATTTCACTTTTAAAATGCATTTCATTCTAAATCGCTAGTTGAAACAAACGTTGGCCAAAATGTGATCGTGGTATATGTATTGTGATGATTAAAACAGAGGAAAAGCATAGTTTAATAACATTAATTTAAAAATTTAATTTTTTTTAAATTCATTTTTAAAAAGTGTAGTTAAACAATGACCTGTGATACTTTACCAACCCAAAATAAATGTGCATTTCTACCAGAAATTTGTCAATAAGCTGACAATAGAATTTTGTTCAATAAATGAAAGTTTTATGTTAATACCAAGTATCGTTGGTCATTGTTCGACCGTTACACTGCAAAAAATCAATAAATACAATAACAAGAGCTGTCACAGGAGACAGCGCACTCGACTATTTCGATGCTGGATAGTGAAACTGGGCACATCTGAGGAAACTGGAGCTGTCATTGGAGTGTTTAATGACTCCAATGGTGGATGAAGATATTGCTCAATAGCTTGAGTCTGTGTCAAAAATATTAAGTAATAAGAGAGGTAAAGATAAAATGTAGCGAAACACTATATAAGTATAACTCTAAACAAAAAGTAGGCATAATTCATAAAATATTGGTGCAAGAGTTATGCACCTTGTGTCATATGATGTGAGTGACGTTTGAATCAAATCCATTTCGTTATAACTGAGATATAGTGCAAATGCAAATGTGTTGTTTTTTCTCAGAGAAATAACAAATGAAAATAGAAAAATAGCACTTAGCTCATTAACACGGATATTTCAGCTTCATTATGTATGTTATAGTTTTTCGCATTTATGTCTGATGATGTAGAATACTTGCACCGAAATTGTGATACCAAAATACTGGTAACATTTCCCACTTTAGATTAGAGTTCAGTACTTCATGGTTTTAACTTATTGTTACATTGGAGTTAAGTTTGTTTTTACAGCGACTTCGAAATTTCTCAGAGATTATATCATGTACCGTACCCACCTGATTTATATATTTCAAAATGGCCTAGCGGCCCAGCCCTTAATATTCCTTCGACAGTTTCAGAACTGTTGCAAGTACGTAAAAAAAGTGAGATAACTGAAAAAACTATTCAACATAAAAATACAACATATAATCATACTTTGCTTTTACAAAATCTACTTTACAATAAAGTAACATACATGTATACATATCATTTGATGGAGGCATATAGCTAATAGAGGACTGAACTTTGAAAGCAAAGCATTTCTATCTTTGAGGCATGCACAAATTCACAATACTAGGTACAGATAAAATACACGTTTTTGCACCATTTGACTTCACTGACTAGATGGTGGGGGTCAAAGGCCACTAGCCAATGTTTCATATCATATAAGTTACAAGCAAAATCAGTGAATTAATAACCCCACGCAAATTGGTTGTTTTGTGAATCAGAGAACTATATTTTGAAAAATGTTAAATTGTCAGATATACAAAAGTTATGCAAAAAAGGGACATGCAACGGTTTGTTGCTTCCTAAGTTTAACAAAATCCAGGGGAAAAACTTTCTATAGTGATCTATATTTGTATTAAGTTTCACGAAGATTCATTAATGGGTTACTTTGTTTTGTGGGAATTCATGAACTTCAAAAAAAATTTAAGGGTAATAACTATAACAGGTACTGACGAGATTCTGATAAAAGATATGCAAGCACCACCGCCCTATAGTAATCTATATTTGTATCAATTTCGTGAAGATCCATTAATGGATCACTTTGTTATACAGGAATTTATGGATTGTGAAATAATCAAAGGGTAATAACTCTGAAGTTAACGAAGTAATCCTGATGAAATTGAGTGTGCACCACAGCCTCTACATTTGTGTAAAGTTCCATGAAGGTCCATCAAAAGGATACTTATATACAGTCAAAACCAAATCAGATGGGGGAGAGGGGCGAAATTCTGCTTTTACTGGGTCAAGGAGGATAATACAACATGTGAGCAAAGGTCGTGTACTAATTAATCACTATGTGAGGTTTGGCGATTCAAGTTAAAAGAAAACATTTTTTTGAATAAACCAGCATTTTTTTTTTTTTTTTAACAATTCAAGGGGATAAGCACTTCTTTAACTATGTCAAGATGGATAATACAAACTGTGAGCAAAGGTCATATGCTAACTAATAATTACGTGGCAGAAATACTTCTGAATTATATTCATTTTCCCCCAAACAAATCAAGGGGGGAAAGTCTGCTTACTAGGCGGGGGGGGGGGGGGGGGGGGGGGGTTATGTCAGGTATTAATTAATAATTCTGTGAAGTTTGGTGATTCTGGTTTGAATACATTTTTAATTATAAGCATTTTCATTTTCAATTTCGCACGCCAGGACGGACAAACAGCCGGACGGACAACACCAAAACTTTCCGGCAAGGGATAAAAACTCCGAGCTCTATGTTAGCCCTGAAATGACCCAAGTCAACCAATATACTTGAGACAGATTGCTGAAAAACTAACTACCTGATAATAGTCAAGTAAAAGTGTTGACAGGCATTTGTTTTTTTGGACCTTTGGTCCTTGCACATTTTGTGTTCTACCTATACAGCTAAGCTGGCTTGGTCGAAAGACAGCACAGGGCAGAGAACCCACCTATCTTAAAAGTTCCCCTTAACATTGGTCTCTGATGAGCTAAAAGAGAAAAAAAAGCAAATTTAGTGACATTATATTCCCTGTCGAATAGGTTGTTTTGTGAATCAGGGCACTATATTTTTGAAAGATATTTAATTTCCAGATATACAGATATCAGTGGCGCAGTGGATAGGAGGTTGGATTACAACGCCAGCGGTCCGGGTTCGATTCCCGGTCGCGGCTGATATCCCGTCTAGTGTTCAGTGCCGGGTGATTTACTTAAATTGGTACTGTTTCCAGCTGTATCAGCCTAGACTGGATGCCGGGGAGGTAAATATATGACGCCTGCCGTGGGCTTGACTGGAAATACGTTGTTCCATCCATTCCAGGTGGGGCTACCCACGTTAAACAAGAAACTTTATCTGCTTTATACACAAGTTAGGTATAATAGGGCTGTGCAATGGTTTGTTGGTTATATTGGTAGTAAGTGTTCTGAAGATCCATCAACTTTGTTATGTTGTAATCTATGTACTTTAAATGAATTAAAGGGCAATAACTACGTCACTGGAGTGATACTGGCGAAAGATGTACATGCACCACAACCTATAATATTCTATATTTGTGTTAAATTTCATGAAGATCCATCGATGGATTACAATATGTTATGTGGGGAATATGTACTGTAAAGGCAGTTAAAGGGCAATAACTCTGAAGTTACTGATGTTGCGTTTCATCCCCACCCTATAGTGATCTACATTTGGGTAAAACTTCATGAAAATCTGTCAAAAGATCTTAAATTCCTACCTTTTTTTTACTAAATCAATGGGAAAATTCTGTTATTACTAGGTCAAGAGGGATAACACTAGAAGTGAGCAAAGGACATGTGCAAATTAATAATTATGCGAGGTGTGGTGATTTTAGCAAAACTACTTTTGAATTTTAAGCACTTTCTATTTCGTTCAGACGGTTAGACGCACGGATGCAAGGACGGAAGGACAAACAGCCGGGCTGACAACGCCATATCTATATCCTTCCACCTTAAAGCGGCATGCCTCCAGAACGACAACAAAAAAAATATTTTTTTTAGATATCTTGAAATAAATGCTATATTTCTTAAGAAGGCTTTAAAACTTAATTACTGACAAACTTGATGTTACGGAAACATATGAGACTTTGCTGTTTTTACTACTTTTTATGATGAAAAGCGTTTGTCACGCTTTTACTCCAGGTAAACTGTCTCGATTATAAATATCTATACTTTGAAGTCATTATTCACTACTTTGGTTACAACGACGGGAAAATGTTCGATTCCCGACGCGGTCATCTTTTTTTCTTGATTTGGAACTTTTAAAATATTTTAGAAACAAAAATTCGTATTCTAATGTTCATAATATGACCAAACTTCAATTTGAAAGAAAGATTATTTTTTAGCCAAATCTGGAGGCATGCTGCTTTAAGCGAGAGGAGGGGGTATTGCACGAAGCTATATACTAGACAAATTGAGAGAGACGCAAAGATATCACGCCTCCCCTAAAATGTGTTATTTTAAATAAAATGTCCAGCGAACTCTTACATAATAATTTTACAAACGTCACCAGAAATTTCTGTAAGAATATTTCCAATAATTAGCCATATCCCAAGCTTTATTGACAAGAGCTATTTACACGACTAGATGGATTTCTAACACACGAACATTAACTAAGAATTAAAGTATTCCTCCAACAACATGCATTTAACAACGCCTTGGTGTCGAATTACCAGTCTGTGTTATATATACTTTAAAGGCCTCATATGGCAATTATTTAATTTTTGCAACCCGTGTTAAAATATTTTGACATCCACTTATTATTCAATAATTCTGATCCAATATTGTGGTTTCTTTGTGATACTTAAAGCGTGACCATTGTCGCATGTGCACCTGTAGCTCGTGCTGTAATTCCTTTCATACAAAATCAACGGCACGCACATACACACCTACGTGTGCGTTTTGCAACTAAACCAGTCTCGGTCACTGATATAATTTGTCCCATAAATGAAATACCACTTCAATCGCAGTTTGAAAACGTGCAATGTTCAGAAGTCGATGGAAGTGGTGCTTGATTGAAAGGTGATTTTTTGAACTTGTGTAGTTTTTTTTTAGGTTTAGTGGGCTAAAATCGGTACAATAGCAAGATAACACGTGTTTAAGCAAAAATTTTGTAGCATATGCAAATTTTGTTTAAAATGTCTAGAACATGTTTTATCCTGTCAGATGTACAATTCATCCTTTTTCTTCATACATCTACAAGATAAAACACATGGAAAAAGTTCTCCCTGTTTAATGCCCTTCTCAATGGTAGTTTAAGTCAACCTCTATCTTGTCCAGATTATACTTTACAATATTTCTGTATATAACCAAGAACAGTGCCACCCATCTTAAATCTCATTATATAGGTTTTACGAAATATAACACGTGTTCACAATTACAGGTTATGTATTATGTTATGTCTGTATAGGTACTGCTTCCACTGTACTTACATCCAAGGATTTCATTGCCTATCTATGTCTCTATAGAAACTGTTTCCAACCTCATATCTTTAAGAGGTCTCCCCTCAGGACCATCTGTATCTTCAAGCTCAGCTATAGACGTATCATGTTCTACCGTAAAAACCAGGTCGTTTTTATACCTTCGGTATTGGTAGTAACGTCGGCATGATATCATTATTTTCTGCCTGAATTTCATTATAAGGGCAATTGTCGTCATGAAGACAAAACAAATGACTGCGATGATGATTCCAGTCGCGAATCTAGAAGCATGGTCATCCTCATATGATTTACAGGTAAGGTTAATTGAGTGTAATGATGTCACATTCTTTCCAAAATGAACTTTTGGCGTAGCGCAGACCAACTTGTTAAAACTGTTTTTAACACCAGTATTGTTCCCAAATATAGCTTTGTCTAGCATCCAATCAACTTTGCAGTCACAGTTAATTGGATTTCCTTCAATACTTACAGTTTTCATTGTGGACCATTTAAGGAGATGTCTGGGTATGTATGTTACTCCACTTCCTTTCAGAAAGAATGATGTAACCTTAGTAGACATGAACGCTGTTTCATCAATGGTATGAAGCTGTTTACAATCAGCCAAGTCAATTGTGGTTAAATCCTTTATACCATGAAAAGCATCTGGGCCAACAAAAGTCAAATGTGGCATGTCTCTTAGCATCAACCTTTTTAAGTTGGGTAAACCCTCGAATGTCCCCGCAGTTATCACACTGAACTTTGTACCGCCAATATTCAGTTGATCGATTTGAGATAAATACTTCCATGTTTCTTTTGTAGTTGTTGAAATGTCAGTGAATTCAAGTTCAATTCTTTTTAAAGAGCCACTGATGTTAGGAAAAACTGCTATTTCACTTATAGGATTGCTATCCAGGTAAATATCTTCAAGTGCAGGAAGGAATGCTTTTGCTAGTTCAGGAACTGTTGTTATTTCATTGCGAGTTAAAGTCATTACCTTGAGTGCGGTAAGGCCTGTAAGAGACTCGAACGGAATTTGTTTCAAGTGGTTGTTGAACAGGTTTAAATTTTCGAGCTCAGGTAACCCAATAAAAGCCTCTTTGTCCACTGACTGCAAGTTATTACCCAATATATCTAATGTCGTTAGTTTGGACATGTTGACAAAAGAGTTGGCCTTTAAACTTATCAAATGATTTGCATTTAATACTATTTTATCAATATTACTTAAGTTAAAAAACACATAAGGCTCAAGTTCAGCAATTATGTTACTCCGTAGATTAATCAGCTGTATTGTTTCACTTACAGCTTCAAAAGTTCCTGCAGCGATTGTGCTCAACATTCCGCCATTCACATACAACTGTTCCAAATGAGTAAAATCATTAAAATCTCCTTTTTTCAGCTCAGTAATGTTATGGTCATTAAATGAAAGAGACTTTAGAAATTCTTTATTCGTAAAATTTGGAATCTGTGATAAGTTTTGACATTCGACCAGTTCAGTTTCTGGGCAAGAACATCCTCTAGGGCATACTCCCGAATCTTCGGTTTCTTCAGCCTTGACATGTAATGCAAGCAAAACAATAGCTAGCAGCATTAACTCCCCTAGTTTTCCTGTCATGTATTCCATTTTAATACTTTGTAGAAGTTTTGACTGTCGTTGTAGAAAAGTTGTAGTGTTGTCTAAACACTTCTCGTATATTTTAACTGAAAAGTCTCTACATTAGTAATGTTGTCGGAAGACTTCTCGCATATTGTCAACTTACTGAAACTCGTATTGTTTGAACACTTATTGGATAATTTCACTGAAACGTTTCACTTCTTGGATATTTTAACTGTCTTCACTTCTTGGATATATTAACTGAAAAGTTTTCACTTCTTGGTTATTTTAACTGAAAAGTCTTCACTTCTGAAAAGTCTCTACAGATCAAAAGAAAAGCGTTGTATAAGCACTAACGAAAAGTCTCAACATCAGTAGCGTAGTATGAGCACTTATTGGATATTTGAAACGAAAGTTTTCCACATCAGGCAGTCCAACTCCGCAACTGAAAACGGAAATGCAAATTATGTATGATCACTGTAATGTTCACATGCGGAAATCAATATTAAAGGAAAAGTACTGCACAATTTTAATGGAGATTATAGGTGTAAACTATGTCAGTCGTATTACCTACAATCTTGTAAAAGGTCACATGGTTGTAGCCCGACAGTATATTAATCACTTTTATTAGTAGGGACATTAATTTAATTTCACTAATGGCTGCGGATCACTGTCAAAATGATGTATAACCAGATATTTTGAATGTGTTGCATTTTCATTTCATATATTCAACAATGCATCCTTTTTATGTATAGCAAACATATGTCTTTCTTGTAAAACACCGATGCAACCTGTAAATGCAAATATGATAAAAGAATTCCGTGTCAACGACAAATAGTCATGGTCAAGCAAGTAAGCTATTAACAACTTATATACAAAATAATCATATATTGTACTAATGTAAATATATTTCCGACTCAAAAACAATTTTGTTGCATTTCTACATTGAATCTATTCATTATTTCTGGTGTTTCTACCCAAAATAGAGTTTTAGTATGAAGAGTTGTGAAGTACTGTATGTCTCATTGGAGATCAAATATTTTAGGTTACTTTTCTAGTGCTATCTTTTAATTTTTCGCCCATGCATTGATATTTCAATAACTCTGTATAAATCTTCTTAAAAGAAAAGAAAATGTAATGAAATACTTCATCATATTAAACAGAAGTAATTATAATGTGTCATGTCTTTAACTGGGTTCATATAACACATCAGCATGTTATGCTGAATATTTATACAAAGTTATTTAAATGTCAATGCATGGGCGTATAAAGTTACAGAAAGGACAAGAAAAGTAACTAAGTTACTTAAAATATTTGACCTCCAATGTGACCATGACCCTTCAGATAGGGGTCCTGGTGCTGCACATGACACATCAACTTAAAATGAAAAACATTTTTATCAAGTAATATGGATAGCAGAGTTACTGAGCAGACATGGAACAGACTCTGTAAACCTTAAACCTCCAAAAACACCTTGATCTTTGTCACAGTGGCTATATAGGCTGAATATTAATTGGGAGCATTTGTGCCAAGTAACGTTAAAATCACTTGATCGGTGACACAGTTATGGAGCGAACATAAAACAGATACAGGTGACAGCGATTCACTATTTCGAAGCTGGATAGTTAAATAAGGCACGTCTGAGGAAGCTGGACCTAACACTGGAGTGCTTAATAATTCCATTGTGGATGACGATACTGGATCTGAGTCAAATATATTTAACTCTAGTAACAACTGAAATAGAGTGAAAGTGTATCAAAGCATAAAGGGACATAATTCATGGATGAGAAATGACCATTTGCCATATCCTGTCACTAATATTGCGGAATAACTACTGTAAGTTTGAATAAATTGCATTTAGCAATAACTGAGGTAGGGCAAAAACGCATCACAACTTTAAACTGGAATTCTAAGTATAAAGAGGAAATAATTCATAAAATATTGGTGCCAAAGTTACGGACACTATATCATATGGTGTGGGTAATGATGAAGTTCAAAGACTAAGTTTGAATCAAATTAATTCAGTAACAACTGAAATGTGACTAAAACACGAAAATTAACTTGAAAATAAAAGTTAACAAGAGATCACAGAGTGATCTTGGCACCCACCAATGTGCCATTTTTGAGTGTTCCAAATTTCAAGACTTATTGACTAGCTCAAGGTCAAATTTCATTTCCGTACACAACACTGGGCATGTGGTCCAAATTCGAAAACTGTAGCATGAGAAATGTGAAAGTAGGTCACTAGGTCAATCTTAAGGTCAAGGTTTATTTCGGTACACAAAACTATGCAAGTGGTCCAAATTTGAAGGCTGTAGCTTGAGAAATGTGAAAGTAGGTCACTAGGTCAAAATCAAGGTCAAATTACACTTCAGAACACAAATCTATGTATGTCGTCCAAATTTGAAGCCTGTACCTTCAAAAATGTGAAAGAAGGTCACTAGGTCAATGTCAAGGTCAAAGTTTGTTTCGGTACACAATCCTATAATGTGAAAGTAGGTCACTAGGTCAATCTTAAGGTCAAAGTTCATTTCGGTACACAAAACTAAGCAAGTGGTCCAAATTTGAAGGCTGTAGATAGAGAAATTTGAAAGTAGGTCACTAGGTCAAAATCAAGGTCAAATTTTATTTGGGAACACAGAACTATGCATGTTGTCCAAATTTGAAGCCTGTACCTTCAAAAATGTGGAAGTAGGTCACTAGGTCAATGTAAAGGTCAAAGTTTGTTTCGGTACACAAAACTATGCATGTGGTCCAAATTTGAAGGCTGTAGCTTGAGAAATGTGAAAGTAGGTCACTAGGTCAAAATCAAGGTCAAATTTCATTTCGGAACACGAAACTATGCATGTGGTCCAAATTTGAAGCCTGTACCTTCAAAAATGTGAAAGTAGGTCACTAGGTCAATGTCAAGGTACACAAAACTATGCATGTGGTCCAAATTTGAAGGCTGTAGCTACAGAAATGTGAAAGTAGGTCACTAGGTCAAAATCAAGGTCAACTCATGTCAAGGTTCATCTTGCCACTCAAAACCATACAAGTGGTCCAAATTTGAATGTTGTAGGTTATTGACAAGAAGATTTTAAAAGCTTTTCCCTATATAAGTCTATATGAACCATGTGACCCCCAGGCCGGGGCCATATTTGACCCTAGGGGGATAATTTGAACAAACTTGGTAGAGAACCACTAGATGATGCTACATTACAAATGCCAAAGCCCTAGGCTTTGTGGTTTGGACAAGAAGATTTTCAAAGTTTTTCCCTATATAAGTCTATGTAAACCATGTGATGCCCGGGCGGAGCCATATTTGACCCTAGGTGGATAATTTGAACAATCTTAGTAGAAGACCACTAGATGATGTCACATACAAAATATCAAAGCCCTAGGCCCTGTGGTTTTGAACAAGAGGTTTTTCAAAGTTTTTCCCTATATGAGTCTATATAAACCATGTGACCCCCGGGGTGGGGCCATATTAGACCCCAGGGAAATAAATTTGAATCATCTTGGTAGAAGACCACTAGATGATGCTTCATACCAAATATCAAAGCCCTAGGCTCTTTGGTTTTGGACAAGAAGATTTTCAAAGTTTTTCCCTATATAAATCTATGTAAATTATAGAAATAAACAAAGGGCCATATCTCACTAAAAATAGTTTAACCAGTCTGATTTTCAGGGGGACACAACTAGGGTACCAATACATCATTCTGACAAAGTTTGGTCAAAATCCCCCTGGTAGTTTCTGAGGAGATGCGATAACGAGAAATTGTTAATGGACGGACGGACCACGGACGCAGAGTGATTTGAACAGCCCACCATCTGATGATGGTGGGCTAAAAATGGGACATAATTCATAAAATATTTGTTCAAGAGTTATGGGTCTTGTGTCATATGATGATGACGATTATGTGGAGAACTATTTTAAATTGGAACCAAATCAATTAGTAATGAAACCGATAGAGTGAAAGAGCATCAAAACTGTAGCCTGAAATCTTATGTAAAAGGGGGAATAATTCATGCAATATTGGTGTGAGAGTTATAGCTATTGTGTCATTTGATAGGACCAACTGTTTTAAGTTTGAATCCAATTCATTCAGTAAAAACAGAGATAGAGTGAAAGTGCACAGAGAGTTATGAACCGTGTGTCATATTATGTTGGTGATTACATATGGAATACCTATTTCTGTTTTTCAAGTTTGAATCAAATCCATTAAAAAACAAGCAAATTTGATGAATTGGTATCCCCCACCGAAAGGGTTTGTGGTAAGGAATGGCAAAAAAATATATCCGGAAAGTTAAGGATGTTACTAAGAAACTAATAATTTCATTAGTCAAAGTCAATTTAACAGAAAACAAATGTTTAATTAAAGAGTACATTATAAATGTAATAGATACTTTGATGCTGACTAAAGAATTTATTTTGAATGGAATATGCTTACTGTAATAAGCTTATCTTTTAAAATTAAATGCAGTTAATTGAAATGTGAGTTTGAAGTATAACTGGAACGAAATATTGTCTTTGAGTGGTTTGGCACCAAGTGTTGCTGTTTAACATGTACATTTGAACTTAAAAGAACAGAATCTGATGTCCTTGAGAGAACACAATCAAGTAAGATATCTTGAACATGCCTGGGGGCAAGGTTGGTGCAGTTACAACTTAACATGTTGAAGGTTTGAACATTTAAAAAAAAAAAGGAATGGAAATATATATATATATGTTTATATATTTTTTTGGGGGGAGTGGGGGCGTTGGGGTTGAACGGGTGAGGAAACAAAACTTCACATGTTGATTATAAATATTGATGGAAAATTAAAAATTAAAAAAAATAAGTTGGGGTGAAGTGGTGGAGGGGAGGGAAGAGGATACATGATCGGTGGTGGGCATGACTGGGTGGAGGAGCGAGGTGGTAGAATGGTACAACTTGCATGTTGATAAATATTCATGGAAGGTTTGAAAAAAAATCTAAAATAAGGAATGAAAATTTTTTTTTTTTTTTTTTTTTGGGGGGGGGGGGGGGGGGGGGGGGTTGGAAGAGGGAGGGGGTGTGACCAAGGCAAGTGGGTGACCAGGTGTGGGTGCACAACTTCACATGTTTATAATAAATGTTCATGGAAAAGAATGAAAGAAATTCAATGAAATTCTACCAAATGGTAAGTTTGTTATGGGGCCTGTATAAAACGCAGACGAATAACGCAGACCATATAGTTATAGAGGGAAAACGCAGACGACTTTTTGGAAAACGCAGACAGACTAATAAAACAATATTTAATTGCATGAAAGAGGTGTTTTTAAAAAGGAAGTTCAACAAAATGATAATAATAGATAAAATTATTAATTCATTTGTTTATATATTAACTGAGAAAAGATAATTAGACATACAAAGATTCGCGGGAATTTTTAAGGGGGCAATTTGGACATGGACTTCGTTTTGTCCTGAAGCAACGTTGTATATTGTATTTCGCGGAATGCAAAAATAAATAGAAATATAGTGTTTATTTAAAAAAAAAAATAACAAAACATGAAATATGAATTTTTAATAACACAGGCCTATGTTTGAATGTACAAATATTAATCAAATGAACTTGCGGAAAATATATATAATTTCTAGTCAGTGTATTATCGTCTGCGTTTTCCCTTAATAACTATATTGTCTGCGGTTTCTAACAACATAAAAACATCTACTTACTCACTTACTTATATATGCATAGATTCTATCGTCGGCGTTTTCTCTATATAAATATTTTGTCTGCGTTTTCTAACTTACATGAAACATTGACTTACTAACTTATTTACTGATATATGCACATCATCTGTGTTTTCACTATGTAACTATATCGTCTGCGTTTTCACTATGTAATTATATCGTCTGCATTTTCTAATTTACATTAAACATTTACTTACTCACTTATTTACTTACCTATATATGAACATACTCTATCGTCTGCGTTTTCCCTATATTGTCTGCGTTTTCTAACATACATAAAAACATTTACTTACGCACTTACCTATATGTACATACTCTATCGTCTGCGTTTTCCCTATATAACTATATTGTCTGCGTTTTCTAACATAGATAAAAACATTTACTTACTCACTTACTTACTTACTTACTTATATATGCACATACTCTATCGTCTGCGTTTTCTCACTATGTAACTATATCGTCTGCCTTTTCTAACATAGATAAAAACATTTACTTACTCACACACTTACTTACATACTTACTTACTTACTTATACATGCACATAGTCTAGGCCTATCGTCTGCGTTTTCATTATGTATCTATATCGTCTGCGTTTTCTAACTTACATTAAACATTTACTTACTCACTTATTTACTTACCTATATATGAACATACTCAATCTTCTGCATTTTCACTATATAACTATATTTTCTGCGTCTTCTAACATACATAAAAACATTTACTTACGCACTTGCCTACTTACCTATATATGAACATACACTATCGTCTGCGTTTTACTATGTAACTATATCGACTTCGTTTTCACTATGTAACTACTTTTCTATATATGAACATACTCTATCGTCTGCGTTTTCCCTATATAACTATATTGTCTGCGTTTTCTAACATAGATAAAAACATTTACTTATTGTCTGCATTTTCTATAAATAAACGTATTTGTCTGAGTTTCCTAACTTAAAATCGCCAATAATACAGTGTCTGCGTTTTCATCTCACATACGTAATTCAAACTTTTTTTGTCTGCGGACTATCAGCATTTTCTAAGTATCATCATCGCCATAGTTAAAACATCATAACCATGACTTTTGCGACCTTTGCATTGAAAATATCTGCATATGACATTAAAGCAAATGAAACACGTTGTAACTGCGAATTTGATCTCACCATTACATTTATGCCCAATACAAAAAGAATGGGAAAAGAAACTGATTGCTCTTAAATGCGCAGTCATCTTCTTTTATATTGTTGTTGTACAAATATGTGGATTTTTATACTTTTTTGCCCAAAAACAATAGGGATCATCTGCTCTGTAAGCCCTATCACCCTATGAAGTTTGAAGGTTCTATTTCAAATGGTTGTCCAGTTACTGAAGTTATTGATCAGAAACGAAGTGTGACGGACAGACGGGGGAAGACATAATAACAGAGATGAAGAGAAATTGTATCAAAACTTTAACCAAGGTGTCGACGCGGAACGGACGCCGACATGGACGCATGGTCGAGTAGGACAGCTCTCCTCCTATACTTTGTATAGACAAGCTAAAAGCCCTGTTGGCATTTGGCCACCAAGTCTAACCTTGACGTTTAATATGGCTCATTATATGAAAATTTGTGCTTAGTTATATTATTATCCCTTGATTGAAAGCGGAGTTATGGACCGGACACAAAACAGACCCTGTTAATACTAGGGGTGGGTATTGCCACGAAAATTGGTATTGCGATATATTGCAATATTGTATGTGGATATTGCAATATACTGCGATATATTGTACCAGTTATTTAATGAACAAAAACATGACGAATCATGCTGTTTTTTGGTTTTTTTTTTCAAATTTATTCAATTAAAAATGAGTAAAATGACTAGTATCAACAACACGACCGTCTCAATAAATAAAAATACCAGTAAACAAAAAAAGAAAAAAGTTTTGACTAGATTATGACGCCGATTACCGGATATTCAAAAGCGAAAGTAGACTGCGTCAAAATATTATTTAGTTTATTGTGTGGCACTGCATTTGGTTTACGAATACAATCATATAACACAGGTTGCTCAATTCACCGATTATAAACGAGGAAAGTGGTATAGCTGTTGTATGAATAATAAATTCTAGTTAATAGAAAAATTACTAATGAGTCGCTGACAAATATGAAATTATATTTATCTAAATTTTCTTATTGGTTTTATTATGTGGAATTGGGTCCGTAAAATAGCTGTAGCCCAGTCTGCTACCTGCACCGGAAATGAAAGGAGAAAAATGAGTTGAATCGTGCTGGCAAGAAAAGGATTTTTTTTTTTGTGAATCTTCTTGGTTTACGTTAGTCTTACTTAATGTTATAAAATAACCGGTATTCGAAAATCATATCGCAATATCGTATCGTCGGAAAAAACATCGCAATAACCGGTCTACCGCGGTATATCGCCCACCCCTAGTTAATACCATGTTAAACTTTGACCTCCATGCGTTACGTTGACGTTTAAGATAGAGGTCTTGAAGTTGCGCATGCCGTATCATCTCGTAATGGGAAGCATTTGCGCCAAGAAATATTCAAATCCCTTGATGGATAGTCTAGTTACAGACCGAATAGGGTTGAAAAGGGAGAGAGTTTCTAAATCAAAGGCCTGAAGGGCCTGAGAGTCGGCTAATGATTGATGTACTGGTGGTATAGTCTACCAGTTTCAGTTTGTTTTTAGTTCCCCCCCCCCCCCCCCAACTAAACAGAGATTTTGTTACAATAAATGAAATGAACATTCAGTCGATGCCTAGTAAAACTTTAATTCACATTATACAAGTATTTAAACCCAATATATTTCTCTAAAATTGAAGAGTGGTTCGCAGAAATAAAAATGTTGAAAGTACTAACTACAATTTGACAGCTGACACTAAGATACTGCCCATGACTATATATATTTTTCCAGTAAACATTTGCCTCCGGCATTGCCAAAAGAGGCAATTATCGGCTGGTATATATTCGCACATGATAAAATTTGAATATGACAATTTATATATTAAAATTACAGCGCGGATTGCCACATACAATTTGTAACGGATGGACGAAAGAACTGTTCAGATATTTTACAGATAATGGGCCTGGCGATAACTGTGTCATATATTAGGTATTGTTCAATCATATTATAAGTGATGTCAATTTGAGTATACTTAATTTTGCGTTTAGAGATACATGTATGTAAATGTTGCTGAGTGCCAATATATACTGTAACCGATCTCAATAAATGCAGTTCTTTTTTATTTAAAACCATCATTTATTCTATTTCAGACCTGTTAACCCCTTCAAAATCATGTCTGTAATCCCGAAGTCCATGGATTTTCAATTATCCATTTTGATTCATGTAGACAGACAGGCCCAGACTGGGCTGAAAAATGTTTGAGCCATTTTTACGTGGTCGGTAGCAGCGACTAGAATATGAGTCTGATATAGATTCTATGTATGTGTTATAAAAATAAATTCTAGGATCATTTCTGTTACAATATCTATCATGTCTGTTACTTGAATGTTAAAATTTCATAACACAACTCGATATTTACCCAAAATATTATATCCGGATATGATTACACTTTTCTAAATCTCCAGTTTCAACAATATGTTTTACAAATTGTGATGATAGGAAGACATTTAACGGCAATTGGCAGTATCTGACATTGAAGTTTACGGTTGAATTACCTCTTATATAAATCTTTTCATAAAAAAAATGTTTCGTTTCGTCAAAGCAGCCAAACATAGACGATCTACTTTCGATTTCAAAAACTACAAGAAAATACAATTTAATGGTTTGCCGATTTGTTTATTTCTCGAAAAAATAAGAAATAAAATCATTTTTAATATCAGTAGTACTTAAACCAACCAGTAAGAGCTTCTTCTTCCGATAATTTATCCGCTTACTGACTGCAAAATTCAACCCACGCAAAGTCGTAGAAGCGTTGTTATAAACAGGTCACGCGTGTTCGCCGACAAGTGTCCAGAATGTAGTTAGGATTCATCCGCGAAGTCTCGCGGAAGATTTAACGTACTGCACATATCTTATTCGGGTCATTTAAAATGAAGCTGTCATAATTTAATTTCATCGATGTGACAAACTCTTTGATAAGAGACATTCCAATGCTTTCAGAAGTACCCGACTCAATAAAATACTAGCAGTATGTTCTGGAACTATATTTTGCCTTTCACTGGATGTTACGCAAGCTTGGTAAGCCTGCGCAATTCATAAAATGCACAGCGCAATAAATTTGTTATTTGCGCAATGATTGTAAAGATTATTTTTTGAAACGGACAGGGTAACAAATGGATAATTTGGCTAATAAGTTAATATGCAGTTTTTGTTTGAATTTGTGAACATCATATTTACTATTTTGTGACAAAAGGGCATAAAATTCGTCACCATAATCATATGCGCAAATGTATTACCAAATCCCGCAGAATCGCTATGTGTGTTTATGCTTAATGAGTTACCGCGGAAGAAAATACGTGGCTTTATTCGAGTATTGCACAATTACAAGTCATAAATTTGACAGATTACATCGTATATTGGTCATAGCAAATAGGATTGACATAACTGAACTTCATTCGAGCAATGAACTCTTTGAAATTAGAGACAATCTAATGGAACTACATCACTTCGCTGTGCTGTGAGGCTATTTAATAAGAATGAGAAATCGGGCGATAGCAAGGACTCGTCAAACGCTTGAAAGCGTTTAGCCGACTCAAAAAGCTTATAGCTTCCTACTCAATCCTCTATGTTTGTATATTTTTAAAACTGTAACCATTGTAACTATATCAATAAATACTGTTTAAACCAACAGAGTTGAAATTTGACCAGCAAAGGTAAGCTTGAACTTTGTGCTAGGGACTGAATTTATGCCAGACATATCGCCTCATTACTGGAAGTCTTTGTGCCAAAAGAATATTAAAATCCCTTGATGGATGACGGAGTTATGGAATGGACAGAAAAAAAGCTATTGACATTTGACCTCTGTGTCATTGGTCAGGTTTCTGAGCAATAAAAGTGGTCAGGTTTTTTAGCAATAAAAGTGGTTTCGGTAATAGTTAGGTAAAGGAGTGATACGAATGCATTATCGCAAATATCCTGGCGTTGGGTGCAATCAAGGGTTTTCAAACCCGATATTTCACCTGATATTTACGATAATGCACGAGTATCTGTACTATAACTGTTTTATCGCATGGAAATAATATTTTTTTTATCCAAAACTAGAGTTGTCACAGAAGTGACGAATTATACCACCACAATACGGCCTTTTCACAGAACTAAGCCAATGTCAAAGCCCAACTTGCTTGGCCTTTGACCTACTGACCTCAAAATCAATAGGAATCATCTGTTGGTCATGATCAACCTCGCTATGAAGTTTCAAGATCCTCAGCCCATGCGGTCTCAAGTTGTAAGTCCGGAAACTGTTTAAATGTTCCGGGTCACTTTGACCTTTGACCCTTTGAACTAAAAATCAATAGGGGTCACTTGCTGGTCATCACCAACCTCCCTTTTAAGTTTCATGATCATAGGCCCAAGTTGTCTGAAGTCATCGTCTGAAAACCGTTTAACTGTTCCGGGTCACTGTGACCTTGACCTGTGACCGACTGACCTCAAAATAACAGGGGTCATGCACTAGTCATGACCAACCTCCCTTTTAAGTTTCATGATCCTAGGCCCAAGTTGTCTGAAGTCATCGTCTGAAAACCGTTTAACTGTTCCGGGTCACTGTGACCTTGACCTGTGACCTACTGACTCAAAATCAACAGGGGTCATGCGCTAGTCATGACCAACCTCCCTATTAATTTTCATGATCCTAGGCCCAAGCGTTCTCAAGTTATCTTCCGGAAATCGTTTAACTGTTCCGGGTCACTGTGACCTTGACCTTTGATCTACTGACCTCTAAGTCGAACTTGACCTGTATCTTTTCATGTTACACCTGTGTACCAAAATTCATGTTCCTAGGCCCAAGCGTTCTCAAGTTATCATCTGGAGACCGTTTAACTGTTCCAGGTCATTGTGACCTTGACCTTTGACA
Organism: Mercenaria mercenaria; assembly: GCF_021730395.1. Classification (NCBI taxonomy): domain Eukaryota; kingdom Metazoa; phylum Mollusca; class Bivalvia; order Venerida; family Veneridae; genus Mercenaria; species Mercenaria mercenaria. The sequence continues at coordinate 19,401,352 of NC_069367.1, read as the reverse complement.
TACTGACCTCAAAGTCGAACTTGACCTGTATTTTCTGATGTTACACCTGTGTACCAAAAATTCTTTACATCTGTCAAGCCTTTTCATGGCGGAAACCATGAAAACCAACAGACCGACCGACAAGCTCACTCCTTTTGTTGAGGTATAATGATATAATTTTTTCATTAACAAGTGTTCCCCCACTGTTAGGGTAGCCCTAAGCCCTAAATGTCTATTTTGGTATTGCCCATGAAAATAACTGTTATAAATCAGCACAGTAATTTCAGTTTTTGGCAAAACTTGTCACACGTGTAGAATGTTAACATGTATATCGCTATGTAAAGATCAAAGGAAAAAAGTTGCACCATGCGATTAATAAAGAAGATTGACTATTAGTAGTAAGTAAATTTGTGCTCAGTAATTCTTATAATCATTTAACAAGAGGGCCAGACTGTCAAATCAAACTTGGCCTTATTCAAGGGACATAATCCAAGAGTGCCTGGGGCGATTTGGGTGGTTATCTTACTTGGCCGAGATATTATGCCCACAAACATTGTCAGCAAGTTTGGTGAAGATCAGATGAAAACTGTTTGACTCAGAGTGCGGACAAGGCTAAATTCGCAGTTTTTTTTAGTAAATCAAGGGCCATAATCCAAGAGTACCTGTAGCGATTTGGCTGGTTATGGAACTTGGCCAAGATATTATGCCCACAAACATTGTCAGCAAGTTTGGTGAAGATCGGATGAAAACTGTTGGACTCAGACAGCGGACAAGGCTAAATTCGCAGTTTTTCGAGTAATTCAAGGGCCATAATCCAAGACTGCCTGGGACGATTTGGCTAGTTATCGAACTTGGGCGAGATATTATGCCCACAAACATTCTCAGCAAGTTTGGTGAAGATCGGATGAAAACTGTTTGACTTAGAGAGCGGACAAGGCTAAATTCGCTGTTTTTGAGTAACTCAAGGGCCATAATCCAAGAGTGCCTGGGACGATTTGGCTGGTTATCGAACTTGGGCGAGATATTATGCCCACAAACATTGTCAGCAAGTTTGGTGAAGATCAGATGAAAACTATTCGACTTAAGAGAGCGGACATGCTTTGGACGCCGCCCGCCCGCCGCCGCCGCCACGGGAGTTCACGTAATACGCCCCGCTTTTTCAGAGACGGGCGAACAAAAATGGCACAGTTATAGACGGACACGAAACAGACCCTGTAAATACCATGTTAACCTTTGACCTTTTAATGTGATCTTCACCTTCTAGGTAGGGGTCTGGATGTTGTGCATGACACACCAACTCGTCGTGGGGCACATCTGTCCCAAGTAATATCAAAATCCCTTGATGGATGGTTGCGTTACAGACAGGACAGAAAAAACAAACTATGTTGACTTTTGACTTCCAAGTGTGACCTTGACCCCTGAGGTAGGGTCTAGCAGTTGCGCATGACATGTCCTCTCAGCACAGGAAATTTTTGTGCCAAGTAATATCAAAATTAAGTTAGAGGTCTGACAGTTTTGCCAGGCACAGAAATATCTGTGCCAAGTATTACTCAGATCCCTAGATATATGACTGATTTACAGTTCGGACAGGAAAAAGCCCTAATGACATTTGACCTCAAAATGTAACCCTGAACTTTATGCTAGTTGTCTGGAAGTTACGGAAGACATATAGATTCGTCTTGGGGAATATTTGCGTCAAGTAATATCAAAATTGTTTCATGGATGACAGATATTGATCGGACACGAAAGTGCAGACTGACGGACGGAAAAGCGCTATCCTATAGTCCCCAAAATAGGGTACTTACGAAAATAAAAGCTAGAGTTGTCTTGTTGAATGTTTGGATTGCATTCGATTTATTTGTTTCAAACGAAATTCACCTCCTGCAACCTTTCTGGTAATAGCCAAAACTTACTGTATGACAACTGGTTGTAAGTACCCGGCATGTGTACATTGTTGTATAAAGTCATTTTGATTAACATATTCTGTTAATGCTTGTTTTTTGTTGTTGTTGTTTTTTTTTTGGTCAATTTCTTTTTTTTACGAACATGATGGTGTACTGCAAAGGTGGTACATGTATTAACACTTTCAAATAGGTGCTGACTGGTGTTTAACTAACCGTCAAAAATGCGATTTGTTCCTGCCATATTTGCGCCACTTCGACTGCATTTTGAATGGGTTTAAGACAGTCTGGTTACATCAAATAATATTTTTGAGATATTTTGAAAGAAAAATACACAGCCACTTTTCAGAATTTTACACGTGTATTTTCTATGATTTGGTCATAATAATCAGAATGATTTAAAAGGTATCTCTAAATGTCTCTCTATCCTTTAGACCTTCACATTAATGAAATCAGTAGTTGTTCCCCTTCACATTTCGAAAAACCAGAATCAAGCAGTATCTAGAACTATATTTTATGCTGTATTTAATAGCTACATTTTTAGCTGAAGAAGAAAATTGTCTGTTTTCTATAGGAGCGTCCTGGTGCCAGCAGGGAAATTTAAATTTGTTTACATACGACTTACTATCTCCTACGTATACGTAGTACTTAATATCTCCTACGTATGGAATACTAACTCCTACACAGGAGATACTAAGTCCTTCGTAGGAGACACTAACTCCTACGGTAGTATTTAATATCTCCTACGTATGGAATACTAACTCCTACACAGGAGATACTTAGTCCTACGGTAGTACTTAATATCTCTTACGTAGGAGATACTAAGTCCTAAAAGTCCTACGTAGGAGACAGTATGTCCTACGTAGGAAATATACTAACTCCTACGTATTACTTAATATCTCCTACGTAGGAGATACTAAGTCCTACGTAGGAGATACTAAGTCCTACGTACGTAGGAGATAGCAAGTCGTATGTAAGACAAATTTAAATCTCTCTGCTGGCACCAGGACGCTGTCATAATTTCCCTTCGTTATCGACACTTCACGTATACTTCTGTCATTTTTTTCGGAATTTCAGACAGATTTCTTCGCAACCGCTAATCTGCACGAATAAATTTAGAGTCTTTGATAAATAATGTATATATATATTAAAGTAAGATTCCTTTCACTTGTTTACTCTTCTTCATAGTATATTGGCGGTTATAGTTTGTCAACAAAATCAAATTATCGTGTTTTCACTATAGAAACTCAAAAGTTGATTTTAAATAGAAAGAAGATTGAAATTTCTATGTCTTAAAAGCAGAATTTGGACCCGGCATCGAATTCAGAGTTAGCTAATTATTTGTTAAAACTAGCATTAAACTTTGAGCCTGGTCGAAAATCGAAATCTACGACACCGAATTAGAGCTTGAATTAAATTTCGAGCTGTTAGAAAATCGAAATTTAAAACTTCAAAAAAAGTTGAATTTGAAGGCGGCATAAATTTCTGGCCAGTTAATTCGAGCTGAGGTGAAATTAGAGTCAGCTAGAAGACCGAAATTTAAATATTTCGAACAAGCATGAATTTTTAGTCAATGTCAGTTCGATGACCGGCATTCTCGAACTGGTTAATTTAGTTTATACTAATTTGTTTTAGCTCGATTGTGATGAAAGCTTCAAGCTTATTGTATCCACTCTCGAGTCCGCTTCCTGGAAAAACCAGTACTGGTGTCATATGAGAAGTCATGGTCGTGGCCCCAGTGGGGCTCGAACCCACGACCCCTGGATTGAGCGGCCGACACCTTATCCACTAGACCACCGCTCCTCTTGGTTAGTTTGAAATTCAGCTTCCTAACAATTTGAAATTTAATTCTGAGCTTGCCTTAAAGTTAGTATAATGAAATTCAGTTTTTCACAGGTTAAATTCAACTTCTCGAAAATCTTAATTTCAATCTTTGAACTAAGCATGTTTAAAAATACGACTGAAAATATAAATAACATGGTAAACTGCCGAAAAAGGGATAACATGTTTGACACCGGTCGAAAAAAGAAAAACAAGATGACGAAATGGGCCTAAATCGCTCACCTGAAGATGACATTGACCATCTGACCTTGCTTCTAACTAGGTTCAGTGAAAATCCTTTAAGCTACAGTCACACATATGGATATGTCCTTGCGTTGAGGTACGGTGCGGATAGGATTATTCTGTGGGTGTATAACTACGGAGAAGTACGTCTTAGTACGGGAAAAATGATGAGAAACAGGAAACAAACAAAACAATACAGGACGCGAATAAGTACGGATAGGTACGAGGCACTACGTTGAATTACGTTTTACTGCGCCTTGCAACTTGCCAGCGCACGGACGGGTCTGCGGTAAACTACGTTGAACTATGCTTAAGTACGAGCGGCCTCGGATAACTACGTTCAGCTACGGCGAGGTACGTAACAGCACGGATAACTACGTTTAAGTACGTTTAACTACGGATTAATAAGTTTCAGCCAAGTTGGCCTAAAGTCACGCTCAAATGGCTACGGTTCGCTCAAACTTTTGTGCATGTTCAAAAGTTGGAGAAACTTGCAAGTTTGGAATAAGTTTGAATACGTTTTGACCACGTTTTGGTACGGATTAATACGAATGACTACTCTGAGGTACGGTTCAGGTACGGATCGATACGGATTACTACGTTTCTGTCCGTAGCTAGACGTAGCTATCCGCGCCGTATGTGTGACTGGGGTATTAAGCAGTTCATTTAAAAGGGTTAGTTAAAAGTTATTTTCTATATTTTGCTGTGACGCACAAAAAATGCATAACCGTTAAACAAACTTCATGATAAGAAGTCTTTTTTCCCTACATTTAGCTCTGGTGTCCCCTAAAAGGGAACAAGCAGAACCATTACAATGATACTGATACTACAGACCTAGTTTGATGAAGATCCATCAAGCAGTTCATAAAAAGAAGTCATTTAAATGGGTTTCTTTTCTATTCTTAGCTCTAGCGCCTCCTAAAAATGGCAAGTGTCCCGACTTGAACAAATTTGAGCGAAGACCTTACAATGAAGCTACAGGCCAAGTATGATGAAGATCCAGCCAGCGGTTCATTAAAATGATACTGATAATACTGACCAAGTTTGATGAAGATCTATCAAGCGGTTCCATGAAAAGAAGTCATTTAAAGTTTGTTTTTCTTTTCTTCAAAGCTCTAGCACCCCCTAAAAGGGACCATGTGCCCCCACTTGAATAAATTTGAGAGAAGACCTTACAATGAAGCTACAGGCCAAGTGTGATGAAGATCCAGCCAGCAGTTCATCTGAAGAAGTCATTTAAAGGCTTGTTTTCCCCCCTCTATTTCTAACTCTAGCGATCCCTAAAAGGACCAAACACCATCACTGAACAAATATGAGTGAGGGCCTTACAATGATGCTATAAACCAAGTTTGAAGAAGATCCATTAAGCAGTTTATGATAAGAAGCCATTTAAAGACATTTATATTTTTAGCTCTAGCGGCCCCGGAAAGGGGCAACGTGTCCCCAGTTGAATAAATCTGGGTGAGGATCTTATAATGATGCTACAAACTAAGTTTGATGAAGATCCATCTTGCGGTTAATGAGAAGTCGTTTAAAGGTATTTATAATTCTAGCTCCAGAAGCCTCTAAAAGTGGCCAAGTGTCCCCATTTTAACAGATTCTACAGACCAAGTTTGATGAAGATCCATCAAATGGTTCATTAGAAAAAGTTATTTAAAGCTTTTTTTCTATTCTCAGCTCTGGCAGCCCCTAAAAGGGGCCAAAATGAATCATTTGAACAAACTTGATAGAGGTTCATGCCAGGATGCTATTGACCAAGTTTGGTGTAATTCTGACCAGTAGTTTTAGAGAAGAAGATGTTTAAAAACATATTTACGCAGAACGAAGGACGCAGGACCTAAACTTGTAATAGCTCAACCACGGCCTCCGTGGCCGAGTGGTTAAGGTTACTGACTTCAAATCACTTGCCTCTCACCGATGTGGGTTCGAGTCTCACTCAGGGCGTTGAATTCTTCATGTGAGGAAGCCATCCACCTGTCTTACAGAAGGTAGGTGGTTCGACTCACGTGCCCGCCATGATGAAATAATGCACGAAGGAGCACCTGGGGTCTTCCTCCACCATTATAGCTGGGAAGTCGCCATATGACCTATAATTGTGTCGGTGCGACGTTAAACCCAACAAAACAAATAAATGAACAAAATTCAGGTGAGCTAAAAAGCGGTGTAGACCTAGACCTGTCGAGACAATTTATCTGGTAAATCGATACCGACTTTTGTGGTTACTTTTGCGAAGGGTCTAATTTTCCCATATGTTAACCCGATCCGAACATAGCACCCTACGACGAGCATTTCCGGTTACCTAGAATACCCGACACATTGTATGGGATGACGGCAAGGATTCCCCTCTATTAATTATTCAATACATGGAAGCGGTTTTGAAGTAACACACATATCGCGTTGCTACAACAACAGACATTTCAAACAAAATATCAAATATCTAATACTGATTCCAGTTTGACGCATTCTAATAACGGTCTCGATCGATAGGCGCTTAGACAAACAATGACATATCTGACTTCGTGGTTCATGCATAAATGATAAAGAGTCAGGTACATATATAATGAATATGCTGCCAATCATCGTGCGCAAGCACGTAAAATGAAAATAAAACAGTCCAATTATGTAGACTTAAAATGATAATATAATTAACAGCACAGAGGTTAAATGCAAAACAATTGTTACTGGTATTAAATGAAGGTGTGTCTCTCCGGTGAAATTTCCATCACCGTTAACATACGATTCCATCCGAATACTCGAATCAATAGTTTCCCAAACAGTAAATTTTAATCATTTTTAGCTATAAATATTGACTACCAGACCGCTACAAAGCCCATTTCGTTCTATGAGAAATACATGTCAACAGTGTACACACAAATGTTAAAATATGTCTGCCAGGTTAAGTATGGCTGCGTTATATAACAAAACATTGTATGTTGATTCTTTTTTGCACTGATTTGTTAGGCTTTTTGCATTAAGAAATGACAGATGTAGGATTTTGATAGCACTGAGGCGGATACTCCGCCCCAAAAACCAAAGATCATCCACTAAATCATCACAAATGGCAGCCCATATCCATTCTCGAATCAAATCCCACCTATTATGATCCTACATCCTTACACGATAAAATCTCACATATTCTAATCCCTACTCTAATTCCACATCCTTCCACGAATCTAATTCCACATTTTCCAGTCCTACATTCTTTCAAGAATCAAATTCCACCCTTTTCCAGTCCCACAATACCTCCAATTCCAGTCCTCACTTTTTAAACACCAAACTCGCCTCTCTTACACATCACATTTATACTTTCACTTCTCCGCACATAAGCTACAAACTCGTGCACAATGAAATCATTCATTTTTAGTCAACCCGAGCATTTTTCACTGGATCATATTCATGCCAGTACATAAACTGATAAAGGCACGACAAGGCAGAACTCGTATTCTGCGTCCCCCGGATCCCGAGCAACTGCCCATATATCATACTCAGCACCCATTTCGCCCTGCAACTCTTACATTTTCCCATTTTTCTATTTTTTTTTATTTTTTTTTGGCACAGGCGGATGTTGTACATACCAAAGATCACACAACTGTAAGTACCATAGCCCTAGATATTATATGCAAACAAAATTGTATAAATCAATGAAGGGTTCACTCATTATAAACTATGCGCCTAAACTTGTTAAGCTGTAATTAAATCACTTTTTGAAAAATAGTCGAGACATGAATTGAGGCATTAATTTACAGAAATTTATAAGGCTTTATATATTTCACACGAATATTATCATGCAGTATACATGTACATTGTTCGCACCTAACACACCTGATCGTAAACATTGCTGACCTTCATTTACCTGTGTACAGGTAAAATACCTGATGTAAAACCTACTTCCTTTATCTAGGAACAGTCTAATATAACTATACATAAAATCATCAAAATAGGAAAAGAAAATGTACCTGTTTAGGTAGGACACTCTTCCCTCGAAATAATTTCCGCTAATTTGCATTCCTATTTAAGCCGCCATCTTGTTTTGGTTTTTGTGACTAACAATTGATCGATGTGTGCAAGATAAATGTCGTTTACCTCCCTTTATAGTTATAGTGCGTGTTTGTATTAAATTTAAGGTAGCAGGGTACACTTAGATGCGAAAATTTTGGGCACGGACGGTCTTACATGTAGCGAGTCGCAATTTTGCACTTCCCTAATGAGCAGAATCAGGGTGGCCATTTTATAAATTGCGTGCATGTTTTGTGCTTTTAATTAATGGCAAGATCAGGATTCTCATACAAGAATAAAGAAAGTTATCAAAACGAAAGATTTACACCATCCATGAAAAATAGCATGCCAAAATCATCAATTTTGCACTTTTTGAACAGCCTGCAATGATCCCGCTGCAAGAACAATGCCCAATTTTATTGCATTTCTCAAATAATAGTCCTTACTGGACGTCAGGATATAAACGGAATCACAGACACTTGGCCCAAGTTGGGGTTCGGACCCCCCACATACCCCATTCTCCTCCGCCCCTGGTTAAGTTTAGCCAATATTTTTTAGCATTTTACCATGTATTGAACATAGGTGACGATCATTTTGTAACATTTCAGCGTGTTTTTTAAAAAAAAGTATTTTACCATCAATGCTCTCAATATTACAAGATTTGAAACATCGCACGAACACTAGGGAAACAATAGCCAGTTAAACTTTTAAATGAACCCCTACCAGTGAATCACTGGTATCAATCGTCAGATCTGTTACCATTCTGTCAAATGACACCGGTCCCGACAACTGTCATTTGTATTTCGACGAGAATTTAATAAATAATATAAATCAATCAATCTAAATTCTATGGAACACTTCCTTGCGAATTGATCCCTGCTTTGAACTGCGCATATCGTTGCCGGGTACCAAAATTGATACCGTTTCGACTACATTATACCGGATTATCGTTTCAGCACGTGTAACACGAGGTTTGTTTACATAAAGAAGTGATAATCTGGTTTAACAAAGCCGTAAGAATATCAATTTTGGTACCCGGTTTATGACATGCGCTACACAAAGCGAGGGTCCAGCGCAAGCAAGTGTTCCCATTGTTCGTGCGATGTTTCATATCTTGTAATATTGAGAGCATTGATGGTAAGAATACATTTTTTAAAAACACGCTGAAATGTTACAAAATGCGTTTTATGATCGTCACCTATGCTCAATACATGGTAAAATGCTAAAATATATTGGCTAAACTTAACCAGGGGCGGAGAAGAATGGGGTGTGTGGAGGTCCGAACCCAAAGTGTCTGTGAACGGAATGGGGGCCCATCTAGATCGTTTTTTTTTTCACAAAATAGCGAAAATGTTCCTGAGTATCAATCAACAAGCACAGAACCCTTCCGTGATTTGAATTTTTCCGCGAAAAGGTGTCTCATTGATCATACAAAGCTACCAGCAGTTAGTTTTCCAACTGACATCAGAATTTTACATGTATCGGCTGTATAAATTTTCTAAAGAATTAATAATCATTATGTCTCACCTTAATTTACAGACATCCAAAATCACGGTGTTCTATTTATAACAAATATTGAGGGGGTGGGGCCAAAATTCGAAGTGTACCCTGCTACCTACAAATACGACTGTAGACTCTCTGTACGCCCAAACGAAAGTTGCCAAAAACTAGGCGTTCACTTTCGTTTTTCAAATTTTTGAAAGCTGTCTGTAGTGTTTTTATGTTTTCTCTGGCTATTTGAAATAAATATTTCTGTTGTATATATTTTTCGGTGTATGATAAATGTCTCTGCAACACACAATCGTTAAATAGACATTAACGCTTGAAATTAAAACGTATTTTCACCAAAAACACAGCACAGATGATCAAAGCAAAAGACGAAGCATTCAGGCTCAAAATGCATATTAATTTGGAATTGGGAAGGAAATTCGTGTCGGAACCGCTTCTGAATGTTTCATTTATATCAATCCATGCACATGAGTTTATACCTACAAACATGTATGCATTTACAATCCTGAATAGTTGAAATATTGTTTAATCCAACATGCATCTGAATTATGCACTGGCCGCCTAGTCACAAAACTTGATATAAAACTGTTCCACTATTCGCCAAAACACTGTACGCCTATTCAATGAAGAAATGATTAAGTGTTTGGGCTTATAAGCTCCATACACTATAGGCCCTACTCATTGAATTAATAAATATAAGTTTTGTATTGTATTTTACTTGCGACAGTCAAACAGTATTTATTAGTCTATTTCACCAACGATGTCCTTTTCTTGGACAAGAAATAGAATCTGTATGCGTGTTTCCGCTAACATAGGAGAAAAATATATATTTATTCCGCTCAGTTTGACAGGACACTTTGTTTTTCATTTTTTTCTTCGTATTTTTAGCTCCACTATTCGGAGAATAGGGGTGTTATTCTATTCGCCCCGGCTTCGGCGTTGGCTTTCTTGGTTAAAGTTTTTCGACAACCTTTGTATTTCTGTCACATCTTTTTTACTTTTGCTTATATCTTACTTTAACTTCACATAAACATTGTGCAGCATACAAACAAAGCATTTTTTTGTACAGGGACTGTGTCCATTATACCCAAGGTCAAAGTAACCCAAGGTGTTATACTTAGTGTTTGAAACTATTTTTTGTTTACAAATTTAAGCTCCGCCTACAGACACACGCGCTATCATAGGCTACCTGTCAAGAAAAGAGTCCAATTAAAACGAGTCCCGCTCACCTTTTTTCCAAGGCGATGGTAGCTTTATTCAAATCTCCGACCCCACGTCGGTGAGTGCACGTCTTGAGAAGGCACAGGGCATTGACGGAACTAGGTCATAAATATATTGGCCTTTTTCTGTCAGTGTGCGGGAGTGGCCCTAAAAGGGACTGTTTGTGAAAGAAGCTCTTGGTGACGGCCTGCAGATACCAGACGGCATGCAAAGAAGCCCCCGAGCTTCCCAATCCCTACGCTCAACTAGGGGTGCGGGAAGGGAGGGGCACAACATCCCCACGATGAGGGATCAGCGACGACACCACCAGCCAGCGACTTGCGGCTTCAACTGCCCTTGTTAGGGCGCCTTGCGATACCTCCAGTATCATATGGTCTTGTAACCACGTCTCGGGGATCTGTCGTTTATGGTCCCATTGGCCAGTGACAATGACCCACTTTCGGCTTCAAAATTATTTGCACTTTTTGGCTTATACTCTACGGAAATTGCGTAGAGGTAAATTTTCTTCACCACTTTGGCTTCAAAAACTATCTTTAACGGCATGCCTGGTGACATGCCGGGGTCCATACTCTATAAAAATGCTTTACTGTGCCTGAAAGGACCCTAATATTAAACACAAAAAGAAGAAGAAGAAGCTTTATTCAAATTAAGTTACAGTATACATGTAGAACAGCTGATGGAATCCCTAGGGGCCGGGACATTTTCAGTTTGTTCTGTAGCGAATACTGCAAACAATTATAAATGAAAACGAGAAAGACCTGGATCTTAGCTTCGATCTGCTTGATTTTGAATGATATCAGCGGTGCTCTGGAGCCGGATATTAAAATAAACTGAAATTACCAGTTACCGCGCCGACGGCAACTGTTTCTTCTGTAAGTGATGATAAAGTCCCCGTTGTTAAGTCCGAACAAGTCTCTTAGATGTCGGAAATGGATCAAACACTGAGGTGTGCCACGTAACAATTACATGAATGATCCGTTAGTGCATGATTAATGTGTAAAGAATCTAGTCATTATTACAAAAAATTATTTCAAACACTATGCAGGTTAGAGTTTATTAGTACGCATTTATCAAATTAAATTGGTCGCGCTGCTTACTAATAAACACTAACCTATACGAAAAGTGGAATTGAAACTGCAGTAATAACATCTAAACTGGTTCGTGACTGTTCTGAAAACGAAAGAAATTATAGCTATTAATTTTTAACTGTTGGTTTTCATAAAACAAAATCAAAACATTGAAATATAAGAATGAAAAGAAGGTTTGAATAGGCGTACAGTTTTTCGACTAAGCGTACAGTCTGGATTTTAAAAATTGCGATTAGTGGGCCAGTAATGTATCGAATAGTGGGACAGTGTAATCGGCAAAACACATTTTCCTGAAAACGTATTCGTTACCATAGAGCCATGCCATCGATACGTAAGATATTTATCTACAAAGAAGCAAAGGCGACTTCCGTTTGGGCGTACAGAGAGCCTATACTCTGTGGAATCGCAGTAATAACTACTGGAATATTTAGTGATCAGTTTATTTAACAAATAAGTAAATACTATCAAATATTAAGACGCGTGTCAAAATTGGCTATCATGTTAAAACACTAATGATGCCATTTATAATAGCACGAAAAAATGTTGCTGGTAAAATTGAACAAACATACAATTATTATAAAATAAATCAATGTAAAATTGAAAACTGAATTACTGTCCAAAAAATTAAATTTTGAGTTTGCTCTTAATCTGTTGTTCGAGTGAACCCTCGCTGGTTTTTTGTGGTTGTCTGGCACGGAAAAATCCGCCAATCTGAACACGTGTGTCTGTCTTGGTCATCCACGGAGAGTGCGCAATCCGGTTCATTGTAAACCTGCAACAGTATGTTAGCCTTAATACAGAAAAAAAACGATTGTAAATATTTTCAGAAATGCAAGAGCCATGACGTCAGTGAGTAAATGTTGTCAAATAAAAATAAAGAGAATTTTGTATATATCTGATAAATAAATACAGCTGTGGATTACTTTAGATAAACACCGTTGTTGCCACGTTATACATGCAACGTAGTCAGTATTTTGAAAATTCATCGTTTTTGTCTCAGTCTAAAAATCGAAGTGCAGAGTTTTGGGCATGTACCTGAAAAAAGGTATAACTGAAAAACGATTTCTAGCGGAAACTATTATAGCAAGAGCTCGTAGAACACGAAATGCCCCCTTTATGCATTTAGTAACACGTGACACAAGGAACAGAAATTATTTGGCCACTTTGCACTGGACGTTTGACGTACTAACCTCAAATGAATAATCATGGCTCATTTACCAGTTACATGTACAAGTGACCTCCGTATCAACCTCCGTATCAAATGTGATCTTAGACCAAAGCATTCTCTAGTTATTTGGCAAAAAAATTCTACTGTTCTTGGTCACTGTGACCTTGACCTTTGACCTACTGATCTCAAAATCAAAAAAGGCCATCTGTTGGTCATGATCAACCTCCCTATTAAGTTTCATGATCCTAGCCCAAAGCGTTCGGAAACGGTTTAACTGTTCCGTGTCACTGTGACCTTGACCTTTGACCTACTGATCTCAAAATCAATAGGGGTAATCTGCTAGTCATGATCAACACCCCTATTAAGTTTCGTGATCATAGGCCGAAGCGTTCTCAAATTATCGTCCGGAAACGTTTAACTGTTCCAAGTCACTGTGGCCTTGACTTTTGACCTACTGATCAATAGGGGTCCTCTGCTGATCATGACCAATCTGCCTATCAAGTTTCGTGATCCTAAACCCAGGCGTTCTCAAGTTATCATCCGGAATCCGTTTAACTGTTCCGGGTCACTGTGACCTTGACCTTTGACCTACTGATCTCAAAATCAATAGGGGTCATCTGCTGGTTATGACCAACTTCCCTATCAACTTCTATGATCCAAGGCTTAAGCATTCTCAAGTTATCATCTGGAAACCGATTGGTCTACGGCACGACCGACCGACATCTGCAAAACAATATGCTTCTCCTTCATAACAAAGTTTCATATAGTTTTAATATAAACTACAGTGAAACACCGCTCGCTCGAGGTCGCAAGGGGATGAGCAAAATGCTCGAGTTATCCATGGTTTCGAGCGACCCAAACATTGACCAACATACGAAGAAAATTGAAGTTTGTTTTACCAATTGTCATCGAGATCATTTGCAGAGGCAACGGTGATGCGTAATAATAACACACTCGTGACATTTTCAAAAAACGTATTACAAACGTTATATATAAGAGATCGTAAATGGCACATTTGAAGAAACAGCTAAGACATTTGTTTTTTGAAATACTGCTATCGAATTCGCAGTTTTCTTCTCCAAATTAAGATCTCATAATTATCGTCTCTTATTTTATGAAAAGGCTATCTATTTCCTTTATTTGCATGCGAACAACTGTTGATTAAAATATTAAGATCTCATAATTATCTTCTCGATCCCGCAGAAAAAAGTAATAATTAATAACAAGTTTGATCAATAAAATTTTTCTTCCACCTTTTCATCAATAATTAATCTCATTATCAGATCAAATATACCGACAAACAAACATTTAAGATAGTCGGGGATTAGACCATGCAATTCTCACGACGTGCGAAAATTTTAAATTAACCGATACATTCTGACCGCCGAAGGTGTGAAAAATTTTGACACCTCTGCTCGAGTTTGCCATAAGCAACAAAGAGTAAACTAATACACAGGGACCAGGTGTCATGCTCGAGCGATCGAGTTATCGATGCTCGACCCGGCCATTGTAATTTCACATAGAAAATAGAAGGAAATCGGCCGGGACCACATGAATTGCTCGAGCGAGCCCGGGTGCTCGAGTCATCGATGCTCGAGCGAGCGGTGTTTCACTGTAGTGGTAGTTTTTGAAGAAAAACGTATGTCTTCCACCACTTCACATGCAGACATTGTAAAATGCCACAAAGTGAGGGCCGTAATGACTCCAGGGAAAATCACTGAACCATAATATTCCAACGATATACACAACTAGGTTTGACAGCGGTAACTCAAATAAAGTTTGATGGAATTCCAACCAGTGATGTAGGAGAAGTACGTATAAAGACTTTGATAAATCAAGGTTCATAACCTCGCTGAAAATCATTTATTCAGAACATGACCATAGTATGCATAACTAAGCTTCAGACTAATAACTCGAGAACTTTGTTGAAATTCAGCCTACTAGTAATTGTATACAGCAAGTAGTGTAAACACTGTGAAATATGACAAATCAAGGGCCATAACTCTGCTGATAATCACTGAATCGGAACATGCTGATGATATGTATGAATAGGCTAAGCACTGATAACTCCTGTAAGGTTTGGTGGACATCTGCACAATGGTGAAAAAGAGGTTGCTAAATTATTATAAAATTTAACAAATGAAGGTCCATACCTTCCCTTAAAATCACTGAACCGGAACATGCTGATGATATGTACAATGAGATTTGGCACACTGGTCACTCCTGTAAGGTTTGGTGGAAATCCGCCCCATTATATAATAGAAGTGGCTAAAACATAGTAAAATTTGACGAATCAAGGGCCATAACTCTGCTGAAAAACACAGACTTGGAACATGCCCATGATATGCACAACTAGGTTTGGCAACAGTCAATTTTGTAACGTTTGGAGCAATTCCTTCTGGTGGAATCGGAGCAGTTGTCTGGACAAAGTAAAATGTAACAAATCAAGTGCTATAACTCCACTGAAAATCACTGACTCGACAATATGCACAATGAGGCTTGGTACTGATTATTCCTGTTAGGTTTGGTGGAAATCCGCAAAACATAATTAAATTTTATGAATTAAGGGTCATAACTTAGACTAAAATCTTCGAACCGAGAAATGCCGATAAAATGCATAATTGGGCTTGACACTAATCACTTCCGTAAGGCTTGGTAGAAATCTGGCCAATAATATAAGAGAAGTGGCCAAAACATAATAAAATTGAATGAATAAAGGGCCATAACCCAGCAAAAAATCATCAGACGATATGCACAACTATACTTGGCAATGATCACTTTTGTGAATGTTTAGGTAAATCCGTCCAGTAGGGTCGGAGTTAAGCGGACAGACATACTGACAGTACTAAATCAATACATTACAAATACTGATTATAGCAGTGCCAAGTTTCAAGTTTCAAGTTTATTTGAAATTCAAGGCCCATGAGGGCATCTGATATACAAGACAATAAAAAAACAATAACATAGATACAAAAAAATGGCAATACATAGTATACTGCAATGTATCTAACATGTGTAGATTGAGAATAAAACACGTGATGAATGAGATAGATCTAATACATTGCATTCTAACAGCTTCAACAGCGTATCATTACTATCACTGTTCAATAGCATAGAAAACTTAACAGAATTTGGGTGCTGAAAATAAAACTTATCCAAATATGTTCTTCTCAAGTCATTAAAGTGTGTGCAATTAAATAGATAATGGAATTCATCACCCAACAGATTTGAATTACAAAGCTGACAGTGCCATAATTCTCTGGGAATACTAATAAACCTGCCCTTTTCAATAGGTAACTTATGGTTAGTACATCTAAATTTAAAAAATACAATGGCAAGATCAGTAGGAAGAATTCTGAAGTAATTTTCAAATGCAAAGTTTTGCCATTTTGGTGACATGATAGTGTACTCGAAACAGTATTTTCTTACCTTGTACCAAGGACCTAAATATCTAAATGTCATTTTACGTCCTTGATTGTACTAACGTGATAGAGGGCAGTGCCTTATTTGAGAAATACATGTATACAACGTAATCAACATGCACAAGCACATTCGTTATGTTTCGTACGATGACTTTAAAAAGATTATATTTTCTGAAAGATTCGTGACAAAATTACGTAATTTGATAACCCGAACTGGCTCTAATATATACGGTTATGTCAGAACGTATATACAACTTATGAAATGATAAATAATGACTATATTATAATTGTCATCTGTCCGACAGGCACCTACGCTGAGGCACATTACAATAGCTGTCCGTAAGACAACCAATGTTTGACTATTGGAATTGTTGTCCCAGAAGCAGTAATATTACCCTAAATGTTAAAATATAATTCTACAGAGTTTCCATCCAGTATCTGCATTAGTTTGGAGATAGTAACTTGCATGCAGAACTTTAACCAGAAGTTTTTAGTTCAAAAGGGGACATCATTTTGCAAAATACATGCCAGAGTTATGGGACTTGATGCTATCATCTTATTTTATAAACCCTAAAAAACGTGTGAAGTTTCAATTCAATATTAGTTTTTGAGATCGTAACTTGCATTCAAACCTTCAACCAGGATTTTCTAAGTCGAAAAGGGGGCATTATTTGGCCAAAATGCATGTCAGAGCTATGGGACTGGATGCTATCACCTAGTTTTATAGCCCCGAACACACATGTGAAGTTTCAAATCAATATCTGCATTAGTTTTGGTCTTTTGGAGATAGTAACTTGCATGCAAAACTTTAACCAGGATTTTCTATGCCCTAAAGGGGGCATAATATGCCCAAAATACATGTCAGAGTTATGGGACTTGATTCTTCCTGAGAGGTTGGTTTTTGACCTAGAAAAAGAAAAATAAGTTTCATAGATATATGCCTTTAAATGGACTGGCCTCCAGATCGTTCGACAACAAATTTGAAATAAATGCTATATTTCTTAAGAAAGCTTTGAAAATTTTAAAATTACTGACGGAAACACATTAGAATTTGCTGTTTTTACAACTTTTTACGATGAAAATCAAAAAGCGTTTGTAACACTTTACTCCAGGTAAACTGTCTCGATTTTCTTATATCAATAATCTGAGGTCAAAATTCACTACTTCCGCTATGGCGCTATTGGTTACGACGACGAGAAAATGTTTTTATTGCCGCGACGGTCCGGGGTTCGATTCCCGACGCGATCATCTACTTTTCTTGATTTTGAATTTTTAAAATATTTTGGAAACAAAAACTCATATTCTAGTGTTCATAATATAACCAAACTCAATTTGAAAGAAAGATTATTTAAGCCAAATCTGGAGGTCAGTGCCTTTAAATAATAACTATATGTAATTGCAAGCAAAACTTTAACCAGGATTTGATAAGTCCAAAAGGGGGCATAATTTGGCCAAAATGCATGTCAGAGTTACGGGACTTGACGCTTCCACCCGAAAACACAAGTGACGTTTCAATTAAATATCTGCATTAGTTTCAATTCAATATCTGCATTAGTTTTGGAGATAGTAACTGGCATGCAAAACTTTAACCAGGAAGTTTCAAAGCTATATGCCTTTAAATGATAGCTATACGTACTTATATTCAAAACTTAAACCAAGGTGTGACGCCGACGCCGATGACAGGGGGTGGGGTGTTGTAGAATAGCTCGGACTATTCTTCTCCAAGGAGACATAAATTTATGTCGGGACTAACCTGGTTTCTGGTTTATACGCCAGCATTCCCTTGCTGAGACTTTTGAACTCCCTGGAGAGAGCGAGAATTCTAACGTCTGGAAAAGGAATCTCCTTGGAGGCGTTTTGAATGACGTCACCACGAATGGTTCCAAGTGGGGTATGACCGGTACAGACAGAGTAAAGCAGGGCACCAAGAGACCATATATCAGCCTGCTTTGGGTTGAACGGTGTCTTCTCCAAGATTTGTGGTGCCTGGTACCCTGTGATAGAAAATATAGTACAATAAGATAAAAACTGATTACAAGGGAGGAAATATAGCATATTACACTGAATATTTGTTGAACATATCCAGCAAATTGAGCATATTGTCGAAAGCGTGGTGATGCGATCTTTGTAGTATCGACAGAAGCGGAAATCAGCGGTATGATACTGATGTGGAAAAATCAAACCATTAAAAACGTCTGTCAAAACGTAACACTGATGCAGGTAACAAACCCATGCTAGTTTAAAAGCGACTCTTTGCCAATGGTGTGGGTTAAAATTAATCACTTAAAAATCTTAATAACCCAATCTTGAAAATGTGGCTTTAATAAGGCACCCTAACAATGTTTTTAAAAGATGAAAATGCATTTTGAAAAGATATAAAAGTCAATATTAAGGGATTTCACAACATTCAATACCGCTTAGCCTTTCACTTCTTGTGTCATCTTTCAATGCGATATATACAGTTTATATTAAACCCCCAAACCCACTGGCACCAGACCACCACTGGCACCAGACCAGAAAGGAAATGCCACTGTACATGTTATACCTTACCCCTAAATTACCACTTGTTTAATATCCACAGTACACATTTATCGAACTGAAATAGATTAGTATATTTTCCCGTTCTTGACCATGGTTCTTATAGTATACCTAGGAGTAACATCTAAAGTGGCATTTTCTTTCTGGTCTGGTGCCAGTGCCCAAACCATATGAGCGAGTACCTATACGATTAACATACCTAATGTTATTGAACATTATAGCACGTGTTTATGCATAATTGGAGGCTAATTGTTTTATAAAAAATGCAAAGTTAACGTATTCATATATCCACTAAAACAAAAGGTTCACGATGACTCTTAATCGCTCACTCTAGTCATTCAAGAAACATTCCTAGGAAATAATTTTGAAAACTGGCAACTGTATATCCAAGGATATTGAATCAACAAGAGCTGCCGTTAGACAGCGCGCTCCACTATTCGGCGATTTGACAGTAAAATGAACTCATGTCTCTATCAAAAAAAAAAAAAAAGTATGAAAGCGGCATATTTTGGTCAAATATACAAATCAGATTTATGGGGATTGTTACCACATATGCAGATGATGATGATAAAGATAATTTTAAGTTTCAAGTCATTATCTTATATAGTACTAAAGTTTTATCCAGAAAGCAAAGATTGCCAAAAAAAAGTATGAAAAAGGGGCATAATTCTGTCAAAAATACAATTAGAGTTATGGGGATTGTAACCACACATGCTGATGATGATTATAAAGAAATATTTTTAATTTCAAGTCATTATCTTTTAAAGTACCAAAGATATGTCTATAAACGAAGCTTTCGAAAAAAATTTACATGAAAATAGTTCCAAGTATAACACCTTGATGACCTTGACCTTGGGTATAATGGGCCCAGCCCCTGCACATACTTTGTTTGTATGCTGGACAATGTTTATGTGAAGTTACAGTAAGATATAAGCAATAGTAACAAAGATATGAGAGAAAAACAAAGGTTGCCGAAAAACTTTCTTAAAAATAACCTAAGTATTACACCTTGGTGACCTTGACCTTGGGTGTAATGGGCCCAGCCCCTGCACATACTTTGTTTGTATGCTGGACAATTTTTATGTGAAGTTTCAGTAAGATATAAGCAACAGTAACAAAGATATGACAGAAAAACAAAGGTTGCCGAAAAACTTTAACCAAGAAAGTGACACGCCGACGCCGACGCCGACGCCGGGGCGAGTAGAATAGCACCCGGCATATTCTCCGAATAGTGGAGCTAAATAGGGAAACTAACCACGTCCCTGGCAAAATCAAAATGGCTTTTCTTGACTTTTATAGAGGGTTAACAAAAGCCTTTTTTGTCAATAATTCATATTCCGATCATTTGTTAAAAACAAGATGGCGATTTGGAACTTAATATTTTTGCCCAATATTTATGTGTTGCACCTAGTACTAGTAAGTGCGCTAGCCGGTGAAAGGAACCTCTTGAATGTGAAAGAACAAATCAATACCTAGTGATCCACAATCATCTTCACATAACGGATCGGAGGCCATAAATCGCACGGCGTGTCCGAAATCACATAGTTTTGGCACGTTGTTTTGAGAGATGAGCACGTTTTGAGGGCAGATATCACGGTGGGCGTATCCTTGACTGTGGATGTAATCTATGGCCGAATGAAGCTGCTTGAAATAACGCTGGGCAATACTCTCCGATAGGAACCTTGCCTCCTAAAATATGTATCATTGATATAAAACAATAAAATAATAACATAGAACATAGAATCGAGATCGATAGCTGCGTGAAGACACATATGTTTGACTTCTGAAATCTTCCTCTTTTTAAGAACAAATTTTCCTTTCAAAAACTTACTTGCGAAAAGGAAATGGTTGCACGCGTAGGGGCGTGTAATAAATCTCTATACCTTATAGTAAGTGTCTAGATCTACTAGACTTTGTCCGAAATGTTCTAAGTACTTTTAACATAAAAAAATGTTCGCATCGCAAGAACAAGTTAAATTCATCACAAGAACACTGTCTTATATTAAGAAGCGTGAAATTTGCAATGTTCTGAATTTTGTCTTTAATTTTTTTTTCCGTGGCAACATCTGCAAAATATACATGAAAAATGCGCCTATCTCAGTATCTTTAACATCCAACATTCAGAATATAGTTCGGTACATTTATAATGAGTTCAGTGAACAGGTTGCGATTTCATAAGTGTTCAGGTTTGCGTACGTGGACGCAGATTGTCGCGTCAAGAGGCACTAGCTCACAGACGGTCTGGTGTGACTGTTCCAGACCGTACAATTATCAAATATCCTTTGTCACGGAATAATATGAATCTGAATAACTGAAAATGCTAATTAAACATTAGATCTATATAGCGTACACCAACAAAGATTACATTTTACTTCCAAAAGATTAATTTTACGCGCTAACACAGACATTTAGGGTCAAAACCTAAACCTCCTCCCTCTCTTCTATGATAAAAATGTTTTATTGCATATAATAAATGAATTTATATAGATCTAATTACAGAACATTCTGCTTGCACAGCTAAAAATGATACATGTATACTATTTTCTTCTTCTGTTAATTCTTCTTTTCCAAAGAGTAATGTACTTGTGTTTAAAGGATGAAGTTGTCTTGTTAATTGAATCCTCAGAGTATCTTTTACAAATAAAGAAATAATGTCCTGCATTTTCTTCTCCGTTTCCGCATTCAAAAAAGGCGTCATTTCGTAAGTGTTTTCAGTGCTAGTGTAGTTCCGAGCATAGTACCCAACGTTGCATGACCCGTGC
Organism: Mercenaria mercenaria; assembly: GCF_021730395.1. Classification (NCBI taxonomy): domain Eukaryota; kingdom Metazoa; phylum Mollusca; class Bivalvia; order Venerida; family Veneridae; genus Mercenaria; species Mercenaria mercenaria. The sequence continues at coordinate 19,379,704 of NC_069367.1, read as the reverse complement.
ATATAAAATTTCTCTGACACGATAATCAGTGTTTACCATTCGTCAGTATCACTAATCTCGATCTTTGAGACTTTTGACGAAACAAACACGTTATCCTCTATATTATTACAGAGGCACCCGTTTTAAGCCATGACCACCCTTAAAAATATGTTCGTCATAAAGATTTCATAAAATCAAACATATCAGAACCAGAACGAAATTAATTCATGCTCTAGAGCATGCATCTTCATTTGGTTGTTGAACAGTATGTTTACAATTCCGTGAAAGTTTCAACACAGAAATGTTTCTCCTCACATGGAAATGTAACGTGTACATACGTTATTTTATGTTAGCACGCGGTGACATTACCGGGCAGGTGCAATTTTCCCGCCAAAATGCAAATAAGAAATGTTTGCTTCCGGTTCTACCAAGAAATCCATCGTGGCTTTAAAACAGCCCGAGATTTACGCAAACCGAGTGTTCATTTGTAAAGGCTGGTTCTTTCATTATTGAAGTTTACAATAATTTAACGTCCACATTTATAGTCCTTGTTTCAACGGACATTCGGAAAATCTGTCGATCAGCCTACAACGATCTAGCTTATGATCAACTATCAATTGTAACATTTTCAGAACGCATTTTCTTTTAACCCTTAGCCTGCTGCAGGCGGATTTAGCAGCCTTTGCAAACAGCTTGGAACCAGATCAGACGCCGATTAAATCGGCGTCTGATCAGGTTCCAAGCTGTTTGCTACTCTGACAATATTTCTTCCAATTTTGGAGCAAATTGAATGAACTTTACGATTTAAGCAGAGGACATTTCCAGCAGACGACAATTTATCTAGCATGCTAAAGGTTAAATATCTCCGGGAGGGTGTCGGGTTTAGACTAAGGATGTCGGCGATACTCTATTACAAAAATTAAATGTAACACACATTGAAAGTTGAAAATGGAATTATTCGGGACACCCTTGATATAGCTAAGTGTACGTTGAAACTTAGTGTCGGAATTACCCGAACATGTCAAACTAAAGTCTTCTTTCATCAAGGGACAATACCCTGTATTTACCGTTGATAAGACAAATTAGATATGCGAGTTTCTCCCCTTATCTACCCGTAAGTTAACATAACGTATCTTATCACCAATCATTTCGATTCATCAGATGTTCGACATGGTACCCGAGACGAACCGGAGAATCATGGTAGAGCTCTGGTATGCGAGAATGCTCACCAGTAAACAGTCTTGTCATTATCATCCATAAAATATTAGGGAGGACGGAATGGAAGTCCGTATATTTAATGCAAGAATTTTATTGGATAAAATATTTTCATGATCACCTCAAATATGAACAGAATCAATAACCAACCTCATTAAAACATAGCTATGATGTAAATATAGTCACATAAATTAAAATCATAAAAATCATTTTCAGCAGTGATATGTGAATGAAATTTTAATTGAAAACATTCAAATTGTGAATTAAATATATCCAGATAAGATAATTTTTATTCATCAACAACTTCTAAAACTCGATTTGTAACATTCAGTGTTACAATAATATTTTGCTTCTAGGCTTTCTTTCGATGCGGAGATACCTGGTTATTAAATGAAAGTTCATTTTTAAGTACAAGCTATGAAATGGACTAAGGCAGTCTGACATTGTGGAAACTTTTACTTGCAGCAATTAAAAACACATGTATTTACAATATGTATCAGTACAGAAAGAAATGTCAATTTAAGACACCATGCAGTCAAATAATTAAGTACTAAATTTTTAGGTTTATCTGACCGCTATCTCATTTGCATTTGCTTAGGCCATAATTAAAAAATTGTTTGATTGCAGTGCTCCGACCCAGATTTTTAGGAGTGGGTAGGTAGGTAGGTAGGGATTTTTTTTTTGTAAAGTCAGTGCACACAGATTTTCTCAGCAGACATTGAAACATATTCATGAATTTCAGAGAGTAAGAACATACATGGCAGACAAATTCTACAAGGAATTTCACAGAGCACAAACTTGCATGTAGACATTTATTAAACTGGATCTTTCATTTTATAATTAATCAAAACTGAAACTGAATGACAGTACTTTGGATATAGACCAAGAATGCAACGAACGATCTGGACACTCCGAACCCTCATTCCTTAAAACCTTTTACAGGACAGTTGTTCTGACTTCATGCAGATGCTGTCAGACACTTAGTGTATGAAATAATGGCCTTTGTTGCATTTTGGTCTAAGTTTTGAGTACTCAAATGTCATCAATCTGGATACAGAAAGAGACAGAAGGTTTATAATGACCTCACTGCAGGCCTGTGCTGTCCAACCTGTTTTTGGCGAGATGGGGGTGCGGAAGGTAGGCAAAGAAGAATGTTTGCTGCCATCCTCCTGGAAATGTTAAAAATATATTAATGAAATTGTGGCCTCTGTTACATCTCTTGACAGGAATGAAATAGCGGCCTCAGTTACAGTTTTTGACAGGAATGAAATAGTGGCCTCTATTACTTCTTTTGACAGTAATGAAAGGGCGGCCTATGCTACCTCTATTACTGAAATAGTAGCCTTTTTTACCTTTTTTGATGATAGAAATGAAATGGTGCCCTCTGTTTACATCTTTGGTAGGAATGAAAATAATAGTGGCATCTGTTACATCTTTTGACAGGAATGAAATGATGGCCTGTGTTTACGCTAATATATCTCATTTAGAGATTTGCTCTTGAATAAAATCATTGATTGTCGTTCAGATGCGTATCATTAAATCATTCGGGCTGCGCCCTCGTGATATAATTCCTTCGCATCTGCAGTCCAAACAATCTTATTCAACGAAAATGCAGTATTTAGCGAGATATAGATAAAATGAAGTAATTTGGAACTCTGTTACGTATTGCAATATATTTTTACAAATATTAGTGTGAAATATTTCATAGAATACACAATCAATGTCGTGTTTGCACATGCAAATAAGTATACCATCAACCAGTTACGCAAAAAGGAAATACCTTTCATTTAGAAAATTTGGTTCATCACTGATGTTCTTCGTGGTAAAATGTACATGCCGATATTGTAATAAATCATGGTCTATAATATACATCTTATTACAGTTCGTTCCGAAATGTTTAAACATTCTATACCAAAGCCATACCAGGAGTCAGTGACCACGATGGAGTCTTCATCCAGACCAAGACAAAGGCCTCCAGATCTAAACCACCTAGAAGGAAAATACTGCTGTGGAAAAACGCAGACGCTGACAAGATCCGATCAGCGACCAAAGACTTCGCAGAGGACTTCATCTCCAGATATACAACTCAAACCAGTGTCAATACTCTATGGACTACATTCAAAGATTTCATTACCTCCATCATAACTCGTCATGTACCATCTAAGACTAGCACCACCCGTTTCAATCAACCATGGATATCTAGAAAAGCCAAACAACTCTCAAGACAAAAGAAAAGAGCATACAACAAGGCTAAAATGACAGGCAGAGCTCAAGACCGCTCCAGGTACAAGACCTTGAAAAAAGAAACCCACAAAGAATGTAGATCAGCCTACCATAGCTTTGTCAAAGACTTGGTCAGTGGAGACAAGAATCCAAAGAAGCTCTATACTTACATTAAAGGCAAGAGATGTGACAGTAGTGGTATTGCACCTTTGAAAGCAGAGGGTATGACACACAGTGACCCAAAAACCAAGGCTACCATCCTGAACAAGCAGTTCTCAAGTGTCTTCACAACAGAAGATAAGCCAAGTATCCCACCAATGCAAGGCACACTTAACCCAGACATGCACTAGTTCACAGTAGGAACTAACGGGGTCAGAAAGCTTCTGCTGGGCCTGGACACTCACAAAGCAGCCGGCCCAGACAACATCCCTACAAGATACTTGAAGGACTATGCAGATGAGATAGCCCCAGCCCTCACCCTGGTTTACCAGGCATCTCTCCAACAAGGCGAAGTTCCAGCAGATTGGAGAACAGCCAACGTGACACCTATATTCAAGAAGGGTGACCACAGTGTACCTGCCAACTACAGGCCCATATCACTTACCTAAGTCTGCTGTAAAATACTCGAACATGTCATACACAGCCAAATAATGGAACATTTTGATCGGTATTCCATCCTAAGTGACGCACAACACGGCTTCAGAAAGAAACAATCAACAGACAGTCAGCTTCTTCTCACTCTCCAAGATCTCGCTAAGGCACTTGACGAGGGTGAGCAGGTTGATGCGGTACTCCTCGACTTCAGCAAAGCGTTTGACGTAGTCCCACATGAACGACTAGCCGCCAAGCTTCACCACTATGGAGTCCGGGGGAACGTGCTTAGCTGGATTCGTAGTTTCCTGAGCCACAGATCACAGCAGGTCTTGGTGGAAGGTTGCAAGTCTGACTCCACAGCTGTTACCTCTGGAGTCCCCCAGGGATCCGTCTTAGGGCCCTTGCTTTGCTTCCTCGCCTAACATCAATGGACTACTGATTGTCACAACCAACAAGTTGGTTTGCAACCAAAAGAACCTCTTAAGATACCCCACATCAGATGCCATTTCTCTACAGGAAGACCTAGACAAGCTGCAAAAGTGGGAGAAAGACTGGATGATGTCATTCAACCCAAGCAAGTGTGAGGTCATACGCATCACCAAAAAGAAAACACCTATTAAGACCAGTTACAACATCCATGGTAAAGACCTACAGATAGTACCGAATGGAAAGTACCTTGGTGTAAACCTGTCGGAAGATCTGTCCTGGAATATTCATGTATCAACAACTTCGAAAAAGGCCAACAACTCATTGGCCTTCCTCAGACGCAACCTTGCTAGCTGCCCCAAGGACATAAAGGCACAAAGTTACCAGACACTAGTGAGGCCGATACTCGAGTATGCCAGTACAGTCTGGGATCCACATACCCAAGCCAACATCAACCAACTTGAGGCTGTCCAACGACGTACTGCAAGGTTTGTCAATGGGGACTACAGAACCACTAGCAGTACCAGCCAAATGCTGAAGGATCTCCATTGGCAACCCCTACAAGAGCGTCGATCCCACTCTAAGCTGGTGATGGTTTACAGGATAGTACATGAACTCGTTGACATCCCATGTACATACTATCATCCCTCAACTCTGAGCACCCGAGGCCACTCTCTGAAGTTCCTGGTACCCTTCTGCAGACTAGACATTTACCGGCACTCCTTCTTTCCCTCAGGCATACGACTGTGGAACAGCCTACCAGAGCGCATCGCCACGGCCGACTCCTTAGAGGCCTTCAAGGGAGCGCTGGCCAACAAGCTGTAGAGGGATACTTTATACTTATTGCTTTTAGCCTATGTACATATTTGCGCCACATTTTAACCTAAATTGTACGACGATGCCCCAGAGGGGATTTTGTACTGTATTGGAAGAAGAAGAAGAAGATGGCTAACAGTTGGCAGGTGTGGAGTCCTGACTGCAAGTAACTGCGCACAAAAACGGGCTCGGAACAAGCAGATTGTTACACTTTGATTTTGAAACTTGAGCTATCACTTGCGGCAAACTTTGAGCAGATAGTTATATCGCCGATGCATCCTACAGGATATTATTTAGAGCCGTGACAGGTAGAACGACATTGGTAAACATTGAAATAATTCTTCGTGTCAAAATCCTTTAAAACAAAAGTTCAGTAAGTTTTTTTTAAGATAACAAGAGCACCGCAATGCGGAGCAATATACGCCCGAAGATATGACCTTTGACCCCTAAGTGTGACCCTGACCTAGAATCGAGCCATCCGAAACATGCGCCCTGCACGTCGTCTCGATGTAGTGAACATTTGTGTCAAGTTTCTTCAAAATCCTTCAAGCATTCAAGAGTTACAGTTGACACGGAAGTGCTAACGGACGGACGGACACCGGCGTCATAACATAATACGTCCCTTCGGGTGTCTAAAAACAGCATACACAGGAAACCCAATGGGGTTCTAATAAAGAATACCTGCATCTTGAGGATCTCTGCAAGCGATCCGTTTCCACAAAATTCCATCACAGTTCCCACTCTACCGTGGTAACTAATGTTGCTTATCCAAGCAACTATATTCGGGTGATGGAGCTGGCGGTGTATTGTCATTTCATCCAGCATATCGGTTTTTGATGGCGACCTGTTCCGTCGGGGTTTGCCACTGTTCAGTTTCAAAGCCACTGGGACAGTCTCGCATTCCTGGAAGTGCTGTAGCATATGCAAGTTCTGTGCCATTATCACTGTGCCAGATCTAGCTTTAGCAACGACTTGCAAAGGTTTGTAGCCCAACAGCTCCAGGTCAACAATAATCCCGTCATAATATAAGTTTCCTGTGCGGATTGGACGCTGTGGATATTTGCTTAGAGGTATGGGATATTTCTGTGACCATGAATCCCCAAATTCGCACAAATGATTGTAAATATCATAGTTCACTGATGAACTATCTTCGGTATCGCTATCCGAACTTTCCCCTGAAACAAGCGCAACATACTGGTGAACGCTTGTATTCTGGAAGTCACCGCTTGGAGAAGCCGTTGGGGCCCGAAGAAGAGTTTTAGATGCTAAAACTCCGCTAACTTGAGCCGGTTCCTGAGAATTATCATCTCCGCTGACATGATGATCCATTTTTCTTCTCTTTAATTCGGGCTCAATATTCATTTTGTCTACGCAAGGTCTGGAACATAACGTTTTTGACTAGCGTTGCTACAGGCCCGGGTCTCTTGATGAATGCAGCTTCCTGACAACGTCCTGGTAACGACGTCATGAACATCACGTCGCGAAGGCTCATTCTCGCGATGTCAGTTTAAAGTAAAAATAGTACAGGGAAATTACTGGGAATGAGGTAAGTGTATACCTGGGAATAAGGTAATGTTTGTTTGTTCAGACTGGTCAGTCATGTAAACAAACCCAAGAAGTGTTGTTTTTTTTTCAAAACTGAAATTTTTTGCTGAATTTACAGTATTAAATGTTTCAAAACAAAATGATGAGTGACAGTTCTGGACATTTCTGACACTGATGAACGTAAATTGGGAATTCTTTATCCTGGCCAGTTAGTTACTTGTAAATTAGCAGTTATACTGGTCCGTCAGTTACTGGCATTCTGCAGTAATTATCTGATTAATTCTGATCCATCACAAAGTATGAACAGACTAAGGGTCCGGTTAATTCCACCAAAATATCGGAGGAAAAATACATGAATAGTGATATTCTATTGGGTATCAAGACATGACATTACACCTCCGGGACAATACACCCTAGCTTATTTATATACTATATTAAATATCTATTGTGCAGGCCATAATAATAATGGATTATTCAAGTTATAATTGATTTGATTAAATATAAAGTGTCTGGCACACATTTTGATAATTAACAGGTTAACAGAACATCACTGCTTATGCCCAAACTTAATCTACTTTGATGGTAAATTGATTACTAGTACATTGAAATGCTGTTAAAAAATAGAAGTTGTTTAGATATATTTATTCTTTGTAGACTCTCAACACAAAATATTAACTGTATTGAAATACATGTAAACCAACAACATTATCATTGACACTTCCTCCAATAAATTTTAATTCTTTTGTAATTGTTTTAAGAATTAATGCTGGTTCAAAATGCTGTCAAGTTCAGATATGGTCATTCTTTTCAAATGTACTTATTATTACAGTATTCTAATTAATAACTCTTTTTTAAACATATTGTGAATTGTAATTGATCACCCTAGAATTAGTCAAATATTGTGAAGAGAAGAAACGTAATATATTAAAATGATTTTTTTATCAATACTATTCTAAAGATATAATGACACATTTTAATTATCCAATTAAGATTTTTGAGAATTGATTCTTAAATCTTGGAAAATATAGATCATGAAGCAGTGAGATCCATTTATAAACAGAACCATGTTGTCTTAAATGTGTATCTTTCACATTCCTCTGAAATTTCAATACAAGTAAGTGTCACTGTTTGATAATAATGGCACAATTGGCATTAATCAATTTGTATATGTCTTTAAATCATTTCTTACATTCCATAGATGCTTTCTATAAAAGCAATTAATTAATTTCACTACATCACATATTTATATTTTTTATTCAATTAAACATTGAAAATATAAAGAAGGAAAAGAATAATTATATTCAAAAATATATCATTTTATCAATTTTCATAATTAATCATTACATTCTCATGTAACTCTATGTAACAAAATAAATGGCATATAAAAAGGAACTTTAGTGTGTATATAAACATTTGTATGTCCAATTAGCAATCTTCAAGCCTTGGATACACCTCATTTTCAGTCATATTTATTTGCTAGTGCATACACTTCTGATCAGTCACTTGGCCACATACTCAGCCAGACCATTGTCAGTTGATTGTTATTAAATGAATAAATTAATAAGTAAACAAACTAGTACTGGTTAATTATCATAAAGTTTTAAAATCATATAAAAGTAAATTTTTGAATAAGTATCAGTAAGGAAAGAATGTTTCATTTTTTTTCCAATTTACATAATGTCGGTCTCTGAACTCCTTGTTCTTGCAGAGGTTGTAAAGGTCTCTCTCACTGTAATAAAGTGTAAACATTCCCCTTTTGTTACCAACTGACCTAAATGGAGTGCCTGGGAGTTGGGGGCTGATCAGTAACTTTTGACATTTCTGTCTTAATTTTCCGTGTGGACAAGTTATAGTTAATAAGGGAAGCAACTGAATTTTGAAAGAAGCGGAATAACTTTATGATTTTCAATTTCGACGGAAAATCAGTTTTAACAAGCAAATTCGATGAATTGGTATCTCCCGCCAAATGGGTTTGTGTTGAGGAATGGCAAAGAAATATATCCAGCAAAAAGAAGAGGATGTTACTAAGAAGCAAATAATTTCATTACATTAATTTGAAATTAAAAGAACAGAAGTTCTAAAGACACCCACAAAATAGTCCATGATGGTAATTTTACATGCTTTGCATGAAGAAAATGAGAAATAACAAGTATCTAGTTACAAATTGACAGTGACATACATAAGGCCAAGACAATGTGTTTAATGTCCAAATATAATATGAAATTAATGTAGTAGTATGCACAGAACTTGATGTATCAAGGTGAGTTAAGACCACACTTTGTTTTTACAATGTAAGATAGTTACTATTCTATGTTTATAAAACTATATTCAAAAGAGAATGACTGAACAAGTTTTCAGATGAAGATGTGAAAACACAGTAATTCAGGGGGAGCCTAAATTGCCCCATCATCTTGTAGAATAGCTGTATTATACCAGTATTATCAGAATGATTTGCACCAAGTTCATGTGGGAGGGAAAAGTAGGTTACTAGGTCATGGTGGGTCTTTAAAGATGGCCACAAAATAACTGTATTCTATTGTATTTCCTGGAATAGGTAATTATACATGATTTGCATGAAAAATATGAGATATACAAGAATTTAGTTTCAAATTGACAGTGACATATATTAGGCCAATGTCTCAACAATTTATTGAATTAATGTAGCAATATGTACATAAATCAGTGTATTTAGCTAAATTTCAATCACATTAAATTTTATACTGTCTTATATGTATTATACAACATTGCAAAAGTTTACACCAGAAGAAACAACCCCATAACTTTGATTTGAATTTTGACAGATTTATGCTACTTTTTAACTTGGATTGTTTGGTTAAAGTTTTATATAATGTCCAATATCTCTGTTACTTCCAAAGCTATTGACTATTATGCCCCTTTTACTGGCAAAGCTCTAATTCAGAGTCATGCACTGAGAAAAGTCGAGCATGCTGTCTTACAGACAGCTCCCACTTGTTCTAACTTTAAACTTTCTTAACAGATTAAATTTTAACCATGGAAGGTTTGAATAATTAAAAACAATGAATTTTTTTAAATTTTGTGTGTGTTGGGGGTTGGGTGGGGAGGATGAAAAAAAAAGTTTGCGTGGGGGTGCATAATAGGGGTGGTGACATTAACCACCCTCATAGTTTTATGCGCTGCCTCCAAAATTCTATCAGTGAGTTCTAACTATGTTGTTACAGTTATGTGATACCAATTTCACTTTTTTATGTAACTTCTCATTGTTGGATATACATTTTACATTTTAATATATATATATATATTATATATATATATTATACCAGATTTGTTGAGCGCCCTTTTCATATGTAATATACGTTCAAAGGCGCTTTACAATTAAACATGTGACACATCGCAGATATGTACGAAAATAACAAAACGTGACATATGCAATCACAAAACTGAAACTGAACAATTTGATTAAACGCCTTTTTTATAAATGATATTTTCAATGGCGTTGTACATAATAATAAAAAATAACAACTATATCATAAATGAACAATGATAATATTTACAGCCTTATTGTAACAAACAGCCATGACCGCACCCCCCACCCCTGAGGTCGTTTTACCCCTATTGCCAATACCAGTGCTTTAAACATCTGGTACGCCCAGACGGGCTGCATATAGTGGTTCAACCTCCCGGTAAATGGTGCCATCATGTACTATTTTAGAAAGAAATACCACACATTTCAAGTGAAACTCAAGTCTTGCGAAAAACACACACATAGAACGTCATAACCCTTAAAATGTGACATGATGAAATAAAAGATGGATTGTCAATTTAGTTAATTACATGATGAATTGTACAGTTAAGAGACCTTCGTCAGCGACGAATGACTTGCTGTAGTTCTGTATTACAAAAATAACAATGACATATTTATTATGAGTAGAAACAGTCACAGTTGGTATCTATGTGTTGTAGAAAATTTTGAAAAGGTGTGTTTTGAGAGCTCTTTTGAATGAATTAAGTGATGAATCTTTTCTGAGATTGTCAGGGAGAGAGTTCCATAGTTTTGCGGCGGCAACCCTGAAACTTCTATCCCCGTAGGTAACCAGTCGACTTTTTTGTGGCACAAGGGTTGTTGCTGCATTTGCTGACCTCAGATTTCTAGTTGGCACGTACACCTCCAGTAAGTCTCTCATATACACCGGCGACTGTCCATGCAAGGCCTTGAATGTTTGAATGAGAATTTTCTATTTGATTCTATCTTGTATTTGAAGCCAATGAAGATCTTTAAGGATTGGTGTTATATGTTCAAAACGGGTTGTTTTCGTAATAAGACGTGCAGCTGTGTTTTGGACATTTTGCAGTTTGCTCGTTGTTGATTTTGGCACGCCGTACAAAAGAGCATTGCAGTAATCTAATCGTGAGGTCACAAGCGAGTTTATCAGGGTTTTTGTGGCTTCAGTTGTCAAATATGGTCGAATATGACCAACGTGTCGTATTTGACCGTAGCATGTTCGAGTCACAGAATTAACATGATGGTCCATGTGCATGTTCGAATCAAGCGTAGCACCAAGGTTTCGAACAGTTTTTGATGGTCTTATGCTCGATTCGCCAACTTTCAGTTCTAGATTTTCAACATGTTTTGAGTGTTTTTGATCCGAAAAAAGAATTACTTCAGTTTTGTCTGCATTCAATTTTAACATGTTTGAATTCATCCATGAGATGATTTCTTTCAGGCATTGTTCAACTCGTGTGATTGTGGCTGCCTTTGATGCTTGGTCAACTGGTTTAAACGATAGATAGAGTTGGGAGTCATCTGCATAAAAGTGGTGGTTTAGACCGTGGTTTCTACAGATAAGCTAATATATCGATCAAATTTTGTGTAAACCAAGTTAACACCATTGAACAATAACCGTAGACAGTAAAACCCCCAATATCACATGCCAAATATCAAAGCTCTTGCTATTATGGATTCAGAGAATATTTTTAAAGTTTCTTATATATTAGCTTATAGAAAGAACATGTCACATACAGGGGCGTGGCCATTTTTAACCTTAGTGCAGTAATTTGGACAATTATGGTAGATAACAAGTCAAACCGATAGCTATTATGGCTTCGGAGAAGACGATTTTTGGAAGTCTGATAGTTGAAAACCTATTTTTAACCAAACAGACCCATATTTTCAATGAACCAGAACCATCTGAATAACTTTGAAAGAGGGCTTCTCAGAGATCATTTGTATATAGTTTCATCAAAATCTATTCAGTGGTTTTGGAGATGTTGTTTAAAGAAATTGTTTAATGAAAAGTGACCACACCCTCTGGCAGCCATGTTTTTTGATGAAATAGAAAAAATTGAACAATCGTCAAACTTGGGCAATTTGTGTGAAATTATTTTAAAGTCGGGCTAGCAGTTTCATGCAAGAAGAGTTTCTAAGTTTCTATAATATAAATACAAGGAAAAGTGACTACACCCCTGCCGGCCATTTTTAGCTTGAATATTCAAAGACTAGGTAGAGCTATTGGACTCGCCCAATGCGTCAGCGTCCGCGTCCCGATTTGGTTAAGTTTTTGTATGTAAGCTGGTATCTTAGTAACACTTGTGGGAATGGATTGAAACTTCACACACTCATTCACTGTGATAAATTGATTTACACTGCACAGGTTCCATAACTCTATTTTGCATTTTTACAAAATTATGCCCCTTTTTCGACTTAGAAATTTTTGGTTAAGGTTTTGTATTTAAGCTGGTATCTCAGTACCTACATATGTGAATGGATTGCAACTTTACACATTTGTTCACTGTCATGATATGACATGCAGTGCAAAGGTTCAATAACTCTTCTTTGCATTTTTACAAAATTATGCCCCTTTTTCAACTTAGCAGTTTTTGGTTAAATTTTTATATGTAAGCTGGTATCTCAGTACCTTCTAATGGGAATGGATTGAAATTTCACACACTTGTCCACTGTCATGAGCTGATAAGCACTCACAGTGCAGGTTTTATAACCCTGTTTTGCATTTTTACAAAATCATGCTCCTTTTTCGACTTTTGTATTCATTCAATTGACAAGGCTGTTGAATAGTGGAGTGTTGCTGTCATCTGACAGCTCTAGTTTTATTACAAATTGGTATAATTTGAACATTCTTGGTGATATAAGGACCCTTTGTGTGAAATTTTTTCAAACCTGGTTGGCTGATTTTTGGCTCAGCTATACAAAGTAAAATGGAGAGCTATCTCCTCATGAGATTCTAAGCTTCTACTATATAAAAAAATGGGGAAAAGTGACCACTTCCCGGGCCCTAGCTGGCAGCCTTGTTTTTTGATAATCAGAATAATTTGAACCATCTTGGTAGAGGGTCACACAAGGACCATTTGTGTAAATTTTTTTAAATCGGGGTTGCAGTTTCACACAAGAAGATTTTTAAAGTTTCCACTTAGTGGATATATATGGTATATAATGATGGCTGATTTCTGCCATTGCGTGTTGGCGGGGCGAAAACACGACATATTTTATGCGAAAAGTCGACGTTTAAAGGGCGCCGACACAACAAATTTATCTGTCGACTTTTCGTGTTGGCGGGTATAAATATGTCCTGTCGGCGCCCTTTATTTGTCGTGTTTTCGCCCCGCCAACATGAAAACATGACAAATTCTTTTTAGACATCTATTATAAAATGTAGAGTTATTCTGAAGCCAGTGGCAAAGGGTTTTAGAAGCAATTTTCTTTCTATTCGAACAAACCGTCAATTCAAAATTTATTGATATTCACTAAAGCTGAATTAGGAGATTTGAGATAAAACAGTACAATAATATGTCAGATGTCAGTTATCGTTTTAAGAATACGAAGTGGTGCTAAAATTATTGGGCAGAAATTGTTTTCAAGGTTCAGGCCGTTGTGACCTTGATTTTTGACCTACTGACCCCAAAAACAATAAGGGTCATCTACTTCATAAGCCTGCTAACCATTTTAAAGTTTCCCAGTCAAGTGGTACTCCAGTTATTTGGCAGAAACTGTTTTAAAAATTAAGGCCCCTGTGACATAAACCTTTGACAACAAAAACAATACTGGTCATCTACTTCATTAGCCCAATCATGTTACTAAGTTTGAAGGTTCTGGGTCAAGTGGTTCTCCAGTTATTGGGTGGAAACCGTTCACTCTACTGACAGTCTCAGTGACCTCAAAATGAACAGGGGTCATCTGCTGATCATGATTAACCTCTCTATGAACTTTCATGATCCTTGGCCCAAGCGTTCTTGAGTTATCGTCCGGAAACCATTTTACTGTTCCTGGCCAATGTGACCTTGAACTTTGACCTAATGACCTCAAATCAATAGGGGTCATCTGCTAATCATGACCAACCTCCCTATCAATTTTCCTGATCCTAGGCCCAAGCGTTCTTGAGTTTATAATTGTCCAGAAACCGTTTTACTGTTCCTGGTTACTGTGACCTTGATCTTTGACCTACTGACCTCAAAATCAATAGGAGTCATCTGCTGGTTATGACCAACCTCCCTATCAACTTTCATGATCCTAGGCCCAAGGGTTCTTTTTTGCAAAACAATATACCCCTCCTTCTTCGAATGGGGGCATAAAAATGGTACCAGTAGTTTCTTGCTTTGCATTCAGCATTAAAAGGAAAACTGGCTTCTCTCCTCTCATACCCTAGTGGCGATGGATTCCATCAGGAATGAGGAGTTGAGAGTGATTAATATAATAATAATAAGTTGTAGAACTTGCTTCACAATCGACCTAAAATAAATAAGTATAAACTAAAGAGCTTACCTTAGCACTGCTAAGTTAGCAGTACCCATTTCTTGTAAGACAAGAGGGCCATGATGGCCCTATATCGCTTACCTGAGTACCATTGCTCTTAATGATAAGATCAAGTTTTGACATAGATCATATAGGCATGCGTGCACATTAAAATATCATCAGGATAAATATTTTCTTGTAACAGTCCGTTTTGACCTATTGGTCACATGCTAGTCAGGGCCAATCTCAATACCAAGTTTGAGGGTCCTAGGCTCAAATGCTGCATTTTTGTACTAGCATGACTATTCCTTACCCTGGAAGACTTAAATAACATTTAAAACCAATCTCATTAGATGCTGCTGAGTAATATTCATTTACATAAAATAATGGGAGGTAATTTGTCATAAGTTATCTACCCAGATTGTCCGAGTCCATCTGATGGCATAAATGACATTTCAAATCAGTATCTTCTTTGGTTACTGAGATACACCCATTTTAATTTGAAACAAAGGGGGGTAATTTGACATAAAATCAGTTCACAGTTATCTACCTTGATTGTCTCAGTCCAACTAATGACAGTAATGAAATTTCAAATGAGTCCTATAAATACTTACTGAGATAAATCCATTTTTAATAAAATCAGTGGAGGTAATCATGCATTGGTATATGCATGTAGAAGAGTACAAGCCTTTAAAACAATATATTAGAAAAGTATTCATATCGATAAACGTTCAATCAGAGTTATCTAACATGACTGTTTCTTACCATGGAAGACATAAATAACATTTCAAACCAATCTCATTAGAAGCTGCTAGGTATATTCATTTACATGAAAAATAAAGGGAGGTAATTTGTTATAAATCCAGTCAATATGTATCTTCACTGATTGTCCAAGTCAATCTGATGGTGTAAATGAAATTTCAGATCAGTATCTTCATTAGTTACGGAGATATACCTATTTTAATTTGAAATAAAGGGAGGTAATTTGACATAAAATCAGTCCATAGTTATCTACCCTGATTGTCTCAGTCCAACTAATGACAATAATGAAATTTCAAATGAGTCCTATAAGTACTTACTGATACAAATCCATTTTGATTAAAATCAGGGGAGGTAATCAGATATAAAATAACTCCAGAACCTATGATTGGTTCTGACAGATTCATCATGGAATCAAAGATTTATTGTTGTTGAAGATATTTTGCAAGTTTGTATCAAATCAAACCATTAATGAAGTCTCTATATGGGTGCTAAAAGCCAAAATAGCAAATTTTGGACCTTTAAGGGACCATAACTCTGGAACCCATCATGTGATCTGGCCAGTTTTCGAAAGGAACTGAGATATTATGCCAATACAAGTTGTGCGCAAGTTTGATTCATGCTGATTGCAAAATGTGGTCTCTATAATGTTCACAAACCAAAAATAGCAAATTTTGGCCCTTTAAGGGGCCATAACTTTGGAACCCTTAACGGGATCTGTCCAGTTTTCGAAAGGAACTTGTGTTCAAGTTTGATAAAAGTTGATTGCAAAATGTGGTCTCTCTCGTGTTCACAAGCCAAAAATAGTAAATTTTGGCCCTTTAAGGGGCCATAACTCTGGAACCCATGATGGTATCTGGCCAGTTTTGATTAAAATTTATTGCAAACTGTGGTCTCTATCGTGTTCACAAAAAATTGTGGACGGACGACGGACGATCACAAAAGCTCCACGTGAGAGGTGAGCTAAAAATGAAACAAATTTGACATTATTGCTTTTAGTACTAACTTTTCTATGTATTATTGAGTCTCCAACAGAGCTAAAATACATCTTCTGCCAAATTAATCTTCTCATGGGCTTTAATCTTTAGTCCATTATTAACAAGTGAATGAAGTATTGCCATGCAATACAAAGTCCCCTACTGGAAGGCACCTAATTTTCTCTACTGCAGTATAACATAATGAACTGATATTTGTCAATGATGTATAAACAATATTGTACTATATATACAATATAATATAACAAAGCACTTTGATTAAAATTTGCATATATAAAAACATACAGTTGTTTTCATTTGGAATTTTTTTGGCCGATTATACAAAAAGTTATCATAAAAGTTATTTATAGTAACAACAAAGTGAAATTAATCCTAAAAAAAAACAAAAAAACTATAAAATGTAAGTCCACAAGAAAATCTTTACCAGGTAGAGATAGACCAAAATACACCTAAATATTGGATTAACATGCATGTTGTACCAAAGAAAAGTGGTCTTTATTTTTCCCTACGGCCAGTAATAAAAAAGTTACAATGTAATCTATTTATAGTAACAACAAAGGGACGTAATTCTAAAAAAGTGTGCCTCATGGTGGTGAACATTTGTGCCAAGTTACATCAAAATCCATGCATGAAGAAGAAATGCTCAGGACAAAGTCATTCTTGAATTTGACCTTTGACCTCTAAGTATGACCTTGACCTTAGACCTAGCGACCTGGTTCTGGCGCAAGACAATTTGTCTTATGGTGGTGAACATTTGTGCCAAGTTACATTAAAATCCCTCCATGCATAAAGAAGAAATGCTCCAGACAAAGTCCTTCTTGAATAAGACCTTTGACCTCTAAGTATGACCTTGACCTTTGAGCAAGGGCTCCGGGATTTGCGCATGACACGTTGTCTCATCATGGAAAACATCTGTGCCAAGTAATATTGAAATCCCTTAATGAATGACAGAGTTATGGACCGGACATGAAACAGACCCTGTTCATGCCATGTTAACATTTGACTACTAAGTGTGACCTTGACCTATGAGCTAGGGTTCTGAAAGTTGTGCATGACAAATCGTCTTATTATGACATACAATTTTGTCAATTGATATTAAAATCTCTTCATGGATGAGAGAGTTATGGACTGGACAGGAAAAAAGCCCTGTTGACATTTGACCTCCAATTGTGACCTTGACCTTTGAGTTAGGGGTGCAGGTTTTGCGCATGACACGTCGACACATCATGGGGAACATTTGTGTCAAGTAATATTGAAATCCCTTCATGGATGAAAGAGTTATGGACCAGACACGAAACAGACCCTGTTCATGCCATGTTAACATTTGACTACTAAGTGTGACCTTGACCTTTGAGCTAGGGGTCTGAAAGTTGTGCATGACACATCGTCTTATTATGAGGTACAATTGTGCCAAGTGATATTAAAATCCCTTCATGGATGGGAGAGTTATGGACCGGACAGGAAAAAAGCCCTGTTGACCTTTGACCTCCAATTGTGACCTTGACCTTTAAGCTAGGGGTCCGGGTTTTGCACATGACACATCGTCTCATCATGGGGAACATTTGTGCCAAGTAATAATAAAATCCCTTCATGGATAAAAGAGTTATGGACCGGACACGAAATTGCGGACGGACGGAATGACGGAAAAGCGCATTCCTATAGTCCCCGAAACTGGTTTTCAACCAGTAGGGGACTAACAAGAGATCACAGAGTGATCTTGGCGCCCACCACTGAGCCAATTTTGATTATTCCAAATTTCAAAACTAGCTCAAGGTCAAAATCAAGGTCAAATTTCATTTCAGTACACATTACGGTCCAAATTTGAAAGGTGTAGCTTGAGAAATGTGAAAGTAGGTCACAAGATCAATTTCAAGGTGAAAGTTCATTTCGGTATACAAAACTATGCATGACATATTGTGCTTCAAATTTGGAGGCTAGCTGCAGCTTGAGAAATGTGAAAGTAGGTACTAGATAAAAATCAATGTCAAATTTCAATTCAGAACACAAAAATATGCATGTGGTCCAAATTTGAAGCCTGTAGCTTGAGAAATATGAAAGTAGGTCAATCTCAACATCAAGGTCAATCTCAAGATCAAAGTTCATTTCGGTACACAAAACTACGCATGTGGTCCAAATTTGAAGGCTGTACATTGAGAAATGTGAAAGTAGGTCACTAGGTCAAAATCAAGGTCAAATTTCATTTCGGAACACAAAACTATGCATGTGGTCCAAATTTGAAGGCTGTAGCTTGAGAAATGTGAAAGTAGGTCACTAGGTCAAAATCAAGGTCAAATTTCATTTCGGAACACAAAACTATGCATGTGGTCCAAATTTGAAGCCTGTACCTTCAAAAATGTGAAAGTAGGTCACTAGGTCAATGTCAAGGTCAAAGTTTTTTCCAGTGCACAAAACTATGCATGTGGTCCAAATTTGAAGGCTGTAGCTACAGAAATGTGAAAGTAGGTCACTAGGTCAAAATCAAGGTCAACTCATGTCAATGTTCACCTTGCCACTCAAAACTATGCAATGTCATGTGGTCCAAATTTGAATGTTGTAGGTTATTGACAAGAAGATTTTAAAAGCTTTTCCCTATATAAGTCTATATGAACCATGTGACCGCTGGGGCGGGGCCATATTTGACCCTAGGGTGATAATTTGAACAAACTTGGTAGAGAACCACGAGATGATGCTACATAACAAATATCAAAGCCCTAGGCTTTGTGGTTTGGACAAGAAGATTTTCAAAGTTTTCCCTATATAAGTCTATGTAAACTATGTGACCCCCAGGGCGGGGCCATATTTGACCCTAGGGGGATAATTTGAAAACCTTAGTAGAAGACTACTAGATGATGTCACATACAAAATATCAAAGCCCTAGGTCCTGTGGTTTTGGACAAGAGGTTTTTCAAAGTTTTTCCCTATATAAACCATGTGACCCCCAGGGCGGGGCCATATTTGACCCCAGGGATATAATTTGAATAATCTTGGTAGAGGACCACTAGATGATGCTTCATACCAAATATCAAAGCCCTAGGCTCTGTGGTTTTGGACAAGAAGATTTTCAAAAATTTTCCCTATATAAATCTACGTAAATTATAAAAATAAACAAAGGGCCATAACGCACTCAAAAATTGTTGAACCAGTCTGATTTTCAGGGGGACACAACAAGGGTACCAATACATCATTCTGACAAAGTTTGGTCAAAACCCCCCAGTAGTTTCTGAGGAGATGTGATAACGAGAAATTGTTAACGGACGGACAGACGGACGGACGGACCACGGACGCAGAGTGATTTGAATAGCCCACCATCTGATGATGGTGGGCAAATAAATCGTCTGATTTTCCTACTTTTCTTTGATGTACAACCAGTGTTTTCATCATACCCATCTTGGACTCCACCTTCTCCTGCAGACTGGCAATCAATATTTGCCACAGTCGCAGCTTCTGAATAACTGTTATTGTTTATGCCCTAAGGCTTTCCTGCTTGGAAAGGCCATTTATTTTAACTCATATTCTCGTTAAGGAGGTAGGTTACCTTGTTACAAGGGTAAATTCAAATTAGTTGAACCGCAGCATCTTTTTGTATTTCGTGTAATATGAAGTTTTAACTGCTAAAATCTCAGTTTCGTTTGTCTCTGTCCCTTCAAGTTTAATTTTTATCTAGGTTTGAAGAACATGACCCTCCAAAGGTATTTCATATTGAAAGAAGAAGGAAAATACGGATATTTAACACTTTTCAGTGTATTTTAGTTTCATTGATATCCGTACACGTCAGCATAATCTATAATTTTACTAGCATGCACATTAGCTTTCTAATATAAGCTTAAAATGCATATGTCGCGGGGCTCGTGTTTCCATGGTAACGCATTTTCTCTCATTTTTGAACAATTATGTATAAAAATAGGGGTTTTCGACGGCTTAAGTGCCATTCTGTTAATGACCAACATGGAATATCTGGGTAATATTATTAGCAAAATACCAAGCACTATACATGGTACACTATTTTTCTTAAAGTTTAAAGTAACCATGGCAACATAGATGTTTAAAATGGCTTATAGCTTGCTTTTTTTCGTAATTTCTTATAAAATAATATTGAATAAGATTATCTTTCTAGTTGAGGTAGCTTTAAAACATATTATTTCTAACGTAAGTTATATTTTCGTGTTATCTGCATTTATTCAAACAAATTTCAAAGCTTAGAATACTTACAGCAGTACCCCTCGTCTGGCATTTTTCATGGAAAAATCGTTCAGCATGCTGCTATTATTCTCATGGATATTGTTGAAATGAAAATAAAAAGCCGAAGATGTGTTTCTTAGACTAGTGTGAACGCTTTTGAATTTTACATTTAGATACATAGGTCACGGGCTTCGTTTCCATGGTAACATCAATTCAATTCAAGAAACCACAATTTTCTACTGAAATTTGAACACTTTTAGATCTTAGTTTTAGTATATAAGTAACAAATTATCAACGGAACCTGAAAAATAGGTATCACAAATCAAACTGCTAGATTTTTTATTTGAAAATGGCCGTAACAAGTAACCTCTCACCCAACTATATTCCAAATAACATTGGTTACCATCATCCATTTTCTTACATTCCGCATAACATTTCAATATAACTACATAAAAGAAGCAAAATATTGATTATTTTTCAGAGCAAAAGACTCATAAAAATATTTCAGCAAATAATGGTTATTTGAAAATAGTTTGAATAAAGAAAATGCACAGAATTACGTACTTTCAAGATAAAAGCTATTAATTTTGCGCGGTAACTGACACGTAACGTCATGACGTCATTTTAAGGCAACATTGTTTTGAAGTGTTTCTGCGGCAATTTACTCATTATTTCTGCATTATTAAACCATAAAGCGTCAGATCGAAGACAGGTCTATGATTTGTTTTCAGAAGAATGAATAAACAAACACATTTAGTTTGTCGTAAACGTCGTCGTAAATCGTCACGTTAGCTTCCGGTTGGACATGCGCACATACAAATATAAAGGTAACCTACCTCGTTAAATTTGTTTATGTAAAGTTTTGTTTTTGTTCAGTTGGAGTAGTTGTTCAGGTTTTTGTCTTCCTTTTTTTCATATTCAATCTTTTTATTTTGTTGAAACCATCATTATCTTCATTTAGAGTGCATGAGCGCATCATTTTGTTGTTTTTCTTGTGATGAATATGGATCTGCAATTTATTCTTCCATGGAATTTGCTTCAGTTTCTTTCCAATCATCCATGTTATGTGTAAGATTTCTCAACGCTTCATTTTTTAGCTCGACTATTCATAGAATAGTAAGGCTATTGGACTCGCCCATGCGTCGGCGTCCGTGTCCCGATTTGGTTAAGTTTTTGTATGTAAGCTGGTATCTCAGCAACCAGTTGTGGGAATGGATTGAAACTTCACACACTTATTCACTGTGATAAACTGACTTAAACTGCACAGGTTCCATAACTCTATTTTGCTTTTTTACAAAATTATGCCCCTTTTTTGACTTAGAAATTTTTGGTTAAGGTTTTGTATGTAAGCTGGTATCTTAGTAACCACTTGTGGGAATGGATTGAAACTTCACACACTTATTTACTGTGATAAACTGACTTACACTGCACAGGTTCCATAACTCTATTTTGCTTTTTTACAAAATTATGCCCCTTTTTTGACTTAGAAATTTTTGGTTAAGGTTTTGTATGTAAGCTGGTATCTCAATATCCACTAATGGGAATGGATTGAAACTTCACACACTTGTTCACTGTCATGATCTGACATGCACAAAGCAGGTCCCATAACTCTATTTTGCTTTTTTACAAAATTATGCCCCTTTTTTGACTTAGAAATTTTTGGTTAAGGTTTTGTATGTAAGCTGGTTTCTCAGTATCCACTAATGGGAAAGGATTGAAACTTCAAACACTTGTTCACTGTCATGATATGATATGCAGTGCAAAGTGTCAATAACTCAACTTCGCATTTTATAAAATTATGCCCCTTTTTCAACTAAGGAGTTTTTGGTTAAATTCTTATATGTAAGCTGGTATCTCAGTACCCACTAATGGGAATGGATTGAAACTTCACAAACTTGTCCACTGTCATGAGCTGATAAGCACTATGCAGGTTCCATAACCCTATTTTGCTTTTTTACTAAATTGTGCCCCTTTTTCGACTTCCGTATTCATTCTATCGACAAGGCTGTTGAATAGTCAAGCGTTGCTGTCCTCCGACAGCTCTTGGGAGGCAGCTCTTGTTTACGGTGCCTATGACACAGGCAATGTTGCCACATATGAAACTGATACATATGATATCTTTCAAATGCTAATCATCAACTAGAATGTTTCTGTAGGACAGAGAGTGTGGCCTCCCCACTGGTACATTTGTCACAAATAAGGCGCAATAATTCAGATGTTTGCAGTCTTAAGAGGGTATAGCCTCAAAAACATTTTATATAAAGGATTCATTATTCTAGGCCATATATTTTTTGAGCTATGAGCATCACAAACAAAAAATCCACTCTTTTGGCTATTTCAAGAGCCATAACTCTGTAATTAGCCCTAAAATATCAAGAATACCAAGTGTGCAAGGTCACATCATGATAAAGACTCGTGCAAGTTTTCATCAATTTATATGAAACACTTTTTGAGCTAAGCGCATCACTGCATTTGACAATTTCAGGGGCCAAAACTCTAGAACAAGAGGGCCATGATGGTCCTATATTGCTCACCTGAGTTTAATTGCTTGCTTGAACAAATGTCTTTGCTAAAGCTTCAAAAACAAAACAAACTAGGTGAGAAGGTCATGGTAAAGATTTCAAGGTAAGTACTGAAATCTGTTAGAAAATTATTCAGGTGGTCCAAATCTCTTTGCTGTAGGTTCAAAAACAAGAAAGTAGGCCACTAGGTCAGGGTTAATAATATTTAAGATGAGTATTGAAATCTGTATCAAAAGTTCTACATGTGGTCAAAATTTCAATGTAGTATCTTCAAAAACAAGAAAGTAGGTCAGAAGGTCAAGATTAAGACTATTCAAGATGAGTATTGAAATCTGTATAAAAAATTATACAGGTGGTCCAAAGTTCTATACTTAACTTCAAAAATGAAAAGTAGGTCAGTAGGTCATGATTAAGACTATTCAAGATGAGAATTGAAATCTGTATCAAACATTATACATGTGGTCCAAATCTTTTTGCTGTAGCTTCAAAAACAAGAAAGTAGGTCAGTAGGTCAGGGCTAAGAACATTTGGAGGACTATTTTTATGCAATCTCGTCAGGCATAGGTATGTTTTTGACAACACGGAAAATGAAGTCACTCGACCTTCAGTTATTTCTGGAAGTAAAGAAAATGAAAGTGGAAGGGATAAACTTGAAAATGAAAGACGCATTTGCATTGGTTGATAGCCAGGGGTCACGCGCATGGGTCACCCTGTCTAAATGTTTGCGAGTGGACTTTTCCTTTTTTTTTTTGCTGATGGGAAGTGAATTTTCAGCACTTTCTTATTATTTGAAAATACCTGGGCTTTAGAGTGACATGTCAGCTTTTCATCTACTAAAGATATTTGAACTGGGGATAAACACAAATCCCACAGGGGTCCGTAATGGAGAAAAGGTATAAGGGGATTTTTCGAACTTTGTCAAACTGTTCAAAAGGTCCTTTTTCTTCTTCTTCTTCGTTTGTGAAAATACCACATTGTTGAATAGCCGATGCCTGTGTAGTCATAGCGATATTGCATGGTGCTGTGGTTCATTAAGAGAGTGCCAATGGCCCAGAAAGGTCCTTTTTGATGTTGTCTGAAAGTGTCAGTATATGCCTCAGATGTAAGATATTTCTTTATTTGAGAGCTGCAGATCTAGACATTTCAAAAATATTTTCAAAATGAATTTCATGTAATAAATGTTGATTCTACAGAAGCGTGAAAGAGCCATCAGACACTAATATGTTTTATTAAGTTACAGGTGCGGAAAGGATACAAGAATCATAAATAACTAGCACCTAAGAAATGGTGAAAGATTGTTAATAAGCACTATAAAACCGCACAAACCTGTTTCTAAAAGTACAGTTTCCAGATGGATTAAGTTTATAATGTTAAAAGCAGGCATTGATGGGGGGTTTGCGCCTCATGCTGCACACGATCAGCTTCAACGTCGAAGGCCAGGTTTTCGGGGGTTCCTTTGGAAACTATTATAAGTACTTCGGGTTGGTCTAATGCCCCGGTTTTTGGGAAATATTACAATAAACCCATACATACTGGCAACAAATCCTTTCAAGATGCGATATTACATGTAACATAATTCTGACAGTACATGTGGTTTTTGCTAACAACAAATTTGATTTAAAACTATTGTTTAAGGCACACATGCAATGATGTATATATTCAATAAACAAGTTGTTTGTCATACAATGTAATAATTTCTGAAAATCATCTCTAAAACCTCTGTGAGGCCCATTAGGGAGTTATGTGGGAGATGAAATTGAATAATTAAACAAGACTTACCTTCGCAGAAGGGAAGGTGAAGTTTGGTTATAATTTCATCGACCACAAACTCCCTAAGGGGTCACACACCCACCCTGCGCCCACCCAGGTAATGATTTTCAAAAATACATAGTCAACATGTTGGACACTATGTTGACTACTTCTCTAAAGACTGATGAGCTAAGCTGCTGGCTGCGTTATCTCTCTGTGTGACCCCTTAGGGAGTTTGTGGTCGATGAAATTATAACCAAACTTCACCTTCCCTTCTGCGAAGGTAAGTCTTGTTTAATTATTCAATTATGTGGCAAAATTAACGAGTTCTTTTTTTCTGTGACTGTTTTAGTTATTTACTTTTCCAAAGCAAGGATCTCGCTTGATGTTAATGTTTCTTTAAGGGGATGCAGACTTTGAAATTAGATAAAAGTGGTTGGGGTATGATAAAATTTATCTGCAAAAAAGTACAAAGTTTCGGTACATGAAATGGATAGTGTTTCAACTGTTATTAATACACAAAGGAATGCTCACTAAAATAAAGATGAAAAGAAAAACAACTCAAATAAGAAAGTTATTGTTGAATTACATATGACTCATTGTGAACATTCAAAGTCAGCAATTAAGGTATTAGACCCGTAATAGAGTACCTCCTTTTGAAGAGTATTCAATTCCTACCATAAACCTACTTTGACTGAAAATTTTCAGGGGAGTGTAGGTTCAAGAACCACTTGGAGCAAATTTTTTTCTTCCTTATTTTCCTTTTTATCTAGTAAGATTTTACTTTTTTCAAGACTTATTATTGATTTATTGTACAAAAGTGGTAATTTTTCATTTGATAAGCGATTTCTTGCTGTTTAGAGTGAATTTACCTCTGAAACAGAAGGGGGCAGAGTTAGACATCTTTAAAAGTACTGAGTAATGATTACATGCGGTAAAAGTTCTCTATTTTGCTTTACTCTTTAGATTACATATTGTCAAAGAAAAGTAGGTAGGTTATACTTCTGCCCCAAGGTTATTTTTGAATGAAGTGAGCAAAATTTAAAACAGACCTGCAGGATACGACCTTAATTTTTCAATGTTGGAGTTAGAATTCTGTCTCATTAAATCCGTTTACATGAGGCACCCTAGAAAAAATGATATTGACAAGTTTTATTTTGTGTTTTATAATAATTGTTGTTTACCAATAGTTTGATGTTTCTTTTATCAAAATTAATGGTATAACAAATTCTCTGCAAATGTTTTGGACAGTGGCCATCACTTTGCAATTTGTCTCTACATGAGCTCCGCTTTGAGAGCGGGAGGTCGTGGGTTCGATCCCTGGCCGTGTCATACCAAAGACATAAAAAATGGTACTAGCAGCTTCCTCGCTTGGTGCTCAGCATTAAGAGGATAGTGCTAGGACTAGTTAGCCCGGTGTCAGTATAATGTGACTGGGTGGGATATCATGCCACGTGTCTACGGCGTGATATTCCAGTGAGGCAGCACTATAAAGATGGGCATTGTGCTCACTGCTACAAGTAGACACCGTCGTTTAGATGACTGAAAAATTGTTGAAATAAGACGTTAAACCCGTGGCGACTGTATCAAGCTCACCGCAAGCAGGCTCAACAAAAATTGGGCTCAGAATATCTATTAAAATGAAAAGGTCGCAAGTGTCACTAACAGCCTTTTAAGACTGCATATTAATGTTATCTTGGATACAACAATTACATAGTAAATAGGTGGCAAGTAGCAGATATGACCTTTCATTATTGACAATTGTAACAAGAGTGCCAGAATGTCACAAAATACGCCCATCATAGCAAATTTCTTTACACTAGCACCTGTATTTGCAAATGGAATTTTAATTCTGGTTGTGTAGTAATTCTTGTTTCTTTTGTTTTTCTAAGTCAACAAAAAAACAACTCCTTACCAGGTAGAGATACCTTAAAATACAGTTGAACTTCAATAGCTCGAACTCGGATCTTTCGAACACCCAGGATCGCTCGAACACTTCGGCTGGTCCCGAATTTCTTCCTTCTTTATTCTATATAGTTCTACCTCGGATCGTTCGAACTTCGAAAATTCGAACTCTCGAACTCATTTGGTGGTCCCCTCTGCTCAATTACAGTGATATTTACACCTATTCAGTCGAACAGACAATTTGTCGTCAGAATGGCTTGTGTTTACAAAGTTGTTCACACCTCTGCCTGACATTCGCCAAGCTTCTCCTTTAACCGGCGCATGCGTAATTTTCACACGCTTATGTAATTAGTGTTGGTATACGTCAAACAAATTAAACAAAGTGACTTTCGCTCACTGCAATGCTTTAATGGGCTTTGATTATCACGAATAAAATTATTTAAGATAATTGAGCAATGTCTTTATTTTTCTGCATAAAAACGGGAGATCTGGGCCCAGTTGTTTGAAACTTTAACCGGCTGTCAAACTAACAGCCTGTTAAATTTTGATTCAAAATATTAGGCATGATGGGAACCATTTGTATGATGATTTAATTTTACTTTCAAGACATTTTAGTGTTCATAATTGTTAAATTATACTATGTTTTATTAAGTCTTCTTAAATGTCGGAATGGAACTCTAAAAGTTAATCGACTGTTAGCTTAATCACAGGGTTTCAGAAATCCCATGTCCGGAGCCCGGGGGCTACCAGAAAATTCTGTCGGGCTACTAAATTTTTTCAGAGCATGCCCGCCGGGCTTCCTTGAAACTCCATATCTCGTAGCCCGGAAATCAATAATTTAGTCTTCAAATATAATTTTGATAGTTGTCTATAATCCCCTTGTTTATCAAGAGATACACGCCCAAGGCTTTAATTATCTTACCACCTACTTTCACAATCGGCAAACAATTAACCGTTTAATCGTACCCGCAGGCAAATTTTTACAAAAACATGTGCATGAGAGATTTTAGACTGATCCAATAACATCAAAGTCGCTGATCGGTATTGTTCGAAACAGTATGCAAACCAGTCTTAAAATTACGTCATTTTAGCGCCACCTGCCAAAGTGTACTTTCGGTTTCGCTGACCTCAATATTTATCGAGCGATCAGAAAGAACAGATATTTGATTTTGAGGCAGTTTAGTGCTTACACTGATTGTTCATGCTTTTCAATTTAAATACTTGCCTAACATGCAAAAAAATCAACCATGATTTAGCAAAATATCAGAAAATATACAGAATTTCGGACAAACATAAATTCGGATAAGTGAATACACAGTGCCAAGAAACTGAGAGACGTTATATACGCGGTTTCAGTCCGTTTATCAAACTAGACATTATAAGATGTTTAGAATCAGACAGAATTATTATGTCAACTTTAAATAATTTTGAGATGAATTACAATTCATACAGCTCTAAGGAATTTGCAAGTACCCTTACAGAAGCAAGCCTCTGTGGTGTACATGCTGCGTATTTGCTGTGTATATGCCGCGAACACAGTAGTACGCCAGAGGAGTACATTTTACATACACCGCATGCCGCGTACATGCCGCGTACCATTTCGACGAGTACACGGCATGTACGCAGGAGGTCACTAGTACACTTCAATTACGCAGCACAGTCTCTGAAAATTTAAGGAGTACACTGCATGTATGCAGGAGGGACTTGTACAAGAAAATAGTACACTGCATGTACACCGCAGATACTTCGAAATTTATAACACTTATATTTAGTTGCATTAAAGTTGTTTCCCCTTGATGCAGTTACGCCATTTTCTTCAGATGTTTACCAAATTACATGCTACAAAAATTGATTTATTTCATTGAAAAGTGGATGAAGAAAAGCATACTAATTTATATGATAACATCAATCTACATTATTTTGGATAAGGGTAAATACTTATTGATGCTGTCACTTGTCTTTTTCTGTTTTTCTGTCCAAATGATCAGCATTTGCATAAGAAAGTGGTGGGTAAGGAATTTACATTATCACAGCAGTTTCGCCACAAGAGTACACAGCATGTATGCAGCAGGAGTACGCAGCATGTACGCCGCAGGACTCGGCCAGGAGTACACAGAATGTACGCCGCAGAGTACACAGCATGTACGCTGCAGACTCGGGCCAGGAGTAACACGAATGTACGCCACAGGAGTACACAGCATGTACGCCGCAGGAGTACACAACATGTACGCTGCAGGGGTAGTACACCGCAGGCTCATTTGCATGTGAAAAGTGTATGTGCCGCGTACATGCTGCGTACTATTTCCCGCATACTAAATTCCTCCAGCGTACACCCTGTGTACTATGTAGTCCACAGCATGTACGCAGCAAGTAGTACGCGGCAGAGCTCATTTGCATGTCAAAAGTGTACTACAAACATACTATCGGTGTATGTGCGGTGTATATCCTGCGTACTATTTAAAGCCCTTGATTTCAGCACACATCATGTATGCATCATATACGCTGTATGTACACAGCAAGAGTAAGCAGCAGGCCTTTTTCTTCTGTAAGGGTATATAAAAATTGATTTGCATTCCTTTTATATTGCCATGTTGCAATAATTATCAGGAGAATATTCTCATTTTAAATACATGTAGTTTTATCTTTTAAAATGAGAAAAAGGAGTAATGAAAATTGCTATTTAAGACAACAAAATTATAACAATGTGCGTATGGCTAAAATTATGAAACCTCTAATAATTTAATCATTCCATCCACTGTAGTATAGAAGCACATAGTAAATAAACCGAAATGGCCATTGCCAAATAATCTTAAATGTTCGGGCTACCAGACAAAAATATTGGTATGTGCATTTATGTTCTATTGAAAATTATTTTATGATCATTGATAATCATGTGATATTTTTTATATTTTCAGGGCAACTACGAAGAATTAGTCAGCATTGTTACGTTGGTTCACTCAGGTTCGTGGCCGCATTATCAGCGTTACGGGGCCGATCCTACTAGGTATCGACGACTTCAAACAATCTACAGGGTGGCTCGATAGGTTCAAGGAGTGAAATAACATTTACATTTAAGACTGTTAGTGGTAAAGTGAAATCGGTTGATCAGAATGAGGTTGACAAGTGGTCTGTGACATTAAAGTCTGTTCTCACTCAGTACGAGCCTCGTGACATCTATAACGCCGACGAAACAGGCTTGTTCTTCAAACTCACACCAGAAAGGCTCTAGAATTTAAGAATGTGAAATGTGTAGGTGGTAAACATAGCAAAGAGCGTATTACAGTTTTAGTTTGTGCCAACATGACAGGTGAAGACAAAGTTCCATTGTTTGTGATAGGTAAATCAAACAAGAGCTGTCGGAGGACAGCAACGCTCGACTATTCAACAGCCTTGTCAATTGAATGAATACAAAAGTCGAAAAAGGGGCATGATTTTGTAAAAATGCAAAACAGGGTTATGGAACCTGCTCAGTGCTTATCAGCACATGACAGTGGACAAGTGTGTGAAGTTTCAATCCATTCCATTAGTTGATACTGAGATACCAGCTTACATACAAAAACTTAACCAAAAACTGCTAAGTCGAAAAAGGGGCATAATTTTGAAAAAATGCAAAGTAGAGTTATGGGACCTGCACAGTGCATGTTAGATCATAACAGTGAACAAGTGTTTGAAGTTTCAATCCATTCCCATCAGTGGATACTGAGATACCAGCTTACAGATAAAAATTTAACCAGAAACTGCTAAGTGGAAAAAGGGGCATAATTTTGAACAAGAGGGTCATGATGACCCTGGATCGCTCACCTGAGTAATATGAGCCACATGTTTCAAATGTCAAACTGATGATTTTTAGAAATTTTTTTGAAGATTTTCCGGTGTACAATCAAGTAACCTCTGGGGCGGGGCCAATTTTACCCCGGGGTCATGATTTGAACAAAGTTTGTAGAAGTCTACTAGGCAATGTAACATATTAAATATCTAAGATCTAGGCCTTCTGGTTATTTTTAGCAAATTTATGAAGATTTCCCTATGTACAATCAAGTTACCCCTGGGTCTGGGTCAGTTTGACCCGGGGGGGGGGGGTCTAGATTTGAACAAATTTTGTAGAGGTCCACTAGGCAATGCTACATGTCAAATATCTAAGCTCTAGGCCTTCTGGTTTATTTCTAGAAAATTTTGAAGATTTTTCTATGTACAATCAAGTAACCCTATGGGGCAGGGTCAATTTGACCCCGGAGGTCATGATTTCAACAAATTTTGTAGAAGTCTACTAGGCAATGCTACATGTCAAATATCTATGATCTAGGCCTTCTGGTTTATTTTTAGAAATTTTTTGAAGATTTTCCTATGTAAAATCAAGTGACCCCAGGGGCGGGGTCAATTTTGACCCTGGGATCATGATTTGAACAATTTTAGTATAGGTCCACTAGGCAATGCTACATGTCAAATATCTATGATCTATGCCTTCTGGTTTATTTTTAGAAATTTTTTGAAAATTTTCCTATGTAAAATCAAGTGACCCCTGGGGCGGGGTCAATTTTGACCCGGGGGTCATGACTTGAACACATTTTGTAGAGGTCCACTAGGCAATGCTACATGTGAAATATCTAAGCTCTAGGCCTTCTGGTTTATTTTTAAAAATTTTTGAAGATTTTTCTATGTACAATCAAGTAACCCCATGGGGCGGGGGGTCTTGATTTGAACAAATTTTGTAGAAGTCTTCTAGGCAATGCTACACGTCAAATATCTAAGATCTAGGCCTTCTAGTTTATTTTTAGCACATTTTTGAAGATTTTCCTATGTAAAATCAAGTGACCCCTGGGGCGGGGTCAATTTTGACCCGGGGGTTCATGATTTGAAAATTTTTTTTTAGAGGTCCACTAGGCAATGCTACATGTGAAATATCTAAGCTCTAGGCCTTCTGGTTTATTTTTAGAAAATTTTGAAGATTTTTCTATGTACAATCAAGTAACCCCATGGGGCAGGGTCAAGATTTGAACGATTTTGTAGAAGTCTACTAGGCAATGCTACATGTCAAATATCTAAGATCTAGGCCTTCTCGTTTATTTTTAGAAAATTTTTGAAGATTTTCCTATGTAAAATCAAGTGACCCCTGAGGCGGGGTCAATTTCGAAGCCGGGGGTCATGATTTAAACAAATTTTGTAGAGGTCCACTAGGCAATGCTACATGCGAAATATCTAAGCTCTAGGCCTTCTGGTTTATTTTTAGAATTTTTTTGAAGATTTTCCTATGTAAAATCAAGTAACCCCTGAGGCGGGGGCAATTTTGAAGCCGGGGGTCATGATTTAAACAAATTTTGTAGAGGTCCACTAGGCAATGCTACATGTGAAATATCTAAGCTCTAGGCCTTCTGGTTTATTTTTAGAATTTTTTTGAAGATTTTCCTACGTAAAATCAAGTGACCCCTGGGGCGGGGTCAATTTTGAACCGGGGGTCATGATTTGAAATTTTTTTGTAGAGGTCCACTAGGCAATTCTACATGTGAAATATCTAAGCTCTAGGCCTTCTGGTTTATTTTTTTTAAAAAATTGAAGATTTTCCTATAGAAATCTATGTAAAATCAAGTGATCCCTGGGGCCGGGTCAATTTTGACCCTGGGGTCATGATTTAAACAATTTTCGTAGAGGTCCATTAGGCAATGCTACATGTGAAATATCTAAGCTCTAGGGCTTCTGGTTTTTGAGAAGAAGATTTTTGAAGATTTTTCCTATGTAAAATCAAGTGACCCCTGGGGTGGGGTCAATTTTGACACCGGGGGTCATGATTTGAATTTTGTAGAGGTCCACTAGGATATGCTACATGTCAAATATCTAAGCTCTAGGCCTTCTGGTTTATTTTTTAAAAAAAATTGAAGATTTTCCTATAGAAATCTATGTAAAATCAAGTGATCCTGGGGCCGGGTCAATTTGACCCCGGGGTCAATGATTTGAACAATTTTAGTAGAGGTCCACTAGGCAATGCTACATGTCAAAATGTCTAAGCTCTAGGCTTCTGTTTTTGAGAAGAAGATTTTGAAGATTTCCTGACTCCTGGGCAGGGTCAATTTTGGTCATGATTTGAAAAAATTTTTGTAGAGGTCCACTAGGCAATTCTACATGTGAAATATCTAAGCTCTAGGCCTTCTGGTTTTTTTTTAAAAAAGATGAAGATTTTCCATAGAAATCTATGTAACAACAAGTGACCCCTGGGTCCGGGTCAATTTGACCTGGGGTCATGATTTGAACAATTTTCGTAGAGGTCCATTAGGCAATGCTACATGTGAAATATCTAAGCTCTAGGGCTTCTGGTTTTTGAGAAGAAGATTTTTGAAGATTTTCCTATGTAAAATCAAGTGACCCCTGGGGTGGGGTCAATTTTGACACCGGGGGTCATGATTTGAACAAATTTTGTAGAGGTCCACTAGGCAATGCTACATGTCAAATATCTAAGCTCTAGGCCTTCTGGTTTATTTTTAACAAAAAATTGAAGATTTTCCTATAGAAATCTATGTACAATCAAGTAACCCCATGGGGCGGGGGGTCTTGATTTGAACAAATTTTGTAGAAGTCTTCTAGGCAATGCTACATGTCAAATATCTAAGATCTAGGCCTTCTAGTTTATTTTTAGCACATTTTTGAAGATTTTCCTATGTAAAATCAAGTGACCCCTGGGGCGGGGTCAATTTTGACCCGGGGGTCATGATTTGAAAATTTTTTTTTAGAGGTCCACTAGGCAATGCTACATGTGAAATATCTAAGCTCTAGGCCTTCTGGTTTATTTTTAGAAAATTTTGAAGATTTTTCTATGTACAATCAAGTAACCCCATGGGGCGGGGTCAAGATTTGAACAATTTTGTAGAAGTCTACTAGGCAATGCTACATGTCAAATATCTAAGATCTAGGCCTTCTCGTTTATTTTTAGAAAATTTTTGAAGATTTTCCTATGTAAAATCAAGTGACCCCTGAGGCGGGGTCAATTTCGAAGCCGGGGGTCATGATTTAAACAAATTTTGTAGAGGTCCACTAGGCAATGCTACATGCGAAATATCTAAGCTCTAGGCCTTCTGGTTTATTTTTAGAATTTTTTTGAAGATTTTCCTATGTAAAATCAAGTAACCCCTTAGGCGGGGGCAATTTTGAAGCCGGGGGTCATGATTTAAACAAATTTTGTAGAGGTCCACTAGGCAATGCTACATGTGAAATATCTAAGCTCTAGGCCTTCTGGTTTATTTTTAGAATTTTTTTGAAGATTTTCTTACGTAAAATCAAGTGACCCCTGGGGCGGGGTCAATTTTGAACCGGGGGTCATGATTTGAAAATTTTTTGTAGAGGTCCACTAGGCAATTCTACATGTGAAATATCTAAGCTCTAGGCCTTCTGGTTTATTTTTTTAAAAAAATTGAAGATTTTCCTATAGAAATCTATCTAAAATCAAGTGACCCCTGGGGCCGGGTCAATTTTGACCCTGGGGTCATGATTTGAACAATTTTCGTAGAGGTCCATTAGGCAATGCTACATGTGAAATATCTAAGCTCTAGGGCTTCTGGTTTTTGAGAAGAAGATTTTTGAAGATTTTCCTATGTAAAATCAAGTGACCCCTGGGGTGGGGTCAATTTTGACACCGGGGGTCATGATTTGAACAAATTTTGTAGAGGTCCACTAGGATATGCTACATGTCAAATATCTAAGCTCTAGGCCTTCTGGTTTATTTTTTAAAAAAAATTGAAGATTTTCCTATAGAAATCTATGTAAAATCAAGTGATCCCTGGGGCCGGGTCAATTTTGACCCCGGGGTCATGATTTGAACAATTTTAGTAGAGGTCCACTAGGCAATGCTACATGTCAAAATGTCTAAGCTCTAGGGCTTCTGGTTTTTGAGAAGAAGATTTTTGAAGATTTTCCTGACTCCTGGGGCAGGGTCAATTTTGGTCATGATTTGAAAATTTTTTGTAGAGGTCCACTAGGCAATTCTACATGTGAAATATCTAAGCTCTAGGCCTTCTGGTTTATTTTCTAAAAAAGATTGAAGATTTTCCATAGAAATCTATGTAAAATCAAGTGACCCCTGGGGCCGGGTCAATTTTGACCCTGGGTTCATGATTTGAACAATTTTCGTAGAGGTCCATTAGGCAATGCTACATGTGAAATATCTAAGCTCTAGGGCTTCTGGTTTTTGAGAAGAAGATTTTTGAAGATTTTCCTATGTAAAATCAAGTGACCCCTGGGGTGGGGTCAATTTTGACACCGGGGGTCATGATTTGAACAAATTTTGTAGAGGTCCACTAGGCAATGCTACATGTCAAATATCTAAGCTCTAGGCCTTCTGGTTTA
The DNA here is from genome assembly GCF_021730395.1 of Mercenaria mercenaria. NCBI lineage: Eukaryota > Metazoa > Mollusca > Bivalvia > Venerida > Veneridae > Mercenaria > Mercenaria mercenaria. Next base: position 19,344,746 of record NC_069367.1, on the reverse strand, counting down.
TTTTTAACAAAAAATTGAAGATTTTCCTATAGAAATCTATGTAAAATCAAGTGATCCCTGGGGCAGGGTCAATTTTGACCCCGGGGACATGATTTGAACAAATTTGGTAGAGGTCCACTAAGCAATGCTTCATACCAAATATCTAAGCTCTAGGCCTTCTGGTTTTTGAGAAGATTTTTAAAGTTTTTCCTTTCGGTTGCCATGGCAACCAGAGTTCTGCATGGAATTCAATTCTTTGAAAAAATTTTGTAGAGCTTCACCCAAGGAACATTCCTCTGAAGTTTGGATGAAATTGGCCTAGCGGTTTATGAGGAGATGTCGTTTAAAGTAAAAGTTTACGGACGCCGGATGGTGAGTGATCAGAATAGCTCACCCTGAGCCTTTGGCTCTGGTGAGCTAAAAACAAACAAAGTAGAGTTATGGGACCTGCTTAGTGCATGTCAGATCATGACAGTGAACAAGTGTGTGAAGTTTCAATCCATTCCCATCAGTGACTACTGAGATACCAGCTTACATACAAAACCTTAACCAAAAATTTCTAAGTCAAAAAAGGGGCATAATTTTGTTAAAAAGCAAAATAGAGTTATGGAACCTGCGCAATGTAAGTCAGTTTATCACAGTGAATAAGTGTGTGAAGTTTCAATCCATTCCCACAAGTGGTTACTGAGATACCAGCTTACATACAAAAACTTAACCAAATTGGGACGCCGATGCGGACACGGACGGCGACGCACGGGCGAGTCCAATAGCTCTACTATTCTATAAATAGTTGAGCTAAAAACCCTCGGTGTTTCAAAAACGTTAAAACTCTCCCATGTAAATACAACTTCAATACCAAGGCATGGATGATGGGTGATATCTTCAGTGACTGACTCCTTGAGCTTGATAAACAATTTCAAATCCAAAAACGTAAAATCGCGATGGTTGTTGACAATTGTCCAGCACACCCAAAAGTAGTCTAGGGTCTATGTAACATTGAGCTAGTGTTTCTTGCTCCCAATACAACTAGTGTGATGGACCAGGGTGTAATCAAGAATCTGAAAGTTAAGTATCGAAAAATGATCATCAAAAAACAAAACCGATCCATGGACAACACCACCAAATTCACAGTGACAGTGCTAGACGCATTACGGTATCTCCGACGAGCGTGGTCCCAGGTGAAACCAGAAACAATCGCCAACTGCTATTCTCACGCCGGGTTCCGACTGAGTGAAATTACTCCACCAGCCGTTTCCGTGGTTGACGACGACGATGATGAAGACATTCCGCTAGCAACTCTAGTGGAACTCTACAAGATCCAGCAGGATGAGATGGATTCATACAGGGACATAGATCTAGATATTCCAGTGTGCGCCGAGGTAACAGGTAGTGACATTATGAATGACTTGATTATGCTAGAAACTGTGATGTTAGTGAACCAGAAATCGACGATGACGAGCCAGCACCAACACCGCCACCATCTCTGTGTGACGCTATGAAAGCGTGTGAAACCCTCACTCAGTTCTTCGAGTGCCAGGACAATTCCAATCACGAACTCAATCTCATGTGTTCTATGTACACATTTCTCTCCAAATTAGAGTTCAACAAGCGTTCGGCGGTTCAGTTCTCCATCAAGGATTTCTTCAAAAAATAAACTAAAACTGTATTCTGGACATGACTCCCTGATATTGTAAATAAACTGACGTATGCTCATTAAAGGTGGAAAATCAGATTTTGGCCATGTAACGGATTTGTTCGAAACTTTAGCATCTGATCATTTACACTCATTTATGTTCACTTAACACTTAATACAAATTAGATTTACACTGGAGGTATTTTTAAAATTTCATTTTCCTATCCTGGTTGCCCAACCAAGATAGAGTTATTTTATCATAAGTATAAATTTGATAAACATACTTTGCCTAAGGAAATGTATAAATATTAGACATATTGTAATATATTTGTAAAACATTTGCATTAAAAATTATGTATTTAGATGGAATTCATTAGAAATGCAAGTTTGAAAAATTATTATTACCTCCCTTTGCCTATCTTGGTTGCGCAACCAAGATAGATTGGAAATAAATGAATTCAGAAGCTACACACAGCTTTAAAACTTGCATTTTGGTTCAGATTGTTCAATAGTTGATATGTATATCAAATGCAAATGTAAAACTAGACATTGTATCGAAATAAAAAGAAATACCCAGCTTTTTATATACTTTCATATTAAAGGGGAGTAATTACAAAATTTTATAAAAATAATAAAATATACATTTCAAATAGGAATCTAACTCTATGTAATCAGTCTTTTTGTTCCTTAAATAATTCTCTACCAGAATATACAAAAAGTAAAGAATGTCATTAAATGTTGATTAAATGTGATTGACCACCTTTAATGTTGTGTATTGATTTCATGTGTCTATTTATAGCCTATGTCTACATGTGACGTCATTTAGTACTGTTCTTAAATATTTCTGTGTACATATCCGTGAATTAATTGTTTTAACATGTTTATATTTGATAGTATTTGTACTGGACTACGATTCATGAAGGTTTGCTATTCATGTCTTTCTATCTGATACCAATTCTTGTAATTATATTAGTGTTTTATCTGTGTTTTTTCATTTGAAAATAAAGAATATTTCAGCATTTTTATCATCGTATCATACACACATTTAGGTAAAATATGACAATATATTACAATGTAAGGTTTGTAACACATCATGCCCTCGAATTTCCAAATTCAAAATGGCCACCATTTGGATGGCTGTAACAACGGAAAACTCGAACTAATTTCCACAGGACCCTTGAGTTCGAGCCATCGAAGTTCGACTGTACATATAAAACTTGAAAGTGACATCTATGTTGTACCACAGAAAGTGGTCTTGGGTTTGCCCTACAGCCAATTATAAAAAAAAGTTACAATATTAATTATTTATAGTAACAACAAAGGGAAGTTAATCTAAAAAAAGTCCACACAAAAAACCTCCCAGGTAGAGATAGGTCAAAATACACTTTGAAATTCAATGTAATATACATGTTGCAATATCGCAGAAGTGGTCTCGATTTTTCCCTACGACCAGTAATAAAAATGTTATGATATAAGCTATTTAGAGTAACAACAAAGGGAAGTAATTCTAAACTAGAGACCTGGTTCTTGTGCACGACACTCCATCACATGATGATGAACAATTGTGCTAAGTTACATACAAATCCCTCCAAGCATGAAGAAGAAATGCTCTGGAAAAGGTTGCCATTCTTGTATCCTTTGACCTCTGTGTGACCTTGACCTTAGACTTAGGGATCTGATTCTTGCGCATAACATTTCGTCTCATGATGGTGAACATTTGTACCAAGTTACATGAAAATCCCTCCATGGATAAAGAAGATATACTCTGAAGAAAAGTTTGTGAATACTGCCCGCCAGGGGTGTTCCCATAATACGTCCCATTTTTCAAACAGGCTTATAAAAAGGAGTATATCATATCCTGGCATCATGTGTTCTCGACAGTCTAACAAAAACAGGCAGGCATACTTAAAAAATAAATAAGATAAACCCATCTTTCAAATTACCATTTCCTCAAAATTTTACCCCTTCCTGATCATCCTGCTTTAAAAACTTACACAATTTTATTTTTGTTGAGTTCACAGTAGCACATTTTATCAGTGACCTACATTCTAGTTCCAGGAAGCACCTGTCATATATTCCCGAGCTATATTTAGAAACTGATATTTTTACCATTTCTGTTAAAATCACTGTTGTGAAACTGTATCACTGCAAAAAGTATATAATTTGGAAATATCACCTGTTTTTATAAAAATGGAATTTTACGTTATTTTCTTAATATTTTTAAATTAAAACAATGGGTATGCACAAATGATATGGTTGCCCAGCAACTTATCTGACAATTGAAATAATTCGAAAACCCCACATTGCTACATATTTTTCAAAACCTACCCATATCAATATCAAAAGGCTATAGGCTGAACTTCTTTTAATAATTAACACTTTTCTTCTAAAGTATTTCCTTTACAGAGAAGCCCTGATTTATATCTGAGAAAATAAATATGTGTTTCAGTTCTTTCACGTAAGGCCTATTGCTACTTTACGCAGTTCACATCTCTTACAGTGGAAATCAGGCAGATTGATGTCATCAAGGTTTATTTTGATTGACTTCTGGTGCAGAAATTTTGATAGCAATAATGATGCTTGATGGAAGATTTATTGATTTATACCAACTTTTAAACCATGTTAAAAGTTACATTAAGATTTTCTAGCTTAATTACATAATTTGAAATAAGACTGAAACTTTCTTGCTTTGACTCGAGGTAAACTGTTTATTTTTTACATTTTCAAAACAGCAGACACAATGTTTACACTCGTGTGTATTTACTTGTGAGGATTATGTTGCATGCAAAATTATACAGACAATTTCCATAATAGCTCGAGAATACATGTATGTTGAGAATGCAAGCAGGGCGTCAAGTGCTTTTGGGAGTCAAAAATATAGGTAGGATCCTGAAATATAGGTATTTGGGGGCCAGAAATATAGGATTATATAGGTTGCTTATAATGAAGAAAACAAGTCAGACAAGTGTTTTATCCTCCTCCACCACCTATCAGCACTCTCTTTTATTAAACATAAAATACAAAGGAACAGAAAAAGTGGCTACTTTTATGATTTTAAACAAATAACATTTTAACATATATCTTACTTTCATAATAAACTATTAATTCACCAACAGACAAAACTTTACCAATACTGGTACTCAAATCAGTTTAACAGGGAACTAGGCAAACCAAGCCATACTGCTAACAACATATATCAGTACATTGTTAATACAAGTATAAAATATTGTGTTGGGCCTGCATTTGTACAAACCAAATAAGGCTATTTCAAGGTCTTCTGCTTCTTGACCATACTCTTCAATGCCCTTGCTAAATGCATTATGCATGGTATGAAGATTACATGTATCAACATTCAATAGTCCTTCCCACTGAGGTGAAGTTTCTTTAATCTGTTTAGACACTTCCCTAAAAATTGTTTTGTTGACATTTGGTCCATCACTGCCAAGTGCAATTAAATATTTAATTGGTACAGTGTCCCCAAGAAGAGTCTCTACCATTGCTGATGCAACAGTCTTTCCATCTGCATGAGCAAAGAACAAGGATTTGTAATACCTACACCAGACTTCATCGTATGTTGGAGACCAATACCTTATTAAAGGTCCATTGCCTCTTCACTTGAGCCTGAGTAGTTTCATCATATTGAAGAGAAAATAGTTACTTGACTGTCTCACATCATACAGCAACAAGTTTGGTGAAGGAAGGTCCTAACCCATCAGACAAGATGTATGACAATTTTGTTCAACTCATACTAAATCCATCTGCTATTGGACAATGAAACATAGCTTTGAATGTTTCTCCAATTCCATCTGATGCTCATTGGCTCTAAAGCTTATGTTAGAATAGGCACATTTTGCTGCCCACAATACTTCAGCAGAAAAAACTCATCTTTAGCATATGAATAGCTTAAAATTTGCTTTGCTTTGAGGTGGAAGCTGGTGATTCACTAATGATACCATGGACTGTTCCTTCTGAAGTTGAACATGGGTTTTCATCAGCTGTTATAGGTTTAAATTTCAGTTTAGCTTGTGTTGATGAGAAGCAACTTTACTTAATTTCTTGTGTTGAGTGCCTTTTGCATGTTGAAGAATTTGTCTCAGTCCAGCATTATCACACTTTATGTCAGTTTTGCACAATGTACAGTGACCATTAGAGTCACTCTTCCCCTTGACACACCATAATTTCAGTTCATGTCCATTGCCATCTACTTCTGATAGCCACCTATCTCGAAACTGACTCTTATTAGCAGGCATTATAAGGCTTAATTATGAAACATTAAGGCTTGCTTATTCTGAAAACAAAATAAAACAAGAGCACCGCCTTGCGGGTGCTGACGCTCATCTGATTTTTTTTGTATAATAGAAATATTGTCCTACCCATGATTTTCTAAGTCTAAAAAGGGCCATCACTCTTGCAAAAAGCAGGATAGAGTTATGTTTCTTGATGTACAGTGTCCACTTATGATGGTGAAAAACTGTTGCAAGTTTTAAAGCAATAGCTTTGATAGTTTATGAGAAAAGTTGTTTTAAACATAATATTCAACCAAGAAAATGATTTTTCTAAGTCCAAAAGGGGCAATAATTATTGCAAAAAGCAGGATGGAGTTATGTTGCTTGCTGTACAGGGTCAGCTTATGATGGTGAACAAGAGTTGCAAGTTTTAAAGCAATAGCTTTGATAGTTTAAGAGAAAAAGTAGACCTAAACATAAAACTTAACCAAGAAATCTGATATTTTCTAAGTCCAAAAGGGGCCATAAATCTTGCAAAAAGCAGGATGGAGTTATGTTTCTTGCTGTACAGGGTCAGCTTATGATGGTGAACAAGTGTTGCAAGTTTTAAAGGAATAGCTTTGATAGTTTAGGATAAAAGCTGACTAAACATAAAACCTTAACCAAGAAAACTGATTTTCTAAGTCCAAAAGGGGCAATAATTCTTGCAAAAGCAAGATGGAGTTATGTTTCTTGATGTACAGGGTCTGCTTATGATGGTGAACAAGTATTCCAAGTTTCAAAGCAAAAGCTTTGATAGTTTAGGAGAAAAGTTGACCTAAACATAAAACTTAACCAAGAAATCTGATATTTTCTAAGTACAAAAGGGGCCATAAATCTTGCAAAAAGCAAGATGGAGTTATGTTTCTTGCTATACAGGGTCAGCTTATGATGGTGAACAAGTATTCCAAGTTTCAAAGCAATAGCTTTGATAGTTTAGGAGAAAAGCTGACCTAAACATAAAACTTAACCAGGCAACGCCGACGCCGACGCCGACGCCGACAACCGCTCAAGTGATGACAATAACTCATCATTTTTTTTCAAAAAATCAGATGAGCTAAAAATGTGCATTTCCTATTCACATTTTTATACATGAAAGCTTTAAGAAATGGAAAATATTCCAATTGAAAGAAGAACTTCCATTACTTAAAGCTTTCCTAAAGCTGGGCTGGGCAGGGTCGCTACACCTGAAAGGAATACAAATTTCAATGCCTAAAAGGTAACAGCATATTTATAAACTCAATTATCATAGAATTACTTCTTTTTTAATGGTTTGAATGACCTTTGTATTCCTTGCTTACCACAAAATTTCCAGATTATAGGTATTTATAGGTATTTTGGCAAAATATAGGATTTTATAGGTTATTATAGGTAGAGGGCTAAAATATAGGAAAATATAGGTAAATATAGGTAACTTGACGCCCTGTGCAAGACGTCGGGATACAATATCTTAAATTCCCTTAGTTCATTAATGCTTTCTTTGTTAGAAATCTGCAAAACAAGATATACAGTTTTTCAATTTTCTCAAAAGTACTGTTTTTCACTTACCACCTTTTAATTCTGGGACGTTAATCGGTTTTCATTAAAAAATTGCTATTTGGGACATCAATATCATCATTATTACATTGAAATAAGTCAGCATTATTACTATACACCTAGAACTAGTAATGTATAACCTATACATAGACCACATATAGTTGAAACAATTACCTATTTTGCAAGGAGAGACCTATGTTGCAACTTCATCTTACATAAATATTGCTGCAACATTTACATGTATATAAATTTTATTCTTTAACAAGTAGTGATCAAATTTTGATACTTTGCTTTCAATCAAAATAACTCAAAACAACTTTGGAAACAAGAGGGTCATGATAATCCTGGATCGCTCACCTGAGTAATATGAGCTACATGTTTTAAATGTCAAACTGATGATAAAATATTAAGAAAGTCAGTAGGTCACATTCATGGTCAATGAAATTCAGTTTTACGACTGGTGTGCAAAACTGTGTATGTCATCAAAATTTCAGGGCTGTATCTTAAACAAGAGGACCATGATGGTCCTGAATCGCTCACCTATCTCCACATGACCCAGTGTTCAACTGAGTATGACATCGTTATTTCTATTATTTGACATAGTGACCTAGTTTTTGAGCACATGTGACCTAGATATCATCAAGATAAAAAATTCTGACCAATTTTCATGAAGATCCATTGAAAAATATGGCCTCTAGAGAGGTCACAAGGTTCTTCTATTATTTGACCTAATGACTAGTTTTTGAAGGCACGTGACCCACTTTTAAACTTGACCTAGATATCATCAAGGTGAACATTCTCACCAATTTTCATGAAGATCTCGTGAAAAAATATGGCCTCTAGAGGGGTCACAAGGTTTTTCTATTTTTCGACTACTGACCTAGTTTTTGACCGCACATGACCCAGTTATGAACCTGACCTAGATATCATCAAGCTGAACATTTCACCAATTTTCATGAAGATCATTGTAAATATGGCCTCTAGAGAGGTCACAAGGTTTTTTCTATTTTTAGACCTACTGACCTAGTTTTGACCCCACGTGACCCAGTTTCGAATCTGACCTAGATATCATCAAGATGAACATTCTGACCAATATTCATGAAGATCTCATGAAAAATATGGCCTCTAGAGAGGTCACAAGGTTTTTCTATTTTTAGATCTACTGACCTAGTTTTTAACCCCACGTGACCCAGTTTCGAACTTGACCTAGATATATTCAAGGTAAACATTTGACCAATTTTCATGAAGATCCATTGAAAAATATCGCTCTAGAGAGGTTCACAAGGTTTTCCTATTTTTAGACCTACTGACCTAGTTTTTGACCGCACATGACCCAGTTTCGAACTTGACCTAGATATCATCAAGGTGAACATTCTGACCAATTTTCATGAAGATCCATTGAGAAATATGGCCTCTAGAGAGGTCACAAGGTTTTTCTATTTTTAGACCTACTGACCTAGTTTTTGATCCCACATGACCCAGTTTCGAACTTGACCTAGATATCATCCAGGTGAACATTCTGACCAATATTTCATGAGATCTCATGAAAAAATATGGCTCTAGAGAGGTCACAAGGTTTTTCTATTTTTAGATCTACTGACCTAGTTTTTAACCCCACGTGACCAGTTTCGAACTTGACCTAGATATCATCAAGATGAACATTCTGACCAATTTTCATGAAGATGCATGAGAAATATGGCCTCTAGAGAGGTCACAAGGTTTTTCTATTTTTAGACCTAATGACCTAGTTTTTGACCCTACGTGACCCAGTTTCGAACTTGACCTAGATATCATCAAGATAACATTCTGACCAATATTCATGAAGATCTCATGAAAAATATGGCCTCTAGAGAGGTCACAGGTTTTCCTATTTTTAGACCTACTGACCTAGTTTTTAACCCCACGTGACCCAGTTTCGAACCTGACCTAGATATCATCAAGAGTGAACATTCTGACCAATTTTTCATGAAGATGCATTGAGAAATATGGCCTCTAGAGAGGTCACAAGGTTTTTCTATTTTTAGACCTAATGACCTAGTTTTTGACCTACGTGACCCAGTTCGAACTTGACTAGATATCATCAAGATAAACATTCTGACCAATACTCATGAAGATCTCATGAAAATATGGCCTCTAGAGAGGTCACAAGGTTTTTCTATTTTTAGACCTAGACTAGTTTTTGACCACGTGACCCAGTTTCGAACTTGACCTAGATATCATTCAAGGTGAACATTCTGACCATTTTCATGAAGATCTTGTGAAATATATGGCCTCTAGAGAGGTCACAAGGTTTTTCTATTTTTAGACCTACTGACCTAGTTTTTGATGGCACGTGACCAGTTTCGAACTTGACCTAGATATCATCAAGATGAACATTCTGACCAATTTTTCATAAAGATCCCATGAAAAATGTGACCTCTAGAGTGGTCACAAGCAAAAGTTTACGGACGCACGGACGCACGGACGCACGGACGCACGGACGGACGACGGACGACGGACACCGCGCGATCACAAAAGCTCACCTTGTCACTTTGTGACAGGTGAGCTAAAAACAAGAAAGTAGGTCAGTAGGGCAAGGTCAAAGTCAAGTGACATCATATTACTTGGTGTCATCAGGTAATTATAATTAAACAGTTTTGGAAATAGGATCAAATGATTTTTCCTATATAACTCACATAATAACTAAGTGACCCCAGGGCGGGGCCTCTTTTAATCCCAGGGGCATAATTTGAACAATTTTTGTAGAGGACTACTAGACAATGCATCATACCAAATATCAAAAGCCTAGGTCGTATGGTTTCAGACAAGAAGATTTTTAAGTTTTTTCATATATAAGTCTATATAAAAACTTGGGACCCCAGGGCAGGGCCTCTTTTCACCCCAGGGGTACAATTTGAACGATTCTGGTTGAGGACCATAAGACAATGCTACTAACAAAATATCAAAGGTCTAAGTGTTGTGGTTTCAGACAAGAAGATTTTTAAACTTTTTTTCCTATATAAGTCTATGTAAAACTTGGGACCCCCGGGGAGGGGCCATATTTGACTCTAGGGGGATAATTTGAACATTCTTGGTAGTGGACCACTAGATGATGCTACATACCAAATATCAAAGCCCTAGGCCATGTGGTTTTGTACAAGAAGATTTTTTCCTATGTAAGTCTATATAAACCATGTGACCCCCGTGGTGGTGCCGTATTTGACCCTAGGTGGAAATTTTTGAACAATTTTGGTAGAGGACTAGGGGGATAATTTGAACAATCTTGGTAGAGGACCTCTAGATGATGCTACACACCAGATATCAAAGCCCTAGGCCCTGTGGTTTTGGACAAGAACATTTTTAAAGTTTTTCCTTTCGGTTGCCATGGCAACCAGAGTTCTGCATGGAATTCAATTCTTTGAACAATTTTGAAAGGGGGCAACCCATAGATCATTCCTGTGAAGTTTGGTGTAATTCTGCCCAGTGGTTTTCAAGAAGAAGATTTTTTTTAGAAAATGTTGACGGACACACGACACACGACGGACATTGAGCGGTCACAAAAGCTCACCATGAGCCTCTGGCTCAGGTGAGCTAACAAGACCTATCACTAATGGTGATGAATACCCCCAGACAGCAGCTTATTATCAGAGAAACAGGGGTATTGAAAATATGATACATTGCATTTGTATATTATACAGGGAGAAAATGTACAAAGATGCACGAAAAATGTTGTGCAAACTATATAAGATCTCGAAATTTCATTGCTGTACCTTAAAAAGAAGAAAGTAGGTCAAAATCAAGGTCACTGAAAGCCAGTTTTGAGATGTGTGCTAACCTGTTAAACTTGGCCTTGGAATCATCAAGATAAACATTCTGACTTAGTTCCATGAAGAAAGGGTCATAAATGTGGCCTCTAGAGTGTTAACAAGCTTTCCCTTTGATTTGAGTGGTGACCTAGTTTTTGATCCCACATGACCCAGTTTCGAACTTGGCCTAGGAATCATCAAGATAAACATTCTCACCAGGTTTCATGAAGATAGGGTCATAAATATGGCATTCAGAGTGTTAACAAGCTTTTCGTTTGATTTGAGCAGGTGACCTAGTTTTTGACCCCACATGACCCAGTTTCAAACTTGGCCTATGAATCATCAAGATAAACATTCTGACCAAGTTTCATGAAGATATGGTCATAAATGTAGCCTCAATAGTGTTAACAAGCTTTTCCTTTGATTTGACCGGATGATCTAGTTTTTTACCCCACATGACCCAGTTTCGAACTTGGCTTAACATTCGAACTTGGATAAACATTCTGTTCTAGTTTATATCAAATCAAAGAATAAATGAAACCTCTATATGACAGAAAGAGCCAAAATAGAAAATTTTCCCCTTTCAGGGGCAGTAACACTAGAACGCATTATGGAATCTAGTCGGTTTTCGAAAGGAACTGAAATGTTATTATGACTTAAGTTGTATGTAAGTGTGGTTAAAATCAAATGTAAAATGTCACTTCTATTGTGTAAAAATTAACAAATTTTGGCTCTTTCAGGAGTCCATCAGGGGCTGTAACTCCAGAACCTATGATTGGATCCGATGTAACTCTATTTATATTTGAAACAAATAAAGGACCATAACTTCGTAAAAAATCATTCAAATGGAACGTGCTTCGCACATGCACAACTACTTTTATTATAAAAGTGACAGTATTAAAAAGGTCATTAAGATCTTTACATGGGCGAAGCCATAAGATGTTCCATAAAATATGTATCAAGAATGATGATTTGGTGAAGTAATTTTAACTTGTCAACCACATTATGCATTAAAAGATGAAGTTTTTTATCATAGACCCCAATATATTGCAGCTCATCAACTGTCTTGGAAGATTGACTTGTCCAGCTTTAAGCTGGTGGTTGACTGGACAAATGTTAATTTACATCCCTGCTATACACATCAGACTGCAATTTATAATGCCTCTCTTACAACAAAACATGATTTTTATTTGTATTGTACTGATATTTCTGCTGTTAAATATCAGTGTGCCATACTGAAAATTTAGTGCTGACTCACAACAGTTACTGCACTGTATGCAAAGGTTCTCAGAAAATGTAACTTTTTATCTTATTGCACACTGCTGATACCATGTACAAAGCTTTACAAAAATGAAGTTCCTGTTCCCCCTGATTGAAACCTACTTCCAAGCTCTTGTGATCTTTTTATGTAAGCTTGTTTTTGAGCACTATCAAATCTGTTTACTTTAAGATCAATGTCACGATCAAAAGGTCTTCTTTCTTTCTCTTTGTCCTTGTCTTTATTCTTCTTCTTCTCTTTTTTCTGAAATACACAGGTAAACCAGTAAAACGAATCATGCATGTTGACCAAAATAAAACTTAAAAACAGCTGCTTGTCATATTGTCCCTAAATGTTACCTTAGGGTTGCTGCTGTTTTAATTAGGAGATACTGCAACCTTATTCCCAGTATAATAATATTTATCTGCTGATCAGAACTCACAGCAACCAAGTGACTTTAACATTCCATCTACTGATTCCCAGCAGAAGATGCTTTTGTAGTAAAGCGCATGTCTCCTCCAGTGCATAGTAATAATGGGCAAGAAGTCAATAGGGGACAGGAGAGGAAGTCAAAGAGACACTGATGGTTGGCTGCAATAGGGATCAACATTCTGGGCCTAGCGGTTGTCAAGTTATGGACTGTAAATGGTTTTCAATGTTCTTGCCCCTGTGACCTTGACCTCTAATCCAGTGACCCCAAATTCAATAGGGGTCATATACTCTGCATGTCCAATCATCTTATGAAGTTTCAACATTCTTGGTCAAGTGGTTCTCAAGTTATTGATCAGAAATAGTTTTCCATGTTCAGGCCCCTGTGACCTTGACCTTTGCTCAAGTGACCCCAAAAACGACAATGGTCATCCACTCTGCATGTGCAATCATCCTATGAAGTTTCAACATTCTAGGTCAAGTGGTTCTCAAGTTACTGATCGGAAATGGTTTTCCATATTCATGTCCCTGTGACCTTGACCTTTGAAAAGAGTGACCCCCAAAACAATAGGGGTCATCTACTCCATAAGCCCTGCCACCCTATGAAACTTGAAGGTTCTAGATCAAATGGTTCTCCAGTTATTGATTGGAAATGAAATGTAACTGACGGACGAACAAGGCAAAAACAATATGTCTCCCCTAGTGGTAACAAGTGAACAAGTATTGCAGTGGCAATACAGAAGGCCCCTACCATTGGAAAACTTTGTTACTGTTCGTCCCTTGTGGTTGTTGGCAACAGATACTGTTTGAGTAATTGCATGATCCAGATTTGCCGACGGACAGGTGGATATATGAAAAGACAGATGGATGGGGGGCATTCCTATAGTCCCCTCCAGTGTTCAATTGGTATGTGACTAAAATGCTTCAAGGCATTTAGGAGCTATGATAAATAAACAAAAACTATTTTTACTTAAATTTCAACGGTGACCTTGACCTACAAGCATAGATCATATACCTGTCTCATCATGGTGAACATTTGTGAGTAGTATTAAGATAATCCATCAAAGTAAATTATAAGTTATGGAGCAGAAAGCTCAATGGTAACTTTGACCTCTGATTGATAGACATGGATCATGCAAGCAACACAAGCAACATATCATATTGTAATAGATGGAAATCTGATGTCCGAACTTTCTGGTATCCAGATACATTTTGTACCATTCACTTTACGAACTAGTACTCATCATGTGTAAAATACAGATTTTAATCCAGTTTCCTAAATGAATGTATGTTTAGTACTGAAATAACACTTTAATTCCAGCAGAGAATCTTCGCTTGTATATATCACTATTGTTAATATTTAGATTTCCAGCATTCCTGCATGCAGTATTTACAAGTTGAATATGTCATGAATGTTTGCGCATAATTTTAGTAATTTTGCAGGGAATGCTTAAATGACTGATTTATATTGCTATAGATTACTGTTTAGTTAACTTTGATTGCTTCTGAAGTAAATGTTATTCGGAAGTGAGTATGTAATCGGCAAACTTCAGGAATATTCTGGAACGCTCCAATAACTATTTGTTTACACTGAACGCGCAATGCTGGAAAATACTGGAACGCTACATTTTCTTCTCTAGTTTGGTTTATCGGACACAATAGTATCTGTTCCCCTTTTTGAATCAATTCTTTGTATATGCCCTCACCTTTTAAAGTCTGTATAGCGGCACAGTTTACATTAATTCCATAATATTATTATTTAGTATTTACTGTGACTCAATGACCTGAATTCACTGACAGAGCTCTCTTTGTGTCAAGGATTTTGACTGGTCACCAGCATTCATTCCAGCACTGCGTCACTTATAAAAGGACACACGTTCAATCTATCTGGATCAGTTGCAACAATAATAAGAGGCCCTAGGTGGCTCACCTGAGTAACACACCATAACAGTGTAAACATGTTTTACCTAGTGATTTCATGCAGACAAATATTCTGACCAATTTTCATTAAGATTGGACCAAAAAACCTCACCTCCTGAGTTGATTTGACCTAGTGACCTAGTTTTTTACCCCACATGACCCAGATTCGTACTTGACGAAATTGTTTTTGGATACAAGTTGGAGTTTCTGGAGTTCAGTTAAGTTATTTCTTGTTATGAATTTTTTTTTTTTTTTTTTCAATGTCGTGTTCATGGAACATGGCAGACGATGTTAGTTTTGTCCTGAAGATTGATGACAGTTCTTGGACTACTTTGTTTACATACCCGTACAGCGGTGCGTGATGCGGTCAGCCAATCAATTACAATTCTCAGCGTCGATGACGTTTGTTTTGTTTATATTTTGCATGTTCTTCTTTCGTTTTGACAGATAGACAGAAGGAAATACTGAAATAATCCTGAGAGTACCGTTAGAAGCCAACTGTGATGGAAACTTGTTACTTTCATGATTTTACAGTTCTGTTTATGTTCTGAGTTGCTGATGTTAGGCCAGAGAAAACAAGTGAATGAAGTTTTGCCATGCAATACAAAGTCCCCTACTGGAAGGCACTGCAGTATAACATAATGAACTGATATCTGTCAATGATGTATAAACAATATTGTACTATATATACAATATGTTATAACAAAACACTTGGATTAAAATTTGCAGATATAAAAATCTACAGTTGTTTTCATACAGATTTTTTTTGGCCAGTTATAAAAAAGTTATCATATAAAGTATTTATAGTAACAAGAGCTCAGAGAACACGAAATGCCACTCTTGATGCATTCAGTAATTGCACAAGGAACAGAAATTATTTTGTCATTGTACACAAAAGTTCTACTGCTCTAGGTCAATTTGACCTTGACCTCTGACCTATTGACCTCAAAATCAACAGGAGTCATATGCTGGTCATGATCAACCTCCTTTTTAAGTTTCGTGATCCTAAGCCCAAGCATTCTCAAGTAATCGTCGGGAAATGGTTTAAATGTTCCGGGTCAGTGTGACCTTGACCATTACCTACTGACCTCAAAATTAATAGGGGTCATCTGCTGGTCATGATCATCCTCCCTATCAACTTTCATGATCCTAGGCCTAAGCGCTCTTGAGTTATCATCTGGAAACTATTTAACTGTTCCAGGTCACTGTGACATTGACCTTTGACCTACTGACCTCAAAATCAATAGGGGTTATCTGCTGGTCATGATTAACCTCCCTGTCAACGTTCATGATCCTACGCCCAAGCGTTCTTAAGTTATCATCCGGAAACTGTTTAACTGTTCCTGGTCACTGTGACCTTGACCTTTAACCTACTGAACTCAAAATCAATAGGGGTCATTTGCTGGTCATGACCAACCTCCCTATTAACTTTCATGATCCTAGCGCCAAGCATTCTTGAGTTATCATCCGGAAACCATTTAACTGTTTTGGGTCACTGTGACCTTGACCTTTGACCTATTGATCTCAAAATCAATAGGGGCCATCTGCTGGTTATGGCCAACCTCTCTATCAATTTTCATGATCCTAGGCCCAAGCGTTCTTGAGTTCTCATCCGGAAACTGATTGGTCTACATACCGACCGACAGACCGACCGACATCTGCAAAACAATATACCTCAAAATCAATAGGGGTTATCTGCTGGTCATGATTAACCTCCCTGTCAACTTTCATGATCCTAGCACCAAGCATTCTTGAGTTATCATCCGGAAACCGTTTAACTGTTCTGGGTCACTGTGACCTTGATCTTTGACCTACTGATCTCAAAATCAATAGGGGCCATCTGCTGGTTATGAGCAACCTCCCTATCAATTTTTATGATCCTAGGCCCAAGCGTTCTCGAGTTCTCATCCGGAAACGGATTGGTCTACATATCGACCGACAGACTGACGACATCTGCAAAACAATATGCCTCAAAATCAATAGGGGTTATCTGCTGGTCATGATTAACCTCCCTGTCAACTTTCATGATCCTAGGCCCAAGCGTTCTTGAGTTATCATCCGGAACCTGTTTAACTGTTCCTGGTCAGTGACCTTGACCTTTGACCTACTGACCTCAAAATCAATAGGGGTCATCTGCCAGTCATGACCAACCTCCCTATTAACTTTCATGACCCTAGGGCCAAGCATTCTTGAGTTATCATCCGGAAACTGTTTAACTGTTCTGGGGCACTGTAACCTTGACCTTTGACCTACTGATCTCAAAATCAATAGGGGTCATCTGCTGGTTATGACCAACCTCCCTATCAACTTTCATGATCCTAGGCCCAAGCGTTCATGAGTTATCATCCGGAAACTGATTGGACTACATACTGACCGACATCTGCAAAACAATATACCCCTCCTTCTTTGAAGGGGGGCATAACAACAAAGGGAAATTAATCCTAAAAAAAATATTTAAAAAAGTCTATATATATAATATAAGTCCACAGGAAACTCTTTACCAGGTAGAGATAGGTCAAAATACACCTAATAATTGGATGTAACATGCATGTTGTACCACAGAAAAGTAGTCTCTATTTTTCCCTACTGCCAGTAATAAAAAAGTTACAATATAATCTATTTATAGTAACAACAAAGGGACATAATTCTAAAAACAAGTGTGCCTTGGTGGTGAACATTTCTGCCAAGTTACATCAAAATCCTTCCATGCATGAAGAAGAAATGCTCCGGACAAAGTCATTCTTAAATTTGACCTTTGACCTCTAAATGTGACCTTGGCCTTAGACCTAGGGACCTGGTTCTTGCACATGACAATCCGTGTCACAGTGGTGAACATTTGTGCCAAGTTACATCAAAATCCCTCCATGCATGAAGAAGAAATGCTCCGGAAAGGGAAAAAGTCATTCTTGTATCTGATCTTTGGCCTCTAAGTGTGACCTTGACCTTAGACCTAGGGCCCGGGTTTTGCGCATGACATGTTGTCTCATCCAGAGGAATATTTGTGCAAACTGATGTTTAAATCCTTTTTGCATGACAAAGATAAGACCGGACAGGAAAAAAATCCTATTGACCTCTGATCTCCAAGTGTGACCTTGACCTTTAAGCTAGGGTTCTGGGTGTTGCGCATGACACGCTGTCTCATCATGGGAAACGTTTATGCCAAGAAATATTGTAATCCCTTGATGGATGACTGAGTTCTGGACGGAGTTCTGGACCGGACAGGAAAAAAACCCTATTGACCTTTGACCTCCAATTGTGACCTTGACCTTTGAGCTAGAGGTCCGGGTTTTGCGCATGACATGTTGTCTCATCATGGGGAACATATGAGCCAAGTAATATTAAAATCCCTTCATAGATGGCAGAGTTTTGGACCGGACAGGAAAAAAGCCCTGTTGACCTTTGACCCCTAATTGTGACCTTGACCTTTGAGCCAGGGGTCCGGGATTTGCGCATGACACATCGTATCATCATGGGGAACATTTATGCCAAGTGATATTAAAATTCCTTCATGATTGACAGACTTATGGACCAGACACGAAACAGACCCTGTTCATGCCATGTTAACATTTGACTGCTAAGTGTGACCTTGACCTTTGAACTAGGGGTCTGAAAGTTGTGCATGACACATCATCTTATTATGAGGTACATTTGTGCCAAGTAAGGCCACACCAAACTGAAAAGTTGTTCATCGGATTTTTTTCTGAAAAAATTGAGGCGGCAAACGAAAAAAAAATTCAAGTATTTTCTTTTTGAGAAAATTGGGAGCGAGCGAAGAGCGAAGAAATATATTTGTCTTGATTTGGCTCTCGATTGACTAATAAAAACCTTAAAATAGAATGTACAGCCCTTCTACATTAAAAATAAGTCACCTGTGATTGAGAAAAATTGACCTGTAGATGCACAATTAATTCCCATGCAAAAACTGGGCCTTTGCAGAATATACTTTTTATCTTTGCCAAATATTTGCCATAACCTTTGCAGAACAGTTGCAGCACATGATTGCTGAATATATTCCACAGACGAGTAGAAATGGAACGAAACGTGCAACTATTCTGCAAAGCTTTTGCAAATATACACTACGCACACCGAATGCAAATACTTCGCAAACAATTTACAATTCGCAGCCGAAACTTTGGCAAACACATCGCAAAGTGACAGCAAAGTATTTGCAACTTACATGCAAATAATATGCAAAGTATTTGCAAATACGTAACAAATAGCAAAAAATGAAATTCTGAAGTTCAAAGAAATGGACTTTGTTTAATATCTGAAAAACAGATGTAAAGTCACAAAACTATTTGCAGTTTAAATAACCATTGCAGTGACCATTCAGTTACTGTAACAATAACTAAAATCATGTAATAATGTAAGTTTCAGCAACTGCTTCAGTAAAAAGTGTTTTATATAACTATCTTTGATTAACATTAATTACCTTTCCACATGCTGCAATATTCTCTGGTTCTTGGAAGTCTTATTGCTTAATAACTTGGTATTGCATTATCCTTATTCCACAAAGTTTATATCCAGAAAAAATAATTAGGATATAATGATCTGTTTAACACAAGTTTGCATCACCAAAATATTTCTACTAACTGATGTGTAAACATTTCCTCACAAAGTTTTCAAAATTCCTGCCATTTGAATATAGACCAATCAGAAAACAGAATAGTTAATTACTTCCTGTAAATTCATCTATGTTAACTATTTCCAAATGCTTTGCTCTTTCATTTGTAAACAAAGTGTTTATTCTAGGATGAAATTTCAAAAACAACAACATACGATTTTCAATCCTTTACTTATTATAAATTTGTAAAAGTTTTCACAAAGCTTCAAATAATTAGCTTCTTAGAAACATAATATATTGTTTTCAATTTCTTATAAAGATTAAAGAGATATGGAGCATACTTGGTCATGTCAGCTTTTGCTAGAGCCGTAAAATCTCGCGCTGGGAAGCGACCGAGGGCATGTTTTTAAAACTTATTTTCCTAACCTTGTTGCGCTGTAAACAATTATCCAGTATACCAAGGTACCCCTTTAGTACCTTTAAACCAATGGCACTCCTTAGTACCATAATGTATCCAAGTAAACCATATACGGTTACCAGGTACCCTATTTGTACCTAATAATAGTACCCTTGTACCATATTAATTAAACCGATAAACCATATAGCCAGGTACCCTATTTGTACCAAATAATGGTACACCGTTGTACCATATTAAACCGATAAACCAAATAGCCAGGTACCCTATTTGTACCAATAACCATTAGCGCAACAATGCTTACATTCGAGAAAAATAAACCTATGCAAAAGAGGGAGTCATTGTAAGAACGCCTAGCCCTTTTCGCTCTCTGGCAAGTTCCTACAAGCTCACAAAAAACTGTAGTCACAACGACTGTAATTTAGACCACATGGGCTTTCAGCCTCCTAAGATAACTACTGTGGTAGGCCGAGACACCCACGGGGATGCAAAAAGATTGTTATTAAATTAGCGATAGATATAATATGCCCCTGATCGCGTCCCAGCGAAAGAATTTTCCGCCACGAAATAAACCTTTATTTCCCCCCAAAATTCTTACGCGTTGTATGTCTCCAGACATTCCTGAAGAGCATTTAGATAAAAATCTAAACCTACGTCAGACAAATGAATACCGTCAGGTCGAAAAAAGCCTTTAGTTTTCACATCTATATCGACTCTGAGATTTTTTACGGACAATTTCCTACCTAGCTGGTTGACTCGTTTTCTTTTAGTTTCTATACTCTTGATTTCATTGTCTGGAACACCCCAATTTAATCTCTGAATTATATCAACCCAGATCGTTACTGCGTTTGGAAACGCCCTCTTTATATAATCAAAGGAGTCCTGTATAATTTTAAAGATGCACTTAACAGAATGCTTTGTTAAATCATTCCCCCCTAGATGTATCACAATCACCTGAGGAGGACTCCTAAAGAGGGCTGGGAGTTGTAATGCATGTGTCAGCTCATCCAGACTCATCCCTCTTTTGCACCACCATGCTATTGTACAGGGTAGCCGTAAATTGTCAATTCCCCTTGCGCTGGCTCTCACACCTGCCCAATGAGGTATAGAGTCCCCAATGACCCAAATGTCTGTAAAATTGCATGTATAATTAATAACTTACTATAAAATAGATGAAACTATGACGTACCTAACCTAGGTTACGTAAATCTATAATTGTAAACTTACTATCGATCTACAGTAAAATAATGTTTCAAATAGGAATCGCACCCAGCCTGATAAATAAAAGCGGGTGACTTTACACTATTTCATTATATGGAACATCATCGGTCCAGGAAAATATCCGGTATATACTCTCATTTTCAGAACAAACAAAATACTGAAAAACTTTCTCCCTTTGAAATACTATTGAATTATGTTCTTATATATGAAATATAGGCATTGGAGCGCCACCTACCTAATTTCATGATGGAAGATTCCGGAACCCCCTTTGACGCTAAATGGGACGCTCTACCAATACGAAAGCTATGCCTTTTGAAGTTTGGCGACTTAAACTTAGACCTGTCTATGCATTTCTTAAGGATAGCTGAAAATTGATATCTTGTTACCGGTTGGCTATTTTTGTGAATAAACAAAGGACCAGTCTGACTCGGTCTCACTAGCATATATTCCTTCAATGTGCCCACTGGGCAGATAGCTTTGTTTTCCTCACATGGTATTTTCAGAATTATTGGATGGCCATGTTGATTTGTTTTAAATGTATTCATTACAATTCGCACGTTATTACGAAATTGACAGAAAGAGATATCACCTGACTGAAGTGTGTAATTTTGAGATCTACTCGCTACAAGCTCGCTAACCCGAAATAAACCAAAATATGCTAAACAAAAAATAGCTTTAAACAATTTTGCCTCATAATCGTTAAAACAAACTCACAATAACAATGTGCAAATTTCTTCTAACATATTAGCAGTAATTGGTGCTCTATTATCAGTGCATCGGCGAGACCTATGACAACCCTCTATTAACTTTTTTATGATGAATGATTGTGATAAATCCAACCAATTATTTAGTTTATGAAAAAATGATAAACCGGACGTGTATGTAGCTATGGTTTTTGCTGAATTGCCTTTTTCAAAACAGTACACAATAAAGAGCACGACATGTTTTAAAGGTAATGGCCAAATTCTAGACAAATTATATAATGTTCTGAATGATTCTAGCGAATTTACAGCCGTGTTATAGGTAGACGCTGTATTATTTGCTATTCCTGCTCGAACCAAGTGCTTACATCTGCTTTGAAGATATCCCAAAGATAGTCTGGTATTGGTGTCGGGGACGAATCGGCCTCTGGTGCTAACGTTTTGAACCGGGTGAGCTGAAAACGAGATAATGCGTCGCTTATTTCATTTTTTGCCCCGGCTATATGAGAAGCTCTCAACAAACAATTAAAGCGCAGACACTGTAACGTAAGTACCCTTATTAATGACATAACCTGTGAGGACTTGGAAGACATCGTGTTCAATATATGTACTACGGCCTGGTTGTCACAGTGAAACCGTATCTTCTTATTTCGTAGCTGCCCGCCCCAAATACAAATAGCTGTAACAATGGGAAAAGCTCTAATACGGTTATGTCCCTTGTTAAACCATTACTATGCCATGCAACAGGCCATCTTGCGTGACACCAATGCCCATTAAACCAGATACCAAAACCAATGCCCCCAGAGCTGTCTGTGTACAACTGTTCGTCATCGTTGGATAACCAAAACCGATCATGAAAGACTGAAATTCCGTTACAGTTTCTAAAAAATCTAAGCCACATTTCCAGATCTAATTTTATTCCCTTGTTCAGTCGGACATGATGGAATGGACGCTTAACACCACAAGTTGAATTAATAAGACGTCGGCAAAATGGTCTTCCAACAACTATCGCGCGACAGCAAAAATTCAAAGATCCTATAAGCGACTGCATTTCTCTAAGAGTAACGGAATTCTTTGACAAAATGAATTCAATTTTTTGAATGACTTCATCAATTTTTACGATCGGTATTCGGATCTCCATTTTATCCGAATCAAGTTCTAAGCCCAAGAAAACAATGACCTTTAAGGGACCTTCCGTTTTTTCGTCTGCCAATGGAACGCCTAGCTTGTTCATGATTGTTTCGAATAATAGCATTAGGCTTTTACAAGACTCGTACCCTTTCTCCCCGCCAAGGAAGTCGTCAAGGTAGTGTATAAGACGTCCTGAATTCATTTTTGATTTAATGCAAAATTCTAGAAAAGTAGAAAATTTCTCAAACAAACTAGGCGAAATGCTACAGCCAAATGGTAAACAGTTATCGAAATAAATCTTTTCCATGCAAGAAAATCCTAAAAGTTCGAAATCGTCGGGATGAATCGGAAGTAATCGAAATGCACTTTTTATGTCCATTTTAAATAAATAACAGTTTCTACCCAGGTCTTGTATAATACGAATCGCTTCATCGAATTCTGTGTATTTAACCGAGCATATTTTCGGATCTATAAATTCATTGACTGATAATCCCTCAGGATATGACAGGTGATGTATAAGCCTGTATTCGCCCGGACTTTTCTTTGGAACCAAGCCAATTGGTGAAATCTGCAAGTTTTTAAATGGGCTTACGGTAAATGGACCGGCAACTCGGCCTGCGTCTACCTCTTTTTGTATTTTTTGTTGTGCTAATTCAGGCTGTTGTTTTACGGACTTCAGGTTTTTTGATACACGAGCTTGACGTGGGCCCGAATAGTTCAATCTGAAACCGTGCTTAAAACCGTTTAATAAAATATTTGCATCATGCGACTTGTACTTACTAAGCCAAATTTCTAAAAATTGGATATTTATAGGTGAATGTGCTACTTTAAAATGGACATCATCGCAAGGTAAGTTATTACTTTCTGTTTGAACCCCTTGAGCCCCGATACTGGTTGAATCCACGACCACGCCAGAATCCACGCCCTCGAAAAAGGTTTTTTCGGCCAGTTTGTTGAAAATTACCCCCTGTGTTTTCTGGCAATGAGAACGTCTCTCCATTGTTATGTTTTGTACCGGTAAAACAATTCATCAAGCTATGTGAACGGCCACAATGGTAACACGCTTGCCGAAACTTGCAGTATGACCAGTTACACGTGCCTTTATTAAAAGGAATACATATGTCTGCTGGCTTTTGCTTTATCTGGCTTTGCCTTGTAGGCTCGTATATGGACGGCATTAACCGCGACCATAATTCATGATTAATGATAGCCCATGACAAAGGCATGCTAGCTTGATGCAGACTAAATTGCTCGTCATACATTTTCCAAAATTTTCCCCCATGACGAGATGCGCATTCCCGTATTACATAGAAATACTGAAGGAGTTCGTGAACTTTGTTTGGGTATGCCGTTAAATAGACAGACATAAAAATGATAAAAGCATCGGACCAGCGTTCGATATTTCTGATGTCATCTTTACACTCTTTAGGCCGACAAGTAATTGTACCATCATGAGAAAACTGCAAAGTACTTCCCGAGGCAAAATCTGAAAGTTCCACCGCACCCTTAAGAAGTAATGCCATGTTGATATATTCACCCCCGCATATTTTCTGCTTTATGCTTGAGGGAACATGATATCATCTTGCGCTAAGCGTGTCATGTCATAATTTTGAGGAAACGAATTTGCATAGTTCAATGAATTGTTAAAATGCACTAACGGTTCATTACTACCTAACATTGTATAATTGTCGGTAGCGTTAGCATAACAATTTGAGCCATCATTTTGGTTTACAACGTCCGCGTTTTGCGCGGTCAATACCGGACATTCACCTTGAGTGTTGTTTTGTTCTGAGTCGGGATTATTTCTACTTGAAAATAAATTATTAGACTCAAAATCGTTATTGAAAGTTTGAGTTTCTCTACTTTGAATGCCATGTACAACCTCAGAATCACGAATTATCTGTTCAAAATCAATAATTGGTGTATTTTGCCTACCTCTGTCCGGACCTGTGCCGTCGTCAATTGCCGGCCTTGCTCGTTTAGCCTCGGCTGCCCTTGTTGTCGGGCCACGTTTATCCGTGCCCCTTCTCTTCACGCCCCTTCCACGACCTGGCATGCTTAAAACTGCTAACTGAATTTACTCTAGATTTTTTAAATGTTGTGCGACGCTGAATTTGCGGACTGAAAGATAGAACGTGGCGGTCACGTGACTTTTATACTCGGCGAAGATACGAACGATCTCGCGAGAATTACCATGGTTACACTACGCGGCGTCTTGCAACGCTAATTTCCGGTAAATATCTAACCCAAGTTAAGCGAGAAATTTACACCAGAATAAACTAGATTAATATTTAAAATAAATTAATCTCTCTTATTTGCAATACCTTTGCTAACTAAATGAGCTAAGTGTTTGTTTGCAGATGCTTTGCTGTCTGCTAATTTAACAAGAGCTCGGCGAACACAAAATGCCCCCCTTGATGCATTCAGTAATTGCACAAGGAACAGAAATTATTTGCTCACTGTAAACAAAAGTTCTGCTGTTCTGGTTCAATGTGACATTGACCTTTGACCTATTGACCTCAAAATTAACAGGGGTCATCTGCTGGTCATGATCAACCTCCCTATTAAGTTTCATGATCCTAGGCCCAAGCATTCTCAAGTTATTTTCTGGAAACGGTTTAAATGTTCCGGGTCACTGTAACCTTGACCTTTAACCTACTGACCTTAAAATCAACAGGGGTCATCTGCTGGTCATGATGAACCTCTCTATCATCTTTCAAGACCCTTGGCCTAAGCGTTTTCAAGTTATCGTCCAGAAACCATTTAACTGTTCCTGGCCAATCTGACCTTGAGCTTTGACCAAATGACCTCAAAATCAATAGGGGTCATCTGCTGGTCATGATCAATCTCATCAATTTTCCTGACCCTAGGCCCAAGCGTTCTTGAGTTATCGCCCGGAAACCGTTTTACTGTTCCTGGACACTGTGACCTTGACCTTTGAATTACTGATCTCAAAATCAATAGGGGTCACCTGCTGGTCATGACCAATCTCCCTATCAACTTTCATGATCTTAGGCCCAAGCAATCTTGAGTTATCATCCGTAAACCGTTTAACTGTTCCGGGTCAATGTGACCTTGAACTTTGACCTACTGACCTCAAAATCAATAGGGGTCATCTGCTGGTCATGACCAACCTCCCTATCAACTTTCATGACCCTAGGCCCAAGCGTTCTTGAGTTATCATCTGGAAACCGTTTAACTGTTCAGGGTCACTGTGACCTTGACCTTTGACATACAGATCTCAAAATCAATAGGGGTCATCTGCAGGTGATAACCGACCTTCCTTTAAACTTTCATGATCCTAGGCCCAAGCGTTTTTGAGTTATCATCCGGAAACGGTTTGGTCTACATACAGACCGACCGACAGACCTACAGACATCTGCAAAACAATATACCCCTCCTTCTTCGAAGGGGGGCATAATAAAGTATTTGTTTGCAAAACCTTTGCAGTCTGTAATTCATCTAAGTGTTTATTTGCAAACCCTTTGCTTCACTGTGATACATTTTGCAGACTGTTTGCAAAAGTCTGATGCAATTACTTTGCAATCACTTGGAATATAGTTTCTGAGAAAACAAATATTAAAATATATTCTGCAAATACATGACAAAGGGTTAAATGTGTATGTGAACAAAGCAAACTCAAAAGGTAACTAGAAATTGCTTTTGTAAACAAGAGGACCATGATGGTCCTGAATCGCTCACCTCTTCCCACATGATCCAGTTTTGAGTATGACGTCGTTTTTTCTATTATTTGACATAGTGACCTAGTTTTTGAGCTCATGTGACCCAGTTTTGAACTTGACCTAGATATTATCAAGATAAAAATTCTGACCAATTTTCATGAAGATCCATTGAAAAATATGGTCTCTAGAGAGGTCACAAGGTTTTTCTATTATTTGACCTATTGACCTAGTTTTTTAAGGCACGTGACCCAGTTTCAAACTTGACCTAGATATCATCAAGGTGAACATTCTGACCAATTTTCATGAAGATCCATTCAAGGGTATGGCCTCTAGAGAGGTCACAAGGTTTTTCTATTTCAAGACCTACTGACCTAGTTTTTGATCGCAGTTGACCCAGTTTCAAACTTGACCTAGATATCATCAAGATAAACATTCAGACAAACTTTCATACAGATCCCATGAAAAATATGGCCTCTAGAGAGGTCACAACATTTTTTCATTATTTGACCTACTGACCTACTTTTTGATGGCACGTGACCCACTTTCGAACTTAACCTAAATATCATCAAGATGAACATTCTGACCAATTTTTATGGAGATCCATTCACAAGTATGGCCTCTAGAGAGGTCACAAGGTTTTTCTATTTTTAGACCTACTGACCTAGTTTTTAACCGCACATGACCCTGTTTCGATCTTGACCTAGATATCATCAAGATGAACATTCAGACCAACCTTCATGAAGATCCATTGAAAAATATGGCCTTTAGAGAGGTCACAAGGTTTTTCTATTATTTGACCTACTGACCTAGTTTTTGACGGCACGTGACCCACTTTCGAACTTGACCTAGATATCATCAAGATGAACATTCAAAAAAACTTTCATACAGATCCCATGGAAAATATGGCCTCTAGAGAGGTCACAAGGTTTTTCTATTATTTGACCTACTGACCTAGCTTTTGATGGCACGTTACCCACTTTCGAACTTGATTTAGATATCATCAAGGTGAACATTCTGACCAATTTTCATGAAGATTTCATGAAATATATGGCCTCTAGAGAGGTCACAAGGTTTTTCTATTTTTAGACCTACTGACCTAGCTTTTGACCGAACGTGACCCAGTTTCGAACTTGACCTAGATATCATCAAGATGAACATTCAGACCAACTTTCATACAGATCCCATGAAAAATATGGCCTTTAGAGAGGTCACAAGGTTTTTCTATTATTTGACCTACTGACCTAGTTTTTGATGGCACGTGACCCAGTTTCGATCTTGACCTAGATATCATCAAGGTGAACGTTCTGATTAATTTTCATGAAGATCTTGTGAAATATATGGCCTCTAGAGAGGTCACAAGGTTTTTCTATTTTTAGACCTACTGACCTAGTTTTTGACCGCACGTGACCCAGTTTCGAACTTGACCTAGATATCATCAAGATGAACATTCAGACCAATTTTCATAAAGATCCCATGAAAAATATGGCCTCTAGAGAGGTCACAAGGTTTTTCTATTATTTGACCTACTGACCTAGTTTTTGAAGGCGTGTTACCCAGTTTCGAACTTGACCTAGACATCATCAAGGTGAACGTTGTGACCAATTTTCATGAAGCTCTTGTGAAATATATGGCCTCTAGAGAGGTCACAAGGTTTTTCTATTTTTAGACCTACTGACCTAGTTTTTGATGGCACGTGACCCAGTTTCGAACTTGACCTAGATATCATCAAGGTGAACATTCTGACCAACTTTCATAAAGATCCCATGAAAAATGTGACCTCTAGAGTGGTCACAAGCAAAAGTTTACGGACGCACGGACGCACGCACGCACGCACGACGGACGCCGCACGATCACAAAAGCTCACCTTGTCACTTTGTGACAGGTGAGCTAAAAAGCACATGTCTCCCCCAATGCAAAGTTCTATAGGCAAGAAGTCAATAGGGGTCAGGAGCGAAAGTCAAAGAGACACTGATGGTTGGCTGAAATAGGGATCATCTACTTGGCATGTCCAGTCATCCCGCTAAGTTTCAACACTCTTGGCCTAGTGGTTCTCAAGTCACTGTTCAGGCTCCTGTGACCTTGACCTTTGATCAAGTGACCCCAAAATAAATAGGGGTCATCTACTCTGCATGTCCAATCATCCTATTAAGTTTCAACATTCTAGGTCAAGTGGTTCTCAAGTTATTTTCCGGAAATGATTTTACATGACCAGGCCCCTGTGACCTTGACCTTTAATAGACGGACCCAAAAATCAATAGGGGTCATCTACTCTGCATGTTCAATCATCCTATGAAGTTTCAACATTCTGGGTCAAGTGGTTCTCAAGTTATTGATCGGAAATTGTTTTCCATGTTCAGTCTCCTGTGACCTTGACCTTTAACAGAGTGACCCCAAAATCGATAGGGGTCATCTACTCTGCATGTTCAATCATCCTATGAAGATTCACCATTCTGGGTCAAGAGGTTCTCAAGTTGTTGATCGGAAATGGTTATCAATGTTCAGGCCCCTATGGCTTTGACCTTTAATGGAGTGAAATCAAAAACAAATAGGTGTCATTTACTCTGCAGGAACAATCATCCTATGAAGTTTCAACATTCTGGGTCGAGTCAGGTTCTCAAGTTATTGATTGGAAACAGTTTTCGATGTTCAGGCCCCCGTGACCTTGACCTTTAATAGAGTGACCCCTAAAATCAATAGGGGTCATCTACTCTGCATGACCAATCATCTTATTAAGTTTCAACATTCTGGGTCAAGTGGTTCTCAAGTTACTGACTGGAAATAGTTTTCAATGTTCAGGCCCCTCTGACCTTGACCTTCAACAGAGTGATCCCAAAATCAATAGGGGTCATCTACTCTGCATGAACAATCATCCTATGAAGTTTCAACACTCTGGGTCAAGTGGTTCTCAAGTTATTGATCGGAAATGGTTTTCCATGTTCAGGCCCCTGTGACCTTGACCTTCGATGGAGTGATCCCAAAATCCATAGGGGTCATCTACTTTGCATGACCAATCATCCTATGAAGTTTCAACATTCTGGGTCAAGTCGTTCTCTAGTTATTGATCGGAAATGGTTTTCCATGTTCAGGCCCCTGTGACCTTGACCTTTGACGGAGTGACCCCAAAAACAATAGGGGTCGTCTCCTCAATAAGCCCTACCAACCTATGAAGTTTGAAGGTTCTAGGTCAAATGGTTCTCCAGTTATTGCTTGGAAATGAAGTGTGACGTACGGATGGACGCCCCGACGGACGGACGGACAGGGCAAAAACAATATGTCTGGGGGGGGGGAGACATAATAACACTGGCATACAGTACAGTGTAATCAAATAATGTATGCTTTTGAAAATGCTGTTAGAAAATATGTAATATACAACAATGCATAGTCTTAAAATCATGACATAGATATATGACTGAAATATTTACTGCTAAGAAAATGTAGCATTTTTAGCTCGACTTTTCGAAGTTTTTGATCAAATATCTCTGTTACTTAAAAGCTTTTGACTTGAAAGTTAAAATAGTTATTTACTATCAAAGTCTACACAAGGAGACACAATCCCCATATTAAAACTCTGAATTTTGACAGAGTTGCGCCCCTTTTTACCTTAGAATAGTTTTTTTAAAGTTTTATATAACGTCCAATAGCTCTGTTACTTTCAAAGCGCTCGACTATTATACCCCTTTTACTGGCAAAGCTCTAATTCAGTGTCAAACACTTAGAAAAGTTGAGTGTGCTGTCTTACAAACAGCTCTTGTTCTAACTTTAAACTTTCTTAACAGATTTATCATTAAATTTGTTGAAACAAAGTCTCAATTAAAGTCTGAAATGGATATTAACGTGGATTAACATTATTCTACATGAGGATTGGAAAATTTGAAAATCTAAACTGGGCTAAACAAAACTCATAATGTCAATTCCTTACCCCACCCACTTTCGTATAAAAATGCTGTTCATATATGGACTGGAAAAACAGAAAACAGAAAAGTGGCATGCATCAATACTATTTACCCTTACCAAAATAATGTAGATTGATGTTATCAAATGAATTAGTATGTTTTTTTCATCTGATTTTCACTGAAATAAACCCGTTTTTCTGTAGCAACACAATTGGGTAAACATTTGAAGAAAATGGCGTAACTGCATCAAAGGGAAATAACTTTAATCCAACTAAATATAAACATTATGATATTTTATAGACGATGCGTATAGGATGTATTTATTGTGATTAAAGTCCACTTTAGAACAATCTGGGGCTGGAGTTAGAAGCATTTGTACACTGTTACGTCCGTAAAACATAGTGCACCAAAAAATTTTGGCTTGACTTTTTTCAATGGGGCAAGCCAAAAACAAACAAAAAATTTTTTTTTTGTGTTTCTGAAAATTTATGAGCGGCAAATCCGATGAACAACTTTTTAATTTGGTGAGGCCTAATATTAGAATCCCTTCATGGATGGCAAAGTTATAGACTGGGCAGGAAAAAAGCCCTGTTGACCTCCAATTGTGACCTTGACCTTTTAGCTAGGGGTTTTGCGCATGACACGTCGTCTCACCATGGGGAACATTTGTGCCAAGTAATATTAAAATCCCTTCAAGGACGACGAAGTTATGAATGGGACACGAAATTGCGGACGGACGGAATGACAGAATGACGGAAAAGCGCATTCCTATAGTCCCCGAAACTGGTTGACTAATAAAAGTTTAGATTCTCATCTGTATTTTGGGAAAAAATGCGGCGGGTGGGCACTTTTATTTTTTAATTTGGAAATACGGGAGACCCGATGTCAATTTGACAAATTAGATTTTTAAAAATCTCTGTATCAATAATACTAGTGTATGTTGTTGTATCTTTGAATTATTTGTATATATAACCTCTTTTTAAAATATATATGAAAAAATTATTCCTCATCGTAAACTTTAATTTTACTTATAAGGTGATAGTAAATCATTTTTTCTGATGGCTGGCTGTTTCTTTTACAAAATTCACGACAAATAAATATTTGTCTGTTCAGTGTATTTGCAAATTCAAAATATTTGTCTGTTCAGTGTATTTGCAAATTCAAAATATTTAGTTCTGTCAAAGTACAAACAAGTTCTGTAAAGATTCTAAATAATACAATCATTCCTGTCACCGAGCATGTGCCAAAACCTATACTGGAACCGGTGATGATGCTGCTGATCTTCTACCTTAAACAAACAAAATGTGTAGAATCCACTAGTTTGACACTTTGACAAGAAGATCATTCTGATCAAATTTAAGGCATATCATTGAACAAGAGGGTCATGATGACCCTGGATCGCTCACCAGAGTAATATGTTTCAAATGTCAAACTGATGATTTTTAGAAATTTTTTGGAAAATTTTCCGATGTACAATCAAGTAACCACTGGGGCGGGGCCAATTTTACCCCGGGGGTCATGATTTGAACAAAGTTTGTAGAAGTCGACTAGGCAATGTTACATATCGAATATCTAAGATCTAGGCCTTCTGGTTTATTTTAAGCAAATTTATGAAGATTTCCCTATGTACAATAAAGTAACCCCTGGGGCTGGGTCAATTTGACCCTGAGGGGGTCAAGATTTGAACAAATTTTGTAGAGGTCCACTAAGCAATGCTACATGTCGAATATCTAAGCTCTAGGCCTTCTGGTTTATTTTTAGAAAATATTGAAGATTTTTCTATGTACAATCAAGTAACACCATGGGGCAGGGCCAATTTGACCCCGGGGTCATGATTTGAAGAAATTTTGTAGAGGTCTACTAGGCAATACTACATGTCAAATATCTAAGACCTAGGCCTTCTGGTTTATTTTTAGAAATTTTTTGAAGATTTTCCTATGTAAAATCAAGTGACCCCCGGGGCGGGGTCAATTTTGACCCTGGGGTC
The DNA here is from genome assembly GCF_021730395.1 of Mercenaria mercenaria. Taxonomy (NCBI): domain Eukaryota; kingdom Metazoa; phylum Mollusca; class Bivalvia; order Venerida; family Veneridae; genus Mercenaria; species Mercenaria mercenaria. Next base: position 19,312,346 of record NC_069367.1, on the reverse strand, counting down.
ATGATTTGAACAAATGTTGTAGAGGTTCACTATGCAATGCTACACGTGAAATATCTAAGCTCTAGGCCTTCTGGTTTATTTTCAGAAAATTTTTGAAGATTTTCATATGTAAAATCAAGCGACCCCTAGGGCGGGGTCAAAATTGACCCCGGGGGTCATGATTTGAACAACTTTAGTAGAGGTCCACTAGGCAATGCTACATGTCAAATATCTAAGCTCTAGGGCTTCTGCTTTTTGAGAAGAAGATTTTTTAAGGTTTTCCTATGTAAAATCAAGTGACCCCTGGGACGGGGTCAATTTTGACCCCGGGGGTCTGATTTGAATAAATTTTGTAGAGGTCCACTAGGCAATGCTACACGTGAAATATCTAAGACCTAGGCCTTCTGCTTTATTTTTAGAAATTTTTTGAAGATTTTCCTATGTAAAATCAAGTGACCCCTGGGGCGGGGTCAATTTTGACCCCGGGGTCATGATTTGAACAACTTTAGTAGATGTCCATTAGGCAATGCTACAATGTCAAATATCTAAGGTCTAGGGCTTCTGGTTTTCGAGAAGAAGATTTTTTAAGATTTTTCTATGTAAAATCAAGTGACCCCTGGGGCGGGGTCAATTTTGACCCCGGGGTCATTATTTGAACAAACTTGGTAGAGGTCCACTAGGCAATGCTTCACACCAAATATCTAAGCTCTAGGGCTTCTGGTTTTTGAGAAGAAGATTTTTAAAGTTTTTCCTTTCGGTTGCCATGGCAACCAGAGTTCTGCATGGAATTCAATTCTTTGAATAATTTTTAGAGAAGACCATCCAAGGAACATCCCTGTGAAGTTTCATCAAAATTGGCCTGTTGGTTTAGGAGGAGATGTTGTTTAAAGGAAAGTGTGGACGGACGGACGACAGACGGACGCCGGACGGTGAGCGATCACAATAGCTCACCCTGAGCACTTTGTGCTCTGGTGAGCTAAAAATGCAGCCCCTATTGCACAAACATAATTTTTCTCTGATTTGACCTGATGACCTAGTTTTTGACCCCAGATGACACATGTTCAAACTTGACCTAGATTTCATCAAGACAAACATTCTTACCCATTCTCATTTGTTTTAAACTTAAAATGTGCTGTTTGAACAACTTTAGTACAGGACCCATGAGTTTCAAACTTAAAATGTGACCTCTTAAGAGTATTAAGAAGATTTTCCTTTAGTTTAAACAATATTTATTTTTGAAACAACATACACATAACATGTACAACAAATTTTTACAGGTCAAATACATGGATTGGAAAACAAGCTGACAGCTTATGTAAATTCCTTTCCAAAATTTTCCTTTGATCTAGCCTAGTGACCTAGTTTTTGACCCCACATGACCAAGATTTGAACTTGGCCTAAAGATTATCAAGATAAACATTCTGACCAAGTTTCATCAAGATAGGGTCATAAATGTGGCCTCTAGCGTGTTAACAAGCGGGTGACCAGTTTTTGACCCCACATGACCCAGATTGGAACTTGACCTAGAGCTCATCAAGACAAACATTCTGACCAATTCTCATGAATTTCAAACTTAAACCGTGGACCCTTGAGTGTTAACAAGATTTTCCTTTGATCTGGCCTACTAACCTAGTTTTTGAACCCATACAACCCAGTTTCGAACTTGACCTAGAGATCATCAAGACAAACATTCTGACCAATTTTCATGAAGATTGGGTAACAACTGTGGCCTCTGAAGTGTTAACAAGGCAAAATCTGATGCACGAGGGGTCTGGGTTTTGCCCACAACAGGTCATCTCATTAAGGGAAACATCTGTGCCAAGTAATTTCAAAATCCCTTGATGAATGGCAGAATTATGAACTGGACAAGATACAGACCATGTTACATGATCTCATTATGGGGGAATGTTTGTGCCAAGTAATTTCAAATTCCCTTGTTGAGTAACAGAGTTATGGATCCAACACAAAACAGACCATTTTGACCTCTTTGACCTTGACCTTAAAACTAGGGGTCTGGGTCTTTGTCAGGACATGTTGTCTCATTATGTGGAACATTTGTGCCAAGTTATTTCAAAATCACTTCACGGATGGCAAAGTTATGTACAATTGAAATATATGGACTGGAACTCAGTGGACATTGCAACTGAAATACATGGACCAGAACTCAGTGCATCAGTAAAAGTGAAATATACGTACTGGAACTCAGTGCACAAGTATAAGTTGAAATATATCTACTGCAGTGTAGGGAATCACGTGACTTAAAAAGACAGCTTACACAGAAAAATGGCCAATAATTTCTCCGATTCGTCAGGAAAATCAAGGTATTTCTATTGATAAACCTTTGTCTTAGATGTTATATATCCTATCATATGTCCCTTATCTTCCAATTTCCTCCGGTATCCATACTTTGTTCTATTCACCTATATTTTCTGAGAACACTCTGAAAGTTTGAATACATTCGCTATACTAATTACTGAAGTAAATGACAGTACAATCACATGAAAAGTTAACCAAGTACCCAGTCCATCATAAACGTGTAACAAATTGGCAAAAACAAAGCTGCCAAAAAAGGAATGTCGCTGAACACGTACACAGTCTTCAAGGGCGCTGTGCACGTACAGGAACAAATATTCTATTTTATATTATAGAATACTTATGTTGCCACAAGGCTTCTGTATTTAAATGGTGTATATACATATTTATATTAAACAGATGTGTAAATAGATCTATTACTTTTAGAAGTTCTTTTGCTGCAAAATAATGTATAGAAAACCCATGTTTTAATGTTATTAATACACGGAAAGAGGTTATACGTCCGCGGAATAATTTCACAAGAGCGTAGCCCCGAGTTAATTATTCTGGCAATATGTAACCGATTTTGACTGTATTAATTTAGGTAAAACACGATTTTGCTATACATTATTTTGATTGTAATATGCCATTAATCTAAAACAGTAGATGAAATATAGTAACGCTCTTCCTCATGTTTTTATTTCGATGTAAATGAGATAACAAAAACATTGACGTGACGTCATTTTAGCGTAAACGTGTTTTAACAGAAACAAGCATGAACTATACATGCAAGATATGTAAACAGTGAACACCTTTGAAGTTTGTTTGCGTTATATAATTACACGTCAAAGGATAAGATCGCATTTCCTATATAAAATCAACTGAAAAACAAGTAGATCTACCAAAGTTCATGCATATACGGCACTGAAGCAGACATGCTCTAAAGTGTCCCCATCATTTAATTCTGAATGTTCATGAATGTCAAAATGAAAACTAGAATGTGTCTGTAGGACACAGGTTGTGCCCCCACTGGTACATTTGTCACAAATAAGGGGCAATAATTCAAATGTTTGCAGTCTTAAGAGGGTATAGCCTCAACAAACATTAATAAAAAGAATTCATTATTCTAGGCCATATACTTTTTGAGCTATGAGCATCACAAACAAAAAGTCCACAATTTTGGCTATTTCAAGGGCCATAACTCTGTAATAAGTGCTAAGTTTCTCAAGAAGAATGCCAAGTGTGCAAGGTCACACCATGATAAAGACTCATACAAGGTTTCATGAATTTACATTAAATACTTTTTGAGCTAGGCACGTCACATAACTTTGGAAATAGTGGGTGGAGCCACCCAAAAAATAAGAGGTGTGCAAGCTCAAATTATGATTAAGACTCATGCAAATTTTCATCAATTTATATGAAATACTTTTTGGGCTAGACATATCACAAGGTGAAAATGTGCATTTTTGACTAATTCAGGGGCCATAACTCTGGAAATAGGGGACAAAGTCAGAAGAAAAATAGGAGGTGCGCAAGTTCAAATCACTCTAAAGACTCAGGCAAGGTTTCATCAATTTACATGGGTGCAAGTATAAAATTTTGAAAAACCTGAAAATATTGATGGGGGCCAGGGGGCCTCCGCCCCCGGAAGCTGTGAAATTTTAGTAATTTCAGAATCATACAAATCATTTTCTGAGGTTCTTCTAGGAGTGTATCTACACAGAGTATTTCATCTTAAAAATTTTAATACTAATGAATCTTGCAATATATTAGATTATGTCACTTATAGCAATAACAAAACATTTCAAGAACATCAAAGGTTTTTATTTACTTTTTTTATTAGAAATGTCATTAATTCAAGTAATACATTTCTTTAATTTATAAATTAATGACTGTGAAAATTACATGGTAGGATTGGTGCATTAAAAGTCCTAACAGGGGGGTAATAAAAATCTTAATAGGTTTTAACTATAGTTCACTTATAATACCATGTTAAACAGTCAGTGCGAAACGCTGCGTAATAAACAGTTAGGTAGTCAAAACACTTCTACCAGCCTTGAGGTGACATCGTACATCTGGAGAAATCTGCTACTGATTGGTCTAGTAAGATGCTTGGATTTGTCAGCATTCATCAAAGTCATCATTTCATTTACAATTTTCTTCACTTTTGGGGACTCCTCTACATCATAGTATAGGTCAAAGCAAATACAAGAACACTGTCTACATTTTTCATCAATGTTTTGGCCACATTGCTTATCATGTGGACCGTGTCCCCACTGAGGCCTAAATTAAAATTAAGTTTGTTTGACCTTTACAAACCCAGTATTTTTACAGTGGGTAGGTAGGTAGGTAAATAATTTTATTATATTTTAGTTTTTTAAATGTTTGTTGTCTCGGTAATAAAGTCTATTTATTAATACCTATTGCTTGTAGATAACCTCTGAAGATGCTCTGTTAAATGTATGCTTGCAATATATAAACCCCTAGCCCTATTCATGCACACACAATATGGACACAGACTTAATTTGCACATAAGGCAAAGTTCACCAAGTTTTTGAGTATCTTTCATGTAGTCTACACTTTTTCTTTATATATATATAAAGTGTTTTCATAATTGTTTTCACTACATTTGCGCTTAAATGTACAAGCCCCATGTGGTTCTGGGACGATCTGTGTATGAAAAGAATTGGAACCACTGCCTTACCCTTGCATGATCTAATAGGGTCTTAACACTTGGTTTTGCAGTAACTCTGTGATTCCAGCAGGTATGCAAATTTTGATTCAATACCTCATGTTTTTATTTCGATGTAAATGAGATGTGGAACCAAAATTTGTAGTCCTGTTTGGCGCCATATAAACTATACTGTGTTGGTGCGCCGTAAAACCCAAATAAATAAATTAATTAAAAGTACAAAACAATATAGTCGTGAAAATACGCGATATTTGGCATCTAAACACACTATTGAATTACAGCTTATTTTCAACAAGTTTGATGCTAAATTCAATAGATAATAACTTTTTATGAGTTTTAGAAGGTTTTTACAATAGTTATGGCAGTATGCAAGCAAAACTGATGATTTTTTAGCTTCAAGCTACTTGCACATATTGGTCATGTTACTAAGAACAGAAACAAGATTGGGTTTTCCGACATCAGACATTTATTATGCCATTATCCTGGCAAAAGAAGTATAAGATTTTTATAGCTCTTTGTTCTGGCATAACAAAATTAAAATATTTAAACTATCTAGCCTGTAATATTTCAACCCATTTATGCTCTTGTCAGTTTCTTGAAATTCGAAAACTGAGATTTTCTCACTTTGAACAAATGCATTTCAAAACGATATCTGATTAAAGACATTTTGAAATCAACAATTAAGACAGTTTATAATGTATTTTCACAGATAATTAAATTTCCCACCACTCGCCTGTCAATTGCCGCAATACTGTCACTGTTATGAAAGCAGTATTATGTACAAGCAAATTTCAAATATAATTTAATACATAGTAGACAAATAATACTCTCATGTACACTATGTTTCCTTTGTAATCAATCATATTTGTTCTTCTTAAATTTCCTTTTCACAGCAGACATTTTTTTTCACTGTATTTTTGTAATCTCCACCATCTAGTTGCTCTCCATAATGACTGCATCGATAGTATTAATAATCAAAGTCTAGCCCCTACCGTATTTTCCAAAAGTGTTAGGACTAGTTATTTTCACTTTCTCAAGACTCATTCCCGAAAAATGATTATTTTGTAAAGTGTCCCAAAAATATGGACACAATAATCATAATCCACCCAATGTTGAAAGCGAAATAAAAAGCGTAAACGATTATCGGTAATTATTCTGTTGATAAACGTAGTCATTGTCCTTGTTTTCATCCCCTTCGAAGAGCTAAAAGAAGTATGCCGGTATCATGGCATCTGAAGTGGAGATCAAAGCGGTATAGTTGCCCGAGATTGTCATGGAATTACTCATGTTTTCACGCCATATGACACATCACTGTTTGATCGTACCGCCTCGGTTCTTTAAATTAATCAATAAAAAAGTTTCTTCTTTAATTTGTTAAAGCGAATTCAATATCCTGTATAAATTGACAGGTAAATGTGTCAAACGATAATTGTGGATATCCTACCTCTGTGAGCTATTTTGCCGCACTAACATAAATCTGTTTGCCAAAAATCGTTTTACGCCATGTTTTTAAATTGCTGACGCTTTTTCATTATTTAAGATTTTTTTATTTTTTTTTTTGTACTTTCTGGTCAAAAGTCTGAACTTAATGCCCATAGAATTTATCATTTATTTACCCTTAGAAAGAAATAAATAATTAAGATCGCACTGTTTGAAATTTTACAAAGAACTAAATTTAAATTTGACCATTTTTATAGATTTTTGCCTACATTCCTGTCGATATCTTATTAAAATCGTTATAGAATTCAAACTATATTACTTCTTAACCAGTGCTAAATATATTGATGTGATCATAACAAAAAATGAATGCACTACGCACGTTTTTTGTGTATGTGTAAACAAAAGTAACGTCGAGCGATGGAAATTAGATATTACGATAGGTCGCACGTGCTCGTGGAATGGAAAATTACCGGCATGACGTTTTGGTATACTTTACGTTTCGCGGGTAAATTAGATACTAGATTTGTAAAATTATGTCCTTTTGTCAGATTGCCTTCCGGTTATAAGCGGTTTGATGTCGTCTGCATCCTATGGCCTTAGGCAACGTTATCGGCAAAGTTGACAAGTTTTCGGAATACACTCGTGAGATAATAAACAGTCCGCTTTATCGATTTTCTACTAGCTGACCGCGGGTTACTTTCTCACTTGCCATAATTATCTATGCATTTGTTAAATAAAATAATCGCCAGTTTCAAGCACCAAAATCAGTTTTTCCCTCTGATAAGAAAATAAAAATAATTTTTTTCTCTGGAATGCATTAAAATTATTTGAGTCGGGGCAATTTTATCGGGTTGGTAGGTATAGGTCAAACAAACTTAATTTTATTTTAAGCCTGACATCAAGAAGACAACCATTTTTTTTCCCTTATAAGAGTCTCAACTCCTCCTTTCACTCCCCTCATGATGCTACAGTTGTCCATCAAAACATTTACAACCTGTGTCCACTTTATTTTATAATCTAACTGAACACTGTCTATAGACTTCACAATTTCAGCAGCTGCAGCAACATTCTGAATTCTTGAACCTAAGTGGTCAAGTACAACTTTGTTTGACTCTTCATCATAATACTGCACTATAATGTTAAGCACTTTGTCCATATTTCTATTAGTTGCCTCATCAATGTTCAGTGACACAAAATTGTCCTTATGAGTATTCACATATGCTGCACTGGTCCCGGATAATGTTGTTTTATCTAGTGCTACCTTGTCTTCAGCAAGTCATTTCACTAGATCTATGATGTCACCTGCCAGAGAGAACGGCAGACAATGTTCACTTACAACTGCTGTAGTAAGGATTCTCTCCTGCATTGACTCTACACGAGAATCCACAGCCAGGAAGTACCTGAAAAAGGATCATTGAAAAATCAAGCTGTGTTAAAAATGGTCCTATAAATAAGACCTCACATATTTTTACATTTTGATGTCTATCGGTTATGTTACAATGCAAACTAAAACTAAAATGTAAAACAAGGCTGTCTGAAAGACAGCTAAATCCCCCGCCACTGCTATGGATAGTGAAAGGGTAAACCTTTGATTTTAGCTGTGACCTTGACCTTGAACTGACATGGCTGACTCATGAATTCTGCGTCTTGATGAGGTGATCATTTGACCCAAATTTCATGAAAATCCTTCAAGGGGTTTAGGAGATACAGAGCTGAAACCTTTGACCTTGAGTTGTGACCTTGACCTTGAGTTGACATGGCTGACTCATGAGTTCTTGATGAGGTGATCATTTGACCCAAGTTTGATGAAAATCCTTCAAGGGGTTTAGGAGATACAGAGTGGACACAAAATGGAAGGCTCAAACCTTCGACCCTTAGTTGTGACCTTGACCTTGACCTTGAGCTGGCATGGTTGACTCATAATTTCTGCACATTGTTTTGATGAGGTAATCATTTTACCCAAGTTTTATAAAATTCCTTCAAGGGGTTCAGGAGATATAGAGCGGACACGAAATGGAAGGCTCAAACCTTTGACCTTCAGTTGTGACCTTGACCTTGAGCCGACATGGCTGACTCATAAGTTCTGCACATCGCCTTGATGAGGTGATCGTTTGACCCAAGTTTGATGAAAATCCTTCAAGGAGTTTAGGAGATATACAGCGGACACAAAATGAAAGGCTCAAACCTTTGACCCTAAGTTGTGACCTTGACCTTGAGCCGGCATGACTGACTCATGGGTTCTGCACATCGTCTTGATGAGGTGATCATTTGACCCAAGTTTGATAAAATTCCTTCAAGTGGTTTATGAGATATAGAGCGGACACAAAATGGAAGGCTCAAACCTTTGACCTTGAGTTGTGACCTTGACCTTGAGCTGACAAGGCTGACCCATGGGTTCTGCACATCATCTTGATGAGGTGATCATTTGACCCAAGTTTCATGAAAATCCTTCGAAGAGTTTAGAAGATATAGAGCGGACACAAAATGGAAGGCTCAAAACCTCTGACCCTAAGTTGTGACCTTGACCTTGAGCCAGCATGACTGACTCATGGGTTCTGCACATCGTCTTGATGAGGTGATCATTTGACCCAAGTTTGATAAAATTCCTTCAAGGGGTTTATGAGATATAGAGCGGACACAAAATGGCAGGCTCAAACCTTTGACCTTGAGTTGTGACCTTGACCTTGAGCCGGCATGACTGACTCATGGGTTCTGCACATCGTCTTGATGAGGTGATCATTTGACCCAAGTTTGATAAAATTCCTTCAAGGGGTTTATGAGATATAGAGCGGACACAAAAAGGAAGGCTCAAACCTTTGACCTTGAGTTGTGACCTTGACCTTGAGCAGACAAGGCTGACCCATGGGTTCTGCACATCATCTTGATGAGGTGATCATTTGACCCAAGTTTCATGAAAATCCTTCGAAGAGTTTAGAAGATATAGAGCGGACACAAAATGGAAGGCTCAAAACCTCTGACCCTAAGTTGTGACCTTGACCTTGAGCCGGCATGACTGACTCATGGGTTCTGCACATCGTCTTGATGAGGTGATCATTTGACCCAAGTTTGATAAAATTCCTTCAAGGGGTTTATGAGATATAGAGCGGACACAAAATGGCAGGCTCAAACCTTTGACCTTGAGTTGTGACCTTGACCTTGAACCGACAAGGCTGACTCATGGGTTCTCCACATCGTCTTGATGAGGTGATCATTTGACCCAAGTTTCATGAAAATCCTTCAAGGGGTTTAGGAGATATGGACCGGACACGATTTTGTTACGGACGGAAGGACAGACGCAGACCATTCCTATAATCCCTCCGCCACGGCGGGGGATTAATAATGAATGTTGAAGGTAAAATGAGCATGTACACATCTAATATTTTGGAAACCCTCCCCCCGCCCCACCACCCAAAAAAAACTCCCAAAAAAAACTAAGTCCAGCTCTCTGAAAAAATTGGGCTAAAGTTCCCCATGGGCCATGCCAGCACATCTCAACCCCCAACCCTTTCACCCAAGCCATTAAAGTTTGGACAAGAGAAGAAAAACAAGTGGGGTGGGGTGACATTTGTACCCAAAACCTAACTAACCACTTGCTTCAACTACGATACAAAAAGACTGGAAAATAATGCAATAAAATGCACATACCTGATTAGTTTTTACAGTTTCCAAGTTTGTTTTTTTGGTGGGTTTTATCCTTTGAATGATTCTGCACTGCCTTTTTCCCCCGACGACTGATACTTTATCGTTTTCCAATATACGGCTGGAAGGTCTGTTTTTTTTTTCAACCAACTGTCGTATTTGTTGCCAGACGGGTCCTTCTCATTCATCCAATCCCATCTCCACTCTATTTTTACACTCCTTGTCCAACTCTTTCATGTCCGTACTGGGCCGTCGGGATGTCGCAAAATGGTTGTTTCCCTTGCAACGAACGACAACTGCTCCTGCATTTGCACCTCCGCAAATCGGTCAGTTTCTGTCTTCGTGGTCTGGCATCATCACCCCCCCCCCCATTTTCTCAACGGATTTACACGATTTGGAAAAATGATCTCTCAGACCCTCGAAAAACTGGAAATAAGGTATAAACCAGAAAACTTGCACCCCTGAATTTATATTAAATACTTTTTGAGCTAGGCGCGTCACAAGGTGAAAATGTGAATTTTTTACTATTTCAGGGGCCATAACTGTGGAAAGAGGGGGCAGAGCCAGAGGAAAAATAGGAGGTGCGCAAGTTCATATCACAATAAAGACTCATGCAAGGTTTCATCAAATTATATCATATACTTTTTGAGCTAGGCGCATCACGAAGTATATTGTGCTAACTACGTTTTGTTTTGGCGCGTTGGCAGTAGGGAGAAATCCTTCATATTAGAGCTAGCAGTAACAGATTCGAAGAATTTTTCCATCTGGCTCAAAAGACATTAATATAAAGAATCCTGTCACCTTGATGTGTCTGTCCTAAAAGGAAATATGCGACTATCAAGCCAGGAAAACATGATTCGATCTACAAGAAAATATCTGAATCAACAAAGAATTCTGTACAAAGAAATAGACACACAGATGTACTAGGTGAAATAATAAATGTCACTGCTGTTTGTACGGAGCAGAATATAGCAACACATGGCCATATGGAAGAGGGTAGCAACTTCATGACAATGTTAAACACATTTGCACAGGATGGTGAGATTTTAAGGAAAGCACTTGGGCAGTGCACTTTGTAATTCAAACAAGAGGGCCAAGATGGCCCTAGGTCGCTCACCTGAGAAACACACCATAACAGTGTAAACATATTTGACCTAGTGATTTCATGGAAAAAAATATTCTGACCAATTATCATTAAAATTGGAGCAAAAATCTTGAGTATAAAAAAAAGTATTTTCTTTGATTTGACCTAGTGACCTAGTTTTTGACCCAAGGAGACCCATATTCGAACTTAACCTAGATTTCATCAAGGCTATTATTCTGACCAGATTTTATGAAAATCCAGTGTAAAATGCAGCCCCTACTGCATACACAAGGTTTTTCCTTGATTTGACCTAGTGACCTAGTTTTTAAACCCAGATGACCCATATTCGAACTTGACCTAGATTTCATCAAGGCTATCATTCTGACAAAATTTCATGAAGATCAGTTGAAAAAATTTAGCCTCTATCGCATACACAAGGTTTTTCTTTGATTTAACCTAGTGACCTACTTTTTGACCCAGATGACCCATATTCGAACTTGACCTAGATTTCATCAAGGCAATCATTCTGACCAAATTTCATGAAGATCAATTCAACAAGAGCTGTCCGTAAGACAGCCAAGCTCGACTATTCGAAATATTGTCCCAGAAGCAGGAAAATATTACCCAAAAAGGTTAAATACCAAAAGAGTTTTAAGTTCAAAAGGGGGAATAATTTGACCAAAATGCGTATCAGTTATGGGACTTGCTGCTATCAACTAGTTTTATAACCCCGAAGGCACATGTGAAGTTTCAATTCAATATCTGCATTAGTTTTGGAGATAGAAATTTGCATGTAAAACTTTAACCAGAATTTTCAAAGTCCAAAAGGGGACATAATTTGGTCAAAATGAAGGTCAGTGTTATGGGACTTGCTGCTATCAGCTAGTTTTATAACCCCAAAGACACATGTGAAGTTTCAAATCAATATCTGCATTAGTTTTGGAGATAATAACTTGCATGTAAAACTTTAACCAAAATTTTTTAAGTCTAAAAGGGGGCATAATTTGCTCAAAAAACATGTCAGAGTTATGGGACTTGACCCAGTGAGGTTGGTAATTGATCTAGAAAAAGAAAAAATAAGTTTCAAATCTATATGCCTTTTAGAAATAGCTGTATGTACTTGCACGCAAAACTTTAACCAGAATTTTCTAAGTCCAAAATTACTCGGCCTAGATTTCATCAAGGCTATCATTCTGACCAAAATTCATGAAGATTTATTGAAAAATACAGCCTCTATCGCATACACAAGGTTTTTCTTTGATTTGACCTAGTGACCTAGTTTTTGAAACAAGATGACCCATTTTCGAACTCGACCTAGATTTCATCAAGGTAATCATTCTGACCAAATTTCATGAAGATCAGTTGAAAAATACAGCCTCTATCGCATATACAAGCTAAATGTTGACAGAGGACAGACAGACGAAAGACGCCGGACATCGAGCGATCAGAAAAACTCACCTGAGCATTGCTCAGGTGAGCTAAAAACACATCTCCTGGCAATACACATATAGAGATCTAGTTCAAAATACGCATCTCCTGACATTCAAAATGAGATAATAGGGATTTGCTCGACCTTGACCTTTGACCTATTGATCTCATAATCAATAGGGGTCATCTGCTGGTCATGACCAAATTTCCCATCAATTTTCATGATCCTAGGCTTAAGCATTCTTTAGTTATTATCTGGAAACCGTTTAACTGTTCTGGGTCACTGTGACCTTGACCTTTGACCTACTGATCTCAAAATCAATAGGGGGCATCTGCTGGTTATGTCCAATCTCCCTATAAACTTTCATGATCCTAGGCCCAAGGGTTCTTGAGTATTCATCCGGAAACGGATTGGTCTATATACGGACAGACCGACAGACATCTGCAAAACAATATACCCCTCCTTCTTCAAAGGGGGGCATAAATATATGGACTAGAACTCAGTGCACCAGTACAACCGAAATATATGGACCAGAACTATAAATTTAACCCCTCTAGATCTGCGGGTCTCGAACCTTGGACCCTGACAGCGTTATAAAGGGGTCCCAGTGTATTAAGTTCTCGGTCGAAATTTACTACTTTAAGCAACAATATATGCATTTTCCCCACGTCTATAAGATGAAAAGATCATGCTTTAACGTTTCTTTAACAATTTTAACTGAGTTCAAATTTTATAAGAGCCTACACAACTTGGCATTTTCAGTTTCTCAGGGTCATGTTACCCGAAACAAACAATTATTTTGGACAAGTTATGTTGCAGTTTTGAAGTTAGATGTCCTACTAGCTGTTGTATTGAATCTCCAATACCTATCCTGTATTGATCCTTCTTTACTGCAATACGTATCGTATTGATTTTTTCCATTCAATACAGAGCCCTAACCCGTACAACTGAAATGTATGGACTAGAACTCAGTGCACAAGTAAAACTGAAAAATATGGACTAAAACTCAGTGCACCAGTAAACTGAAATATATGAACTTGAACTCCGTGAACCTGAACTCCGTGAACCAGTACAACTGAAATATATGGACTAGAACTCAGTGCACCAGTACAACTGAAATATATGGATTTGAACTCAGTGCACCAGTACAACTGAAATGTATGGACTAGAACTCAGTGCACCAGTAAAACTGAAAAATATGGACTAAAACTCAGTGCACAAGTACAACTGAAATATATGAAACTGAACTCCGTGAACCTGAACTCCGTGAACCAGTACAACTGAAATATATGGACTTGAACTCAGTTCACCATTACAACTGAAATATATGGACTAGAACTCAGTGCACCAGTACAACTGAATATATGGACTGGAACTCAGTGCACCAGTACAACTGAAATACATGGACTAGAACTCAGTGCACCAGTAAAACGGAAAAATATGGACTAAAACTCAGTGCACCAGCAAACTGAAATATATGAACTTGAACTCCGTGAACCTGAACTCCGTGAACCAGTACAAATGAAATATATGGACTTGAACTCAGTGCACCAGTACAACTGAAATATATGGACTTGAACTCAGTGCACCAGCAAACTGAAATATATGAACTTGAACTCCGTGAACCTGAACTCCGTGAACCAGTACAACTGAAATATATGGACTTGAACTCAGTGCACCAGTACAACTGAAATATATGGACTAGAACTCAGTGCACCAGTACAACTGAAATATATGGACTTGAACTCAGCGCACCAGTACAATTGAAATATATGGACTTGAACTCAGTGCACCAGTAAAACTGAAATATATGGACTTGAACTCAGTGCACCAGTACAATTGAAATACATGGACTAGAACTCAGTGCACCATTGCAATTGAAATATATGGACTAGAACTCAGTGCACCAGTACAACTGAAATATATGGACTTGAACTCAGTGCACCAGTACAATTGAAATACATGGACTAGAACTCAGTGCACCAGTTCAATTGAAATATATGGACAAGAACTCAGTGCACCAGTACAATTGAAATATATGGACTAGAACTCAGTGCACCAGCACAACTGAAATATATTGACTTGAACTCAAGTGCACCAGTTCAATTGAAATATATGGACTAGAACTCAGTGCACCAGTACAACTGAAATACATGGACTAGAACGCAGTGCACCAGTACAATTGAAATACATGGACTAGAACTCAGTGCACCATTACAACTGAACTATATGGACCTGAACTCAGTGCACCAGTACAATTGAAATATATAGACCTGAACTCAGTGCACCAGTTCAACTGAAATATATGGACTTGAACTCAGTGCACCAGTACACTGAAATATATGGACAAGAACTCAGTGCACCAGTAAAACTGAAATATATGGACTTGAACTCAGTGCACCAGCACAACTGAAATATATGGACTTGAACTCAGTGCACCAGTACAATTGAAATATATGGACTAGAACTCAGTGCACCAGTACAATTGAAATATATGGACTAGAACTCAGTGCAACAGCACAACTGAAATATATGGACTTGAACTCAGTGCACCAGTACAATTGAAATATATGGACTTGAAATCAGTGCACCAGTAAAACTGAAATATATAGACTTGAACTCAGTGCACCAGTACAATTGAAATATATGGACTAGAACTCAGTGCACCAGTAAAACTGAAATATATGGACTTGAACTCAGTGCACCAGTACAATTGAAATACATGGACTAGAACTCAGTGCACCAGTACAATTGAAATATATGGACAAGAACTCAGTGCACCAGTACAACTGAAATATATGGACTAGAACTCAGTGCACCAGCACAACTGAAATATATTGACTTGAACTCAAGTGCACCAGTTCAATTGAAATATATGGACTAGAACTCAGTGCACCAGTACAACTGAAATACATGGACTAGAACTCAGTGCACCAGTACAATTGAAATACATGGACTAGAACTCAGTGCACCATTACAACTGAACTATATGGACCTGAACTCAGTGCACCAGTACAATTGAAATATATAGACCTGAACTCAGTGCACCAGTTCAACTGAAATATATGGACTTGAACTCAGTGCACCAGTACACTGAAATATATGGACAAGAACTCAGTGCACCAGTAAAACTGAAATATATGGACTTGAACTCAGTGCACCAGCACAACTGAAATATATGGACTTGAACTCAGTGCACCAGTACAATTGAAATATATGGACTAGAACTCAGTGCACCAGTACAATTGAAATATATGGACTAGAACTCAGTGCAACAGCACAACTGAAATATATGGACTTGAACTCAGTGCACCAGTACAATTGAAATATATGGACTTGAAATCAGTGCACCAGTAAAACTGAAATATATAGACTTGAACTCAGTGCACCAGTACAATTGAAATATATGGACTAGAACTCAGTGCACCAGTAAAACTGAAATATATGGACTTGAACTCAGTGCACCAGTATAATTGAAATACATGGACTAGAACTCAGTGCACCAGTTCAATTGAAATATATGGACAAAAACTCAGTGCACCAGTACAATGAAATATATGGACTTGAACTCAGTGCACCAGTACAACTGAAATATATGGACTTGAACTCAGTGCACCAGTACAACTGAAATATATGGACTAGAACTCAGTGCACCAGTACAACTGAAATACATGGACTAGAACGCAGTGCACCATTGCAATTGAAATATATGGACTAGAACTCAGTGCACCAGTACAACTGAAATATATGGACCTGAACTCAGTGCACCAGTACAATTGAAATATATAGACTGAACTCAAGTGCACCAGTACAACTGAAATATATGGACTTGAACTCAGTGCACCAGTACAACTTGAAATAATGGACAAGAACTCAGTGCACCATTACAACTGAAATATGGACCTTGAACTCAGTGCACCAGCACAACTGAAATATATGGACTGAACTCAGTGCACCAGTACAATGAAATATATGGACTCGAACTCAGTGCACCAGTACATGAAATATATGGACAGAACTCAGTGCAACAGACAACTGAAATATATGGACTTGAACTCAGTGCACCAGTACAATGAAATATATGGACTTGAACTCAGTGCACCAGTACAACTGAAATATATGGACTTGAACTCAGTGCAACCATACAATTGAAATATATGGACTGAACTCAGTGCACCAGTAAAACTTTAAAATATATGGACTTGAACTCAGTGCACCAGTAACAATGAAATACATGGACTAGAACTCAGTGCACCAGTACAATTGAAATATATGGACAAGAACTCAGTGCACCAGTAAAACTGAAATATATGGACTTGAACTCAGTGCACCAGCACAACTGAAATAATTGGGCTAGAACTCAGTGCACCAGTACAATTGAAATATATGGACTAGAACTCAGTGCACCAGTACAACTGAAATATATGGACTGAACTCAGTGCACCAGTACAATTGAAATACATGGACCAGAACTCAGTGCACCATTACAACTGAAATAATGGACCTAGAACTCAGTGCACCAGTACAATTGAAATATATGACTGAACTCAGTGCACCATTCAACTGAAATATATGGACCTGAACTCAGTGCACCAGTACATGAAATATATGGACAGAACTCAGTGCACCAGTACAACTGAAATATATGGACTAGAACTCAGTGCACCAGTACAATGAAATATATGGACTGAACTCAGTGCACCAGTACAATTGAAATATATGGACTAGAACTCAGTGCACCAGTACAATTGAAATTATGGACTGAACTCAGTGCACCAGTACAACTGAAATATATGGACTAGAACTCAGTGCACCAGTACAATTGAAATATATGGACCTTTAACTCAGTGCACCAGTAAATTGAAATATATGGACTGAACTCAGTGCACCATACAACTGAACTATATATAATGGACTTCAAAAGTTGCTTCAATAAATCAAGTGTTGGACTGACTGGTGCACCAGTTACAAATTTGAATATATTATAGGACTTTGAAACTTGCACAGTACAATTGAAATATTATAGGATCAGATATTATTCACTCATAAAACTAAATATATACCTTGACTCAGTGCCCATTACAATTGCAAATACATGTTTTCTAAGAAAAAGTACTATTGCAATTGTAAATAAAGAATAAACTAGAATCATCCCTTCAACACACAACTAGAATGTTCTGGTACTGACACTATGCACTGTACAATTTGAAATAATGGAATTCAAAATTCAGTGGCATCAAGTACAATTTAAATAAATGACTTGACTCAGTGCACACAGTAAATTGACATTTCGGACATTAAAAGTGCCCATAACACTTGAAATAGGGGCGAGAACAACAATGCTGCCAGTATACCCAATTGATATATTCTATTTTGGACTAGAAAATCCATGAACAATTACAATCTGTATACATAGTTTGGAATGAACTCAGTGCAAAGTAACAGAAACTTACAAAATTTAATAAAGGCCTAATCATGCACCAAAATGAGTAATTATGGACTTGAGACACTAGTTTTAACCAGTACACTGTGAACAATAATATGGACAAAACTCAGTTTGGATACCGTAACAATGAAATCAGTAAGACTTTAACTCAGTGCACCAGCACAACTGAAATATATGGACTTGAACTCAGTGCACCAGTACAATTGAAATATATGGACTAGAACTCAGTGCAACAGCACAACTGAAATATATGGACTTGAACTCAGTGCACCAGTAAAATTAAAATATATGGACTTGAACTCAGTGCACCAGTAAAACTGAAATATATGGACTTGAACTCAGTGCACCATTACAACTGAAATATATGGACTAGAACTCAGTGCACCAGTACAATTGAATTATATGGACTAGAACTCAGTGCACCAGTACAACTGAAATATATGGACTAGAACTCAGTGCACCAGTACAATTGAAATATATGGACTAGAACTCAGTGCACCAGTACAACTGAAATATATGGACTAGAACTCAGTGCACCAGTACAATTGAAATATATGGACCTGAACTCAGTGCACCAGTACAATTGAAATATATGGACTAGAACTCAGTGCACCATTACAACTGAACTATATATAATGGAAGCTTCAAAAGTTGTTCAATACAATCAGTGTTGAGACTACATGTGTGCCACCTGATTTCACATTTGAATATAGTACTTGTTCATAGTTTTGTTTGAAATTTGAAAATAAATCTGAATGATATTATAAGATTTTCAAGGGTATATTTAATTTACTCAAATAACAAACTTAAATTCATACCTTCTTCTTCTTCATTTCCTTCTTATGCATCTCTAGCAAGGATTCTGGACGATGTTTTTTCTTAAGTAAAAAAGAAATAAACTTATTTCAATCACGTACAATAAAGAATAACACTGAATCAAATCCCTTCATTAACACACAACTAGAATGTGTCTGTAGGACACCGGGTATGCCCCCACTGGTACATTTGTCACAAATAAGGGGCAATAATTCAAATATTTGCAGTCTTAAGGGCTCATGCAAGTTTTCATCAATTTATATTAAATACTTTTTGAGCTAGGTGCATCACAAGGTGAAAATGTGCATTTCTGACTATTTAAAGGGCCATAACTCTTGAAATTGGGGCGGAGCCAGACAAACAAGAGCTGTCCATATGATCGCCAATGCTCGATTATTCGAATTATTGTCCCAGAAGCAAGAAAATATTATCCAAAATGTTAAAATATCTACAGAGTTTCAATCAAGTATCTACATTAGTTTTGGAGATAGTAACTTGCATGCAAAGTAACTTGCATGCAAAACTTTAACCAAAAGTTTTAAGTTCAAAAGGGGGCATAATCTGACCAAAATGCAGCTCAGAGTTATGGGACTTGATGCTATCAGCTAGTTTTATAACCCCAAAGACACATGTGAAGTTTCAATTCAATATCTGCATCAGTTTAGGAGATAGTAACAATAAAATGCACGTAAAACTTTAACCAGGATTTTCTAAGTCCAAAAGGGGGCATAATTTGCCTAAAATACATGTCAGAGTTATGGAACTTGACCCAGTGAGGTTGGTAATTGATCTAGAAAAAGAAAAAATAAGTTTCAAATCTATATGCCTTTAAGTAATAGCTGTATGTACTTGCACGCAAAACTTTAACCAGGATTTTCTAAGTCCAAAGGGGGCATAATTTGGCCAAAATGCAGGTCAGAGTTATAAGACTTGATGTTATCAACTAGTTTTATAACCCGAAGACACATGTGAAGTTTCAATTCAATATCTGCATTAGTTTTGGAGATAGTAACTTGCATGTAAAACTTTAACCAGGATTTTCTAAGTCCAAAAGGGGCATAATTTGCTCAAAATACATGGCAGAGTTATGGAACTTGACCCAGTGAGGTTGGTAATTGACCTAGAAAAAGAAAAAATAAGTTTCAAAGCTATATGCCTTTAAATGATAACTGCATGTACTTGCATGCAAAACTTTAACCAAGGTGTGACGCCGACACCAGGGCGAGTAACTGAATAAGTAGACTATTCTCTGAATAGTCAAGCTAAAAATAGGAGGTGCACAAGTTCATATCATGATAAAGACTCAAGCAAGCTTTCATCAATTTATATTAAATACTTTTTTGTGCTAGGCGTGTCACAAGGTAAAAATGTGCATTTTTGACTATTTCAGGAGCTGTAACTCTAAAAATACGGGGCGTAGCCAGACAAAAAATAGGAGATGCACAAGTTTATATCATGATTAAGACTCAAGCAAGATTTCATCAATTTATATCATATACCTTTTTAGCTAGGCGCGTCACAAGATGAAAATGTGCATTTTTTACTATTTCAGGGGCCGTAACTCTAGAAATAGGGGACGGAGCCAGACGAAAAATAGGAAATGCACAAGTTTATATCATGATTAAGACTCAAGCAAGGTTTCATCAATTTATATCATATACCTTTTTAGCTGGGCACGTCACAAGGTGAAAATGTGCATTTTTTACTATTTCAGGGGCCGTAACTCTAGAAATAGGGGGCAGAGCCAGACGAACTAGAGTTGTCACAGGAGTGACGAATTATACCCCCACAATATAGCCTTGTCAATACAGGTCATCTGCTGGTCATGATCAACCTCCCTATTAAGTTTCATGTTCCTCGGCCCAAGCGTTCTCAAGTTACTGTCCGGAAAAGGTTTAAATGTTCTCGGTCACTCTGACCTTTGGAACTCAAAATTAATAGGGGTCATCTGCTGGTCATGACCAATCTCACTATGAAGTTTCTTGATCCTAGTCCAAAGTAGTCTGAAGTTATTGTCCGAAAACCATTTTAAATGTTCCAGGTCACTGTGACCTTGACCTGTGACCTACTGACCTCAAAATCCTAAGGGGTCATCTGCTGGTCACAACCAAACTCCCTTTCAATTTTCATGATCCTAGGCCCAAGCGTTCTCAAGTTATCATCCGGGAACTGTTTAACTGTTTCGTGTCATTGTGACCTTGACCTTCGACCTACTAACTTCAAAGTCTAATCTGAGTTGTATTTCATCATGTTACACCCGCGTACAAAAAAATTAAAATCCTAGACCCAAGAGTTCTCAAGTTATCAACCAGAAACCGTATAACTGTTCTGAGTCACTGTGACCTTGACCTTTGACCTACTGACTCAAAGTCAAATCTGACCTTTATTTTATGATGTTACACCTGTGTACAAAAATTTATGATCCTAGGTGCAAGCGTTCTCAAGTTATCATCTGCAAACCGTTTTACTGCTCAGGGTCACTGTGACCTTGACCTTTGACCTACTGACTTAAAAGTCGAACTTGACCTGTATTTTATCATGTTACACCTGTGTACAAAAAATTATGATTCTAGACCCAAGAGTTCTCAAGTTATAATCCGGAAACCATTTTACTGTTTTGGGTCACTGTGACCTTGACCTTTGACCTACTGACCCCAAAGTCGAACTAGACCTGTATTTTCTGATGTTACACCTGTGTACCAAAAATTATTTAAATTGGTCAAGCCTTTCATGAGTTATCGTCTGGAAACCATGAACAAGAGGGCCATGAAGGCCCTGTATCGCTCACTTGACCTATTGACCTAAAGATCATCAGGATTAACATTATGACCAAGTTTCATAAAGATATGGTCATAAATGTGATCTCTAAAGTGTTAACTAGCTTTTCCTTTGATTTGACCCGGTGACCTAGTTTTTGACCCCACATGACCCAGATTCGAACTTGACCTAAAGATCATCAAGATTAACATTCTGACCAAGTTTCATGAAGATACAGTCATATATGTGGCCTCTAGAGTGTTAACAAGCTTTTTCTTTTATTTGACCTAGTGACCTAGTTTTTGATCCCACCTGACCCAGATTTGAACTTGACCTATAGATCATCAAGATCAACATTCTGACCAAGTTTCATTAAGATAGGGTCATAAATGTGGCCTCTACAGTGTTAACTAGCTTTTCCTTTGATTTGACCTGGTGACCTAGTTTTTGATCCCAGATAACCCAATATTAAATTCGTCCAAGATTTTATTGAGGATAACATTCTGACCAAGTTTCTTTAAGATTGTGCCAAAATTGTGACCTCTAGAGTGTTAACAAGCTTTTCCTTTGATTTGATCTGATGACCTAGTTTTTGACCCCAGATGACCCAATATCGAATTCATCCAAGATTTTATTGAGGATAACATTCTGACCAAGTTTCATTAAGATTGTGCCAAAATTGTGACCTCTAGAGTGTTAACAAGCTTTTCATTTGATTTGACCTGATGACCTAGTTTTTGATCCCAGATGACCCAATATCGAACTCTTCCAAGATTTTATTGAGAGTAACATTCTGACAAAGTTTCATTATGATTGGGCCAAAATTGTGACCTCTATAGTGTTAACAAGCTTTTCCTTTGATTTGACCTGGTGACCTAGTTTTTGACCCCAGATGACCCAATATCGAACTCGTCCAAGATTTTATTGAGAGTAACATTCTGACAAAGTTTCATTATGATTGGGCCAAAATTGTGACCTCTATAGTGTTAACAAGCTTTTCCTTTGATTTGACCTGGTGACCTAGTTTTTGACCCCAGATGACCCAATATCAAACTTGTCCAAGATTTTATTGAGGGTAACATTCTGACCAAGTTTCATTAAGATTGGGCCAAAATTGTGACCTCTGGAGTGTTAACAGTCAAATTGCTGACAATGGATGACGACGGACACAGGGCGATCACAAAAGCTCACCTTTGAGCACAGGTGAGCTAAAAACCAACGGACCGACAGACCGACAGACAAGCTCACTCCTATATACCCCCCCCCAAAACTTCGTTTTGTTGGGGTATAAAAATAGGCGATGTGCAAGTTCATATCATGATTAAGACTCAAGCAAGATTTCATAAATTTATATCATATACTCTTTTAGCTAGGCACATCACAAGGTGAAAATGTGCATTTTTGACCATTTTAGGGGCCATAACTCTTTAAATAGGGGGCAGAGTCAGACGAAAAATAAGAGGTGTGCAAGTTCATATCATGATGCATGGATCTGTAAACCGATCAATAAACTCCATCCCTTAGTTACTGTTGCTGCTTCCCACAAGCTTCTTTCAAAATGGCGGATTCATGTACAAAAAAATTTTGGGATGGACTCGCTAGGAAGTATTCCAGATGATTTTTCTGTGAAATACTTACCAAATTGTGAAAATAAATGCACCAAAAAAGCTGTCAAAGGGACTTTATTTTACTCAAGCATAGAATAGGAGCACAGAGGGGATTACATTGTCATACTTGCTGTCTACAAATATGAGAGAAATATCATCACATGATAAACAAGCAAATTCAATGAATTGGTATCCCCCGCCGAAAGGGTTTGTGGTGAGGAATGGCAAAAAAATATTCCCGGCAAGAAGTTAAGGATGTTACTAAGAAGCAAATAATTTCATTAGTCAAAATCATTTTAACAGAAAATGAATGCTTGGGGGTGACCGATGAGGGTCACAATTAAAACCCCTTTGGGGAACTCAAAATTGGGGGTATTTGTTATGATTATAAATTATTTTATGAAACATAGGATGCTGTCACTAATGGTGAAATGCCCCCTGCAAGTCACCTTGACCTTTGACCTGGTGACCCCAAAGTCAGTAGGAGTGGTGTACTCAATAAGTACTATCAGCATGTGAAGTTTGAAGGTCCTGGGTGAAGTGGTTCGCGAGTAAAGTGCCTTCATGCAAAAAGTTAATGTTGGCCCCAGTGACCTTGACCTTTGACCTGGTGACCCCAAAGTCAGTAGGAGTGGTGTACTCAATAAGTACTATCAGCATGTGAAGTTTGAAGGTCCTGGGTGCAGTGGTTCGCGAGTAAAGTGCCTTCATGCAAAAAGTTAACATTGGCCCCTGTGGCCTTGACCTTTGACCTGGTGACCCCAAAGTCAGTAGCGGTGGTGTACGCAATAAGTACTATCAGCATGTGAAGTTTGAAGGTCCTGGGTGAAGTGGTTCGCGAGTAAAATGCCTTCATGCAAAAAGTTAACGTTGGCCCTTGTGACCTTGACTTTTGACCTGGTGACCCCAAAGTCAGTAGGGGTGGTGTACTCAATAAGTACTATCTTCGTGAAGATTGAAGGTCCTGGGTGCAGTGGTTCGCGAGTAAAGTGCCTTCATGCAAAAAGTTAACGTTGGCCCCTGTGACCATGACCTTTGACCTGGTGACCCCAAAGTCAGTAGGGGTGGTATACTCAATAAGTTCTATCAGCAGGTGAAGTTTTAAGGTCCTGGGTGCATTGGTTTGCGAGTAAAGTGCCTTCATGCAAAAAGTTAACGTTGTGACGAACGAACAAACAAACGAACGAGCTAACTAACTAACGAACGAACGGACAGTTGAAAGCTAACATGCCTCCCTTCGGGGGCATAAAAATACAAAAAAACAAGAGATCACAGAGTGAGCTTGGCGTCCACCAATGTGCCATTTTTGAGTGTTCCAAATTTCAAGACTTACTGACTAGCTCAAGGTCAAATTTCATTTCCGTACACAACACGAAAGCTGTAGTTTGAAAAATGTGAAAGTAGGTCACTAGATCAATTTCAAGGACAAAGTTCTTTGTACACAAAAAAGTTTATTTCGGTACACAAAACTATGCAAGTGGTCCAAATTTGAAGGCTGTAGCTTGAAAACTGTGGAAGTAGGTCACTAGGTCAATGTCAAGGTCAAAGTTTGTTTCGGTACACAATCCTATGCATGTGGTCTAAATTTGAAGCCTGTAGCTACAGAAATGTGAAAGTAGGTCACTAGGTCAATCTTAAGGTCAAAGTTCATTTCAGTACACAAAACTATGCAAGTGGTCCAAATTTGAAGGCTGTAGCTCAAGAAATGTGAAAGTAGGTCACTAGGTCAAAATCAAGGTCAAATTTTATTTCGGAACACAGAACTATGCATGTGGTCCAAATCTGAAGCCTGTACCTTCAAAAATGTGAAAGTAGGTCACTAGGTCAAAATCAAGGTCAAATTTCATTTCGGAACACGAAACTATGCATGTGGTCCAAATTTGAAGCCTGTACCTTCAAAATGTGAAAGTAGGTCACTAGGTCAATGTCAAGGTCAAAGTTTTTTCAGTGCACAAAACTATGCATGTGGTCCAAATTTGAAGGCTGTAGCTACAGAAATGTGAAAGTAGGTCACCAGGTCAAAATCAAGGTCAACTCCTGTCAAGGTTCATCTTGCCACTCAAAACCATACAAATCTGTATGTTGTAGGTTATTGACAAGAAGATTTTAAAAGCTTTTCCCTATATAAGTCTATATGAACCATGTGAGCCCCAGGGCAGGGCCATATTTGACCCTAGGGGGATAATTTGAACAAACGTGGTAGAGAACCACTAGATGATGCTACAATACAAATGCCAAAGCCCTAGGCTTTGTGGTTTGGACAAGAAGATTTTCAAAGTTTTTCCCTATATAAGTCTATGTAAACCATGTGACCCCCAGGGCGGGGCCATATTTGACCCTAGGGGGATAATTTGAACAATCTTAGTAGAAGACCACTAGATGATGTCACATACAAAATATCAAAGCCCTAGGCCCTGTGGTTTTGAACAAGACGTTTTTCGAAGTTTTTCCCTATATAAGTCTATATAAACCAAGTGACCCCCAGGGCGGGGCCATATTAGACCCCAGGGAAATAATTTGAATCATCTTGGTAGAGGACCACTAGATGATGCTTCATACCAAATATCAAAGCCCTAGGCTCTGTGGTTTTGGACAAGAAGATTTTCAAAGTTTTTCCCTATATAAATCTATGTAAATTATAGAAATAAACAAAGGGCCATAACTCACTAAAAAATTGTTGAACCAGTCTGATTTTCAGGGGGACACAACTAGGGTACCAATACATCATTCTGACAAAGTTTGGTCAAAATCCCCCTGGTAGTTTCTGGGGAGATGCGATAACGGGAAATTGTTAACGGACAGAAGGACGGAAGTTCTAACGAAACGGTATTTATGTGACACCCCCATTGTTCTCTCTATTGTTCTAACAGTCACATAAAAAGAAAAAGGTCACATAAACAGAACGGAATGAATGACATCAAAGAGAAAGTACCGTTATGCAGTCACTTAACCATCATTTCGCGGGCACGGACGGACTGACGGACGGATGGACGATGGACGCAGAGTGATTTGAATAGCCCACCATCTGATGATGGTGGGCTAAAAATTGTGTGTAGTGGGGGGGGGGGGGGGGGGAGGAGGCATGACTGAGTGGAGAGTGAGGTGGGGAAAAGGTACAATTTTGCATGTTAATGAAATATAAAAAGGAATGATTCTTTTTTTTCTTGGAGGGGGGGGGGGGGGGGGGGAGGGGGAGGGGGCGTGACCAAGGCAAGGTGGTGACCACGTGTGGGTACACAACTTCACATGTTTATAAAAAATGTTCATGGAAAAGAATGAAAGAAGTTTAATGAAATTCTACCAATTGGTTGGTTTGTTATGTACAAATCTATGGATTTTTAAACAAGAGGGCCATGATGGCCCTATATCGCTCACCTGTTATCACTGCACTTAAGGACAAGAAGTTATTTATAGTAACATAAAAGGGAAGTAATTGAAAAAAAATTATTGTAAGAGAACAAAAGAAGGATCTGCCAAATAACTAGAGGGCCATGAAGGCCCTGTATCGCTCACCTGACCAATTGACCTAAAGATCATAAAGATTTACATTCTGACCAAGTTTCATTAAGATATGGTCATAAATGTGGCCTCGGGAATGTTAACTAGCTTTTCCTTTGATTTGACCCAGTGACCTAGTTTTTGACCCCACATGACCCAGATTCCAATTTGACCTAAAGATCATCAAGATTAATATTCTGACTAAGTTTCATGAAGATACAGTCATAAATGTGGCCCCTAGAGTGACAACAAGCTTTTCCTTTGATTTGACCTAGTGAACTAGTTTTTCATCCCACCTGACCCAGATTTCAATTTGACCTAAACATCATCAAGATTAACATACTGACCAAGTTTCATTAAGATATGGTCATAAATGTGGCCTCAGGAGTGTTAACTAGCTTTTCCTTTGATTTGACCCAGTGACCTAGTTTTGACCCCACATGAACCAGATTCAAACTTGTCCTAAAGATCATCAAGGTTAACATTCTGACCAAGTTTCATGAAGATACAGTCATAAATGTGGCCTTTAGAGTGTTAACAAGCTTTTCCTTTGATTTGACCTAGTGACCTAGTTTTTCACCCCACCTGACCCAGATTTGAATTTGAATTAAAAGCCATCAAGATTAACATTCTGACCAACTTTCATTAAGACAAGGTCATAAATGTGGCCTCAGGAGTGTTAACTAGCTTTTCCTTTGATTTGACCTGGTGACCTAGTTTTTGACCCCACATGACCCAGACTTAAACCTGACCTAAAGATCATCAAGATTAACGACGTGACTAAGTTTCATAATGATACAGTCATAAATGTGGCAAATATAGTGTTAACAAGCTTTTCCTTTAATTTGACCTAGTGACCTACTTTTTCATACCACCTGACCCAGATTTTAATTTTACCTATAGATCATCAAGATTAACATTCTGACCAAGTTCCATTAAGATATGGTCATAAATGTGACCTCTAGAGTGTTAACAAGCTTTTCCTTTGACCTGACCTGGTGACCTAGTTTTTGACCGTACATGACCCAGATTCAAACTGGACCTAAAGATCATCAAGATTAACATTCTGATGAAGTTTCATGAAGATACAGTCATAAATGTGGTATGTACAGTGTTAACAAGCTGTTTCTTTGATCTGACCTGGTGACCTAGTCTTTGACCCCAGGTGACCCAATAGCAAATTCGTCTAAGATTCTATTAAAGGTAACATTCTGACCAACTTTCATGACGATTGGGCCAAAATTGTTACCTCTAGAGTGTTAACAAGCTTTTCCTTTGATTTGACCTGGTGACCTATATATGACATAATATCGAACTCATCCAAGATTTTATTAAGGGTAACATTCTTACCACATTTCATTAAGATAGGGCCAAAATAGTGACCTCTAGAGTGTTAACAAGCTTTTCCTTTGATTTGACCTAGTGACCTAGTTTTTGACCCCAGATGACCCAATATCAAACTCGTCCAAGTTTCATTAAGACTGGGCCAAAATTGTGACCTCTAGAGTGTTAACAGTCAAATTGTTGACAACAACGGACGGACGACGACAGACGACGGACACAGGGTGATCACAAAAGCTCACCTTTGAAAAACAAGAGCACTGCAATGCAACGCAAATGCAGAGCAATATACACACAAAACAAAGTCGTATGACCTTTGACCCCTAAGTGTGACCTTGACCTTGAAGTGAGTCATCCGAAAACATGTGCTCTGCATGTCGTTTTGATGAGGTGAACATTTGTGTCAGGTTTCTTGGAAATCCTTCAAGGGGTTCAAGAGTTACAGAGCAGAAGGGAAATGCTAACCAACAGACAGACAGACAGACGGACACCGAGGCGATAACATAATACATCCCTTGGGCATACAAATAGGAATTGAGATCTTATTGTGATAAAAGTTGTGTGCAAATTTGGTAAATATCAAATCATAAATGAAGCTGCTATAGTGCAGACAAGGTCAAAATAGCTAATTTTGGCCCTTTCAGGGGCCATAACTCTGGAACCCATTATGGGATCTGGCCGGTTCAAGAAAGGAACCAAGATCTTATGGTGACACAAGTTTTGTGAAAGTTTGATTAAATTCAAATCATAAATGAAGTTGCTATTGTGCAGACAAGGTCAAAACAGCTAATTTTGGCCCTATCAGGGGGCCATTACTCTAGAACCCATAATGGAATCTGGCCAGTTCAAGAAAGGAACCAAGACCTTACGGTGATACAAGTTGTGTGCAAGTTTAGTTAAAATCAAATCATAAATGAAGCTGCTATTGTGCAGACAAGGTCAAAATAGCTAACTTTGGCCCTATCAGGGGCCATAACTCTGGAACCCATTATGGGATCTGGCCGGTTCAAGAAAGGAACTGAGATCTTATGGTGACACAAGTTTTGTGCAAGTTTGATTAAATTCAAATCATAAATGAAGCTGCTATTATGCAGACTAGGTCAAAATATCTCATTCTGGCCCTTTCAGGGGCCATCACTCTGGAACCCATAATGGCATCTGGCCGGTTCAAGAAAGGAACCAAGATCTTATGGTGATACAAGTTGTGTGCAAGTTTAGTTAAAATCAAATCATAAATGAAGCTGCTATTGTGCAGACAAGGTCAAAATAGCTAATTCTGGCCCTTTCAGGGGCCATAACTCTGAAACCCATAATGGAATCTGGCCAGTTCAACAATGGAACCGAGATCTTATGGTGATACAAGTTGTGTGCAAGTTTGGTAAAAATCAAATCGTAAATAAAGCTGCTATTGGACAGACAAGGTGAAAATAGCTAATTTTGGCCCTGTCAGGGGCCGTAACTCTGGAACCCATTATGGGATCTGGCCAGTTCAAGAAAAGAATCAAGATCTTATGGTGACACAAGTTTTGTGCAAGTTTGATTAAATTCAATTTATAAATGAAGCTGCTATTGTGCAGACTAGGTCAAAATAGCTAATTCTGGCCCTTTCAGGGGCCATCGCTCTGGAACCAATAATGGAATCTGGCCAGTTCAAGAAAGGAACTGAGATCTTATGGTGATACAAGTTGTGTGCAAGGTTTGTTAAAATAAAATCATAAATGAAACCACTATCGTGCAGACAAGAAATTGTTGACGCACGCACGCACACAAATTTTGGCCCTTTAAGGGGCAATAACTCTAGAACCCATAATGGGATCTGGCCAGTTTTCGAAAGGAACTGAGATATCATGCCAATACAAGTTTTGTACAAGTTTGATCAAAATTGCTTGCAAAATGTGGTCTCTATCGTGTTCACAAGAAATTGTGGATGGACGGGCGACGGACGAAGGGCGATCACAAAAGCTCACCCTGTCACTATGTGACAGGTGAGCTAACAATTAAAGGGCAATAACTCTAAGGGAAACTGAATCCACCCCAAAAAAAAACTGACGGGCATCATCGCAGTATGTTGGTTCATGTTTATTTCAAGTTTTATGAAATTCTACCTGATGGTTACTGAGAAATGGCTGCAGACGGACATTTTTGGGCATTTTTCATTCAATCAAGAGCAATAACTCTAAGGGAAATTGACCAATGCAAAAAAAAAAATTGACGGGCATCATCGCAGTATGTTGGTTCATTTTTATTTCAAATTTCATGAAATTCTACCTGCTAGTTACTGAGAAATGGCTGCGGACGGACATTTTTGGGCACTTTTCAGTAAATAAAGGGCAATAACTCTAAGGGAAATTGACCAATCCAAAAAAAAAAACTTGACGGGCATTATCGCAGTATGTTGGTTCATTTTTATTTCAAGTTTCATGAAATTCTATCTGCTAGTTACTGAGAAATGGCTGCGGATGGACGGACGGACGGACAACGCCATTTCAATACCCCCCTCCCGATTTCATCGGCGGAGGATAACAAGTGGGCATAATGGCCCTATATCGCTCACCTGTTATCATTGCACTTAAGGAAAAGAAGGTCAAAAAATCATAATCAAGATCAATCAAAAGAATTATGAGAAAATATAGTTGAAATTTTCTTAAAGTTACTTCAAATAAAATTATTTTCAAATCAGGCCAGTAGTTTCATACAAGAAGTTTTCTGTATAGCCATATGGGAAAATGAGCCCCTCCCCTAGGCGGCCACTTTTTCAATGAATCAAAATTATTTGAAGGAATTTGGTAGAGGGTCACCCAAGAAACATTTGTGTAAAATTATTTTGAAAACGCACCAGCAGTTTCTGACAAAAAGATTTGATTTTCAAAGCTCTATATAGGCATATAGGGAAAATAAGCAAAACCCCTTGGGGGCCATGTTTTTCGCTGAATCAAAATTATTTGAAGGAATATAGTAGAGGGTCACCAAAGGACCACTAGTCTTGTGTTAGATTGTTTTGAAATCAGTTTTCTATATAGCCATATAGGGAAAACAAGCCCCACACCCCTTTCAGGGGCCATAACTTTTGAATCCATGCTGCGATTTTTCCAGTTCAAGGTAGGAACCGAGATCTCATAGTTATACAAGTTCTGTGAAAGTTTGGTAAAATTCAAATCATAAATGAAGCTGCTATTGTGCAGAAAAGGTTGAAATAGCTATTTCTGGCCTTTTCAGGGGCTATAACTCTGAAATACATAATGGGATCTGTCTGGTTCAAGAAAGGAACCAAGATCTTAAGGTTATACAAGTTATGTGCAAGTTAGATTAAATTCAAATTGTAAATGATGCTGCTATTGTGCAGACAAAGTCAAAATAGCTAATTTTGGCCCTTTCAGGGGCCATAACTCTGGAACCAATAATGGTATCTGGCGAGTTCAAAAATGGAACCGAGATCTTATGGTGATACAAGTTGTGTGCAAGTTTGGTTAAAATAAAATCATAAATGAAACCACTATTTTGCAGATAAGAAATTGTTGACGGAGGACCGACAGTGATCACAAAAGCTCACCTTGTCACTATGTGACAGGTGAGCTAAAAAACTTTAACCAATATTCTAAATTGAAAAGGGGCATAATTCAGCTAAAACAGTTGCCTTCTCCTATTTACAGATTGCTCACCAGAGACCCATTGCTCAAGTTTCATGATAATTGTTTAAATTTATTTTGAAATCAGGCCAGTGGTTTGTAAGAGTATCAAAGTTTTCTATACAGATATATAGGGAAAACCAGTGCTGTCCACTAGGGGCCATATTGTGTAATTGAAAGGATTTAGTAAAGGGTCTCTTAAAGAACATTTGTGGCAATTTGGACCAGTGGTGTAACTTTTGACAGCATTTTCTTCAATTACTGCCCATTAGTCATATGGTCTGTATTTCATAGTGGTATGTTATTTCCTCTTTAAGGTGGTTCGCGGGGTTCCTACGAAAATTTGGAAGTATGAGATATAAGACTGATATTAGGTCTGCATGTACTAACATCTCCTGTCTTTCATTTGGAGAAAAAAGAAAATCGTTCCGAGTCCACATTTCCTTTGAAGAGCGCCACCTGGCGGCATATGTATTTTTCAAGGGAAATCGCCGTTTTACTGTAAAAATCACATTAAAATTAATGTTATTACATATTTTTCAAACTCAGGAATATAGCTAACTTCAATGTTATTGTTTACATATTGTGTTTTTTAAATTATTTTATTTGGAAAATGCTTAGATAAAGAGATATCCGTAGTAGGGGTGGGGAAAAATGGCGAAAATATTCAATGTATTTCATGGCCGTTTAGCCGAAATAACATAAAACGGTACGGTCAAAGTTCTTGATTTTTAAATATATTCTTCTTTAATCATTTCTGAACAAGAAAATAAAATAAAAATAGGGGGTCTTCACGGCAGATTTTTTGCAAATTTACTTTTTATTTGTTTTGGTAATGTAAATTTTATGACGTTGATACACACTGACGGCGTTAACGTCGCGCAAACGCTGATTTCATTATGTCTTGCATTGATATAAATAGGACCTTCAGAGTTCACAAAAATCTTTAGAATCTTTCTTATTTTAATATATTCACATGATTTACATTGTTGCGTATTCTGCAGTCAAAGTATATCATCTAGTAATATATATCAGAGTCAGTTAAAGCTACTTGCCCCTAGTTTCGGTGAAATTTTTCAACATGTTCATGTTCACCAAGTTTGGCACAAAATGTGAATATGTCGACTTAAACATGTACTATAACTACTGAATATGGTATAAATGGTTGAATTTTTTATGAAAATGTTTAATCTTGCATAAAACTCGCGTATCTGGCTCCGTATTTAAAGGTTAGTAAAGTGTGTGTGTGGGGGGGGGGGGGGGGGGGGGGTGTAGAAAAATCTTATTAGTTTATCCGCTATGAATTAAACCAGAGCTGTCAAAATTCTTTATTTTCAAACATAGGTTTCTTTAATTATTCCCCGACAAGAAAATAGAAAAAAGAAAGAATTTGCAAATTTACATTGAGCCGCGCCATGTGAAAACAACAACATAGTGGCTTTGCAACCAGCATGGATCCAGACGAGCCTGCGCATCTGCGCAGTCTTGTCAAGACTCCATGCTGTTCGCTTTCAAAGCCTATTGCAATTAGAGAAACTTTTAGCGAACAGCATGGATCCTGACCAGACTGCGTGGATGCAAAACCATTATGTTGGTTTTCTCATGGCGCGGCTCATTTTACCTTTTGTATGAAATGTTTAAGTGCGAAACTGAACGACATTCCTTATTGTTTTTCAATATTTCAAGTGACTAGCTAACAACGCAGATTCAAGATACGAAATGTGGGGAACTGTTTTCCAGACAAAAGTGAAATACATTTTTAACGAAAAAGAACATTCTGAAGGGTGGCTGAAACCGTTACTTGAATAAAGCTCATTTTGGTGCCGCTTAGTGCATTAAATTTATAACGTCAGCGTGAATGCACAATGCAAACCGTATTGAGGGAAAACTTGCTTGAAAATGACAGAACAAAAATAAAACTCTAACTCATTCCGCTTCAAAACATTTAGAAAATAATATAACACCGATACAGTCGACGCAGACGATATTTTAGGATGGAAAGATAGAAGAAGGATGGTTTAACTGAGGCTGCTCTTGCGAAAGGTTTAGAGGCATGCGTTCATTGTTCAGACCCGCTGTTTCTGTCAGATGTTTTAAAGGAAACGCACTTTCGGCATGGTTCACTGTTGTACATACAAAACTTTCGATTATAGAATTTTGGCGGCAAATTGGGATCATTCTTATTTGATGAAAGTTTTATTCCAAAATCGAAGTATGGTATTCCAGTGCTGAATGTAATATAAAAAAGTAACCACTATGATTTCATCTCGTGCATTTCTTTTGGTGTTTCAAAAATTTTAAAAGACGGAAATAAATAGGAAATAAATAAAACCACCATTTACATGTACTTTGAAATGTTTTCGCCAGAATGCCGAAAACAAAATATTTGACTGGTATTTAGACTAGTGTAAAAGTGTTTTTTGACGCAGATGCGAATAAATTCAGGTATTTCAGGACTGCAAATCACTGCAGACCTGGAACACCTGTATAAATTACAGACCCCGGTATATACCGGATTCACGCAATTTGAATGAAAATTATCTTTAATGTATATATTTTGTGACCATTGTAATACTTACCCTAACCTTTTGTCAGTATATTATACATATTATACACTAAATGCATGCTGTCGTACAATAATTTGCGTATTTTTACCTTGCGCTCCGATTGATAATCAGTTCAGGACATGGGCAGAAAACCGCTCCAGCTATGACAGACTGCAATGAGCAACATCACATAAAGAATGTCCGTGACATTGAGCGCAAAGTGAATAGAAGTTACGATATGCCAGCATCAAATGGGGATTTTACATTTATGCGTTTTGAAGCGCCTTGTCAGATTTTTCTGTTGATTTTATTTTCACAGTTTTGCATATCATGGATCACAAATGTATCATAATTAAAATGATTATAGTGAAGTCTACAAGCAACCACCGACTGGATATATTCCTTAATGAATTACTGTGATCATTGCGCTGGAGATCCACGGCTTAAAAATGTACCATGAATTGATTACAGTGAAGTTTTCATGCATTAAGTTAGCTCTAAAACTGTTTCAAAAATGGATAAAACAATTTAGCAGATGCGTATTGGTTGCATGCAATGCTATTACGACGCCAGTATTCAGAAATCCATGTGACTGTAGACTCTGTTCTTGTAGACAGCTAGTCTAATAGAATTTGAGACAGGCTGAAATTTTAATACCCTGACCGAAACGGCAAGGGTGTCCGTGGTCATCATTTTTAAATGACATTTTACATAATAATATAAACAAAATAATTAGCGTCTTTAAGGAATTGTTGAACTGACATTGAAGTATATTTCTAGATGATATACTTAGACTGTAAATTACTTAACACTGTAAATAATGTGAATCTATTTAGTAAAAATATTTCATTTTTGTGTACTTTCTTCATCCTGTATATACAAAAATGTATCTTTAAAGGACATACTGAACAAAACGTTTGTGTGACGTTAACACCATAAATGACATATCAACGTCACAATATTTACATTACCAAAACAAATAAAAAGTAAATTTACAAATAATTTGCCGTGAAGACCCCCTTTTTTTTATATTATTTTCTTGTTCGGAAATGATTAAAGAAGAATATATTTGAAAATCAAGATCTTTGACCGTTCCGTTTTATTTTATTTCGGCTAAACGGCTATGAAATACACTGAATATTTTCACCATTTTTCCCCACCCCTACTAAGGATATCTCTTTATTTAAGCATTTTCTAAATGAAATAATTTACAAAATGCAACATGTAAACAATAACATTGAATTTAGCTATATTCCTGAGTTTGAAAAAATGTAATAACATTAATTCTAATGCGATTATTACAGAGAAACGGCGTTTTCCCTTGAAAAATACATGTACCGCTAGGTGGCGCTCTTCAAAGAAAATGTGGACTCGGAACGATTTTCTTTTTTCTCCAAATGAAAGACAGGATATGTTAGTACATACAGACTTAATATCAGTCTTATATCTCATACTTCGAAATTTTGGTAGGAACCCTGCGAACCACCTTAATTACTTCACACTGAGCACTGCTAAATTTACAAGGATGGACATGCATTTTGTGTGATGTACAGAAATTTCCATTCTATAGAAAGCTATATGTTGTCTTTGAATACAGAGATCAGTGGTATGTTTTTGCAAATGGAACACCCAAACAAAATTGCAGCCCAGTAGTAATGCGTTGCACATGAAGCTTTCTCAAGGCTTTTGCTGTTATTTGATTTTCAGGCCTACTATGGAGTAGTGGCTTATTGTGCAAGTCCAAACATGTGGATATAAGAATCTGTAAATAACAAGACAGTATAGAAGAAAATATCTTTATTGGAAAATATGAAAAGTAACATGTTATCAATTTAAACAAGAGCTCGTCGAACATGAAATGCCCCCCTTGATGCATTCAGTAATTGCACAAGGAACTATATGCTCACTGTAAACAAAAGTTCTACTGTTCTGGTTCAATGTGACCATGACCTTACACCTACTGACCTAAAAATCAACAGGGGTCATCTGCTGGTCATGATCAACCTCCCTGTTAAGTTTCCTGATCCTAGGCCCAAGCATTCTCAAGGTATTGTCTGGAAAGAGTTTAACTGTTCTGGGTCAATGTGACCTTGACCTTTGGCCTACTGACCTCAAAATCTACTGGTAATGACCAACCTCCCTATCAAGTTTCATGATCCTAGGCCCAAGCGTTCTCAAGTCATTGTCTGGAAACAGTTTAAATGTTCCAGGTAACTGTAACCTTGACCTTTGACCTTCTGACCTCAAAATCAATAGGGGTCATCTGCTGGTCATGATGAACCTCTCTATTATCTTTCATGACCCTTGGCACAAGCGTTCTGAAGTTATCGTCCAGAAACTGTTTAACTTTTTCTGGCCAATGTGACCTTGAACTTTGACCTAATGACCTAAAATCAATAGGGGTCATCTACTGGTCATGAACAATCTCCTATCAATTTTCCTGATCCTAGGCCCAAGCCTTCTTATCGCCCAGAAACCATTTTACTGTTCCTGGTCACTGTGACCTTGACCTTTGACCTACTGATCTCAAAATTAATAAGGGTCATCTGCTGGTGATGATCAACCTCCCTATCATCTTTCATGATCCTAGACCCAAGCAATCTTGAGTTATCATCTGGAAACCGTTTAACTGTTCCAGGTCACTGTGACCTTGATCTTTGACATACTGACCTCAAAATCAATAGGGGTCATCTGCTGGTCATGACCAACCTCCCTATCAACTTTCATGATCCTAGGCCCAAGCGTTCTTGAGTTATCATCCGTAAACCGTTTAACTGTTCAGGGTCAATTTGACCTTAACCTTTGAAATACTGACCTCAAAATCAATAGCGGTCATCTGCTGGTCATGACCAACCTCCCTATCAACTTTCATGATCCTAGGCCCAAGTGTTCTTGAGTTATCATCCCGTTTAACTGTTCAGGGTCACTGCGACCTTGACCTTTGAAATACAGATCTCAAAATGAATAGGGGTCATCTGCTGGTGATGACCAACATTCCTATCAACTTTCATGATCCTAGGTCCAAGCGTTCTTGAGTTATCATCCAGAAACGGATTGGTCTACATTCCGACCGACTGACATCTGCAAAACAATATACCCCTCCTTCTTCGAAGGGGGGCATAACAATACTGAATGACCAGCAACTGGATTGATTTTGTTAATTACATGTTAGTAAGGCATACAAACATTATATCAGAGGAGGATAGGAGCAAAATTTTGACTGATGAAGCCCAAAGGACAGGAACAACAATGGGAAAAAATTAAAAATAAATCTTAAAGTCCTCAGAAAAAATATCTAAGTCCAAAGGACAGGAACAACAAAGGGAAGAAATTTAACCAAAAAGAAAAAAAAATTCTTACAAGGTACAGATATGTCAAATTACACCTAAAAATTGGAGGTACCATCCATGTTGTACCACAGAAAAGTGGTCTCGGTTTTTCCCTACGGCCAATAATAAAAAAGTAACTAAATAAGCTATTTATAGTAACATAAAAGGGAAGTAATTAAAAAGAAAATTATTGTAAGTGAACAAAAGAAGGATCTGCCAATTAACTAGAATGTGTCTGTAGGACACAGTGAACGCCCCCCACTGGTACATTTGTCACAAATAAGGGGAAATCATTCAAATGTTTGCAGTCTTAATGGGGTATAGCCTAAAAAAAAATTTATCAAATGGATTCATTATTCTATACCATATACTTTTTGAGCTATGAGCATCACAAACAAAAAATCCACTATTTTGGCTATTTCAAGGGCCATAACTCTGTAATAAATGTTAAATTCTCAAGAAGAATGCCAAGTATGCAAGGTCACATTATGATAAAAACTCAAGCAAGGTTTCATGAATTTACATTAAATACTTTTTGAGTGAGGCACATAATTAGGTGAAAATGTGCATATTTTTACTATTTCAGGGGCCATAACTCGGAAAATAGGGGACGGACCCAGATGAAAAATAGGAGGTGCGCAAGTTCATATCATGATAAAGATTCATGCAAGGTTTCATCAATTTATATCAAATACTTTTTGAGCTAGGTGAAAGTGTGAAAATGTGCATTTTTGACTATTTCAGGGGCCATAACTCTAGAAATAGGGGGCGGACCCAGATGAAAAATAGGAGGTGCGCAAGTTCATATCATGATTAAGACTCATGCAAGGATTCATGAATCTATATCAAATACCTTTTGAGCTAGGCGTGTCACAAGGTGAAAATGTGCATTTTTGACTATTTCAGGGGCCATAACTCTAGAAATAGGGCGGTGGACCCAGATGAAAAATAGGAGGTGCGCAAGTTCATATCATGATTAAGACTCATGCAAGGATTCATGAATCTATATGAAATACTTTTTGAGCTAGGCGTGTCACAAGGTGAAAATGTGCATTTTTTACTATTTCAGGGGCCATAACTCTAAAATTAGGGGGCGGAGCCAGACGAAAAAAATAGAAGGTGCGAAAGTTCATATCATGATAAAGACCCATGCAAGGTTTCAATAATTTATATCAAATACTTTTTGAGCTAGGCGTGTCACGAACTTCAGACGGACGGACAAGTGCAAATCTATATGCCCCCACCACCCCACTACTCAATGGAGGGGGGGGGGGGGGGGGGGGGGGGGGGGGGTGTGGCACAAAAAACAAGAGCACTGCAATGCAACGCAAATGCAGAGTAATATACACACAGAACAAAGTCATATGATGTTTGACCCCTAAGTGTAACCTTGACCTTGAAATGAGCCATCGGCATGTTGTTTCAATGAGGCGAACATTTGTGTCAGGTTTCTTTGAAATCCTCCAAGGGGTTCAAGAGTTACAGAGCGGAAGGGAAATTGCTAACCAACAGACAGACAGACGGACACCGAGGCGATAACATAATATGTCCCTTTGGGCGTATAAGAAGGAATCGAGATCTTATGGTGATACAAGTTGTGTGCAAGTTTGGTGAAAATCAAATCATAAATGAAGCTGCTATTGTGCAGTCAAGGACAAAATAGCTAATTCTGGCCCTTTCAGGGGCCATAACTCTGGAACCCATAATGGGATCTGGCCGGTTCAAGAAAGGAACCAAGATCTTATGGTGACACAAGTTTTGTGCAAGTTTGATTAAATTCAAATCATAAATGAAGCTGCTATTGTGCAGACAAGGTCAAAATAGCTAATTCTGGCCCTATCAAGGGCCATAACTCTAGAACCCATAAAGGAATCTGGCCAGTTCAAGCAAGGAACCAAGATCTTGTGGTGATACAAGTTGTGTGCAAGTTTGGTTAAAATCAAATCATAAATGAAGCTGCTTTTATGCAGACAAGGTCAAAATAGCTAATTTTGGCCCTTTCAGGGGCCATAACTCTGGAACCCATTACAGGATCTGGCCAGTTCAGAAAAGGAACTGAGATCTTATGGTGACACAAGTTTTGTGCAAGTTTGATTAAATTCAAATCATAAATGAAGCTGCTATTGTGCAGACAAGGTCAAAATAGCTAATTCTGGCCCTTTCAGGGGCCATAACTCTGGAACCCATAATGGAATCTGGCCAGTTCAAGAAAGGAACCAAGATCTTATGGTGATACAAGTTGTGTGGAAGTTTGGTAAAAATCAAATCATAAACTAGAAAATGCTTTTGTAAAAAAGCGCATGTCTCCCCCAATGCAAAGTCCTATAGGCAAGAAGTCAATAGCGGTCAGGAGCGAAAGTCAAAGAGACACTGATGGTTGGTTGGCTGCAATAGGGATCATTTACTTTGCATGTCCAGTCAACCCGCTAAATTTCAACACTCGTGGCCTAGTGGTTCTCAAGTCACTGTTCAGGCTCCTGTGACCTTGACCTTTGATCAAGTGACCTCAAAATAAAAAGGGGTCATCTACTCTGCATGTCCAATCATCCTATTAAGTTTCAACATTGTAGGACAAGTGGTTCTCAAGTTATTTCAAAAAAATGATTTTACATGAACAGGCCACTGTGACCTTGACCTTTGATAGACTGACCCCAAAATCAATAGGGGTCATCTACTCTGAATGTTCAATCATCCTATGAAGTTTCAACATTCTGGGTCAAGTGGTTCTCAAGTTATTGATCGAAACTAGTTATCAATGTTCAGGCCCCTGTGACCTTGACTTTTAACGGAGTGACCCCAAAAACAATAAGGGTCATTTACTCTGCATGAACAATCATCATATGAAGTTTCAACATTCTGGGTCGAGAGGTTCTCAAGTTATTGATCGGAAATGGTTTTCCATATTCAGGCCCCTGTGGGCTTGACCTTTAACAGAGTGACCCTAAAATTGTTAGGGTTCATCTACTCTTCATGACCAATCATCCTATGAAGTTTCATCATTCTGGGTCAAGTGGTTCTCGAGTAACTGACCGGATATGGTTTTCAATGTTCGGGCCCCTGTGACCTTGACCTTTCACAGAGTGACTCCAAAATCGTTATGGGTCATCTACTCTTTATGACCAATCATCCTATGAAGTTTCAATATTCTGGGTCAAGTGGTTCTCAAGTTACTGACTGGAAATGGTTTTCAATGTTCAGGCCCCTGTGACCTTGACCTTTAATGGAGTGACCCCAAAATCGAAAGGGGTCATCTACTTTGCATGCACAATCATCCTATGAAGTTTCAACATTCTGGGTCAAGCGGTTCTCTAGTTATTGATCGGAAATGGTTTTCCATGTTCAGGCCCCTGTGACCTTGACCTTTGATGGAGTGACCCCAAAATCAATAGGGGTCATCTACTCTGCATGACCAATCATCCTATGAAGTTTCAACATTCTGGGTCAAGTGGTTCTCTAGTTATTGATCGGAAATGGTTTTCCATGTTCAGGCCCCTGTGACCTTGACCTTTGATGGAGTGACCCCAAAATCAATAGGGGTCATCTACTCTTCATGACCAATCATCCTATGAAGTTTCAACAGTCTGGGTCAAGTGGTTCTCTGGTTATTGATCGGAAATGGTTTTCCATGTTCAGGCCCCTGTGACCTTGACCTTTGACGGAGTGACCCCAAAATCAATAGGGGTCATCTACTCTTCATGATCAATCATCCTATGAAGTTTCAACATTCTGGGTCAAGTGGTTCTCTAGTTATTGATCGGAAATGGTTTTCAATGTTCAGGCCCCTGTGACCTTGACCTTTGACGGAGTGACCCCAAAATCAATAGGGGTCGTCTACTCTTCATGGCCAATCATCCTTTGAAGTTTCAACATTTTGGGTCAAGTGGTTCTCTAGTTATTGATCGGAAATGGTTTTTAATGTTCAGGCCCCTGTGACCTTGACCTTTGACGGAGTTTCCCCAAAATCAATAGGGGTCATCTACTCTTCATGGCCAATCATCCTATGAAGTTTCAACATTCTGGGTCAAGTGGTTCTCTAGTTATTGATCGGAAATGGTTTTTAATGTTCAGGCCCCTGTGACCTTGACCTTTGACGGAGTGACCCCAAAAACAATAGGGGTCGTCTACTCCAGCAGCCCTACAACCCTATGAAGTTTGAAGGTTCTAGGTCAAATGGTTCTCCAGTTATTGCTCGGAAATGAAGTGTGACGGACGGACGGACGGACGAACGGACAGGGCAAAAACAATATGTCTCCTGGGGAGACATAATAAACCTGCTATTGTGCAGACAAGGTCAAATTAGCTAATTTTGGCCTTTTTTAGGGGCCATAACTCTGGAACCCATAATGGGATCTGGCCAGTTCAAGAAAGGAACCAAGATCTTATGGTGATACAAGTTGTGTGCAAGTTTGGTTAAAACTAGAGATGCTTTTGAGAAAAGCGCATGTCTCCCACAACTGCCTAATTATCTAAATAGTAAGTCAGTCTTTATATAC
Organism: Mercenaria mercenaria; assembly: GCF_021730395.1. Lineage (NCBI taxonomy): Eukaryota > Metazoa > Mollusca > Bivalvia > Venerida > Veneridae > Mercenaria > Mercenaria mercenaria. The sequence continues at coordinate 19,270,332 of NC_069367.1, read as the reverse complement.
TGTTTACTTAATCAACATGTGCATGCGCTTTCTTGACACCAAAAGGATGCCTATACTACTAGTAGTATAGGTGCCGGTTTGGGGGCAAAGCTGTGCAAGAAATCTGAGTGTTTTTGGTAATTCAAGGGCCATAATTCCGAAGTGCCTAGGCCGATTTGGCTCGTTATCAAACTTGGCCGAGCACTTATTGGCAGACACATTTTGTTGAAGTTTGGTGAAGATCGGATGAGAAATGTTTGCCTTAGAGTGCGGACAAGCTTTGTGACAGACAAACAGACAGACAGACAGACAGACAGACACACACACACACACACAGACTGGAGTAAATCAATATGTCTCCCACACCACTGTGTGGTGGGAGACATTATAAAATCATAAATGAAACCACTATCGTGCTGACAAGAAATTGTTGACGTACGCACCAACGGACGCATGGACTGACAATGGATGGCGGGTGATCACAAAAACTCACCTTGTCACTATGTGACAGGTGAGCTAATAATTAAAAAGTATTAAAATCCTCTCCCAAATATTTATCTGTCTGCTCTTCATTTAATGTCTCATTAGTATGAGCTTACGTTTTATCTTTCACAAAAACGGTTTGACATAAAGTTAATATGCCGCACACTGTCCAGATCTTATTTATATTTTAATGATGTTGGTATTTTATGTGAAATTATTTTATATGTTTTGACTTTATTAATGACTTGTCAAATCTGCACTCTATGCTTAGCAATTTTCTGTGTAGAAGAAATTGGTCGCTTAACAAAGTTTTGTATATAGTATAGTTAACATACAGTCAATTGCTAAAATATAGATCATACTTTCAATTGCGAGAATATATTGCTGAACAAGAGTGCCAGACTGTCACAAAATACGCCCGTCATCGAACTTGGCCTAATTCAAGGGGCATAATCCAAGAGTGCCTGGGGCAATTTGGGTGGTTATCGTACTTGGCCGAGATATTATGCCCACAAACATTGTCAGCAAGTTTGGTGAAGATCGGATGAAAACTGTTCAACTTAAGATTGCGAACAAGGCTAAATTCACAGTTTTTGAGTAATTCAAGGGCCATAATCCAGGGGTGCCTGGGGCGATTTGGCTGATTATCAAACTTGGCCGAGATATTATGCCCACCAACATTGTCAAACTGTTGGACTTAGAGAGAGGACAAGGCTAAATTCGCAGTTTTTCGTGTAATTCAAGGGCCATAATCCAAGAATGCCTGGGACAATTTGGCTGGTTATCTAACTTGGCCGAGATATTATGCCCACAAACATTGTCAGCAAGTTTGGTGAAGATCGGATGAAAACTGTTGGACTTAGAGAGCGGAAAAGGCTAAATTCACTGTTTTTTGAGTAATTCAAGGGCCATAACCTGCCTGGGACGATTTGGCTGGTTATCAAACTTGGCCAAGATATTATGCCCACAAACATTGTCAGCAAGTTTGGTGAAGATCCGATGAAAACTGTTCGACTTAGAGAGCGGACATGCTTTGTTCACATAAAACGCCCCGCTCTTTCAGAGACGGGCGTATAACAAGAGGACCATGATGGTCCTGAATCGCTCACCTCTTCCCACATGACCCAGTTTTGAGTATGACGTCGTTTTTTCTATTATTTGACATAGTGACCTAGTTTTTGAGCTCATGCGACCCAGTTTTGAACTTGACGTAGATATTATCAAGATAAAAATTCTGACCAATTTTCATGAAGATCCATTAAAAATATGGTCTCTAGAGAGGTCACAATGTTTTTCTATTATTAGACCTATTGACCTAGTTTTCGAAGGTACGTGACCCTGTTTTACATTTTACCTAGATATCATCAAGGTGAACATTCTGACCAATTTTTATGGAGATCCATTCACAAGTATAGCCTCTAGAGAGGTCACAAGGTTTTTCTATTTTTAGACCTACTGACCTAGTTTTTGACCGCACATGACCCTGTTTCGAATCTGACCTAGATATCATCAAGATGAACATTCAGACCAACTTTCATACAGATCCCATGAAAAATATGGCCTCTAGAGAGGTCACAAGGTTTTTCTATTATTTGACCTACTGACCTAGTTTTAGATGGCATGTGACCCAGTTTCGAACTTGACCTAGATATCATCAAGATGAATATTCAGACCAATTTTCATACAGATCCCATGAAAAATATGGCCTCTAGAGAGGTCACAATGTTTTTCTAATATTTGACCTACTGACCTAGTTTTTGAAGGCACGTGACCCACTTTCAAACTTGACCTAGATATCATCAAGGTGAACATTCTGACCAATTTTCATGAAGATCTCATGAAATATATGGCCTCTAGAGAGGTCACAAGGTTTTTCTATTTTTAGACCTACTGACCTAGTTTTTGACCGCATGTGACACAGTTTCGAACCTGACCTAGATATCATCAAGATGAACATTCAGACCAACTTTCATACAGATCCCATGAAAAATATGGCCTTTAGAAAGGTCACAAGGTTTTTCTATTATTTGACCTACTGACCTAGTTTTTGAAGGCACGTGACCCAGTTTTGAACTTGACCTAGATTTCTTCAAGTTGAACGTTCTGACCAAATTTCATGAAGATCTCGTGAAATATATGGCCTCTAGAGAGGTCACAAGGTTTTTCTATTTTTAGACCTACTGACCTAGTTTTTGATGGCACGTGACCCAGTTTCGAACTTGACCTAGATATCATCAAGATGAACATTCTGACCAATTTTCATGAAGATCTTTTGAAATATATGGCCTCTAGAGAGGTCACAAGGTTTTCCTATTTTTAGACATACTGACCTAGTTTTTGAAGGCACGTGACCCAGTTTTCGAACTTGACCTAGATATCATCAAGATGAACATTCTGACCAACTTTCATAAAGATCCCACAAAAAATGTGACCTCTAGAGTGGTCACAAGCAAAAGTTTACGATCACAAAAGCTCACCTTGTCACTTTGTGACAGGTGAGCTAAAAATGTTAGCTGTTACAAGGACCATATGTGTGAAATCATTTCAAAATATGACAGGCGGTTTAAGAGTTGTTGATTTAAGAAATAATTTATAGCAAAACTGTGCTTTATCACTATTTATATACGATGGGCAGTTATACGTCGGGTGTAATAAATTATTTCAGACGATGTATAACCGCCCGAGTGTATAAATAGTGTAAAGCAGTTTTGCTATAAATTATTTCGATTCTAATATGTTCTTTATTGTTAAATCTATATCAAATATGATGGAACTGTTTCTTCGCGCAAGCATGGCGCCAATAGTAGGTCTTTGTTTATACACACCAGGGCCGGAAATGGTAATATGTCTTGCGGCAGAGTTCAGTTCGGGGGAAAATTATCGCGAATTATTCAGCAAAGCGAATAACTAAGTCAGTATGTGTGTTAATTAATCAACACATTTGTGCAATGTGACATTTCATTTAAAACAATTGTTCTTAAGCAAAATATTTCATGAAATTTTAAAGCGCTATTTCTTGATGCGTTCATGGCGCTAAATATAACGCTGACGTGACGTCAACATAATATCGTTGTGATGATTTAAGCATTGTTAGTCATATTAGAATGAAGATTTTCTAGTTTTCGATCTGCGGGTGTGCAATCAAGGGGCTGAACAATTTTGGAAGACCACCCATGAATAATTTTGGAAGAACATCCAAGATGAAGTTTCATCTAACTCCATCACTTTCAGAGATGTTGTTTGAAAAAAAGTGTGAACAGACAGTGAGTGATTACAATTGCTCTACCAGAGCACATTGTGCTCAGGTGAGCTAAAAATAACAGCTGTTTTATGCAAATGATACGTGATTATATTTTTCCAGACAGCATCCTTATCATAGATGTCTCTTCCAATTTTTGTTTTTCGTTTTATATTTAAAGAGAAATACTCAAAAATCTTGTTATATAAGTTAACAGTGATTAATAAATTAGAAATCTGAATCATTCTCTTACATTATAAGCTTCAATTTCCTTGGCAGCTTTTTTTTCTTTGTCACTCTGGAAATTGTCATATTTGTCCTTTTTTCTCTTCTTTTCATCCTAGAAAATGAAAGCAAGCAAATGCATTTAAGCAAACACAGCCAATTTTCTCAATTGTAAGCAATTCAAGGCCCGTATTAAAGGGTGACTGAAACATTTCAGCTGGTTATCCAACTTATCCGAGGTATAATGCTCATGAACATGAGTGTGACCAATCAGGTTAAGAGAGATGTCACTGTTAATTTTCGCATCTTTAATATTTTTAAGGGCTTTAACTTCAGCCACTGGGACCGCCTTGGTGGTTATAAAACTTGGTTTACTTATGCCCATAAACACTGAGAACATTGGATAAGAACCACTGAAGAGAGCAGACATTGCAAATTTTCGCAATGCAAAGCAAATAGGAGGGCCATGATGGCCCTAAATTGCTCACGCTGCTTGCATGAACAGTTTTGGTAGATGGTTATGTGAGGAAAATTTCAGTGAAATTATATTGAAATAGTACCAGAGTTTTCTGACAAGAATATTTTTAAAAGTTTCTACTAAATCTACTAAATATGGGCAGATAATTTGTGTGTTCGGGATGGAGGGGTGGGGGGGTTAAGAAGTTGGGGGAATGATGATGTGATATGACTATATCAAACAAGAAAGAAGATTTTTCCACTACATGCATATATGGAAAAGTGACAACACACCCCAGCAGCTTTTTTTTGACAAAACAGAATTATTTGTACAATCTTCGTAAAAGGTCATCCTATAGAAACAATGTGTCAAATTGTTTTAAAATTGGGCCTGCTGTTTCTGATAAGAATATTTTTTAAAGTTTCCAATATATTCATATAGTGAAAAAGCAACAACTCCACTTGGCGGCCATGTATTATGACAAATCAAAATAATTTTAACAATCTTGGTAGGTCACACAAGGACCATTTGTGTGAAATAATTTTAAAATTAGACCCACAGTTTCATAAAAGATTTTTAAAGTTTCAACTATATACATATAGGGAAAGTGACCACGTCCTCTGTATTTTGACAAATCAAAATAATATATAAACAATCTTTGTCGAAGGTCACACAAGGACAATTTGTGCGAAATAATTTTAAAATTAAAGTTTCAACTATATACATATAGGGAAAGTGACCATGCCTTCTGGCAGCCATGTTTTTAAATGAATCAGAATAATTTAAACAATCTTGGTACAGGGTCACACAAGGACCATTTTCGTAAAATTACTTTTAAATAGGGATGGGAACGAATACTGAAATCAATATTTGAATATTCGGTTTGCCATATTCGAATATATTCGAATATTCGGTTAGTTTTAATGGAAGCTTTAAATTCTTATTAAGTGATTGGCATATACACAACGTATTCATTTGTTTAAAGCGTGGATCATCGTAAATACGGCCAAAAAATGTTTATTTCGGGTAACCCGATCCTACATGGCGAAACCCGCCGATCCTAGCGTTTTATTTCACGATTCTGTCAGTATAATCATGAACATATTTAACTAATTCAGTGTTTTAGCTTCAAAATGATACAAAAAATCAAAACGATTATAATTTAGACCGTCGCAATTTTATCTAAAAATAGCAGGTCGTCCCATTTAAACACGTGACGCGCTGTTGTTTTACCGCCGCCATTTTGAAAAATTTCAATCTGCGTGTAAAAATCGTCGTGTAAAATGCAAGTAAGGCAGACTTAAACCTCCTTCAACATGAACTTGTGCATCAGTCATACGTTTTTCTTGATTTTATTATTAACTACTTCAAAATTTAATTCGAATACGGCCGATTGCGGATGAAAACCGATTCTGCGGATGATCTGAAACGTCGTACAAAACATTGTGAAAAGATCGACAATATCTACAAGTTTGGTATTGTTTTCGAAAAAAAAAATCTACAACTTGTTACATAAAACAGGCGCCAATAAAAATGAACAAAAGATAAAAAGATATCACATTTACGCCTAATACAATCTATTAATCCGTAGCGATGACCCCAGGTAACTATGCATTGCAATTTTCTTGTTAATTGGACATCTTTTGACATGCATCTGACACATTGACGCCTGTTGCAAACTGTTAATAAGTAATGATGGCCCCTGTCAATTATGCACTGCTATTTTCTTGTTAATAATTGGACATCTTTTGATACGTGATAAACTAACATGACATGGTTTTATTCTGTATGTCTGGTTCATATTGCCCAAAATCAATGAAACTTATTTTGAAAAAAAAAAATATACAATAATTTACGAATATTCGAATTTGATTTTCATATTCGAATATTCGACCGATTTTCGAATATTCGAATATTCGAACATTTGTTCCCATCCCTACTTTTAAATCAGGCCAGCAGTTTCGAACAAGAAGATTTTTAAAGTTTCCACTTAATATACAAGTAGGGAAAAGTGACCACGCCATCTGGTGGCCATGTTTTTTTGACAAATCTGACTAATTTGAACTCTTGGTAGATTTTGTGCGAAATTATTTCTAAATCTCATCAGCTGTTTAGGAGGAGATATCGTTTGAAGATTTTTCTATTTTTAGATCTGGCAGCCGCTATGTGCAACCAAGCAGAACTGTTTGGACAACTTTGGTACGGGACCACCAAAGGAACATCCAGGCCAAAATCCATTCAGTAGTTTTGGCGGAGATGTCATTCAAAGGAACTGTTGATGATGGATGGATGCATGATGGACACAGCATGATCACTATTTGAAGAATTGATGTAAGTATGGGGTCAAAATATCAAGAGATTTTCAAAGACAAGAGGGCCATGATGGCCCTATATCGCTCACCTGAGTACCATTGCTTTAACCAAAAACAAGAAGAAAAAATTCTTACAAGGTACAGATATGTCAAAATACACCTAAAAATTGGAGGTACCATCCATGTTGTACCACAAAAAAGTTGTCTCAGTTTTTCCCTAAAGCCAATAATAAAAAAGTTACAAAATAAGCTATTTATAGTAACATAAAAGGAAAGTAATAAAAAAAAATATTGTAAGCGAACAAAAGAAGGATCTGCCAAATAAAAACAAGAGCACTGCAATGCAATGCAAATGCAGAGCAATATTCACATAAAACAAAGTCATATGACCTTTGACCCCTAAGTGTGACCTTGACATTGAATTTAGCCATCCAAAACATGCGCTCTGCACATCCTTTCAATGATTGAACATTTGTGTCAGGTTTCTCTGAAATCCATCAAGGGGTTCAAGAGTTACAGAGCAGAAGGGAAATTGCTGACCAACACACAGACAGACAGACGGATACCGAGGCCATAACATAACACGTCCCTGCTGGCGTATAAAAAAGAATCGAGATCTTATGGTGATACAAGTTGTATGCAAGTTTGGTTAAAATAAAATCATAAATGAAGCTGCTATTGTGCAGACAAGGTCAAAATAGCCAATTTTGGCCCTTTCAGGGGCCATAACTCTGGAACCCATTAAGGGATCTGGCCGGTTCAAGAATGGAACCAAGATCTTTTGGTGACACAAGTTTTGTGCAAGTTTGATTAAATTAAAATCATAGTTTCAAGTTTCAAGTTTATTAGCAATCGGCAAAACATTTGCCTTTGGCCATTTACAATAGTGATAACTTATGGCAAAGACAACAAATATATACACAAGACAATTTACAAAAAGCAAAAGCACATAAACGCACAAATAAAATTAACGATCAGTAGACATATCAAAATCAGTTTTCAAGAGTATTTTTACGTAAGCATAGCGCTTCTTTCACAAATCTTGCAATATTTAGCAACCGTGTTCTATTTTGTGTTGACATTAATGCATTGAATTTTTGTATGCTAGGCCAGGAACATCGACCTAGATACTTTAATCTGACACAATGATACAGAGGGCAGCATAAGATAAAGTGGTATTCAGATTCTATCATATTTTGTGAACATAATTTGCATAATCTGTTTTGTCTGTCAACATTATTGTATCTACCTATTTCAATTTCTAAAGAGTGTGAAGATAATCGTATACATGTTAATTGTTTTCTTAATTTATCGTTTGCTATAACATCGAGATATTTTTCGAAACAAAAATCATTCTTATATTTACAATAATAATCTAATTTTGGCATAGAATTAATACAGTCCCTCCAGTCTTGGACAAATTGATCTCTTATCCTTAATTTAAACAAGTTGTCATAGTTCATACTTCTATCAAAATTGAGTCTAACATTTGCAAAACCAAGGTGATCAACAATTGAATTTAATCTACTTGCCCAGCAAACAGTAGTAACATTATTACATAAATCATTATACATTGAATACACAGGTGTGTTATTATTTTTCATCATCTTTATCCAAAATTTAATAGCCCTTTCCTTACAAATAACAGACAAAGGAAATCTACCAAGTTCGCCTAACACAGCATAATTTGGAGTTTGGTATTTTACACCAAGAATGTATTTACAAAAACGTATATGTAATTTATCAACATCTTTGTAATTATAAATACCCCATACTTCACAGCCATATGTTAAAATAGGAACGATCATTGAATCAAAAAGTGATAGCTTAGTTTTAATATCAAGTTGTAATTTATCAAATACACACAACAGATTATTGTACGCCCTAAGGGCTTGATCGTGTAATGCTCTAACCGCATTTGCCATATTTCCAGTGTACGTAAATTTAACACCAAGATATACAAAATTATCAACAATATCAACTTTTTCATTATTTATGTAAAATTCTGGATAAACATTTTGTTTTCGTTTTTCAAAAACACAAATCTTAGTTTTATTCACATTGATTTTAAGTCCCCATTTTTCAGAATAATGATGCACAGCATCTATCTGAGCTTGTAAACTACCAGGATCAGTGGTAAACAGAACTATATCGTCGGCAAATAAAATCATATACATGGATAACAAATCATAATCTTTGTCAGTTAAGGTATTAAAATCAATATTTTCAACAATGTCATTGATGAACAATATGAAAAGTAAGGGTGACAATGGTTCGCCTTGTTTTAATCCAATTGTTACGTCAAAAAAGTTAGACATATTCATAGAACTATACATTTTAACACATGCTTGTACATTTTTATATATGCATTTTATCATATTGGTCATTTTACAACTAATTCCTGTTTGTATAAGTTTTGTCCACAGTGCATCTCTATTAAAGGTATCAAAAGCTCTTTGATAGTCAATAAAGATGCACCACAGTTTAGACTTTTTTGATAACACTTTTTGTATAACAGCATGTAATATGAAAATAGCATCTGCCGTAGACCGACCATCACGAAAGCCATATTGGCTATCATTAAATATATGTTCACTTTCGCACCATTTATTGATACGGTTTCTTAATATCAACGAGAAAATTTTTCCAATAACATTTACTAAGGTAATTCCTCTGTAATTTGAGGGGATATTTTTATCACCCTTTTTATAGATTGGACAGATGACACCCTTAGACCATGCCTCAGGATATATACAATTATCATAAATGTAGTTGAAACATTGTACATAAAAATGGCGATATTACACTATTTGCATCTATAAAGAAATCAGAAACATTTTTATCCAAGTCACAGCTTTTATAACGATTTAGAAGACGTATAGTTTTTTCTACTTCTTCGATTGAAATAGTTCTATCAAGACATTCAATATTAACAGGCTCATCACGTACATTGTTTATCACATCATCATTCACATGGTCCTGATTTTTATTGGATATATTTTCGAAATGATTTTTAAACTCCTCTAGACTAACACTGGAATCAAGACTATTAGTTGATTTATACTTTTTAACATACTTCCAGAATTTACGTGGTGCTTTTTTACTCAAATTAGCCATATTTGCTTTTTCTTTATTATAGAATTTATATTTAGCATCTCGTTTAACCTTTGAATATTCATTTCTACACTCAAGCATATATAATCTGTTTTCATCAGATTTTACAGTAGACAGTCGACGTTTAGCATCATAAAATTTATTCTTAGCAATTTATAAATGAAGCTGCTATTGTGCAGACAAGGTCAAAATAGCTAATTCCGGTATCAGTACCTTCATTAGTTACGGAGATATACCCATTTTAATTTGAAATAAAGGGAGGTAATTTGACATAAAATCAGTCCATAGTTATCTACCCTGATTGTCTCACTCCAACTAATAACAATAATGAAATTTCAAATACGTCCTATAAGTACTTACTGATATAAATCCATTTTGATTACAATCAGGGGAGGTAATCAGATATAAAATAACTCTGGAACCTACGATTGGATCTGATTTGTCATGGAATCCAAGATTTATTGTTGTTGAAGACATTTTGGACGTTCGTATCAAAAAACAAGAGCACCGCCTTGCGGGTGCTGACGCTCATCTGATTTTTTTTGTATAATAGAAATATTGTCCTACCCATGATTTTCTAAGTCTAAAAAGGGCCATCACTCTTGCAAAAAGCAGGATAGAGTTATGTTTCTTGATGTACAGTGTCCACTTATGATGGTGAAAAACTGTTGCAAGTTTTAAAGCAATAGCTTTGATAGTTTATGAGAAAAGTTGACTTAAACATAATATTCAACCAAGAAAATGATTTTTCTCAGTCCAAAAGGGGCAATATTTATTGCAAAAAGCAGGATAGAGTTATGTTTCTTGATGTACAGGGTCAGCTTATGATGGTGAACAAGAGTTGCAAGTTTTAAAGCAATAGCTTTGATAGTTTAAGAGAAAAAGTTGACCTAAACATAAAACTTAACCAAGAAATCTGATATTTTCTAAGTCCAAAAGGGGCCATAAATCTTGCAAAAAGCAGGATGGAGTTATGTTTCTTGCTGTACAGGGTCAGCTTATGATGGTGAACAAGTGTTGCAAGTTTTAAAGGAATAGCTTTGATAGTTTAGGATAAAAGCTGACCTAAACATAAAACTTAACCAAGAAAACTGATTTTCTAAGGCCAAAAGGGGCAATAATTCTTGCAAAAAGCAAGATGGAGTTATGTTTCTTGATGTACAGGGTCTGCTTATGATGGTGAACAAGTATTCCAAGTTTCAAAGCAAAAGCTTTGATAGTTTAGGAGAAAAGTTGACCTAAACATAAAACTTAACCAAGAAATCTGATATTTTCTAAGTACAAAAGGGGCCATAAATCTTGCAAAAAGCAAGATGGAGTTATGTTTCTTGCTATACAGGGTCAGCTTATAATGGTGAACAAGTATTCCAAGTTTCAAAGCAATAGCTTTGATAGTTTAGGAGAAAAGCTGACCTAAACATAAAACTTAACCAGGCAACGCCGACGCAGACGCAGACGCCGACGCCGACGCCGACGCCGACAACCGCTCAAGTGATGACAATAACTCATCATTTTTTTTCAAAAAATCAGATGAGCTAAAAACCATAAATGAAGTCTCTATATGGCTGCAAAAGCCAAAACAGCCAATTTTGGACCTTTAAGGGGCCATAACTCCGGAACCCATGATGAAATCTGGCCAGTTCAAGAAAGGAAGCAAGATCTTGTGGTGATACAAGTTGTGTGCAAGTTTGGTTAAAATCAAATCATAAATGAAGCTGTGCAGACAAGGTCAAAATAGCTAATTTTGGCCCTTTCAGGGGCCATAACTCTGGAACCCATTATGGGATCTGGCCGGTTCAAGAAAGGAACCAAGATCTTATGGTGACACAAGTTTTGTGCAAGTTTGATTAAATTCAAATCATAAATGAAGCTGCTATTGTGCAGACAAGGTCAAAATAGCTAATTCTGGCCCTTTCAGGGGCCATAACTCTGGAACCCATGAAGGGATCTTGCCAGTTCAAGAAAGGAACCAAGATCTTATGGTGATACAAGTTGTGTGCAAGTTTGGTTAAAATAAAATCATAAATGAAGCTGCTATTGTGCAGACAATGTCAAAATAGCTAATTCTGGCCCTTTCAGGGGCCATAACTCTGGAACCCATGAAGGAATCTCGCCAGTTCAAGAAAGGAACCAAGATCTTATTGTGATACAAGTTGTGTGCCAGTTTGGTAAAAATCAAATCATAAATAAAGCTGCTATTGTGCAGACAAGGTCAAAATAGCTAATTATGGCCCTTTCAGGGGCCATAACTCTGGAACCCATAATGGGATCTGGCCAGTTCAAGAAAGGAACCGTGATCTTATGGTGATACAAGTTATGTGCAAGTTTGGTTAAAATAAAATCATAAATGAAACCACTATCGTGCAGACAAGAAATTGTTGATGCACGGACGGACGCACGGACTGACGACGGACGAAGGGTGATCACAAAAGATCACCTTGTCACTATGTGACAGGTGAGCTAAAAATTCAATTTTTAGACTTTTTCCTCACGGCACTATTATTATGACTAGGTTGATAATTACCGAGGACTGCCAAACATGTTTAAACAGTAAATCAAAGTGTCACCGATTGTTGTGTATTATACATGTTTGACACACATGTAGCTGGAGGAAAGAGTTGCTTTTCACAGGTGAATTTTGATAACATGATTAATTGTTTGTTTTGATAAGAGATTAGACAAGCAGGGCTTTTTCCACCTGTCTCACAGGGCCAATCAAATATCTGCCCATTCTCAATGCCAACTAGGCTCCATTTTTTACCAATTTCAAGCAAAAAACTCCCAGTCATAAGAAATAATTCCCAGCTGAAATGATTTTTTGATTATTCAAAGAAAGTTTTGTTCGGTAATAAAATCACATAAATAATTGTTGGAAAAACCAACCCATTACTATTTTTAGAACATGAATGTTGTCTGTACCTCGGTAAAAATAAAATGCATGATTCTGCCAGGAAATCGTATGTTTTGTATGTAAAAACCTCCTAAAACACGTTTATACATCAACATTTATTGAATAAAGTACCAAAACCTTGTTGACAATTTTTTACCATTAAGGTATAGGAGTATACCTCCAAAACACAGACATTTTTGATAAACGAACAACATCGTTACCAATATTTTAACTGACCATTACATGTTCTGCCGTACTGTCCCGTACTTAAAATATTCTGAAAAAGTTGTCCCCCTTTGAAAATGAATGCCATTTGTAAAAATATAAAAATAAACAATTGCTGAAAACTGTGTTCCACCTAGTTATGTGAAATTCAACACTCGCACGCCATTGCAAATGCATCAAAACAAACTTGTGCAACAGTTCTTTGAAAATGGTGAGTTTTTAAAGGCGTTTGACTGTCCGAAAGATGGACCCCTTTAGGCAGTCCTTTTCCGGAATTCAATGTTTATATCAGTATACTGACACATGTTTTGTAGTTTTTGTAATGATAGCGTATATATTACTCTACAAAACAAGTGTCAGTATTCTGATTTAAACATTGAATTTCGGAAAATGACTGCCTAAAGGGGCCACACTTCCCGACAGTCAAACGCCTTTAAAAACTCACCATTTTCAAGGAACTGTTACACATGTTCGTTTTGATGCATTTGAAATAGCGTGCGAGTGTTGAAATTTCACATAACTAGGTGGAACACAGTTTTCAGCAATTGTTTATTTTTATATTTTTACAAATGGCATTCATTTTCAAAGGGGGACAACTTTTTCAGAATATTTTAAGTACGGGACAGTACGGCAGAACATGTAATGGTCAGTTAAAAGATTGGTAACGATGTTGTTCGTTTATAGAATATTTCTGTGTTTTGGTGATATACTCCTAAACCTTAAAATCAAACGTCATATATTTTCGCGACACGATTTTTTCACCTGAACACACACACTCTACTTTTTGGACAATACAGTTGTAATTGTGGTGAAAACAGTCTAGGTAAGTGGAGTGTAAACAAAAGTTTATTCTATTTTTGCAAGGACTATTAAGAATCAGCCACCTAGAAAGAAAATCTTGAAAAATAAATTCTCTAAATTTCACTAGAATTTGTATCAGTAAAACTTGAAAATTAATGTGCTACTTGTTAAAAGTTGTTAAAATATAAAATATTTTATCCTTTTAGGTTTTTGAGGTGAGAAGTAGAACAGAATAGAAAATAACATAAAATTTTGGATTTTGTCTCTAAGTTTTGCGTTTGCGCGCTTAATTTATGGCGATAAAAACCTCCAGTTTTGAGACCTCAACTCCAGCTGAAAAATAGCAAACCTCCAGTTTTACAATTCTGAACTTATCAAATGAATGACTAGAATGTGTCTGTAGGACACAGGGTGTGCCCCCCCACTGGTACATTAGTCACAACAAGAAACGCGGCAATGCCACAAAACCAGGTTTTCAACACTTTTCATAAGAATAAACAAGAGTGCCAGAATGTCACAATATACGCCCGTCACAGCAAATTTCTTTACTCTAGCACCTGTATTTGCAGATGTAATTTTAATTTTGTGGTTGTTTAGTAATCATTGTAATTCTTTTGTTTTTCTAAGTCCACATAAAAACTCCTTACCAGGTAGAGATACCTTAAAATACACCTAAAATTAGAAAGTAACAACTATGTTGTACCACAGAAAAGTGGTCCTGGTTTTTCCCTACGGTCAATTATAAAAAAGTTACAATATAAGTTATTTATAGCAACAACTAAGGGAAGTTAATCTTAAAAAAAAAAAATTAAAAAAAATTAATAAGTCCACACAGAAATCCTTACCAGGTAGAGATTGGTCAAAATACACCTCAAAATTGGATGTAACATGCATGTTGTACTACAGAAAAGTGGTCTCGATTTTTCCCTATGTCTAGTAATGAAAAAGTTACAATATAAGCTATTTATAGTAACAACAAAGGGAAGTAATTCTAAAGAAGGGAACTGCGCAAGACACTTCGTCTCATGATGGTGTATAATTGTGCCAAGTTACATCAAAATCCCTCTATGCACGAAGAAGATATGCTCCGGACAAAGTTTTCATTCTTGTATCCTTTGACCTCTAAGTGTGACCTTGACCTTAGACCTAGGGACCTGGTTCTTGCGCATGACACTCCGTCTCATGATGGTGAACAATTGTGCCAACTTTCATCAAAATCCCTCCATGCATGTAGAAGATATGCTAACCCTAACCCTATTTTTAGTAACAATGACCTTGACCTTGATCCCAGAAACCCCAAAATCAATCCCAAGCTACAACTTTATATAAGTTTTCTATACACCAAGTTTCATCACGATAGCTCATTCCTAAGTTAAGTTATTGACCGGAAACCCTTTTTCTATTTTAAGTAACAGTGACCTTGACCTTGACCCCAGAAACCCCAAAATCAATCCCAGCCTTTGTCTTGATATAAGCTACATACATACCAAGTTTTATTCAAATATCTTTATCGAAACAAAAGTTATTGACCGGAAACCCTTTTTCTATTTCAAGTAACAGTGACCTTGACCTTGACCCCAGAAACCCCAAAATCAATCCCAGCCTTTGTCTTGATATAAGCTACATACATACCAAGTTTTATTCAAATATCTTTACCGAAACAAAAGTTATTGACCGGAAACACCAGTTTGACGCCGCCGCCGCCGCCCGCCCGCCCGACCGACATCTACCCCAATCTAATAGCAATCATTCAAATGTTTGCAGTCTTAATGGGGTATAGCCTCAACAAACATTTTATGAAAAAGATTCATTAGTCTAGGCTATATACTTTTTGAGCTATGAGCATCACAAACAAAAAAAAACACAATTTTTGGCTTTTTCAAGGGCCATAACTCTGAAATAAGCACTAAGATTCTCAAAAAGAGTGCACGGCCACATCATGATAAAGACTCATGCAAGGTTTCATGAATTTACATCAAATACTTTTTGATCTAGGCACATAATTAGGTGAAAATGTGCATTTTTTTACTATTTCAGGGGCCATAACTTCAAAAATAGGGGGTGGAGCCAGCCAAAAAATATGAGGTGTGCAAGTTTATATCATGATAAAGACTCATGCAAGTTTTCAACCATTTATATTAAATACTTTTTGAGCTAGGCGCGTCACAAGGTGAAAATGTGCATTTTTGACTATTTCAGGGGCCATAACTCTGAAAATAGGGGGCGGAGGCAAACAAAAAATAGGAGGTGCGCAAGTTCATATCATGATAAAGATTCATGCAAGGTTTAATCAATTTATATGTAATATTTTCTGAGTTAGGCGCGTTACAAGGTGAAAATGTGCATTTTTTACTATTTCAGGGGCCATAACTCTGAAAAAAGGGGGCGGACCCAAATGAAAAATAGGAGGTGCGCAAGTTCATATCATGACTGAGACTCAAGCAAGGTTACGTGAACCTATATCAAATACTTTTTGAGCTAGGCGTGTCACAAGGTGAAAATGTGCAATTTTTACTATTTCAGGGGCCATAACTCTGAAAATAGGGGGCGGAGCCAGACGAAAACTAGAGCTATCACTAAAGGTGATGAATGTACCCCCCGCATGCACTGACACAGTACATTGCAATTTGACACGCACAAGATTGCATAATTATGTGGAATGTATGTATATAGATTGTATGTATACAGTATAGTAACAAAAAACAAAGTCCCATAACTATGCAGAATATTTATCTAAAAGAATGTAACATGCACCATGCACAACTAGGGTTGGTACTGATCACTTGTGTGAAGTTTCATTAAATTGTGTGCAAGGGTTTGGTAGATTAGGCACGCACAAGATTGCATATGCAGACTGTATGTACATAGTATGTTAACAAGAAACAAAGTCCCATAACTCTGCAATTTTTGTCGCTGAAAGAACCTAACATGCCCCATGCACAACTACTGTTGTTACTGATCACTTGTGTGAAGTTTCATTAAATTGTGTCAAGGGGATGAGGAGAGATGGTGCGCACAGGATTGTGTCTATGTATATAGTATAGTAACAAAAAAAAACAAAGTCCCATAACTCTGCAAATTTTTTTTCTAAAAGAACCTAACATGCCCCATGCACAACTACTGTTGGTACTGATCACTTGTGTGAAGTTTCATTAAATTGTGTCAAGGGGATGAGGAGAGATGGTGCGCACAAGATTGTGTCTATGTATATAGTATAGTAACAAAAAAACAAAGTGTCATAACTCTGCAAATTTTTTTTCTAAAAGAACCTAACATGCCCCATGCACAACTACTGTTGGTACTGATCACTTGTGTGAAATTTCATTAAATTCTGTCAAGGGGATAAGGAGAGATGATGCGCACAAGATTGCATCTACGGACAGACGGACAGACAGACAGACAACCTGAAACCAGCATACACCCCCTTACAACTTTGTTGTCGGGGGATACAAAAATAAAAGGTGCACAAGTTCATATCATGATAAAGACTCATGCAAGGTTTCATCAATTTTTGAGCTAGGCGTGTCACGAACTTCGGACGGATGGATGGATGGACGCATGCACGCACAGATGCACGGACAAGACCAAATCTATATGCCCCCACCACTCATGGGGGTGGGGGGGGGGCACAAAAATAGATAACAGAACAATGTACCAGTATTTGTGTATATTAAGAATACAGTCAAACTTGTCATATGTGACTTTCCACGGGACCATCCATAAATGGTCACATATGACAGGGAGTCTTTTAATTCAGGTTCACTGTATAGCAAGGTCAATTGTTTAACCCTTAGCCTGCTGGCGGCGATTGGCTTTGCCTTTGCGACCAGTGCAGACCAAGATCAGCCTGCACATCCGTGCATGCTGATCATGGTCTGCACTGTTCGCCATTCAGTTAGTAAATTTCCAGTGAACAACCCTTTGAATAATAAATGGTATTGCCAAAACTGAATGATGGAACAGTCCATTTTAGAAATTTAGCAGGGTAAAGGTTAATATAACTTCATGTATGTCATTTTGTGGATTCTATTATATTTAAGACAATGTTGTCAAATAATCTATTCTAAATTTAAAATAGTATGTTTAAAAAATAAATACAATAACAAGAGGGTCATGATGACCCTGGATCACTCACCAGGGTGTCATGATTTGAACAAAGTTTGTAGAAGTCTACTAGGCAATGTTACATATCAAATATCTATGATCCAGGCCTTCTGGTTTATTTTTAGCAAATTTATGAAGATTTCTCTATGTACAATCAAGTAACCCCTGGGGCTAGGTCAATTTGACCCGGGGGGGGGGGGGGGGTTTCAAAATTTGAACAAATTTTGTAAAGGTCCACTAGGCAATGCTACATGTCAAATATCTAAGCTCTAGGCCTTCTGGTTTATTTTTAGAAAATTTTTGAAGATTTTCCTATATAAAATCAAGTGACCCCTAGGGCGGAGTCAATTTTGACCCCGGGGTCATGATTTGAACTACTTTAGTAGAGGTCCACTAGCCAATGCTACATGTCAAATATCTAAGCTCTAGGGCTTCTGGTTTTTGAGAAGAAGATTTTCCTATGTAAAATCAAGTGACCCCTGGGGCGGGGTCAATTTTGACCCGGGGGTCATGATTTGAACAAATTTTGTAGAGGTCCACTAGGCAATGCTACACGTGAAATATCTAAGCTCTAGGCCTTCTGGTTTTTGAGAAGAAGATTTTCCTATGTTAAATCAAGTGACCCTGGGGCGGGGTCAATTTTGACCCGGGGGTCATGATTTGAACAAATTTTGTAGAGGTCCACTAGGCAATGCTACATGTGAAATATCTAAGCTCTAGGCCTTCTGGTTTATTTTTAGAAAATTTTTGAAGATTTTCCTATGTAAAATCAAGTGACCCCTGGGGCGGGGTCAATTTTGAGCCCGGGGTCATGATTTGAACAATTTTAGTAGAGGTCCACTAGGCAATGCTACATGTCAAATATCTAAGCTCTAGGGCTTCTGTTTTTTGAGAAGAAGATTTTTAAAGTTTTTTCTTTCGGTTGCCATGGCAACCAGAGTTCTGCATGGAATTCAATTCTTTGAAAAAATTTGAAAGGGGGCCACCCAAGGATCATTCCTGTGAAGTTTGGTGTAATTCTGCCCAGTGGTTTTCAAGAAGATTTTTTTACAAACTGTTGACGCACGACGGATGACGCACGACGGACATCAAGCGGTCACAATAGCTCACCTTGTCACTTCGTGACAGGTGAGCTAAAAATATGTTGTGTTTGTATTAAATGACTATGTACAAGTTATGTATAAAAATCATGATTAAAACTCTGAATACATTGTACAGTCGAAGAGCCTGACACAGTAACAACAGACAGGGTACAAACACCCAACAAGTAGCCTGGCAACATCCACATCATCAGTTAAAAAACTAGAAATGTGTCACAGACACGGATGCCCCCGCAACATGAGAAAGGTCACAGGCATGGTACTGCTTACAAACAAAAAGAAGGTCCCTTGGACAAGGGAAGTTAATCTTAAAAAATAAAAAAAAATTTTAAAAATCTAAGTCCACACAAAAATCCTTACCAGGTAGAGATAGGTCAAAAAACATCATTCTCAAAATTGCATGTAACATGCATGTTGCACTACAGAAAAGTGGTCTTGATTTTTTTCCCAACGACCAATAATAAAAAAGTTATAATATAAGCTATTTATAGTAACAACAAAGGGAAGTAATTCTAAACTAGGGACCTGGTTCTTGCGCATGACATTCTGTCTCATGATGGTGTACAATTGAGCCAACTAACATCAAAATCCCTCCATGCGTGAAGAAACAAGAGCTGTTTGTAAGACAGCCAAGCTCGACTATTCGTAATATTGTCCCAGAAGCAGGAAAATATTACCCAAAAAGGTTAAATATCAAAAGAGTTTTAAGTTCAAAAGGGAACATAATTTGACCAAAATGCATATCAGAGTTATGGGACTTGCTGCTATCAACTAGTATTATAACCCCGAAGGCACATGTGAAGTTTCAATTCAATTCCTGCATTAGTTTTGGAGAAAGTAACTTGCATGGAACATGCTGCCTCCCCACATAAGACAATTGCCCAACATATCTAGTTTTAAAAGGGCGGTAAAGGACCACTTTCTTAACGATAAGCTTCGTTGCTGAACTTATGTGTTCTTTCTGTTATATAGTCCCTGGTTGTAATGCATTTTTTTAAGAAATTATATTTTCACAATGTACTGTAATATTGATGTGATATTGGTGTCTATTTATTCATCTGTCTTTCGTTTTAATTAAGAATCATAAATTGATTAGTTTGAGCAATTATAATTACATATGCATAACATATACGTTATTTTATAATAATGAACACAGTAATTTTTTTATATATATTCATGTTAATGTTTCATGCCTCTCTATGTCAGACCATTGGTACCAAGGACCACAAATTGGAAATAAGAGATTTTTTTTCTCTTTCTTGTGTCATCCTTGATATTGATGTGACTGACATAGTTCATAACACATTACTTCATATGACAACTTTTATATGTGATTATAATTTTATTATATGCATGTATTGTAACTATGTTTTTGTTTGCTCAATTATCGAAATAAATCTATCTATCTATCTATCATGTAAAACTTTAACCAAAAAGTCCAAAAGGGGGCATAATTTGCCCTAAATACATGTCAGAGTTATGGGACTTGACCCAGTGAGGTTGGTAATTGATCTAGAAAAAGAAAAATAAGTTTCAAATCTATATGCCTTTTAGTAATAGCTGTATGCACTTGCCTGCAAAACTTTAACCAGGATTTTCTAATTCCAAAAGGGGGCATAATTTGCCCAAAATACATGTCAGAGTTATGGGACTTGAACCAGTGAGGTTGGTAATTGATGTAGAAAAAGAAAAAAGAAGTTTCAAATCTATATACCTTTTAGTAATAGCTGTATGTACTTGCATGCAAAACTTTAACCAGGATTTTCTAAGTCCAAAAGGGGGCATAATTTGGCCAAAATGAAGGTCAGAGTTATGGGACTTGGTGCTATCAACTAGTTTTATAACCCTGAAGACACATGTGAAGTTTCAATTCAATATCTGCATTAGTTTTGGAAATAGTAACTTGCATGTAAAACTTTAACCAGAATTTTCTAAGTCCAAAAGGGGGCATAATTTGCTCAAAATACATGTCAGAGTTATGGGACTTGACCCAGTGAAGTTGGTAATTGATCTAGAAAAAGAAAAAATAAGTTTCAAATCTATATGCCTTTTAGTTATAGCTGTATGTACTTGCACGCAAAACTTTAACCAGAATTTTCCAAGTCCAAAAGGGGGCATAATTTGACCAAAATGAAGGTCAGAGTTATGGGACTTGCTGCTATCAACTAGTTTTATAACCCCGAAGACACATGTGAAGTTTCAATTCAATATCTGCATTAGTTTTGGAGATAGTAACTTGCATGTAAAACTTTAACCAGAATTTTCTAAGTCCAAAAGGGGGCATAATTTGCTCAAAATACAGTCATGTCAGAGTTATGGAACTTGACCCAGTGAGGTTGGTAATTGACCTAGAAAAAGAAAAAAAAAGTTTCAAAGTTATATGCCTTTAAATGATAGCTGTATGTACTTGCATGCAAAAACTTAACCAAGGTGTGACGCTGATGCCGACGCCAGGGTGAGTAGAATACCTAGACTATTCTTTGAATAGTCGAGCTAAAAATGCTCAGGACAAAATCATTCTTATATGTGACATTTGGCCTCTAAGTGTGACCTTGACCCTAGGACCTGGTTGTTGCGCATGACATATCGTCTATCCATGCTTATTATTTGTGTCAAATTATTTTGAAATCGGACCATGCATGTCAAAGTTATGGACTGGACACGAAGACCACATTATCAGTATATATGTAGTGAAAATCGGCTAAGTTCAACCAAGGACAGTGACCTTGACCTTAGACCTAGGGACCTGGTTTTGCGCATGACATATCGTCTATCCATGCTTATCATTTGTGTGAAATTATTCTGAAATTGGACCATGCATGTCAAAGTTATGGCCCGGAAACCACCCTTTCCCGAACACACAAACAATCGCACACACACACGGACAGGAATAAAAACCCTGTCATATCAAGTCCCACAGTATAGTTATTTATAGATAGGAAAAATCCCGGATGATTTTGGTTGCAAATTACTCGTAATCATATTATGTTTTACGCAAATATTGCTGACGAAACCCCATACTTTGCATTAGTAAACATCCGGAATTAGTTTCTTTTGGAAAAGAATAAAAACAAGTGAATGAAGTATTGCCATGCAATACAAAGTCCCCTACTGGAAGGCACCTAATTTTCTCTACTGCAGTATAACATAATGAACTGATATCTGTCAATGATGTATAAGCAATATTGTACTATATATACAATATGTTATAACAAAACACTTGGATTAAAATTTATATAATTATATAAAAACCTACAGTTGTTTTCATATTGAATTTTTTTGGCTGATTATAAAAATGTTATCATGTAAGTTATTTATAGTAACAACAAAGGGAAATTAATCTTTAAAAAAAAAAAAAAAAAAAAAAAAAAAATCTATATAATATAAGTCCACAAGAAACTCTTTACCAGGTAGAGATAGGTCAAAATACACCTAATAATTGGATGTAACATGCATGCTGTACCACAGAAAAGTGTCTCGATTTTTCTCTACCGCCAGTAATAAAAAAGTTACAATAAAATCTATTTATAGTAACAACAAAGGGACGTAATTCTAAAAACAAGGGTGCCTCATGGTGGTGAACATTTGGTCCAAGTTACATTAAAATCCCTCCATGCATGAAGAAGAAATGTTCCGTACAAAGTCATTCTTGAATTTGACCTTTGACCTCTAAATATGACCTTGACCTTAGACCTAGGGACCTGGTTCTTGCGCATGACATGTTGTCTCATCCAGGGGAATATTTGTGCCAACTGATATCTAAATCCTGCTTTGCATGACAAAGTTATAGACCGGACAGGAAAAAAATCCTCTTGACCTTTGATCTCAAAGTGTGACCTTGACCTTTAAGCTAGGGTACTGGGTGTTGCGCATGACACGTCGTCTCATCATGGGAAACATTTATGCCAAGTAATATTGTAATCCCTTGATGGATGACAGAGTTCTGGATCGGACAGGGAAAAAACCTTATTGACCTTTGACCCCTAATTGTGACCTTGACCTTTAAGCTAGGGGTCTGGGATTTGCGCACGACATGTTGTCTCATCATGGGGAACACTTGTGCTAAGTGATATTAAAATTCCTTAATGAATGTCAGAGTTATGGACCGGACACGAAAGAGACCCTGTTCATGCTATGTTAACATTTGACTGCTAAGTGTGACCTTGACCTTTGAGCTAGGGGTTTGAAAGTTGTGCATGACACGTCGTCTTCTCATGGGGAACATTTGTGCCAAGTAATATTAAAATCTCTTCATGGATGGGAGAGTTATGGACCGGACAGGAAAAAAGCCCTGTTGACCTTTGACCTCCAATTGTGACCTTGACCTTTGAGCTAGGGGTCCGGGTTTTGCGCATGACACGTCGTCTCATCATGGGGATCATTTGTGCCAAGTAATATTAAAATCCCTTCATGGATGACAGAGTTATGGACCGGACACGAAATTGCGGACGGACGGACGGATGGACGGACAGACGGAAAAGTGCATTCCTATAGTCCCCGAAACTGGTTTTCAACCAGTAGGGGACTAATAAAGTGATAGATTATGATACACGTGAATATACGATTTTGTTCAAATGGTCGATAATCGAGAATATACGTATCTATCCGTTAATCGATAGACACGAGTCAATCAACCATAATGATGATATGTTTAGCAAACTCATTGAAGAATGAACAATTATTGCTAATTATTGCTAACTGACTACTTATACCTCCACTGGCTTCCAGCGTCAAGGTTACGATGAGGTGCAAAAAACATTTTTTGCAAATTTCTAGCCTGTGAAAAATGCCAAGGGTTGTTGAAATCAGCCATATAATCGTCATGGGACGCAAAAATTACGGTTGTTTGTCACGTCAGACAGGAGTCATTTAATTCAGTGACTTTATATAGTGATTTACGTTGGGCAGTCTGTAACAGGGTCATTCATATACAAAAATGAAGTCGTTTAATTCAGTGAGTCGCTATGACAAGTTTGACTGTATTATAAGAGATTAGGAAAATAAATATTCTGCAGTAAAGCTGGTACAGCGTTTAAGCAACACAAACCATCCTTATTGTTTCAATTGGTGAGCTCCATGTATCAATGCAATAAGTGAATTAACTGAAAGATGGAAATTCCACAAAATCAGGTTTTCAAACTTTGCATCACACCAACAGGTTCTGTTTAAACAAGAGGCCCAAATGGGCCTAAGTCACTCACCTGAAGAAAACCTTAACCATTTGAATTTGCTTCTAACTAGGTTTGGTGAAAATCCTTAAAGCTGGTCATTAAAACAAAAGTTATTTAAAGGTTTTTTCTATATTTTGTTGTCACAAGCCAAAAACGCATAACCATCAGAAGAAATAATTCAAAGGTATTTCTATTTACTTCTTAAAGTGGCCCCTAAAAGGACCAAAGTGCCCTCATTTGAACAAATTTGGCATAAGACCATATAATGATGTTACAGACTATGTTTGATGAAGTTCCATCAAGCAGTTCATCAGATAGTCCAGTAGAACTTCTTGGACTGAACCTTGCAATAGGGTATATACAAGGTATTTTTGCAGTTTCCTGTACTTTAGATTTCAGTAAATGAGAATCCACCAGATGACATCTTGTCATTTTTGGAGAAAAATTTTTATTTAAGAAAATTCAAAATGGCCGCCATCATCAAATTTCAATGCTGTTCTTCTTCAAAAAAAGAGAAACTTTGTAGTGGGGTTTATTCAAGGTTCTATTTGCTTTATGGTATTCATTAGATGGAGCATACATGCATATATAGTATCTTATTACTTTCGCGAGATCCTTGGGCATATTTCTATTTACAGAATCCAAAATGGCTGCCATAAGAACCATATGATAGGGTATTTTTCATATTGTATTTCAGCTGATTGCTTAGTAACTGATAGTGTTGTTGTTATTTGCAATATCATTTTGGTAGAAATAACAATCATTTGAAGCAAAATTACTCAGAGAAAAGAAACACAATTAATACGTCACAAACAGATAGGTACAGGTACAGCAGCAGCAGTGGCAGCATCATCAACAACAACAACAACAACTTTTCTAAACATCAAAATGTAAAAACGAATTGGAAATAGAGAAGTGCAATTTGAATATGTTAGTAATATATCAGGAAACTAAAATTGTCTAAACATTTATACACATGTTTTTGACCTGTTGTTACATCCGTTACACACATATATATATACGTTACCAAATTCAAATTACTTGCAGTACGCAGAATTGAAAATTCACAAATGCCTATTAGTGATGTTAAATCGTAAAAGAATGGTATCAAAAAACTATATATAAAGCAAGCAATTATCACCATATCATTAGGAGAAATGTCAAGAAAAATAATGAGAAAATTGAAATACAATTTGAGCCGCGCCATGAGAAGACAACGCAGTGCATTTGTGCCCAGCATGGATCCAGACTAGCATGTGCATCCGCACAGTCTGGTCAGGATCCATGCTGTTCGCTTTCAAAACCTATTGCAATTAGAGAAACGGTTAGCAAACAGTATCGATCCTGACCCGACTGCGCGGATGCGCAGGCTGGTCTGTATCCATTTTTGGTCGCAAATGCACTATGTTGGTTTTCTCATGGTGCGGCTCATTTGTCAGTCCCTAACTAGAATATTGTTTGATTTTTTTTTAACTTTATATAAATCCATTAGTTAGTAAAATTGAATTGGTACAAGATATGTCTGCAACATGAAACAGTGTTTCCCAAATGATGATACTATATTAAATCATCCCTCTTACTGTATTTTACAAAATCAAATTGAACCTAGTCCATGTATCAACAGTAATCTAAAATACCTAATTCAAAATTTAAAGTACTCAAAGAACAATCTATATCTGGAAAGCCCTCCTCAGACATGTACAGTTCAGATCCAGTCTTTCTGCAAACCACTTGGCCACTGTACCCATTAATTAAGTTACCGGTCAGTTCTTCCCCCTAGCCAGTACTTGACCTGTCAGGTGGGGGAAGAAATTGACCAGTCAGTTCTTTCCCACCTAGCCTGTACTTGACCTATCAGGTGGGGGAAGAAATTGACTGGTCAGTTCTTTCCCCCCCTAGCCTGTACTTTATCTTCAGGTGGGGAAAGATACTGACCAGTCAGTTCTTTCCCTCTAGCCAGGTCTTGGCCTGTCAGGTGGGGGAAGAAATTGACCGGTCAGTTCTTTCCCCCCTAGCCTGTACATTATCTTCAGGTGGGGGAAGAAATTGACCAGTCAGTTCCTTCCCCCCTAGCCAGTTCTGGCTCTGTTAGGTGGGGGAAGAAAGAACTGACAGTCAATTTCTTCCCCCACCTGACAGGTCAAGTACTGGCTAGAGGGGAAGAATTGACCAGTCAATTTCTTCCCCCACCTGACAGGTCAAGTACTGGCTAGGGGGGAAAGAACTGACCGGTCAGTTTATTCCCCCATCTGACAGGTCAGGTACTGACAAAGGGGGAAAGAACTGACTGGTCAATTTGTTCCCCACCTAATAGGCCAAGTACTGGCAAGGGGGGAAAGAAGTGACCGGTCAATTTCTTCCCCAACCTGATAGGTCAAGTACAGAATAGGGGGGAAAGAACTGACTGGTCAATTTCTTCCCCCACCTGACAGGTCAAGTAATTGCTTGGGGTGGGAAAGAATTGACCGGTCAATTTCTTCCCCGACCTGACAGGTCAAGTACAGGCTGGGGAGTGGGGGGGAAGAACTGACCAGTCAATTTCTTCCCCAACCTGTTAGGTCAAGTACAGAATAGGGGGGAAAGAACTGACTGGTCAATTTCTTCCCCCACCTGACAGGTCATGTACTGGCTAGGGGGGAAAAATTGACCGGTCAATTTTTTCCCCGACTTGACAGGTCAAGTACAGGCTGGGGAGTGGGGGGGGGGGGAAAGAACTGACCAGTCAATTTCTTCCCCAACCTGTTGGGTCAAGTACAGAATAGGGGGGAAAGAACTGACTGGTCAATTTCTTCCCCCACCTGACAGGTCATGTACTGGCTAGGGGGGAAAGAATTGACCGGTCAATTTCTTCCCCCACCTGACAGGTCAAGTACTGGCTAGGGGGGAAAGAACTGACTGGTCAATTTATTCCCCCACCTGACAGGTCAGGTACTGACAAAGGGGGAAAGAACTGACTGGTCAATTTGTTCCCAACCTAATAGGTCAAGTACTGGCAAGGGGGGAAAGAACTGACTGGTCAATTTCTTCCCCCACCTGACAGGTCGAAAACTGGGAGGTGGGGGGGAAAGAACTGACCGGTCAATTTCTTCCCCCACCTGACAGGTCGAAAACTAGGGGGGGGGGGGGGGGAAAGAACTGACTGGTCAGTTTCTTCCCCCACCTGACAGGTCAAGTACTGGGGGGAAAGAACTGACTGGTCAGTTTCTTTTCCAACTTAATAGCCTATGCAAAAATGGCTTCGGGGAAATAACTGACCTGTCAATTTCTTCTCCCTCATGACAAGTCAAGTACTGCATGGCTATGGGGAAAGAACTGACAGGTTAATTTCTTCCCCCGTCCAATAAGTCATGTATTGTATTGGCAAGTGGTGGGGCGGGGGAAGAACTAACCAGTCAATTTACTTCCCCCACCTAACTGGTCAATTACTGGCTAGGTGGGACGAGAACTGACCAGCAGTAATTTCCTTACCTTAGAAGAAATTGAAACAGGAAAAAGACCAGCAATTAGAAAGAATATTTAACAGAAATTGAAGTAAGTTCATTTAAAAACATTTCTTAATTAATTTACACAAAATATGAAACCTATTTCTTATTATATGAAATTTAAATGAAAACAGACTATTGGAAACTAGAGCTATCACTAAAGGTGATGAATGTACCCCCCGCATGCACTGACACAGTACATTGCAATTTGACGCACACAAGATTGCATAATTATGTGGACTGTATATATATAGACTGTATGTATACAGTATAGTAACAAAAAACAAAGTCCCATAACTATGCAGAATATTTATCTAAAAGAATCTAACATGCACCATGCACAACTAGGGTTGGTACTGATCACTTGTGTGAAGTTTCATTAAATTGTGTGCAAGGGTTTGGTAGACTAGGCACGCACAAGATTGCATATGCAGACTGTATGTACATAGTATGTTAACAAGAAACAAAGTCCCATAACTCTGCAATTTTTGTCGCTGAAAGAACCTAACATGCCCCATGCACAACTACTGTTGGTACTGATCACTTGTGTGAAGTTTCATTGAATTGTGTGCAAGAGAATGAGGAGAGATGGTGCACACAAGATTGTGTCTATGTATATAGTATAGTAACAAAAAAACAAAGTCCCATAACTCTGCAAATTTTTTTTCTGAAAGAACCTAACATGCCCCATGCACAACTACTGTTGTTACTGATCACTTGTGTGAAGTTTCATTAAATTGTGTCAAGGGGATGAGGAGAGATGGTGCGCACAAGATTGTGTCTACCCGTCTCTAGATTTGCCATGGTAATAAGGCTTTTGCCATGGAATTCCATTGAGTTCCGTGGCAATTAGCATGGAAATCCATGGAATATTGAAATTTTCCATGGAATTTGAATGGAACAGTAAGTTTGCCATGGATTTCCATGGATTACAGCTGAAATATTGATCAATTTCCGCGGAAACAGGAGCTTTTGCCATGGAAAGTTGGACTTAGTAAAATTTTGGGGTGGAAAATAGCATAGAAAATAACTTAGAAAATTTTTGTGATGGAAATTGATTGGAACTGTGGACTTAGAATTTTTGGGAGGTATTTCTTGTGAACATAGAATATTTTAATGGATTAGTATGTTTTATGACAAAAAATAACTACAACTAACTTAATTAGATAGGTAAAACAACTAATGGAATTACAGTAAAACCTGTCTTAAGAAGCCAGCCAAGGCAGTAGGAAAAAGTGGCTGCTTATGGCAGATGGCTGCTTCATGCAGGTAATTTATAGCATGAATGACCATTTTGGGAAATGAGACACTGGCTGCCTAAGACAGGTTGGCTGCTTAATAGAGGTGACTGCTAAAGCAGGTTTTACTGTAAAACATTTATTGTAATGCAACTTGTCATATAAACTCACCTTGCAGATAGATTCATTTTGAACTAATCTTTAAAAAATTATTGAAATATCATGACTTTTTCTCCTAGAATAACACCAAAAAGAACAGCACTAACAATAGTTACATATATAATATTACAATTCTTTACACCAAAATTCATTAAAAGTTACCTGGCCAAGGGATTCTTAATTTGATTAATCAAGTAATAAATTATTTGGTTCTTTTAATCTTCTGTAGTGCACCTGTTGCTTGTCTCACAACAGGAGATTATCCCAGACTGCATGATAAGATCTTGTCTGCTTTATATTTAGAAACTCATAACAAGAGATCAACCAATGAAAATAAAGTCTGTGAACTACTTCTGGGGGCTGTAAATGTACCTCAAAAAGTAATCCTGAACTTTTTTCTGTGTAATATCAGGGTAAACTTCAAAAAATAATGAGTATGTAAATGGAATAAAATCAACCTGTGGTACAAAATATTTTTAACATCCTAGATGTATCCTCCAATAGCTGACTGTAAATGACACATTTGCCCAAGAATATCAAAATTTCAAATCTACACAGGAAGTTCTTTGTTTGAGAGCAGGATGGAGTGGAGTTATTTTACTGTGTTAACATGCAGCTTGGAAGTTAACAATAACTAAAAGAATACACCAGGTGAGTTCATAAAATTTATTCATGATTTTCCAACAGCAATGTAGAGTACCAATAGCAATGTAACAAAACTAGTAAAATGGATTCAAACTGGAAGCAGGCAGTTTAGCTTTCATTGTGTTATGCAACAAATGATTTTGCTGGCCGGATTTTGCTTCATATATAATTTTTGTTCATTTATTTAACAGCTTTTGTTTTGTAAAGTTCTATTAAGCAGCTGCAATTTCTAGTTTATCATGCTTTTAATTTACTAAAAGGAAAATTGGACACTTTTTAAATGAAATTATTCAATGGGTTCAATAAAATTTAAGCCAGTAGAGTTATCTCCACAGGTGACACTGCTGTATTACAGGGTAAACAATGCTACCAGTCAGCTGACCACTGTTTACTAAGTAAATTCAGAGAATTATAATATGTGTTTTTAACCTGTTATTAAACTGGTTTATTGGTGTTGCACACATTTATGTTAAGGTAATGAAAATTATGTTTTTAGTAGAAAGAAATGTTTATGGATTATTTACTTGTTATTATATATTAATCGATGATTTTGCACTTTATTGAAAGTGTTTAACATTTTTTCGAAAATTTAGCAATAAAACACATATTAAGCAGCTATTTGTTATTTAGGTACTATTACTTTTTCTTTTGAATTCTGATATATTCAACTTCCTAGTTGTTTTCAATATTAATATGATTTTTAAATTTAAAAAAAAAAAGGGAGAATCTTTCAGTGAAGTTGATGTCTGGTCCCTTGGCTCCAACATTAAATTTATTAAGAAGCCTACTTATGAAAATCTATGTCTAACATTTAATATAAACTGGAATGTACAAGTAAATGAAAATTGGTTATAATGTACAGATGTATGTGTTCATTTAAGAGGAGTCTTACAGAATACTTATACGAATAATTATATATTTATGATGTTCAGGGAGATTATTTTAGAAAAAGATATTTTTGTTAATGTAATATCAAACTTTCCATGAAATTAGATAAAATAAAAAGTTAACATTATACACTTAAATTGTATGTAATACAAAATTTGTATGTTTTAAATGTTTGCCAAAATTCAAAAACAAATTTTTATATAATCTTATCCAAGGGTAAAGTTAGAAATTTTGTTACATGTGCAGGTATTTATGCTGATTAATATGTAACCCTCAATTTGCCACATCTGTAAAAAGCTGCTGATAAGATATTTTTGGCCCCATCATGATGTATAGTTTTAATTTCAGATCATTGACATACCTAATAAATAATAAACCAACATTTTTTTATGGACATCTAGGTTTTAAACTATATCTGTTTTTCAGGTGTATATAAACAGCATACATGAATGAATGAATGGAGATAATTCAGTTTAGTGACCCAATGTACTGTGTTCAAAGGAGACTCCATCCAACAATTCAAAGACATGTAAGTAATTACTATAGTACTATAAATACATGTACACACTACCATTGTTCTATGTTTGATTGAAAGTGGGCAACTGACAATTTTCCCTGAACACGACTGAATGGATCAACTTTATAATTTCCAGCAGAACCCACGACAGGTTTTATAATTATCTCCCTTATATCAAGTCCAGACCAATATTTTATATAATGATTAAAAAAGTATCAAATTAAGTTATCACTTGGCAGTCAACGCACATTGGTGTTAGTGCAGGGAACTGGTAGAATTTCAATTAGGTCACCATTTATACAATAATAGTAATGCATAAGTTGAACCTATTGATCACTACCCCAAAACATTGAATATCTGTCTGCATGCCTTTTTTATGGAACCTTATTCTACCTATATTTGAAATCAAATTGAAAAATACATTTTCTTGAAAATATAATAAGTAATGTTATTACTTGCTTAAATCTGCAGTATTGCCTGTATGATAAAGAAGCACTTCTTTGAATACCATTTAATTTTGAAATTATGAAGTAAGGACAAAACTAATGAAGAAACTGCTTTTATGGTTTAATTGGTTTAATATCTCTTGGTTTATTATTTCAACAGGTTAATGCAGTGAGGCAACTGATGGCAAATGATGGCTTTGTGGCAGTTAATGAAAACTACATGGTATTTTAAACTGATGGTGGCCAACAGTGACAGAAAATTTCTCAACCAATAGTTACATTCAGTTGAAAATGATGGCATATCTTATACCGACTATACTGCATTATGACAAACAGTGGAAAACATTGATATACTACAATGACAGTGAAACTGAATAGAAACTGGTGACATTTTAGCTCCATATTGTTTGTACTATTTTCTGTCACCTAGTGAAGAAATGTCAAAATTCATAAGCAGTTTTGTTATACTACTGACTATTATGAAATTATAAATTAAGATGTGACATGCATAATGGTTTCTGATTTTCATTTCAGTCCAGTTCTGTCACCAACAAGTTTCCATGGTATTTCCGCGGATTTCCACAGTTATTTGCCATGGCATGCCGTCCGAATACTCCACGGATTGCCATGGAATTTCGCTGGTTTCCACGGTCATCTGTGGTGTACCATGGAAAGCCATGGATTTCCATGGAAACCCATGGATTTCCATGGAACTATGTGGCATTCCATTGAAATCCATGGAACTCCACGGATTTTTTTCTTCGTATTTTTGTTTCATAAAAAAATGATATAAATTGGTAGTCCGAATACTCCATGGAATATTTTCCATGGATTTCCATAGAATACCATGGCAAATCTAGAGACGGGTATGTATATAGTATAGTAACAAAAAAACAAAGTCCCATAACTCTGCAATTTTTTTTTCTAAAAGAACCTAACATGCCCCATGCACAACTACTGTTGGTACTGATCACTTGTGTGAAGTTTCATTAAATTGTGTCAAGGGGATGAGGAGAGATGGTGCGCACAAGATTGTGTCTATGTATATAGTATAGTAACAAAAAAACAAAGTCCCATAACTCTGCAAATTTTTTTTCTAAAAGAACCTAACATGCCCCATGCACAACTACTGTTGTTACTGATCACTTGTGTGAAGTTTCATTAAATTCTGTCAAAGGGATAAGGAGAGATGGTGCGCACAAGATTGCGTCTACGGACAGACGGCCAGACGGACAGACAGACAGACAGACAGACAGACAACCTGAAACCAGTATACCCCCCCTTACAACTTTGTTGTCGGGGGGTACAATAAAAAAGCAGTCTAGTTAAGAATAACCAAGAATAAACAGTTCCAATTCACTAACAGGGGAAATAATTGACTAGCTAGGAAAATCGAGAAGGGGGGAAAGAATTGACTAGTTAGTTTTTTCCCCCAATAAGAATGATCAAAAGTAACCAGCTGCAATTGTGGGAAAAATTGACTGGTGGGAAAGGGGGAAAGAACTGACCAGTCAGTTTCTTCTCCCCGGGGAAAACTGACTAGCCAGGAAAATTGATGGGGGGTGGGGGGAGGAAAGAATTGACTAGTTAGTTTTTTCCCCCCATAAGAATGATCAAAAGTAACCAGTTGCAATTGGAGGGGGGGAGGGGAATTGACTAGGGGGGGAAAGAACTGACCAGTCAGTTTCTTCTCCCCGGGGAAAACTGACTAGCCAGGAAAATTGATGAGGGGGGCAAAGAATTAACTAGTTAGTTTTTTTCCCCCATAAGAATGATCAAGAGTAACCAGTGGGGAAAAAACTGACCGTTACACCTGGAAATAACTGACCAGCCAGGAAAATTGATGAGGGGGGAAAGAATTGACTAGTTAGTTTTTTCCCCCCATAAGAATGATCAAGAGTAACCAGTTGCAATTGGGGGGAAAAAACTGACTAGTCAATTCTTTCCCCCGGGGAAGAAACTAACTAGTCAGTTTTTTCCCCGGGGAAAAAACTGACTGGGGAAAAAACTGACCGTTACACCTGTATCTATGTCCTATTTCACTGTTCCAGTATACATTTATAATACTGGATACTCACTGAACCTATAAAGATACTTTTTATTAACTGCCATAATATTTGCGCTTTCATAATGTCATCAGGTACATTTATTTCCACATGTGATTGATTTTTGAAAGTGTTATGTTAAAGATATATGTTTTTAAGAAACATTTCATAGAAAAGTAACACTGAATTATGAAAAGCAGGTTGATTTTTCCTATATTCACTGCACTGTCATATACATTAAATACAGTTTGTGCATATAAGATAAACATGGTATTATCAATGATATGTGGACAATGATAACAAAACTAAAAGCATATTGTAAACGTAAGATATTGTTATTTTCAATTTTACGTCGATCAACTCCCTTCTACTCTCAGATAATTTTGAAATACGTTAGTTTGATGGAAAGAAACTACCGCAGTAATAAATAATGCTGTGACTTTAACTGAAAGTTACACAGTTATTTTCGGTAAGATACACATAACAAATCTTGTTATGCAATATTTGATATTTTGCAAAAAACTCCCAAAACTGCATTTCTTTATTTAGAAAGAATGAGAAATTAGATCGTGGAAGGTGTAAAACCTCAAGTTTACTAGACTACATATATGTTGAAATGCAGAAAATATCTTAAGGAATTTTTAAGACATTTTCACATCATATAGTATTGCATGGGTCTAGAGTTGGTAAATATTTTACTGCCAAACTTAAAATTTGTAATTGGAAAGAACAAATAGCTCTGTATCATATTATGGACCATAATTGCTGAATTCCGATTGAAATGGAGTCCCTGCATTTTAAGGATAAAGGTGTATCTCAAGTTACCGGGGTAAGCTATATAAAAGAAAACAATTACTAATTCACATTTGTATCATTGTCATATGATCATTTGATGTACAAACTTACTGGAAATGAATTGTGTGCACATTGTGTATGTACATTTTGCAAGCACATCAAACCAACTGTAATTACAAGTTGCCACACACACACAAGTCGATAATTAGGAGATGTCTGAGAAAGTGATGAGATCGAAAAAGTGTTGAGAAGTTTGAGACAGTTTTGACAAAACTTTAAAATTACCTTTGTTTTCGATAGCATCTCATACTATAATGAAACTGTCAACTTAGTGGTATCTCACCTCGCGATTTTAATAAGTCGTTTTCACAACTTTGTTAAAATTATGGGTGTTGCAACAATGGTCGACCGATGCCGGGAAAATTGCATTTTCTTACAAATTTACATATGTTTGAGATTCCTTTTTTTTCGGCAACCAATACATGGTTATAAGCATTTTTCCAGAAATCTGTAGATATTTTTTCACTGCATCAGATTAATTTCCAACACCAGGATTTGTTGCAGAAGCGGTGGATAAATATGGCCCGCTGACTACATTTACGCCGTCAATGGTAAGTTTTCTAATGAGTTTTCCCATGTTTTTTTCACATCTGACTGAAAACAACCAATGAGAAAGGAGCCCACATGTGTACTCTTTTAGCCACAAACACTTGTTCAGTGCAATTCTTTGTCATTAATGTAAACACTTCTGTACAGTTTGACAAGGTTCAAGTTGACAAGCTTGCAAATTGTCAACAGGCGATAGAAAAAGAGGGTCATGATGACCCTATAACGCTCACCTATTGTATTAGGCCTTGGAATCATCAAGACAAATATTCTGACCTAGTTTCATGAGGATTGGGTCATAAATGTGACCTCTACAGTGTTAATTAATAAGCTTTTCATTTGATTTGAGTGTTGGCCTAGTTTTTGACCCCAACAGGACCCAGTTTCTAACTTGGCCTAGGAATCATCAAGATAAACATTCTCACTAAGATTCATGAAGATTGGGTCATAAATGTGGCCTCTAGAGTGTTAACAAGCGTTTCCTTTGATTTGACCGGGTGACCTAGTTTTTGACCCCATATGACCCAGTTTCAAACTTGTCCTAGGAATCATCAAGATAATCATCCTTACCAAGTTCCATGAAGATATGGTCATAAATGTGGCCTCTAGGGTGTTAACAAATGACCTGGTGACCTAATTTTTTACCCCACATGACCAGGTTTCGAACTGGGCCTAGAGATCATCAAGATAAAGATTCTGTGCAAGTTTGTATTAAATCAAAGCATAAATGAAACCTCTATATGGCTGAAAGGGCCAAACAGAAGTTTTGCACCTTTCATGGGAAGTAACTCTAGAACCCATGATGAAATCTAGCCGGTTTTCGAAAAGAACCAAGATCTTATTGTGATTTAAGTTGTGAATAAGTGTGGTTAAAATCGAATGTAAAATGTCACTTCTATCGTGTTCACAAGGTAAAAACAAGGAGCTGCGTTCAATAAACGCTTGATGCCCCCGGTGGCATCCTTTTCGATACAAAGCAACCTAAGTCCAAAACAGGGTCAAGGTCAAGGTCAAACTGAGGTCAGGTGATGTTTGAAGATGAGGAATGGTCACAGGTTACATCTGTATTAGTATCAATTCATTTTTGTAAGCGGTATTGATGCTAGACGAAACGGTCCCATTTGGTTAACCAAGAGATGGCCCATATAAAGCAACCCAACTCCAAAATGAGGTCAAGGTCAAGGTCAAACTGAGGTCAGGTGATGTCTGAAGATGAAGAATGGTCACAGATTACATCTGCATTAGTATCAAGTAATTCTAGTAAGGGGTATTGATGCTAGACGAAACAGTCCCATTTGGTTAACCTCGCACGGACGGACGAACGAACGGACGGACACGACAATTACTATATGCCTCCCGCATCAGTAGATGCCGGGGCATAATTAATAAATTTTGGCTCTTTCTGGGGTTAATCAGGGGCCATAACTCCAGAACCTATGACTGAACCTGACAGATTCATCATGGAACCCAAGATCTATCATTGTTAAAGATTTTGCAAGTTTGTATCAAATCAAACCATAAATGAAGTCTCTATATGGCTGCAAAAGCCAAAATAGGAAATTTTTGCCCTTGAAGGGGTGATAACTCTGGAACCAATGATGGCATCTAGCTAGTTTTCGAAAAGAACTGAGATATTATGCCAATACAAGTTGTGTGCAAGTTTGAATAAAATCCATTGCAAAATGTGGTCTGCATCGTGTTCACAAGCCAAAATAGCAAATTTTGGCCCTTTAAGTAAGTATTAAAATAACAACATAATTAACAAGAGCACCGCAATACAAAGTAGTATACGCCCGAAGGTACCGTATTTTACCTAAGCCTTGGGACAGCATAAAATAATAATTTTTTTCACTGTCCTAAGACTTATTTCCCGAAAAATAATTATTTTGAAAAGTGTCCCAAAAATATGGACACAATAATCGTCATCGGGTAACATCCCCCACCCACCCGTGTTGGAAGCGAAAAAAAAACCTTAACGATTATCGGTAACTATTCTGTTGATAAACAAAGTAATTGGCCTTGTTTTCATCATCAATTAACACCCCCTCAAAGAGCTAAAAGAAGTTTGTCGGTATCATGACATTAGAAGTGGAGATCAAAGCGGTATAGTTTCCCCGAGATTTTCATGGCATTACGTCATGTTTTCGTGCCATGTTGCACATCACTGTTTGGTTGTACCGCCTCGGTTCTTAAGTGCTGAGAAGTAGATCTAGTGTTGTAACAATCAATAAAAAAAGCTTCTTTTTAATTTGTTAAAGCGAATGTGCAATATCCCGTATAAACTGACAGGTAAACGTTTCAACTATAATAGCGGATATCTTACCTCTATGACCTATTTGCCCTCAAGGAAATTACAAAATATCTTATTATAAAGTGTCGTGTCAAAAAATACATGTACATGTACAAAGATTCATTCAAAATTTATTAAAAATACGCAACAACATCATTATTGTTTTTGTTTTTTAAACGCGTTTTGTATTTACGTTCACGAGGTCACGTAACAGAAATCTGTTTGCCAAAAATCGTTCTACTTCATATTTTTAAATTGCTGCTGCCTTTTCATTATTTTAGATTTTTCTATTCTGTTTTTTGTACTTTCTGGTCAAAAGTCTGAATTTTATGCCCATACTAGTTTGTATCATTTATTTACTTTTAGAAAGAAATAAGTATTTAGGATCGTGCTGTTTGAAATTTTGCAAGTAATTTTATGAAAATTCGACCGTTTTTATAGAATTTTGCCAACATTTCTGCCAATACCTTTTTAAAATCGTTATAGAATTCAAACTACTGCGAAATCATTTATTTTCGTCGGCATGAAATTTCGTGGTTTTGGCCAAAACGGCTGTTTCGTGGGGACGTAAATTCGTGGATTTTCATTTTTTGTAAAAAAAAAAAATCAAAAAAAAATCATAATTTCCACAGGAAGAGATCTACAGGTACTTGGGTTCCTTACATGTGAAACCTACACATGTCAAACAGCGCTATCCATGGTTACCGAATTTGCAATCTACGCCGCAGGAGATAAGCGAGTGATCATGTGCCAATTAACGACCGCGTTATCTATAATTATACGACCCCTAATTTGCAAAACATTTTAAAACTGTGAAATATTCAATAAGAAAAGTCGGTGCCAATTAAAATGTGTCAAAACCGTAGCAGCTTGCACAATTAGCATTCATAATCAAAACAAATATAAAGTTGATCATTGATCATTTGATCGTGTTTTAAACAAAAACTAGTTATTATATTGCAAATTAAAACAAACTATAATAGATTTAAATAATGTTGTATAATAGATTTAAATAATGTTGTTTTTAATCCGTAGTACTAGTATAACCATAGTAATCCTTCAGAAACTATTATAAACTGGTCCGATTTTTTTTTCAAAATGAATGGCGCGTCTGCATCTAAAATTACATGCTGTTGAAATTGTGCATGTGTTATTTCCTGCCAAGAAACGTGTAATGTGAATTAAGTATTAATGCATCGGACGCAAATCTAGCAATTAATTTATAATATTTAATAGTTCCAAAGTCGTAGTATTTTACTACATGTCAGTAAAAATAAAGGCTAGTGTATAAACATTGCATAGTGGGGCCGAAAAAATCAAATAACAGCCGTATTATAGTGCGGTTGGGGCGTGACGCTATGTTAAACTTCTATTTTTAGAATCTACTTTTACTTTGACAAGCATGTCATAAACAAACCATGGGTACATTTCTAAATTAAATAGTCGGTTTTGTTTCCACGCATACCTATGTTTATTGTTGATGGAGCCTCCATAAACTACACGAAAGCTGCAGGTTAGTACTGCCGCATGCATATATGAATAATTTGTTCGTTGGGACTTAAATTCGTGGTTGAGCTCAACCACTAAATCCACGAAAATCAATCCCCCACGAATAATAATGATTTCACAGTATATTACTTCTCAATCAGTGTTGAAAATCTGAAGCGATAAAATCAAACAAAGAGTGCGGTGCGCGCAGATTTTTTTTGTGAATAGAAAATGTCCTACCATGATTCTAGTCTAAAAGGCACATTCTTGCAAAAAGCAGTTAGAGTTATGTTCTTGATGTTCAGTGTCCACTTATGATGGTGAAAACTGTTGCAAGTTTTAAAGCAATAGCTTTGATAGTTTATGAGAAAAGTTGACTTAAACATAATACTCAACCAAGAAAATTATTTTCTAAGTCCAAAAAGGGCAATAATTATTGCAAAAAGCAGGATGTAGTTATGTTGCTTGCTGTACAGGGTCAACTTATGATGGTCAACAAGTGTTGCAAGTTTCAAAGCAATAGCTTTGATAGTTTAAGAGAAAAAGTTGACCTAAACATAAAACTTAACCAAGAAATCTGATATTTTCTAAGTCCAAAAGGGGCCATAAATCTTGCAAAAAGCAGGATGGAGTTATGTTCTTGCTGTACAGGGTCAACTTATGATGGTGAACAAGTGTTGCAAGTTTTAAAGCAATAGCTTTGATAGTTTAGGATAAAAGCTGACCTAAACATTAAAACTTAACCAAGAATACTGATTTTCTAAGTCCAAAAGGGGCAATAAATCTTGCAAAAAGCAAAATGGAGTTATGTTTCTTGATGTACAGGGTCTGCTTATGATGGTGAACAAGTATTCCAAGTTTCAAAGCAATAGCTTTGATAGTTTAGGAGAAAAGTTGACCTAAACATAAAACTTAACCAAGAAATCTGATATTTTCTAAGTACAAAAGGGGCCATAAATCTTGCAAAAAGCAAGATGGAGTTATGTTTCTTGCTATACAGGGTCAGCTTATGATGGTGAACAAGTATTCCAAGTTTCAAAGCAATAGCTTTGATAGTTTAGGAGAAAAGGTGACCTAAACATAAAACTTAACCAGGCAACGCCGACGCAGACGCCGACGCCGACGCCGACACCGACGCCGACGCCGACAACCGCTCAAGTGATGACAATAACTCATCATTTTTTTTCAAAAAATCAGATGAGCTAAAAATGAATGCGTGATGCGCGTTTTTTGTATACGTGTCGATGAAAAAAGTAACGGCGTTGTAAGTTAGACATTACGATACGTCGCACGTGCTCGTGGAATGGAAAATGACCGGCATGGTGTTTTGATATCTGTACGATTCGCGGGTAAATTCTAGTCAGTGGTAAATAAAAATAAATAAATAACGGAAAATGGACTTCCTGGCTGAAAAAAAAAAAAAATACAACACTTAACTGGTATGGTAAAACAAGAGCACCGCCTTGCGGGTGCTGACGCTCATCTGATTTTTTTTGTATAATAGAAATATTGTCCTACCCATGATTTTCTAAGTCTAAAAAGGGCCATCACTCTTGCAAAAAGCAGGATAGAGTTATGTTTCTTGATGTACAGTGTCCACTTATGATGGTGAAAAACTGTTGCAAGTTTTAAAGCAATAGCTTTGATAGTTTATGAGAAAAGTTGACTTAAACATAATATTCAACCAAGAAAATGATTTTTCTAAGTCCAAAAGGGGCAATAATTATTGCAAAAAGCAGGATGGAGTTATGTTGCTTGCTGTACAGGGTCAGCTTATGATGGTGAACAAGAGTTGCAAGTTTTAAAGCAATAGCTTTGATAGTTTAAGAGAAAAAGTTGACCTTAACATAAAACATAACCAAGAAATCTGATATTTTCTAAGTCCAAAAGGGGCCATAAATCTTGCAAAAAGCAGGATGGAGTTATGTTTCTTGCTGTACAGGGTCAGCTTATGATGGTGAACAAGTGTTGCAAGTTTTAAAGGAATAGCTTTGATAGTTTAGGATAAAAGCTGACCTAAACATAAAACTTAACCAAGAAAACTGATTTTCTAAGTCCAAAAGGGGCAATAATTCTTGCAAAAAGCAAGATGGAGTTATGTTTCTTGATGTACAGGACTGCTTATGATGGTGAACAAGTATTCCAAGTTTCAAAGCAATAGCTTTGATAGTTTAGGAGAAAAGTTGACCTAAACATAAAACTTAACCAAGAAATCTGATATTTTCTAAGTACAAAAGGGGCCATAAATCTTGCAAAAAGCAAGATGGAGTTATGTTTTCTTGTACAAAACATACCATACAATAGTATAAGTAAACTGACTATAACTTAGGAGAGCCGACAACGCTCAGTGATGACAAAACTATCTTTTTCAAAAATCAGTGACTAAAAACATTACTAGAAAAACATGACACAAAATGTAAAAAAAATAGTCTTTGGTTCTAAATTATGTTGATCGATACAAATATGTATAATAACGTATACATCTTGATCGTACCACCTAGTCCCAACACTTAGGGACAAATATGCTGAGAAAATAATGTCCAAAAATTTTTTCCACATTTTAGGGGTGTCCCAAGATTTAGGGTGTCCCAAGACTTAGGTAAAATACGGTATGACCTTTGACCCCTAAGAGTGGCCTTGACCTTGAAGCTAGTCATCCTAAATATGTGCTCTACAAGTTGTCTCGATGTGGTGAACATTTTTGCCAAGTTTCTTTAAAATCATTCATGCAGTTCAAGAGTTACAGAGCGGACATGAAACAAAGTCATATGACCTAAAATTGATCCCTAAGTTTGACCTTGACTTTGGAGTGAGCCATCCAAAACATGTGCTCTGCATGTCATTTCGATGTGGTGACCATTTGTGTCACGTTTCTTCGAAATCCTTCAAGGGGTTCAAGAGTTACAGAGTGGACATGAAATTGCTAATGAACAGACAGATGGACACTGGCGTCATAATATAATGTAAGCTATAAATGGACATGTATTTTATGGTATAAGGTACAGGAAGGCATCGACTTAAATCAGGCATTAATTACCGAAATCATTATATTATTATTATACCAGATTTATATAGCGCCCTTTTCATGATCAATTTCACGTTCAAAGGCGCTTTACATAGTTCAAATGCAGCCACACAGGGCGCATAATTCATCCTCTACTAGTACAGACACAGAGCGATCTGACCAGAGGGACAGAGTGAGACAAAGCCCCCACGACAGAGAGATCAGAAATCAGATACAGGCTTGTCCGGCTAACTTAGCCTAGCTCGTTGCGAATAGACAGCCTGGTTCTTTAACGTGCCCAGTGTATAGCACTGACACATGCAAGGATTGCCTGGGTTCCTGACAAGTACACCTCTAGTTGGGTGGGAAACACTGAAAAGCGTT
The DNA here is from genome assembly GCF_021730395.1 of Mercenaria mercenaria. Lineage (NCBI taxonomy): Eukaryota > Metazoa > Mollusca > Bivalvia > Venerida > Veneridae > Mercenaria > Mercenaria mercenaria. The sequence goes on along the minus strand of NC_069367.1, from coordinate 19,228,246 downwards.
TCTGAAAGTTCCCGAGTAGCTGCCAGGGATCGAACCCCTGACCTCAGGATTGGAAGGCCAGTGTGCAAACCACTGAGCTATCCGTCCACCTATGGCCGGAATGGTAAAATACCACAAGTAGAAAATAGCAGTGAAAGCTCTTAACGTTAAATGAACTTTTAATTGATACTAAGGCGATAGATTAAAGCTTCATAAATGATGATGACACCAAAATAACTAGATTCTATGATAACTTGTGCATGTGTTGCTGTTTAATAGTGTCTTTGGAGGGGTGAAGGCTGTTAACGTTCATTAGTGGTACGCTGCTCCAGTGCTGACTAACAGTTATAAAATCATTTTAACTATTACGTTGACAATGATATTGTTATATGAAAAGTCACACACTTCTGGATTCTGTTTACAGTTACTTGTATTTGGAACAAGAGCTGTCAGTAAGACAGCGCGCTCCACTATTCGGGGATTGGACAGTAAAATAAATATATCTCTGAATAAGAGACTAGCTAGCTTCTACTATAAAAGGAAGATACACCAAGGGGCATAATTCCATCAAATACACAAATTAAGAGTTATTAGGATTGTTACAACAAATGCAGATGATGATGGTAAAGATATATTTTGAGTTTCAAGTCATTATCTTATATAGTACCAAAGTTATGTCCAGAAAACCAAGTTTGTTAAAAAAAATTAAGTATAAAAGGGGCATAATTTGGTTAAAAATACAAATCAGAATTATGGGGACTGTTACCACACATGCAGATGATGGAGATAAAGATACATTTTAAGTTTCAAGTCTTTATCTTATATTGCATTAAAGTAATATCCAGAAAGCAAAGATTGCAAAAAAAATTTAAGTACAAAAGGGGCATAATTTTGTCAAAAATACAATTAGAGTTATGGGGTATGTAACCACACATGCAGATGATGATTATAAACAAATATTTTTAATTTCAGGTCATTATCTTTTAAAGTACCAAAGATATGTCTATTAATAAAGCTTTCGAAAAAATTTAACATGAAAATAATTCTAAGTATAACTCCTTTGTGACCTTGACCTTGGGTATAATATGCCAAGCCCTTGCACATACTATGTTTGTATGCTGAACAATGTTTATGAGAACTTACAGTAAGGTATAAGCAAAAGTAACAAAGTTATGACAGAAAAACAAAGGTTGCCGAAAAACTTTAACGTTAAAAATAACCTAAGTATAAGACCTTGGTGACCTTGACCTTGGATAAAATGGGCCCAGTCCCTGTACATACTTTGTTTGCATACTGGACAATGTTTATGTAAAGTTACAGTAAGATATAAGCAATAGTAACAAAGATATGACAGAAAAACAAAGGTTGCCGAAAAACTTTAACCTTAAAAATAACCTAAGTATAACACCTTGGTGACCTTGACCTTGGGTATAATGGGCTCAGCCCCTAAACATATTTTGTTTGCATACTGGACAATGTTTATGTGAAGTTACAGTAAGATATAAGCGATATTAACGAAGATATGACAGAAAAACAAAGGTTTCCTAAAAACTTTAACCAAGAAGGGTCACGCCGACGCCGGGGCGAGTAGTATAGCCCCCCCTATTCTCCGAATAGTATAGCTAAAAAGTAAATATTCTGTACTAGTATATAGTACTGTTCTTTGAATACATTTATAAATATTATTAATGACTGATGGATTTTATCCACTTACGGATTCTGTGACTTACGGAAAATTTAAATATTCTGTACTACAGCTCTTTTAACTAGGTCAACAGTGTTGTTGTACTTATAAAACAGACTTGCCCGGTTTATAGATTGGTCAGAGCTACAGCTATGTATTGTATTTTGCCATCGGAATATCTCTATAAAATGCTTCTTCCCCTTCCGTTTGGATCCGTCCATGTTTACAAACACGTTTGTTTATTTATGGACTGTAGTATATAGTACTGTTATTTGAATACATTTATAAATACTGTTATTGACTGACGGATTTCATCCACTTACTGATTCTGTGACTTACGGAAAACGTAAATATTCTGTACTGTTACTTGTATCGATTTATATAATCATACTGTTACAGACTGCTTACAGATTCAATAACTTACGGAAAATGTTACCTTGCGGAAATGTGAAATTAACCCTGTGTCCGTCTGAAAGGGTTAAATGCTGTATTTATAAACTTTACAGCATTAATTTCCTTAAATTGTAAACAGTCTTATAGAGTCCATCCAATGAATGCAACTTACAGATTTTATCGACCAATGAAAATGTTCTGTAAGTCTCAGGACGCTGATATTCCAGTTCTGTACAAAACATAGATCCGTTATCTGATTTAACTAGGGAACTGTTGCAGTTGTGTATCCCTTACCATTAGAAAAGATACATTTTGGTAATAAGCATGGATAATGGTATTACAAAATGCTCATGTTACTTCAGAATGACTTAGGGTAAATCAACTGTTTGTTGTGACTTACGGAAACAAGATCCGAGTTTCGGCTGCACTTCAAGTTAAATTCAAGCTCCTTAGGTGACCGAAAGACAGTTTGTGTAAAGTTTATTTGACAAGTATGCCCATGGGCAGAATGTAGAGCCAGCCAGCTGTCAGGTGTGACCTTGACCTTAGGACCTGGTTCTTGCGCACGACACTCCGTTTCATAATGGTGAACATTCATGTCAAGTACCATCAAAATCCCACCATGCATGAAGAAGAAATGCTCCAGACAAACATCAATTTGACCTTTGACCTCCAACTGTGACCTTGACCTTTGAGATAGGAACATGGTGTTTGCGCAAGACACTCCTTCTCATTGAGGTAAACGTTCATGCCAAATATAAACAAGATTGGTCCATGCATGTCAAAGTTACGGTCTGGGCAAAATTGGGCATCCGCACGGACGGATGCACGCACATACACCGACCCGCCAAAAGTGACGACTATATCGAGCTCACCGCAAGCGGTTTCGACAAAAACCAGTGTGTTCTTAGATTTATAAGTAGATTGCATGAGAGCAGCTCATATGATTTTAGTGAGACAGAAAACTCGTTTTTCACCGGTTTCCGCAATAGGGTAAACACTTCACCATAGAATATTATATTCCCTCCAGCTTTTTATACAAGTGCTCTCAAGGGTTTTCAGGGGAATGAATGAAACTGAAATCAGTTTTAGTTTGGTCTTCATTACTGTAATCAGAAATAGTTTATTAATCTTACTGTATTTGTGACGGGTTGGATTCTGTCAGTGTACATTTGATAACAATATTATGTCCCTTTGGCCGTAAAAAAAGAAATCAAGCCTCAAACTTGTGCTAACTGCATTAAAAGTTGAATCACGAAAACCCATAAGGTCTTCTAAAGATATCCAATGGCCATCTTTCACTAAAATATTCTATTTTTTGATATATACTGTACTTGAAATGTATAAAATCCTCATCAAATGTATTTAACTTTACTAAATATATAAATTAAGTTTACATATAGAACTCTATTCATAATGAAATGACAGTTGACTATTACAAAAACAGCCAGTTTTTCACTGGTAGAACACATTTACACTTTATTCATCTATACATGCATACAGTGTGTACTATTTTAAACATAATGCATAGTAATGTCAATACACATAAACTTGTTAATTCTATGTTTACATAAACTGTATGAAGTAATTGTTCATGTTTTCAAATATGACATTTAGATCTAACTTACCTTTTAATATAATATTAAATGTGTATTGCACTGGCCCTGTATCAAATATTTGTCAGCAGCAGTGAAATGGAATAAACACATTTCTTTGATCTCGGTTGTGTCAGCATACATCAAAAGAAAAGCTGTCCAAACAGGTTCAACCAAGTTTCTTATACAGGTGTCAAAATGTGTGTAAATTTCAGTTAAGTTAATTTTATTACAGCAAATGTCTAAATCTGGGTGTTTAAAAAATTATTATAAGTGGATTTAATGAAATCATTGAGGTAAGGTACTTTTTACAGCACAAAAGAGAATTATAAGTTAATATTATATCAGTCCCTTTTGCATTGTTTAACAAAACAATGACGTAACCTCCTTCACACTTCTCAATGTATTGAAGTAGTTGGAGCTCAAATTATGCCATCTGTATTTGAGTCAAGTTGACAAGCTCCGCAAATATGTAAAAACGGCTGATAAAACGAGTGGGATCGTAATGATAAAATATAATCGGGGTGGCCAAACTCTTGGAATGACTTTCAACTCTTTCATGTCAGATTAAAGCGAAGTGGGGAGCTCCCTCGCTAAAGCCCTGGAGATACTAAGAAAGCATAAGAGATATAGAAGATATAAAAACATTTTTGGTGGTGAAGGGTTTGTGATTGGAGGGGGTGAGTTTTCACAGCGGGTGTATGAGAGAATATATGAACAATGTGAGATTTAAGTCAGTGTAAGGGATGAAGAGAAAGATATTCAAAACAAGAAATTCCACGAAAACCAGGTTTTCAAACTTTGCATCCAGCCAACCAGTGAGAATTGTGTGGTCTATTCTCCAACTATTTTAAATGTTTGTTTGTAAGTATATTTGATCTGATAATGTGATTAATTATTGAGGAAAGGTTGAAAAAAGTTTTATTGATCAAATATTGATCAATTACTGTTTGTTTTAGATTAAAGCAAGTATGTTATTACTTATTACATCTTTTCTGCTGGATCGAGAAGATAATTATGAGATCTTAATATTTTTATCAGCAGTTGTTTGCATGCAATAAATTTTTCATAAAATATAGACAATGATTATGATATGCACTTGTTGATAAATGAAAAATAACAAGAGCACCACCTTGCGGGTACAGGCGCTAATCTGATTTTTTTCTCTCTGTATAATAGAAATATTGTCCTATGATTTTCTGAGTCTAAAAGGGGCCATAATTCTTGCAAAAAGCAATGTAGAGTTATGGTACTTGCTGTGCAGAGTCAGCTTTTAATGGCAAATAACTGCTCCAAGTTTTAAAGCAATAGCTTTGACCATTAAGAACGAAAGTTGACCTAAACACAAAACTTAACCAAGAAATCTAATATTTTCTAAGTCCAAAAGGAGCCATAATTCTTGCAAAAAGCAGGATGGAGTTATGTTTCTTGCTGTACAGAGTCAGCTATAGATGGTGAACAAGTGTTGCAAGTTTTAAAGCAACAGCTTTGATAGTTTAGGAGAAAAGCTGACCTAAACACAAAACTAAACCAAGAAATCTGATTTTCTAAGTCCAAAAGGGGCCATAATTCTTGCAAAAAGCAGGATGGAGTTATGTTTCTTGCTGTACAGAGTCAGCTTTTGATGGTGAACAAGTGTTGCAAGTTTCAAAGCAATAGCTTTGATAGTTTAGGAGAAAAGTTGACCTAAACATAAAACTTAACCAAGAAATCTGATATTTTCTAAGTCCAAAAGGGGCCATAATTCTTGCAAAAAGCAGGATGGAGTTATGTTTCTTGCTGTACAGAGTCAGCTAACAATGGTGAACAAGAGTTGCAAGTTTTAAAGCAATAGCTTTGATAGTTTAGGAGAAAAGCTGACCTAAACATAAAACTTAACCAGGCAACGCCGACGCCAATCATGTGATGACAATAACTCATTTTTTTCCAAAAAATCAGATGAGCTAAAAAATTAGAAACTCTTGGTTGTTTCTTAGAATGTGCCATTTACAAATTATAGATTGAAACATCCATCAACAACAACGTTTGTAATACGTTTTTTTGAAAATTTCTTGAGTGCGTTATTATTACGCATCACCATTTCCTCTGCAAATGGTCCCAAACAAAGTTCAATTTTCTTCGTATTGGTCAATGTTTGGGCCGCTCTAAACCATGGATAACTCAAGCATTTTGCTCATCCCCTTGCGATCTCGAGCAAGCCGTGTTTCACTGTATACCAAAGGTAGATGTTACACTGCCATATGTAAATCCTGACATACGTCATTAGTTTGACTATGACCCTATGATAGAGTTATGCCAAGAAAAGGATTTGAACTGCAACCTGTTCATTCCACATAATAAAAGGTACACTAGACAAACACCTTAAGCCCACTGCACTACAGTGCAACTTTCAAAGTATGCAGATTAATCAAGTTATGCAGCGGAAACAAATTTCTATTTTTAGTTAATTTTTAGTAACAGTGAGCTTGACCACAGCGACCCCCAAATTAATTCCCAAAGCTTCCTAAACACAAAGTTTGCTGATATTCGGTGTACCCAAAGTAAAGATATTGAGCATAAACCATTTTTTTTAATTTTCAGTAAGAGTGGCCAAAAATACAAAACAAAGCCAGTTCTTCATAAAAGCTTGCTATACATCAAGTTTGGTGAAAGTAAGTCAATTCTTACTAAAGTATCAAACTGGAAAATACCTTTTTCATGTTCACAGTGAAAAAATCTATTTTTAGTAACTGTGACCTTGACCTTGACAAAATGACATTAAAATGACTATCACAAAAAAAGTTAGGACCTGACTGGAATTTGAACTGAGATCCATCTGTTCCACAGCATAAAACATCAATTCAGCCCAATGCTCCAGACCACTGAGCCAAAGAGCAACTTTCAAACTCTGCATATTAATTAAGTTATCTCATTCCAAATTAAAGTTATTGAGCAGAAAACATTTTTCTATTTTTGGTTGCGGGTTTACCCTGCTACCAAAGTAACAAGTGTATTTCTGACAATCATATAACAGCTTTATTTTATTCCTAATCACATTCAAAGGATGTTCATGTGCTACACAAAATAGTCCCATTCATAAACAATGCAGATGAATTATCAATGATCAAGCAGTTCTAATTCAACCTGTATCCATTCACACTGACCATTTAGGTTATATAAGATCTATCAATTATAAGGTATTCCTGCCCATGATTACATCAAAAGCTAGGTCTGGCAGAGTTCATCTTAGATATGAGGCACATTTGTATTTGTTTCTCATTCATGTATATTATAGACTGGCATTTAAATAGAAAATAAATCTACCAAAACCCGCAACCACCAGACATCTCAAGGCTTTGATTAGTTATGGTGTCCTTGACCCTCACCTGTGTGACCCCAACATTCATTCCTGACCTTTGTGTTTGATAAAAGCTATCTGCATACCAAGTTTGCTGACAATATGTGAAAAGATATTGAGTGGAAGCCATTTTTCTATTTTCAGTAACAGTGACCCCAAATATCATCCAAAGCTAATTCTTCAGATAAGCTTGCTGTACATGTTTGGTGACAGTAAATAAATACAAACTAAAATTATAAACCGGAAAACACCTTTTTGATGATCACAATGAGAAAAAATAAAATTAGTAACTGTAACCTTGACCTTGACCCAGTGGCATTAAAATGATCTTTTTTTATCACAAAAAAGTTTTGTGCTCAATGGGATTTGTAACCACAACGACTCTTTTCCACACCACAAAAGGGGAACGTTCTAGACCACTGCACCACTGGGGAATTTTCTAAGTATGCAGATTAATCAAGTTATGCTCACCTTGAACATGACCCCACATACAATCCCAACCTTGGTTTTTCTATAAGCTACCTACAGGCCAAATTTAATTTCAACACATCAATCCACACAAAAGTTATTGAAAGGAAACCGTTTTTTTCTCTATTTCTAGCAATACTGACCTTGACCTTGGTGACCTCATATGCAATGCTTTACTCGTCTCTATGCCAGCTACCTATATACCAAGTTTCATTACAATTTGTCACTCCAAACTCAAGCCAAGTGGAAACCAAAAGTTGATGCAGCCCACATCCCCACCCAATGACATTTGCCAATCTAATAATCAGTTTCTTTTGTGAAAACTTGGTTAAAAATGTAAAGAAGTGGAACACAAAATGATGTTGCAGACCAAATCTGATGAAGCACCATCAAGCAGTTCTGATGAATAAGTTATTTAAAAGTTTTTGCCTATTTTCAGATCTAGTGACCTCTAAATTGCCCAAACTTGACAGATTTGGGAAAAGACTTTATAATGATGCTACAAAACAAGTTTGAGGAAGGTACATCAAGTGGTTCATGAGAAGTTTCTAAAAGGCTTTTGTTCTATTTCAAGAGAAACATTATTTAAAGGTTTTCTATTTTTACTTCTAATGTCCCCTAAAAGGGACTAAGCGCATCAATTTGAACAAAATGTGGAAAAGTCTTCATGATAATGCTACAGGCCAGGTCTGATAAAGATGCATCTTCATGATAATGCTACAGGCCAGGTCTGATAAAGATTCATCTTCATGATAATGCTACAGGCCAGGTCTGATAAAGATGCATCTTCATGATAATGCTACAGGCCAGGTCTGATAAAGATGCATCTTCATGATAATGCTACAGACCAGGTCTGATAAAGATGCACTAAGTTCTTTGTATGTTTTTTTCGTTTCAATTTCAAGCTCTAGCAGCCCCTAAAAGTGGCCAATTGCTCCCATTTGAACAAATTTGGAAAAAGGACCTACAGAAACTACAGACCAAGTTTAATGAAAATCGACCATGCAGTTCATGATTCTTAAAAGACATTTTTTTCTTCTATTTTTAGCTCCTGCAGCCTCTAAAAGAGGCAAAGCAACCCCATTTGAAAAACTTTGGGAGAAAACCACATAGTGATGCTACAGACCAATTCAATGGATATCCACCAAATGGTTCATGAGAAAAATTGTTCAAAGGTTTTTTATTTTTAGCTTTACAGCCCTTAAAAGAGGTCAAACAGAACTTATTTTAAACAAGAGGGTCATGATGACCCTATTGGCAGTATTGCACTCACCTGTTGAACTTGGCGTGGGAATCATCAAGATAAACAATCTGACCAAGTTTCGCGAAGATAGGGTTATAAATATGGCTTCTACATTGTTAACGAGTGAATGAAGTGTTGGAAGGCACCTAATTTTCTCTACTGCAGTAAAACATAATGACTTGATAACTGTCAATGATGTATAAAAAATATTGTACTATATATACAATATGTTATAACAAAACACTTGGATTAAAATTTGCATACATAAAAACCTACAGTTGTTTTCATATTGAATTTTTTTGGCCGATTATAAAAAAAAAAGTTATCATATAAGTAATTTATAGTAACAACAAAGGCAAATAAATCCTAAAAAAAAAAAAAAAAAAAAAAATTCTATATAATGTAAGTCGACAAGGAACTCTTTACCAGGTAGAGATAGGTCAAAATACACCTAAAAATTGGATGTAACATGCATGTAGTACCACAGTAAAGTGGTCTTGATTTTTCCCTACAGCCAGTAATAAAAAAGTTACAATATAATCTATTTATAGTAAAACAAAGGGACGTAATTCTAAAAGCAAGGGTGCCTTATGGTGGTGAACATTTGTGCCAAGTTACATCAAAATCCCTCCATGCATGAAGAAGAAATGCTCCGGACAAAGTCATTCTTTAATTTGACCTTTGACCTCTAAGTATGACCTTGACCTTAGACCTAGGGACCTGGTTCTTGCGCGCGACAATCCGTCTTTGGTGGTGAACATTTGTGCCAAGTTACATCAAAATCCCTCAATGCATAAAGAAGAAATGCTCCGGAAAAAGTCATTCTTGAATTTGACCTTTGACCTCTAAGTATGACCTTGACCTTGCAGCTAAGGGCCCGGGTTTTGCGCACGACATGTTGTCTCATCCAGGGGAATATTTGTGCCAAATGATATTCAAATCCTGTTTTGCATGACAAAGTTATAGACTGGACAGAAAAAAAAAATCCTATTGACCTTTGACCTCCAATTGTGACCTTGACCTTTGAGCTAGGGGTCCGGGTTTTGCGCATGACATGTTGTCTCATCATGGGAAACATTTGTGCTAAATAATATCAAAATCCCTTCATGGATGGCAGAGTTATGGACTGGACAGGAAAAAAGCCCTGTTGACATTTGACCCCCAATTGTGACCTTGACCTTTGAGCATGGGGTCCAGGATTTACGCAAGACATGTCGTCTCATCATGGGGAAAATTTGTGCCAAGTGACATTAAAATCCCTTAATGAATGACAGAGTTATGGACCGGACACGAAACAGACCCTGTTCATGCCATGTTAACATTTGACTGCTAAGTGTGACCTTGACCTTTGAGCTAGGGTTCTGAAAGTTGTGCATGACACATCATCTTATTATGAGGTACATTTGTGCCAAGTGATATTAAAATCCCTTTATGGATGGAAGAGTTGTGGACCAGACAGGAAAGAAGCCCCTTTGACCTCCAATTGTGACCTTGACCTTTGAGCTAGGGGTCCGGGTTTTGCGCATGACACGTCGTCTCATCATGGGGAACATTTGTGTCAAGTAATATTAAATCCCTTTATGAATGACAAAGTTATGGACCAGACACGAAATTGCGGACAGACGGAATAACGGACGGACAGAAAAGTGCATTCCTATAGTCCCCGAAACTGGTTTTCAACCAGTAGGGGACTAACAAGCTTTTCCTTTCATTTGAGCGGGTAACCTAGTTTTTGACCCCACATGACCCAGTTTCCAACTTGGCCTTGAAATCATCAAGATAAACATTCTAAGTTGCATGAAGATAGGGTCATAAATGTGGCCTCAAAAATGTTAACATTTGACCTAGTTTTTGACCCCATAGTAACCAGTTTTTAACTTGGCATAGGAATCATCATGATAAACATTCTGACTAAGTTTCATGAAGGTAGGTTCATAAATGTGGCTGCTAGGGTGTTAACAAGCTTTTCCTTTGATTTGACCTGGTGACCTAGTTTTTGACCCCATATGACCCAGTTTCAAACCTGGCCTAGAGATCATCATGATAAACATTCTGTGCAAGTCTGTATCATATCAAAGCATACATGAAACCTCCATATGGCTGAAAGGGCAAACACAGAAATTTTACCCTTTTAGGGGCAGTAACTCTAGAACCCATGATGCAATCTATCCGGTTTTCGAAAGGAAACGAGATCTTATTGTGACTTAAGTTGTGTGTAAGTGTGGCTGAATGTAAAATGTCACTTCTATCGTGTTCAAAAGGTAAAAATTAACAAATTATGGCTCTTTCAGTGGTCAATCTGTAACTCCACAACCAAAGACTGGATCTGACGGATTCATCAGGGATCCAAGATCAACTGTTGTTAAAGATATTTTGCAAGTTTGTATCAAGTCAAACCATAAATGAAGTCTCTATATGGCTGCAAAAGCCAAAATAGCAAATTTTGGCCCTTAAAGGGGCCAGAACTCTGGAACACAGGAAGGAATCGAAAATTTTCAATAGGTTCCAAGATATTATGCCAATACAAGTTGTTTGCAAGTTTGATTAAAATTGATTGCAATATGTGGTCTGTACCTTGTTCACAAGAAATTGTGGACGGACGACGAATGAAAGGCGATCACAAAAGCTCACTTTGTCACTACGTGACAGGTGAGCTAAAAGATCAAGTTTGATATAATTCTGACAAGTAGTTTGATATGTAAATTATGGATGAAGGATGCTGGATGGACCATCAACCTACACTTACAGCTCACCCTAAACCTTGCATTCAGGTGAGCTCATAAATTTATAGCATAAAGTCAACTTATAACCAAAGAAACAGCAATTTTATGCAAATTTCTACATAAATATACTTATCTTGATGTTTTGAGAGTTTAGGTAACTCTTTGCTTATCACTTTGTGAGTTGGAGCAATTAGTGTTTAACTGTATGATGTAACAAAATTAGCTAGCCTATAGCATGTATATATTGATTCTGATGGTCAACATAAATCATGCCGGACTAATAGATTGAAGTGACTCCTTTGTATACCTTACTTTTCTTCCCCTTCTCATGTGGAGCCTCGGTCCAGCTTGAGTCTTGCTCCGGAGCTGCACGTGTTCGAAACTGTCTGTTGCCCAAACCAAAACTCGCCCCCATTTCCTCTGGAAGTTCTGTCATCCAACTTTCCCTCTGTTTTGGTGCTTCCACCTCATCTGGCTAAAACAGAGAAATCTTAGTATTGTATTCAGTACATTACAAAAATGTGACACAAAAACTTACCTGAGCAAAATGGTTAGATCAGACAACAAGAGCTGTCACAGGAGACAGCACGCTCAACTATTTCGATGCTGAATAGTAAAATTGGGCACATCTGAGAAAGCTGGAGCTGTTCACTGGAGTGTTTATACCAGACACAAATGTGAATGAAGATAGCTTAAGTCTGTGTCGAATGGATTTTGTAATAACAGAGATAAAGTGTATCAAAACATTAAGTAAGTATAAAAGGGAAACTTCTGCAAAAGTAATGCACCATGAGTCATACCATGTGGAAACCATTAAACTGTTCCTGGTCACTGTGACCTTGACCTTTGACCTACTGACCTCAAAATCAATGGGTGCCATCTGCTGGTCATGACCAACCTCCCTATCAACTTCCATGATCCTAGGCCAAATCATTCTTGAGTTATCATCCGCAAACCATTTAACTGTTCTGGGTCGCTGTGACCTTGACCTTTGACCTACTGATCTCAAAATCAACAAGGCAGTCTGAAAGACAGCTTAATCCCCCGCCAATGCTATGGATAGTGAAAGGGTAAACCTTTGACCTTTAGCTGTGACCTTGACCTTGAACTGACATGGCTGACTCATGACTTCTGCACAACGTCTTGATGAAGTGATCATTTGACCCAAGTTTCATGAAAATCCTTCAAGGGGTTTAGGAGATACAGAGCTCAAACCTTTGACCTTGAGCTGTGACCTTGACCTTGAGTTGACATGGCTGACTCATGAGTTCTTAATGCGGTGATCATTTGACCCAAGTTTGATGAAAATCCTTCATGGGGTTTAGAAGATACAGAGTGGACACAAAATGGAAGGCTCAAACCTTTGACCTTCAGTTGTGACCTTGACCTTGAGCTAGCATGGCTGACTCATGGGTTCTGCACATCGTCTTGATGAGGTGATCATTTGACCCAAGTTTCATAAAAATCCTTCAAGGGGTTTAGGAGATATGGAGCGGACACGAAAGTGTTACGGACAGACGGACGGAAGGACAGAAGGACAGACGGAAGGACTAATAGGGGTCATCTGCTGGTTATGATCAACCACCCTATCAACTTTCATGATCCTAGGCCAAATCGTTCTTGAATTATCATCCGGAAACCGTTTAACTGTTCTGTCTCACTGTGACCTTGACCTTTGACCTACTGATCTCAAAATCAATAGGGGTCATCTGCTGGTTATGACCAATCACCCTATCAACTTTCATGATCCTAGGCCAAAGCGTTCTTGAGTTATCATCCGGAAACGGATTGGTCTACATACCAACCGACCAACATCTGCAAAACAATATACCCCTCCTTCTTTGAAGGGGGGAATAAAGATCATCAAGATTAACATTCTGACCAAGTTTCATGAAGATACAGTCATAAATGTGGCTTCTAGATTGTTAACAAGCTTTACTTTTGATTTGACCTGATGACCTAGTTTTTGACCCCACATGACCCAGGTTTGAACCTGACCTAGAGGTCATCAAGACAATCAATTCCCATGAGTTTCAAACTTAAAATTAGGTTTCTAGAGTGTTAACAAGTTTTACCTTTGATTTGACCTGGTGACCTAGATTTTGATCCCACCTGACCCACCTTAACATTCTGATCAAGTTTCATTAAGACATGGTCATAAATGTGGCCTCTAGAGTGTTAATAAGCTTTTCCTTTGATTTGACCTGGTGACCTAGTTTTTGACCCCACATGACCCAGATTCAAACCTGACCTATAGATCATCAAGGTTAACATTCTGACCAAGTTTCATGAAGGTACAGTCATAAATGTGGCCTCTAGAGTGTTAACAAGCTTTTCATTTGATTTGACCTGTGACCTTGTTTTTGTTTTTGAACCAACCTGACCCAGATTTAATCTTGACCTAAAGATCATCAAGATTAACATTCTGACCAAGTTTCATTAAGATACAGTCATAAATGTGGCTTATAGTGTGTTAACTAGCTTTTCCTTTGATTTGACCTGGTGACCTAGTTTTTGACCCAACCTGACCCAGATTTGAGCAAGTCCTAAAGATCATCAAGGTTAACATTCTGACCAAGTTTCATTAAGATATATACATAAATGTGGCCTCCAGAGTGTTAACAAGCTTTACATTTGATTTGACCTTGTGACCTACTTTTTTAAACAACTTGACCCAGATTTGAACTTGATCTAAAGATCATCAAGATCAATATTCTGACCAAGTTTCATTAAGATATGGTCATAAATGTGGCATCTAGAGTGTTAACAAGCTTTACATTTGATTTGACCTGGTGACCTAGTTTTTGACCCCACCTGACCCAGATTTAAACTTGACCTAAAGATCATCAAGATCAACATTCTGACCAAGTTTCATTAAGATATGGTCATAAATGTGGTCTAGTGTTAACAAGCTTTACATTTGATTTGACCTGGTGACCTAGTTTTTGACCCCACCTGACCAAGATTTAAACTTGATCTAAAGATCATCAAGATCAACATTCTGACCAAGTTTCATTAAGATATGGTCATAAATGTGGCCTCTAGAGTGTTAACCTCCTTTTCCTTTGATTTGACCTGGTGACCTTGTTTTTGATCCCACCTGACCCAGATTCGAACTTGACCTAAACATCATCAAGGTTAACATTCTGGCCAAGTTTCATGAAGATACAGTCATAAATGTGGCCTCTAGAGTGTTAACAAGCTTTTCCTTAGATTTGACCTGTTGACCTAGTTTTTGACCCCAGATGACCCAATATCGAACTCGCCAAGATTTTATTCAGAGAAACATTCTGACCAAGTTTAATTAAGATTGGACCAAAATTGTGACGTCTAGAGTGTTAACAAGCTCTTCCTTTGATTTGACCTGGTGACCTAGTTTTTGACCCCAGATGACCCAATATCGAACTCGTCCAAGATTTTATTGAGGGTAACATTCTGACCAAGTTTCATTAAGATTGGGCCAAAATTGTGACCTCTAGAGTGTTAACAGTCAAATTGTTGACGACGGACGGACAGACGACAGACACAGGGTGATCGTAAAAGCTCATCTTCAGCACTTCGTGTTCAGGTGAGCTAAAAAGGAATGGAAAAAATATATTTATTTTTGTTCTGGTGGGGTGGACGGGGAGAGGGAGACCGGGTGAGGGTACAAAACTTATAAATATTGATGGAAAATTAAAAATGAAACAAGAGGGCCATGATGACCCTATATCTTATATTTTCTTGTAACAGTCCCTTTTGACCTATGGGACATATACTAGGCATAGCCAATCTCCATACCAAGTTTGAGGGTTCTAGGCTCAAATGCTGTATTTTTGTACTAGCATGACCACTCCTTACCCAGGAAGACTTAAATAACATTTAAAACCAATCTCATTAGATGCTGCTGCTGAGGTATATTCATTTAAATAAAATAAATTCATAAATTCAGTCAAAAGTTATCTACCTTGATTGTCCGAGTCCATCTGATGGCATAAATTACATTCAAATCAGTATCTTCATTGGTTAATAAATATTCATAGAAGGTTTTAAAAAACAAGAGGGCCATGAAGGCCCTGTATCGCTCACCAGACCTATTGACCAAAAGATCATCAAGATTAACATTCTGACCAAGTTTCATTAAGATATGGTCATAAATGTGGCCTCTAAAGTGTTAAATAGTTATTCCTTTGATTTGACCCTGTGACCTAGTTTTTGACCCCACATGACCAAGATCTGAACTTGACCTAAAGATCATCAACATTAACATTCTGACTAAGTTTCATGAAGATACAGTCATAAATGTGGCCTCTATAGTGTTAACAAGCTTTTCCTTTGAATGACCTAGTGACCTAGTTTTTGACCCCACCTGATCCAGATTTGAACTTGACCTATAGATAATCAAGCTTAACGTTCTGACCACGTTTCATTAAGATACGGTCATAAATGTGGCCTCTACACACACAACTAGCTTTTCCTTTGATTTGACCCTGTGACCTAGTTTTTGACCCCACATGACCAAGATTATAATTTGACTTAAAGATCATCAAGATTAACATTCTGACTAAGTTTCATGAAGATACAGTCATAAATGTGGCCTCTAGTGTTAACAAGCTTTTCCTTTGAAATGACCTAGTGACCTAGTTTTTGACCCCATCTGACCCAGATTTGAACTTGACCTATAGATAATCAAGATAAAAATTCTGACCAAGTTTCATGAAGATACAGTCAAAAATGTGGCCTCTACAGTGTTAACAAGTTTTTCCTTTGATTTGACCTGGTGACCTAGTTTTTGACCCCGGATGACCCAATATCAAACTCGTCCAAGACTTTATTGACGGTAACATTCTGACCAAGTTTCATTAAGATTGGGCCAAATATGTGACCTCTAGAGTGTTAACAAGCCTTTCCTTTGATTTGACCTGGTGACCTAGTTTTTGATCCCAGATGACCCAATATCGAACTCGTCCAAGATTTTATTGAGGGTAACATTCTGACCAAGTTTCATTAAGATTGAGCCAAAATTGTGACCTCTAGAATGTTAACAAGCTTTTCCTTTGATTAGACCTGGTGACCTAGTTTTTGACCTCAGATGACCCAATATGGAATTCTTCCAAGATTTTATTGAGAGCAACATTCTGACCAAGTTTCATTAAGATTGGGCCAAAATTGTGACCTCTAGAGTGTTAACAGTCAAACTGTTGACGACGATGACACCGACGGACGACGGACACAGGGCGATCACAAGTGAGCTAAAAATTAAAATATTTTTTTTAGGGGGGCGGGGGGGGGGGGGGGGGTGACCAGGTGTGGGTACATAACTTCACATGTTTATAATAAATGTTCATGATTGAAAAGAATGAAAGAAGTTTAATGAAATTCTACCAAATGGAAAGTTTGTTAGGTACAAATATGTGTATTTTAAAACAATTAAAGGGCAATAACTCTGAAGTAATTAAAGAGATCCAGACGAAATTGTGTGTGCACAACGACATTATTGTGATCTAAATTCAGTTTAAGGTTCATAGTTATAGGTCAAATATATCACAAGTTATGAAGCACAAATTGCCATATTCATAGTACCCTATTTAGTTAACACTAGAAACTTCCAAGGACCATAACTCTGGTGTTACTTGGGCAATCTGACCGCATAACCTCACAGTGGTGAACATGTATATGAAGTTTTATTTAAATATTCCCAACCACTTCTTAGATATGGCTCTGGACGGACGGATGAACGGAAAGACGGTTGGAAGGACAGACAGACAGACAGACAACGCCAGAACTATATTCCTCCGACTTCATTGGGGTATAAATATTATACAGGTGGTCCAAATTTCTATACTGTAACTTCAAAAATGAAAAAGTAGGTCAGTAGGTCACGATTAAGACTATTCAAGATTGAGTATTGAAATCTGTATCAAACATTATACCTGTGGTCCAAATCCTTTTGCTGCAGCTTCAAAAACAAGAGAGTAGGTCAGTAGGTCAGGGCTAAGAACATTAAAGATGAGTATTGAAAACTTTATCGAAAGTTATTGACGTGGTCCAAATTTCTATGCTGTTAAGATCGGTGTGCAAAACTGTATGTGTCATCTAAATTTCAAGGCTGTATCTTAAAAAACAAAAAAGTAGGTCAGTACGTCAAGGTCACAGTCAAGTGACCCCTAATTACTTAGGGTCATCAGGTAATTATAATTAAACAGTCTAGGAAATATGAGATCAGATAATTTTGGAAGTATTTTTTTCTATATAACTCATATACAAGTGACCCCCGGGGTGGGGCCCCTTTTCACCCCAGGGGCATAATTTGAACAATCTTGTAAGAGAACCACTTGGCAATGCTACATACCAAATATCAAAGGCTTAAGCCTTGAACTTTCAAACAAGAAGATTTTTAAAGTTTTTTCCTATATAAGTCTATGTAAAACTTGGTACCCCCGGGGCGGGGCCTCTTTTCACCCTTGGGGCATAATTTGAACAATCTTAGTAGAGGACCACAAGGCAATGCTACAAACCAAATATCAAAGGCCTAGGTCTTGTGGTTTCAGACAAGAAGATTTTTGAAGTTTTTTCCTATATAAGTCTATGTATTAAACCTTGTGACCCTGGGGCAGGGCCATATATGACCCTAGGGGGATAATTTGAATAACCTTGGTAGAGGACCACTATATGATGCTACATACCAAATATCAAAGCCCTAGGCCCTGTGGTTTTGTACAAGAAGATTTTTAAAGTTTTTTTCTGAATTCAAATTTTTTAACAATTTTTAAAGAAGACCATCCAAGAAACGTCCCTGTGAAGTTTCATCAAAATTGGCCTGGTGGTTAAGGAGGAGATGTTGTTTAAAGGAAAGTGTGGACTGACGACGGACGGATGTACAGATGGAAGGACGCCGGATGGTGAGCGATCACAACAGCTCACCCTGAGCACTCTGTTCTCAGGTGAGCTAAAAATTTGAAGAGGACCTTATAATGATGCTACAGATCAAATTTTATGAAGATCTATTGAGTGGTTCGTGAAAAGAAGTCTTTTAAAGACATTTATATCTTTAGTTCTAGTGGCCCCTAAAAGGGTCTAAGTGCCCCATTTAAACATATTTAGGAGATAACCTTATAATCAAATTTGATGAAGATCCAGTAAGTGGTTCATGAGAAGAAGCCTTTTAAAGGCATTTCTAATTTTAGTTCTCAATTTTAAAAAAATTGGGAGAGGACCTGATAATAATGCTACAGACCAACTTTTATGAAGATCCTTCTAGCGATTCATGAGAAG
This sequence comes from Mercenaria mercenaria, assembly GCF_021730395.1. Taxonomy (NCBI): domain Eukaryota; kingdom Metazoa; phylum Mollusca; class Bivalvia; order Venerida; family Veneridae; genus Mercenaria; species Mercenaria mercenaria. The sequence continues at coordinate 19,209,570 of NC_069367.1, read as the reverse complement.
AACTTTTTAAAGGTATTTCTAATTTTTGGCTCTAGCGGACCCTAAAAGGAGCTAAGTGCCCCCATTTGAATAAATTTGGGAGAGGACCTTACAATGATAGTACAACTCAAGTTTGATAAAAATCCTTCAAGATGTTCATGAGAAGAAGTTGTTTATAGGTATTTCTAATTTTGGCTTTAGCAGCTCCTTAAAGGGGCCAAGTGCCCCCATTTGAACAAACTTGACAGGATCTTATAATAACCTTATATAGGACAGGACCTTGTAATTATGCTATAGACCAAGTTTGATGAAGATCCATCAAGCGGTTCATGAGAAGAAGGTTTTTAAGGTTTTCTATTTTTAGCTCTGGCGTCACCTAAAAGGGACCAAAGTAAACCATTTGATGGCCATGCTGGGATGCTACTAACCAAATTTGGTGTAATTCTGACCAGCAGAGAAGAAGATGTTTAAGTGAAAATGTGGACGACGCACGACAGATGCCAGACCATCCACTTATATCAATAGCTCAACCAGGTGAGCTAAAAAGGGGGCATATTTCATAATGGATTGGTACCAACATTATCAACCTTGCGTGATTGGGTGATGATGTGGAACAACCATTTTAAGTTTAATTAAATCCATTCAGTAACAACAGAGATATGGTGAAAAAGCATAACAAGAGGGCCAAGATGGCCCTAGATCGCTCACCTGAGTAAGACACCATAACAGTGTAAACATGGTTTACCTAGTGATTTCATGGAGACAAATATTCTGACCAATTTTCATTAAGATTGGACCAAAAAATGTGGCCTCTTAAGTGTAAAAACACTATTTTCTTTGATTTGACCTAGAGGCCTAATTTTTCATCCCACATGACCCAGATTCAAACTTGTCCAAATTTTCATAAGAACAAACACTCCGACAAAGTTTCGGAAAGATTGGAGCAAAAAGTGGCCTCTAGAGTGTATACAAGCTTTTCCTTTGATTTGACCTAGTGACCTAGTTTTTGACCACACATGACCCAGATTTCAAATCATCCAAGATTTCATGATAACAAATATTCTGATTAAGTTTTATGAAGATAGAATCAAAAATGTGCACCCTAGGGTGTAAACAAGCTTATTCTTTGATTTAACCTGGTGACCTAGTTTTTGACCCCACATGACCCAGAAAAAACTCATCCGATATTTCAGGCAGACATTCATTCTGACCAAGTTTCATGCACATCAAATGAACAAGAGTGTTAACAAGCTTTTTTTTTTTGATCTTGGCCTAGTAATCATCAAGGTAAAGTACATTCTGACCAAATTTCATGAAGAAAGGATGATACTGCCGATTTCAGAAAAGCTCGCCGAATGGGCGTTTACATCAAACGCAGGTAGTAAATGACGTAGGTGTCACGCTAGTTATCAGTGAGAAGTTAATTTGATCACGCTTGTAGTTTGCTCCGCCCAAAAGTATATTTCTATCGGTTGTTACGGGTTAGTTACAAAATCAAAATATTACAGGCATTTATTTCACGATAATCCTGCATAATAAATATATTCATGTGCAGCATATACACTTAAATCTATTTAGATTATAGATTTGAACATTGATGTGTATACATGTATTTATAGCAACTCTTAGACGAAATACAATTTTCGAAGGATTCGTGTACAGTGAAACACCGCACGCTCGAGCATCGATGACTCGAGCACCAGGGCTCGCTCGATCAAATGATGTGGTCCCTGTCGATTTCCTTCTATTTTCTATGTGAAATTACCATGGCTGGGTCGAGCATCGAAAACTCGATCGCTTGAGCAGGACACCTGGTCCCTGTGTATTAATTTATTCTTCATTTCTTCTGGCAAACTCGAGCAGGTGTCAAAATTTTCACACCTTCGGCGGTCAGAATGTATCGGTTAATTAAACATTTTCACACACCGTGAGAATTGCGTGGACTACTCCCCAGCTATCTTAAATGTTTGTTTGTCGGTATATTTCATCTTATAATGAGATTAATTATTGATAAAATGTTGAAGAAAAGTTTTATTGATCAAATTTCGATCAATTACTGATTACTTAAAACATCTTTTCTGAGGGATCGAGAAGATAGTTATGAGATCTTAGTATTTTAATCAGCAGTTGTCTGCATGCAAATGAAGGAAATAATAAAGCATTTTCATAAAATTGAGACAATAATTCTGATATGCACTTGTTGATAAATAAAAATAAAATAAGTCTTAGTTGTTTCTTCGCATGTGCCATTTAAAAATTACATATTGAAACGTCTATCATAGATAACGTTTGTAATACGTTTTTTTGTTGTTTTTTTTGTTTGTTTTTTTAAATGTCACAAGTATGTTATTATTACGCATCACCATTTACTCTGCAAATGGTCCCGATGAAAATTGGTAAAGCAAACTTCAATTTTCTTCGTATGTAGGTCAATGTTTGGGTTGCTCAAAACCATGGATAACTCGAGCATTTTGCTCATCCCCTTGCGACCTCGAGCGAGCGGTGTTTTACTGTATTTATTTTAAATTGATGTACATGTATCCAGTCTTCGTAAAATGTCCACGGATGTCGGTCATGGAAAATATCGCATACTCGATGCAGGGATCATCCTACAAGGCGATTTGAGCGATATCGTCGCTTTAAAGTCGGCCACTTCGCCTAATTATCGCCTCCGGGCGAAATCCGAATCGCCGAGTTTTCCAGAGTGCTGTAATCTGTTTATTTTAAGTTGTAAAACTTGATGCATATTCCAGATTTAATCACCGATAAATCCATTGTCAACCCCGCCTACTCACCTGTCAAACTTCAGCCAATCATAGCGTTAATATCCCTCTGTACATGCTGTGGTTAATCAATAATATTGTAAGCCGCCGCCATTTTGAAAATTTTCAAATCGGCGTGTAAAAAGCTGATTAACTTGACGAGTGCATGATCTTACACATCAATTGTATATTATTTCTTGATTTCATTAAAAATTACTTCAAAAATTATTTCAAATACGGCCAATTTTTGTAAATGAATTGCCGGCGCTGTGGATAAAAAACGATCCCGCGGACGCCCTAACTGCCGTACAAAATATTGTAAAAAGATCGCCAATATCTACACGTTTGGTATTATTTTCGAAAAGATTAATAAATAAATCAATTAAATGTATAAATCTGAACAAGTTGATGCAAGAATCGGGCATTAATAAAGCACGAGAATCGAAACATGAATGAAAATTTTCATGGCGATTCGATCGTGCACCTGATAATTTACGAGTTTCGGACGTGTAAATTTCGGATAAAAATTTAAAGGCAACTTTTTCATAGCTCAGTTTGTACTTTATTTAGAAATTCATGATAATAATAATGCAATATTCAATTTCCTTAGATAATTACTGTTATAGCAAGACCCACAGAAATTGGATATATAGGTGGGAAACTGAATACTATATGCCGGAACTTCTCCTTAAATTCCTAGATTTCTCCCTAAATTCTGTGGAGACAGAAGTCTCCCTCCCTAAAATTTTGACCTAGGATGATCCCTGTCGATGTTGTCTTTACACATTGAACTATAAGGTTTGTTTTTCAATTTTGCTTTCAATTGTGAGAAAACAAACTCGGTAATATTCATTTATTTATTATTTAAAACTACATGCAGTATTTTGCCAAAATACAACTGGAAGTTTTGTCCCTAGACTCGTGAACGTCTGGTAATACCTAGTATGCATAGTTCCTTTCTGTTTTAAAAGGCACATAGTTCTGTCGCAGCTTGTTGCAAATAAAAGAACATTTGGTTCTTGCTACATAGAGAATGGAAATCTATGACCATGCACTAGATTTTGTAATAAAGTGTTTATTGAGCAGGCGCCACTCGATGCTTTATGTCATGTTGATTGCTATTTTAACTGATATTACTTTACTGAATATGCTTTCAGGTAACTGTTATACAATAGCACTAAGTCTTGTTCAGTAAGTCATTTCTTCTGCATGTGTATCGGGCCACAATGCATGCTGAATGCGACCGGGTAAATCGCGTGCAGTCTTGGCACTTTTTATTTTTCTTTTTGCTTCAAAAATTACTAAATGGTGCAGATAAACACGCAGCCAATTTTCATTAAACATATACGCATTTCCTTTCCTACAGGGTATTAAGTTACGTATCAATGGTCGATAAAAAATATAAAGTGATGTGGTCATTATAATTACAGTGAAACACCGCTCGCTCGAGCATCGATGACTCGAGCACCCGGGCTCGCTCGAGCAATTCATGTGGTCCCGGCCATTTCCTTCTAATTTCAATGTGAAATTACCATGGCTGGGTCGAGCACCGATAACTCGATCGCTCGAGCATGACACCTGGTCCCTGTGTATTAATTTACTCTTTGTTGCTTATGGCAAACTCGAGCAGAGGTGTCAAAATTTTTCACACTTTCGGCGGTCAGAATGTATTGGTTAATTTAAAATTTTCGCATGTCGTGAGAATTGCATGGTCTATTCCCCAACTATCTTAAATGTTTGTTTGTCGGTATATTTGATCTGATAATGAGATTAATTATTGATGAAAGGTGGAAGAAAAATTTTATTGATCAAAATTGTTATTAATTATTACTTTTTTTCTGCGGAATCGAGAAGATAACTATGAGATCTTAACATTTTAATCAACAGTTGTTTGCATGCAATTAAAGGAAATAAGATAGCCTTTTCATAAAATTGAGACGATAAAATGAGATCTTAATTTGGAGAAGAAAATTGCGAATTCGATTACAGTATTTCAAATAAGAAAATGTCTTAGCTGTTTCCTCACATGTGCCATTTATGATCTATCATAAATAACGTTTGTAATACGTTTTTTTTTTGAAAATGTCACGAGTGTGTTATTATTACGCATCACCGTTTCCTCTGCAAATGGTCTTGATGACAATTGGTAAAACAAACTTCAACTTTCTTCGTATGTTGGTCAATGTTTGGGTCGCTCGAAACCATGGATAACTCGAGCATTTTGCTCATCCCCTTGCGACCTCGAGCGAGCGGTGTTTCACTGTATACATCTATCTGAGTCTAATTACTACTTCCAGTCTTCCAGTTTTACCTGTAGTTTCTCTCAAACTGTAGAATACCAAACCAAAGGATTGACAACGATTAGAAAAAGATTCCATAGAAAAATGATACATTATTTCATAGAAATCTGTCAAATTATTACTGCATACTGAAGACAAGTGGTATGCGATGTTATGAATACTTCAGTCAAACGAAAAAAAGTAGAGATAAAAATAAGCTGTTTGTCGAACCCATCGACCTAAATCAATTTGGGAGTTCTATGTCGACTTCTGGCTTTATTGCAATTACTTACCCGTGTGATTTCTAGATTCCCAATTGTAGTATCCATCCATCGTGTGACCGCCCATGTAGTCGAGTGGTTAGTTGCTGACTTGAAATCACTGTAAGCTGTGTGTTTGGGGGGGGGATGGGTTCGAACCTTGCTACCGACCATATCTCTTTATGTGAGAAGGTTGGCAGATTCATACGGAGGACGGGAGTCTTGTACTGGTTCTTCCCAGGAGCTATGGTTAGGTAAACTGTCCACCCGACATACAGGAAGAACTGTTGAAAATGGGCGTTAAACCCAAGAAAAAAAATGAATTTTTCATAGTGAGCAAGTTGCTTGGCAAGGAAACTTACTTAGTCATGAATCCCGAATCAAGTTTTAATTTGCTATTATATGAAGTGAAATGAAGGAGTCCAGCACTTATTTTTGTTTGGGTTTAACGTTGCACCGACACAATTATAGGTCATATGGCAACTTCCCAGCTTTGATGGTGGAAGAAGACCCAATGTGTCCCGCCATGCATTATTTCATCACGAGCGGACACTGGGTTAACTAAGAACCACCGACCTTCCATATGTAAGCTAGCTGGATGGCTTCCTCACATGAAGAATTCAACGCCCCGTGTGAGACTCGAACTCACATCGATAAGAGGGATGTGATTTGAAGTTGGCGACCTTAACCACTCGGCAAGTCCAGCACTTAAGGCTTCTGACTTCATGTACAACCGCTACAGGACCGGAAGTTGAATCGTAAATACATGTTCAATGTATGGAAAAAAAAGGATTCATGTTGATTCAAGCCTGTCTTCAGAATCGCATCTTTGCTAGATTCTTAAACACACAAAACTATTTATTACCTTTATAACTTGTGTAACGTATATAAACAGAGCATTTATGTTTAAATTAAATATTGTATTTTTAACATGAAAAGTCCCTGACCAAGCGATAAAAATACACATGTTGTTTACATGTGTAATTTTACATGTTTAAACACATCTTTTGATCTTTAAATATGCACCCGCTGACTTAATTTGCATTTTGTAGTGAGTGATTTTTATCAATTTGTCACAAGGAAATCAAAATACTTTTATGCATGAAACAAATTAAGATAATAGGACGTTACTGATCAACAGCTATCGAATGGGACAGTTTTACAGACATAATGTAATCAGGCCGAGTGGTGGATGTCTATCCTGCACGTTTTGGATAGAGATTGTAAAAAATGTTTGACTTGAAACTGATTCTGAGATACGGCTAAAAACTGCAATATCATCAGTTTTTAAAAACCGTAAATACATTGTATGACTGACTTTTCAGTTTATGTGTTGTTTAGACAATTAACAGGAAAAACCCACAGAATATGAAATGTACATAACTTGACTCGCATCTTGGGCAAGTTTATGCAAATGACTGTTACAAAATTAGCCACTCACAATGAGAAAATCGATACAAGTCAGTCACTACATGTGTATGGTGCAAATACTGTATCGACGCGGTTTTCTGAAATTAGCAATAAATTTTGCCTCAGGAGAGTTAACAAGCTTTTCCTTTGATTTGACCGTGTGACCTAGTTTTTGACCCCATATAACCCAGTTTTGAACTTGGCCTAAAAATCATCAAGATAAACATTCTGACCAAGTTTCATGAAGATAGGGTCATAAAATTTGGCCTCTAGGTTGTTTACAAGCTTTTTTTTTGATCAGACCTGATGACCTAGTTTTTGAAACTGCATGACCCAGTTTCAATCCAGGACTAGAGATAATCAAGATAATCATTCTGTGTATGTTTGTATCAATCAAAGCATAAAAGAAACATCTATATGACTGAAAGGACCAAGATAGAAATTTTGCCCCTTTCAGGGGCAGTAATTCTAGAACCCATGATGGAATCTAGCCAGTTTTTGAAAGGAACCGAGATCTTATTGTGACTTAAATCAAATATAAATGTCACTTCTATCGTTTTCACAGCTGTTGGAGGACAGCAACGCTTGACTATTCAATAGCCTTGTCAACTGAACAAGGCAGTCTGACAGACAGCTATATCCCCCGCCATTGTTATGGATAGTGAAAGGGTTTATGGTATTGGGTGGAACCGTTAAACAATCCAGTTGTGACCTTGACCTTAAGCTGGCAGGGGTGAATTTTGAATTCTGCATATTGTCTTGATAAGGGAAATATTACAGCCAAGTAATATTAAAATCCTTTAAGGCATTTAGGAGATATAGAGCAGACATAAAATAGAAGGCTCAAACCTTTGACCTTAAGTTGTGACCTTGACCTTGAGCCAACCTGGCTGACTCATGAGTTCTGCATATCGTCTTGATGAGGTGATTAATTGACCCAAGTTTCATGAAAATCCTTCAAGGGGTTTAAGAGATACAGAGCGGACACAAAATGGAAGGCTCAAACATTTGACTTAGAGTTGTGACCTTGACCTTGAGCCAACATGGCTGACTCATGGTTCTGCATATCGTCTTGATGAGGTGATCATTTGATCCAAGTTTCATGATTATCCTCCAAGGGGTTTAGGAGATACAGAGCGGACATGAAATGGAAGGCTCAAACCTTTGACCTTGAGTTGTGACCCTGACCTTGAGCCGACATGGCTGACCCGTGGGTTCTGCACATCGTCTTGATGAGGTGATTAATTGACCCAAGTTTCATGAAAATCCTTCAAGGGGTTTAGGAGATACAGAGCGGACACGAAATGTTACGGAAGGACGGAAGACGGAAGGACAGAAGAAGGAAGGCCGCACGGAGACCATTCCTATAACCCCCCACCACTCGCGGCGGGGGATTAATGAATAAAAGTCGAACAAGAGTGCCAGAATGTTACAATATACGCCCGTCACAGCAAACTTCTTTACACTAGCACCTGTATTTGCAAATGGAATTTTAATTTTGTGGTTGTTTAGTAATTATTGTAATTCTTTTGTTTTTCTAAGTTCACCAAAAAACTCCATACCAGGTAGAGATACCTTAAAATTTGAAAGTAACAGTATGTTGTACCACAGAAAAGTGGTCTTGGTTTTTCCCTAAGGTCAATTATAAAACAAGAGGGTCATGATGACCCTTGATCGCTCACCTGACTAATATGAGCAACATGTTTCAAATGTCAAACTGATGATAAAATATTAAGAAAGTCAGTAGGTCACATTCATGGTCAATGAAATTCAGTTTTACGATTTGTGTGCAAAACTGTGCATGTCGTCAAAATTTCAAGGCTGTATCTTAAAAAACAAGAAAGTAGGTCAGTAGGTCAAGGTCACAGTCAAGTGACATCATATTACTAGGGGTCATTAGGTAATTATAATTAAACAGTCTTCGAAATAGGATCAGATGACTTTTAAGTATTTTTTCCTATATAACTCACATAATAACTAAGTGACCCCAGGGCGGGGCCTCCTTTAACCCCAGGGGCATAATTTGAACAGTTTTTGTAGAGGACTACTAGACAATGCATCATACTAAATATCAAAAGCCTAGGTCGTATGGTTTCAGACAAAAAGATTTTTAAAGCTTTTTCCTATATAAGTCTATATAAAACTTGGGACCCCCAGGACAGGGCCTCTTTTCACCCCAGGGGTACAATTTAAACAATTTTATTTGAGGACCATAAGACAATGCTACAAACCAAATATCAAAAGTCTAAGTGTTGTGGTTTCAGACAAGAAGATTTTTAAACTTTTTTTTCCTATATAAGTCTATGTAAAATTTGGGACCCCCGGAGCGGGGCCATATTTGACCCTAGGGGGATGATTTGAACAATCTTGGTAGAGGACCACTAGATGATGCTACATATCAAATATCAAAGCCCTAGGCCATGTGGTTTTGTACAAGAAGATTTTCAAAGTTTTCCCTATATAAGTCTATGTAAGCCATGTGACCCCCGGGGCGGGGCCATATTTGACCCTAGGGGGATAATTTGAACAATTTTGGTAGAGGACAACTAGATGATGCTACACACCAGATATCAAAGCCCTAGGCCCTGTGGCTTTGGACAAGAAGATTTTTAAAGTTTTTCCTTTCGATTGCCATGGCTACCAGAGTTCTGCATGGAATTCAATTCTTTGAACAATTTTGAAAGGGGGCCACCCAAGGATCATTCCTGTGAAGTTTGGTGTAATTCTGCCCAGTGGTTTTCAAGAAGAAGCCTTTGGCTCAGGTGAGCTAAAAAGTTACAATATAAGTTATTTATAGTAACAACTAAAGGAAGTTAATCTTTACAAAAAAAAAATTGTAAGTCTGCACAAAAATCCTTACCAGGTAGAGATAGGTCAAAATACACCTCAAAATTGGATGTTACAAGCATGCTGTACTACAGAAAAGTGGTCTCAATTTTTCCCTACAACTAGTAATGAAAAAGTTACAATATAATATATTTATAGTAAAACAAAGGGAAGAAATTCTAAAGAAGGGACCTGAGCATGACACTCCGTCTCATGATGGTGTACAACTGTGCCAAGTTACATCAAAATCCCTCAATGCATGAAGAAGAAATGCTGCGGACAAAGTCATTCTTGTATCTAACCTTTGGCCTCTAAGTGTGACCTTGACCTTAGACCTAGGGACCTGGTTCTTGTGCATGACACTCCATCTTGTGGTGGTGAACATTTGTGCCAAGTTATATCAAAATCCCTCCATGCATGAAGAAGAAATGCTCCGGAGAAAGTTTTTATTCTTGTATCCTTTGACCTCTAAGTGTGACCTTGACCTTAGACCTGGTTCTTGCGCATGACACTCCGTCTCATGATGGTGAACAACTGTGCCAAGTTACATCAAAATCCCTCCATGCATGAAGACGAAATGCTCCGGACAGTCATTCTTGTATCTGACCTTTGGCCTCTGTGACCTTGACCTTAGACCTAGGGATCTGGTTCTTGCGCATGACACTCAGTCTTGTGGTGGTGAACATTTGTGCCAAGTTATATCAAAATCCCTCCATGCATGAAGAAGAAATGCTCCGGACAAAGTTTTCATTCTTGTATCCTTTGACCTCTAAGTGTGACCTTGACCTTAGACCTAGGGACCTGGTTCTTGTGCAAGACAATCCGTCTCATGATGGTGAACAATTGCGCCAAGTTACATAAAAATCCCTCTATGCACGAAGAAGATATGCTCCGGACAAAGTCATTCTTGTATTTGACCTTTGACCTCTAAGTGTGACCTTGACCTTAGACTTAGGGACCTGGTTCTTGTGCATGACACTCCATCTCATGATGGTGAACAATTGAGCCAAGTTTCATCAAAATCCCTCCAGGCATGAAGAAGATATGCTCGGGACAAAGTCTGTGGACGCTGCCAGCCCATAAGCCTTCCAGCCTGCCCGCCTATAAGCCTGCCAGGGGCGTTCCCATAATACGTTCCGTTTTTCAAACGGGCGTATAAAAAGGGGCAAAAATTTGTAAAAATGCAAAATAGGGTTATGGAACCGGCAAAGTGCTTATCAGCTCATGACAGTTGACAAGTGTGTGAAGTTTCAATCCATTCCCATTAGTGGATACTGAGATACCAGCTTACATACAAAAACTTAACCAACTAGAAATGTGTCACAGACATGGATGCCCAGCAACATGAGAAAGGTAATCTTAAAAAAAAAAGAAAAAAAAAAATTCCAAGTCCACAAAAAAATCCTTACCTGGTAGAGATAGGTCAAAATACATCTCAAAATTGAATGTAACATGCATGTTGTACTACAGAAATGTCTTGATTTTTCCCTACGACCAGTAATAAACAAGAGCTCCGCCAAGCAGGGCAATATACGCCGGAAGGGTTACATCAGAGGATGGGAGCAAAATTTAAAGAACTTGACTGTTGAAGCTCAAATGACAGGAACATCAAAGGAAAAATTTAAAAAAATTTCTAAGTCCACAAAAAAATATACTAAGTCCACAAAAAAATCCTTACCAGGTACAGGAATGTCAAAATGCACCTAAAAATTGGAGGTACCATCCATGTTGCACCACAGAAAAGTGGTCTTGGTTTTTCCCTACGGCCAATAATAAAAAAGTTTCAAAATAAGCTATTTATAGTAACACAAGAGCTGTCTCCATAGGATGACACATGCCCCCGATGGCACTTTGAATGAATAGTTATGGCCGATGTTAGAGTTTAGGACCTTTGACCTACGGACCTGGGTCTTGCGCGCGACACGTCGTCTTACTGTGGTACACATTCATGCCCAATAATTTTAAAATCCATGCATGAATGACAAAGATATGGACCAGACACGCCCATCAATGCACTATCATGAAATATGACCTTTAACGTCTAAGTGTGACCTTGACCTTTGAGCTACGAACCTGGGTCTTGCGCGTGACACGTCGTCTTACTGTGGTACACATTCATGCCAAGTTATTTGAAAATCCATCCATGGATGACAAAGATATGGACCGGACACGAATGCACTATCATGAAAAATGACCTTTAACGTCTAAGTGTGACCTTGACCTTTGAGCTACGGACCTGGGTCTTCGCGCGACATGTCGTCTTACTGTGGTACACATTCATGCCAAGTTATTTGAAAATCCATCCATGGATGACAAAGATATAGACCGGACACGAATGCACTATCATAAAAAATGACCTTTAACGTCTAAGTGTGACCTTGACCTTTGAGCTACGGACCTGGGTCTTGTGCGTGACACGTCGTCTTACTGTGGTACACATTCATGCCAAGTTATTTGAAAATCCATCCATGGATGACAAAGATATGGACCGGACACGAAAATTGCGGACAGACCGACAGACTGACAGACCGACAGACTGTTCAAAAACTATATGCCTCTCTTCGGGGGCATAATAAAAGGGAAGTAATTCAAAAACTAGAATGTGTCTGTAGGACACAGGGTGTGCCCCCCTATTGGTACATTTGTCACAAATAAGGGGCAATAATTCAAATGTTTGCAGTGTTAATGAGGTTTAGCCTAAACAAACATTTCATGAAAAGGATTCATTATTCTAGGCCATATATTTTTGAGCTATGAGCATCACAAGCAAAAAAAACCAAACTATTTTGGCTATTTCAAGGGCCATTACTCTGTAGTAAGTACAAAGATTCTCAAGAAGAATGCCATGTGTTAAAGGTCACATCATGATAAAGACTCTAGCAAGGTTTCATGAATTTACATTACTTTTTGAGCTAGGCACATAATTAGGTGAAAATGTGCACTTTTTTTACTATTTCAGGGGCCATAACTTTAAAAATAGGGGGTGGAGCCGGCCAAAAAATAGAAGGTGTGCAAGTTTATATCATGATAAAGACTTAGGCAAGTTTTCAACCATTTATATTAAATACTTTTTTAGCTAGGTGCGTCAAAAGGTGAAAATGTGCATTTCTGACTATTTCAGGGGCCATAACTCTGAAAATAGGGGGTGGAGCCAGACAAAAAATTGGAGGTGCGCAGGTTCATATCATGACAAAGACTCATATAAGGTTTAATCAATTTATATAAAATACTTTTTGAGCTAGGTACGTCACAAGGAGAAAATGTGCATTTTTGACTATTTCAGGGGCCATAACTCAGATACTTTTTGAGCTAGGTGCGTCACGAACTTCGGACAGACGAACGGGCGGAAGGACGGAAGGACAAGACCAAATCTATATGCCCCCGAACCACTCATGGGGGGCACAAAAATGATTGTAAGAAAACAAAAACGGGATCTGCCAAATAAAAACAAGAGCACTGCAATGCAGAGCAATATACACAAAGAAAAGTCGTATATGACCTTTGACCCCTATGTGTGACACTGACCTTGAAGCGAGACATCGAAAACATGTGCTCTGCATGTTGTCTTGGTGTGGTGAACATTTGTGTCAAGTTTCTTTGAAATCCTTCAAGGGGTTCAAGAGTTAATTACAGAGCGGACACCAAATTGCTAATGGACGGACGGATGGAGGGACAGACGGACACCGGGGGTATAATATGTCCCTTCGGGCATATAAAAAGTTACAATATAAGCTATTTATAGTAACAACAAAGGGAAGTAATTCTAAACTAGGGACCTGGTTCTTGCGCATGACATTCTGTCTCATGATGGTGTACAATTGAGCCAATTTACATCAAAATCCCTCCATGCATGAAGAAGAAATTCTCAGGACAAAGTCATTCTTGTATGTGACCTTTGGCCTCTAAGTGTGACCTTGACCTTAGACCTAGGGACCTGGTTGTTGCGCATGACACATTGTCTATCCATGCTTATTATTTGTGTCAAATTATTTTGAAATCGGACCATGCATGTCAAAGTTATGGACCGGACACAAAGACCACATTATCAGTATATATGTAGTGAAAATTTCAACCAAAGACTGTGACCTTGACTTTTGAGCTAGTGAAATGGTTTTGCATGGCACATCATCTATCCATGCTTATCATTTGTGTGAATTTATTCTGAAATCGGACCATGCATGTCAAAGTTATGGCCCGGACACGAACACCACCCTTTTCCGAACACACAAACAAACAAACACACACACTGCTAAGTTGAAAAAGGGGCATAATTTTGTAAAAATGCAAAGTAGAGTTATTGAACCTATGCACTGCATGTCATATCATGACAGTGAACGAATGTGTGAAGTTTCAATCCATTCCCATTTAAGTGGATACTGAGATACCAGCTTACATACAAAAACTTAACCAAAATCTACTAAGTCGAAAAAGGGGCATAATTTTGTAAAAAAGCAAAATAGAGTTATGGAACCTGTGCAGTGTAAGTCAGTTTATCACAGTAAATAAGTGTGTGAAGTTTCAATCCATTCCCACAAGTGGTTACTGAGATACCAGCTTACATACAAAAACTTAACCAAATCGGGACAAGGACGCCGACGCCAACGCATGGGCAAGTCCAATAGCTCGAGCTAATTAACAAATTTTGCCTCTTTAAGGGGATCTTACAGATTCATCATGGAATCCAAGAGCTATAGTTGTTAAAGATATTTTACAAGTTTGTATAAAATACAACCATAAATTAATGAAGTCTCTTAAGGCTGCAAAAGCCAAAATAGCACATTTTAGCCCTTTAAGGAGCCATCCCTCTGGAACCCATGATGGGATCCGGCCAGTTTTTGAAAGGAACTGAGATATTATGCCAAAACAAGTTGTGTGCAAGTCTGATTAAAATTGATTGTAAAATGTGGTCTCTATTGTGTTCACAAGTCAAAAAGAGCAAATTTTGGTCCTTTAAGGGGCCATAACTTTTGAACCCATTATGGGATCTGGCCAGTTTTTGAAGGAATCGAGATATTATGCCAATACAAATTGTGTGCAAGTTTGATTAAAGTTGGTCAGTCAGGGGTGTAACTGTTTTAAGTTATGTAACCTATTTCAGTTATTTTTTCAAGCATTTTGTAACCTGTATTAGTTATAAAATACAAGTTAACTCAGGTAAGTTATTCAAAAAAAGTCTTTTTGCTGTTCTCACAAAGTGCCCTATACAGTGAAATAAGTAGCAATCTGTGGTTAATCAAATTCTCATTTAGTCTGATCATGATCTGATAAGCATAATGGGATGCTAAGAGCTTTATAGCTTTAAACCTTTTGCATAAAACTTTATCAGCCTTGCATAAAACATTTTACTGCATAGCTGGAAAGATAAGAGTTCAAGGATTCAAGAAATAATTGCACTAGTCACATTCAAAATGAGGAATTGGCACAGGAGGGCTTTGTAATATTTTATGATAACTGAAACAAGTTATGAAAATATAAGCAATAACTCAAATGGGTTATAAACTGCAATAACTTGAAACAGTTACACCCCTGACTGTTGGTTGCAAAATATGGTCTCGTATCGTGTTCACAAGCCAAAATTTGCAAATTTTGGCCCTTTAAGGGGCCATTATAAATTTAACTCTGGAACCCATGATGGGATCTGGCCAGTTTTCGAAAGGAAGCGAGATATTATATCAATACGAATTGTGCGCATGTTTCATTAAATTTGATTACAAAATGTGGTTTCTATCGTGTTCACAAGCCAAAATTTGCAAATTTTGGCCCTTTAAGGGGCCATTATAAATTTAACTCTGGAACCCATGATGGGATCTGGCCAGTTTTCGAAAGGAAGCGAGATATTATATCAATACGAATTGTGCGCATGTTTGATTAAATTTGATTACAAAATGTGGTTTCTATCGTGTTCACAAGAAATTCTGAACGGACGAACGACGGACAAAATACGATCACAAAAGCTCACCCTGTCATGTAGCTAAAAATGATTTTAAAGTCTAAAGGGGAAATAATTCATGCAATATTTGCACAAGAGTTACTGAACTTGTGTCATATGATGAGGATGATGATGTGGAAGAACTAATTTGAGTTTTATTCAAATAAATGATATAAAAAAGTGCACAGAAATTAACTTGAAATTCTAGGTAAAAAGGGGATATAATTCATGAAATATTTGTACAAGAGTTATGGCCCTTGTTTCATATGATGTGAGTGATGATGTGGTACAACTATTTTCAGTTTGAATCAAATCCGTTTGGTAAGAACAGAGACTGAGTGAAAGTGCATCAAAACTTTAACCTGAAATTTTAAGTAAAAAGGGACATAATTCAAACAAGAGGGCCATGATGGCCCTATATCGCTCACCTGTTATCATTGCACTTGCAGACAAGAAGGTCCTCAGAAAAAATATCTAAGTCCAAAGGACAGGAACAACAAAGCGAAGAAATTTAACCAAAAAGAAAAAAAAAATTCTTACAAGGTATAGGTATGTCAAAATACACCTAAAAATTGGAGGTACCATCCATGTTGTACCACAGAAAAGTGGTCTCAGTTTTTCCCTATGGCCAATAATAAAAAAGTTACTAAAAATAAGCTATTTATAGTAACGTAAAAGCGAAGTAATTAAAAAAAATAAATATTGTAAGTGAACAAAAGAAGGATCTGCCAAATAAATCTGTTGACATAAATGAAATTTCAGATCAGTATCTTCATTAGTTATGGAGATATACCCATTTTAATTTGAAATAAAGGGAGGTAATTTGACATAAAATCAGTTCATAGTTATCTACCCTGAATGTCTCAGTCCAACTAATAACAATGATGAAATTTCAAATAAGTCCTATAAGTACTTACTGATATAAATCCATTTTGATTACAATCAGGGGAGGTAATCAGATATAAAATAACTCTGGAACCTACGATTGGATCTGATTTGTCATGGAATCCAAGATTTATTGTTGTTGAAGATATTTTGGAAGTTTGTATCAAATAAAACCATAAATGAAGTCTCTATATGGCTGCAAAAGCCAAAATAGCCAATTTTGGACCTTTAAGGGGCCATAACTCTGGAACCCATGATGGAATCTGGCCAGCTGAAGAAAGGAAGCAAGATCTTGTGGTGATACAAGTTGTGTGCAACTTTGGCTAAAATCAAATCATAAATGAAGCTGCTATTGTGCAGACAAGGTCAAAATAGCTAATTTTGGCCCTTTCAGGGGCCATAACTCTGGAACCCATTAAGGGATCTGGCCGATTCAAGAAAGGAACTGAGATCTTATGGTGACACAAGTTTTGTGCAAGTTTAATTAAATTCAAATCATAAATGAAGCTGCTATTGTGCAGACAAGGTCAAAATAGCTAATTCTGGCCCTTTCAGAGGCCATAACTCTGGAACCCATGAAGGAATCTCGCCAGTTCAAGAAAGGAACCAAGATCTTATGGTGATACAAGTTGTGTGCAAGTTTGGTTAAAATCAAATCATAAGGCTTAAAATAAAATTAAGTTTGTTTGACCTTTACCTACGGACCCGATAAAATTGCCCCGACTCAAATAATTTTATTGCATTCCAGAGAAAAAAATTAAATTTATTTTCTTATCAGAGGGAAAAACTGATTTTGGTGCTTGAAACTGGCGATTATTTTATTTAACAAATGCATAGATAATTATGGCAAGTGAGAAAGTAACCCGCAGTCAGCTAGTAGAAAATCGATAAAGCGGACTGTTTATTATCTCACGAGTGTATTCCGAAAACGTGTCAACTTTGCCAATAACGTTGCCTAAGGCCATAGGATGCAGACGACATCAAACCGCTTATAACCAGAAGGCAATCTGACAAAAGGACATAATTTTACAAATCTAGTATCTAATTTACCCGCGAAACGTGAAGTATACCAAAACGTCATGCCGGTAATTTTCCATTCCACGAGCACGTGCGACCTATCGTAATATCTAATTTTCATCGCTCGACGTTACTTTTGTTTACTGTGACATACACAAAAAACGCGCATAGTGTATTCATTTTTTGTTATTATCACATCAATATTTTTAGCAACGCTTAAGAAGTAATATAGTTTGAATTCTATAACGATTTTAATAAGATATCAACAGGAATGTAGGCAAAATTCTATAAAAAACGGTCAAATTTAAATTTAGTTCTTTGTAAAATTTCAAACAGTGCGATCTTAATTATTTATTTCTTTCTAAGGGTAAATAAATAATAAATTCTATGGGCATAAAGTTCAGACTTTTGACCAGAAAGTACAAAAAACAGAATAAAAAAATCTTAATGAAAAAGCGTCAGCAATTTAAAAACATGGCGTAAAACGATTTTTGGCAAACAGATTTATGTTAGTGCAACAAAATAGCTCACAGAGGTAGCTCACAGAGGTAGGATATCCACAATTATCGTTTGACACATTTACCTGTCAATTTATACAGGACACTGAATTCGCTTTAACAAATTAAAGAAGAAACTTTTTTATTGATTAATTTAAAGAACCGAGGCGGTACGATCAAACAGTGATGTGTCATATGGCGCGAAAACATGACGTAATTCCATGACAATCTCGGGCAACTATACCGCTTTGATCTCCACTTCTGATGCCATGATACCGACATACTTCTTTTAGCTCTTCGAAGGGGATGAAAACAAGGACAATGACTAAGTTTATCAACAGAATAATTACCGATAATCGTTTATGCTTTTTATTTCGCTTTCAACATTGGGTGGATTATGATTTATTGTGTCCATATTTTTGGGACACTTTACAAAATAATCATTTTTCGGGAATGAGTCTTGAGAAAGTGAAAATAACTAGTCCTAACACTTTTGGAAAATACGGTAGGGGCTAGACTTTGATTATTAATACTATCGATGCAGTCATTATGGAGAGCAACTAGATGGTGGAGATTTCAAAAGTACATAGAAAAAAAATGTCTGCTGTGAAAAGGAAATTTAAGAAGAACAAATATGATTGATTACAAAGGAAACATAGTGTACATGAGAATATTATTTGTCTACTATGTATTAAATTATTTTTGAAATTTGCTTGTACATAATACTGCTTTCATAACAGTGACAGTATTGCGGCAATTGACAGGCGAGTGGTGGGAAATTTAATTATCTGTGAAAATATATTATAAACTGTCTAAATTGTTGATTTCAAAATGTCTTTAATCAGATATCGTTTTGAAATGCATTTGTTCAAAGTGAGAAAATCTCAGTTTTCGAATTTCAAGAAACTGACAAGAGCGTAAATGGGTTGAAATATTACAGGCTAGATAGTTTAAATATTTTAATTTTGTTATGCCAGAACAAAGAGCTATAAAAATCTTATACTTCTTTTGCCAGGATAATGGCATAATAAATGTCTGATGTCGGAAAACCCAATCTTGTTTCTGTTCTTAGTAACATGACCAATACGTGCAAGTAGCTTGAAGCTAAAAAATCACCACTTTTGCTTGCATACTGCCATAACTATTGTAAAAACCTTCTAAAACTCATAAAAAGTTATTATCTATTGAATTAAGCATCAAACTTGTTGAAAATAAGCTGTAATTCAATAGTGTGTTTAGATGCCAAATATCGCGTATTTTCACGACTATATTGTTTTGTACTTTTAATTAATTTATTTATTTGGGTTTTACGGCGCACCAACACAGTATAGTTTATATGGCGCCAAACAGGACTACAAATTTTGGTTCCACATCTCATTTACATCGAAATAAAAACATGAGGTATGGAATCAAAATTTGCATACCTGCTGGAATCACAGAGTTACTGCAAAACCAAGTGTTAAGACCCTATTGATCATGCAAGGGTAAGGCAGTGGTTCCAATTCTTTTCATACACAGATCGTCCCAGAACCACATGGGGCTTGTACATTTAAGCGCAGATGTAGTGAAAACAATCATGAAAACACTTTTGATATATATATAAAGAAAAAGTGTAGACTACATGAAAGATACTCAAAGACTTGGTGAACTTTGCCTTATGTGCAAATTAAGTCTGTGCCCATATTGTGTGTGCATGAATAGGGCTAGGGGTTTATATATTGCAAGCATACATTTAACAGAGCATCTTCAGAGATTACCTACAAGCAATAGGTATTAATAAACAGACTTTATTACCGAGACAACAAACATTTAAAAAACTAAAATATAATAAAATTATTTACCTACCTACCTACCCACTGTAAAAATACTGGGTCGGTAAAGGTCAAACAAACTTAATTTTAATTTAGGCCTAAATGAAGCTGCTATTGTGCAGACAAGGTCAAAATAGCCAATTCTGGCCTTTTCAGGGGCCATAACTCTGGTACCCATAATGGAATCAGGCCAGTTCAAGAAAGGAACCAAGATCTTATGGTGATACAAGTTGTGTGCCAGTTTGGTAAAAATCAAATCATAAATAAAGCTGCTATTGTGCAGACAAGGTCAAAATAGCTAATTTTGGCCCTTTCAGGGGCCATAACTCTGGAACCCATAATGGGATCTGGCCAGTTCAAGAAAGGAACCGTGATCTTATGGTGATACAAGTTGTGTGCAAGTTTGGTTAAAATAAAATCGTAAATGAAACCACTATCGTGCAGACAAGAAATTGTTGACGGACGCACGGACGGACGGACGGACTGACGACGGACGAAGGGTGATCACAAAAGCTCACCTTGTCACTATGTGACAGGTGAGCTAACAAAAGGGCCATGATGGCCCTATGTAGCTCACCAGAGTTGATCTGGCCTACTGGCCTAGTTTTTGACCACACATGACCCAGTGTCAAACTTGACCTAGATCATCAAGATAAACATTCTGACCAAGTTACATAAAGATTAGATTACAAATGTGGCCTCTAGATTGTTAACAAGTTTTTCCTTTGATTTGACCGGGTGACCGAGTTTTTGACCCCATATGACCCAGATTCGAACTTGACCTAGAGGTCACCAAGACAAACATTCTGGTCATGAGTTTCAAACTTAAAGTGTGGATCCTTGAGTGTTAACAAGATTTTCTTTTGATCTGGCCTACAGACCTAGTTTTTCACCCCACATGACCCAGTTTCAAACTTGATCTAGAGATTATCTCTACAAACATTCTGACTAAGTTCCATAAAAATTGGGTTACAACTGTGGCCTCTAGAGTGTTAACAATCTTTGGCTTTGATTTGACCGGGTGACCTAGTTTTTGATCCCACATGACCCAGATTTAAATCTGACCTAGAGGTTATCAAAAGAAACATTCTGACCAATTCCCATGAGTTTCAAACTTAAACCGTGGACTCTCGAGTGTTAACAAGATTTTCCTTTCATCTAGCCTACTGACCTAGTTTTTGACCCCACATGACCCAGTTTCAAACTTGACATAGTCAAAATGTTAAAGACTGGGTTACAACTGTGGCCTCTAGTGTTAACAAGCTTTTCCTTTGATTTGACCTGGTGACCTAGTTTTTGACCCCACATGACTTAAATTCGAACTTGACATAGAGGTCATTTAGACAAACTGTGATTCTGACCAATTCTCATGAGTTTCAAACTTAAACTGTGGACTCTAGCGTGTTAACAAGATTTCCCTTTCATCTGGCCTACTGAACTAGTTTTTGACCCCACATGACCTAGTTTCAAATCTGACCTAGAGATCATCTATACAAGCATTCTGACTAAGTTTCACAAAGATTGAGTTACAACTGTGGCCTCTAGAGTGTTAACAAGCTTTTCCTTTGATTTGACTAGGTGACCTAGTTTTTGACCCCATAATACTCAGATTCAAACTTGAGCTAGAGGTAATCAAGACAAACATTCTGACCAATTCTCATGAGTTTCAAACTTAAACTGTGGACTCTAACAGTATTAACAAGATTTTCCTTTCATCTGGCCTACTGACCTAGTTTTTGACCCCACAGACCCAGTTTTGAACATGACCTAGAGATCATCTATACAAACATTTTGACCAAGTTTCATAAAAATTGGGTCACAAATGTGGCCTCTAGAGGCACGACGATGGGTGCCGGACAATGACCGGTCACAATAGCTCACCTTGAGCACTTTGTGCTCTGGTGAGCTAAAAATATCAGTGCAAGAGTTATTGTCCTTGTGTCATATGACGTGAGTTATGATGTGGTACAACTATTTAAAGTTTGAACCAAATCTGTTTGGTAATAACAGAGATAAAATGAAAGTGCATCGAAACTTTAACCTGAAATTTTATGTAAAAAGGGGGATAACTCATAAAATACAGGTGTCAGAGTTATGGCCCTTATGCAAAATGATGTAAATGATGATGCTGAACAATTACTTTAAGATTGGGTGATGATGAAGAGTAACTATTTTAAGTTTGAAGCAAATCCATCAACAGAGCTCCAGATAAGCTGCGTATTTGCATATTTACGCAGAAAACCCAACTGAATTCATACAGTGCGCATACTGAAACGCAATTAAAATTCTGAATACCCAATTCATTACAAGAGGCTTACGATGTTCCTATATCGCTCACCTGTTAAACCTGGCCTTGGAATCATCAAGATAAACATTCTGACCAAGTTTCATGAAGATAGGGTCATAAATGTGGCCTCTAAAAGCTTTTCCTTGATTTTAGTGGTGACCAGTTTTTGACCCCACATGACCCAGTTTCAAACTTGGCCTAGGAATCATCAATAAACATTTTTACAAAGTTTCATGAAGATAATGTCATACATATGGCCTCTAGAATGTTAAAAAAACTTTTCCTTTGATATGAGCAGGTGACCTAGTTTTTGACCCCACATGATCCAGTTTCGAACTTGGCCTAAAGATCATTAGGACAAACATTGACCAAGTTTCATGAAGATAGAGTCATTAATGTGGCCTCTACAGTGTTAAAAAGCTTTTCCTTGGATTTGACAGGATTACCTAATTTTTGATCCTATATGATCCAGTTTTAAATTTGACAAAGAAATCCTCAAGATAAACATTCTGAACAAGTTTCATGAAGATAAGATCATAAATGTGGCCTCTAAATTGTTACCTAGCATTTCCTTTGATTTGAACTGGTGACCTAGTTTATGACTCCTACATGACCCAGTTTTTAACTTGGACTAGAGATCATCGAGATCTTATTGTGACTTAAGTTGTGTGTAAGTGTGGTCAAAATCAAATGTAAAATGTCACTTCTATCGTGTTCACAAGGTAAAAATTAACAAATTTTGACTCTTTCAGGGGTCAATCAGGGGCCTAACTCCAGAACCTATGATTGGATCTGATGGAAGCATCATGGATTCCAAGGTCTATATTCTTGTTAAAGATATTTTGCAAGTTTGTATCAAATCAAACCCTAAATGAAGTCTCTATATCCTTAGAACACCGGGCACATTTTTATGCGATCTCACCAGGCATATAATTATGTATGTTTTTGACAACAATTCCGGAAGTAAAGGAAATGAAAGTAGACATGCTAAACTTGAAAATGAAAGTCGCCTGGGGTCATGCACAGGTGTCATCCCATCAAAATGTATGCACGTTGACTTTTTTTTTTTGCTAATGAGGAGTCAATTTTCAGCATTTTCTAACAATTTGAAAATACCTGGGCTTTAGCACGACATGTCAGCTTTTCATCTACTGAAACATATTGGAGCAAGGGTACATAGGGATTTTTTGAATCCTCCAAATCACTCAAAAGGTCCTTTTTGATGTTGTCTGAAAGCTGCAGACCTAGACATTTCAGAAATATTTCCAAAATGAATTTTGTGTAATAAATGTTGATTTTACAGAAGTGTGAAAGGCCATCAGACGCTAATACATTTTATTATGTTACAGAAGTGGAAAGGATATACAGATTTCCTAAAATGGATTTTTATAGCTATTTTGTCTCAAACGTCTGTTTTAGTACAAACGTGTTAAAAAATGTCAAAAAAACTAATTTGTAGAAAAAAAATTTCCTAATACCCTTAGGACACCAGGCACATTTTTATGCAATCTCGCCAATTTTGACAACACAGAAAATGACATCACTCCACCTTCAGCTTTTTCCGGAAATTAAGAAAATAAAAGTAGACATGCTAAACTTGAAAATGAAAGTTGCCGCCTTTGCATTGCTCAATAGTCAGGGTTCATCCCATCAAAATGTATGCGCATGGACTTATTTTTATTTATTTATTTATTTATTTTTTTTTGCTAATGAGAAGTCAATTTTCGGCATTTTCTAACAATTTGAAAATACCTGGGCTTTAGCACGACATGTCAGCTTTTCATCTATGAAAACATATTTAAACTTGGAATAAACACAAATCCCACAGGAGTCAATTTTCAGCATTTTCTAACAATTTGAAAATACCTGGGCTTTAGCACGACATGTCAGCTTTTCATCTACTGAAACATATTTGAACTCAGAATAAACACAAATCCCACAGGAGTCCGTAACAGAGCAAAGGTACATAGGGATTTTTGGAACTTCGTCAAATTGCTCAAAAGGTCCTTTTTGATGTTGTCTGAAAGTGTCAGTATATGCATTGGATGTAAAATATTTCCGTATTTGAGAGCTGCAGACCTAGACATTTCAGAAATATTTTCAAAATGAATTTTGTGTAATAAATGTTGATTATATGGAAGTGTGAAAGGGCCATCAGACGCTAATACATTTTACAGGTGCAGAAAGGATATGGCTGCAAAAGTCAAAATAGCAAATTTTGGCCCTTAAAGGGGCCATAACTCTGGAACCCAAGAAGTGATCTGGCCAGGGAACTAAGATATTATGTAAATGCAAGTTATGTGCAAGTTTGATTCAAATCCATTGCAAAATGTGGTCTCTATCGTGTTCACAAGCCAAAATAGCAAATTTTGGCTCTTTAAGGGTCAATAACTCTGGAACCCATGGTCGGATCTGGCGAATTTTAGAAAGGAACTGAGATATTATGCCAATACAAGTTGTGTGCAAGTTTTATTAAAATCGATTGCAAAATGTGGTCTCTATCGTGTTCACAAGAAATTGTGGACGGACGACAGACAACTGACGACGGGCGATCACAAAAGCTCACCTTGTCACTATGTGACAGGTTAGCTAAATTATCGCTGGCATATCGCATTTTCCGTATTATAGAACGGGTATGAGACTAAATAATTTTACGCTAAACAACAGACTGGTTATATGTTATGGCAGAACAGGTAGCTAATTCATTGGAAAAAGCACAGGATCATTCAGTCTGATCGGTGTTATTTGCATGCATTGTAAACAAAAAATTACGCAGGTAAAATGACCATTTCTAGTACATGTACTGAAAGAGGTCGCAGAAAAAATTGTTGCAGCACAAACAAACAAAATAGAAGGATATTTTGTTGTTCAACAAAAACAGTTTATCTGTTTGTGGTAATATAGTGTCACCGATACTGGCCAACATCATCATGATCATACGGGAGAGCAGATATTGTGGTGAAAACATCGTTCGGGATAACTGTGGATGAATTGATCTCTGACCGCATTTAAAGTGAAACAACAGATCACAGACTGATCTTGGCGCCCACCAATGTGCCATTTTTGAGTATTCCAAATTTCAAGACTTACTGACTAGCTCAAGGTCAAATTTCATTTCCGTACACAACACTTTGCATGTGGTCCAAATTCGAAAGCTGTAGCTTGAGAAATGGTAAAGTAGGTCACTAGATCAATTTCAAGGACGAAATGTGAAAGTAGGTCACTAGGTCAAAATCAAGGTCAAATTACACTTCAGAACACAAATTTATGCATGTGGTCCAAATTTAAAGCCTGTACCTTCAAAAATGTGAAAGTAGGTCACTAGGTCAATGTCAAGGTCAAAGTTTGTTTCGGTACACAATGCTATGCATGTGGTCTAAATTTGAAGCCTGTAGCTACAGAAATGTGAAAGTAGGTCACTAGGTCAATCTTAAGGTCAAAGTTCATTTCGGTACACAAAACTATGCATGTGGTCCAAATTTAAAGGCTGTAGCTCGAGAAATGTGAAAGTAGGTCACTAGGTCAAAAGCAAGGTCAAATTTTATTTCAGAACACAGAACTATGCATGTGTTCCAAATTTGAAGCCTGTACCTTCAAAAATGTGAAA
This sequence comes from Mercenaria mercenaria, assembly GCF_021730395.1. Lineage (NCBI taxonomy): Eukaryota > Metazoa > Mollusca > Bivalvia > Venerida > Veneridae > Mercenaria > Mercenaria mercenaria. The sequence goes on along the minus strand of NC_069367.1, from coordinate 19,184,021 downwards.
GTAGGTCACTAGGTCAATGTCAAGGTCAAAGTTTGTTTCGGTACACAATGCTATGCATGTGGTCTAAATTTGAAGCCTGTAGCTACAGAAATGTGAAAGTAGGTCACTAGGTCAATCTTAAGGTCAAAGTTCATTTCAGAACACAAAACATGCATGTGGTCCAAATTTGAAGCCTGTACCTTCAAAAATGTGAAAGTAGGTCACTAGGTCAAAGTCAAGGTCAAAGTTTTTTTCTGTGCTCAAAACTATGCAAGTGGTCCAAATTTGAAGGCTGTAGCTACAGAAATGTGAAAGTAGGTCACTAGGTCAAAATCAAGGTCAACTCATGTCAAGGTTCATCTTGCCACTCAAAACCATACATGTGGTCCAAATTTGAATGTTGTAGGTTATTGACAAGAAGATTTTAAAATCTTTTCCCTATATAAGTCTATATGAACCATGTGACCCCCCAGGGCGGGGCCATATTTGACTCTAGGGGGATAATTTGAACAAACTTGGTAGAGAACCACTAGATGATGCTACATTACAAATGCCAAAGCCCTAGGCTTTGTGGTTTGGACAAGAAAATTTTCAACGTTTTTTCCTATGTAAGTCTATGTAAACCATGTGACCCCCGGGGCGGAGCCATATTTGACCCTAGGGGGATAATTTGAACAATCTTAGTAGAAGACCACTAGATGATGTCATATACAAAATATCAAAGCCCTAGGCCCTGTGGTTTTGAATAAGAGGTTTTTCAAAGTTTTTCCCTATATAAGTCTATATAAACCATGTGACCCCCGGGGCGGGGCCATATTAGACCCCAAGGAAATATTTTGAATCATCTTGGTAGAGGACCACTAGATGATGCTTCATACCAAATATCAAAGCCCAAGGCTCTGTGGTTTTGGACAAGAAGATTTTCAAAGTTTTTCCCTATATAAATCTATGTAAATTATAGAAATAAACAAAGGGCCATAACTTACTAAAAAATTGTTGAACCAGTCTGATTTTCAGGGGGACACAACTAGGGTACCAATACATCATTCTGACAAAGTTTGGTCAAAATCCCCCAGGTAGTGTCTGAGGAGATGCGATAACGAGAAATTGTTAACGGACGGAAGGACGGACGGACTGACGGACGGACGGAAGGACGACAGACCACGGACGCAGAGTGATTTGAATAGCCCACCATCTGATGATGGTGGGCTAAAAATAATATGCTGGAACGAAAGTATCCCAGAAAACAAACGATTGGAGAAAAAAATATCCTTGGTTAGTTACACATAATTAGAACTATAAATTAAAATACACATGTTTACCTTGCTTACAGGCATGTAGAAAAATAGTCAAACCTGGCTAAGGATATATACTGTAACAGTATGCATGTTTCATCCAGTACAATTTAGCAAAAAAAAACAAGAGGGTCATGATTACCCTGGATTGCTCACCTGAGTAATATGAGCCACACTTTTCAAACATCAAACTGATGCTAAAATATTAAGAAAGTAGGTCAGTAGGTCACATTCATGGTCATTGAAAGTCAGTGTTAAGATTGGTGTGCAAAACTGTATAATTATTATATCATCCAAATTTCAAGGCTGTATCTTAAAAAACAAGAAAGTAGGTCACTAGGTCAAGGTCAAAGTCAAGTGACCCCTTATTACTTGGGGTTATAAATTAATTATAATTAAATAGTCTAGGAAATATGATCAAATAATTTTTTAAATATTTTTTCCTATATAACTCATTAGTGACCCCGGGGTAAGGCCTCTTTTCACCAGGTAGGAGCATAATTTGAACAATCTTGTTAGAGAACTACTAGGCAATGCCACAGACCAAATATCAAAGGCCTTGAACTTTCAGACAAGAAGATTTTTAAAGTTTTTTCCTATATAAGTCTATGTAAAACTTGGGAACCCCAGGGCAGGGCCTCTTTTCACCCTAGGGGCATAATTTGAACAATTTTGGTAGAGGACCACAGTTCATCACCTCAGTGCAAAAACTGGATAACTTCATTGACTTAAAAAAGGACTTACTCACTTTCTGCGCTAAGGTGACACACTTAAGGCAATGCAACACACCAAATATCAAAAGCCTAGCAGTTTCAGGCAAAAAGATTTTTAAAGTTTTTTCCTATATAAGTCTATGTAAAACTTGGGACACCCTGGGTGGGGCCTCTTTTCACCTCAGGGGCACAGGGCTCACACTGTCAGTCGCCATTATCGCCATTGGCGATTATTTTATTTAAATGGCAAATACTTTTTCATTTTGGCGACAGGAACTGGCGATTATTTTATTTAATAGCTACATAAATAATTATGCCAAGTGAGACAGTAACCCGCGGTCTGCTAGTGTAGAAAATCAATAGAGCGGACTGTTTATTACCTCGTGTATTCCAAACACGTGTCAACTATGCTGATAACATTGCCCAAGGCGGTATGATGCAGACGACAATTAAACCGATTATAACCGGAAGTTAATCTTACTTATCTAGCTATCAATCAGATTGAACTGGCAGGCTTCTTTTTTGGAACATTTTAAAACGCCAGCGCAAATTTTCTTCAACTCTGTATTCAGCAGACGACAATTAAACCAATTTGTACGGGCAGTTTCCTGATGAAAAATTAAATTGCCATCTATAGTTACCGCTAATTTAATTATCTTTAAAAACATATTATAAACTGACCTAACTGTCGACGGTTTCAAAATGTCTTTAATCAGGATCTAGGTTAGATATGTGTTTTTAATCTAAAATGAAATTGTTCGAAGCAAAAACAATTTTTTTTTTTAATTTTCAGAATTTGTAAAGAACGCGAATTTGTTGAAATATTACAGGCCAGATATTTTTAATAGTCTATTTTTTTTTTACCAAGACAATTCTGGCATTATAAATGTTTTTTGTTTTGCACATTAATTAAAAAAATATCGGAAAACCCAGTCCTGTTTCTATTTTTAGAAACATGGCCGATACGGGCAAACTAAAAAACAACATATAAATGTGCTTGCATACTGTAATTAGCGTAAGTAAAAACATTCTAAAACACTTAAAAATTAGTATTTATTGAATAAAGCATCAAAAACTTGTTGACAAAAAGCTGTAATTCAATAGTGTGCATAGATGCCAAATATCACCTATTTTCGCGACTTGATTGTTTTGTACTTTTCAAGCAATTTAAGTGCAGTTATGGTCAAAAGAATCATGAAAACACTTTTGTATAAAGAAAAAGTATAAACATGAATGATACTCAAAGAGTTGGTAAACTTTCCATTGTGTGCAACTGTGTCCTTATTGTATGTGCATGAATGGGGCTAATTGAGCCATTGCCCAGACCATAATGTCAGTCAATATCAACAATTTCAGCTGCCTTACACAAACTAACTATGTGTCCTGTAAATGCCTTCAAAATCCATCAGAATATAACATTTTAAACTGTTATAGTGGGACCCCACCACCAATATTAGGAGGTAATTTCCCTGAATCCCCGATTCCCACACCCCCTGTTGGGGCCTGCTACTTTTTAAAGTAATTAAGAAGATATATATGTTGAAATTTATCATTTTTATTTTTATAAAAATTGCACGCAAAGATACGCATCAATTTTGGCTATTAATTTTTCATAGGTTAAAAAGTTGGCTATTATTTTTTGGAGGCCAGTGTGAGCCCTGGGGGCATAATTTGAATAACCTTGGTAGAGGATCACTAGGCAATGCAACATACCAAAAATTGGAAATATGATCAAATAATTTTTGAAATATTTTTTCCTATATAACTCATGGGTGGGCCGGTGGTCTAGTGGTAACACGCTTGACTGTCAATCCAGAGGTCCGGGGTTCAAATCCCGATCCAGACACTGGAAATTCCTGAGATGCTCTTGAGTGTCTCCCACCTAACTTAGAGGCCTGTACTGGTTCTTCCAAGGAAAGACGGCTTCGCGTGTATCGGTGCTATACACGGGGCACGTTAAAGAACCAGACTGTCTATTCGCAAAGAGCTAGGCTAAGTTAGCCGGACAAGTCTGCATCTAAAAAGGACTTCTCTCTATCTGTTCTGGGGGCTTTATCTCACTCTGTCCCTGTGGTCAGATCACTCTGTGTCTGTACTAGTAGAGGATGAATTTCGCGCCATGTGGCTGCATTTGCTATACGTAAAGCGCCTCGGAACGTGTTTATTATGAAAAGGGCGCTATATAAATCTGGTATAATAATAATAATAAACAAGTGACCCCCGAGGCGAGGCCTCTTTTAACCCTAGGAGCATAATTTGAACAATCTTGTTACAGAACAACCAGGCAATGCTACATACCAAAAATCAAAAGCCTAGGCCTTGCAGTTTCAGACAAGAAGATTTTTAAAGTTTTTTCCTATATAAGTCTATGCAAAACTTGGGACCCCCGGGGCGGGGCCTTTTTTCACCCCAGGGTAATAATTTGAACAGTATTGGTAGACGACCAATAGGTAATGCTACATACCAAATATCTAAGGCCTATGTCTTGTGGTTTCAGACGAAGATTTTTAAAGTTTTTTTTCGGATTAAGTCTATGCAAAAATTGGGACCCCAGCGGCGGGGCCTCTTTTCACCCCAGGGGCATAATTTGAATAATCTTCATAGGGGACCATTAGATGATGTCACATGCCAAATATCAAGGCTCTATACTGTGAAATCATTATTATTCGTGGGGGATTAATTTTCATGGATTTCGTGGTTCAGCTCAACCATGAAATTAAGCCCAACGAATAAATTATGCCCACGATAATGTAAATTGTACTCAATGTCACCAAAAAGACACCATAGCTGTCCGATCTGATCCGTAGTTGTGTGCATGCAGCAGCACTGACCTGCAGCTTTCATGTAGTTTATGAAGGCTCCATCAACGATAAACATAGGTATGCGTTGGAACAAAACCGACTATTTCATTCAGACATTTACCCGTGGATTGTTTACGACATGCTCGTCAAAGTAAAAGTAGATACTAAAAACAGACGTCTGACGTAGCATCACGTGCCAACCGCCCTATGCTGCGGCTGTTATTTGATTTTTTCGGCCCTGCTCTGCTGTTTATATTTACTGACATGTAGTAAACTACTTAATATAAATTAATTGCTAGTTTTACGTCGATGCATTAATACCCAATTCACATTACACATTTCTCGGCAGAACATAACACATGCAAAAGTTCAACAGCTTATAATTTTAGATGCAGACGCGCATTCAACAACAGGCGTGTACGGAACTTTTTTTTAATGACTCTAAACCATTTATATTTTATCAATCGGGTGCAAAAACACATTTTTATCAACATTAATCGGTAAATCTATAATAGTTTTTTTTAATTTGCAATACAAAAACTAGTTCTTGTTCGAAACCCGGCCCAACCAAATGATCAATGTGATGAACTTTATATCTGTTTCGATTATGAATGCTTATTGTGCAAGACTATATCCCAAGTGCTACGGTTTTGACACTTTTTAATTGGCGCCGACTTTTCTTATTGAATATTTCACAGTTGCATTAAGTTTTGCAAATCATAGTGGAACAGGATATTGCAAAAATACTTCAGTTGATGATACAAGCATCAAATTTACAGGACAGTAACTACCTGACATGTGCTTTAACATAAGATCAAGGGCCACTTGAAATAATGTCATTTTCAAGATTGCCGCCGCAAAAACAAAATGGCCGCCATTTTGTATTTACTTTTCAGTACTTTATTTGAGGCAAGCATGTAATACATTAAAACGATAGCATTTTTATGCCCCCAGCATCTACTGATGCAGGAGGCATATAGTGATTGTCCTGTCCGTCTGTTCGTCCGTCCGTCCGTGCCCGCGAAATGATGGTTAAGTGACTACATAACGGTACTTTCTCTTTGATGTCATTCATTCCGTTCTGTTTATGTGACCTTTTTCTTTTTATTTGACTGATAGAACAATAGAGAGAACAATGGGGGTGTCACATAAAGACCTTTTCGTTAGAACGTCCGTCCGTCCGTCCATACGAGGTTAACCAAATGGGACTGTTTCGTCTTCCATCAATACCCCTTACTAGAATGACTTGATACTAATGAAAATGTAACCTGTGACCATTCCTCATCTTCAGACATCACCTGACCTCAGTTTTACCTTGACCTTGACCTCATTTTGGACTTAGGTTGCTTTATATGGGCCATCTCTTGGTTAACCAAATGGGACCGTTTCGTCTAGCATCAATACCCCTTACAAGAATGAATTGATACTAATAAAGATGTAAACTGTGACCACTCCTCATCTTCAAACATCACCTGACCTCAGTTTGACCTTGACCTCGTTTTGGACTTAGATGCACAAGAGATCACAGAGTGATCTTGGCGCCCACCAAGTGCCATTTTTGAGTGTTCCAAATTTCAAGACTTACTGACTAGCTCAAGGTCAAATTTCATTTCCGTACACAACACTGTGCATGTGGTCCAAATTCGAAAGCTGTAGCTCGAGAAATGTGAAAGTAGGTCACTAGATCAATCTTAAGGTCAAAGTTTAATTCGGTACACAAAACTATGCAAGTGGTCCGAATTTGAAGGCTTAGCTTGAGAAATGTGTAAGTAGGTCACTAGGTCAATATCAAGGGTCAAATTTCACTTCAGAACACAAATCTATGCATGTGGTCCAAATCTGAAGCCTGTACCTTCAAAAATGTGAAAGTAGGTCACTAGGTCAATGTCAAGGTCAAAGTTTGTTTCGGTACACAATCCTATGCAAGTGGTCTAAATTTGAGGCCTGTAGCTACAGAAATGTGAAAGTAGGTCACTAGGTCAATCTTAAGGTCAAAGTTCATTTCGGTACACAAAACTATGCATGTGGTCCAAATTTGAAGGCTGTAGCTTGAGAAATGTGAAAGTAGGTCACTAGGTCAAAATCAAGGTCAAGTTTTATTTCAGAATACAGAACTATGCATGCGGTCCAAATTTGAAGCTTGTACCTTCAAAAATGTGAAAGTAGGTCACTAGGTCAATGTAAAGGTCAAAGTTTGTTTCGGTACATAAAACCATGCATGTGGTCCAAATTTGAAGGCTGTAGCTTGAAAAATGAGAAAGTAGGTCACTGGGTCAAAATCAAGGTCAAATTTAATTTCGGAACACAAAACTATGCAAGTGGTCCAAATTTGAAGACTGTACCTTCAAAAATGTGAAAGTAGTTCACTAGGTCAAAACCAATGTCAAATTTCATTTTGAAACTCGGAACTATGCATATGGTCCAAATTTGATACCTGTACCTTCAAGAATGTGAGAGTAGGTCACTAGGTCAAAATCAAGGTCAAAGTTTTTTCAAGTGCACAAAACTATGCATGTGGTCCAAATTTGAAGGCTGTAGCTACAGAAATGTGAAAGTAGGTCACTAGGTCAAAATCAAGGTCAACTCATGTCAAGGTTCATCTTGCCACTCAAAAATATACATGTGGTCCAAATTTGAATGTTTTAGTTATTGACAAGAAGATTTTAAAAGCTTTTCCCTATATAAGTCTATATGAACCATGTGACCCACGGGGCGGGGCCATATTTGACCCTAGGGGGATAATTTGAACAAACTTGGTAGAGAACCACTAGATGATGCTACATTACAAGTATCAAAGCCCTAGGCTTTGTGGTTTGGACAAGAAGATTTTCAAAGTTTTTCCCTATATAAGTCTATGTAAACCATATGACCCCCAGGGTGGGGTCATATTTGACCCTAGGGGTATAATTTGAACAATCTTAGTTGAAGACCACTAGATGATGTCACATACAAAATATCAAAGCCCTAGGCCCTGTGGTTTTGGACAAGAGGTTTTTCAAAGTTTTTCCCTATATAAGTCTATTTAAACCATGTGACCCCCAGGGCGGGGCCATATTTGACCCCAGAGAAATAATTTGAATCATCTTAGTAGAGGACCACTAGATAATGCTTCATACCAAATATCAAAGCCCTAGGCTCTGTGGTTTTGGACAAAAGGTTTTCAAAGTTTTTCCCTATATAAATCTATGTAAATTATAGAAATAAACAAAGGGCCATAACTCACTCATAAATTGTTGAACCAATCTGATTTTCAGGGGGACACAACTAGGGTACCAATACATCATTCCGACAAAGTTTGGTCAAAATCCCCCCAGTAGTTTCTGAGAAGATGCGATAACGAGAAATTGTTAACGGACGGACGGACGGACGGACGGACGGAATGACGGACGGACGGACCACGGACGCAGAGTGATTTTAATAGCCCACCATCTGATGATGGTGGGCTAAAAATCTATCGACAAGGATGCCACTGGGGGGCATCAAGCGTTTATTGAACGCAGCTCCTTGGTTTTATTTATATACTTTCGTTTCAGTTTAGAACAGAATATCAATCTGTAGTATTCATATTCTTTTAATTTGTAATCAATTTTGTATGACTAAGCTCATGGCTTAGACATCTCAACACTTAAGTTTTTATAACTTGCAGTTTTGTTTTCGAACAATGGTTAAATCTGAAGCACACCAACCAATATATATACATTACACTCAGATTACATTCAATGCAATAAATTAACATCGTTAGAAAATGCGTCTTATAAATCACGTGGGGATAAAGAAATAGGACAGTGTGAGCACTTGTACAGCCAATCGCAACATTTTCTTATAATGCAAACCTTAAGAAACTATCTCTGTTGATTTACTATACCCATGAAACTATACACATCGGAAATCGGGTTCTAACCGAAACAAAAAAAATATGCATATACTGCATTTAGTCATTTTCTTAACAGTTGCACATCAAATTGCTGTGCATAACAGACCTAAGCAGTGGCACTTGCAATTTCCAGTACAGGAAGTCCTTTTGCAAACACACTTTTGAAGGCCCTGGAAGCATTCAGCTTTAACCGTCAATTCCATCCGATAAGGGATCCACACATTGTTCTGCTTCAGCCATCCCCAGTTTGACGGAGGCGGCAGTTGCTGCATGGTAACGGCTGCTTTACCCCAGACATGGCTTGCCTGAAAAATTGCTCGCTTGATGAATTGTTTCAGAGCACCTTTTGTTGGTGGAATCGCATTATACGCTCTTTGTTTCCGGGCAAACAAATCAAGTCGAGCTTCATCCATCTTGCATGTCGTGCTTGATCGAGCATACAATATAACTAATGTATCCATTTCCTACTCAGTTATTGTGTATTTGGCAACACTGAGACTATGAAATACTTTGAACTGTAGCTGTTTCACAAACATTCCATTCCTGCCATGCAGATTTCTTGCCCTTGCAGAAACAGTGTCGCAACGGGTAAAAGCAAGAAACAATGGCAATGCCTTTGAGTGAGGAACAAGTAAGCAAGCCACAAAACATCAATACACTGCCATAGCAAGAACTAACTAATAATTGTAATTGTTCGGTTTCCTGTCAATGAGGCATGCTTTGCATGAACAAATATACGATTATCGGCTTCTTTGTGATTACATGGAGCAAGCGCATTTCTGTTTATATATAAATTGCAAATAATATCGGCACCTTTTATTGCTATGATCATTTTATTGGTTTGCACAGTTATCATAATACCCTGAGATATCTAGGGGCTATTCTGGATACCAGTCCGTCCGTCTGTATACGAAATTTGTGTGCGCTATTTCTCAGCAATTATTTGCCAGTCTTCAATCAAACCTTGTAGTTATTATCAGTACAAAGCCAAGTTGCGCATGTGCGAAGTGGGTTCCATTTGGATGATTTTTCACTTAGTTATGGCCCTTTATTTTTCTTTCTTTATTTGTATATGGAAAACTTTTGTCCGCGCTATTTCTCGGTCATCATATGCGAGACTTTTATCAATCCTTGCAATTATCATTGGTACCAAGTGAAGTTGTACATGTGCAAAGCATGTTCCATTTGAATTATTTTTCACATAGTTATAGCTCTTTATTATTTTTTTCTATAAATGTATATGGAAAAAAAATGTCCGCGCTACTTATCAGTCATTGTATGCCAGACTTTTATCACACCTTGTAATTACTATTATCATTGGTACCAAGTGTAGTCATGCATGTGCAAGACACGTTCCTTTTGAATGATTTTTGACCAAGTTGTGGCCCTTTATTTGTTTCAAATACGAACAGAGTTACATTGGATTTTTTAACATACTTTATATGTTAAGTATAACTAGTTGATGACCCTTGGTGATATAATAAAATAAAAAAGTGGAAACTCACAGGTCTCCAAACACGACATAAACGAAAATGTTGCAGGCTTGATTTGATTTGTGGTTATGGAGCCTGCATATCACAGAAACTGCCAAAAAGACAAGATTAAAAAGCAGATTACATGGTCCTTGTCCATGACCTTGACCTACTGACTTAATTTCTTTTTTTTTTTAAGATATTGCCATAAAATTCGAACCACTTGTACAGTTTTGAACAAACATTTCAAAACTGACTTTCAGTGACCTTATTCTTGACCTACTTTCTTCTTTTTAAGGTACAGCAGTGAAGTTTGGAGATCTTATACAGTTTTGCACACCATTTTTTGTGCGTCTTTGTACACTTTCTCCCTGTACAATATACAAAGCAATGTATCATATTTTAAATAACCATGTTCCTCTGACAATAAGCTGATGTTTGGGGGTATTCATCACCATTAGTGATACGTCTTGTTTTATCCGCACGAAAACTAAGTAGTTTAGCTTTAATTTCAACGCATCTAAAAAAGCTATTCCATAGTTTAGGAGGTCTTCTATTAAACTCTTTTCAACATTATCAAGAGTTTGAAATAGAACATAAACAAAAGCACAGATACTTAAACTTACAATGATATATTCAAATTTGGTATCTGTTAATACAAAGTATGTACTATTATAATTTAAAGGCCAAGGGACTATCCTTTTACCGCCTTCAATATATATTTTAACATTTTGCTGTATGGGATACGACTTGTTTTGATTTTTTTTATACATACACGTATTGAAGTTGTCACTGAACCCCATGCTGAGTTACATGGCATTATGAACTATATCAGTGTGCCCTTGTAGTGTTTGTAGTTCATTACACATATCATTTAATTAAAGATTTTGTTTCAGCTGATAAGCAATGGTTCTGTTAATACAAAGTATGTACTATTATAATTTAAAGGCCAAGGGACTATCCTTTTACCGCCTTCAATATATATTTTAACATTTTGCTGTATGGGATACGACTTGTTTTGATTTTTTCTTATACATACACGTATTGAAGTTGTCACTGAACCCCATGCTGAGTTACATGACATTATGAACTATATCAGTGTGCCCTTGAAGTGTTTGTAGTTCATTACACGTATCATTTAATTAAAGATTTTGTTTCAGCTGATAAGCAATGGTTCAGTATTGCCATGATTTTGAGACTGTTTCTCAGTGAAACAAAGCAAGAAACGAAGGATAGAACAGAGAAGAGATTTAAAAGAAGAGACGTCCATATAAACCATATTAGCTTATTTCAGGCCAATATCAAATTCATAATAATATGCTTTCAGGTTTATCTGGGACCAGGATCTAATCAATAGTCGATGGTTATAGCACTGAAATTAGAAAACTCAAACTTGGCCGTGATAAGAACGTTATCTAAAAGTCTGGCGGTCATTTTAAAAATGGCGACCTTCTTAAATGGGTCGGTATTTGGAAAAGGCAACATTAGAAATAAAACTATTAGCTTATGGCAACAAACTGATAGGGAAAAACATGTTATATCCCAATAAATATGATATTTTAAAAACTTACAGATCCTGATTATATGAAAAATGCCTCAATTCTGGCAGCCATTTTGAAATTCGGAGGCCATCTTGAAAATGGATGATTTTTAGGTGGCCCTCGATCATTTTTGAATCTGGACCATATGATGAACATTTAGTGTAAATTTCATACTTGTATCATCAAGTGAAGTATTTCCTTAGATTTTCTCACTAAGCTGCTCCACTATCAGGGGTCATATAATTATAGATAACGCAGTCGTTAATTGGCACATGTTCACTCGCTAATCTCCCGCGGCGTAGATTGCAAATTCGGTAACCATGGTAGTGCTGTCTGACATGTGTAGGTTTCACATGTTAGAACAAAATGATATACTAGATCTATTCCTGTTGAAATTATGAGAATTTTTTTTTTCAAAAATTGAAAATCCACAAATTTACGTCCCCATAAAACAGCCGTTTTGGCCAAAACCACGAAATTTTGTGCCGACAAAATTAAATGATTTCACAGTACCTTGCGGTTTTGGACAAGAAGATTTTTTAAGTTTTTCCTTTTGGTTGCCACCAGAGTTCTGTGTGGAATTCAATTCTTTGGACAACTTTGGAAGGGGACCACCCGAGAAACATCCAGGCCATGTTTCATCAACTTCCACCAAATGGTTTCAGAGATGTTGTTTAAGGAAAGTGTGGATGGATGGACGGACAGACGGATGCCAGATGGTAAGCGATCACAATAGCTCACCCCGAGCACTTTTTGATCAGGTGAACTAAAAAAATACTTAATTGTTTGGGCGAGGTTGGTGAAATACCCAATTGGTTTTAACAAACACCCAATTACTTTTGAAAAACCTTGGTAATAATATTGTTTTTACCCAATTCAGGTCTCCAATACCCAGTTCAGACAAAAAGTGTCGGGTAAATACCCAAAAGCTTATCTGGGTAAGTACCCAAAAGCCTATCTGGGTAAATACCCAAAAGCCTATCTGGGTAAATACCCAAAAGCTTATCTGGGTAAATACCCAAAAGCCTATCTGGGTAAATACCCAAAAGCTTATCTGGGTAAATACCCAAAAGCCTATCTGGGTAAATACCCAAAAGCCTATCTGGGTAAATACCCAAAAGCCTATCTGGGTAAATACCCAAAAGCCTATCTGGAGCTCTGCATCAAGTAACAACAGAGATAAAGAGAAAGTGCATCAAACCTTTAACCAAGGTGCAGACACCTGATCAAGTAGTACAGCTTCAAACATTCATTCATGATGTGGCCTATTAATCTAAAATATTTACCGTTGAACTAGACATTAGCTTTTCTTTCATTTTCAAGGACCTGGACTCAACCTCTGCTGATAGATCTTGTTCCAAGGCCTGTAGACCTGCACTAGGACCTATCATATCATCATCACTTTCTTCAGTTTTATTTTCACTTTTAACACATTCAAAACTATGAGGAAAAGAGGGGTGTTGACCTCTTTCTGATGATGATACTGAATCAGCATCTGAGTCTGAGCTGTATATTGGAGGTAAAACAGGACCTATAACTTGTGTCAGCTCTTTAGTTGTTGGCAGGACAGGGCCTATACTGTCTTTGTTGGAAACTGCTTTACTCTTAGCTGAAGACTTTGGTAAGGCTGGTCCATACTGGCCATCATCCAAAGAATTGTCATCCAATGTATAACTTTGCTGCATACCTGAAAACAAGAGGGATATGACGGCTCTAGTTTCTCACCTCAGTTACACCACTTGCCTGAACAGTTTTTTGTAAATGGTATGCAAGGAAAGTATCTATAAACAAGAGGACCATGATGGTCCTGAATCGCTCACCTATCCCCACATGACCCAGTGTTGAACTGAGTATGAAGTCATTATTTCTATTATTTGACAAAGTGACCTAGTTTTTGAGCACATGTGACCTAGATATCATCAAGATAAAAAATTCTGACCAATTTTCATTAAGATCCATTGAAAAATATGACCTCTAGAGAGGTCACAAGGTTTTTCTATTTTTAGACCTACTGACCTAGTTATTGACCGCACGTGACCCAGTTTTGAACTTGACCTAGATATCATCAAGGTGAACATTCTGACCAAATTTCATAAAGATCCCATGAAAAATATGGCCTCTAGAGAGGTCACAAAGTTTTTCTATTTTCAGACCTACTGACCTAGTTTTTGACCGCACGTGACCCAGTTTCAAACTAACCTAGATATCATCAAGCTGAACATTCTGACCAATTTTCATGAAGATCCATTGAGAAATATGGCCTCTAGAGAGGTCACAAGGTTTTACTATTTTTAGACCTACTGACCTAGTTTTTGACCCTACGTGACCCAGTTTCGACCTTGACCTAGATATCATCAAGGTGAACATTCTGACCAATTTTCATGAAGATCCATTGAGAAATATGGCCTCTAGAGAGGTCACAAGGTTTTTCTATTTTTAGACCTACTGACCTAGTTTTTGACCCCACGTGACCTAGTTTGGAACTTGACCTAGATATCATCAAGATGAACATTCTGACCAATCTTGTGAAATATATGGCCTCTAGAGAGGTCACAAGGTTTTTCTATTTTTAGACCTACTGACCTAGATTTTTACCCCACGTGTCCCAGTTTCGAACTTGACCTAGATATCATCAAGGTGAACATTCTGACAAATTTTCATGAAGATCTTGTGAAATATATGGCCTCTAGAGAGGTCACAAGGTTTTTCTATTTTTAGACCAACTGACCTAGTTTTTGACCGCACGTGACCCAGTTTCGAACTTGACCTAGATATCATCAAGGTGAACATTCTGACCAACTTTCATAAAGATCCCATGAAAAATGTGACCTCTAGAGTGGTCACAAGCAAAAGTTTACGCACGCACGGACGACGGACGCTGCGTGATCACAAAAGCTCACCTTGTCACTTTGTGACAGGTGAGCTAAAAAAATTGGAAAAATTTATATTTTCTGACAAGAATATTATATGGGAGGGTCATGATGACCCTATATCACTCACCTGTTAAACCTGGCCTTGGAATCATCAAGATCAACATTCTGACCAAGTTTCATGAAGATACGGTCATAAATTTGGCCTCTACAGTGTAAATAAGCTTTTCCTTTGACTTGAGTGGTGACCTAGTTTTTGAACCCACATGACCCAGTTTCGAACTTGGCCTAGGAATCATCAAAATAAACATTCTTACCAAGGTTCATGAAGACAGGGTCATAAATATGGTCTCTAGAGTGTTAACAAGCTTTTCTTTTGATTTGACCGGGTGACCTAGTTTCGAACTTGGCACAGGAATCATCAAGATAAACATTCTGACCAAGTTTTATGAAGACAGGGTCAAAAATGTGGCATCTAGGTGTTAACAAGCTTTTCCTTTGATTTGACCTGGCGACCTCGTTTCTGACCCAACATGACCCAGTTTCTACCTCGGCCTAGAGATCATCAAGATAAACATTCTGTGCAAGTTTGTATCAAATCAAAGTATAGATGAAACCTCCATATGGCTGAAAGGGCCAAAATAGAACATTTTAGTATGTTAAAGGGACTGTAACTTTAAAACCCATAATGGAATCTAGCCAGTTTTCGAAAAGAACCAAGATCTTATTGTGACTTAAGTTGTGTGTATTTTTTATTAAAGTGTGGTTAAAATCAAATGTAAAATGTCATTTCTATCGTGTTCGCAAAGCAAAACTTAACAAATTTTGGCTCTTTCAGAGGTCAATCCGCAATCTATGACTGGATCTGACAGATTAATCATGGAATCCAAGATCTATTGTTTAAGAAGTAATATATCTCATTAATTTTAATGATTTGTCGCTGAATAAAATCATTGTTTGGAGTGCAGATGCGAAGGAATTATATCATGAAGGCGCAGTAAAAGCTTAACCAAATCGGGATGCAGATGCGGACGCCGACGCATAGGCAAGTCCAATAGCTCTTCCTATTCTTTGAATAAAAATCTGATATACTATGATGGAGAAAAAATCCCTTTTCCAATTTTCATTCAATATAATTATGTATTCACTAAAGTTTATGACACCTGTTATTAGATCTTACACAACCAAATTTAGATTAAAGGTTTTGATTTAATTAAATTTGGTGCTGATTAATAAATCAGCTTTGACACCATAACATATACTAACCTGGCATTTTGAAACATTTTTGTAGTGCCAGGCTTCAAAATAGAACGAGGACAGTGAAAATACATTTGAATGGAGAAACCCAAACACTTACGTTATAGGAGCTTAAATTTATTGCATGTTCTAATTTTCTCCAAGCCAGTTACAAATCAAAACATACTAACTGCAGTTACTGTGTCGCATATACGAATCTATTTGTTCCGACGATCTTTGTTACATATCACGTCTGGAACCTAGAGCTGAAGCAATTATTGCAACATTTCAAATCATTTGCATTTAAGTTATACTGCCAGAAGTGTTACTTTAATTTATCATATTTCGATTTTTTTTTCAAAAATACGTTTAAAAAAGGGGGGCCGAAAAAGGGAGACGAAGTGACCAATTTGAAATCGCCGAGGGGGACGAAATGACCAAATCAGCGATGAGTTGACTGGGGGACAAGTAGACTAGAGGACGAGTTCACTGTAAATCTTCTAATCGTTTTGACATTAATGATTTTGGCAAACTTTCGTTTTATCAACTGAAACGTAGTAATCTATTCGAGAGGATTAAAAATATACTTTGGTATGCCAGACGGCTAGAACGCAGGCTAGGCGTCCGGTTACATGAGACGGCTAGAACGCAGGTTAGGCGTCCGGTTACATGAGACGGCTAGAACGCAGGCTAGGCGTCAGGTTACCTGAGACGGCTAGACACTTCCCTTTTGGTCACAAGAAAAACTTCCTGAAAACATGGTAGATCTACTGCTACATAAAAAGAATTTATATAAATTTCCAAGTACCAAAACTGAGTGAAAGTGGGTTTCTAACTCGTTTTGTTCCACTGTAAACAATGAAAAAGTCGCTACTGATAAACTTGGCTTCAAGCCTTGTAAAGTCTAAAGATCTTGATTAAGTTGATGGCCGAAAATAGGTGGTGGTCGGAAATAGGTTGTTTAGGGATAATTCCTGTGGTTATTGCTAATTTAGATCTTTTTTTTTTTTCGTTTGTAAATTTTATGCAATACCTGGCGGCAAAGCAGGTCCAGAAACATCATCTGAATCTGACATTATTTTATTACCGTGACTGATACGTTACTAATATATACTGCAGTATAGGCTGAACACCACTAAATCCAGCTGTTCTTTATTTCATATAAAATCCACTCACTTCATAACGGTGTTTCGACATTTTCTAGCATATCAGATTTTCAGAGACTTATATTCCCATAAAGAACTAGATCGCTACTTTAGAAAAACAAAAAGAAAAGGGGGTGTTAACTTTTATATAAGAAAACTACAGTTCGTTAAATACAACCCGCTGAATTTACTACTTTTCGCTTCTTTCAATTACTCTTTTCGTGACATTAAATTCTTACGCCGCCATTTTTATCTAGCATGCGATAGGAACATGCCGATTTCATTAGAATGCAAAGTGATACATACTGAAACGCGGTAGGGTAAAAGTAAGCACGTTGCTGCCGAGAAAATGCACTAGGAAAGGAAAAAAGATTAGTACTATTTATATTTGGACTACTTGTGATAGACCTGCGGAGGCTTACATTCTATTTGGTAGTGATCAGCCAGTATAGTCTGGATTACCTTAAGAGCTTAACATGATCGGAAAGGGCCTGTTATATGTTTATTATTGGAAATTATTTATTTCTTTCTTCATATTTCATTTATCAAATCAAAAAGAAAAGAACTTAAGAAAAAAATAACATTTATTTTTATTTTTAAATGAATTATTGACAATATACGCGTCAGTACATAAACTAAATGTATTTTAGTTATATGTTTTAACTCCGTGCACATTGATGAGATGATAATAAATACAGATCTTTCTTAAATATTTATAAAACATGTATTTATTGGAAGTTTAATAATAACAAATATTCTTGCAATATACTTTTAAAGTTTATTGCTCATCGTTCTGTTAAAAGTACCTTATAATTGTTATTAACGAAAGGACAGGTTATTCATATGTCACCTATCAATCAACAAGTTGAGTTAACACTGATTGCTACGTGTCAATCAAAATATTTAAAGAAGGTTAGATGTTTTTACGGCTTTTCGTTGACAAAATAATTTGCCATTGAGTAAATGATGCTTTATTCAATAATATAATATATAAACCATAGACTGATTTCAGAAACGCAACATTCGAATAATAATGCTATATTTGCTGATAGTTACGTTACACGCCTAGAAAAGCACACCAGTGGCAATATGCATTTCAAATATAAATGTGCCTTCTATGGTGTATCTGGAATGTCAACACGTAAAAAATTCAGGCCAATGTATGATAGATTATTAAAGGACAAACCAAGGTAAGAAGTAAATTTCTATTTTTGCTAAATATTTATAATATTTTCTTTCGGTGAAAGAACAAGACATTATAAACTTTTGCTAATCTAAGTAATGGAAATAGTTACAATTTGTAAACCAAGTACTATCATAATCATATGTTAAGTGTAAACAAACATGTGCATGCAACCGTGAGTTGCCAAAAACACATTATAATAATTAGCTTCAGTACCTATTCAAATGTTGGTATGTGAAATGACGTGTAGTGAATACATACATTATTAACAAAATAGTAATACAATATAAAATAAAAGCATCAATACGACGTTTAGAAATAACATTACAGATTGGATATACCAATTTTTTTTTATATATACGAATACGTATTATTTTTATAAACTTATACGATAATGATTTTTAAATACATATGTTTTATATTTCAGGTATGTCTTCTTAAATATCGGAGGAAACAACATTGTCAACTACTGTTCGCCGGCTGATATATTTACGGCTTTATAAGCATTTCTTGTGCAAAAATAAAAATACTACCGAATGTACTTGTTTTTTTTTCTTCAATTCTTCAATTTGCAGGAATAACGACAAGTATTAAATTAGATAAAAGCTTATCATATTAACTGCACTTACCTCACAGAATATACAGTTCGTCTTACACTGTTCCGTGCAAGCGGTACACACATGCATGCTAAGAATCAGGTGACTTTTTACTCAAAACATTTAGCGGCATTGTTTGAAGAAGCAATTAAAGTCAATAAAGGCTATTATCTGTCCAAAAGGCAAAGTGTATAAAAATATTGTTATAATAAAAAGACATTATTTGTCACATGGCACTTGTGTGTGCTTACAAATATACTGATTAATTGATATAATCAATAGGTGTGATAATCCAATCAAACTCTATCAGGACTAATCAGAGGCACGTGTTTGTTACCCGCATATATTCAAAGGCCGGTCCTTTCCGATCAGTGCGGTTTATGCACTGACATGTGTTTTGTGTATAGTTCATTTAAAAATCGATAATGATCTTTTTTCTTAATTTATTTTCTTTTGTTAAACGAAATACGAAATATGAAGAAACAATTAAATAATTTCAAATAAAAAACATGTGACAGTCCCCTTCCGATCATGTTAGGCCCTTCTCGATCAGCGTAAAATATGTCATAACCCATATTTTGTCTATAATTCATTTAAATATCATAAATAGCTATTTCATAATTCATATTTATTTTCTTTTCTATTTCATAAATGAAATATGAATAAATAAATAAATAAGTTCCAATAATAAACAAACAGCAGGCCCTTTCCGATCATGTTAAGCCCTTTCCGATCAGCGCGGTTTATGTCATGACCCATATTTTGTCTATAATTCATTTAAAAATCATAAATAGCTATTTCATAATTCATATTTATTTTCTTTTCTATTTCATAAATGAAATATGAATAAATAAATAAATAAGTTCCAATAATAAACAAACAGCAGGCCCTTTCCGATCATGTTAAGCCCTTTCCGATCAGCGCGGTTTATGTCATGACCCGTATTTTATCTATAATTCATTTAAAATTCGAGTATTAATAATTGTTTTATTTTGAATTATTTTCTTTTTCATTTGTTAAATGAAATATGAAGTAATAATTAAATAATTTCCAATAATAAACATGTGACAGGCCCTTTCCGATCATGTTAAGCCATTTCCGATCAGCGCGGTTTATGTCATGACTCGTATTTTGTCTATAATTCTTTTAAAAATAACAAATTGGTAACTTTTTTTCGTAATTTATTTTCTTTTATTATGTCATAATGAAATATGAAGAAATAATTAAATTATTTCCAAGAATAAACATGTGACAGGCCCTTTTCGGAACATGTTAAGCCATTTCCGATCAGCGCGGTTTATGTCATGACTCGTATTTTGTCTATAATTCATTTAAAAATAACAAATTGATAACTTTCTTTTTGTAATTTATTTTCTTTTATTATGTCATAATGAAATATGAAGAAATAATTAACTAAATTCCAGTAATAAACATATGGCAGGCCCTTTCCAATCATGTTAAGTCCTTTTTGCGGAAAGGGCCCTTTCCGGTATCTAGTCATAGCGGCCCCTTCCTATTGTTATCGTACTTTCAGGTGGCAGGGGAGCGGTTTCGTAGTTTGGCCCCGGTCGATTTTCTGTATAAACAGGACAAGGTAGATATAAAGGCATATCTATCTTACTGGTTATTTATCATTATTAATTCTTTAATATATCTGGGGAATGAGGAACGGTTAATGATTCTACATGGCGGGTGTTTTAAAATTCCTAGCTCCGTACTTCCGGTTGAGGCTAAAGCATAAACATCAGAACAAAAAGTCGACCAGACGCTCGGCTGTTATCCATCCATTTTTTTTCAAGTGAAAATTAGGGAAATAAAGTGGTGGTTGGGAGACACATTCCACGCCACCTGGGTATGCATCTATATTCGCACTATACATATATGCTACGAAATTGGATTTAAAAATACAAAATAGATGAATGGCAGAGTTCAAAGTGAGGCCAGGTTAGGCTAATTTTGGTCTATAAAATTTGGGTGATTTGGCCAATTTTCACTACATCTGGCATGGAAAGCGACAGGTGCATAGGACCGGAGAGTCGTCTTTATGTAGTCTATAGTATCTGCAATAGTCCATAGTAGTTTCAAAGAAAAATAAGCAAAAACGAGATTTCTATGGATATTTCAACACTGGTACCCACACGTCAATGTGGAATTCGCAAATTTGCACTCCCCTGCCACCTTCAGAGTACGAACGGGAACCAGACAAACTGCAGTATAGAACCACAGGTTGAATACCACAAAATGGGCAGGTTTATAACACGGAAAATCCGGAAAAGTTTTAACGGAAAACCCGGAAAATGTAACTTTAAAAAAGCTGTGTACTGTACTACTGTATGTGTTACAACTTTGAAATTTGGTACATATATAGTACGCCCTATACTAAATAATATATTACAATACTGAACTTTATACTTATAGATATTCTTTATTACCTCCAACAAGAAGAGCTATCAATTACAGATATACTGTACTGTACATACAAACATATTAAAATCGGTTTGATTGAGCCTGTTCATGGACTGTAGTGGAAGTGCAAGCTACTGTCCATGTCATGGCATGTCATATGACGGTATATCATAGTGCAAATAATTACAGCATTCACAGTGACTTATATCTATACAACCTGTAGACAATTATTATATCATATTATATTATATTATATTTCGATCTCTTCAGATCAAACAGCATGACATTTATGTTGTGTTAGTGTACTGTTTAATTTTTCAGCTTGAACATTTCGGCCTGGGTGAGTAGTAATATATATAGCGTTTTCAAGCCACTCTGACCCCAAATTGACCCCATTTTGACCAATGCTGGCCAATTCAAAAAACATCCGGTTTGACCAATTCAAAAAACCTCCGGTTTGATGAACGTAAGTCCCTGGGAACAAGATTCACTTACACAATTAAATCAAAGCACTGAGAGTACTGATGGGTCGCGGCAATTCAGCTGTATTTATAACAGCAGAATAATCTCCACGGTTCATACAGAAATCTGGGAACTGAATTCAAGGACTTTCCAAGGACCTGTACCGCGCTCCTTTTTGAGACTGTAACAGTTTTTCTTTGGTGATGTTACTTGGAAACACATTTATCAAACTGTTTAAACCATAAATATTATTCATAACTTTCGCCCATGCACTTTTTCAATTTTTTTATTACAAACTCGGCAATGCGCTTTGTGGACGTCTTTTTTCCTTTCTGTACCATCTTTAAGCCTTTAGCCAACTCAGTTTGAAACGGCACTTGCCATTTTGAAATCAATTATCAGTAAATCACAACAGGAATCAGTAAATTTACTTTTCTACCATTCGATCGACATTTCAAGCACTTTTCAAGATGCAGCTCGTTTCCAAGCACTTTCCAAGGCCTGTGCGAACCCTAAGATTTACGCTAGAAATCGTTTTATGTCTGGCATTTCCAAGATTCATGCACGCGCTGTAGGTAGAAATAAAAAAAAAAACAGTTTATAAACAGATTGTACTTTGTAGCTTTGAAATATGTCAAAATATTAAACACACAAACGAACACAAATTCAACATTATTGTATGAATCCTATTATACAAAATGACTTTAACATATCTGTCCTTAGTAAATAGTATCAGTTTGGATTGTCAATTCAAAGAATTTATATTAAAGGTTAAACTCACTTTAATTTAAACAAATTTGCGATATGTGTACCTACACTGATTTGGGAAAACCCAGTCCCAGATTATGACTATTCACTTGCAGTGAACATTACGAAAGCTAACAAGAGCTGTCACTAGAGACAGCGCCCCCGACTATGTCGATGCAGGATAGAGAAACTGGACACATCTGAGGAAACTGGAGCTGTCACTGGAGTGTTTAATGACTCCAATGGTAGATGAAGATATTGCACAATAGCTTGAATCTGTGTCAAAAATATTAAGTATTAAATATTAAGAGAGGTAAAGTACATTTTAACTGAGATACTGAGCTCCATTTTTTTCATCAATAACATGTTCGGTCAAATGGTTCAATTTTGGTTTCAAATAAAAGTATATGTACAGGTAACAAACATTTATTTCGCATTTGTTATTGCGATTAGAATGATAAAGTTAAACTTTTACTTTTAATATTTTAGACTTGGAATTGTTGCATTGCTTAATTCATTCTAGTAACAGAGTAGATTATAACAGTTACTAATGTCACCAAGTGAGAGCTGTTTACATAAAATATTTAACAAAAACTATGTTTATGACAATAAATCATAGCTTTTCCTCAGCAAATATCATATAAATTGTTAACATGGTAAATAGCAGTACAACTACAAGTACATAATTTGATTACAGCACCGCCAGGGGTCCGTTTGTTTGTTTTATTTATGTTTTTTTTTTGGGGGGGGGGGGGGGGGGGGCGGTTAACGTCGCACCGACACAATTATAGGTCATACGGCGACTTTCCAGCTTTGATGGTGGAGGAAGACCCCAGGTGCCCCTCCGTGCATTATTTCATCAAGAGCGGGCGCCTGGGTAGAACCACCGATCTTCTGTAAGCCAGCTGGATGGCTTCCTCACATGAAGAATTCAACGCCCCGAGTGAGGCTCGAACCCACATTGATGAGGGGCAAATGATTTGAAGTCAGCGACCTTAACCACTCGGCCACTAGGTTTGTCATTACCAGACCCCTATCCTGCATGTAATGAAACTAATTCACAAGTAAATTTACATACTGGCTGCACATAAATTCTATTTTCATAAGATGAAAACATATTTTACAAACGAAGTACGTGGTTGATTTAAACATATTTTGTAAAATAAGTACGTGGTTTGCAGTATAATAACAAATTATACATACAACCACCACTTTTTTAATCAGTTTTGATAACAGATGAAAGTCATGTTTATCATCATGAAACGGTCTCAGAAAAAATGTGCAGCCTAGACCGGAACTCGAACCTTGGGCTTACCATGCCTACGCTCTTCCAATTGAGCTACAATGGCTGACCAGTACGAGAACCGCTACACACCTTTCCACTTATTGCAAGGAAATTGGCTCTCTTTGCTAATGTCTGACGCAGACTATTAACCGAATTCAGATGCACACCCAGTCAAACTGATTTGTTCCGCATGGGCTCCAAGGGTGAACATCTCAGTAGAACATCCAAAATGTAACAGTCTAAGGAAAAGTTGTGCAACCTAGACCCGAACCTCGGACTTACGACTTAATGCGCCAACGCTCTACCAACCGAGCTACTTAGGACATCCGATAACTGAACTTATACATATGTGAATGAATGACAAATCGATTGTTCGTTTGACCATAAAATATAGTGATAAAGATTTATAGGGTGTTAAATTCATGTTCTTGCTTTTGACACAAAACACTTGTGCAAAACTTTTTTTCTGATACATATATTTGATTAATTCTAAATTCAATATGACTTGTTAATCTACAAGAAAAAGGAAGATTTCCGTAGCTACTTTAGAGACATTATGCAGCCATTCAATAAAAAAAATGAAAATGAAATTTTAGTCCCATTCAAGTACAGTATAGTCAGTAGGCTCTTTGAAAAACAGTGTATAATTTCCAGTCTGTGCACTTTCCTGTCTTAAAACTCTTTAAGATGTACATGCAACAAAATAAGCTATGTTTAAAAATGAAAGCAAGCATTCAAATCTGCAATTATAAGTTACGGATTCAGGTGTAATCAAGTCACGACAAGTGTTGCTGAACGGCGAACGTTATACTCTACGAACCTTTTCTACTATGACTTTCGGTTTATCTCCACGGTTAGGTAATCCACATTCAAGCCAGAGTTTCAGCTCAAATACTGAATGCTCAATTATATAATCTGAGCGAAACTTCGCCCTTGGAAAACGGTTTCCGTCAAGTTTTTATTTGGAATAGTTTCTCAGAAGCAATCGTCTTTGTTGTGTGTATCAACTTAATCAAGCGGTATACATGACATATATCGATGACGCCGCTGGCGACTGCATTCTAAAAATAGCCGTTAACATAAAAATAGCCGTAAATAGTCTTGATGATATTCATGCGCTTTGTTATAGCTGCACTAATTTTTGTTATTTGCCGTTTTGAACTAAAAAGTGTAGTGGTTTTCATTTACCGTCTATTATTCCATTGAGTCGGAGCAAAGCCCCGACCCAAAAACCACAGGTTTTGAACACAGTGAAAACCTCTGGTTTAATAAAGTACTGAAAAATATATATTCAACTTTCAAAATCTTTATCAAGACTGAAAACAATTACAGAATAGTTTCAGCCTTAGCGTGTACACAATATTGATTGCTTTTCCATTAAGAGTATTTCGCTGTCAGGTGGTTATCGGATTCTAGAACATTCGCGACGCGTGAGTTGGCAGTATGTTCTCGAGTGTTATATACATTACAGCTATTTGTCATACAGAAGTAGAATTAAAAGGATAATAACAGATAAATATTGGAACTTTAATTAAAAAAGGAAACTGATTGAGGATATATATATAGAATTGAATTGGTAACTTCCGTGTACAATGTTCATGTTTCTGAATACACAACAACGTAACAATAGACTGGATTATGTAACAACAATCTCGTCACTTTAGTTGATTAATAACATCGGAACATTGTTTGCATTAATAAGCAAGCTACGACTTCTTTGTACAATGGAAAAAGGAGAATTTAAACGATAACAATGTAAGTTATATTTTTCGTTTTTCACTAACTTTAGAAATGTTATTTTGTGTTTTTTTGAGATAAATTTTACTTTTACCTGCTTATGCTAATACGATTGTTTTTTATTTCAGGGATAACATTACCACAACTAAACTTTTGGGAGATTTGATAAATTTGACCGCCCATCTTGGGGAGAACTACAAACAAGACGAAATGTGTGTAAAATGGACTGAATTATTTCATACAAAATATTACCCCAAACTAGCAGATGCAATTAAACCTAAGCCTAAGCGGCATACAAGAAATGATTTGGCGAAAAAAATAAAAGAAGAAATTACAAAATCATTCGGACAAGGAGAAGTTATTAAAAATTTTAATGTAGATACTTCAAATGATGAGAAATGTGTCGAAACTATTCAAAATTTAGACCAACAAATATCCAGGAACAAACGACATATAGTTTTTTGTACACATCAGATTGGATTTATTATTAAAAAATTAAAATCAACTTGGCCAAAGGATTGTGCCATAAGACTTTATCTTCATAGCAAAGGTGTACCTTACACAGATTCCTACTGTCGAAACCTGGTTTTAGTTTATGAATAAATTGAGAAACATAAAAATTTATTGAAATGTGCTATAAATATTGGAACTTTAATCAAAAACAGGAAACTAATCGAAGAAATATGTACAGAGTTGAATTGGTAACAAAATTGTGTGCCAGGTTTCCATAAAACACGGACATTAGCTGCCGGCCGAACATTTAATTTAGCTGTTAATGTAATGTGCTTAGGATCTTCTGTAATTCCTTCCTTTTTAAATTCTAAGTTAAAATGAACAAATCCAAACAAACTTTGAAAATTGAACATATTTAAGAGACTTCCAGTGGTTTTATTAATTTGTTTATGAAAATAATTAAGAACATCATCATAAATTCTTGATATACTTGTATATTCCGTTTCTGGATAAAAAACACCATTACCAACATCAAGACGACAAGATTCCAGCTTGCAATTATTATTTACTGCATTAGCTTTAAATGTATCTAATAAATGTGGATTATGTCCTTGTCCTTGAATTACTTTTATCAGGTCGTTGTAAATAAACAAACACATGTTCGTGTTTTTTTACACCGGCTGTTATTCTAAAAGTTATGTTAGTCTGTTGTGTATCTGTTGATTGTGTTATCATTTCACGAAGGTATTTCCAACTTGTTGCTTTCATATATCTTTCAGAAATTAAATTAATTCCATATAGATTAAAAATTAAACGTGGAACCCATAAAATTAATTTAGTTACAATTACCTTACCTGGATCAGCAGCATTAACTCTATAAATTAATTCATCATCATTAGTTAATTGGAGTGTTATTTGTATTTGACTTGGTGGTAGCATGTTTTGTTCCAAACCCTGAAAAAATGAATAATTATTTAACGGAATTTTAGCATTTACATCATTACCACCCTGAATTAATTCCTTTCTAAATTTAAAACCTGGATTAAATCCATCTTCGCCATCCCTACTTTCAGCAACAGCAGTAGTATCTAAATAAATAAATTCATTTGTTCCAGTTGATTCTGCATAATCCCTAGATAGTTCAACTAATTTTTTTAAGTTAATTACCTTGTATAAATTATTACAATCATAGACAATTTTTCCATTTTGTTTAACTATTAGCTGATCAATTATTGAAGCTGCATTATTAATTAAAGCAATTTGATCATCACCACCATAATTATTATTATTAGCAAGTTTTATATAACATTTCGTGGTCGTTTGGTAACAATTAATTTATTTTTAATAGTTCATCAATTATGCTAATACCTTCATTTTTTAGTTCTTCATTATTATTTCCGGAATTAATTGAACCACAAATTAACTCTGAGTTATGAACCAGCTCTTCCGGATTACATGGACAAACGTCATAACCTTGTCCCCTAATTTCTTTTTTAAATTTCATAGATCTTTTATTTATAGGTAATCCTGATTTTTCTGTTAATTCTTCAAATATTTTCCTAGAAAGTACTGAATGTTTTTTATTATTGTTATATCTTTTATTAATCAAATCAATTAAATCATTATCTACTTTAGCGTTAATTACTTCTTTTCCAGTTATTTGACCCTTAGCAATCAATTTGTTTGGACCATCAAGTTTATTTAAGTTAATAATTAAATTTCTATATTGTCCATTTGGCAAAACTTTATATGGATTGTGGTATCTTATTCCTTTTCCCATATATTTTCCTTGTTTAAGAATATCGTTGAGTACTTCTCTAATTTTTTTTATAATTATTTGATTTAGCTATTATTATTTTCTTTTGCTCCAGCGCGAGTTTTGTGGGATTTATCGTTCTAGTTATTCTACCAGATTCATTATCCAATTTTCTTATATCCTCAGATACATTTTCTATGATATTCTCTACTTCTTCCTTAGTCAGTTTTTCATTTGGATCTTTAGATTTACTGTGAAACAAGTCAAACACTTCTTGTGGTGTGTTATATTTTTCATCTAAAAGATCTAAATCAATTCCATGATTAAAATCAACTTTAAATTCTTTTGGTCTTGCCCCCAATTCTTCTTCTGATTCTTCAATTGTTTCTTCATCCTCATTTTCTTTTAATATATCAAATTCTTTTTCTCTGTCATAATCTTCCAGTATTTTATCAATCTCTTTGTCGTCTATTTTTTGTGGTAATAATGGTTGTTGCAGTTCCGGGTGTGGTGGTTCTTTCAATAACTCTGCCAGTTTTTGTTGTTGTTCTACTTCTTGTATTTTATCAACAGACCTTTTTGGAAGTAACGCTAATTGTTCTTTGATTCCAGGTAATGCTTTTAATTCTCTTGACAATTCTTCTTTTTGACTTTCTATTCCTTCTGTAATTGGTTTATAAATTTCACTATACATTTCTCGTCCAGTAGCTTTTCTTATTTTTTCTCTCATTATTTCTTCTCTTGTAGTTTTTACTTTTTGTCCAACTAGGTTGTTTATTTCTCTCATTTCTTTAAGTTTTGCTAGCATTTATATAATAATGTAAGTTAATGTAAGATATTGTAAGATAATGTATGATAATGTAATATTATTATATAATGGAAATTCCAAATTATGATACAAAAAGCGATGCCAAGCGCAATAAATTTAAATAAAATTGCAGAAAAACATGAAATAGATCCAAATAAAATACTTGAATATTCTAATAATGAAATAATTGATGTTAATGATCTTGAATCAGAAAAACAAAAAGTAGTAATATTTGATGATTTTATA
Source organism: Mercenaria mercenaria (assembly GCF_021730395.1). NCBI lineage: Eukaryota > Metazoa > Mollusca > Bivalvia > Venerida > Veneridae > Mercenaria > Mercenaria mercenaria. Next base: position 19,155,416 of record NC_069367.1, on the reverse strand, counting down.
TGTGAAGAAAAAAAGGTTCAAAACGAAATTACAAAATACTTTATTCAAGGACGCCACAAAAACTTTTCTGTAATTTATTTAAGTCAGTCTTACTATAAAACACCGAAGGATATCCGTATTAACTGTTCGCACTATATTTTATTTGAAAGTCCAAGTAAAAGAGAAAATAATATGATTTGTGATGAACAAAATATAGATCACAACTCTTTTGTTAATGCAACAAAACAAAAATACGATTTCTTATATGTTGACAAACCAAGGAAGTTTTTAAGAAAAAACTTTGCAGGAATTATATAGATGGGAGTTTTTAATGATGTAAAACAAATTAATCAAACCGACAGTATAGGTAAAGTTAAATTTGATATTGATTTAAGCGATTATGCTACAAGAAAACAATTCAAAAAACGTAAAAAGGAAACGGAATCGTATCTTCACAGAAATAAGGAACTTGCTAACACAATGAACAGAGCATTAGATATGGGAGGTAATGAAATAATCAACCTAGGAAATCCAGATAAACCCAATGATGCAGTTTCAAAACGGTTTGTGTTTAAAAAAGTTCAAAGTGTAATAGAATACTATAAACTTGAAGATGTTAAAAGTATAAAACAGACATTAGAAGAAGAAGTAAAGAATATTGAAGAAGTAAAAAAAGATTTTAAAAACAATTCATTATTAATAATTCAATTACAAGGTAAACTTGAAGAAGAAATGAAAGCTATGGTTGATTCTATTAAAGAACTTGAAAAAAAATCTGATTTGACAGACATTCAGATGAAAGAAGTATTACGGGTTAATTTTGAAATGTTATTCACTCAAGTTCAGGAATTAAAAGACAGTATGATTAAACATGAAGAATTAAAAGACAAGATTATTGAAACCGAGAAAAAGTTACAAAATATGTATCAGTTAGAAACCAGGACAGAAGTAAATAAACTTAACAATGACTTTACAAAAAAGCATCAAGATTTGTTAGACACAGTTTCAAATAAATTTGCAGAATATAAATCTGAACTGGAAAAGGCAGCTTCGCAAAGAGGTGATGACCATGATACAACATTAACTAACCTTAGAAAAGAGCTTAATTCTAAAATAGAAAATTTTAAGAAACAACTTCGGATCTTGATTAGTACTGTAGACACATGTCACAATTTAAAGTACGCAGACTTAAATACACTTACAGAAATATTACAAAAAGATACAGCGCAGCTTAATGCTAAAGTTGAAGAAAATAAAAAGAACTGAACTTTGTAGTTGAAAAATCAGTTAAACAAGGAGAATTAATTACTGCTAATGCTAAAGCAATTTCCACTAATGCTGAAGAAATTACAAAAGTAAAAAATGTTTTTCTAAAACAGGAAACACGATTAGCCAGAACAAAAAATACTATTGACAATTTGTCTGCTTCTGAAGTTGCTACAACAAAACGAGTTGATGATTTAGCTGAAGTAATTCTCGAACAGGAAAATAAATATAAAGCAATAGGAGAAGAACTAGAAAAAGTAAGACGTGAAGTGTTTCTTTTTGAATGCTACAATAGCAGACAACTACATGTAAAGAATTATTCTGGAAATGCTTATGATATTGAAGACATACAATTACAACAAAGGTTACAACAACAGATTATTATAAAAGTTTTATTCAACCAAAAGAGGGTATATTTCAAATCCAACAACTCGGGGATTACATAATCGAAATAAATATTATCATTGAATACTATAATAATAGAAATATTTATTTTATTTTTGACTGGCGGGATGATCACACAAGTGGAACAAGTAATATATCATCTGAGGTTAAAAATACAACAATGGTTTTTAAGAAAAAAATTGAAGTCAATTTAAGCAAAGGTGTGACGTTTTCTTAACCCCAATCCCAGGCTCACCGGGAATGCCCAGCAAAGGTTACATTGAATATACTATAAAACCAGGAAGTTGTGTCCGATTCTATCTAGTAAATTAATAAACTTAATTTTTTATATAATGGGAATATTCAATGATATAAATGAAAAAGTAAGTAAAACAGAAAGGCAAATAGTAAGAAAACCTCCTTTGTTTTTAACATCTGCAACAGAAGATGTTGCTGGATTATTTCAATGGAAAGTTGGTAATGCTAGTCCTGGTTTAGTTCAAAATGGTAATAATGTAACAATTAAACAAAATTGCATCTTAATTATTCTTATAGATGCAATTAAATTAAATAAAGGAGAAGTTAAATTAGAATTAAAAAAAACAAAGAAAATAAAATTCTTCAAAGTTACAATGCAAAAAATAACAGAAAAAAATGAAACAATCTCAATTAATTATGCTGATCAATTTAAAACAGGTGGTGTGATTTTAGATGGTTTAAACGTTAAGAATATTCAATTAACAATTTATGGTTCTAGAATATAACCTAACAATTTATGGTTCTAGGGCATAACCTAACAATTTATGGTTTTATGTCCGTAAGCTAATGTATTAATACCATTAGGTTTAATATATCTTTTATCGTCATAACATGATAAAGATATTTTATTAATAACGTAACTAGAGAGATTGTGTTTATCTGAACGAATAACTTTAAAGGTATGGTAAGTTTGGGTTGAATTAAATAAGGTATCTTTGTAATTTTTATGAACTATTGTTTTCTTTACAACATGCTTTTTAATTCCTTTACATTTTTTAATATTAAATGAATTTTCTAATAAATATGAATACATTTTACTTCTTAGTCCAACAAATTCAACAATGGGAATTCCAGCAGCTTCGTCTTTAAACTTTCCAATTACTTTTTTATTATTGTCGAAATAAAATTTTGATTCAGGATCATAATCACTATTATCAAACAAATCTTTATTTTTATAAAAATCAGAATATGCATCTTTAGTTTTTATTTCATAACACAAACTATCGGTGTCGGTAAATAGTAATTTACAGTTGTCTTTATACTTTTCTTTAATATGATTATAATGAAAATCATACATTAAATATTTTGATAAATCTAGAATGCACATTCCAACATAACAAAGTCTGTTTAATAATAAGCTTTCTTTTATTTTATGAATTCCAAATAAATTTTTATTAAACATTGTTGAACTAACAAAGGAAGGTTTTGCTATATATTTTAATAAAAGATTTTCATCATGTGTTAATTTAATATTAACCCTCTTACGTAAATTTTCGAATGTCTTACCGAATACAGAGTTGTTCATTAACTTAAAAAAGTCTTTTTCAAAAGAATTCTTTGCTTTAGATCTTTTTTGAGTATTAAAATCAATATATCCTTTTAACCAAGGACTTTCATCAAAAGTTAATATTCTATGTATTTTTGTTACTTTTAATCCTAATTGTGCATATAGTTCAAGATTTTTAAAATGAACAACATAGTTTTGTTTTTTCATTAAAGTTGGAACTAATTTTTTTACATTACTTTTTCCTATTTCAAATTCTTCTTTAATATTTCTACTATAATTTGAAAGCCATTCGTCTGGTATTTTAGTTTTTTCAGGAGCCAAAGGATAATCATTATGGGTTTTATGTAATTCTTTTGGATATTCAAGATCACATTCAATTATAAAGTTAGTTTTGCCTTTTGTAATCAATTTCTTATATTGTTTTTCAGAAATAAATTTAAAGTTTCCAGAGGGTAAAGGTCGACACATAGCCCAACCGTAAAGATTATTGGCGTCGAGGTACATAATGTATTTAGATTCTAATTCAGGATCATAGTTTTTTATATATTTATTGTTTGCTTTGCTGTAACGATTAGCTATATAACTTATTCCTCCTCTCAGTCATTTTTCAATAAAAAGATACATATCAATATCAGTTATTAAATCCAGATTTATTCCGGTCATTTTTAACATTGCATCCCAAGCTAAACCAGGACTACTAAAGTAATGACAAGGGTCAAGTATAATATTCCAAACACAACCTTCTAAAATTTTCAAAAACATCAGCTAAAAGTAATACGTCAGTTTTTAAATATAAATCATGATATTCTCCCATTGTTTTAATTCTAAATTTATTCCAAACATTTTTAGCATGTTCATATTCATCGTCAAATATATGTGTTTAGTTTAAAATTGAATAAAACTCTTCTTTAGGAGGTAACTTCTTTTCTTTGAATTTTTCAAATGAATCCATGTAATCATATGGATAAATACCTTTTGTTTTTAATAATTCAACTTTACTTTTACTAAATTCTTGAGATGTGTACTTAAATTCTGGAATATTTTTTACTGAGTTATCCAATGATTGAGACATAAATTGAAAACTATCTATAAAAACCAAATCATTTACCATAAATGCCATGTATCTTTCTATATTGTTAGGAATTACATTAATTTCTTTTTTGAATTTTCCTATTTGTTGCATAATAAAATGACCATCATAACCTCTTAAATTATGAAAAATAACAGGAATTTTGTGTGTTAGTCTAAAATTAATATTACAGTCTTGATGAGCACTTCCTCTAAATTTTCCTTTTATATGACAATGGTCTCTTACTCTAGTTTCATTTTCCTTATATTCTTTTTCACAGATATGACACAATTTTTGTTTTTTAAATTCAGCTTCATCTTTTTTAGTCATTCTTAAATCTTTATTAAAATTTTCATTAAATATTTCTTTACAATATTCTTCTTCCTCGAGCATTTTTTCTATAAACTTATAAACTGCATTATAACTGTTTGCAGATCAAATTGCCCTTTCGTCTTTTCTTAAATCGACAGACTTGTACCTTTACGTCACAAAAGCAGCGATGCTGAAGCTATTTTTGGATCTCGTCTATACAGGTAACTCCGCCTTTCCGATACGGGTAAAAATATTGAATGAACTTGTTTACATCGGCTGTATCACCGAGAAATGATGATTTAAATACTCATAAATACTGTTGGAGCGGGTGCATATGGGGTGTTTAACCGGATTGTAACAGATGTATCAGATCTAATCTTCATTTAGAATTTAAATGAGTCTTGCCACAATGCACACTGCATTTAGGTAGCGTGGATGTGAAAAAAGGACACCCTCTTATACATTACAGGCCTTTTTCTGCCTAAATTTCAGTACCTTATGCTGCAGAATTTTCTTTTAAGTAATGTATCTCGTATTAAGTTTTCACTATAATTATTTAACGTGACTGACTGGCTCATCATTGACTGAAGGGCATAAGTTCGAATCCCGGAACCAACCATGCCTCTTTTGTTGAAGAAAGTCGGCAATTTCTTACGGAATATGTGAGTCTTAGTCTAATTTGACGCGATCCTAGGAAACAGTTACGAGGTATTTTCTCCACGCGAAAGAAATTGTCATCGCTAGATTTGGCTTTAAATGCTGATTTGGTTGCGAATATGAGATAAATTCAAATAAAACTTATATGTATCAAAATGAAGTCCAAATAATTGTACTCAATAGTTTAATATCGTTTATTTTTGACTAATCGATATCCCCTTTACGTAGACAACGTAAAATATCAAAATGTAAAATCGGTCTTTCCGAGGTCTCATTATTTAGACAATCAAAAGGGGGATTCAATTCCTCATTAATTTATGTAAAAGTTATCATAATTCCCCTTAACACGATTAATGTTACACATAATATGCAAGCTAACTTGAAATGGCGGTGTACTGTTATTTATCCTAAATTATTTTGGTCCTTTAAGAGTGACTGTCACAAATATAAAACAAACTAAATATCGAATTATTTTGACTTATGTGAGTCTATAACTGTTTTTTTCCATGAACGAAGACAAGGCTTATCAACTGCCAGTATGCAAATAACTAAAATAGTGTTTTAACGACTTCAAATAAATAGATCTAGTAGATAAATTCACATAGGGCCTACATGTAAACCCCACCAAAAAAAAAAAAAAAAAAAAAAAAAAACTAGATCTATAGGCGTAATGGAGTGAGATTTGTGATAGTTAAGCTACGGAAGACTGCAAAAGTTTGAATATCAAATAAATCAGTTTTTATGGATATGACAATTAGATCTACAAGTGTTACGTAGCTTGAAGGTTCAATGATACCTTTCTATAAAACCTTGTGTACCTTGCGTGGTTGGAAATTTCGTCGATAATAATTGTCATAACAAACAAAAAACGCTGTTTTCATTTGAACGTAGTTGAAATATTCTATTCTACTTTTAAAACATATTCAATGATTATCAACATATTGCACTTTACAATATATGCAAGTATGGCGATACTTCAAAAATAGAGTCAGAGCGCGCGCTTTGTGTGACGTCAAGATAAAGAAAAAAGAGTCACGACAAGGTGAATGAATAATTTATTGTGGATGAGGCGGGGTTAACCTGTCAGGAGTATTCCAAAAATAGCTTCAGCTTCACAGTTTTTGTGACGTAAACATGCAACTCTATCGATTTGAAAAACGTTGAAGGGGAATTTGATCTGCAAACAGTAGTAGGGCCTCTGTAGGTAAGTGTTGGTTTAGTATATTCATCGTCATAACAACAAACAACTTTATAACCATAACCACAATCTATGTTTTTTATATGGTTCAGTAAATGAAGATTCAGGTGATGGTAAAGCAGTTGAGACTTTCTTAGTTATTGACTCAAAATCAGCATAAATTACAAAAGGTACTTCTAATTGTTTGTGATAATTTTTAAAATAAATCTTACTTCCCTCTTTTAGCATTTTTACAGCTTGAATACCATTAATAACTAAACAATTTGGAATATGTTTAATATTCTTTCTTGAGAAAAACATTGTAAACATGATTTGCAGAAATGTTTTTTATGTTGATATTTTGTTTTTTAGCTCGACTATTCGAAGAATAAGTAGAGCTATCCTACTCACCACGGCGTCGGCGTCGGCGTCACACCCTGGTTAAGTTTTTCGTACCAGTCCACATTTTGACAAAGTCTTTTGAGATAAAGCTTTGAAACTTTCAACACTTGTTTACCGTCACCATGTCCAGTTATAGGCCAGAGTACATAACTCTGTCAAGCATTTTGACTGAATTATGGCCCCTTTTGACTTAGAAATCTTGGTTAAGTTTTTCGTACCAGTCTACATTTTGACAAAGTCTTTTGAGATAAAGCTTTGAAACTTTCAACACTTGTTTACCATCACCAGGTCCAGTTGTAGGCAAGAGTACATAACTCCATCAAGAATTTTGACTGAATTATGGCCCCTTTTGACTTAGAAATCTTGGTTAAGTTTTTCGTACCAGTTCATATTTTGACAAAGTCTTTTGAGATAAAGCTTTGAAACTTTCAACACTTGTTTACCATCACCATGTCCAGTTATAGGCAAGAGTACATAACTCCATCAAGCATTTTGGTTGAATTATTGCCCCTTTTTGACTTAGAATTCTTGGTTAAGTTTTTCGTACCAGTCTACATTTTGACAAAGTCTTTTGAGATAAAGCTTTGAAACTTTCAACACTTGTTTACCATCACCAGGTCCAGTTGTAGGCAAGAGTACATAACTCCATCAAGAATTTTGGCTGAATTATGGCCCTTCTGACTTAGAAATCTTGGTTAAGTTTTTCGTACCAGTTTATATTTTGTGTAAAGTGTTTGACAAATGGCTTTGAAACTTTTATATCTTGTTCAGTATTATAGTCTCTATCAATAGGCGAGAGCACATAACTCTGTCATCTTTTTTGGCTGAATTATGGCCCTTTTTGAACTTGGAAATTGGTTCTGTTTTGGTATATGTCCATGTTTTGTCAAGACTATAAAATTATTTTGACATATGGTTTTTAAACTTTAAACATTTGTTTATCATTATGATTTCCATCTGTAGGCAAGAGTACATAACTCTGACAACTATTTTGGCTGAATTATGGCCCTTTTTTCGACTTCGAAATTTTTGTCAAAACTATTTGAACTGTGGCTTTGAAACTTTTAACACTAGTATATCAACATGATTTCCATCTGTAGGCAAGTGTACATAACTCTGTCAACTATTTTGACTGAATTATGACCCTTTTTGGACTTGGAAATTAGTTAAATTTTTCATACAAGTCCATATTTTGCCTAACATATAACTTAATAACATATTTGCCATCATGGTCACACATTGCCATTTAGTGCAAGACTAATCGAAATCCACAAATACAGGAACATTTTTTGCTGAATCCATTTTTTTCTTTTGTCTGAAAATCTATGGAAATATTTTGACCCCATTCTTCAATCAATTCTTCGAATAGTCGAGCGCGCTGTCATCCGACAGCTCTTGTTTAAACATTAATCTATTAAAGTCTTTTATCCAAACATAATGTGTTTTTTTTATTATTATTTATTAATAACATGTCACAGTGTTCTTCATATTGATATTTTGATACGTACAATGTTTTGATACGTACAATGGATAAAGATTATTATCTTCATAACCAAATATATTAAATTTAATTTTATTCTGGGTTTCTATTTTAGGTATTTGATTTAATGTTACAGGAAATTTTATTCCTTTATAATTGAGTTTTTCTATATGCTTTTTGTAATTTAAAACTCTTTCGGGATGTTTTGTTACAGGAAATTTGTAAGCTAAATGACACCATCTAAAACATTCATTATCATGCTCATTCTTTATATTTAATAATCCTTTCGTTGGATGTTGTAATGGTTTTGGTAATTCTAAATAACTTGAAGCAGCTAATGGATTATATTTATATCTATTTATATAATGAGCATCAACTGATTCTATTCTCCAACCACTTCCTTCTGAAATCCAATTACCAACCCTATTTATTATTTCATCAAAGGTTTGATGTAAAGTGTTTTTTATTTCGTTTGTGTTAATAATAATTAAAGGGTTAGATTGAAAATAAGCTGATTTATATATTGTATCTGTTTTACTCATTTTCACAAAAGTTAATTTTAAAACAACATTTATTTTTATACCTTTTAAAGTTTTAAGTTCAGATTTAAGAGTATTGTCTATATCTTTTATATTCGAATATAATTGAATTTTTGGATCTGAACTTAAAATTTTAATTTCAAATTTTTTCATATATTGTTTTGTAGATTTCTCGATTTCTTTAATCATCATCTTTATATTATAATTAGAGAAAACAATTCGTTAAGCAAAAAACATAAAATTAAGAAGAAATAAAATATTTAAATTTATATCTTTTTCCATTAGTTTTTGATATTCCGCTTTTTACTCTGTTTTTCCCTTCACAGCACATTTTTATTAGACCAGACTTAATATCAAGGTCTTTAAATGCTGCGTAAGTGCTTCTATATATTTTTTCTTCGTTAGTATCACAATCGGTGGCAATAACTTTTTAGGATTGTTTCGGTGATTATTTGGTTTAGGACAATCACAGTTTTTACTATTTTCTTCCAGCATCAAACAACCACATTCGCGTTTATATAGTTTTTTCTGAAAAAGATATGGATCTATAACATTTTTTAATTTATCAATTACATGTTTTTATATACTTCACTAACTATTTTATCAAGTTTAGAGTTAATAACATTTCTTCTTTTAAGAACATTTTTATATGAATCTTTGTCTGGGTTTGTTATTTCACCTAAAGTGCTTGATAGTTTAGGCATAATCATTCTCTCTACTTTTCTATTAACCATTATATAATATACTTAAAGAAAAAAATATCTTTAACAGCACACCTAAAGAACGTTTAAAAAATGGTTAATATTATCTATATCTTTTGAATAAGATTTTAAAGTTATTTTTTCTAAATTGTTATCAACTGTTAAAATTTTAATACCTTCTTGAGACATTCTGTTTAACCATTCATCGTGTAATTTGTGTAGTTTTTCTAAATAATCTAAACCAACTCTGTTTTCTTCAGTTCTGTTTCTTTTTTGAAGTCTTTTAAAACATATTTTAGGATCGGTTTTAACATAAATAAAAGCATCAATTGGGGTTTTTCCTTGTATTTTAATAATATGATCAGTTAAGAAAAGATTGTATACTGCCCATTCGGGATCATTTATAACTTCGTTGTCATGATATTGGTTTGTAAAAACGTTATTGTTAGTTAAATAACATCGTTCAAGAAAAGAAGCACCATCAAAGTTTTTAGCAGAATTTAACATTTTTATATGACTGTTTTAAGTTGCTAATTGAAAAGGAAATGAATATTTTAGAGGCTCTTGAGCAGCAAGTTCAAAAAGGTTATATGAATTATAACCAGGATCCATAACATTTTGCCATTCATGAATTGGTTCTGGAATTATATTAAAATTAGGATTATATTCTTTAATAATATCTAAAAACGTACTTTTTCCTGATGCAACATTACCTTCAACTGCTATAATTTTTCTCATTTATATATAATATACTTATAGAATATTTTTTCTTTTATATCCGTTAAGATTAAATTCCTTCATATACGTTTCAAGAGGCATTGAATAGTTTTTTTCTTTCTGCATTTCTAACAGTATTGTAAAAATATCTTGAATAACTTTATTTGAATCTTCTTTATTTACTTTTCCGATTCGTGCTTTTGTTATTAGTTGTTTTATTTTGTGATGATGTAATTTTAAAATAGTCTTTTGTCTCCAACTTTTAGTTTATTAATAAATATAGTAATTATTGATGGAACAGCGCCAGCAACTGCTACAAATATAGGAATAGCTGGAACAAGTGCTAATGCAGCTGAGCAACCAAAAATACCTGCTGTAATTTGTAATCCTGTATTTACTCTCCCACAAAACTTATAACTTTTTCTATAAGCAGCAGCAAGTTTAGTCAAGTGAATAATTAATTGATATGTTGTTTCTATTTTAGGAAACCCGTGGTTTCCGAAGACTTTGTCTTCATTAGAAATTAGATTTTTATTACTCATTTATATAATATATTTTTTAAATTTAAATTTCTTCTAGTTCACTAAATGATATCCAACTATTGAATTTTTCACTATAACCTTTCCACTTTATTAAAGCTTGTTTTTTCTTATAGTCTCGTCTAATAACTTTTTCTATTCTAAAAAACTCATGTTTAGTAGGTAAAAGTTCTTGCTCATAAAATAAACCTTGAATTATTTCATTATTTAAATCTTTAATAGTGTATGTTCTGGGATTTGTATTATTAATTCCATAAATTATGAATATTTCCTCTGTCCAGTTTGGTGTATATCTTTTTTCAAAATGTCGTTTAAGTTTGCTTAAGCGAACTCGGACACCAATTTTAAACTTTGGTTTACTCTTTGATATCTTTAAATTACCGTATAAATTAAAGTAAACAGTACCTTTATTTAAGTTTTTACTGGCTTCAGTCGGTGTCATTTTTATACTAGAATGTTTTGTTTTGTTATATTTATCAACCATTTCCTGCAAATTATCTAAATAAGTTTAAGTATTATTTGCTGTAAAATATTTCCACATTATTCTTTTTAAACTTCTATTAAATCTTTCGATTACTACAGCTTTTCCTTCATTAAATGTATGATACATGTTAATCTTATTTTTATTCAAAAATGATTCAAACTTTTTATTATAAAATTCTTTTCCTTCATCTACCCATAAATTTGTGGGTGTTTTACCTTCTGAAACTATTTTATTAAATGCTTCAGTAACAGATTCTCCAGTTTTATTCTTTAATGGAATAACCCAAGCATATTTACTGAATATATCAATAACGGTTAACAAGTACTTCATACCTTTATTATATTTTGAAAAAGCTTGCATATCAACTAAATCAGCAGACCAAGTATCATCAATATCATTAACTATCACTCTTCGTTTAATAAATTTTCGTTTAATTGGTTTATGTAATTCTTCTGCTAATTCATCGCTCCATGTTATTTCGGGGGTCTTTTTGAGTAAATACTCTACCCCCTTTTCCCGTTTTTTGACTTTCGTTTTTGTCCGAGACCAAGTTTGTATTTCGTTTTAATTGCAGGTTTTACAACTAAATGTTTTGCAATCTTTTCTCCAAATGTTTTTGATTTAGTGTTATTTAAGTTGGAAAGCATTTGCTTGTCACATGTACCTTTTTTTACACCGCTGTCGTAGCAAAAGTCATGGTCCATACATGCTGCGTCTAGTTCATTAACAGGGGTCCATTATCTAAAGGATTTCCTGGTCCACAATAGTTATATCCTGGGAGTGTTAAATCTTTCTTAGGTAATAAAGGTAACATTGCTTTATGAATATCTAAATTACCCCCTGTACTTTTAACAAACTTTGATTTCATTCTTCCACAAGATGAACAGGCAGCTAGTATCATTTTTCTCCCGTTTTTTGATGTAACATAATGAGGATTTATATCATCAGTAAATCTTCTTTCTTTCAAACAATATATTTTATTCTGTAAACTCATCTATATCATATGTATTTAAAACTTTTTATTTTCACTGGGTTCAAAACCTGTGGGTTTTTTTTTAATTGTGTAAGTGAATCTTGTTCCCAGGGATTTACGTTCATCAAATCGGAGGTTTTTTGAATTGGTCAAACCGAATGTTTTTTGAATTGGCCAGCATTGGTCAAAATGGGGTCAATTTGGGGTCAGAGTGGCTTAAAAACGCTATATATATTACTACTTGGGTGATTCCCATACCCCCGCTTTAAAAGCTTTGGGTATTGTTTAATCACCCCTTGGATATGGTGCCTGCTTTGTAATTTTGTCTTTTGGTAGTTTCTGTGATATGCAGGTTCCGTAACCACAGATCCCCTCTCTAAATTCCAGTTGTTTAGTTCTGCCCATTGTTTTCTCGTTTAGGGCACAGCCATTATTTTATCTTGGGACCATACGCCGCTTTTCATGGAATCGCACTTTGTGCATCCTATATGGCCCAAAATGTGCTCCTCATGGGTGCCATATCTAACATCTTGAATAAGAATGCCGCGCGATAAAGCATAAAATAGTTGTGCAATAAAGCATAAAATCATTACTTCGGTCTACACTGAAAATGATGAAAAACTCAATACATTTCTATGAAAAAAAAAAGAAAAAATTCAGTCTTCAGTGCAATACAAACTGCAGTAACCAAAGTTATAGAGTAAGTAACCTTGGTAACCAAAGGAATATAATGGGTTGTAAATGGACACTTGTGCACTGACACTAGAATTTTGAAAAAGAGTACAGTAACCAAAAACACAAAATGGACACAGTTGTACAGTTGTGCAGAGCTGCGCATTTTGGGCCATATATGCAAGATGTTGTTTCACAAACATACGGTAAAGTTGTTACTGGAAATTTCAAGGTAAGTCACATAAATAGAGGATATTACATGAGTGTCTTTTCTTATTGAATTTATTAAACGAGTTGAATAAAATAATAAAATGCGAGGCTGCCGAGCATTTTATCAATTTTATTCAACGTGTTTAATAAATTCAATGTGGAAAGTCACAAATGTAATATTCTTTTTATCATATGTTAGCTTTTCCTGTCGAAACATCAGAAATTCTACTTTCTTTTACTGTATAAACAAGTCAATTTCACCAACGTCTCCTATACTATAAATGACGACGTCAAAATGTGCGTGAAATTAGCCAGAGCAGCCAGAGTAGCCAGAGTCCAGCCAGAGTTCAGCCAGAGTTTAGCCAGAGTAGCCAGAGTTCAGCCAGAGTTTAGCCAGAGTAGCCAGAGAAGTCAGAACTCTGGTTACTCTGACTAGCCAGAGTAGCCAGAGTTCAGCCAGAGAATCATAACTCTGGTTACTCTGGCTGGCCGGATTAGCCAGAGTTCAGCCAGAGTAGCCAGAGTTCAGCCAGAGAAGTCATAACTTTGGTTACTCTGGCTGGCCAGAGTAGCCAGAGTTCAGTCAGAGTGGCCAGCCAGAGTTCAGCAAGAGTAGCCAGAGTTCATCTAGTATCCAGAACTCTGGTTACTCTGGCTTGCCAGAGCAGCCAGAATTCAACCAGAGTAGGCAGAGTTTCTAGATTTTTAACATGTTCTGGCTACTCTGGTCAGCCAAAGTAGCCACAGTAGCCCGAGACACCAGGATATCATTTGCTCTGGTTACTCTGGCTGTTTCTAACAGAGTAGCCAGAGTTCAGCCAGAGTAGCCAGAGTTTCTAGGATTTTAACATGCTACTCTGGAGTAGCCAGAGTAGCCAGGTCCCGTGTTCGCAAAATATTTTCAGTCTTAGCTGAGTTTGATTATGAAACTTAATACTAGTATGTCATTTCTATGTAAATAGCATATTTAAAACTGAACTTCAAGTTAATAACTATTTTCAAGTGGTTAATTAAAGTAGTTCTTGTTACTCTGGCTGGCCAGAGTAGCCAGAGTTTCTAGGGTTTTAACATGTTCTGGCTATTCTGGTCAGCCAGAGTAGCCAGAGTAGCCAGAGTAACCAGGTCCCGTGTTCGCAAAACATTTACAGTTTTAGCAGAATTCGATCTTCAAACTTAATATGTTATTTCTTTCTAAATAGCATGTTTAAAACAGAATTTCAAGTTAATAACTTTTTTCAATTGGCTATTTATAGTAGCCAGAGTAGGCAGAGTTCAGTCAGAGTAGCCAGAACTCTGGTTACTCTGACTGGCCTGAGTAGGCAGAGATCAGCCAGGGTAACAAGACTTTATTAGGATTTTAACATGTTCTGGCTATTCATACCAAAGCAGCGTAACATCAATGCTTGAAACTTAAATGGCCGACACTAGAACATAGAAGAATACATGCATCCCGAATAATGTTGTACAAATAACCATTAATCAAATCAGTCAGTTTCAATTTTAATATTGCATATGCCATGTTTTTGTGATTTTCCTACATATCTGCGATATGTCACATGTTTAATTTTTAAGCGCCCTTGAACGTATATTTTATATTAAATGGGCACTCAACAAATCTGGATTTAATAATAATAATAATAATAATGATGATGATGATGATGATGAGGATGACGATGATGATGATAATAATAATATAATAATGATAATAATCTTATATACTAAGTTTTTCTGCAATGGATGCAATATGGTCTTACAGTATTCTAATTGCGGGCGAACGTATGTTTTTAGGCAGTTTCTTTAATATTATTGTTATTACATTGTACATATTTTTTATAAATCTGAGAGTGTTACTAGCTTTCGAAGATGTAATTTCAATATGTGTTTCCAAGTTAAGACATAACTAATAGTAATCCCAAGATATTAAGCATTTTCTGTAGTTTTTAGTTCTTGATTAAGTAATTTATATGGAAAAATGATATTTTTTCTCTCTTTTTTTTGAGATTCATATTACTTCGCATTTATCAGGATTGAATTCCAAAAACCAATTACGTTCCCATTCTTCTAATTTTGTCAAATCATCTTGAACTTTGTAAGAGTCTATTAACGAGTCTATGTTGAGGTATATGATAGTATCATCAGCAAATAAGTGTATTCTACCTGTAACAGAGTCAGGAAGGTCATTGATAAAACAATGGAAGAGACAAGGACCCAACACTGAACCGTGAGGAACCCCCTGATAGAACTGGTAAAGAGTGTGAGCCTTCAACTACTACAGATTAAGAACGGTTACTAAGGAAAGATTGAATCCGGGATAGAGAGATTCTGTAGACACAAATTTTCACGATTTTATAGAGAAGGAGTTGGTGATCGATCTTGTCGAAAGCTTTCGAGAAATCCATTACAGTGAGACATGTTTGTTTCCAGATTGGAGATTGTCAAATGTTTCTTGTGTAGAGGATAATAGTTGAGCCTCACAGCTATGTTTGGAACGAAAGCTATATTGGAAAGGTTTGAGAAGATTGTTGACTATTTTGATTCTCTCAAGGTTGAATTTTTTTGTGTTTTATGTATCAAGTGATTCATAAAACGGACTTCTGCTAGAGTAGCCAGAGTTTCTAGGGCTTTAACATGTTGCGAAATGACCCTTTTTGTACCCTCGGTTTTTTTTTAGTGTTTCATGTATCAAGTGATTCATCAAACGGACTTCAAGGAATTGTCTTACTTATCAGTTAGCTGTCCTATAACTGTTTAATCCAAACACAGTCAATATCGTTTCATACTGAGTAATACCGAGTTAATACAACATGGAATGTTGATTGTCTGATGGCATATGATGACCACAATCAATTTTGAATGACATTTTGTGTTTTGATTGGCATGTCACAGGTACCTACCTTTTTTCCAAGGGTTTAGATTAAATACCGTTATTAAGCCGCTTTATGTATATGTGTTCACATGTCAACATTTCGTCAACTTTCCACAACTTTAAAATGCAAATTTCAGGAATTGGTTGCTGTCAACAAGTATAAAAATTTATTCTCCAATTTCTTTATATTATGTCTTCAAGTTAATTTATTTGGTACAAATTCAAGGCAAACACTGAAGTTAAATAAATACAAAACCAGAAGCCTTCAAATAAATATTCTTTATTTTTACACTCAAAGTTATATGGAATTCACTGCAATTGTTTATGATATCAATATAAACAAGAGGACCCATATGGTCCTGAATAAGGTCCTGAATCTCTTACTTGGACCTTGTGGGTTATGACAGTCATAGTAAAATTCACAATTTGTAATTGTTAACTTTAGATTCTGATTGGATCCTATTATCTAAGAAGCCTTTGACCCATCTTAGTGTGTTTCCTCTGACTCCGTATTCATGCAATTTTAGAAGAACTTTCTCATGGCTAACCTTGTCGAAAGCCTTACTAAAATCTAATAGTATAAGATCTACTTTTTTGTATACTGAAGTGACCAGATCATTTACTAAAATAACTAACTGGGTAACACATGATCTTTTTTCCCTAAATGCGTGCTGTAGGTCATACAGAATACCATGGATGGTGAAGTGCTTAACAATAGATGAGGAAACAATGTGTTCAAGACCTTTGCAAAGGACACATGCTAATTAAATTGGCCTGTAATTTACTGGATTTGACCTATCACCTTTTTTAAAAATGGGGACAACATATGCGGATTTCCACTGGGATGGATGTGATACTTCCTCCAGGGATTTCTGTAATATGACCTCAAGGATGGGGGATAGTTCTACAGAGAGTGTTTTAAGAATTATAGGCTTGATTTTGTCAGGACCGTTGGCCTCATGGGGGTTCAGGTTGCTCAGAAGTTTCTCAATACAATTTGCGCCTATCCTAATATTTGGCATAGTAGGGACTGATTCACTCCTATGCGCGATTACGGGAGAAATACACAGCCAGAGTTGGGCACCATAGTTTTCTGTTCAAAGAAAATTCCAAATATAAGTGTGACACCAACTCCGACACACACGGATGCCATACTAAAGGATTTCACGTGACTGGGTCCGTACACGTGTTTTTTTTTGGCCAAGACAGCTCTTTAAAAACCACGTAACACGCCACTTTGCGAAAAAAATGCATTTACTGGTTTTACACCCATAACCGTTTCGAGTACCTGTGTTTTTTACTTTCAATTTGGTGCCATTTTTTTCAACAGAAGGAATATGAGACAATACACTGGGGATAAAATATGCCATGAATAAGATCCAGAATGGGTCAATTCAAAACAAAAGACCATGACGGCCATGTCGCACTGCACTAAATCACAGTCCAGTGTGGTATGGCATACAGCCGTATAAATACTGAAGATCCAAGATGGATCGGTGTCGCTTCGTCGTATCTACCCTTCGTGGGAGGCAGAATTTAGCGCTGGGGTGCAGCAAAGTCCCTTTGGAAACCTTGTGGTAGTGTGGTATGTTTGTCTGTATTTTCTCTGGCTGTTCTGGCCAGCCAGAGTAACCAGAACCCGTGCGCATTTTAGTTATTCTTGGTTACTCTGGCCAGCCAGAGTAGCCAGTCTATGTGAAAATTATGAAACAGGCTGTCCTGGTCAGCCACAGTAGCCAGTGTTCTAATTACTCTGGCTACTCTGGCAACAGGTTTTACTGTATTTTCTTTGGCTATTTCTGATTAGCAGGGTAGCTAGTAGCAGGGTAGCTAGTACCAATGGCCATCTCGGAAATTCTGGCTGTTCTGGATAGCCAGAGTAGCCAGAGCAAAAGAAATCATGGTCACTCTGACTACTCCGGCTGACCAGAGTAGCTAGAACATATTAAAGTCCTAGAACGTCTGGCTACTCTGGCTGTTGTCTGAAAAATAAGACAATTCTTTGAAGTCCGTTTCATGAATCACTTGATACATATAAAACACTAAAAAATCAAACCTGAGAGTACCAAAAGGGTCATTTTGCAGTAGGTATTACAGTATTTTCTCTGGCTATTCTGGCTAGCCAGGGTAGCTAGAACCAATGGACATCTCGGAAATTCTGGCTGTTTTGGCTAGCCAAAGTAGCCAGAGCAATAGAAATCCTGGTTACTCGGCTACTCTGGCTGAACTCTTGCTATTCTGGCCAGCCAGAGTAACCAGAATTCTGGCTACTCTGGCTAAACTTTGGCTGAACTCTGGCTATTATGGCCAGCCATAGTGACCATAGTTCTGGCTACTCTGGCTACTCTAAACAGCCACTTAAAAATAATTATTAACTTGAAATTCAGTTTTAAACATGCTATTTAGATAGAAATGACATATGAGTCGCGCCATGAGAAAACTAACATAGTGGGCTTGAGACCAGAATAGATCCAGACCAGCCTGCGCATCCGCGCAGGCTGGTCAGGATCTATGCAGTTCGCTAACAGTTTCTCCAAGTCAAATACGCTTTAAAAGCGAACAGCATGGATCCTGACAAGACTGCGAGTCGCAAAGCCACTATGTTTGTTTTCTCATGTCAAGGCTCAATTATTAGATTTCATAATCAAATTCAGACTGAAAAACTTTTGTGAACATGAGACCTGGTTACTCTGGCTACTCTGGCTGACCAGAGTAGCAAAAACATCTTAAAATCCTAGAAACTCTGACTACTCTGGCCAGCTAAAGTAACCAGAGCAAATGAAATCCTGGTGACTCGGGCTGCTCCGGATACTCTGGCTGATCAGAGTAGTCAGAACATGTTAAAATCCTAGAAACTCTTGCTACTATGAATGAACTCTGGCTACTCTTAAAATCCTAGAAACTCTGGCTACTTTGGCCAGCCAGACCAACCAGAACAAATACAATCCAGGTGACACGGGCTATTCTGGATACTATGGCTGACCAGAGTAGCCAGAACATTTTAACATCCTAGAAACTCTGGCTTTTCTTGCTGAAATCTGGCTACTCTGGCCAGTCAGAGTAAACAGAGTTCTGGCTACTCTGGCTGAACTCTGGCTTCTTTGGCCAGCCAGAGTAACCAGAGTTCTGGCTACTCTGGCTGAACTTTGGCTACTCTGGCCAGCCAGAGTAACCAGAGTTATGACTTCTCTGGCTGAACTCTGGCCAGCCAGAGTAACCAGAGTATGACTTCTCTGGCTGAACTCTGGCTACTCTGGCCAGCCAGAGGAACCAGAGTTCTGACTTCTCTGGCTACTCTGCCTAAACTCTGGCTGAACTCTGGCTGAACTCTGGCTACTCTGGCTAAACTCTGGCTGAACTCTGGCTACTCTGGCTGCTCTGGCTAATTTCACGCACATTTTTAAATATGCTATTTACATAGAAATGACATACTAGTATTAAGTTTCATAATCAAACTCAGCTAAGACTGAAAATATTTTGCGAACACGGGACCTGGCTACTCTGGCTGACCAGAGTAGCCAGAACATGTTAAAATCCTAGAAACTATGGCTACTCTGGCTGAACTCTGACTACTCTGTTAGAAACAGCCAGAGTAACCAGAGCAAATGATATCCTGGTGTCTCGGGCTACTGTGGCTACTTTGGCTGACCAGAGTAGCCAGAACATGTTAAAAATCTAGAAACTCTGCCTACTCTGGTTGAATTCTGGCTGCTCTGGCAAGCCAGAGTAACCAGAGTTCTGGATACTAGATGAACTCTGGCTACCCTTGCTGAACTCTGGCTGGCCACTCTGACTGAACTCTGGCTACTCTGGCCAGCCAGAGTAACCAGAGTTATGACTTCTCTGGCTGAACTCTGGCTACTCTGGCTGAACTCTGGCTAATCTGGCCAGCCAGAGTAACCAGAGTTATGATTCTCTGGCTGAACTCTGGCTACTCTGGCTAGCCAGATAAACCAGAGTTCTGACTTCTCTGGCTACTCTGGCTAAACTCTGGCTGAACTCTGGCTACTCTGGCTAAACTCTGGCTGAACTCTGGCTGGACTCTGGCTACTCTGGCTGCTCTGGCTAATTTCACGCACATTATAAAAATCTATATTTAACGCGCATTCTAACATAAAACTGCTGTTCTTGTCACTTTTCGGGGGTGTTTTAACAGGAGAGAAAACGTGTGTTAACAAAGAGATTCTCGCGCGCACGTGCTGTTATAACACCTTTTTATTTATGCGCGTTCTAAGCGTAAACGTAGTACGGCCCCAGAACAGATAATTCAAATGGAAATGACGTCAACGTGAAAAAACAACTCAGATATTCCCGCGCATTTCATGGAAATCTAATGACGTTGTGGGACAATGTACATATTCATTTATTAGTTTTCACGCGTTTTATGCTAGAATAGCGTTAGCGCATGTTCATTTCGTGTTATAACATCTTCAGAATCCCTCGGGATTCTGCAGACGTTATAACAAGAAACAACATGCCTTATCCCTACAATGAAGATTAAATCCTCCATAGCGTTATTGGTATCGACAGCAGAAAACTGGCGGTCCGGGTTCGATTCCCGACGCGGTCATCTTTTTTTCTTGATTTGGCATTTTAAAAATAGTTTAGAAACAAAAACTAATATTCGAATGTTCAATTTGAAAGGAAGATCATTTTTATCCAAAATCTGGAGGTCAGTGCACAACTCCCATTCAGAACTAAGGACAAATAAATTGTTTCGTACAATATATAGCATACAAATTACATACGTTAACCATTATGCATTTCACTCAAGACAGTATAAACAAGGGCTCAATGTGCCAAAAATTTCGTTTTCACGCAATTTTTATAGGTATACTGTATCAGATAAAACTACATAGACAAGTTCAATTATCAACGTAATTGAATATTTACGGCGCGAAATTTCACGTAGTCGACGTCACGGCGGAAATGACGTCAATAAATGTGCAAAATAACAACTATTTAAATTTCATCAAATCATCTTTTTAGCAATACAATACTAAAATAAACGTTCCACATCGATCCAAAATTGAGCGGGTTTCGGGCCACAAAAGTGGCCCTCTGGCAATTTTAGAACATTAGTCGGGCCACAAAAGTAGCCCTCTGGCAGTCTTAGGGTTAAAGTAATATATTTTGGCCATTTTTCGTCTTCAACAAAGTTCAAAAGGGTTGAATGCTGTTTTTAGCGTTGTTAAAATCCAACTCGTGACGTCATAATCACTTTCATTTCATTTCAGTCTGATAGTAATAATCAGATTAGTAACGTAAAGCCTTTATAGAAGTAAAAAGGTGGTTTAAATGTGGTTAATCGGATCTTTTGGTCAAATTATGACTTTAATTAACATTGGTTTTTACTGGAGGTACTTTTAAAATGTGATTTTTCTATCACGATAGGGTTATTTCTGCATAAAGCAACGGCCCAGTGTTTAGTACAAAAAAACTACCTTTACTTTTATAAACCTACTTTGCCTAGAACATTACTTCTCTTCAAGATCACCAACGGCGTTGTAGAAGTCCCTGAGAGCCCACTGACACAAAGCGACAATCGAACCAGAGACGCCAACCGTTTCTTTCTACCAGATGTCCTACTTTCCACGCACTATAAGCGACTGGAATCGACTACCAGCCAAGGTAACCAACTGCCATATCATCGAGGGGTTGAGGGCAGCACTCGGGTCCCTGCCAGCCAGTTACTAGTCATTCAGAGCCGTGTACATAGTTTTAAAGCCTTTAACCTGCAAATACTACAGCTGTTTTACTGGGCACTGCAGCTTTTTATCACAGGGTACTAGGCATTCCGTCAGGAATATTACCCTCACTCTGGATGATAATGATGATGATTACATTGATATAAGAACTGCTGTATTATGTTTGTTACAGACTGATAGTATCAATTACATATCTAGCCGAAATTCATAAGAAGCACACATTTGTAAAATTCGTATTACATCCCTTTGCCTATATTAGTTGTGCAACTCACGGATATTAAGAATTAATGAATTCGGAAACTGCAAAGTCTTAAAACATATCTCTTGAAACATCACATTTTCTATCAAATGCAAATGTAAAACTAGAAATTATAATGAAGCTAAAACAAAATAATACTCAGCTTTTTTTTCAATACTTTCAATTGGGAGGGTCAATGTTTAGAAAAAGTAACAAAAATATTGCTAAAAGGGATCTAATTCTATGTAATGTTGTTTGTTGTTGTTGTTGTTGTTCCTTAAATAACTGTTTAACAGAATGTGCGAAAAGTGTAAAATGTTGCTTAAATGTGACTGACCGTCTTTAACGATTTTTTTCTGCTATTTATAGAATTATTGTCAAAGAGTCTGGTCATTATAACGGTGGCGTTTAGGTGTAATGAGAACCGTTTTTCTGAGATGAACAAATTTCGTGAACAGCTATAAATTACAGTAACTTTATGTTGCCTTAAGATTATATTTATGTTTATTTAGATTACTTTTCAAATAAGACAACAATACTTATAATGAAAAAAAATAATAATAATAAATTCAAACACATTACAGTCACATATTTGTCATGTATATTTTTTTTTATTTACCATACCAAATGATTACTCTTGTACGCATACAAACTGGAATATAATTATATTAGCATTTTGACAACGTTAAACCATGGCTTATGCAAAGTGTTGGTAACACTAAGCTATTCTTATGTCATGTGAAATGAAGATTGAAAGATCAATTTGTACAAAATTGGTCAAGTAATTAGATAATTCGGGCAGGACTATATTCTGCAGACATATTGCTATTTCTCAGTTTTAACCGTAACTCGTTGTGTTAGCATTAAACGTTTTGTAAAGATCTAACTAAGTAAAGAGCGTCTTCTCACAGATTGCATATTGAGACTGATCATTAGACTAAGCAAAACAATACACCTTTAAATTAAAGGAAATGTAGAAGACGAATATCATTTTGTATTTGAATGTAAAGTACATTTGGGGAAATGTTTCATTCCCATGTATTACTGGAAGAGACCAATTATGCCAAAATTTATTGAATTGTTTAGTTCTGAAAATGTTTGCACAACAGTTATATATAAGTTAGGGTAACTTTTGAACTAAGAAAAGAAAAGTTATACGCAGCTCCTGTCAATAAAAATAATGCTAAGCGTTTATAGCCAATATTAGATATTTTCTTTAAAGTTTGTTATAGATGTTTTTGTTCTGAAGTCTGTATAAATGAATACATTAATTAAATAACTAACTAAATAGATATGTTTACTACAAACGTCTGGACACTGTTTACCATACGACTAACCGCTTGTTCTCATTGATATTCATTTTAATTTGTATTTTCTTTTGGCGCATTGCCATAACAATCCTAGTTTTTTTTGTTTTTGTTTTTTCAGTATGGTATGTTTAAACGGAATAGAAACATATAGCAATAGCTTAATATATGTGACCACTTTTATTCACTTTTTACAAAACAATATTATAACATATTTAATAAAAAAAAAAAAAGGCTTCTACATGCTTCGACTAATCACAAAACAATTTATTGTTTAATCGGTAAAGATTAAACCTGTTTTATCCAGCGCAAAAAAAAAAAAAACAACCCAAACTTCGTCTCACAGACTTCCAGGAAGCACGTTGACCCAGTCATGTGACTGAATTCCAGGAATCGCGCATGTCGTGGGTATTATTATAAACACAGAAATCGATACCTGGCTACTTCCGTTCTTTTATTACATAACCTTCTAAGACGTAACATCTCTGACCGAATTATTTTATTCCTCAAAATTTTAATCAATATACATGTACAAAAATAGTATTTACTGATCTTATATTATCGTAAATATTGTCGTTTATATTATCATGATTTTTTAAAAACAATTTAAGTTGTTTTGTTTTAGAAACGTGGCTCCCACGTGGAACAAAAATGGATGAGATCTTCGTTTTGCCACCTGCTAAATTTTATAAACTTTGCAAAATAGACGATGATGGTCAGTTTTACTGCTTGAATGATTTAATTAGTGATCCGGATGCTGTAACTGCTGTCATATTATCGATGATGATGATGGTAATGATGTTGTTGTTGTTGATGATGTTGTTGTTGTTGCTGTTGCTGTTAATTACGACGATGATATTGATGAAGATGATGTTGTTGTTGTTGATGATCTTGATGATGAGTATGATGATGATGATTTTATTGTTGCTGTTGATGATGTCGATGATAATTGATGATGATAATAATGACGATGATGTTTATGATAATGATGATGATGATGTTGTTGTTGTTCTTCTTCTTGTTGATGATGATAAAAAAGATGATGATTATAATGTTGATAATGATAATGATGATGTCGATGATGATAAATCGTAAAAGATATATATTGTTTCCAATTACTAATTGTTATTTCCTCTTTTATATCAATAACATTGACAACACCATCACAATGCCAAAGAGGAGACAGTCGCAATTGGCTGAACAAGTGGAAGATGCGAGAAGACGAAAACAAGGTACCAATGTCATGGCAGTACAGACAGACCCGGAGCAGGCCAGGAGTCAATCTGATGATTGTCAACAAGGATCAAGCCTTCCGCCCGAAGGGCAAATCTCAGGTGATTTGATTCAAAATTGCTCTAGTAATATATGCTTGTGTCTCATGTTAACATAAAACTGAAAGAGAACATTTGGAACAACGAATATGTTGAATTATATCATCTCATCCAAAATAGGCCAGAAGAGTCCAAACAAAAATTACAGGTTGTAAACGGTGAATTAGTTGATTCTCAGAAAGATAATTCAGAAAGGGCATTAGAAAGACCGGACCTTGTTCTGACGCATTCATCATATTCATTGCTATATATACAATGAAGCGTCCGGATGAAATACATAATTTACTACAGAACTTAGCTAGTCTAAGGCTTGCAGCTTCACGACACGCGGGTTGGCAATTACAGACTTAAAAAGTCTCTGAACTAAAGCCTTTACTGGTATTCTATTGACCCAGAATTATGAACGTTATCTATGTCCCAATAAGTTTGAAAGATCAGTCTCTTACTGTACGGTACCAAAGTAAAGAGATGTTAGGCTTTCAGCAGTGGGCATTGTGAAAACAGTCTTTGCCAATATGTACATGCGTGTTTAAAATATCATGGCCAAAATGCTGTCAGCTTTTGTAAAAATGGTAATGGTAACTTCCAGAGGTTCCAGTCGCCTACTCAAGTAAATACAGTACGCCCGGCTAGACCGCTCAATACCGCTGTATATTGTATCGCGCTCAGACGCAGTCACCAAGAAACCAATCTCAAGGACGGGCTATGGGACATAGGGAATACCCCTATTAATGTTAATGAATTAAGATATAAACTCGAAGATTGTATGACGCTGGGTATATCTTAGGTAGTTTTCAGAACGGTTTCAAGTTACATTATAAGGGACCGAGGGTTCCAATGGTTTCAACTAACCTCATATCAGCCAGAAATAATGAATCAGTTCAGCTACATTAAGAGAATAGTAGGCCCCTTTAAGTCTCTACCTATTTCGAACCTTAGAATAAAGCCAGTAGGTTTAGTTCCAAAACAGACTGGGGGTTGGCGTTTGATAACAAATTTATCCTTCCCAACTGGTAACAGCGTGAATAATTATACTGACTCCGATTTTAAACATGTGAAATATTCTCGTTTCGACAATACTGTTAAATTGTACAACGCATTTGTGGCAAATGTAGATATTTCGTCAGCTTTTAATTTGTGTCCCATATGGCCGGGAAATTTTGATCTTCTCGGCCTTCGGACAAGCGAAGGCTACTGGATACAAAAGATACAAAGCTCAAGGTGCATCCTGTTCTTGTTTTATATTTGAAAAAAAAATCAACATTTTTACAATGGCTCGTCATGAAACAAGCACGGTCCGAAAACATAGACCATTTTTATGGCTACTCATTCGTTCGACAGTTGTAACCATCTCATGCAAACTTTCGAAAATGTATGTGACCAGCTTAAGGTTCCTTTGAGCAAAGATTAGTGGGTCGGTCCAGTCCAAAGAATTACATACCTAGGTTTAGAAATAGATTCATTAAATCAAATTATCAGTGTTCCTGACGACAAAATAGAAAAAAGCGAAAACAGCCACATAGTAAAACAAAATGAAATTGAGGCAGTTACAGTCTGTTACAGGTTTACTGAATTTTCTTTCAAAAGCTGTACCGTCCGGTAGAGCTTTTAATCGCCGGTTTTACGAGAGTATGTCGCATGTTAAGTAACCCCAACATATTAGGATAAAAAAGGTATGATTGATGACGCAAAAGTGTGGTTACATTTTCTACAAAATTTCAATGGCACTAAAGTCTTTAGTATGATTTCTGAAGCTAAGTGGATTGAAGACAGATCAATTGAGTTGTTTACAGATTCAGCCGGTAACAAACAGTAAGGATGTGGCTGCTATTTCAATGGTTCCTGGTCTGTATTCAAATGGCCCCAAAACTGGGGGACACTCTTGTTAACAAAACAAAATATTTTGAGATCGGATAATGAGGCACTAGCTGGGATCTTGAATAAAGTCATATAAACCAAAAATGTAATGACACTTTTACATCATTTAATGCTATTAATTTTAAAAAGAAACATTCAGATTAAAGCAAAACACATTCCCGGCAAAGAAAACATAATGTGACGTTATTAGCCGTTTTCAGTGGGACCATTTAAGGAGGTAGGTTACCTTTATATTTGTATGTGCGCATGTCCAACCGGAAGCTAACGTGACGATTTACGACGACGTTTACGACAAACTAAATGTGTTTGTATATTCATTCTTCTGAAAACAAATCATAGACCTGTCTTCGATCTGACGCTTTATGGTTTAATAATGCAGAAATAATGAATAAATTGCCGCAGAAACGCTTCAAAACAATGTTGTCTTAAAATGACGTCATTGACGTCATGACGTTACGTGTCAGTTACCGCGCAAAATTAATAGCTTTTGTCTTGAAAGTACGTAATTATGTGCATTTTCTTTATTCAAACTATTTTCAAATAACCATTATTTGCTGAAATATTTTTTATGAGTCTTTTGCTCTGAATAATAATCAATATTTTGCTTCTTTTATGTAGTTATATTGAAATGTTATGCGGAATGTAAGAAAATGGATGATGGTAACCAATGTTATTTGGAATATAGTTGGGTGAGAGGTTACTTGTTACGGCCATTTTCAAATAAAAAATCTAGCTGTTTTATTTGTAATACCTATTTCAGTTTCCGTTGATAATTTCTTACTTATATACTAAAACTAAGATCTAAAATTGTTCGAATTTCAGTAGAAAATTGTGGTTTCTTGAATTGAATTGATGTTACCATGGAAACGAAGCCCGTGACCTATGTATCTAAATGTAAAATTCAAAAGCGTTGACACTAGCCTATTTAAGAAACACAGCTTCGGCTTTTTATTTTCATTTCAACAATATCCATGAGAATAATAGTAGCATGCTGAACGATTTTTCCACGAAAAATGCCAGACGAGGGGTACTGCTGTAAGTATTCTAAGCTTAGAAATTTGTTTGAATAAATGCAGATAACACGAAAATATAACTTACGTTAGAAATAATATGTTTTAAAGCTACATCAACTAGAAAGACAATCTTATTCAATGTTATTTTATAAGAAATTACGACAAAAAGCAAGATATAAGCCATTTTAAACATCTCTGTTGCCATGGTTACTTTAAACTTTAAGAAAAATAGGGTACCATGTATAGTGCTTGGTATTTTGCTAATAATATTACCCAAATATTCCATGTTGGTCATTAATAGAATGGCACTGAAGTCGTCGAAAACCCCTATTTTTATACATAGTTGTTTAAAAATGAGAGAAAATGCGTTACCATGGAAACACGAGCCCCGCGACATATACATTTTAGGCTTATATTAGAAAGCTGACGTGCATACTAGTAAAATAATAGATTATACTGACTTCTACGGATATCAATTAAACTAAAATACACTGAAAAGTGTTAAATATCCGTATTTTCCTTCTTCTTTCAATATGAAATACCTTTGGAGGGTCATGTTCTTCAAACCTGGATAAAAATTGAACTTGAAGGGACAGAGACAAACGAAACTGAGATTTTAGCAGTTAAAAATTCATATTACACGAAATACAAAAAGATGCTGCGGTTCAATTAATTTGAATTTACCCTTGTAACAAGGTAACCTACCTCCTTAAGCAAGCTTCTCCCAGACCACGCTTCCAAGATTCCATTCGAGATCCCAGAATCTTTCAAGCAGACCTTCTACCTGAAATAGACAGACTTATCAAATCGTCCCTCGCGGGGGGTACTCATAAAAGCTACCAGTCTGCTTTTGAAAACTTTTGTAAAAAACAGACTATTATAAGAATCTTTCACTGGTTGCGGGTAAAGATGGGAATATCCAGAACGAGGGTAACTGTTAAGGCGGTATCGAGGCTCCTGCCTAAACATTTACACGAGTGCCGGATTTTCCCATCTTTACCCGCTGCCAGTGATTGATTCTTTTTCTTGCATGCCTTATTCTTCAATTTGTAGAAGATATAAAGTAGTTTAGGCGGTATCGAGGCTCCTGCCGAGCTACCGCCTAAACAGTTATCCGAGCGCCGGATATTTCCATCTTTAACCGCTGCCAGTGATTGATTCTTTTTCTTGCAGGCCTTATTCTTCAATTTGTAGAAGATATAAAGAAAAACGAAGTTTTTTTTCTTTAAGGCGCTATTTTGTTATACAGTGTAACTTCCGAAAACCGAACGACATCCGGACCAATCTAAAAGTTCGGTATTTAGAAGTTTCCGGAATTCAGAAGTTCGGAAGTTTGCAGGCAAAGTGGACATTCTGCACTAGAGTTGTTTTCTTACACGTTGGATGAAGAAGATTATTAGCCTTTTTAACTGTACAAATTTGTATAAAGTGATTTATTGATTTAATAATTATTGAATTAATATGTTACAAACATTAAGGATAATCAATTACGTATAATGAATTTCCTTTTTTGTATATGTATATAAAACAATAATAGATCTAGCATTTACTCAAACATTTTCCCCTTATATTTTACCATCTTTGAAGTCCCGTGTTCATCAATATGTAATGGATGTTGATAAAGCGTAGTTTAATCGATGTAACTAATCATTAAAACATCTATCTTTCTTTCATGGAAGTGGCTATTCCTACGGTCCCGTAAGAATAGCCTCACAGGCTATTCCTACGGCTCTCCCGTAAGAATAGTGAAATTCAAATAGCCCGCAGGTGGCTATTCCTACGGCTCTAAAGACAGTTTGTATGTCCACCTTGTATTGCATTGTACTGAATTAATTCAACTGGTATATTTTCGAACAAATTGTTTACTTTTCAGTTTCACACCCAGGGCGCCCCCTCCCAATAATTTGACCAATTAAGCTAATTCTCTTAACAATCTTTTGACAACGAGTCAATTTTAGCTGTGTCCTGCAGTTTTGTAGTTGTTTTTGAGGTTTTAACAACCACTTTAAAAAACAAAAAACACACACAAAAAAAAAAACGTTTAACATTTTATGGAACTGGGTTTGTTATAGGTCGGCTGACTTTCAAAATGTACGCCGCCCTAGCTCCCCACTCTAAAAATGCTTCCTACGTGCCTGACAAGCGCCTGGATTCTTCCTCTAGTACCAGAAAAACTGGAAAATCATCAAATGACACATTTTCCTGTCAATGTTATGTTAAGCATTTTCACACACAATATGTAGCTGTCTGGCAATGAAAGCCTTAATGCATGAATATTTGATCAACAACCGAAAGAAAATGCACCTACCTTCCAATCAAAATTTAACAGTGACTTAATGATAATGAACATGTAATGGAGGCCAAATGCAGGTGGTATTAGAAAACTTATTTTTCCTTGAAAAGATAAAATTTTTATGCAGCTTCTTTAAGCCACGTCCTTTAACAAGTGCATGTACTTATTTCACATCTGCCAAATAAGTATCTATTGTGAAATTGGCGAATTCACCCAGATTTTCCCCTTTTCAATAAAAACATGAAAATGTACTCAGAATGTGAAACCCCTTATCTAATGCATTGTTTTATAAGAAGACTTATAATATTTTCTACATGTTCACAAGCACAGGCAGTAATTGTGGTCTAAACTGAAGTAAAACTCTTAAAAAGAAACTTTGAAAAATTAAAAAAATTCCTCGAAAAACAGTACAAACTATTATCTGATGAATTGTTCGTCCACCGCTATAAACCATTTATCTACCTGGTACTAACAACATACCGGTAATTATTGGTTTTTAACCGATATTTGCGCTAAGTTCAGTGATTCGAATATTACTTCCTTTTCTTTAAAACAATTGTAAAATAGCACTTACATATCTTAAAGACGATTATCTCTAAGTGAACTGAAAAAATAAGGCAATTAATTTGGATGGCAAGATATGGGAACCACAAACTGTGGTTTGAAATGAAATTATAATAATTTTTACCAAAGTGCTCCCTGTAATCTTTATGACGTGATTTTGCATGTCGATGACCATCTGGCAAAATCAACACACGTATATACTTTTCGTTTCTAATTAATACTTAGTATAAGTATTTTTTTCTTGAAAATTGGCATGCACACATAGAAATATATACTTAATAAAAGCTTAAAAGGATTTTAAAAAGTATTCAACACTTTAGATTTTATGTCTTGATTTTGCCTTTTACTTGAGATTTCTTCGCATATAAATTCTGTCCAAATCAACACCCTCAAACGTTTTTCGTCAATAAAAGCTTAAAATGATTCTTTAAAAAATCATCACTTTAAATTTTATATCTTGATTTTGCCTGTCATTTAAAATTTCTGCGTATACAGTAGAGTCTGGTGAAATCAACACCCTTATACGTTTTTCGTTTCAAAACCACCTTATATATAACTATTTTTTCTTGAAAATTGACATGCAAAGTTCTCTCTCGATGTGATACTAAAAGGTAAACAATTTGTTTGAAAATATACCATTTAAATTAATTCCGTACAATGCAGTTCAAGATGGACATACAAAACTTTCTTTAGAGCCGTAGGAATAGCCACCTGCGGGCTATTTCACTACTCTTACGGGAGAGCCGTAGGAATAGCCTGTGAGGCTATTCTTACGGGACCATAGGAATAGCCACTTCCTTCTTTCATTCAAACATTACAAAAGTATTCCACACGGAAGACATTTAATAAATCATTTTTTCATATATTGAAAACAAATTAAAGTAATCTCTGATTAATTCTTTACTTTTGCATCAAATGATCATTGTGATTATAATGTGTATCAAAACAAACGCGTGCCGCTAATAGAGAAACAAAAGAACATGTTGACAACTTGCAACGGGCGTTTTGGGGTTAAAACATGTTAAAGACAGACCGGCAAATATTTTGCTGTTCGGTTTTCGGAAGTCAGTTTTAGTGTTATGATATAAACGGTCCTTCAAAAATCGTCCGGTTTTCAGAATTCGGAAGTTCCGGTTTTCGGAAGTTAAAAATATATAGAAATAAGAAGGAAAAAAACGGGACTTTGAGTTTCGTGCGGTTTTCAAAGGTTTCCGGGTTTTAGAAGGTCCGGTTTTCAGAAGTTACACTGTAGTAGCGTATGAATTTACGCATTCATTCATAAATTATAGCACGTGAGTCTTTTTCTAGCACCGGAAAAGCACGAAAAAAAATCCTGTCCGGCATGCAAGAATTACTTTTCTTGCATACCAGACGGGGATTTCCGGTATTTTTACCGGTGCTGGAAAAATCCATCTTACACCCCGGGGTGTAAGATGACTCTCGTGCTTTAAATGACGTATTTCGAACTACATATATGTAGAAGATTTATGTAGTTATTTATATTTTATTTCGAAAAACGGAATAAAAATCCAGTACCTTGACAGTTCCTCTTTATTCCTGATAGTATATTTCTCGATTCAAAACACGTTATTTTATCAAAAATCCATAACGTTACTCTGCAACAGATCAAACAAAACCAGAACTAATATAAGATTCTTTCACTGGTTGTAGGTGCAGATGGGAATTTCCGGCCTCGAGGGTAACTGTTTAGGCGGTAACGAGGTTCCTACCGAGTTACCGCCTAAACAGTTATCCGAGAGCCGGATATTCCCATCTGCACCTATAACCAGTGACAGAATCTTTTTCTTGCATACCGATATAAAGATATAATAATAAAAATAAAATCAGTCGAACGGTTTTCTTTTTAGAACTATATTTTATAGCAGCGTATTTAAACAAAGCGCGGGAAATCAACGTCCGTAAACAGGAAAGACGTCATGACGTTTCAAAGACAAATAACAATGTTTAGTTCCGGTTTTGTTTTATCAGTTCCAGCGTAACGTTATGAATTTTTGATAAAATAACGTGTTTTGAATCGAGAAATATACTCTCAGGAACAAAGAGGAACTGTCAAGGTATTGGATTTCTATTCCGTTTTTCGAAATGAAATATAAATAACTACATAAATCTTCTACATATATGTAGTTCGTAATACGTCATTTAAAGCACGAGAGTCATCTTACACCCCGGGGTTTAAGATGGATTTTTCCAGCACCGGTAAAAATACCGGAAATCCCCGTCTGGTATGTAAGAAACATTGTTATTTGTCTTTGAAACGTCATGACGTCTTTCCTGTTTACGGACGTTGCTTTCCCGCGCTTTGTTAAAATACGCTGCTATAAGAAATAGTTCTAAAAAGAAAGCCGTTCGACTGATTTTATTTTTATTATTATTTCTTGATATCGGTATGCAAGAAAAAGATTCTGTCACTGGTTATAGGTGCAGATGGGAATATCCGGCTCTCGGGTAACTGTTTAGGCGGTAACTCGGTAGGAACCTCGTTACCGCCTAAACAGTTACCCTCGAGGCCGGAAATTCCCATCTGCACCTACAACCAGTGAAAGAATCTTATAATCTGGCCCCCAGAAGTTGATATTTTATGCGAATACGTAGCTTACTTGTCATTGAGACATTATTCTCATTTTTTCATTGGCATTCAGCTTTCTGCAATCCATAAGCTATGTGAATGTGATCAATATAGTTTTAAAGATGAAACTAAGCACGTTATTGTACGAAGCATGATGGAAGGTTTTACGTAGATTAAGGAAAAGGCATGACACATGACAACCGATAATGCAAGGTATTTTAAGTCAATTGATTAAGGTATTTCCCGTCGTTTGTCGTTTGTCGATCTCAGCATAATTCCATGCTTTTCTCTGCTGCATTTTCCCTTGATTACATTGGTCTTTTGAGACTTAGTGAATTTACATGTTCTAACTACTGATGATGTTAAAGTTTTTGAATATTTCATTCGACTTTTTATCAGATTATCCAAAAGTGATTAAAGCAAAAATGTTTTTTTCAGTCGATATCATGATCGATGAGGAAAATAAACCCTGTGTTGAAAGCATAAAGACATACACGTTATCGCTTCAACACTAATGATCCACTTTTCTGTTATTTTGACCGTTCACCAATGACAAGTTTTCAGTTCAATGCTGTACTGAAAAAAGCTCTAAGATTTGCCGGCCTTGAGAATCTCAGCTTGAAGTCACATTCATTCAGGATAGGCGGTACAACCAGTATGTTTTATGCTGGTGGTGCGATCAACGATATTAAGTACGTGGCCGATGGCGCTCAGATGCATACAAAAGTTCTATCCGATAAGTTCAGATTCCGTTGCCGGATCTGTCTTGTGTCTGTTTTAGGAGAATTTCTGTAAGAACGTTATGACAATAATGTAAAAAGGCCGCATGATACACAAGTCGTTGTATGAAATGATGTTTCAAAGGATCTGCCAAAATTCCTTTATGTGGTGGGCCGGTGTAACATTAAATTAAACGTTGAGAATTGACCCTGCCAACATTTCAACATTAAATTTTGATAAAAAAGTCGTTGAGACCTGATCAGTCATTAACTTTTGATCAGTAATGGGGTCATTTTTTTACAGGTTAGTTTTTAAGTTAAACGTCGATAATCGTCTGTTTGTAGTAGAGAAACACACTGAAAAGAACCTGAAACTGTCGCAGGCTTGTTGGATAGCTTCTTTAAAAAAATAATTTCACAAGGCCGAGCCCGGACTCAAACTGACAACTTTGCCGAGGTAGGCGAGATCATCTATATGTTTGACAGGGAACTGTTAACGAAAGTTTAAGACAATGATTTTCGACAGGTGTTTGGGTGCGGGCACATCGAGACTTCCACACAGGAAGCACCTTTCCCGATCATAACAAGATATTTATAAGGGATATGTCTGTGAATTATAGTGATATCTCTGTAACACAAAGAGATATGTTTTTACGTTATAAAGATATGTCTTTTTGCGTCCTTATGCCAGGTTCGAAATATTTTTATCTCATAATTAGGATTTCATTTTACAAATTTGTATAATCTACTGTTTTAATTCATTTACTATAGAATGTACAAAAATAGCTTTTAGATATAGCCTCTTATAATTCTGTATAAAACGACCACATGCTTTGAATGGTTTTATATGGTGTGTATAAATTTCTAAAAATTTACTTGTACCCGTTAAGAAGATCCTTCCCGTTTGATGCTTTGTCCGCGTTTCAATTTTAACAACTTCAAACAAAAACAGCGATAGTTTGATATTGCCACAATATATACGTCACAGTTACTCTTGTAGGCCAATAGAAAAATTAGTTGTGTTTTAATTTATGTGTTGGTTCCTAATCATATTAAACAGTTCTATTTAAACTAAAATTAACATTATGCAGGGGGTGGACGTGTTTTGCATTTTGCTGCTTTTTAGGCGAGGAAAATGCTGTTTGCAGTTCAAAATGGCGTTATTTGTTTACCATTTGACCTAACAGAGGACACATTTTGCAGTGGTAAGTGTGTTTATTAAATACAAAATTTCGAACGATAACGCCCAGTCGGTGGCCATATAATTTATCTTCACTCGGCTTTTAGTCTTACATGTTTATCGTTGTTTGTTAAAAAGTTATTGAAGGTACAGTGCCAGTTTATAGTGATGAAAAAATCGTAGCCGTGCATGAAAAAGTAATTTCTGATGTTTATTGATTTGTACATATACATAAATTTATACTGTAATTTAAGTTTTTTAACTGCTACTTCTAAAACCTTCTATTGCAAAAATATTTTGGTACAAGCAACATTTTGTTGTTTGATGTTGTACACACGAGAATTTTGTTGTTTGATTGTTCTACCGAGATGTCAATCCAATATAAAACTTGGCAACTAAAAATATTTACAAGTGATATATATATATATACCAGAAATATATACTATACACAGTGTGTTTTCCTACAATATATGTACAATTAACAACATAAAAATGTCAGTTTATAAAAGTTTTCAGATGGAACAGCTGTTTAATTTCATTCTAATTATATCACTTATATTATTCATTGTTTGTGCATTAATAACATATCTTCATAATGGTATAATGAAACATATACTTTCTTTCGCGTTTTTGTGAGGAACCTACATAAGTCGTG
Organism: Mercenaria mercenaria; assembly: GCF_021730395.1. Classification (NCBI taxonomy): domain Eukaryota; kingdom Metazoa; phylum Mollusca; class Bivalvia; order Venerida; family Veneridae; genus Mercenaria; species Mercenaria mercenaria. The sequence goes on along the minus strand of NC_069367.1, from coordinate 19,119,970 downwards.
TGGTCCTACCTAGGGACACTAATTTGCCTGTAAACACTGATGCGTTCAATCATTTTAGATCTTATTATGTAGCCAACACGCAACATTGCATTCTTCTTCTTCTTTCTTCTCATTATTTTTATTGCTATTATACGGGAAAACCGAAGGTTTTTCCGTCTATAGATGTGTACGTGTATATATGTCAAAGTAAACCTATATACCGTTCAACTTGGGAATATGTTCTATACCTTCACCGGTTTTGTTGTTGTTGTTCTCCCATAATTCTACCGGACCTGCTGCCGTGCTTGCGCAATAAATAATTTTCAGGACGACATTTGATAAAATAAAATTTCTTTGTTGAAAATTCGCGGTATCAATAGAAATCGGTGTTATTCGGGTTTCTTCATGAAACGAGTTTATGGATGATTCAAGCGGCCCGCTTTTTGTTTCCAATAATGAATTATGATGTAAGCTACAACCATTGTTTATTTATTTCTGTGAATGTAGAAAAGCCAATAATTTCAAAAATGTCAATGTAAAACGAATACAAACACGCTGTCCTAACAAACTTTATTTATATACATAATTTTATCACACATTTATGTCACAAGATACTGTGGTCCAGTGGTTAGCGCACATATTTTCCATGCGCGAGGTCCGAGTTCGAATCTCGTAAGGCGCTTGATTTTTTTTTTTTTTAGCTTAGGCCCAATTTAATTTTTTTTTCTTTATATTTATCACACTTTTTTCAATTACTGGAACACAAATCAATAATAAGTATAGTTAACCAATGTTCTGTCTGTAAATTTTGAACAAAATATTCGAAGGCATGGAAAAGCATATATCGATATTGCTTATCTCCCCTCCCTTCCACAATCTTTCACATACATTGCAACTACTTTCTAAAAGTCAATTCATTGACTAGAGTTTTAGTAAAATTACACTTGGAAAAAAAATGTTGGCTATAAACTTGAGAGGCTCACTACGATCACTATCAAGCTAAGAAATTAACCTTAATCATATTCAAAAAAAGGTCCCAGACTGTTAGCAGTTAGGTAAATTAAATTGAATTTAGACCAAGAGTGTTTGTGTTATATATAAAATTCTGGTCAAGAACTTTTTACAATGAATTTGAAATAAGAATTTGACAAGTAAATGGTTGTTTGTCATTCTCACATACACGAGTTTTACCATAGCTGTATTAGTGGAACACAATTTGTCCTAAAAGAGTGTCATTTGACAATAATGGCATTTAAAAGAATTAAAATAGTCCGTGTTTAGGATAGCAGGATTATGTAAGTTCCGGTATCTATACTACAAAAGAATATCAGAACAAGATGATATTGAATGTGATGTTACGCAGGCATAATGTGTAAATTGTTGTGTTCTATTTTTTGGATTGTTTTGTCGTTTTTAGAAACTATTTGTTTGTAACAAATGAACTGAAAAGAATATGTGCATTTCCGGATTCAGAAATTTGTATTAGAGAAACAAATTGATAGCAAAGGCATGTTCGTTGTAAACAGAAACAAAATTGGTAATATTATGTATAAATAAATGACTTGCATTTATCTGTATATAATAAAATATTTATCCAAAACTACTGAGGAAGAGTGTGTTTTACGCATGCTCACTGACAACACATAAAGGCCTGATATTTGGTCACTTTTGAATGACTGTTGCACCATATATAATACTATGAGGAAAATTTTGTAAATGACAGTGTTCGAATTTATCAATGTTCGTACAGCCCCCATTTTACATACCCCTTTCCGGCGCTCACTTCGTGTGAGTTAAAATTTGCTTACTAGATATAAATTTGAATTATGTAAAGTTTCCAGCAAAAGCATTATTTTGATACCAATAAATGATAACAATTTGCAGAAATAAAAAAGTGACAGGTCAAAAAAACCCGTTATCTGTCCGGGTTTATGCAACAGTTTCATTTTGTCGTGTTGAGCGACATGTGAAGTTTCCACTTTTCTCTATTTTATCATCAGTACAACTAATGGTGCGGACAGGGTAAAACGCAGACCACATACAGATAGAGTGACTGCAGACCACATACACAAAGAAGGGTTTCCCCTTATGCAGACCATATAGGTAAAGAAGGATATTGGAAAACGCAGACGAAATAGAATATGAATAAAATAAAATGAATGGGTTTAATTGCTAATTATGGCACATTAATTATGCAAACTGTTAAAAGTTATAGCTTTTATCCTTAAATTTAATTAACTGGATACCTTTGAAATTAATAAGTTCAATTGTTTCAATTAATTAGAGATGAACTGTTTGAGTTTAAAATGTTTGAAGACAATAATTGTTTGATCTTTTTATAATAATTAAAATGATCTTTTGATAATAATAAAAAAAATGCATACACAACTGTTAATTGATGAGCTAATTGGTGTATTGCCGTCGCACAAATCTCACACATACATGTCAAAATCACTAAACTAAAGTTAGTTTTTTAGAAATCATGCAATACATTCAGATATAAGATAGATTTAAGAGCAAGATGTGATGAATGTGACGTCTGGCTACATACGAGTGCCTTTCGAACCATGAAAAGATCGATGTTGATCTTAGTATTTTGACAAAGTCCAAATGGTTCTTTCTGAGATGTAGGGAGGAGTAAATTTCCTACACACAAAAGAAGTGTAGAAAACATTAGCGAGTTAATCACTGTCGTTGTTTGAATCTTTAATACTTGAACATTCTGTTGTTAAACAACATTATTATAAGTTTTTAAGCTTTGTTCTAATAGTGACTCCATTTCGGAAAGGGAAATATACACATAGAGGCACATACTAAATTTTATCCCCATTTATTTTGTTTTTCACATAATAAATGAGTAATGTTCTAAATATTATATTCGCATATGCTTGTTTGTTCATTTTTAGCCTGCTGATTTTTTTTTCGTCCTTAGTTTAATCGATATTACATACCGCCAGCATAGGTTCCCTTCAGGACGAATTTTCACCTTTTCACGTATGCAGTGTCGATAGCTCACTAGACGACTAACTCACGTGATTACGCACATCAACAATATGTTTCGATAAAAGGAGGATAAGATTTGCATAGGCAATTCGAAATAATAATTTTTTCTTGCTTCTTAAAAAGATTATATATGTACAAAATACCGCGAGCATAGGTTCCACCACTCTAAAGTCTGTTGTAATCAAATTTGGAATTGGAACACTAACTTTTTACATTAAGTCCTCATTGCCCAACATTCACACGCAAAGACACAGAATTCCTTTGGCTATTGGCCTAATGAGATTCTGTTAGGTTTGAAATTTTCAAAGTTCAAGCTTTTCAATTTGAAGCAGTTATCATTTTGTGACTGGTTTCCAGTATGATAATAAGTTATGTAAAATTGTTGATGCAGTGCGTTTTAATAAGAATAACAGAAATTCAAATACGTTTTTTTCCTTTATCTTGGTGCAGATGGTAATCTATACCAAACTTTCTTTTGATTATATACAGAATATTTGTAGAGTTTTCACATGTCGAGAATTAATCTTGATGCAGTCTAAAACATGCATTCAGAAACCATGAATTATCATTAATAATTTTGATAGATCTAAAGAACATAAACTTCCTAAACGAATCCATAATTCCAGCACCACTCTTTTAATTTTTAACGGGCACTGGTGATTTTTCATGGGAGCTCTGCCTTTTAGGTAGCACCTACTTTCATATTAGATTTACTCAGCATCCGTCCATTATGAAGAATTTTACGTAAAGTGGCAGGCACTCCGGGTGCCAAATTCATCCTCTTTCAGTACAGACACAAAGCGATCTGACTAGAACGACAAAGCATTAATGTGCTTAGTGTACAACATCAATCAAATGGCGTCAAGGCGGGCATGGGGGAGTAACTCTTCCTGGAAAATAAAACCAAGGTCGGTAAGAGAGACCTCCCCTTAATTTTGCAAATGGCGTCAAGGCGGGTACGGGAAGAAACCCTTAATGCAAAAGGCCTAGGTCGGTTAGAGTGACCTCTTCTTAATTTTGCAAATGGTGTCAGGGCGGTAGGTGAAGTAACTCTTAATGGGAAAAAAAACAAAGTCAGTTAGAATGACATCCCTTTCATTGGCGGGTATGGGAATTAACTCTTAATGGAAAAAAAACCAAGGTCGGTTAGAATGACCTCCCCTTAATTTTGCAAATGGCGTCAAGGCGGGAAGGGGAAGTAACTCTTAATGGAAAAAAACCCAAAGGTCGATTAGAGTGACCTCCCATTAATTTTACAAATGGCGCCAAGGCGGGTAGGGGAAGTTACTCTTAATGGAAAAAAGACAATGTCCGTTAGAGTGACCTCCCCTTAATATTGCAAATGGCGTCAAGGCGGGTAGGGGAAGTAACTCTTAACTGGAAAAAAAACAAGGTCGTTTAGAGTGACCTCCCCTTAATTTTGCAAATGGCGTCAAGGCGGGTAGGGGAAGTAACTCTAATGGAAAAAAGCCAAATTCGGTTAAAGTGACCTCCCCTTAATGTTGCAAATGGCGTCAAGGCGCGTAGGGGAAGTAACTCTTAATGGAAAAAAAAACAAAGGTCGGTTAGAGTGACCTCCCCTTAATTTTACAAATGGCGTCAAGGCGGGTAAGGGAAGTAACTCTTAATGGAAAAAAAAACCAAAGGTCGGTTAGAGTGACCTCCCCTTAATTTTACAAATGGCGTCAAGGCCGGTAAGGAAAGTAACTCTTAATGGAAAAAAGCCAAGGTCGGTTAGAGTGACCTCCCCTTAATTTTACAAATGGCGTCAAGGCGGGTAAGGAAAGTAACTCTTAATGGAAAAAAGCCAAGGCCGGTTAGAGTGACCTCCCCTTAATTTTACAAATGGCGTCAAGGCGGGAAGGGGAAGTAACTCTTAATGGAAAAAAGTCAAGGTCGGTTAGTGACCTCCCCTTAATTTTGCAAATGGCGTCAAGGCGGGAAGGGAATTAACTCTTATTGGAAAAAAACCAAGGTCGAATAGAGTGACCTCCCCTTAATTTTGCAAATGGCGTCAAGGCGGGTAGGGGAAGTAACTCTTAATGGAAAAAAGCCAAGGTCGGTTAGAGTGACCTCCCCTTAATTTTGCAAATGGCGTCAAGGCGGGTAGGGGAAGTAACTCTTAACTGGAAAAAACCAAAGGTCGGTTAGAGTGACCTCCCCTTAATTTTACAAATGGCGTCAAGGCGGGAAGGGGAATGAACTCTTAATGGAAAAAAACCAAGGTCTTTTAGAGTGACCTCCCCTTAATTTTGCAGATGGCGTCAAGGCGGGTAGGGGAAGTAACTCTTAATGGAAAAAAGACAAGGTCGGTGAGAGTGACCTCCCCTTAATTTTGCAAATGGCGTCAAGGCGGGAAGGGGAAGTAACTCTTAACAGATAAAAGCCAAGGTCAGTTAGAGTGACCTCCCCTTAATTTTGCAAATGGCGTCAAGGCAGGTAGGGAAAGTTACTCTTAATGGAAAAAAGACAAGGTCGGTGAGAGTGACCTCCCCTTAATTTTGCAAATGGCGTCAAGGCGGGAAGGGGAAGTAACTCTTAACAGATAAAAGCCAAGGTCAGTTAGAGTGACCTCCCTTAATTTTGCAAATGGCGTCAAGGCGGGTAGGGGAAGTTACTCTTATTGGGAAAAAGCAAGGTCGTTAAGTGACCTCCCCTTAATTTTGCAAATGGCGTCAAGGCGGGAAGGGGAAGTAACTCTTAACAGATAAAAGCCAAGGTCGGTTAGAGTGACCTCCCGTTAATTTTACAAATGGCGTCAAAGGCGGGTACGGGTCACTCTTAATGGAAAAAAGCCAAGGTCGGTAAAAGTGACCTCCCCTTAATTTTGCAAATGGCGTCAAGGCAGGTAGGGGAAGTAACTCTTAATGGAAAAAAAAAACCAAAGGTCGGTTAAAGTGACCTCCCCTTAATTTTACAAATGGCGTCAAGGCGGAAAGGGGAATTAACTCTTAATGGAAAAAAACCAAGGTCGGTTAGAGTGACCTCCCCTTAACTTTGCAAATGGCGTCAAGGCGGGAAAGGGAAGTAACTCTTAAAGGATAAAAGCCAAGGTCGGTTAGAGTGACCTCACTTAATTTTGCAAATGGCGTCAAGGCTGGAAGGGGAAGTAACTCTTAACAGACAAAAGCCAAGGTCGGTTAGAGTGACCTTCCCTTAATTTTGCAAATGGCGTCAAGGCGGGTAGGGGAAGTAACTCTTAATGGAAAAAAGCCAAGGTCGGTTAGAGTGACCTTCCCTTAATGTTGCAAATGACGTCAAGGCGGGTAGGGGAAGTAACTCTTAATGGGAAAAAGCCAAGTTCGGTTAGAGTGACCTCCCCTTAATATTGCAAATGGCGTCAAGGCGGGTAGGGGAAGTAACTCTTAATGGAAAAAGCCAAGGTCGGTTATAGTGACCTCCCCTTAATATTGCAAATGGCGTCAAGGCGGGTTGGGGAAGTAACTCTTAATGGAAAAAAAAGCCAAGGTCGGTTAGAGTGACCTCCCCTTAATTTTATAAATGGCGGTTAGGGGAAGTAACTCTTAATGGAAAAAACCAAAGGTCGGTTAGTGACATCCCCTTAATTTTACAAATGGCGTCATGGCGGATAGGAGAAGTAACTCTTAATGGAAAAAAAGCAAGGTCGGTTAGTGACCTCCACTTAGTTTTGCAAATGGCGTCAAGGCGGGTATGGGACGTAACTTTTAATGGAAAAAGCCAAGGTCGGTTAGTAAACTCCCCTTAATTTTGCAAATGGCGTCAAGGCGGGTAGGGGAAGTAAATCTGAAAGGAAAGAAACCAGGTCGGTTAGTGACCTCCCCTTAGGTTTGCAAATGACGTCAAGCCGGGTAGAGGAAGTAAATCTTAATGGAAAATAAAACCTGGTCGGTTAGTGACCTCCCCTTAATTTTGCAAATGCGGTCAATTTAGGAAGGAGAAGTAATCTTTAATTGAAAATCCCGGTTGGTCAGAGTGACCTCCCCTTAGTTTTGCAAATGACGTCATGGCGGGAAGGGGAAGTAATCTTTAATGGAAAAAACCAGGGTTTGTAACCTCCCCTTAATTTTGCAAATAGCGTCATGGGGGTTAGGGAAGTAACCTTTAATGGAAAAAAGGTCGGTGACCTCCCCTTAATTTTCCAAATAGGGAAAGAGCGGTAGGGGAAGTAATTTCTAATGAAAAACAGGTTTTACAAATCAAGGGGATAGGGAAAGTAACTTTGCATGGGAAAGAGGTGCTAGGGTAACCTCCCATTTAGGAATGGCGTCTATTGGGCAAGGGAAGTAATTTTGGATGAAAAGTGTAAGTCAGTTAACCTCCCCTTTTATGGGAATAGATGAAACAGTAACTTCCCCATGATTCTGCAAATGCAGTACAACAAAGTCCCTACAAATTACTAGGGGGGTAATTAAAGAAGCTGTGGATAGAAAAGGTCGGTTATATACATATATATATATATCTTGATTAAAAAAGAAGTAGGTTATATAACCTTTCGTTTATAATGCAAATGGTGTCAAAGGGGTAGGGCAAGTACATATAAATGGAGGTGTTTGCAGATGGCGCCAATATGGGAAGGGAAAGTAACTGGATGACAGCGGACGTGTCGGGGTAACCTGACGGTACAAGGTAAAAATTGTAACATGCATTTTACAAATGGCGTCAATGAAAGAAGGGTAACTATTGATGACAAAGCGCTAGTTGTTAAGAATACTGTTGTTAAGTATGACCAATTGAACATACCTGCATTTTGCAAATGGTATGAAGGAAATAAACCTATTAAAGGAAAGGAACATCAATAATCAATACAACTGTATGTCCTATTTTATTTAAACAAAATAAACAACACAACTGTATGGTATTATATTTATTTCTCAAGCTGCAATAAATAACACACGTAGTCACAAATGACATGTAAAGTATAATCATAATAGAAATATTCAATCTGAAGAATATTTCTAAAATTTAATACATGTACAAAGAAATCATTGCTTTGAACTATGCTTTCACTAAAAACGTAAAACTCCGTCAGAAAAAAAATGCAATCGAAGGAATATATATAAAGTTTTGACTGTCATTAAGAAACAACCAGCAAGCAGAACTAGAACAGTCACAGGAGTGACGAATACCCTCACAATACGGTCTTGTCACAGAAGAATGGCAATCATAAGAAAGACATGGCCAAAAGAAGGTGCAACTTAAATCGAACTTGACCTGTATTTTATGATGTTACACCTGTGTACCAAAACATTTATATCTGTCAAGAATTGTCACTGAAGTGTTTGATTTGACTCCAATGGTGGATGAAAATTGCACAATAGCATGAGTCTGTGTTAAAAAATATCAAATTATAAGACAGGTACAGATAAAGTGTATAAAACACTATATAAGTATAGTTCTAACCAAAAAGGGGGCATAATTCAGTAAATGTTGGTGCAAGAGTTATGCACCTTGTGTCATAAGATGTGGGTGATGATGTGGAACAACTATTTTAAGTTTGAATCAAATCCATTAAGCAATAAAACCCTTCCAGGCACAGAAGTAATATATATGAGATATAGTGGAAATGCATCAAAATTAACCTTAAATTCAAAGTAAAAGGGGGCATAATTCATGAAAAATTGGTGTCAGAGTTATGCACCTTGTGTCACATGATGTGGTTGATAAGGTGGAACGTCTATTTTAAGTTTGAATCAAATCCATATAGTAATAACTGAGAGTGAGTGTTAAAAACTTTAACCTTAAATTCTAAGTAAAAATGGGGGGCATAATTTATGAAATATTGGTGCAAGAGTTATCGACATTGTGTCATATGATATGGGTGATGATGTTGAACAACTATTTTAAATTTGAATCAAATCCATTAAGTAATAAAACCCTTCTAGGCACAGAAGTTATGGAGCAAAACCATAATATCTGACCTTTGACCTTGAATTGTGACCTTTGGCCTTTGACCATCAGGCATAGATGATGTGTTCAACATGTCATCTGGTCTTGAGGAATAATAATGTGAAGTTAAATTTCTTCACGGGAATATCTTGGGAACACAAAACAAAAAATATCTAACAACAGTTAAAATGATTTCAGTCCTAGGTTGTGTAACCTTATTTTTAAGCCGTATCTCCTCAAAATATAGATGTTTGTTACCTACTATTGCTGTAAAAATATATAGAAATGGGGCATGTGTTGGTTTCCGTATAAGATCGAAATTTCTTTCACCGAATAAACTGAAAACTGGTGTTCCCGAGTGAAAGTTAATTCGGCATTACGTGAAAGTTGATTCATTATTATTATTATTATTATTATGATGATATTATTATTATTATTATTATTATTATTATTATTATACCAGATTTATATATGTATTGCACGTTCATTTTTATTCTTAATGTTTAATTAATTGAAAAACTCATCTATTATTATCATCATCATTATAATCATTATTATTATTATTATTATACCAGATTTATATATGTATTGCACGTTCATTTTAATTCTTATTTTTTAACTAATTGAAAAAACTCATCGCTTATTTTGTACTGCTTTATTATCTTGCAGAGTTAAAATAAATTTATCTCATGTTATCTTATTCAACCGCGCTGAGACCTGCGCCACGCGTAACGTCACGCTATATTTTTTGACGTCAAAATGCTGTTGGAAAAAGTTATGTTTCTTTTAGATTTTAATAGTTTGGCGTGTATTATTTTAGTGTTTTTGTAAGCAGTATTATACATCTTTTTTCTATTTGAAGCAAATTTCCAGTCCTTACATACAGTTCATATCCTTTTGCGTTCAAGTGTTGTTCCGTACTAGTGAAAAATCATATTTGGATTTCTCTCCGTTTGAAACAATGAGTTTATCATGTTATAATCTAACGTTATATCCCAGTAATTATTTAAAGCGATGACTAAAAACTAAAAACTTTGCCAACAATTCTACTAAATATTTGATCAGCTAATCTTTCTACCCATCGTTCCTAAAGATTTACCAGTTTAACACTTTGTTCCTGATAATAGACAGAATTGCTTTAAAAATCATTTTAGCCGCAAGAGTTAATGTTAGTGCATAAAGTTGGGTGTCGATTAAGAGTTATACCAAACAGTGTAAAGTCAGTGAACAAGAAATGAGGCTAAAATTACTTTTAAAAGCTACATTAATACCAACCAGACAAAGTGCAGTAGAAAGTGTGTTTGAATGAATAAAAGAACTATGATTTTATCGCTACATTTTATAGTTTTATTGAATTTCTTGCCAAGTTTTCAGATATTGTTGAAATAAAACGATAGATTATACCCTGATAAACCCACTGTTCAGAAGTAAAGAAATCCAAATGCAGTTTTTCACTTGCACGCAACATCAATTAAACGCGAAAAGAATATGAATTATATATATCTGATTGTTTTTATAGAAAAAAAAAACATTAAAAAATAATTATATTAAAATGTAAAAGAAATCATCTAGAGAAAATATATAACTTTTTCCAACATATATATTGCCATAATTTTTAGCGTAACATTGCGCGTTGGGTGAGATGTTATACTTGTAAAATGTGTACAATTTAGTACACATATATTTAATTGCATAATATAAAATTTCTTTGATTTATAGTACAGATATATTTAATTGCATAGTATAAAATTTCTTTGATTTATAGTACACATACATTTAACTGCATAATATAAAATTTCTTTGATTAATAGTACTGATATATTTAATTGCATAATATAAAATTTCTTCGATTTATAGTAAAATTGATTATTTTTCACGCTTGAACACTAGAGTTTACATTTTCGCGAGATGTATTTAGAATGATTTGATCGATCTTACACTGAAACAAACAAATATCTCCCGTCCTAAAATCAATTATTACATGGCAGTCTGAAAGACAGCTAAAACCCCTGCCACTGTTATGGATAGTGAAAGGGTAACTTGAACCTTTGTCCTTGAGCTGTGACCTTAACAATGAACTGACATGACTGATTTATGAATTCTGCACATCATCTTGATGAGTTGATAATTTGACCGAAGTTTCGTGAAAATCTTTCAAGGGGTTTAGGAGATACAAAGCGGACACAAAATGGAAGGCTGAAAGACAGCTAAAACCCCCGCCACTGTTATGTATAGTGAAAGGGTAACTTGAACATTTGACCTTGAGCTGTGACCTTAGCAATGAACTGACATGACTGATTTATAAATTCTGCACATCATCTTGATGTGTTGATAATTTGACCCAAGTTTCATGAAAATCCTTCAAGGGGTTTAGGGGATATGGCCTGGACACGAAAGTGTTGCGGACGGGCAGACGGACGGACAGACGGACGGACGAAGACCATTCTTATCCCCCACCCCTAATAAAGCAAATGTTACACATTTATGCCACTAACACCTAATCAACTAAGGCTATCACTGAAGTCGATTAATACCCCCAGACCTCACTTTGATAAAGAGGAAGTAAAATGTTGTCATCATGACTTTTGACTTTTAGGTGCGACCTTGACCGTGGGCCTAGTGATCTGAGTTAATTGTGTCTGCTCGACTATAAGGAAAATGTTTAACAAAGTTATTATTATAAGTAAATGTGGGAGATCGAAAAGGAGTTTTTTTTATTCTTTTTATGGAGGGGACGAGGGCAAAGGTTCGGTGAAATGGGGCGGAGGAGGTAGGTGAAGACAGCGGAGTAGGGGAGTTGATGGAAACATGAAATATAAGTTTTTGTATGGAACGCATTTTTTGGGTGGGTGTCGGGAGGAACGTAGATGAAGTGTGGGTATAGCTAAAAAGGATAGGACATGAGGGATACCAGTTCTAAGAAACGTTATGAGATATAAGTCAAATTGAGAAATGTGCCACAAGACTTTAACCAACACTGTTACAAAATCTGAACCCAGTAACATTGACCTTTGAGCAACCTGACCCTAAACAAAAAGATTTCTGCCACGTTCTAAGATCAATCCTTATGTGAGGTTATATTGTGAAATTGAGAAGCTTATCATGAAACTTTAACCAGCACTATCACAATATTTAAGCCAGTGACTTCGACATTTAGGATACTTGTTCCTAAACTAATACATGTAGATGTCTTTCCCTTACCAAGACCAACACTTATGTGAAGTTTGATGTTAGTAAGGGCAGTAGTAAGAAGATATAGTGACACTGAGAAGCTTGCCTAAAATTTTAACTTTCAATGCAACGGTGACAGTGACACAGACGCCAAGGAAAGTACAGTAATCCTCCATACTCTTCAAACAGTCGAGCTAGATATTTTCAAAGCCGTTTAGACAATACAGAGCGGACATGAAGCTAAGCTATTTGACCTTTGATTTCCATGAGTAATCTTGACCTTGGGCCTTGTGACCTAGGTTGAGCGCTCTGTACATCGTCTTGATGAGGTTTATAATTTATGTCAGTTTTATGAAAGTCATCTCAGCGGCCATGGTGGACAAATGAACGGACGGATGGACTGGACATGCGTGACTCCAACATAGCCCAATATACTTTGTACATTGGGGTATAATTATATATATGCTAGCTTATGTCTAATTTGTTTAACTATGCTTTTGTCATGGCGGCTGTAGTTGTGTCATACTATATGCTTGTGCCAGGTCTGTCGTGGATTTATCATACTTGGTTCTTTCTTCTGCATATATTTCCCACTAGAGTGTTTGAAATCAATCTGAAAATGAAGACAAATTATTAGGATAAAAATATTTCAAGATGTAACTTAAAGGTAAAATCAACTTAAACCAAATCTTCCATTTTTTTCTTCTCAGAATTATCAGTAGAACTATATATCTCCCCTTCCTTTGCAGGAGAAAAAAAACTGCCAAGAGCTGTCACAGGAGACAGCACGATCGACTATTTATGCTGCATAGTGAAACGGGGCACATCTGAGGAAGCCGGAGCTGTCACTTGAGTGTTAAATGACTCCAATGGTGGTTGTAGATATTGCGCAATAGCCTGAGTCTGTGTCAAAAATACCAAGTTATAAGAAAGACAAGAGATCACAGAGTGATCTTGGCGCCCACCAATGTGCCATTTTTGAGTGTTCCAAATTTCTAGACTTACTGACTAGCTCAAGGTCAAATTTCATTTCCGTACACAACACTGTGCATGTGGTCCAAATTCGAAAGCTGTAGCTTGAGAAATGTGAAAGTAGGTCACTAGGTCAATGTAAAGGTAAAAGTTTGTTTTGGTACACAAAACTATGCATGTGGTCCAAATTTGAAGGCTGTAGCTTGAAAAATGTAAAAGTAGGTCACTAGGTCAAAATCAAGGTCAAATTTTATTTCGGAATACAAAACTATGCATGTGGTCCGAATTTGAAGCCTGTACCTTCAAAAAAGTGAAAGTAGGTCACTAGGTCAATGTAAAGGTCAAAGGTCATTTCAGTACACAAAACTATGCAAGTGGTCCAAATTTGATGGCTGTAGCTTGAGAAATGTAAAAGTAGGTCACTAGGTCAAAATCAAGGTCAAATTTTATTTTGGAATACAAAACTATGCATGTGGTCCAAATTTGAAGCCTGTACCTTAAAAAATGTGAAAGTAGGTCACTAGGTCAATGTGAAGGTCAAAGTTTTTTTTAGTACACAAAACTATGCATGTGGTCCAAATTTGAAGGCTGTAGCTTGAGAAATGTGAAAGTAGGTCATAAGGTCAAAATCAATGTCAAATTAATTTTGAAACACAGGAACATGCATTTGGTCCAAATTTGATGCCTGTACCTTCAAAAATGTGAAAGTAGGTCACTAGGTCAAAATCAAGGTCAAAGTTTTTTCCAGTGCACAAAACTATGCATGTGGTCCAAATTTGAAGGCTGTAGGTACAGAAATGTGAAAGTAGGTCACTAGGTCAAAATCAAGGTCAACTCATGTCAAAGTTCATCTTGCCACTCAAAAATATATATGTGGTCCAAATTTGAAGGCTGTAGCTACAGAAATGTGAAAGTAGGTCACTAGGTCAAAATCAAGGTCAACTCATGTCAAGGTTCATCTTGCCACTTAAAAATATACATGTGGTCCAAATTTGAATGTTGTAGTTATTGACAAGAACATTTTAAAAGCTTTTCCCTATATAAGACTATATGAACCATGTGACCCCCGGGCGGGGTCATTTTTGACCCTAGGGGCATAATTTGAACAAACTTGGTAGAGAACCACTAGATGATGCTACATTACAAGTATCAAAGCCCTAGGCTTTATGGTTTGGACAAGAAGATTTTCAAAGTTTTTCCCTATATAAGTCTATGTAAACCATATGACCCCCAGGGCGGGGCCATATTTGACCCTAGGGGTATAATTTGAACAATCTTAGTTGAAGACCACTAGATGATGTCACATACAAAATATCAAAGCCCTAGGCCCTGTGGCTTTGGACAAGAGGTTATTCAAAGTTTTTCCCTATATAAGTCTATATAAACCATGTGACCCCCCAGGGCGGGGCCATATTTGACCCAAGAGAAATAATTTGAATAATTTTGGTAGAGGACCACTAGATGATGCTTCAAACCAAATATCAAAGCCCTAGGCTCTGTGGTTTTGGACAAGAAGGTTTTCAAAGTTTTTCCCTATATAAATCTATGTAAAATATAGAAATAAACAAAGGGCCATAACTCACTCATAAATTGTTGAACCAGTCTGATTTTCAGGGGGACACAACTAGGGTACCAATACATCATTCTGACAAAGTTTGGTCAAAATCCCCCCAGTAGTTTCTGAGGAGATGCGATAACGAGAAATTGTTAACGGAAGGACGGAAGGACGGACGTCGGACCACGGACGCAGAGTGATTTGAATAGCCCACCATCTGATGATGGTGGGCTAATAAAGATAAAGTGTATCAAAACACTAAATCAGTATGATTATAAGCAAAAAGGGGGCATAATTCATAAAATATTGGTGCAAGAGTTATCACCTTGTGGCATATGATGTGGGTGATGAAGTGTTACACCTACTTTAAGTCTAAATCAAATCCATTTAGTAATAACGGAGAGAGAGTGAAAGTGTACCAAAACATTAACTTGAAATTCTAAGTGAAATGGGGGAATAATTCATGAAATACTGGTGTTAACTCTAACTCTATGCACCATGTGTCATATGATGTGGATGATAAGGTGAACAACTATTTTAAGTTTGAATCAAATTCGTTTAGTATTAACTGAGATAAGAGTGATAGTGCACCAAAACTTTAACCTGAAATTCTAAGTAACAAGAGCTGTCCGTAAGACAGCGCGCTCGACTTTTCTCAGTGCTTGACTCTGAATTAGAGCTTTGCCAGTAAAATAATTCCAAGTTAAAAAGGGACATACCTCAGTTAAAAATCAAACTAGAGCTATGGGGATTGTTTCTCCTGGTGTAGACTTTATAGTAAATAACTATTTTAAGTTTCAAGTCAATACCTTTGATAGTAACAGAGATATTTGACTTTATCAAAAACTTCAACCAACGGTATAAAAGTCGAGCTAAAAATGGGAGATAATTCATGAAATACTGGTGCAAGAGTTATGGCTATTGTGTAATATGATGTGAGTGATGATGCTGAACAACTACTTCAAGTTTGAATCAAATCTATTTAGTAATAACTAAAATACAGTGGAAATGCATCAAAATTAACCTTAAATTCTTAGTAAAAGGGGGCATAATTCATGAAAAATTGGTGCAAGAGTTATGCGCCTTGTGTCATACGATGTGAATGATAAGGTAGAACAACAATTGTAAGTTTGAATCAAATCCATTTAGTAATAACTGAGATAGAGTGATAGTGCACCAAAACTTTAACCTGAAAATCTAAGTAAAAGTGGGGGATAATTCATTAAATATTGGTACCAGAGTTATGGACCTTGTGTCATATGATGTTGGAGATGAGGTGGAACAACTGCTTTCAGTCTGAATCAAATCCATGTAGTAATGATTAAGATATAGTGAAAGTGCATCAAAACTTTATCTTCTAAGTAAAAGGGGGAGATAATTCATGAAATATTGGTGTGAGAGTTATGGCCCTTGTGCCATATGATGTGGGTGATAATGAAGAATAACTATTTTAAGTTTGAAACAAATCCATCAAGTAATTACAGTGATAAGGAGTAAAAGGAGGAAGTGTAAAAAAAACTTTAACCAAGGTGTGGACGCGGAAGGACGCCGACGCCGACGCCGGGTTGAGTAGGATAGCTCTCCATATACTTCGTATAGTCGAGCTAAAAGCTGGGGATAGAATATTTGACAAAAATCAGCATATTAACAACAAAAACTAGAAATTGCTTTTGTAAACAAGAGATCACAGAGTGATCTTGGCGCCCACCAATGTGCCATTTTTGAGTGTTCCAAATTTCAAGACTTACTGACTAGCTCAAGGTCAAATTTCATTTCCATACACAACTGTGCATGTGGTCCAAATTCGAAAGCTGTAGCTTGAGAAATGTGAAAGTAGGTCACTAGGTCAATGTCAAGGTCAAAGTTTGTTTCGGTACACAATCCTATGCATGTGGTCTAAATTTGAAGCCTGTAGCTACAGAAATGTGAAAGTAGGTCACTAGGTCAATCTTAAGGTCAAAGTTCATTTTGGTACACAAAACTATGCAAGTGGTCCAAATCTGAAGGCTGTAGCTTGAGAAATGTAAAAGTAGGTCACTAGGTCAAAATCAAGATCAAATTCTATTTCGGAATACAAAACTATGCATGTGGTCCAAATTTGAAGCCTGTACCTTCAAAAATGTGAAAATAGGTCACTAGGTCAATGTAAAGGTCAAAGTTCATTTCGGTACACAAAACTATGCATGTGGTCCAAATTTGAAGCCTGTACCTTCAAAAATGTGAAAATAGGTCACTAGGTCAATGTAAAGGTCAAAGTTCATTTCGGTACACAAAACTATGCATGTGGTCCAAATTTGAAGGCTGTAGCTTGAGAAATGTAAAAGTAGGTCACTAGGTCAAAATCAAGGTCAAATTTTATTTTGGAATACAAAACTATGCATGTGGTCCAAATTTGAAGCCTGTACCTTCAAAAATGTGAAAGTAGGTCACTAGGTCAATGTGAAGGTCAAAGTTTTTTTCGGTACATGAAACTATGCATGTAGTCCAAATTTGAAGGCTGTAGCTTGAGAAATGTGAAAGTAGGTCACTAGGTCAAAATCAATGTCAAATTTCATTTTGAAACACGGAACTATGCATATGGTCCAAATTTGACGCCTGTACCTTCAAAAATGTGAAAGTAGGTCACTAGGTCAAAATCAAGGTCAAAGTTTTTTCCAGTGCACAAAACTATGCATGTGGTCCAAATTTGAAGGCTGTAGCTACAGAAATGTGAAAGTAGGTCACTAGGTCAAAATCAAGGTCAACTCATGTCAAGGTTCATCTTGCCACTCAAAAATATACATGTGGTCCAAATTTGAAGGCTGTAGCTACAGAAATGTGAAAGTAGGTCACTAGGTCAAAATCAAGGTCAACTCATGTCAAGGTTCATCTTGCCACTCAAAAATATATATGTGGTCCAAATTTGAATGTTGTAGTTATTGACAAGAACATTTTAAAAGCTTTTCCCTATATAAGTCTATATGAACCATGTGACCACCAGGGCGTGGCCATTTTTGACCCTAGGAGGATAATTTGAACTAACTTGGTAGAGAACCACTAGCTGATGCTACATTACAAGTATCAAAGCCCTAGGCTTTGTGGTTTGGACAAGAAGATTTTCAAAGTTTTTCCTTTTATGTCTATATAAACCACATATGACCCCCAGGGCGGGGCCATATTTGACCCTAGGGGTATAATTTGAACAATCTTAGTTGAAGTCCACTAGATGATGTCACATACAAAATATCAAAGCCCTAGGCCCTGTGGTTTTGGACAAGAGGTTATTCAAAGTTTTTCCCTATATAAGTCTATATAAACCATGTGACCCCCAGGGCGGGGCCATATTTGACCCTAGAGAAATAATTTGAATCATCTTGGTAGAGGACCACTAGATGATGCTTCAGACCAAATATCAAAGCCCTAGGCTCTGTGGTTTTGGACAAGAAGGTTTTCAAAGCTTTTCCCTATATAAATCTATGTAAAATATAGAAATAAACAAAGGGCCATAACTCACTCATAAATTCTTGTACCAGTCTGATTTTCAGGGGGACACAACTAGGGTACCAATACATTATTCTGACAAAGTTTGGTCAAAATCCCCCAAGTAGTTTCTGAGGAGATGCGATAACGAGAAATTGTTAACGGACGGACGGACGGAATGACGGACGGACGGACCACGGACGCAGAGTGATTTTAATAGCCCACCATCTGATGATGGTGGGCTAAAAAGCGCATGTCTCCCCTAATTCAAAGTCCTATAGGCAAGAAGTCAATAGGGGTCAGGAGCGAAAGTCAAAGAGACACTGATGGTTTGCTGCAATAGGGATCATCTACTTGGCATGTCCAGTCATCCCGCTAAATTTCAATATTCTTGGCCTAGTGGTTCTCAAGTCACTGTTCAGGCTCCTGTGACCTTGACCTTTGATCAAGTGACCTCAAAATAAGTAGGGGTCATCTACTCTGCATGTCCAATTATCCTATTAAGTTTCAACATTCTAGGTCAAGTGGTTCTCAAGTTATTTTCCAGAAATGATTTTACATGACCAGGCCCCTGTGACCTTGACCTTTAATAGACTGACCCCAAAATCAAATCAATAGAGGTCATTTACTCTGCATGTTCAATCATCCTATGAAGTTTCAACGTTCTGGGTCAAGTAGTTCTCAAGTTATTGATCGGAAATTGATTTCCATTTTCAGGCTCTAGTGACCTTGACCTTTAACAGAGTGACCCCAAAATCGATAGGGGTCATCTACTCTGCATGTTCAATCATCCTACGAAGTTTCAACATTCTGGATAAAGAGGTTCTCAAGTTATTGATCGGAAACGGTTATCAATGTTCAGGCCCCTGTGACCTTGACCTTTAACGGAGTGACCCCAAAATCAATAGGGGTCATTTACTCTGCATGAACAATAACCTTATGAAGTTTCAACATTCTGGGTCGAAAGGTTCTCAAGTTATTGATTGGAAACAGTTTTCCATGTTCAGGCTCCTGTGACCTTGACCTTTAACAGAGTGACCCCAAAATCAATAGAGGTCATCTACTCTGCATGACCAATCATCCTATGAAGTTTCAACATTCTGGATCGAGACATTCTCAAGTTATTGATTGGAAACGGTTATCCATGTTCAGGCCCCTGTGACCTTGACCTTTAACAGAGTGACCCCAAAATCAATAGGGGTCATCTATTCTGCATGAACAATCATCCTATTAAGTTTCAACATTCTGGGTCAAGTGGTTTTTAAGTTACTGACCAGAAAGGGTTTTCGATGTTCAGGCCCCTGTGACCTTGACCTTTAACGGAGTAACCCCAAAATCAATAGAGGTCATCTACTCTACATGTACAATCATCCTACGAAGTTTCAACATTCTGGGTCAAGTGGTTCTCTAGTTATTGATCGGAAATGGTTTTCAATGTTCAGGCCCCTGTGACCTTGACCTTTGACGGAGTAACCCCAAAATCAATAGGGATCATCTACTCTTCATGAGCAATCATCCTATGAGGTTTCAACATTCTGGGTCAAGTGGTTCTCAAGTTATTGGTCAGAAATGGTTTTCAATGTTCAGGCTCCTGTGACCTTGACCTTTGACGGAGTGACCCCAAAATCAATAGAAGTCATCTATTCTTCATGAACAATCATCCTATGAAGTTTCAATATGCTGGGTCAAGTGGTTCGCAAGTTATTGATCGGAAATGGTTTTCAATGTTCAGGCCCCTGTGACCTTGACCTTTGCCGGAGTGACCCAAAAAGCAATAGAGGTTGTCTACTCTAGCAGCCCTACAACTCTATGAAGTTTGAAGGTTGTAGGTCAAATGGTTCTACAGTTATTGCTTGGAAATGAAGTGTGACGTAGGGACGGACGTACGGATGGACTAACAGGGCAAAAACAATATGTCTCCCCCAGAGGGGGGGGGGGGGGGGGGGGGGGGGGGAAGACATAATAATTTGACAAAAAGTAAGCAAAACAACTAGATCGCAAGTGTGTTTCAATAGCACTGTGCGTACGTTTGAAAAGCTCTGTACGTACTTTTCAATAGTTTCAATAGTATAGCCCTCTTCGTATGTAATTACTACAAGCGCCTTTGTCGACTTTCTTACACATTTTAGACGAAATTATATTAAAAGAGCCTGCTAAAAAATTCAACACAAAAGTCGGAAACAATGAATTAAGACATGTAACAAGAGCTGTATCCAGTGTGACTATTTTCTACAGTGTTTAAGCCCGAGTCAAATGTATTTAGTAATATCAGAGATAGGGTGAACATTAACTAGGTATAAAAGGGACACGATTAACGGAAAACTTCTGCAAGAGTTATACACTATGTGTCATATTATGCGGCTAGTTATGTGGAATAATCACTTTAAGTTTGAATAAAATCCATTAAGTAATAAATAAGATAGAGAAAAAAGAGCATCATACTTTAATAAAAAAGGGACATAATTTATAAAATGATCTGAAGCTGAACAAGAGATCACAGAGTGATCTTGGCGCCCACCAATGTGCCATTTTTGAGTGTTCCAAATTTCAAGACTTACTGACTAGCTCAAGGTCAAATTTCATTTCCGTACACAACACAAATCTATGCAAGTGGTCCAAATTTGAAGGCTGTAGCTTGAGAAATGTAAAAGTAGGTCACTAGGTCAAAATCAAGGTCAAATTTTACTTCGGAATACAAAACTATGCATGTGGTCCAAATTTGAAGCATGTACCTTCAAAAATGTGAAAGTAGGTTACTAGGTCAATGAAAAGGTCAAAGTTTGTTTCGGTACACAAAACTATGCATGTGGTCCAAATCTGAAGGCTGTAGCTTGAGAAATGTAAAAGTAGGTCACTAGGTCAAAATCAAGGTCAAATTTTATTTCGGAATACAAAACTATGCATGTGGTCCAAATTTGAAGCCTGTACCTTAAAAATGTGAAAGTAGGTCACTAGGTCAATGTAAAGGTCAAAGGTCATTTCAGTACACAAAACTATGCATGTGGTCCAAATTTGAAGGCTGTAGCTTGAGAAATGTAAAAGTAGGTCACTAGGTCAAAATCAAGGTCAAATTTTATTTCAGAATACAAAACTATGCATGTGGTCCAAATTTGAAGCCTGTACCTTCAAAAATGTGAAAGTAGGTCACTAGGTCAATGTCAAGGTCAAAGTTTTTTTCGGTACACAAAACTATGCATGTAGTCCAAATTTGAAGGCTGTAGCTTGAGAAATGTGAAAGTAGGTCACTAGGTCAAAATCAATGTCAAATTTCATTTTGAAACAGGAAACTATGCATATGGTCCAAATTTGATGCCTGTACCTTCAAAAATGTGAAAGTAGGTCACTAGGCCAAAATAAAGGTCAAAGTTTTTTCTAGTGCACAAAATTATGCATGTGGTCCAAATTTGAAGGCTGTAGCTACAGAAATGTGAAAGTAGGTCACTAGGTCAAAATCAAGGTCAACTCATGTCAAGGTTCATCTTGCCACTCAAAAATATACATGTGGTCCAAGTTTGAATGTTGTAGTTACTGACAAGAACATTTTAAAAGCTTTTCCCTATATAAGTCCATGGGAGGTTTGTTTAAAAAATTAAAAAAAATATATGGGGGGATGGGGTGTGACAATGGAGGTGGGGGTGACCGGGTGTGGGTACACAACTTCACATGTTGATAATAAATGTTCATGGAGAAAAAAAAATGAAAAAAGTTTGATTAAATTCTACCCCTGATTTTTAAACAATTAAAGGGCAATAACTTTTGAAGTTACTCAAGAAATCCTGACGAAATTATTGTGATCTAAATATTCAGTTTCAGTTTCATAGTTTTAGGTCAAATATGTCACACCTTATGAAGCAGAAATTGTCATATTTATAGTATCCTATATAGCTATCATAAATAGTGGTGAACATATATATGACGTTTGATTTAAATATTCCTAGATATGGCTCCGGACGGACGGACGCACGGAAAGACGGTCGGAAGGACGGGCGGATGGACAACGCCAAAATTATATCCCTCCACCTTCGGCAAGGGATAATAAACAAGAGCTGTCTGAGGACAGCAACGCTTTATCTCTTCAACAGCCTTATCACTAAACCAGGAGGGTCCTAAACCACTCAGTTGAGTTACACTGCTTCATGCTTGCTTGAACAGTTTTGAAAGAAAATAACGCAAGTAAATGTCTGTGAAATAATCATAAAATAGTATATTTGTACAATTTACGTAAAGGGCCAGCAGTTTCTGACAATGATTTTAAAATCTGGTCTGCCATTTCTGACATAAAGACTTTTTGATAAATCAAAATAAATTAATTTGAACAATATTGGTAGAAAGTCACACAAGGACCATTTGTGTGAAGTTATTTCAAAATCAGACCAGCAGTTTCATACCGCTATATACGTATAGGGAAAAGTGACCACACCCCACGGCAGCCGTGTTTTTAACGAATCGGAAAAAAATGAACAATCTTGGTAGAGAATTACGTAAGGACCATTTGTGTGAACTTCTTTCAAAATCATACCAGCGGTTTAGGGAATGTCGTTTGAAGATTATTCTATTGTTATCTCTGGTACTACGTGCAACTTAGTGTAACCATTTGAACAACTTTGGAAGAGAACTAAGCAAGGAACATCCAGGTCAAGTTACATCAAAAATCCATTCAGTGGTTTTGGAGAAAATATGCATTATTTCATCATGAGCGGGCACCTTGGTAGAACCACTGACCTTCCGTAAGCCAGCTGGATGGCTACCTCACATAAAGAATTCAACGCCCCGAGTAAACTCGAACCAACATCGATGAGTGGCAAAAATGGGACATATATAATGCATGAAAAAAATCAATACATTAAAATCCCAACCAAATGCACATACCCACTTGATGCTGATGACGTATACCAAGTTTCGTTTGAATTGATACAGAAGGTACAGATGTAATACATATATTGTGAAATAAAAAAATATAATAATCGGGCATAAAAGTCCAGACTATGATTTATGCGCACGTACACCAGGTTGATGATGAAAAATCAAGTTGTATTGAACTTGGGTGGAATATGGATATATGAATACACATTTCAAAAGTAGTAATACTGTAATGTTAAAACAAGTGGCTCAACTAAAAAAAAAACATTTATCGGACAATAAAATGCGAAAAAAAACGCACATGAACGCTTCATGTTAAATTATGAAGTGTGCAAAGTTTTGTTTGAACTGAATAGAAAGTGTACGAAGAGATGAATGCTCAAAGCTTGTAGCTGTATATTGTTAAATTAAAAAAAAAACAAAAACAAAAAAACAAAAAACAAGAGCTGTCACTATTGGTCACAAATGCCCCGAAGTAAGCCCAAGAAGCTGTATTCGCAAAAAATCACATATCATTTTGTGACCTTGTCCTAAGAGGCCTCGGTCGTAAGTGTGACACATCTCAATATGGTTAACATTTGTGTCAAATTATTTTCAAATCCCTTGATATATGGCAGAGTTATGGACCAGACAAGAAAAACCTTTGACTTCTAAGTGTGACCTTGACCTTGGAGCTAGAGGTCTAGGTCTTGCACATGACACCCTACCTCATTACAGGGAACATTTATGACAAATAATTTCAAAATCCCTCCATCAATGGCAAAGTTATGGACCGGACAAGAAACAGACTATGTAATCCTTTGACCTGTGTGACATTGACCTTGGAGCTAGGGGTCTGGGTCTTGCTCATAACATGTCGTCTCATTACGGTGAACATTTCTGCAAAGTAATTTCAAAATCCCTTCATGAATGGCAGAGTTATGGACTGGACACGAAACATACCCTGTTAACTTTTGACTTGTAAATATGACCTTGACCTTGGAGCTAGGGGTCTGGATCTTGCGCATGACACATCGTCTATTATGGTAAATATTTATACCAATTTCTTTCAAAATCCCTTCATGGATGGAAGAGTTACAGCCCGGACAAGAATTTACCGGACGCATGCACGGACGGACGGACAGTGCGATTTTAATATGCCAACCGTCGGGGGCATAAAAAGGAGCATAAGTATAGAAAAAAATTAAGTATGAAAGGGGCATAATTCTGTAAAAAAATACAATTAGAGTTATGGGGATTGTAACACACATTACAAAGAAATATATTTAATTTCAAGTCATTATCTTTTAAAGAACCAAAGATATGTCTATAAACAAAGCTTTCAAAAAATTTAACATGGAAATATTTCCAAGTATAACAACATTGTGACCTTGACTTTGGGTATAATGGGCCCAGCCCCTGCACATAATTTGTTTGTATGTTGGACAATGTTTGTGTGAACTTACAGCAAGATATAAGCAATAGTAACACAGATATGGCATGAAAAACAAGGGTTGCCAAAAAACTTTAACCTTAAAAATAACCTAAGTATAACACCTTGATGACCTTGATCTTGGGTATTATGGGCCCAGTCCCCGCACATACTTTGTTTGTATGCTGGACAATGTTTATGTGAAGTTACAGTAAGATATAAGCAATAGTAACAAAGATATTACGGAAAAACAAAGGTTGCCGAAAAACTTTAACCAAGAAGGCTCAAGGCGAGTAGAATAGCCCCCCTATTCTCCGAATAGTGAAGCTAAAAATAAAAAAAAATCTTCTGCCAAGAAACTTGCAGAATGGCCACGGACACCGAGTAGGATAGCTCTTTACATAATGTGTATAACTGTGTTTAAAACAAGCTATTTCAGAATAAATGGTACAAAAGTAATCATAAATTTCTTACAGATAGTATCTGGCATGCACCAGACTCACCCCTCAACTGCCGAAAACAACAAACACAGGACAGCACGTTCTGGAATCGATTCTTTTTCTTTGTCTTTCAACAATGTAAAACACTGCCTTCCTGTCGTTTTAAACCTGAAAAACATATCATACTTATAACACTAACAAGCGAAATTCATGCAATTCAATGAAAATATGCTACCTGTCGCTTAATAATTGGCACTGTTTATACAAAGTAAAATGGCCTATATAGCAGGTCAGAAATTCTAACTGACTAATCAGAAAGATGCATTTTCAAGTTCTGTCATTTTCCAGTTTTTACAATGAACATGTAGTGACTCGCAGTAATTTAGAAATCAAGTTCAGTTTTTAATCTCACATGTCTTACAGGATGCTAAAATGAATACATTTTAAAGTTTAATTTGGATACTATATTGATTGCTTTTATTTAAAATTAGATTTGAGGTTTTAAACAGGGATTCTGTGATTAAGTCCGAGTAAAGTGATAACCCGACTGAAACGAGTACCATTTCGCAATGTTACTGTGAACTACAAGTATTCACGCCAAACTATGCCTTGTGCAAAAAGTGTGCTTTATCTTTAGACACGGAGTAAAGATGCATCATTACAAAATGCAGAATTTCTAAAGACCACCCGCATCAATGTCTTTAAAACTGAGTAAAAAATCAAATAATGAAACAGTATAAAATTAATGTATCGAGATAAAATTTCTGTCGTTAGTAAATGTCTAAAGAGAACAAAAATTGATGTCCAAATTGTATGACACAGACCCCTGAAAATATTCAATAGAATAATGCTAAGAATTTAAAAAGAGGCGAAACTCAAAAATAACATCGGTCACCAAATTCCAGAAAAAGCAAATGTCTTCTTCAAGCTAATGTTTACAAAGTTTCATTTGAGCTGTAGGACTTAAGTACATAATGTGTTCTGATGTAGTTGTAAAATTTCGACGTCCGACAACGGGTCATAACTCGAGCAGAAAATCAGACATGGAAGTTTCGATAATACACATATCCACTTCATGTTACGTTTAAATTGGGTAGAAACTGTATGAGAAGTTGGGTACACAATGTTCTTATATAGATGTAACATTTCAAAGTCCGTAAAAGGGCCATTACCCCAAAAGAATAGTACATGAAAATCCCCAATATATGCGCATTTCAATGTAAACGGTATATACTAAGTATATTTCAGTTACATATAAACTGTAAGAGCAGCTGAGTATACAAGAAATGTGACTAAAGGACTGACGGACAGACAGATATTTTAAACACTATCTTTGACACCGTGGTAATAACATATATCTAATAATTTACGTCGTATCATAGTTTACCTATAATGCAGGCAAAAAAGATTATTTTCTAAGTCCATCTGAAAGTTCTTACAGGTGAACAATTTGCAAATAACAATGTGTATATTTCTCGGACATCCGTTGGTGACATATACAAATAAGGTCTGAATTTCAGAGAGACTTGCTCGCTAATTTTAAATATATTTAGTTGAAACAGAATTCATTTTACAGATTCATAGAAAGTAGTTTTTGAAATCATGTTTATTTTCACGATTTTGCTAGCTGGTTTCTAACTAGTATCCGCACCTCATCAAAAACTGCGGTCAAAGTTCTGTCAAATCGGGATTTGAATCAGCGACTCAAAACAAGGAGTCCATGATCTACCATTATAGCCGGGTGAGCACACCATGTCACGAATTTATGTGGCAAAATGATTTATATAAAGTACATACATGCCAGAAGAATTGCTTTCCGCAATGCCATGTTTATGGAACCTAATTTCATCATCTGCATACAAAGCAGATAAAATAACTTTCAAACTAAAAGAAAAAAAACGTTATGAAGTATCATTTCTCTTTACCTGAATAAATTCGTCGCCTACCTCGCGGATTCTGATGTGTGCACGAGGTGTGGAAGAGCTCTCTATCATCAGCAGGACAGGGCAAATACAGACGATATGTCCATCAAAGGCTGTATTCCACTAAAACCACTCTATCTTGACCATTCGAACAGTGCTGAAATGTTTTTATTACATACTCAATTACATACTCAGTTATAAACTCCGTTAAAAAAACGTCAATATTTTCACATTTCACGTCGAATGCGTGGCATCATTTGTGATGTAATTTTTACGTTCGATAATATGCACTCGTACTTTCGCGAAATATTGCGCCCTGAAGTGTGCAATAATTCCGCTGCGTAACTCATGCATATTTCTCGATACAAATCTAATAACCTATAAGTCCTACATTTATAAGTTTTATTGCACTATTAGAAATGACAGTATATGCCAATAATTATTTTTCAAGTCAGTTAATCTTGTGAAACAGTCGATCCGTGATTTGCAAAGTTATACACTCTTCAGTTTAAAGTTGGTATTTTTTTTTTCATTTCGGAACAAACGCATCATAAATGCGTCACCTTTAGGGTCTGCAAGTTATACAAATCCAGTATCAGTGTACATAATGACGACAATATAAAAGTTAAATTATTTTATGAAAGTTTTATATTGGAAAGTGTGTGTGTGTGTGTGTGTGTGTGTGTGTGTGTGTGTTCGGGTTTAACGTCTTTTTCAACAGTTTTTCAGTCATATAAACGACGGTGTCTACTTGTAGCAGTGAGCACAATGCCCAACTTTATAGTGCTGCCTCACTGGAATATCACGCCGTAGACACGTGACATGATACCCCACCCAGTCTCATTATACTGACACCGGGCTGACCAGTCCTAGCAACACCCTCTTAATGCTGAGCGCCAAGCGAGGAAGCTACTATAGTACCATTTTTTACGTCTTTGGTATGACACGGCCGGAGATCGAACCCACGACCTCCCGCACTCGAAGCGGACGCTCTACCACTAGGCTACCGAGGCGGTATATATTGGAAAGTATGACGACAAACAAATTCAAATATTTTACCAAAATTTTATACTGCAAAGTTATTCCAGGCATCGGGTCCCTTCTTCCGCCACTGGCTTCATCTGGTAGAAGCAGCAAGTGTCGTCTCCTAGATACAATTGGCAACTAACTGTCATGTTATAAATACTCTTATTACATATGGATATATAATCCTTAAGTTTAGTTACCGAAATTGTTATTTTGTAAAATTTAAATAACTACCAGCGAATACATAACTTGACAAATCTCTCAATATGTTCAGGAAAAAAGGAAATTTATGTCACAGAACCAGATGTCAACAATAGCTTTTTGCTGTGCCTGTCACATTTAACATTGTTTCAGGTAAGTCAGAAACCTTAGATGTAATACAAACGCGTAAATAGCAATTCTAAAGTGATTTAGTAGCCTACCTTGTCGAGAACATTTGATTACTATGTTGACATAAGGGACCCAGAACACCTCTGATAAGCGACATCGATTGGTTACCAGTGCCCCTCTGGTTATCGGCATCTTTTTAGTACCAGCAAGGCAATTCCACGACAACCGTAGTTCCCTCAACTAAATTTTTCTTCCTGTTTATACAATAAAATAAACAGCCACACTGTTTTTCAGAAACCAACACTTACAAAAAGTCACATATGAAAAAATAGTTATATCCTCGTTTTCTTTTTACTGACAGAAAAAAGTTTGTTATAAAAGCTTTGATACGTTTTAAAGAAGACAAGAGATCACAGAGTGATCTTGGTGCCCACCAATGTGCCATTTTTAAGTGTTCCAAATTTCAAGACTTATTGACTAGCTCAAGGTCAAATTCCATTTCCGTACATAACACAAATCTATGCATGTGGTCCAAATTTGAAGCCTGTATCTTCAAAAATGTGAAAGTAGGTCACTAGGTCAATGTCAAGGTCAAAGTTTGTTTCGGTACACAAAACTATGCATGTGGTCCTAAATTTGAAGCCTGTAGCTACAGAAATGTGAAAGTAGGTCACTAGGTCAATCTTAAGGTCAAAGTTCATTTCGGTACACAAAACTATGCAAGTGGTCCAAATTTGAAGGCTGTAGCTTGAGAAATGTAAAAGTAGGTCACTAGGTCAAAATCAAGGTCAAATTTTACTTCAGAATACAAATCTATGCATGTGGTCCAAATTTGAAGCCTGTATCTTCAAAAATGTGAAAGTAGGTCACTAGGTCAATGTAAAGGTCAAAGTTTGTTTCGGTACACAAAACTATGCATGTGGTCCAAATTTGAAGGCTGTAGCTTGAGAAATGTAAAAGTAGGTCACTAGGTCAAAATCAAGGTCAAATTTTATTTTGGAATACAAAACTATGCATATGGTCCAAATTTGAAGCCTGTACCTTAAAAAAGTGAAAGTAGGTCACTAGGTCAATGTAAAGGTCAAAGGTCATTTCAGTACACAAAACTATGCAAGTGGTCCAAATTTGATGGCTGTAGCTTGAGAAATGTAAAAGTAGGTCACT
Source organism: Mercenaria mercenaria (assembly GCF_021730395.1). Lineage (NCBI taxonomy): Eukaryota > Metazoa > Mollusca > Bivalvia > Venerida > Veneridae > Mercenaria > Mercenaria mercenaria. The sequence goes on along the minus strand of NC_069367.1, from coordinate 19,090,810 downwards.
AGGTCAAAGTCAAGGTAAAATTTTATTTCAGAATACAAAACTATGCATGTGGTCCAAATTTGAAGCCTGTAACTTCAAAAATGTGAAAATGGTCACTAGGTCAATGTCAAGGTCAAAGTTTTTTTCGGTACACAAAACTATGCATGTAGTCCAAATTTGAAGGCTGTAGCTTGAGAAATGTGAAAGTAGGTCACCAGGTCAAAATCAATGTCAAATTTCATTTTGAAACACGAAACTACGCATATGGTCCAAATTTGATGCCTGTACCTTCAAAAATGTGAAAGTAGGTCACTAGGTCAAAATAAAGGTCATAGTTTTTTCCAGTGCACAAAATTATGCATGTGGTCCAAATTTGAAGGCTGTAGCTACAGAAATGTGAAAGTAGGTCACTAGGTCAAAATCAAGGTCAACTCATGTCAAGGTTCATCTTGCCACTCAAAAATATACATGTGGTCCTAGTTTGAATGTTGTAGTTACTGACAAGAACATTTTAAAAGCTTTTCCCTATATAAGTCTATATGAACCATGTGACCCCCGGGGCGGGGCCATATTTAACCCTAGGGGCATAATTTGAACAAACTTGGTAGAGAACCACTAGATGATGCTACATTATAGGTATCAAAGCCCTAGGCTTTGTGGTTTGGACAAGAAGATTTTCAAAGTTTTTCCCTATATAAGTCTATGTAAACCATATGACTCCCAGGGTGGGGCCATATTTGACCCTAGGGGTATAATTTGAACAATCTTAGTTGAAGACCACTAGATGATGTCACATACAAAATATCAAAGCCGTAGGCCCTGTGGTTTTGGACAAGAGGTTATTCAAAGTTTTTCCCTATATAAGTCTATATAAACCATGTGACCCCCAGGGCGGGGCCATATTTGACCACAGAGAAATAATTTGAATCATCTTGGTAGAGGACCACTAGATGATGCTTCATACCAAATATCAAAGCCCTAGGCTCTGTGGTTTTGGACAAGAAGGTTTTCAAAGTTTTTCCCTATATAAATCTATATAAATTATAGAAATAAACAAAGGGCCATAACTCACTCATAAATTGCTGAACCAGTCTGATTTTCAGGGGGACACAACTAGGGTACCAATACATCATTCTGACAAAGTTTGGTCAAAATCCCCCCAGTAGTTTCTGAGGAGATGCGATAACGAGAAATTGTTAACGGAAGGACGGACGGACGGACGGACGGAATGACGGACGGACGGACCACGGACGCAGAGTGATTTTAATAGCCCACCATCTGATGATGGTGGGCTAAAAATGGGTTTCAAACTCACACACTAAAAATCATGAATTCGAACCAGGTCTCCGGCTTATGCGGTAGCAAACGCTTGCCTGTTTAGACCGCAGCACAGCAATGAGCCCGACGTACAATTACACCAATCATGAAGACCTATTTGGTGTAATTAAACTGATTTACCGACCTCTATTCAAAGTGCAATATAAATTATAAGGAAGTCCTTACGTATGGTACAGGAAACTGCTTCTTGTCGGACAGTTCGGGTTCCTCGTCTGATAGCCTGAGTTTCATATCGAATAGTTTCAAGTTTCTTGTCCGATACTTCGAGCTTTTCTTTCACCATAGCCATAAGTTGAATGCACATTCCTACGCTCCAGAATTACGAGAAAAATAGTTCTTTGCTTTCTAAAGGTTTAAAGTTATGCACTGCTTAACTGAATACTGGTAGTCATTATCTAACAATTAACAGTAATGAGTTAAAAATAAAAAAGTTAAAACCATGTACGACCATACGATAACCAGAAAATATAAACTGCAAAAAAAAAAGCTATCAAACGAAATTATCTAATTGTACCTGTCAGAAAAATTACATACCTTAGAAAAAGGATCAAGTTGCAGCACCGACTTAACCACTGTGAAATCTACAACATGACATCCACGCACGTGCTTGTAGACAATATCATGTACCAGAGCTGCACCATCCACTAAACCATTGCATTGTCTACAACATGATATATTCACACGTGCTTGTAAACATCAGACAAAAAATTGATAAAATGCATACAAAAACAAGAGATCACAGAGTGATCTTGGCGCCCACCAATGTGTCATTTTTGTGTGTTCCAAATTTCAAGACTTACTGACTAGCTCAAGGTCAAATTTCATTTCTGTACACAACACTGTGCATGTGGTCTAAATTCGAAAGCTGTAACTTGAGAAATGTGAAAGTAGGTCACTAGATCAATTTCAAGGACAAAGTTCTTTGTACACAAAACTATGCATGTGCATCAATTTTGAAGACTGTAGTTTGAGAAATTTGAAAGTAGGTCACTAGGTCAATCTTAAGGTCAAAGTTTATTTCGGTACATAAAACTATGCAAGTGGTCCAAATTTGAAGGCTGTAGCTTGAGAAATGAGAAAGTAGGTCACTAGGTCAAAATCAAGGTCAAATTTCACTTCACAACACAAATCTATGCATGTGGTCCAAATTTGAAGCCTGTTCCTTCAAAAATGTGAACGTAGGTCACTAGGTCAATATCAAGGTCAAAGTTTGTTTCGGTACACAATCCTATTCATGTGGTCTAAATTTGAAGCCTATAGCTATAGAAATCTGAAAGTAGGTCACTAGGTCAATCTTAAGGTCAAAGTTCATTTTGGTACACAAAACTATGCAAGTGGTCCAAATTTGAAGGCTGTAGATTGAGAAATGTGAAAGTAGGTCACTAGGTCAAAATCAAGGTCAAACTTTATTTCGGAATACTAAACTATGCATGTGGTCCAAATTTGAAGCCTGTACCTTCAAAAATGTGAAAGACGGTCACTAGGTCAATGTAAAGGTCAAAGTTTGTTTCGGTACACAAAACCATGCATGTGGTCCAAATTTGAAGGTTATAGCTTGAGAAATGTGAAAGTAGGTCACTAGGTCAAAATCAAGGTCAAATTTTATTTCAGAATACAGAACTACGCATGTGGTCCAAATTTAATGCCTGTACCTTCAAAAATGTGAAAGTAGGTCACTAGGTCAATGTCAAGGTCAAAGTTTATTTCAGTGCACAAAACTATGCATGTGGTCCAAATTTGAAGGTTGTAGCTACAGAAATGTGAAAGTAGGTCACTAGGTCAAAATCAAGGTCAACTCATGTCAAGGTTCATCTTGCCACTCAAAACCATACATGTGGTCCAAATTTGAATGTTGTAGGTTATTGACAAGAAGTTTTTATAAGCTGTTCCCTATATAAGTCTATATGAACCATGTGACCCCCAGGGTGGGGCCATATTTGACCCTAGGGGGATAATTTTAACATACTTGGTAGAGAACCACTAGACGATGCTACATTACAAATATCAAAGCCCTAGGCTTTGTGGTTTGGACAAGAAGATTTTCAAAGATTTTCCCTATATAAGTCTATGTAAACCATGTGACCCCCGGGGCGGGGCCATATTTGACCCTAGGGGGATAATTTGAACAATCTTAGTTGAAGACCACTAGATGTCACATACAAAATATCAAAGCCCTAGGCCCTGTGGTTTTGGACAAGAGGTTTTTCAAAGTTTTTCCCTAAATAAGTCTATATAAACCATGTGACCCCCGGGGCGGGCCATATTACACCCCAGGGAAATAATTTGAATCATATTGGTAGAAGACCACTAGATGATGCTTCATACCAAATATCAAAGCCCTAGGCTCTGTGGTTTGGGGCAAGAAGATTTTCAAAGTTTTTCCCTATATAAATCTATGTAAATTATAGAAATAAGCAAAGGGCCATAACTTATTAAAAATTTGTTGAACCAGTCTGATTTTCAGGGGGACACAACTAGGGTACCAATACATCATTCTGACAAAGTTTGGTCAAAATCCCCCTGGTAGTTTCTGAGGAGATGCGATAACGAGAAATTGTTAACGGAAGGACGGACGGAATGACGGACGGACGGAAGGACGACGGACCACGGACGCAGAGTGATTTGAATAGCCCACCATCTGATGATGGTGGGCTAAAAAAGGATAACATAAGTAGCAATATACATACCTGTTCATCATAAAGAGAAACGCACATTTTGCTTGGTCTGCATCTCCATGTCCTATCCGGCTGCGTCTTTTTTTCTTCAAGTACACATACCCCAGCATTCTAGTAGAAAAAAAGAAATACAAAACAAAAAGCGTAAAATGCAGAAATAAAACAAAACAATTTCGCGCGTTCAACCCAGATCTCGTCTGCACCGCATGTCTGTCGTCTGCATATTTCATGGCATGTCTTTGCAGCTTTCGCGCGTTCAACCCAGATCTCGCCTGCACCCAATATCTGTCGTCTGCAAATTTCATGACATGTCTTTGCAGCTATCTAAAACTGATGGGAAACGTAAAACAAATCAATCACAAAGCAGTTTTTGTGTACATGAATAAATCTATTTATAATGTACTGCTAGTGGCAAAAAGAAATTCACCTTGTAACGGAACGAACGATGACGAACTAAATGCGACATACAATTCGCACCAAACGCCCATTTTAACAAAACAACACAAACATGATCGAATACAACCGAGAAGACCACATGGAAGACACCAACAACACAACAAACACCAAAACCACCACCGTGAAACACCATCAAATAGCCAAACAAATCCCTGACAAAACAGCAAACACCGAACACCAAGAATTACGCAGCAAAACACATGCAAGGTAGATTGAGTTTTCAATAACCGCACATATTATCCAAATGTTTGTTTATATTCAAGTTTTGCCTGAATTCATTTACGGGTCCTAGCAAAGCTTAGACAATTTAAAGCTAAGCGTTTGTCACGTGATCGTTATCGGTTGCAGGATTTCTCCCACTGCTGTTTGTGGGTTTGGACGTCGTCATCCATTTATACCTTTGCCTGGATGTAGAAGTTAGTGCTCTAAAATCTGCTGTATGACTTTGTTCATCTGAACGTTGCCCATCCAATATACCATTGCCTAGATATTAAGGTACGTTTCCATGGTAATCCTGTTAAAGTTGAATGTATAAATACAGAAAGACATGTGTAAAAACATAAACAAATGTATCAAATCGTCGCCACATAAAAGGAAATGTAGACATACATGTACTAACCGTATATGCTCTAAAATCTGCTCATCTGAACGTCAGTCATTGTCTATATGTATTTTGTGGCGGTACGTTCCCATGGTGACCCTGTTGCGTGTATACATATAGAGAGGCATGTGTGAAAAGAGAAACAAATATACCAAAGTGTTGCCACATGTAAGAAAAAGTAAACATACACACCCTATATGCTCCAAAATCGTTGTAAAACTTTGAACATCTAAACGTCGGTCATCCATACATACCATTGCCAAGATGTGGTGGTAAGTGTTCACAGTAACCCTGTTAAATGTATAGATACAGGGAGGCATGTGTAAAAAGAGAAACAAATATATCAAATTTGTTGCCACAGAAAATAACAAGAGGGCCATGATGGCCCTGTATCGCTCACCTGAGTACCATTGATCAAAATGATATGATCATGTTTTGACATAGAGCACATAGGCATACACATTAAATATCATCAGGATAAACATTTTCTTGTAACAGTCCCTTTTGACCTAGTCAGGCTCAAATGCTGCATTTTTGAACTAACATGACTATTCCTTAGCCTGGAAGACAATTAAAGGGCAATAACTCTGAAGTTACAAAAGAAATCCATGCGAAATTGTGTGTGCACAACTACATTATAGTGCTCTAAATTCTGTTTAAGTTTCATAGTTCAAGGCCAAATATATCAAAAGTTATGATGCAGAAATTGCCATATCTATAGTACCCTATAATATATAGTTAACACTAGAACCTTCTAAGGGCCATAACTCTGGTGTTACTTGGGCAATCTGACTGAAACTTGATGGGCCCCATAACCCCAAAGTGGTGAACATATATATGAAGTTTGTTTGAAAAAAAATCTAAAATAAGGAATGATTTTTTGTGGGGGGGGGGGGGGGGGGGGGGGGGGGGGGGGTGATCAAGGTAAGGGGGTGACCATGTGTGGGTACACAACTTCACATGTTTACAATAAATGTTCATGGAAAAGAATGAAAGAAATTTAATGAAATTCTGCCAAATGGTAAGTTTGTTATGTACAAATATGTGGATTTTTATACAATTAAAGGGCAATAACTCTTAATTTACAGAATAAATCAGAACGAAATTGTGTGTACACAACCACATAATGGTGATCTAAATTCTGTTTACGTTTCATAGTTCTAGGTCAAATATAACAAAAGTTAAGATGCAGAAATTGCCATATTTATAGTACCCTATATAGTTAACACTAGAAACTTTTAAGGGCCATAACTCTGGTGTTACTAAGGCAATCTGACTGAAACTTGGCGGGCCGCAAAAAATCATAGTGGTAAACATGTATATGAAGTTTTATATAAATAGTCCCAACCATTTCCTAGATATGGCGAACAGACGGACGTAAGGACGGACGGACAACGCCAAAACTATATCCCTCCGACTTTCGTCGAGGGATAAAAAGTAAACATACATGTACACTCCCTGTATTTTCCAAAATATATAACATTTTACATCTGAACAGCTGCCATCCATTTATTTCATTGCCTAGACGTATGTTTCCGTGGCTACCCATTTTAGTATTTAGGAAAAAAACTGAAACTTATGTGTAAAAACAGAAACCTATATTAATTCTAGGGGTACCTTAGGGGTACCTTGATATTCCAGACAAAGAAAATATGAAAACATACACACCATTTATACTCCAGATCTGACAATACCTTAGTCCATAATCTGTATGTACACGCGGTCACCTAATGATGATAAACAAATGTGCAAAAATTCAAAGCTGTAGCTCGTATAGTTTTAAGAAAAGGTGGACCTAAATAAAAGTTTTAACCAAGAAACTCAAATTTTTGAAGTACAAAAAGGGCCATAATTCTGATAAAATGCATATCAGAGTTATGTTATAATTCTTGGGCTACACACGGTCACCTAATGATGATAAACAAGTGTGCAAAGATTCAAAGCTGTAGTTGGTACAGTTTTAAGGGGGGACCTAACCAAAAACTTTAACTAAGAAATTACAAAAAGGGCCATAATTTTGACAAAATGCATATCACAGCTGTGGTTCTTGGCCTACACAGTCACCTAATGATGACAAACAAGTGCGCAAAGTTTCAAAGCTGTAGCTCTTATGGTTTACCAGAAAAGGTGGACCTAAACAAAAAATTAACAAACGCCGACGATCAAGTGACGACAATACCGCGTAGACTTTTTCTCAAAAATCCGACAAACAAAAAGGAAAAAATACCCTTCCTGCTCCAAATCTGAAACCACGTCAGTCGATGTTGTGACTGAATTATGGATGGTCTCTCATCTATGCAATAATGCCACCATAGCAACTGGAAAACTGCAAAAAGTAAAACATGATTTGTTAAACGTAAATGTCTTACTTGCAGTTAAAGCTATGAAGGCAGTTTTAAAATATTTGTTTATACTTGTATGATACTTTGTAATCGATAGAAAGACCCGGAATCTGTATTCCAGGATATGACTACCGTTAAAAGTTGGCCCTAAAATAAATCAATTAACGATATTTGTCTATTTGTTGGAAAAAAACATATTGAATTTACATCTTCAAAAGCTAGTAATACCCTCAGATTTATAAAAAGAAATGTACAATGTAATAACCGTAATATTAAAGAAACTGCCTACAAAACAACCGGCCACAATTAGAATACTGTAACACCATATGGCATCCATGGCAGAAAAACGTAACATATGAGATAGAAAAGGTACAAAGAGCCGCAGCCAGATATGTTATGAATGACTACTCATACCAAAGCAGCGTAACATCAATGCTTGAAACTCTTAAATGGCAGACATTAGAACAAAGGAGAATACATGCATCTTTAATTATGTTGTATAAAATATCACACGACCTCGTCTCTGTAGATCATAACCACCTGACAACCTCTAGAAATTTAAACTTTATCATTCCATCTTCAAGAACACAATATCATATGAACTCCTTCTTTCCCCGCACAATCAGATACTGGAACGCCTTACCTTATCATATCAAGGACAGTTTAAACCTTCAGTGCTTCACATCTGACCTAGACTTGTATTGTACTAATGTCATCATCCTGTTTTTATTTTTAACAAGCTGTATATATTACTGCTCTTACTCTTTTAACAACATGAATATCATGTATCATGTAACATAGCAACATGCTTTTTAACAACTGCCCCGACCTCCCAGTTATGATCAGAAATTGATTGTTCGGAGTAGATGTAGATGTAGATGTAGATGTAGATGTAGATAATGGTTTGACAACATATGGAGTAATAGAACAGTATATAACTTTATTTTAAATCAATATTATCAAATTAATTCTCAATTTAAATGGTAGAGCGGAAGTCTGTTGTAAGCCACGCCATGCGTCCCTTTTTGCACAATTTTCCATGGATGCCAAGTTGTTAACACAGTCATATAAATAAGACTTATAAAACATGTTCCCAGTAAAAAATACGTGCACAATACATAATTTGATTGTTTCTTTAGCAACCGTTCACTTCAGGCAATAGCAAAAGGTACAGGTGAAAATTCCATCATACCAATATAGTTTGTGCATAATAATGGCATCGGTCCCTATACGGAATGAATGCGTGCTGAAAAAATTTCGAGGACGACTGGCTTTCAGCCCCAGTATTTGAAATACATTAAAGCTAATGAATATTCTTTGGAATCAATCTTTATAATCAGTGTTAAGAAAACAAACTGTTGTATTAGATATTTCTCTAGAAGTAGTTTCTTGCGTTTACAGGAATTTGAATGATAATCACAGGTTAAGATGGGCGAAAACCACAAAATGAATCATCTACAAGTTTAACGGAAGAAATGAGAAAAGAAATACGACAGCAATAGAAAGAAAATAGAAAAGAAAACACAGAATAAAAAAATTACATACCATTTTGTTGACTCGCCTCTCTGAAAACCCGGACTGGCTATAACAATAACAGTACGTTGTCACGAAAGTCACGTGGTAAGTGAACTGAGCATGAACAGTGCCTCGGGAATAACGCGTTGATTAAATCACAAAGATTGAGTGAATTGTGTAAGACTGTGTAAAACATGTTTTGTACGAGTTCATTTAAGTTGCCGGGTCATTGCGCCGTACTACTGTTCTGTGTAGCAATATATATGATAAACATTCCGAAAAAATTATGAGACCAAGTTGAGATTTTTGCATGTTACATTATTTTTTTGGGAAAGTTTACACAAATGCCGATTAAATCCCATGACTGATAGACTTTGACCATTAGTTGCGCTTCGGACTCATTTGCTGTATCTCATATGACGATCCGTGTAACATTAAATTTTGACCCCGTTGAAAATTGACCCCATGTGTCATTTTTCAACGTTGAGAGTTGATCCTGTCAACATTTCAACATTAAAGTTTGATCAAAAAGTCGTTAAGACCTGATAAGTCGTTAAATTTTGATAAGTAATGGGGTCAATTTTTAACGTTTAGCTAAAATTAAGTAAAACGTCGGAGATCATCTGTTTGTAGTAGAGAAACACACTTACTGGAAAGAACCAGAAACTATCGCAGACTTGCTGGATAGCTTCTTTAAAAATAATTTCACAAGGCCGAGTCCGGGCTCAAACTGACAATTTTGCCGAGGTAGGAGAGATCATCTATAAAAAGGTAAAGGTCTTGTTTATTATAGTGTCACCCCTATTGAAAGGGCCGGCCAATTTGGCTCATACGACACCTTTATAGTGCGTACCAATTACCTCCCAACTCCTACCACTATGCCAGGCGCCAGGCGGATAGAAGTCGGTAACCATTCATTTAACTAGCTCGCGGCTCACGAACCGGCCTTTTCGGAACCAGTCGCATGACAAACATTCCTCGGACGAACGGTCCCCATGGGGCTCGAACCTTCGACCTCCCGATCCCAAGGCGGACGCCTTAGCCACTGGGCCACGGTGAGCGGTTGGACAGCGAAAGTTTAACACAATGATTTTCGACAGGTGGGTGGGTGTAGGCACATCGAGACTTCCACACAGGAGCACCTTTTCCTATCATAACAAGATATTAGTAAGTGATATTTCTGTAACACATAGAGATTTATTCTTTTACATTGAAAAATGTTGTCTTTATGCGTCCTAATGCCAGGTTCGAAATATTTTATCTCATGATTAGGATGTTTAACTTTACAAATGTGTATAATCTACGGTTTTAATTCATTTATAGAATGTACAGATATGGCTTTTAGATAAGTTTCTTATAATTCTGTTCAGAATGACCACATGCATTTTATAGTTATCTATTTCACATTTTACTTGTCACGACAAAAAAATTTATCAGACGAATTTCTCCCGCCTTGCCGACGATTTAAACAGAAGGTTATAACATTCACACGAAAATTACTTAAAAAAACCCCTACGTATGTGACACTAAGTTGCAAGAATCAGTCACTGGTGCCTAGTCACTGGTGCCTAGTCACTGTCTTAACAAATAACATAGAATCGAAAACAAATATATGTGTAATAAGGGTATTATAGTTTTCGCGTTTATGGAAGCCTGAATGCACCACCCCTCATTTCTAACGGACTGTTGTAAAATTTTAACATATATTTCCAAGGGTGTTTTTATTCTCAATATCTCTGCTGTATATCTTCAGGAAAAGTGTATCTATTTATGTCCCTGATATTTTCCTACAAGACCACTAACGTCATCTTTTCAAGACTGCGCAAAATGACATGCCTGACTTCGAATCACTTGCCATACACCGATGTAGGTTCGAGCCCCTCTCAGAGTGTTGAATTATTAATGTTAGCAAGCTTTTACATCCGATGTATTGACAACAATAAAAATCCTGCTCACTCTATAAAGACAATATTTTTTCTCCAACATTCATGAAACCCCATCAGAATGTCTGTTTGCTTATGGTCTACAACAAAGACACAAGTATCGTTATACCATCTCAAGTTCTGTCAGTACTACATACGCTGCTTTGTTTGGTGCGGAGTTTCCTTTTGCTGCATCTTGCAGCAACTTTCGTACTTGTCGGTAATATCCCCTTATCCGGTTACCGAGATTGCCCACGTCACAAAACGGCTAAAGTCATAAAGTGTCCTACTTTCCGCTGAATGCATGGAATTAAAGGTGCCCGATCGGATAATTTCTTCAAAATCTGAAAAGGTTTTTTATGTTTCGTTTGATCTAACTAGAGAAATGTTTTCCAAATATTTTGCCAAATTGCTCACCAAAAACTGATATAGTGTCTTACCTTACACTAGGCAATTTCTCTTGTTAAATACGAAAACAAATACTTTCTTTTTGTCTGACACACAAGTGATACAATTATGAGTAATAAACAACCAGGTCAGTACTGTCACTCGAACCAACGGCCACAAATCGATGAGAGCTTTTGAACTTAACATTGAAAATGACCGATCTGTAGATGATTAGTTCATTAATAAGCATTCAAAGATGTGTAACTGGGTTAAAACATCTATTTCTGACCAGTATCTGCATAGTCAGGGTTATTGCCGATGAATAATTATGTACCATTATAGCTCGTGGCGCGCTCGAATGTATAACTAAACGTTCATTACTTAAAGTTCCGAGAAAAAAATACAGAAATATTAATTTTTCATCTGTATGGTAATAGGCATATTGCATAAGATTATTAGGATCAGTTTTCAACGTTGAAATATGACCTGACTATAGTTGATCACTTTTCAACGAGGGTCAAATTTTTACGCGTGGGTTGGTCATTAAATAACGGGAAGGGTCAATTTTCAACGTTGAAATATGACCAGACTATAGTTGATCACTTTTCAACGAGGGTCAAATTTTTACGCGTGGGTCGGTCATTAAATAACGGGAAGGGTCAATTTTCAACGTTGAAATATGACCTGACTTTAGTTGATCACTTTTCAACGAGGGTCAAATTTTTACGCGTGGGTGGGTCATTAAATAACGGGAAGGGTCAATTTTCAACGTTGAAAATTGATCAGTAATCCGTTGAAAAATGACCCATGGGGTCAATTTTCAACGGGGTCAAAATTTAATGTTACACCGGCGATCCACCTTTAATTATTAACAAACTTCTCTCCAGCCCCCTGTTTATGACATCGTTTATGGGTCATAAACGCAATTTTCAAAACGGGAAGAATTAGTTGTTTCAGCTTTTATGAATGCTGACAACTGTGTTTGGCCATTGCATATACTCCGTAATAGTTACAAAGACAGCAGTTACTATGACGTGTACTATGAGATGAACAGATTTAGTTAAAGTTATAGAAATACGACACCGTTTACCGGGTAAAAATGTTTTCCAAGAGAAGTAAAATTTTAATTAATTATTGCTCAAAATGCAATAAATATATATACCCATTGTAGTGCGGAAGATTTATTATAACAAAAATCTAAAAATTATAATAAGGATACGGTGGGTTTTTTTATTGATATGTTAGTCCTTACCGTGTTATTCATTTATACAGTAGGGGTCGATGAATCTACAAGCCTTAAATATACCGAATTATTGGTAAAAGACCATATTTCAGAATTCAACATTTTGCATAACCTATTTAGTTCTTTCCTTCCATAACCTATATAGTTTATTCAGATGAAACTAACATTAAAACTTGGATTGTTGGCTCATCAATAATAAAGGGAGCCTATAAAGTAGAGCCCGTTTACGTCCAGACGACACAAACCTAGGTTTGCCGTGTACAGTCTTATGGGAATCGTTAAGTGGAATGAAACATTTAAACAAACCCCCAAACTTTCTTGTTTTGCACTTTGGAGGAGTGGCTAGCTGTCAGCCAACAGTTGAATTACTGTGGAAATTAAAAAGTTGATCTATGAAGGAGAAGAAAGTTTACAAAAAAAGTTACCAAATACTTTAATTGTATGGTCAGAGATTTTACCAATGACAAGCTGGAGATATATTTCGTTTAATTACATCGCAAATAAGATAAGAAAGCGTGCAAATAGCTGTTTTTGGAGCATACTTCATCAAAAAACGGCGGTGCATACATAACTGAAAACAGGAAGTTTTTTCTGTAAGGACGATACACATTATGCTCAATACAATTTCCGCAGCTATTTATGAGTTTTTTTCGATAAAACGGCAATATTTTCCTGTTTTGTTGGCCATGACCATTTTCTGAATTCTTTCAGTTCATAATTTTATGCTATATCCCTTTCGTGGAAGGACCTCTCGCACTTTCCTTGTGCTCGAGCCCCTTTTCTGGCATAAATAGCATAAAATCCCGCTTTGCTACCGTTTGAAGGACCTAAATATCCGGATTACCGGTATTTACATTTAGTTTCATAGAAACTAAGGCCAGAGTTCGTTGATTTTTCGTTACTCAGACCCGCCGACCCTATTTTCCGTCATTTTCGAAAAAAAAAATTTGAAATTTCAAAAATTTCAAAATTATTTTCGGGCGACGATCGATGTTTAGTCTGGATTACCTGCCCCTTCCTATCGTTATCGGTACTTTCAGAGTACGACCGGGAACCAGACAAATCGATGTTTTGCTGCATTCTGACGACGACAACGTCGATATTCGTCAGCGCATTATTCGTCAGTGTCATATAGGCGCAATTTCCGCTCAGATGGAAGCGTCTCCCGTACGTAAACAAAACTTGTGTGAAATTTAAGATTGTCTTTGAACGATTTATGCGCGCTGGAAAAGCAGAATATTTGTTTTGTGATCTAGTATATAGACAATAAAACAACGAAAAACAAGTTCTGTAAGTCCAAGAAGATGAAAACTAGAAAAAAGCTTAGCGAAATTTAGGTAACGAAATGGTTACGGTCACAGGGGTTCGGCTCATGCCTAGATCCAGGCCCTACCCTATAAGAAAAACACAAGGGGAATAATTTCATTTAGAGCAAAGTTTTATGTCCCTTCAGGTTTGCGCTTGTTGTATTTTCTCTAAAGGAATAATTTCTAAAACTATATATGTCATTTATTGTCTATTAAATTCTGCGCACGATGGTACCAAATTTTCTTACATGCGTGCTAGCAAACGCGAGAAAACTGCATCCGAACTTCAACAATGTTCCGAAATATTGTAGTCGACGGAGACCGTGTCCAAACTGATGTGCGTGAAATTAGCCAGAGCAGCCAGAGTAACCAGAGTAGCCAGAGTTCAGCCAGAGTTTAGCCAGAGTAGGCAGAGTTCAGCCAGAGTAGCCAGAACTCTGGTTACTCTGACTGGCCTGAGTAGGCAGAGATCAGCCAGGGTAACAAGACTTTATTAGGATTTTAACATATTCTGGCTACTCATACCAAAGCAGCGTAACATCAATGCTTGAAACTTAAATGGCCGACACTAGAACATAGAAGAATACATGCATCCCGAATAATGTTGTACAAATAACCATTTATCAAATCAGTCAGTTTCAGTTTTAATATTGCATATGCCATGTTTTTATATGCGTGAAATTAGCCAGAGCAGCCAGAGTAGCCAGAGTTTAGCCAGAGTAGCCAGAGTTCAGCCAGAGTAGCCAGAGTTCAGCCAGAGTTTAGCCAGAGAAGTCATTACTCTGGTTACTCTGGCTGGCCAGAGTTCAGCCAGAGTAGCCAGAGCTCTGGTTACTCAGGCTGGTCAGAGTAGCCAGAGTTCAGCAAGAGTAGCCAGAGTTCAGCCAGTATCCAGAGTAGCCGGAATTCAACCAGAGTAGGCAGAGTTTCTAGATTTTTAACATGTTCTGGCTACTCTGGTCAGCCAAAATAGCCACAGTAGCCCGAATCACCAGAATATCATTTGCTCTGGTTACTCTGGCTGTTTCTAATAGAGTAGCCAGAGTTCGGCAAGAGTAGCCAGAGTTTCTAGGATTTTAACATGTTCTGGTCAGCCAGAGTAGCCAGAGTAACCAGGTCCCGTGTTTGCAAAATATTTTCAGTCTTAGCTGAGTTTGATTATGAAACTTAATATGTCATTTCTATGTGAATAGCATATTTAAAACTGAATTTCAAGTTAATAACTATTTTCAAGTGGTTAATTAAAGTAGCTCTGGTTACTCTGGCTGGCCAGAGTAGCCAGAGTTTCTAGGGTTTTAACATGTTCTGTCTATTCTGGTCAGCCAGAGTAGCCAGAGTAGCCAGAGTAACCAGGTCCCGTGTTCGCAAAACATTTTCAGTCTTAGCTGAATTCGATCTTGAAACTTAATATGTTATTTCTTTCTAAATAGCATGTTTAAAACGGAATTTCAAGTTAATAACTATTTTCAGTTGGCTATTTATAGTAGCCATAGTAGCCAGAACTCTGGTTACTCTGGCTGGACAGAGTAGGCAGAGTTCAACCAGAGAAACAAGACTTTATTAGGATTTTAATATGTTCTGGCTGCTCATACCAAAGCAGCGTAACATCAATGCTTGAAACTTAAATGGCAGACACTAGAACATAGAAGAATACATGCATCCCGAATAATGTTGTACAAATAACCATTAATCAAATAATTCAGTTTCAGTTTTAATATTTTGCACATGCCATGTTTTTGTGATTTTCCTACATATCTGCGATATGTCACATGTTTAATTGTTAAGCGCCTTTGAACGTATATTCTTTATTAAATGGGCGCTCAACAAATCTAGATTAATAATAATAGTAATCATAATAATAATAATAATAATAATGATGATGATGATGATGATGATGATGATGATGATGATGATGATAATAATAATAATATAATAATGATAATAATCTCATATACTAAGTTTTTTCTGCAATGGATGCAATATGGTATTACAGTATTCTAACTGTGGGCGAACGTATGTTTTTAGGCAGTTTCTTTAATATTATTGTTATTACATTGTACATATTTTTTTTATAAATCTGCGAATGTAATTAGCTTTTGAAGATGTAATTTCAATATGTGTTTCCAAGTTAAGACATCACTTATAGTAATCCCAAGATATTTAGCATTTCCTGTAGTTTTTAGTTCTTGATTAAGTAATTTATATGGAAAGGTGATATTTTTTTCTCTTTTTGTTTTTGAGATTCCTATTACTTCGCATTTATCAGGATTGAATTCCCTAGACCAATTACTTTGGTTCATTCTTCTAATTCTGTCAAATCATCTTGAACTTTGTAAGAGTCTATTAACGAGTCTATGTTGGGGTATATGATAGTGTCAACAGCAAATTAGCGTATTCTACCTTTAACAGAGTCAGGAAGGTCATTGATAAAACAAAGGAAGAGACAAGGACCTAATACTGAACCTTGAGGAACCCCCTGATAGAACTGGTAAAGAGTGTGAGCCTTCAACTACTACATATTGAGAACGGTTACTAAGGAAAGATTGAATCCACAAAGTTTCACGATTTTATAGAGAAGGAGTTGATGATCGATCTTGTTGAAAGCTGCCGAGAAATCCATTACAGTGAGACCTGTTTGTTTCCAGATTGGAGATTGTCAAAAGTTTCTTGTGTAAAGGATAATAGTTGAGCCTCACAGCTATGTTTGAAACGGAAGCTATATTGGAAAGGTGTGAGAAGATTGTTGACTATTTTGGTTCTCTCAAGGTTGATTTTTTTTGTGTTTTATGTATCAAGTGATTCATAAAACGGACTTCTGCCAGAGTAGCCAGAGTTTCTAGGGCTTTAACATGTTGCGAAATGACCCTTTTTTGTACCCTCAGGGATTTTTTAGTGTTTCATGTATCAAGCGATTCAGCAAACGGACTTCAAAGAATTGTCTTACTTATCAGTTAGCAGTCCTATAACTGCTTAATCCAAACACAGTCAATATCGTTTCATACACGTACACAAGTAATACCGAATTAATACAACATGGAATGTTGGTTGTCTGATGGTATAAGGTGACCACAATTAATTTTTGAATGGCATTTTGCGTTTTGATTGGCATGTCACAGGTACCTACCTTTTCCAAGGGTTTAGATGAAATACCGTTATTAAGCCGCTTAAAGTGTATGCGTTCACATGTCAACATTTCGTCAACTTCCACAACTTTAAAATGCAAATTTCAGGAATTGGTTGCTGTTAACAAGTATGAAAAATTTATTCTCCAATTTCTTTATATTATGTCTTCAAGTTAATTTATTTGGTACAAATTCAAGACAAACACTGAAGTTAAATAAATACAAAACCAGAAGCCTTCAAATAAATATTCTTTATTTTTACACTTAAAGTTAAATGGAATTCACTGCAATTGTTTATGATATCAATATAAACAAGAGGACCAATATGGTCCTGAATAAGGTCCTGAAACGCTTACCTGGACCTTGTGGGTTATGACAGTCATAGTAAAAATTCACAATTTTTTAATTGTTAACTCTAAATTCTGGGCATTCTGGACATTTTAAAGTTATATTGTATAAGATTAGAAGTATATTGATAATCCGCAGAGACAGACTAATATTGCCATTGGTGTGGTGATTCAATCAAGTTTGAAAGAACTCCATTATAAATTTTGCTAATTTACATGCAAAATATTTCAGCTCTTACCCTTGTGGCTCTGAAAAAGATTTTTGCTATGTAAGTATATCATGTTTTTTTTTCTATATAAAACTGAAGTAGGAACCATTTTGACTCTGGGGTATTGATTTGAACATGTAAAGTATCTTAACTCTTGTCATTGCAATTCTCTTGAGAAGATTTTAAAAGATTTTCCTGTAAGACTTGGCAAGCTCATTAGCACAAGCGGAGGCAATTTTGACATCAGGGTACATGATTTGCTCAATTGTAAGAGAGGCATTCACTAGGCCATGCTACATACAAAATATATATAGTCTGGGCCTAAAGGAATATAAGAATATTTTTATAGGATTTAATATTTTACTCTATGTGAAACTTAAAGCCCCAAGGCAGATCCAATATGACCCCGGAGTCCATGATTTGAACAATTCTGAAAGAGATGTACTTGCCAATGCTTCTTGCAAAATATCTAAGCTCTGGGTCTTGTGATACTTGAAAAGGTTTTTTAAGGTTTTACAATATAAAATGGAATAAGTACTGAGTTCAGTCAAAGAGCCTGACTCAATCTGATAGACAAGACAAAAGTTGATCACAAAACCTCACCTTGTCACACAGTGACACGAGCGAAAAAAATTCAAGTATAGTGTATGAGGGTCATTCAATATATAATGGTAACTATTAAATATCGTTTAATCTGACTTAGTCTTACCTATCAGTTTTGTTCAGTAATGTAAATTGACTTTTCACCATTTTCACACTGTTATGTACGGCGTTCCGTTTGGACAATCATGACTTTTTATTTAATACTAAACCGCGATGCACGATGGTACGATTATACACTTGATACATATAAAACACTAACAAATCAAACCTGAGAGTACCAAAAGGGTCATTTTGCAATAGGTATTGCAGTATTTACTCTGGCTATTCTGGCTAGCCAGGGTATCTAGAACCAATGGCCATCTCGGAAATTCTGGCTGTTCTGGCTAGCCAAAGTAGCCAGAGCAATTGACATGCTGGTAACTCGGCTACTCTGGCTGAACTCTGGCTATTCTGGCCAGCCAGAGTAACAAGAATTGTGGCTACTCTGGCTGAACTCTGGCTACTCTGGCTAAACTCTGGCTAAACTCCGGCTACTCTGGCCAGCCATAGTGACCAGAGTTCTGGCTACTCTGGCTACTCTAAATAGCGCCTTGAAAATAGTTATTAACTTGAAATTCAGTTTTAGACATGCTATTTAGATAGAAAGGACATATTAAGTTTCAGAATCAAACTCAGCTAAGACAGAAAATGTTTTGTGAACCAGGTTACTCTGGCTACTCTTAAAATCCTAGAAACTCTGGCTACTCTGGCCAGCCAGACTAATCAGAGCACATAAAATCCAGGTTACTCGGGCTATTCTGGATACTATGGCTGATCAGAGTAGCCAGAACATTTTAACATCCTAGAAACTCTGGCTTTTCTTGCTGAACTCTGACTACTGTGACCAGCCAGAGTAACCAGAGTTCTGGCTACTCTGGCTACTGTGGCCAGCCAGAGTAACCAGAGTTATGACTTCTCTGGCTGAACTCTGGCTACTCTGGCCAGCCAGAGTAAACAGAGGTATGACTTCTCTGGCTACTCTGGATAAACTCTGGCTAAACTCTGGCTACTCTGGCTAAACTCTGGCTGAACTCTGGCTTCTCTGGCTGCTCTGGCTAAGTTCACGCACATCATGTTTTTGTGATTTTCCTTCATATCTACGATATGTCACATGTTTAATTGTTAAGCGCCCTTGAACGTATATTTTATATTAAATGGGCACTCAACAAATCTGGATTAATAATAATAATAATAATAATAATGATGATGATGACGATGATGATGATGATGATGATAAAAATAATATAATAATGATAATAATCTTATATACTAAGTTTTTCTGCAATGGATGCAATATGATCTTACGGTATTCTAATTGCGGGCGAACGTACGTTTTTAGGCAGTTTCTTTAATATTATTGTTATTACATTGTACATATTTTTTTATAAATCTGAGAGTATTACTAGCTTTTGAAGATGTAATTTCAATATGTGTTTCAAAGTTAAGACATCACTAATAGTAATCCCAAGATATTAAGCATTTTCTGTAGTTTTTAGTTCTTGATTAAGTAATTTATATGGAAAGATGATTTTTTTTCTCTCTTTTTTTTGAGATTCATATTACTTCGCATTTATCAGGATTGAATTCCAAAAACCAATTACGTTCCCATTCTTCTAATTTTGTCAAATCATCTTGAACTTTGTAAGAGTCTATTAACGAGTCTATGTTGAGGTATATGATAGTATCATCAGCAAATAAGTGTATTCTACCTTTAACAGAGTCAGGAAGGTCATTGATAAAACAATGGAAGAGACAAGGACCCAACACTGAACCGTGAGGAACCCCCTGATAGAACTGGTAAAGAGTGTGAGCCTTCAACTACTACAGATTAAGAACGGTTACTAAGGAAAGATTGAATCCGGGATAGAGAGATTCTGTAGACACAAATTTTCACGATTTTATAGAGAAGGAGTTGGTGATCGATCTTGTCGAAAGCTTTCGAGAAATCCATTACAGTGAGACATGTTTGTTTCCAGATTGGAGATTGTCAAATGTTTCTTGTGTAGAGGATAATAGTTGAGCCTCACAGCTATGTTTGGAACGAAAGCTATATTGGAAAGGTTTGAGAAGATTGTTGACTATTTTGATTCTCTCAAGGTTGAATTTTTTTGTTTTATGTATCAAGTGATTCATAAAACGGACTTCTGCTAGAGTAGCCAGAGTTTCTAGGGCTTTAACATGTTGCGAAATGACCCTTTTTGTATCCTCGGTTTTTTTTAGTGTTTCATGTATCAAGTGATTCATCAAACGGACTTCAAGGAATTGTCTTACTTATCAGTTAGCTGTCCTATAACTGTTTAATCCAAACACAGTCAATATCGTTTCATACTGAGTAATACCGAGTTAATACAACATGGAATGTTGATTGTCTGATGGCATAAGGTGACCACAATCAATTTTGAATGACATTTTGCGTTTTGATTGGCATGTCACAGGTACCTACCTTTTTTTCCAAGGGTTTAGATGAAATACCGTTATTAAGCCGCTTTAAGTATATGTGTTCACATGTCAACATTTCGTCAACTTTCCACAACTTTAAAATGCAAATTTCAGGAATTGGTTGCTGTCAACAAGTATAAAAAATTATTCTCCAATTTCTTTATATTATGTCTTCAAGTTAATTTATTTGGTACAAATTCAAGGCAAACACTGAAGTTAAATAAATACAAAACCAGAAGCCTTCAAATAAAAATTCTTTATTTTTACACTCAAAGTTATATGGAATTCACTACAATTGTTTATGATATCAATATAAACAAGAGGACCCATATGGTCCTGAATAAGGTCCTGAATCTCTTACTTGGACCTTGTGGGTTATGACAGTCATAGTAAAATTCACAATTTGTAATTGTTAACTTTAGATTCAGATTGGATCCTATTATCTAAGAAGCCTTAGTGTGTTTCCTCTGACTCCGTATTCATGCAATTTTAGAAGAACTTTCTCATGGCTAACCTTGTCGAAAGCCTTACTAAAATCTAATAGTATAAGATCTACTTTTTTTGTATACTGAAGTGACCAGATCATTTATTAAAATAACTAACTGGGTAACACATGATCTTTTTTCCCTAAATGCGTGCTGTAGGTCATACAGAATACCATGGATGGTGAAGTGCTTAACAATAGATGAGGAAACAATGTGTTCAAGACCTTTGCAAAGGACACATGCTAATTAAATTGGCCTGTAATTTACTTGATTTGACCTATCACCTTTTTTAAAAATGGGGACAACATATGCGGATTTCCACTGGGATGGATGTGATACTTCCTCCAGGGATTTCTGTAATATGACCTCAAGGATGGGGGATAGTTCTACAGAGAGTGTTTTAAGAATTACAGGCTTGATTTTGTCAGACTGTTGGCCTCATGGGGGTTCAGGTTGCTCAGAAGTTTCTCAATACAATTTGCGCCTATCCTAATATTTGGCATAGTAGGGACTGATTCACTCCTATGCGCGATTACGGGAGAAATACACAGCCAGAGTTGGGCACCATAGTTTTCTGTTCAAAGAAAATTCCAAATTTAAGTGTGACACCAACACCGACACACACGGATGCCATACTAAAGGATTTCACGTGACTGGGTCCGTACACGTGTTTTTTTTTTGGCCAAGACAGCTCTTTAAAAACCACGTCACACGCCACTTTGCGAAAAAAATGCATTTACTGGTTTTACACCCATAACCGTTTCGAGTACCTGTGTTTTTTACTTTCAATTTGGTGCCATTTTTTTTTTTTTCAACAGAAGGAATATGAGACAATACACTGGGGATAAAATATGCCATGAATAAGATCCAGAATGGGTCAATTCAAAACAAAAGACCATGACGGCCATGTCGCACTGCACTAAATCACAGTCCAGTGTGGTATGGCATACAGCCGTATAAATACTGAAGATCCAAGATGGATCGGTGTCGCTTCGTCGTATCTACCCTTCGTGGGAGGCAGAATTTAGCGCTGGGGTGCAGCAAAGTCCCTTTGGAAACCTTGTGGTAGTGTGGTATGTTTGTCTGTATTTTCTCTGGCTGTTCTGGCCAGCCAGAGTAACCAGAACCCGTGCGCATTTTAGTTATTCTTGGTTACTCTGGCCAGCCAGAGTAGCCAGTCTATGTGAAAATTATGAAACAGGCTGTCCTGGTCAGCCACAGTAGCCAGTGTTCTAATTACTCTGGCTACTCTGGCAACAGGTTTTACTGTATTTTCTTTGGCTATTTCTGATCAGCAGGGTAGCTAGTACCAATGGCCATCTCGGAAATTCTGGCTGTTCTGGATAGCCAGAGTAGCCAGAGCAAAAGAAATCATGGTCACTCTGACTACTCTGACTGACCAGAGTAGCTAGAACATATTAAAGTCCTAGAACGTCTGGCTACTCTGGCTGTTGTCTGAAAAATAAGACAATTCTTTGAAGTCCGTTTCATGAATCACTTGATACATATAAAACACTAAAAAATCAAACCTGAGAGTACCAAAAGGGTCATTTTGCAATAGGTATTACAGTATTTTCTCTGGCTATTCTGGCTAGCCAGGGTAGCTAGAACCAATGGACACCTCGGAAATTCTGGCTGTTTTGGCTAGCCAAAGTAGCCAGAGCAATTGAAATCCTGGTTACTCGGCTACTCTGGCTGAACTCTTGCTATTCTGGCCAGCCAGAGTAACCAGAATTCTGGCTACTCTGGCTAAACTTTGGCTGAACTCTGGCTATTATGGCCAGCCATAGTGACCATAGTTCTGGCTACTCTGGCTACTCTAAACAGCCACTTGAAAATAATTATTAACTTGAAATTCAGTTTTAAACATGCTATTTAGATAGAAATGACATATGAGTCGCGCCATGAGAAAACCAACATAGTGGGCTTGAGATCCGCGCAGGCTGGTCAGGATCTATGCAGTTCGCTAACAGTTTCTCCAAGTCAAATACGCTTTAAAAGCGAACAGCATGGATCCTGACAAGACTGCGAGTCGCAAAGCCACTATGTTTGTTTTCTCATGTCAAGGCTCAATTATTAGATTTCATAATCAAATTCAGCTAAGACTGAAAAACTTTTGTGAACATGAGACCTGGTTACTCTGGCTACTCTGGCTGACCAGAGTAGCAAAAACATGTTAAATTCCTA
The DNA here is from genome assembly GCF_021730395.1 of Mercenaria mercenaria. Classification (NCBI taxonomy): domain Eukaryota; kingdom Metazoa; phylum Mollusca; class Bivalvia; order Venerida; family Veneridae; genus Mercenaria; species Mercenaria mercenaria. The sequence goes on along the minus strand of NC_069367.1, from coordinate 19,067,614 downwards.
GATACTCTGACTACTCTGGCCAGCTAAAGTAACCAGAGCAAATGAAATCCTGGTGACTCGGGCTACTCCGGATACTCTGGCTGACCAGAGTAGTCAGAACATGTTAAAATCCTAGAAACTCTTGCTACTATGAATGAACTCTGGCTACTCTTAAAATCCTAGAAACTCTGGCTACTCTGGCTAGCCAGACCAACCAGAACAAATACAATCCAGGTGACACGGGCTATTCTGGATACTATGGCTGACCAGAGTAGCCAGAACATTTTAACATCCTAGAAACTCTGGCTTTTCTTGCTGAACTCTGGCTACTCTGGCCAGTCAGAGTAAACAGAGTTCTGGCTACTCTGGCTGAACTCTGGCTTCTCTGGCCAGCCAGAGTAACCAGAGTTTTGGCTACTCTGGCCAGCCAGAGTAACCAGAGTTATGACTTCTCTGGCTGAACTCTGGCCAGCCAGAGTAACCAGAGTATGACTTCTCTGGCTGAACTCTGGCTACTCTGGCTACTCTGGCTAGCCAGAGGAACCAGAGTTCTGACTTCTCTGGCTACTCTGGCTAAACTCTGCCTGAACTCTGGCTGAACTCTGGCTACTCTGGCTGAACTCTGGCTACTCTGGCTAATTTCACGCACATGACGTCAAAGCTTTATTACACTAGTGTATTATCATTTTTATGTAATGGCTTTATTACACTCCTGCGACGTCAAACATGTGATAAATTTTAATTTAGTTGTTAAAGGCATTAATTAATTATTGCAAAAGACTCCACTGAATGTTTTAACTTTTTTCCTTGATTATAGCAGCTACCAAAAATAGCCACCTCACCCCCAGATATAATTCTTTTAATGGCGGGCAATGATGACCAAAGAATCTTTTCGTTGTATTTTTGCCGCATTTACACTGGACGTTTTCTTTGGTGCATATTTAACTATTTAAAAGGGTCTAATCTCGTGTTCACACTAGCAGATCGGTTTCATTTTTATCAGGCACTAATTGGCTATAATTGGTATTTGACATTTAAAACCCATCAAAATATAATTTAGTTTGCGTCCACACTAGGCAAAGAAATGTGGTTTAAATATATACATGCAATGTTGGAAGTAAACAAATATTTTGCAATAAGCAAAAAGGTTACGAAGAAGGAGGCTGACAGAAACAAGAAGGAGACTTCAATGTTTAAACTTCTGTGTTCATCTAAGAATTTCCTTTTTATTCCATCTATAGTCCATTTTGAACATCAACATGACTCCATACCGCAATTTAATGTTTTTGCCAGCCATAGCATCAATTGTTTGATACAAAAGAGAAACACATGGTATTCTTCCGGCAATATAGAAAAAATGCAGGTGCTACAATTTGTTTATACACTAAAACTATTTGGTAATAGCCTTGGCATTACAAAAACACCAGAAAAAAAAATAAAAATAAAAGAAAATAAACCATGTATTGATAGATAAAAACAGGCTCCTATTCACTTCAGAACATAAAATGAATCCGAGTTAATTTTTGTTCCAAGCTTAGTTCTTGTGTTGTCTTCGTTTTTTAATACATTGTAAATACATATTAGTAACTTTTGAGTAAATTTACATATTTATATTAAAAAAAAAAAATCTCTCTACTTCAAATTTTGGCAATTTTTTTTATATTATCTTCTTCTCATATGGCATACAATTTAGACCATCTTCCAAATTCAAAAACGACTGCCCCCCGGAGGGGACGTTTGTGTGGTCTACAAGTGGCAAGGACACACCCACACCTGCCGAGGACTGAGATAGATGCCTAACAGACGACGCGGCCCAAGCCTCAAAAGAGAAGATACGCTCAACGTGCTTCTCTTAGAGGGGAGGGTGAAACCTGGTTGAAACAGAACAGACCGAAGACAATGGCGAAGGGCTCCATCAACGACCGTGACAGGTGTGGCTTCTACTGTGCGTTTCTGGTTCCTGGTTGGCATGGCCCTGCTGGAGACTCCAGTAGCCCGATCAACAGATTGGCTCGCCTTCTCCTACTCCTGCTATATTGTCTACGCTAGGAACGCGTGTCCGGTCCGGTCCGAGTGCTTGCCTTACCAAACAGACTGTTACATCTGGACTTCAATACCCCTACATTAGAACCAAAACACACTTTAAGAACATGATAAGGGGCATGTTCGCGGTCTATACTCTACGTGGCATTTATATGCTTCATTGTGTCTGAAAGGGCGGATGGACCATAATTAAACTTAAATAGATAGATAGATTCTTCCGCCAAAAGGTAAGATCTGGGGATTTGGGATTGTAAAACCAGTTATAACTCACATTTGCGTTCACACTTGTAAAATAATGTAGTATTACTTTTTAATATAATAATAAAACCACCTCCCGAGGTAGTTTTAATACTATATTACAGAACCCACTTGACCTTTATGACTTATTGGTCCTAGCTAACAGACAATCAAAACAGACTAGAGCATCAAAATTTATGTCAGATAACAGATAGTAGCATCTTTTCATTTAATGATAATTTACTGTTTCAGTCAGAACTGGTTTTTTAACTTATATTTTAAGAACTGTGTCACAAGTGTGTGTTTTTACTGGCATGAGTTAGAAATATACAGTCAGTATCTTTTAAGGTATGTACATGTTACCATTAATTTGTGATAACCATTTGGTCATCATCTGTATAATTTAAATAGAAATATTAAAATTATAACAGGATACTACTCTATCGGGTAGATAGTGATGAATTTGTATTAATTAAAGTATCTTCAATGTGTATTTTTTGAGGGGGTGTGGAGCATCACTATCACACATTTCCTGATTATTACATTGTTTTTGCATCTTCCTAAGCATTTATGATACATTTAGAGAAAGTGTGTATTAATGTATTTCATGACAACAGTTAATTGAAGCTAAATGTTTTGAGATTGGGCTAAAATACAATTATCTAGACTTTATCGGAAAGATACAAAAATATAAACATTATAGTTCCAAGCGTTAACAAATAAACTAATTAAATCAATTATGGATTATTTGCAATCGTCTATGTAACTCTGACAGAACTTCCCAAGACTGGCAAAACACTAAGTTCAAGACGTTATAAAATAAAAAATGGAAACCCACAGGTAGCCCAACACGACATAAATGAAAATGTTGCAGGCTCGATTTAATTGAGCCTGTTTATGGACGGAAGTGGAAAATGCAAGCTACCGTCCATGCCCTCTAGCCCCGGGTTGAGCAGAACTTATCATTTACACATGTTATAAGTACCAGGAAATAATTTTGAGACATCCGCATATTATTTATGGAATCTTCAATGATACACAGAGTGCAATTCCATGAAAAGCGCGTATGGCCCCCAGATAAAATAAAGGCTTTGCCCTAAATGAGAAAACAATGGGCAGAACTAAATAAACTGGAATTTAGAGAGGGGAGCCTGTATATCACAGAAACTGCCAAAGGACAAAATTAAAAAGCAGGAACCACAACTAAGTCTTTTAAAGCGGGAGTATTGGAACCTCTCCATCCGATATGTTCAAGCTGAAAAATTAAGAAGTACACTAACACAACATAAATGTCGTGCTGAACGATCTGAAGAGATCGAAATATAACAGCTCTGATTAACTGTATTATGGAAGTAGGTTACCTTAATATTTGTATGTGCGCATGTCCAACCGGAAGCTAACGTGACGATTTACGACGACGTTTACGACAAACTAAATGTGTTTGTATATCCATTCTTCTGAAAACAAATCATGGACCTGTCTCCGATCTGATGCTTTATGGTTTAATAATGCAGAAATAATGAATAAATTGCCGCAGAAACGCTTCAAAACAATGTTGCCTTAAAATGACGTCATTGACGTCATGACGTTACGTGTCAGTTGCCGCGCAAAACTAATAGCTTTTATTTTGAAAGTATGTAATTCTGTGCATTTTCTTTATTTGAACTATTTTCAAACAGCCATTATTTGCTGAAATATTTTTTATGAGTCTTTTGCTCTGAATAATAATCAATATTTTGCTTCTTTTATGTAGTTATATTGAAATGTTATGCGGAATGTAAGGAAATGGATGATGGTAACCACGCAATGTTATTTGGAATATAGTTTGGCGAAAGGTTACTTGTTACGGCCATTTTTAAATTAAAAAAATCTTGCAGTTTGATTTGTAACACATATTTTTCAGTTTTCGTTGATAATTTGTTACTTATATACTAAAATTAAAGCTCTAACATTGTTCAAATTTCAGTAGAAAATTGTGGTTTCTTGAACTGAATTGATGTTACCATGGAAACGAAGCCCGTGACCTATATATCTAAATGTAAAATTCAAAAGCCTTTACACTGGTCTATTTAAGGAACACAGCTTCGGCTTTTTATTTTCATTTCAACAATATCCATGAGAATAATAGCAGCATGCTGAACGATTTTTCCATGAAAATTGCAAGACGAAGGGTACTGCTGTAAGTATTTTAAGCTGAGAATTTTTTTTGAATAATTGCAAATAACACGAAAATATAACTTACGTTAGAAATAATATGTTTTAAAGCTACATTAACAAGAAAGATAATTTTATTCAATATTCTTTATAAAAAATTACGACAATCAGCAAGATATAAGCTTTTTTAACATCTCTGTTGCCATGGTTACTGTAAACTTTAAGAAAAATAGGGTACCATGTAAAGTGCTTGGTATTATATTACCCAAATATTCCATGTTGGTCATTAACAGAATGGCACTGAAGCCGTCGAAAACCCCGTTTTTATACATAGTTGTTTAAAAATGATAGAAAATGCTTTACGATGGAAACACGAGCCCCACGACATATACATTTTAAGCCTATATTAGAAAGCTAACGTGCATACTAGTAAAATTATCAATTATGCAGACTTCTACAGATATCAGTGAAACTAAAATACACTGAAAAGTGTTAAATATCCGTATTTTCCTTCTTCTTTCAATATAAAATACCTTTGGAGGGTCATGTTCTTCAAACCTGGATAAAAATTGAACTTGAAGGGACAGAGATAAACGGAATTGAGATCGTAGCAGTTAAAACATCATATTACACGAAATACAAAAAATTGCTGCGGTTCAACTAATTTGAATTTACCCTGGTAACAAGGTAACCTACCTCCTTAAGAGAATCCCTCTGATAAATTATGTTAAAATTTTAGGTTTTGGTAGGCTATATTATTCAAATATTCATATCTACTGTAGGCCTATCCTTAGATTATGATTTTTAAGATTCTTTAAATAGGGAATTCACGACATACAGTATTGTTTACTTTTTATACTCAGAGAGTGCTACTTCTGAGGTTAAAAGCAGCAAACGTTCGGTACTTGCCCATGTACGTGAAACTACTATCAGTTCAACCAGATGCCTGTGTGTAAAACTCTACTGGTCTGCACTATCATTTCATGCTGCAAATATGGCCAAATAAATAGCTTAAAACTGGTAGTAGGTGGTCTATGAATGTGCACATCAACTTCTGCATACCAAAATGTTCGTCAGAATATGTAGTTTTCAGAACTGCCAGATGCCAGTTTCTAGTCACTGGGCAAAGTCCTCAAATTCAAGATGGCCGCCAACATGGCCGCTGATACATGAAAATGATACCCAATGCATAAAATTGCAAAATAAAAGCATTTAACTGTTATAAATTAATTTGAAGTTAATATAAAAATGTTCAAGTTTTAAATCTTCAAAATTGTACGCATTTATTGATATGAAATACAACTTTTTGACACATTTTGTACCAATTTTATATGGACTTAAATGTGATAAATACTTTCTTGAAATTTTCTTGAACATACGGTCAATACATTTTGTTTGCATTCCTCTATTTACTGTTGTTCCTTACACAATGCAATCCCGTGTTGAACAAGTGAAAACAAATTGTAATAACATTATTATTTTGTTAAAGGATACATTCAATTTATTGATAATATATATATGTAAGTGGGTGGGGTAATTCAATATAGAATATATCTAATAACAGGTAAAATAAAAAGTAAATTGATAATCATCTTCAGTTATATATACATCCTACTATAGTTTTATTATCAAAACAATGTATAAAGTAAATATGTATTTAGATGAAACGTACCAAGTTTATTTTAAAAAATGGCCGCCAAGATGGCTGTCGCAATGTTTTTGCTATGACTTATAGCGAGCTCGAAGAGCAGGCCCGAAGGGCCTGCTCGAGAATCGAGCTTTACGGTAACGCAAGTATACTTTCACACTTGGTGATGGATTTGAAAAGTTTCGTCGGAAGTTTTAAAAAAGCGCACCCTAGCGGACTGGTGCTCACAGGAAGTACTTCTTTCCGGAGTGAATACAGAACTTCATTCAATTGCTAAAAATTACTCATCACTTAACAATAATGAAAAAAATGATTTCCAGTTGTTTGAAAAAAATATTGTTTTCATTTAGAAGATCAAGCATCGGCCAGAAAATGGAAAAAATGTCATAATAAGCCAAAAGAAACGGGAACGCGGTAATGACGTCACCGTAACACCGGCTTCCCATAAATTTTGCAACGTATGCTATTCACTGTTATAGGTATGGTGACACTAAATGTAGACTTTTTCAGTGAATAGGTTCTCCTGAGTTCTTGTGACTAGTGAATAGTTTCTTTGTGACAAATAAATGATGCATAATATTTTCAGGTAAATCCGATTTCTTTGAGCTCGCTTTGAGGCTTTCCCTTATTTCATATTATTTTATACCGGCAGCAAAACCTTTGAAGAATATGCTTGTTGATTTCTTTGCGTTATTGTTCCTTCTCAAGAGAAGGAACACTTATGGTGAACATGTCACACTTGACTGAACATGTAATGGATGCAAGGGTATCATCAAAGGAATCCGATTTCCCGTAGGGCGCCGCCATCTTGGACTCATGCATATTCATTACAAATAGCCTCTAGCCCAATATGTGTTTACGCATAATCAATCTTTATTTCAGTCTTTATAGTGCAATACAACTACTAAAATAACAGAACAACAAGACACAATAATAAAGTTTAAATCATGTAACTCCTCAATTGAATATATTATAGTAAAGAATCGAGATTAATGAAATGAATATGAATATGCATCATCTAAAAATAGACTCCCGCCAAAAAAAAATTACGTAATGAAATTGTCCCTGGTCACGTGATTTTTTTAGCTTCTAACGTTTCGAATTTGCAGGTGCTTTCTTTTGCGTACTTTTTTTTACTCTTCCTGATTTGTTTTTCGAATCGTAAAATGCACGTATTAAATTTCTTTGTGTTAAGTGTGCAGGTACTCGCTGGTGTAGTCGCGTGATGAAAATATCCGGAACACAGACTGCAAGACAAATGCTTCCAAATAGCAGAACATGTACTGCACTTGCTCATATTAAAAAAACAATTTTGGGTTATGATAAAACTGTTAATACTTAGATTAGTTCTTAATTAAGTTTGCACCAATAATGACAGCACATATTTTTCTCATTGCATTATTAAACATTTGTAACATTATGCTTAAACAATATCCCTTAAAAAGAATATTTTATATGCGCTAGAAGGAACCTTTTGGTAAGCTAAATCTTGTAACAGTCGTACATATGAAACAGAACATAGGTATATACATCCATACCAGATATAGGTTATAAATGTAAATATTCATATACAAATATCTAGTAAATGAATCTTTCCCCTACACCAAATACACAGTGAATGAACACTGCTTAATTAAATTACCTAGATCAAGGGAAACTTTCCCTTACACCAAAGTTACAGGAAATAACGAAATTGTCCGCTCTTCTATTGGAAATACAGGGCCCCGAGTATTTTTGGCTGTGAGGATCAAAACACCCGTTGTGCACGTTCCAATAATTTCTGCCACTGTCTGGGCAATCATGCCCAACAAATGCGGGCTGCCAAATCTGGAAACACCGAGGGACAAACTTGCCAAAAAATGTGGGCTGCCAAATCTGAAAACCCCATGGGACAAAATGCTCAACAAATGTGGGCTGCCAAATCTGAAAACCCCATGGGACAAAATGCCCAACAAATGTGGGCTGCCAAATCTGAAAACCCCCATAGGACAAAATACTGAGCATTCGACTCCAGCATTAACAAACTATCGGGAATTTATTATTTCCAGTCGGTGACCTGGTGAATACTCAAAATGGCCTGGACATTCCCTGCCAACCATCTGGTAAATGCAGGAAGAAATAGATCCTTGAGAACATACACTATACAAAATGGTAACCTCCCTGGTTTAATATCTTACATCATATAAAATTTACAAGGGTAATCTCCCCTTTGTCATACTTCCTAATCTGACCAATCATAAAATAGGCAATTCGCGTACATTATATACAATTACAAGTGTAAACTCCCCTGTCTTATATATTCTGAATTGATCGGTTGTAAAATTTCACCTACATTATGTATAATTTACAAGGGAACTCCCACTGTGTACATCAAAATATAAATATAAAAACTAAGACTCCTACCGTGATCATCACGGAGGACACCCTACCTTATTTGAATTTTGCTTACTCTTGAAAAGTGACCCTCCGGTCAGACGGAGAATCACTCTGCTCCTCCAGTTTAGGGCAGTCTCTTCTCACGTGATCTCCCTGACAAGTAAAGTATCTCCCTGGAGATCTAGGCAAAGTACGATTCTTCAGCCAATGACTTCCCCCACAATTAAAGCAGCCTCCCCCATTCCGACAAGGACTACCATATCTACCCGGACTGTTTTCCCGAGACTTATTTCTTCCGGGACTATACAGAGAGGGAGACAATGATTGATCAACTTTGGCGGTAAGCTCAGACATAGCTTTCAAAAATCTGTCTGCTGCTTAGTATAGTTTTCTTGGTATTTAAGTTGGCTTTTGCTAGCGGTCTCCTGGACTTTAATCATACTGTTTAGTAACTCTGAGAGGACATGTTGCGTTGGGGTTGGAACGACTTTAGAACTAATAGTCGGACTTGAACTATCTGAGTCTGTACTGGAGGCAAGCCTCTCTGAACGTCTGGGAATTGACTCCTTGTAGCCCTAATATTTGGACATTCCTTATGCGGAGACACATTGCCATGTAATGCATTATGGCACTGTTGAAATTCCTTAGCACGTTCTAAGCACGAGCGTACCGAATTCAGTTTGAGATGGATCACATGTTCAGCTGCACTTACGTCCCGCATTCCATAACAAAAACGGGTTACAGCCTGTGATTCTATCAATGCCTGGTCAACGGATGGAAATGCCTCGGTGGCCAATTCTAACACCCTATCTGACAAATCGCCAAGGCTCTCATCCGGGCGTTGTGTAGCAGACTGAAGTTGGACTAGATATCTTTCAATTGGGGTGGGGGGGGGGAGGGGGTTGTTAAATCCCCAAAATTCCGTTCAAGTTCTATAGTTAGTTCTGCATTGGAGATGTTAGGCCTACATCTGACTGAGTTTGAGAAGAACTCCCCTGCCTTCGCGGAAAGGTTCAATTCTATATGAAATTTGCTCTGTTCTTCCCCCACTTATTAAAACGTGCATATGTTTCAAACTAATGACGGAAGGTTCGCCAACTTGAGGTGCCATCATATGGTGGCAGTTTTGGCAGCTTAAAGTCTCTTTTGGAATTGTCTTATGGTCTTGCAGAAGGTTGTGCGAGGGCAACCCCATTTTGGTTCATAAGCCGCACACCCGAGCTATTATAGTCTTGCAAACCAGAATTACTGGGGAGCACGTAAGGCGCCTGCTGTTGAGTCCCCAATAGCCCTTGGGGGCCCAGGTTTCATGGTTCAAGATGGAACCATTGGTTGGTAAATTGGCTGGAGCCACAACACTCACTTGATGTTCATAAGGGGTTGTATCTCTTGAATCCGAATAGAACCAGAACCTCCCAAAGGGTACATAATCTGAGCCGCAATCGACTCATTTACCCTAGGTAAGATCTGTGCCCTTGTGGCAGACACTTGGAACGGTGCCCTAGCATGCATATTTGCATAAGCTGGGGTGCGGATCATGGGAGTAGCCATGGCATCAGATGGCATTGAAGCAGCCATAGTGTATGGTGTCGAGGCCACTAAAGATACATTAGCGGGCATTTGCGCAAAGGACGCAGTCGTATGGTAAGATGGCAATGCAGCAACTGTAGTATTTGGGATTGAGGCCAGACCGGACCCAGCTATACTGGTTGGAATGGATTGAAATCAAACGATACCCATTCCGGGTGCCAGGGGTTGACGCAAATGACCACCCCTGGGTTGCGCTATGCGAGAGGGAGCTTGTATATTTGAACTAAGTGTGCCACTCGTACAGTAGGGTGTTTGTGCAACAACATGGTCACTAGCTCCATGTGGAAAGGATCGAACCACCGTTTGTTCCACCGGTGAGATGTGGTACAGGAGCCATAGCCGGTACATTTGTACTAATTCTAGGGGCCTGAACCCCTGTGCCAACCAAAGGGTAGGGTGGTCGCACCAGAGCGTTTTGATCAGGTGGACGGATATTATTCCAAATGCTACTTGTGGGTTTTGGTGCAGAAACTGTTGCGGGTATATTTGTGTCAATAGTAGGGGGTGATCGCCTGTGCTACCCATATGGTAGGGTGGTCTAGCAATAGTATTCTGGCCTTCGTCAGGTGGACGGGATTGATCCCAAGTGCCACTTGTAGGATGTAGTGCGGGCACAGTTCCTGGCACATTTGAACCAGTTGTAGGGCCCTGCAGCGCTGCTCCTCCCCTATAATTGAGTGGTTGTACCAAAGTGGACTGTTTTATGTCGGGCTGACACAGCCTATTCCATATTTCACCCTGAGATTGTTGTACCCTACCCAAAACTGGTACAGCTGTACCATGATGAGGGTCAAGTACCCCACTCCCACTCATAGGATATAGCGGCATATACTTGGATGCTGGTACAATTGTACCCTTTTGCAGGGCACGTTCCCCGGAACCACTGAAAAGATAATTTGACACAAAAGCTGATAAGAGCGTATTCGTACCAGGCGGAGGTACTTGCCCCACGGTACCACTACTAAGACACGGATGCGGGCGTATTTGTACCATGTGGAGGTACTTGTCCTCCGGTGCCACTACTAATAATACTTGGCACGGAAACCGATGTGGGCGCATTTGTACAAGCGGAGGTACTTGTCCCCCAGTACCTCTTGATATCATAGTCAGAACTGGTTTATATGCAGCAGGAGTCTGGCACACTTTGCCAGCATAGAGGTTCGATGCTGCTTGATCCGTCGGTTCAGACATACGGGAGGCGGGGGCACGGCCCCTCTGAATATTCGCGTGATGCTATACCAAAGATGAACTCTTTTCATTTGTATTTGGATAAGGGGAATGATCCCTCGTGCCACCCATAAGATTCGAAGATGTATGCATTGCTGGATCAGACATACGGGAGGCGGGGGCTTGGCCCCTCTGAATATTCGCGTGATGCGATACCAAAGATGAACTCATTTCATTTGTATTCGGGTAAGGGGTATGATCCCTCGTGCCACCCGTAAGGTTCGAAGATGTATGCGTTGCTGGATCAGACATAAGGGAGGTAGGGGCTTGGCCTCTCTGAATCTTCGCGTGATGCGATATCAAAGATGAACTCATTTCATTTGTATGCGGGTGAGGGGTATGATCCCTCGCGCCACCCGTAAGGCTCGAAGATGTCTGCATTGCTGGACCAGACATACGGGAGGCGGGGGCTCGGCCCCTCTGAATATTCGCGTGATGCGATCCCAAAGATGAACTCATTTCTATAGATATAAATAAGCATTTTTTTCTACAGAAACGACTTAATTACGTCTTACAAGTAAACTTTAAATCACAAATACATTTTATGTATAAGTTGTGCGTATTTGACGTATACAAAGATACCCCATTAAAAAGTGCCTAGATAGCTTCCTGCATATGTTCTCAAAGATCTTCTTCAATTCAAGGCTTTTCTACATTTTGTTCTGCTACAATTACCTCATAAGTTACAAAGTATGAGAAAACATGTGCTTTCTTAGATAACAAATAATTAAAATTAAGATGTTGCTATTTCAAAACCATGACTTACATGTGTCTTATTGCAAAGAATGACCAACACAGTATTCTTACTACAAGTATATGTTTATTAAATGAGTGCGCCTTAACAACTGCTGAAACAACATCCCAAACTGGGTGTGTATAAAATATACGCATGCGCTGTGAGTATACTACATTATCTACATAATGATACATCTCCCCTTTTGGCAAAGAACAAGGAACACAATTTCTGAAAGCTAAAATAAAATAAATCAAAATACTCCAAATTTACTATAACGTAAAATTTCTTTCATCAAGTCTGTTTCTCCATGAATGGCATATTTTTGCTATCAGCACTTAATTATCTCTGTTCACTGTTTACATAGCACGCGTGTTCCGCTATCTAATGTTATCATATTACATTGTTTCAATTAATCTTGTCGGAGGTTTAACTGCCCTGCCAGATCTACTCATATATGTTTTTTCACTTGCTTCATTATCTGACCTTTTATTGCTTTTATCAGAGAATTGTGAAATACAGTCAGAATTTTCTTGAGGCGCCGAAAGGTTGTTATTTTCCACATTTTGCATGTCAACTTCAGGTATGCACTCTTTTGATTCATTGGTTTGTAACAAGTTAAAGCATACCAAAAGTTCCTTCTAGGGCTCATCTATATAAATTAGGGATGGCAACGAATAGCATTTTTGGTATTCGAATATTCGGTCAACCTTCCGAACGAATATTCGAATATTCGGTCATCAAGTGATCAACAAATCAGCTCAAAATCCTACGTGTTTTTCATACCCTAATCAGCGACATGCATTAATTCTACTTTCGTTTACACCGGAAGTCATTGACGAATTAAAACTGACAAATCGTTCTCATCGCTTGTTTATCTTTTGGAGTATAAAATACTCGTTGTTTGCCTTTATATACAAATAATTTATATAGAATTTATTTATTTCTTACAGGGGTGTAGCCCTCGCGTAAGTGAAGTTTTTCAACGCATATTACACGTAACCGACTTCTTATAGGATGATCGCGTGAAATACTTCAAAGGCATTGCTTGCATTTTGACAGTAGATTCACTTCGGGTGGGATAAGGGTAATTTAAAGGAAAAAATGGCTTAACTTTAAGTCTCTTTGTCTGAAAATTGAGTATAGATTTTTTTTTAAAAAAGTTAACCATACAAAATGCATTTATTCGTCATTTCATTCAGATAATCCGATTTACGTCAAAAAATGATATGCATCCCATTTGACTTGTTTGCTACACTTTTCGGCATTTTTCTTTACACAAATACGTCTTTTATCGACTTTGATTGAAATCCGAGTAATTAGTTGAAGTGATGTCTGATCATTTTTAATTACACACGGTTCGCACCTACCGAAAACAAGGCGAGCTCTAACGGATTTACATCAATTTGTGACCATTAAAAATTTCTAAAGGTAAGCAATTAGCGGTATTAACTACGAGTACACTGTCATCACCATAGCGATGTACAATCTCGGTAGGCTAATAATTATACAAGTTTAAGTTTCAAACTTTGCTAATATACAAAATGACACGTCTGACAAAGAAAGAAGTCATTTTCGCGCGAATTTATAATGAAAGCGGGTTTCGGCAAATTAGATAAACAAACATTTTTTGTTCTTTTCCGAATATTCGAATAGTGAAACAGTATTCGAATATTCGTGTAATGAACGAATATTCGAATATTCGTTGCCATCCCTAATATAAATATAAAATGACCATCTTGTAAAATTTTGGTTGCAATGTCTGTTTTATACTGTAAAAAATATCAGGTAAGTATTTACGCTAGTTATTTAACATAAATTGTTAAATCCAACAACAAATTAAATCTGTTACCTGTTTCAATAGAGTAAATATGGTACTGAGACAATTGACCTAGTATTCATGTGTGAATTTGTTACACATAATTATAAGAGGGTCGCAATGGGGTTTGTTTTCATATATTAACCATGCATTTGAAGGTAATGATAATATTTGGTTGTTTACATTTAGATTTGCTGATATATGTCTATCTGGTGAATGTACATATGTTATGTTCAGGAGAAAATAAAAGAACCAATTAATCATCATCGGGGTTTAGTATTGTGTAACCCATGGATTCCCCCCAGTTGAGAAAGAATAGTTTAACGTCACAGGTTATTTCTAAGGTCACGGAGTTTTATTGGCCGGCTTGTAATGACAACAGCTTTAGGTACCAGTAGCTCAGTCAAGTGTGAATTATTAAACTGGAATATTCCTTCTCAAGAGAAGGAATAACAAATGCCTCCTATTGCGACGATATGTGTTACCGCCAGGTGTTTTAACAGAGTATGACCTATCATGGTGTTTTTGCACTACTACTGCAGGACTCCAATTTTTATTTGCTTGCTGTATTCGTGCCGAATCTCCTATTTCTAATGGTGGTAAATGCTTGGCTGTCATATCATAATACACTTTCTCCCTTTCCTTGTTTGCTGACAATTTCTCACGAATGACCTTGTGTGAGATTTGCCGGGGAAGTAATTGTGACTTAGCAACTGGCAACACTGACCTAATTTGACGTTGGAACATAATTTCACTGGGTGAAAAACCTATTTTAAGTTTTGTAACCCTATATTCTTGTATTCCTATCATTGGGTCGGTGCCTGACGCTCTGGCCTTCGTGAAAATGCGCTTACAGATTTTCACGTACGCTTCCGCAAAACCATTACCGGAGCTGTGGTAAGGACTTGTGGTCTGGTGTGTAAAATCCCAGAGCTTTGCAAAGTTTGCAAACTCATGAGATGCATAGCATGGCCTATTATCAGATACTACAATTTCTGGTATGCCAAATCTAGCAAATATGCCCTTGAGCCTACTTGTAACTGTCGAACTTCTACAGTTAGGCAGCTCTTTGACCTCAAAGTAATGTGAATAATGGTCAGCGACTATCAAAAAGTCTTTGCCATTGAACTCAAATAGGTCCGTGCCAACTACCTGCCATGGGTATTCTGGAACTTGGGTGTAGACAAGCGGTTCTTTCTGGTTTGAGTCTCTGTGTTGCAAACATACAGGACATTTCAGAACGAGATCTTTAATTTCCTGGGTGATTCTAGGCCAGAAAACAATATCACTTGCTCTACTTATTGTTTTCTCTATTCCCATATGACTTGAAGAATGTAGTTTTGACCATAAGTCTGCCCTTAGGGATTTAGGAATAACAATTTTGTGACCCTTCATTATTACCCCATCCATGACGGTAAGCTCATCCCTGTAATTCCAGAAATCTAGCAGTTCTGACTTGCAGTGATTTCTTTCATCAGCCCAACCTTCAATAATGACTTGCTTCAGGGACAAAAGTTGTTCGTCCCTGTCAGTATTGACCTTGATTTCTTGTAATTTCCGGTCACTTACCGGTAAGCTTCTTTTGACCATATTAACCTGGACTTCTACAGTTTCCGTCAGGAACGGATATGTATCCTTTACCGGAAATCTAGACAAAGTATCCGGTAAAGGAATCTGAGTTCCCTGCCTATAAGTGACATCTATATCATACTGTGAAATGTTTAAGAGCAGCCGCTGTAACCTAACAGGTGCAGCAAATAAGGGTTTCTTACATATAGCTATCAATGGTAAGTGGTCTGTAACTACTTTGACTTTTTTCCCATACACCCACTGGTGGAATTTCTTCAAGCCAAATACCAGTCCAAGACACTCTAACTCAATCATAGCATAGTTCATTTGGCTTGGCGTAAGACTTTTACTGGCATAACCTATAGGTCTACCTTCTTGAAGGAGTGTGGCCCCAAGTCCTGACCTACTTGCGTCGGTTTGCAACTCTAAGGGTTTGGCCAGGTCATAGAAAGCAAGGACAGGAGCTTGCGTTATGATATCAATCATCTGATCATAAGCTTGCTGCTGTGATTCACCCCAGAGAAATTCTACATCTTTCGCCAATAATTCTCGTAAGGGCAAAGTGACCTCAGATAGCCTAGGTGCATATCTAGCGAGATACTGACTCATGCCAAGTACCGTTCGAGTTGTGACCTATTTTCCGGGATAGGCATTTCTCGAATTGCAGACACCTTGTCTGGATCTGGGCTAAGACCTTGTTTAGATATCACATGACCGAAATAACTAATCTGGGACTGCCCAACCTCCAGCTTATCTGGATTAAGGCGTATACCTTGTTCTAGTAACCTTTGGAGCACTGCTCTCAAATTCGCATCATGCTCCTCCCTTGTTTTGCCATATACTAAAATATCGTCTACTATGGCAGCTACCCCTGGGAGACCCTCAAATATTTCGTCTATTTTCTTTTTGAACAGATCCATGGCAGACGAAATACCCATTGGAAGCCTCAGATACCTGTACCTCCCAAATATGGTATTGAATGTAGTCAACATGGAAGACTTCTCTGTCAAATGCATGGCCCAGTAACCTGACCTAGCGTCTAATTTTGTAAAAAATGTAGCACCGTTTAGCTGGGGAAGTATGTCATCCAGTGTTTTTGTCGGATGATAAGGACGTTGAATGTTTCTGTTCAAGTCACCCGGATCAAGTACTATTCGCAAGTCACCGGATTTTTTCTGTACTGTCACCATTGAATTGACCCACTCAGTAGGCTCACTTACTTTTGTAATGACCCCCAATTTCTCCATCTTATCTAGCTCCTTCTTGCATTTATCTCGTAATGCAACAGGAATCCTACGTGGAGGATGAACCACAGGTTTAGCATCATGTTTCAGATGAATAGAACATTGCCCTGGAATAGAGCCAATGCCCTTAAAAACCTGGGAATATTCATTCAGCACTGCTGTTTTGTTAAGCGGGGAGGATACATAATTGGAAGTGACAGCATGTGCGAGTTTAACTAGGCCAAAATCCATGGAAGTCTGAAAACCAAACAAGGGTGGTGACTGGGTGTCTACTACATGAAATTCTACATACTTGGTCTGTGCAGAAGGTTCATGGGTATACACTGCAGGGTAATGGAACCTAGACAAACTAAAGGGTTGCCATTATAACCTGTGAGCTTCGTTACAGAGGAACAGAGTGCGGTTTTTACACCTAATTGTTGCAATGCAAAATGAGGTAAAATATTCACCTGTGCGCCAGTGTCTATCTTGAAAGAAATTTGTTTCCCAAGAGGTCCAGTTTTAATATCCACAAATGCCTGATTGCACATCTTGTCCACAGCACTAATTACTGTATCGATGTAAATATCCTCAGATGAATCATCAGTCCTCACTTCATTGACACGTTTACTCCTGCACACCCTCGCGTAGTGATTCCATTTTTTACAGTTTCGGCATTGCACTCCCTTCGCCTTACACTGTTTGTCCCCATAGAATTGACCACAGTTTTGGCACGATTTGTGCGCGACATCGGGCTTGTTTTCCGTTGATTTCCGCGACCCGCCTTTGCACTTTATATCTCGTTTTCTCGATTCCTCTTTTTTGTGAGTAGTTTTCCGTACAAAGTTAATAGAAGACGATTCTTGCATGTTATTCATTTGCTCTTGTGCATATTCTACAGTTTGACATATGTCAACAGCTTTCGCCAATGTTAGTTTCTCACCTACTGTCAAAAGCTTCTCTCTAATTTTGGACGACTTTACACCGAACACGATTCGATCTCTAATCAAATCTTCCTTGTAGGCTTCGCCATAAGAACAGTCATTTGCAAGTATCTTAAGTCGTGTGATGAATTGTTCCATGGTATTTTCACCTTGCACTTCATTATTAAATTTGAACCGCGCAAATACTGGGTTTGATTTCGGCTGAACGTGTTTTTCAAATGCGTCGGCGGTAGCTTTTACTGATTTTTTCTGATCAGCTGTCAACACTAAAGTTTTATAAATTTCTCTTCCTTTTTGTCCCATCCATAGGAGCAAGTATGTGATTTGTACTGGTTCATCTTTCCCCTTTAACGGACCCTGGAATATCAATTCCGCGTGACCTCTAAAGGTTTTGAATGTTTCCAACAAATTCGGACTGTCCCAGTCCATTGTAGGCGTCGGTACACCGGTTAAATCCATTATTTAAATCCGATACACTATATGCACTATATGCACAATGATTGTTAATAATCCTGACAAATGCGGATGTATTAAAATCGTTAATTTTCTGACACCATGTCTTATTGTAAAGAATGACCAACACAGTATTCTTACTACAAGTATATGTTTATTATATGAGTGCGCCTTAAGTTAACAACTGCTGAAACAACATCCCAAACTGGGTGTGTATAAAATATACGCATGCGCTGTGAGTATACTACATTATCTACATAATGATACAACATGTACATGTAGATTTCTTAAATCATATTGTGTCAGTTTGTATCAGTCAATATGTGTTCAGTGTATGTTGTTTTGTTTTTGTTTTTTAGAATTTAATAACATTCTAAAGGTTATTTATTCAAATCTTAGAAAAATGTCATTGCAGAGCAGTATTCCATATTTTACTGATATTATCATATCTCACAAGCTTACAAGCTTACAACTGAACACAAAATGTCGAAGATATTATTACGTATGTTGTATATTAATCATTTTTACATTCTCTTTTTACTAGAAAATGACTAGCAAGCAGTTAATAACTTTAAATCAGTATTTTATGTAATTGCTAAAGAAATATTCTATTAAATGCTGTTTTAATCTTCGAATTTACATTTCAGCCTGTTTTAATTACTTTTAGCAAACGAATTTACATTTCAGCCTGTTTAAATTACTTTTAGCAAACATATGTTTACTTAAAGATCGAACCGTGTCATAATGTGAAAATGATATATTTTCATCATTTACTGATTACCCACACCAAAGAGCTATAAAAATAAAAAGATCGGCAACTTGAAAGGCATATAGAGCAAATCTCGCCAAGAAAACGTGACACCTGAACGAGATCTCGTTTACCGGAAGTGACGCGTTTTCCACGCGCCATTTTGTATGCAAAAGAAGGACACGGTCAATTATTCATCGGTAAATTAGTTATCAAGGTATGACCATGCTTCTTTTGATGGTAAGAAACATGCATTTTGTGTCTTAAGACTATTTCACATTAAACTAATGTTGTTTTAGAAGCTAACATGTATTTTAAATATTGCGCTTCACTAAGATAACGCCGATTCACGTTCTGACACGAGATCACGCGAGATTACCGCCAGTTGCCATTCTGTGTATTTCATACTTCTTTGCCCACACCAATTATGAAATTTAGTTTTATTTATGTGGGTATATATGACACATGTTATTCATGTAATAATTCTTTTTCACGTATTTGTTCCGTCAAGAAAAAAAAATTTACACATTAAAAAACCAGCACCTGTACTTAATATGAATTTTAAAGTATTACACATATTTTGTGTAAGTGTACATAGATTTACCCCACCCACTAAGCTGTTTACTTAGCCCTTGATTGTTGGATTAACAGATAATAATTTAATTAAAAGTTATCATTTCAGATACTTATGATATAGTTTATGAAATTCTGAACATAATAAAGCATAAAACTTGTAAAATATAATCAAGCAATTAAAAGTGGTAGAATTATTAAAATAATGTATGTAAAACAACGATTTTTTCTGATCATTTTGCATGCAGAATCCATCATATTTTGTAAGAATATATTTCAATTTACTTAAAGATGAAATATACTATGTTTTAATCTATTCTGCAACAGAAACTAGTATAAGACTAGGACGATGCTTTTAAATTTGAAATATATTGTCCAGTCAATATGTACTGGTATAGTATGATTTTTAATTTTCGGCGGCCATATTGGCGGCCATCTTGAATTTGAGCACTTTGCCCACCACTTGTATTCTGGTATCAACTAGTTTTGGAAACTTAAGACTCTTACAAACATTTTGATATATAGTTTGCGATGTGCACATTCGTAGACCACCTACCCACCATGGAAGTGAACTCGTTTGCGACAGTAATTCCCTTTGTGGTCTGCGTTTTACACCTTCCCCTTTAGACGTACCGTTCTCACACTACACCGGCAACTTTCAATTTTGCGAATAACATGCCAAAAAATAAGGGTGGCGGTGGTGGAGGTGGGAAAGGAGCTAAAGGGAAAGGGGCTGAAGGTGGAGGAGATTCGCAACAGAAACAGACAAAGGGAGGGACGGCAGTGAAAGTAAGTAGACCCATACTACATCTAGACTTACAGCTGACTCAGGTTTCAAAAAAGGTGAAAAGTCAGACCCTGGAAACTACCTACCAGTGTCTTTAACTTCAGTGATATGTAAACTCCTTGAAAAGAATATGAGGGAAGCGATTGTAAACCACATGACGAAATATAATCTATTAAGTGACTGTCAGTTTGGGTTCCGGAAGAACAGGAATACTATTCTCCAACTATTAACAGTATAATTTAGAGGACTGGACTGAATACATAGACGATGATGCTCAGGTTGACACTATATAACTTGACTTTCGTAAAGCATTTGACAGCGTTCCACACAAAAGACTAATTCAGAAGGTAGAGGGTTATGGGGTAAAAGGACCACTATTGAACTGGCTACGTAACTTTTTACAAAGGCAGTGGCTAGAGAACCGGAATCGGTTCCCTAGACAGCGAACTTATTCGTCCGGAACCGGTTCTCTAACCAAAATAGCGTGCATAGGCTAGAGTTATTTATTTCTATGCATAATGCTGCCAAAATCCACTTTGTTTCTTGATAAATGTCATGCATATTGTTATCTTAATTAATTTTACCAAAGAAGTATAAAATACACAGAATGGCAACTGGCTGTAATATCGCGTGATCTCGTGTCCGAGCGTGAATTGGCGTTATCTTAGTAAAAACAAACATCGGCAACCATGGAGTTATAATTTGTACCTTTAAAACTACAGTTAAAATACATGTTCACTTTCCCATTTTTAAATGTTATTTGCTTTCAACATGTACTATGTTAAAATTATTTAAATATAAAATAATATTGATTTGTATTTGTGTCATTACATGTTTATAGATGTACAAACTAATTTTAAGGGGCCAACAAGGGTCAACAATGGCCCCCAATAATCTGCTGATCAACCAAAATGGCCCCTTAAGGGTCTCCCCCCCCCCCCCCCCCCTAGTTT
Organism: Mercenaria mercenaria; assembly: GCF_021730395.1. NCBI lineage: Eukaryota > Metazoa > Mollusca > Bivalvia > Venerida > Veneridae > Mercenaria > Mercenaria mercenaria. Next base: position 19,046,558 of record NC_069367.1, on the reverse strand, counting down.
CGGACACATTGTGTAATGGGCCATTTCTTGAAAACACGATTTTTACCTCCCCTGAGGCCCTGTGACTCATTTACAACAAAAAAGCAAAGGGCCATGGCCCCTTGTTTATAAATGACCCCCTAGTCACCTCTGGGCTACTAAAATGGCTCGTTATCCCAGTTTAGAGGCACGGACTGACGGACACACGCATGCATATTTCCCGGTATTATAGGCCTATGATATGAAAAAAGTTGTTAGTAATTACACATCGTGTCACTGATGGATCCACTGATGGATGTTGAGGGTCAGGGGAGTGGGGTGAGAGTAGTAACACTTCGTTTGGTACTGACAAATATATTGTAGCTATTCATAACTACTACCACCATTTATCTCCAGTTCAATTAATATAATCATGTAATTCCGGAAGGGAAAAGACGACATTCGACGGGGCAACCTTCGGCAGAATGCAATAATTACGTTTATTACATACTCATTTATAAACTCCGTTAAGTTTCAATAATGAATTGAACCTAAAACGTCAATATTTTTCCTATCTTTTAATAACATTCGCTTAAAATACTTAAAATCATTATATGAAACTGACGTCACAAATGACGTCACACACCCGATATGGAAAAATATTGATGTTTTAGGTTCAATTGAAACTAAAGTCGCGCAAAATTTCCGCTGCAGAACTCGTGCATATTTCTCAATACAAATCTAATAACCTATAATTGTCGTTGTGTCGCCGCGACAGAACAATAACGTAAAAGGATGTCGTGCGCTCGAGATAAGATGTCGTGCGAACGAGATAATTCAATCTTTAAAAATGCATGTCCTAAACATAATACAGTACACTAACATTCAACAGTTTGTCATTGTCCAAATTATCTTTCAATAATCAGTTAAAACGAAAGATTGATTTGTGGATAAGGTGAATGAGCGGTGGTTCATCAAGATCTTGCTCCGCTTCTCGTTTGAAAAATGATGGTAGATCTGTTTGTCCATGAACTTTAGTCCATATCATTATAGAAAGTATTAGAGGAAATACAAACTTTACCATAACAATGCTTAATATGAATTTTCTTAAATGTTATTTTGTATTTTTGTCTTTCAAGTCACAAAATATCAATAAATAAAACAAATAAATTTTAGAATTAACATTGTATAATTAAGTCGATTTATAATAGTTAATGCTGCTCTTTCTTTTCTGTGTGGCATGCAGTATATGTTATCAAATGTTTCAGACCGTAGGTTAAAATCCTGATAATGACCTTGTTAGGTTTTTACAACCACTCCCATTTTCAAGTCACAAAAATACATATACAAGTTGTGTTTTTGAAAACGGTTGATTACAATTTATACTATTACATGTGTAGACTTTATTATGTCTCCCCCCATCTGGGGGAGACATATTGTTTTTGCCCTGTCTGTCCCTCCGCCCGTCAGTCCGTACGTCACACTTGATTTCCGAGCAATAACTGGAGAACCATTTGACCTAGAACCTTCAAACTTCATAGGGTTGTAGGGCTGCTGGAGAAGACGACCCCTATTGTTTTTGGGGTCACTCCATCAAAGGTCAAGGTCACAGGGGCCAGAACATTGAAAACCATTTCCGATCAATAACTAGAGAACCACTTGACCCAGAATGTTGAAACTTCACAGGATGATTGGTCATGAAGAGTAGATGATCCCTATTGATTTTGGGGTCACTCCTTCAAAGGTCAAGGTCACAGGGGCCTGAACATTGAAAACCATTTCCAATCAATAACTAGAGAACCACTTGACCCAGAATGTTGAAACTTCATAGGATGATTGGTCATGAAGAGTAGATGACCCCTTTCGTTTTTGGGGTCACTCCGTCAAAGGTCAAGGTCACAGGGGCCTGAACATTGAAAACCATTTCTGATCAATAACTAGAGAACCACTTGTCCCAGAATGTTGAAACTTCATAGGATGATTGGTCATGAAGAGTAGATGACCCCTATTGATTTTGGGGTCACTTTATCAAAGATCAAGGTCACAGGGGCCTGAACATTGAAAACCATTTCCTATCAATAACTAAAGAACCACTTGACCCAGAATGTTGAAACTTCATAGGATGATTGATCATGAAGAGTAGATGACTTCTATCGATTTTGGGGTCACTCCGTCAAAGGTCAAGGTCACAGGGGCCTGAACATTGAAAACCATTTCCTATCAATAACTAGAGAACCACTTGACCCAGAATGTTGAAACTTCATAGGATGATTGATCTTGAAGAGTAGAAGACTTCTATTGATTTTGGGGTCACTCCATCAAAGGTCAAGGTCACAGGGGCCCGAAAATTGAAAACCATTTCCGGTCAGTAACTTGAGAACCACTTGACCCAGAATGTTGAAACTTAATAGGATGATTGGTCATGCAGAGTAGATGATCCCTAACGATTTTGGGGTCACTCTGTTAAAGGTCAAGGTCACAGGGGCCCGAACATTGAAAACCATTTCTGGTCAGTAACTTGACAACCACTTGACCCAGAATGATGAAACTTCATAGAATGATTGGTCATGCAGAGTAGATGACCCCTAACGATTTTGGGGTCACTCTGTTAAAGGTCAAGGTCACAGGGACCATTTCCAATCAATAACTTAAGAACCTCACAACCCAGAATGTTGAAACTTCATAGGTTGATTGTTCATGCAGAGTAAATGACCCCTATTGTTTTTGGGGTCACTCCGTTAAAGGTCAAGGTCACCGGGGTCTGAACATTGATAACCAGTTCCGATCAATAACTTGAGAACCACTTTACCCAGAATGTTGAAATTTCATAGGATGATTGAACATGCAGAGTAGATGACCCCTATTGATTTTGGGGCCAGTCTATTAAAGGTCAAGGTCACAGTGGCCTGTTCATGTAAAATCATTTTTTTGGAAATAACTTGAGAACCACTTGACCTAGAATGTCGAAACTTAATAGGATGATTGGACATGCAGAGTAGATGACCCCTATTTATTATGAGGTCACTTGATCAAAGGTCAAGGTCACAGGAGCCTGAACAGTGACTTGAGAACCACTAGGCCGAGAGTGTTGAAATTTAGCGGGATAACTGGACATGCCAAGTAGATGATCCCTATTGCAGCCAACCATCAGTGTCGCTTTGACTTTCGCTCCTGACCCCTATTGACTTCTTGCCTATAGGACTTTGCATTGGGGGAGACATACGCTTTTTTACAAAAGCATTTTCTAGTTTTATTTTGTTTTTACTATAAAATGGTTAAATATCATATTGATATATCAATTAACTAATTCTTTATATATCGGGAAGGTAAGAAATTAAATGAATTGAAAATTATGGTATGTTTGTAGAATAAATAAAAGGGAGACTTGTGTCACCCTTGGATAAATTGATCATTTTCTCTTTCCTTTAAAAAATGGCAGTGGCTAGAGAACCGGAATCGGTTCCCTAGACAGTGAACTTATTCGTCCGGAACCGGTTCTCTAGCCATTGAAACTTCATGCGGATTCTTTGATCAGTTTGTAACACCTCGGCATTTCACGTTCAAAGATATGTGATCAATACTAATTAACAGCAATTACTTAATTTGTTTTAAATGTTTCTTTTATTGTTTTATACCTTTTAATTTTACATTTCAAATTTATTTCGGCTTGCTCCAATGCTGACTATTTCCGCATTCATTCGTACAAGTTTATTTATCATTCCAATATGGCAGACAGTATGCGGCGAGTACACTTTTGGAGACACGGTAAACACAGATAAATGAAAGGGCATTGCTTGCTGAAAATTGAAATGTTAAATTTATTAAGATATTAACATGCATAATACTTAACAAAAGAAACAAAGTGAATTTCAGCAGCTTTATGCATACAGTACAGCTAGCGCGGAACCTTCATTTGAACACCCGTCGCCGCGATTCCAATTTGCGTGTTTGTTTTTACTGTCCGCCGCGACGGGTGTCATATCGGATATTTCGGGTGTTCAGGAATGGTCATTGCCGGAGGCAGCGAACGCCGCGCGTTGCAATGGACGGACGCGATGGTCCGTGGTGGTCAGCCGCGAGGAAACCTGGTGTTCATTTAATACTTTATATACGCCCGTTTGAAAAACGGGACGTATTATGGGAACGCCCCTGGCGGGCAGATGGGCGGGCGGGCGGCGTCCACAGACCTTGTCCGGAGCATATCTTCTACATGCATGGAGGGATTTTGATGAAACTTGGCACAGTTGTTCACCATCATGAGACGGAGTGTCATGCGCAAGAACCAGGTCCCTAGGTCTAAGGTCAAGGTCACACTTAGAGGTCAAAGGATACAAGAATGAAAACTTTGTCCGGAGCATTTCTTCTTCATGCATGGAGGGATTTTGATATAACTTGGCACAAATGTTCACCACCACAAGACGGAGTGTCATGCGCAAGAACCAGGTCCCTAGGTCTAAGGTCAAGGTCACACTTAGAGGTCAAAGGATACAAGAATGAAAACTTTGTCCGGAGCATTTCTTCTTCATGCATAGAGGGATTTTGATATAACTTGGCACAAATGTTCACCACCACAAGACAGAGTGTCATGCGCAAGAACCAGGTCCCTAGGTCTAAGGTCAAGGTCACACTTAGAGGCCAAAGGTCAGATACAAGAATGACTGTCCGAAGCATTTCTTCTTCATGCATAGAGGGATTTTGATGTAACTTGGCACAATTATACACCATCATGAGACGAAGTGTCATGCGCAGTTCCCTTCTTTAGAATTACTTCCCTTTGTTACTATAAATAGCTTATATTGTAACTTTTTCATTACTAGACGTAGGGAAAAATCGAGACCACTTTCCTGTAGTACAACATGCATGTTGAATCCAATTTTGAGGTGTATTTTGACCAATCTCTACCTGGTAAGGATTTTTGTGTGGACTTACAATTTTTTTTTTGTATTTTTTTTTTTTTTTTTTTTTTAAAGATTAACTTCCCTTAGTTGTTACTATAAATAACTTATATTGTAACTTTTTTTATAATTGACCATAGGGAAAAACCAAGACCACTTTTCTGTGGTACAACATAGTTGTTACTTTTTAATTTTTGTGGACTTAGAAAAGCAAAAGAATTACAATGATTACTAAACAACCATAAAATTAAAATTACATCTGCAAATACAGGTGCTAGAGTAAAGAAATTTGCTGTGACAGGCGTATATTGTGACATTCTGGCACTCTTGTTGAAATAATTATTCATCTCATAATTTATAAATATAAATGCTTAAATTGTCTATGCATATACTAACTAATTATTTAGAATGTATACCTCGTCCGTATACTCGTAATCAGTCGCGATGTTATGATATGTAATAGTAATTATCACATTGTTTTGTATTTTCTGTAAAATCTAAATAGAGTTGCATATTCTTTGTTTTGTTCCAATAGTTTTATTTCTATTTTCAGGTCACTGCAAGCGTATAAATCTTTGATCCTATTGTTCATTTCTAAATCGATTGTTGAGTTAATTTTATGCTATTCGCACCTCTTCTAACAAATACCTTACAAATTATGTTTTACTAACACCTGTTTCTTCCTCTGTTTTATTTATTACGGTACCTAATACGCTCTTTTGTTTCGCTTGTTTGTCAGTTTTCAGATGTTTAGAAATTATTGGTAAGTTTCTTTACACTGTTTTATGATTGCTACTCATCAAATAATTATTGTTATTTGTTCGTAATATGTTTAATAATATAATTACTATCTTATATGTTGACAATTTATTTGTTGACAATCTTTGATAAGGTGAATATATTTAATAGTATTTCAAAACTTTTTACTCGAGTCTTTGATTTATTATTTTCATTACTTATTAGATGAATATTTAATACACACTTTTATGATATATATGAGACTTAGGTACCTACCTTTCGTTTTCGGAATTCCGCATATTGTTGTAATATTTACATGTACTTTTTCTGTAAACAATAGAAACAGTTGCATTTTTTCTAATTACAGGTAAACGTAAGCGAGCGGCGAATTTGGTGTTTGAGAAGAAGACGAATATGAATTTTTTGTTCAAATACAAATAGACATAGTCTGTTATTTTACGCCCTCTTGCTCATTTATTAACTAAACAGTCATAAATGCCATATGGTGACCGAAAAAAGACTCTCTTTATGTAGTCTCAGTGTTGTTTGTTTTTCTCTGGGCCTTCGGGTTTCTGGAGTCATCTCTGTTGTGTTTATTTTTTTTCCTGGTCTTTCGGGATGCTCGAGTCGATCCACTTGTCTATACATACTGTACTGTGAAGTGATGTTCCGTCATATGGTAGGTTTTGATAGGATGGTGATGGTTGGTGAAGGATGCTGCACATTTCATTACCCCTCGAGCTTTTATTAGTTTACATGTTAGAGTTCAGTGTACTTGAAAGGTTTTATTTTTGCTATGGTACTACTTTGCAAATGCGGGCTCTGAATCTGCTTTTTAGTGCTCTGTGCTTCCAAGAAATCTACTCTTACCTATTATCTTTATAATTATTACAAAACCTGTCATTTAATAACATTTAACATAGGTAGTTACACTGTAAGAAGATTCAAACATCTGTAAAATATCCATTATATAAAAACAAAACACAAAAAACTAACGATACTAATAAATTGATGATAATTCATATTTATACATTCATATCATTACAAATGACCTTTGCTACTGGATGAAACATAAATATCGTCTGAATGAGAAGTCTTTTGGATGTCACGTAAGCACCAAAAATTTCAAAGGATATTTAGTCAAAGACCGGTACAAGTTAGTACTATATGTAAGCTGCATTAGGCAATATTTCTAAATCATAGTTGTATATCTTTGACGTTACTTATCTCTGACTTTATATGTATCTGACGTTATTTGTCTCTGACGCTATATATCTCCGAAGTAATAATGTATCTTCGACGTTACGCTTTTTCAACGCAATTATGTCCTGTCGGCGCTGTTACTAGTTGTGGTGCATCCAGTTGTCGTTCCGTCGTTTTTCGTGTTCCTGTCATTGCTTGTTCTGGCCTTGCCATATATAGCTCATAATTTTAATGGTAATAAAATTAATTCTGTGTCCAGATGTCTCCGTTTTTTCTCAGTTCGTCATTTGTGTCTCATCTCCCAGTTCGTCAGAGGCCCACATACTTGTAGTACTAATACTGCGTAATAAAAATGTGCCAAATATGGTAAGGACAGAACAATGACGGGAACACGTTAGGTAAATGTGTATAAAAAGAAAAATGTTAAAAACTCCTTGTGCAAAATATTGCAGGAAAACTAATAAGACACTAATCTTGCATAGTCTTCGCCTGAAATAGACAAAAAACAATAACATTCAGAATGTGTGCTCAATACTTTCGAAGACCACTAAACTTTTCACCAAACATAGCATTTTACATTAATTCCTTAATAAAATAAATTACTGAAATTATAGCAGCTTGTAATTCACACAAATATATTAAAATGATTATTGATCATTGAACCTTAAGCACTGGACCTTTAGTTGTAAAAACATTCAAAGAGAACCTATGTACACTGTTTCTGTTTAGATTCACTTGGAAAACTTGTGCACTTTTAAAAACTATCATGCAGATGTTTTCGAACCAAACAGAAGGTTGTTACTGGCAATAAAAATTAGTTACAAAACAAAACGTTTTTTAATTGTAAAATAACTTTTAGTCGTTAATGCAAATAAATTCATTAGAAAAAGAAACCTAGCAACTTACCTCTATTATAATCTTTTAATTTTATGCCAATTTCATAACAGATAAACCGTTAAGTACTAAACAATATAACTGTTAGGTATTGTTAGTATAAGAACACTAGATTGGAACGAAAATAAATATAACAAAGTACAAAAGTATATACGTTTCTTGACAATGGCTGTACCTGCATAATAAATAAAATCAGTATGTAATAATACTGAAACAATTGCTCAAATCCTGAAGCTAATATAAGTGAAAAAATAAAAACATGTTCATAACATTAGGGGTTCTAAAGTTCTCTGAGATTCGCTTTTGAGATAGTACATCTTACTTGATACCGTCGGATTGGAGGATTAATTATTTAATTAACATTAGGGGTTCTAAAGTTCTCTGAGATTCGCTTTTGAGATAGTACATCTTACTTGATACCGTCGGATCGGCGGATTTATTATTTCTTACATGCATATGGTGGTCTTGCAGTCTCTAGATTTTAGTTAACAGTTGAGAAAACAGAAAACAAAATTATATTCACTCAGAAATAAAAAAACAAACTTCTATCGGCTATGTTATTTTGTTTATTTTGTTATTAACACTTACGATTATGTGCGAGCTCTTTCTATTTAAAATACGCTGATAACGTGTCAAAATTTGACATGTGTTCAGGCAATTATATGAAAAAATCTTGTGAATGTAATCAACGTGTCACAATTTGATATAATGTGTGTGTAAAACATCCCTTCACACAATTGTTTACAATTTGGATATAATTTATTGAAAAAGATATAATCGTCAATGGCAATAAACTAAAATCAAAACATTAAAAATATCGGACATAGATAACAAGGCCCGATAAAGGTAGACGTCCAGACGAGTAAATTGAATAAATGATATACATTGTATATTTATAATAAATACATTATAGATGATAAATTTAACAATTAAGTGCTTCAATATACTGTTAAAAAATTAATGTTAAAATAAAACGTTGATCGCGATGGTCCCTCGCGCGTGAACACTGCGAATCCTCGCGGCCGTCCACCGCAAACCGCTGTGTTCATGACCGCGAGGGCCGACGGGTGTTCGGCCATCGCAACTGAACACCTGAAAAAATTTTTACCCGCGAGGGTCGAAGGGTTTTTGAAGGTGCCGCGCTAGCTGTACTTTAGAACTAAAATTCCGGTTCCCTAGTCTTTGCACGGTACTTTGGCTAGAGAACAGGTTCCGGACGAATAAGTTCGCTGTCTAGGGAACCGATTCCGGTTCTCTAGCCACTGCCTTTTACAAAACCGAAGGCAAAGAGTGGTGGTAAGCCATGCAGATCTGGGGCCAATTACTTTAAAATGTAATTAATTAAATTACAATTACATTGTAAAATGCTCAGTTAAATTACAATTACCATTACATGAAATTTAGCAACATAATTAATTCAATTACAATACCAAATGTGGTAACAACCTAACATTCTTCTTACATGAAATCTGTTGCAAAGTCTTTACTTTGTACTACATATACATGATAATACACCCATAAACATGATAAACTGATTTCAGTTATTTCAGAATTGAATTATGCTCAAAGCAAAATGTTTGCGGAAGAACATCATTCAGTCCTTAATATTGCAAAAGAAGGCAATAGTCAGCCCTTTATTTATATTTAATACAAGCAGACTTTGGTTAGGGAAGATGCATATTATCAGGTATTTCTGTGAGGTCTGAATTTCTCTGAAGTTTATATGATCATGGTTCTGCAATGTTACAAATTTAGCTAGTATAGTTCAGTATTTAATCATTTACTTTTTAGCTCACCTGTCACAAAGTGACAAGGTCAGGCCTCGATCTTAACCTACTTTTGCTGGTAGCCAGCAGGGCTACCAACTTGTGAAATCAAGTAGCCCGACCAGGTTTCTGGTAGTCCCGTTTTGGAAAAGAGAAAAATATATTACAGTCTTCACCTTAATTTTTTTCAGCAATTGTCCTTTCGGGCAAGTAAGTTAAGAAAACCATTTGCCAGAAAACATTTTTAATTGCCCGAAATCATTTTGTTTATAAATATGATGTATTTTAGTTTATGCTTAATTCAACATTCAGTTATTTAAATGGTAGGCAACAAACCTACCCACACTATCCATGGGCAGGCTAAGCCAAAGTAAGTGGATAACCATGTTACAATATTCAAGTAACTAGCAGACAGAAATTATGGGAGAAAACTGTAGAAAAAAAGTAAGACCTATACCAGTATCTAGTTATATGCCAGGCGTGGGGTTCAAATTTGCACTACCCTTCTAAAACTTACTTTTTTAGCCAGGGCCTTTAAAATATAGTGTAGCTGTTCAAATTTAACTGCAATAATGGATCAGCCTGGTTAGCCCCCTGCCCCCAACCCCCAAAAAATGTTGTGTTTCTGGTGGCATGGCCAAAAAAAAGTAGGGTCGGTAGGTCGGTATTTGTTTTTTTTTCTCTTTTTGCATTATGATCAAGTAAATGTAGCCTATTATCACAGTCCGGGGCGACGTGGACACAATAATCATCATCAACCCACCCGTGTTTAAAGCGAAAAAAAAAAAACATTAACAATTATCGGTAATTATTCTGTTGATAAACAAGTAATTGGCCTTGTTTTCATCATCAATTAAACCCCCCTCAAAGAGCTAAAAGAAGTGTGTCGGTATCATGGCATCTAAAGTGATTATATTAAAAAATGAATGCACTACAAGCGTTTTTTGTGTACGTGTCGATAAACATTTAAGTAACGGCGATAGGATAGGTCGCACGTGCTCGTGGAATGGAAAATTACTGGCATGACGTTTTGATATCTTTACGATTCGCGGGTAAATTCCAGTCAATCCAGGTAATTTTTAGGGATGTAATTTCTGAATTTTGTAAAGTTACTTTATATATTGCAAATCTGAAGTCATCAATTCATGCATAAATATACGAAAGCTAGTATTTAGGATGTACATTTCAGATTCATGAAGTTCTTTTTGTAATTATTGTGAAAATTAAGGGATTTAAATTTCGGAAAAATGGCCGACCGGTGTTATGCGGACTGAAAATATCATTGTCATTTAAAAGGAAACATCAGATAAATCGGTGAAATTTCACGCTTTTATTATTAACATGTTCGAAAACTTAGTAGCCCGACGGACTACCCAGCTTGGGAAATTCGGTAGTCCGTCTGAAAAACTGGTAGCCTCGGGCTACCGGGCTACCGTCAAGATCGAGGCCTGAAGGTGAGCTTTTGTGATCGCGTGGCGTCCGTCGTCCGTTGTGCGTGTGTGCGTAAACTTTTGCTTGTGACCACTCTAGAGGTTACATTTTTCATGGGATCTTTATGAAAGTTGGTCAGAATGTTCATCTTGATGATATCTAGGTCAAGTTCGAAACTGGGTCACATGCGGTCAAAAACTAGGTCAGTAGGTCTAAAAATAGAAAAACCTTGTGACCTCTCTAGAGGCCATATTTTTCATGAGATCTTCATGAAAATTGGTCAGAATGTTAACCTTGATGATATCTAGGTCAAGTTCGAAACTGGGTCACTTAGGGTCAAAAACTAGGTCAGTATGTCTAAAAATAGTAAAACCTTGTGACCTCTCTAGACGCCATATTTCTCAATGGATCTTCATAAAAATTGGTCAGAATATTCACCTTGATGATATCTAGGTCAAGTTCGAAACTGGGTCACGTGGGTTCAAAAACTAGGTCAGTAGATCTAAAAATAGAAAAACCTTGTGACCTCTCTAGAGGCCATATTTTTCATGAGATCTTCATGAAAATTCGTGAGAATGTTCACCTTGATGATATCTAGGTCGAATTCGAAACTTGGTCACGTGGGGTCAAAAACTAGGTCAGTAGGTCTAAAAATAGAAAAACCTTGTGACCTCTCTAGAGGCCATATTTCTCAATGGATCTTCATGAAAATTGGTCAGAATGTTCACCTTGATGATATCTAGGTCAAGTTCGCAACTGGGTCACGTGGGGTCAAAAACTAGGTCAGTGGATCTAAAAATAGAAAAACCTTGTGACCTCTCCAGAGGCCATATTTTTCATGAGATCTTCATGAAAATATGTCAGAATGTTCACCTTGATGATATCTAAGTCGAGTTCGAAACTGGGTCACGTGGGGTCAAAAACTAGGTCAGTAGGTCTAAAAATAGAAAAACCTTGTGATGTCTCTAGAGGCCATATTTCTCAATGGATCTTCATGAAAATTGGTGAGAATGGTCAGCTTGATGATATCTAGGTCAAGTTCGTAACTGGGTCATGTGCGGTGAAAAACTAGGTCAGTAGGTCTAAAAATAGAAAAACATTGTGACCTCTCTAGAGGCCATATTTTTCATGAGATCTTCATGAAAATTGGTGAGAATGTTCACCTTGATGATATCTAGGTCAAGTTCAAAAGTGAGTCACGTGCCTTCAAAAACTAGGTCATTAGGTCAAATAATAGAAAAACCTTGTGACCTCTCTAGAGGTTATATTTTTCAATGGATCTTCATGATGAAATCTAGGTCACATGTGCTCAAAAACTAGGTCACTTTGTCAAATAATAGAAATAACGACGTCATACTCAGTTCAACACTGGGGATAGGTGAGCGATTCAGGACCATCATGGTCCTCTTGTTATCTTTGACAATACATGTTGTCAAAGGACCCGATCGAAAATAAGTTGTAAAACATTCATGAGCCATTCTAGAATAACTATGTCACCATGATCACTAAAATTGTAGAATACCTATAATGTCTACAGTTTTAAATATATTTTTTTTATCTTGTTAGAACTGTGATGTCAAAATTAATGCTATGTTGTTTGTATAATTTAATTTGACATATTTTACCATAGATAAAATTATTGATTACAGTTAAACTGAATGTTAAGCTTTTCAATATTTGCTTAAATAAAAATCGAAATAACGATTTCATATCAGATTTGATCTTTTTCTTCAAAAACATAGTGACAAACATTATCAAGTTTACCAGTTGGTTCTAATAAAACATTTAGATCAGAACAAAGGAGCTATGTCCAAGGGATTAACACTTACCATAATATTCTATTGATATTTTTCTCAGCTATAAATGCAAACTTGAGGGAAGTGTCACTGGTAATAAACTTATAACTACTTGTTCAACAAACTGAATTAAAGCATGTAATGGGAAAGTAATTGAAATGTAGTTGTCAATTACACCCCAAAAACAGCACTGATATGAATTAAATTACAATTACATGTAATTGACAAATGACCCAAATACAAATTACATTCAATTACTTAGGAAATGTAATTTAATTCTAATTACCCCAGGTCTGGGTAAACGGTAACTTATCTGAGTGGAAGGACGTCATTTCAGGGATTCTGCAGGGTTCAATACTAGGACCAGTTCTCTTCATTATCTTCGTGAATGATTTGCCTGATGTAGTAGGGAATGTATGTAAAATGTTTGCGGACGATTGTAAGCTTTATTGCAATGTAAAATCGACTTCAGATCAAGAAGAAATACAAAAAGACATAGACAACCTGTGCAAGTGGAGCAAAGATTGGCTACTGAATTTCAATGTTCAAAAGTGCAAGGTAGTTAACTACGGTAACAAGAAATGTAATTTCGAATATGCTATGACCGATACTGGTACTGATGATAAACCCGGACAGATGATAAGTCGACCACCTTGGAAATATTCGATTGCAATCGGTTATTTATAAAATTGAACACACCATCTAATAGCTTCAACTTACAACACCAACTGGTGTAAACAAAAACAAAATTGGTAAATATTCTGTATAAATAAATGACTTACATTTATTTGTATAAAAAAATATTTATCCAAAATTACTGGGGAAGAGGGTGTTTTTGCGCATGCTGACTGCCGAAACATGAAGGCCTGACATTGGGTCACTTTTCATTATTTGATCAGGAATAACTGTTGCAGCTTTTTGAGAAAGTTTCAATATAATAATACAAAGAAAATTTTGTAAATGACAAAGTGGTCGAATTTATCATCAGTCAACGTTCATTTAGTCCCCATTTTACAAACCCCTTTCAGAGCCTCACTTCATGTGAGTTTGCTTACTAAATTTAAATTTGAGTTATGTAAAGCTTTTAGCAAATGTTAAGCTTTATTTTGATACCGACCACTGATTACAATTTGCAGAAATAAAAAAGTTACATGTAAAAAACCTCATTTTCTGTTCGGGTTTATCATCAGTACCAGTAAGGATGATAACCGGCATACGTTGAAAACTGACACTAGTGAAAAGGACCTTGGAATTGAGTTTACAAGTACCAGCCTACATTTTGATGAACATATAAATAGAACAGTTAACAAGGTGAATAAAATTACTGGGCTGATCAAAAGAAAGTTCTGCTTTGTTGACAAAAGATTGTTCCTGATATTGTATAAATCATTAATCAGATCCCATCTGGACTATGGAAATCTTGTTTACTTCCCAACCACGAAAAAGAACAAACAAATACTAGAAAATGCACAGAGAAGGGCAACCCGTATGATTCCTGAATTGAAGGTTTGAGCTACGATCAGAGACTACGCGAGTTGAAGTTAACAATGCTAGAATACAGGAGGCGACGCTATGATCTCATTCAGACATTCAAAATTGTTAAAAAAGTCGATGATATAGACATGGGTGCATTTTTCAAATTTTCTGCTAGTGATCTTAGAGGGCATGAACTTAAACTAGAGAAACCAAGAGCAAAGAAATCCATCAGGTTAAATTCATTCGCACATCGAGTTGTTACACCATGGAACAATTTACCTGCTGAGATAATTAATGCAAAAACTGTTGACACTTTTAAAACAAGGCTTGACAAACACTGGATTAATAAACGTTATGATATGTCAGATATATACTGAGAGAAGTTTTGAATTTTAATGTTTCTGACCAGGTGCAAAAATACCTATGAATATAAGAAGCATATATACTAAGGAAAAGTTTCAGCACACCAGTTATCAACTATATAAATAGATAATCGACACAGACCGGAACCGTTGACGCGAGAAAAAACAGAAATCAAATGGGGAATATACACCATATCAGGGCATTGAAAATTCCCCTGTCAAAAAAGGTAAGGTAAGGGGTGCTTTACCCCCTAAATCTAAAAGAAATTAATCTAGTATTAGTAAGGAACATGATGATTCAGAGCCATGCTGTGAATGTAGTATTATGTTGTACACTAACGATAATGGGCTTGAGTGTGATAGTTGCAAAAATTGGTATTGTCTGACTTGTTCTAAAATTCCTGATATGAGTACCTACCATACAATGGCAAAAATCAGAAATTTGGTGTAATGTGGATATGTCCCCACTGTTTGATTACTTTTCCTGCGGTGAAGCAAACAACGTTAAAGGTCGCGCAACTTGAGCAAAAGCAAGGTGATCTTGAGAAACGTGTCTAAAAATTAGAGGAAATAGACATAGATTATAGAATTTATCAGGCATTTAAAGAAAGAAAGGAGCGGGATAACAGAAAGTTGAATGTAATTTGCTTTGGTATTCCTGAAAGCACTTACAAGTCCGCAATTGAAAGACAGAACGATGATAAAAGCAGGATTAATGTAATAGTAGATGAAGTTTTGGACTGGAATCAGACGATTTGTTTCAGGGGAAACCCATTCATATAGGTAGGTGCAATGATAATGCTGGAAAGCCATGCCCAATAAAGCTTACAATGAAAAGTAGTGAAGTGAAAAAGCAACTTCTGAAAACGGTTAGAGAAAAATTGCGGGTCACTGATGATGATCGTTGTAAAGATGTTTTCTTCCAGTCAGACCTAACACAGAAACAAAGGAAAGAAGCTTTCGAAAGGCGGGAAGTGAGAAGAAATGCAAATGAACAGGGGGATCAAGTGTAGGTCAGCTCTCGCAGGAGCATAGGTATGCGTTGAGTGGTGCCAGCGGTGGCGGTAACAGTAGACCAAGGGATAGATCAGCTGAGCATAGGTATGCGTTGAGTGGTGCCAGCGGTGGCGGTAACAGTAGACCAAGGGATAGATCAGCTGAGCATAGGTATGCGTTGAGTGTGCAGTCGGTGCCGAGCGGTGGCGGGTAAACAGTAGACCAAGGGATAGATCAGCTGAGATAGGTATGCGTTGAGTGGTGCCAGCGGTGGCGGTAACAGTAGACCAAGGGATAGATCAGCTGAGCATAGGTATGCGTTGAGTGGTGCCAGCGGTGGCGGTAACAGTAGACCAAGGGATAGATCAGCTGAGCATAGGTATGCGTTGAGTGGTGCCAGGGGCGGTGGTAACAGTAGACCAAGGGATAGATCACCTGATGATCTGTTTCTGTCACAGCTCTAGATGCACTAAATATAATAGTGAAGATAATGTAAATAAGTTAGAACTGTTTAATGTTAAAAATGTTTAACTGTTAAGAAATGTCGACACTGTTAAAGTAGTTGAAAAGTTTGATTCGTTGACAAATTCACCACTTTTACTTTTACCATGTAATGATACTAATGAAAATATGTCTTCAGAAATTTCTGCAGATGATGAAAACTTTTTGCCGCCATTGGCAGATGATATAAGTAACACTGTCAATAATGAAAATATTAACATTTTTGTAGTTTTGTCTGGGTATTCTGAGGCATCTTATGTTTCTAGTCAATTTGATGATGATTCGTTTATATCTAGTCAATCCTTTGATAGCATTCCTAGTATATCAGAGGAAGATTTGAATGTTCATGCTTGTGATAGAAATAAACTTTCAATTTTCTATATAAATGCAGACAATATTATGAATAAACGCGATGAACTGAGAGAAGAAGTTGAGAGGTATAAACCAGACATTGTAGTGATCACTGAACTTTATCCTAAGACAGGATCGTCTACTGACATTTCTACTAGTGAATTGAAAATTTCAGGTTATGACACGCTGTTAAGTAATGTTAAAGATAAGAGTAGAGGTGTGTGCATTATGATAAGAAATGGAATTTCATATTTAGAGTGTAATGCTTTAAATAATTCTTAATTTGAGGAATCAGTATGGTGCATTGTGACACTCGGTTCAAACGAAAAAATGCTATTAGGTGGAATTTATTGATGTCCTTCAAGCAATCCAGCCAATACTAAACTGTAACTTGAATTAATTGATAACGCTATGAAGAGTAAATACAACTACACAGTCATAGTCGGCGATTTTATTTTTCCTGACATTTCTTGGGAGGACTGGACAACCCCACATAACGTTAACCACCCAGATTTTTTATTTCTAGAGTGTTTGAGAGACAATTTTCTCACTCAACATATTCTCAAAAAAAAAAACAAGGTATAGAGATGGTCAAAATCCCCATATTTTGGATTTACTTTTAGTTGATAAAGATGAGATAGTTGACAACATAGATTTTAGTGTTAATCTGGGGGCCATAGCAAATTTAAACTAATGTGTAGTCCACTTAGAGGTGAAAGTGAAACTGTAAAAAGAAATTTTTTCAGAGCCGATTAGATATGGAAAATACGGACTGGGATTGTATAGGAAATATGGACGTGAAAGACAGTTGGGACTTTTTTTTATCCAAACTTAATGAAACAATTGAAAAGAATGTTCCGATAAAAGTTTCATCTACAAATAAGATTAAAAAAGAAAAATGGATGACTAATGAATGTATGAAACAAGTTAAACGCAAACACAGGGCTTGGAATCGGTATCCACACCTGGAATAGGTATGACTGTGAAGAATACAAGAGGACCATGATGGTCCTGAATCGCCCACATGACCCAGTTTTGAACTGAGTATGACGTCGTTTTTTCTATTATTTGACATAGTGACCTAGTTTTTGAGCTCATGTGACCCAGTTTTGAACTTGACCTAGATATCATCAAGATAAAAATTCTGACCAATTTTCATGAAGATCAATTGAAAAATATGGCCTCTAGAGAGGTCACAAGGTTTTTTATTATTTGACCTACTGACCTAGTTATTGACGGCACGCGACCCAGTTTCGAATTCGACCTAGATATCATCAAGATGAACATTCTGACCAATTTTCATGAAGATCCATTCAAAAGTATGGCCTCTAGAGAGGTCACAAGGTTTTTCTATTTTTAGACCTACTGACCTAGTTTTTGATCACAGTTGACCCAGTTTCAAACTTAACCTAGATATCATCAAGATGAACATTCAGACCAACTTTCATACAGATCCCATGAAAAATATGGCCTCTAGAGAGGTCACAAGGTTTTTATATTATTTGACCTACTGACCTAGTTTTTGACCGCACGTGACCCAGTTTCAAACTTGACCTAGATATCATCAAGGTGAACATTCTGACCGATTTTCATGAAGATCCATTCACAAGTATGGCCTCTAGAGAGGTCACAAGGTTTTTCTATTTTTAGACCTACTGACCTAGTTTTTGACCACAGTTGACACAGTTTCGAACTTGACCTAGATATCATCAAGATGAACATTCAGACCAACTTTCATACAGATCCCATGAAAAATATGGCCTTTAGAGAGGTCACGAGGTTTTTTTATTATTTGACCTACTGACCTAGTTATTGATGGCATGTGACCCACTTTCGAACTTGACCTAGATATCATCAAGGTGAACATTCTGACCAATTTTTATGAAGATCCATTCACAAGTATGGCCTCTAGAGAGGTCACAAGGTTTTTCTATTTTTAGACCTACTGACCTAGTTTTTGACCGCACCTGACCCAGTTTTGAACTTGACCTAGATATCATCAAGATAAAAATTCTGACCAATTTTCATGAAGATCCATTGAAAAATATGGCCTCTAGAGAGGTCACAAGGTTTTTCTATTATTTGACCTACTGACCTAGTTTTTAAAGGCACGTGACCCAGTTTCAAACTTGACCTAGATATCATCAAGATGAATATTCTGACGAATTTTCATGAAGATCTTTTGTAAATTATGGCCTTTAGAGAGGTCACAAGGTTTTTCTATTTTTAGACCTACTGACCTAGTTTTTGACCGCACGTGACCCGGTTTCGAAGTTGACCTAGATATCAACAAGGTGAACATTCTGACCAATTTTCATAAAGACCCCTTGAAAAATATGACCTCTAGAGTGGTCACAAGCAAAAGGTTACAGACGGACGGACGGACGGACGACGGACGCTGCGCGATCACAAAAGCTCACCTTGTCACTTTGTGACAGGTGAGCTAATAAGAGAGTACAGAATGAATGCACACAGTATACACGTATAGCTAAACGCAATTACGAAAAAACTATAACAGATGATGTAAAGAAAAATCCTAAAGGTTTTTGGGGATACGTAAGAGAAAAGACAAAATGTAAAACTTGAATTACGGACTTGAAGGATACTAATGGTGAAATTGTTCAAGATGATAGGAAGAAAGCGGATCTTTTGAATTCATTTTTTGCATCAGTGTTTGTAAAAGAAGAGACAGGGTAACTTTTAGTTTTTAATATACGTTACAGGTCTTCTATTAAGCGGCGTCCCGGCATAAAATACGCCAAAAATTATGATCCGTACGCCAGTACACAAAGTTAGTGGCGTACAAATGACTTCAGATATCTTCAAAGGACGACAAAATCAATACACCGTGATGTACCTTCACGTTATCATGGTACACCAGTAACAGACTTGGTGGTAAATCTTGAGACGCTTACGAAGCAAATTAATAATTTAAACCCTAGTAAGTCAATGGGGTCTGATAATTGCCATCCAAAGTTCTTAAAGGAAACGTCCAGTGTTTTGAATAAACCACTTTAAACTATTTTTGATAAGTCCTTCAAAGAAGGGATCGTTACAGATGTATGGAAAGAGGCTAATATCACTCCACTATATAAGAATAAGGGATCTAAATCTGATACGTGTAGGTTACTAACCGAGTAGGAGGTGTTCATTAAATGAAAATACCCGCGCTCGTGCGAATCGTGACAGTGTTACCGCACGAGCGCGGATAATTTCATTTCATGGACACTGATCAAAGAGGTAAGTAACTGACTTACACAACGTCGTTTTAATTTGTTAGTTTTTATTTATTTATTCATTTATTTATAAGTCTTTCCTTCTCCCAGTCAGAAAATAAATTATATTGGGAATTATTAACTTCAGCAGGTAAATTGAAATACGTAAAACGATATTAAAAAAGTTTATGAAAGTTCTGCTAATTCGCCAATGTAAATGCATTTTTGTTTACCAATTATTTGTTATTTATTATTGAGTTTTTTTTTATCTTTTAATGCACAACTTCACACTTCGGTTGCATGTTTATAAAACATTTTACATGATAAACTTAGTTTCGGACTCTGCATTTACGGTTTCATAGTGGTCGTGGTCGTTAACATCATCATCATCATCATCATCATCTAACAACAATAATTAAAATGATTATCTTCTTCTTCTACTCCTCCCTGTTAAGTACTGAGCCGTGAATGTATCTTGTAGATGAAAACATGACGATCGTGATTCAAAGGTCAAAATATACAATATTTAAAAAAGAAGTATACATTTGTAAATGCTACTTGACGCAGGTATTGTCTATTTTCCGTAAGTATTGACCTGGCACTCATTAATCTTCACCAGTATTTTTGGGGGTTTCCATTATTTTACGAAATATTTGTATCCCAAAAATAACCAATATAAATAACCAATGGCACGGTGGCATAGTGGTAGCTATCTGACTGCCACGCACGATACCACAAGTTCAAAATCACCTCAGACCATTTTTTTTAATTCAATGTAATGTTGTTATTGATGTTACTTTTACTCTTACAATATCTGTGTAACATATTTCACGAAATCTGATTGTTTTCTCTTGTAGATCTAGTATTCATTTTCAGGAAATGCTGGTGAGAAATACTTTGTCTTTATCTCAGATACTTTTAAATATGTTTTATTCAACATTTTCCATAACGTTTATAGACCATAATGTTTGATCCGATAAATTTGGGGGGAAATGGTCAGTACGCAGGAGTTGAACCAAAAATGCAGTTTAGCAGCTAAACGTCTTGTCGGCACAGCTATTTGCACATGTGACATTATGAAAATTATAAAGAAATATATACACAATATTTATATCGCTATTTAACTTCAGACACCGAGAATCAGTTTACGGAAAATATACGGAATATTCTTGAGTGTCGGGTCAATACTTGCGGACAATAACATGGCATTAAATAAACATTACAGTTTGAACTCATCTTACATTCTTTTCACGTGCTCAGGTATGGTATGATACCTGTGCACGAGCGCAGGTATGGTATGATACTTGTGCATGTGCGCAGGTATGGTATGTAGGTATTCATTTTGGTTATTAACCCGCAGAGAACAATAGAACAGTTGTGTAAAACAAATTACAGACCTGTCAGTTTGACTAGTGTACCATGCAAACTTTGTGAAAAAACAGTGCGTCAAGTAATAATGGATCACATGAATTCAAATCATTTGTTTAGTGACTGTCAGTATGGCTTCAGAAATAAGAGAAACTGCGTTCTTCTATTGTTAGATGTACTAAATCATTGGGTAACAAATTTTGATAATAGCAAGCAGACTGATGTTATATACTTGTACATAAAAAAAGCATTTGATACAGTACCCCTCACAAGAGACTTTTAGAGAAAATGAAGAGTTATGGCTTTGGTGGTCAAATTATAGAATGGGTAAGAGACTTTTTGACTGATCGTAAACAACGTGTTTGTGTAAATGGTAACTTTTCTGAATGGGAGAGTGTAACATCTGGAATTCCCTAGGGATCGGTTCTTGGACCAACGTTGTTTGTTTTATATGTGAATGACATGCCAGACAAATTGAAATCAGTATGTAAACTTTTCGCAGATGACTGTAAAATTTATTCTGCTATTTCATCACAAACTGACCAACTTGAAATACAAGATGATCTGAATGTACTGGGTGAATGGTCAAAGGACTGGTTGTTGGAATTTTCAGTGCAAATCAGTGCAAATGGGAAATGTAAAATTTTCATTCCAGTACTCAGTGTATGATAAAATGGATCTACCAGGCGTTGAAGAAGAAAAAGATCTTTGAATTACTTTTTAAAAGAATCTTAAATTTGATAGACACATAAATTTGACCGTAAATAAAGCCAACAGGATTTTAGGTTTGATTAAGAGAACATTTACACGTCTAGATATACTGACTTTCATTACATTGTATAAGAGTCTTGTTCGTTCCATTTTGGACTATGGTGGGTCAGTCTGGAATTGTGAACCAAGAAAAATATGCAACTCGTAGAGAATGTGCAACGTAGAGCAACAAAAATTGTACCAGAATTACGTAATTTACCGTATAGAGACCTGAGATTAGTACGTCTTAACTAGCCAAGGCTTCATTATAGAAGATGTAGATATGATCTCATTGAAATTTTTAAGATTATAAATGGTTTTGAAGACATCAGCTACGATAAGTTTTTCCAGTGTAATGATAATACAACACGGGGGCATATTTTCAAAATTGAAAAGACTAGATGTAATAAATCCATGAAACTGAAACTCGTTTCCTGCTAGAAGTATAGACTCATGGAACAACTTGAAGGAAGAGACAGTATGCAGCGGAACAGTTGTGAGTTTTAAATCAAAACTGGACAAAGAATGGGCATATAAGAGATTTAGAACTGACATTATATATGAACCGGGCACAGTTAATGATAATTAACACCCATATAGGGGGAGTATACAAGTCGTCGACTTAAGAAGACTCAGAAGAATCAAGGTAGGTATTCAAGGTAGTCTCTGTCACAGACACTTGGGGCTTTGACAAGCTTATAATATTCATAACTTTATCATGACATCAGGAGTTCTAACTGTCACCAATCAGAGAACTGCATTTTTTACAATGATTCATTGAATGAAGATCTAGTAGTGAATTTTGAAATAAATATCAGTATCACATTATTTCAAAATCAAATTATATATTTTTGATTGCACATGCCACAGATGATGTTAGAAACTACAAAAATTTGAAGTTTCATTGAAATATATGGATTTAATACTTTGATTTTAGTTTAAAATTTGAGACTTTACACAGGGGGTGGCCGTCTATGATAAAGTCCGAGTACAAAGACATAAAAAATGGTACTAGTAGCTTCCTTGCTTGGCACTCCGCATTAAGAGGGTAGTGCTAGGACTGGTCAGCCCGGTGTCAGTATAATGTGACTGGGATGTCAAGTGTCTACGGCGTGATATTCCAGTGAGGCAGCACTATAAAGTTGGGCATTGTGCTCATTGCTACAAGTAGACACCGTCGTTTATATGACTGAAAAATTGTTGGAAAAGATGTTAAACACGAACACACACACACAAAGTCCGAGTAAAATGTAATCTATGATTAACCAAGTGAAATTAGTACCATGCATGTTGACTCTGCACTCGGCTACAACTTTCATCAACCTATTCAGGCACAGAATTTTGAGTTACGTTTAAAGTGTCTCTGAAAGGAACTGTTTTGTTTATTTATAAAGATAAATTTTCTTACTCCTCGTTTAAATGGGTCAACAGTGTTGTTGTACTTATAAAATAGATGGCCCGGTTTATAGGTTGGTCAGGGCTACGGATATGTATTGTATTTTGCCATCGAAATATTTCTATAAAATGCTTCTTCCCCATCAGTTTGGAACCGTCCATGTTTACAAACACGTTTGTTTATTTTATGAGTAGTACAAATAAACATGTTTGCTTTTCAGTGTAAAAAAGGCTGTCCGCCTGTGTAAAATCTCATTATGAAAAGAAAAGCATTCATTTTGTCAAAAACTCATTGATCAAGGCAAATTGGAATCAGTCCCATAAAGGTATCTGCCAAAAGTGATCCCTGGTGAAAGTTTTCCTAGCCCGGAAGTGCTGCATGATTACCTATTATTACCTTTATATGATGGTGCTGGTTTTGCACCCATAAGTCTGTTAGTAAGTTAGTTTTAGCCCAGTAGCATATTACTTCCTATTCTTAAGTGGGTCAAATATCAAAGGCATAGTGATTGTAATTTTAAATTACATTTCTGCTCAATATGTGTACAGGGGACAAAATTTTTTCAGAGACCACTCGTCCTGCAGGTCAAGTGACTTACAATTTTGACTCGTCCTGCAACAGAGTTCACTAGTCCTGCAATTTTCCGATGTCCAATATTTTTGCAGACAACACTTGTATAGAATATTGCCAATAACCATGATGAAATCGATGTATACAGTCTGTTTTAGGCCATAGCAACACACAGGCACCTGAAAGTACCGACTCCGTTCCTGCTTCATTTTTGATGCATGCTAGAAGCAGAGTTGCTAATGAACAGCAAATAAACTATGACACTAAAGCAATGTTGCCAGGGCTTCTTCTAGGGTCCAAGCATGGCCAAATTAGTTTGTTTTTTTACGCCCTGAATTGTCAAGATTGGGATTTTTAAACACTATATTATAATAATTTTTAGCAAGTTTTACTGGTCATTCAAAAGAACTATCAGTATACCCTTGTGAAATTTAGAGAAATGTTTTTTTCTATCTATATATTAAGTTGCTGATTCCTTGCAGAGCTTGCAGAAATAGCACAGCTACTAAACCCTAGCGCCACCATCAAAAAGTGGTGATAAGGAAAAGAGCAATCGACATTTCCATGGTGCAGCTATCACCACTTTGAAACTGTAAATGTTTACATTCTGTCTTATATTTTTATTGATAAAACTTAATTAAAAAATCGGAGAATGTAGTGCTGTGTAAGAACACTTTTACTACAGGATGACTGTAATTTCATGAAAATATCTTAAAAATTGTGGTGTCAAGAGCTTTTCTCCTGATTCGCACAATTGCACATTTTGATATCTGTCTGTATTAGAGCTGTAATTTGATGCATAAACACACTATAGGAACATTATCGCGCATGCAAATGGTCTAAATATGCATGATACTTTCACAGGCTAACATCAGCAGTAATGAAATCTCCCTTAATTAAAAGAAATATGCCAGTATTTTTAAAAGTGGTGGCGCTGTCGCACCAGTGATGGCGCTATACAGTAGTGGTGACGCTGTGGCTATGGGATGCGTTTTCTGTCCAATTGTGGCTACCAACTTGCACGTCTATCTTGTTTAAGATCTGAACAGATTGAAGTTTTATTTCTCATATATAAACAACAAATCTTCAATCAATAAAACACACAGAAAAGAACATTTTGTAGCTAAGCATTTCCGAAATAAAAGTGTCCGCCACATATGGCCATTTTCCCCTGAGAAATGTATCATTATACATATCTAACCTGCTGAACTCCATCTGCATTGAATCATTTTATTACATCTAGAAACAACATACATGTAACATCAGCATGTGGAATTTTCGTGACTTGACAGAAACTCAATTTTTACATTTTTTTCATGTTTCCAGAACGTCTATTAATACTTCTGAAATAGTTTTCCCTTTGTTAAAAACAAAGGAATCAATCGACTTATCTGCCTAATTAATGACAGAGTCTTCACGTGCACCAGATTAATACAACTAAGTGTCACATTCCTCCATTTCGCTAATATTTTCAAGTACCTCTCCATATTCATTGTCATGATTAGAATCGTTTCATATCTTTAAGTGTTTCTTGATTTGAAAGCGACTGACTTGTCAAAAGGTTTGTTTTATTTGGAATGTGATTTCAGTTTTATGATCTATTTTTTGATCTGTGAACAAATTAAGCCCCTTTTCAAAGATTTTGAGTGATGGTATTTTGGAGGAGTATGTGTTCTTGTTGTAGAACTTTCCTTCAGTGAGATAATTCTGTTCATTTGAATTATTCTCTTCGGAGAAAAAGGCTTTGCAAGATATTGTTCTTCTTTTAAGTTTTTAGGAGAGATCCACTTTTCCCTTTTTGCTCGAGACTTGCCATCTGCAACGGATAAACAGTGTCTGCATGATACTTGAATATATAAAAGTTTTATAATTTGATTAAAAAATTAGCCGTTCAATCATTATAGACACACATGCTTCAAAATAACTTTAAGACATTAGATTTAAAAAG
This sequence comes from Mercenaria mercenaria, assembly GCF_021730395.1. NCBI lineage: Eukaryota > Metazoa > Mollusca > Bivalvia > Venerida > Veneridae > Mercenaria > Mercenaria mercenaria. The sequence continues at coordinate 19,020,944 of NC_069367.1, read as the reverse complement.
GTAAATGACAATCCCTGTAATTATACCTTATTTGTTATGAATAAAACTAGGTACTTATTTGTTGTCAGACGTTCTAACGCTCACCACTCGCCACAGTGCCACCACTACTGTATAGCGCCATCACTGATGTGAAAGCGCCACCACTTTTAAAAATGCTGGTGTATTTCATTTACAGGACATTTTATTAATACTAATGTATGTCTGTGTGAGTATCATACACAATTAGACCATTTGCAAGCGCGATAATGTTCATATAGTGTGTCTATGCGTCGAAATTTAGCTGGAATGCATACAGATGTCAAAATTAACAAACGTCGGAATCCGGAGAAAAGCTGTTGGCACCACAATTTACAAAATATCTTAACGAAATTACAGTCAGCCTGTAGTAATAATGTTTTTACGCGGCACTACATTCTCCGATTTTTGAAATAATTTATATCAACGAAAATGTAACGTAAAATATAAATTTTACTCACCAATTTACATGTTGAAACCGGTAATGGCTGCACCACGGAAATATTGATAGCTCTTTCCCTTATCACCACTTTTTGGTGGTGGCGCAAGGGTTTAGTAGCCGTGAATAGGCCAACTTTTTATTTGTCATGTGTAATTATGCCGAGGGGTATATTGTTTTGCAGATGTTGGTTGGTCTGTCTGTCGGTCAGTATGTAGATCAATCCATTTCCAGATAATCATAATCTCAAGAAAGCTTGGGCCTTGGATCATGAAAGGGTGGTTGGTCATGACCAGCAGATGACCCCTATTGATTTTAAGATCAGTAGGTCAAAGGTCAAGGTCACAGTGACCTGGAACAGTTAAATGGTTTCCAGATAACTTCAGAATGCTCGGGCCTAGGAACAAGAATGTTGATCATGACCGGCAGATGACCCCTATTGATTTTGAGGTGAGTAGATGAAAGGTCAAGGTCACAGTGACCAGGAACAGTTTAACAGTTTCCAGATGATAACTTGAGAACGCTTGGGCTTAGGATCACGAAACTTCATGGGAGGCATATTGTTTTTGAACCGTCTGTCTGTCGGTCTGTCAGTCTGTCGGTCTGTCCGCAATTTTCGTGTCTGTCAGTCTGTCGGTCTGTCCGCAATTTTCGTGTCCGGTCCATATCTTTGTCATCGATGGATGGATTTTCAAATAACTTGGCATGAATGTGTACCACAGTAAGACGACGTGTCGCGCGTAAGACCCAGGTCCGTAGCTCAAAGGTCAAGGTCACACTTAGACATTAAAGGATAGTGCATTGATGGGCGTGTCCGGTCCATATCTTTGTCATCGATGGATGGATTTTCAAATAACTTGGCATGAATGTGTACCACAGTAAGACGACATGTCGCGCGCAAGACCCAGGTCCGTAGCTCAAAGGTCAAGGTCACACTTAGACATTAAAGGATAGTGCATTGATGGGCGTGTCCGGTCCATATCTTTGTCATCGATGGATGGATTTTCAAATAACTTGGCATAAATGTGTACCACAGTAAGACGACATGTCATGCGCAAGACCCAGGTTCGTAGCTCAAAGGTCAAGGTCACACTTAGACGTTAAAGGTCATTTTTCATGATAGTGAACTCTAACATCGGCCATAACTATTCATTCAAAGTGCCATCGGGGGCATGTGTCATCCTATGGAGACAGCTCTTGTTGGATGATAACTCAAGAATGCTTGGGCCTAGGATCATGAAAGTTTATAGGGAGGTTGATCATGACCAGCAGATAACCCCTATTGATTTTTAGGTCAGAGGTCAAGGTCACAGTTACTAGGAACAGTTAAAATGTTTCTGTATGATAACTCAAGAACGCTTGGGCCTAGGATCATCGAAGTTGATAGGGAGATTAATCATGACCAGCAGATGCCACCTATTGATTTTTAGGTCAATAGGTCAAAGGTCAAGGTCACAGTGACCCAGAACAGTTAAACCATTTCCGGAAGATAACTTGAGAACGCTTGGGCCAAGTATCACGAAACTTGATAGGGAGGTTGATTATGATCAGCAGATGACCCCTATTGATTTTGAGTCATGTGTAATTATGCCGACGGGTATATTGTTTTGCAGATGTTGGTTGGTCTGTCTGTCGGTCGGTATGTAGATCAATCCATTTCCGGATGATTATAATCTCAAGAATGCTTGGGCCTTGGATCATGAAAGTTGATAGGGTGGTTGGTCATGACCAGCAGATGACCCCTATTGATTTTAAATCAGTAGGTCAAAGGTCAAGGTCACAGCGACCTGGAACAGTTAAACGGTTTCCAGATGATAACTCAAGAACGCTCGGGCCTAGGATCAAGAATGTTGATCATGGCCAGCAGATGACCCCTATTGATTTTGAGGTGAGTAGATGGAACAGTTTAACTGTTTCCAGATGACAACTTGAGAACGCTTGGGCCTAGGATCACGAAAATTGATAGGGAGGTTGGTCATGATCAGCAAATGACCCCTATTGATTTTGAGGTCAGTATGCCAAAGGTCAAGGTCACAGTGACCCGGAACAGTTAAGTGTATTTTTGGATGATAACTCGAGAATGCTTGGGCCTAGGATCATGAAACTTTATAGGGAGGTTGATCATGACCGGCAGATGACCCCTATTGATTTTGAGGTCAGTAGGTCAGAGGTCAAGGTCACAGTTTCTAGGAACAGTTAAAATGTTTCTGTATGATAACTCAAGAATGCTTAGGCCTAGGATGATGAAAGTTGATAGGGAGGTTAATCATGACCAGCAGATGACCCCTACTAATTTTGAGGTCAATAGGTCAAAGGTCAAGGTCACAGTGACCCAGAACAGTTAAACCGTTTCCGGACGATAACTTGAGAACTCTTGGGCCAAGTATCACGAAACTTGATAGGGAGGTTGATTATGATCAGCAGATGACCCCTATTGATTTTGAGTTCAGTAGGTCTAAGGTCAAGGTCAGATTGACCCAGAACAGTAGAACTTTGTGTACAGTGACCAAAATATTTTCTGTTCCTGTGCAATTACTGAATGCATTAAGGGGGCATTTCGTGTTCTACAAGCTCTTGTTATGTCTCCCCCCCCCCCCCACCTCCCACTGGGGGTGACATTTTTTCTTTTTTGCCCTGTCCATCCGTCCTGTCCGTGCGTCCATACGCCACACTTCATTTCCAATCAATAGCTGGAGAACCATTTGACCTAGAACCTTCAAACTTCATAGGATGGTAGGGCTGCTGGAGTAGATGCCCCCTATTGTTTTTGGGATCACTCCATCAAAGGTCAAGGTCACAGGGGCCTGAACATTAAAAACCATTTCCGATCAATAACTTGAGAACCACTTGACCCAGAATGTTGAAACTTCATAGGATGATTGGTCATGCAGAGTAAATGACCCCTATTGATTTTGGGGTCACTCTGTTAAAAGTCAAGGTCACAGGGGCCTGAACATTGAGAACCATTTCCGATCAATAACTTGAGAACCACTCGACCCAGAATGTTGAAACTTCCTAGGATGATTGGACATGCAAAGTAGATTGTCCCTGTTGATTTTGGGGTCACTCTATTTAAGGTCAAGGTCACAGGGGCCTGAATATGGAAAATCGTTCCCTGTCAGTTACTTGAGAACCACTTGACCCAGAATGTTGAAACTTCATAGGATGATTGGTCATGCAGAGTAGATGACCACTATTGATTTTGGGGTCACTTTGTTTAAGGTCAAGGTCACGGGCCTAAACATGGAAAAGCATTTCCAATCAATAATTTGAGAACCATTTGACCCAGAATGTTGAAACTTCATAGGATGATTGGACATGCAGAGTAAATGACTTATTAAATGTCAAGGTCACAGGGGCCTGAACATGGAAAACTGTTTCTGATCATTAACTTGAGAACCACTTGACCCAGAATGTTGAAACTTCATAGGATGATTGGTCATGCAGAGTAAATGACCCCTATTGATTTTGGGGTCACTCTGTTAAAGGTCAAGGTCACAGGGCCTGAACATGGAAAACCATTTCCGATCAATAACTTGAGAACCACTTGACCCAGAATGTTGAAACTTCATAGAATGATTGAACATGCAGAGTAGTAACTTGAGAACCACTTGACCCAGAATGTTGAAACTTCATAGGATGATTGGACATACAGAATAGATGACCTCTATTGATTTTGGGGTCAGTCTATTAAAGGTCAAGGTTACAGTGGAAAGAAAATGGAAATCCATTTCTGGTCAATAACTTGAGAACCATTTGACCAAGAACCTTCAAACTTCATATGGTGATAGGACTTACAAAGTAGATGCATGGCCCATATTGTTTTTGGGGTCACTCCATCAAATGTCAAGGTCACAGGGGGCTGAACATAGAAAACTCTTTCCAATCAATAACTTGAGAACCACTTGACCCAGAATGTTGAAACTTAATAGGATGATTGGACATGCAGAGTAGATGACCCCTATTGATTTTGGGTCACTTGATCAAAGGTCACGGTCACCGGAGCCTAAACAATGACTTGAGAACCACTAGGCCCAGAATGTTGAAACTTAGTGGGATGACTTGACATGCCAAGTAGATGATCCCTATTGCACATCAGTGTCTCTTTGACTTTCGCTCCTGTCCCCTATTGACTTCTTGCCTATACGACTATGCATTGGGGGAGACATGCGCTTCTTTACAAAAGCATCTTCTAGTTGATGTTTAGTTTTGCTGGCAAGGCTAATGCTATAATTTATGAGATAGCATTCCATATTTGGGGGATATAGCTTTCAGTATTTTGTAACTGGTATAAAAGGGGTTGTTTTCATGTTTTCTGGGCTGAATGGAGGATTTTTGAGGTGAAGAAGTCGCAAATATGTGAGAGGAGGAGAACTTAATGTTTTGAAACAATTCCTGTACGTATTCATTAAAAGATGACTAAAGAACATGTATAGATTAAAATGTAATTGATCAAAAGTCAAGGTCACAGGGACCAGAAAATGGAAAATGGTCTCCAATCAATAACTTGAGAACCAATGACAATTTGACTCAGAACCTTCAAACTTCATAGGATGATAGGACTTAAAGAGTAGATGACCCTTATCATTTTTGGGGTCACTTGAGCGAAGGTCAAGGTCACAGGGGCCTGAAGATAGAAAACACTTTCGTATTGATACCTTGAGAACCACATGACCCAGAATGTTGAAACTTACTAGGATGATTTGACATGCAGAGTAGATGACCCCTACTGATTTTGGGGTCACTAGGCCCAGAATGTTGAAACTTAGTTTGATGATTTGACATGCCAAGTAGATGATCCCTATTGCAGCCAACTATCAGTGTAGTTGGGGAGACATGTGCTTTTCTACAAAAGCATCTTCTAGTTTCAGTTGGGAATTTTTGGCTTTATATTGGTAAATATGGAGCATAGTTGACAAGCATTACTGATTTCTACCAGAAAAGAAAAAAATACTCGTCCTGCAGGACAACATAACAGAAAATTCTACTCATCCTTGGGCCGTTGCTACTCATCAATACAAGTGGACGAGTGGAATTTTTGTCTCCTGAGACATATTGCTCATGGGCAGTGGACTCCTGCTGATTTTGAGGTCACTTGTATCCATATTCACCAAAATCCCTGACAGGTTTTATCATCAAGTTCAAAGTTGTCTTCCAGCATATAATGCTTCATACAGTTGTACTATTTTTAGCTCACCTGTGACGTAGTAACAGAGTGAGCTTTTGTGATCGCCCGTCGTCCGTCCGTCCACAATTTCCTTGTGAACACTATAGAGACAACATTTTGCAATCAACTTTAATCAAACTTGCACATAACTTGTATTGGCATAATATCTCGGTTCCTTTTGAAAACTGGCCAAATCCCATCATGGGTTCCAGAGTTACAGCCCTTTAAAGGGCAACAATTTGCCATTTTTGGCTTGTGAACATGACAAGAGACCACGTTTTACAATCAACTTTAATAAAACTTGCACACAACTTGTATGGGCATAATATCTTGGATTCTTTCGAAAACTGGCCAGATCTCATCATGGGTTCAAGAGTTATGGCCCCTTAGAAGGCCAAAATTTGCTATTTTTGGCTTGTGAACACGATAGATACAACATTTTGCAATCAACTTTAATCAAACTTGCACACAACTTGTATTAGCATAATAGCTCGATTCCTTTCGAAAACTGGCCAGATCCCGTCATGGATTTCAGAGTTATGGCCCCTTAAAGGTCCAAAATTTGCTAATATGATAGAGACAACATTTTGCAATCAACTTTAATCAAACTTGCACACAACTTGTATTGGCATAATATCTCGGTTCCTTTTGAAAACTGGTCAGATCCCATCATAAGTTCCAGAGTTATGGCCCCGTAAAGGTCCAAAATTTGCTATATAGAGACTTCATTTATGGTTTGATTTAATACAAACTTCCAAAATATCTTCAGCAACAATAAATCTTGGATTCCATGATGAATCTGTCAGATCCAATCATAGGTGCTGGAGTTATTTTATATCTGATTACCTCCCCTGATTTTAATCAAAATGGATTTATATCAGTAAGTACTTATAGGACTCATTTGAAATTTCATTATTGTCATTAGTTGAACTCAGACAATCAGGATAGATAACTATGGACTGATTTTATGTCAAATTACCTCCCTTTATTTCAAATTAAAATGGGTATATCTCGGTAACTAATGAAGGTACTGATCTGAAATTTCATTTATGCCATCAGATGGCTTTAGACAATCAGTGAAGGTACATATTGACTGCATTTATGATGAATTACCTCCCTTTATTTTCTATGTAAATGAATATACCTAGCAGCTTCTAATGAGATTGGTTTGAAATGTTATTTATGTCATCCATGGTAAGAAATTTCTACTTTTATATACTTTTCTAATATATTGTTGTAAAAGCTTGTACTGTTTATCTTCTACATGCATATACCAATGCATGATTACCTCCCCTGATTTTAATAAAAATTGATTTATCGCAAGAAATATTTATAGGACTCATTTGAAATTTCATTATTGTCATTAGTTTGACTGAGACAAGCAGGGTAAATAACTATGAACTGATTTTTATGTCAAATTACCTCCCTTTGTTTCAGATTAAAATGGGTGTATCTCAGTAACCAATGAAGATACTGCTTTGAAATGTCATTTATTTCATCAGATGGACTCAGACAATCAGGGTAGATAACTTTTGACTGAATTTATGACAAATTACCTCCCTATATTTTATGTAAATGAATATACCTCAGCAGCATCTAATGAGATTGGTTTTAAATGTTATTTAAGTCTTCCAGGGTAAGGAATAGTCATGCTAGTACAAAAATGCAGCATTTGAGCCTAGGACCCTCAAACTTGGTATTGAGATTGGCCCTGACTAATATGTTATCCATAGGTCAAAAGGGACTGTTACAAGAAAATATTTATCATGATGATATTTAATTTTTATGCCTATGTGATCTATGTCAAAACTTGATCTTATCATTTAGAGCAATGGTACTCAGGTGAGCGATGTAGGGCCATCATGGCCCTCTTGTTTTAAAACTGAAGAAATGTTTTGAGGCAGTAAGCAGTTGTGTGAACAAATAATGAACTTGACCTTGTTGCCCTTTGAACGTCAAAATTGTAGTAAAATTGTATCAATTTATTAAACATTTCAATTTCAGGTTCGTCACATTCTTTGTGAGAAACAGTCGAAGGCTTTAGAGGCAGTAGAGAAATTAAAGAGTGGTATGAAATTCAATGAAGTAGCTGCTCAGTACAGTGAAGACAAAGCTCGGTCAGGGGTAACACATTCTTAATATTACCATCACCAAACTAGTTTTAAGGTAGTTCTGTGTGTTTGATGGAAGAAATAGCATAACATCATTTGTCTGGGTAACATAGAATCAAGCCAGGACTGGGCATATAGAATTGGAAATCATTTTCAGGGTTCTCCCCAGGATTTTGTTATAGCCGGACTCTGTGGAATTATAGCCGGGTACACTTTTTAGCAGTTTATCGCGATAAACATATTATTCATTTAAGTAAATTGAGGTGATGCATTATAAGAATGATATGAACCAGGTTCTGAAACTGTAACATATATAAACATATTTATCAAAGGTAGCTAATTAATAAGTAAATAAATCGAGAAGAAATCAATGCAAGAATCATGATTTTCGTTGAAGTTGGGTTTAAAAGAAAATATGCATGGTGATTTTTTTCTTCTATTAATTAAGTTCTTACAGAAACATATCAGTTTTGGAGGAAATAATGTCGATCTATTTGGTCCTTACAGTGTCAAACACTATCTTTTAAACCTACCAATAATTCTGTGTTTCATGTTTTAGTTGAATCTGCAGCTCATTTCATGAAAGAATATTTAAAGTAAAAGTAATTTAATCTGATTATTGATGTTTTCTATTTTCTCTGACACTTTGTATTGAGTTATTTGAATATGTGTCATCCGAAATACCTTGCTGCTTCATGTACGGCTTTTCCCGATTTTCAACAATAGCAGTTGCAATTTTGCAAGTTTTGTGGGTAGTTTTTAGCTCACCTGTCACAAAGTGACAAGGTGAGCTTTTGTGATCCCGCGGTGTCCGTCGTCCGTCCGTCCGTGTGTAAACTTTTCCTTGTGACATCTCTAGAGGTCACATTTTTCATGGGATCTTTATGAAAATGGGTCAGAATGTTCATCTCGGTAAATTCTAGGTCAAGTTCGAAACTGGGTCACGTGCCCTCAAAAACTAGGTCAGTAGGTCTAAAAATAGAAAAACCTTATGACCTCTCTAGAGGCCATAATTTTCAATGGATCTTCATGAAAATGGGTCAGAATGTTCACCTTGATGATATCTAGGTCAAGTTCGAAACTGGGTCACATGCAATCAAAAACTAGGTCAGTAGGTCTAAAAATAGAAAAACCTTGTGACCTCTCTAGAGGCCATATATTTCATAAAATCTTCATGAAAATTGGTCAGAATGTTCACCTTGATGATATCTAGGTCAAGTTCGAAACTGGGTCATGTGCCTTCAAAAACTAGGTCAGAAGGTCTAAAAATAGAAAAACCTTGTGACCTCTCTAGAGGTCATATATTTCACAAGATCTTCATGAAAATTGGTCAGAATGTACACCTTGATGATATCTAGGTCAAGTTCGAAACTGGGTCACATGCGGTCAAAAACTAGGTCAGTAGATCTAAAAATAGAAAAACCTTGTGACCTTTCTAGAGGCCATATATTTCACATGATCTTCATGAAAATTGGTCAGAATGTTCACCTTGATGATATCTAGATCAAGTTCGAAATTAGTCACATGCGGTCAAAAACTATGTCAGTAGATCTAAAAATAGAAAAACATTGTGACCTTTCTAGAGGCCATATATTTCACAAGATCTTCATGAAAATTGGTCACCTTGATGATATCTAGGTCAAGTTCGAAACTGGGTCACGTGCTCTCCAAAACTAGGTCAGTAGGTCTAAAAATAGAAAAACCTTGTGACCTCTCTAGAGGCCATATTTTTCAATGGATCTTCATGAAAACTGGTCAGAATGTTCATCTTGATGATATCTAGATCAAGTTTGAAAGTGGGTCACGTGCCATCAAAAACTAGGTCAGTAGATCAAATAATAGAAAAATCTTGTGACCTCTCTAGAGGCCATATTTTTCATGGGATCTGTATGAAAATTGGTCCGAATGTTCATCTTGATGATATCTAGATCAAGTTCGAAAGTGGGTCACGTGCCATCAAAAACTAGGTCAGTAGGTCAAATAATAGAAAAACCTTGTGACCTCTCTAAAGGCCATATTTTTCATGGGATCTGTATGAAAGTTGGTCTGAATGTTCATCTTGATGATATCTAGGTCAAGTTCGAAACTGGGTCACGTACGGTCAAAAACTAGGTCAGTAAGTCTAAAAGTAGAAAAACCTGGTGACCTCTCTAGAGGCCATTTATTTCATGAAATCTTCATGAAAATTTGTCAGAATGTTCACCTTGATGATACCTAAGTCAAGTTCGAAAGTGGGTCACATGCCAACAAAAACTAGGTCAGTAGGTCAAATAATATAAAAACCTTGTGACCTCTCTAGAGGCCATATTTTCCATGGGATCTGTATGAAAGTTGGTCTGAATGTTCATCTTGATGATATCTAGGTCAAGTTCGAAAGTGGGTCACGTGCGATCAAAAACTAGGTCAGTAGGTCAAATAATAGAAAAACCTTGTGACCTCTCTAAAGGCCATATTTTTCAATGGATCTTTGTGAAAGTTGATCTGAATGTTCATCTTGATGATATCTAGGTCAAGTTCGAAACAGGGTCATGTGCATTGAAAAACTAGGTCAGTAAGTCTAAAAATAGAAAACCCTTGTGACCTCTCTAGAGGCTATACTTGTGAATGGATCTCCAGAAAAATTTGTCAGAATGTTCATCTTGATGATATCTAGGTCAAGTTTGAAAGTGGGTCACGTGCCATCAAAAACTAGGTCAGTAGATCTAAAAATAGAAAAACCTTGTGACCTTTCTAGAGGCCATATATTTCACAAGATCTTCATGAAAATTGGTCAGAATGTTCACCTTGATGAAATCTAGGTGAACTTCGAAACTGGGTCACATGCAGTGAAAAACTAGGTCAGTAGATCTAAAAATAGAAAAACATTGTGACCTTTCTAGAGGCCATATATTTCACAAGATCTTCATGAAAATTGGTCAGAACGTTCACCTTGATGATATCTAGGTCAAGTTCGAAACTGGGTCACGTGCCATCAAAAACTAGGTCAGTAGGTCAAATAATAGAAAAACCTTGTGACCTCTCTAAAGGCCATATTTTTCATGGGATCTGTATGAAAGTTGGTCTGAATGTTCATCTTGATGATATCTAGGTCAAGTTCGAAACTGGGTCACGTGCGGTCAAAAACTAGGTCAGTAGGTCTAAAAATAGAAAAACCTTGTGACCTCTCTAGAGGCCATATATTTCACGAAATCTTCATGAAAATTGGTCAGAATGTTCACCTTGATGATACCTAAGTCAAGTTCGAAAGTGGGTCACATGCCATCAAAAACTAGGTCAGTAGATCAAATAAAAGAAAAACCTTGTGACCTCTCTAGAGGCCATATTTTCCATGGGATCTGTATGAAAGTTGGTCTGAATGTTCATCTTGATGATATCTAGGTCAAGTTTGAAAGTGGGTCACGTGCGATCAAAAAATAGGTCAGTAGGTCAAATAATAGAAAAACCTTGTGACCTCTCTAAAGGCTATATTTTTCAATGGATCTTCATGAAAGTTGGTTTGAATGTTCATCTTGATGATATCTAGGTCAAGTTCGAAACAGGGTCATGTGCATTGAAAAACTAGGTCAGTAAGTCTAAAAATAGAAAAACCTTGTGACCTCTCTAGAGGCTATACTTGTGAATGGATCTCCATAAAAATTGGTCAGAATGTTCATCTTGATGATATCAAGGTCAAGTTTGAAAGTGGGTCACGTGCCTTCAAAAAGTAGGTCAGTAGGTCAAATAATGAAAAAACGTGACCTCTCTAGAGGCCATATTTTACATGGGATCTGTATGAAGTTGGTCTGAATGTTTATCTTGATGATATCTAGGTCAAGTTTCAAACTGGGTCAACTGCGATCAAAAACTAGGTCAGTAGGTCTTGAAATAGAAAAACCTTTTGACCTCTCTAGAGGCCATACCCTTGAATGGATCTTCATGAAAATTTGTCAGAATGTTCACCTTGATGATATCTAGATGAAATTTGAAACTGGGTCACGTACCTTAAAAAACTAGGTCAATAGGTCAAATAATAGAAAAACCTTGTGACCTTTCTAGAGACCATATTTTTCAATGGATCTTCATGAAAATTGGTCAGAATTTTTATCTTGATAATATCTAGGTCAAGATCAAAACTGGGTCACATGAGCTCAAAAACTAGGTCACTATGTCAAATAATAGAAAAAACGACGTCATACTCAAAACTTGATCATGTGGGAAGAGGTGAGCGATTCAGGACCATCATGGTCCTCTTGTTATTGAAATAGCCTAGCTATTACTTGGTGGATATGGAAATACAACATTAATGGTTCGGCATGTTCTTACTGCGTACGTTTTATTATCCCCCTCCAATGAAATCGGGAGTGGGGTATTGAAATGGCGTTGTCAGTCTGTCCGTCCGCAGCCATTTCTCAGTAACTAGCAGGTAGAATTTCATGAAACTTGAAATAAACATGAACCAATCAAGTTGAAAAAAGATCTTCATGAAAGTAACTCAGAATGTTCACCTTGATGATATCTAGGTCAAGTTCGAAACTGGGTCACGTGCCATCAAAAACTAGGTCAGTAGGTCAAATAATAGAAAAACCTTTTGACCTCTCTAGAGGCCATATTTTTCATGGGATCTGTATGAAGTTGGTCTGAATGTTCATCTTGATGATATCTAGGTCAAGTTCGAAAGTGGGTCACGTGCTATCCAAAACTAGGTCAGTAGGTCTAAAAATAGAAAAACCTTGTGACCTCTCTAGAGGCCATATTTTTCAATGGATCTTCATGAAAATTGGTCAGAATGTTCACCTTGATGATATCTAGGTCAAGTTCGAAACTGGGTCACGTCCGTCTAAAACTAGGTCATTAGGTCTAAAAATAGAAAAACCTTGTGACCTCTCTAGAGGCCATATTTTTCAATGGATCTTCATGAAAATTGGTCAGAATGTTCACCTTGATGATATCTAGGCCTTGTTCGAAAGTGGGTCACGTGCGGTCAAAAACTAGGTCAGTAGGTCTAAAAATAGAAAAACCTTGTGACCTCTCTAGAGGCCATATTTTTTAAAGGATATTCATGAAAGTTGGTCAGAATGTTCATCTTGATGATATCTAGTTCAAGTTAGAAACTGGGTCACGTGCTTTCAAAAACTAGGTCAGTAGGTCTAAAAATAGAAAAACCTTGTGACCTCTCTAGAGGCCATATTTTTCAATGGATCTTCATGAAAATTAGTCAGAATGTTCACCTTGATGATATCTAGGTCAAGTTCGAAACTGGGTCACGTGCGGTCAAAAACTAGGTCATTAGGTCTAAAAATAGAAAAACCTTGTGACCTCTCAAGAGGCCATATTTTTCCATGGATCTTCATGAAAGTTGGTCTGAATGGTCACTTTGATGATATCTAGGTCAAGTTCGAAAGTGGGTCACGTGGGGTCAAAAACTAGGTCATTAGGTCTAAAAATAGAAAAACCTTGTGACCTCTCTAGAGGCCTTATTTTTCAATGGATCTTCATGAAAATTAGTCAGAATGTTCACCTTGATGATATCTTGGTCAAGTTCGAAAGTGGATGACGTGTGGTCAAAAACTAGGTCATTAGGTCTAAAAATAGATAAACCTTGTGACCTCTCTAGAGGCCATACTTTTCATGAGATCTTCATGAAAATTGGTCAGAATATTCACCTTGATAATATCTAGGTCAAGTTCGAAATTGGTCACATGCTTTTAAAAACTAGGTCCTTAGGTCAATTAATAGAAAAACCTTGTGACCTCTCTAGAGGCCATACTTTTCGTGAGATCTTCATGAAACTTGGTCAGAATTTTTATCTCGGTATCTAGGTCAAGTTCAAAACTGGGTCACATGAGCTCAAATACTAGGTCACTATGTCAAATAATAGAAAAAAATGACGTCATACTCAGTTCAAAACTGGGTCATGTGGGGACAGGTGAACGATTCAGGACCATCATGGTCCTCTTGTTTATAAACATGTGAAGTTGTGTACCCACACCTGGTCACCACCTTGCCTTGGTCACACACCGTCCCCCCCCCCCCCCCCCCCCCCCCCCCAAAGTTGTACCTTTTCCCCACCTCACTCTCCACTCAGTCATGCCCACCACCCCGATCATGCATCCCCTCCCACCCCCCAATTTTTTTTTTCCATCAATATTTATAATCGACATGTGAAGTTTTATACCCTCACCCGGTCACCCCTGCTGCCCCCCCCCCCCCCCCCCCCCCCCCCCCCCCCCAAAAAAAAAAAAAAAAAAAAAAGGCATTAATTTTTTTTTCTGTTAGAATGATTTTGTCTAATGAAATTATTTTCTTCTTAGTAACATCCTTAATTTTTTGCCCGGTATATTTTTTTGCCATTCCTAAACCCTTTCGGCAGGGGATACCAATTCATTGAATTCGCTTGTTTGACATGACTGTGTGTGTGTGTAGATCGTTTCCGCTTTTGTTGTAGCGTTGACCACTATGTGCATTTGGTTGCAACTGAACAGATTCGCCAATTTCTGCCCACCGGTTTCATTTTAAATTATGCCAAAATTGATTACATGCAATATCAAAATTTGTTTGATATATACAAGTATTTGAACCTGACATATTTCTGCTCAAAATAAAATGCGGTTTGCAAAAAAAATGTTGTGCACGAAAACGAAAGTACAGTTTGGCAGTTGGCGGTAAAATATAATACGATTGTTCAAAACACTGTCCATGATGACATTCCGCGACAACATTATTAACATTATAGATTTTGCCTCCGGGCATGATCAAAACAGGTAATTATCGGCTGGTTATGTTTACAGGTGATAAAATATATACACGAAAATTTATATTCATTCAAAGAACTTCCATAGGGAAGTAGATATAATAATTCATTAAAAATCACTCTTTATTTGAATTTTCGGCCACCTGGCCTTTATCTAAACATGAAAAGTCATTGATACAGCTATGTAACATCCATACTATAATACTCGTTTTGTCTCAATGACGGGACGTCATTTCCTGTAAACACGACGTCAAACGACGTAACGTCACTTCCCGTATTATTTCACATGTGTCTGTCACTCAATTTATGTGTTATATTTAACATTGCAACCATGTGGAAATTTCGTTACAAGCTTCTTCATCCATTTCTCCTCTATTATCTGTCTGTAAAGGCGGCCTTCATGGTATAACTTTTGCAGTACTACCACCTGCAAGTCCCTTTCAGTATGACCTATAAAATGACGATTAATAGGCTTGTCAACCTGCTGTGTGATATCACACAAATGTTCACTTATTCTTTCTTTCAGACTCCTCTCAGTTTCCCCAACATATATTGTTTTATTGCATGGTTTGCATAGCAATCCATACACTAAATTGGTATCACTACAACTGGTATGTGTTACTGTCTGGTATGTGTGTCTCTTTGTGGTGTCAGCTACCTCCCCTTTAAATGTCAGTAGGCAAATGTGGCAGGAACATATATCAGGAGAAGATCTAAAAGCTCTATTAGTTTTGCCATGTACCAATACATCACGAATGTTTTTATCTCTTCTGAAGGCTAACAATGGTGGTTCCTGGAAGACAGTTCTCATACGTTCTGAATTATAGAGTACTTTTTGATGTTTTCGCAGGATGTTTCATATATCTGGTAACATTTTGGAATAGGTCAGCACTAATGGGACCCTCTTTTCTTCTGGTTCAGTCTTCTTTTTTGTTTTTAATAATTCCTGCCTGTCTAATTTATCGACCCGTTGCAGCTGTTGTTCAATTTCTCTACCACTATATCCTCTTTTTCTTAGCTGTTGTTTCAGTTCTCCTCTGTGTTTGATATAGTCAGGTTCTTTTTCACAAATTCTTTTAATTCTTATACCTAGGCCATAGGCCAATGCCTTCTTGGTATGTGCCGGATGACATGAAGTTTTCTGTATATAGAGTTGTTTGTCTGATGGTTTTCTGTACAATTCAGTATAGATATTACCATTCTCTAACCTAACCAGCGTGTCTAAAAATTCCAATTTTAGATGACTCCATCTCAGTTCAACTTTTATGTTCTGGTGAATATTATTTGCAAATTCACTAAATTGCTTCAGCTTTTCAATGCCACCTGTCCATAGTCCAAATCCATCATCAATAAACTGAGATGGAGTCATCTAAAATTGGAATTTTTAGACACGCTGGTTAGGTTAGAGAATGGTAATATCTATACTGAATTGTACAGAAAACCATCAGACAAACAGCTCTATATACAGAAAACTTCATGTCATCCGGCACATACCAAGAAGGCATTGGCCTATGGCCTAGGTATAAGAATTAAAAGAATTTGTGAAAAAGAACCTGACTATATCAAACACAGAGGAGAACTGAAACAACAGCTAAGAAAAAGAGGATATAATGGTAGAGAAATTGAACAACAGCTGCAACGGGTCGATAAATTAGACAGGCAGGAGTTATTAAAAACAAAAAAGAAGACTGAACCAGAAGAAAAGAGGGTCCCATTAGTGCTGACCTATTCCAAAATGTTACCAGATATACGAAACATCCTGCGAAAACATCAAAAAGTACTCTATAATTCAGAACGTATGAGAACTGTCTTCCAGGAACTACCATTGTTAGCCTTCAGAAGAGATAAAAACATTCGTGATGTATTGGTACATGGCAAAACTAATAGAGCTTTTAGATCTTCTCCTGATATATGTTCCTGCCACATTTGCCTACTGATATTTAAAGGGGAGGTAGCTGACACCACAAAGAGACACACATACCAGACAGTAACACTTACCAGTTGTAGTGATACCAATTTAGTGTATGGATTGCTATGCAAACCATGCAATAAAACAATATATGTTGGGGGGAAACTGAGAGGAGTCTGAAAGAAAGAATAAGTGAGCATTTGTGTGATATCACACAGCAGGTTGACAAGCCTATTAATCGTCATTTTATAGGTCATACTGAAAGGGACTTGCAGGTGGTAGTACTGCAAAAGTTATACCATGAAGGCCGCCTTTACAGACAGATAATAGAGGAGCAATGGATGAAGAAACTTGCAACGAAATTTCCACATGGTTGCAATGTTAATATAACACATAAATTGAGTGACAGACACATGTGAAATAATACGGGAAGTGACGTTAGGTCGTTTGACGTCGTGTTTACAGGAAATCACGTCACGTCATTGAGACAAAACGAGTATTATAGTATGGATGTTACATAGCTGTATCAATGACTTTTCATGTTTTGATAAAGGCCAGGTGGCCGAAAATTCAATAAAAGAGTGATTTTTAACGAAAATTTATATATTGAAATTTTATAGCCGGGCGCTAAGATATTTTAGCCGGGCGCAGCGCCTGACAGAAAGGGCCTGGGGAGGACCCTGATTTTATGTTTGAAGGCAACCCATGAGTAAATTTATTAGTCCCCTGCTGGTTGAAAACCAGTTTCGGGGACTATAGGAATGCTCTATTCTGTCATTCCGTCCATCCGCAATTTCGTGTCCGGTCCATAACTCTTTTATCCATGAAGGGATTTTAATATTACTTGGCACAAATGTTCCCCATGATGAGACAATGTGTCATGCGCAAAACCTGGACCCCTAGCTTAAAGGTCAAGGTCCAATTTGAGGTCAAAGTTCAACAGGGCTTTTTAGCTCGACTATTCATAGAATAGTGAGCTATTGCACTCGCCCATGCGTCCGTGTCCGCGTCCCGATTTTGGTTAAGGTTTTGTATGTAAGCTGGTATCTCAGTAACCACTTGTGGGAATGGATTGAAACTTCACACACTTATTCACTGTGACAAACTGACTTACATTGCACAGGTTCCATAACTCTATTTTGCTTTTTTACAAAATTATGCCCCTTTTTCGACTTAGAAATTTTTGGTTAAGGTTTTGTATGTAAGCTGGTAACTCAGTAACCACTTGTGGGAATGGATTGAAACTTCACACACTTATTCACTGTGATGAACTGATCTACATTGCACAGGTTCCATAACTCTATTTTGCTTTTTTACAAAATTATGCCCCTTTTTCGACTTAGAAATTTTTGGTGAAGGTTTTGTATGTAAGCTGGTATCTCAGTACTTACTAATGGGAATGGATTGAAACTTCACATACTTGTTCACTATCATGATCCGACATGCACTAAGTAAGTCCCATAACTCTACTAACTCTTTTTTTTCAAAATTATGCCCCTTTTTCGACTTAGCAGTTTTTGGTTAAATTTTTGTATGTAATCTGATATCTCAGTATCCACTAATCGGAATGGATTGAAACTTCACACACTTGTTCACTGTCATGATCTAACATGCACTGTGAAGGTCCCATAACTCTACTTGGCATTTTTACAAAATTATGCCCCTTTGACTTAGCAGTTTTTTGTTAAGTTTTTGTATGTAAGCTGGTATCTCAGTATCCACAAATTGGAAAGGATTGAAACTTCACACACTTGTTCACTGTCATGATATGACATGCAGTACAGAGGTTCAATACCTCTACTTTGCATTTTACAAAATTATGCCCCTTTTTCAACTTTTGTATTCATTCAATTGACAAGGCTGTTGAATAGTCGAGCGTTGCTGTCCTCTGACAGCTCTTGTTTCCTGTCCCGTCCATAACTCTCCCATCCATGAAGGGATTTTAATATCACTTGGAACAATTGTACCTCATAATAAGATGTGTCATGCACAACTTTGAGACCCCTAGCTTAAAGGTCAAGGTCACACTTAGCAGTCAAATGTTAACACGGCATGAACAGGGTCTGTTTCGTGTCCGGTCCATAACTCTTTCATCCATGAAGGGATTTTAATATTACTTGGCACAAATGTTCCCCATGATGAGACGACGTGTCATGCGCAAAACCCGCACCCCTAGCTCAAAGGTCAAGGTCACAATTTGAGGTCAAAGGTCAACAGGGCTTTTTTCACAAATTTTCATGGTGAGCTATAATAATAATCGAGGGCTGAGCGCAAAACTATTTTATCTTGTTCTTTATCTATATACAGTTAAAATAGTTTCGCGCTCAGCCCACGTATTGTGATCATGCTGTGTCTGGCGTCTGTCGTGCGTCTGTCCGTTCGTCAAGTCGTCCGTCGGTCGTTAACAATTGTGTTTAAATGACATCTCCTCCAAAACCACTGAATGGATTTTGATGAAACTTGGCCTGGATGTTCCTTGTGTGATCCTCTACCAAAGTTGTTCAAATGGTTCCGCTTGGTTGCATATAGGGGCCACCAGAGCTATAAATAGAAAAATCTTCAAACGACATCTCCTAAACCACTGGTCCGATTTTGAAGTAATTTCACACAAATGGTCCTTATGTCACTCTCTACCAAGATTGTTCAGATTTTACAGATTCATCAGAAAACATGGCCACCAAGGGGCGTGGTCACTTTTCCCTATATGTATATAGTGGAAACTTTAAAAATCTTCTTGTGTGAAACTACGGGCCCAATTTTAAAATAATTTAACACAAATGGTCCTTGTGTGACCCTCTACCAAGATTGTTCAAATTGTGTGAAACTGCTGCCCTGATTTTTAGCTCACCTGAGCACAAAGTGCTCATGGTGAGGTATTGTGATCATGCTGTGTCCGGCATCCGTTGTGCATCCGTCCATCAAGTCCTCTGTCCGTCATCAACAATTGTGTTTAAACGACATCTCCTCCAAAACCACTGAATGGATTTTGAAGAAACTTGGCCATGTTGTTCCTGTATGGTCCTCTACCAAAGTTGTTCAAACTGTTCTGCTTGATTGCACATAGGAGCTGCCAGAGCTAAAAATAGAAAAAACTTCAAACGACATCTCCTTCTAAACTGATTGTCTGATTTTTAATTTCACATAAATGGTCCTTATGTCACCCTCTACCAAGATTGTTCAAATTATTCTGATGTAGATTATATATTTGAACATTGATGTATATACATGTATTTATATAGCAACTCTCGACGAAATAAAACAAAACTGCTACTGCAGATTTTGTCTGGAAGGTTTCATGTATTAATTATGTCTCCCCCAGGAGACATATTGTTTTTGCCCTGTCCGTCCGTCCGTCCGTCCGTACGTCACACTTCATTTCCGAGCAATAACTGGAGAACCATTTGACCTAGAACCTTCAAACATTATAGGGTTGTAGGGCTGCTGGAGTAGACGACCCCTATTGTTTTTGGGGTCACTCCGTCAAAGGTCAAGGTCACAGGGGCCTGAACATTAAAAACCATTTCCGATCAATAACTAGAGAACCACTTGACCCAGAATGTTGAAACTTCATAGGATGATTGGTCATGAAGAGTAGATGACCCCTATTGATTTTGGGGTCACTCCGTCAAAGGTCAAGGTCACAGGGGCCTGAACATTGAAAACCATTTCCGATCAATAACTAGAGAACCACTTGACCCAGAATGTTGAAACTTCATAGGATGATTGGTCATGAAGAGTAGATGACCCCTATTGATTTTGGGGTCACTCCGTCAAAGGTCAAGGTCACAGGGGCCTGAACATTGAAAACCATTTCCGATCAATAACTAGAAAACCACTTGAACCAGAATGTTGAAACTTCATAGGATGATTGGTCATCAAGAGTGACCCCTATTGATTTTGGGGTCACTCCATCAAAGGTCAAGGTCACAGGGGCCTGAACATTGAAAACCATTTCCGGTCAGTAACTTGAGAACCACTTGACCCAGAATGATGAAACTTCATAGGATGATTGGTCATGCAGAGTAGATGACCCCTAACGATTTTGGGGTCACTCTGTTAAAGGTCAAGGCCACAGGGGCCTGAACATGGAAAACCATTTCCAATCAATAACTTGAGAACCTCTCGACCCAGAATGTTGAAACTTCATAGGATGATTGTTCATGCAGAGTAAATGACCCCTATTGTTTTTGGGATCACTCCGTTAAAGGTCAAGGTCACAGGGGCCTGAACATTGATAACCAGTTCCGATCAATAACTTGAGAACCACTTGACCCAGAATGTTAAAACTTCATAGGATGATTGAACATGCAGAGTAGATGACCCCTATTGATTTTGGGGTCAGTCAATTAAAGGTCAAGGTCACAGTGGCCTGTTCATGTAAAATCATTTTTTGGAAATAACTTGAGAACCTCTTGACCTACAATGTTGAAACTTAATAGGATGATTGGACATGCAGATTAGATGACCCCTATTTATTTTGAGGTCACTTGATCAAAGGTCAAGGTCACAGGAGCCTGAACAGTGACTTGAGAACCACTAGGCCAAGAGTGTTGAAATTTAGCGGGATGACTGGACATGCCAAGTAGATGATCCCTATTGCAGCCAACCATCAGTGTCTCTTTGACTTTCGCTCCTGACCCCTATTGACTTCTTGCCTATAGGACTTTGCATTGGGGGAGACATGCGCTTTTTTACAAAAGCATTTTCTAGTTTTAAAT
Organism: Mercenaria mercenaria; assembly: GCF_021730395.1. Lineage (NCBI taxonomy): Eukaryota > Metazoa > Mollusca > Bivalvia > Venerida > Veneridae > Mercenaria > Mercenaria mercenaria. Next base: position 18,999,855 of record NC_069367.1, on the reverse strand, counting down.
TGATGTACATTATCTAGTCTTCGTAAAATGTCCACGGATGTCGGTCATGGAAAATATCGCATACTTGATGTTGTCTTTACACATTGAACTATAAGGTTTGTTTTTCAATTTTGCTTTGAATGAGAATTGTGAGAAAACAAACTTGGTAATATTCATCCATTTATTTATTTAAAACTACATGCAGTATCCTGTCGAAATATAACTGGAAGTTTTGTCCCTAGACTCGTGAACGTCTTGTAATACCTAGTATTAGTCAAAATAATTCAACGTTCAGATTGTTTTATATTTGTGATGGGCAATCTATGCGTCAAACTTTGAAGGACCAGAATAATGGAGGATAAATCACAGTACACAGTCATGTTAAGTTATTGGTTTTATGGTTTGTACATATTAGCGTGTCAACACGGTAAACGTTAATCGTGTACAGTACATACATAGGTTTAAATCACCAGAAAATTCGTAATGTTGGATATTCTTTGATAATTTTTACATAAATCAATGAGGAATTTAATCCCCTTTCAATGCATGTAAATTTTATTCGAGTTTATGGCCAATGCATGAAATAATTGGCATTTAAACCTATAGCATGTAAAGCGTTGGCAGCGATGAAAATTTCATTGGAAATTGTTCAATTCGAGTGTTTGACACGAGTGGGGATATTGCCCATATGAAAAAATTATCTCAATATTTCCTAGGATCGCGTCAAATCAGTTTGACTATACGTAGTATGTGTAGTGTCTTTCTGCTTTAAAAGGCACATAGTTCTGTCGCAGCTTGTTGCAAATAATAAACATTTGGCTCTTGTTACATAGAGAATGGAAATCTATGACCATGCACACGATTTTGTAATAAAGAGTTTATTGAGCAGGCGCCACTCGATGCTTTTTGACATGTTGATTGCTATTTTAACTGATATTACTTTACTGAATATGCTTTCAGGTTACTATAATACAATAGCACTAAGTCTTGTTCAGTAAGTCATTTCGGACCACAACGCACGCTGAGTGCGACCAGGTAAATCGTGCAGTCTTAGCACTTTATATTTTTAGATTGCTTCAAAAATTGCTAAATGGTGCAGATAAACACGCAGCCAATTTTCATTAAACATATACGCATTTCCTTTCCTACAGGGTATGAAGTTACGTATCAGTTGTTGGTAAAAAATACAAAGTGATGAGGTCATTGTAATTATACGTCCATCTGAGTCTGATTACTACTTTCAGTCTTCCATTTTTACCGATATTTTCTCTCAAACTGTAGAATACCAAACCAAAGAATTAACATCGATAAGAAAAGAATCCATATGAAAAGATATACATTATTTCATAGAAATCTGTCAAATAATTACTGCATACTGAAGACATGTGGTATGCGATATCATGAAAACTTTAGTCAAATGAAAAAAGTAGAGATAAAAATAAGCTGTTAATCGAACCCGTAGACATAAATCAGTTTAGGAGTTCTATGTCGACTTCAGTCTTGCATTACTGCAACTACGTACCCGTGTGGTTTCTAGATTCAGAATTGTAGTAACCATCCATCGTGTGATCGCCCCTGTAGTCGAGTGGTTAGTCGCTGACTTGAAAATCACTGTAACCTGTGGGGGATGGGTTCAAGCCTTGCTACCGGCCATATCTCTTTATGTGAGAACGGTTGGCAGATTCTTATGGAGGACGCGAGTCTTGTACTGGTTCTTCCCAGGAGCGATGGTTAGATAAACTGCCCACTCGCCGTACAGGAAGAACTGTTGAAAACGGGCGTTAAACCCAAGAATAAAAAACAATATTCCGTCGTGAGCAAGTTTCTTGGCAAGGAAACTTACTTAGTCATGAATCCCGAATCAAGTTTTAATTTGCTATTATATAAAGTTAAATGAAGGAGTCCAGCACTTATTTTTGTTTGGGTTTAACGTTGCATCGACACATTTATAGGTCATATGGCGACTTTCCAGCTTTGATGGTGCAGGAAGACCCAAGGTGCCCCGCCATGCATTATTTCATCACAAGCGGACACCTGTGTAGAACCACCGACTTTCCGTACGTAAGCCAGCTGGATGGCTTCCTCACATGAAAAATTCAACGCCTCGAGTGAGACTCAAACCCACTTCGATAAGAGGGTTGTGATTTGAAGTTGGCGAGTCCAGCACTTAAGGCGTTTGATTTCATGTACAAAGGTTACAGGACCGAAAGTTGAATCGATGATTAGGTGTAAATACATGTAAAGAAATGATTCCAGTTGATTCAATTGCATGTTTACTAGATTCTCAAACACATAAAACTTTATTACCTTTATAACTTGAGTTACGTATATAAACAGCGCATTTATGTTTAAATCAAATATTGTATTTTCAACATGAAAAGTCCCTGACCTATCGCGATAAAAATACACATGTTGTTTGTGTAATTTTACATGTATAAACACATCTTTGATCTTAAACTTTATGCACCCGCTGACTAAATTTACATTTTGTAGTGAGTAATTTTTTTTATCAATTTGTCACAAGGAAACCAATGAAAGAAAAAAAATTTATACTTGAAATAAATTGAGATAATGCGACATTAATCAACAGCTATCGAATGGGACAATTTTACACACATAATATGTAATCGGGCCGAGTGGTTGATGTCTATTCTGTACCGTTCTGGATAGAGATTGTAAAAAATGTTTGATTTGAAACTGATTCTGAGACACGGCTGAAAACTGTAATATCGTCAGTTTTTAAAAACCGTAAATACATTTTATAACTGACTTTTCAGTTTGTGTGTTGTTTAGACAATTAACGGGAAAACCCCACAGAATATGAAATGTACATAACTTGTCTCGCGTCTTGGGGCGGAGTTTATGTAAATGACTGTTACAAAATTAGCCACTCATGATAAGAAAATTGATATCAGTCAGTCACTACATGTGTATGGTGCAAATACTGTATCGGCGCACTTTTCTGAAATCGGCAGTATCTTCAACAACAATAAATCTTGGATTCCATGATGAATCTGTCAGATCCAATCATAGGTTTTGGAGTTATTTTATATCTGATTACCTCCCCTGATTTTAATCAAAATGGATTTATATCAGTAAGTACTTATAGTACTCATTTGAAATTTCATTATTGTCATTAGTTGGACTCAGACAATCAGGGTAGATAAATATGGACTGATTTTATGATTTTATGCAGCTTTATTTCAAATTAAAATGGGTATATCTCAGTAACTAATGAAGATACTGATCTGAAATTTCATTTATGCCATCAGATGGACTTGGACAATCAGTGAAGATACATATTGACTGAATTTATGACAAATTACCTCCCTTTATTTTTTATGTAAGTGAATATACCTAGGAGCTTCTAATGAGACTGATTTGAAATGTTATTTATGTCATCCATGGTAAGAAATTTCTACTTTTACTTACTTTTCTAATATATTGTTGTAAAGGCTTGTACTCTGTATCTTCTACATGCATATACCAATGTATGATTACCTCCCCTGACTTTAATAAAAATGAATTTATCTCAGTAAGTATTTATAGGACTCATTTGAAATTTCATTATTGTCAATAGTTGGACTGAGACAATCAGGGTAGATAACTATGGACTGATTTTATGTCAAATTACCTCCCTTTGTTTCAAATTGAAATGGTTGTATCTCAGTAACCAATGAAGATACTGATTTGAAATGTCATTTATGCCATCAGATGGACTCGGACAATCAGGGAAGATAACTTTTGACTGAATTGATGACAAATTACCTCCCTTTATTTTATGTAAATGAATGTACTTCAGCAGCATCTAATGAGATTGGTTTTAAATGTTATTTAAGTCTTCCAGGGAATAGTCATGCTAGTACAAAAATGCAGCATTTGAGCCTAGGACCCTCAAACTTGGTATGGAGATTGGCCCTGACTAGTATGTGACCCATAGGTCAAAAGGGACTGTTACAAGAAAATATTTATCCTGATGATATTGTGTTATGTTTGTCTTCATGACCTCTAGGAAGGTCAAATCTGGGTTGTGTGGGGTCAAAAACTAGGTTGCCTGGTCAAATTGAAGGAAAAGCTTGTTAACATTCTAGAGGCCACATTTATGACCCTATCTTCATGAAACTTAGTCAAAATATTTATCTTGATGATCTTTAGGCCAGGTTCGAATCTGGGTCATGTGGGGTCAAAAGCGAGGTCACTAGGCCAGATCAAAGGAAAATCTTGTTAACACTCTAAGAGACCACATTTTAATTTTGAAACTCATGAGAATTGGTCAGAATGATTGTCCTTATTAAATCTAGGTAAAGTTCGAATATGGGTCATCTTGGGTAAAAAAACTAAAAACTAGTTCACCCGGTCAAATCAAAGAACAAGAGGGCCAAGATGGCCCTAGGTCACTCACCTAAGAAACACACCATAACAGTGTAAAACATGTTTGACCTAGTGATTTCATGGAAACAAATATTCTGACCAATTTTCATTAAGATTGAACCAAAAAATTGGTCTCTTGCGATAAAACAAGCATTTTCTTAGATATGACCTAGTTTTTGACCCTAGATGACCCAAGTTCAAACTCAACCTAGATTTTATCAAGGCAATCATTCTGACCAAAATTCATGAAGATCAATTGAAAAATACAGCCCCTATCACATACACAAGTTTTTTCTTTGATTTGACCAAGTGACCTAGTTTTTGACCTCAGATGACCCATATTCAAATTCGACCTAGATTACATTAAGGCAATCATCCTGATCAAATTTCATAAAAATCAATTGAAAAAAAAACAGTCTCTATTGCATACACAAGATTTTTCTTTAATTTGACCTAGTGACCTAGTTTTTGATCTCAGATAACCCATATTCAAACTCAACCTAGATTTCATCAAGGCAATCACTCTGACCAAATTTCATGAAGATCAATTAAAAAATACATCCTCTATTGCATACACAATGTTTTTCTTCGATTTGACCTAGTGACATAGTTTTTGACCCCAGATGACCCATTTTCGAACTCGGCCTAGATTTTATCAAGGTAATCATTCTGGCTAAATTTCATGAAGATCAGTTGAAAAATACAGTCTCTATTGCATACACAAGGTTTTTCTTTGATTTGACCTAGTGACCTAGTTTTTGACCCCAGATGACCCATTTTAGAACTTGGTCTAAATTTCATCAAGGTAATCATTCTGACCAAAATTCATGAAGATCAATTGAAAAATACAGCCTCTATCGCATACACAAGGTTTTTCCTTGATTTGACCTAGTGACCTAGTTTTTGACCCCAGATAACCCATTTTCAAACTCGGCCTAGATTTCATCAAGGTAATCATTCTGACCAAAATTCATGAAGATCAATTGAAAAATACAGCCTCTATGGCATACACAAGGTTTTTCTTTGATTTGACCTAGTGACCTAGTTTTTGACCCGAGATGACCCATTTTTGAACTCGGCCTAGATTTCATCAAGGCAATCATTCTGACCAATATTCATGAAGATCAACTGAAAAATACAGCCTCTATGGCATACACAAGGTTTTTCTTTGATTTGACCTAGTGACCTAGTTTTTGACCCGAGATGACCCATTTTCGAACTCGGCCTAGATTTCATCGAGGTTATCATTCTGACCAATATTCATGAAGATTAATTGAAAAATACAGCCTCTATGGCATACACAAGGTTTTTCTTTGATTTGACCTAGTGACCTAGTTTTTGACCCGAGATGACCCATTTTCGAACTCGGCCTAGATTTCATCAAGGTTATCATTCTGACCAATATTCATGAAGATTAATTGAAAAATACAGCCTCTATCGCATACACAAGCTAAATGTTGACAGACGATGGACGACGACGACGGACACCGGACATCGAGCGATCAGAAAAACTCAATGCTCAGGTGAGCTAAAAACTTTGTGTATGCAATAGAGGCTGCATTTTTCATCTGATTTGCATGAAACTTGGTCAGAATGTTTGTCTCTATGAAATCTTGGATGAGTTTTTATCTGGGTCATGTGGGATCAAAAACTAGGTCACCAGGTCACATCAAAGGAAAAGCTTGTTTACACTCTAGGGGCCACATTTTTTATTCAGTCTTCATAAAACTTGGTCAGACTGTTTTGTATCATCAATTCTTTTATGATTTCTAATCTGTGTCATGAAGGGTCAAAAACTGGGTCACTTGGTAAAGTCAAAGGAAAAGCTTGTTTACACTCTAGAGGCCACTTTTTTGCTCCAATCTTCACAAAACTTGGTCTGAATGTTTTTCTCCTTGAAAACTTGGAGGAAGTTGAAACTGGGTCATGTGGTATCAAAAACTGGATCAATAGGGCAAACTTGTTTACACTGTTCTGGTGAGTTACTCTTGTGAGCGACCTAGGGCCATTCTGGCCCTCTTGTCTTATATTCATGCAGAATATAGAAACTAGTATATTGTAAATCAGTCATATAAGGCAAAGCCAATTTTACCATATTTTACAAATAAATGTCATTTGTGTTGTCATGGCAACCAAAATTCCAAAGTACGCATACACTAAGAGAGTGTAGATTTATGTAGGTAAAAGCCCTGTGATGAAACAAAGAACACATGGTTAAGTTACTTTTCAGTAAAATCATTTTAAAATGTTTCATAATATTCAAGTGTATGATATTTTAGGAAGTGACATGCATTATTTGTCACATACATGACATGAAAAAATACACACCATGCATGACAATGTCTTACTGCTTTCATGACATTCTTAACATCCCATCTCTAAATGCTTTTAGTGACTTGCATTGTTAGTATTGAAATAGTGAAGATAATTTTTTTCAAATTTTTAGGTTTGAAAGGCAAAAGAATGTTCTTCATGAATATTTTGTCACTAATACAGATTTTGTCACAGAACAGCCCAAATGTACTTTCCTTATTGTCATTCATATGCTTAATCAAGTATTCAGTAATTTTTCATTTCTGAATGATTCAGCAGCAGGTTCTCACTGTTCTGTTTTCAGCATGTTATAAGGCACCATAATGGTAAGAACAATTCCACAAATAAAGTATACTTGTTAACATTTTGAAGCTTGTGACACTCCTCATCTATTATTTTCCACACTTGCAAAACCAAAAACATATTTCAGTGTTAAATGAACTGTTTTATCACAACTTTTAGCCCAACTATTCAAAGAATAGTGAGAGTTATTCTGCTCACTGGGCAGTCGGCATCGTAACCTTGGTTAAAGTTGTGTGCAAGTTCATATCTGAGTAACAATTACATGTTTTGGATTGAAACTTTACACTAGGCTTGCTTGTCATCAAACCTACTGAAACCACCAAATTATATTAACTCTTTATTGAATTTAACTCAAATTATTGTCAGACTCTGTTTTTGACTTAGAAAATTTGGTTAAAGTTGTGTTTCAGTAACAACTATATATGGATTAAAACATGACATAATGCTCCCAGTCATCAGACCTATTTAAATAAACAAACTGGATAACTCTTGGTTGAATTTAATACAAGTGATGGCTGTTTTTCGGACTTGCATGCAGCTAACTATCATAACCTTTCAAATAGTTGAACACAGTGTCTTATGGACTTCTGTTGTAGATATACTGGTTACACACGGAGTGAAAATAGACAAACCAATTAAGTGCAGAACAAATCTTAATTTTATAAATAAGGGTAGAAAACAATGGGAACACTAAACAGGTCATCACTGTCAATTTCACAGTATTTGACTGTATGCATACCAGCAAGTTGTTGCAGTTAGGGGCTACCAGAGCTAAGAATGTAACACATTTATATTAAAGAGCTAAAAAGTTTCACTGTTCAGAATGTGTAGGATCAAATATTGTATTGTATCTACTTCTAAAGTTTTTGGCCAGCTCCGATGCATACTTGATACAAAATCACTTTTCCCTATATGTATATAGTAGAGACTTTAAAACTCTTCTTGTATGAAACTGCTGGCCCGATTTTGAAATAATTTCACACAAATGGTCCTTGTGCAACCCTCTGCCAAGATTGTTCAAATTATTTTCATTTGTCAAAAAACATGGCCGTCGGTGGTCATTTTTCCCTGTATGTATATATTGGAAACAAATGGTCCTTGATTGACCCTCTAAAAAAATTTTCAAATTATTTTGATTCTTCAAAAAACATGGCTGCCAGAGGGTGTGATCATTTTTCCCTATATTTATATATGGAAACATTTAAAATCTTCTTGTATGAAACTGCTGGCCTGATTTTGAAATAATTTTACAGAAATGGTCCTTGTTTGACCCTCTACCAAGAATGTTCAAATTATTTCGATTCGTCAGAAAACATAGCCGCCAGGGGGGCGTGGTCACTTTTCCCTATATGTATATGGTGGAAACTTTAAAAATCTTGTAGGAATCTGCTGTCCCAGTTTTAAAATAATTTCAAAACTGTCCTTGTATGACCCTCTATGAAGTTTGTTCAAATTATTCCGATTCGTCAAAAAGTATGGTTGCCAGGGGCCCAATTTAAATTCAGTCAGAAACCTGCTGGCCCTTTACAAAGATAGTTCAAAAAAATTTCACAGACATTTTCCTTGCATAATTATTTACCAGAACTGTTGAAGCAAGCAGTGTGTCTCAGGTGAGCGAACTAGGGCCATCATGCCCTCTTGTTTCTACAGTTTGATTCAATAAAAAAAAAATCAACTGTTATTATTAAAAGAATGAATAAATATTATTAGCATTAATTTTGTGAGACGTATTTTACACAGTCTCTTTCATTATTCAGAAATAGATATTGTTTCTGTTGATAGGGAGACCTTGGATGGATGACCAGGGGTAGTATGGTTGGACCATTTCAAGATGCAGCATTTGCACTACAGAACAGTACTGTTAATAGTCCTGTATATACAGACCCTCCTGTGAAAACAAAATTTGGATATCATGTAATAATGGTGGAAGGAAAAAAGTGAACTTGCTCTTGTTTTGTATGATTTTGGATACTGCAGGATCATCAGTGCTGAACTGGTATCAACCGTGCACCAACAGCAGAATTTGTCTTGAAAATAGGACAAAATTTTAATGATAAATCATTGCAATTCATTTTTGTACAAAGAAAAATATGATATATAATACTTTTAATATAACAACTTTATCTCTTTTTTGATTTCTTGTACATAAACAGATAAGTATCAATAAGGCAGTATAATTTGTCACTTAACTGTTTCAGTAAGCTTGTACACACTGTTTACATTGAATGTTGCCTATTTCAGTTAAGGGTAACACTGTTTACAGAATAAGAAAAACCTGATAAAGCTATTCAGGTAATTGGAGAATTTATAGCATATTTTCTTCCCAGTTTTGATTTTAATTTTGTAAACTGATGTTATATTACAACAAAATTACTGAATATAGCACAATCTGACATTGGTAATGACACAAGTTGTCAAAACTTATTATACACCCATTTTGATAAAACAAAACTATAAGGCCACATTTAAAAAAGTCTTTGTTTGCTGTCTCCCGAGCCTACTCTGAAGTTGGGTAGGTAGGTAGGCAAATTATTTTTTTTATTCTAGTGCTACATATAACTGATTATTACATACTCATTTCTATTCCCCGTTAAGTTACACTGGTACCGGAAACGTCAATATTTTTCCATACACTGACACCTGAATTTCATATCGGGTGCGTGACGTAATATTTTTTTTCTATTTAGTTCAGTATTGTCAGTCCTATTCAGGCTATTGAACAAATTTATGATATTTGCATTATATTTATACGTGTAGATGTTTATGTAATAAAAAGGTTGTTACCTTTGCATCGGGAAATATGCACTCGTTCTTCAGTGGAAGAATATTGCGCTCCTAAAGTCGCACAATATTTCCACTGAAGAACTCGTGCATATTTCCCGATACAAAGCTAATAACCTATAATTATTTTATATTTTGCTTCAAGATAAATGAATAAAATATGAAAAGATATGTTATTGTGCCCCCATCCCCCCATGAGTGGTGGGGGCATATAGATTTGCTCTTGTCCGTGCATCCGTGTGTGTGTCTTTGCATCCATCCGAAGTTCGTGACGCGCCTAGCTCAAAAAGTATTTGATATAGATTCATGAAACCTTGCATGAGTCTTAATCATGATATGAACTTGCGCACCTATTATTTTTCATCTGGCTCCACCCCCTATTTCTAGAGTTATGGCCCCTGAAATAGTCAAAAATGCACGTTTTCACATTGTGACACGCCTAGCTCAAAAAGTATTTGATATAAATTGATGAAACCTTGCATGAGTCTTTATCATGATATGAACTTATACACCTTCTATTTTTCATCTGGGTCCGCCCCCTATTTTTAGAGTTATGGCCCCTGAAATAGTCAAAAATGCACATTTTCACCTTGTGACACGCCTAGCTCAAAAAGTATTTGATATAAATTCATGAAGCCTTGCATGAGCCTTAATCATGATATGAACTTGCGCACCTCCTTTTTTCAATCTGGGTCCGCGCCCTATTTCTAGAGTTATGGCCCCTGAAATAGTCAAAAATGCACATTTTCACCTTGCGACACGCCTAGCTCAAAAAGTATTTGATATAAATTGATGAAACCTTTCACGAGTCTTTGTCATGATGTGAACTTGCGCACCTCCTATTTTTCATCTGGGTCCGCCCCCTATTTCTAGAGTTATGGCCCCTGAAATAGTAAAACAATGCACATTTTCACCTAATTATGTGCCTCACTCAGAAAGTATTTAATGTAAATTCACGAAACCTTGCTCGAGTCTTTATCATAATGTGACCTTGTACACTTGGCATTTTTCTTGAGAATTTTAGCGTTTATTAGAGTTATGGCCCTTGAAATAGCCAAAATAGTGGATTTTTTGTTTGTGATGTTCAATAGCTCAAAAGGTGTGGTATAGAATAATGAATCCTTTTCATAATTTTTTTTTTTGAGGCTATACCCAATTAAGACTGCAAACATTTGAATTATTTCCCCTTATTTGTGACAAATGTACCAGTGGGGGGCACACATTCTAGTTTTATATCTGATTTATTGATATTTTTGCAAATATCTGCAAAAAAATCTAAATTTTAAATGACACAATTAAGCTTCTTTCTGCTCTTCTACAACAATGACTAAAATTCTAAATTGTTATCATTTTATGTGGGAGAGGTGGACCTCAGTCTGGGTAGGATGTGTGGTGGTGTAAAACTTATTTCATTTCTGTAAGGTTTAGTTGGATTTTTTTTGATGATTTAGTTTTGTTCATGGGTTTTTTTAACTGACGAACTTAATGTAGGGGGAGAGAGTGATATCTGATGAGGCTACGGATGGTTTAAAAAGGATTCACTGAAAAAAGTCACACACCCAATCTCCGGATGTGAATCTAAAAATTTCCTATATGCTGTAACCGCATCTACTTCTCGCTTGATTCAGCTAGTAGTTGGCAGAACCTCTTCTGCCTGATAAATCTTATAACTATTCGCTGCCACCATCCAAGATAACTTGGAAACTTATTTAATAAAATAAGCAAAACTTGTTACTTCTAATACTAATTAGCCCACCATCATCAGATGGTGGGCTATTCAAATCACTCTGTGTCCGTGGTCCGTCCATCCGTCCGTTAACAATTTCTCGTTATTGCATCTCCTCAGAAACTAAAGGGGGGATTTTGACCAATCTTTGTCAGAATGATGTATTGGTACCCTGGTTGTTTCCCCCTTAAAATCAGACTGGTTCAACAATTTTTTAGTGAGTTATGGCCCTTTGTTTATTTTTATAATTTACATAGATTTATATAGGGAAAAACTTTGAAAATCTTCTTGTCCAAAAACCACAGAGCCTAGGGCTTTGATATTTGGTATGAAGCATCATCTAGTGGTCCTCTACCAAGAAGATTCAATTATTTCCCTGGGGTCAAATATGGCACCGCCCTGGGGGGTCACATGGTTTATATAGACTTATATAGGGAAAAACTTTGAAAAACCTCTTGTCCAAAACCACAGGGCCTAGGGCTTTGATATTTTATATGTGACATCATCTAGTGGTCCTCTACTTTGTTCAAATTATCCCCCTAGGGTCAAATATGGCCCCGCCCTGGGGGTCACATGGTTTACATAGACATATATAGGGAAAAACTTTGAAAATCTTCTTGTCCAAACCACAAAGCCTAGGGCTTTGATATTTGTAATGTAGCATCATCTAGTGGTTCTCTACCAAGTTTGTTAAAATTATCCCCCTAGGGTCAAATATGGCCCTGCCTGGGGGGTCACATTGTTCATATAGACTTATATAGGGAAAAGCTTTTAAAATCTTCTTGTCAATAACCTACAACATTCAAATTTGGACCACATGTATAGTTTTGAGTGGCAAGATGAACCTTGACATGAGTTGACCTTGATTTTGACCTAGTGACCTATTTTCACATTTCTGTAGCTACAGCCTTCAAATTTGGACCACATGCATCGTTTTATGCACCGGAAAAAGACCTTGACATTGACCTAGTGACCTACTTTCACATTCTGGAAGGTACAGGCTTCAAATTTGGACCATATGCATAGTTTTGTGTTCCAAAATGAAATTTGAGCTTGATTTTGACCTAGTGACCTACTTTCACATTTCTCAAGCTACAGCCTTCAAATTTGGACCACATGCATAGTTTTGTGTACCAAAATGAACTTTGATCTTGAGATTGACCTTGTGACCTACTTTCACATTTCTGAAGCTACAAGCTTCAAATATGGACCACATGCATATTTTTGTGTTCTGAATTGAAATTTGTCATTGATTTTTACCTAGTACCTACTTTCATATTTCTCAAGCTGCAGCCTCCAAATTTGAAGCACATGCATACTTTTGTATACTGAAATGAACTTTGACCTTGAAATTGATCTTGTGACCTACTTTCACATTTCTCAAGCTACAGCTTTCAAATTTGGACCACATGCATGGACCACATGCACAGTGTTGTGTACTGAAATGAAATTTGACCTTGATTTTGACCTTGAGCTAGTCTTGAAATTTGGAACATTCAAAAATGGCTCAGTGGCGGGCGCTAAGATCACTCTATGATCTCTTGTTTTAATTTACAGTCACTCTGCACAGTCACACATTTTCATAAAGTCCAGAATACAATGTATAATAAAATGTCAGATATGAATAAGCAATATTTTAAATGCAAATACAAACAGTCAATTATAGTAAGATGTAACTTTCAACAGGGTATACTGGTGCAAACTACAAAGTTTTAACCTAAACTCAACTTTCTCAAAAGACCCCTTGCCTCTGTTTTTCCTAGGCTATATATACTTAAGTATTATATAATTTACCCGAAATATCAGGTTAACCTGAAATGTAAGATTAACCCGAAATAATTTATATCTGAAATATCAGGTTAACCTGAAATATAAGATTAACCCGAATTATAGAATACTGTACCTGACTTTTCTGGTCATTTTAACTGGAAAGCATATTACATAATATATAAACTTACATAAGATACCTGAAGTTTCAGGTCAGCCAAGAGACATTATTACATAATAGATCAGTGGGCCTCTAGGGATTATTGTTCAATACACAGCAGCTAATTACTTAACAATTGCTGGATACAGTTGCAGTTATGTAATGTACCCAAATCTCAGGTCTGCTGTTATGGTCAGTTGATATAATAGGTACCTGAAGAAATTAGCAAACAAAGATTATAACCTTCAAATACAGTCATCTAAAATAATACTTTAACCGTTTTAAGACTAGTTATTTACTTGCAATTTAAGAGAATCATAGTTATTTACTTGCAATTTAAGAGAATCATATAATAGGTAAATCTAAAATTGCAACACTGCCCCCTCTTTGGATTGGAGCCTCCTGGCGACAAATAAGAGAATTGTAAACAAAAATAACAAATTCCACACATATCATACATTCTAAAATAGTCATTCACAAATTACTAAAATGAATATATATCCCTTAAATTTTCTTTTTGCAAATTGTCCAAAATGTCAAACCAACTGCACACATGGTTACTAAAATAACTGTACAAAAGTCATAACATATTTATTGTAATAAAACATATTACAAAGAAAACACACAAAGAAAATATATCATTAATTTTGAAAACTGTCCGAAAGGATTTGTACAATAATCACTGAACTTCAAAAAGTCAAACACAACTTCTCCGGATGTGTAATAGTTAAATGAATATTTACTAAACAATGAATAGTCCTAATACACAAAATTTATAGGAAGAAACGTTCAACATTCTTAAATCTTCTACTGTCTCATTTAATAGTAATTCCAACCACAGTTTATTTTCTTGTTCTAATTTTGTACCAGAGGGTGCTACTCAGATTCCAGTGCAGAACTGCTCTTGACAGACATTGGATGGGCTTGTTACACTCATCGCAACGAGCGAATGCGGCAAAATTGTTTTGGCAACACTGCTGCCGCGTATTTACACAATTGACTTGTATGGTAACTACTGTTTGAATGTTTGCAATGTGGTCTCTGCCATCTTGACCACATGGTTTTTCGTTTTCCACGTTTGCCCCTTTTTTGTCCATCTAGAAATGTTTGAAACAATGTTTGTTGGTACTTGAGAGATTCATGAAGTGCTTGCAAAATAGAGTTATTAGATTGCAATACCATGGCTTCCATATTCCTCTGGTGAGAAATGAATGATTCCTCCAGGCGAGCCATTTTGTTACAGCAGCTGCTGCAAGCTTCACTCTTTTCATCAAGAAGCGGAGTTGCCGATCTTTTCCTTCTAAAAGCTTCACTCTTTTCATCAAGAAGCGGAGTTGCCGATCTTTTCCTTCTAAAGTCTGGCAGTGGTGGAAAAGAGTATTCCCTCACAGTTTCAGCCGGCAAAGCTGTTTGGCTGACACTGCCACTTAGTCTTGTAGCTGTAATTAAAGTTGTGACTGCTCCTCGCATAGGGATTGAAAAAGGTTTTGTTTTTCCCCAGATGATGGTGGTGAGATGGGATTGTAATCTGAAGTGTTAATAATATTTCACACAGCATTCTCCATCTTTTGAGTAGTTTCTTTAAGTCCAAGTTTGTTACAACAGGCTGCCTTATTAAATAATTTATATCCGTTTCACAAAAAAAAAAAGGTATGTATACTAAAGTGTCTCCTCAATTTTTGTAATGTTTTAAACTCCTTTTTGCAATTTCCACATTTGTGCATTTCTTATGTATTCATCAAGATTTTTTTTATACAGTGAAGGATCTTTGACATATCTCTTATAATATACACCTGATTTGTTATGCTTTATCATTTGTTCATTTTGTTGTAGGGGATTTATGGCCCCTACCTGAAATTTCAGGTAGCACTGATTCAGTGACTAATTTATGACCCAACTGTCATCAAGTATTCCACTGATGCACATACATATATATATATATCTGAAGCTTGCCACTTGGTGTGTAGGGAAAGTATTTTGATATCAATTCCAACTAAATGGTTGTTAGTAGTTGCTTATTAATTTGCCTGGAACAAGACAGTTTGTTTCCTGGACCATTCACTCCTTCTCAGATTAGGAACATCTAGCATGTTGGTGTTTTTATTCTTATTAAGAGGTTGTAGATTGTCTCTTTTGTTTAGTTTTTTTTTGGTCTGATATCTACAGATTTTGTAGTTTCCTTTTTTTAACCAGAGTTATTAGATTGGGGTATGTAGTTGGTCGGGTGGGCGGGCGGCGGCGTCAAACTAGTGTTTCCGGTTAATAACTTTTGTTTCGGTAAAGATATTTGAATAAAACTTGGTATGTATGTAGCTTATATCAAGACAAAGGCTGGGATTGATTTTGGGGTTTCTGTGGTCATGGTCAAGGTCACTGTTAATTAAAATAGAAAAAGGGTTTCCAGTCAATAACTTAACTTAGGAATGAGCTATCATGATGAAACTCGGTGTATAGAAAACTTATATAAAGTTGTAGCTTGGGATTGATTTTGGGGTTTCTGGTGTCAAGGTCAAGGTCATTGTTACTAAAAATAGGGTTAGGGTTTAGGGTTATACTTTTTTGTGTGTTATGTCCCTGGCCATGTGTGATATGTCCCTGAAAAACTTATTTAGTGCGATATGTCCCTGGAAAAGTGTGATATGTCCCCCGAGTAGTGTGATATGTCCCTCGTTCATAATATTGCATAACAAGTGGAGGTAACTCATCAGTAAATGTGTATTACCTCAAGGGCGATAACTAAGTCATGCATGCAGAGTTATGGGCCCTTGTGATAATTAGTAAAAATTTGACACGGGTATGTTTGTGTTTCTTTTATAGGGGTGTCAAATCTTTATTTATGGGTATTTAGAGCCCAAATTTTGATAATTGGTAGGGTTTGGGTCCCAAATGTCAAAAAAGTACAAGATTAAGCTAACCCTCTAAAAATGACCAAATTTGGGCATATACCCAAAAGGGACATATCACACATTTTTAGATTAAATTTAATTATAGTTCGTTTCCATACAGGGATTTTAACCAAATTTGGTATATGAGTAGGGTTTGTCCCCCTCTCCAACATATCAGGGGCAATAACTCAGATCCACACTACTTTAAAAATTATCGCCCTTGAAAATGAGCAAAAGTTCACTTTTTTATCGCAATTTTACCCTATGTTTACCATTTATTTACCAGCTTATTTTTTTAGATATTTACATCAATTGTGCTGTAAATTAAAGGTATTTAATCATACTTTAGGATAAAAAAACAAAATATACCCCATCTATATGCTTTGGGCTTAATGTAGGGGCTCAAAGATGGTGCATGCTTTGGTACATTTACTTAACTTAAGTAGGTCATAAGTCACTCAAACTTAAAGATAAGTATTTATATATTTACATTTCTGTAATGTACTCATCAAGACCAAAAGAATGATGTATGATATGACCCATTTTGAGAGAAAATGTTTTTTCACCCAAAAAAACACGATGCTTAGTGAAATTTTTCGAAAAAAAAAATTTTTGTCTCTGATTTTATTTATTTTTGCAGGAAATCAAGTTCAATCTATTTCATCGACGGAACTGCCTCGAACTAGAGCTATCACTAAAGGTGATGAATGTACCCCCCATATGCACTGACACAGTACATTGCAATTTGACGCACACAAGATTGCATAATTATGTGGACTGTATGTATATAGACTGTATGTATACAGTATAGTAACAAAAAACAAAGTCCCATAACTATGCAGAATATTTATCTAAAAGAATGTAACATGCACCATGCACAACTAGGGTTGGTACTGATCACTTGTGTGAAGTTTCATTAAATTGTGTGTAAGGGTTTGGTAGATTAGGCATGCACAAGGTTGCATATGCAGACTGCATGTACATAGTATGTTAACAAGAAACAAAGTCCCATAACTCTGCAATTTTTGTCGCTGAAAGAACCTAACATGCCCCATACACAACTACTGTTGTTACTGATCACTTGTGTGAAGTTTCATTAAATTGTGTCAAGGGGATGAGGAGAGATGGTGCGCACAAGATTGTGTCTATGTATATAGTATAGTAACAAAAAAAAACAAAGTCCCATAACTCTGCAAATTTTTTTTCTGAAAGAACCTAACATGCCCCATGCACAACTACTGTTGTTACTGATCACTTGTGTGAAGTTTCATTAAATTGTGTCAAGGGGATGAGGAGAGATGGTGCGCACAAGATTGTGTCTATGTATATAGTATAGTAACAAAAAAACAAAGTCCCATAACTCTGCAAATTTTTTTTCTAAAAGAACCTAACATGCCCCATGCACAACTACTGTTGGTACTGATCAATTGTGTGATGTTTCATTAAATTGTGTCAAGGGGATGAGGAGAGATGGTGCGCACAAGATTGTGTCGTGTCTATGTATATAGTAGAGTAACAAAAAAAACAAAGTCCCATAACTCTGCAAATTTTTTTT
Source organism: Mercenaria mercenaria (assembly GCF_021730395.1). Classification (NCBI taxonomy): domain Eukaryota; kingdom Metazoa; phylum Mollusca; class Bivalvia; order Venerida; family Veneridae; genus Mercenaria; species Mercenaria mercenaria. Next base: position 18,982,015 of record NC_069367.1, on the reverse strand, counting down.
TCTAAAAGAACCTAACATGCCCCATGCACAACTACTGTTGGTACTGATCACTTGTGTGATGTTTCATTAAATTGTGTCAAGGGGATGAGGAGAGATGGTGCGCACAAGATTGTGTCTATGTATATAGTATAGCAACAAAAAAACAAAGTCCCATAACTCTGCAATTTTTTTTTCTAAAAGAACCTAACATGCCCCATGCACAACTACTGTTGGTACTGATCACTTGTGTGAAGTTTCATTAAATTCTGTCAAGGGGATAAGGAGAGATGGTGCGCACAAGATTGCGTCTACGGACAGACGGACAGACAGACAGACAGACAGACAACCTGAAACCAGTATACCCCCCCTTACAACTCTGTTGTCGGGGGGTACAAAAATAAAACATCTAAACCCAAACTAAAGTTATGGGGTGTTAACCGAGGTAGGGGTGGGCATTTTCGAAAAACTGAAAAAAAAAAGAAAATCAAAAAAAAAAATCCCAAAGTCGGGGGTCATTTTTCGTACCCTTAAAGGCAATACTAAGATAAGTTTTAGATATCATTTGAAGGTATATACCTTAGGCTTTAAAATAAAATAATGATAAATAAATTTGGACACCTTCTTACGTGACCTTGACCTGATGAATATGTGCCGAAAATAATGTATTTTTTTTTATAAAATTTGATTGATTTTTAATATATTCCGAGAGCTAAGTATTAGATATATTTTTACTATTCATATAACATGTAGATGTACATCCTAGCTACAAAATAAGACCCTAACCAGGTTCCTAGAGTACATATTGAAGTCACAGGACCCAAAACATGGAGGTCCGGTAGGGTCATTTTCCTAGAAATCGACCATTTTTGACAGGTTAGTCATCTGATGTGAAGCCTAACTACCAAGCATACATACAAATGATACATAAACATGTAGAAATATACCATGGCTACATTTTAAGACCATTCCCAAGATCCTGCAGTAGCCCTAGGGGTCAGGCCAAGCCATAGAAGGTGTTCAAGGTAGTGCTCGAACTTGTAATATTGGCCATTTTCATGCATTTTTATTGGTTTTCGACCTGGTTTGAGCCTCTATGACCATAGCATATAACTATATGATACATGGATGTGTAGCTGGAGGTCCTTGCTACATTTTAAGACCATTCCCAAGTTCCTGGGGTAGCCCTAGGGGTCAGGCCAAGCCATAGAAGGTGTTCAGGTAGTGCTCGAACTTGTAATATTGGCCTTTTTTTAATGGATTTTTATTGGTTTTCGACCTGGTTCGAGCCTCTATGACCATAGCATATAACTATATGATACATGGTTGTGTAGCTTGGGGTCCTGGCTACATTTTAAGACCATCCCCAAGTTCCTGGGGTAGCCCTAGGGGTCAGGCCAAGCCATACAAGGTGTTCAGGTAGTGCTCGAACTTGTAATATTGACCGTTTTTATTGGTTTTCGACCTGGTTCGAGCCTCTATGACCATAGCATATAACTATATGATACATGGATGTGTAGCTGGGGGTCCTGGCTACATTTTAAGACCATTCCCAAGTTCCTGGGGTAGCCCTAGGGGTCAGGCCAAGCCATAGAAGGTGTTCAGGTAGAGCTCGAACTTGTAATATTGGGGAAAATTTGAACAATTTTGGTAGAGGACCACTAGATGATGCTACACACCAGATATCAAAGCCCTAGGCCCTGTGGTTTTGGACAAGAAGATTTTTAAAGTTTTTCCTTTCGGTTGCCATGGCAACCAGAGTTCTGCATGGAATTCAATTCTTTGAACAATTTTGAAAGGGGGCTACCCAATGATCATTCCTGTTAAGTTTGGTGTAATTCTGCCCAGTGGTTTTCAAGAAGATGATTTTTTTAGAAATTGTTGATGCACGATGGACAACGGACATCAAGCAGTCACAATAGCTCACCTTGTCACTTTGTGACAGGTGAGCTAAAAAACTCTGGCCTAACTGCAAATGTTATGTTTTTTCATTCCATTAGCATGAAAATGATACTATTCATACTTTCGAATCAGCTAAAAAAATTTCTTTGCACATTAACATTAGGCTATTATAAGAACTGGTTAACTTCAAAGTGTTTTTAACATCTACTATTTTGTAAGTAATTGTTTATGATGGTTCTATGGATGTCATAACTTCAAAAAGGCTTAATAGCTGTGAATTTTATAGTATATCGAATTTTATTAGCATGATCTTTTTGACTGTGAATAAAGGGGTAACGCATGTTTGTTTTCCTGTTACAACACCTTCAGAATTCCTAGCGATTGGTTGGTTACAGAACCAGGTAGAGTGAACGTATCAATGTATCATGAAGGAATATACTGATGTTATAAAATGCAACATATGTGCGCTAATGCTTTGTAGCCTAAAATGTATAAAAATAAATATATTTTCCATTAAATTAAGTGTGGAATGCCAGAATGAACTAAAATGACTTCTTACTCTTATATAAAAAATGAACAAGTGAATGAAGTATTGCCATGCAATACAAAGTCCCCTACTGGAAGGCACCTAATTTTCTCTACTGTAGTATAACATAATGAACTGATATCTGTCAATGATATATAAACAATATGGTACTATATATACAATATGTTATAACAAAACACTTTGATTAAAATTTGCATATATAAAAACCTACAGCTGTTTTCATATGGAATTTTTTGGCCGATTATAAAATGTTATCATATAAGTTATTTATAGTAACAACAAAGGGAAATAAATCCTAAAAAAAATCTATAGAATATAAGTCCACAAGAAACTCTTTACCAGGTAGTGATAGGTCAAAATACACCTAAAATTGGATGTAACATGCATGTTGTACCACGGAAAAGTGGTCTCGATTTTTCCCTATGGCCAGTAATAAAAAAGTTACAACATAATCTATTTTATAGTAACAACAAAGGGACGTAATTCTTAAAACAAGGGTGCCTCATGGTGGTGAACATTTGTGCGAAGTTACATCAAAATCTCTCCATGCATGAAAAGAAATGTTCCGGACAAAGTCATTCTTGAATTTGACCTTTGACCTCTTAAGTATGACCTTGACCTTAGAACTAGGGACCTGGTTCTTGTGCATGACAATTCGTCTAATGGTGGTGAACATTTGTGCCAAGTAACATTAAAATCCCTTTAAGGATTGTTGAGTTACAGACTGGACAGGAAAAAGCCCTTTTGGCCTTTGACTTCCAAGTGTGACCTTGACCTTGCAGCTAAGGGCCCGGGTTTTGCGCATGACAAGTTGTCTCATCCAGGGGAATATTTGTGCAAACTGATATTTAAATCCTGTTTTGCATGACAAAGTTATAGACCGGACAGGGGTCCGGGATTTGCACATGACACGTCGTCTCATCATTGGGAACATTTGTGCCAAGTGATATTAAAATCCGTTAACGAATGACAGAGTTATGGACCAGACATGAAACAGACCCTGTTCATGCCATGTTAACATTTGACTGCCAAGTGTGACCTTGACCATTGAACTAGGGGTCTGAAAGTTGTGCATGACACATCGTCCTATTATGAGGTACATTTGTGCCTAGTAATATTAAAATCCCTTCATGGATGGCAGAGTTATGGACTAGACAGGAAAACAGCCGTTGACCTTTGACCTTTGATTTTGACCTTGACCTTTGAGCTAGGGGTCCGGGTTTTGCGCATGACACGTCGTCTCATCATGGGGAACATTTGTGCCGAGTAATATTAAAATCCCTTTATGGATGACAAGAGTTATGGACCAGACACAAAATTGCGGAATGACGGACGGAAAAGCGCATTCCTATAGTCCCCGAACTGGTTTTCAACCAGTAGGGGACTAATAAACCCCATAATAGTCCTACTTCACAAGCTATAAAAGTCTTAGCCTGACATATTGAATCGGCAGTATTTGTTCATTATAAATCCATTGTTTTGAATTTCATATCTCTTCTTCATGCTCTTCTCATCCTGCAGGAAGTTATTTTTACGCATTTTAGTTACTTTCGAACCACCATATTTCATCATTTTGATAAGTTCAATCATCATGTCAGAAATCATGAAAATATCGGAAGGTATGACTTCAATATTTCACTGAATGTGCCTTAGTGTTACTATTCTAAAAAATTCTGAAGCAACCTTTCTGATGTTTTTATTTTACATTTTTATTTGTAAAACATACGAATGACTAATGTTTCAGTGTAAAGATACTATGGGTTTTTTTTACAATGTTATCAAGGGTCCACATCCTGTCTGAAAGCAAGTGTCGTATGAGTAAATTGTTACGATCTGATTCGTTTTCAACTTCTGTTTTGAAGAGGAAGAGGAAGTGTAGAAACAAAGCCAAAAATAATAAGAGTCGAAACAGGAATAGCATGCTAAATTTTAAGAATAAAATAATGAAAATATTGCATTAATAGCTTCTTCGATGATACAGCTTGAAATGTGCAAGTTAATACATACAAATACATAAAACATGATGATAAATATCTGACCTATAGTAAAAAAATAAAGAAATTATAGCAAATCAAAGAAATAGTGTACAGATTAACTAGATGAAATCCTACAGATCTGTTCTGTTTTGTTTAGTACATGTACTCTGTACACATATAATGTGACCAATCTTTCAGTTTTTCCTCTAAAACGGTCCTATTTAACCATCACCGCGTGGACAAATTAACATAAACATATATCATATAATGAATCATCACCAGTATTGAAATCATTTCTTTAGGTGCTGGAGAAGCATTCCATACATGTAAATGTTATTTTCAACAGTATTTCAGTCATGTAATGGCAGTCAGTTAACCTAATCAGTGTTTCTGGATTCTCTACAAGTACTAGCCTTTTCCTCGCAAGTAACTGCCAACTTCTCCATATGATTCAGAAGTGGAGGACGAAACTACTCCTGACAATGTCTATCATCAAATCGCCATGAAGAACATACACCTCTCCCGGGATCGAAATCACGACCCTGCGATCCTTATAACTGCGCTCTTCTTATTGAGCTACCTGACAGTAATGTGATTTTAACTGTTGATGAGAGAATTTTTTATATATTTATATGTAATTCATTTTTCTGTCATAGTCTTCTTCTTCAAAACATACCATATTTTCCCTTTCGCACACATTTCTCAAAAAGTGTACAATAGGTAAATATTTTTTATAGTCAGTGCAAAGCTTAAATTCAAATTTGACTGCTGCACGAAGTGCAAGAAATGCATTTGCAGTGTCATTTTATAATCATATAATCAACAACTTTTCTAACACACCTGACTTTGTTTTTATCTCTGCCAAAATTTTTACAGATCTGAATGAAAATTGGACACATTGTTTAATGACCAGTTCAGTTAAATAACAAGAGGACCATGATGGTCCTGAATCGCTCACCTATCCCCACATGACCCAGTGTTGAACTGAGTATGACGTCGTTATTTCTATTATTTGACACAGTGACCTAGTTTTTGAGCACATGTGACCTAGATATCATCAAGATAAAAAATTCTGACCAATTTTCATGAAGATCCATTGAAAAATATGGCCTCTAGAGAGGTCACAAGGTTTTTCTATTATTTGACCTAATGACCTAGTTTTTGAAGGCACGTGACCCACTTTTAAACATGACCTAGATATCATCAAGGTGAACATTCTCACCAATTGTCATGAAGATCTCATGAAAAATATGGCCTCTATAGAGGTCACAAGGTTTTTCTATTTTCCGACCTACTGACCTAGTTTTTGATCCCACGTGACCCAGTTTCGAACTTGACCTAGATATCATCAAGGCGAACATTCTGACCAATATTCATGAAGATCTCATGAAAAATATGGCCTCTAGAGAGGTCACAAGGTTTTTCTATTTTTAGACCTACTGACCTAGTTTTTGACCGCACTTGACCCAGTTTCGAATCTGACCTAGATATCATCAAGGTAAACATTCTGACCAATTTTCATGAAGTTCCATTGAGAAATATGGCCTCTAGAGAGGTCACAAGGTTTTTCTATTTTTAGACCTACTGACCTAGTTTTTGACCGCACGTGACCCAGTTACGAACTTGACCTAGATATCATCAAGGTAAACATTCTGACCAATTTTCATGAAGATCCATTGAGAAATATGGCCTCTAGAGAGGTCACAAGGTTTTTCTATTTTTAGACCTACTGACCTAGTTTTTGACCCCACGTGACCCAGTTTCGAACTTGACCTAGATATCATCAAGGTGAACATTCTGACCAATATTCCTGAAGATTTCATGAAAAATATGGCCTCTAGAGAGGTCACAAGGTTTTTCTATTTTTAGCTCACCTGAGCACGAAGTGCTCTAAGGTGAGCTTTAGTGATCACCCTGTGTCCGGCGTCCGTCGTCGTCCGTCGTCCGTCCGTCCGTCCGTCCGTCCGTCCGTCGTCAACAATTTGACTGTTAACACTCTAGAGGTCACATTTTTGACCCAATCTTAATGAAACTTGGTCAGAATGTTACCCTCAATAAAATCTTGGACGAGTTCGATATTGGGTCATCTGGGATCAAAAACTAGGTCATCAGGTCAAATCAAAGGAAAAGCTTGTTAACACTCTAGAGGTCACATTTTTGGCCCAATCTTAATGAAACTTGGTCAGAATGTTACCCGCAATAAAATCTTGGACGAGTTTGATATTGGATCATCTGGGATCAAAAACTAGGTCATCAGGTCAGATCAAAGGAAAAGCTTGTTAACACTCTAGAGGTCACATTTTTGGCCCAATCTTAATGAAACTTGGTCAGAATGTTACCCTCAATAAAATCTTGGACGAGTTCGATATTGGGTCATCTGGGGTCAAAAACTAGGTCATAAGGTCAAATCAACGGAAAAGCTTGTTAACACTCTAGAGGTCACAATTTTGGCCCAATCTTAATGAAACTTGGTCAGGATGTTACCCTCAATAAAATTTTGGACGAGTTGGATATTGGTTCATCTGGGGTCAAAAACTAGGTCACCAGGTCAAATCAAAGGAAAAGCTTGTTAACACTCTAGAGGTCACATTTTTGGCCCAGTCTTAATGAAACTTGGTCAGAATGTTACCCTTAATAAAATCTTGGACGAGTTCGATATTTGGTTATCTGGGTTCATAAACTAGGTCACCAGGTCAAATCAAAGGAAAAGCTTGTTAACACTGTAGAAGCCGCATTTATGACTGTATCTTCATGAAACTTGGTCAGATTGTTAATATTGATGATCTTAAAGTCCAGTTTGAATCTGGGTCATGTAGGATAAAAAACTAGGTCACCAAGCCAAATCAAATGAAAAGCTAGTTTACACTGTAGAGGCCACATTTATGACCATATCTTAATGAAACTTGGTCAAAATGTTAATCTTGATGATCTATAGCTCAATTTCAAATCTGGGTTAGGTGGGGTCAAAAACTAGGTCACTAGGTCATATCAAAGGAAAAGCTTGTTAACACTCTAGAGGCCACATTTATGACTATATCTTCATGAAACTTAGTCAGAATGTTAAACTTGATGATCTTTTGGACAAATTTGAATCTGCGTCATGTCGGGTCAAAAACTAGGTCACCAGGTCAAATCAAAGGAAAAGCTAATTAACACTGTAGAGGCCACATTTATGACCATATCTTAATGAAACTTGGTCAGAATGTTAATCTTGATGATCTTTAGGTCAAGTTTAAATCTGGGTCAGATGGAGTCAAAAACTAGGTCACTAGGTCATATCAAAGGAAAAGCTTGTTAACACTCTAGAGGCCACTTTTATGACTGTATCTTCATGAAACTTAGTCAGAATGTTAAACTTGATGGTCTTTAGGTCAAGTTCGAATCTGGGTCATGTCGGGTCAAAAACTAGGTCACGGGGGTCAAATAAAAGGAATAGCTAGTTAACACTTTAGAGGCCACATTTATGACCATATCTTAATGAAACTTGGTCAGAATGTTAATCTTGATGATCTATAGGTCAAGTTTAAATCTGGGTCAGGTGTGTTAAAAAACTAGGTCACTAGGTCAAATCAAAGGAAAAGCTTGTTAACACTCTAGAGGCCACATTTATGACTGTATCTTCTTGAAACTTAATCAGAATGTTAATCTTGGTGATCTTTAGGTCAAGTTTAAATCTGGGTCATGTGGGGGCAAAAACTAGGTCACCTGGTCAAATCAACGGAAAAGCTAGTTAACACTTTAGAGGCTACATTTATGACCATATCTTAATGAAACTTGGTCAGAATGTTGATCTTGATGATCTTTAGGTCAATAGGTCAGGTGAGCGATACAGGGCCTTCATGGCCCTCTTGTTAGAACTACTGACCTAGTTTTTGACCCCACGTGACCCAGTTTCGAACTTGACCTAGATATCATCAAGGTGAACATTCTGACCAACTTTCATGAAGATCCATTGAGAAATATGGCCTCTAGAGAGGTCACAAGGTTTTTCTATTTTTAGACCTACTGACCTAGTTTTTGACCCAATGTGACCCAGTTTCGAATTTGACCTAGATATCATCAAGGTGAACATTCTGACCAATATTCATGAAGATCTCATGAAGAATATGGCCTCTAGAGAGGTCACAAGGTTTTTCTATTTTTAGACCTACTGACCTAGTTTTTGAACCCACGTGACCCAGTTTCAAACTTGACCTAGATATCATCAAGGTGAACATTCTGACCAATTTTCATGAAGATCTTGTGAAAAATATGGCCTCTAGAGAGGTCACAAGGTTTTTCTATTTTTAGAAATACTGACCTAGTTTTGGACCGCATGTGACCCAGTTTCGAACTTGACCTAGATATCATCAAGATAAGCATTCTGACCAATTTTCATAAAGACCCCATGAAAAATGTGACCTCTAGAGTGGTCACAAGCAAAAGTTTACGCACGCACGGACGGACGACGGACGCTGCGCGATCACAAAAGCTCACCTTGTCACTTTGTGACAGGTGAGCTAAAAATAACAAGTGATATCAATTGTAAGTACATTCGTTGAGCCATGACATTTCAAATAAGGTAACCCAAAAATAAAATGTCACAGAATGAATGCAACATGGTGCTGGTCTCCAAGTGGCAAGTCAGTAGGGAAAGCGTATGGATCGCGGGGTTGCAAGTTTGATCCCCAGGTGGAGCGAATGTTCCCCATGACAATTTGATTAAAGACATTGTGTCTGAAATCAATTGTCCTCCACCTCTGATAATTCATGTGGGGAAGTTGGCAGTTAGTTGCGGAGAACAGGTTTGTACTGGTACAGAATCCAGGAACACTAGTTAGGTTAACAGCCTGCCGTTACATGACTGAAATACTGTTGAAAAATGGTGTTAAACCCAAAACAAACAAAGCGGCAAGTACTGCCATCTGCGGGATTAAACAATTTTGTGGCTAATACTTCAATCTCCAAGGCATTATGAATATGACCTTGTCCTGACAGAGGATACTATTCTGCAAGTGTGCATTAATAGAGATATCAGAGTATCAGATTTGTATTGAGAAATATGCGCGAGTTCTGCAGTTGAGGTTTTGCGCTACATATGCGGTGCAATATTTTTACGAAAAAAACACGAGCACATATTTCTTGATGCAAAGCTTATCATCATTTGTTGCATATTCATTTTTACTAGTCTTATAAAATCATAAATATTTTGCTTGTTTGGCTGAGAAAATTTGAAAATTATTAAGGTAAATGTACTTCTTGATTCCACGACAACCATTCATTTGTTGTCATTAATGACGTCACAAACCTGATATAAAACTAACATGTTCATATTGACAATATTGACGGATGTTCAAAATTTGTCAAAGATAAAAGGAAAAAAACATGTGTGGAGTTAGAATAGTTGTTGAGTATAATATTAACATATGCACCATTTTGCTATCCTTAATACATTAGAAGTACGTTTTCTAAAGTCCAGTTTTGACCTTTGACATGCCTGTGACCTTGAAATGACCTTAAAATAACACTTGGATATGACAGTACCAAAAATATTTCTGCAGTTGATCCAGGTATAAATGATTAACAAACATGGCAAGTATAACACACTTTGCCATCACAAGGGTGCCACTTTTAACAGATATATATAATTTTACATAATATATATTATATATAATATTTTTTGATATTATCAATTCTATTAACAAAATACTTTAGGGCATTAAATTTGAGACACAATATTTAAATCGATGTAGGTGGTTATATGAAAACAAGAGATCACAGAGTGATCTTGGCGCCCACCAATGTGCCATTTTTGAGTGTTCCAAATTTTAAATTCAACTTTGGGAAAAAAACATACTTTTTGGCATTGGGATTACCTCCTTTTACAGGAGGGAGATTCATAGGGAAAAAAAGCCCTGCAAGGTCAAAGTTTGTTTCGGTACACAATCCTGTGCATGTGGTCTAAATTTGATGCCTGTACCTTCAAAAATGTGAAAGTAGGTCACTAGGTCAATGTAAAGGGCAAAGTTTGTTTCGGTACATAAAACCATGCATGTGGTCCAAATTTTAAGGCTGTAGCTTGAGAAATGTGAAAGTAGGTCACTGGGTCAAAATCAAGGTCAAATTTCATTTCGAAACACAAAACTATGCATATGGTCCAAATTTGAAGCCTGTACCTTCAAAAATGTGAAAGTAGGTCACTAGGTCAATGTCAAGGTCAAAGTTTTTTCGATACACAAAACTATGCATGTGGTCAAAATTTGAAGGCTGTAGCTTGAGAAATGTGGAAGTAGGTCACTAGGTCAAAATCAAGGTTAAATTTCATTTCCGAACACGAAACTATGCATGTGGTCCAAATTTGAAGCCTGTACCTACAAAAAATGTGAAAGTAGGTCACTTGGTCAATGTCAAGGTCAAAGTGTTTTCTGGTGCACAAAACTATGCATGTGGTCCAAATTTGAAGGCTGTATAGCTTGAGAAAATGTGAAAGTAGGTGACTAGGTCAAAATCAAGGTCAAATTTCATTTCAAAACCAAAATTATGCATGTGGTCCAAATTTGAAGCCTGTACCTACAAAAAAATGTGAAAGTAGGTCACCAGGTCAATGTCAAGGTCAAAGTTTTTTTCGGTACACAAAACTATGCATGTGGTCCAAATTTGAAGGCTGTAGCTTGAGAAATGTGAAAGTATGTCACAAGGTCAAAATCAATGTCAAATTTCATTTTGAAACACGGAACTATGCATGTGGTCCAAATTTGACGCCTGTACCTTCAAAAATGTGAAAGTAGGTCAGTAGGTCAAAGTCAAGGTCAAAGTTTTTTCCAGTGCACAAAATTATGCATGTGGTCCAAATTTGAAGGCTGTAGCTACAGAAATGTGAAAGTAGGTCACTAGGTCAAAATCAAGGTCAACTCGTGTCAAGGTTCATCTGCCACTCAAAAATATACATGTGGTCCAAGTTTGAATGTTGTAGTTATTGACAAGAAGATTTTAAAAGCTTTTCCCTATATAAGTCTATATGAAACATGTGACCCCCGGGGCGGGGCCATATTTGACCCTAGGGGGATAATTTGAACAAACTTGGTAGAGAACCACTAGATGATGCTACATTACAAATATCAAAGCCCTAGGCTTTGTGGTTTGGACAAGAAGATTTTCAAAGTTTTTCCCTATATAAGTCTATGTAAACCATATGACCCCCGGGGCAGGGCCATATTTGACCCCAGGGGTATAATTTGAACAATCTTAGTCGAAGACCACTAGATGATGTCACATACAAAATATCAAAGCCCTAGGCCCTGTGGTTTTGAACAAGAGGTTTTTCAAAGTTTTTTCCCTATATAAGTCTATATAAACCATGTGACCCCCAGGGTGGGGCTATATTTGACCCCAGAGAAATAATTTGAATCATCTTGGTAGAGGACCACTAGATGATGCTTCATACCAAATATCAAAGCCCTAGGCCCTGTGGTTTTGGACAAGAAGGTTTTCAAAGTTTTTCCCTATATAAATCTATGTAAATTATAGAAATAAACAAAGGGCCATAACTCACTCATAAATTGTTGAACCAGTCTGATTTTCAGGGGGACACAACTATGGTACCAATACATCATTCTGACAAAGTTTGGTCAAAATCCCCCCAGTAGTTTCTGAGATGCGATAACGAGAAATTGTTAACGGACGGACGGACGGAATGACGGACGGACGGACCACGGACGCAAAGTGATTTCAATAGCCCACCATCTGATGATGGTGGGCTAATAAAATGAGTGCACAGCTGCATAGTTTATTTGTAAATGCACACATTTGACCTTTGGCCCCATTACACTGTAATGAGGAACCCTAGAAGGTGACAGCCCCTTTTAAAATTCATGTTTTATCCTAAAGACCACTTTTATACTAATATCTGAGCATTAACAAAAAATGCCATCAGAAGTCACATTTTTCCTAAGATATTGGCACACAGTAAGCTATTTAAGCTAAAATAATGGGAACATAGTATTTTCTGTGGTGCTTTTATCTCCTTTTGTCCAGTATAAATTGATAAAATTTTCTCCATAGTTCTGCGACATCAAAAAGCAAGACCAAGGAAAAATCCTCCAGCAAAACTTCCTGCTAAAAACATGTTCTCTTGTGCAAATCTGCATATCTGGAAAAACAAATGAGAAATAATAACAAAATTGCTTCACCAGTGCTCTGCAAAGTGGGGCAATAAACATTCAAACAGTTGTAGAACAGAGGAAGTAGGGGGTGGGGGAGGGGGTGCACTCCTCAAATCAGCTGATCACCACCCACCTATATTCAAAGTTTAAAATCAATACCTTGAATAGTTTTGAAGTTGTACTCTGGATACAAAATACAAAGGACAGATTTGAACTCAAATTTTGTGACCTTGACCTTTGGCTAACCAAAGTCTATGCGCTCTGCACACCATCTCATCACCATCTACCTACAGGTTTTTAAGTTATGAGAGATTTGACCTGGCTGTGACCCTGACTTTTGACCTGGTTCATTCACTCTGCAAATCGTCTCATTGTTACCTGTATGCTTAGATGTAAGTCAATACTCTGAATGGTTACTGGTTAAGCTCCAGACACCACATATGACACACAGACAGACAGACACACACCCACAACATAACACCTCTGTTTTTCCAAAACAGACATAATATTATAAGCATTTCTCAAACAAGATGCCCATTAGTCAGCCATAAATCCTTCACTTTACCTTTAGCCTGCTGCTGGCAAGTGGTTCTGCCTTTGCAACCACTGCAGACCAAGATAAGCCCGCATGTCCATGCAAGCTGATCATGGTCTGCACTGTTCGCTATTCAGTCAGTACGTTTTCATCCCTTCCAATAATGAATGGTATTGTCTAAATTGAATGATGGAACAGTCTTTTTTGAAATTTAGCTGGGTAAAGTTAAGTATGTTGGCACCTGTTTGCACCCACACCCAACAACAAGCAATTGACAAACTGGAACAAGAGTGCCAGACTGTCACAAAATACGCCCGTCATCGAATTTGGCCTAATTCAAGGGTGCTTTGGGCGATTTGAGTGGTTATCGAACTTGGCCAAGATATTAAAAATAGACTGTTCTGAGATATTATGCCCACAAACATTGTCAACAAGTTTGGTGAAGATCAGATGAAAACTGTTCGACTTAGAGAGCGGACAAGGCTAAATTCACAGTTTTTCGAGTAATTCAAGAGCCATAATCCAAGAGTGCCTGGGACAATTTGGCTGGTTATCGAACTTGGCCGAGATATTATGCCCACAAACAAGAGAGCGGACATGCTTTGGATGCCTCCCGCTGCCACGGGTGTTCACATAATACGCCCCACTCTTTCAGAGACAAGCGTATAATAATTTTCATGTATTAGTAGAAGATCATCCAAGAAACACACAAAGGACATCTCTGTAGGTCATTTCAAAATTGTACCAGTGCTTAAGAATATATCATTTGAAGCATTTTCTATTTCTAGCTTTGTGCAGCTGAGCAGGGCACATATACATCAGACTTAAAAATCTGAAATTTAGGCTTTTAATCTGTATTAACTCAAATTGCCGTAACTTCTTTTATAATTAATCTATAATGCTGAAACTTTGCGCAGTTCTTTGTTGTAGAACATCCTTTATTTATCAAAATCTGTACAAATAGTCTAAAGTTTTACTCTTAAGGAGGTAGGTTACCTTGTTACAAGGGTAAATTCAAATTAGTTGAACCGCAGCATTTTTTTGTATTTCGTGCAATATGAAGTTTTAACTGCTACATTCTCAGTTTTGTTTGTCTCTGTCCCTTCAAGTTCAATTTTTATCTAGGTTTGAAGATCATGACCCTCCAAAGATACTTCATATTGAAAGAAGAAGGAAAATACGGATATTTAACACTTTTCAGTGTATTTTAGTTTCATTGATATCCGTAGAAGTCTGCATAATTGATAATTTTACTAGTATGCACGTTAGCTTTCTAATATAAGCTTAAAATGTATATGTCGCGGGGCTTTTGTTTCCATGGTAACGCATTTTCACTCATTTTTAAACAACTATGTATAAAAATAGGGGTTTTCGACGGCTTCAGCGCCATTCTGTTAATGACCAACATGGAATATTTGGGTAATATTATTAGCAAAATACCAAGCACTTTACATGGTACCCTTTTTTCTTAAAGTTTAAAGTAACCATGGCAACAGAGATGTTTAAAATAGCTTATATCTTGCTTTTTGTCGTAATTTCTTATAAAAAATATTGAATAAGATTATCTTTCTAGCTGATGTAGCTTTAAAACATATTATGTCTTACGTAAGTTATATTTTCGTGTTATTTTCATTTATTCAAACAAACTTCACAGCTTAGAATACTTACAGCAGTACCCCTTGTCCAGTATTTTTCATGGAAAAATCATTCAGCATGCTGCTATTATTCTCATGGATATTGTTGAAATGAAAACAAGAGGACCATGATGGTCCTGAATCGCTCACCTCTTCCCACATGACCCAGTTTTGAGTATGACGTCGTTTTTTCTATTATTTGACATAGTGACCTAGTTTTTGAGCTCATGTGACCCAGTTTTGAAATTGACCTAGATATTATCAAGATAAAAATTCGGACCAATTTTCATGAAGATCCATTGAAAAATATGGTCTCTAGAGAGGTCACAAGGTTTTTCTATTATTTGACCTATGGACCTAGTTTTCGAAGGTACGTGACCCTGTTTTGAACATTTTCTAGATATCATCAAGATGAACATTCTCACTAATTTTCATGAAGATCTCATGAAAAATATGGCCTCTAGAGAGGTCACAAGGTTTTTCTATTTTTATACATACTGACCTAGTTTTAGACTGCACGTGACCCAGTTTCGAAACTGACCCAGATATCATCAAGGTGAACATTCAGATCAATTTTCATGAAGATCCATTGAAAAATATGGCCTCTAGAGAGGTCAAAAGATTTTAATTATTTTAGACCTACTGACCTAGTTCTTGACCGCAGTTGACCCAGTTTCAAACTTGACCTAGATATTATCAAGATGAACATTCAGACCAACTTTCATACAGATCCCATGAAAAGTATGGCCTCTAGAGAGGTCACAAGGTTTTTTTATTATTTGACCTACTGACCTAGTTTTTTATGGCACGTGACCCAGTTTCAAACTTGACCTAGATATCATCAAGGTGAACATTCTGACCAATTTTCATGAAGATCCATTCAAGGGTATGGCCTCTAGACAGGTCACAAGGTTTTTCTATTTTAAGACCTACTGACCTAGTTTTTGATCGCAGTTGACCCAATTTCAAACTGACCTATATATCATCAAGATAAACATTCAGACCAACTTTCATACAGATCCCATGAAAAATATGGCCTCTAGAGAGGTCACAACGTTTTTCCATTATTTGACCTACTGACCTACTTTTTGAAGGCACGTGACCCACTTTCAAACTTACCCTAGATATCATCAAGATGAACATTCAGACCAATTTTCATACAGATCCCATGATAAATATGGCCTCTAGAGAGGTCACAAGGTTTTTCTATTATTTGTCCTACTGACCTAGTTTTTGATGGCACGTGACCCACTTTCGAACCTGACCTAGATATTATCAAGGTGAACATTCTGACCAACTTTCATACAGATCCCATGAAAAATATGGCCTTTAGAGGTCACAAGGTTTTTCTATTATTTGACCTACTGACCTAGTTTTTGAAGGCACATGACCCAGTTTCGAACTTGACCTAGATATCATCAAGGTGAACGTTCTGACCAATATTCATGAAGATCTTATGAAATATATGGCCTCTAGAGAGGTCACAACGTTTTTCCATTATTTGACCTACTGACCTACTTTTTGAAGGCACGTGACCCACTTTCAAACTTACCCTAGATATCATCAAGATGAACATTCAGACCAATTTTCATACAGATCCCATGATAAATATGGCCTCTAGAGAGGTCACAAGGTTTTTCTATTTTTAGACCTACTGACCTAGTTTTTGACCGCACGTGACCTAGTTTCGACCTTGACCTAGATATCATCAAGATGAACATTCAGACCAACTTTCATACAGATCCCATGAAAAATATAGCCTTTAGAGAGGTCACAAGGTTTTTCTATTATTTGACCTACTGACCTAGTTTTTGATGGCACGTGACCCAGTTTCGAACTTGACCTAGATATCATCAAGGTGAACGTTCTGACCAATATTCATGAAGATCTTATGAAATATATGGCCTCTAGAGAGGTCACAAGGTTTTTCTATTTTTAGACCTACTGACCTAGTTTTTGATGGCACCTGACCCAGTTTCGAACTTGAACTAGATATCATCAAGTTGAACATTCAGACCAATTTTCATGAAGATCTTGTGAAATATTTGGCCTCTAGAGAGGTCACAAGGTTTTTCTATTTTTAGACCTACTGACCTAGTTTTTGATAGCACGTGACCCAGTTTTGAACTTGACCTAGATATCATCAAGATGAACATTCTGACCAACTTTCGTAAAGATCCCATGAAAATGTGACCTCTAGAGTGGTCACAAGCAAAATTTTACGGACGGACGGACGGACGCACGCACGCACGACGGACACCGCGCGATCACAAAAGCTCACCTTATCACTTTGTGACAGGTGAGCTAATAAAAAGCTGAAGCTGTGTTTCTTAAATAGACCAGTGTCAAACTTTGGAATTTTACATTTAGATACATAGGTCACGGTCTTCGTTTCCATGGTAACATCAATTCAATTCAAGAAACCACAATTTTCTACTGAAAATTGAACAATTTTAGATCTTAGTTTTAGTATATAAGTAACAAATTATCAACGGAACCTGAAAAATAGGTATTACAAATCAAACTGCTACATTTTTTATTTGAAAATGGCCGTAACAAGTAACCTTTCACCCTACTATATTCCAAATAACATTGGTTACCGTCATCCATTTTCTTACAATCCGCATAACATTTCAATATAACTACATAAAAGAGGCAAAATATTGATTATTATTCAGAGCAAAAGTCTCATAAAAACATTTCAGCAAATAATGGTTATTTGAAAATAGTTAAAATAAAGAAAATGCACAGAATTACGTACTTCCAAGATAAAAGCTATTAATTTTGCGCGGTAACTGACACGTAACGTCATGGCGTCAATGACGTCATTTTAAGGCAACATTGTTTTGAAGCGTTTCTGCGGTAATTTATTTATTATTTCTGCATTATTAAACCAGAAAGCATCAGATCGAAAACAGCTTCATGATTTGTTTTAAGAAGAATGAATAAACAAACACATTTAGTTTGTCGTAAACGTTGTCGTAAATCGTCACGTTAGTTTCGGTTGGACATGCGCACATACAAATATGAAGGTAACCTACCTCCTTAAAACATTGATGAATATGTACCCAGAAGATTATCCAAATATCATCCATGCCAAGTTTTATCAACTTAAGTTCCAACATATGGTTTCAGAGATGTTGCTTAAAGGAAATGGTGAATCAACGGTTGGGCAATAGACAGCAAGAGATCACAATCAATCGCCCTGAGCACTTCAAGCTCAGGTGAGCTAAAAGTCAAATAATAATGTTTACATTATTCACTAATTGTGGATACTGCTTGTAGGCTTCACGTTCTACTCTGCGCCTGGCTTGGCCCACTTCCCTATTTACACGAGACCAGTTGATCTGTATATACCCTTGATGTTGGGCTATCTGAAATTATATATTAAGAAAGGTTAGAGAAAGAACCCTGAAAAGGG
Source organism: Mercenaria mercenaria (assembly GCF_021730395.1). Lineage (NCBI taxonomy): Eukaryota > Metazoa > Mollusca > Bivalvia > Venerida > Veneridae > Mercenaria > Mercenaria mercenaria. The sequence continues at coordinate 18,963,883 of NC_069367.1, read as the reverse complement.
AGAAAAATCTTGTAGATACAGACATGCTCTTTGCAAACAGACAGTCTCACTGGTTCATTTATATGCCCAGTGTGTAGGAACGATACTTGTGAAGCTATATTTCCTGGGAACAGACCTAGTACTTGCCTCATAGGCAGGAGACAGTAAATAGTATCTCTGAAATATCCAGTGACTGGACTGGGATTCGAACCTCGGACCTCTGGATTGACAGGCAAGCATGTTACCACTTCACAGCCTTATGTTCAACTATTCAAAAGTTTTAATAGAAAAGAAAATCACACAAAAACAGTGAATGCGTTTAGAAAAACAAGCGCTCACCCGAATTACACTGAACAATTTTGGAAGATGATCATAAAAGGAAAATGTTTGTGAAATTATTTTGATATAGCATATTTGTACAATATTCTTATCAAAGGGTAAATGCCACAGTTGCCTATATGTATATAGGGCAAAAATTTTCCTATGGGCAGAATTTCTTTAAAGTTTGTGTACTCACTCAGAATCAAGTTTAAAACAGAAATATGTATCAAAAATTCAAAGTAGATTTTTTCAGTATTTTCCGACTTTCAAGGGCAGATAATTCATGATCAAGGGTTTCATATTTCTGTTTCTGATTTGATTCTCTGTCAGTAAAAAATAGTTTAAAAAAGAAATTCTTTCTGTAAGAAAATTTTTGCCTCATGTCAATATAGAGATTGTTGCAAATGTCCTAAACTATGAACATGACAAAATGATACTGCAAAGTCCTAGTCTTTCCCATGGACCGAATTTCTTTAAACTTTGTATACTGACTGCAAATGAAGTCTGAAACAGAAATAAAAATTAAAATGCACAGTTCTCTTGCCTTGATCTTGCATTATCTGCCCTTGGATATTGGATGTTTTTTGTATTTTCTGATTTTCAAGGGCAGATAATTCAAGATCAAGCCTTGGTACCTATGATTTTTAATACCAGTACATATTTCCGTTTTAAACTTAATTCTCAGTCAGTACACAAAGTATTCCGCCGTATGAAAATTTTTGCCCTACATACAAATAGGCAACTGTTGCATTTACCTTTAAAGGGCCAGCAGTTTCTGATTGTGAGATTTTTAAGGTTCTACAATATGCATCAGGGTTTCAGAAATCTGCAAATTTATTAGTGGGCTACCAATATTTTTGTCTGGTAGCCCAAACATTTTGGTTTATTTGGCAATGTCAGCTTAGTGTTTTTATACTACAGTTGGATGGAATGCATAAATCAATACAGGGTTTCATAATTTTAGTCATACACATAATAATAATAATGTTTTTATAGATTTTTCAGCAATTATCACATCTGTCTCCACATGACCCAATTTTCATGAAGATCCATTAAAAAATATATGGCTTCTAGAGAGGTCACAAAGTTTTTCTATGATTTGACCTAATGACCTAGTTATTGAAGGCACATGGACTTGTTTTGAACTTGACCTAGATATTATCAAGGCGAACATTCTCACCAATTTTCATGAAGATCTCATGAAGAGTATGGCCTCTAAAGAGGTCACAAGGTTTTTCTATTTTTATACATACTGACCTAGTTTTGACCATACGTGAGCCAGTTTTGAACTTGACCTAGATATCATCAAGGTGAACATTCAGACAAATTTTCATGAAGATTCATTGAAAAATATGGCTTCTAGAGTGGTCAAAAGGTTTTTCTATTTTTAGACCTGACCTAGTTTTTGACCGCAGTTGACCCAGTTTCAAACCTGACCTAGATATCATCAAGATGAATATTCAGACCAACTTTCATACAGATCCCATGAAAAATATGGCCTCTAGAGAGGTCACAAGGTTTTTTTTATTATTTGATCTACTGACCTAGTTTTTGAAGGCACGTGACCCAGTTTCGAACTTGACCTAGATATCATCAAAGGTGAACATTCTGACCAATTTTCATGAAGATCCATTGAAAAGTACGGCCTCTAGAGAGGTCACAAGGTTTTTCTATTTTTAGACCTACTGACCTAGTTTTTGACCGCAATTGACCCAGTTTCAAACTTGACCTACATATCATCAAGATGATTTCAGACCAACTTTCATACAGATCGCATGAAAAATATGGCCTCTACAGAGGTCACAAGGTTTTTCTATTATTTGACCTACTGACTTAGTTTTTGAAGGCACGTGACCCAATTTCAAACTTGATCTAGATATCATCAAGTTGAACATTCTGACCAATTTTCATGAAGATCCATTGAAAAGTACGGCCTCTAGAGAGGTCACAAGGTTTTTCTATTTTTAGACCTACTAACCTAGTTTTTGACCGCAGTTGACCCAGTTTCGAACTTGACCTAGATATCATTAAGATGAACATTCAAACCAACTTTCATATAGATCCCATGAAAAATATGGCCTCTAGAGAGGTCACAAGGTTTTTCTATTATTTGACCTACTGACCTAGTTTTTGATGGGACGTGACCCAGTTTCGAACTTGACCTAGATATCATCAAGGTAAACATTCTGACCAATTTTCATGAAGATCCATTGAAAAGTATGGCCTCTAGAGAGGTCACAAGGTTTTTCTATTTTTAGACCTACTGACCTAGTTTTCAACCGCACGTGACCCAGTTTCAAACTTGACCTAGATATCATCAAGATGAACATTCTGACCAACTTTCATAAAGATCCCATGAAAAATGTGACCTCTAGAGTGGTCACAAGCAAAAGTTTACGGACGGACGGACGGACGGACTAACGCACGGACGACGGACGCCACGCGATCACAAAAGCTCACCTTGTCACTTTGTGACAGGTGAGCTAAAAAGAAAAGATAAATAATTCTTCCAGATTCTTAACATGTTTTAACTAGAACTGCCACAGGAGTGACGAATAATACCCCTACAATACAGCCTTGTCACCACAAGAAAGAAATGGCCACAAGAATGTGCACCTGTGTATCAACAACAGCTGTCACTATTGGTGACAAATGCCCCCGAAGCATGCCCAAGAATACTACAGTTGTATGCGAAAAAAACAACACACATCATTTCGTGACCTTGACCTTGACCCAAGAGACCCAGGTCATAAGCGTGACACACCTTCTCAATATGGTTAACATTTGTGTCAAATTATTTTCAAATCCCTTGATAAATGGCAGAGTTATTGACAAGACAAGAAACACCTTTGATTTCTAAGTGTGACCCTTGACCTTGGAGCTAGGGTCTATGTCTTGCGCATGACACATCATCTCAATATAGGGAACATTTATGCTGAGTAATTTTAAAATCCCTTCATCAATGGCAGTGTTATGGACCGGACAAGAAACAGACTATGTTAACCTTTAACCTCTAAGTGTGACCTTGACCTTAGAGCTAGGGGTCTGGATCTTGCGTATGACATGTCGTCTCATTGTGGGAAACATTTATGCCTAGTAATTTCAAAATCCCTTCATGAATGGCAAAGTTATGGACCCGACACGAAACAGACCCTGTTGACCTTTGACTTCCGAGTGTCACCTTGACCTTGGAGCTAGGGGTTTGGATCTTGCGCATGACACGTCATCTCATTATGGTAAACATTTATGCAAAGTTATTTCAAAATCCCTTCATGGATGACAGAGTTATGGACCAGACACAAAACAGACCCTGTCACATGTTTGCTTTGTAGATGCATGCAATAAACACAGATGTGAAAGATGCAAGTAGTTTGTTTGAAATAGATATATTTTCATTTTATGCAAACTGATGAAATACTGTATTTTATCAGTGAGATATCACTCACTGCATATCACTCATTGTAAATGACATAGCTTTGCAGATCTACTTGTACACTGTGTATAAATTTTAAATCATTTGCTTAAAACAGGATGAAAATTGTAGTTGCACTTTGTTCTTTATAGTATATTTCTCGATTCAAATTATTTTACTTAAGTAATGACAAAGATATAATGAAAGTGCACCACAATTAACCTGAAATTCTAAGTAAAAAGGGGGCATAACTCATGAAATATTGGTGGAAGAGTTACAGCCCTTGTATCATATGATGTGGATGATGATGTAGTACAACTAAGTACAACTATTCTAAGTTTGAATTAAATCCATTTGGTAATAACAGAGATAAAGTGAAAGTGCATCAAAAAATTTAACCTGAAATTTTATGTACAAAAGGGGGATACCTCATAAAATACAGGTGTCACAGTTATGGCCCTTGTGTCAAATGATGTAGGTGGTGATGATGAACAATTATTTTAAGTCTGAATCAAATCCATTGAGAATTAACAGAGATATAGTGAAAATGCATTAAAATTAACAAAAAATCCTAAGTAAAAAGGGGGCATAATTCATGAAAAATTGGTACCATAGTTGTGGGTGATGATGAGGAACAACTATTTTAAGTTTGAAGCAAATCCATCAAGTAATAACAAAGATAAAGAGAAAGTGCATCAAAATTTTAACGAAAGTGTGGACGCGGAAGGACGCCAACCCCGGGTCGAGTAGGATAGCTCTACATACTTTGTATAGTCAAGCTAAAAATCCCTCCATGCATGAAGAAAAAATGCTTCGGGCAAAGTCATTCTTGTATCTGACCTTTAGCCTCTAAGTGTGACCTTAGACTTAGGGACCTGGTTCTTGCGAATGACACTCCGTCTAATAGTGATGAACATTTGTGCCAAGATACATCAAAATCCCTCCATGCATAAAGAAGAAATGCTCCGGACAAAGTCATTCTTGAATTTGACCTTTCACCTCTAAGTGTGACCCTGACCTTAGACCTAGGGACCTGGTTCTTACGCATGACACTCTGTCTCATGATGGTGAACATTAGTGCCAAGTTACATCAAAATTCCTCCAAGCCAAGTAGAAGAAATGCCCCGGACAAAATTTGTGGACCTACAGTAACTCTGGAACCCATGGTGAAATATGGCTGGTTCAAGAAAGCAACCAGGATCTTATGGTGATGCAAGTTGTGTGCAAGTTCGGTTAAAATCAAATCACAAAATAGAGCTGCTTTTGAGAAAAGTGCATGTCTCCCACAACTGCCTAATCATCTGAATAGTAAGTCTGTCTTTATATACTGTTTACTCACAGAAAAATATACCTTTGATAGTTTTGGAGTAAGTGTTGGAGTAAGTGTTGGAGTAAGTGGCCTATCGGATAAGTGTTGGATTAAGCGCGTTGGAGTAAGCGGCCTGGTAGTTCAAGGGCCATAATTCCGAAGTGCCTTGGCCGATTTGGCTACTTGGCCTAGGACTTATTGGCAAACACATTTTGTTCAAGTTTGGTGAAGATCTGATGAGAATTATTCGACTAAGAGTGGGGACAAGATTTGTGACAGACAGACGCATAGACAGACTGACAGACAGGAGTAAATCAATATGTCTCCCACCACACAGTGGTGCGGGAGACATAATGAAACAACTGTTGTGCAGACAAGACCAAAATAAGCAATTTTAGCCCTTTTAGGGGCTGTAACTCTGGAACCCATGAAGGGACTTCGCTGGTTCAACAAATGAACCAAGATCTTATGGTAATACAAGTTGTGTGCAATTTTGGTTAAAATCCAATCATAAATGAAACTTCTATTGAGTGGACAAAACTAAAATAGTTAATTTCTGGCCTTTTCAGGGGCCATAACTCTAAAACCCATAAAGAAAATGGCTGGTTCAAGAAAGATGTTATGGTGATACAAGTTGTGTGTAAGTTTGGTTAAAATTAAATCATAAATGAAACCACTATTGTGAAGACGAGACCAAAATAGCAAATTTTTGCCCTTTCAGGAAACTCTGGAACCCATGGTGGGATATGGTTGGTTCAAGAAAGGAACAGAGATCTTATGGTGATACAAGTTGTGTACAAGTTTGGTAAAAATCCAATCATAAATGAAACAACTATCATGCAGACAAGAAATTGTTGACAGACAGACCACGGACATCAAACGTTCACAAAAGCTCTGAGCTAAAAAGCACAGTTACCTATTGTTCCTATAGCCACCTAAGTCCGCAAATGTAAGCTCCAACGGACAGGGCAAAAACAGGGTTGCCACTTAGTTTAGAAAATGAAATTCCCTGACTTTTCCCTGACTAAACAATACTTTTCACTGACCAATACCACCGTATTTTTCCGGCCTCCTCTTCCCCTACAGTCATCCAATCCACCCTTTTATATTTATTTTGTTTCAGATATAACAAACTTTTATTAACAAATAACAAAAATATAATTATGAGTGTAAACATTATAATAATGATATTAGTCAGTGACAATTGTTTATTTACTTGTTTATACACAATTACACCAAAATGTGTTTGGAAATACTTATAAATACTACTTGTAGACTGCCATAGCCACTGAACATTTTAAACATCGACCCAGAATTTCATCTTTCCCAGACTTTTCTTAAATTTCATTTTTCACTGACCATTGTTAATCAACTTCCCCTTGACTTGACTTAGTGACCTTCATTTCACTCACAACCTCTAAGTTGACCTAGATTTCATCAAGAGAGCTCTTTTTACTGAGTATCATAGTAGCTGGGAAAGCAAATGTATCCTCAACTTTATAAGCAAGGTATTTCCATGACAGAACCAGTGATCAAGCTTTTGACCCCAAATGACCGGTTTCATGCTAGACCTAGATTTCATCCAGACAAAAAATGTGCCCTTGTTTAATGTATATAAGATAAAATATGGGCATTTCTTGTGTTAACAAGTTTTTTCTATGATTTGACCTTATGACCTAGTTTTGACACCAGATTACCCAGGCCCTCTGTCACTCTCCAAAGTTTTAAAACTCAAACAGGTATAACAAGAAATAGAACATCCAAGTTGTAAACAAAACAAACGATACAAACAGGTTCAGTAACCAGAACAACATGTACCTGTATGAGAAGTATTGTGGTTCCTAAACTGCAAGCAGCTATTTTGCCAACTTTTATAAACAAATAGCCTGAGAACCTGTAATAAATACATGAACATAACTGGATGGATTATATAAGCTAATAAATGTAACTATACTAAGGTAAAAGCAGCTTGGTCACATCTACAGACTGAAAATTACTTACATCTCTCTCTGTACATTTCTTTTTGTTTTAAATATCTAAATCTGAGAAGATCTTGTGATCTTTCGTAAAAAATCGAAGGAATCAATCTGGTAATTATACATTTGTTTATGTTGACGAACATGTGTGATCAAGTGTCCATAGGAAACGCCCAACCACTTATTCATATTGTCAATGTAAGTACACAGAAAAACATTCAAACTGGACTTTCACTGTGACCTTGACCTTTAAGCTAGTGGTCTAAGTCTTACACGGGACATAATGTCTTGATATAGAGAATGTATGAATATCCATGCATGTATAAAGAAGTAATGACTAGACAAGAAACTGTTTTACCTATATGATCATGTCCCATAACTCTGCAGAATATTTTCTGAAAGAACCTAACATGCACCATGCACAAGAAAGGTTGGTACTGCTCACTTGTGTTAAGTTTCATTAAATTGTGTGAAATGGTTCGGGAGAATAAGTGTGCACATAATTGCATAATTATGCAGATTCTATGTATATAGCATAGTAACAAAAAACAAAGACCAATAACTCTGCAAAATATTTATCTAAAAGAACATAACATGCACCATGCACAACTAGGGTTGGTACTGATCACTTGTGTGAAGGTTCATTAAATTGTGTCCAAGGGTTCAGGAGATTATGCACACACAAGATTGCATATGCAGACTGTATGTTTATAGTATATTAACAAACAAGAGGGTCATTATGACCCTGGATCGCTCACCTGAGTAATATGAGCCACATGTTTTAAATGTCAAATTGATGATTTTTAGAATTTTTTTGGAAGATTTTCCGATGTACAATCAAGTTACCCCTGGGGCGGGGCCAATTTTACCCTGGGGGTCATGATTTGAACAAATTTTGTAGAGGTCCACTAGGCAATGCTACATGTGAAATATCTCAGCTCTAGGCCTTCTGGTTTATTTTTAGAAAATTCTGAAGATTTTTCTATGTACAATCAAGTAACCCCATGGGGCGGGGTCAATTTGACCCCGGGGGTCATGATTTGAACAAATTTTGTAGAAGTCTATTAGGCAATGCTACATGTCAAATATCTAAGACAGAGCTCCAGATAAGATGCGTATTTGCGTAAATACGTTTTAAAATTTACGAAAAACGCATTTAAAATCAAACCTACGCATACTGGTAGGCATTGAAAAAAAGAGGATATGTATTTTACTCGATTAAAGTGCGTAATCCAATTTTATCGTAAATCAAGCACATCTTTTTTTGTAATCGAGTACAACAAATAATCAAAGGCCTGAAGGGCCTGAGTCGGCTAATGATTGATGTACTTACAGTATAGTCTACCAGTTTCAGTTTGTATTTAGTTTTTTTCTTAAAATTTCATAACACAGCTCGATATTTACCCAAAATATTATATCCAGATACGATTACACTTTTCTCCAGTTTCAACAATATATTTTACAAATTGTGATGATACGGAGACATTTAGCAGCAATTGGCAGTATCTGACATTGAAGTTTACGGTTAAATTACCTCTTATTTAAATCTTTTCATAAAAAAGTTGTTTCGTTTCGTGAAAGCAGCCAAACATAGACGTTCTACTTTCGATTTCAAAAACTACAAGAAAATACAATTTAATGTTTCGCCGATTTGTTTATTTCTCGAAAAATAAGAATTAAAATCATTTTTAATATCAGTAGTAACTAAACAAACCAGTAAGAGCTTCTTCTCCCGATAATTTATCCGTTTACTGAGTTACATTCAAGTATTGCACAATTACAAGTTATAAATATGACAGATTACATCGTATATTGGTCATAGCAAAGGGAATTGACACAACTTAACTTCATTCATACAGTGAACTGTTTGAAATTTGAGAAATCTAATTGAACTACATCCCTTCACGTGTTATTCGGTCCATTTAGAGAATCGCTGAACAGCAAGGACTCGTCAAAAGGCTTTTAGCCTTTAGCCGACTCAAAAATGGCGTCTTGTAAAGCAAACGCGGACGATATTGTAAAGAAATGCCATTTTTTCTTCAAGGGTATTAAGTGTGTGACAAGAGATAACTCTGAGAATGCCTTTCAGATCGCTAAGTCTCTGATCTATGACATATTATGAGTAACTGTTGAAACAGCCAAGAAAAGGCAGAAGCACCATGTGGGTGTTTCTGAAAAAAAAAATCATCACTTGCAGTCGAATATCACTGGCTGTTGATAGATCGAAGTGGTCAGTAACTGAAATTAAGTTGTAGTGTAAGATGTAGTGTATGCAGTAAACAAAATGTTAAAACTATCTGAATGAAGGCGCAAAAAATATTCAGGAAAACAACATTGGTCGACAAAGGCACATCAGCGGACCACATGAATTATACACGGAAAATTATACAAACAAACAGTTAATATTATTACCCTTTGAACGATTTCAAAGACTGAAATACCATTTAGAAATTCTAAAAACCCTTTTGAAAAAAAATCCCTTTAACCTAAAATCTTATCTGGAGCTCTGTAAGATCTAGGCCTTCTGGTTTATTTCTAGAAATTTTTTGAAGATTTTCCTATGTAAAATCAAGTGACCCCTGGGGCGGGGTCAATTTTGACCCCAGGGGTCATGATTTGAACAAATTTTGTAGAGGTCCAATAGGCAATGCTACATGTCAAATATCTAAGCTCTAGGCCTTCTGGTTTATTTTTAGAAAATCTTGAAGATTTTTCTATGTACAATCAAGTAACCCCATGTCGTTGGGTCATGATTTGAACAAACTTTGTAGAGGTCCACTAGGCAATGCTACAAGTCAAATATCTAAGCTCTAGGCCTTCTGGTTTATTTTTAGAAAATTATTGAAGATTTTCCTATGTAAAATCAAGTGACCCGTGGGGCGAGGTCAATTTTGACCCCGGGGGTCATGATTTGAACATATTTTGTAGAGGTCCACTAGGCAATGCTACATGTGAAATATCTAAGCTCTAGGTCTTCTGGTTTATTTTAAGAAATTTTTTGAAGATTTTCCTATGTAAAATCAAGTGACCCCTGGGGCAGGGTCAATTTTGACCCCGGGGTCATGATTTGAACAACTTTAGTAGAGGTCCACCAGGCAATGCTACATGTCAAATATCTAAGCTCTAGGGCTTCTGGTTTTTGAGAAGAAGATTTTTTAAGACCTTCCTATGTAAAATCAAGTGACCCCTGAGGCGGGGTCAATTTTGACCCCGGGGTCATGATTTGAACAAATTTGGTAGAGGTCCACTAGGCAATGCTTCACACCAAATATCTAAGCTCTAGGGCTTCTGGTTTTTTAGAAGAAGATTTTTAAAGTTTTTCCTTTCGGTTGCCATGGCAACCAGAGTTCTGCATGGAATTCAATTCTTTGAATAATTTTGAAAGGGGGCCACCCAAGAATCATTCCTGTGAAGTTTGGTGTAATTCTGCCCAGTGGTTTCAAAAAGAAGATTTTTTTAGAAATTGTTGACACACAACGCACTACGTATGACGCACTACGCACGACGGACATCAAGCGGTCACAATAGCTCACCTTGTCACTTTGTGACAGGTGAGCTAAAAACAAAGTCCCATAACCATGCAGAATTTTTCTCTGAAAGAACCTAAAATGCACCATGCACAACTAGGGTTACTACTGATCACTTGTTTAAGTTTCATTGAATTATAAATGTGCAAGGGTTCAGGAGATTAGGTGCGCACAAGTTTGCATATGCAGACTCTATGTATATAGCATAGTAACAAAAAACAAAAGTCCCATAACTCTGCAATTTTTTTTTCTGAAAGACATAACATGCACCATGCACAACTACTGTTGTTACCAATCACTTGTGTGAAGTTTCATTAAATTGTGTCAAGGGGATGAGGAAAGTTGGTGCGCACAAGATTGTGTCTATGGACAGACAGACAGACAACCTGAAACCAGTATACCCCCCTTACAACTTTGTTGTTCGGGGGGTTACAACAAGAGGTCAGAGGGCAGCAACGCGCGACTATTCAACGGCCTTGTCAATTGAATGAATATCAAAGTCGACAAAGGGGCATAATTTTGTAAAATTGCAAAACAGGGTTATGGAACCTGTACAATGCATTTCCGCACATGACAATGGACAATTGTGTGAAGTTTCAATCCATTCCCATTAGTGGGTACTGAGATACCATCTTATATACAACAAGAGGACCATGATGGTCCTGAATCGCTCACCTCTTCCCACATGACCCAGTTTTGAGCATGACTTCGTTTTTTCTATTATTTGACATAGTGATCTAGTTTTTGAGCTCATGTGACCCAGTTTTGAACTTGACCTAGATATTATCAAGATAAAAATTCTGACCAATTTTCATGAAGATCCATTGAAAAATTTGGTCTCTAGAGAGGTCACAAGGTTTTTCTATTATTTGACCTATTGACCTAGTTTTCAAAGGTACGTGACCCTGTTTTGAACTTTACCTAGATATCATCAAGGTGAACATTCTCACTAATTTTCATGAAGATCTCATGAAAAATATGGCCTCTAGAGAGGTCACAAGGTTTTTCTATTTTTATATCTACTGGCCTAGTTTTTGATCGCACGTGACCCAGTTTTGAAACTGACCTAGATATCATCAAGGTGAACATTCAGATCAATTTTCATGAAGATCCATTGAAAAATATGGCCTCTAGAGAGGTCAAAAGATTTTAATAATTTTAGACCTACTGACCTGGTTTTTGAACGCAGTTGACCCAGTTTCAAACCAGACCTAGATATCATCAAGATGAACATTCAGACCAACTTTCATACAGATCCCATGAAAAGTATGGCCTCTAGAGAGGTCACAAGGTTTTTTTATTATTTGACCTACTGACCTAGTTTTTTAAGGCATGTGACCCAGTTTCAGACCTGACCTAGATATCATCAAGGTGAACACTCTGACCAATTTTCATGAAGATCCATTCAAGGGTATGGCCTCTAGAGAGGTCACAAGGTTTTTCTATTTCAAGACCTACTGACCTAGTTTTTGATCGCAGTTGACCCAGTTTCAAACTTGACCTATATATCATCAAGATTAACATTCAGACCAACTTTCATACAGATCCCATGAAAAATATGGCCTCTAGAGAGGTCACAAGGTTTTTTCATTATTTGACCTACTGACCTACTGTTTGAAGGCACGTGACCCACTTTCGAACCTGACCTAGATATCATCAAGATGAACATTCTGACCAATTTTTATGGAGATCCATTCATAAGTATGGCCTCTAGAGAGGTCACAAGGTTTTTCTATTTTTATACCTACTGACCTAGTTTTTGACCGCACATGACCCCGTTTCGAACTTGACCTAGATATCATCAAGATGAACATTCAGACCAACTTTCATACAGATCCCATGAAAAATATGGCCTTTAGAGAGGTCACAAGGTTTTTCTATTATTTGACCTACTGGTCTAGTTTTTGATGGCACGTGACCCACTTTCGAAACTGATCTAGATATCATCAAGATGAACATTCGGACCAATTTTCATACAGATCCCATGAAAAATAAGGCCTCTAGAGAGGTCACAAGATTTTTCTATTATTTGACCTACTGACCTAGTTTTTGAAGGCACGTGACCCACTTTCAAACTTGACCTTAATATCATCAAGGTGAACGTTCTGACCAATTTTCATGAAGATCTCATAAAATATATGGCCTCTAGAGAGGTCACAAGGTTTTTCTATTTTTAGATCTACTGATCTAGTTTTTGATGGCACGTGACCCAGTTTCGAACTTGACCTAGATATCATCAAGGTGAACGTTCTGACCAATTTTTATGAAGATCTTGTATAATATATGGCCTCTAGAGAGGTCACAAGGTTTTTCTATTTTTAGACCTATTGACCTAGTTTTTGATGGCACGTGACCCAGTTTCAAACTTGACCTAGATATCATCAAGATGAACATTCTGACCAATTTTCATGAAGATTTTTTGAAATATATGGCCTCTAAAGAGGTCACAAGGTTTTCCTATTTTTAGACCTACTGACCTAGTTTTTGATGGCACGTGACCCACTTTCGAACTTGACCTAGATATCATCAAGATGAACATTCTGACCAACTTTCATAAAGATCCCACAAAAAATGTGACCTCTAGAGTGGTCACAAGCAAAAGTTTACGGACGGACTGACGCACGGACGGACGACGGACGCTGCATGATCACAAAAGCTCACCTTGTCACTATGTGACAGGTGAGCTAAAAACTTAACAGAAAAACTACTAAGTCAACAAGAGTGCCAGCATGTCACAATATACGCCCGTCACAGCAAATTAGCAAATAGCACCTGTATTTGTAAATGGAATCTTAATTTTGTGGTGGTTTAGTAATTATTGTTATTCTTTTGTTTTTCTAAGTCCACAAAAAAACACCTTACCAGGTAGAGATACCTTAAAATACACCTAAAATTTGAAAGTAACATCTATGTTGTACCACAAAAAAGTGGTCTTGGTTTTTTCGTACGATCAATTATAAAAAAGTTACAATATAGGTTACTTATAGTAACAACTAAAGGAAGTAAATCTTTAAAAAAAAAAAAAAAAAAAAAATCCAAAAAAAATTTGTAAGTCCGCACAAAAATCCTTACCAGGTAGAGATAGGTCAAAATACACCTCAAAATTGGATGTAATATGCATGTTGTACTACAGAAAAGTGGTCTCGATTTTCCCCTACGACTAGTAATGAAAAAGTTACATTATAAGCTATTTATAGTAACAACAAAGGGAAGTAATTCTAAAGAAGGGACCTGCGCATGACACTCCGTCTCATGATGGTGTACAATTGTGCCAAGTAACATCAAAATCCCTTCATGCATGAAGAAGATATGCTCCGGACAAAGTTTTCATTCTTGTATCCTTTGACCTCCAAGTGTGAGCTTGACCTTAGACCTAGGGACCTGGTTCTTGCGCATGACACTCCGTCTCATGATGGTGAACAAATGTGCCAAGTTACATCCAAATCCCTCCATGCATGAAGAAGATATGCTCCGGACAAAGTCTGGACGCCACCCGCCCGCCCATCAGGGGCATTCCCATAGTACGCCCCGTTTTTCAAACGGGCGTATACAAAAAGGGGCATAATTTTGTAGCAAGAGGGTCATGCTCAGCTGTTAAAGTTGGCGTTGAAATCATCAAGATAAACATTCTGACCAAGTGTCATGAAGATAGGGTCATAAATGTGGCTGGTGACCTAGTTTTTGACCCCACATGAACCAGTTTCAAACTTGGCCTAGGAATCATCAAGCTAAACATTCTTACCAAGTTTCATGAAGATAGGATCATAAATGTGGCCTCAAGAGTGTTAAAAAGCTTTTCCTTTAATCTTAGTGGTGACCTGGTTTTTGATCCCACATGACCCAGTTACAAACTTGGCCTAGGAATCATCAAGAAAAATATTTTGACCAAGTTTCATGAAGATAGGAATCTGGTATAGGAATCTTTAAAATAAACATTCTGACCAAGTTTTATAAATGTGGCATCTAGGGTATTAACAAGCTTTTCCTTTGATCTGACCTGGTGGCCTAGTTTTTGACCCCACATGACCAAGTTTCGAACTTGGCCTACAGATCAACAAGAAAATCATTATGTGCAAGTTTGTATCAAATCATAGCATAAATGAAACCTCTATATGGCTGAGAGGACCAAAATATTTTTTTCAGGGGCAGTAACTCTAGAACCCATGATGGAATCTAGCTGGTTTTTGAAAGGAACTGAGATCTTATTGTGACTTAAGCTGTGTGTAAGTGTGGTTAAAATCGAATGTAAAATGTCATTTCTATCGTGTTCACAAGGTAACAAGAGCTGTCACAGGAGACAGCGCGCTTGACTATTTCGATGCTGGACAGTGAAACTGACATCTGAGGAAACTGGAAGCTGTCACTGGAGTGTTTAATGACCCCAATGGAGTCTGTGTCAAAAATATTAAGTAACAAGAGTGCCAGAATGTCACAATATACGCCCGTCACAGCAAATTTCTTTACTATAGCACCTGTATTTGTAGATGGAATTTTAATTTTGTGGTTGTTTAGTAATCATTGTAATTCTTTTGTTTTTCTAAGTCCACAAAAAAACTCCTTACCAGGTAGAGATACCTTAAAATACACCTAAAATTAGAAAGTAACAACTATAATGTACCACAGAAAAGTGGTCTTGGTTTTTCCCTACGGTCAATTATAAAAAAGTTACAAAAGTTACAATATAAGTTATTTATAGTAACAACTAAGGGAAGTTAATCTTTAAAAAAAAAAAATCCAAAAAAAAAAAATTGTAAGTCCACACAAAAATCCTTACCAGGTAGAGATTGGTCAAAATACACCTCAAAATTGGATGTTACATGCATGTTGTACTACAGAAAAGTGGTCATGATTTTCCCTACGTCTAGTAATGAAAAAGTTACAATATAAGCTATTTATAGTAACAACAAAGGGAAGTAATTCTAAAAAAGGGAACTGCGCATGACACTTCGTCTCATGATGGTGTATAATTGTGCCAAGTTACATCAAAATCCCTCTATGCATGAAGAAGAAATGCTTCGGACAGTCATTCTTTCATCTGACCTTTGGCCTCTAAGTGTGACCTTGACCTTAGACCTAGGGATCTGGTTCTTGCGCATGACACTCTGTCTCGTGATGGTGAACATTTGTGCAAAGTTATATCAAAATCCCTCTATGCATGAAGAAGAAATGCTCCGGACAAAGTTTTCATTCTTGTATCCATTGACCTCTAAGTGTGACCTTGACCTTAGACCTAGGGACCTGGTTCTTGCGCATGACACTCCGTCTCATGATGATGAACAATTGTGCCAACTTTCATCAAAATCCCTTCATGCATGAAAAAGATATGCTCCGGATAAAGTCATTCTTGAATTTGACCTTTGACCTCTAAGTGTGACCTTGACCTTAGACCTAGGGACCTGGTTCTTGAGCATGACACTCCGTCTCATGATGGTGAACAACTGTGCCAAGTTTCATCAAAATCCCTCCATGCATGTAGAAGATATGCTCCGGACAAGGTCTGTGGACGCCGCCCGCCCGCCCGCCAGGGGCGTTCCCATAATACGTCCCGTTTTTCAAACGGGCGTATAATAAGAGAGGTAAAGATAAAGTGTATCAAAACACTAAATACAGTCGACATTGTATTAAGAGAACGCCCAAGGGACTGCAAGAATGGTCTCTTAATGAATTTCAGTCAGGTGAAGAGAACAGTTATTTTTAACTGTTTATGTAACTGCATTTATTATGAACATACATATATATATATATGTATATATATTTCACAAACTGTGAACATTATAGCTGGATTGTTCGTCAGTTCGACTGTTACAAAAGTTCATTGCATTTAGGCAGGTGCAAAACGTACTTGCTAATTACACAGGTGAAGAAATGCCCATTGAGAATTTGGTACCAGGTTGAATATTTTACCTGTTGGGACTACAATAATGTGGTCGCTAGTCGTTTAATAAAAAAGACGTTTAATGGAATGAATTTATGAACTGTAAACGTTCGGGAGGGATTTTGACCAGTCGTTTAATGCAAAAATTGCTTAATAGAGGTGGGCGCAAGTACGATGTCGACTGTAAGTATAATTCTAAGCAAAAAGGGGGCATAAGTCATAAAATATTGGTGCAAGAGTTATGCACCTTGTGTCATATGATGTGGGTGATGATGTGGAACAACTACTTCAAATTTGAATCAAATCCATTTAGTAATAGCTGAGACAGAGTGAAAGTGTATCAAAACTTTAACCTGAAATTCTAAGTAAACAGGAGGGCCAAGATGGCCCCTAAGGCCGCTCACCTGAGTAACACACCATAACTGTGTAAATATGTTTAAACTAGTGATTTCATGGAGACAAATATTCTGACCAAATTTTCATTAAGATTGGACCAAAAAACGTGGCGTCTTGAGTGTAAACAAGCATTTTCTTTGATTTGACCTAGTTTTTTACCCACATGACCCAAATTTGAACTTGTCAAAATTTTCATGAAAACAAACATTCTTACAACATTTTGGGAAGATTGGAGCAAAAAAGTGGCCTTTAGAATGTATAGAAGCTTTTCCTTTTGATTTGACCTAGTGACCTAGTTTTGGACCCCACGTGATCCAGATTTGTAATCATCAAAGACTTCATGATAACAAACATTCTGACCAAGTTTTATGAAGATAGAATAAACTAGAGCTATCACTAAAGGTGATGAATGTACCCCCCGCATACACTGACACAGTACATTGCTGTTTGATGCAAACAAGATTGCATAATTATGTGGACGGTATGTATATAGACTGTATATATACAGTACAGTAACCAAAAAAAACAAACAAAGTCCCGTAACTATGCAGAATATTTTTCTAAAAGAACGTAACATGCACCATGCACAACTAGGGTTGGTACTGACCACTTGTGTGAAGTTTCATTAAATTGTATGCAAGGATTCAGAAGATTAGGCACGCACAACATTGCATATGCAGACTGTATGTACATAGAATATTAACAAGAAACAAAGTCCCATAACTCTGCAATTTTTGTTGTTGAAAGAACCTGACATGCCTATGCACAACTACTGTTGTTACTGATCACTTGTGTGAAGTTTCATTAAATTGTGTCAAGGGGAAGAGGAGAGATGGTGCGCACAAGATTGTGTCTATGTATATAGTATAGTTACAAAAAAACAAAGTCCCGTAACTCTGCAATATTTTTTTCTTAAAGAACCTAACATGCCCCATGCACAACTACTGCTGTTACTGATCACTTATGTGAAGTTTCATTAAATTGTGTCATGGGGATGAGGAGAGATGGTGCGCACAAGATTGTGTCTATGTATATAGTAGTAAAGTAACAAAAAAAACAAAGTCCCGTAACTCTGCAAATTTTTTTTCTGAAAGAAGCTAACATACCCCATGCACAACTACTGTTGTTACTGATCACTTGTGTGAAGTTTTATTAAATTGTGTCAAGGGGGTGAGGAGAGATGGTGCGCACAAGGTTGTGTCTATGTATATAGTATAGTAACAAAAAACAAAGTCCCATAACTCTGCAATTCATTTTTCTGAAAGAACCTAACATGCCCCATGCACAACTACTGTTGTTACTGATGACTTGTGTGAAGTTTCATTAAATTGTGTCAAGGGGATAAGGAGAGATGGTGCTCACAAGATTGTGTCTACGGACAGACAGACAGACAAACCTGAAACCAGTATACCCCCTCTTACAACTTTGTTGTCTGGGGTACAAAAATGAGCCCCTAGGGTGTAAAAAAGCTTACTCTTTTATTTGACCTGGTGACCTAGTTTTTTACTCCACATGACCCAGATAAAAATTCATCCGAGATTTCATGCAGAAAAACATTCTGACCAAGTTTCATGCATATCAAATAAACAAGAGGGCCATGATGGCCCTACATCGCTCACCTGAGTACCATCTTAATGATAAGATCAAGTTTTGACATAGATCACATAAACATACACTTTAAATATCATCAGGATAAATATTTTCTTGTAACAGTCCCTTTGACCTACGGGTCAAGTACTAGTCATAGCCAATCTTTATACCAAGTTTGAGGGTCCTTGGCTCAAATGCTGCATTTTTGTACTAGCATGACTATTCCTTACCCTGGGAGACCTAAATAACATTTAAAACCAATGTCATTAGATGCTGCTGAGGTATATTCATATACATAAAATAAAGGGAGGTAATTTGTCATAAATTCAGTCAAAAGTTATCTACCCTGATTGTCCGAGTCCATCTGATGGCATAAATGACATTTCAAATCAGTATCTTCATTGGTTACTGAGATACACCCATTTTAATTTGAAACAAAGGGAGGTAATTTGATATAAAATCAGTCAATAGTTATTTACCCTGATTGTCTGAGTCCAACTAATGACATTAATGAAATTTCAAATGAGTCCTATAAGTACTTACTGATATAAATCCAATTTGATTAAAATCAGGGGAGGTAATCAGATATAAAATAACTCCAGAACCTATGATTGCATCTGACAGATTCATCATGGAATCCAAGATTTATTGTTGTTGAAGATATTTTGCAAGTTTGTATCAAATCAAACCATAAATGAAGTCTCTATATGGCTGCAAAAGCCAAAATAGCAAATTTTGGCCCTTTAAGGGGCTATAACTTTGGAACCCATAATGGAATCTGGCCAGTTTTCGAAAGGAATCGAGATATTATGCCAATACAAGTTGTGTGCAAGTTTGATTAAAGTTGTTGCAAAATGTGGTCTCTATTGTGTTCACAAGCCAAAAATAGCAAATTTTGGCCCTTTAAGGGGCCATAACTCTGAAACCCATGATGGGATCTGGCCAGTTTTCGAAAGGAACCGAGACATTATGCCAATACAAGTTGTGTGTAAGGTTTATTAAAGCTGATTGCAAAATGTGGTCTCTATCATGTTCACAAGCCAAAAATGGCAAATTTTGGCCCTTTAAGGGGCCACAACTCTGGAATCCATGATGGGATCTGGCCAGTTTTCAAAAGGAACCGAGATATTATGCCAATACAAGTTGTGTGCAAGTTTGATTGAAGTTGATTGCAAAATGTTGTCTATATCGTGTTCACAAGCCAAAAATAGCAAATTTTGGTCCTTTAGGGGGCCATAATTCTGGAACCCATGATGGGATCTGGCGAGTTTGCGAAAGGAACCCGAGATATTACGTCCATACAAGTTGAATGCAAGTTTGATTAAAATCAAATACAAAATGTGGTCTCTATCGTGTTCACAAGGAAATTGTGGACGGATGGACGGACGACGGGTGATCACAAAAGCTCACCCTGTCACACTACGTGACAGGTGAGCTAAAAATGCAGCCCCTATTGCACGCACAAGGTTTTTCTTTGATTTTAACAGGTGGCTTGTTTTTGAGCCCAGATGATCTAAATTAAAACTTGGGCTAAAGATCAACAAGATAATCGTTTTGACCAAGTTTCATGAAGATAAGTTCATAATCGTGATCTCTGGAGTGTTATCAAGCTTTTCCTTGAACAGATGACTTAGTTTTTGACCTCATATGACCCAGATTTGAACATGACCTAAAGGTCATCAAGAGAAACATTCTGACCATTTGTCACAAGTTTCAAACTTAAACTATGGACTCTATAGAATGTTTACAAGATTTTCCTTTGATCTGGCCTAGTGACCTAGTTTTTGACCCAACATGACCCAATTTCCAATCTGACCTACAAATCATTAAGACAAACACTCTGATCAAGTTTCATAAAGATTGTGTCACAACTGTGGCCTCTAGAGTGTTCACAAGCTTTTCCTTTGATTTGACCGGGAGACCTAGTTTTTGACCCTACATGACCCAGATTTAAACTTATCTACAGGTCATCAAGACAAACACTCTGACCAATTCTCATCAGTTTGAAACCTAAATTGTGGTCTCTAGAATGTTAACAAAATTTTCCTTTGATCTCGCCTACTGACCTAGTGTTTGAACCCACATGACCCAGTTTCAAATCTGGCCTAGAGATCATCAAGATAAACATTCTGACCAAGTGTCATATAGATTAAGTCACAACTGTGGCCTCTAGAATGTTCACAAGCTTTTCCTTTGATCTGGCCTACTGACCTAGTTTTTGACCCTACATGACCCAGTTTCAAATTTGACCTAGAGATCATCAAGATAAACATTCTGACCAAGTTTCATAAAGAATGACTTACAACTGTGGCTTCCAAGTGTTCAAAAGCTTTTCGTTTGATTTGACCTGGTGACCTTGTTTTTGACCCCACATGACCCAGATTCGAAACTGACCTAGAGATCACCAAGACAAACATTCTGACCAAGACTCATAAAGATGAGTGTTCACAAGCTTTCCTTTAGATCTGGCCTAGTGACCTAGTTTTTGACCCCACATGACCCAGTTTCGAACCTGACCTAGAGATCATCAAGACAAACATTCTGACCAAGTTTCATAATGATTGAGTCATAAATGTGGCCTCTAGAGTGTTCACAAGCTTTTCCTTTAATTTGATCGGGTGACCTAGTTTTTGACCCTATATGACCAAGATTTGAATTTGACCTAGAGGCCATCAAGTAGTTCTAGTTTACAACGTAAAAGTATCTTAATACGCAATAAAATTTGTACGCAAATTTTTCAAGGCCATTGCATACATGGGATGCAAAGTAAAAACGGAATTCAATGTTACGAGTTTAAAGTCAACAAATACTAATCCCAATTTCATTTTCAGCAGCATTATTTTCTAACAAGAGCGCCGCCAAGCGGGGCAATATATGCCCGAAGGGTTACATCAGAGGATGGGAGAAAAATTTAAAGAACTTGACTGTTGAAGCCCAAAGGACAGGAACAACAAAAAAGAAGAAATTCCAAAGTCCACAAAAAAAATTCTTACCAGGTAAAGTTATGTCAAAATACATCTAACAAGAGCACCGCCTTGCGAGTGCTGACGCTCATCTGATTTTTTTTGTGTAATAGAAATATTGTCCTACCCATGATTTTCTAAGTCTAAAAAGGGCCATCATTCTTGCAAAAAGCAGGATAGAGTTATGTTTCTTGATGTACAGTGTCCACTTATGATGGTGAAAAACTGTTGCAAGTTTTAAAGCAATAGCTTTGATAGTTTATGAGAAAAGTTGACTTAAACATAATACTCAACCAAGAAAATGATTTTCTAAGTCCAAAAAGAGCAATAATTATTGCAAAAAGCAGGATGGAGTTATGTTGCTTGCTGTACAGGGTCAGCTTATGATAGTCAACAAGTGTTGCAAGTTTCAAAGCAATAGCTTTGATAGTTTAAGAGAAAAAGTTGACTTAAACATAAAACTTAACCAAGAAATCTGATATTTTCTAAGTCCAAAAGGGGCCATAAATCTTGAAAAAAGCAGGATTGAGTTATGTTTCTTGCTGTACAGGGTCAACTTATGATGGTGAACAAGTGTTGCAAGTTTTAAAGCAATAGCTTTGATAGTTTAGGATAAAAGCTGACCTAAACATAAAACTTAACCAAGAAAACTGATTTTCTAAGTCCAAAAGGGGCAATAAATCTTGCAAAAAGCAAGATGGAGTTATGTTTCTTGATGTACAGGGTCTGCTTATGATGGTGAACAAGTATTCCAAGTTTCAAAGCAATAGCTTTGATAGTTTAGGAGAAAAGTTGACCTAAACATAAAACTTAACCAAGAAATCTGATATTTTCTAAGTACAAAAGGGGCCATAAATCTTGCAAAAAGCAAGATGGAGTTATGGTTCTTGCTATACAGGGTCAGCTTATGATGGTGAACAAGTATTCCAAGTTTCAAAGCAATAGCTTTGATAGTTTAGGAGAAAAGCTGACCTAAACATAAAACTTAACCAGGCAACGCCGACGCCGACAACCGCTCAAGTGAAGACAATAACTCATCATTTTTTTTTCAAAAAATCAGATGAACTAAGAATTGGATGTACCATCCATGTTGTACCACAGAAAAGTGGTCTCGGTTTTTCCCTACGGTCAATAATAAAAAAGTTTCAAAATAAGCTATTTATAGTAACAAAAAAGGGAAGTAATTCAAAAAAAATATTGTAAGAGAACAAAAAGGGATCTGCCAAATAAAAACAAGAGCACTGCAATGCAGAGCAATATACACAAAGCAAAGTCATATATGACTTTTGACCCCTAAGTGTGACCTTGACCTTGAAGCGAGTCATCCAAAACATGCGCTCTGCATGTCATCTCAGAGTGGTGAATATTTGTGCCAAGTTTCTTTGAAATCATTCAAGCAGTTCAAGAGTTACAGAGCGGACACGAAACACACTCATATGACCTTTCATTCCTAAGTGTGACCTTGACCTTGAAGCTAGTCACCCGAAACAAGCGCTCTGCATGTCGTCTCAGTGTGGTGTACATTTATGCCAAGTTTCTTTGAAATCCTTTAAGCAGTTCAAGAGTTACAGAGCGGACACGAAACACACTCATATGACCTTTGACCCCTAAGTGTGACCTTGACCTTGAAATGACACATCCAAAACATGTGCTCTGCACGTCCTCTTGGTGTAGTGAACATTTGTTTCAAGTTTCTTTGAAATCCTTCTAGGGGTTCAAGAGTTACAGAGCAGACACGAAATTGCTAAAGGACGGACGGACAGAAGGACACTGGGACCATAACATAATACGTCCCTTCTGGCGTATAAAAATGGAACAGAATGACATAGCCTATTTTCATTCAGTGACGTATTCAGACTGGTTTAGCGTATTGATGAGACTATAATAAACAATATATATATATATTGATCAAAATCTCTACTTATTGATGTAAATTATATGGAAACAGTCCAGTTACTGCGAATATTATTGAAAACAGCTCACTCACGCATTGAAAACTGAAAGTAAGATCCGGCGAACCCGAACACTGGTTTTATTTTTTAAAGTAACTATTAACTAGTCAAACCCATCATATTTGATGAAACTTGGTAATTTCTTTATACCTGTGTTGTGTTTATCGCAACTGGAATACATTTATGAAGTTAAATAAGGTGTTATTTATTGCAAACATGGAAAATTGTCAATATTGTAGCCACAAAACCTGGGACTCAATCATATTTGACTGGGACTCAACATTTTTGAGAGTACTGAGTCCCAGGGACTCAGCAAAATTTTAAGAAAACGAGAACACAGATCACAAAAAACATTCTGACCAATTTTCATAAGTTTCAGAAACTTAGTTTTGGACCCCACATGACCCAGAGATCATCACAAGACAAACATTCTGACCAAGTTTCATAAAGATTTGGTCAAAACTGTGGCCTCTAGAGTGTTCAAAACCTTTTCCTATGATCTGGCCTACTGACCTAGTTTTTGATCCCACATGACCAATTTTCAAACTTGACCTTGAGATCATCAAGACAAACATTCTGACCAAGATCTTATTATGACCCAGATTTGAACTTGACCTAAAGGTCATCAAGAGAAACATTCTGACTATTTGTCATGAGTTTCAAACTTAAACTATGGACTCTATAGAATGTTTACAAAATTTTCCTTTGATCTGGCCTAGTGACCTAGTTTTTGACCCCACATGACCCAGTTTCCAATCTGACCTACAAATCATTAAGACAAACATTCTGATCAAGTTTCATAAAGATTGTGTCACAACTGTGGCCTCTAGAGTGTTCACAAGCTTTTCCTTTGATTTGACCGGGTGACCTAGTTTTTGACCCTACATGACCCAGATTTAAACTTATCTACAGGTCATCAAGACAAACACTCTGACCAATTCTCATCAGTTTGAAACCTAAATTGTGGTCTCTAGTGTGTTCACAACCTTTTCCTATGATCTGGCCTACTGACCTAGTTTTTGATCCCACATGACCCATTTTCAAACTTGACCTAGAGATCATCAAGACAAACATTCTGACCAAGATTCATAAAGATTGGGTCATAACTGTGGCCTCTAGAGTGTTCACAAGGCAAATGTTGATGGACGACGCACGCCCGACAGACGCCAGACAATGACCGGTCACAATACCTCACCTTGAGCACTTTGGGGGATAATTCATGAAATATTGGTGTAAGAATTATGGCCCTTCTGTCATATGAATTATGGCCCTTCTGTCATGATGTGAGTGATGATGTTGAACAACTATTTTAAGTTTCAATCAAATCTATTTAGTAATAACCGAGATACAGTGAAAGTGCATCAAAACTTTAACGTGAAATTCTAAAAAAAGGGGGATAATTCATTAAATACTGGTACCAGGGTTACGGGCCTTGTGTCATACGATGTGGGAGATGATGTGGAACAACTACTTTCAGTTTGAATCAAATCGATGATTTGATTCAGGAACTAGAAGATGCTTTTGAAGAAAAACGCATGTCTCCCCCAATGCATAGTCGTATAGGCAAGAAGTCGATAGGGAACAGGAGCCAAAGTCAAACAGACACTGAAGGTTGGCTGCAATAGGGACCATCTACTTGGCATGTCCGATCATTGAACTAAATTTCAACATTCTGGACCTAGTGACTCTCAAGTTATGAATTGGGAACGGTTTTCCATGTTCAGGCCCCTGTGACCTTGACCTTTGATAGAGTGACCCCAAAATCATTAGGGGTCATCTACTCTGCATGTCAAATCATCCTATTAAGTTTCAACATTCTGGGTCAAGTGGTTCTCAACTTATTGATTGGAAAGCATTTTCTATGTTCAGCCCCCTGTGACCTTGACAATTGATGGAGTGACCCCAAAATCAATAGGCGTCATCTACTCTTTAAGTCCTATTATCCTATAAAGTTTGAAGGTTCTAGGTCAAATGGTTCTCAAGTTATTGACTGCAAATGAGTTTCCATGTTCTGTCTGCTGCGACCCTGACCTTTATTTAATCGAGTGACCCCAAAATCAACAGGGGTCATCTACTCTACATGTCCAACAATCCTATGAAGTTTCAACATTCTGGGTCAAGTGTTCTCAAGTTACTGACCAGAAATGGTTTTTCATGTTCAAGCCCTGTGACCTTGACCTTTAATAGAATGACCCCAAAATCTATAGGGGTCATCTACTCTGCATGCCCAATCATCCTATGAAGTTTCAACATTCTGGGTCAAGTGGTTCTCATGTTATTGATCGGAAATGGTTTTCCATGTTCAGGCCCCTGTGACTTTGACCTTTAACAGAGTGACCCAAAAACGATAGGGTTCATCTACTCTGCATGACCAATCATCCTATGAAGTTTTAACATTCTGGGTCAAGTGGTTCTCCAGTTATTGATCGGAAATGGGTTTATATGTTCAGGCCCCTGTGACCTTGACCTTTGATCGAGTGACCCCCAAAACAACAGGAGTCATCTATTCCATAAGCCCTGCCACCCTATGAAATCTGAAGGTTCTAGGTCATATGGATCTCGAGTTATTGACTGGAAATGGATTTCCATGTTCTGTCCGCTGCAACATTGACCTTTAACAGAGTGACCCAAAAATCAATAGGGGTCATCTACTCTGCATCTCGATCTCAAGTCAAATCATCCTATGAAGTTTCAACATTCTGGGTCAAGTGGTTCTCAAGTTACTGACCAGAAATGGTTTTCCATGTTCAAGCCCCTGTGACTTTACCTTTTAAAGAGTTACCACAAATAGGGGTCATCTACTCTGCATGTCCAATTATCCTATGAAGTTTCAACATTCTGGGTCAAGTGGTTATCAAGTTATTAATCAGAAATGGTTTTCCATGTTCAGGCCCCTGTGACCTTCACCTTTAACAGAGTGACCCCAAAATCAATAGGGGTCATCTACTCTGCAACAAACCATCCTATTAAGTTTTAACATTCTGGGTCAAGTGGTTCTCAAGTTATTGATCGCAATTGGTTTTCCATGTTCAGGCCCCTATGACCTTGACCTTTGATGGAGTGACCCCAAAAACAAAAGGGGTCATCCACTCCATAAACCCTGCCACCCTATCAAGTTTGAAGGTTCTAGGACAAACGGTTCTCCAGTTATTGATCGGAAATGAAGTGTGACGGACAGACGGAATGACGGAAGGACAGGGCAAAAACAATATGTCTCCCACTGTGGGCGGAGACATAATAACTGAGATAGAGTGAAAGTGCATCAACACTTCAACCTGAAATTCTAAGTAACAAGGGAGGATAATTCATGAAATATTGGTGTGAGAGTTATGACCCTTATGCTGTATGATGTGGATGATGATGATGAGGTAAAACTATTTTGAGTTTAAAGCAAATTCATCAAGTAATTACAGAGATAAGGGGAAAAAAGAGGAAGTGTAAAAAAAACTTTAACCAAGTTGGGGAAGCGGAAAGATGCAGACGCTGACGCCAGGGTGAGTAGGATAGCTCTCCATTGTCAGAATAATTTGTATTTTTGATACAGCGATAACGTTACACATAAGCACAGATAGTGTTCGACTCCCTTTTCATACTATCATTGCTATAATTATTGTTGAATTGCTGTTAATAATAGGTTTTGGGTCATTTGTGGCTGATTTGGGTTCATTATGTCGATAGCTGGATCCCAGCACCACACATTATGTCATATACAATAGTTAAAGGGAACCAGATATTTGATAGAGCAAGTACTGTTGTAAAACACTATGTATAAATTTGGACAAATCAAAAACAAGTTCTATAAATAGCACCAATCAAAGCTCACGTCTGCTGAAGTATAAATAGGTAAATAGGTAGATAGACGACAGAGAGATCATGTATCCAGTGACTGAGGAAGACACATCGAGGATTCAACTAATAATTTATCCCAGTACCTTGATAAGGAAGTTATTGCAACTACCCTGTCAGGGCGGATAAATTATTATAAAGAAGATGTTTGAAGTTCATAGACTAAAGAAGAGTTGCAGAATTTCAAAAAGGTTTCGAGCTATAGGGTCAGCGCATAAGAGTTTTACCTTAACGGTAGTTGAATGCTTTAGACAATAGCAAATATAGGCTGAGCATCGGAAAGCTGAGACAGAGACCCAGAGTTTGGTAATCTACTGAGATAGTAGGAGAGTTCCAGTTTATAGACGGTTCAGCATTATTGGCGAAGTACAGCCAAGGCATCGGGGATATACCTATATGGTAGTTGAATGCTACATGTGATAGCATATAGGAGCTGAGCATCAAGGAGTCAGGGTAATCATATAGTGTTGCAACTTCAATTAAGAGGACAGAGGCCGAGCATCTATGTGATAGGACTCGTATGTTGTTAATTCAAAGACATTGTCCGACAGGAACTTCAACAAAGAGACCAGTCAAGTATAGAGTCTCCAGCCTATAGGAGTTTGAGCTAATTATCATTAACTGAAGATTGTCAGTTTGAAACATTTAGTGATTTGCCTGATCCCTGAAATTATCTAGCTCATAATTGAAATCATTTACAAATCATTGGTACACGAATCATTTAGGCAAGGTAGCCAGAGGAAAATTTATGTATGAGATAATTGGTCTCACCAGCTATACACTTTAACAAAGGACATTCTATATCGTTTGTCAGCTAGTCTAAGACATAGTTACCTTAGTGATTGGACCCATTTCATTGTTCAAGATACTAAAGGTGTAGGTACTTCCCTGGGTCATATAACTTATATCCTGACATCCATATACTTTGTATAGTCAAGATAAAACTTAACAAACTTTGGCTCTTTCAGGGGTCAATCAGGGGCTGTAACTCCAAAACCTATGATTGGAACTGATGAATTCATAATGGAATTAATGATATATTGTTGTTAGTGTTGTCGTTTAGGCGAGAGTTATTTCAGTATCTGACAATACAAGACAAAGTTATTAGCGAGACATAATTTGCAGAACACACAAAGTAACGGGGAGTAACACTATATGCCTGCCATCCTTCAATTTCAATAGCAGGGGAATAATAAAAGCTATAAAAAAATTGTAACATTTCCAGACTATGGTGTCTCCAAGCTGCTTCCAGGTTTCCAAAGATACCAAGTGGTAGTAATGATGTTATTACCCTAATTAGAAGAATTGTTACTCCAATTGTAATGGCAGCTGATTTACCAACCTTCACAGAGAGATAGCCAGATGCACTGGAATGTTAAACATAAAACAAGTGAATGAAGTACTAAATATACAATTGTTATAACATTACATTTGGATTAAAATTTCCATATATCAAAATCTACAGTAACTGTTGTTGTCTATAAATATAAACAAGAGGGTCATTGACCCTAAAGCGCTCACCTGTGTACAAGGCTTATGTTTTTGTATAAGTACAGAGTTAGGTTTCTTCTATATTAGCCTATATTCTATACATGTCACACACACTTTTGAACTTAGGGCAATAATTTGAACAATCTTGGTAGAGGACCACAAGATGATGCTACACACCAAATATCAAAGCCCTAGGACCTGTGGTTTTGGACAAGAAGATTTTCAAAGCTTTCCCTATGTAAGTCTACGTAAACCATGTGACCCCCAGGGTGGGACCATATTTGACCCTAGGTGGATAATTTAAACAATCTTGGTAGAGGACCACTAGATGATGCCACATACCAAATATATGTATGGAACAATTTTTAAAGAAGACCATCCAAGGAACATCGCTGTTAAGTTTCATCAAGATTGGCCTAGTGGTTCAGGAGGAGATGTTGTTTAAAGGAAAGTGTGGATGGACGACGGACGGACGCCAGATGGTGAGCGATCACAATAGCTCATCCCGAGCACTTGTGCTCAGGTGAGCTAAAAAGGGGGGACAATTCATGAAATATTGGTGCAAGAGTTATTGCCCTTGTGTCATATGATGTGAGTGATGATGTTGAACAACTATTTTAAGTTTGAATAAAATCCATTTAGTAACTAGGTGTTTTTGTCACAAAAACATATGTCTCCCTATGTATACCTTTAGCTCTGGCAGCCATTTTGTGCAGCAAAGCGGAACGTGTTGGCGATATGCACAACTAGGCTTGGTACTGATCACTCCTGTGAAGTTTCGTCGAAAACTGTCCAGCAGTTTGACCTGTGAAAGCCGGACAAGATTTTTCTCATTTTTTTAGCTCTGGTGGCCATTTTGTGCAGTGAAGCACAACTAGGCTTGGTACTGATCACTCCTGCGAAGTTCCATTGAAATCCAGCTAGCAGTTTGGCCTGTAAAAGCCGGACAAGATTTTTCTATTTTTAGCTCTGGCGGCCATTTGTGCAGCGAAGCGAATGTGTCAACGATATGCACAACTAGGGTTGGTAGTGATCACTCCCATGAAGTTTCGATGAAATCCAGCCAGCAGTTTCACCTGTGAAAGCTGGACAAGATTTTTCTATTTTTAGCTCTGGTGGCCATTTTGTGCAGCGAAGCGGAACATGCCAGCAACATGCACAACTAGGCTTGGTACTGATCACTCCTATTAAGTTTCATTGAAATCCAGCCAGCAGTTTGACCTGTGAAAGCCGGACAAGATTTTTCTATTTTTAGCTCTGGCGGCCATTCTGTGCAGCGAAGCGGAACGTGCTGGCAATATGCACAACTAGGGTTGGTACTGATCACTCCTGAGAAGTTTCGTCAAAATCCGGCCAGCAGTTTGACCTGTGAAAGCCAGACAAGCTTAATGCAGACGGATGGACAGACGGACGGCAAAGGCAAAAGAAAATGGGGGAGACATAATAACTGAGATAAAGTGAAAGTGCGTCAAAAGTTTTACCTGATATTCTAAGTAAAATGGGGGTGCGGGAGGTAATTCATTAAATATTGGTACCAGAGTTATGGGCCTCGTGTCATATAATGTGGGAGATGATGTGGAACAACTACTTTCAGTTTGAATCAAATTCATTTGGGAATAACTGAGATAGAGTGAAAGTGCATCAAAACTTTAACCTGAAATTCTAAACAAGAGGGCCATGATGGCCCTATATCGCTCACCTGAGTTTAATTGCTTGCTTGAACAAAATTTCTTTGCTAAAGCTTCAAAAACAAAATAAAAACAAGGTGAGAAGGTCATGGTAAAGATTCTTCAAGGTAAGTACTGAAATCTGTTACAAGAGGGTCATGATGACCCTGGATCGCTCACCTGAGTAATATGAGCTACATGTTTCAAATGTCAAACTGATGATAAAATATTAAGAAAGTCAGTAGGTCACATTCATGGTCAATGAAATTCAGTTTTACGATTTGTGTGCAAAACTGTGTATGTCATCAAAATTTCAAGGCTGTATCTTAAACAAGAGATCACAGAGTGATCTTGGCCCCCACCAATGTGCCATTTTTTAGTGTTCCAAATTTCAAGACTTATTGACTAGCTCAAGGTCAAATTTCACTTCCTTACACAACACTGTGCATGTGGTGCAAATTTGAAAGCTGTAGCTTAAGTAATGTGAAAGTAGGTCACTAGATCAATTTCAAGGACAAAGTTCTTTGTACACAAAACTATGCATGTGCATCAAGTTTGAAGGCTGTAGCTTGAGAAATTTAAAAGTAGGCCACTAGGTCAATCTTAAGGTCAAAGTTTAATTTGGTACACAAAACTATGCAAGTGGTCCAAATTTGAAGGCTGTAGCTTGAGAAATGTGTAAGTAGGCCATTAGGTCAAAATCAAGGTCAAATTTCACTTCAGAACACAAATCTATGCATGTGGATCAAATTTGAAGCCTGTACCGTAAAAAATCTGAATGTAGGTCACTAGGTCAATGTAAAGGTCAAAGTTTGTTTCGGTACACAATCCAATGCATGTGGTCTAAATTTGAAGCTTGTAGCTACAGAAATGTGAAAGTAGGTCATTAGGTCAATTTTAAGATCAAAGTTCATTTTGGTACACAAAACTATGCAAGTGGTCCAAATTTGAAGGCTGTAGCTTGAGAAATGTAAAAGTAGGTCACTAGGTCAATATCAAGGTCAAATCTTATTTCTGAATACAAAACTATGCATGTGGTCCAAATTTGAAGCCTGTACCTTCAAAAATGTGAAAGTAGGTCACTAGGTCAATCTAAAGGTCAAAGTTTGTTTTGGTACACAAAACTATGCATGTGGTCCAAATGTGAAGGCTGTAGCTTGAGAAATGTGAAAGTAGGTCACTAGGTCAAAATCAAGGTCAAATTATTTTTCAGAATACAGAACTATGTATGTGGTCCAAATTTGAAGCTTGTACCTTCAAAAATGTGAAAGTAGGTCACTAGGTCAATGTAAAGGTCAAAGTTTGTGGTCCAAATTTGAATGCTGTAGCTTGAGAAATGTGGAAGTAGGTCACTAGGTCAAAATCAAGGTCAACTTATGTCAAGGTTCATCTTGCCACTCAAAAATATACATGTGGTCCAAATTTGACTGTTGTAGTTATTGACAAGAAGATTTTAAAAGCTTTTCCCTAAATAAGTCTAGATGAACCATGTGTCAGGGGGCATATTTGGCCCTAGGGGGATAATTTGAACAAACTTGGTAGAGAACCACTAGATGACGCTACATTACAAATATCAAAGCCCTAGGCTTTGTGGTTTGGACAAGATAATTTTCAAAGTTTTTCCCTATATAAGTCTATGTAAACCATATGACCCCCAGGGCGGGGCCATATTTGACCCTAGGGGGATGATTTGAACAATCTTAGTTGAAGACCACTAAATGATGTCACATACAAAATATCAAAGCCCTAGGCCCTGTGGTTTTGAACAAGAGGTTTTTCAAAGTTTTTCCCTATATAAGTCTATATAAACCATGTGACCCCCGGGGCGAGGCCATATTTGACCCCAGGGAAATTATTTGAATTATCTTGGTAGAGGACCACTAGATGATGCTTCATACCAAATATCAAAGCCCTAGGCTCTGTGGGTTTGGACAAGAAGGTTTTCAAAGTTTTTCCCTATATAAATCTATGTAAATTATAGAAATAAACAAAGGGCCATAACTCACTCATAAATTGTTGAATCAGTCTGATTTTCAGGGGGACACAACTAGGGTACAAATACATCATTCTGACAAAGTTTGAATAAAATCCCCCCAGTAGTTTCTGAGGAGATGCGATAACGAGAAATTGTTAACGGACGGAAGGACTGACGGAAGGACGACGGACCACGGACCCAGAGTGATTTGAATAGCCCACCATCTGATGATGGTGGGCTAAAAACAAGAAAGTAGGTCAGTAGGTCAAGGTCACAGTCAAGTGACATCATATTACTTGGGGTCATCAGGTAATTATAATTAAATAGTCCTGGAAATAGGATCAGACGTTTTTTTAAGTATTTTTCCTATATAACTCACATAATTAATTACTAAGTGACCCCAGGGCGGGGCCTCTTTTGAACACAGGGGCATAATTTGAACAATTTTGGTAGAGGACTACTAGACAATGCATCATACCAAATATCAAAAGCCTAGGTCGTATGGTTTCTGACAAGAAGATTTTTAAAGCTTTTTCCTATATAAGTCTATATAAAACTTGGGACCCCCAGGGTAGGGCCTCTTTTCACCTAAGGGGTACAATTTGAACAATTTTGGTAGAGGACAATAAGACAATGCTACTAACCAAATATCAAAGGTCTAAGTGTTGTGGTTTCAGACAAGAAGATTTTTAAACTTTTTTTCCTATGTAAGTCTATGTAAAACTTGTGACCCCGGGGCGAGGCCATATTTGACCCTAGGGGGATAATTTGAACAAACTTGGTAGAGGACCACTAGATGATGCTACATACCAAATATCAAAGCCCTAGGCCATGTGGTTTTATACAAGAAGATTTTCAAAGTTTTCCCTATATAAGTCTATATAAACCATGTGACCCCCGGGGCAGGGCCATATTTGACCCTAGGGGGATAATTTGAACAATTTTGGTAGAGGACCACTAGATGATGCTACACACCAGATATCAAAGCCCTAGGTCCTGTGGTTTTGGACGAGAAGATTTTTAAAGGTTTTCCTTTCGGTTGCCATGGCAACCAGAGTTCTGCATGGAATTCAATTCTTTGAACAATTTTGAAAGGGGGCCACCTAAGGATCATTCCTGTGAAGTTTGGTGTAATTCTGCCCAGTGGTTTTCAAGAAGAAGATTTTTTAAGAAAATGTTGACCGACGGACGACGCACGCTGGACATTGAGCGGTCACAAAAGCTCACCATGAGCCTTGGCTCAGGTGAGCTAAAAATCGAACATTGCTCAAGGTTGATTGTAACCATGCTCAAAAAGAAAAGAAAGCAGTGTGAATAAAATGTTTCAAGAAATTACATTCTCCCCCTCCTCTCACCTACACACCACAACAACCACTATTACTAATAAATAAAAAATGCCCTTTACCATTTGCTATAATTAAAACAAGAGGGTCATGATGACCCTGGATCGCTCACCTGAGAAATACGAGCTACATGTTTCAAATGTCAAACTGATGATTTTTAGAAATTTTTGGAAGATTTTCAGATGTACAATCAAGTAACCCCTGGGGCGGGGCCAATTTCACCCCCAGGGTCATGATTTCAACAAAGTTTGTAGAAGTCTACTAGGCAATGTTACATATCAAATATCTAAGATCTAGGCCTTCTGGTTTATTTTTAGCAAATTTATGAAGTTTTCCCTATGTACAATCAAGTAACCCCTGGGGCTGGGTCAATTTGACCAGGGGGGGGGGGGGGGGGGGGGGGTCAAAATTTGAACAAATTTTGTAGAGGTCCTCTAGGCAATGCTACATGTCAAATATCTCAACTCTAGGCCTTCTGGTTTATTTTTAGAAAATTTTGAAGATTTTTCTATGTACAATCAAGTAACCCTATGGGGCGGGGTCAATTTGACCCCGGGGGTCATGATTTGAACAAATTTTGTAGAAGTCTACTAGGCAATGTTACATATCAAATATCTAAGATCTAGGCCTTCTGGTTAATTTTTAGCAAATTTATGAAGATTTCCCTATGTACAATCAAGTAACCCCTGGGGCTGAGTCAATTGGACCCTGGGGTCATGATGTGAACAAATCTTGTAGAGGTCCACTAGGCAATGCTACATGTCAAATATCTAAGCTCTAGGCCTTCTGGTTTATTTTTAGAAATTTTTTGAAGATTTTTCTATGTACAATCAAGTAACCCCATGGGGCGGGGTCAATTTGATCCCCCACCCCCCGCAGGGGTCATGATTTGAACAAATTTTGTAGAGGTCCACTAGGCAATGCTACATGTCAAATATCTAAGCTCTAGGCCTTCTGGTTTATTTTTAGAAAATTTTTGAAGATTTTCCTATGTAAAATCAAGTGACCCCTGGAGGTCAATTTTGACCCCGGGGGTCATGATTTGAACAAATTTTGCAGAGGTCCACTAGGCAATGCTACATGTCAAATATCTAAGCTCTTGGCCTTCTGGTTTATTTTTTTTTTAATTCGAAGGTTTTCCTATAGAAATCTATGTAAAATCAAGTGACCCCTGGGGCGGGGACCCCGGGGTCATTATTTGAACAACTTTTGTAGAGGTCCACTAGGCAATGCTACATGTCAAATATCTAAGCTCTAGGGCTTCTGGTTTTTGAGAAGAAGATTTTTTAAGATTTTCCTATGTAAAATCAAGTGACCCCTGGGGCGGGGTCAATTTTGACCCCAGGGTCATGATTTGAACAAATTTGGTAGAGGTCCACTAGGAAATGCTTCACACCAAATATCTAAGCTCTAGGGCTTCTGGTTTTTGAGAAGAAGATTTTTAAAGTTTTTCCTTTCGGTTGCCATGGCAACCATAGTTCAGCATGGAATTCAATTCTTTGAACAATTTTTGTAGAGCTTCACTCAAGGAACATTCCTGTGAAGTTTGGATGAAATTGGCGTAGCGGTTTATGAGGAGATGTTGTTTAAAGTAAAAGTTTACGGACAACGGACGCCGGACGGTGAGTGATCCTAATAGCTCACCCTGAGCCTTTGGCTCTGGTGAGCTAAAAACATTATACAAATCTCTTTGCTGTAGCTTCAAAAATAAGAAAGCAGGTCAGCAGGTCAGGGCTAAGAACATTAAAGATGAGTATTGAAATCTTTATCAAAAGTTATTGACGTGGTCCGAATTTCTATGCTGTTATGATCGGTGTGCAAAACTGTATACATCAAAATTTCAAGGCTGTATCTCATACATGCCATATTTTCAGATGGTCAATAAGGGAGATTTGCCTCAACAGGGCTTTTTATAAGGGAGATTTGGGTAAAAATAAGGGAGACTTTTATTCGCTCATTTTTACGCGCTAAATAGCCGTTTTCATGAAAAAATCATCAAGTTTTCTATATTGAATTGATGAGTGGAGCCAACAGTTGTGTACACAGGGGTGTAAAATTCCACTCGCCCGCTCGCATTGGCGAGTTTAAGTCTGGATAGGATGAGTGGATCTCGCTGTATACTTGACCGATCGGGCGAGTGGTTTTTACGTCGTAGCTTTAATGAAATTCAGAAATTACATCTTGAACGTCAACAAATTTTGAGATAGTTCAGTTGCTACTTTGATTGACCGGAATTTACCCGCGAATCGTAAAGATATCAAAACGTCATGCCGGTAATTTTCCATTCCGAGAGCACGTGCAACCTATCGTAATATCAAATTTACATCTCCGTCACTTTTGTTTATCGACACGTACACAAAAAAACGCGCGTAGTGCATTCATTTTTTAACATTATCGTTTCAGTTTTTCAACATCGCTTGAGAAGTAATACAATATGAATTCTACTAAGATTTTAATAAAATATCGACGGAAACGTAAGCAAATTTGTATGAAAACGGTCGAATTTTCATATAATCATTTGTTAAATTTCTAACAGCGCGATCTTAATTACTATGGGCATAAAATTCGGACTTCTGACAAGAAGGAACAAAAAACAGAATTAAAAAATCTTAAATAATGAAAAAGCGGCAGTAATTTAAATACATTGAGTAAAACGAATTTTTTTTTTTTTTGGTAAAAAGGTTTCTGTTTGTGCGGCGGAATAGGGTACGTGACCTCGTGGACGTAAATAGAAATGTGGTTTTAAAATAAAACAAAATGATGTTGTTGCGGTTTTTAATAAGCTTTAAATGAATCTTTGTACATGTATTTTTTTATAAAATATTCTTCTCAAACGATAATGTAAATTCCTTGAGGGCAAACTGTAATATGACGTAATGCCATGACAATCTCGTGCAACAATACCGCTTTGATCTCCACTTCAGAGGTCATGATACCGACACACTTCTTTTAGCTCTTTGAGAGGATGTTAATTGATGATGAAAACAGGCCAATTACTTAGTTTATCAACAGAATAATTACCGATGATCGTCAACTTTTTTTTCGCTTTCAAGACGGGTAGGTGGATGATGTTTATTGTGTCCATATTTTTAGGGCACTTTTCAAAATAATTATTTTTTGGGAAATAAGTTTTGAGAAAATGAAAATAACTGATGTTTAATACTTTCCTGACACTTTGGGAAACTACGGTAGGGGTTAGACTGTGATTATTTTTACTATCGATGCAGTTATGGAGAGCAACTTGATGGTGGAGTTGACAAAATTAGTGAAAGGAAATGTCTGGTGTGAAAAGGAAATTTAAGCGTAACAATCAAAGGCCTGAAGGGCCTGAGAGTCGGCTAATGATTGATGTACTGGTAGTAAAGTCTACCAGTTTCAGTTTGGTTTTAGTTTTTTTCCCCAACTGAACAGAGATTTTGTTACAATAGATGAAATGGACATTCAATCTATGCCTAGTAAAACTTTGATTGACATTATACAAGTATTTAAACCCAATATATTTCTCTAAAATTGAAGAGTGGTTCGCAAAAATAAAAATGTTGAAAGTACAAACTACAATTTGACAGGTGACACTAAGATACTGCACATGACTATAAACATTTTTCCAGTAAACACTTGCCTCCGGCATTACTAAAACAGGCAATTATCGGCTGGTATATATTCGCACATGATAAAATTTGAATACGAAAATTTATATATTGAAATTTTATAGCGCGGATTGCCACATACAATTTGTAACGGATGGACGAAAGAACTGTTCAGATATTTTACAGATAAGGGGCCTGGCAATAACCGTGTCACACGCTAGGTATTGTTCAATCATATTATAAGGGATGTGAATTTAAAGTATACTTACTTTTGCGTTTAAAGATATGTAAATGTTGCTGAGTGTCAATATATAGTGTCATGAATGTTTACACTGACAGGAAAATTGCGCATTCGAAACTAAGAGAAGTTACTCGGACTAGCTACCAATTTCGGAAAAGATAACCAATATTAATAAATGCAGTTCTTTTTTAGTTTAAAAACCATCATTTATTCTATTTCAGACCTGTTAACCCTTCAAAACCATGTCAGTAGTCCCCAAGTCTATGTACTTTCAATTATCCGTTTTGATTCATGTAGACAGACAGGCCCAGACTGGGCTGAAAAATGTTTGAGCCATTTCTACGTGGTCGGTAGCAGGGTGGGTGTGGGGAGGGGTGTTCCTTCCCGCTTTGAACTGCAGTCAGATTTTGAAATGGGCATTGTGGCAGGTGGTAAAAGGGCAAATGTATCAAACTGTAAAGACTAAAGTGGCAATATGGGGGAGGGTGTGGGAGGATACCCCCTTCTGCAAATATGGTTTGGGGTATCACCACAAGGAAATTTTGAAAATGTAGACCCTTGATACAGCCTTTGGTGCGATTTCTAACTGAAAATTTTATGTTTCAATTTCTAAATATTACCTAGATTCTTTTTAGTATTACAATATTCAAAGTATGAATGACTGTCACTTCATATTTTTACTTTCAGGTCATGCCTCAGCACTAGAATATAAGTCTGATATTGATTCTATGTATGTATTATAAAAATAAATTCTAGAATCATTTCTGTTACAATAATTTCTATCATGTCTGCTACTTTAATGTTTAAATTTCATAACACAGCTCGATATTTACCCAAAATATTATATCCGGATATTATTACACTTTCTTTCATAATGCCAAAATCTCCAGTTTCAACAATATGTTTTACAAATTGTGATGATATGAAGACGGTTTAGCAGCAATTGGCAGTATCTGACATTGAAGTTTACGGTGAAATTGTTTAAATCATTTCATAAAAAAAATTGTTTTGTTTCGTCAAAGCACTCTAACATAGACGATCTACTTTCGATTTCAAAAACTACAAGAAAATACAATTTAATGTTTCGCCGATTTGTTTATTTCTCGAAAAATAAGAATTGATATCATTTTTAATATCAGTAGTAACTAAACAAACCAGTAAGAGCTTCTTCTTCCGATAATTTATCCGTTTACTGACTACAGAATTCAACCCACGTAAAGTCGTAGAAGAATTGTTATAAACAGGTCACGCGTGTTCGCCGAGAAGTGTCCAGAATAAAGTTAGGATTCATCCGCGAATTGTCTTTCGCTGGATGTTACGCAAGCTTTGTAAGTCTGCGCAATTCATAAAATGCACAGCACAATAAATTTGTTATTTGCGCAATGATTTTAAAGATTATTTTTTGAAACGGACAGGGTAACAAATGGATAATTTGGCTTATAAGTTAATATGCAGTTTTTATTTGAATTTGTGAACATCATATTTGCTATTTTGTGACAAAAGGGCATAAAATTCGTCACCATAATCATATGCGCAAATGTATTACCAAATCCCGCAGAATCGTTATGCGTGTTTATGCTTAATGAGTTACCGCGGAAGAAAATATGTGGCTTTATTCGAGTATTGCACAATTACAAGTCATAAATATGACAGATTACATCGTATATTGGTCATAGCAAATAGGATTGACATAAATGAACTTCATTCGATCAATGAACTCTTTGAAATTAGAGACAATCCAATGGAACTACATCACTTCGCTGTGTTGTGAGGCCATTTAAGAATGAGAAATCGTGCGATAGCAAGGACTCGTCAAACGCTTGACAGCGTTTAGCCGACTCAAAAATGAATAATCAAAAAGGAAACGTAGTGTACGAGCTATGTGGTTATGTTTGAAATTTGCTTGTGTTGTACATAATACTCCTTCCATAAAACGTGACAGTATTAACAAGAGCTGTCTCCATAGGATGACACATGCCCCCGATGGCACTTTGAATGAATAGTTATGGCCAATGTTAGAGTTTAGGACCTTTGACCTACGGACCTGGGTCTTGCGCGCGACACGTTGTCTTACTGTGGTACACATCCATGCCCAATATTTTTAAAATCCAAGCATGAATGACAAAGATATGGACCGGACACGCCCATCAATGCACTATGTTGAAATATGACCTTTAACGTCTAAGTGTGACCTTGACCTTTGAGCTACGGACCTGGGTCTTGCGCACGACAAGTCGTCTTACTGTGGTACACATTTATGCCAAGTTATTTGAAAATCCATCCATGGATGACAAAGATATGGACCGGACACGAATGCACTATCATGAAAAATGACCTTTAACGTCTAAGTGTGACCTTGACCTTTGAGCTACGGACCTGGGTCTTTCGCGCGACACGTCGTCTTACTGTGGTACACATTCATGCCAAGTTATTTGAAAATCCATCCATCGATGACAAAGATATGGACCAGACACGAAAATTGCGGACAGACTGACAGACCGACAGACCGACAGACTGAGACGGTTCAAAAACTATATGCCTCCCTTCGGGGGCATAAAAATGTCAATTATTAGGGCGAGTGACTGTCCACTAAGGGCGAGTAGATTTTACTAGCTACTAGTCCTGCAGGGCGAGTGGTATGAAAAAGAATTTTACACCCCTGGTACAGAATGCATGATTATTACTTACAGCACTTAAATTAATCCAAGAAAATTCAGAATTCCATGAAAGATTGAACCAGGAACTTTGTTTTTGCTTTATGTGTTGATGCTTCTGCATCTGGAGAGAGTGATCTTTTTGACATGTTTAAGCATACAATACTTGAATGATTGCGGAGATATCAAGTCAAAACAGTCTTTTAAGGGCACTCATTTCTTTTCAGAAATGAAAGTGTTAAAACAAAAATGAAAGTCATTCTTTTGCTGGATTGTCCATATTTAGATTAAAACTACATATACTTAAATTGGGAAATCTTCTCCCATTAATTACTGCAACATGACAATATCACAAAGGAATGGCAGTCAATTCTTTGGGCAGTATGAATTGCAATTTATTTCATAAAATTCACTTATCCGAATTCATGTTTGTCCGAAATTCTGTGTAGTCTGACATTAACTCGCCAATTTTTGTTAAATCGTGGTTGATTTTTTGCATGGTGTGCAAGTATTTAAATTGAGAAGCATAAACTCGGTATTAGCACTAACCTGTCTCATCTTCTGATGGCTCGATAAATACTGAGGTCAGCGTAAACGAAAGTACACTTTGGCAGGTGGCGGTAAAATGACGTAATTTTAAGACTGGTTTACATATTGTTTTTAAAACTACGGATCAGCGACTTTGATGTTATTAAATCAGTCTAAAATCTCGAATGCACATTGGCCGATGCACATGTTTACAATTGCCTATGGGTAAGATTAAATGGTTAATTGTTTGCAGATGGTGACAGTAGGTGGAAAGATAATTAATGCCTCAGGCGTGTATCTCTCCATAAACAAGCTAGGGATTATAGACAACTATCAAAATTATGTTTGAAGAGTATTTCTGGGCTACTCGATATTGAATTTCAAGTGTTTTCTAAAGGTCTACATTGGGTCCGAGATACGATTTTTCGACAGAGGACTTTTTTTCTGAATTTATTTTTTTACAGGAGGTTTTCATGTCCCGGCAGGAGACCGGAAGATGTACTGAAAATACGGGAGAAAAAGTCTCCCGGCGGGAGATATGGCATGTATGGTATCTTAAACAACAAGAGGGTCATGATGACCCTGAATCGATCACCTGAGTAACATGTTTCAAATGGCAAACTGATGCTAAAATATTAGAAAGTAGGTCAGTAGGTCACATTCATGGTCACTGAAAGACAGTTTTAAGATTGGTGTGCAAAATTGTACATTTCATCAAAATTTAAAGGCTGTATCTTGAAAAGCAAGAAAGTAGGTCAGTAGGTCAAGGTCACAGTCAAGTGATCCCTAATCGCTTGAGTTATCAGGTAATTATAATTAAACAGTCTAGGAAATATGAGCTGATAATTTTTTAAGTCATTTTTCCTACATAACTCATAATTATAACATGTGACCCACAGGGCAGGGCCTCTTTTCACCCCTGGGGGGCATAATTTGAACAAACTTGTTAGAGATCAACCAGGCAATGTTACAAACCAAATATCAAATGCCTCGGCCTTGAACTTTCAGACAAGAAGATCTTTAATTTTTTTCCTACATGTCTATGTTAAACTTGGTACCCCCAGGGCAGGGCCTCTTTTCACCCTAAAGCCATACTTTGAAAAATTTTGGTAGAGAAACACTAGGAAAGGCAACATACTTAATATCAAAAGCCTAGGCCTTGCAGTTTCAGGCAAGAGGATTTTTAAAGTTTTTTTCCTATATAAGTCTATGTAAAACATGAGACCCCCGGGGCAGGGCCTCTTTTCAACCCAGGGGCATAATTTGAACAATTTTGGTAGAGGACCACAAGGCAATGCTTCATACAAAATATCAAAGGCCTAGGTCATGTGGTTTTAAACAAGAAGATTTTTAAAGTTTTTTACTATATAAGTCTATGTAAAACTTGTGACCCCCAGGGCGGGGCCTCTTTTCACCCCAGGGGCACAATTTGAACAATCTTGATGGAGGACCATAAGATGATGTCACATGCCAAATATCAAGGCTCTACGCCTTGCGGTTTTTGACAAGAAGATTTTTAAAAATTTTCATTTTGGTTGCCATGGCAACAAAAGTTCTGCATAGAATTGAATTCTTTGAACAATTTTGAAAGGGGACTACCAAAGGATCATTCCTGTGAAGTTTGGTCTAATTCTGCCCAGTGGTTTTCAAGAAGATTTTTTAGAAAATGGACAGACGGACGATGGAAGACTGATGACGGACATTGAGAGGTCACAAAAGCTCACCAAGAGCCTTTGGCTCAGGTGAGCTAACAAAAAAATAGGTCAGTAGGTCAAGGTCACAGTCAAGTAACCCCTAATTACTTGGGGTCATCAGGTAATTATAATTAAACAATCAAGGAAATATGATCAGATAACTTTTGCAGTATTTTTTCCTAGTATATAACTCATATACAAGTGACCCCCAGGGCGGGCCCTCTTTTCACCCCAGGGGCATAATTTGAACAATCTTGTTAAAGAACCACTAGAAAATGCTACATACCAAATATCAAAGGCTTAAGCCTTGAACTTTCAGACAAGAAGATTTTTATTTGTTTTTTCCTATGTAAGTCTATGTAAAACTTGGGACCCCCTGGATGAGGCCTCTTTTCACCTCATGGGCATAATTTAAATAATCTTGGTAAAGAACCACTATGCAATGCAACATACCAAATATCAAAAGCCTAGGCCTTGGAGTTTCAGACAAAAAGATTTTTTAAAAGTTTTTTCTTATATAAGTCTATGCAAAACTTGGTACCCCTGGGGCGGGGCCATTTTTCACCCCAGAGGGCATATTTTGAATAAACCTAGTAGAGGAC
Source organism: Mercenaria mercenaria (assembly GCF_021730395.1). Taxonomy (NCBI): domain Eukaryota; kingdom Metazoa; phylum Mollusca; class Bivalvia; order Venerida; family Veneridae; genus Mercenaria; species Mercenaria mercenaria. Next base: position 18,920,955 of record NC_069367.1, on the reverse strand, counting down.
CACAAGGCAATGCTACATACCAAATATCAAAGGCCTAGGTCTTGTGGTTTCAGACAAGAAGATTTTGGTTAAGGACCACTATGCAATGCAACATACCAAATATCAAAAGCCTAGGCCTTGGAGTTTCAGACAAAAAGATTTTTTAAAGTTTTTTCTTATATACCGTATGTCTATGTAAAACTTGGGACCCCCGGGGCGAGGCCTCTTTTCACCCCAGGGGCATAATTTGAACAATCTTCATAGAGAACCATTAGATGATGTCACATGCCAAATATCGAGGCTCTACGCCTTGTGGTTTTGGACAAGAAGATTTTTTAAGTTTTTCCTTTCGGTTACCATGTCAGAGTTCTGTGTGGAATTCAATTCTTTGAATAATTTTGGAAGGGGGCCGTCCAAGGATCATTCTTGTGAAGTTTCATCAAAATTGAACTGGTGGTTTAGGAAGAGATGTTGTTTAAAGGAAAGTGTGGACGGACAATGGACGCCAGACGGACGGTGGGCGATCACAATAGCTCACCCTGGGCCTTTGGCTAATAAAAAAGGGGGGATAATTCATGAAATATTTGTGTGAGAGTTATGGCCCTTGTGCCGTATGATGTGGGTGATGACGAAGAATGACTATTTTAAGTTTAAAGCAAATCCATCATGTAAGTACAGAGAAAAGGAGACAAGAGCTGTCACAGGAGACAGCGTGCTCGACTATTTCGGTGCTGGATAGTGAAGCAGGGCACATCTGAGGAAACTGGAGCTGTCACTGGAGTGTTTTATGACTCCAATGGTGGATGAAGATATTGCACAATAGCTAGAGTCTGTGTCAAAAATATTAAGTAATAAGAGAGGTAAAGATAAAGATAAAGTGTATCAAAACACCATATAAGTATAATTCTAAGCAAATAGGGGGCATAATTCATAAAATATTGATGCAAGAGTTATGTACCTTGTGTCATATAATGTGGGTGATGATCTGGAACAACTACTTCAAGTCTGAATCAAATGCATTTAGTAACAAGAGCTCGTCGAACACGAAATGCCCCCCTTGATGCATTCAGTAATTGCACAAGGAACAGAAATTATATGCTCACTGTAAACAAAAGTTCTACCATTCTGGTTTAATCTGACCTTGACCTTTAACCTATTAACCTAACGAGAGATTACAGAGTGATCTTGGCGCCATCCACTGAGCCATTTTTGAATGTTCCAAATTTCAAGATTAGCTCAAGGTCAAAATCAAGGTCAAATTTCATTTCGGTACAAAACGATGTGTATGTGGTCCAAATTTGAAAGCTGTGGCTTGAGAAATGTGAAAGCCGGTCACTAGATCAATTTCAAGGTCAAAGTTCATTTCGGTAGGTAGAACTATGCATATGCTTCAAATTTGGAGACTGTAGCTTGAGAAATGTGAAAGTAGGTAATAGATAAAAATCAATGTCAAATATCAATTCAGAACACAAAAATATGCATGCGGTCCAAATTTGAAGCCTGTAGCTTCAGAAATGTGAAAGTAGGTCACTAGGTCAATCTCAAGATCAAAATTCATTTCGGTACACAAAACTATGCTTGTGGTTCAAATTTGAAGGCTGTAGCTTGAGAAATGTGAAAGTAGGTCACTAGGTCAAAATCAAGGTCACATTTTATTTTGGAACAAAAAACTATGCATGTGGTCCAAATTTGAAGCCTGTACCTTCAAAAATGTGAAAGTAGGTCACTAGGTCAATAACAAGGTCAAAGTTTTTTTCGGTAAACAAACCTATGCATGTGGTCCAAATTTGAAGGCTGTAGCTACAGAAATGTGAAAGGCCTAAGCATTCTTGAGTTATCATCCGGAAACCGTTTTACTGTTCAGGGTCATTGTGACCTTGACCTTTAACATACTGACCTCAAAATCATTAGGGGTCATCTGCTGGTGATGACCAACCTCCCTGTCAACATTCATGATCCTAGGCCCAAGTGTTCTTGAGTTATCATCCAGAAACCGTTTTACTATTTAGGGTCACTGTGACCTTGACCTTTGACATACAGACCTCAAAATCAATAGGGGTCATCTGCTGGTGATGACCAACCTCCCTATCAACTTTCATGATCCTTGGCGAAAGTGTTCTTGAGTTATCATCCGGAAACAGATTGGTCTACATTCCGACAGACAGACCGACCGACAGACAGACATCTGCAAAACAATATACCCCTCCTTCTTCGAAGGGGGGCATAATGAAGTCTCTATATGGCTGCAAAAGCCAAATAGCAAATTTTGGCCTTTTAAATGGCCGTAACTTTGGAACCCATGATGGGATCTGGCCAGTTTTCGAAAGGAACTGCCAAAATAGCAAATTTTGGCCCTTTAAGGGGCCATAACTCTGAAACCCATGATGGGATCTTGCAAAAATTTGGAAAGGAACCAAGATATTATGCCAATAGAAGTTGTGTGCAAGTTTGATTAAAATTGATTGCAAAATGTGGTCTCTATTGTATGGACAATGGATGACAACAGACAAAGGGCGATCACAAAAGCTCACCTTGTCATTATGTGATAGGTGAGCTAATAAAATAGTACTAGACAAACACATTAACGTCATTATCCAGTGTAGTTGTGACAACTTTCCCTATAGCCTATCTAAAATACAATTAAATCCATGAAGAGACTGAAGACAGTTGTTACCATCCAGCAGCTCCCCCTATGACTACTTGTTTTGCTGCAGATTGCTTGGAAATATCACCAAAAAGTTGTTGTATATATCCTCTATTCCGTCTATAAGCAGCCGTACTCAGATCTAAGACTTCAAAATCTTCTTCCTCATCTGCCATCCCTCAATACAAACTGTGATCTATGAATACAACATATTGCCAATTTTAGAATGAGTATCAAGTATTTTATATTTTTTAGCTCTGGTGACCCATACAAGGAGCCCAGCGCCCAAATTTGAACAAAGTTGGGAGAGGAAATTTTGATGATGCTACAGACCAAGTCTGAGGAAGATCCATCTATCAGTCCATGAGAAGAAGTCATTTCAAGGTTTTTCAACATCTAATTGTAGCAGCCACTATTTGAACCAATTGAACAAAAAACAAAATTAGGCGCTCAGTGTGATTTTGAACCACAACCCGAGACAATTTTAAACTCAGCAGGTTTTATTAAGTTATCTCATTCCATACTAGAGCTAATGAGCAGAAACCATTTTTCTATTTTTAGTTACAGTGACCTTGACCCTGACCCGAGTGACCCCCCCAAATACACTCCCAACGTTTGTGTTTGATTAAAGCTATCTACACACCAAGTTTGTTTGCTGACAACAGATGCACCCATACTAAAGATATTGAGTGAAGGCCATTATTCTATTTTTATCAACAGTGATCCCAAATATCCTTCAGAAAAGCTTGCTGTACATCAAGTTTTGTGAAAATCATAAACCAGAAACCATCTTTTTGTCTTTTTGATGATCACAGTAAGAAAACTATTTCTAGTAATTGTGACCATGACCTTGACCCAATGGCATTTAAGTTGACCTTTAAATCTCAAAAAAAAAAAAAAAAGATCTCAGTGGGGTTTTAACCACTTCCCATCCGTTCCACAGCATAAAAAGAAGCTTTGAGACCAATGCTCTAGATAAATGCGCCACTGTGGAATTTTCTGAGTATGAAGATAAATTAAGTTATGTTGACTTTGAAGTTGACTCCATGTACAATTCCAACCTTGGTTTTTCTATAAACTACTTATAGGCAAAGTTTAATTCCAATACAACAATGCAAATTTGATGGAAAACTGTTTTTTCTATTTTTAGCAACAGTAACATTGACCTTGAATCTAGCGACCTCATATGCAATCCCAAATTTCATCCCTATGCAAGCTACCTATATGCTAAGTTTCATTTGAATCGGTCACTCCTAACTGAAACCAAAAATTGACACCTCCCACCCAATGACATTTGCCATTCTAATAACCACTTTTTTGAAAACCTGGTTAAAAATTGTAAGTCCACAAAGAAGGGACAAGAAATATGATGCGAAAATTTGACCTTGCTTTGACCTTGATCTCTGACCTGCCACCCTGATTCATGCACTCTGCTAATCACTTCATCACCACCTACCTATTTGTCAAGTTTGATTTTTTTGTTTTTTTGTTTTGGGTTTAACGCCGTATTTCAACAGTTTTTCAGTCATGTAACGGCAGGCAGTTAACCTAACCAGTGTTCCTGAATTCTGTACCAGTACAAACCTGTTCTCCGCAAGTAACTGCCAACTTCCCCACATGAATCAGAGGTGGAGGACTAATGATTTCAGACACAATGTCGTTTATCAAATAGTCACGGAGAACATACGCCCCGCCCGAGGATCGAACTCACGACCCTGCGATCCGCAGACCGACGCTCTACCTACTGAGCTAAGCGGGCGGGTTTTTGTCAAGTTTGAAGTCAAGTTTGAAGTCAATACCTTGAATGGTTAATGAGTTATGCTCCGGACAGGAAATAAGATGGACAAATTTGACCTTTGAGCTCAATTTGTCACCTTGACCTTTGACCTACAGACCTGGTTCTTGTGCTCTTCACATCATCTCATCGCCACCTACCTACAAGCCAAGTATCGCCATACTAGCTTTTATATTTGGTTCGGTAGAGCTTTAGGTTGTATTTGGACACTGGGATTGGTAATAAGGATACAACAGATAAGATCCTGTATAATATGATCCTGTAATGATAATATATACACATTTGTATACACAAATATAATCAACAAGAGGGCAAAGATGGCCCTAGGTCGCTCACCTGAGAAACACACCATAACAGTGTAAACATGTTTGACCCAGGGATTTCATGGAAACAAATATTCTGGCCAATTTTCATTAGAATTGGACCAAAATGTGGTCTCTTGAGTTTAAACAAGTATTTTATTTGATATGACCTAGTGACCTAGTTTTTGATCAAAGATGACCCATATTCAAATTTGACTTAGATTTCATCAAGGCAATCATTCTGACCAAATTTTATGAAGATCAATTGAAAACAAGAGCACCGCCTTGCGAGTGCTGACGCTCATCTGATTTTTTTTGTGTAATAGAAATATTGTCCTACCCATGATTTTCTAAGTCTAAAAAGGGCCATCATTCTTGCAAAAAGCAGGATAGAGTTATGTTTCTTGATGTACAGTGTCCACTTATGATGGTGAAAAACTGTTGCAAGTTTTAAAGCAATAGCTTTGATAGTTTATGAGAAAAGTTGACTTAAACATAATACTCAACCAAGAAAATGATTTTCTAAGTCCAAAAGGGGCAATAATTATTGCAAAAAGCAGGATGGAGTTATGTTGCTTGATAGTTTAGGAGAAAAGTTGACCTAAACATAAAACTTAACCAAGAAATCTGATATTTTCTAAGTACAAAAGGGGCCATAAATCTTGCAAAAAGCAAGATGGAGTTATGTTTCTTGCTATACAGGGTCAGCTTATGATGGTGAACAAGTATTCCAAGTTTCAAAGCAATAGCTTTGATAGTTTAGGAGAAAAGCTGACCTAAACATAAAACTTAACCAGGCAACGCCGACGCCGACGCCGACAACCGCTCAAGTGATGACAATAACTCATCATTTTTTTTCAAAAAATCAGATGAGCTAAAAACAGCTTCTATCGCATACACAGGGTTTTTCTTTGAGTTGACCTAGTGACCTACTTTTTGACCAAAGATGAACCATATTCAAACTTGACCTAGATTTCATCAATGCAATCATTCTGACCAAATTTCATGAAGATCAATTGAAAAATACAGCCTCTATCGCATACACAAGGTTTTTCTTTGATTTGACCTAGTTTTTGACCCCAGATGACCCATTTTCGAATTTCGCCTAGACTTTATCAAGGTAATCATTCTGACTAAATTTCATGACGATCAGCTGAAAAATACAGCCTCTATCGCATACACAAGGTTTTTCTTTCATTTGACCTAGTGACCTAGTTTTTGACCCCAGATGACCCATTTTCGAACTCGGCCTAGATTTCATCAAAGTAATCATTCTGACTAATACTCATGAAGATCAATTTAAAAATACAGCCTCTATTGCATATCACAAGGTTTTTCCTTGATTTGACCTAGTGACCTAGTTTTTGAAACCAGATGACCCATTTTCGAACTCGGCCTAGATTTCATCAAGGCAATCATTTTGACAAAAATTCATGAAGATCAATTGAAAAATACAGCCTCTATCGCATACACAAGGTTTTTCCTTGATTTGACCTAGTGACCTAGTTTTTGACCCCACCCATCTCTAGATTTGCCACCTAATGCCACTGTTTGCCACTTATTTTCATGAAAAAAGGGTGGCAATTGGTGGAAACAGGTGGCATAAGCTGGCGTTTGGTGTAATTACACTCTTCTTTCCACACAAGTGGTAAATTCGCCACCAAAAGCCACAATATTTTGGTGGCATTTAGGTGGCATAAGGTGGAAATTTGAACATAGTTTTTCTTTGTGGTGGCAAAAAGGTGGAAATTGGTGGAAAGTAGACCTTACTTTTTTTTCATGGTGGAAATTGGGTGGCATTTAGTGGAAAATAGGGACTGAGAAAATTTTCCTGGTGGCGAATAGGTGGAAAAAAACTTAGAAATTTTTGTGATGTTTGATAATGTAGCATTTAAAAGTGAACTCTAAGACACTGGATTACCCTGTACAAAAAATTCAGCTATCAGGTTGTAATGGACACAAAGTTTCAAACTTCAGGCCTAATTGACATGGACTCTGACTTTGCTCAATCTCCAAAGGGACAAAAGCTCGTAGAACACAAAATACCCCCCTTCATACATTCAGTAACTGCACAAGAAACAGAAATCATTTGGTCACTGTGCACTGGACGTTTGATGTACTGACCTCAAACTAATAATTATGGGTCATTTACCAGTCATAATTGACGTCTGTATCAAATGTGATCTTAGACCAAAGCATTTGACATACTGACCTCAAAATCAATAGGGGTCATGATCAACCTCCCTATTAAGTTTTGTGATCCTAGGCCCAAACGTTCTAAATTTATCATCCGGAAACTGTTCCTGGTCACTGTGACCTTTACCTTTGACCTTCTGACCTCAAAATCAAAAGGGGTCATCTGCTGGTCATGATCAACCTCCCTATTAAGTTTAATGATCCTAGGCCCAAGCGTTCTTGAGTTATCATCCGGAAACCGTTTAACTGTTCTTGGTCACTGTGACCTTGACCCTTGGACCTACTGACCTCAAAATCAAAAGTGATCATCTGCTGGTCATGATCAACCTCCCTACCAATTTTCATGATCCTAGGCCAAAGCGTTCTCGAGTTATTACCCGGAAACCGTTTAACTGTTCCTGGTCACTGTGACCTTGACCCTTGGACCTACTGACCTCAAAATCAAAAGTGATCATCTGCTGGTCATGACCAACCTCCCTATCAATTTTCATGATCCTAGGCCAAAGCGTTCTCGAGTTATTACCCGGATACCGATTTCAAATACTGAACGACAAACAGACGGACAGACGGACTGACCAACATCTGCAAAACAATATAATCCTCCTTCTTTGATGGGGGTCATAAAACTGAGAATCGAAGGGGGTCATAAAACTGAGAATTAGTCTACGCCGATTCCAGCTGGACAAAGATAATATTCAGGGTGGAATACAGAAAATTTGAATTTTGGTTATTTTGTGAGACAGAATATTTTCACTTTAGAAAACCTATGTAGTTTCTATCATGACTTTTATAACATAGATATTTTTTTTCACATGTGATTTTAAAACTTAGTTACTATACAGATGCTTATTTTCTGAATATAGAAACAAGAGGGCCATGAAGGCCCTGTATCGCCCACCTGACTATTGACCTGAAGATCATCAAGATTAACATACAGACCAAGTTTCATTAAGATATGGTCATAAATGTGGCCTCTATAGTAGAGTGCTAACTAGTTTTTCCTTTAATTTGACCTAGTGACCTAGTTTTTGAAACCACATAACCAAGATTTAAACTTGGCCTAAAGATCATCAAGATTAACATTCTGACCAAGTTTTGTGAAGATACAGTCATAAATGTGCCTTCTAGAGTGTTAACAAGAGCACCGCCTTGCGGGTGCTGATGCTCATCTGATTTTTTTTGTATAATAGAAATATTGTCCTACCCATGATTTTCTAAGTCTAAAAAGGGCCATCACTCTTGCAAAAAGCAGGATAGAGTTATGTTTCTTGATGTACAGTGTCCACTTATGATGGTGAAAAACTGTTGCAAGTTTTAAAGCAATAGCTTTGATTGTTTATGAGAAAAGTTGACAAACATAATATTCAACCAAGAAAATGATTTTTCTAAGTCCAAAAGGGGCAATAATTATTGCAAAAACCAGGATGGAGTTATGTTGCTTGCTGTACAGGGTCAGCTTATGATGGTGAACAAGTGTTGCAAGTTTTAAAGGAATAGCTTTGATAGTTTAGGATAAAAGCTGACCTAAACATAAAACTTAACCAAGAAAACTGATTTTCTAAGTCCAAAAGGGGCAATAAATCTTGCAAAAAGCAAGATGGAGTTATGTTTCTTGATGTACAGGTTCTGCTTATGATGGTGAACAAGTATTCCAAGTTTCAAAGCAAAAGCTTTGATAGTTTAGGAGAAAAGTTGACCTAAACATAAAACTTAACCAAGAAATCTGATATTTTCTAAGTACAAAAGGGGCCATAAATCTTGCAAAAAGCAAGATGGAGTTATGTTTCTTGCTATACAGGGTCAGCTTATGATGGTGAACAAGTATTCCAAGTTTCAAAGCAATAGCTTTGATAGTTTAGGAGAAAAGCTGACCTAAACATAAAACTTAACCAGGCAACGCCGACGCAGACGCCGACGCTGACGCCGACAACCGCTCAAGTGATGACAATAACTCATCACTTTTTTTCAAAAAATCAGATGAGCTAACAAGCTCTACTTCTGATTTGACCTGGTGACCTAGTTTCTGACCCCGCTTGACCCAGATTTAAAGTGGACCTAAAGATCATCAAGATTAATATTCTGACCATGTTTTATGAAGATACAGTCATAAATGTGGCCTCCTGAGTGATAACAAGCTTTTCCTTTGATTTGACCTGGAGACCTAGTTTTTGACCCCACCTGAAGCAGATTTCAACATGACCTAAAAATCATCAAGATTAACATTCTGACCAAATTTCATTAACATACAGTCATAAATGTGGCTTATAAAGTGTTAACTAGACTTACATTTGATTTGACCTGGTGATCTAGTTTTTCACACCACATGACCCAGATTCAAACCTGGCCTAAAGACCGTCAAGATTAACATTCTGACCAAGTTTCATTAAGATACAGTAATAAATTTGACCTCTAGATTGTTAACAAGCTTTACCTTTGATTTGACCGGGTGACTTAGTTTTTGACCCCACATGACCAAGATTCGAACCTGACCTAGAGGTCATCAAGACAAACAACCTGATCAATTCCCATGAGTTCCAGACTTAAATTTAGGTCTGTTAACAAGCTTGACCTTTTATTTCACCTGGTGACCTAATTTTTGACCCCACCTGATCCAGATTGAAGATCTGACCTAAAGACCTTAAAGATTAACAATCTGACCAAGTTTCATTAAGATACGGTTATAAATGTGACCTCTAGAGTGTTAACTAGCTTTTCCTTTGATTTAAACTGGTGACCTAGTTTTTGACCCCACCTGACCCAGATTTACACTTGACCTAAAGATCATAAGGTTAACATTCTGACCAAGATTTATGAAGAAACAATCATAAATGTGGCTTCTAGAGTGTTAACAAGCTTCTCCTTTGATTTGACGCGATGACCTAGTTTTTGACACCACCCGACCCCGATTCAAAACTGACCTAAAGATCACCAAGATTGACATTCTAACCAACTTTCATTAAGATAAAGTGACAGATGTGGCTTATAGAGTGTTAACTAGCTTTTCCATTGATTTGACCTGGTGACCTAGTTTTTGATCCAACCTAACCCAGATTTGAACTTGACCTAAAGATCATCACGATTAACATTCTGACCAAATTGCATGAAGATACAGTCATAAATGTGGCCTCTACAGTGTTAACAAACTTTTTCCTTTGATCTGATCTGGTGACCTAGTTGTTGACCCCACATGACCCAATAACGAAATTGTCCAAGATTTTATTGAGGGTAACATTCTGACTAAGTTTCATTAAGACTGGGCCAAAATTGTGACCTCCAGATTGTTAACAAGCTTTTCCTTTGATCTGACCTAGTGACCTAGTTTTTGACCCCAGATTACCCAATATCGAACTCGTCCAAGATTTTATTGAGGGTAACACTCTGACCAAGTTTCATTAAGATTGGGCTAAAATTGTGACCTCTAGAGTGTTAACAGTCAAAATTCTTGACGACGGCTGACGACGACAGACGCCAGACAAAGGGCGGTCACAAAAGCTCACCTTGAACACTTTGTGCTCCGTTGAGCTAACAAGAGGGCCATGAAGGCCCTGTATTGCTCACCTGACCTATTGACCTCAAGATCATCAAGATTAACATTCTGACCAAGTTTCATTAAAACATGGTCATAATTGTGGCCTCCAAAGTGTTAATAGCTTTTCCTTTGATTTGACCCAGTGACCTAGTTTTTGAGCCTACATGACCCAGATTCGAACTTGACCTAAAGATCATCAAGATTAACATTCTGACTATGTTTCATGAAGATACAGTCATAAATGCGGCCTCTAGAGTGTTAACAAGCTTTTCCTTTGATTTGACCTAGTGAACTAGTTTTTGACCCCACCTGACCCAGATTTGAACTTGACCTACAGATAATCAAGATTAACACATAGACCAAGTTTCATTAAGATATGGTCATAAGTGTGGCCTCTACAGTGTAAACTAGCTTTTCCTTTGATTTGACCTGGTGACCTAGTTTTTGATCCTACATGACCCAGATTCAAACTGGACCTTGAAATCATTAATATTAACATTCTGACCAAATTTCATGAAGATAAAGTCATAAATGTGGCCTCTAGAGTGTTAACAAGCTTTTCCTTTGATTTGACCTAGTGACCTAGTTTTTCACCCCACCTGACCCAGATTTGAACTTGACCTATAGATCATCAAGATTAACATTCTGACCAAGTTTCATGAAGATACAGTCATAAATCTGGCCTCTACAGTGTTAACAAACTTTTCCTTTGATTTGACCTGGTGACCTAGTTTTTGACCACAGATGACCCAATATCAAACTCGTCCAAGATTTTATTGAGGGTAACAGTCTGACCAAGTTTCATTAAGATTGGGCCCAAATTGTGACCTATAGAGTGTTAACAAGCTTTTCCTTTGATTTGACCTGGTGACCTAGTTTTTAACCCCAGATGACCCAATATCGAACTCGTCCAAGATTTTATTGAGGGTAACATTCTGACCAAGTTTCATTAAGATTGGACCAAAATTGTGGCCTCTAAAGTGTTAATAAGCTTTTCCTTTGATTTGACCTGGTGACCTAGTTTTTGACCCCAGATGACCCAATATCAAACTCGTCCAAGATTTTATTGAGGGTAACATTCTGACCAAGTTTCATTACAGGGTTTTTTTTTTCCGGCCGTTTTTATAGCCGTTATTCGGCTATATTCCCAATGCCAAAAAATAAGTATTTTTCCCAAAATGACTGCAAAAATTCCCAATCTACATTCTGAAAAAAAATTCACCAAAATCGACAAACATTGACCAAATTATGGACAATTTTGTAATGGAAGTATGTTAAAGAGGTTGTACAATTGTAAAACAAGTGTATGAGAAAGTGCTTATACACATCCTTACTATATGCTATGGGACTAAATATTTCCCAATACGCATCAAAATTCCCAATTTTGAGGGTATAGGCTATGTTCCCAAATCAGCTAGAAAAAACCCTGCATTAAGATTGAGCCAAAATTGTGACCTCTAGAGTGTTAACAAGCTTTTCCTTTGATCTGACCTGGTGACCTAGTTTTTGACCCCAGATGACCCACCATCGAACTCGTCCAAGATTATATTGAGGGTAACATTCTGACCAAGTTTCATTAAGTTTGGGCCAAAATTGTGACCTCTAGAGTGTTAACAGTCAAATTGTTGACGACTGACGGACGATGGACACAGGGTGATCACAAAAGCTCACCTTTGAGCACTTCGTGCTCAGGTGAGCTAAAAATGAGACTCTGAACATTCAATTGGCTTATCAAACTGGGATTATCTTTGTATTACAGTGAAACACCGCTCGCTCGAGGTCGCAAGGGGATGAGCAAAGTACCCGAGTTATCCATGGTATCGAGCGACCCAAACATTGACCAACAGACAAAGGACATTGAAGAGTTTTATTTTTATTTATCAGCAAGTGCATATCATAATCATTGTCTAAATTTTATGAACAAGAGGGTCATGATGACCCTGGATCGCTCACCTGAGAAATACGAGCTACATGTTTCAAATGTCAAACTGATGATTTTAAGAAAATTTTTGGAAGATTTTCTGACGTACAATCAAGTAACCCCTGGGGCGGGGTCAATTTTATCCCAGGGGTCATGATTTGAACAAGGTTTGTAGAAGTCTACTAGGCAATGTTACATATCAAATATCTAAGATCTAGGCCTCCTGCTTTATATTTAGCAAATTTATGAAGTTTTCCCTATGAACAATCAAGTAACCCCTGGGGCTGGGTCAATTTGACCCTGGGGGGGGGTCAAGATTTGAACAAATTTTGTAGAGGTCCACTAGGCAAGGCTACATGTCAAATATCTAAGCTCTAGGCCTTCTGGTTTATTTTTAGAAAATTTTGAAGATTTTTCTATGTACAATCAAGTAACCCCATGGGGCCGGGGGTCATGATTTGAACAAGTTTTGTTGAAGTCTACTAGGCAATGCTACAGGTCAAATATCTAAGATCTAGGCCTTCTGGTTTATTTTTAGAATTTTTTTGAAGATTTTCCTATGTAAAATCAAGTGACCCCTGGGGCGGGGTCAATTTTGACCCCGGGGGTCATGATTTGAACGAATTTTGTAGAGGTTCACTAGGCAATGCTACAGGTCAAATATCTAAGCTCTAGGCCTTCTGGTTTATTTTTAGAAAATTTTTGAAGATTTTCCTATGTAAAATCAAGTGACCCCTGGGGCAGGGTCAAATTTGACCCCAGGGGTCATGATTTGAACAAATTTTGTAGAGATCCACTAGGCAATGCTACATGTCAAATATCTAAGCTCTAGGCCTTCTGGTTTATTTTTTTTTTTAATTTTTGAAGATTTTCCTATGTAAAATCAAGTGACACCTGGGCCGGGGTCAATTCTGACCCTGTGGGTCATGATTTGAACAAATTTTGTAGAGCTCTAGGCCTTCTGGTTTATTTTTAGAAAATTTTGAAGATTTTTCTATGTAAAATCAAGTGACCCCTGGGGCGGGGCCAATTTTACCCCGGGGGTCATGATTTGAACAAATTTTGTAGAGGTCCACTAGGCAATGCTACATGTCAAATATCTAACCTCTAGGCCTTCTGGTTTATTTTTAGCAAATTTATGAAGATTTCCCTATGTACAATCAAGTAACCCCGGGGGATGGGTCAATTTGACCCTGGGGGAGGGGGGGGGGGGTCAAGTTTGAACAAATTTTGTAGAGGTTCACTAGGCAATGCTACATGTGAAATATCTAAGCTCTAGGCCTTCTGGTTTATTTTTAGAAAAATTTTGAAGATTTTCCTATGTAAAATCAAGTGACCCTTGGGGCAGGGTGAATTTTGACCCCAGGGGGTCATGATTTGAACAATTTTGTAGAGGTCCACTAGGCAATGCTACATGTCAAATATCTAAGCTCTAGGCCTTCTGGTTTATTTTTAGAAAATTGTTGAAGATTTTCCTATGTAAAATCAAGTGACCCTTGGGGCGGGGTCAATTTTGACCCCGGGGGTCATGATTTGAACAAATTTTGTAGAGGTCCACTAGGCAATGCTACATGTCAAATATCTAAGTTCTAGGCCTTCTGGTTTATTTGTTTTAAATTTTTGAAGATTTTCCTATAGAAATCTATGTAAAATCAAGTGACCCCTGGGGCGGGGTCAATTTTGACCCCGTGGTCATGATTTGAACAACTTTAGTAGAGGTCCACTAAGCAATGCTACATGTCAAATATCTAAGCTCTAGGGCTTCTGGTTTTTGAGAAGAGGATTTTTTAAGATTTTCCTATGTAAAATCAAGTGACCCCTGGGGAGGGGTCAATTTTGACCCCAGGGTCATGATTTGAATAAACTTGGTAGAGGTCCACTTGGCAATGCTTCACACCAAATATCTAAGCTCTAGGCTTCTGGTTTTTGAGAAGAAGATTTTTAAAGTTTTTCCTTTCGGTTGCCATGGCAATCAGAGTTTTGCATGGAATTCAATTCTTTGAACAATTTTTGTAGAGCTTCACCCAAGGAACATTCCTGTTAAGTTTGGATGAAATTGGCCTAGCGGTTTATGAGGAGATGTCGTTTAACGTAAAAGTTTATGGACGGACGACGGACACAGGACGACGGACGATGAGTGATCCTAATAGCTCACCCTGAGCCTTTGGCTCTGGTGAGCTAAAAAGCTATATTATTTCCTTTAGTTGCATGCAAACAACAAATATTAAGATCTCGTAATTATCTTCTTGATCCAGCAGAAAAGATGTAATAATAATACATACTTAATTTAATCTTAAAGAAAGAGTAATTGATCAATATTTTATCAATGAAACTTTTTGCAACCTTTCATCAATAATTAATATCATTATCAGATCAAATATACCGACAAACAAACATTTAAGATAGTCAGGGAATAGACAACGCAACTCTCATGGCGTACGGCCGATACATTCTGACCGTCTAAGGTGTGAAAATTTTTGACATCTTTGCTCGAGTTTGCCAGAAGCAACAAAGAGTAAATTAATACACAGGGACCAGGTGTCCTGCTCGTGTGATCGAGTTATTGCTGCTCAACCCAGCCATGGTAATTTCACATAGAAAATAGAAGGAAATCGGCCGGGACCACATGAATTGCTCGAGCGAGCCCAGGTGCTCGAATAATCGATGCTCGAGCGAGCGGTGTTTCACTGTATATATTCAATGTAAATATAAATAAAAGTTCTTCAATCAACAATTCTAATAGAAACAAGAGGGCCATGATGGCCCTATATATCGCTCACCTGTTATCATTGCACTCGAGGACAAGAAGGTCCTCAGAAAAAATATCTAAGTCCAAAGGACAGGAACAACAAAGGGAAGAAATTTAACCAAAAAGAAAAAAAAAATTCTTACAACGTACAGATATGTCAAAATACACCTAAAAATTGGAGGTACCATCCATGTTGTATCACAGAAAAGTGGTCTCGGTTTTTCTCTACGGCCAATAATAAAAAAGTTACTAAAAATAAGCTATTTATAGTAACGTAAAAGGTAAGTAATTAAAACAAGAGGGCCATGAAGGCCCTGTATCGCTCACCTGACCTATTGACCTAAAGATCATCAAGATAGTTTCATTAAGATATGGTCATAAATGTGGCCTCTAAAGTGTTAACTAACTTTTCATCTGATTTGACCCGGTGACCTAATCTTAGACCCCACATGACCCAGATTCGAACTTTACCTAAAGATCATCAAGATTAACATTCCAATTAAGTTTCATGAAGATACAGTCATATATGTGGCCTCTAGAGTGTTAACATGCTTTTCCTTTGATCTGACCTAGTGACCTAGTTTCTGACCCCGCCAGACCCAGATTTGAACTTGACCTTTAGATCATCAAGATTAACATTCTGACCAAGTTTCTTTAAAAGATGGTCATAAATGTGGCGTCTAGAGTGTTAACTAGCTTTTCCTTTGATTTGACCTGGTGACCTAGTTTTTGACCCTACATGACCCAGATTCAAACTAGACTTTGAGATCATCATGATTAACATTCTGACCATGTTTCATGAAGATATGGTCATAAATTCTGACCAAGTTTCATTAAGATTGGGCCAAAATTGCGACCTCTAGAGTGTTAACAAGCTTTTCCTTTGATCTGACCTGGTGACCTAGTTTTTGACCACAGATGACCCAATATCAAATTTGTCCAAGATTTTATTGAAGGTAACATTCTGACCATGTTTCATTAAGATTGGGCCAAAATTGTGACCTCTAGAGTGTTAACAAGCTTTTCCTTTGACTTGACCTGGTGACCTTGTTTTTGACCCCAGATGGCCCAATATCGAATTCCTCCAAGATTTTATTGAGGGTAACATTCTGACCAAGTTTCATTAAGATTAGGCCAAAATTGTGACCTCTAGAGTGTTAACAGTCAAATTGTTGACGACGGACGGACGGACAACGGACGACGGACATAGGGCGATCACAATAACTCACCTTTTAATTATTGTAAGTGAACAAAAGAAGGATCTGCCAAATAAATCTGTTGACATAAATGAAATTTCTGATCTTCATTACTTATGGAGATATACCCATTTTAATTTGAAATAAAGGGAGGTAATTTGACATAAAATCAGTCCACAGTTATCTACCCTGATTGGCTCAGTCCAACTAATGACAATAATGAAATTTCAAATAAGTCCTATAAGTACTTACTGATAAATCCATTTTGATTACAATCAGGGGAGGTAATCAGATATAAAATAACTCTGGAACCTACGATTGGATCTGATTTGTCATGGAATCCAAGATTTATTGTTGTTGAAGATATTTTAGAAGTTTGTATCAAATAAAACCATAAATGAAGTCTCTATATGGCTGCAAAAGCCAAAATAGCCAATTTTGGACCTTTAAGGGGCCATAACTCTGGAACCCATGATGGAATCTGGCCAGTTTTAAAAAGGAACCAAGATCTTGTGGTCATACAAGTTGTGTGCAAGTTTGGTTAAAATCAAATCATAAATGAAGCTGCTATTGTGCAGACAAGATCAAAATAGCTAATTTTGGCCCTTTCAGGGGCCATAACTCTGGAACCCATTATGGGATCTGGCCGGTTCAAGAAAGGAACCAAGATCTTATGGTGACACAAGTTTTGTGCAAGTTTGATTAAATTCAAATCATAAATGAAGCTGCTATTGTGCAGACAAGTTCAAAAAAGCTAATTCTAGCCCTTTCAGGGGCCATCACTCTGGAACCCATAATGGAATCTGGCCAGTTTAAGAAAGGAACCAAAATCTTATATAAGTTGTGTGCCACTTTGGTTAAAATCAAATCATAAATAAAGCTGCTATTGTGCAGACAAAGTCAAAATAGCTAATTTTGGCCCTTTCAGGGGCCATAACTCTGGAACCAATAATGGGATCTGGCCAGTTCAAGAAAGGAACCGAGATCTTATGGTGATACAAGTTGTATGCAAGTTTGGTTAAAATAAAATCATAAATGAAACCACTATCGTGCAGACAAGAAACTGTTGACGCATGGACGCAAGGATATACTGACGACGGACGAAGTGTGATCACAAAAGCTCACCTTGTCACTATGTGACAGGTGAGCTAAAAAGCCTAGGCCTTGCAGTTTCAGACAAGAAGATTTTTAGTTTTTTCCCAATACAAGTCTTTGTAAATTTTGGGATCCCCGGAGCGGGGCCTCTTTTCACCCCAGGGTAATAATTTGAAAAGTCTTGGTAGAGGATCACAAGGCAATGCTACATACCAAATATGGAAGGCCCAGGTTTTGTGGTTTCAGACAAGAAGATTTTTAAAGGTTTTTTTCCTATACAAGTCTATTGTAAAACTTCGGACCCTCAGGTTGGGGCCTCTTTTCAACACGGGCATAATTGAACAATGTTCATAGAGGACCATTCGATGATGTCACACACCAAATATCAAGGCTCTATGCCTTGCAGTTTTGGACAAGAAGATTTTTTAACTTTTTCCTTTCAGTTGCCATGGCAATCCTGAGTTCTGTGTGGAATTCAATTCCTTTAACAATTTTGAAATATAGGTATGAAATGGAGGCCTCTGGTGCACTTTTGGGTCTCAATTTTGAGAAAATATTAATCCTTTGCCAAAATAGTTGGATGCAACTTTGATGAGTATAGGTCACTTCTCAGCAAACTGAGGAGGGGAGAGGGGGGGTGGAGGCATGGGCTTCCTCTTTCTAGCCCTGGATTTTGTACATTTACTCACAATTACACAGCAGCACAATATATAAGGTTTTTCTATTTTCATGATGCATTGAGGTCTACATTGTACATAGCTACCTGCAACCTCTTATGCTCCAATATCAAATAATTAATCAAGAAAGTTATAATATTTGGTTGATAATTGGTAACCTGAGGCTAAGTACTTCTAGCTAGATTTAGCTATGGAAGTGGCTATTCTTACAGTCCCGTAGGAATAGCCTTGCAGAATCGTTATTAGCCTGTTGCTGTTTAACATTAACATCCTTTCTTTTTGGATGCTGAACACATCGATGAAATATTAAGAACTCGAATGAAAAATATATACTCAACTATTTCAGAAAAGGCCGCTGGCCTACAGAAACAAAATAGATTCAAGCTCTGAAGCATGTATTTTCATTTGGTTGTAGATCTAGAACATGTTGTTTACCATTCCATAACATTTGAACATGACTGCTGACACGAAAATACATTGACGAGATAAAGAAACGCCTCATTCAAACTCGGTATACAATTTTTCGTTAATCGTGATTCAAAATTAGAAAAGAACAATTCCATTCGCAAATTAGATGCTTTACAAGAATTTATGGTCAATAAGAAATCATTTCATTGTCGCATTAAGCTTAAATCTTGAATTTTAATAGCCCATTCGGAGAAATTGCATTAGAAAAATCAGTAGCGCGTGTGGCCACCTCTGCTAGCAACCACAGCAGCAAGGCGACGCCTCATAGAGCCGCACCAGTTGCGTAACAGATATCGTGGGATTCTGGCCCACTCCTGGTGCAGCGCTGCTACTTGTTCCCGGACGTTTGCTGGCTGGGGTTGACGTTGGCGTAACCGCCGTCCGAGATAATCCCACGCGTGTTCAATCGGATTGCAGTCCGGTGAACACGCCGGCCAAGGTAAAACATTAATGTTTCTAGCCTGTAGAAAGTCCCTGGTGACGCGTGCAACGTGAGGTCGCGCGTTGTCGTGCTGATAGATTAATCCTTGACGTTGACGGAATAAAGGGACAACTACATGACGTAATATCTGGTCAATGTAACGCCTGGCTGTGAGATTACCTTGGCAAACGACGAGTTGGGACTTAAACCTATGGTTGATTGCTGCCCACACTATTACTCCACCTCCACCGTAACGATTGTGCTCCAAAACGCAATTGTTTGCGTAGCGTTCATGGCGTCGTCTATAGACGTTACACGCGGTCTACCTGAACGTGGTCTATCGATAGACGTTCCGGTGTCTCTAACACGTCGAATAAGACGCACAATTGTCGAATGAGAGACGTTAAAACGTCTAGCAACTTGTTCCTGCGTTCGCCCACATTCAAGCATAGCCAAAACCTGAGCCCTCTATTCAGAATTCAGCCTCGGCATTACGAAAACTAATGTTTTTTTCAGAGAATAGCTGAAAATATGGTTGTGTGTCGTATTACACATGTACATGTGCAAAAATCGTTCAATCAAACCACATGGTTTACATGCACGGACTGCACGAGGAAATCATAACCAGGTACATGAAGT
This sequence comes from Mercenaria mercenaria, assembly GCF_021730395.1. NCBI lineage: Eukaryota > Metazoa > Mollusca > Bivalvia > Venerida > Veneridae > Mercenaria > Mercenaria mercenaria. Next base: position 18,901,344 of record NC_069367.1, on the reverse strand, counting down.
GAACAAATGGCTGAATGAAATCGCGCGAGTTTTTGTTCACTGTGTTTGTCGGTCAGAGTACATGTAGATTTACTACATTTCACAACAATTAAAAGCGTTAGGAAAACAAGAGATCAAATTTCAAGACTTACTGACTAGCTCAAGGTCAAATTTCATTTCCGTACACAACACTGTGCATGTGGTCCAAATTCGAAAGCTGTAGCTTGAGAAATGTGAAAGTAGGTCACTAGATCAATCTTAAGGTCAAAGTTTAATTTGGTACACAAAACTATGCAAGTGGTCCAAATTTGAAGCCTGTAGCTACAGAAATGTGTAAGTAGGTCACTAGGTCAAAATCAAGGGTCAAATTTCACTTCAGAACACAAATCTATGCATGTGGTCCAAATCTGAAGCCTGTACCTTCAAAAATGTGAAAGTAGGTCACTAGGTCAATGTCAAGGTCAGTTTGTTTTGGTACACAATCCTATGCATGTGGTCTAAATTTGAAGCCTGTAGCTACAGAAATGTGAAAGTAGGTCACTAGGTCAATCTTAAGGTCAAAGTTCATTTCGGTACACAAAACTATGCATGTGGTCCAAATTTGAAGGCTGTAGCTTGAGAAATGTGAATATAGGTCACTAGGTCAAAATCAAGGTTAAATTTTATTTCAGAATACAGAACTATGCATGTGGTCCAAATTTGAAGCTTGTACCTTCAAAAATGTGAAAGTAGGTCACTAGGTCAATGTAAAGGTCAAAGTTTGTTTCGGTACATAAAACCATGCATGTGGTCCAAATTTGAAGGCTGTAGCTTGAGAAATGAGAAAGTAGGTCACTGGGTCAAAATCAAGGTCAAATTTCATTTCGGAACACAAAACTATGCATGTGGTCCAAATTTGAAGACTGTACCTTCAAAAATGTGAAAGTAGGTCACTAGGTCAAAATCAATGTCAAATTTCATTTTGAAACACGGAACTATGCATATGGTCCAAATTTGATACCTGTACCTTCAAAAATGTGAAAGTAGGTCACTAGGTCAAAATCAAGGTCAAAGTTTTTTCAAGTGCACAAAACTATGCAAGTGGTCCAAATTTGAAGGCTGTAGCTACAGAAATGTGAAAGTAGGTCACTAGGTCAAAATCAAGGTCAACTCATGTCAAGGTTCATCTTGCCACTCAAAAATATACATGTCCAAATTTGAATGTTGTAATTACTGACAAGAAGATTTTAAAAGCTTTTCCCTATATAAGTCTATATGAACCATGTGACCCCCGGGGCGGGGCCATATTTGACCCTAGGGGGATAATTTGAACAAACTTGGTAGAGAACCACTAGATGATGCTACATTACATGTATCAAAGCCCTAGGCTTTGTGGTTTGACAAGAAGATTTTCAAAGTTTTTTCCTATGTAAGTCTATGTAAACCATATGACCCCCAGGGTGGGGCCATATTTGACCCTAGGGGTAAAATTTGAACAATCTTAGCTGAAGACCACTAGATGATGTCACATACAAAATATCAAAGCCCTAGGCCCTGTAGTTTTGGACAAGAGGTTTTTCAAAGTTTTTCTCTATACAAGTCTATATAAACCATGTGACCCCCAGGGCGGGGCCATATTTGACCCCAGAGAAATAATTTGAATCATCTTGGTAGAGGACCACTAGATAATACTTCATACCAAATATCAAAGCCCTAGGCTCTGTGGTTTTGGACAAGAAGGTTTTCAAAGTTTTTCCCTATATAAATCTATGTAAATTATAGAAATAAACAAAGGGCCATAACTCACTCATAAATTGTTGAACCAGTCTGATTTTCAGGGGGACACAACTAGGGTACCAATACATCATTCTGACAAAGTTTGGTCAAAATCCCCCCAGTAGTTTTTGAGGAGATGCGATAACGAGAAATTGTTAACGGACGGACGGACGGATGGACGGACGGACTGACGGACGGACGGAATGACGGACGGACGGACCACGGACGCAGAGTGATTTTAATAGCCCACCATCTGATGATGGTGGGCTAAAAATAACGCCAAATTTCAATGAGGCGTTTCTTTATCTCGTCAGTATATAACGCATTATACTAAATTTTCTGTAAACACACGGCCATCATGGAAGGCACGTGCAGTTTTCCCACCAAAATAACTGAAGAAACGTCAGCTTCCCGTTTCATTTGGAAATCCATTATGGCGTATAAGATGGTCCAATATTTAATACAAATTTATAACGCAAATACTAAATTTTCTGTAAACTCGTGGACAATACCAAAATAATTGAAAAAACGTCTGCTTCCCGTTCCATTTGGAAATCCATTATGACGTATAAAATGGGCAGATATTTACGTGTTTTTATTCGTTAAGACTGGCTCTTTACAACTTGCGCCCACGTTCAACCAAATATTCGAAAAGTCTACTTACAAAAATGTATACTTAGACGATATATATATGGATCTAGCAATATGGTTTTGGAAAAATCCTGTTTAGTCAAGGGCATTTTTATTTTAAAACATACATGTATCATTGGCATGTCCCGACGCAAACAAGGCTTGTCATTTCTTTGAACACGATTTATCGAAAATTAGTCACGAGTTTTTAGAATAATGATATCACGCAGTACATGTTTTAGTAAACATGTTTTCAAACACTTTTAAAAATGCTAAGATGCAAAAATAACACACTGATCATTTTGGTCACATACTACATTTCGAGGGCTTGGTGCATAACTATTGTAAGTGTATATAAATAAAGAACAAGATACAATAGTTTTTGGCCAAGCCCTCGATTTGTACTTAAAGACTAACAGTTAATAAGACAGATATGCTTCGGAAACGATAACAAGTATTTCGCAAGTCTCATCTTTTTTTACAACATCATAAAACAGCTGAATTTGTCAGTGGTGATTTAAAGTAAAAAAAAGTTGCAGGGCTACCTATTACCCTACGGCTGGTGTTACGTGATCGTTTAGAATATCGTTCCTTCGCGTTGTGTCTTTGGTGGGTAATCAAGAACTCATGTGAAACGAGAAGAGATGGAAAATAAACAAACACACTGTCAGCTTTATATAATGTATTGATTGTTAACTAAAATGTGCAGAAATAATCACACGCGTTAGCCTCTCTCTGTATTTACGTATATACAAGTTAAAATAGGTAAAAATAGTCCCAAATGTCTTTCAATACAGCACACCCTGATGCAAAATTGGTGGCTGGAAAATAACGTGTATACTCTACAAGTATCTACCTAACAGTGCGCGCCACAATACCGTGGTATATGGGTTTTATAACGGCTACGTGACCTTTAACTGTCTAGACACGAGGACATAGTTATTATTAGCCTCCTTCTAAATATATGTTTGACCCATGCCCATTTGATCGGGTCAACCATTTGTCACGCGTATACCTGTGTGACCGGTTAAGGTATTTCATGTATAAACTGAAATATACGAATATACATGAAAGATGGAATGCTAGATATCATAATGATCAGGATAACAGTTAAAGTATAACATACCTACCATTTTCTTGAATCTGACGACAAACTAACAGAAGAGTTCACCCTGCAATTCAATTTATGTTTTTTCAATGATCATGGAAATATGTTTTCTTTGTGTAAATATTCAAATAAAAAGGACTTTCGCGATCTTTAGAATTAGCATTGCACTGATTTATATCCTTATTGATCCTTGATTTTGGCAATCTAACCAAACAATTCGGCAGAAAAACAGACAAAACACGTGCGCAACAGCTTAAATACATGTTGGGCTAGCAATTTCGTGCCATACCTTTGCAAAGAAAACGAGGGTAAAAACTGCAGTCAGTAAGTAAACTGTTTAATAGAGGACTGTCAGGGATCATTATGATACGAGGTTTCCTAGCGACTTATATATTTTCTTTAAAAGAACGTTTTGGAATGGGCTAGTGCCCTCACAAATATATGAAAGAAATTCCTGTGTCTATGGATGACGATGATATGTTACTGATACAAAGGCACTACGTCGCCGCCGGATAATGAAATGGGTACATGTGATTTATAAACATGCGAATCACAAGGATTCTGTACAATTGTTTTACTACATTGTATTTGTATGGGCAAAGAAAAATTCGACTCGTTTTAGGGAAAAGTAATCTCCATACAGAGAATTTGTTCTCAATTCAAGCACGTTTTCGTTTCAGCTTCGTTTTCATTCTGGAACTCTCGTTAGCTGCAATGCATTCTATTTCTTTTCCCTGTTCACTTTTGGTGCGTATGCAAAACTGCCATTACAAGTATATGAAATTATTGTCCGAAAATGTCTATATAAATTTGTCTACCAATGGCATGCTGGCGTAGTGGTAAGCTCTCCAGCTTTTACGCACGTCAGCATGGGTTTGAATTCTGCTCAGACCATCAATATTAATTCTATGTAATGTAATTGTATCCATATTACCTGTATCTTTTTTCGCGTACAGGTGACAGTTTCTTGAAATGTCCGTTTATTGAATAAAACACTAAGTCTTGTCCTACTAGCGAAAATTTTACTGTTGACATTTCGTAGAACGATTTTGCAGAACTATTATGCATGAACGAAGAAGTATAAAATATTTTTATAGCATTTTGGCATGAAGAAGAATATTAATGTTAAGTAGTAGAGAAGTTTTTCATGAAATTGAACGAAAATCACGATATTAATGCGTGACAATTTTCCCATCGTGAAATACGAAATGTTATGGTAATACAGAGGACTTCTTCTTACAACAACGAGATGGATCTGCGCATGCGATATCAATTAATAAATTAAATGATTATCGTTATTTAATTCATTTACTGAAAATTAATTACGGAAACACATGGAATATTCATGAGTTCTAGGTCAGTGCATTAAAACGCCACGTTCCAGTTGGATACATGGTGGGAAAAATGGAAGAATTAATCGGTCTCCGCAGATTTTATCGACATCTACGCGTGTGCGAGATACAGTAAATAATCGGTGGCACGATTAGATTACGTCGGGACATCTTGATTGACATCATTCTTTCCGCAATCAACGACGCTCTCATTTCTATTTAAAGCATGATCCAGACTGCAAATTCAACAAGAAGATACATGACAAAAAGAATATTTAATGGACAGAAATAAAAACAAGAGGACCATGATGGTCCTAAATCGCTCACCTCTTCCCACATGATCCAGTTTTGAGTATGATGTTGTTTTTTCTATTATTTGACATAGTGACCTAGTTTTTGAGCTCATGTGACCCAGTTTTGAACTTGACCTAGATATTATCAAGATAAAATTCTGACCAATTTTCATGAAGATCCATTGAAAAATATGGTCTCTAGAGAGGTCACAAGGTTTTTCTATTTTTTTACCTAGTTTTTTAAGGCATGTGACCCAGTTTCAAACTTGATCTAGATATCATCAAGGTGAACATTCTGACCAATTTTCATGAAGATCCATTCAAGGGTATGGCCTCTAGAGAGGTCACAAGGTTTTTCTATTTCATGATCTACTGACCTAGTTTTTGATCGCAGTTGACCCAGTTTCAAACTTGGCCTAGATATCATCAAGATAAACATTCAGACCAACTTACATACAGATTACATGAAAAACATGGCCTCTAGAGAGGTCACAAGGTTTTTTCATTATTTGACCTACTGACCTACTTTTTGAGGGCACGTAACCCACTTTCAAACTTGACCTAGATATCATCAAGATGAACATTCTGACCAATTTTTATGGAGATCCATTCAAAAATATGGCCTCTAGAGAGGTCACAAGGTTTTTCTATTTTTAGACCTACTGACCTAGTTTTTGACCGCACGTGACCCAGTTTCAAACTTGACCTAGATATTATCAAGGTGAACGTTCTGACCAATTTTCATGAAGATCTCGTGAAATATATGGCCTCTAGAAAGGTCACAAGGTTTTTCTACTTTTAGACCTACTGACCTAGTTTTCGAACGCACGTGACCCAGTTTCGAACTTGACCTAGATATCATCAAGATGAACATTCAGACCGTCTTTCATACAGATCCCATGAAAAATATTGCCTTTAGAGAGGTCACAAGGTTTTTCTATTATTTGACCTACTGACCTAGTTTTTGATGGCATGTGACCCAGTTTCGAACTTGACCTAGATATCATCAAGGTGAACGTTCTGACCAACTTTCATGAAGATCTTGTGAAATATATGGCCTATAGAGAGGTCACAAGGTTTTTCTATTTTTAGACCTACTGACCTAGTTTTTCAAGGCACGTGACCCAGTTTCGAACTTGACCTAGATATCATCAAGGTGAACATTCTGACTAATTTTCATGAAGATCCATTGAAAATTATGGCCTCTAGAGAGGTCACAAGGTTTTTCTATTTTTAGACCTACTGACCTAGTTTTCGACGGCACGTGACCCAGTTTCGAACTTGGCCTAGAATTTACCAAGATGAACATTCTGACCCATTTTCATAAAGATCTCATGAAAACTGTGACCTCTAGAGATGTCACAAGGAAAAGTTTACGGACGGACGACGGACGCTGCGCGATCACAAAAGCTCACCTTGTCACTTCGTGACAGGTCAGCTAAACAAGAGCTGTCAGAGGACAGCAACGCTCGACTATTCAACAGCCTTGTCGACTGAATGAATACGAAAGTCGAAAAAGGGGCATAATTTTGTAAAAAAGCAAAATAGAGTTATGGACCTGTGCAATGTAAGTCAGTTTATCACAGTGAATAAGTGTGTGAAGTTTCAATCCATTCCCACAAGTGGTTACTGAGATACCAGCTTACATACAAAACCTTAACCAAAAATTTCTAAGTCGAAAAAGGGGCATAATTTTGTAAAAAAGCAAAATAGAGTTATGGGACCTGTGCAGTGTAAGTCAGTTTATCACAGTGAATAAGTGTGTGAAGTTTCAATCCATTCCCACAAGTGGTTACTGAGATACCAGCTTACATACAAAACCTTAACCAAAAATTTCTAAGTTGAAAAAGGGGCATAATTTTGTAAAAAAGCAGAATAGAGTTATGGGACCTGTGCAATGTAAGTCAGTTTATCACAGTGAATAAGTGTGTGAAGTTTCAATCCATTCCCACATGTGGTTGCTGAGATACCAGCTTACATACAAAACTTAACCAAATCGGGACGCGGACGCGGACGCCGACGCCGACGCGGACGCCGACGCATGGGCGAGTCCAATAGCTCTACTATTCTATGAATAGTCGAGATAAAAAAGATCATACTTTTTTGGTCAAAAAATTTTTTGGACAGGCGCATTTCTAGTGGGTCGGGCGGAAGTGGCAAACAAACAAAATTTTAATTTAGGCCTTATTTGAATATCCCGGTTGTTTTAACTTTAAATACTTCGATGCAATGTTTACACAAGAGATTGTCAACTGCAGGGGAATTCCAGTTACAGGGTGCGCATGCGCAGAAACTGAGGCCCCTTGAAGGTAAACATCAGTCAATTGATGCTTCCATTTACAGACGATACAGTAAAAACATTCCGATAGTAATAAATAAACAAGAGGGCCATAAAGGCCCTGTATCGCTCACCTGACCTATTGACCTAAAGATCATCAAGATAGTTTCATTAAGATATGGTCTAAAGTGTAAACTAACTTTCCTTTGATTTGACCTGGTGACCTAGTTTTTGATCCCATATGACCCAGATTCGAACTTGACCTAAAGATCATCAAGACTAACATTCTGACTAAGTTTCATGAAGATACAGTCATAAATGTGGCCTCTAGAGTGTTAACAAGCTTTTCCATTGATTTGACCCAGTGACCTAGTTTTTGACCCGACATGACCCAGATTCGAACTTTACCTAAAGATCATCAAGATTAACATTCTGACTAAGTTTCATAAAGATACAGTCATAAATGTGGCCTCTAGAGTGTTAACAAGCTTTTCCTTTGATTTGACCCGGTGACCTAGTTTTTGACCCCACCTGACCCAGATTTGAACATTACCTATAGATCATCAAGATCAACATTCTGACCAAGTTTCATTAAGATATGATCACAAATGTGGCCTCTAGAGTGTTAACTAGCTTTTCCTTTGATTTGACCTGGTGACCTAGTTTTTGACCCTACATGACCCAGATTCAAATTGGACTTTGAGATCATCATGAGTAACATTCTGACCAAGTTTCATGAAGATATAGTTATAAATGTGGCCTCTACATTTTTAACAAGCTTTTCCTTTGATTTGACCTGGTGACCTAGTTTCTGAACCCAGATGACCCAATATCGAAATCATCCAAGATTTTATTAAGGGTAACATTCTGACCAAGTTTCATTAAGATTGGGCCAAAATTGTGACCTCTAGAGTGTTAACAAGTTTTTCCTTTGATTTGACCTGGTGACCTAGTTTTTAACCCCAGATGACCCAATATCAAACTTGTCCAAGATTTTATTGAGTATAACATTCTGACCAAGTTTCATTAAGATTGGGCCAAAACTGTGACCTCTAGAGTGTTAACAAGCTTTTCCTTTGATTTGACCCGGTGACCTAGTTATTGACCCCAGATGACCCAATATCGAATTCATCCAAGATTTTACTAAGGGTAACATTCTGACCAAGTTTCATTAAGATTGGGCCAAAACTGTGACCTCTAGAGTGTTAACAAGCTTTTCCTTTGATTTGACTTGGTGACCTAGTTTTTGACCCCAGATGACCCAATATCGAACTCGTTCAAGATTTTATTGAGAGTAACATTCTGACCAAGTTTCATTAAGATTGGGCCAAAATTGTGACCTCTAGAGTGTTAACAGTCAAATTGTTGACGACGGACGACGGATGGGCGACGGATGGACGACTGATGACGACGGACACAGGGCGATCACAAAAGCTCACCTTGAGCATTTCATGCTCAGGTGAGCTAAAAACAATGGAAGTCAGAAAAAATCTACCTATTCACTATACTACGGCATTAAATCATCAATTAAAAATAAGAACCAAAATAGACAGGGATTTACCTATGATACCGTCTATCAATCAAATGTTTAGCAGCAGTGTCCATGCCCGAGTGGTCAGGGCGTTAGACTACCAATTTTGAGACCGGTCTTGATCTTTTTTTTTTTTAAAAATGTTGTTAATTACTTAATTTTCTTTTTTGTAATATTACCAGTCCGCTGAATAAGTCACGTCATTTTAGCGTGACGTTGCAAACGTCATTCAAACGTAATTAGACGTAACTGTAATGAGCAAATTATAAATCTAATATATGTTAAGTTCTTGAAATATACTTTTCAAATCATCATCACACCTTAGAATTGTGTTTTAATTTTGAATATATATAACGAAAGGTTACAACTGTAACAATGAAAGGTCCGGAAAACTACTCTGACTAACTGAGATATTTATGGAATTAATTGCCCTGTTTGAAGCCTCATCTACATTTTTGTTATGAACGAAAGTTTACTGGCACGCGAGTAGTCCCCGGACAGCAGTAGTCCCCTAACACGTTCCCGCAACGCTCTGTTTTCGCGATTCGTCTACATATTTTTGTGCCTAATGATGCAGACGTTTGTTTTGGAGAAGTTTATAAAGTTTATTTTTTCACAGGTAATCATATGAGTATAATAATCGTAGAAATCCTTCCGCATGGTTACTTGTTTACATTTTCACTTGCGGGGGCTTCCGTTTTTTTGCGCATGCGCAAAAAAGGCCGGTCTGGAGGGTTTAAAAATTAAGGCTACATGTTTTTACTTCACGACTAGCAGATACACACACTTTCAACAAGAAAACATATTTTCTTTGTGACAACAATACTAGTATGCCAAAATATTTCATAATTTGTTCGATTAGCCAGTTATTGTCCATGACTTAAGCTTAATTATTCTATTTTCTGTTGTCGCAATTTTCCGCGTGGCTGGGACAAATAAATTTGACGCAAACGTTCGATCTTTTTACTTTTTACAGTTGTCTTATAAAATATCATTTGTCTTTTTCATAATTCCAGCTCATATGGGCAGTTCCCGATAAATATATTCATGAAAAAATGGTGTCCGGGCATCGAGCATGTTAAAATTAAGAAATAATATTTCTCATCCAGTGATTTGTAGTTAAATAAATCATTGTTTGGAGTTCAGATGCGAAGGAATTATATCACGAGGGCGCAGCCCCAGTGATATAATAATACGCATCTGAACGACAAACAATGATTTATTCAAGAGCAAATCACTGGATGAGATATATTATTTCGATTCTAACACATTAAACATGATTTTTAAGTACATCCTTGACGACATTCATTAAATATTTGCCCGTTTTCAATCGGTTTCTTTTCTAGCGCGCCGCTATGCCGTTTGACGCCATGACGTAATAACTGTGACGTCAGAACAGTGATTTGTTGTCTTATAATTCACAGTTTTCTGTCTTCTTTGTTTAATAAGAAAATGAATCGGATCGTGTTAGAATTTGACGTTCTACAGACCCCTTTTCGGGCCTTGCTAATTCCCCGCGAACGTGACATCATTTCACAGAAAAACCCCTAAACTGGTAATACTGCAGACAAGCTTACTGTCGCTGAGTGGCTGCTTTTTAATTTCTGACTTTTGCAGCCACCGCGTTACAGTCTGACCGTCACAATATAAAACAAACTGTATACATTAGCTTTTGAGGACGAAATATATGCGATTTCTGTCCAGGGACTACTCGCGTGCCAGTAATACACTACTCACGTGCCAGTAATACGAATTCTGCATGGTGTTAACGAAGAACCTAGCTTTTTTCTGTGAAAAATGTATGTTTCTACTATGTTTTGTTTGAATGTTACTGTCAAAAAATAGTGATTTCGGTCCTGAAACTACTGGGAAACCAGTACTGGTACTCTCCCTTTATAATTAGATAAAATATTAAGGAAATTATATTGCTAAAGTATCACATAGGTATTTAGTTACAAGGTAAAGCGCTCGCTTCAGGTGTAAGAGGTCGTGGGTTCGAATCCCAGCCTCCACTTGAACTTTTATCTTTTTTTATTACTTTTTTAAAATCTATATAACACAGCTTAAGGACTTAAAATCAATATAAAAGTCCCATATACCGTGGGGTACAGTAATCAGATAAACTACTGTTTACAAGCTAGACAAATACACGATGTGAAAGGTGCTTGTCTGAAGTGTTGCATAATATGATTGTAAGGTGCTGTACGGTACCGTATGTAACGGAACGGAAGATAGCCACACCCTGTACGATTTATGGGAAAAGTAGTAATGGTTAATTACATAATTTAAAATCAAAATTATAAAAGATTTTCAGTCAAAACAATTTTAAAGCTGCTTAAAAATCCATTTATCGGAAACTGGTACTGTAGATAAACCAATTAACGTTAATTAGACTGCCCTTTCGGAGCCCCTGTTTTGGACGCATGCGCAGATAAGGCCGGTATTGTTTACATCCTTGCAAAGAGTAAAGACTAGGGTTTAACGATTTGTAGATTACTTTTGTAAACAATTTGTATTTAAAAATAAATATATTGAAAACCCTCATTTTTTATCGGAAACTGGTCTGAAACCAGTAGAGTGGTGGAACCTATGCTCGTGGTATTCCTATGCTCGCGGTATTTCGATAAATATGCTCGCTGCAGAAGCACTGATAAAAATATTTCATCATGCTATGTTCAACACCGACCAGTGGTGAAATGCCTTTACAACAAATGCAGCGATAGCCGCGCGTGCCGCTCACGTGACGTATACAGCAGCCGATACATTTTACGCAATCTGTATCCGTCGCACAAATCTCACACAAATATGTCAAAATCACTAAACTAAAGTTAGTTTTTTAGAAATCATGCATTACATTCAGATATAAGATACATTTAAGAGCAAGATGTGATGAATGTGACGCCTGGCTACACAACGAGTGCCTTTCGAACCATGAAAAGATCGATGTTGATCTTAGTATTTTGACAAAGTCCAAATGGTTCTTTCTGAGATGTAGGGAGGAGTAAATTTCCTACACACAAAAGAAGTGCAGAAAACATTAGCGAGTTAATCACTGTCGTTGTTTGAATCTTTAATACTTGAACATTCTGTTTTTAAACAACATTATTACACGTTTTTAAGCTTTGTTCTAATAGTGACTCTATTTCTGAAAGGGAAATATAGAGTGGTGGAACCTATGCTCGCGGTATGCCTGTGCTCGCAGTATTTCGATAAATACGCACTCTGCAGAAGCACAGATAAAAATATTTCATCATACTAAGTTCAACACAGACCAGTTGTGAAATGCCTTTACAACAAACGTGGCGATAGCCGCGCGTGCCGCTCACGTGACGTATACAGCAACCGATACATTTTACGCAATCTGTTTTCGTCGCACAAATCTCAGACAAATACGTCAAAATCACCCAGCTAAAGATAGTCTTTTAGAAATCATGTATTGAATTCAGATATAAGATACATTTAAGAGCAATATGTGATGAATGTGACACCTGGCTACACTACGAGTGCCTGTCGAACCATGAAAAGATCAATGTTGATCATAGTATTTTGACGAAGTCCAAATGGCTCTTGCTGAGATGTAGGGAGGAGTAATTATCCTACACACCAAAGAAGTGTAGGAAACATTAGTGAGTTAATCACTGTCGTTGTTTGAATCATTAATTCTTGAACATTCTGTTTTTATATTGCATTATTATACGTTTTTAAGCTTTGTTCTAATAGTGATTCCATTTCTGTAAGAGAAATATACACATAGAGGCACATACTAATTTTTATCCTTATTTCTTTTGTTTTTCACATAATAAATGAGTAATATTCCAAATATTATACTCGCATATGCTTGATTGTTCATTTTTAGCCTGCTGAAATTTTGTTTCATTCTTAGTTTGATAGATATATCATACCGCCAGCATAGGTTCCCTTCAGGGCGAAATTTCACATTTTCACGTATGCCGTGTCGATAGCTCACAAGACGACTAAGTCATGTGATGACGCACATCAACAATATGTTTCGATAAAAGGAGGATAACTTTATGTTTTTGCATAGGCAAATCGAAATAATAATCTTTTCTTGCTTCTTAAAAGGATAATATATTTACAAAATACCGCGAGCATAGGTTCCATCACTCTACACATAGAGGCACATACTAAATTTTATCCCCATTTATTTTGTTTTTCACATAATAAATGAGTAATGTTCTAAATATTATATTCGCATATGCTTGCTTGTTCATTTTTAGCCTGCTGATTTTTTTTTTTCGTCCTTAGTTTAATCGATATTACATACCGCCAGCATAGGTTCCATTCAGGGCGAATTTTCACCTTTTCACGTATGCCGTGTCGATAGCTCACGAGACGACCAAGTCACGTGATGACGCAAATCAACAATATGTTTCGATAAAAGGAGGATAACTTTAAGTTTTTGCATAGGCAAATCGAAATAATATTTTTTTCTTGCTTCTTAAAAAGGTTATATATGTACAAAATACCGCGAGCATAGGTTCCACCACTCTAGTCTAATTATGAGACCTCGGGTAGACCGATTTTACATTCTGATATTTCACGTTATCTACCTTTATCGACCAGTCAAAAAAATATATGATATTCAACTCTTGAGTACAATTATTTGGACTATTCTGGGACCAGACGAATAGCTGTCGTGTTTTCGCCTCGCCAACACGACGCCACCATAGCGTACAGATTGATACTTTCTATACAGAGGCAAATATAACAAAAATCCATGATTATACATACCAGCACTTCTTCGGTTGCTGGTTTCGTTTCGTCTAATCAGACTAATGGCCGTAGTCTCTCCAGTAACATTCTATGGGTAGGCCTAAAGTGCGAAAATAAGGTTATTTTCGCGAAAATAAGATTTTTTTAGGAAAATAAACCATATATATTTTTTATTATATATCTAATTAAAATTTATTTTATATCATTATATTGAGACGATCATTTGATACTTATAAAACAGAACTAAACGATTTTAGTCCAACAATTAGGAAATTATGGAAAACAGACACTTCACCCCGATGACATTTCACCCCATGACAATTCACCCCTGTTTTGGATGACATTTCACCCCGATGTCACTTCACCCCAAAATTTCATTTTTTTGGAAGTGACATTTCACCCCATTTTCAGATTTTGATATATAATGTTACAATGTTGAAAAATGCAGGAGTACATCTATTAATAAAACTCAATTGCTAATTTCAAAGTTGATTATATGGACAGTTTTATTTATTAATGATTATTCTCTTTCTTTTGTTATTTAAACAGATATGTTCTGACCATAAATAAGAAATTAATGATTATTATGCAACTTAGAAATGACTTAAAAGAAATGAAATTCAACTGATTAAAGAAGTGCAATTAACAATTAATATGCAACTTGAAAATGACATAAAAGAATTCAAATTCAATTGATTAAAGAAGTGCATGTCAACCAATTAGCAGCTCTAAACTGAGTAAAACATAATCATGATTGACCACTTACTGATCAATCAATTAAAGATTATCAGCTTTTCGGGGATAATCCGATTATTTCCATGGTGTTTTTGAAGTCTTTTGATGAATTTCTGATCAAAGGAAAACATGAAAGAAACAGTGAGTAATTAATATTATCATAATAGTGTAGCTTTTTATTGTAAATATTCTTAGATAAAATATTTTTTTTTTAAATCAAACAATAATTCTATACCAAAAATTGATTGCAATTAAAAGTGAGAGAATTTAATTGCTTCTGATTATTATATATACTGTAGACTTATTTTCTTAATTTCATGTCTTCTTGAAACTTTGAATCTGAATTATTGTGATACGGAATATTTATAATAGTAAACATTGTGTATTTAACCTAAGTTGGAATATTTTCTGAATTTAATATCAAATTATTAATAAAAGTGCAATTGTGGACAATGTCTGACAATGAGTGTTTGTGATAGGGAGGTTACTGCAAAATGTGAAGCTGTAACATGTGACGTGTGTGACAAGTGGCGCCATAGACTATGTGGCACAGGTATGTTATATTAGCTTTGTTATGAATTATTTTTTATAACGGTAGTAATTTCTTTATGGAAACTCCTTTGGGATATTTAATTTAAATTATTTTTTTAAAAATGAAACATACAGGGTTAGACACTAACTTATTTGAACAAGGTTCCCAAAGGAATCTCTACTTTTTAAACCTGAGGGTCCTCCTCAGGCTTTGGGATCCCTCATAATATGATATATAAAAACAGTCACAACAGGTGTCTTATGAGAAGTTACGGTCGTGACCCCAGTGGGATTCGAACCCGCAACCTCTGTATTGAGTGGCTGACACCTTAACTACTACAGAAGAATGTATCCAAACTGATATCAATTTACATGTTTGCCAATGTCAAGACAAGGTCTCGATTTTGGAGACACTTGTATCTTATAGATATAATCATTGTCAAGTCTATTGTGACAACCACTAAAAATTATATCAAAAAAAAAAATCTTGAAATTCTTGACTTTTCTTCATATATTTTAAAATATAAAATCTTAATATTACCTGGCATATATCATTTATGATTTTTATGATATTGAAGTGATATTCATTAAGTAACATGAAAACTCTATACCTTTTTTTGTATTTCTAAAAGGAAAGGTTCTGATTTTTTTCACTGAATAGATATCATATCTCATAATTTCAAGGTGTGATAATCCAATCAAAAGTGATATGTTGTTTGTAGTAGCAATTAAAGGGAACAATGGAGAGAAATATTATTATATACCATATTATTTCAAAGAGACATAAATCGTTATTTTGTATGATATAAACTATTTTTCTATGTATTTTACGGAAATTTCACCAAAAAAGGTAATTCTTATTAAAATGCGAAACCTGCATCTCTCTGCATATATAAATATATATATATATAACGTTTTCCTGTTTATGATTGTAAATATTAACATCATAAACTACTTTGAATAACATTATAAATATTTATATTTGGATGAAACCCATTGAAATGAGATGCATGTATCGTTCATAAAAAAATTATAATAAAAAGAGATTTAAAATATGTAACTTAATAAAGTTATTTTAGTAATTAAAATCCCCGTAATCTAATACATAATTCCCGTTATATTCGTTAATAATTCCCGTTATTCTCACTAAAAGATAAAAATGATTGATTTTTCACATAGAGGCATTAACTGTTATAGTCCTTAAGAAAGTAAAAGAAGATATTTAAAAAAAAAAAGTTTAAACGATATGGCTTATTTTCGCAATTATTACTGCTATTATCGTAATTGAAATCAGTGCGGCTGACACATAAATGCTTACTATTTCGTTATTATAAGATTCAAATTAATCATTTTCCGTATGGGGGCATGTATTGTTATAGTCTTTAAGAAAATTAAAGAAAAATATCTAAAAAATAAACTGATATAAAAGAAATAGCTTATTTTCGCATTTATTTCGGTTATTTTCGTAAGTAAAATCAGCGCGGTTTGCATATAAATGATGATTATTTCTTTATTATTAGATAAAAATCGCTCGTTTTCCGTATGGAAGCATATACTAATATAGTCTTTAAGAAACCAAAGAATTAAAAAAAATAAAGAAATAAAAAATATATGGCTTATTTTCGTAAAACAATCTTATTTTCGCGAAAATAACCTTATTTTCGTACTTTAGGCAGTAGGCCTAAAGTGCGAAAATAAGGTTATTTTCGCGAAAATAAGAATTTTTACGAAAATAAGCCTTTTTTTTCTTTTATGTCTAAATTAAATTTATTTTATATCGTTATATAGATACGATCAATAGACCCTTATAAAGCAAAAATAATTTATTTTAGTCCAACAATTAGGAAATAATCAGCGATTTTAATTAACATGCGTCAAAATTGCTTACGAAAATAACTTTTTATATGCGAAAATAAGCTATAGCCTCCTTGTACCATCTCTCGACCGATTTCAATATAGGTTACATTCTACCAATTCAATTCCTTATTTATTTCATAATATGAAATTAGGCGCTGCCTATCTGACGGGAAAACCTAGTGATAGTGATACGGATTCTATCATTTTTTCTGCATTAAATTGTTCTTTCTGATATTTTTTGTTTGGCTTTCAGTTTTGACAGTAAGCCTGATGGTTTTGCTATTGTTATAAAAATAAGAAGGGGAAATGTTTTAAAAAGTTTTGTTTAAATGAACATAGATCTAATCATTTCTTCAAATGTATCAAGACTAGACAGACAATGGAAAACAGTGTTCATGAGTTAAAGATAATAGTGATATTTGGGTGCACAGAATCTAGCCCCAAAAACGCACCATTAGTTGTACTGATGATAAAATAGAGAAAAGTGGAAACTTCACATGTCGCTCAACACGACAAAAACGAAACTGTTGCATAAACCCGGACAGATAACGGGGGGGGGGGGGTTTTGACCTGTCACTTTTTTATTTCTGCAAATTGTTATCATTTATTGGTATCAAAATAATGCTTTTGCTGAAAACTTTACATAATTCGAATTTATATCTAGTAAGCAAATTTTAACTCACACGAAGTGAGCGCCGGAAAGGGGTATGTAAAATGGGGGCTGTACGAACATTGATAAATTCGAACACTTTGTCATTTACAAAAATTTCCTCATAGTATTATATATGGTGCAACAGTCATTCAAAAGTGACCCAATATCAGGCCTTTATGTGTTGTCAGTGAGCATGCGTAAAACACACTCTTCCTCAGTAGTTTTGGATAAATATTTTATTATATACAGATAAATGCAAGTCATTTATTTATACATAATATTACCAATTTTGTTTCTGTTTACAACGAACATGCCTTTGCTATCAATTTGTTTCTCTAATACAAATTTCTGAATCCGGAAATGCACATATTCTTTTCAGTTCATTTGTTACAAACAAATAGTTTCTAAAAACGACAAAACAATCCAAAAAATAAAACACAACAATTTACACATTATGCCTGCGTAACATCACATTCAATATCATCTTGTTCTGATATTCTTTTGTAGTATAGATACCGGAACTTACATAATCCTGCTATCCTAAACACAGACTATTTTAATTCTTTTAAATGCCGTTATTGTCAAATGACACTCTTTTAGGACAAATTGTGTTCCACTAATACAGATATGGTAAAACTCGTGTATGTTAGAATGACAAACAACCATTTACTTGTGAAATTTTTATTTCAAATTCATTGTAAAAAGTTCTTGACCAGAATTTTATATATAACACAAACACTCTTGGTCTAAATTCAATTTAATATACCTAACTGCTAACAGTCTGGGACCTTTTTTTGAATATGATTAAGGTTAATTTCTTAGCTTGATAGTGATCGTAGTGAGCCTCTCAAGTTTATAGCCAACATTTTGTTCCAAGTGTAATTTTACTAAAACTCTAGTCAATGAATTGACTTTTAGAAAGTAGTTGCAATGTATGTGAAAGATTGTGGAAGGGAGGGGAGATAAGCAATATTGATATATGCTTTTCCATGCCTTCGAATATTTTGTTCAAAATTTACAGACAGAACATTGGTTAACTATACTTATTATTGATTTGTGTTCCAGTAATTGAAAAAAGTGTGATAAATATAAAGAAAAAAAATTAAATTGGGCCTTAGCTAAAAAAAAAAAAAAAAAAAATCAATTACCTTACGAGATTCGAACTCGGACCTCGCGCATGGAAAATATGTACGCTAACCACTGGACCACAGTGACTTGTGACATAAATGTGTGATAAAATTATGTATATAAATGAATTTTGTTAGGACAGCGTGTGTATATTCGTTTTACATTGACATTTTTGAAATTATTGGCTTTTCTACATTCATAGAAATAAATAAACAATGGTTTTGTTATTCAAACAGTGCAGTAATGTAGCTTACATCATAATTCATTATTGGGAACAAAAAGCGGGCCGCTTGAATCATCCATAAACTCGTTTCATGAAGAAACCCGAATAACACCGATTTCTATTGATACCGCGAATTTTCAACTGGATAGAATAATTTGTTTAACCCTTTACTCCATATACATTTAGCCTAATTAGGCTTATCATATCCATACAGCTTTACTGATAATCAGTACACTATCTCCATACAGGATATTGGGGAAAATATGCAGAATTTATACCTGTGTTATTCAATTCAATATTACTATATTTAATATTGTTTTAAACACTTAGTAACCAACATAAAGTTTTTTCACAATTAAATTTTCTTTCTAATGGTACATTTTACATAAAAGAGTGATAAATATTTTTTGACATACAAAGCTTTAAACCCATTAGTTTACTTTTCTATAATAATTTTAGCTACTTTTCTATTGATGGTACTTATTTATTTCTGCATTTTTACATATTTAATATTATTTTGAAAATATTTTTGGTGTAAATAAAATTATTTTATTAGATTCAAGACAAAGGCTGGCTAAAAAGGGATTTCTTCAAGGATTCATCAAGTCAAGGGCTTTTAAAAAGTAATAAAAAGAAAGAAAAACACATTTGTTACTGCCAACTTATTTTTGTTTTCCTTTTTATTATTATTTATGACAGTATTGTTATTTTTTTATCTGAATCTTTTTTTTTTAATATATTTTTAAGAAAATCTGCAGTTTTATTTTCCCATGCAAATTATAATCAGCTTTTTAATTTTTTTTTTTACTAAGTCTTGTAATTTGTATGATTAATTTGCATATTTGACACCCTCAGGTTTTCCCCTGGTATATTAGTTACATAATGTTTTTATAAGAATAATTGATCAAAAGCAATTTTATCAGCTTATAAAAACACTTATCAGTAAAATTTCTTAATTGGATTAACATCAAAGTTGCCTACAATTATCCATAGCACACGCCAATTATCCAAAGATCACCCAGGCAATCAACCATACCCCACACTGATAGGTAATATACAGACTTATGTCATAAAATTCCTTAGTGCAGCAGGTAATTAGCTGTTAATTTGTCTTCAGGGTAAATCAGACCAATATGTATTTGCAACAGTTACTTTTTTAATCCATCATAAAGTGTATATTTTTTATATAAATCCATTGAAAAAAAGTTCCGCTTTCTAAATCACCTGGGAAATGCAGAAACCTAAAAATATTTACAGTACTATTTTTAGCTTGCACAAATTCACAATTTGTACAAATAAGTACTACACAAATTCATAATTTGTAAAGATAAACTTGGGGGTATAATTAGCCTTGATCAGGCTAATTTTAGCTCAAGATGAAACTTTCCTCACAGTAATTTTCCATAAATACACTACCTCATTTCAGGTTTAAATTACCATTAAAAATCAAATATAAACCATATATTTTTTTGACAGATATCATTTGTACATGGTTTAAACTTTACAAAAATGCTTTTGTGGGATTTCTTGATGTTGTACTTTATTCATAATTTGCTTTTAAACTTGAAGGCGTCAAAAAGAGTATCTATCAGGGAATGGATAGAGGTGGTAAAAAGGGTATCTATCAGGGAATGGATAGAGGTGGTAAAAAGCGTATCTATGGAGTAAAGTAATGCGGCGCCCGATCGTTCATAAGAAATTTTATTTTATCAAATGTCGTCCTGAAAATTATTTATTGCGCAAGCACGGCAGCAGGTCCGGTAGAATTATGAGAGAACAACAACAACAAAACCGGTGAAGGTATAGAACATATTCCCAAGTTGAACGGTATATAGGTTTACTTTGACATATATACACGTACACATTATCTATAGACGGAAAAACCTTCGGTTTTCCCGTATTAATAACAAAACATTCAGACCTCATTTTCAGCACTTTAGAGCATTTCAATGATATGAAAACCATATATGGTCATTTAGTATAACATGTCTTCTTATCAAAAATAGAAAAATATTGACATGTTATGTTGAATATAAGAAAAATAATCTGTTCTGAGAAACATCATCCTCTAAAAATGCCCCCATGAAAACAGCCGTTTAGCAGTTACGCGTAGGTAGACATTTTTCGCAAAGAATAAAACTTATTCCAAGAAATTTACAATGAAAAAAGTAATAAACATAAGCCAAAAATTTAACTGTCACTTC
This sequence comes from Mercenaria mercenaria, assembly GCF_021730395.1. Lineage (NCBI taxonomy): Eukaryota > Metazoa > Mollusca > Bivalvia > Venerida > Veneridae > Mercenaria > Mercenaria mercenaria. Next base: position 18,880,375 of record NC_069367.1, on the reverse strand, counting down.
CTCATGTCACTCATTATACCAGATTTCATCCATAGCATGGAACTACATTTTGGACTACTTCACATGTAACACTGAGTAGTCACTTCCGGTTTGGTGTAATCCGTCCTAAACATTACATCGAAGTAAGTTAAAACAACCGGGATATTCAAATAATAAATAAGTTCGGTAATGCTAGGTTTTGCTGCTATGTAAAGGCAACAAATGTCTAGATGATATGATATCGTTACTCAGATGCTTTCACTCATTCTCACGAGAATTGGGAAAACGGCCATACCTAAAAACAACAAAATGGAATTGTTCCAAATATATTTATTTTATATGGAACTAACTGATCGAACATTGAATAAAAAATTGTGAAAAACTTTCGAACAACATTTAGAAAACAAAAAAATTATGACACATTGAAAATACAGCATGAGATTGCCTATTTTGCGTCCAGTAATGTACGCTACATGTACACGTATTGACAAGAATACCTTATACTGTAATTGAAGCATATAATTGTAGGCTATAAACGACTGTAATAACGAAAGGTATATCAACGCCTGTTGTGGAACAAGATATCTTACAATAAACATTTATATAATATTCATTTAGAAATATCCAAAGAAGGTGTATATAATGTGCTTGATAAAAATATTGTGTACATTTGAAAGTTACCTTGTTTCAATGTATATAATTTAGATGAATGTGACATAATTTTTAAAATAACCTCTTAAACAGATAGTATATGGTTTATAATTGAATATAATAACATTTGAATACTTGAAAGTTCGTATCCTATACTGTATTGATACGTTTTGATATTAGATCTATTGTATCGGACATTACATGGATTATGTAACAGACACTATACCGGTTATTCCATTCAATAATTACTATATATCCATTCAAACACATAAATTTGGTTATTATGATATCATCAATTTGTTTAACATATGTTTTGCAACATTATTGGTAAACATTTTACGCATGAATTCTCTTGGATAATGTAAATATACACACTATTACACTAATTAACACATATTTTATGTTTTCTACTCCATTATAAACTTTAAAAAGAAACATTTTTGCCAACAACATCGAACAAACAAATCAACAATAATAACAATTTCAATCATAAAGCTATCAATATGAATACAAGCTTAACATTTATAAAAAGTTTGGGGTATCGGACATTACTCAATTCTATAAATGATAGATAAACTTCTGTTTGTAAATACATAATGTCTAAACATGTTTCGTTGCATTCATATATGATGATAGTTAGTTGTCTCTGCATAATTGTATTTGATAAGTATGTATATACAGTATAATTTGTTAATTATGTTCTGATGTATCGAACATTACAAAACCATCTATGTTGTTTTGATGGTCATATAATCAATTAACCTGACCTTTATAAGATCTAACTTCTATTTGCATATAACTGTTCACATTTCTCCTCATCAGTATCTACTAGTTTGTACATTCGCTTTGTTTTTCCAGTTCCTATAGGTGTTTGAATAACACACAAAATATCCCTCATTGCAATCCATATCTTGTCAGCTTGCCTCGGCCACTGATATAATTCCTTTTTCTTCACCATAAAGGATATTTCAACCTCGTCATCTTCGTCATCGATATCCACCACCTTCCCAACATACCACCCGGTCTCATACACTGCTGCAACGTAATCATCAATGGTAATATGTGTATGTGTTGCAATATGTGTGTCCAAATGTTTTTCGGGTTCAGTTTGGTTTCCAACTTCTGTATTCCGTTTACGTGTTCGTTCTTGTCTCCACGTGTTGCAGCGTTCACCTGACAAGCAAAGCTGACAGTAACAGCTTGTTTCTTTCACTAAGACGCTAGATTGTCCATTTCCAACAACTGCATGGAGTTTCATTGTTCCTTTGACCGGTCGAAGATCTTCAAATATGTGTGACATGTCACGGACCTTTTCTGTTATGGCTTGATCTCCAACAAATATAAATGATACATTTTCAAACGTAGATGCCTCACTTGCCCACGTAAAGAAATCTTTTGCGTCTTGAATCATGGCTCGTCCTGTTTAATGGCTGTATCGGCCATTCTTTTAACCGTGCCGCCCAACCCGTCGCACGGGCCCTTCCCGTGGCCCGCCTCGAAATAATTCCACACAGCTGCGCAGTTGTATATGTTCTCATGATTGGCCACTGTGTCAAATATCAGTTTATTCCTGTATTGAGACGTAGGACTATCAGTCCAATAATGACACACCTTCACGTTAGGAACGAACTTCTTTACTTCTGGAACAATTTTGTCCATGAATGTAACAACAGTCTGTGCATTATGTGAAAGAGTATCTGACACAATTACGATGCTTTTGTGTTTTAGTTCGTTGTCTTCTTTGAAGTACAACACTACAGGGTGTAGTGTCACACCAGTTTGGTTGAAATATGCTGATTGAATTTCCTCCGAACATCTACAGGCATAGTTTTCGGCGAAATCCATCTGAATTATCGCGTGGTCTACAGGTAAGTTTTGCTTAAGTGTCCTTATTTGGGCATACTGGGTTTTGACTCTGTCAACATGCTCACCAAAATCATTCTTCTGTTTATCAATGTGATCAGCGAATTCATCCCTTTTCATATCAGTGTTGGTTATCCTCATTACATGTTTCTTTTTCCCTCTATCCTCAATTTCAACTCTCTTCCATTGAGGTACAGCAATTGTCTCTGATATTTTGTCTAGTACTTCCTGTCTATCGTGGTTCTCTTTTAAAAATACCTCTGGGTTGACTGATGTTGAGACCCCTTCTCGTCGCAGTGTTTTGGCCGTTAGTGCCATATTCTGGTGTTTAGTGCACAAACAACTACTTCTTGAAATGAATGCGGAAAGTTGTATGTGTTTAGGTCTGATTCTACAAAATGTTGCAAACGATATGTTGCTCCTTGGATTTTCAGCTAGAAATTTTTCATACAGATTTTGAAGATAATCTGTAAGAACCCTTGCTTGTTTGACTTCTCCAGCATGTTTTATTGTGTCCTTTTTCCCAGGTTGCATTCGGCTGTTATCATCGCGCTCGAGGAATTGGGTTATTTCTTGTTCCAACTTTCTTGTTTTCTTCAGGCTTTCTTTGTTTACTCGTACACCATTAGCTGAGTACTTGGTTACAGTGTTTTTGTTCAGTCCAATTTTTTTGCCAAGTGCGAAACGACATTTATATTTCTTGACTATTTTACCCGCAATAAGTCGGTGAATGTTCTTTATTGTTGACTTATTGCAAACCTTTGCCTTCTCTTTCAGCTCAGCAGCTACTACATGACCAAATATAGATTTCTTTTCTGACTTTATTCTTCTGAATATTAGAAAGTCCAGCTCGATTCATCAGCTTTTCCGTACTGGTTCTTGGGGTTTGGGGTGAACCATGAAGTCTTTTGACGATTCTTTGTCGTTTCCGCTGTTCAGTTTTTAACTTTCTCATTAGGTTTAGGTTAGCCATTTTCAGTTCTTTCAGTTGTTGGTTGGCGCGTTTTAACTCCTTTGTGACTCGATTCCTTGGTCCGACTGCTCTATTTGAAAACCGCATCGCAACAACAAACCTCTCGCTATTTTCCGCAGACCCACCTGCACTTTCATACCCACTTGTGCTTAATGATTCACGTTGATCAGCCCTATCTCTTTCTTGTGCTATCACCTTTTTCCTCTCGCGACATCGTTTTACGGCCTCACGTACTTTATGCCGTCTTACAGCTCGTTCAGATGAGCTTAATACACCAGAAGGGACATAGTTCTTTCGACGCCTCTCTCGTTCCTTTCTTAGATATGCCTCATTATCCTGTTCTTTAAGCCTTTTTCTGTAATCTTTACATATTTCTGATCGTGACTTTACCATATTCACCTGAAATATAAACGAAAAAAGTTACCATTTTCAATGAAATGTTCGATACATAATAATGTAATGTTCGAGACCAAGTTTTACAATAAAGGCGCCTGATCATATGCTTTTAAAACTATTAAATGCAAGTTTAAGGCTTGGTTTCTAGTAAAATTGTAATTAATTGCTTAAGAAATATCCCCTTTTGGATTATGTCATTAAACAAATGCTAGAACAACATACCAAACATAACACATGTTTTACGACGCATTATTTTATATACAACATTCATGTGCATCAAAAATATTTTTCCCTGAATAGATAAACCTTTTTAAAGGGGAGGGATGCTGTTTATTCAAGTATATAACACAAAAGAAACAAGTACTTAAAGTATTTCAAATAATATATAAATGTGTAATGTTCGATACCAAAGATCGCGTACATTACACGCCATACAAAGCATGTATTTATTCACATATTTTCATCATTTATATTTGCATCGCTTACCCGATTTATATGGTTACAACATTACAAATTTGCAAAAGACATAAACGATTATTAATATATAAAAGAAAGCAGAAGAATTTACTTACCAAATCGTATTTATTTCCGTAGAACAAACTTCACAAAAAATGGCTGCCGGGTATTTTTCTAGCAGTAAACAAATTCTTGGAACAGAATTGTGACGTCACTATTAATGACGTAGTTAACAGGTGTTTTTAATGTCTTTTAATTGCAATTTAATGAGTATAGTATTGAACATTACAATCGCGTACATTACACACCATTGTTTATTGGCTTGACAAATCAGCCTTATTGCGTTTTTAACTTACCAAAAGCTACCGCCGTACAGCCATTTGATGTAACTCAGTGATGAAATAAATGCAACGTCCAAGATTTACCTTTATCATAGAAAATGGATCGCGGACATTACATTATGTTCAGTAATATAGCTTATTGAGTTAACAGGCCTCAGTGTAAACTATAATTGTGATTTAAAATTTGTCGTAATATTTCAATATTCTTTAATTTGATATGTCATATCAATTTACCACCTTTAGTGACGAAATTCGCATGTCTGTTGTGTAAATATAATGGACTGTGCATTACATAAGATTACTGATCGCGGACATTACAATGCAACAAGAAATTTGGCGACATCATGTTTGGGCATATTTTTTATTTATTTCGTCAATTTCTTTCAAGAAATCATATAAGACTCTGTTTGTAACATATCAAAATATGCAACAAAGATAAATATATCATTAAAATGTCCAATTGTACATCAGTACATCTACCCAAAGAAGAACAATGTAAATGGCGACAGTCTCGAACATTACATTTTGCACAGTAATGTAGCAAATTCTAATGCATTAATCGATTTTGGGACAATTTTTTACATCCAGTGGGTCGATTGCACCCTGTATTTGATATCTGTTTTTCAAAATCAATATTATAACATTCACATGTTGGACTTAGTGTATGGCGACATCAAATTCCCAATTCCCGTGAGAATGAGTGTTTACGACGGCACAAAGTCTATACAGCACGAAATGTAAAAGGTCCGGAAAACTACTTGGGTCCGGAAACTACTGGGAAACCAGTATATTTTATCTTTTATATCTAAGGTAAATTAATTTTATATCATTATACAGAAACGATCATTACACACTTATAATGCAATTAAAGATTTTAGTCCAACCATTAGGAAATATTTAGCGATTTAAATTAACATGCGTCAAATACGCTTACGAAAATAACTTTTTTATATGCGAAAATAAGCTATATATTTTATGTTTTACATTTTTTAAAACTGTACTTTATGTCACATACTTGTATACGAAAAATAATTGATTTTATACCAAAAAATGAAGAAATGAACAGCAAATATTTATGATGTGAGCGTCAAAATCGCTGACGAAAGTAACTTTCTAATGTTCTAAATGTTTTAATGCTCTGAAATAATTATATTGTTGCCATTTTCTGAAATGTACTTTGTGCGATATATTTTATTTAGTTAATGTAAAATGCTATAATGTCGAAGTACATTAAGTATGAAAGTCATTTAAATAAAGTTGAAAACTTATACTTTATTCTATATGTAATCTTATTGCAGACATTTTTTTTTGAAGAAATGTCCTTCCAGCCAAACAATAGTTTGGTGAATTAATTTTAAAGTTTCAAATGAACTAAATGTTCGGGCATGTGTATTGGTTAAAGTTTTTTTTATGTAGTAGCTCTATTAATCCCTTTGTCAATTGACACGCAAATAACAATAATGTGCATCTGGACCGGACAGGAAAAAAGCCCTGCTGACCTTTGACCTCCAATTGTGACCTTGACTTTTGAGCTAGGGGTCCGGGATTTGCGCACGACACATCATCTCATCATGGGGAACATTTGTGCCAAGTAATACTAAAATCCCTTCTAGGATGGGAGAGTTGTGGACCGGACAGGAAAAAAGCCCTGTTGACCTTTGACCTCCAATTGTGACCTTGACCTTTGAGCTAGGGGTCCGGGTTTTGCGCATGACACGTCGTCTCATCATGGGGAACATTTGTGCCAAGTAATATTAAAATCCCTTCATGGATGACAGAGTTATGGACCGGACACGAAATTGCGGACAGACGGACGGACGGAATGACGGAAAAGTGCATTCCTATAGTCCCCGAAACTGGTTTTCAACCAGTAGGGGACTAATAAGTTTGTTGGGCATAGTATACTGTCTTCTAAGGTGCTAAGAATTAAGCTGGAGTGATGTTGGGATCCTACTACGGCTACGACAGGTGCCGGGCTAGCTCAGTTGGCAGAGCTACAGACTAGTATCCTGGGGTCGTTGGTTCGGGTCCCAGGTCGGGTGCACTTTCCCCCAAAATCGTGTCAAATCATCAAAGCGTACAAAAATTATATAAAATTTGTAAAGCTGATTTTCTTGCAGCAAATGTGCGCTAAACAGGCTGGTTTTCTTGCAGCAAATGTGCGCTAAACAGGCTGGTTTTCTTGCAGCGAATGAGCGCTGAACGTATAAAAATTCTCGCTAATAAATGGAGTAATTGAAACAAAGGGACATAACTGATAGCAAATGGTTAAGCCAAGAGCTAATTAAAATCCGTTATAGGCCGGATATTCCCGTTACCTTTCGTGCAAACTACGAACTTGCGCCCCCTGGTATCAAAATGTGACATGCAATGTTGCACTTTGCATTATGCTTACTTTCAACTTGCTTAGTGGCTGATTGCATCTTTCATATTGTGTGATCACATCGTGTATTTCTTCTGTGAGCATTGTAACTGTGCAATGTTGCTTATATACAGTCCCGGCATGTTGAAATATTCCAATACGCTACACGGCACTGTCATTTTGCCAAATGAAATTATGATATAGACATCAGGGTGTAAGCAGCAAAGAAGTTGTAACTTCAAGCACGCATGGTATCATTGTCAGCAAGCATGGTATCATTGTCAACAAGCGTGATATCATTGTCAACAAGCGTGTTAAAGGTGTCAGCATGCATGATTACTATACCAGTAAGCACAATGGGAGTGTCAGTGAGTAAATTGTAACAGTCAGCAGGCATTGTGTAATATTTACCTAAATATCATTCTATACTTTTCCTTATCACCACAATTTGGTGGTGGCGCTAGCGTTTAGTAGCCGTGCATTAACATCTCTGATAGACGGAGGATTGGAGATTAGCACTGGTTTTTCCCATGTATGATGTTTCGGTAAACCGCCTTTCTGTGAAAATAGCCGAAATACTGTTGAAATCTAAAAGTAATCCAAAAGAACATAATAAAACTAGAAAATATGTTGCAGGCTATCGTTGATTAATCTGGTGAACATGATAGATCCATCATCGATCTTTTTTAGAAATACAGTGCAAGAACAATACAATTTCAGCTTTAGAGAGTTTATGTACGGATACAGATCTCGCTAAAGTTATCAGATGCGACCATCAAACAATAGAAATAACGCCTGACCAACTTTGCTAACTAGAGCTAGATACTCCTGTGAAGAAAATCAAAATTCTTTCTGAAAAGAAATTCAAAACAAGAACTTTTTAAAAAGTTATTAATCAGAGATTTACACAGAGACAAACACTGAACATAGAAATTCTCGAAACCCTATGTTTAATTTTCCAAACTGCTAACAGTCTAGGTCTAGGGCTTTTTAAAGGTTTATACTTATCATCTCTTTAGAGCAGGGGTGGAATATAAGTTCTCGTTTGTACAGCAACATTTTTTCCCTAAATGTAGATCTAAAACACTGGTCATGATTTCTAATAATTTGTGGATGAATGGATAGTGTAGCAACAAGTGTTTTTCAAACATTTCACGCCTTATAATTTGGAACCCCTCTTTTTATAGTTTGATGAAGATTCTATTCAGACTACTGTATGTATGAAGTTGATCCACATTGAAATCGGACACCAAAACAAACCTGTTTTCGAAACAAGATTATTGTGACAATATTTGCAAAATTCATGTTGAATTCATTAGAAAAATATAAAACTGGTAAAATTAAAAAAAAAATAACAAACATAATACTGTTAGTATAGAACTAGTTTATTTCAACGGGTTTTTGAAATCACAGGAGTAATAAATCAAAGCCTTGAGATGTCTGGTGGTTGCGGGTTTTGCTAGATTTATTTTCATTTTACCAATCTCTAATTATACATGTATAAGAAACAAATACTAATGTGTATGGCAAGCCAATTGTCCAATAATTACGTGAACCCTAGTTCACGGTCGAAAAACTAGGATTAACAATTGATAAACTAGGTTTTTCGAACGTAAAACTAGGTTTTTCGAATGCTAACCTATATTTTCGAGCGAAAACATAGGATAACGCCGTAAACCATAGTTCACGCTCATAAATATAGGTTCACGATTGTAAACCCCAGTTCACGGTCGTAAACATAGGTTCATGTTCATAAACTATGGTTTACGAGCGTGAACTGGGGTTTACGAGCGTAAACATAGGATAACGACCGAAACTCAGTTCAGTTGAGAAACCTAGTTTATCAAACGTAAACCATGGTTTACGGTCTATATATTAGGATTATAGAATCAACAATGAATTTCGGGCGTGAACATGGGTTTACGGCCATGAACCTATGTTTACGGACGTGAACCTATGTTTACGACAGTGAACCATAGTTTATGGACCTGAACCTCAACCTGACTGGTTCACAGATGAAATAAAAGAGGCACTCTATCTAAGAGATTATTTTTACAAAAGTAAAGACCTCGACAATTACAAGAAAACCAGAAATAGAGTGTCATATTTAAAACGGAAAAGTAAGAAAACATTTTACAATAATGCAGTAAAAAACAACAAAAGCCCAAGTTTCCTATGGAAAAGTCTAAAAGATATATCCAATACTGATAAATCTAATCAGGGAATAATTATTCCAAATACACTTGTAACAGAAAACAATGAAGTAGTAGACGGAGAACTTGATATAATAAATGCCCTAAACGAACATTTTATAAATATTTCAAATATAATTGAAAAAACAAAATTTGTCAGTGACAATTTTTCAAATTTAAAACATTATCTAGATGAAAAATTATCATTTCACAAATTTGAGATTGATTTCATTACTCCTTTGGAAGTAAAAAATATCATATCTAAAATTGATCTTAAAAAAGCTACTGGGATAGACTGAATAAGCCCAAAGATTCTACATGACTGCGGAGATTTCATAACTCCAGCCATCACATCTATAATAAATAAAAGCATACACAGTGGTGTTTTTCCCGATAAATTAAAAGATGCTTACGTTATTCCAATTTTTAAAAATGGGAATAAGCAGAATCCAAGTAATTATAGACCTATCTCAATTTTACCTACCATATCTAAGATATTTGAAAGGCATATTGGTTCACAGTTGCAATTGTATTTCAAAAAGACAAATATATTGCACACAAAACAATCGGGTTTTCGTCCTACACATTCATGCCACACTGCTTCAACACTTTTAATTGATACTTGGTTGAAAGATGTTGACAGTGGTAAATATGTAGGGTCCGAATTTCTTGATCTTCGAAAAGCATTCGATCTTGTCGACCATGAAATATTACTGCATAAACTAAAGCTTTATCACTTTACAGATAACTCACTGAAATTATTTGAATCATATCTGTCGAAAAGAACTCAGCTAGTTAAAATTAGAAATTTATATTCTAAAAAACTGTTTGTAAAGTCTGGAGTTCCACAAGGCTCGATTTGAAGGCCCCTTACTATTTATATTATATATAAATGATATGACACTTATTTCAGACACTATTAATATTGACATGTATGCTGACGATTCCACTGTGCATAAATCCGACACTGACATTTCAGTTATAGAGCAAGAGCTTCAAAGTAATCTTAGCCTCATTAACACATGGTGCAAAATTAACAAGCAAATTCGATGAATTGGTATCCCCCGCCGAAAGGGTTTTTGGTCAGGAATAGCAAAAAAATATATCCGGCAAAAAGTTAAGGATGTAACTAAGAAGCAAAAGAAGCAAATAATTTCATTTGTCAAAATCAATTTAACAGAAAATGAATGCTATTTTTTGGTTGGGGGAGGAGGGGCAGCGGGGGTGACTGGGTGAGGGTACAAAACATCGATTATTGTCAATGATCATCGATGTTGATTATAAATATTGAAATATGGATGGAAAATTAAAAATGAAAAAAAATAAAAAAGTGGAGGGGGTGGGAGAGGGATGACTGGGTGGAGGAGTGAGGTGGGGGAACAGTACAACTTTGTATGTTGATAAATATTCATGAAAGTCTGAAAAAAATAATAATAAAAAGGAAAGAATTTTTTTTTGGGGGGTGGGGGGGGAGGTTGGTCGGGGGAGGGGGTGTGACGAAAGCAAGGTGGTGACCAGGTGTGGGTACACAACTTCACATGTTTATAATAAATGTTCACGGAAAAGAATGAAAGAAGTTTTATGAAATTCTACCAACTGGTTGGTTTGTTATGTACAAATCTGTAGATTTTCAAATAATTAAAGGGCAATAACTTTTAGGAAAATTGACCAATTGAAAAAAAAAATGACATACATCATCAAAGTATGTTGATTCATATTTATTTTAAGTTTCATGAAATTCTACCAGCTTGTTACTGAGAAATGGCTGCAGACGTGGATTTTTCAGTAAATAAAGGGCAATAACTCTAAGGGAAATTGACCAATCCAAAAAAAAACTTGATGGACATCACTGCAGTATGTTGGTTCATATTTATTTCAAGTTTCATGAAATTCCACCTGCTAGTTACTGAGAAATGGCTGCGGACGGACATTTTTGGGCATTTTTCATTAAATCAAGGGCAATAACTCTAAGGGAAATCGACCAATCCAAAAAAAAACTTGACAGGCATCATCGCAGTATGTTGGTTCATGTTTATTTCAAGTTTCATGAAATTCTACCTGCTAGTTACTGAGAAATGGCTGCGGACGGACACACGCACGCACGGATGCACGGACGGACAACGCCATTTCAATACCCCCCTCCTGATTTCATCGGCGGGGGATAATAATATGTCATTACATCCGGAAAAAACAAAATGTATGCTTCTAAGTACAAATTATAAAACGAAACAAGCAAGGAATCTTGAACTGTTTATCAATGGAACGATAATTGAAAATGTAACAAGTCAAAATATTCTTGGAATCTGTATAGATAATAATATAACGTGGCATACACAAGTTCGCAATGTTGTGAATAAACTTAACTCAAAGGTTGCACTTTTAAAAAGAATTTCGTACTTTTTGACCGATGAAATGAAGATGTTATATTATAATGCATATATTATATCAACCATGGACTATTGCAGTACTGTATGGGGGCTTGCCCGTAAATCAGATACTGATAAAATATATAATATACAAAAGAGGGCAATTCGTGTAATAACAAAAAATCGTATCGCAGGTAGCTTGTTTAAAACTCTGAATCTGCTCACTTTTGAAAACAGATGCAATTACCACATGGCAGTACTGGTTTTTAAATGTGACCATAACCTTGTACCAAATTATATGGCTGAATTATTATCTTTTGCTCATAACGATAGATATAATCTTCGTTCCTCAACTCATAAAGATCTTTCTTTGTTAAAGCCCCGAACAAACATTCTCATACAAAGCCACACATTTATGGAATTCCATTCCATCAAACATCAAACTTCAAGATAATCTGTTAACGTTTAAACGAAAAATTAAGGATTATTTATTACAAGAACAACGTTACTAATACTGAGATTTTTATTTATTTATTTATTCATTTTTTTTTTTCTCAAATCTTCATCAATTATCATGCATTTTATGTCGTATAAGGTAGCTTTTAAACTTTATGATATTGATGGATGAATGTACAAGTATGCATAATGAATTACACTGATTTATTCTCCTGGTAAAATCATTTCAAATTGAGTGCTACTGATACTCTTATTGTTGTAGATACTGTGTTTTAACATTTATGTAGAAGGCCATATTGGAAATAAGTTGTATGTATACTATGTACTCTTAATATGTCACCTTCTTAAAATAAAGTTATTATTATTATTATTAACCTATATTTTCGAGCGTGAATCTATGTTTACGAACGTGAACTTGGGTTTATGAGCGTGAACTTAGGTTTACGTTCGATAAATCAGGTTTTTCAAACATAAAACCTGTTTTTTCAAATACTAACCTATTTTTTCGAGCGAAAACATAGGATAACATCGTAAACCATAGTTCAGGCTCGTAAACGTAGGTTCACGTTCGTAAACCCAAGTTTATGGTCGTAAACATAGGATAACAACCGAAATTCATAGTTCAATCGAGAAACCTAGTTTATCGAACGTAAACCATGGTTTACGATTGATATACTAGGATTATGAAATCAACTATCAATTTCGGCCGTAAACCTATGTTTACGGTCGTGAACCTATATTTACGAGCGTGAACCTAGGTTTACGGCCCTGAATTACAGCTTACCTTCGTAAAACCCTGTATGGCAAGCCAGTTGTCCAATAATAACGTGAATCCTAGATCACGGTCGAAAAACTAGGATTAACGATCAATAAACTAGGTTTTTCGAACGTAAAACTAATTTTTTCGAATACTAACCTATATTTTCGAGCGAAAACATAGGATAACGCCGTAAACCATAGTTCACGCTCGTAAATGTAGGTTCACGATTGTAAACCCCAGTTCACGGTCGTAAACATAGGTTCACGTTCGTAAACTATGGTTTATGAGCGTGAACCGGGGTTTACGAGCGTAAACATAGGATAATGATCGTAAACATAGGATAACGACCGAAACTCATTGTTCAATCGAGAAACCTAGTTTATCAAACGTAAACCATGGTTTACGGTCGATATATTAGGATTATAGAATCAACAATGAATTTCAGGCGTGAACATGGGTTTACGGCCATGAACCTATGTTTACGGACGTGAACCTATGTTTACGACCGTGAACCATAGTTTACGGACCTGAACCTATATTTTCAAGCGTGAACCTATGTTTACGAACGTGAACTTGGGTTTGCGAGCGTGAACTTAGGTTTACGTTCGATAAACCAGGTTTTTCAAACGTAAAACCTGGTTTTTCAAATACTGACCTATTTTTTCGAGCGAAAACATAGGATAACGTCATAAACCATAGTTCAGGCTCGTAAACGTAGGTTCACGTTCGTAAACCCAAGTTTACTGTCGTAAACATAGGATAACGACCGAAATTCATTGTTCAATCATGAAACCTAGTTTATCGAACGTAAACCTGGGTTCACGAGCGTAAACTATGGTTTACGCCCGGTATCTGATGTTTTCATTCGAAAATATAGGTTAGTATTTGAAAAACCTAGTTTTACATTCGAAAAACCTAGTTTATCGATTGTTAATCCTAGTTTTTCGACCGTGAACTAGGGTTCACGTAATTATTGGACAATTGGCTTGCCATAAATGTGCTTTATATCTAAGATAAACTCTGCCTGACCTTACATGAACAGCTGGAAGTCAGTGATGTAACCATGGGCTGGAATACCTAATCATTGACAGGTCTTATATAATCTAAATGGCCAGTGTGAATGGATAGAGGATGAGTAAGAACTGCTTGATCATTGATAATTCATCCGCATTGTTCATGAATGGGACTATTTTGTGTAGCACATGAACATCCTTTGGATGTGATTTGGAATCAAATAAAGATGCTACATGATTGTCAGAAATACACTTAACTATGGTAGCAGGATAAACCCGTAACCAAAAAATCGAAAGATTTTCCACCTATGTATATTATTGGAGGGGGAAGAAGCATTTGTATAGGCTGGTATGTCTTCGACAACAATATGGCGTCTTCCTCGGCAATGAAGCAAAGAAGGGGTCATGTGACCTGTCATGTGGTCAGTTTTGGCGCGATCTTTTTGCATTAGAGCAATACTGGTCTATTGGCCTTTGGAAATTTATTTAGATACACCACTTCGATATCTAACATTTTCTCCGAGAATACGGAAATGCATCACAATGCATATTCCTACGATCAAAATCAATAAATAAAACGACAACCTTTAATACAACTGTTTTGTTGTACCGTTCCCCCACCTCACTCTCCACTCAGTCTTGCCCACCACCCCGATCATGCATCCCCATTCCCCACCCCATTTTTTTTTCATTTTTAATTTTCCATCAATATAATCAACATGTGAAATTTTGTACCCTCACCCGGTCACCCCCTCTCCTCCCCCCTCCCACACACACACAAAAACCTTCATTTTCTGTTTAAAATGATTTTGACTAATGAAATTATTTGCTTCTTAGTAACATCCTTGGATTTTTGCCAGATATATTTTTTTGCCATTCCTCACCTCAAGCCCTTTCGGCGGGGGATACCAATTCATCGAATTTGCTTGTTACTTAATATTTTTGACACAGACTCGAGCTATTGTGCAATATCTTCATCCACCATTGGAGTCATTAAACACTCCAGTGACAGCTCCAGTTTCCTCAAATGTGCCCAGTTTCACTATTCAGCATCGAAATAATCGAGCGTGCTGTCTCCTGTGACAGCTCTTGTTATGTTACACTTTTGGACTCAGTATTGCCAATTTGGGGCCTAACATCTTTGACTGACTTAATTAAGTAAATGCTAAGGGAGGTAATTACTGTATTTTGTGGGTCAGTTTGCAGCAGTGATGTCCCTTCCTTCTGTATGTTATCTAGATAATAAGAGGTTATGTAGAGCAAACTGTTTTTAAAAAGAAACCAGTTCATGTATGCACTCAGTCAAGTGTTTAGTCTGAACCTTTAAACCAAAGGTAGCTAATATTTCTTTTATAATTTGTCTAAAAATGGTATGTGTTCCACTTATGCAGGAAAGTTGTGAGATACTGAATAAGAAATTAGTACTGACGTCACGAAGCTGCCCAAAGCAAAGGGTTATGTTACAGCAAACAAACAAATTTTAAACACTATCCTCAGATTTATATTTCATATTAAAAGAGTAAAAGGAGAGACTTGTCTGTGTTTCTTTCTAGATTTTTACAATATTTGCAGGGTTATGATGTATTTAATAGTGTCATTTAATGTAGTTTATATCTGACTTTTGATTTTAATACTTGTACCATGTGTCTTAGATACAGGTGTGTATTAAATTGTAGTCACACTATTTTTTTCAGAATGAAGTACTATCTTATTGTTCTTGACTATAACCATTTGATGCCTACAAGAAACCTGAACTGCTTGATCCCACAGTCTTAAACATGTGATAATATAAGATTCTTTCACTGGTTGTAGGTGCATGTGGGAATTTCCGGCCTTGAGGGTAACTGTTTAGGCGGTAACGAGGTTCCTACCAAGTTACCGCCTAAACAGTTACCTGAGAGCCAGATATTCCCATCTGAACCTATAACCAGTGACAGAATCTTTTTCTTGCATACCGATATAAAGATGTAATAATAAAAATAAAATCGGGGTGTAAGATGGATTTTTCCAGCACCGGTAAAAATACAGGAAATCCCCGTCTGGTATGCAAGAAAGTCAAATCTTACTGCTGTTGACTATAACCATTGGATACCTGAACTACAGTGATCCCACAGTCTTATCAAGGGGCAGGATGTGAAGTGGTTGCACACTTGGTTCAAGCGAGCAAAATGGTTGCAAACATACAAAATGGCGGATATTTTCTGAAATCATCGCATGTTCGCTTGTTTTTTTTATCAGGTAAGTGGGTTTCTGTTGTAGTTTGAACTCTATGGATATGTGCATGCATCTACGTCACACTCGGTTTTGCGTTTCAACATTGTAGATTTCGAATTCTCAAAGTTATTGAAGTTATAAAATGGTCATGTTCATGTTTTGATATTTGAATTGTGTCGTTTCTTGCCGTTTTTAACATTCTAATGATCAAACTAGCCTGTTTTGGGGCCTTTAAAGGAGACAAAACAACTAATTGTGAAGAATTCTATAAACGTTTGGCTCTACATGTTTTTGGGATATTGCTATACCCAAATAAATCTTGTTCAAGCTAGTTTTTGTTGCAAACTTGTACTTCAAGCAATTTCCATAGCAAACTTTTTCTGAAAAAATAGTGTCTAACTATCAGAGAATGTTTATTGTGCAACTCGTGTACATTTCTTTTCTGTTTATGGTCGTACATTTTTATAGCATCAAATGACCCTTTGATATTTTAATATAACTATTGATAAAAAACCTTATCATGTTTTCATGAAACCTAGTAGGATTAGGGTTTGTGTTCCTATATAATTTTAACATCTTCCCTGTTTATAGATTCAGCTGTCTAGATTGCAAGCAGAAATAAAACTTTCGGAGACACTGTCTAGGTACATTTTGTCTTTTGGATCTTGTCCAACTTTACACACTATACAGACGACTTTAACATGCAGTTGTTTTCTTTCAGATCTTTTCAAGTCTAGATGCTATGAACATCAGATGCTATTATGACCCGAGAGCATGAACATGAATCTTTGTTTGCTGAACAAACTATGCTAACACGTATATCAGAAATAACCCTTAGGTAAGTGTTATTGGTATCAAAGACACTTTATAAAATTTTGTAAGCCTATTCTTATTTTCTATTCCTATTCTGAACCAACAATTTTAGCAGCCTAAAGTCAGATACATTTTTTGCGTAATATATAGAACACATAAGCAATGTTGGTTATCAACCAGTAATGAAAAGTAAATTAATTGCAGAGTAGTGCCATAATACAGAAGACATATAAGTATTGCTACAGAAATGAATGACAAACATTGAAATGCTGTTTACTTGCAAAATTTATTTTAATTGTTAGAAACAAAACAAAAGCATCAAGTGTAACAGTGTATAATGTTTCATGTTCAGTTCTTTATATTATGTTAATTTTGCATTACATTGCAGTATATTATACAAATTACCAGTGTTACTTTTTATTGCAGAGTTTAACCAAAGGAAAGGAAGCGTACCAAAGTATTGAACATTAAGAACATTGAATGATATACCAAGAGGTGTTCGACACAGTTAAATCACATTACAAAGTTGAAGAGTCTGCTAAGACTATATATGAGCGAATACAGCACAACAGTTACGCTGTGGAGGCAGTAAACAGTTTTGAGCTGTTACGTGTCGAATTGGCCAGGGTCAAATTTACAAATAAGAGGCAATTTACGGATTGAAGTGGATATTTGAAGTTTAAAATAATGATAATTGCTAGAATTGAAGTTTCAGCGGCTAGAATTGAGTTTCAGTTATTTAAAGAAAATCAGCTGAGTAGCCTTGATCTTGATAGTATGACGTAATGACTTGCAGGTGCGTATACATGCTTCCTCTGAGCTAGCTTAAAGTGGGGTTGTCATTTTAGCAGGGACCTCAGGAAAACTGGAATAGTGAAAAAACAGTACGGATGGCACATATATTTCAGCTTATTTTCAGATTTTACAGTGTTACTGGAGTATGGAACAGTGTAGCAGTTGGGGCTATCATTTGCATGGAATTTTCTCCAGCGATTTGAAAATTGGCAAATTTCGCTATTTTCGTCATCAGTTTCCGCAACAGGGAGAGCACAAAATTCAGGTCTTGTAAACAGAAAACTAGATATTAGAGATGTATTGCAGATGGTTTGTAACGATAGACATACAGTGATGTTAATGTTGCAATATCTTTATTTCAGGTTTGTGGTTACAGACTTTTGTGTGAGGTTTTGAAAGTTGGGTAGGCGACTCTAGGCCGAGAAGCTCAGAAAACTGATTGCCTCCTGTATACAGTGGATTGAAATTGATAAACTATAACAAGAAAATGTTCGGCTGCCATTAAATCTGTCTTCTCTACAAATGAACAAACATAATTATGATGTTTTTTGTTGATAGTTATGATGTTTTTTGTTGATTGCCACCACAAATTTAAATGCCAACTCTACTGTTTTCAATCTTTCCTTAATAAAGTTGTTTGTGTCCAAGATTACATCTTTTTGGATACCGTGCAACTTGGGTGTTGCCTTTTCCGAAGTTGTATGTGATACTTCTTCTTTCTGTTTAAAACCATTCAATTTTCCAATCAGAAACTTTAAACAATAAAATCAAGCACGTGATAAAATGATGAGAACTACGTTCATGTTTCAGCAGATGTTACACTTTAACATAGATGAGTTAATCATTTTATCTCAGTTTTACTCTCATTGTACAGTGTCCACGTGTTTTAGTGTAAGTATTGATTAATTTATTGTTTTGATACACAGTAGTATGACCTAAAAGATATTCAAAGATGACTATTTATGTTCCAGAAACAAAATATGAACTATGCCGCATGCCAGTCCGTAAAGGGGTAATTTATGTATCTAATCACCACTCAATAACCTTGTTTCGTATTATGATCATGTTATATCGACTATAACTTCTAATGAGTTCAAAACATTTTACATCATAATCATATCTTAAGACTGGGATATTTATTTATTTTGTTGGGTTTAACGTTGCACCGACACAATTATAGGTCATATGGCGACTTTCCAGCTTTGATGGTGGAGGAAGACCCCAGGTGCCCCTCCGTGCATTATTTGTGACCATGACTGAGAAAATGGGTCCAGATGAGGAATTTTGACATTTTCAGGTTTTTGCATATTTAGAAAGTATATTCATTCAGAAATAAATCCTGAAATTTTCAGATGAAAATCTTCAAAATTGTCAATTTTATGACAGATTTCGTAACATAGATATTAAATGAAAACAGAACATTTCAGTTATTCTTTCTTTCTAGTTTATTTCTCACTTACTGGTAATGGCTAACAATTCTGAAATAAATTTATCTTCTGTTACAATTGCATGATATATATAAGATCCCTCCTTATTACACAAAATGATAATCAACTAAAATCTACAACAATTTCTATAAAAATTTCTCAAATTCTGTTACCATGGCAACAAATATATTAAATTCCCTTTTCTATGATAAAACTTTAAAAAAAAAACATGTTCACTTAAAGTAAGGACTTTAAAAAGTAAAATATTAGAAAGCATATGTATTTGTAAAAATATTCTGAAAATTTCACATGAAAATATTAAGAATGTTTGGTTTTATGACAAGTTTTTGTAACATGGGTAATAACCATAAGAATAAGTTAGATTTGTCATTGTTTCTCATAACTTGTCTTTTAGATGCTGGTAATAAATGACTATTTTGGAAAAAAAAATAACCTTGTATCACTATGAAATTTTATTCTTGTGATGCTTACTTAAAACAGAAAAATACAGCTAATTAAAATCTTTCATATTTTCTATGAAAACATTATTCAAATTGTGTTACCATGGCAACATATGCATTAAATTCCTTTTTCTACAATAGAACTTAAAAATAAAAGCTTAATTTGAAATAATGTTTCTTATAAGTTGAATATTTCGAAGTATATGTATTCGAAAGTAAAATTTGAAACTTTTATGTGAAAAGATATAAAATGTTTGATTTTATGACAGATTTCGTAACACGGGTAATAACCACAAGAATAAACTATTTCAGTCGTTGTTTCTTCAGTTTGTGTTTTCACTTATTGGTAATCACTGGCTATTTTTAAATAAATGAATCTTCTTTTACAAAGAATATTTAGATATTCACATAAAGTGCAAACATCTAGCTGGCTAAAGTCCTTCACATTTTCTATAAAAACATTATTAAATTATGTTACCATGGCAACATATGCATTCGATTCTATTTTCTATAATAATACTTTAAAAAGGAGCTATATTTGGAAAAAGTGTTTCAGATAACTTGAATATTATAAAGTAGTATGTATACAAGAATATTATCTCAAAGTTCCGTGTTAAAAATATTAAAATGTTTTGTTTTATGACAGCATTCGTAACATGAGTAACAACTATAAGAATAAGACATTTGATTTTCTGTCATTGTTTCTTCATAACTTGCCTTTTACCTGCTGGTAATAAATGGCTACTTTGAAATAAATGAAACATATATTACTATTGATTTTTTTTTATTGGTTATGCTTATTTTAAAGTAGAATACTAGAAAGTACAGCTAATTAAAAACTTTCCATATTTTCTAAGAAAATTATGTTACCATGGCGACATATGTTTTAAATTCCCTTTTCCTACAATAATACTTAAAAACAAAAGCTCATTTAAAAAAGTATTTCTAATAAGTTAAATATTTGAAAGTACTCAGGAAAGAAATCTGAAAATTTCACATAAAAAACTTTAAAATAACAAAACAAAAAAAGTAACCAAAGTAGTTATTGTAAGAATAAACATTTCAGTCATCCCTTTCCTCATAATCTGTTTTTTTTCACTGGCTAGTTATAACTGACAATACTGAAGAAAGTGAACATTCTTTTACCATTATATTACATGCTGTAGATCCCTTAAAATACAAATCCATAATTTCAATGAAATATAATTTGAATTATGTTACTATGGCAACATACATACTTAATTCCTTTTTTCTAAAAATACTTTAATACTTAACACAACAGCTTAACTTTTGATGAAGGTTACACAGCTACAAGCTCTGGTGAAAAGTAAATATTTATTTCCAGCCAATACTTTAATGTAGGTAACTGAAACTACAGCCTTTACTTGATGTTTAACCTTAACAGCTAAACACATCTATATGAACAGCAAAACAGGCTAAAGTGTTGTGTATTAAAACGTTTGAATTCAACAACAATTTCTCTTCCATTTTTCAGTTCTCAGAAAAATCCTCGTCAATCACAATTTCAGTTTTCAGTTCAAGTGGTCTGGGACAAACAGAATCCTTTGACTTTTCAGACAAATACTACTCTCTTAGGAGTTCATACAGGTACCATTGTCAGGCTTGTGTCATGCCATGTCAATAATATTCGTTTGGCAAGGGGGAGTAGATTTTAGTAAGTTAACTGTCTCAACTGGACTGTCACTTTTAACAATAACAATCCAGGTGTTTCTGCAGACATGATAAAGTGGTAATACTTGGTTATCTTCTTCAAAAGTTTAAAATATTGTGATAAGATATTTCTCCACTGGTAGAATGTGACAGGATTTAAATCATTGTTGACCAACTGTGCAATGATATGACCTTTCTTTTATGACTGACACACTGTGTCAACAATATCATGTATTATTAAAGGTCTCAGCATTCACCCTCCTCCACAGATTCTTCTAAATTCAAAAGTGCAAGTCAGATTCAAACTTTGCATGGTCTGTGATCATTGTTGAATATTTAGTCGATCTGTGATATCCTGTAACAAATAAATAAAACATTTTATCTTAAATAATTAACCTGGGAGTCGCTTTATTTAATAAAAGCAGAGTTATCACTATTTGATAATAGATGATTCTTACAACCAATGCTCTAAAATATTCACAGACTGACAACAGCGTGCTGTCAGTATATAAAATGTACTATGTTTGTAGATTTTGATTACTGCAAATAGGATGTTCTATAACACATTTTTTTTTGCATTTATTGTGTTAACCCCTAACCTGCTAAATTTGCAAAATGGACTAATCCATCTTAAACAGAGACAGTACCATTTATAGCTTATAGGGGGTTCTCATAGAAAATTTGCTGACTAAATATCAAACACTGCAGATCATGATCAGACTGCACAGATGTGCAGGTTGATCTTGATCTGCACTGGTGGCAAAGGCAGACATAGCTGCCTCATTCAGCCTAAGGGTTAAAAGTATACACTGTTTTAACAGCTATCAAAAATGGTTGTTACCTAGTAAAACTCTCCACAGACCAAACCACAGCAAGATGTTATTTCTATTCTAGCTAGCAGCATTGTCAAAATGGAATACCAATACAGGTAGTGATGTACCATGCTCACAAGTTGTCTGCTCCTTAACCAACTGAGCTGCTTTCATAAACAAGAGGAAACACTTGCCTTCCTAAAAAAACATTTAAAAGTCTTTGGTAAAGGTATCTGTTATCTTCATGTATCTCAGGAACCGTTACAGTCTTCATTCTAATCCTTATTCTTGGTGCAATAAAAATGGTAAAAAAATTCAATCACATCACAATTTCTAAGTCAAGAATGGGTTAATTAAATTTGAAAATAATCACATTACAATTAAACTAAATTACAATTAATTGATTTACTTCAAAAAATTAATTAAAATTCCTATTATTTAGAAGTCTTCTACAACTTAATGAGATATCAACTTATACACATGTACATGTAGTGTTAAGCATTCAAATTATCTATGTACTTATTGAGTGCCACAGACTTTTCTCAGGCTAATAGCCAATGTAATGAAGACTTTACACAAAATGATCCTCCTTAAAACCGGATTGTTGAAATTTAATTTCAATAATGCCAGTTTAAGCCATTCAATAGTCACAGTACATGCACATACATTACATAAATCATTAGTGTAGAAGTAGACAATTTTATATGGGCTCCAACAAAACCTAGACACAGGTATAATTTAATAATATATTGCATTACAATTATAATAGGAGCAAATAGCTGCATGTTACTTACCTGATTCCTCAAAGCATATCCAAAATATGTTACATTTTCTTCAGATCTTAAAGTAAACAGACCAATTTCCTGGCTGGTGTAGGGTAAATGAACCAGCTGTAGTGGAATGAACCATCAAAGGAACAAGGAATATTATCTGAAAGAAGATACATTACATGTACTGTAAACATCACTAAAAATCAAAAACTGAATACTTAATTAATAATGTGATTGTGAAAGGTTTCATTAATTTACCACAAAATACTTTAAAAGTTCTTATACTATGAATCTATTTTTAAAGGATCATAAATTGTTTTACACACAGCAACTTGAGCAAGGCTCAAAAATTTTAAAAATAAAAAGATTTTCATTATATAGCATAAATTCCCACTATCCATATACAATCATCCTGTTACAAAACATTCTGAATCAACAATAATGGAAAGAGAGTAGTCACCAGACAGAAATAACATGACTTATGAGACCCACAGCAAAAACAGTTACCATTTTATAAATGGAAGCGTCCAGACAGCCGGTAACCAGAAACCTAGCCAGTGTTTCAGCCAACCGGTAACAGGACGCCTAGCCTATCCTATCCTATAGAGGTTTTCTAGGCGTCCGGTAATCAATTTTAAAATATTGTCTGAATAAGCCTTACAGGTGAATATTCAAACCTTAGTACGGCAAAAAAAAATAATACAATAAATTTATTCATTACAGTATTCATATATAAAATGATCGCCAAACAGCTAGAAAAACATTCGCGGAGAGGCTAGTCGTCTTGTTGCCGGACAGCTAGAATTAGGCAGGGTAGGCGTCCGGTTACCGGACATCTACATATTTCCTTTTAAAAAACCTTGGCTACTACTGCGAGACGGGACTTTTCGAGAAATGATGTGACACAGGCAGGCATCTATAAGTCTGCATCAAATTTATTAATTATCATAGCTACATGTATTTTGTATTTTTCCATACTAATGCTTACTATGGACAATGAAATAATTTGATGAATCCTGGTCACCATGAGTAAGAAGCTGCCTGCCTTCAATAATCTTTGTGATAACCCAACCGGCCATTTTATATTAAATATACAGGCATAATGAAATCATCTGTGTTTAGTGGCCACAAGATAAATTTCATAAATTTCCCTCGGTATGTTTTGGACAGTTGGATTCACTTCCGGGTAAAAGACAGACTTATTTCAGTGAAAGTTTCAAATATATTAGAGAATCTACATTAACAACTGTTTATAAACGGTACTTACCAAATCAGTAAACAGTATTACAAGTCTCAGATCCCTTCATCGTTGAACAGAAGGTAGTTAAACAAAAGTAAACTTCACGTGCTTCCCTGATAAAATATGAAACCGGAAACATACAGTAGCGGAGGGGAAACAACTGATTTTAAACGAAATATTTTGTCTCAGGCGTAATACCACTATTTTTTTTACAGGTCTGATGTCTAAATACTCTTTCTCTAGTAGGCTGTTATCAATCATGTAACAAGCAGTTGTATTTTAACGGTCAAACTTTTGCTAATTAAAACATGTGTAAGAAAGCTGCACGCGTAAACTTGGCGCAACTTTAAACGTCGTTTCTCGATATTACGTCATGCCGCATCTGGACCGGTTTTCAAAGACGACGTCACATTTCATCACGAGTGGGCACCTGGGTAGAACCACCGACCTTCCGTAAGCCAGCTGGATGGCTTCCTCACATAAAGAATTCAACGCCCCAAGTGAGGCTCGAACCCACATCGATGAGGGGCAAGTGATTTGAAGTCAGCGACCTTAACCACTCTGCCACGGATGCCCCTAAGACTGGGATATATTTTTGTACATTTAATCTAGAAATGAAACATAACGTACGCATTTATGTCATTATGTTATTACATCACTGTTGCATATAAATGTGTTGTTGTTTTTTTTTCTATCAAAACTACATGTACTAATATTTTACGAAAAACAGTTTTTATGAACAAATCATGTATCCTGGTAGTTTGTTGTTTCATGCGACAACAAATGACGTTGAAGCACAAACCGTGAACGGAATTTCTTTTCGCAAATACCACATTCCAGAGGAGAATTCCCATCGCTGTCTCAGTCTTGCATTTTTGCCTGAAAAATAAATTGAACAAGGAAATACAATACTGTAGATTTCAGATTGATTGTAATTAAAGCACAAGTTTGCTATATATTAGTTCGATTATAATATTTCTTTTATGTAAAATATCTTTAACAAATTTTCTGTCAATTATAAATACCTGTCAATGGAGATGGGAACTTAAAATTTGGACTAAGAATTGAGACAAGAACTTGTCAGATTACACGGTTTGAATATAAGTAATTTCTTGGGCAAGATACACACAAGGCTAGTTAGGGCTGTCATCGATAGAAACAATATCGATGTATCAAAGATATTTTTTTGTCGATCGATTATCGATTCCCATTTTCAAAAATCGATATTTGACAGAGAGAAAAAACTATCCAGATAAACACTCAGACCCTCAAAAACAATTAAGCTTACAAAGTTGTAAATTTAGATAAATGCAAAAGAGAAGTGAAGGCAAAATAAAAATGAAAGATTTTATTAATTTTTATTTGTTTTTTTTATTTTCATAAATACAAATACAACACAATCAAACAGTAATATGAAAAGTAGGCAGTAAAATTAAAATACCATTTACAGGAAGGTATATAGTATGCAGATGAACAAATAGGTTGTTAATCTAACTTAATAATCGATATATCGATGTATCATCGATATTTGTCCTCTGATATATCGGTATCGTCAATATGTCTAAGACCCAATCAATGACAGCCTTAAGGCTAGTGCACACCATAGCAAAACATCGGCCATATTATTTCACTCATCTTCCAAATTCACAAAAAGCTAAAAAAGTCTCTGTTTTGTGCCCAGACGTCGTTATACGTGATTAGAAATAGAATTATGAAATCTCGCGCTATCTGCTGCAACTTTGAGGAAATTCCTGATTTGCCTCGCCAACCAATTGCACAATGAGAGTTGGACACTATTTTTCCAGATAAAGTTTGCAACAGAAATTTCTTGAAGTACAAGTTTGCAACAAAAACTAGCTTGAACAAGATTTATTTTGGTATAGCACTATCCCAAAAATATGCAGAGCCAAACGTTTATAGTGTTCTTTACAATTAGTTATTTTTCTCCTTTAAGGGCCCCAAAACAGGCTAGTTTGATCATTAAGGATTCGAGCCCAATTCCGTACACCTAGAAAATGCTTAATTCAGATTTTCCGCAAATTTCACCGTTCTTTGTCGGAACATTATGCATAAAGTGCTAAAACTAATTTCATTTCGTATGTTATAAAGACCCCAACGATGACCAAATATTGGCTTAAGGGCATCGTTTCGGCGCAGAATATGGCAGTAACTGAGTACGAAAACATGTTCTAATTTCGCAATGAGGCCTTCTTTGGACCTATGCCGTCCGCATCCTGAATATCCGTCGGCTATGTTATATGTACTATCATTTTGACAAACATACCAGCAATATATCCACATGGTTTATTTCATCTTCAAGTCCCTCCTGGATGCTGTGAATTACAGCAGTAACAAGGATTCGAGCCTTTAAAAAAATAGGATGCCGTTGGTATCTTGAACATCCGCCAACAATGTAATATGTAGTCTCTTTTGAACAAACATACCAACAATATATCGATATCATGCTGTGAATAACAGCTGTAAGAGGGTTTGAAGCCCGTTTCCAGAGACATAAAAAGACAAAAATATTATTTACAGGAGGGCCAAGATGGCCCTAAGTCACTCATCTGTATAACACACCATAACAGTGTAAACATGTTTTACCTAGTGATTTCATGGAGACAAAAATATTCTGACCAATTTTCATTAAGATTGGACCAAAAAACGTTGCCTCTCGAGTGTAGACAAGCATTTTCTTGGATTTCACCTAGTTACCTAGATTTTTACCCCACATGACCCAGATTCGAACTTGTCCAACATTTCATGAAAACAAACATTCTGACAAAGTTTCGGGAAGACTGGAGCAAAAAGTGACCTCTAGAGTGTATACAAGCTTTACGATTTGACCTAGCAACCTAGTTTTTGACCCCACATGACCCAGATTTGAAAGCACCCAAGACTTCAAGATAACAAACATTCTGACCAAATTTTATGAAGACAGAATCAAACATGTGCCCCCTAGGGTGTAAACAAGCTTATTCTTTGATTTGACCTGGTGGCCTAGTTTTTGACCCCACATGACCCAGATAAAAATTCATACGATGTTTCATGCAGACAAACATTCTGACCAAGTTTCATGCACATCAAATGAACAAGAGTGTTAACAAGCTTTTCCTTTGATTTGACTGGGTGACCTAGTTTTTGACTCCATATGACCCAGTTTCAAACTTGGCCTAGGAATCATCAAGATAAACATTCTGACCAAGTTTCATGAAGATAGGGTCATAAATGTGGCCTGAAGAATGTTAACAAGCTTTTTCTTTGATTTGACCTTATGACCTAGTTTCTGACCCCATATGACCCAGTTTCAAACTTGGCTTAGATATCATCAAGATAAACATTCTGACATAGTTACATGAAGATAGGGTCATAAATGTGGCCTCTAGGTTGTTAACAAGCTTTTCCTTTGATCTGACCCCATTTGACCCAGTTTCAAATTTGGCTTAGATATCATCAAGATAAACATTCTGACATAGCTACATGAAGATAGGATCATAAATGTGGCCTCTAGGTTAACAAGCTTCTCCTTTGATCTGACCTGATGACCTAGTTTTTGACCCGACATGACCCAAATTGAATCCAGGCCTAGGGATCATCATGATAATCATTCTGTGCAAGTTTGTATCAAATCAAAGCATAAATGAAACCTCTATATGGCTATAAGGGCCAAAATAGAAAATTTTGCCGCTTTCAGGGGCAATAACTCTAGAACCCATGATGGAATCTAGCCAGTTTTCGAAAGGAACTGAGATCTTATTGTGACTTAAGTTGTGTGTAAGTGTGGTTAAAATCAAATTTAAATGTCATTTCTATTGTGTTCACAAGGTAAAAATTACCAAATTTTGGCTCTTTCAGGGGTCAATCCGGGGCTATCACTCCAGAACCTATGATTGGATCTCACAGATTCATCATGGAATCCAAGATTTATTGTTGTTGAAGATATTTTGTATCAAATCAAACCGTAAATGAAGTCTCTATATGGTTGCAAAAGCCAAAATAGCAAATTTCAGCCTTTTAAGGGGCCATAACTCTGGAACCCATGATGGGATCTGGCCAGTTTTCGAAAGGAACCAAGATATTATACCAGTACAAGTTGTGTGCAAGTTTGATCAAAGTTGATTGCAAAATGTGGTCTCTATTGTGTTCAGAAGCCAAAAAATAGCAAATTTTGGCCCTTTAAGGGGCCATAACTTTGGAACCCATGACGGGATCTGGCTAGTTTTTGAAAGGAATCGAGATATTATGCCAATACAAGTTGTGTGCAAGTTTGACAAAATGTGGCCTCTATCATGTTCAGAAGCCAAAAATAGTAGGGATGGGAACGAATACTGAAATCAGTATTCGAATATTCGGTTTGTTTAAATGGAAATTTTAAATTCTTATTAAGTGATTGGCAATACACAATGTATTCCTTTGTTTGAAGCTTGAATCATCGTACGTAATAAGGCCTAAAAAATGTTTGTTTCGGGTTACCCGACCCTGCCTAGTTAAACCTGCCGACGCTAGCGTTTTAAAAATATTTCACAATTCTGTCAGGATAATCATGAACATATTTAACTAATTCAGTGTTTTAGCTTCAAAATGATACAAAAAAAAAATCAAATTGATTATAATATCGACTGTCGCAACTTTATCTAAAAATAGCAGGTCGTCCCATTTAAGCACGTGTCGCGCTGTTGTATTACCGCCGCCATTTTGAAAATTTTCAATTGGCGTGTAAAAAGCAAGTAAGGCAGACTTGAACCTCCTTCAACATGATCTTATACATCTATCATATGTTATTTCTTGATTTTATTATAAACTACTTCAAAATTTATTTCGAATACGGCCGATTGTGGATGAAAACCGATTCTGCAGACGGTTTGAAATGTACAAAATATTGTGAAAAGATCGATAATATCTACAAGTTTGGTATTGTTTTCCAAAAAAGAAAAAACAAGAGCTGTCTCCATAGGATGACACATGCCCCCGATGGCACTTTGAATGAATAGTTATGGCCGAGTTTAGGACCTTTGACCTACGGACCTGGGTCTTGCGTGCAACACATCGCCACACATTCATGCGTAGTTATTTTAATATCCATGCATGAATGACAAAGATATGGACCGGACACGCCCATCAATCAGCGCCGTAGCCACACTGAGGCAAACCGAGGCAGTTGCCTCGGTTAAAATTTGAGAGGCAAAAACAAAAGAAGAGTAAAAAGTAGGCCTTTCACACTGATGAAAATTTCAGTTATAAAAGTTCAGAGAAGTATATTAATATCATGAGAATATAACATAATATATCTGCCTCATGACATCATTGAGGCGAGGTGAGGCGGAAATCCATATTGATAGACTTGTCCATGCCCCCTCCCCAAAGTTGGCTGAGAAGTGAGCTACTCATCAAAGTCGAACCCAATTGTGTATTATATTTATCAAATTTAAATCCAAAAATGCACCAGAGGTCACTATTTCATACTGAATTTTCAAAATGTTCAGGGAAAAAGCCCCCTGAAAATGAGGGTGAATCCCCTTCCATACCTTAAAATTCAGACCAAAAAAGGCACTAGAGGCCACCATTTCATACTTGTAATTCATTTTTTCCAGGGGGAGAGCCCTGACCCCTAAATTGAGAAGATCCCCTACAGTACCTCAAATTTTAGACCAAACAATGCACCATAGGCCACCATTTCGTATCTGTATTTCAAAATAAGAGAACCATCTGACCACCACTAAACTGAAGGGGAATCCCCTCCAATACCTTAAAATTCAGACCAAAAAAATGCACCAGAGGCCACCATTTCATAGTTATCTTTACACCAACATGGAAACAGTCCCCTCCAGTACCTCCAGTACCTACCCCCTCCCGGGTTATAAACTAATAAACTACTAGTATACTAAACAAGAGGACCATGATGGTCCTGAATCACTCACCTGTCCCCACATGACCCAATTTTCATGAAGATCCATTGAAAAATATGGCCTCTAGAGAGGTCACGAGGTTTTTCTATTATTTGACCTAAAGATCTAGTTTTTAAAGGCATGTGACCCAGTTTCAAAATTGATCTAGATATCATCAAGGTGAACATTCTGACCAATTTTCATGAAGATCTATTGAAAAGTATGGCCTCTAGACAGGTCACAAGGTTTTTCTATTTTTTAGACCTACTGACCTAGTTTTTGACCGCACATGACCCAGTTTCGAACTTGACCTAGATATCATCAAGATAAACATTCTGACCAACTTTCATAAAGATCCCATGAAAAATGTGACATCTAGAGTGGTCACAAGCAAAAGTTTACGGACGGACGAACGAACGGACGTCCACGGACGCACGGACGACGGACGCCACGCGATCACAAAAGCTCACCTTGTCACTTTATGACAGGTGAGCTAAAAAAGCATGTTGTATGTCTTACTGTTGGTTTTCTGATTTTATTGCCTTTCAATTACAAAAATGATTGTATCCGAGACTATATTAGAATAGGATAAATCCCCAATTATCCTTGTTATAAATATATTTTTTCTTAAAATATGAACGTTCTGTGAAATATAGGGCTAAAGGGACGATTTTACTGTGATATAAAACAGTTTGAGAGTGCTTCAGACTGCACCAGAGACGTCCTGGGGAAAAAATCCGGGAGGCATGCCCCCGGATCCCCCTAGGTTGCCTCGGTTAAAATTTGTGTCTGGCTACGGCACTGTCAATGCACTATCATGAAATATGATATTTTTAAAACGTCTAAGTGTGACCTTGACCTTTAAGCTACAGACCTGGGTCTTGCACGCGACACGTCGTCTTACTGTGGTACACATTCATGCCCAATAATTTTAAAATCCATGCATGAATGACAAAGATATGGACCGGATACGCCCAACTATCATGAAAAATGACCTTTAACGTCTAAGTGTGACCTTGACCTTTGAGCTACGGACCTTGGTCTTGCGCGCGACATGTCGTCTTACTGTGGTACACATTCATGCCAAGTTATTTGAAAATCCATCCATGGATGACAAAGATATGGACCGGACACGCCCAACTATCATGAAAAATGACCTTTAACGTCTAAGTGTGACCTTGACCTTTGAGCTACAGACCTGGGTCTTATGCGCGACACGTCGTCTTACTGTGGTACACATTCATGCCAAGTTATTTGAAAATCCATCCATCGATGACAAAGATATAGACCGGACACGAAAATTGCGGACAGACTGACAGACCGACAGACAGACAGACGGTTCAAATACTATATGCCTCCCTTCGGGGGCATAAAAATTCTAAAACTTGTTACAGGCGCCAGTAAAAATGAACAAAAGATAAAAAGTAGTGATGGGAACGAATATTCGAAAATCAGTCGAATATTCGAATATGAAAATCAAATTCGAATGTTATTTTATTAAATTATTGTATATAATTATATTGTTTTTTTTTTTTTCAAAATAAGTATCATTGATTTTGGGCAATATGAGCATGCTAATTCTACAGAATAAAACCATGTCATGCTTGTTTATCGCGTATCAAAAGATGTCCAATTAACAAGAAAATAACAATGCATAATTGGCAGGGGCCATCGTTACCGATTAACAGTTTGCAACAGGCGTCAATGTGTCAGATGCATGTCAAAAGATGTCCAGTTAACAAGAAAACTGCAATGCATAATTACCTGGGGTCATCGCTACGGATTTACAGTTTGTATTAGGCGTAAATGTGATATATTTTTATCTTTTGTTCATTTTTATTGGCGCCTGTTTTATGTAAGAAGTTGTAGAATTTTTTTTTCGAAAATAATACCAAACTTGTAGATACTGTCGATCTTTAAACAATATTTTGTACGACGTTTCAGACCACCCGCAGAATCGGTTTTCAATGAAAACTTTTCATCCGCAATCGGCCGTATTCGAATTAAATTTTGAAGTAGTTTATAATAAAATCAAGAAATAACATATGATTGATGCTTAAGTTCATGTTGAAGAAATTTTAAGTCTGCCTTACTTGCTTTTTACACGCCGATTGAAAATTTTCAAAATGGCGGCGGTAATACAACAGCACGACACGTGCCTAAATGGGACGACCTGTTATTTTTAGATAAAGTTGGCCTTTTTGATCTTGTTACATACGATTATCCACGCTTAAAACCAACTAGAACTGTCACAGGAGTGACTCATACCCCCACCATACAGTCTTGTCACAGAAGAATGGCAACCATAAGAAATCTTAAAAATACTTAGTCTTTGGAGTACTTCATCCTGGGCTTCCACATGTAAGTAATACTAGTATAATACTAGTATAGTAATACTAGTAAATATATTAAATCTCTAATATTAGAGATACACTAAAAGTGAATATAAGAAAGTGTCTTACCAACCCATGTTACCACAGAAAAATGTATTTACTTTTTACATAGGACTTATAATAAAAAAGTTAGAAAAATACCTAAAATATTGAAAATCTAAAAATAGGATTTCTAAAAATAGACCAATTCCTGGAATTTAAGGTGAAGAAACTCCATACAAAAGTTAAAAAAAGGTTACTTCCCTTAGGCTCTAAGCCAATCAGAATGAGATATAGTGAAAATACATCAAAATTAACCTTAAATTCTAGGTAAAAGGGGACACAATTCAAGAAAAATTAGTGTCAGAGTTATGCACCTTGTGTCACATGATGTGGGTGATGAGGTGGAACATCTATTTTAAGTCTGAATCAAATCCATTCAGTAGTAACTGAGATATAGTGAAAATACATAAAAATTAACCTTAAATTCTAAGTAAAAAGGGGCATAATTCATGAAAAATTGGTGTCAGAGTTATGCACCTTGTGTCACATGATGTGGGTGATGAGGTGGAATATCTATTTTAAGTTTGAATCAAATCCATTTTGTAATAACTGAGATATAAAGAAAATACATCAAAATCAACCTTAAATTTAAAGTAAAAGGGGACATAATTCATAAAAAATTTATGTCAGAGTTAAGCACCTTATGTCACATGATGTAGGTGGTGAGGTGGAACAACTATTTTAAGTTTGAATCAAATCCATTTAGTAATAACTGAGATATAGTGAAAATACAACAAAATTAACCTTAAATTCTAAGTAAAAGGGGACATAATTCATGAAAACTTGGTGTCAGAGTTATGCACCTTGTGTCACATGATGTGGGCACATGATGTGGGTGATGAGGAGGAACATTTATTTTAAGTTTGAATCAAATCCATTCAGTAGTAACTGAGATATAGTGAAAATACATCAAAATCAACCTTAAATTCTAAGTAAAAAGGGGCATAATTCATAAAAAAAATTTGGTGTCGGAGTTATGCACCTTGTGTCACATGATGTGGGTTATAAGGTGGAACATGTATTTTAAGTTTGAATCAAATCCATTTGGTAATAACTGAGATAATAGATTTCGGGACGGGACGCGACGGAACGCGACAAAACTGACTCCTATATACCCCCCTCAAACATGTTTGGTGGGGGTATAATGAATACGTTGGGAATATGCTAATCACTTAATAAGAATTTAAAGCTTCCATTAAAACAAACCGAATATGGCAAACCTAATATTCGAATATTGATTTCAGTATTCCCTAATAAAAAGGTATCACATTTATGCCTATTGCAAACTGTTAATCCGTAACGATGACCCCAGCTAATTATGCATTGCATTTTTTTTGTTAATTGGACATCTTTTGACATGCATCTGACACATTTACACCTGTTGCAAACTGTTAATCTGTGACGGTGGCCCCTGCCAATTATGCATTGCTATTTTCTTGTTAATTGGACATCTTTTGATACGCGATTACAAACACGACAGAACAAACAGTTTTATTCTGTAGAATTTGCATGCTTATATTGCCCAAAATCAATGATACTTATTTTGAAAAATAAAAATTACAATAATTTACGAATATTCGAATTTGATTTTCATATTCGAATATTCGACCGATTTTCGAATATTCAAATGTTCGAATATTTGTTCCAATCCCTAAAATATAGCAAATTTTGGCCCTTTAAGGAGCCATAACTCTGGAACTCATGATGGGATCTGGCCAGTTTTTGAAAGGAACCGAGATATTATGCCAATACAAGTTGTGTGCAAGTTTGATTAAAATTGGTTCCAAAATGTGGTCTCTATCATGTTCACAAGAAATTGTAAACGGACAGACGGACGACAGACAAAATGCGATCACAAAAGCTCACCCTGTCACTACATGACAGGTGAGCTAAAAACTTTAAACATCTTCTTGTCTGAAACTGCACAGCCTAGGCTTTTGATATTTGGTATGTTGCATTGCCTAGTGATCCTCTACTATGATTATTCAAACAAAAGGGCCATGATGGCCCTATATCGCTCACCTGAGTACCATTGCTCTTAATGATAAGATCAAGTTTTGACATAGATCACATAGGCACACACATTAAATATCATCGGGATAAATATTTTCTTGTAACAGTCCCTTTTGACCTTTGGGTCATGTACTAGTCAGGGCCAATCTCCATACCAAGTTTGAGGGTCCTAGGCTCAAATGCTGCATTTTTGTACTAGCATGACTATTACTTACCCTGGAAGACATAAATAACATCTAAAACCAACCTCATTAGATGTTGCTGAGGCCTCCATGGCCGAGTGGTTAAGGTCACTGACTTAAAATCGGGAGACAATCAAAATCCCCTTGATCAAAATCCCCTCCACTGAAAACTGACAGGGTGTTACAAAATCCCCTTCATACTTTTGCAGGGGGTATCATAATCCCCTCTGTGATTTTTACTTATTTCATCAAGTTCAAATACAACTTTACACAATTAAAAATTCAATTACATAAAGCACGTAAATACAATGCCTTTAGCAAACATAATTTAATTTGGGGCACTGATATCTATATATCTATAATGAAAATCACAGAGGGGATTATGATACCCCCTGCAAATGTTTGAAGGGGATTTTGTAATTTCCAGTCATTTTTCAGTGGAGGGGATTTTGATCAAGGGGATTTTGATATACACTCCTTCAAATCACTTGCCCCTCATCGATGTGGGTTCGAGCCTCACTCAGGGCGTTGAATCCTTCATGTGAGCTGGCTTATGGAAGGTTGGTGGTTCTACCCAGGTGCCCGCTCGTGATGAAATAATGCACGGAGGGGCACCTGGGGTCTTCCTCCATCATCAAAGCTGGAAAATTACCATATGACCTAAAAATTGTGTCCGTGCATTGTTAAACCCAACGGAAAAAAACAACAAGAGGGCCATGATGGCCCTATATTGCTCACCTGAGTACTATTGCTTTAACCAAAAACAATCCATGTTGTACCACAGAAAAGTGGTCTCGGTTTTTCCCTACGGCCAATAATAAAAAAGTTTCTAAATAAGCTATTTATAGTAACATAAAAGGGAAGTAATTAAAAAAAAATTATTGTAAGCAAACAAAAGAAGGATCTGCCAAATAAAAACAAGAGCACTGCAATGCAACACAAATGCAGAGCAATATTCACACAAAACAAAGTCATATGACCTTTGACCCCTAAGTGTGACCTTGACATTGAAGTGAGCCGTCCGAAACATGTGCTCTGCATGTCGTTTCAATGAGGTGAACATTTGTGTCAGGTTTCTCTGAAATCCATCAAGGGGTTCAAAAGTTACAGAGTGGAAGGGAAATTGCTAACCAGGGATTGGGACGTTTGCCCCCCAGGACATTTGCCCCCCCAATGAAAAAGTGGACTGCCGGACATTTGCCCCCCAGTTGAAATGGTAGATAGGACATTTACCCCCCAGTGTTTATTTCTGAAACGGACATTTGCCCCCCAATATTTTTGTCCCCCAGTGATTTTTTGGGAACTTGATACAAGACATTCGTCATATTTTAGGGGACAATGGCTTTGTTTTATATAATTTTGTAGTAGATAATTGCCAAATTAACAAGTTTGAGTGTTAAAAATAATGCACTAATTAAGAAATTTTAACACTGTTATAAGCACTTTTATTACTCAATAATAGGCTATTATTTACCTTAACAGTTGAAAGCAATTAACATATTTATCAAATTATTATCAATAAAACACTTTATTTTTAGTGAAAATTGCCTTTTAGAGTGATTTTCATAATAAAACAACCAAAAATACAGTTATATATACTTGCATATAGGACAAAAATATTGGGGGGCAAATGTCCATTCCAAAAATAAGCAGTGGGGGGCAAATATCCTATCTGCCATTTCAACTGGGGGGCAAATGTCCAGCTGTTCATATTTCATTGGGGGGCAAATGTCCTAGGGGGCAAATGTCCTACAATCTGCTAACCAACACACAGACAGACAGACGGACACTGAGGCGATAACATAATACGTCCCTGCTGGCGTATAAAAAGGAATCGAGATCTTATGGTGATACAAGTTGTGTGCAAGTTTGGTTAAAATCAAATCATAAATGAAGCTGCTATTGTGCAGACAAGGTCAAAATAGCCAAGTTTGGCCCTTCCATGGGCCATAACTCTGGAACCCATTATGGGATCTGGCCGGTTCAAGAAAGGAACCGAGATCTTATGGTGACACAAGTTTTGTGCAAGTTTGGTTAATAAAATCATATCATAAATGAAGCTGCTATTGTGCAGACAAGGTCAAAATAGCTATTTTTGACCCCTTCAGGGGCCATAACCCCGAACCCATAATGGAATCTGGCCAGTTCCAGAAACGAAGCAAGATCTTATGGTGATACAAGTTGTGTGCAAGTTTGGTTAAAATCAAATCATAAATAAAGCTGCTATTGTGCAGACAAGGCCAAAATAGCTAATTTTGGCCCTTTCAGGGGCCATAACTCTGGAACCCATTATGGGATCTGGCCGGTTCAAGAAAGGAACCAAGATCTTATGGTGACACAAGTTTTGTGCAAGTTTGGTTAATAAAATCAAATCATAAATGAAGCTGCTATTGTGCAGACAAGGTCAAAATAGCTATTTTTGACCCCTTCAGGGGCCAAAACCCAGACAAGGTCAAAATAGCTAATTTTGGCCCTTTCAGGGGCCATAACTCTGGAACCCATAATGGGATCTGGCCAGTTCCAGAAACAAAGCAAGATCTTATGGTGATACAAGTAGTGTGCAAGTTTGGTTAAAATAAAATCATAAATGAAATCAATATTGTGCAGACAAGAAATCGTTGATGGACGCACGGACGGACGAAGGGTGACAGGTGAGCTAAAAAAAAAAAGGTATTTTTTTCATTTACATGAAATAAAGGGAGGTAATTTGTCATAAATTCAGTCAAAAGTTATCTACCCTGATTGTCCGAGTCCATCTGATGGCATAAATGAAATTTCAAATCAGTATCTTCATTGGTTACTGAGATACACCCATTTTAATTTGAAAGGGAGGTAATTTGACATAAACTCAGTCCATAGTTATCTACCCTGATTGTCTCAGTCCAACTAATGACAATAATGAAATTTCAAATGAGTCCTATAAATTAGACTGACTCCCATCCCTATGTTTGTTCTTCTTTACATATATAATAAGTTTTATTTATTAAGAGGGAAGTTACTCCAGCAGCTTGTTTCTACATTGATATTTTTTATTGCCCCTGGCTCCGAACATAGGTTCAGCCATCAGATAAAATGTGCTATTTTAGAGGCTTAAAATTTTATTATAAAATGTTTACATTATTTATATAAAAATAACCATGCAGCCAGGGAGCCAGGCTACCTATAAATACTTAATGAAATCCATTTTTTTTTTAAATCAGGGGAGGTAATCATGTATTGGTATATGCATGTAGAAGATACAGAGTACAAGCCTTTACAACAATATATTAGAAAAATATTCATATCAATAAACGTTCAATCAAGAGTTATCTAACATAGAAGACATAAATAATGTTTCAAAACAATCTCTTTAGAAGCTGCTAAGGTATATTCATATTTACATAAAAAATAAAGGGAGGTTATTTGTCATAAATTCTGTCAATATCAGTTATCTACACTGATTGTCCAAGTCCATCTGATGACATAAATGAAATTTCAGATCAGTATCTTTATTAGTTACGGAGATATACCCATTTTACTTTGAAACAAGTGAATGAAGTATTGCCATGCAATACAAAGTCCCCTACTGGAAGGCACCTAATTTTCTCTACTGCAGTATAACATAGAACTGATATGTATAACAATATGTATACAAACCTTGGATTAAATTATCATAAAAACTATAGTGTTTCATTATTCATATACATTTTTTTTGGATTATGTAATAGTTATATAGTAAAAAAGAAAAAAATTCTATACAAGTCCACACAAAACTCTTCACCAGGTAGAGATACGTCAAAATACACCTAAAAATTGGATGTAACATGCATGTTGTACCACAGAAAACTGGTCTCAACTTTTCCCTATGGCCTGTAAACAAATAAGTTACAATATAGTAAAACAAAGGGACATAACTCTAAAAACAAGAGTGCCTCATGGTAGTCATCATTTGTGCCAAGTTACATCAAAATCCCTCCATGCATATAGAAGAAATGTTAAAGTCATTCTTGAATTTGGCATTTGACCTCTAAGTGTGACCTTGACCTTAGACCTAGGGACCTGGTTCTTGCGCACAACAATCTGTCTCATGGTTGTGAACATTTATGCCAAGTTACATCAAAATCCCTCCATGCATGAAGAAGAAGTTTCCAGACAAAGTCATTCTTGTATCTGACCTTTGGCCTCTATGTGTGACCTTGACCTTCAACCTAGGGACCAGGTTCTTGCGCATGACACTCCGTCTCATAGTGGTGAACAATTGTGCCAAGTAATATTCAAATCCTGTTTTGCATGACAAAGTTATACTCCGGACAGGAAAAATGTCCCATTGACCTTTGATCTCCAAGTGTGACCTTGACCTTTAAGCTAGGGTTCTGGGTGTTGCGCACGACACGTCGTCTCATCATGGGGAATATTTACGCCAAGTAATATTAAAATCCCTTGATGGATGACAGAGTTCTGGACCGGACAGCAAAAAAAAACCTATTGACCTTTGACCTCCAATTGTGACCTTGACCTTTGAGCTAGGTCCGGGTTTTGCGCATGACACCTCATCTCATCATGGGGAACATTTGTGCCAAGTAATATTAAAATATCTTCATGGTTATGGACCGGACACAAAACTGACCCTGTTCATGCCATGTTTACATTTGACTGCCAAGTGTGACCTTAACCTTTGAGCTAGGGGTCTGAAAGTTGTACATGACACATCGTCTTATTATGAGGTACATTTGTGCCAAGTAATATTAAAATCCCTTCTTGGATGGCAGAGTTATGGACCGGACAGGAAAAAGGCCCTGTTGACCTTTGACCTTCAATTGTGACCTTGACCTTTAAGCTAGGGGTTCCGGTTTTGCGCATGACACGTCGCCTCATCATGGGGAACATTTGTACCAAGTAATATTAAAATCCCTTCATGGATGACAGAGTTATGGACCGGACATGAAATTGCGGACGGACGGACGGTATGACTGACGGATGGAAAAGCAAATTCCTATAGTCCCCGAAACTGGTTTTCAACCAGTAGTGGACTAATAAATGGAGGTAATTTGACATAAAATCAGTCCATAGTTATCTACCCTGATTGTCTCAGTCCAACTAATGACAATAATGAAATTTCAAATGAGTGCTATAAGTACATACTGGTATAAATCCATTTTGATTAAAAGCAGGGGAGGTAATCAGATATAAAATAAATGCATAGTGTCTAGGTCAACCTGATGACATACATTAGGTTTCAGATTCAATACCATCAATAGTTGCAGAGAAATAACCATTTTATGGATAAGTGCTGACCTTGACCTCAGTATGTGACCTTGACCTTCAAGCAACAGGAACCAATATCTTATTGTGATTTGAGTTGTGTGCATGATTTTCTAAAGTTGAATGAAAAATGCGGCATCTATCATGTTCACAAGGTAAAAATTAACATATTTTGGTACTTTTCAGTGTTCATTCAAGGGGCAATAAATCTAGAACCTATGATTGGATCTGACGGGTTAGGGTTAGGGTTAGAGTTATTTTGCAAGTTTGTATCAAATCAAACCATAAATGAAGTCTCTATAGGGCTGCAAAAGCTGAAATAGCAAATTTTGGCCCTTTAAGGATTTAAAGAGCCATAACTCTGGAACCCATGATGGGATCTGGCCAGTTTTCAAAAGGAACCAAGATATTATGCCAATACAAGTTGTGTGCAAGTCTGATTAAAATTGATTGCAAAATGTGGTCTCTATCGTGTTCACAAGAAATTGTGAATGGACGGACGATGGACAAAATGCGATCACAAAAGCTAACCCTGTCACATAGTTAACATATTTTGGTACTTTTCAGTGTTCATTCAGGGGCCATAAATCTAGAACCTATGATTGGATCTGATGGGTTAGGGTTAGGGTTAGAGTTATTTTGCAAGTTTGTATCAAATCAAACCATAAATGAAGTCTCTATATGGCTGCAAAAGCTGAAATAGCAAATTTTGGCCCTTTAAGGATTTAAAGAGCCATAACTCTGGAACCCATGATGGGATCTGGCTAGTTTTCAAAAGGAACCAAGATATTATGCCAATACAAGTTGTGTGCAAGTCTGATTAAAATTGATTGCAAATGTGGTCTCTATTGTGTTCACAAGAAATTGTGAATGGACGGAAGATGGACAAAATGCGATCACAAAAGCTAACCCTGTCACTATGTGACAGGTGAGCTAATTATGAGGTCCTGAGAAATTAAGGGTCACTTTGACTGTGATCTTGACCTACTGACATACTTTCTTGTTTTTTAAGGTACAGCCATGAAATTTGGACGACATTTACAGTTTTGCACGCATATCTTAAAGCTGACTTTCAGTGACCTTGAATATGACACACTGACCTACTTCATCAGCATTGACATTTGAAACATGTTCACACAACTGGGAAAAGATTTTAATACTAACTTACTTTCAATACTTTCTTACCTGATCTCTTACACTTGTCAAGATATTAAATATCATGATATAAGATCTGCATGGGGGATATGATTTCTTTAGTTTACTGTTGTTTTCTATTTACATGGGTTTGACAGTGATGCAAGAGGAAACTATGTTGTTCTAGATAGCAGAAATTTGTGATTCATTTTGTTGTACCTGTCTTTACAAGATTTTTTGAGAAACGCACTAAATTTATCCAAGTTCATAAACTGCAATTAAATTTGTGATGGGGTTTATCTAGGGGTAATGCAGGCTGAACAGCCTTTGTACCAGGTTTAGTATGTCTGAATGCCATAGCTGACAGTAATCAAGAAAACGCAGAAAAAAATCCAATTTCTTCTCGCCCTAACTTAAATCAGTCAAAAAACGGGATGCCCCCAGGCAACGCACAGAATATGACCTACGCGAATGTCACAAAATGGGGGAAAAAACAACAGAAGAGAGACGAGAATCAGTCTCCGAGAATCAAACCTCGGGATTCACAGAGCTGCCTCAAGGAGTCAATAGATCACCTCATCAAGTGTCTGGGAGAAATAAAAGGAATAGGAGATTCATCCGAATTCAAAGTAGGAGAAAATGGCAACAACAAAAGAAAATACAGAAAGAAATACAAAGGGGCAAGGAGACAGTGAAAAATCTTTCTTCAAGGGAACTTACAAACTGTGAGTACAGACTTTTAGGTAAGGGACTAAAATTTTGTCTTAAACCTAAGCACCATAATGAGATACAGTTAAAACAAGAGATTTTTGAGTTCACGAGACGTTTACGGTTGAAAGAATATTTTTACATGCCGGAAGAGGATTCTGATGGCGAAAATGATTGTGATAGTGCTGAAGGTGGGAAAAATAACAGAAATATAAGAAAAAACATTCAATATTTACTCCACCTTCTGGAAGAGACTCTACACTTGATTTTTACATTGATGCTATAATGCATGAACTTCTTCAAAAGAACAGTAAGTACAGGTTTCGATCTACTGATGAACTTTCTGCCCTGAAAAATCTTCGAAATGATGATAGTATAATCCTTAAGAAATCTGACAAAGGCTCGTTTATTGTGATAATGAACAGAACTGATTATATTGCTGAAGTCAACAGACAGCTGAATAATACTGCTTACTACAAAAAACTTGATCATAACCCTGTTGAACAGTTTTCAAAAGATGTTACTGATGTTTTAGATGTTATTTGTAGGAATGTTAATGGTGATTCTAATGATACTTTAGTTGTACCTAGTGATGCCAGAAGGCCACAGTTTTACATCTTGCCCAAAATTCATAAAGATATTAACTCAGAACTACCACTTGGTTACCCGTGACGGCCAATTGTATCTGGGTATAACTCTGTTACTGAAGGCATAATTGAATACATTGATAATATCTTGAAGCCACACATGGAAGCCCTGCCCTCATATGTTAAAGACTCTACTGACTTCATTAAAAAGCTAGGGTCTATGCCTAATATCTCCCCTAATGCATTTTTGGTTACTATGGATGTTTCATCCTTATACACTAATATTCCGCATGTTGACGGGATAGAGGCTTGCCGGGAATATTTGGACAAAGCTCATTCATACTTGTCACATCAGTCAGTCAATGATATTTGCCAGCTTATTGAACTAGTCTTGACTAAAAACCATTTTCAGTTCAATAATGAAAATTATGTTCAAATTTTAGGTACTGCTATGGGTACACGTATGGCTCCTACTTATGCTTCACTTTTTATGGGAAAACTGGAAAGCGATTTCCTAGCTTATACTACTGTTAAGCCATCGCTTTGGTTACGTTTCCACGATGACATTTTTTTTATATGGGAACACAGTGAAGCAGACCTACTTAAATTTATTGACAGTTTAAACAATGTCCAACCCAATATAAAATTCACCCACAGTTATTCAAGAGATACAGCTACATTTCTTGATGTTAATATTG
This sequence comes from Mercenaria mercenaria, assembly GCF_021730395.1. Taxonomy (NCBI): domain Eukaryota; kingdom Metazoa; phylum Mollusca; class Bivalvia; order Venerida; family Veneridae; genus Mercenaria; species Mercenaria mercenaria. The sequence continues at coordinate 18,837,481 of NC_069367.1, read as the reverse complement.
GTAGAACAGGAGATGGTAATTTTGATTTTTCTGTTCATGAAAAAGCAACCAATACACATCAATACATTGAATTTTCATCCTGTCACCCTCTTTCATGCAAGAAAGGGATCCCGTATAGCCAAGCTAAGCGATACAGGCGTCTCACTTCTAATGATGATTTGTTCACAAATGAATTGGAGAAATTGCGAACGTATTTCCAAAATCGTAATTATCCAAGTCATATCCTTGATGATGCTTTAGATAAAGCATCAGCATTGTCAACCGAAGAAGCCATGACCAATCACAGGCAGAACACAGATGATATTATCCCCTTTGTTTGCTTATACAACCCATCCCTATCAAACATTGGTCAGATCCTTAATAAATATTGGGGGCTTTTTGAACTATCTGAGAAAAGCAGTGTACGCAACCTGGTGAAATGCAAACCAATTATTGCTTACAAGCGACCTACAAATCTTAGTGATATCTTGGTTCACAGTAGCCTGATGTCTTCGGATGTAAATGGTGGTGTTCTTAAATGTAATAGAACACGGTGTTCTCATTGCACTAATATCACTGAATCTGTACAGTTTACAAGCTCTCAAACTTTAAAAACTTACGATGTTAAACAAAATCTTAACTGCATGTCTGAAAATGTTATCTATTTAATCACATGCAAAAAGTGTAAGTTACAATATGTGGGACAAACACATCAGAAAATGTTCTCAAAGAATGAACAGCCATAAATTTGATATCAGACATTTTCCTGATACTCCTACAAATGTATCTGAACATTTCAATTCTGAAAATCACTCTGTTAGTGATTTTTCTTTCATGCCAATTGACTTGGTAAAAAATGACTGGTTTAGGCTCTTGAAAGAGACTCGTTCGATTCATACATTGAATACAGCCTGGCCTCATGGCATGAATGCTAAAATATTATTTTAGTCTTTCATTTTTTCACACAGATTCTTCCTAATGTATTTTTGCATATAAGTTAGTTTTCCTTGCCTGTATTAATATTATTTTTGCTTTGCAATTTTTGCAGGGAATAAGTATCTATTTTTGATCCTATACTATATGTGAATATTACGCCAAAATGGGTAACGTCTTTTGACGTCGTCATTGAAGTCGTACTTTCCTGTGACGTCATACTATTTTGTTATTATACTCTGATGAAGTCCAATGGACGAAACATGTTAGTTTTGAAGTAAAAAGTATATTTCTGGAGTTAGTTCTTCGCTTTATCTATTTCTTATAGCTGACAGTAGTAATACAAATATTTACATAGATATATATACATGTATGAGTCGGTTGATGTTTGCATTATTAACTGATAACTTTTGCCAGTTATTTTGTCAAAATATGGAACTATTCAAAAGTGTTGGCCGTGTTCTGGAAGAGTCTCTAACTGGGGAAACAGACGCCTGGTTGATCACGGTGTTTTGATATACTGAACTATAGTAATATTCCTAATTAGGAAGATATGGTAATATGTATTCATTTAGAAATGAAATAAGAACATTTCCTTTTTCAACACTGATAGCTACATTATACGTGTGTGTGAAATATAAACTACAATTTTATTACAATTTAGAATCTTATTTATCTTGAGTAAAAGATCTTATCTGGACAATTACTGTTCAAAGTTCTGGCAGCACAATAATAACAAGAGCGCCGCCAAGAGGGGCAATATACGCCCAAAGGGTTACATCAGAGGATGGGAGCAAAATTTAAAGAACTTGACTGTTGAAGTCCAAAGGACAGGAACCAAAAAAAGAAATTCAAAAAAAAAAAAAAATTTCTAAGTCCACAAAAAAATTCTTTCCAGATAAAGTTATGTCAAAAAACATCTAAAAATTGGATGTACCATCCATGTTGTACCACAGAAAAGTGGTCTCAGTTTTTCCCTACTGCCAATAATAAAAAAGTTTCAAAATAAGTTATTTATAGTTACAAGAGGGCCGTGAAGGCCCTGTATCGCTCACCTGACCTAATAACCTAAAGATCATAAAGATTAAAATTCTGACCAAGTTTCATTAAGATATGGTCATAAATGTGGCCTCTAAAGTGTTAACTAGCTTTTCCTTTGACTTGACCCGGTGACCTAGTTTTTGACCCCACATGACCCAGATTCAAACTTGACCTTAAGATCATCAAGATAAACATTCTGACTAAGTTTTATGAAGATACATTCATAGATGTGGCCTCTAGAGTGTTAACAAGCTTTTCTTTTGATTTGACCTAGTGACCTAGTTTTTCACCCCACCTGACCCAGATTTGAATCTGACCTAATGATCGTTAAGATTAACATTCTGACCAACTTTTATTAAGATATGGTCATAAATGTGGCCTCTTGAGTGTTAACTAGCTTTTCCTTTGATTTGACCTGGTGACCTAGTTTTTGAACCCATATGACCAAGACTTAAATTTGACCTAAAGATCATCAGGACTAACATTCTGGCTAAGTTTCATAAAGATACCATCATAAATGTGGCCTCTAGAGTGTTAACAAGCTTTTCCTTTGATTTGACCTAGTGGCCTAGTTTTTCACCCCATCTGACCCAGATTTGAATCTGACCTATAAATCATCACGATTAACATTCTGACCAAGTTTCATTAAAAGATATGGTCATAATTATGGCCTCTGGAGTGTTAACTAGCTTTTTCTTTGATTTGACCTAGTGACCTAGTTTTTGACCCTACTTGGCCCAGATTCAAACTGGAACTTAAGATTATCACGATTAACATTCTGACCAAGTTTCATGAAGATAAAGTCATAAATGTGGCCTCTACAGTGTTAACAAGCTTTTCCTTTGATTAAACCCGGTGACCTCGTTTTTGACCCCAGATGACCCAATATCAAACTGGTTCAAGATTTTATTGAGGGTAACATTCTGACCAAGTTTCATGAAGATTAGGTCCAAATTGTGACCTCTACAGTGTTAACAAGCTTTTCTTTTGACTTGACCTGGTGACCTAGTTTTTGACCCCAGATGACCCAATATCAAACTCGTCCAAGATTTTATTGAGGGTAACATTCTGACCAAGTTTCATTAAGATTGAGCCAAAATTGTAACCTCTAGAGTGTTAACAAGCTTTTCTTTTGATTTGACCTGGTGACCTAGTTTTTGACCCCAGATGACCCAATATCGAACTCGTCCAAGATTTTATTGAGAATAACATTCTGACCAAGTTTCATTAAGATTGGGCAAAAATTGTGACCTCTAGTATGTTAACAGTCAAATTGTTGACAACGACGACGGACGGACGATGGACACTGGGCGATCACAAAAGCTCACCTTTGAGCACTTTGTGCTCAGGTGAGCTAAAAAAGGGAAGTATTAAAAAAAAATTATGTAAGAGAACAAAAAGGGATCTGCCAAATAAAAACAAGAGCACTGCAATGCATAGCAATATACACAAAGCAAAGTCATATATGACCTTTGACCCCTAAGTGTGACCTTGACCTTGAAGCCAGTCACCCAAAACATGCGCTCTGCAAGTCGCCTCAGTGTGGTGAACATTTGTGCCAAGTTTCTTTGAAATCCTTCAAGCAGTTCAAGAGTTACAGAGCGGACACAGCAAAGTCATAATATGACCTTTCACTCCTAAGTGTGACCTTGACCTTGAAGCTAGTCATCCGAAATGAGTGCTCTGCACGTCGTCTCAGTGTGGTAAACATTTGTGCCAAGTTTCTTTGAAATCCTTCAAGGAGTTCAAGAGTTACAGAGCGGACACGAAACACACTCATATGACCTTGGACCCTTAAGTGTGACCTTGACCTTGAAATGAGATATCCAAAACATGCGCTCTGCATGTCATCTCAGTGTGGTGAACATTTGTGTCAAGTTTCTCTGAAATCTTTTAAGGGGTTCAAGAGTTACAGAGCGGACACGAAATTGCTAACGGATGGACGGACGGACAGACGGACACCGGGACCATAACATAATACGTCCCTTCGGGCATAAAGTTATATAATACATAGTTTTAATATTGCATAAGGGTGAAAACAAAAAAAAAGAGGGCCATGAAGGCCCTGTATCGCTCACCTGATCTGTTGACCTAAAGATCATCAAGACATTCTGACTAAGTTTCATTAAGATTTGGTCATAAAAGTGGCCTCTTAAAGTGTAAACTAGCTTTTCTTTTAATTTGACCTAGTGACCTAGTTTTTGACCTGACATGACCCAGATTCAAACTGGACCTTGAGATCATCAAGATTACCGTTCTGACCAAGTTTCATGAAGATACAGTCATAAATGTGGCCTCTACAGTGTTAACAAGCTTTTCCTTTGATTTGACCTAGTGACCTAGTTTTTGACCCCAATTGATCCAGATTTAAACTTGACCTATAGATCATCAAGATTAACATTCTGACCAAGTTTCATTAAGATATGGTCATAAATGTGGCCTCTACACTGTAAACTAGCTTTTCTTTTGATTTGACCTGGTGACCTAGTTCTTGAGCCTACATGACCCAGATTCAAACTGAACCTTGAAATCATCAAGATTAACATTCTGACCAAGTTTCATGAAGATACAGTCATAAATGTGGCCTCTACAGTGTAAACAAGCTTTACCTTTGATTTGACCCGTGACCTAGTTTTTGAACTGACATGACACAGGTTCAAACTTGACCTAAAGATCATCAAGATTAATATTCTGACTAAGATCCATGAAGATACAGTCATAAATGTGGCCTCTAGAGAGTAAACAAGCTTTTCCTTTGATCTGACCTAGTGACCTAGTTTTTGACCCTACCTGATCCAGATTTGAACTTGACCTGTAGAGCCTCAATATTAACATTCTGACCAAGTTTCATGAAGATACAGTCATCAATTTGGCCTCTACAGTGTTAACAAGCTTTTCCTTTGATTTGACCTGGTGACATAGTTTTTGACCCAAGATCACCCAATATCAAATTCATCCAAGACTTTATCAAGGGTAACATTCTGACAAAGTTTCATTAAGATTGGGCCAAAACTGTGACCTCTACAGTGTTAACAAGCTTTTCCTTTGATTCGACATGCTGATCTAGTTTTTGACCCAAGATCACCCAATATCAAACTCATCCAAGACTTTATCAAGGGTAACATTCTAACAAAGTTTCATTAAGATTGGGCCAAAACTGTGACCTCTAGAGTGTTAACAAGCTTTTCCTTTGATTTGACATGGTGACCTAGTTTTTGACCCCAGATGACCCAATATCGAACTCGTCCAAGATTTTATTGAGGGTTACATTCTGACCAAGCTTCATTAAGATTGGGCCAAAAATGTGACCTCTACAGTGTTAACAAGCTTTTCCTTTGATCTGACCTGTTGACCTAGTTTTTGACCACAGATGACCCGATATCGAACTCGTCCAAGATTTTATTGAGGGTAACATTCTGACCAAGTTTCATTAAGATTGGCTTAAATTTGTGACCTCTAGAGAGTTAACAGTCAAATTGTTGATGACGACGCCGGACACAGGGTGATCACAAAAGCTCACCTTTGAGCACTTCGTGCTCAGGTGAGCTAAAAAAATTAAGCCTTTTATGAAGCTTTAAAGATTTCCATTATATTGTTTACTGAAATAATTCATTTTTTACTTCTGAAAATATGGTTTACAGTGGTTAATTGTTATTTCAGGTTTCGTCGCATTACGATGGTCCATTAAAAAGGAATGCAGAGAAAAACTTCAAAAAATGTCCCATGTGTACTGGTTTAGGCGTGACATTTAACTGAAATCATGTTTTTAACTTTTAATTACTTTGAAACCACCTTTATATATTAACAAGAGGGCCATGAAGGCCCTGTATCGCTCACCTGACCTACTGACCTAAAGATCATCAAGATAGTTTCATTAAGATATGGTCATAAATGTGACCTCTTAAGTGTTAACTAACTTTTCCTTTGATTTGACCTGGTGACCTAGTTTTTGACCCCATATGACCCAGATTCGAACTTGACCTAAAGATCATCAAGATTAACATTAGGACTAAGTTTCATGAAGATACAGTCATAAATGCGGCCTCTAGAGAGTTAACCAGCTTTTCCTTTGATTTGACCCGGTGACCTAGTTTTTGACCCCACCTGACCCAGATTCGAACTTGACCTAAAAATCGTCAAGATTAAAATTCTGACTCAGATTCATGAAGATACAGTCATCAATGTGGCCTCTAGAGTGTTAACAAGCTTTTCCTTTGATCTGACCTAGTGACCTAGTTTTTGACCTCACCTAACCCAGATTTGAACACGACCTATAGATCATCAAGATGAACATTCTGACCAAGTTTCATGAAGATACATTCATAAATGTGGCCTCTAGAGTGTAAATTAATTTTTCCTTTTATTTGACCTGGTGACCTAGTTTTTGACCCCATATGACCCAGATTTGAACTTGACCTAAAGATCACTAAGATTAACATTCTGACTAAGTTTCGTGAAGATACAGTCATAAATGTGGCCTCTACAGTGTTAACAAACTTTTCCTTTGATTTGACCCGGTGACCTAGATTTTGACCCCATATGACCCAGATTTGAACACGACCTATAGACCATCAAGATTAACATTCTGACCAAGTTACATTAACATATGGTCATAAATGTGGCCTCTAGAGTGTTAACAAGCTTTTCCTTTGATTTGACCTTGTGACCTAGTTTTTGACCCTACATGACCCAGATTCAAACTGGACTTTGAGATCATCATGAGTAACATTCTGCCCAAGTTTCATGAAGATACATCATAAATGTGGCCTCTACAGTATTAACAAGCTTTCCCTTTGATCTGACCTGGTGACCTAGTTTTTGATCCCAGATGACCCAATATCAAACTCGTCCAAGATTTTATTGAGGGTAACATTCTGACCAAGTTTCATTAAGATTTGGCCAAAATTGTGACCTCTAGAGTGTTAACAGGCTTTTCCTTTGATTTGACCTGGTGACCTAGTTTTTGACCCCAGATGACCCAATATCGAACTCATCCAAGATTTTATTGAGGGTAACATTCTGACTAAGTTTCATTAAGATTGGGCCAAAATTGTGACCTCTAGAGTGTTAACAAGCTTTTCCTTTGATTTGACCTGGTGACCTAGTTTTTGACCCAGATGACCCAATATCGAACTCCTCCAAGATTTTTATGAGGGTAACATTCTGACCAAGTTATATTTAGATTAGGCCAAAATTGTGACCTCTAGAGAGTTAACAGTCAAATTGTTGACGACGGACTGACGAAGGACACAGGGCGGTCACAAAAGCTCACCTTAGCTAAAAAAAGGTTTTTTTTATGCTGAAGTGTAATGTGTTGGTTACTGAATTAGCAAAAGTTTAGAAAATATTAATGAATGATTATTTTTCATGGCTTCTTGAAATGAAAAAGTGTCAAGTTTTATTTTGCTCCGAAAATGGCCAATTGATACTTTTCTACTCGCAGCATTGAAAAGTATTATTAATTAGATGAAGTCTGTTTTCTTTATTTAAAGATAACATGTTGTAATAGCCATATTTCATATCTTGTAACTGGATGGTAATATTTAAATGAAATTTGGTCACTTTAAAGACATTCAAAATTAAAAACGTTTCACCGAGAGATTTTTCAAATTTTATCATTGTTTGGGGAGATAATCGGTATTGAAGTTAACATTGATGCCTATGGGAAATATATAATTTCTTTGATTATAAGAATCTGAACTTGAGCTTCGAGAAAATTTTGCGGTAGAAAGCTGCATTATATGATTCTGATACAAATATCAAAAAGAAATCTAAAATTCCCCATAGGGAAAAGGAGAAAATTATTTTTCTCTAGTTTTCAGGGGAGATAGCTCATGAAAAACCAAAATTATCTGGGGAGGTAATTTATGAAAATTTTTGAGAACTTCTATCACTATAGAACTTGTCAATATGCACCTTATTTCTATCGTTTGACATTTTCAAAGCTTATATTATCAAGTTGTATGTACGCTTTTGCTGAAATTGAGGCCTATTATGGGATGTCATCCTTAATAGTGATATGTTTTTGTTTTTGTTTTTTTTTCTTCAATATTTTTTCAACTACTGTAATTCATTTTAAACGGCACATTATTTGTAATATTGAACACTGTTTACAAAAATGTCCTAAGTGTACAAAAAAGCAAAATTAATAAATATTTTTCTTGTTCATGTGAATTTTTTTATTTATTTGCACATTCTTACTAAGAGGAGGAGGACCCTAAAAATCAGTCCTAACACAGATTTGACATAGTTATGCCAAATGAGATTTTTCCTGCAAATAATGTGTTGTCCCAACTTTTGACATGTTTGATTTTACAGGTGTTTGTGCCCAAAAATATAATTGACATGTCATCTAGGACAGTCCTAGGTGCATGGCAGCATTTAATAGGGTGCAGTTTTCTTACAGAAATGTTTTTTCAGTTGTAATAATGGTAAACCGGCAAAATATTATGAATTATTCCAAATTTTGACAGTAAGAAAATTTTTTAAGTGTCCATTTTTTTATTGACTACATAAGCTACTATTATTACAGCTTAAAAGAATGCCTGTTCTCTTGAAAATTAATTAATCACAGTTACCCTACAATGCAAACCACAGCAGCGCAGACACTCATGTACAAAAGAGACACACACGCACACATATAACTAACTTACACAGATAAACAAACAAGTAAGATGTAACAATTATACACTGTACGGCACCGCCCAAGACACACAGATGCACAAGCACACAAACGCACACATAAGCAGGAAAAAAAACAACAATCGGGCACCACCTTAGGATTCCAGCAGCCAAAATTAAGGTGGGCACAATAACTTACTCATGGTAAAAGGGGAGGGGATGCCAAAGTAAGGGAGCGCAATTGCAAGGGGAAAGGAAGGGGGCGATAGAGGGAGTGAGGAGAAAGAGAATGAAATGCCAACAACAAACATGTCAACATACACAATACAAAATTATTAAATACAAGACAGACAGAAAACAAGTTGAAAATAGGAACTGCCTTGGAATGGTCAGTAACCTATATAAAGGAAACTTGGGGTTTAAAAACGTGAAAACTTATGGAATTATAATTATTATCAGCAAATATTCATTTTGTAAGTTATTAACAAGAGCACAAATCTGCAAGACAATATTTGTTTTGTATGTATACAATTGAAAGATACTGGTATTGTTTTTCAAACATTGTAAATATAATAAGTGACACTGTATGTTTTTGTCCAAATTGTACGGAAAATATACAAATATGTTCTTATGAAAACTTCTATATCTTTGACAAATTTTGATACAGTTGAATATCGTTACCTCGACATCCGTTAGCTCGAAACTCCGGTTAGCACGATGTGTTTGAGTCGGTCCCAATTTTCCCCTATTTATCTTAATGTAATTATTTATCATTACCTCGATATGATTAGCTCGATATTTAGTTTAGCTCGATGAGATTTTTCAGTCCCGTCAACTTACCTGTACTGTTTTTACACCTGGTTTCTTCGATATCACAGCTTGTCAAAAAATACCAATGTTATTTGTAAGGTGTGAAAAGCAGCCTATTGTTGTCCGGCGATGTATTAATTATAATCAGGCTAGTTTGTGTGTTTGTTTTGTTTGTTACTTAATCTTTATTCCAGTTTAAATGTTAGCGAGTTTGCATTTAATTCTCAATAATTAGTCTTATAAAACAGTGTGCAAGCAGCAAAGCTGTTTTCCAATATAACAACTAATTTGGATGAAACATTTTCTGTTTGACGCAGTGAAAATCTGCGTATTTAACTGGCAAAATTTCGTTATCGAAGCACAGTCAAAATGACTACTCAACTATGAACATTACCGCTGCGTTCAGACTTGTTTCAGGAAGGAATAAAATGCTAATGTTTAAAAGTATATCTTGAAAAATTAAAAAGTTGTATGTATGTATTTAATTATAATAAGATAATTTTTTTTTGTCAATAAAATATTAAAATCGTATTTATGTTTTATATTATTTCTTTCCTCTTTCAAACCCTCTGAAACAAAGCATTGGATATACTGATAGTACAGACGTCCAACACAAGTACAAAGTAGTCCCAGATAGTCGATATTGTTACGTCGAACTTCTGATACGTCGATGCAATTTTTACAGTCCCTTGAATATCGAGGTAACGGTATTCGACTGTATATTGTTATGAAACTTGGCACAAGTCATGCATATATCCCGAAGTTTTGTAAACGAATGTAGACAACATCTTAGAAACTCGCTAAGGGTTTAGTAATTAATAATTAATTTTGTATTTATTTTTGGCTATCTATTTAACCTTAAGAGTTTTACTAAATTCATTGTAAATTTTCTCTAAATTAGTAAGTAATTGTCTTTAATTAAGTAACTTAAATTCTGTTGTTTTAACAGCAATTGTTTTAGATTTTCATCTTTAAATACTTAAGTAGTTATCAGTAATTAATTTATATTTTTGTTAAGGCACAGAGTCATACAAGCACAGATTCACTAAAATACATTTAGATATTTTAATAATAACATTTATTGAAATTATTATTTACTTCTGGCAGAACTTGAAACTTCAATCTTTTTATTCATTAAGCTGATTTGTCATCTTCATCAGTATCTTTGGCAATTTTCTAACTTGTATATTTAGATAACTTTGCAAAATATTAGTAAAGAAATTAAAGTAAAAATTTGGTTGGTTTAGTATTTGTGTTTTATTTTCCCTTGCTAAGTAAATGGTGGTGTCATCCTGACGTGTCAGTAATTCTGGCGTAATAACTTACTATTAGTAAACTACTACTGCCACTGCTTCCAAGCAAACTATTAAACGATCATATAGATTTTAAACGAGTTAAACAGTTAAATTTTATTTCCCACATAATGGTGACAGAAGTGGGATCGTTTTGAAAATTGTTATTTTTTTCAACTTTGAAGCAGCATACTTTTTGAAACATTAAATTTTTGTATTTTTGAAACAGTAAATTTTTCAAAATTATTTTTGACGACAAACTCAGCAATTAACGAGAGCATTTAAGTGAACCACCACAGAACATTCTTATCTTGTCCTTTTCATTCTTCCTTCAACTGTGTTAAGCAATTTGTTTTATTTGAACTGACAAGGGTTGCCGTAAAGTTGAAGCTTGGTGCGAGTTTGATAAGAAAGCTTAGTTTCATTTTAGTAGCATGTAAGATAGAACGATAAATGCATTGACAACCTTCAGACTATACTGTATGGAAGTCCGATAAAACTAGGCGTTATATGACTTTATCGTTTTGTTATTATTTCAGTGCAGCGGTAAGAGCATATTTCTGGCTATACGTTGAGGAAGCTGGGGCACGCAAGTGTTATATATGACTTTTATGGCTGTACACTCTTTTCTTTCTTCTGCCCAGGCATATTGTTCTCTTTTTAAATTATAAAGGCTAAATCCCTTAAAGACCTGGGCCTCTTTTCACACGAGGGTTATAATTTGAACAACTTTGGTAGAGGACCACATGGCAATGCTACATAGCAAATATCAAAGGCCTAGGTCTTGTGGTTTTAGACAAGAAGATTTTTGAAGTTTTTTCCTATATAAGTCTATGTAAAACTTGTGACCCCCGGGGCGGGGCCTCTTTTCACTCCAGGGGCACAATTTGAACAATCTTCATAGAGGACCATTTGATGATGTTACATGCCAAATATCAAGACTGTATGCCTTGCAGTTTTGGACAAGAAGATTTTTAAAGCTTTTCCTTTCGGTTGCCATGGCAACCAGAGTTTTGCATGGAACTCTGTTTTTTGAACAATTTTGAAAGGGGGGCATCCAAGGATCATTCCTGTGAAGTTTGGTGTAATTCTGCCAAGTGGTTATCAAGAAGAAGATTTTTTTAGAAATTGTTAACGGACGCACGACCCACGACATTGTGCGGTCACAAAAGCTCACCATGAGCCTTTGGTTCAGGTGAGCTAAACAAGAGCTGTCGGAGGACAGCAACGCTCGACTATTCAACAGCCTTGTTGATTGAATGAATACGAAAGTCGAAAAAGGGGCATAATTTAAAAAAAGCAAAATAGGGTTATGGAACCTGCATAGTGCTTATCAGCTCATGACAGTGGACAAGTGTGTGAAGTTTCAATCCATTCCCATTTGTGGGTACTGAGATACCAGCTTACATATAAGAATTTAACCCAAAACTCCTAAGTTTAAAAAGGGGCATAATTTTGTAAAATGCAAAGTTGAGTTATTGACCCTTTGCACTGCATGTCATATCATGACAGTGAACAAGTGTGTGAAGTTTCAATCCTTTCCCATTAGTGGATACTGAGATACCAGCTTACATACAAAAACTTAACCAAAAATTTCTATGTTGAAAAAGCGGCATAATTTTGTAAAACAGAAAAATAAAGTTATGGGACCTGCTTTGTGCATGTCAGATCATGACAGTTAACAAGTGTGTGAAGTTTCAATCCATTCCAATTAGTGAGTACTAAGATACCAGCTTACATACAAAACCTTAACCAAAAAATTCTAAGTCAAAAAAGGGGCATAATTTTGTAAAAAAGCAAAATAGAGTTATGGAACCTGTGCAATGTAAGTCAGTTTATCACAGTGAATAAGTGTGTGAAGTTTCAATCCATTCCCACAAGTGGTTACTGAGATACCAGCTTACATACAAAACCTTAACCAAAAATTTCTAAGTCAAAAAAGGGGCATAATTTTGTAAAAAAGCAAAACAGAGTTATGGAACCTGTGCAATGTAAGTCAGTTTATCACAGTGAATAAGTGTGTGAAGTTTCAATCCATTCCCACAAGTGGTTGCTGAGATACCAGCTTACATACAAAAACTTAACCAAATCGGGACGCGGACGCTGACGCAGACACGGACGCCGACGCATGGGCGAGTCCAATAGCTCTACTATTCTATGAATAGTCGAGCTAAAAATCAGCGATAATTGTATTTATGAGCGTAAAAATTGGATGAATTTCTTACTTAGCATGTGATTAATCATAGTTAACAACATAATGGCCTGAGTAAGGTTTAGGTACATTAAAATGGAGAAAAAAAAAGGTCTTTCAAAATATTACCCCAATCAGCCAACTGGTGCCTTCCATAACTTTTTTGTTCTTACATCTATTTACCCAACAAATGATGCCAATTAAAGCCAAAACATAGCTCTCTGGACCGGCTGCATTGAAGTAAAGAAAAAACTGCAAACAAAGTTACACTTACAAAGTTTTCAGAAAATTCTCGACAATAAAAACATCATTTTCTGCCATTCTGACTCCCACAACAACAACTCCTCATTTTCAACTATTCAATCTCCTCATTTAAAATAGCTACACTTCCAATGCAAGAATAAAAATCTGTTAAAAATCTTTAATATACCTCATAAACTATGTCTGTCAACCAAACTGATTTATTATAAGATTGTAAGTTCGTATAATAAAATGCAGTCGCAAAATCATACTGACATGCAAATACAACTATTTACAAAAAAAACAACACACACTCATAGAATTTCATAATAGGTCAATGTTGTAACTGCGGTAACTTTGATAATATTTAAATTACACGGCTGAAATTTTGTCAATCACCTTTGTTCCCATTATGCTATTTATCTGTGAGGGTATTTTTCCATTAAAATGGCTTAAATCAACCACGCATGGTATACTTTATTGTTTTATTTTCAGTGTAGTCTTAACGAAATATATGAAAATCATAGGTGACCGATTATAGATGTCTATGAGTGTAGATCAAAATCTCCAATAAATAATTTGATAGATAATTGGAAAATGTCATTCATGAAAATATCAGTTAGCAAAGAACTTTTCGACGCCAGCGTCCTGTTTAGAAAATTTTTTGACATAAGTTTGATCTCTTTCTAGTTGATCCTTCTACGTAATTGTAAATTGTATATTTCGATGGCTTTTTCTATTGAAAAAAATTATTGTTTCAAACAATGATGGCCCTAGATCGCTCACCCGAGTTTTCCAGCTATGGTGACGATATAACCATTTTGGTGGCGGGTCACCAAAGGAAAGATTGTGTCAAATCATTCTGAATTCAAACAAATTCAAACAAGATAATTTTCAAAGATAGTGATTTTTAGTAATCAGGGGAGCCATCCTTAGCAGAACTTCACCCAAGGAACATTAAAAGAAATTATATAACAAGAGGGCCAAGATGGCCCCAAGTCGCTCACCTGTGTAACACACCATAACACTGTAAACATGTTTTACCTAGTGATTTCATGGAGACAAATATTCTGACCAATTTTCATTAAGATTGGACCAAAAAAACGTGGCCTCTTGAGTGTAAACAAGCATTTTCTTTGATTTGACCTAGTGACCTAGATTTTTACTCTGCATGACCAGGATTAGAACTTGTCCATGACAAAGTTTCGGAAAGACTGGAGCATAAAAGTGGCCTCTACAGTGTAAACAAGCTTTTCCTATGATTTGACCTAGTGATCTAGTTTTTGACCCCACGTGACCCAGATCTGAAATCGTCCAAGACTTCATAATAACATTTTGACCAAAATTTATGAAGATAGAATCAAAAATGTGCCCCCAAGGGTGTAAACAAGCTTATTCTTTGATTTGACCTGGTGACCTAGTTTTTGACTCCACATGACCCACATAAAAATTCATTTGATATTTCATGCAGACAAACATTCTGACCAAGTTTCATGCACATCAAATGAACAAGAGTGTTAACAAGCTTTTCCTTTGATTTGAATGGGTTACCTAGTTTTTGACCCCATATTACCCAGTTTCAAATTTGGCCTAGAAATCATCAAGATAAACATTCTGACCAAGTTACATGAACACATAAATGGTCATAAAATTTAATGTGGCCTCTAGGTTGTTAACAAGTTTTTCCTTTGATTTGGCCTGATGACCTAGTTTTTGACCCAACTTGACCCAGTTTCGATCCAGACCTAGAAATCATCAAGATAATCATTCTGTGCAAGTCTGTATCAAATCAAAGCATAAATGAAACTTCTATATGACTGAAAGGGCCAAAAGAGAAAATTCTGCCCCTGACAGGGGCAGTAACTCTAGAACCCATGGTGCAATCTAGCCAGTTTTCAAAAGGAACCGAGATCTTATTGTGACTTAAGTTGTGTGTAAGTGTGGTTAAAAACAAATATAAAATGTCACTTCTATCATGTTCACAAGGTAAAAATTACCAAACTTTGGCTCTTTTAGGGGTCAATCTGGGGCCGCAACTCCAGAACCTACAATTGGATCTGACAGATTCATCATGGAATCCAAGATTTATTGTTGTTGAAGACATTTTGCAAGTTTGTATCAAATCAAACCATAAATGAAGTCTCTATATGGCTGCAAAAGCCAAAATAGCAAATTTTGGCCCTTTAAGGGGCCATAACTCTACAACCCATGATGGGATCTGGCCAGTTTTCGAAAGAAACTGAGATATTATGCCAATACAAATTGTGTGCAAGTTTGATTAAAGTTGATTGTAAAATGTTGTCTCTATCATGTTCACAAGCTAAAAATAGCAAATTTTGGCCCTTTATGGGCCATAACTCTGGAACCCATGATGGGATCTGACCAGTTTTCGAAATGAACCGAGATATTATGCCCATACAAGTTGTGTGCAAGTTTGATTAAAATCAAATACAAAATGTGGTCTGTATCGTGTTCACAAGGAAATTGTGGACAGACGGACGGACGGACACCGGACAATCACAAAAGCTCACCCTGTCACTGTGACAGATGAGCTAAAAATTTGACTGCAATTTTAGTACGTTAACAAGTGAACTGTTTTAGTCTACTAGCTATATATCCCGAGAATTTCATTATAAATCCTATTTTCAGAACAAGAAGGCCAAGATGGCCCTAGGTCGCTCACCTGAGTAACACACCATAACAGTGTAAACATGTTTGAACTAGTGATTTCATGGAGACAATGTTCAAACCAATTTTCATTAATGATTGGACCAAAAATGTGGCTTTTTGAGTATAAATAAGCATTTTCTTTGATTTGACCTAGTTTTTGACCCCACATGACCCAGATTAAAACTTGTCCAAGATTTCATGAAAACAAACATTCTGGTAAAGTTTTGGGAATATTAAAGCAAAAAAGTGGCCTCAAGAGTGTAAACAAGCTTCTCATTTGAACTGACATAGTGATCTAGTTTTTGATCTCACGTAACTAAAATTCAAAACCATCCAAGACTTCATAATAACAAACATTCTGACCAAGTTTCATGCACATAAAATGAAAAATGCAGCCCTTATTGCCTATACAAGGTTTTTCTTTGATTAAACCAGGTGACCTAG
This sequence comes from Mercenaria mercenaria, assembly GCF_021730395.1. Taxonomy (NCBI): domain Eukaryota; kingdom Metazoa; phylum Mollusca; class Bivalvia; order Venerida; family Veneridae; genus Mercenaria; species Mercenaria mercenaria. The sequence continues at coordinate 18,821,260 of NC_069367.1, read as the reverse complement.
TTTTTGACCCCAGATGACCCAGATTCAAACTTGACCTAGATTTCACCATGAAAATCATTCTGATCAAATTTCATGAATATCAAGTAAAAAATGCAGCCCCTATTGCACACACACAGTTTTTCTTTGATTTGACCGGGTGACCTAATTTTTGACCCCAGATGACCTATATTCAACCTTTACCTAGATGTCATCAAGACAAATATTCTGACCAATTCTCATGAGTTTCAAACTTAAATTGTGGTCTGTAGAGTGTTAACAAGATTTTCCTTTGATCCATTCAAATTAAATTCTAACACAACCAGGAAATAACCTATATACACATAGGAGAAAATCAATCAACTGTTATTTTGCGATAACCCATGCGCGTGAAAATTATTGACTTCATTTCTATGTATAGAATGACCCAGGTGCTTAGCACGAAGTGTAGTTCATATCTTAAAAAGTAGTTACGGTACCTTTTTTTCTAACATTGTTGATACTTGTATGTTGTGTTAGAATCAAAATAACAAGTTCCCAAGTGTGATTTATTGTAGAATAACCCAAGTTTTACGTTCTTATGCGAAACAATATATCACTCAGGCCTACAGCCTTCTTGATATATTTTTATGCATAAGAACTCAAAACACGGGTTATTCTAAGATAAACCACACTTGGGAACTTATTATTTCTTAAATAAAAGGGGTTATTTGTCAAAATTTCACTCCAGAGTTGTCCACCCTGATTGTCTGGGTCCACTTGATCACATAAATGAAATTTGGAACCAATCATGCAAGTAGTTACCAAAATATGTTCATTTTAATTAAAGACAAAGGGAGGTAATTTGAAATAAAATCAGTCCAGAGTTATCTACCTTGATAATCTGAGACCACTGAACTTTCAAATCAATCACACACACATGATTAGGACTGGTGAAGAATGAAAAATACAAAACAATGTGAAATAGAGCAATTTTTGTAAATCAAGGTTACATAACTCTGGTCCTACTAAACTGATTTAGCTCTTGGAACTCGTCCACGGTCTTTTAATCATACCTATTCTGTGTAAATATTATTTGGATTAGTGAAGAAATGATGTGCTCAAGTGTAAACAAGGGAAAATATAGCAATTTCTGTAAAATCAAGAGTGAGTAACTCTAGTCCTTATGGTCAGATTTCACTCATGACTGAGCTCATCTGAGATATTATGCTCATACACATTCTATATAAATATGATTTGGATTGCTGAAGGAATGAAGATGTTGGAGTGTAAACAAAGTAAAATATAGGGATTTTTGTAAAATCAATGACCCACAACTCTGGTCCTACTTGTCTGATTTTGTTCAAAGTTGAACTCATCCAAGATCTTATGGCAATACATATACTATGTAAATATGTTTTGGATTGGTGAAGAAATGAAGGTGCTAGAGTGTAAACAACGTAAAATACAGTAATTTTGTAAGTCAAGGGCAAATAACTCTGGTCCTAACAGCCCGATTTTGCTCATAATCGAACTCATCCAAGATCTTGAGGTCATACACATTTTATGCAAATATGGTTAGGATTGGTGAAGAAATGAAGATGCTAGAGTGTAGACAAGGTGAAATATAGCAAATTTTGTCAATCAAGGGCACATAACTCTGGTCCTACCAGCCCAGTTTTGCTCATAATCGAATTCATCAAAGATCTTGAGGTCATACACACTCTATATAAATATAATTAGGATTGGCAAAGAAATGAAGATGCTAGAGTGTAAACGAAGTGAAATTTAGCAAATTTTGTCAATCAAGGGCACATAACTCTGGTCCTACCAGCCCGGTTTTGCTCATAATCGAATTCATAAAAGATCTTGAGGTCATACACATTCTACATAAATATAATTAGGATTGGCAAAGAAATGAAGATGCTAGAGTGTAAACAAAGTGAAATATAGCTAATTTTGTCAATCAAGGGCACATAACTCTGGACATACTGATCCAATCTAGCCCATAACCGAACTCATCTGAGGTCTTGTGCCCAGAAACATTGTGACCAAGTTTGATTAAGATTACTTCAAAACTGTGGATGCTAGAGTGTAAACAAACTAAATGTGAACGGAGGGACGGACGGACGACAGACATTCATCGATCCTAATAGCTCACCATGAGCCAAAAAAAGTTTCAAATTCAAATTTCCAAGTATACCCTGTTTATCTTATTAACTCCACTGATGTTTTTCAGGATGTCTTATATATATTATCTGACAATCTGACCAAAGTACTTGATCTTCTAAACGAAGACCTGAGAATGACCCATTCACATTCGTCTTCTGTATATTTTGGATTTCCGATATTGCTATTTTTATTTGAACCAATCAGACGACTCATTTCAACAAGCATTTGGCTGAACCATCAAAATAGAATGTTACAGGGTGAGAAAAATGTGCATTTAGTCTGGGCTCGAACCTGGGACCCCTCGCTTATAGGGGGAGTGCTCTACTGACTGAGCTAACTGGCTGCCCGACACATATTCGTGACCAAGTCCGTACAGTGACATATGATACCTCTCAAAACACGACGGCACAGTCATGATGTGGCCGTCATAATAAACATGAAAAACCCAGGCTAAATATAGATTTTTTAAACTTCTACTTTCACATACAAAATGTTGTAAGTAAGGCTCTGATTGGCTAGCGGAAGGGTCGTCAGAACGAGGCTATTTACTTTAGTCAGATTGTATTATCTGATAAAATAACATCCAAAAAATACTAAATTTCTCATTACTTTTCATTTTCATTTTTTTTTTCAATTTTAAAAATATCTTAATTCTAAGATTATCCCCTCCTATTTTGAAAATTGTGTACAACCTTTTAATTTATGACACTGTATATTATCTTTTAATCAATTAACTTTGACTCTATAGAAATTGATCTTTTACCTACCTTAATAACCTGGAGGCAGCCTCAAAGTAACAACTGACCTGTTTTTGCCTGCACTTTCACTTTCAAATATATGTATATCATGTATATTTTCTAAAGACAAGAGCTGTCTCCATAAGATGACACATGCCCCAGATGGCACTTTGAATGAATAGTTATGGCCGATGTTAGAGTTTAGGACCTTTGACCTACGGATCTGGGTCTTGCGCGCAGCACGTCGTCTGACTGTGGTACACATTAATGCCCAGTAATTTTAAAATCCATGCATGAATGACAAAGATATGGACCGGACACGCCCATCAATGCACTATCATGAAATATGACCTTTAACGTCTAAGTGTGACCTTGACCTTTGAGCTACGGACCTCGGTCTTGTGCATGACACGTCGTCTTACTGTGGTACACATTCATGCCAAGTTATTTGAAAATCCATCCATGGATGACAAAGATATGGACCGGACACGAATGCACTATCATGAAAAATGACCTTTAACGTCTAAGTGTGACCTTGACCTTTGAGCTACGGACCTGGGTCTTGCGCATGACACATCGTCTTACTGTGGTACACATTCATGCCAAGTTATTTGAAAATCCATCCATGGATGACAAAGACATGGACCGGACACGAAAATTGCGGACAGACTGACAGACCGACAGACGGTTCAAAAACTATATGCCTCCCTTTGGGGGCATAAAATTTTTTTTTTTAAATAGGCTTGATAATTATTTAGAAATAAACTATAATTCAGCAGTTATCTAAACTTGATAATTGAAACTGTCTGAACAAGAGCTCGTAGAACACGAAATGGCCCCATTGATGCATTCAGTAACTGCACAAGGAACAGAAATTATTTGGTTACTGTACACAAAAGTTCTACTGTTCTGGATCAATGTGACCTTGACCTTTGACCTATTGACTTCAAAATCAATAGGGGTCATCTGCTGATCATGATCAACCTCCCTAGCATTCTTGAGTTATCGTCCGAAACGGTTTAACTATTCAAAGTTACTGAGCGCTTGACCTTTGACTTATTGACCTCAAAATCAATAGGGGTCATCTGCTGGTCATGACCAACCTCCCTATCAGTTTTCATGATCCTAGGCCCAAGCGTTCTTGAGTTATCATCTGGAAACAGATTGGTCTACATACAGACCGACGGACCGATCTGCAAAACAATATACCCCGGGGCATAAAAATTTAAAGTATTTCACCTTATGTTTTGATATTTAAGTTCTCTATATATCTAAAGTTATCAATCCACTCTTCACATAATAATCTTATTATTGTATAAAACTGTATAAAAACCTAGTCCACATTTCGCATGGCAGAATTTATCCTTACCTTTATACTTAATTATTATTTCATGGTTAATTCCTATCAGTATCACTATGAACAAATTAATGGCTGGCCATAATAACCTACAGGTGCAAATAAACAGGAAACCTACATGTTTTTATCAGTATCAGTAGATCAGGTTAATTGTTTTACTATCATTTAGTCCCCTCAATCAATTTTTAGTCCCTCAATCAATTTTCAATCCAATGACTATCAAGGTTAATTGCCTCGAAGATTGTAGAGTAATACATGTAAAAACAAGTAAATTCGATGAATTGGTATCCCCCGTGGAAAGGGTTTGTGGTGAGGAATGGCAAAAAAATATATCCGGCAAAAAAATTAAGGATGTTAATAAGAAGCAAATAATTTCATTAGTCAAAATCAATTTAACAGAAAACAAATGTTTAATAAAATAGTACATAATAAAATATGATACTTTGATCCTGACTAAAGAATTTATTTTGAATGGGATATGCTAACTGTAGAAAGCTAAGCTTTTAAAATTAAATGCAGTTAATTGAAATGTGAGCTTGAAATTTAACTGGAACGAAATATTGTCTTTGAGTGGTTTGGCACCAGGTGTTGCTGTTTAACAAGTTCATGTACATTTGAACTTAAAAGAACAGATGTTCTTAAAGAGAACACAGGTAAGATATCTTGAACATGGCTGAGGACAAGGTTTGTGCAGCCACAACTTAATATATTTATTTTTTTAGGGGGTGGGGGTGCGGGGTAACGAGAGAGGAAACAAAATTTCACATGTTGATTATAAATATTGATGGAAAATTAAAAATGAAAAAAAAGGGTAAAAGGGTGAAGTTGGGGGAGGGGGGGGGGGGGGGGGGGGGCAGAGGATGCATGATCAGTGGTGGGCATGACTGGGCGGAGGAGTGAGGTGGGGGAATGGTACAATTTGCATGTTGATAAATAATCATGGAAGTTTTGAGTTTCATAGTTCAAGGTCAAATATATCAAAAGTTATGATGCAGAAATTGCCATATCTATAGATCTATAGTACCCTATATAGTTAACACTGGAAACTTCTAAGGGCAATAACTCTGGCGTTACTTGGACAATCTGTCTGAAACTTGATGGGCCCCATAACCTCATAGTGGTGAACATGTATCTGAAGTTTGTTTTAAACAATTTAAATAAGTAATTTTTTTTTTTTTTGGGGGGGGGGGGGATAGGGAGGGATGTAATCAAAGTAAGGGGGTGACCAGGTGTGGGTACACAACTTCACATGTTTACAATAAATTTTCATGGAAAAGAATGAAAGAAATTTAATGAAATTCTACCAAATGGTAAGTTTGTTATATACAAATATGTGGATTTTCATACAATTAAAGGGCAATAACTCTTAATTTACAAATAAATCCGAATGAAATTGTGTATACATAACCACATTATGGTGATTTAAATTCTGTTTAAGTTTCATAGTTCTAGGTCAAATATATCAAAAATTATGATGCAGAAATTGCCATATTTATAGTACCCTATATAGTTAACATTAGAAATTTCTAAGGGCCATAACTCTGGTGTTACATGGGCAATCTGACTGAAACTTGACGGGCCGCAAGAACTCATAGTGGTGAACATGTATATGAAGTTTTAAATAAATATTCCCAACCATTTCTCCTGCCAATTCTGACTTCCAAGCATGTATCCCTCAAGACTCGTGGAAAAGTGTTCAATGCCTGTGTCCGTTCTGCCCTACTGCATGGTAGTGAAACGTGGGCGCCTTCTGCTCCAGATTTACAGCGGCTCCGTCGAAACGACAGGTCAATGATCCGATGGATCTGTGGCATCAAACCCAATGATGACGTACCCATAGCAGCACTGTACGCAAAGCTGGGGTTACAGGAGGTGACAGAGGCTATTCGTACCAGACGCCTGAGGTGGTATGGCCATGTCATTCGTGCATCCTCATGCATCAACTCAATCTTGAGTATGTCCATACCAAACTCCAAAGGACGTGGGAGACCTAAAAAGACCTGGTTGGAATGTGTCAAGCGGGACTTGAAGGCTTACAACCTTGACAGCTTTGACCCACATGACAGAGAAGCATGGAGACTGGGTGTTAAACAATCTAGCCACCTGCTGCCTACCCTAGTTACTGGGACACCCGCAGCAGTCGACAAATAAACACAGGATATGATGATGATGATTTCCTAGATACAGCTCCGGACGGACGGACGGACAACGCCAAAACTATATCCCTCCGACTTTCGTCGGGGGATAATTAGGTAAAAAGCAGAATCTTATTAATGGAGGTTATATTTTAGCAATCAGATATCAATACATAATTATTTTTTATTAATCAATAATTACAATTTTATATATACCATTTTCAATTAACACCTTACTAGGACACTACAGACCAAAACTGATGATGATCCTTTAAATGGTTCATGAGAAGAAGTTGATTAATACGATTTTCTATTTTTACCTCTGGTGGCCTCAGTCAAGCGAATCCATTTGAACAAATCTGATAGAGAGCCTTACAGGAATGCTAAAGACCAAGTTTGGTGATGATAGAGAGCCTTACAGGAATGCTACAGACCAAGTTTGGTGATGATAGAGAGCCTTACAGGAATGCTACAGACCAAGTTTGGTGATGATAGAGAGCCTTACAGGAATGCTACAGACCAAGTTTGGTGATGATAGAGAGCCTTACAGGAATGCTACAGACCAAGTTTGGTGATGATAGAGAGCCTTACAGGAATGCTACAGACCAAGTTTGGTGATGATCAATGAAGTGGTTCATGAGAAGAAGTTGCTTTAAATTTTGTTTTTCTATTTTTTGGTTCTGGCGGCCCTTATATCAGTCAAGCAGAACTATTTGAACAAATCTGAGAGAGGACTATACCAGGTTGCTACAGAAATGTTTGGTGAGGACCTATCACATGGTTCATGAGAAGAAGTTGTTAATATATATTATTCTTTATTAGCTCTAGCAGTCCAAGCAGAACCATTTGAACAAACCTGAGAGAGGACCTTGTCAGGATGCTACAGACCAAGTTTGGTTGACCAACAGTTTCAGAGGAGAAGATATTTAAGTAAGAAGTTGATGCCGATGGACGATAGACACTGGGTGATCACAAAAATTCACCTGAGAAAAAGCACAGATGAAGCTTAGAAAACGAAAATAATGTGTTGAAATGTTGATTCTGTGAAAGTGCGCATTTCGTTACTCAGAAGACAAGTAGTACTGAAAATATCCGATTTTGAATATGTAACTTCAAACAGGTATTCTAGCATAAAAACTGCTGTTCTTGTCACTTTTCGCTGGTGTTTAAACAGGAGAATCAACGTGAGCTCACATGTAAATGATGTTGATGTTCATTTATTAGTTTTTACACGTTTTATACTAGAATAGCTTTGGCATATGTAACAATGGTACTCTTGCCCTAGCAAGCTCGTGGGAACCAACAAATCCCTCGGGATTCTGTAGATGCTGCAACACAAAAAAAATCCTTTATCCCTACAATCAAATACAACAACCTGTATTTTACACACTTTCGCTTTCAAGCTGCTTCATCAACTTCCTTGCATCGAATGTTGCCACCCAAACAAAACTTTCCATCCTGCAGTTAGTTTTTATCTAAAACTTTTTTTCATCAGTTTCTTTAACACTTTGGCAAGCATATTTGTTCTTGTTTTTAAAAGCTTCAGCTTTTGCTTTGCTTTATTTAGAAAAAGTAATTGTTGATCAAATGATATCTTTGACCAATCACGACGCTGTGTATGAATCATGGTGATCGCCCGCTTTAGTTCTTTAAGAGTCTGATTCATGAGAAGGCAATACTTCTGATGTTTGACTTTTGTACGACACTGAAAATAGAAAAAAAAAATGTGATTGATTTAATTCCAAATAATAGCTTTAATTGGATTCAGACGAAACTTAGTATAAAAACATCTTGTTACAAGATTAGAACTTAGTCCAAGGAACCTGGCTCGACCTACTGTCAGACTAAATTTAGTCAATTTTAGATAAAATACCTTACCGGTAGTCTTTCTGTTTTCTGGAGAAAAAGGTGTTTTCTACAGTTTTCCATAGAATTATGTTACTCATTTTTATTAACATTGCTTCTGTTTTTATATAATTCATGCAACTGATAAAAATCTTCTTTTTCACAGATTTTGTATAGATAAAATACGAGGGGCTATCAAAAAATACGTAGACATTCGGTATATTAAGCAAATGGTTTGTAATAGATAATCGAAATATACACAGCATAAATATTTAATTTTCACCCAATAAATGTTGAAAATTTTACAGTAAACAAATCAATAATTACATTTTCACGGTATTATAAAATAAGTCACTGCTTACAGCACAGCGCACACGGTGCAAGTAAAATGACGTCAGTGAAGTCAGTCATTTAAACTTTTTCAAAGTACTCGCCGTTTTTCTCTATACATTTCGTGTGTCTCCGGACCCAAGTGTTATAGATACCTCTGTACCAATCACATGACTTCTGGGAAAGTATAGTTCTCGTGGCGTATCGCAACTGATCAAGATTGTCAAATTTGTGACCGCGCAATTCAGACTTTCAGGCAGGAAAAACACTGAAATCCATGGGTGCGAGGTCCGGACTATATGGAGGATGAATCAGCCGTTCAAACCCCAGAATATCCATTTCAAGGGTGGTTGATTCGGCACGATGGGCTGGTGCATTGTCCTGATGAAATATAATATGTTCAGCTGCAATGTGTGGTCGTTTCTTTCGTAACGCATGCATCAAGTCTCGTCTGATGACCTGAAAATTGAGAGATGTCTTATCTTTAAATCACGTGCTTACGCATTTTGTTCAAATTAAATACTTCATGTATGTTATTCAAATACTGAATTACTTTAGATTATTATAATAACAGTAGTTTCAAAAATACAAATATTCATATTACATTGTTATATAGAACATCATAACAAACCTTTGAATAATATGCTGCTGTGACCGTCTGTCCTTGTGGTACTGCGTGACTTAGGATCATTCCTTCCATGTCCATGAAGAATATAAACATATTCTTTTTTGCCGATTTCACAACTTTTGCTTTTAATGGAGGTGGTGATGATGATCTCTTCCACTGGGACGATTGTTGTTTACTTTCCGGGTCATAAAAGAACAGCCAGGTTTCGTCTGTCGTGATGATTCTTTTCAAGAACGCATCACCTTGGTTGTTGTAACGGCGCAGAAATTCCCTGGATGCCACAACAAGACGGCTTTTGTCATCAGCAGATAGTAAACGAGGTATCCAACGGGCACATGTACGGTGCATACAGAGTTTCTCAGTTAATATTGTTTGTATAGCACCGTAACCCACATGAATTCTATCGCATATTTCCCCTATTGTGATTCGCCCGTCTTCATCCACAACGTCGTTCACTCGTTGAATCATTGCAGAAGACACAAGTTTTGGCCGTCCTCTTCCGGAATCGTCCTCGAGTGATTCCCTTCCTTCTCAAAAACGTTTGTGCAACTTATACACAAGTGCCCTACATACCGGCAGTTTCAAATTGGCATCTGACAACATATTCATGGTTTCCGAGGGCGTTTTATTCAGTTTAACACAGAATTTAATAGCAGCGCGCTGCTCCGTCAATTTCGGCGTTGTCATTTATTTCGTTTTATGATTTCACACCTGTACTACAAAACATTGAATATTTCAATAACGTGTTATATTATGACGTCATAATTTTGCACTTTTATTATAATGACGTCAGACAATGTAAACGTGATGTTTTGGCGCAATTTGACTTTAATCACCAGGACAATATGCATAAACAAGTTGAAGTATTTTTCTTATTTGGTTATTATTTCGGCTTGTGCCATAAGAGCGTACATATGGTCGTTTAAACACAAGAAACACATTTTTATAACGTTATAATATATTATTTGTTTTTCATATTAGGTAAACTATACAAGAATAAACACAAATTAACAAATCAATTATAGACAAGGCCACATTTCAGTAGTCAGTTACATGTGTCTACGTATTTTTTGATAGCCCCTCGTATATAGACGTTTATTTCTTTTTCCAAATAAATGTGAAAGAGATGCATTTGAATCAAGGTCATATCTGAATAAATGTGAAAGAGAAATTATTCTTGCCTACCAAGCGGCCAGATCCAGGGCCAGGCCGAGGGGGCTTGTGACCCCTGTCCCCCCCCCCCCCCCCCACCAAGTTGGCTGAGAAGTGACCTATACCCATCAAAGATACACCCTACTATTTTGGAAAAGGAATAATATTTTCTCAAAATTTAGACCCTGAAACGCACCAGAGGCCACCATTTCATACAAGTATTTCAAAATCCCGCACTTAAATGTGGGACCCCAGCCCCCAACCATCAAGACTGGAATAACTCCTCCATTACTTCAAAATTTAGACCTAAAAATGCACCAGAGGCCACCATTTCATGCCCGTCATTCAAAAATTTACAGGGGGAGAGCCCCCTGACCCCCTCCCCACTCCTAAAATGAGGGGAGTACCCCTACCAGTAAATGCACCAGAAGCCAACATTTCATACCTGTATTTCAAAAATTTCTTGGGGTAGACACCCTGACCCCCTAACATGGGCAGACGCCCGCCTTCCCATACCTACCCACTTTCAGCGCTATGCGCCTTGGCGGTGGCGTCTTCATTCTAGACTGGTGCCCCCAGTAAAATATTTCTGGATCCGGGCCTGTAGCGGGGAAAGTAAACATTTGTCCGAGCACATGCCAGGCATAGATATTCCTGTCTAAAAGACCTAGTAACACAGATGTTTCAGGCCAAGTTTTTCAACGAGGCCAAAGGGAACCATTTCAGTAAATTTAAGGCAACTATATAATAATATAATGCTATAGATAATTTAATGAACACACATCAATTTATACAAGTTTTTAATAAAACAAGAGATCACAGAGTAATCTTGGTGCCCTATATTGAGCCATTTTTGAATGTTCCAAATTTTAAGACTAGCTCAAAATCCTAAAAGTAGGTAACTATGTCAGAATCCAGGTCATCACAGTCCTTGGATCCAGTTGAGAAATGTGAAAGTAGGTACTAGGTAAAAATCAAGGTCAAATTTCAATTCAGAACACAAAACTATGCATGTGGTCCAAATTTTGAAGCCTGTAGCTTGAGAAATGTGAAAGTAGGTCACTAGGTCAATCTCAAGGTCAAAGTTTATTTCGGTACACAAAACTATGGATGTGGTCCAAATTTGAAGGCTGTAGCTTCAGAAATGTGAAAGTAGGTCACTAGGTCAAAATCAAGGTAAAATTTCATTTCGGTGCACAAAACTATGCATGTGGTCCAAATTTGAAGTCTGTATCTTCAAAAATGTGAAAGTAGGTCACTAGGTCAATGTCAAGGTCAAAGTTTATTTCAGTATACAAACCTATGCATGTGGTCCAAATTTGAAGGCTGTAGCTACAGAAATGTGAAAGCAGGTCACTAGGTCAAGAACAAGGTCAACTCATGTCAAGGTTCATCTAGCCACTTAAAACTATACATGTGGTCCAAATTTGAATGTTGTAGGTTAAAAACAAACAAGAGGGCCATGATGGCCCTATATCGCTCACCTGTTATCATTGCACTTGAGGACAAGAAGGTCCTCAGAAAAAAATATCTAAGTCCAAAGGACAGAAACAACAAAGGGAAGAAATTTAACCAACAAGAGGGCCATGATGGCCCTATATCGCTCACCTGTTATCATTGCACTTGAGGACAAGAAGGTCCTCAGAAAAAATATCTAAGTCCAAAGGACAGTAACAACAAAGGGAAGAAATTTAACCAAAAAGGAAAAAAAAATTCTTACAAGGTACAGATATGTCAAAATACACCTACAAATTGGAGGTATCATCCATGTTGTACCACAGAAAAGTGGTCTCGGTTTTTCCCTACGGCAAATAATAAAAAAGTTACTAAAAATAAGCTATTTATAGTAACGTAAAAGGGAAGTAATTAAAAAAAAAAAAATTATTGTAAGTGAAGAAAAGAAGGATCTGCCAAATAAATCTGTTGACATAAATGAAATTTCAGATCAGTATCTTCATTAGTTACGGAGATATACCCATTTTAATTTGACACAAAGGGAGGTAATTTGACATAAAATCAGTCCATAGTTATCTACCCTGATTGGCTCAGTCCAACTAATGACAATAATGAAATTTCAAATAAGTACTATAAGTACTTACTGATATAAATCCATTTTGATTACAATCAGGGGAGGTAATCAGATATAAAATAACTCTGAACCTATGCTTGGATCTGATTTGTCATGGAATCCAAGAATTATTGTTGTTGAAGTTATTTTGGAAGTTTGTATCAAATAAAACCATAAATGAAGTCTCTATATGGCTGCAAAAGCCAAAATAGCCAATTTTGGACCTTTAAGGGGCCATAACTCTGGAACCCATAAAGAAATCTAGCCAGTTCAAGAAAGGAAGCAAGATCTTGTGGTGATACAAGTTGTGTGCAACTTTGGTTAAAATCAAATCATAAATGAAGCTGCTATTGTGCAGACAAGGTCAAAATATCTAATTTCGGCCCTTTCAGGGGCCATAACTCTGGTACCCATAATGGGATCTTGCCAGTTAGAGAAAGGAACTGAGATCTTATGGTGATACAAGTTGTGTGCCAGTTCGGTAAAAATCAAATCATAAATAAAGCTGCTACTGTGCAGACATGGTCAAAATAGCTAATTTTGGCCCTTTCAGGGGCCATAACTCTGGAACCCATAATCGAATCTCGCCAGTTCAAGAAAGGAACCAAGATCTTATGGTGATACAAGCTGTATGCCAGTTTGGTTAAAATCAAATCATAAATGAAGCTGCTACTGTGCAGACAAGGTCAAAATAGCTAATTCTGGCCCTTTCAGGGGCCATAACTCTGGAACCCATAAAGGAATCTGGCCAGTTTAAGAAAGGAACCAAGATCTAATGGTGATACAAGTTGTGTGCCAGTTTGGTAAAAATCAAATCATAAATAAAGCTGCTACTGTGCAGACAAGGTCAAAATAGCTAATTTTGGCCCTTTTAGGGGCCATAACTCTGGAACCCATAATGGAATCTGGCCAGTTGAAGAAAGGAACCGAGATCTTATGGTGATACAAGTTGTGTGCGAGTTTGGTAAAAATCAAATCATAAATGAAGCTGCTATTGTGCAGACAAGGTCAAAATAGCTAATTTTGGCACTTTCAGGGGCCATAACTCTGGAACCCATAATGGGATCTGGCCAGTTCAAGAAAGGAACCGAGACCTTATGGTGATACAAGTTGTGTGCAAGTTTGGTTAAAATAAAATCATAAATGAAACCTCTATCGTGCAGACAAGAAATTGTGGATGGACGACGGACGGACGACGGACGACGGACGAAGGGCGATCACAAAAGCTCACCCTGTCACTATGTGACAGGTGAGCTAAAAAGTTACTAAAATTAAGCTATTTATAGTAACGTAAAAGGGAAGTAATTCAAAAATATATAAATATTGTAAGTGAACAAAAGAAGGATCTGCCAAATAAATCTGTTGATATAAATGAAATTTCAGATCAGTATCTTCATTAGTTATGGAAATATACCCATTTTAACTTGAAATAAAGGGAGGTAATTTGACATAAAATCAGTTCATAGTTATCTACCCTGATTGTCTCAGTCCAACTAATAACAATAATGAAATTTCAAATAAGTCCTATAAGTACTTACTGATATAAATCCATTTTGATTACAATCAGGGGAGGTAATCAGATATAAAATAACTCTGGAACCTACGATTGGATCTGATTTGTCATGGAATCCAAGATTTATTGTTGTTGAAGATATTTTGGAAGTTTGTATCGAATAAAACCATAAATGATGTCTCTATATGGCTGCAAAAGCCAAAATAGCCAATTTTGGACCTTTAAGGGGCCATAACTCTGGAACCCATGATGGAATCTGGCCAGTTCAAGAAAGGAAGCAAGATCTTGTGGTGATACAAGTTGTGTGCAACTTTGGTTAAAATCAAATCATAAATGAAGCTGCTATTGTGCAGACAAGGTCAAAATAGCTAATTTTGGCCCTAACAGGGGCCATAACTCTGAAACCCATTATGGGATCTGGCCGGTTCAAGAAAGGAACCAAGATCTTATGGTGACACAAGTTTTGTCTGATTAAATTCAAATCATAAATGAAGCTGCTATTGTGAAGACAAGGTCAAAATAGCTAATTCTGGCCCTTTCAGGGGCCATTACTCTGGAACCCATAAAGGAATCTCACCAGTTCAAGAAAGGAACCAAGATCTTATGGTGATACAAGTTGTGTGCAAGTTTGGTTAAAATAAAATCATAAATGACGCTGCTATTGTGCAGACAAGGTCAAAACAGCTAATTTTGGCCTTTTCAGGGGCCATAACTCTAGAACCCATAATGGGATCTGGCTAGTTCAAACAAGAGGGCCATGATGGCCCTATATCGCTCACCTGTTATCATTGCACTTGAGGACAGGAAGGCCCTCAGAAAAAATATCTAAGTCCAAAGGACAGGAACGACAAAGGGAAGAAATTTAACCAAAAAGAAAAAAAAATTCTTACAAGGTATAGATATGTCAAAATACACCTAAAAATTAGAGGTACCATCCATGTTGTACCACAGAAAAGTGGTCTCTGTTTTTCCCTACGGCCAATAATAGGTCTCATGGTCAAACACATTTTGTTCAAGTTTGGTGAAGATCGGATGAGAAATATTTGATTAAGAGTGCGGACATGAGTAAAAAGGCCAATTTTTTGATAATTCAAGGGCCGTAACTCCAAAATGCCTGGACCGATTTGGCAAGTTATCGAATTTGGCCGAGGTCTCATGCTCAAACACATTTTGTTTAAGTTTGGTGAAGATTGGATAAGAAATATTCGAATTAGATTGCGGACAAGAGTAAAAAGACAGATTTTTGGTAATTCAAGGGCAATAACTCCAAGACGCCTGGACCGATTTGGCTAGTTATCAAACCTGGCCGAGGTCTTATGGTCAAACACATTTTGTTCAAGTTTGGTGAAAATCGGATGAGAAATGGTTGACTTAGAGTGCGGACAAGCTTTGTGACAGACACACACACACACAGACTGGAGTAAATCAATATGTCTCCCACAACACTGTGTGGTGGGAGACATAATGAAGCTGCTCTTGTGCAGACAAGGTCAAAATAGCTAATTTTGGCCCTTTCAGGGGCCATAACTATGGAAGCCATTATGGGATCTGGCGGGTTCAAGAAAGGAACTGAGATCATATGGTGACACAAGTTTTGTGCAAGTTTGATTAAATTCAAATCATAAATGAAGCTGCTATTGTGCAGACAAGGTCAAAATAGCTAATTCTGGCCCTTTCAGGGGCCATCACTCTGGAACCCATAACGGAATCTCGCCAGTTCAAGAAAGGAACCAAGATTTTAGGGTGATACGAGTTATGTGCAAGTTTGGTTAAAATAAAATCATAAATGAAACCACTATCGTGCAGACAAGGAATTGTTGACGCACGCATGGACGGACGGACGCACGGACTGACGACGGGCGACAGACGAAGGGTGATCACAAAAGCTCACCTTGTCACTATGTGACAGGTGTGCTAAAAAGGCCGATTTTTCGATAATTCAAGGGCCGTAACTCCAAAATGCCTGGACCGATTTGGCTAGTTATCGAACTTGCCCGAGGTCTCATGGTCAAACACATTTTGTTCAAGTTTGGTGAAGATCGGATGAGAAATATTTGATTAAGAGTGCGGACATGAGTAAAAAGGCCAATTTTTTGATAATTCAAGGGCCATAACTCCAAAATGCCTGGACCGATTTGGCTAGTTATCGAACTTGGCCGAGGTCTCATGGTCAAACACATTTTGTTTAAGTTAGGTGAAGATTGGATGAGAAACATTCGAATTAGAGTGCGGACAAGAGTAAAAAGACAGATTTTTGGTAATTCAAGGGCCATAACTCCAAGACGCCTGGACCGATTTGGCTAGTTATCAAGCTTGGCCGAGGTCTTATGGTCAAACACATTTTGTTCAAGTTTGGTGAAAATCGGATGAGAAATGTTCGACTTAGAGTGCGGACAAGCTTTGTGACAGACACACACACAGACACACACACACACAGACTGGAGTAAATCAATATGTCTCCCACACCACTGTGTGGTGGGAGACATAATGAAGCTGCTATTGTGCAGACAAGGTCAAAATAGCTAATTTTGGCCCTTTCAGGGGCAATAACTATGGAAGCCATTATGGGATCTGGCAGGTTCAAGAAAGGAACCGAGATCATATGGTGACACAAGTTTTGTGCAAGTTTGATTAAATTCAAATCATAAATGAAGCTGCTATTGTGCAGACAAGGTCAAAATAGCTAATTCTGGCCTTTTCAGGGGCCATAACTCTGGAACCTATAAAGGAATCTGGCCAGTTCAAGAAAGGAACCAAGATCTTATGGTGATACAAGTTGTGTGCCAGTTTGGTAAAAATCAAATCATAAATAAAGCTGCTATTGTGCAGACAAGGTCAAAATAGCTAATTTTGACCCTTTCAGGGGCCATAACTCTGGAACCCATAATGGGATCTGGCAAGTTCAAGAAAGGAACCCTGATCTTATGGTGATACAAGTTGTGTGCAAGTTTGGTTAAAATAAAATCATAAATGAAACCAGTATCATGCAGACCAGAAATTGTTGACGGACGCACGCACGGACTGACGACGGACAACGGACGAAGGGTGATCACAAAAGGAACCAAGATCTTATGGTGATACAAGTTGTGTGCCAGTTTGGTAAAAATCAAATCATAAATAAAGCTGCTATTGTGCAGACAAGGTCAAAATAGCTAATTTTGGCCCTTTCAGGGGCCATAACTCTGGAACCCATACTGGGATCTTGCCAGTTCAAGAAAGGAACCGTAATCTTATGGTGATACAAGTTGTGTGCAAGTTTGGTTAAAATAAAATCATAAATGAAACCACTATAGTGCAGACAAGAAATTGTTGACGGACGGACGCACGCACGCGCGCACGCACGGACGGACTGACGACGGACGACGGATGAAGGGTGATCACAAAAGCTCACCTTGTCACTATGTGACAGGTGAGCTAAAAACCAAATAGCAGTTAAATATACAGCACTTTCCAAGTGTAACAGCGACACATTTATAAATATTCGGCACTGACACAGCACTCCAAAAATAACAAGAATTGTCCGTAAGACAGTGCGCTCCACTATTCAGCGATTTGACAGTAAATTGAATATATGTCTCAAAAAGAGACCTCTACTTTAAAAGGAAGATACACCAAGGGGCATAATTCTGTCAAGAACACAAACTAGAGTTATTGGGATTGTTACCATGCAGATGATGATGGTAAAAATATATTTTGAGTTTCAAGTCATAACCTTATATAGTATCAAAGTTATGTCTAGAAAACGAAGATTGTCAAAAAATTTAAGTATGAAAGGGGCTTAATTTGGTCAAAAAATACAAATCAGAGTTATGGGGATTGTTACCACTCATGCAGATGATGATGATGATAAAGATACATTTCAAGTTTCAAGTCTTTATCTTATATTGTACTAAAGTAACATCAAGAAAGCGATGATTGCCAAAACAATTTAAGTATGATAGGGGCATAATTCTGTCAAAAATACAATTAGCGTTATGGGGATTGTAACACACATTATAAAGAAATAATTTTAATTTCAAGTCATTATCTTTTAAAGAACCAAAGATATGTCTATAAACAAAGCTTTCAAAAAAATTTAACATGAAAATAATTCCAAGTATAACAACTTTGTGATCTTAACCTTGGGTATAATGGGCCCAGCCCCTGCATATACTTTGTTTGTATGCTGGACAATGTTTATATGAAGTTACAGTAAGATATAAGCAATAGTAAAAAAGATACGGTATGACAGAAAAACAAAGGTTGCCGAAAAAGTTTAACCTTAAAAATAACCTAAGTATAACACCTTGATGACCTTGACCTTGGGTATAATGGGCCCAGCCCCTGCACATACTTTGTTCGTATGCTGGACAATGTTTATATGAACTTACAGTATGATATAAGCAATAGTAACAAAGATATTACAGAAAAACAAAGGTTGCCAAAAAACTTTAACCTTAAAAATAACCTAAGTATAACACCTTGATGACCTTGACCTTGGGTATAATGGGCCCAACCCCTGCACATATTTTGTTTGTATGCTGGACAATGTTTATGTGAACTTACAGTAAGATATAAGCAATAGCAACAAAGATATGACACAAAAACAAAGGTTGCCGAAAAACTTTAACTTTAAAAATAACCTAAGTATAACACCTTGATGACCTTGACCTTGGGTATAATGGGCCCAACCCCTGCACATACTTTGTTTGTATTCTGGACAATGTTTATGTGAACTTACAGTAAGATATAAGCAATAGCAACAAAGATATGACACAAAAACAAAGGTTGCTGAAAAACTTTAACCTTAAAAATAACCGAAGTATAACACCTTAGTGACCTTGACCTTGGGTATAATGGGCCCAACCCCTGCATATACTTTGTTTGTATGCTGGACAATGTTTATTTGAAGTTACTGTAAGATATAAGCAATAGTAACAAAGATATGACAGAAAAACAAAGGTTGTCGAAAAACTTTAACCAAGAAAGCTCATGCTGACGCCAACACCGGGGCGAGTAGAATAAGACTCCTATTCTCCGAACAGTGGAGCTAAAAATCAGTTCTTGGGATTACGTGAATTGCAATCAAACAAATTGAAATTTTAATAATACTTGTACAAAATGAAAAACTTCGTCAAGTTTTGCTTCAGACAATAATTCTTACATGCATGGCAAAATAATTTTAATTTCAAAACCGGGGCTTACACCTCTCGTATGACACCAGTACTTTTTTCAAGTAAAAAGACTTGAGAGTTGTTAAAATAACCTTGAAGCTTTCATCAAATAGATTAGTATAAACTAAAAACGAATTACACTAATGTGTTAAGTCGACGGCGGAAACACAATTCTACGAATGTTTCAGTTATTGATAAGAAGCCATAGGGTTTAAAGTTTTAATAGAGATTTTCAGCTTACTTCGATGCGTACTGCGAACTTACTATAGGGGTTTTCTCAAACTTTAATGTTTTTATGCATAACTGAACAGCGGCATATTTAGCATCCAGTTCTAATGCCGTAATACTGTTTCCTTTTAAAATATCTGAGAAACGACAGTTATAAGATTTATTACTATCTGTTGTATTGTATATATGAATTACCGATATACATGTATTTTGTCTTACAAGCATTCTTAATAGTGTGGGCGCATTTTTTTTTAAAATATCATTTTACCTTTTATACCCTTTTTATAAATGTATCTGTACAATTCCTTTGACTACCGTATTTATAAACAAGACATCGCAAACTTATTCTTTTTTTATCTGAAGTGTAGCAACTTATTTATTTATATGCTTCTGGTCAATTTCGTGACGTTCTAGCCAGTATTGGCTAGCAGTGAAAATGTGTTAACTCAACGATCAACATAGTATTACCTTTAAATCAAGGATTTGAACCAATGACCACCTGGTAAGGAGACAGACACTCTTCCCTGTGCCGCAAGAGGTTCGCCTATTTTAGATCAGGGAATCAAAACAATATATGTTACAAGTCAGTTGAATATTTGGTATCAAAGAATGTATATAGTGATCATTTTGGAAACATAGTTCCGTACTATTGCCCTCGGGTCGCTTAAATGCTATTGTACGACGCACAATTTTGAATATGCACAATACGATGCGTGAGAGTTTAATGCACCGTGGTAAAAATGTCTTACTTTGTATTATACATGTATATTCTGAACTATTTCAAACCCTACAAATTCATTTTTATACGGTACTAAATTCATTTAGTTTTCCCGGTCAAGTTATCAGGATATAAAAGATGGCTACATTATATTTTTTTTAAACCAATATATACCGTGAGTTTTCATGAGTTTAAATCTTTGTCCAAGTTCCCCAAAGCCGAGTATCTACACATACCATATGTATGCATGTGTACGAAAAGGTACCCGACTAAAATTAAAGGCTTTGTCAATAATGATAAAGGCTACTCTCGACTACTAAGCTGGTTGTATCAAATGACCACACAGAATTGCTCAAATGGTGTCAAAAATATAATTTCGTTGACAATTCTATGCATGCACTGGCCATAAAACATTTTTTGGAATATGAACAGAATTTGACCTTAGACGCGTCCCATGCCTAATGTTCACAAAACAATTTTTGGTCTCAGCTGGGTTTTAGATTGACATTTTGACAGCCAGTTTTAATGGTACTTAATTTTTTTTTTGTTTTGTTTTTTTGTTGGATTTAACGTCGCACCGACACATGATAGGTCATATGGCGACTTTCCAGCTTTAATTGTGGAGGAAGTCCCCAGGTGCCCCTCCGTGCATTATTTCATCACGAGCGGGCCTTTTTCGCCTATTTCATTTCATGTTACGGAGTTACAGAATATTTCCTTTTTGATTTGTTAACTTTTTTATGATATTTTCGTTGGGTATACAGATCAAGTTTTATTTTATTAGTTGTGCAAATACGCCAAACAGATTATGCAACCTTTAAAGAGGTGGTGTTTTTAACTTACAACTTTTCTATATCTTCTGTTTGTTGTGTATGTTCGTTTGGCTTCAACCTGCAAAAGTGCAACGTCCTTCCAGTTTTTCCGCATGTCCTCCTGCGAAACTGTACTCATTGGTACTGTAAAACAGGTAAACATTTATCACGGTGAGGATGCATACACCGGATATTGCCATTTTGTGATAAGGTATTTTCCAAAAGAAATCTAATTTACTACCATAGGAAAAATGGATTTTTTTAGAAACATGCTCTCTCAAGTGTGAAATGAATCAATCTTATGAAGAAATGCTAAAAGTTTTGATAAAATGACTACTTGATCATAAATGCAGGCCAGGGACACATTTCTCCCCATATCGTCACCTTTCGTCTTGTGAGTCGTACGATTGATATAGTTACATACAAAGAAAACATGTGCAAAATTTCAGCTCTGTCAATGTTCAAATGACAGAGAAATCAGTCATAAATGAGCATTGATGGTGTACTGTGTATTGAAAATATGTATTGACCTGTATCACATTTTACTGTACTGAGTAATGTTGCCATAATCACTGAGTTTTATAGCATGAATCTTACAAAATGTACATTATCTTTTCCTTTTCAAAGTACAGAACGGTAATGTCTTTAGCCCTGAAGATATACTTTCAATTGTTGTAATTTATGTAATAAGCTCTAAATCGTAACTCACAGTCACAACAGTGCAACAGTGGGCAATAATTTTTGTTATGCTTACCAGTTGTAAATGTATATTCTATTCTTTTGCTATGTGATGTTAAACATTGTTTTAGTTGATATTACATGAATTATCTCAAAAACAGTTAAAGGCGTATGCTAGAATTCCCTGTATATGAGATGGGCGAAAATTTTCCCAATAACAGAATTTCTTTAAACTTTGGATATTGAAGGACAATCATCTAAGAAACAAAACAAGAGGACCATGATGGTCCTGAATCGCTCACCTCTTCCCACATGATCCAGTTTTGAGTATGACGTCGTTTTTTCTATTATTTGACATAGTGACCTAGTTTTTGAGCTCATGTGACCCAGTTTTGAACTTGACCTAAATATTATCAAGATAAAAATTCAGACCAATTTTCATGAAGATCCATTGAAAAATATGGTCTCTAGAGAGGTCACAAGGTTTTTCTATTCTTTGACCTATTGACCTAGTTTTTAAGGCACGTGACCCAGTTTCAAACTTGACCTAGATATCATCAAGGAGAACATTCTTCCCAATTTTCATGAAGATCCATTCAAGGGTATGGCCTCTAGAGAGGTCACAACGTTTTTCTATTTCAAGACCTACTGACCTAGTTTTTGATCGCAGTTGACCCAGTTTCAAACTTGACCTAGATATCATCAAGATAAACATTCAGACCAACTTTCATACAGATCCCATGAAAAATATGGCCTCTAGAGAGGTCACAACGTTTTTTCATTATTTGACCTACTGACCTACTTTTAGATGGCACGTGACCCACTTTCAAACTTGGCCTAGATATCATCAAGATGAACATTCTGACCAATTTTTATGGAGATCCATTCACAAGTATGGCCTCTAGAGAGGTCACAAGGTTTTTCTATTTTTAGACCTACTGACCTAGTTTTTGACCGAACATGACCCTGTTTCGAACTTGACCTAGATATCATCAAGATGAACATTCAGACCAACTTTCATGAAGATCCATTGAAAAATATGGCCTTTAGAGAGGTCACAAGGTTTTTCTATTATTTGACCTACTGACCTAGTTTTTGACGGCAAGTGACCCACTTTCAAACTTGACCTAGATATCATCACGATGAACATTCAGACCAACTTTCATACAGATCCCATGGAAAATATGGCCTCTAGAGAGGTCACAAGGTTTTTCTATTATTTGACCTACTGACCTAGTTTTTGAAGGCACATGACCCACTTTCGAACTTAACTTAGATATCATCAAGGTGAACATTCTGACAAATTTTCATGAAGATTTCATGAAATATATGGCCTCTAGAGAGGTCACAAGGTTTTTCTATTTTTAGACCTACTGACCTAGTTTTTGATGGCACGTGACCCAGTTTCGAATTTGACCTTGATATCATCAAGATGAACATTCAGACCAACTTTCATACAGATCCCATGAAAAATATGGCCTTTAGAGAGGTCACAAGGTTTTTCTATTATTTGACCTACTGACCTAGTTTTTGATGGCACGTGACCCAGTTTCAAACTTGACCTAGATATCATCAAGGTGAACGTTCTGACCAATTTTCATGAAGATCTTGTGAAATATATGACCTCTAGAAAGGTCAAAAGGTTTTTCTATTTTTAGACCTACTGACCTAGTTTTTAACCACATGTGACCCAGTTTCAAACTTGACCTAGATATCATCAAGATGAACATTCAGACCAACTTTCATACAGGTCCCATGATAAATATGGCCTCTAGAGAGGTCACAAGGTTTTTCTATTATTTGACCTACTGACCTAGTTTTTGAAGGCACTTGACCCACTTTCGAACTTGACCTAGATATCATCAAGGTGAACGTTCTGACCAACTTTCATGAAGATCTTGTGAAATATATGGCCTCTAGAGAGGTCACAAGGTTTTTCTATTTTTAGACCTACTGACCTAGTTTTTGACCGCACGTAACCCAGTTTCGAACTTGACCTAGATATCATCAAGATGATCATTATGACTAATTTTCATGAAGATCCATTGAAAATTATGGCCTCTAGAGAGGTCACAAGGTTTTTCTATTTTTAGACCTACTGACCTAGTTTTTGATGGCACGTGACCCAGTTTCAAACTTGACCTAGATATCATCAAGGTGAACATTCTGACCAACTTTCATAAAGATCCCATGAAAAATGTGACCTCTAGAGTGGTCACAAGCAAAAGTTTACGAACGGACGCACGCACGCACGGACGCACGCACGCACGACGGACGACGGACACCGCGCGATCACAAAAGCTCACCTTGTCACTTTGTGACAGGTGAGCTAAAAATGCAATAAAAATCATAGGTCACCGGATTCGAAAAAGAGTTATCTGCCGTTGAAAACGTCATTTTTGGGGGAAATGCCGTTTTCACGGGCAGATAACTCTTTTTCGAATCCGGTGACCTATGATTTTTATTGCATTTTTTTGTTTCTTAGATGATTGTCCTTCAATTTTCGCACCAAATTCTAGCATATGTCCTTAAAGATTTCTTTATAAATTTGGCACTGAAGTCTTACTCTCAATATTTTGCAGAAAGCCCAGTCCTACAAATAAATACTATATTGTGATTTTATTTCATTGCAGATTCAACTTGTTTATGTGTGTTTATAGCTCAATGAACGAGTTTAATGCCATTGTATGTCATTTTATTCAACACCACCCAAATGACGAAAATAATATAGTATGCTAACGACCAAAACCGCAAAAATGTAAATTACAAGATAACACCAGAAATATGCTAAGAAAAAAAGCAGAAAAAAAATTACTGTTGATTCAGAAAATATTAAAATACATGTTTCAAACAAGAGCTGTCTCCATAGGATGACACATGCCCCCAATGGCACTTTGAATGAATAGTTATGGCCGATGTTAGAGTTTAGAACCTTTGACCTACGGACCTGGGTCTTGCGCGCGACACGTCGTCTTACTGTGGTACACATTCATGCCCAATAATTTTAAAATCTATGCATAAATGACAAAGATATGGACCGGACACGCCCATCAATGCACTATCATGAAATATGACCTTTAACGTCTAAGTGTGACCTTGACCTTTGAGCTACGGACCTGGGTCTTGCGCGCGACACGTCGTCTTACTGTGGTACACATTCATGCCAAGTTATTTGAAAATCCATCCATGGATGACAAAGATATGGACCGGACACGAATGCACTATCATGAAAAATGACCTTTAACGTCTAAGTGTGACCTTGACCTTTGAGCTACGGACCTGGGTCTTGCGCGCGACACGTCGTCTTACTGTGGTACACATTCATGCCAAGTTATTTGAAAATCCATCCATCGATGACAAAGATATGGACCGGACACGAAAATTGCGGACAGACCGACAGACGGTTCAAAAACTATATGCCTCCCTTCGGTGGCATAAAAAGGAACTTACAAAAGGGACCAATTTCTAACAGAAAACGCCTTCAAAAAGGTTGTAAAGACACATTTAATTTGGGCAAATTGTGAGTAGCATGTTCATGCATGCTACCCACTACGCCCTCTAGCAGAACTCAACATTTACACATGCTACCAGTACCAAAATGTAATTCAGAGACACCCACAGATGAAGTCATATATGGCGGTGTACATGGAACCTTCAATGATACACAGAGTGCAATTCCATGGACAGACGTGGTTTCAGTTCTTGATCGTTTAGATAACAACTGTTGTTATTGTTCAAAGTTGACCTTGACAAAAAATATACTATTTTGACCAACAAGGAATCTGATCACATAAAAGCAGTAACGAACTGTTTGCACAGAAATGGCACATATCTTGTAAATGAAGTGTGCAAAATACATTTCAAGAATAATGCATAGCACTGTTTCCTCCTACTTTTAAAACAAATTGCTCAATGCATATGACACCTATTTTGTTTTGAATGAAGCAAGTGGTGAGCTGATTACATTTCAGGACAATATATTGAAAGTAATAAAAATAGCTTTGACTATGTTTTTTGAAAGAAAAGTGAAACTTGAAGTTCGGAGGTTCTATGTCAAGTGAGTCTAAGGTTATTGAGGAGAAACCACTTTAAAAGTTCAAAGCCCCTACGATCTTGACCTTTGAACTATTGACAACAAAATCAATAGGGGTCATCTACTGACCAAGATTTATGTCTCTTTGAAGTTTAAAGGCAACAGGATTACATATTTTCATGTTTGCTCTTCTTATAAGGGAAAACCTTTTCCACACTTCATTTCCTGTGTTACATTATAATCAAATTTCATGGGTGTACTTGTGGCTGAACCTGTACTTGGCAATGGCTAGTCTTCAGACAGTTACTGGCATGCGGCTGTAATTTTAATTGTAATTTCAGTGTTCAAACTGTTGCTTGTTATTTTCGCTGTGAAGTCTAATGCCATCTGCAAACAGAAAAGAACATTCTATCATTTGGACCAATGCCATTACATGCCTTGTCTATTTAATGACCACCAATACTGAAACTATGCACGATTTTCAATATCAATACTCAGTACACGAAACTGCAATGCACAGTTCAAATATTACTTTGAAAACTCAATACACAGTACACCAGCGACGTTCATTTATGACCAATTTCTCCGTCATTTGAACATTTACAAAGCTGAAATTTAACAAATTTTTTCTTTGTATGTAACTTAATAAATCGTACGATTCAGATTTTTCTCCACAATGCAAATAGGTGATGGTATCGGGAGAAATGTGTTCACGGCATGCATTTATCAAATGATAAAAGTTGTCATTTTATCACAAATTTTAGTGTTTCTACTTAAGATTGACTCATTTTATGCTTGTGAGAGCATATGCACAGTATCTGGTTATTAAAAGTAATGCTCTTTTCTTCTATAGTAGTATAATACAGTAAATCGGGGTTTTACTTACCTTTCTGACAAAAAAAATCACTTTCTCGGAAAATACCTTAGGCCTAGAAAAAAAATTGTTTGTTTCCAAGTGACATGGCCAAAAAAAATAGGGTAGGTAGGTAGGAATTTTTTTTTTTTTTTTTTTTTAACCTAACACCATCGTAATTTCAAACAGGGAGATTATAAACCTTATAAACATGCATCCTATTGTTATGTTTGATTTACACCCGAATGTACAATGACTTTGATGATGTTTTAGCAATATAAAATGCCATTTGATTGTGTATTTAAATATTATGAAACAAATATTTGCTTTACATGTTTGCGTTTTGTTGTTGTTGTTTTTTCATTTCCAGATTAGCCCATCCGATTAGCTCAATAAGTAGGGCAGTCGATCTACGGATCAAGTGGTCATAGGATCGTAGTGTCCTATATCATTCATTCTCCGCCACTAATTCATGTGGAGAAGTTGGCAATTACTTGCGGAGAACATGGTTTATATTAGATTAAACATGAAACTTGAATGAAATCTTGCTGTGGATTCTCTCTTTAAATGATACATTTAATATCGAATATTATTCAACAACCAACATTTATATTTCAGACTTAAACCAAGTAAAAGCCCACTGGCCAGGAATATGATTTGCATCTTTGAGCTGCATTGAGATTAATACCATCACCCCCTACCCCTATCTAAAATTCTGGATTAACTGGAAATGCCAGACAATGGAGTTTTGACTGGTATGCCCAAACTGTGAATTAATAAAGCTGCAAGTGGTTGTTCAACGTCTTACTACTATAAATCCCATCTAAAACCTGACTAAGACTCTGCAGGCCTCGACCTTAACTTTTTTCAGCTGGTCCACCAACTGCTGAAATCTAGTAGACCTGCTCAGACTTTAGTGGACCTCCAATTGTGATGTTGTAGACGTCATAACTTCATATGACTCAAAGAAACAGGACTTATTTCTAAAATAATTAAAAATGGAAGACTGTAGCAATCTGTTATCCCGAAAAATAATTACTTTGAAAAGTGTCCCAAAATATGGACAAAATAATCATCATCCACCCGACCCGTGTTGAAAGTGAAAAAAAAAAACGTTAACAATTATCGGTAATTATTCTGATGATAAACTAAGTAATTAGCCTTGTTTTCATCATCAATTAACACCCCTCAAAGAGCTAAAAGAAGTGTGCAGGTTATTATGGCATCTGAAGTGGAGCTCAAAGCAGTATAGTTGCCGAGATTGTCATGGCATTACGTCATGTTTTCGCGCCATGTGACGCATCACTGTCTGATCGCACTTTCTCGATTCCTTAAACTGTTGAGAAGAAATCACAAAAGTTTTTTCTTTTATCTTTTTTTAAAAGCGAATGTGCAATATCCCGAATAAACTGACATGTAAATGTGTCAAGCCATGAACGATGATAGCGGATAGCCTACCTCTGTGACCTATTTGCCCTCAAGGAATTTACGTTATTGTTTGAGAAGAATATCTAACAAAGTGTTGTGTCAAAAAATACATGTACAAAGAATCATTTAAAACTTATTAAAATCTGCAACAACATCATACTGCTTTATTTTAAAACCACATTTCTATTTACGTTCTCGAGGTCACGTAACCTATTCTGCCGTGCTAACAGAAATCTGTTTGCCAAAAATCGTTTTACTCCATGTATTTAAATTGCTGCCGCTTTTTCATTATTTAAGATTTTTTAATTGTGTTTTTTGTATGTTCTAGTCAAAAGTCTGAATTTTATTACCATAGTATGTACCGTTTATTTACTTTAAGAAAGAAGTAAATAATCAAGATCGCGCTGTTTGAAATTTTACAAAACATTATATGAAAATTTGATCGTTTTTAAAGAATTTTGCCTACATTCCTGTCGATATCTTATTAAAATTGTTATAGAACTCAAACTGTATTAGTTCTCAAGTGGTGTTGAAAATCTGAAGCCATTATATTAAAAAATGAATGCACTACGCGCGTTTTTTGTGTCAATAGTAACCGTGATGTAAATTAGATATTACGATAGGGCGCAAGTGCTTGTGGAATGGAAAATTACCAGCATGATGTTTTGATATTTTTACGATTCGCAGGTAAATTCCAGTCAATCCAGGTAATTTTGCCTGATGTAATTTCTCAATTTGGTAAAGTTACCACGTAAAAACCACTCGCCCGATGGGTGGAGTAGTCCATTCGTGCAAAGAGCTATACAAATAATAATATACTTATTTGCAAAAATATGTGGCCCGATTTTAGCGCTAAAAAGGTTTAGGGTCGGCAGTAAAAAAATAGGGTAGGTCGGGCCACCGGAAACAAACAAATTTTTTTTTTACGC
This sequence comes from Mercenaria mercenaria, assembly GCF_021730395.1. NCBI lineage: Eukaryota > Metazoa > Mollusca > Bivalvia > Venerida > Veneridae > Mercenaria > Mercenaria mercenaria. The sequence goes on along the minus strand of NC_069367.1, from coordinate 18,792,536 downwards.
CTTATCACTAAATGGCAATATCCGGTGTACGCATCCTCACCGTGTGTATTTTCTTTGACATGCCATCCTACTTACATCGCGAAGAAAGTCTTTCTTTAGCTTGAAATTAACCTTTACAAATGTTTAAGAGAAGCTAAAGGTAGAAAATATTGAAAGCCTTTACCCAGATATTAAGCAAAGGCTTCAGCTACGTAACGCTGTCAGTAGTTTTCTATATAACGCTGTCAGTACAGTTTTCTATATAACGCTGTCAGTACAGTTTTAGGACGATTTTAAAATCGTTAGTATTTAATCTTGTTTTGGCATAACCTTGATTTGGAGGTTGAAAATTTACAATTCTTATTTAACCTTATACTTAATTTTCTTTGATAAAATGCTACTTTATTTATTACATACTGATACAACATACAATGTTGAGGTCGATTACCATTTTATCAATTAAATGACATAACCAAAAATACTTACAAGCGTTGGGACCAATTTCATAAGCTTTAAAGCTATATTTTAGATGTGAGCTTCTTAAACCATGTTGCAGTTCCTGTCTTATTCTGGAAATCTGTTTTTCAATACCTTCCACGAATTGAACTGCATCAAAGATAGCAAATTGTCTCTTGAAATTCCGAGATTTAAAAACCTCTTCAGAAGTTGATAGTCGAATTACCTGTTGTTAAAAGAGACAGCCTTAAAAAACCCTGGCAACCACACGTTAAACAAGTGAATGAAGTATTGCCATGCAATACAAAGTCCCCTACTGGAAGGCACCTAATTTTCTCTACTGCAGTATAACATAATGAACTGATATCTGTCAATGTTGTATAAACAATATTGTACTATATATACAATATGCTATAACAAAACACTTGGATTAAAATTTATATATATAAAAACCTATAGTTGTTTTCATATTGAATTTTTTTGGCTGATTATAAAAATGTTATCATGTAAGTTATTTATAGTAACAACAAAGGGAAATTAATCTTTAAAAAAAAAAAAAAAAAAAAAAAAAATCTATATAATATAAGTCCACAAGAAACTCTTTACCAGGTAGAGATAGGTCAAAATACACCTAAAAATTGGATGTAACATGCATGCTGTACCACAGAAAAGTGGTCTCGATTTTTCTCTACCGCCAGTAATAAAAAAGTTACAATAAAATCTATTTATAGTAACAACAAAGGGACGTAATTCTAAAAACAAGGGTGCCTCATGGTGGTGAACATTTGGTCCAAGTTACATCAAAATCCCTCCATGCATGAAGAAGAAATGTTCCGTACAAAGTCATTCTTGAATTTGACCTTTGACCTCTAAATATGACCTTGACCTTAGACCTAGGGACCTGGTTCTTGCACATGACATGTTGTCTCATCCAGGGGAATATTTGTGCCAACTGATATCTAAATCCTGCTTTGCATGACAAAGTTATAGACCGGACAGGAAAAAAATCCTCTTGACCTTTGATCTCAAAGTGTGACCTTGACCTTTAAGCTAGGGTACTGGGTGTTGCGCATGACACGTCGTCTCATCATGGGAAACATTTATGCCAAGTAATATTGTAATCCCTTGATGGATGACAGAGTTCTGGATCGGACAGGGAAAAAACCTTATTGACCTTTGACCCCCAATTGTGACCTTGACCTTTGAGCTAGGGGTCTGGGATTTGCGCACGACACGTCATCTCATCATGGGGAACACTTGTGCTAAGTGATATTAAAATTCCTTAATGAATGTCAGAGTTATGGACCGGACACGAAACAGACCCTGTTCATGCTATGTTAACATTTGACTGCTAAGTGTGACCTTGACCTTTGAGCTAGGGGTTTGAAAGTTGTGCATGACACATCGTCTTATTATGAGGTACATTTGTGCCAAGTAATATTAAAATCCCTTCATAGATGGGAGAGTTATGGACCGGACAGGAAAAAAGCCTTGTTGACCTTTGACCTCAAATTGTGACCTTGACCTTTAAGCTAGGGGTCTAGGTTTTGCGCATGACACGTCGTCTTCTCATGGGGAACATTTGTGCCAAGTAATATTAAAATCTCTTCATGGATGGGAGAGTTATGGACCGGACAGGAAAAAAGCCCTGTTGACCTTTGACCTCCAACTGTGACCTTGACCTTTGAGCTAGGGGTCCGGGTTTTGCGCACGACACGTCGTCTCATCATGGGGAACATTTATGCCAAGTAATATTAAAATCCCTTCATGGATGGGAGAGTTATGGACCGGACAGGAAAAAAGCCCTGTTGACCTTTGACCTCGAATTGTGACCTTGACCTTTGAGCTAAGGGTCCGGGTTTTGCGCATGACACGTCGTCTCATCATGGGGAACATTTGTGCCAAGTAATATTAAAATCCCTTCATGGATGACAGAGTTATGGACCGGACACGAAATTGCGGACGGACGGACGGACAGACGGACGGACGGACGGACGGACGGACGGACGGACGGAATGACAGAAAAGCGCATTCCTATAGTCCCCGAAACTGGTTTTCAACCAGTAGGGGACTAATAATCCAATAATGTGTCAATGCATAAAAGCAGCTCACTCCTATTTTTTGTTATCTATTAAAGGTAAAATATGATTTGAACGTTTGTAATACTGCAAACATGTCAGCCTAGCGTTTATTCAGACCCTATAGATAAGTCCTGAGCGTATTCAAAATGTATTTAAAAATGCCTTAAAAAGATAGAAATTTAGAAAAATCAATTTGATCTTACCTTTACCTTCCTTGGCGCTGCGACTGATCTGGCTATATTAAGAAGCTTCTCTGATAATCTCTGAGTTGTATATCTATCAGAGTAGGCCTTCTTTGCCTCATCTACACTCCTGAACATCATCTGCACTATAATCACCTCTTCTGTTCCAATACCTGAATTTGTAAATACAGCTTATGAAGTCATGGGTGTCATTGATGACTGTGACTAAAAAAAGACCTGGAGCGCCTGTAATAAATTACAGACTCCGGTATATACGGGATTCAAGTGATTGAATGATAAGGTGTCACCCCGGCATTTGAAGTACTTCCGGTTCGTTGTATCCTAGGAAGTAGTTCTTTGAAATTCTGAAGTTCCCAATTTGAAGCCATTAACTGTTTTGTCTGTGTTATTTTGAAGTTCCCAATTTGAAGCCATTAACTGTTTTGTCTGTGTTATTATGAAGTTCCCAATTTGAAGCCATTAACTGTTTTGTCTGTGTTATTTTGAAGTTCCCAATTTAAAGCCATTAACTGTTTTGTCTGTGTTATTTTGAAGTTCCCAATTTGAAGCCATTAACTGTTTTGTCTGTGTTATTTTGAAGTTCCCAATTTGAAACCATTAACTGTTTTGTCTGTGTTATTTTGAAGTTCCCAATTTGAAACCATTAACTGTTTTGTCTGTGTTTTTCAGGATTACATTTCTGTGTGGAAGGATGAAGGAACTACACCAGACTGGCAGTCATGACAGATGTGTTGGGAAATTTGAACATTGACTGAATAATTTGATGTTTAGCAAAAAAGTTCATCGTTGATGATAGCGTTTTTAATGATATATTGACTGGTATAGTGTTACTCTTAAGAAATACAGAGCTGTCAATAGGCTGTGAAATTCACAATCCATGTCCAAAAGTGCTTGTTTTACTGTACAGCAAAGAAGGGAAATTGTACTGTGCCAAATTTAGAAAGTGGAATATCTCAGCAACCATAGGGTTTACAGTAAACTTCACATGCTAGTAGCTGATAACAATAAAAGGATATTTTCAAAGTTTTTGGAATTTGAGAGACTGACCGCCTGTCGTGCATGGACCTCAACTGGTCACTGTGTCGCGACATTGATGTTCGAGCCAGTCAGCAGGCATCTCATAATGTGATATAAAGAAATGGCGTGAATGTTTGTTATCTTTTGTATGAGACGAATAACAAATAATTTATGAAATAATTATTTTACTCATTTTTGCGTGCTACTGGTAATTTGGCATTGAAGGACATTGCTTGCCAGTGTGTTTAGACGTCTTTAGTGCATTTGTCAGCGTTATTAATGCATGACAAGTTTTCTCTAAACTGACAGGACATTGGTTGTATTACAGGGAATAACATGGAGGTTTGCTTCAGTGGGACAAAATTGTTATTGTTGTAGTTTGTGTATTATTTTATTTATTCATTTATTTTTCAATTTAAAACATATTTCGAGCTTTCCGTTTCAGCCCGCATCAGGCCATCATCAGACATTCTGCCTTGGATGTGATGCTTCTATCCTGATTTGCTTTTCAGGTGTACAACATCTGTGTTTCTAAGAAACTAATAAACAGGGCCGATTTTCTCGGACAGCCTCGTCAAGTTTACCTTTTATATATTTGTCCTGGTACCGACCGGAAACACTGCTTGACGGGATTTGAATTTAAGTTTTGCTCGATTCATTCTACTGCATTCTTTTGATATTGGACTTTTGTTCATATTTTTCTGTATGTTGTTTTTTCATACCTTTTATGTCTTTTTGTTCTTTTAAATGTAGATTTCAGATCCCTTGTCTGTGCTGAAAGAGGTTGTCTGGTAATGCTTATACTAACTTTCTTTTTCACTATTTCAGCTAACATATATTATGTAGAAAATTATTCAGCTGCAGTGTTTTGATGCCAGACTTCCTATAAAGTTCCCGAACCAGTTGATATCAGTATAATATAGATATGGTAGATAGCACCAATCTGTGAATATGTCACATTTCTTTCTAGAGGTGTTCCTGATCGCACTTAAAACTACACACCGACTCAGTTGTTTCTCAAGAAAGGCGAACATCGGTTCACGAGCATTCTTTTGTCATTTGCAGGCAATGAATTCCATAGGTTATTAGATATTTAAAATTGTACCAACAGTCTGCAGCTACCCATAAACAGACCAACCTATTAAAGTGGAATTATGTGCATTTTTCAAGTAAAAATCCAGCTGAAATATATGTGTGAGTAAAAAGGGTGGAGCAAATTATAGCTTTTACCCAAAACACCAAACTCTTCCACAAATATTTTCCTACGGACAGAATTTGGACAGAATTTCTTTAAACTTTGTGTACTGACTGAGTGCCATGTTTAAAAACAGAAATTAAATATCATAGGAACCCAGGCTTGATCTTGAATTATCTGCCCTTGAAAATCAGAAAATAGTAAAAAATCCAATTTTCAAGGGCAGATAATTCAAGATCAAGGCAAGGAAACTGTACATTTTAATTTATATTTCTGTTTCAGACTCCATTTGCAGTCAGTATACAATGTTTAAAGAAATTCGGCCCATGGGCAAGATCAGGACTTTGCTGTTTTACTTTGTCATGTTCATAGTTAAAGACATTTGCCACAGTGTCTATATTCACAGTGTACAGACTCTCTGTACGCCCAAACGGAAGTCGCCAAAAACTAGGCGTTCAAAAATCAAAACACAAATTTTTGCTGTCGCGGATGGCTTGGATTTTTTTGTTTATTTCGTTAATATCGCATAAAGTAAGTATAGTTTTTAATTTACGTATTGTCTAAGAGCTACTGTTTACGTATATACCAAACATGCCTGATAAAACTCATTATATACTTAATTTCAAGTCAAATCAAGTGTTGATATTTGTTCGATTTTCGTAATGAAACTATCGATTCTTTGAAATATATGTATCTTGAGTTTTTTTCGTAGATAAATATCATACGCATCAATAAATACTAGCATGGTTCTATGGTAACGAATACGATTTCAGGAAAATGTGTTTTTCTGGGACATGTATGCCGATTACACTGTCCCATGCCACTATTCGATATATAATTTACTGGCCCACTAATTGCATTTTTTAAAATCCAGACTGTACGCATAGTCGAAAATCTGTACGCCTATTCAAAACTTCTTTTCATTCTTATATTTCAATGTTTTGACTTTGTTTTATGATAACCAACAGTTAAAAAATAATAGTTATAACTTCTTTCATATTCAGAACAGTCATGGACCAGTTTAGATGTTATTATTGCAGTTTAGATTCCACTTTTGCTGAAGTAATAGATAACACCTAAACAAAACACAATGACAGCACTTTGAAAGTAAAACAGATCTTTTTAAATGAAAAAAAAACAAAACATTTTCCCTGTCCCTAAAAAACTATCAAATTACTGCAGCAGAAATTTCTTCTCAAAACAAATTTATAACCTCCATTCAAGAATCAGGGGCTTGGAAAGTAAAAATATCTAAATGTTTAGAAGATGTAGACATCTTTACATCACCCAAAAAGAAAGTGCTCAGACAGTGAAAGCAGACAACAGACGTGCGTCTTCAGTAATCAACAATACCGATGATGAAGAAGCAGATTGAACACATGCACATGTTTGAGGCATATGTTGGTACTATTTGGTTGTTGATTACAATAGCAACCAATATGATGTGGAAATAAAAATTCTGACACATGCATTCCTGACGTCATTTCTCATCTTCAATCCGCTGGGCAGCAAGAACACTTCTTCAAGTTAGCAGAGCGTCGTTTACCACTGTGAAGAGGCATAATTCTGTCCAAAATAAAATCAGGATTATGGGAATTGTTTCCACACATGCAGATGTTGATAATAGAGATGTACGAGTTTCACAAAACGAAGCTAGCCCAAAACCTTTAACCTGAAAATAACCTAAAGTATAACACCTTGGTGACCTCGATCTTGCATATAATGGGCACAGCCCCTGCATAAACTTTGTTTGTATGCTGTACAATGTTTATGTGAAGTTAAAGTAAGATATAAGCAATAATAACAAAGATATGACAGAAAAACAAAGGTAGCTGAAAACTTTAACCTGAAAATAACCGAAGTATAACACCTTGGGTGTCCTTGACCTTGGGTATAATGGACACATCCCCTGCATAAACTTTGTTTGTATGCTGCACAATGTCTATGTGAAGTTACAGTAGGATATAATTAATAATAAAAAAAATGTGACAGAAGAACAAGTTTGCCGAAAAAACTTTAACCAAGAAAGCCAATGCCGTAGCCGGGGCGAGTAGAATAGCACACCTATTCTTTGAATAGTGGAGCTAAAAATATAAAGAAATCAAAGCGCTGAAAGCACAGAAAGGTTGAAACCTTTCGAAAAACATGTGGTTCCGGTAAGAAGTTAGTTCAATAACATTAAATTTGAACAGGGCGCCTTTTAATACTTGGACGTTCAACATGTCCCTTTGTCAAGTTTAATTGAATGACAGCCATTTACATAGCAAAAATTTCAACCTTATTTTATTGAAGTGTAATGTAGGAAAACTCTCAAACACGTGATATATTGGTTTATCGTAATTTAAACTGCGCCAGGAATTACTTCCCCTACACATAGCAGACTATTCTAGCGTAATTTAATTAAATATCATGAACAATACAACTCACTAGTAAAAAAAACTGCGGCCATTATTTAACGCACTTGTACCGCTGAATGCATGTAGACTAGATTTTTAAACCGCTTTTATATGAACTCATAACTTAATGAAATAAATTTTAATTTAACACAAATAATAAATGCTGGTTACACCCATCAATTATAATCATATGCACACTACACAGACAATACCTTAGTAACTGTTGTGATACAAAAGTGAATGCATGTAAATTTCACTTTCAAAGTGAAGACAGGTCTTCACTAATTTCAGTAAGACAGTATGTTCAATGGATGAGTAAAATAGGTTTTCTTTGTCCGTTGTTGTATTTACCTATCACATTTTAGTCACTTCCACCGTGAACTTGTAAAACCTTCCGCAAGATATTTTGCGGAAAGGTCTACCGGGAAATTTATAAAAACTTCGATAAAACATCGGACTATATAAAATGTCAAAATCGTAAAATATTGAAGTCCGACGTTTACTTACCGAACTAGTAAGAAGTGTGTACGTAACCTAGACTAGCTCCTAGACTATGATATATCTTTTTACATTTTTATGATTGAATGTAGTGAACTGAGCCAGTCTATATCCTATGTCCAATATCATAGTCTAGTACAATCCGAAAATTCACAAACCTCTTTTTAGGTTTGTTATCAATCAGTGTCAAGAACTGACCACAGCCTAACTGATAGAGATCAGTGGTTTACTGCCACATGTTTATGCAATTTATTGAGACCATCTGGTAGCTGGGATTTACAACTGCAGGCATGTTCTAATCTCTGGCCTGGCCTGGCCCGGCCTGGCCCGGCCTGGCCTGGCCTGGCCTGGCCTGGCCCGATGAGCCCAATTTTCGACTGAGCCGGGCCAGGCCAGGCCAGGCCAGGCCATAGATTTCAATTTCGTAAAAGGTGAAAGTGATTTCTATAGCATCTTTAAAATCTGACTTTTGGAATAAGTTTGGATATTTCAGACATTATATAAATACATTTTGAACTCCCACTCTGTAAAATTATACACCTGGGAATAAGCCTGTAGCTAACATAACTATTATGTCTAATTTAAAGGTGATGCCTGATTAATTGTTATGACTATTATCAGGGGATCTCCACCTCAATTGACTCTTGACTGGTGGTTTGGTTTTCCCCCGATTGAATAACCTAACTAATTTTATTATTTTGTCTATTGAGGATTATTTAGTATCGTCCGAAATTATTTAACGAGCACTCAAGCATATTCCGTATGCTTCCGTAAAAAAAAATTCGGTGCCCAAACATAAATAAAAACATAAATATTGAAAACCAAATAAAATATAAACATTTCTTTACTGCCAGGTCGTACATGCAGATAAAGTTGTGCTGACAAAACGTTCAGCTACCAATCTCGGGACTGTAAGTTCGAATCACCTGTTTGATCTTTTTCATTATCATTTTTTTTTTAAATTTCTTCTGTAAACTTAGAATGCAGGAATATTGTCACTTATCGTGATTTATTGTTCATTTATTGAAAGAAATACACAAGTATTTGACATTCTTCTACATACAAGTTATTACCATAAAATGTTGTAAGAATAAAACCAGTATCAATAAAATGACATTATATTGATTTAATGAAAACAATCTGAATTGAAATCGAACCCACGGTAACATGTGCGAAAGTCGGAGAACCTATCACTATGCCACTGTGCCATTGATAAACTTTGCATGTTATTTTGGTCAATTTAGATATTTTCAGGTTACAAATCGCGGGCTTAGCGCAAAACGGTTGTAACTCCTTCTTTATTTCATATAAGTTACAACCGTTTTGCGCTAAGCCCGCGAAATATCATATGGTGTAAAATAAAGAGTGGCACCTGTCAATACTAACGGACAACAACTTTCAATTTCTAAAATAATGCTACCTCCGTTCTAGAATCTGGGATGGTATGGTGCGGGGAAGCGATATATAAATTTTGTAGTTTAGGTTATACACATACTGAATATTTTTGTAAGATTGTTTTTATATTGATCTAAGTTTGTGGGAAAAAAATCCTACAAAGTTTTGTGAAACAGGCTCAAGAGCATCTTTTAGCATTAAATATATCACTTAGAAATAACATAAACACAATGCACCATTATTTTTTTGTGCAAGAAAAATATCAATAATCTAAAATGCCAACACCCTGACAATGAGTTAGAGGTCCCACAATGAATATTATTTTTATTACTCTTCCATAAATTGAACATCAGCTTAAAAACCAAACACATTAAAAGTTCAACTGAACAGTTAAAAGGTCAGCTAAGGATAGTAGGGACACAACCTGTAATTACAATTCCCAAAGAGATGTGTTCTCTGCATGCAAATATTCAGTTATATTGCAGTAGGTAAACTTATCAATGAAATTAGCCCTTAGTTTTAAAACCAAGTGTTAAAGTTGACTTTAAATAATTTGATCACAGAAAACATGGGTAGTTATCATTTTGTTACACCATTTTCTTCAGTGCAAATCAGTATTTCAAATAAGATGAATGACGGCTAATTAATGATTCTCCAGAGGACTGGTTTCTCATTTTGTTTGACATGCAGCAAGTAAACAATGCAGGTTAATACTGCCTGCTATTGTAATTGCAAACATGTATATTTAGATTTTATGCCATTCATTTCTCTATGTACAATAAAATCTGGCCTGGCCTGGCCTGGCCTGGCCCGGCCCAGTCGAAAATTGGGCTCATCGGGCCAGGCCAGAGATTAGAACATGCCACAACGGCAGGGGTCAGCTGAGCTGAAATTTTATCAGAAATGAATTTTCATTTCTCTGTATTGGTACTTGCAGTTAGATTAGAAAATCTGAAAGATACACTTCCTATGGCTTGTCATAAAATGGACATAAGGAATTAAACTGCAACTGAACAATAAATGAGTAGAACAGATGTGCTTTTTTCCCTGAACTGGTAGCGGAAAAAGTTAGCTTTTGCGATATTTGTGTAAAAACTTGAACGTTAATAGACGGAATGCACATACAATATAGTGGCATCACCTCTTGGTGCATTAATGAATATCCAGGTTCAGGGGCTGAATAATGCATACTGAAGTGTTGTATTTGAAGGACAGTGAAACACAAGTACAGGCACATAAATCTGCAATATTGCTCTGAGAATATTCGGCCAGAACGCTTTCATTTCTTGTTATCCTGTATTCTGTTAGTTAGAAGGTCTGTGGCTTTTCTGAGGAATTTTTAGGTTTATAAAATCTATATGTGAATACATGAAAGCACACTTTTTTACATCAAAATTGGTATTTCTTCAGAAGATAGAAATGTCTCAAAGTTAGATATACATTTCAGCTTAGGCCACACCAAATTGATAAGTTGTTCATCGGATTTTTTTCTGAAAAATTTGAGGCGGCGAGCGAAAAAATAATTTAAATATTTTTTTGGTTTTTGAGAAAATCAGGAGCGAGCGAAGAGCGAAGAAATATATTTGTCTTCATTTGGCTCTCGACTGACTAATAAAAACCTTAAAATAGAATGTATAGCCCTTTTAAATTAAAAAGTAAGTCCCCAGGGATTGAGAAAATCTAATCGGCAGACGCACAACAACGCGAACTCGTGAAAAAAGGTAATAACATTGTCATACAGTACACTGTCATCAAATATTGAATCGAATATTTACTGCTATGAAAATGTAGCATTCTTAGCTGACTTTACAAAGTTTTTGATACATAAAATATCTATGTGAGTGTTGCTAGATTTATTAAAGCTTCTGATTTGAAACTTAGAACAGTTATTTACTGTCAAAGTCTACACCAGGAGAAACAATACTCAAGTCTGAATCTAGACAGAGTTACGCCCCTTTTTAACATAGAATATTTTTAATTAAGTTTTATTTAATGACCAATAGCTCTGTACTTTAATAGCTTCTGACTATTATGCCCCTTTTATTGGCAAAGCTCTGATTTAGAAAAGTCGAGCATGATGTCTTATGTACAGCTCTTTTTTCTAACTTCAAACTTTCATAACATATTAAATTTGTTGAAACAAAGTCTCAATTAAAGTCTGAAATGGAGATTAACGTGCATTAACATTAGTCTACAAAATGATTGGAAAATTTGAAAATCAAAACTGTCCTGAAAACAACTCGTAATGTAAATTCCTTACCCCACCAACTTTCGTATGCAAATGCTGATCATTTGGACAAGAAAAAAACAGAAAACAGATAAGTGACATGCATCAATAAGTATTTACCCTTACCAAAATAATGTAGATTGATGTTATCAAACAAATTAGTATGTTTTTCTTCATCCAGTTTCAATGAAATAAATCGATTTTTTGTAGTATGTAATATGGTAAACATTCGAAGAAAATGGCGTTACTGCATAAAGGGGAAATAACTTTAATGCAACTAAATACAAGTGTTAGGATTTATTATAGACGATGTGTGCGTAGTATGTATTTATTTTGATTAAAATCCATTTGAGAACAATCTGGGACTGGAAGTATAAGCATTTATACACTTTTATGTCCGTAAAAAGTAGCGCACCAAACAATTTTGGATTGATTTTTTTCAATGGGGCGAGCGCAAGCCAAAAACAACAAAAAATATTTTTTTGTGTTTCTGAAAATATACGAGCGGCAAATCCGATGAACAACTTTTTAATTTGGTGAGGCCTTATAATTCTTGTCATGTTTCTTATTTGTGCAAATTTCGCATGTTGCATACTATTATTCTTAAGTTAACTCCAGTTACGGTAGTTAACTACTACTACACAAATCAAGAAAACCCCATACTTGTATAATCTTTAGTAAAGATTAGCAGAGCCAAATGTTTTAAAATAAAAATTAATTGATTTGTGAAAAATATAATGTTAAATAGAGACATGTGGTTTCAAAGTGTTTTGGTGTTGAAAAAAGGTAACTCTACGTATTAACATTTAGTTACATATCTCTTATAAGGTACATGCTAGACTAGCTCCTAGACTATGATATATCTTTTTACATTTTTATGATTGAATGTAGTGAACTGAGCCAGTCTATATCCTATGTCCAATATCATAGTCTAGTACAATCCGAAAATTCACAAACCTCTTTTTAGGTTTGTTATCAATCATTGTCAAGAACTGACCACAGCCTAACTGATAGCCTGGCTCCCTGGCTGCATGGTTATTTTTTTAATATAAATACTGCAAGCAAAATAAGAAAATTTTGAGCCTCTAAAATAGCACATTTTATCTGATGGCTGAACCATACATGTTCGGAGCCAGGGGCAATAAAAAATGTCAATGTAGAAACAACCTGCTGGAGTTACTTCCCTCTTAATGAATAAACATAATATATGTAAATAAGAACAAACATAGGGACGGGAGCCAGTCTACCTAGGCAGCCTGGAAAACCTGGGATGGGATCGTGGGATGGGCTCATGGGATGGGATGGATGGGATGGGCTGAAGGTCATGGGATCGTGGGCCCAAGGTCAAAGAAATAAATAGTGAGGAACATGAATTAAAAGTTCAACTGGGCAATTAAGAGGTCAGCTAAGGATAACAGGGACACAACCTGTAATTACAATTCCCAGAGTGAGACTCACATGTATTCGCTGCCAAGAAGGGAAACAAAGAAAAAAATTACCAAACACTTAGTCCTCTAACTTGTTAGAATGTACTTCTATGGTTCCAAAATAAGTAAAGAAAAAATTATGGACTGTATTTTTTATCATAAGTAAAGCAAAAAAGCAATTGTTTTGAACAAAATATAATCATTTATTGTCCACTTGGTGTTAATGTAAACATCATATTTTATCATAAGTAAAGCGAAAACAGGACAATTAACAAAATATAATCATTTATTGTCCACTTGGTGTTAATGTAAACATCTTTTTGATGATAAGTAAAACTTAAAAGCAATTATCTGGAACAAAATACGGTCATTTATTGTCCACTTTGTGTTACTGTAAACATCAAAATTTATTTAATTTATCTATAATCAATAAATTGAAAATTGCCATAATATTATGTTTGAAAATCCACCTTTTCATATGTTATAATATGTCTAATATACTAAATTCATTTCTGTCATCTTTTATATTGAAATTTGTCAATCAATGTTTTCTTTTTATTTTCGGTAACTTTTTTTCAGAATTGACTATTTTCCATTCCATATTTTCTCTCAAAATTAATTTTCATCTAACAAATTAATGTTGTATGTTCGTTCTCTGACTTGTTAGAGGTCAACTGCTAAATTCATCATTTTTCTTCATGTGGCATATATACATGTAATTCTAACCTTTATCTTCATAATTCTTCATTATACCGATATTGATATTCAAATACATTTTTCCGCTATATAATTTACTTTTATTTCATAAAGGTATCACTTATAAATACAATATATGCAAGAAGTATATACTTTTTAGTTTTCATAATATTACTTTAAAATTATTATTGTTCTACGTGTTTTTATTTTTCATAATATTACTTTAAAATTATTACTGTTTTATTAAGTGTACTACTGACTGGATCAAGAGAATTAACAATAATAATGATAACAACAATAAGAAAATGTAGTTATTGTTATTTGCCTATAGAATAATACATTAACCCATTTGTTACTCTCGACCAGATCTTATTGGCAGTATATGGCATGAATTCCCAGGAGTACCATTTATTTTATAGAGAACTGTTCACCTTAAGAAACCTTCGAGAATCTGAGAAAATTTTAGGGGCAAATAAGTTCAGCCCATGTCCTTGAGCCCATCCCATCCCATCCCACGAGCCCATCCCATGAGCCCATCCCAGGTTTTCCAGGATCCCGTCTACCTAACTGATAGAGATCAGTGGTTTACTGCCACATGTTTATGCAATTTATTGAGACCATCTGGTAGCTGGGATTTACAACTGCAGGGGTCAGCGGAGTTGAAATTTTATCAGAAATGAATTTTCATTTCTCTGTATTGGTACTTGCAGTTAGATTGGAAAATCTGAAAGATACACATTCCTATGGCTTGTCATAAAATGTAAATAAGGAATTAAACTGCAATTGAACAATAAAGGAGTAGAACATATGTGTTTTTTCCCTGAACTGGTAGCGGAAAAAGTTAGCTTTTGCAATATTTGTGTTAAAACCTTGAACGTTAATAGACGGAATGCACATATAATATAGTGATATCGCCTCTTTTTGCATTAATGAATATCCAGGTTCACTGGGGCTGAATAATGCATATTGAAGTGTTGTATTCCTGTATTCTGTTAGAAGGTCTATGGCCTTTCTGAGGAATTCTTAGCTTTAAAAATCTATATGTAAATACATGAAAGCACTCTTTTTTACATCAAAATTGGTATTTCTGCAGAAGATAGAAACGTCTCAACGTTAGATATACATTTAAGCTTATAATTCCTGTATGTTTCTTATTTGTGCAAATTTCGCATGTTGCATACTATATTTCTAAGTTAACTCCAGTTAGGTCACTACTACTTTACAAATCAAGAAAACCCCATACTTGTATAACCTTTAGTAAAGATTAGCAGAGCCAAATGTTTTAAAATAAAAATTAATTGATTTGTGAAAAATATAATGTTAAATAGAGACAACACACTGGATAACCGGCTATCTTGACGCCCGCTGGAAATGTAACTCAGCTGGAAATGCAACGCAGCTGTAAATAGGTAGGTAAAGTTTTTCATTTATTTCTATTAAAACGAAGCCAATTCTTGCAAATCAACTTGACAGTTTTATCAAGGAATGACCATTGCTTACATTTACAATTTCTGCGCCAAAAACGATCGTTATGTTTTGAGATATTCTCTAACAATTTCTTCACTTTGAAAAATCGAGCAAAAATCCAAAGTTTTGCGCAAATTGTTTTGTTTATGAACAACCTGTGAAAAATTTTATCATCTGGTTGAACAGATGTGTCCTTTTGGAACACCTGTGTGAAGTTTCCGGGTTCTACGTTATTCCTGAAAAAGTATATTAGCCGTTAAATAGGCATGGTCGAAAAAAAAAGACTGTCGAAAACGGCCGCTGTATTTGCAAAAGGCAGTCGTTGAAGTCAGCTGTCGGCTATCGAGAATACAGCTGTATCAAAGTAAAAAAAAATGTCTTGTAGACATGTAATATGCCCCGTAGAGTCTCCTCTTTATGTATATTTTGGATCTGTTTTGTCTGTCTGTGTTTTTGCGACTTCTTTCGTCTTTAATTTGTGTAAAATGTGTATACTTGCAGTCCGTAAACAGTTTGAATATACTTATGTATGGTCCTTATTGCCTTGTCGAGTAATTCTGGTTGATTTCATTATCATTGTCCGTTTGGTTTAGGGTCTAAAAGTTGCTTAGTTCCTTTCGTCTGTCCGTTCGTCCGCCCGCAGTGTCTTGTCCGGAATCTGATTCTACATGCACGTGAACAATTTCCTCGTGTGCAGAACCTGAACTTGTCCTCTAATTGATTTTTGGATCTAAGATATCCAAATGACATCTATCATGTTTTGAAGTACGGGATTGGCAGTACAAATCAGTAGGCTATCATTGTACCTCTGAGTCACATTTATACACGAATCTTAGTAGATAAGGTATATACACGAATACACTAAAAGTCTGTGTTTTATGGCAGCTTATTTATGGCTTATAATACTGTGAATGCGTAAAACTTTTATTTTTAAACAAAAAGACATTATGTATGTGAAACAATATACAATACCTAGCGTTGTACAAAATAACAGTGTAAGACAGAAAGAGCAAATGCGTAAACTGCACAAAAGGGGGATAACTCT
The DNA here is from genome assembly GCF_021730395.1 of Mercenaria mercenaria. Lineage (NCBI taxonomy): Eukaryota > Metazoa > Mollusca > Bivalvia > Venerida > Veneridae > Mercenaria > Mercenaria mercenaria. The sequence goes on along the minus strand of NC_069367.1, from coordinate 18,776,454 downwards.
TGTGACATAAATTCTGGGATCCGTTATCGTAAGATCGTAAAAAAGCAAAGAACAGTTCCGATCTACCTTGTTATATGTTGATTAAAGCTACATGTGACTGCCATGCTAAGAAATAACTAATTAACATTCATGTGAGATTTTGCAAAGTACTGCTTATTTAGATTTGAAACAATCGTTTTCAATCGTTTGCCTCTATACATCAACAACTTGCAGTTTTAGACCATGAATAAACTGGTATTTGTTGAAAGGGTATTTATGAATAAAACAAAATAGCAGATTTACATTAGGAGCAATTAAATAATTATGTATGAGCAAATAATATTATACACCATCTAGCACCATCAAGGACTGACGGCCAGAAGCAATCATTTGCACTTGCAAAACCCGAGGTGAAATTACTTTCTGTAGCAGCCCGGAGGCACCTGTAGTGGTTTTCCTCCACCAACAAAAGCTGGCAAAATTGCAATATGCACTATATTGCTTCGGTGTAACTGCAAAAAAATATATGGTTGGCTTTCGCATGCTGGAAAAATGGCAAGAACGCGTGAACTACATTTAAATTCAGCCCGGGTGTGAAGGAATATAGTCCTAAAGCCTCTTGAAATGAAAGTGCCAATTTTAAAAATAATTACGTTTCCGTCAAATCACTACCAGTAATACTTTTTACTTACAAAAGTATTCAAAATCATCGGAGTTAATGGATAGTCTATAAATGCTAACATCTGAGTTCAACGACAGCACTAGCGGCCATTTTCGACAGTCTTTTTTTTTCGACCATGCCTATTTAACGGCTAATATACTTTTTCAGGAATAACGTAGAACCCGGAAACTTCACACAGGTGTTCCGAAAGGACACATCTGTTCAACCAGATGATAATATTTTTCACAGGTTGTTCATAAACAAAACAATTTGCGCAAAACTTTGGATTTTTGCTCGATTTTTCAAAGTGAAGAAATTGTTAGAGAATAACGATCGTTTTTGGCCCAGAAATTGTACATTTCCAGCTGAGTTACATTTCCAGCGGGCGTCAAGATAGCCGGTTATCCAGTGTGCAAGTGGTTTCAAAGTGTTTTGGTGTTAAAAAACTACATATTAAAACATTTACTAGTTACATTTCTGTTATAAGGTACATGCATTTGTTCAATTAATCGCCAGTGTAGAGAGGATTGGAGATGGTTGAAGATCTTGTGTATACTATAAAGTAATATTATTTGAAATTTTATGCGCTGGTTATCACATCTTATTGGACCACATTATTTGCTATTTAGTTTATAATAGTATAATGTTATTCATGGAAGGCTTGTTCAATTTACTTCATTTTAACGTTAAAAATGTTTAATACTCCAAATACAAGTAAGCATTTGATATTTCGCATAAAATATATAGCATTAGGAGTTAGCATTATAACTCCGCCCTTTCATTTGAAAAAATGCCACATGCAAAATGCAAAATATTAAATGCCAAGCGCTAAATCTTAAACATTTAGTCATAATTGTCAAATGCGATGGCAAAACAATACTGTGGAAGGACGGTGCGCCATGCTAATTGCAAATGCTTAATGACAAATTATTTAATAAAAATTGGCATTTAGCATTATAATATGTATTTAGCATAAAGTTATTGGCATTTAGCATTAAAATTGACATTCGGCAATTAGCATGACGCACCGACGCTCCATACAAAGCTGAATGCTAACATGCATTGTCTGATGCCTGGCATGACATGGTAGAAGATGCTTCAAACATGATGCAGATCTTTATTTCATAAAATCAAAGGACAATTAGCATTATCTCACAGCATTATAAACATTAGATATTTGAAATTTTCGCATTTATTATGAGGGTAAGAATATTGTATTTAGCGATTAGCATTTAGATACCTGGCAAAAAGAATGGTGCACCAGCCTTCCATATATGCATCGACCTTCAATAGTTCTGTTATTTATCAATCTTTGTTAAGAAAATAAAACGCCTTTTTTTGTTCTGAATAGAAATCATTTTATGCTGACAACTGTGTTTCTTTTAATTTTGGTACAGCTTTCTCATAATTTTGTCTATATCTACTGGCTTTCCAATGGGACAACAAGTCTCGGTTTTATTATCACCTTTGAAAAGTTTTATATGGCAGCAATCCTAATCTTCTTTTTTGACACATATTATACAAGGCAGTTTCTTTATCGTTTGAATAAACCTGAACTCGACATATTTTTAAAACGTGTCTTTGACAAAGACATGCTGTAATAAATTTTTTAAATTCATTCTTCAGTTTCAGAATTTTTAATGATTAGAATAATCCTTTAAATAAAATAAACATTATTATTGTTAATAAATATATTTGCAAGATGACCCATCAAGATTTCAAAAGTAGCAAAATAGTTTATTCTAGATGAGAATGGTTCTTCAACTATCACCATTAAAAATCAGTTAGGTAAACAGATTTATGATCAGCAGGGTAACCCTTGACCACTAGCATCATGTACCAAATTATCCATGGGTAATCTAATAGCCATAGGTGCCAATCATCTCTCTTAGAGCATTTCGGATTGTACTAGACGGCAGCCTGGAAAACCTGGGATGGGCTCGTGGGATGGGATGGGATGGGCTGAAGGTCATGGGATCGTGGGCCCAAGGTCAGAGAAATATATAGTGAGAAACATGAATTAAAAGTTCAACTGGGCAATTAAGAGGTCAGCTAAGGATAACAGGGACACAGCCTGTAATTACAATTCCCAGAGTGAGACTCACACTGTATTGACTGCCAAGAAGGGAAACAAAGAAAGAAAATACCAACACTTGGTCTTCTAACTTGTTAGAATGTACTTCTACGGTTCCAATATAAGTGATGAAAAATTTATGGACTGTATTTTTATCATAAGTAAAGCAAAAGAGCAATTATTTTGAACAAAATATGACCATTTATTGTCCATTTGGTGTTAATATAAACATCATTTTTTATTATATTTAAAGCAAAAAAAAAAGCAATTAATTTGGATAAAATATAATCATTTATTGTCCACTTGGTGTTAATGTAAACATCAAAATCTATTACCAATAAATTGAAAACTGTCATATGTTTGAGAATCCCCCTTTTCATATGTTATAATATGTCTAATATATTAAATTCATTTCTGTCATCTTTTTATTCTGAAATTTGTCTATTATTATTTTCTTTTCAGTAACTTTTTTTCCAGAACTGATTTTTCATAAGTTCCATTTCATATTTTCTCTCAAAATGAATTTTCATCAAACATTAATGTTGTAGGTTCATTCTCTTACTTGGGTTAGAGGTCAACTGCTGAATTCATCATTTTTCTCCCTGTGACATATATACATGTAATTCTACCCTTTATCTTCATAATTCTTCATTATACCAAATTGTTTTGTTTTGATATTCAACTTCTTCTGCTATAATAATAAGTCTACTTTTATTTCATAAAGGTATCAATTATAAATACACATGCAAGAAGTATATATTTTTTAATTTTCATAATATTACTTTAAAATTATTACTGTTCTACGTGTTTTTATTTTTCATAATATTACTTTAAAATTATTACTGTTTTATTAAGTGTACTACTGACTGAATCAAGAGAATTAACAATAATAATGATAACAATATACTGTTATTAGCCTACAGAATAAGACATTAACCCATTTTGTTACTCTCACCCAGATCTTATTGACAGTGGCATGAATTCCCAGGAGTATCATTTATTTTATAGAGAACTGTTCACCTTAAGAAACCTTCGAGAATCTGAGAAAATCTTAGGGCCAAATAAGTTCAGCCCATGTCCTTGAGCCCGTCCCATCCCATCCCACGAGCCCATCCCATGAGCCCATCCCAGGTTTTCCAGGATCCCGTACTAGACTGATAATTTCAACATCAGTCCTGTGTGAAAATCTCTAAAATAGACTGGCTTTTGTCTCTATTAAATTGAATTTATCAAAAAAGGGGAAAATATAGAAATATAGTTATTATCAGTCTAGTGGCTAGTCTAGGTACATGCATTTGTTCAATTAATCGCCAGTGTAGAGAGGACTGGAGATGGTTGAAAATCTTATGTATACTATAAAGTAATATTATTTGAAATTTTAAGCGCTGGTTATCACATCTTATTAGACCACTTTATTTGCTATTTAGTTTATAATAGTATAGTTTTATTCATGGAAGGCTTGTTCAATTTACCAAATACTTCATTTTAACGTTAAAAATGTTTAATACTCTAAATGCATTTGTAAGCATTTGATATTTCGCATAAAATATATAGCATTAGGAGTTATTATAACTTCGCCCTTTCATTTGAAAAATGCCACAATGCCAAATGCAAAATATTTAATGCCAAATGTCAAATCTTAAACATTGAGTCATAATTGTCAAATGCGATGGCAAAACAATACTGTGGAAGGACGGTGCGCCATGTTAATTGCAAAATGCTAAATGACAAATTATTTAATAAAAAATGGCATTTAGCATTAAATAATACGTATTTAGCATAAAGTTATTTGCATTTAGCATTAAAAGTGACATTCGGCAATTAGCATGACGCACCCGCCCTCCATACAAAGCTGAATGCTAACATGCATTGTCCGATGCTGGCATGACATGGTAGAAGATGCTTCAAATCAGACTCATAAAACATGATGCAGATCTTTCATAAAATCAATGGACAATTAGCATTATCTTTCAGCATTATAAACATTAGATATTTGAAATTTTCGCATTTTGAGAGTAAGAATATTGTATTTAGCGATTAGCATTAGATAACTGGCAATAAGAATGGTGCACCAGTCTTCCATATATGCATCGACCTTCAATAGTTTTGTTATTTATCAAACTTTGTTAAGAAAATAAAACGTCTTTTTTGTTTGGTGTTGCAGTGACTGCAGTACGGTGCTTGGTCACTGAATAGAAATCATTTTATGCTGACACTTGTGTTTCTTTTAATTTTGGTACAGCTTTCTCATAATTTTGTCTATATCTACTGGCTTTCCAATGGGACAACAAGTCTCGGTTTTATTAACACCTTTGAAAAGTTTTATATGGTAGCAATCATAATCTTCTTTTTTGACACATATTATACAAAGCAGTTTCTTTATCGTTTGAATAAACTTGAACTCAACATATTTTTTAAAATGTGCCTTTGACAAAGACATGCTGTAATAAACTTTTAAAATCCATTCGTCAGTTTCAGAATTTTAATGATTAGAATAATCCTTTAAATAAAATAAACATATTATTGTTAATAAATATATTTGCAAGATGACCCATCAAGATTTCAAAAGTAGCAAAATGGTTTATTTTAGATGAGAATGGTTCTTCAACTATCACCATTCAGTGCCGTAGCCAGACACAAATTTTAACCGAGGCAACCTAGGGGGATCCGGGGGCATGCCTCCCGGATTTTTTCCCCAGGACGTCTCTGGTGCAGTCTGAAGCACTCTCAAACTGTTTTATATCACAGTAAAATCGTCCCTTTAGCCCTATATTTCACAGAACGTTCATATTTTAAGAAAAAATATATTTATAACAAGGATAATTGGGGATTTATCCTATTCTAATATAGTCTCGGATACAATCATTTTTGTAATTGAAAGGCAATAAAATCAGAAAACCAACAGTAAGACATACAACATGCTTTTTTAGCTCACCTGTCATAAAGTGACAAGGTGAGCTTTTGTGATCGCGTGGCGTCCGTCGTCCGTGCGTCCGTGGACGTCCGTTCGTTCGTCCGTCCTTTAAACTTTTGCTTGTGACCACTCTAGATGTCACATTTTTCATGGGATCTTTATGAAAGTTGGTCAGAATGTTTATCTTGATGATATCTAGGTCAAGTTCGAAACTGGGTCATGTGCGGTCAAAAACTAGGTCAGTAGGTCTAAAAATAGAAAAACCTTGTGACCTGTCTAGAGGCCATACTTTTCAATAGATCTTCATGAAAATTGGTCAGAATGTTCACCTTGATGATATCTAGATCAATTTTGAAACTGGGTCACATGCCTTTAAAAACTAGATCTTTAGGTCAAATAATAGAAAAACTCGTGACCTCTCTAGAGGCCATATTTTTCAATGGATCTTCATGAAAATTGGGTCATGTGGGGACAGGTGAGTGATTCAGGACCATCATGGTCCTCTTGTTTAGTATACTAGTAGTTTATTAGTTTATAACCCGGGAGGGGGTAGGTACTGGAGGTACTGGAGGGGGACTGTTTCCATGTTGGTGTAAAGATAACTATGAAATGGTGGCCTCTGGTGCATTTTTTTGGTCTGAATTTTAAGGTATTGGAGGGGATTCCCCTTCAGTTTAGTGGTGGTCAGATGGTTCTCTTATTTTGAAATACAGATACGAAATGGTGGCCTATGGTGCATTGTTTGGTCTAAAATTTGAGGTACTGTAGGGGGATCTTCTCAATTTAGGGGGTCAGGGCTCTCCCCCTGGAAAAAATGAATTACAAGTATGAAATGGTGGCCTCTAGTGCCTTTTTTGGTCTGAATTTTAAGGTATGGAAGGGGATTCACCTCATTTTCAGGGGGCTTTTTCCCTGAAACATTTTGAAAATTCAGTATGAAATAGTGACCTCTGGTGCATTTTTGGATTTAAATTTGATAAATATAATACACAATTGGGTTCGACTTTGATGAGTAGCTCACTTCTCAGCCAACTTTGGGGAGGGGGCATGGACAAGTCTATCAATATGGATTTCCGCCTCACCTCGCCTCAATGATGTCATGAGGCAGATATATTATGTTATATTCTCATGATATTAATATACTTCTCTGAACTTTTATAACTGAAATTTTCATCAGTGTGAAAGGCCTACTTTTTACTCTTCTTTTGTTTTTGCCTCTCAAATTTTAACCGAGGCAACTGCCTCGGTTTGCCTCAGTGTGGCTACGGCGCTGCCCAGGACGTCTCTGGTGCAGTCTGAAGCACTCTCAAACTGTTTTATATCACAGTAAAATCGTCCCTTTAGCCCTATATTTCACAGAACGTTCATATTTTAAGAAAAAATATATTTATAACAAGGATAATTGGGGATTTATCCTATTCTAATATAGTCTCGGATACAATCATTTTTGTAATTGAAAGGCAATAAAATCAGAAAACCAACAGTAAGACATACAACATGCTTTTTTAGCTCACCTGTCATAAAGTGACAAGGTGAGCTTTTGTGATCGCGTGGCGTCCGTCGTCCGTGCGTCCGTGGACGTCCGTTCGTTCGTCCGTCCGTAAACTTTTGCTTGTGACCACTCTAGATGTCACATTTTTCATGGGATCTTTATGAAAGTTGGTCAGAATGTTTATCTTGATGATATCTAGGTCAAGTTCGAAACTGGGTCATGTGCGGTCAAAAACTAGGTCAGTAGGTCTAAAAATAGAAAAACCTTGTGACCTGTCTAGAGGCCATACTTTTCAATAGATCTTCATGAAAATTGGTCAGAATGTTCACCTTGATGATATCTAGATCAATTTTGAAACTGGGTCACATGCCTTTAAAAACTAGATCTTTAGGTCAAATAATAGAAAAACCTCGTGACCTCTCTAGAGGCCATATTTTTCAATGGATCTTCATGAAAATTGGGTCATGTGGGGACAGGTGAGTGATTCAGGACCATCATGGTCCTCTTGTTTAGTATACTAGTAGTTTATTAGTTTATAACCCGGGAGGGGGTAGGTACTGGAGGTACTGGAGGGGGACTGTTTCCATGTTGGTGTAAAGATAACTATGAAATGGTGGCCTCTGGTGCATTTTTTTGGTCTGAATTTTAAGGTATTGGAGGGGATTCCCCTTCAGTTTAGTGGTGGTCAGATGGTTCTCTTATTTTGAAATACAGATACGAAATGGTGGCCTATGGTGCATTGTTTGGTCTAAAATTTGAGGTACTGTAGGGGGATCTTCTCATTTAGGGGGTCAGGGCTCTCCCCTGGAAAAAATGAATTACAAGTATGAAATGGTGGCCTCTAGTGCCTTTTTTGGTCTGAATTTTAAGGTATGGAAGGGGATTCACCCTCATTTTCAGGGGGCTTTTTCCCTGAAACATTTTGAAAATTCAGTATGAAATAGTGACCTCTGGTGCATTTTTGGATTTAAATTTGATAAATATAATACACAATTGGGTTCGACTTTGATGAGTAGCTCACTTCTCAGCCAACTTTGGGGAGGGGGCATGGACAAGTCTATCAATATGGATTTCCGCCTCACCTCGCCTCAATGATGTCATGAGGCAGATATATTATGTTATATTCTCATGATATTAATATACTTCTCTGAACTTTTATAACTGAAATTTTCATCAGTGTGAAAGGCCTACTTTTTACTCTTCTTTTGTTTTTGCCTCTCAAATTTTAACCGAGGCAACTGCCTCGGTTTGCCTCAGTGTGGCTACGGCGCTGCCATTATCTTGTCAGTTAGTAAACCCAACGATTTTATGATCAGTAAACTACCTTTAGCCCTAGTGATGTACAAATTATCATTTTGAAAAAAATTATTATAAACAATAAGGGTTTCCTATTCATATATCTCTGAGACATTTGTTTGTATAGATGAAAGCAACTAAGTCTGTGGAAACAATCTCTAAACATACACTGGCTTTGTTTAGACTTTCATTGTCATAAAGGAAAGATGAGCTATTTGATGGGGGTTCTCTCGTCTAGTGGCTTACGTCTATCGTAACTTTGCTTGTCACTAGATGTCATTTTATGGATCTTATGAAGTTGGTAGATGTTTTGCGATGATATCTACAAGGTTGAAATGGTATTGGTCAAAAACTAGTAGATTGTCTAAATAGTAAAAACCTTGTGACTTCTAGGCATAATTTCAATATTTATGAATTGTTGTCAGAATGTTACCTTGATGTTCTAAGATCATTTTGACTTCACATGTTAAGTCGAAGCTTTTAGGTCAAATTAAAGTAAACTCGTGACCTCTCTAGAGGCCATATTTTTCAATGATCTTCATGAAATTTGGTTCATGTGGGACAGGTGAGTGATTCAGGACCACAGGTCCTTGTTTAGTATACTAGTGTTTATTAGTTTATAACCCGGAGGGGGTAGGTACTGGAGGTACTGGAGGGGACTGTTTCCATGTTGGTGTACAGATAACTATGAAATGGTGGCCTCTGGTGCATTTTTTTGGTCTGAATTTTAAGGTATTGGAGGGGATTCCCCTTCAGTTTAGTGGTGGTCAGATGGTTCTCTTATTTTGAAATACAGATACGAAATGGTGGCCTATGGTGCATTGTTTGGTCTAAAATTTGAGGTACTGTAGGGGGATCTTCTCAGTTTAGGGGTCAGGGCTCTCCCCCTGGAAAAAATGAATTACAAGTATGAAATGGTGGCCTCTAGTGCTTTTTTGGTCTGAATTTTAAGGTATGGAAGGGGATTCACCCTCATTTTCAGGGGGCTTTTCCCTGAAACATTTTGAAAATTCAGTATGAAATAGTGACCTCTGGTGCATTTTTGGATTTGAATTTGATAAATATAATACACAATTGGGTTCGACTTTGATGAGTAGCTCACTTCTCAGCCAACTTTGGGGAGGGGGCATGGACAAGTCTATCAATATGGATTTCCGCCTCACCTCGCCTCAATGATGTCATGAGGCAGATATATTATGTTATATTCTCATGATATTAATATACTTCTCTGAACTTTTATAACTGAAATTTTCATCAGTGTGAAAGGCCTACTTTTTACTCTTCTTTTGTTTTTGCCTCTCAAATTTTAACCGAGGCAACTGCCTCGGTTTGCCTCAGTGTGGCTACGGCGCTGACCATTAAAAATCAGTTAGGTAAACAGATTTATGATCAGTAGCACAACACTTGACCACTAGCATGATGTACCAAATTATCCATGGGTAATCTAATAGCCATAGGTGCCAATCATCTCTCTGAGAGCATTTCGGATTGTACTAGACTGATAATTTCAACATCAGTCCTGTGTGAAAATCTCTAAAATAGACTGGCTTTTGTCTCTATGAAATTGAATTTGTCAAAAAAGGAAAAAATATAGAAATATAGTTATCATCAGTCTAGTGGCTAGTCTATACGTAACCTTCACTTTCACAGGAGCTGGTATTTAAGGCATGAAGGTAGTTATTCGCCGAATATGCCACCATGGTCTACTCGAATTTAGTCCATATAAGTAGAATTTTCCCGACTAGTAAAACCTATTTTCATGTCAAATATCAGCTTTATTTATGCTTGTTTGTAAGAAGAATGTCTGCTGATGTTTTAAGCTATGTTATATGCTTCAAAAGTTAGTCGAAGCTGTTTGGTAAAGTTAAAGTAAAGTTTGTATTTCCTGCTGTCTACCTATACCATATTTGCGTTTCCAAACAATGTTTATTCAACAAAAACTACAAACTCATTGTGTACATAAATGCGCTTCCCTTGTTTCCAAACTGCGTTTATCATTCAAGAAAGATAAAACAAACAAAAGTGTCATTGTGGTCCTACTGCTCACCAGGGTATCAAACGCTATTCTCTAAGTAACCAGATCTCCAATAGTTCAACTCCAATATTATTTATGTTTGCTATGTGTCAAGTTTTTTTTTCTATAATTGTAAGCTGAAGCATATTTCCAAGAATTGCTAAATTGTGGTGATAAATTAGTAAATCAAAAGAATTATCAAGCGTAAATTAGAAGGATATGAAAATAATATTGTAAAATCAGAAGACTAAAGGCAATGCACATCGTACAGTATCAGAATGCACTTACTGCAGGCACAACACACAGAAAAGTTCAACTCCAAACATTCAACACCTCAAAAGTTAAACTCCAAGATCATTCTCCAAGTAATCAGATCGCCAAGATTTTAAATTTGCTCACCTCCCATGACTGTTTGCTAGGTTTCAAGTTTTTTTTTTCTGTACAGTTGCTAAATTGTGAATTAAACAAGAATTATGATTTGTTCTAGCAGGATTGGCATATAAGTGAGAACTGTTCTAGAACTGTTCTAGAAAGGTTCAGAATTCAAAAGCTACACATGTATACCATCTTGGATGTACTCTGCATGTCGGTCTTTGGATTACAGTATGTCATAGCGTTTCGAAAACTAAAGAACAAATCTACAGTTGGCAGCAGGCAACAACAAATAATACACATTCTTGACCTAATCAATACTACTTTCTATGTTCACCAGTCTATTGTACATATAATGTTTGAGTGAATGTTTTCTTTGACAAATCGTTATGTATTAAAAAATAAGGCTACTTATTAAGAAGAGCCATTTTGTCGTCTTCTACAAATCAAAAACACAATTTTCAGATATATAGAATAGTGTTTTGACAAATAAGAATCTTATTCTTAACTTAGTCTATAAGCTAGAAGACATACTTTAAAAAGTATTTCTAAGTAGCTAGGTTCAAAGTATCGAGTAGAATAGAAAAATCTAATTATTTCTCAAAATTTAACACGATATCACATAATACACCAACTTTCACAATTCTTGGAGCAAGGGTTGTATAATTCTATACATTTCTGCGAAATCAACGTCTTGTTTAGTCGACCTTAGAAATAAAATGTACTAATGTCACGACTTAAGTAATTGTGACACCAAAACGTTAAAAATGTTGCAACCCTACTTTTTTAATTCTTTGATTGTTGTCTTTAAACTCCGCTACCTTGTTAAAAATGTTTGTACAAACGACCGACCCTGCTAAAACAACAGTTGAAGTCAGTGGGGTCCACCAAGCTAGAAACTAGACCTGTATCTACCCCAAGATCCTACTGTTCCGACTTCCATGCAGTTTTGAGATAAGAAAAAGAACTATACACATGAAAATCGTCGGGAGAAGACGCAAATGCCCCCTTGCTATGCTTTGATTCAATTTTGCTTAAAAGAAATCAAACAGTTTCATTTATCGGGGACACATATGTAGGCCAACATCGAGAAACTTCACATCAGGCAAACACCCACATTGATATTCTAAGATAAGATTTATTAATTGAGTCAGAAAGACAATTACAAGTAACATAAGCTCTGATGAGATTTTTAACCAACTATAAATTCTCGTTATGTACTGCTTTGATTCTATTTTGCTTAATAATCTATTTTAAAGACTCTGTAGCTTTTACTCTGTTTTATTAACGTTTATCAAAATGACAACTTTCATGTGAATTTTTCAATTCAACAACAATTAAAATACAAATCTGGAACTGGTGTAATGTTGTTAAAAGTCATAGTAAAGTACCGCTAATATCTAAATATATTCAGGATTTGCAAGGAATGTCATTTATTTATCTTGTAAGTACTAAAATAGGTTGTTACATTAAATATCCAGTCAAGTATGTAAGCTAACCAGACGTGCACATGTAGCACCACCACTTGCTTAACTTTTAACGTGTAGCTTTCCGTGCTAATGTGGACTATTATAGCAATTAATATACTATAGTTATAATTATTTATAAAAAGGAAATCTTAAACAAATATTTTGATTCAATTTTACATAAATCTTACAAAGATATTAAAACAGTAAAATAAAATGTTAAATAATAATTAATATGAATCGGTCATTATAAAAGCTGTACAAAAATAAGGATAAAATAAGAATAAAGGGAAGTAATTCAGAAAGCAAATCTATTTTTAAATGAAATAAATAGGGGTGACTTTTGAGATATTTCACGTAACGTCACAACCGGAACTGCGGCCATTTTGGACGGCTTCCCCATGTACTAAATATTGACACCGATACACATGAGAAAATTTTAATCTAAAAATAGCAAATATGGTTGTTAAATGTTCTATATTTGGTTGTACAAATAGGAAAGATCACGAAACTGATCTAGAGTATTATCGTCTGCCTGCAGTTGTCACAAACCAGGGCGAAGAATGCGAGAAGTTGAGCAGTGAACGGCGCCGGTTATGGCTAGCAAACATCGGTCAAAACTTTGAAAATAAGAATATACAGAATGTCAGAGTCTGTTCAGCTCACTTTGTGAACGGTAAGCGCTGTTTATATCGATATCTCTTATCTGTTATTTATACAATTAAAGAATACCCCACCCACTTATCAAACTCGGGAATTCCCCACCCATGAATTTTGCTTGGAATTTCTACACAACACTGCATAAATTTGTCTCTTACATGTTTACATATAGCCACTGTAATTATAGAGCTATCCTACAATAATTCTGTTATGTTAATTCTTTTTCAGGAAAGAAGTCTTATCTACATGACAAACTTTCACCAGACTGGGCTCCAACAGTTAACCTTGGTAGAAAGAGACATGCATCTGAAACAGCTTGTGACAGGTATGACCGCATGTTAGAAAGAAAAAGGCGAAAGTCTTAAAAAAAGATGAGACAGCGGCACTTCCAGAAGTACCAGAGGTAGATACTGAACCAGCGGTCCAGGAGACCGGGGCGTATATACAGACAGATATTAACAATGACTTGATGGATGCTATGCAGTCAGAACTGCAGGAACTACGTAATGAGAATGCGGCAATGAAGGACAGAGTGACTTCTCTTGAAACAAAGTTTTCACTGGAGTATTTTAGGGATAATGATGAGAAAGTTAAGCACCTCACTGGGCTTCAGTCCTTTTCAACTCTTGTGATTCTCTTTCAGTTTCTAGAACCATTCCTTCCAACAAGCCTTGTAATGAACAAGTTCAAGCTTATGATCCTTACTCTAGTGAAGTTAAGACTTAACTTGTCAAACATGTTTCTGTCATATGAGTTTGAGACAAAACAGTCAACTGTTTCGCGATTACTAACATTAACAATTTCAGCTATGTACAAACGAATGAAAAAATTAATCAAATGGCCAGAATGTGAAACTCTACAAAAAACCATGCCAATGGAGTTTCGAAAGAACTTCGGAAAAAAATGTGCTGTTATAATTGACTGTTTTGAGGTGTTTATTGATAAACCAACAGGACTGAAAACCAGGGCTGAAACATGGTCTTCCTACAAGCACCATCACACTATAAAATTTCTCATAGGTATTACACCACAAGGCACAGTTTCTTACATTTCTGATGTATGGGGCGGTCGTGTTAGCGACAAGTACATAACAGAAAACAGCGGCTTTTTAAATAAACTTTTACCAGGAGATCTTGTTTTGGCCGATCGCGGGTTTGATGTACGAGACAGTGTTGGATCGGTATGTGCATAAGTAAAAATTCCAGCATTCACTAAAGGAAGAGACCAGTTGTCTCCTCTTGATGTAGAGGCGACTCGCAAACTGGCACATTCAAGGATCCATGTGGAACGAGTTATTGGATCTGTTCGACAAAAGTACACTATACTAAATGGTTGTTTACCAATACATTTTCTCATGAACAAAGACTCAAAAATTGTCACAGTGTGTTGTGGGCTTGTCAATCTTTGTGACTCAGTTGTTGATTTTAACTAAAACCTGCTATAGCATGATGTAAAACTTAGAACTGTTTCACTTTAAACTGGTTTGACAGACATACCGGTATTGTTTTTATTCTCAACCACTATGACAGTGGGGAAGTTGCCACTTAAATGTGGAGGTCATTGTCATTTAAAGTAATGCCTATAGAAATAGGATTGACATAAATAAAATTTACCTTTCAGTACAATCTGACTAAAGTACATCTCCTATTATGCTACGCATAGGATCTGACAACGAGCTATTGATGGCCTCGTTCTGACAACCCTTCCGCTAGCCAATCAAAAGCTAACTTACAACATTCTGCAAGCTTTAAAAAGCCTTGGTTTTTGATATCAACAATTTTTATGTCGAAAGATGTCAGATAGCCGGTTAGCTCAGTCGGTAGGGCACTTGCTCTGTAAGCGAGAGGTCCCGGGTTCGAGCCCTGGATTAACTGCAAATTTTTCTTACACTTTGACATTCGAACAAGTTGTCTGATTGGTTCAAACGAAAATAGATTTGCGAAAATAAAAATAGCAATATTGGAAATCCAAAATATACAGAAGACGAATGTGAATGGGTCGTTCTCAGATCTTCGTTTAGAAGATCAAGTACTTTAGTCAGATTGCCTTTCAGTAGTAAATAACTTGCTTAAAGACAATAAAATATTTATAAATAAATTTATTAGGTTATGAAATACTAATTTATTTGAAGCATACCTTAAACATGTACAGAAAAGTCAGGGTATAGGTAAATTTCTGTAAGTTGACAGAATGACATATATTCATACATAAATAATAACAATGTATATACATCTGTCTCATTTCAAACAAGGTTGTTTATTCAAAATAGCCAAATTTATATGTTGTATTCATTGATGTAATGACTATGATATACCAATTAAAATGTTTATTGTTATGTCAGCTTTCATTTTTACTTTTTTCTGGTCACTTTTTGTCTTTTACATTGAGGCAATTTTCTACAGTCAGGACAGTACCATTTGCCACCGGAGACTTTTCAATTTTGACACAAGCATAATGGAACCATTCTATTTCACAGTCATCATTATCACACCCAATCATTTTCCCATGCTCCACCTGCTCACAATAGCAATAGATCTCCTCCCCAGCTTCATTGACTGCCCTCTTCCTAGAATCAGTTGTGTTTACCGGTACTAAATGAATGGCCCTACCGAACAGTTTGCTATATCATACAAGTAGCCTACTTTCTCTATGTCCAAAGTACTTTTTCTCATTTAAGATTATTTAAATATATTTAATCAAAGTTTCTAAAAAAAAATTAAATTTATTAATTATCTCCCAGACTTCTAAGTCCTTTATGGTAGTTTAATTCCATGAGGGTAATTAATGTAATGGAGACGTAAACATTTTCCGAAGCGCAAATGAGAACTGGCTCTGTTTTTTGGTTTATGAATTATTAATTTTTTCTGTATTTACTAAAATTTCAAAACTATCGAAACTATCTATTGTTGAAGGAACTATCGGCGATTGTTATTGGATCGTGACTTTTCTATCGATGCAAACTATCGGGACACTCAGTATCGCAATGCATCGATATTTCGATGTATCGTTATACCCCTAGAAATAAAGCAGTTTATCATTTAGCTTACTCCTACACAGTGATCTCCCTTGACATTCGAATCAGGACAGGTTGAAAGAATCGCATGCAGATCTATATCCTATACAACTAATAAAAATGATTCAGAACATACGCTGTTTTATTACTGATGAGTGCATTATGTATTAAGGCTAAACTAGAGAAATCTTTATTATACGTTTTGAACTATTTTTTCACGGCATATTTTTGTGCGCTTCGGTCACTTCTGGGTTTTTTCTGAAGTGTTTTAAAGGAATACACCTTCGCTTTTCAACTTAGCCATGCTCGATGGATCAACAGACTTAAAAACATAATTTTAATACGAAATGACGCATTCTTCAACCTTATTGTATTTACATATGTATGAAAATATCAACCGACTGTAGAACATGTTCAGAAAACAGTTTATATCAAAAAGAATATCTGCCGATTAGCCCGAAAAAACGGGCAAGAACCTTACAGCGGATTAATCTGTCATTCAGTGAAAATGGTTAGTCTGATATTTTTGCAAGCTCTGGAATACGGTAATTATAGGTCTCAACCTAAAAATGAAAAACAAAATGTCCTGTCAAACTGAGCGGAATAAATATATATTTTTCTCGTATGTTAGCGGAAACACGCATATCGATTCTATTTCTTGGCGGAGACAAGGACATCGTTGGTGAAATAGACCAATACATACTGTTTGACTGTCGCAAGTAAAATACAATACAATATTTATTAATTCAATGAGTAAGCCCAAACACTTCATCATTTCTTTATTGAATAGGCATACAATTTTTTGGCGAATAGTGGAACAGTTTTATATCAAGTTTTGCGACTAGGCGGTCAGTGCATAATTCATATACATGTTGATAAACAATATTTCAACTATTCAGGATTGAAAATGCATATTTGTACATACAAACTCATGTGCATGGATTGATAATGAAACATTCAGAAGCTGTTCTGACATGAATTTCCTTTGCAATTCCAAAATAACAGGCATTTTTAGCCTGAATGCATCATCTTTTGCTTTGACTATCTGTGTTTTTGGTGAAAATATGTTTTAATTTCAAGCGTTAATGTCTATTTAATGACTGTGTGTTGCAGAGACATTATCATACACTGAAAAATATATACAACAAGAATATTTATTTCAAATAGCCAGAGAAAAAGCATAAAAATACTTACTACCGACAGCTTCAAAAAATTTGAAAAACAAAAGTGAACGCCTAGCTTTTGGCGACTTCCGTTTCAGCGTACAGAGTCTGTACATTGTGATATTGACATTGGCCTAAATTTTCATACAGACAGAATTTCTTCTTTAAACTGTGTTTACTGACAGAAAATCAAACAAGAGGGCCATAATGGCCCTATATTGCTCACCTGTTATAATTGCACTTGAGGACAAGAAGGTCCTCAGAAAAAATATCTAAGTCCAAGGACAGTTACAACAAAGGGAAGAAATTTAACCAAAAAGAAAAAAAAATTCTTACAAGGTACAGATATGTCAAAATACACCTAAAAATTGGAGGTACCATCCATGTTGTACCACAGAAAAAAGGTCTCGGGTTTTCCCTACGGCCAATAATAACAAGAGGGCCATGAAGGCCCTGTATCGCTCACCTGACCTACAGACCTAAAGATCATTAAGATTAACATTCTGACCAAGTTTCATTAAGATATGGTCATAAATGTGGCCTCTAAAGTGTTAACTAGCCATTCCTTTGATTTGACCCCGTGACCTAGTTTTTGACCCGACATGACCCAGATTCGAACTTGACCTAAAGATCATCAAGTTTAACATTCTGACTAAGTTTCATGAATATACAGTCATAAATGTGGCCTCTAGAGTGTTAACAAGGTTTTCCTTTGATATGACCTAGTGACCTAGTTTTTGACCCCAACTGACCCAGATTTAAACTTGACCTAAAGATCATCAAGATTAACATTCTGACAAAGTTTCATTAAGATACGGTCATAAATGTGGCCTCTAAAGTGTTAACTAGCTTTTCCTTTGATTTGACCCGGTGACCTAGTTTTTGACCCGACATGACCCAGATTCAAACCTGCCCTAAAGATCATCAAGCTTAATACTCTGACTAAGTTTCATGAAGATACAGTCATAAATATGGCCTCTACAGTGTTAACAAGCTTTTCCTTTGATCTGACCTAGTGACCTAGTTTTTGATCCTACATGACTCAGATTCAAACTGGACCTTAAGATCATCAAGATTAACATTCTGGTCAAGTTTCATTAAGATTGAGCTAAATTGTGACCTTAGATGTACAAGCTTTTCTTGATTTGACTGGTGCCTAGTTTTGACCAGATGACCAAAATCAATTCGTCCAAGATTTATGAGGTACATTCTGACAAGTTTCATTAATGGGCAAATGTGACCTCTAGAATGATAACAAGCTTTTCCTTTGATTTGATCTGATGACCTAGTTTTTGACCCCAGATGACCCAATATCAAACTCGTCCAAGATTTTATTGAGGGTAACATTCTGACCAAGTTTCATTAAGATTGGGCCAAAAATGTGACCTCTAGAGTGTTAACAAGCTTTTCCTTTGATTTGACCTGATGACCTAGTTTTTGATCCCAGATGACCCAATATCAAACTCGTCCAAGATTTTATTGAGGGTAACATTCTGACCAAGTTTCATTAAGACTGGGCCAAAAATGTGACCTCTAGAGTGTTAACAAGCTTTTCCTTTGATTTGACCTGGTGACCTAGTTTTTGACCCCAGATGACCCAATATCAAACTCGTCCAAGATTTTATCGAGGGTAACATTCTGACTAAGTTTCATTAAGATTGGGCCAAAAATGTGACCTCTAGAGTGTTAACAGTCAAATTGTTGACGACGGACGGACGGACGGACGCCGGACGCCGGACACAGGGTGATCACTAAAGCTCACCTTTGAGCACTTTGTGCTCAGGTGAGCTAAAAAAGTTACTAAAAATAAGCTATTTATAGTAACGTAAAAGGGAAGTAATTAAAAAAAAATTATTGTAAGTGAACAAAAGAAGGATCTGCCAAATAAATCTGTTGACATAAATGAAATTTCAGATCATTATCTTCATTAGTTAAGGAGATATACCCATTTTAATTTGAAATAAAGGGAGGTAATTTGACATAAAATCAGTCCATAGTTATCTACCCTGATTGGCTCAGTCCAACTAATGACAATAATGAAATTTCAAATAATTCCTATAAGTACTTACTGATATAAATCCATTTTGATTACAATCAGGGGAGGTAATCGGATATAAAATAACTCTGAACCTACGCTTGGATCTGATTTGTCATGGAATCCAAGAATTATTGTTGTTGAAGTTATTTTGGAAGTTTGTATCAAATAAAACCATAAATGAAGTCTCTATATGGCTGCAAAAGCCAAAATAGCCAATTTTAGACCTTTAAGGGGCCATAACTCTGGAACCCATGAGGAAATCTGGCCAGTTTAAGAAAGGAACCAAGATCTTGTGGTGATACAAGTTGTGTGCAAGTTTGGTTAAAATCGAATCATAAATGAAGCTGCTATTATGCAGACAAGGTCAAAATAGCTAATTTTGGCCCTTTCAGGGGCCATAACTCTGGAACCCATTCTGGGATCTGGCCGGTTCAACTAAGGAATCAAGATCTTATGGTGACACAAGTTGTGTGCAAGTTTGATTAAATTCAAATCATAAATGAAGCTGCTATTGTGCAGACAAGGTCAAAATAGCTCATTCTGGCCCTTTCAGGGGCCATAACTCTGTAACCCATAATGGAATCTCGCCACTTCAAGGAACCAAGATCTTATGGTGATACAAGTTGTGTGCAAGTTTGGTTAAAATCAAATCATAAATGAAGCTGCTATTGTGCAGACAAGGTCAAAATAGCAAATTCTGGCCCTTTCAGGGGCCATAACTCTGGAACCCATAAAGGAATCTGGCCAGTTCCAGAAAGGAACCAAGATCTTATGGTGATACAAGTTGTGTGCCAGTTTGGTAAAATTCAAATCATAAATAAAGCTGCTATTGTGCAGACAAGGTCAAAATAGCTAATTTTGGCCCTTTCAGGGGCCATAACTCTGGAAACCATAATGGGATCTGGCCAGTTCAAGAAAGGAATTGAGATCTTATGGTGATACAAGTTGTGTGCAAGTTTGGTTAAAATAAAATCATAAATGAAACCATTATCGTGCAGACAAGAAATTGTTGACTGACGGACGCACGGACGCACGCACAGACGGACTGACGACGGACGACGGACGAAGGGTGATCACAAAAGCTCACCTTGTCACTATGTGACAGGTGAGCTAATAAAAAACAGAAATAAGAAATAAACAAATCATATGTACCCAACCATGGTCATGAATTATCTGCCCTTGAAAGTCGGAAAGTACTGAATAGAATCTATTTTCAAGGGCAGATAATTCAATATCAAGCCTTGGTACCTATGATTTTTAATACATATTTCCGTTGGTTCTCAGTCAGTACACAAAGTTTAAAGAAATTCTGTCCATAGGAAACTTTTTGCCGTTTTTACTGCATAAAAGATTGAACAAAAGAACTATTATTTTATTAGTCCGATTTCTTTATTTCTAAAGCATCAACTTCAAATACTTATGCGGCATTATTGTTAATTTAACACATTCACGGTGAGGATGTGTACACCAGATATTGCCATTTAGTGATAAAGTATTTTCCAAAACGTTATTATTTTTCATCAACAAGGGTAAATAAAACCCTGATTTACTGTTGTATTATACTACTATAAAAGAAAAGAGCATTACTTGTAATAACCAGATACTGTGTATCACCCGCGTAAAATGAGTAAATTTTACGAAAGATGCAGAAGATGCCACGATATGTAGTTCTTAAAGCCCACTGGAACTGACATGTTCTGGTATTTGTTTGCTGTCCTGATTCATTGGGTTCTTAATCTTAGTTGTCAACATTGTGTATAAGGCACTCAGCTGTCGGGGGTTACTTTTATATATACTGTTATATAACCTTGGAACAGGAAGGGATATCAAGGTAGTCTGAGACCTTTGGCCAAATTAACTAGTTTAAACACACCAATGATGTTTTGCAAGCGTTGATGTAATATGTTCTTTGCATGAAAATAATTGCAGAAGGGCATCAGGGGCAGGTGGTAATGTCGTAACTGGAACTTAACAATTGTATCATTTTCTTTCTTCTATCCTTTCTTCTCTGCAACTGAGGGAGAACCTCCACAAAATGCAACATTTCAAGAATGCAGCCTTTACAAAATTAAACAGTTTATTTATAGTTAGAAACATGATGAAAAACGAACAAAGTAAAACATATAGACAACAAGAAACGCGGCAATGCCACGAAACCAGGTTTTCAACACTTTTCATAAGAATAAACAAGAGTGCCAGAATGTCACAATATACGCCCGTCAAAGCAAATTTCTTTACTCTAGCACCTGTATTTGCAGATGTAATTTTAATTTTGTGGTTGTTTAGTAATCATTGTAATTCTTTTGTTTTTCTAAGTCCACAAAAAAACTCCTTACCAGGTAGAGATACCTTAAAATACATCTAAAATTAAAAAGTAACAACTATGTTGTACCACAGAAAAGTGGTCTTGGTTTTTCCCTACGGTCAATTATAAAAAAGTTACAGTATAAGTTATTTATAGTAACAACTAAGGGAAGTTAATCTTAAAAAAAAAAAAAAAAAAAAAAAATACAAAAAAAAAAATGTAAGTCCACACAGAAATCCTTACCAGGTAGAGACTGGTCAAAATACATGTTGTACTACAGAAAAGTAGTCTCGATTTTTCCCTAAGTCTAGTAATGAAAAAGTTACAATATAAGCTATTTATAGTAACAACAAAGGGAAGTAATTCTAAAGAAGGGAACTGCGCAAGACACTTCGTCTCATGATGGTGTATAATTGTGCCAAGTTACATCAAAATCCCTCTATGCATGAAGAAGATATGCTCCGGACAAAGTTTTCATTCTTGTATCCTTTGACCTTAGACCTAGGGACCTGGTTCTTGCGCATGACACTCCGTCTCATGATGGTGAACAATTGTGCCAACATTCATCAAAATCCCTCCATGCATGTAGAAGATATGCTAACCCTAAACCTAACCTAACCCTAACCCTATTTTTAGTAACAATGACCTTGACCTTGATCCCAGAAACCCCAAAATCCATCCCAAGCTACAACTTTATATAAGTTTTCTATACACCAAGTTTCATCATGATAGCTCATTCCTAAGTTAAGTTATTGACCGGAAACCCTTTTTCTATTTCAAGTAACAGTGACCTTGACCTTGACCCCAGAAACCCCAAAATCAATCCCAGCCTTTGTCTTGATATAAGCTACATACATACCAAGTTTTATTCAAATATCTTTACCGAAACAAAAGTTATTGACCGGAAACCCTTTTTCTATTTTAAGTAACAGTGACCTTGACCTTGACCCCAGAAACCCCAAAATCTATCCCAGCCTTTGTCTTGATATAAGCTACATACATACCAAGTTTTATTCAAATATCTTTACCGAAACAAAAGTTATTGACCGGAAACCCTTTTTCTATTTTAAGTAACAGTGACCTTGACCTTGACCCCAGAAACCCCAAAATCAATCCCAGCCTTTGTCTTGATATAAGCTACATACATACCAAGTTTTATTCAAATATCTTTACCGAAACAAAAGTTATTGACCGGAAACACCAGTTTGACGCCGCCGCCCGCCCGCCCGGCCGACATCTACCCCAATCTAATAACTCAGGTTTTCGTTGAAAACCTGGTTAAAAAGCTCAAAACGTGCAAATAAATAGATTAAGTACATTTTCTAAAGGTGTATATATACATATTTAAAATGCCAAATTAGCTTGTTTTGTGGCATGATATCAAATATTATTGGCCTTCCCTTACAGAAGCAAGCTTCTGTGGCTTACATGCTGCGTATTTGCTGTGTATATGCCGCGAACACAGTAGTACACCAGAGGAGTACATTTTACATACACAGCATGCCACGTACTATTTCGACGAGTACACAGCATGTACGCAGGAGGTCACTAGTACACTTCAAGTACGCAGCACAGACTCTGAAAATTTAGGGAGTACACTGCATGTACACAGGAGGGACTTGTACAAGAAAATAGTACACTGCATGTACACCGCAGATACTTTGAAATTTGTGCAGTACACTTCATATACGCGGGAAAGACTTGTACAATTTCTTTTGGCATTTATACTTAGTTTTTTTTTTATAATTTAAAGTCTGAAGTAAACTTCATATACGCGGGAGGGACTTGTTCATTTTCTTTTGTTGTTTATACTTTGAATTTTTTTAGGTAAAAGTCTGAAGTACACTTCATGCCGGAAGGATTTGTACATTTTTTTTTTTTTGGAAGCAAGAACTTGATTTCCAAGTAACTTTTATCTTAATAGCATAGAATAGTTCAGATTACCGGTATTCTGAACAATGAAAATTTGCCAAACTATTTGCAATGTTCATTTGTGAAGCTTACATCTTAGTGATTTCTGAGCTGCACCTTGCATGCAGTGTAAAAATATATTCTTTTTCATTTTGAATTAATCCTGGAGCTTTCTAACTTGGATAATTGAAAAGCCTTATTTGAACTTTGTTGCATTACATTTTGTAATACATGAAATAATTACCAAGATAATGCCTCAACAGTGCCCGAATGAGAAGAATTAATAGCTCTCACTGTTATTTGAATACTCTTAAGCAAAACACCATTCTATCATGTTTTATAAAGGCTTTAATGCTCATTATGTTAACTCATTAAGGCCTCACCAAATTAAAATCGGATTTGCCGCCCGTATATTTTCAGAACGTTTTTGGCTAATTGCGCTCGCCCCATTGGAAAAAATCAATCCAAAATTTTTTGGTGCGCTACTTTTTACGGACATAAAAGTGTATAAATGCTTATATAATTCCAGTCCTAGGTTGTTCTCAGATGGATTTTAATAAAAATAAATATATACTACGCACACATCGTCTATAATAAATCATAACACTTATACTTAGTTGCATTAAAGTTGTTTCCCCTTGATGCAGTTACGCCATTTTCTTCAAATGTTTACCAAATTACATGCTACAAAAATTGATTTATTTCATTGAAAAGTGGATGAAGAAAAGCATACTAATTTATTTGATAACATCAATCTACATTATTTTGGTAAGGGTAAATACTTATTGATGCATGTCACTTACCTTTTTTCTGTTTTTTTTCTGTCCAAATGATCAGCATTTGCATACGAAAGTTGGTGGGGTAAGGAATTTACATTATCACAGCAGTTTTGCCACAAGAGTACACAGCATGTATGCAGCAGAGTACACAGCATGTACACCGCAGGACTCGGGGCCAGGAGTACAGAGCATGTACGCCGCAGGAGTACACAGCATGTACGCCGCCGTAAGGGTAGTTCACCCCAGGCTCATTTGCATGTGAAAAGAGTATGTGCCGCGTACATGCTGCGTACTATTTCCCGCATACTAAATTCCTCCAGCGTACATTCTGTGTACTATGCAGGGGCGTCGGAAGTGGGGCCGCCAATAATTTGCCCAAAAACGATTTTTTGTAAATTCATAAGTTGGAGTCGCAGGTCCGCGGACCCAATATTTTGTATAGTATATTAAATTTTGCTTCGCGTTAAACAATACACGCTGTCCAGATTAGTGTGTTACCGTGGTGACGGTGACACGATCGAGGGTATTAATTGGAGTCGTACACACGTGTCCGTGATTGGACTTAATTACGCATGAACAAATCAGCATGTTTTTAATTGGCATGTCTTTAGTCAATGGAACGTTTAAGCTATACCCAGCCGCAAAGATCTAAGGTATTACCGGTAACTTATAAAACTCAGAAAAATAATTATCATGTTTTTATTTAATGAAAGAGGTAAGTGTTAACATTTATCACACTGCTAAGATGTAAGGAATTAATTACATAAATTGCTTTTACTCAAAAAGTATTTCAAACAAAAATAAGAAATGAATGTAACATGAATGATTATTGTTCAATACATTAAATACAAAAAAAACATACATGCATTCTTTGTATTGCGTTATACATTATTAATTCTGATAAGAGTTTATTAAACTTTATTTTGCTTATAGTCATGTAAATAGTAAGAAAATACTGGAGACTTGAGATACGATTCGGTACCCTTATATGCACCAGAACTCGCCATTTATGATCCTGTTTTAAAACAAATTCAGGGGGAGGGCCCCCCCCACCTCGCGGCCCCAATATCAAACGCCTTCCGACGCCCCTGCTATGTAGTCCACAGCATGTACGCAGCAAGTAGTACGTGGCAGAGCTCATTTGCATGTCAAAAGTGTACTACAAACGTACTATCGGTGTATGTGCGGTGTATATCCTACGTACTATTTAAAGCCCTTGATTTCAGTACACATCATGTACGCATCATATACGCTGTATGTACACAGCAAGAGTACGCAGCAGGCCTTTTTCTTCTGTAAGGGTTTCTACTGATTTCTTCAGACATAATTTAGCAGTATAATTTTCATAATCTGGGGGCCATACTGATGACGTCATTTCCGGATCCAGTCACAATCGCCAGAAGGGATACATGTAAATTGTTTTTGTCAAAGACCAAGGAATAATTTGTTATATGTGGCTATATTTCTCAATTATTTTCGAGCGCGATTACGAAAGGCAGTGTACTATAATAGGCTTCCAACCCATGTCACCTTGCACTGCATCATTTGGTGTTTTCCTTTGTGCCCATGAAGAATCTCATTGTTCTGTGGTGTAAAGCATTGATACATGACATTGTGCGCAAAACCCAAACAAGAGGACCCATAGGTTATAACTGGGACTACAACTTTGTATACACACTATAGGGCAAGCCACCACTATTTTTGAAGCGAGCAATGAGATGCCCGAGGGCACGACCAGCACTCAGAGCTCAGCTACAATTTTGCTATTACATTTTAGTCAAGATGCTCAGTGAGCGTAATGCCAAGGTATACATATCTACTGACACACTCAATATCAGAATCACCACATTTAAATATGGAATCAGACTGTTGTACAGCATTGGACCTAAAATGCACCAACTTTGCTTTTACTAACATGAACAAACATGCTATTACTTGTGCACCAATCATTGTGAATACACAACATGAGCTAAGATCACTTTCATTTTCCGCTTAGAACGATATCATCAGCATACAGTAAAATACAGATACCTTCATTACCGATATCAATACTAATACCAGTATTCTTTTACAATAACTGCCAAATCATTGATGTATAAATTAAACAGCATAGTAGATAATGAACAACCTTGACAGAAACCGGTGTTTACAGAGAAACAATCCGTATAATGGCCATTGAAATATCATGGTACAACGACTTTACTGCAAAGCGCATTTTGGATAACATTGCAATATCAACTAGTTTATTCCAAAGACAACCTCCATTCACTAAACCAAAGGCTTTACAAAAGTCAATGAAGGCACAGAATGTTGCCTGTCTATTAACTGATATTCCTCAAACTCCAGACAATTGGTCAATGGTACTGCGCTTTCTATGCAAACCATTTTGCTCTTCGACAATAAGATCATTAGCATCAGTCCATTTCACAATTCTCTCATTTAAAATCCTTTTTTCCTGTTTGTAAAATTAACAATATTAAATAAGCTAAGTAAAACTAAAATAGATGGATCATGTTTAATAACCTCTGTGGGTATCATATCAACTCCAGCAGCTTTACCATTTTTAGCCCTTTCAACAGCCTTAATTATTTCGAGAATGCTAATTATTTTGGTCCAACTCATCATTTACAATAGTGACATCAGAAGCATTTCTTTCTGACCTATTATACCTATTAACATTCAATAACCTACAAAAATCATGTTTCCATTTATCTTGCTTGATATATTGCCATCATCTAAAACAACCTGTATTGGTATGGAATTAGTGTGGTCAGCTGACCTTACCTATCTTTTACCAGAATATATTCTGGTCAGTTTCTAAGTCTGACAGTAATCATTCTGTAGCTTATACCAGTGTGCTCTTTGTACCTCTCTGTCAAACTGTTTCTAAATACATACAATTCATATTTCAGCAAGCCTTTCATTGACCTATTTATGCATTTAAGCCAGTTTCTTTCAGCAACATGTACATTTTGGGACAATTCAGTAAGATGGCTATTCCACCACAGTTTTGGTTTCCTAATTTTCTTAGGAAAATACAAATTAGGTGCAACAGTTTTATATGGTATTCAGAACGGGGTTCACATGCGATCGGAAAAAAGATTAATGGCGACATATACCAAACTGTTAGACCATGTCTGAAGGTTACAAAAAGACATGTCGCCAGTCCGAGTTCTGCGAATGAACCGATCTGGCCTCATCAAAATGGCGCCCATGTTTGAAAATATAACTTTGCGTTTTTCATAATTTATTTAAGTTACAAAGCAAAACTTCATTTTATTATCTTTGGTGTTTCATCATTGAATATTTGTAGTCAATGTAATAACAATATGGAAGTATATAAACAATTAAATAATGTAAAATGATCCAAATATATCTTACCCCACCCACTTTATTTTAACAGATTATTTTCATGTTGATATATTTCTTTGATATACCATTAAAATGTATGACTATCATCAATATTCCTATAGTGTTGTAGCCTTTTATGAGCACTTTAAACTATCTCAAAGTTATGTAAACTTGTCAATTTCGATATTCGTGTAGCATGTAAAGGAACAAAGCTCATTCTCTGCTACACATGAACATTATTCTGAACCAATTTGCTGGCCCAGTTGAACTCCACAATGGTTTTAATCATCCACACTAAGTGAGATCAAATGCAATGATTAGAATTTCTACCTTTCTTCTAACGTTTCTTTCCCGGTAGATATGTTTTATTTCAATATAAACCTTTCAAAAGTAAGGGTTAATAGTTTCCATAGGAACTCACAAGTTCATTAAACAATAACTGAGTTTTTAAATATTCAACTTTCCACAGTCCATAGTTTTGATTGTTACCATCACTTTAGAACATGTCGGTTATTTCAGCCCAGTCTGTGGCAAGCAATATTTGTGAGAAGGAAATGTTTCATGATGTGTATCACGGCTGGGTGATGAAACATTTGCCATCGTCTGGCATTCGGAGTAACTCTTGAAGGTTTTGTGATAACTTTGTCAATGGCCAAAGGGCTGGCACAAGATTTAATAATATTTCTGAAGAATTTGGAGAACAGTTCTATTACATAATTCTTGCTATCAAAAGTCTATTTCTTGAAATCACAATTGCCAACGGCAGAGAACATATATTGCGACCATTCACGAAGTTTCTTGGAATATAAATACTATCATTCGAGAACACTTACTGTATATTATTATAAGCTATCTGATTCTAATGGGCTAAAAGTAGTTTACTTAAACATATAACCCCTGTAAGAAGTATTTTAATTCTGTACTTCTTGATGTTTAATGCACAGGTAATTGGGTTTTGATATTGTTCAATGGTTGTTGTTGCATTTGGCATTTGGTAGACCGGGACAAGGTCGTAGATGGTCCAAAACCCAAGTATATGTGGTTTAAAGTATAATTTACCGGCTGCAGCATGTAAATGTTATTGTGCATGTATGCGTACATGTAAGGGTCGAGCACATAAGAGTCTGTGACGAGTTGAGAACGTGGCTGTGCATGACATGTACAAAATGCTACAAACTGTCACTCTCGCTTCCCGCGGAAGGACCAAGAATCAATCAACGTTGAAAACGTGCAATAACATATGAATGAACTTCCTAAGAAAATCTTGATTATCAGCAGTAACCGTTACTGGTCCTGTACCAGTACCAGCCAGAGGAATGAGTATCATATTTCACCCTAAAGAATTAAGTTGTAAAGCTCTTGTATGTTAACCTTTCCGTCCAAAACCTGAATTACTGTGTATTCGTTTCATCGACAACAGCTTGGCATATTTTGTGTTTATTGCCGAATTTAGACGTATTTGAAATATTGTAAGATTTTCTGATTGCCGTCTGTAATTTTTCACCCACACAGCATTGGCCTCTTTCAACAACTAATATTTGCGATTGCCTTTCTTGACAGAAAACAAACAGGCTTTTTATCTAAAAGAGTTGTTATAACTTTTAGTGAGTACTAGGGGCATTTGTTTATTTTCAGTCACATTTGACACTGTTGTCTTAGCAACAATAATCGTTTCATATCTGATTTTAGTACGATCCACTGTGTCCCTACCGATGCGGCTCTATCACAATCACTTTACCGAGATGCAGTCAGTCTGTGTCAGATAAATCATGGTCGTCATATTGAATACGTCCTTGAATGGTAGAAAAGACTGTTGCATAAGCGCTTGGACACATTTTGCCACCATAATTTTAACATACCATATACGGACATAGCTTCCATATCGTACAAAGTTGTGCTATTGGAGCTTAGTGTTGTTGTAATGAGACATTCAGTACATGTTTACAGGTATAAAACAATAATATTTAAGGTAACTTGACATGAACAACCAAGATGGCATCACGAAATTAGGGTTGGTCACATTATTTACCCCTATAGACAACATGCTGCTACAGAGGTCTAAAGATGCATTTTAATCATTTAACACACACATAAACAATTGTACAAATGCATTTATTTTATAAAATTATAAAATCAAATGTTCTGAAACTCACCATGAAAACTAGTCAATTTTTGTGCGCATTTTGCGGAAAAGTTATGTATCCAAACTGAAAATAATTTATATCATCATATATTTGAATATGTCCTTCAGGTGCTCCACCTATGAGCAAAAGAACTTATCCTCTTAGTTTTATGCTATTTGCTCTGGAATTTCATCAGTAAATTATACATTTCAATATTTTGTTGCAAATAAATTCAGTAACAAGGGGCTATGCAATTCCAAAAATATGTTTATTGTAAAACTCACCCAGTCCTATGAATGGAAAATGAACCAAAACATAGCTGATTTTGGGTATATTACATTATTTTTTATTACCCTTCATGTTCAAATGAGGAAATCCTTATCTAAACTGTCTCTATATTTTTTGGGAGGCAACAGAAAATCAAGAAAATGTACTTTATCAATTACATGTACATTTAACATATATTAATTTAGTATGGCCTAAGATCCACACTTTCCATGAGATTTCCATGCAAGTCAGTAAAGTTTTGACATTGAGGGTTATTCAAACAGTAGCAAACACATTTGAACTAGGACACAGATTGAAAAGATTGTAAATGTTTTATAAAATTTAAAAACAAACAATGTAGAATTACTAAGAAATGAACACATCACTCAAAACTCTTAATATGTGAGGATGTAAAGTCTCAGAAATAAGGACAAAGTAAACTTACATGTACTTTGATTTTTTTTTAACGACCCTCGTACTGCAAGCAGGTTTCAACTTTTTGGGTGTAAAATACAGAAATTTATAATTTACTGATGAAATTCCAGAGCAAACAGGATAAAACTCAGTGGATAAGTTCTTTTGTTCATAGGTGGAGCACCTGAAGGACACATTCAAACGTATGAGGATATAAATTATTTTCAGTTTGGATACATAACTTTTCCGCAAAATACGCACAAAAATTGACTTGATTTCATGGTGAGTTTCAGAACATTTGATGTTATATTTTTATAAATTAAATGCATTTTTACAAGTGTTTATGTGTGTGTTAAATGATTAAAATGCATCTTTAGACCTCTGTACCAGCATATCGTCTGTAAGAGTAAATAATGTGACCAACCCTAATTTTGTGACGCCATCTTGGTTTTCCCTGTCAAGTTACTTTAAAACAATATCACAGATAAGATATTAACAAACATAAGTTGATATAAAGTCAAGAAAATGTATGAAGCAAACTTATTGATGTGTTTCAAACAGAGGCTTAAGGACACGTCACGGCTGAGATAGTTTAGCATTATTGCAAAACACAGTCTGTATTGAAATTGTGTTTCTAATACATGTGCTCATTAGATAAATCCTCAATATCTATGTGAAAATAAGGGATGTGTTTTGTATGATTGCAACACTGTGAGTTGCTCTAATTACTGACATATGACTGAAACAATAGGAATTCGTAAGAGAGATGGATAGACAAAACGACTGTGAGGTAACAATAATATATTATATTCTTTTATTGTTTTTAATGTACGAGTTGTAAGCTACAATAAAGAATACCCATTTTATGAAAATCAAACTGGAAGTTAGAAATAACAGAAAAAAATTAATTAGGTCATGAGTCATCATATACCTGTCAAAATTTGTCATTAGTTTTCACGGGCTGTCAAAATTATTTTTATCTCTCTATTCTGCAAATGCATTGTTTTTGAAAGTATCTTGGACGGATATTGTTGTGTGTAACTTACTTTACATTACACATTAATATTTGTGCTTGAAATTGCTTTGTTGAGCTCACCGACGTCACATATCAATGTCTACTGTTTTAGTTTATTGTCTGTTATAAAGGTACCAAATCTCAATATTAAGATATTAAATTGTTCCTTTGTGGTAGACAAAGGAAACTATTTGGTTGAATCATAATTATAACGGTTTTTGGAAAGAACTGAATATTCTTTGGATATTTTTTGAATAACAAAAAATGTTATTCACCGGAAATTCAAAAAGTGACATCACCTTAAACTTTTCTGAAACGACTGTAAATGCTCCACAGACACCATGTCAGTTTTCACTGAATGCTGTGTATATTTTACGGAAAAGCGATATTTCATGGTTCGCGACACATCAATTTGAATGGGTCAATAGCAAAAATACATGAACGTAACAAAAACAGTAACGAAAGTTAAAAGTAACTTGTAATGTGAAAGATAAATTAGATGTAGTTATGATCTTTTATTCTATAGTTGTGTCCAATTGTGTTAAACCGAAAGACAAGAGGTCACTAGAAAGAAAAGAGTTCATTCATTCAGAAAGTTACATGAAATAGTCCAGATGTAGAACTATATTATAGTACAGTACAACCTCTCCAAAGCCGCCCACTCTTAAGCAAAATCCTCTCTATAACAACACCATCAAAATTTCCCTAAGCTGAAATATACTATAAAATCTACCTCTCAAGAACAACAATCCCTACATAACAGTCAAAACTTGTATCTCCCAAAAGGTATTGCTCTACAGAGGTTGCACCGTATATTAATATACAGTTTTTGAAGGGTCGTGAGTTCAAGACCCTGCGAGTTGATGGTGTTTTTGGATTTAAGTTTTTCTAATCTATTATAACTGTTTTCAATTTTGTAAGGTTATTATCAGATAATTATCCACAAGTTTCTATTTTTGATTTACATTTAATTATGATGCAGTATAAAATACTTCACCAAAGCTTTTATTATATTTCACGTCCCTTTAAAGATGTACTATGCTTACTTGCATATTGATCTAAATCTAGAAATCCCTCATTTAACATCTTTACCTTGGCTAAATATACAAACTAACTGGGTATATGGCAATCACATTTTAATATCTATAAGTAACAACCATTTGTTTTAAACAAACTTCCAGATTTTTAGTGGCATACCACATAATATATACTGTGTTTACTTACACATTAATCAGTATGCAGTATTTAAACCTTACACACTACCATTCATACTCACAAACATGTTTATTCCATCATTCCTTAAATAATATGCAATAATTGTTCATATATTTGAAATTTGGGCATAATATATCTTTGTATAAATGACGTTCTTTTTTAGCTCATCTGATTTTTTGAAAAAAAAATGATGAGTTATTGTCATCACTTGAGCGGTTGTCGGCGTCGGCGTTGCCTGGTTAAGTTTTATGTTTAGGTCAGCTTTTCTCCTAAACTATCAAAGCTATTGCTTTGAAACTTGGAATACTTGTTCACCATCATAAGCTGACCATGTATAGCAAGAAACATAACTCCATCTTGCTTTTTGCAAGATTTATGGCCCCTTTTGTACTTAGAAAATATCAGATTTCTTGGTTAAGTTTTATGTTTAGGTCAACTTTTCTCCCAAACTATCTAAGTTATTGCTTTGAAACTTGGAATACTTGTTCATCATAAGCAGACCCTGTACATCAAGAAACATAACTCCATCTTACTTTTTGCAAGATTTATTGCCCCTTTTGGACTTAGAAAATCGGTTTTCTTGGTTAAGTTCTATGTTTAGGTCAGCTTTTATCCTAAACTATCAAAGCTATTGCTTTAAAACTTGCAACACTTGTTCACCATCATAAGTTGACCCTGTACAGCAAGAAACATAACTCTGTCCTGCTTTTTGCAAGATTTATGGCCCCTTTTGGACTTAGAAAATATCAGATTTCTTGGTTAAGTTTTATGTTTAGGTCAACTTTTTCTCTTAAACTATCAAAGCTATTGCTTTGAAACTTGCAACACTTGTTCACCATCATAAGCTGACCCTGTACAGCAAGCAGCGTAACTCCATCCTGCTTTTTGCAATAATTATTGCCCCTTTTGGACTTATAAAATCAATTTCTTGGTTGAGTATTATGTTTAAGTCAACTTTTCTCATAAACTATCAAAGCTATTGCTTTAAAACTTGCAACAGTTTTTCACCATCATAAGTGGACACTGTACATCAAGAAACATAACTCTATCCTGCTTTTTGCAAGAATGATGGCCCTTTTTGGACTTAGAAAATCATGGGTAGGACAATATTTCTATTACACAAAAAAAATCAGATGAGCGTCAGCACCCGCAAGGCGGTGCTGTTGTATTCAAAATAACATAATGCTAAATAATTATATATGTGTTCGATGTGAGCTACAAGAAAAAAAACACTATTAGCATCAAAAAGAAGCAACTCTGATCAATTTTTTGAAGATTATGATAGATATAATTTTAAAAAATGGCCGCCATTTCAATGACGTCATAATTCGGTCCAGTCGCAGAATTCAGACTGGCGACATGGCTTAGAATGAACTTCAGACATTGCGGAACAGACTGGTATATGTCGCCATAAATCTTTTTTCCAATCGCACAGGACCCAAAATATGGCTCTAAGCGAACACACTATACATCTCTTTCTTAAGAATACCACACCAGCCATCATAAACTGTGTCAATGTGTGACTGCCTCCGCAATCCCTGTTCTAGTTTGTCAATCAGACTGTTAATTTCAGCTAAAGTACTATTATCTTTCAGAAATGAATGGTATATTCCCCAGATTGAATTTAGCCATGGGGTGATTATTTGTTGGAGCTTCGGAATGCAGACAGACATCTATATTGATATTCAACAGCAAAACTGAATGGTCTGGCACATTTTTTTACATGTATTTCGAATACCTAATGACATCATGACATCAAATACATGTAAGACATTAAAATCAGTAAATTATTGCAGATTTTCATGACTAATAAGGATAAAACAGTTTTCGAAAAAAAATCAGCAACCTCATTGGACAATAGACCTTCACACTGGCCTCCAAAAAATAATAGCCAACTTTTTAATCTATAAAAAATAATAGTCAAAACTGATGCGGACCTTTGCGTGCAGTTTTCATAAAAATAATAAATTTTAACATATATATTTTCTTAATTGCTTTAGTAGGCTCCAACAGGGGGTGTGGGAATCAGGGGTCCCACTATAAATGTTTAAAATGCTAAATTCTGATGGATTTTGAAGGCATTTACAGGACACATGTTTAGTTTGGGTAAGGCAGCTGAATTGGTTCATGATCTTTTGACCACAACTGCACTTAAATTGCCCGAAAAGTACAAAACAATCAGGTCGCAAAAATACATGATATTTGGCATCTATGCACTCTATTGAATTACAGTTTTTTGTCAACAAGTTTTTGATGATTTATTCAATAAATATACTATCTTTTTTTAAAGTGTTTTAGAATGTTTTTACTTACGCTAATGACAGTATGCAAGCAAATTTATTTGTTGACTTTTTTAGCTTTCCCATATCAGCCATGTTTCTAAAAATAGAAACAAGACTGGGTTTTCCGATCATTTCTGGGTTTAATGTGCAAAACAAACATTTATTATGCCAGAATTGTCTTGGTATAAAAACTATTAAAAATATCTGGCATGTAATATTTCAACACATTCGCGTTCTTTTCAAATTCTGAAAATTCGAAAAAGAAGATTTTTTCACTTCGAACAATTGCATTTCAAATTAAAACACATATAGATCTAATCTAGATTCTGATTAAAGATATTTTGAAATCGTCAACAGTTAGGTCAGTTTATAATACGTTTTTACAGATAATTAAATTAGCGGTAACTATAGACGGCAATTTAGGTTTTCATCAGGAAACTGTTGGTACAAGTTGGTTTAATTGTTGTCTGCCGAATATAGAGTTGAAGAAAATTAGCGTTGGCGTTTGAAAATGTTCCCAAAAAGTAGCCTGCCAGTTCCACACTGATTATTCGGGTACCTACTCGTGTGAGCGATACCGCCCTCGTGTGATTTATGTACATGTTGGTGAACAGGAAATTCACACCTTGAACAGGTTATTATTCCGTATTTAATTGAAGATTTGAAAAGTTTTAGTACTGAATGTGTAAGATCATACCTTAACTATATCTATGTCAAATATCTATCTAATATAATCTGAATAACTGAAAAAAAATACATTTTTTTACTGCGAAAATGAAGATATTTTAAGGCGATGGTATATATTTTCACGATTGATGGTATTATTTCGGATTATATGAGGAAATTTTTGTTAGGAAAATGAAAAGCAGTCATTCTATGTGTTAGCCATTACTTTCATTTCACAAAACCTGGATTCACAGTAAAATTAGATCGATTTTTTCGAAGACAGTGTGTGGAAAAAAAGATACCTCTGACGATGTATCATGGTACCATCCTCGTTGTTTCTGTCAATCGAGCAGATACCGTCCTCGTTTATGAAATGAGCATTACATTGAGGCAGACCCATTTTCTAATTTAGCGATAACATGCAATGACCAGCTAAGATAAAGATAAAACTTTGGTCTTTTATGCCCTCCAGCTACTGGAAGCAGCCTATCCGGAGAAAAACTTCTCACATCGCTTCAAATTCGCTATCAACTTAGTATCAAGATCCATCTACATACACACATTCTTATGTGTATTTTCAATTGAATATTGCTTCCGTACATGTGGTCTTGTTATTTAAGTTGTTACGGGGTATAAAATGTTCATAGCAAAAACAAAATTAAATTTGTTCAGAAATTCTATGATTTTTGTCAAATATTTTATTGCGATCGACCCATGTTTCTAAGCTTCGTTTTGAAGAATAAAGCCAGTAATTCGGTCGAAAATGTGCTTCGTCAAGAGTAGTCGAAAGAAGCCAGTAGTAAACAGATTCTTATTTCTCCATGTTTTGTTTTTCGAAAATTCGTATGGAACAAGTGCTTTAATCACACATTTTACTGCAAGAATACATCATGCACTCGTGCACAGGGCCGGATCCAGAAATTTTTGACGGGGTGTGTGGGGGGGGGGGGGGGGGGGGGCACCAGTCTTGAATGAAGACATCACTGCCGAGGTGCAACACTGCAAGGTATTGGAGGGGGTGCCTTTGCCCATGTTAGACATTAGGCAGGGATTCCGGGGTCAGGGGGCGGGTCAGGGGGACTCCTGGAAATTTTTCAAATACAGGCAGAAAATGGTGTCCTCTGGTGTATTTTAGGTCTGAATTTTGTATTGGAGGGGTATGATACTTCCCTCTTGACTGTTTGGTCAGGGGGCTCTCCCCTGGAAAACTTTGAAATACAGGTATGAAATGTTGGCCTCTGGTATATTTCTGGGTC
The DNA here is from genome assembly GCF_021730395.1 of Mercenaria mercenaria. Lineage (NCBI taxonomy): Eukaryota > Metazoa > Mollusca > Bivalvia > Venerida > Veneridae > Mercenaria > Mercenaria mercenaria. The sequence continues at coordinate 18,739,728 of NC_069367.1, read as the reverse complement.
TAAATTTTGAGAAATAATTATTCCTTTGCCAAAATAGTAGGGTGCATCTTTGATGAGTATGTCACTTCTCGGCAAACTGGGGAGGCACAGGCCCCCTCGGCCGGGCCCTGGATCCGGGCCTGATGCATGAAATGAGATGGTTTATGTTTATAGGCCTACACTCCACACTGCAAGTTTTGTGGATCGAAACCGAAAGTAGGGGTTTATTGTGAGGATGTGATCATATTTTAGGGTAGCAGACCACAACTGACTGGCATTTTACTAGGAACTATTACACTCCCTCTCTTTAAGTTATGATAGAACTTTCATGAAAAATAGGTGTTGGAAAAAGTGATGTTCTATTAACAAGGGCGTAGCTAGGGCATTCTTCATAGTACGCAGAGGTAATGCGTAGGGTCTTGGTATCCTCCCCAAGATATTTTTTATCTGAGAACCGCAAATGGTGCATTTTGGCATGTATTTGAAGCTAAACATTGCACGAAAACCTTATTCGTTCTTAATCTTTGATATAAAATGTATGATTTTACTAGGTATGCATGTAATATTGCACGTGCAATTTGTGGTTCATTGATCCATGTTATATGTGTGCAGTATTCAAAACAGACGGTTGGTGGTAGCACACTTTCAAAACATCATTATGATTGGATAACAAGAGATGTGTGTATAAGTTTATGTTCGAGAGTTGTTAAAAGGAATTTTGCCATAACTCCAAACTGAATACTAGTCAACAAAGACATGCTAAGTTTCATGATATTGTTATAAATGTACCAAATAAGAAACTGATGCCTTGCATAGGGAAAATATTTCGGCGAATGTCATCGACGTCTGCATTATGTCAACTTCGTTAAAATGTATTATTATCTTTTCGTCAACTAAAACAGTATTCTGCAAAATGTTTCTTACTCCTTTTAAATTATTTTGCAGTTTGCCATCGTGATATGGTGCTTAGCGCTTCATGCATCTCTTTCACTGGCAAGCTGTGAAGCCATCGTGATTTCGCGCTGTGAACACTTTACGTATTGTGAAGCGTGAAGTGCGAAATCACGATGGTGAAGCTAAACATCACGGTGGTGAAGTGAAAAATTTCGAGAAAAAATCAATAAAAAAAACAATAAAAACAAGAGCTGTCTCCATAGGATGACACATGCCCCCGATGGCACTTTGAATGAATAGTTATGGCCGATGTTAGAGTTTAGGACCTTTGACCTACGGACCTGGGTCTTGCGCGCGACACGTCGTCTTACTGTGGTACACATTCATGCCCAATAATTTTAAAATCCATGCATGAATGACAAAGATATGGACCGGACACGCCCATCAATGCACTATCATGAAATATGACCTTTAACGTCTAAGTGTGACCTTGACCTTTGAGCTACGGACCTGTGTCTTGCGCGCGACACGTCGTCTTACTGTGGTACACATTCATGCCAAGTTATTTGAAAATCCATCCATGGATGACAAAGATATGGACCGGACACGAATGCACTATCATGAAAAATGACCTTTAACGTCTAAGTGTGACCTTGACCTTTGAGCTACGGACCTTGGTCTTGTGCGCGACACGTCGTCTTACTGTGGAACACATTCATGCCAAGTTATTTGAAAATCCATCCATCGATGACAAAGATATGGACCGGACACGAATGCAGTATGACAGAAAAGCATGAAAGATGAAGCGCGAGATCACAACGGTGAAGTGCGAAACTATGAAAATTTCAGGCTTTAACATTAGCATTGGGCAGATTTCGTACCAACAATATTGAATCATAAAACAAGTATTTAAACGTAGCGGGATTGTTGCTATAATATTATATAAACGACATCTAAAACCAAGTATTACACTGAAATCTTGTTTTGATGATTTTTAAAAAAGTTGTTTAAGGTCTTTCGAAATATTATACATATAATTTAGTTACGTAATACGCACTGAAAATATTAAATCACCAATTATATAGAATGAGCATATTTATCTCACTGTGAATTGGTTGTCAAATACTGTAATATCATATGACTTGTGCCAGTGTCAATAGCGTAAGATTTAACTAGGTGTAATGAATGGATTTCTATTGAATTTTATTTTCTATGGAATAATAGTTGATAATTTCATACACTTAAGTACAATTATAACATATATCTATGATATCAAAGGCTGAGCGTGAAGCTATTATATCTTTTTTTTTTTATATATATACCGTTCTAATAGTTTCGCGCTCAGCTCAAGATAATATTATGCGAGACAAATTACGTCTGCAGTGTTATACAAAAAGTCATATTTAACAGCTTTTAGCCTTGAAAATGTAATTTTTTCCGATTTCTCAACCAACATTTTATTAATTGTTAACATTGTATTATAATTTTGTTATAGAAATTTCCTCCTAGACAGCGTATGATTGTAATATTTCACATGGTCAGGATTATTACAAAATAAGCAATCAGATAGTAGGATTATGAGATAAATTGCAAAACTGTACCTAAATTGTTATAAAACTACAAAGACAATTGGTGAATTTCAATGCACGTTAAATCAACTAATCATATAAATCAGTTTGCTATACAAATAATGTCTATAAGAAACAGGTTCACTTTATTTTTATTACAACCTCAGGTTATAACGAAAACGCACTTGCTTGTCCCGATGAGTACTTCAAACACAATATGAAGTAAGCAATGACAGTGTATGAAGCCATCTCCGTTGCATGACCCTAGCCAATTAATTGTGTATGGTTGCCAGATTTTCACTACGCAGCTGCGTATTTGCGTAAAGGTAGCTACGTGCTTGATAAGATAGGTAAAGAGGACATGAAGTTTAGTAGGTTTGCAGGTTTGTCGAACAATTCAAGCATCGAGGAATTTGCTTATCATCAAAATGTTGAAAATCAGAGCTAAAAGGATGGGAAATGAAAAAAAAAAAAAAAAAAAAAACGAGAAATTTTTGTGAACTGGGTCCACCCTATGCTTGCTCTGGCTAACATTTTGTACATCATTTCAAAGTTATTACAGTTCGTCTGATACTTAAACTTTAACAAAAGATCATCTTACCTGTCTTATCGTCTGTTGCTAATTCTGTATTGCAAATGGTGATTATGAATCTAAGGGGAGTAAGTTAAAGTATATACAAACCAATCTGCTCTTATATTGTGCCTTTGTATTGTGCCTTTGTAGATTACAAGAAAGCGTTTGATTCTGTCGATCGTATGTGTTTATGGAATGAATTGCTTCAGCATAACACTGATGACAAAGTCTTTGAGGCTAAATATACAATATATGATAAAGCCAAATCTTGTGTAAAGAGTAGCTAATGTCTATCAAATTTCTTCATTATAGCTCAACTGGTGTACGACAAGGTGAAAATTTATCACCAATCTTATTTTCTGTTTTCTTGAATGATTTAGTCTCACGTATGCCTATTTTTTTTCAGGACTAGTGGAATTATCAAACAATATAAAGGACCTGCTAAATGATGATATTTCAGAAATGTTTTCAAGTTATTTTTGTTACTTTATGCAGATGATACAGTGTTATTTGCAGAATCTGAAAATGATTTACAAACTGCATTAAATGTTATGTCATAATATTGTTATATTTGGAAACTTACAGTTCATTCCAATAAAACTGAGGTTGTTATTTTTTTTTACGTGTAAAAATGCGAAATAAGGCTACCTTTTATTATAATAATGCGGCATTTGAAGTAGTAGATGACTTCAGTTATCTAGGAATTTAATTTAACAACAATGGTTACTTCAATAAAACTAAAATGTATTTGGTTGACCAAGCTAGAAAAAATATGTATGCTCTGTTGAAAAAATGTAGGAAGTTGCTGCTTAGTATTGATTTACAATTACGTTTATTTGAGTCTGTGGTTCAATTAATATTATTGTATGGATCAGAGGTATTGGGTTGTGGTGATGTTAGCATTGTTAAAAGTTTTCAACTTAAATTTTTTTAAAAATGTACTGAAGGTTAAAAAAGTTAACACCTAATGTCATGTTGTTTTTTTTTGGCGAGCTTGGTGTCTTACCAATAGATGTTATAATTAGAAATAGAATATTGAACTACTGGTGTACAATTATTAATGGTAAACAAAAAAAGACAAACTGTATACTTTACAGGTTCATGTAGAGACTCCATCAGAAAAAGTAAATTATTGTTCTTGGATTTCATATGTAAAAGAACTTTTAGAACAACTTGGATTTGCTGAATACTGGTTGAATCAATCAGTATTCACCAGTGTATTTCCGCAATATTGTACAACAGAGGTTGAAGGCCAGTTTATTCAATCTTGGAATGAAAAAAAACTTTGCAAATTTCCAGAAAATGTTTGTGTTACAGAATATTTATAACAACCTTTGAGTTTGAAAATTACCAACAAATCTCGCAATATCCATGTGTCATTTCCGATGTAGGAACAATTTGTTACAAGTTGAAAGAGGGATATTTTTGAATATTAAGCTCAAGAACAGGACTTGTTATCTGTGTAATAATACATCTTTATGAGATGAATTTAATTACATTATAGAATGTCCGTACTTAAATTTAGACAGAGTAAAATATATACCAAATGATTTTCAACTGTGTTACAGTCAAATGTAATGTCATTTCAATGTTTATTTCATAGTAATGATAGTACTCTTCTTTTTAAGTTAGCATTGTTTGTACAGAAAATACTTAAAATTTTTGGGGAGGAATAGGTTTTTGTCACTGGCAGTTATTTGCTGGCCAGTTAAAACACTGGTTAATTCTAAATGTACACCGTCTTTTATCTTTTAGCTTACAAAATATTTGTATCAGATCTACTATGACCGTAAAACTACTGTTTTATTTTATGTAGGCCCTTTAAGTGTTTGTTTTGTTAAATTTGTTGTTATTATAATACTGATGCCCGTATGGGTTCAGTTATAAATAAAATCTTGAAATCTTGAATCTCACAGATTTCCTCCCTTGACGTACATTTTATGTTTACAACCGCTGTGAGGAGTGTTTGAACAAACAATAAAAAGAGATAGAATCTGATACCAAGACTTCCATGTCTGCTTCTGTTTCTTCAGTTAGTCACCTGTAAGACACTTATACAGTAGTGTATATTGTATGCACTTGTAAATAAGTCGCATAATTAGCACGAACTTAATGGAGGATGCACTTATAATTACAAGATACGATTAAAGGCAGATTTATGAAGCCGCAGCCTCTCCCTATACGAATACATGCCCAGAGACAGGGTCCGATTTCCCTTTCAGGAAGAAAAAGAAGGTCTTAACATAAGCACTTTTGCATGGTGCGACGACAAGTTTGGTCGCTTTCATAATGAGACTGAAGGAGAAAAAGAAAAACTCCAAGTAGGCAAAATGATAGAATGTGTAGAATAGAGGGTGGGGTGAGGGAAGATTTGATATTGGTGAAATACCTCTAACTCACTTCTTTACATTTTTAAAGTTAACATTCTAATCAAATAGATCTACTAAAGGTCGGGTTTCACATTTCCAGTTCTTATTTCCAGATCCTCAAAGCGATTACCTTTAACTGCTTTCATTTAAGTGTACCATATTGCGGAATAATCGCTGCGGGGAGTTTAATAAATGTTCATTGACATAACGAGGACGGTACCCATGTGCAAACGGGTAGGTATCATTGTTTATTTTCATCCATCGTCAGAGGTATCATCAAAAACAGCGACAGGATGCATATAATTGAAATTTTATCAACAAAAATAACTTGCAGGTACATGATCCATTCGTTTTGTAGTTGAGTATGCATAGTTTTACCAAGGAGAGTGGCAAATTCAGTTATCTAAACTTCGAACAAAGAAAAATATGTCTCAAAACGTCAAATTACATGAATTTCGTTACATTTCTTTAAATTTTGTAGTCATATCAATATTACTGAGGACTGATATTTTCACCAGTGCGAATTAATGCATTTCCTCAGACGATTCTGTCTTTAAAATGTTCAACATGCTTAAATATGTGTCATACGTTGGCATTGTTTTTATATACCCTATACAACCTACATGTATATAAATCACAAGAGGGCGGTATCGCTCACTCGAGTAGGTACCCGAATAACCAGTGTGAGTTCAGTCAGACTGATAGCTAAAGTAGTAAGATTGACTTCCGGTTATAATCGGTTTAATTGTCGTCTGCTTTCTACCGCCTTAGGCAATGTTATCGGCATAGTTGACACGTGTTTGGAATACACGAGGTAATAAACAGTCCGCTTTATCGATTTTCTACACTAGCTGATCGCAGTTTACTGTCTCACTTGGCATAATTATCAATGTAGCTATTAAATAAAATAATCGCCAGTTCCTGTCGCCAAAATGAAAAAATATTTGCCATTTAAATAAAATAATCCCAAATGGGAATAATGGCAACTGACAGCGTGACCCTTACAGAAGAAAAAGGCCTGCTGCGTACTCTTGCTGTGTACATACAGCGTATATGATGCGTACATGATGTGTACTGAAATCAAAAGTACGCAGGATATACACCGCACATACACCGATAGTACGTTTGTAGTACACTTTTGACATGCAAATGAGCTCTGCCGCGTACTTGCTGCGTACATGCTGTGGACTACATAGTACACAGGATGTACGCTGGAGGAATTTAGTATGCGAGAAATAGTACGCAGCATGTACGCGGCACATACACTTTTCACATGCAAATGAGCCTGCGGTGTACTACCCCTGCGGCGTACATGCTGTGTACTACCCCTGCGGCGTACATGCTGTGTACTCCTGCGGCGTACATGCTGTGTACTCCTGGCCCGAGTCCTGCGGCGTACATGCTGTGTACTCCTGCTGCATACATGCTGTGTACTCTTGTGGCGAAACTGCTGTGATAATGTAAATTCCTTACCCCACCAACTTTTGTATGCAAATGCTGATCATTTGGACAGAAAAAAACAGAAAAAAGATAAGTGACATGCATCATTAAGTATTTACCCTTACCAAAATAATGTAGATTGATGTTATCAAATAAATTAGTATGCTTTTCTCCATCCACTTTTCAATGAAATAAATCAATTTTTGTAGCATGTAATTTGGTAAACATTTGAAGAAAATGGCGTAACTGCATCAAGGGGAAACAACTTTAATGCGACTAAATATAAGTGTTATGATTTATTATAGACGATGTGTGCGTAGTATGTATTTATTTTGATTAAAATCCATCTGAGAACAATCTAGGACTGGAATTATATAAGCATTTTTACACTTTTACGTCCGTAAAAAGTAGCGCACCAAAAAATTTTGGATTGATTTTTCCACTGGGGCAAGCGCAATTAGCCAAAAAACGTTCTGAAAATATACGAGCGGCAAATCCGATAAACAACTTTTTAATTTGGTGAGGCCTTAATGAGTTAACATAATGAGCATTAAAGCCTTTATAAAAACATGATAGAGTGGTGTTTTGCTTAAGAGTATTCAAAAAACAGTGAGAGCTATTAATTCTTCTCATTCGGGCGCTGTTGAGGCATTATCTTGGTAATTATTTCATGTATTACAAAATGTAATGCAACGAAGTTCAAATAAGGCTTTTCAATTATCCAAGTTAGAAAGCTCCAGGATTAATTCAAAATGAAAAAGAATATATTTTTACACTGCATGCAAGGTGCAGCTCAGAAATCACTAAGATGTAAGCTTCACAAATGAACATTGCAAATAGTTTGGCAAATTTTTATTGTTCAGAATACCGGTAATCTGAACTATTCTATGCTATTAAGATAAAAGTTACTCGCAAATCAAGTTCTTGCTTCCAAAAAAAAAAAATGTACAAATCCTTCCTGCATGAAGTCCCTCCCGCGTATATGAAGTTTACTTCAGACTTTACCTTATAAAAAAAAACTAAGTATAAATGCCAAAAGAAATTGTACAAGTCTTTCCCGCGTATATGAAGTGTACTGCACAAATTTCAAAGTATCTGCGGTGTACATGCAGTGTACTATTTTCTTGTACAAGTCCCTCCTGCGTACATGCAGTGTACTCCTTAAATTTTCAGAGTCTGTGCTGCGTACTTGAAGTGTACTAGTGACCTCCTGCGTACATGCTGTGTACTCGTCGAAATAGTACACGGCATGTACGCGGCATGCGGTGTATGTAAAATGTACTCCTCTGGCGTACTACTGTGTTCGCGGCATATACACAGCAAATACGCAGCATGTACGCCACAGAGGCTTGCTTCTGTAAGGGGAGCCCTGACCCTTTTCCCATTCCATGGTTACATGCAGAGTTATCTGCACATTGTTATCCAAAATAGGCGCAGACTGCTGACCTTGATATATAGTAATAATCATTCTTTCTTATCAGATAACTGAAAAAATCCAAAATCAAATTGTTTTACTGGACTTCTTCACACCCTTCCTGTCCGTCGGTTCCATACTGAAAATTTCATTTCTATAAATATTCATAATTACCCTTATTACGATTAATTACCCTTATTACGATGCAAGTGAAAGTAAAATCACACTGAGTGGCTGACAAGAAGCAGTTTGATAAAATGATTAAAGACAGTCCGTGCACTCTAAGGTAATTTAATTGGTATTATGTACATAATGATTAATTCTGTTTTGTGCTCGAATATGATAAAGATCTTGACATAAAGATCTTGACTTCCTTTTTGATTGACATCAGATTGGCTTTCTGATTTCTGTGACCAGTTTGCCAGTATTTCATTTAAGGAGGTAGGTTACCTTGTTACAAGGGTAAATTCAAATTAGCTGAACCGCAGCATTCTTTTGTATTTCGTGTAATATGAAGTTTTAACTGCTACAATCTCAATTTCGTTTGTCTCTGTCCCTTCAAGTTCATTTTTTATTCAGGTTTGAAGAACATGACCCTCCAAAGGTATTTCATATTGAAAGAAGAGGGAAAATACGGATATTTAACACTTTTCAGTGTATTTTAATTTCATTGATATCTGTAGAAGTCTGCATAATTGATAATTTTACTAATATGCACGTTAGCTTTCTAATATAAGCTTAAAATGTATATGTCGCAGGGCTCACGTTTCCATGGTAACGCATTTTCTCTCATTTTTAAACAACTATGTATAAAAATAAGGGTTTTCGATGGCTTCAGTCCCATTCTGTTAATGACCAACATGGAATATTTGGGTAATATTATTAGCAAAATACCAAGCACTTTACATGGTAAGTAATTATATATAAACAAGAGGGTCATGATGACCCTGGATCGCTCACCTGAGAAATATGAGCTACATGTTTCAAATGTCAAACTGATGATTTTTAGAATTTTTTTGGAAGATTTTCCGATGTACAATCAAGTAACCCCTGGGGCGGGGCCAAGTTTACCCTGGGGGTCATGATTTCAATAAAGTTTGTAGAAGTCTACTAGGCAATGTTACATATCAAATATCTAAGATCTAGGCCTTCTGGGTTTTTTTTAGCAAATTTATGAAGTTTTCCCTATGTAACCCCTGGGGCTGGGTCAATTTGACCGTGGAGGGTCAAGATATTAACAAATTTTGTAGAGGTCCACTAGGCAATGCTACATGTCAAATATCTAAGCTCTAGGCCTTCTGGTTTATTTTTAGAAAATTTTGAAGATTTTTCTATGTACAATGAAGTAACCCCATGGGGCGGGGTCAATTTGACCCCGGGGGTCATGATTTGAATAAATTTTGTAGAAGTCTACTAGGCAATGCTACATGTCAAATATCTAAGCTCTAGGCTGTCTGGTTTATTTTTAGAAAATTTTTGAAGATTTTCCTGTGTAAAATCAAGTGACCCCTGGGGCGGGGTCAATTTTGACCCCGGGGGTCATGATTTGAACAAACTTGATAGAGGTCCACTAGGCAATGCTACATGTCAAATATCTAAGCTCTTTGCCTTCTGGTTTATTTTTAGAACATTTTTGAAGATTTTCCTATGTAAAATCAAGTGACACCTGGGGCGGGGTCAATCTTGACCCCGGGGGTCATAATTTGAACAGATTTTGTAGAGCTTTAGGCCTTCTGGTTTATTTTTAGAAAATTTTGAAGTTTTTTCTTTGTACAATCAAGTAACCCCATGGGGCGGGGTCAATTTGACCCCGGGGGTCATGATTTGAACAAATTTTATAGAGGTCCACTAGGCAATGCTACATGTCAAATATCTAAGCTCTAGGCCTTCTGATTTATTTTTAGAAAAAATATGAAGATTTTCCTATGAAAAATCAACTGAACCCTGGGGCGGGGCCGATTTTAACCCGGGGGTCATGATTTCAACAAAGTTTGTAGAAGTCTACCAGACAATGTTACATATCAAATATCTAAGATCTAGGCCTTCTGGGTTTCTTTAGAAAATTTATGAAGATTTCCCTATGTACAATCAAGTAACCCCTGGGGCTGAGTCAGTTTGACCCTGGGGGGTCAATATTTGAACAAATTTTGTAGAGGTCCACTAGGCAATGCTACATGTCAAATATATAAGCTCTAGGCCTTCTGGTTTATTTTTAGAAATTTTTTGAAGATTTTTCTATGTACAATCAAGTAACCCCATGGGGCAGGGTCAATTTGATCCCGGGGGTCATGATTTCAACAAATTTTGTAGAAGTCTACTAGGCAATGCTACATGTCAAATATCTAAGACCTAGGCCGTCTGGTTTATTTTTAGAAAAATTTTGAAGATTTTCCTATGTAAAATCAAGTGACCCATGGGGCGGGGTCAATTTTGATCCCAGAGGTCATGATTTAAACCAATTGTGTAGAAGTCCATTAGGTAATGCTACATGTCAAAGTTCTAAGCTCTAGGCCTTCTGGTTTATTTTTAGAAATTTTTGAAGATTTTTCCATGTACAATGAAGTAACCCCATGGGGCGGGGTCAATTTGAACCCGGGGGTCATGATTTGAACAAATTTTGTAGAGGTCCACTAGGCAATGCTACATGTCAAATATCTTAGCTCTAGGTCTTCTGGTTTTTGAGAAGAAGATTTTTTAAGATTTTCCTATGTAAAATCAAGTGACCCCTGGGGCAGGGTCAATTTTGACCCCGGGGATCATGATTTGAAATTTTTTTGTAGAGGTCCACAAGGCAATGCTACATGTCAAGTATCTAAGCTCTAGGCCTTCTGGTTTATTTTTTAAAAAATTTTGAAGATTTTCCTATAGAAATCTATGTAAAATCAAGTGACCCCTGGGGCCACTAGGCAATGCTACATGTCAAATATCTAAGCTCTAGGTCTTCTGGTTTTTGAGAAGAAGATTTTTTAAGATTTTCCTTGGTAAAATCAAGTGACCCCTGGGGCGGGGTCAATTTTGACCCCGGGGTCATGATTTGAAAATTTTGTAGAGGTCTATTAGGCAATGCTTACAGCCAAATATCTAAGCTCTAGGCTTCTGGTTTTGAGAGATGATTTTTTCAAGTTTTTCCTTCGGTTGCCATGGCAACCGGATTTCTGCTGGAATTCAATTCTATGAATATTTGTAGAGTTCACCAAGGACACATTCCTGAAATACATGTCAAATATCTAAGCTCTAGGTCTTCTGGTTTTTGAGAAGAAGATTTTTTAAGATTTTCCTTGGTAAAATCAAGTGACCCCTGGGGCGGGGTCAATTTTGACCCCGGGGTCATGATTTGAACAAACTTGCTAGAGGTCTATTAGGCAATGCTTCACACCAAATATCTAAGCTCTAGAGCTTCTGGTTTTTGAGAAGATGATTTTTCAAGTTTTTCCTTTCGGTTGCCATGGCAACCGGAGTTCTGCATGGAATTCAATTCTTTGAATAATTTTTGTAGAGCTTCACCCAAGGAACATTCCTGTAAAGTTTGGATGAAATTGGCCTAGCGGTTTATGAGGAGATGTCGTTTAAAGTAAAAGTTTAGGGACAACAGATGACGGACGCCGGACCGGTGAGTGATCCTAATAGCTCACCCTGAGCCTTTGGCTCTGGTGAGCTTAAAAGTCAATAAAGCGATTGAGTGAGTCTAAGCAATGCTTTAGTTGAAGAACATGCACTCACACAGTTTATAAAATAGCAATGTTTAGCTGAATATGCATTTAAACAAGAGCTGTCTCCATAGGATGACACATGCCCCCGATGGCACTTTGAATGAATAGTTATGGCCGATGTTAGAGTTTAGGACCTTTGACCTATGGACCTGGGTCTTGCGCGCGACACATCGTCTTACTGTGGTACACATTCATGCCCAATAATTTTAAAATCCATGCATGAATGACAAAGATATGGACCGGACACGCCCATCAATGCACTATCATGAAATATGACCTTTAAAGTCTAAGTGTGACCTTGACCTTTGAGCTACGTCCCTGGGTCTTGCGCGCAACACGTCGTCTTACTGTGGTACACATTCATGCCAAGTTATTTTAAAATCCATCCATGGATGACAAAGATATGGACCTGACTCGAATGCACTATCATGAAAAATTACCTTTAACGTCTAAGTGTGACCTTGACCTTTGAGCTACGGATCTGGGTCTTGTGCACGACAAGTCGTCTTACTGTGGTACACATTCATGCCAAGTTATTTGAAAATCCATCCATGGATGACAAAGATATGGACCGGACACGAATGCACATCATGAAAAATGACCTTTAATGCCTAAGTGTGACCTTGACCTTCGAGCTACGGACCTGGGTCTTTCGCGCGACAAGTTGCCTTACTGTGGTACACATTCATGCCAAGTTATTTGAAAATCCATCCATTGATGACAAAGATATGGACCGGACAGACTGACAGACCGACAGACGGTTCAAAAACTATATGCCTCCCTTCGGGGGCATAAAAATTGTAACATACTCATAGAATAACATATTATCAACTTTAAGATTTCATCATAAAATCTCAAGTTAAGCCTAAAAAATATTTGGATTGACGAGAAACACAATAACATTTACATTACAGTAAATTAAGTCATACTGCTTCTCTAATAGCTACATGATAAACATAGAAACTGGTAAAGTTCTTTTGATCAAAATACTCATGGTGGGTGTCAGTTAAAGTTTTCATATGGCACTTATAATACATAGTCAGATAAATGCTTGCATTCAGACGTGTCAACAACCTAGAATATTTTGCTATACGAAATAAAACTTTTTTCTTTTAGATTTTCCCAGGATTATCAAAGTTTAGAATAACCACACAAATCGCATCGATATTTTATTTGCAAATGTAAAAAGATGAATAGTTGCGTCGGCTTAAATGTCGTGATCAGTTGAGAACTGGCTCAGTGTCATAGTTCTTACTTGCTGCATAATAAAGATGTGTTGGCTGAAAAACTTCTTGATGCTGTTTATAATTCTAAGGTCTTGCATTTATTGAAAGGTGATATTTCAACTTGATTTTAACTTTGACTCTGACTTGAATCACTGAGTTAAAATCAAAAGCTCGAAACCCGGTTCCAAAAATCGAGGATTACTAAAACAAACAACTTCAACAAATTGTCCTGTGAAATTTCGCATTTACAAAGTAAATGAAACAGGATAAAAACAGGGAAAAAAAATAACGAAACAAGAGGGCCATGATGGCCCTATATCGCTCACCTGTTATCACTGCACTTGAGGACAAGAAGGTCCTCAGAAAAAATATCTAAGTCCAAAGGACAGTAACAACAAAGGGAAGAAATTTAACCGAAAATAAAAAAAAATTCTTACAAGGTACAGATATGTCAAAATACACCTTAAAATTGGAGGTACCATCCATGTTGTACCACAGAAAAGTGGTCTCGGTTTTTCCCTACGGCCAATAATAAAAAAAGTTACTAAAAATAAGCTATTTATAGTAACGTAAAAGGGAAGTAATTAAAAAAAAATATTGTAAGTGAACAAAAGAAGGATCTGCCAAATAAATCTGTTGACATAAATGAAATTTCAGATCAGTATCTTCATTAGTTACGGAGATATACTCATTTTAATTTGAAATATTTGAAATAAAGGGAGGTAATTTGACATAAAATCAATCCATAGTTATCTACCCTGATTGGCTCAGTCCAACTAATGACAATAATGAAATTTCAAATAAGTCCTATAAGTACTTACTGATATAAATCCATTTTGATTACAATCAGGGAAGGAAATCAAATATAAAATAACTCTGAACCTACGCTTGGATCTGATTTGTCATGGAATCCAAGAATTACTGTTGTTGAAGTTATTTTGGAAGTTTGTATCAAATAAAACTATAAATGAAGTCTCTATATAGCTGCAAAAGCCAAAATAGCCAATTTTGGATGTTTAAGGGGCCATAACTCTGGAACCCATGAGGAAATCTGGCCAGTTCAAGACAGGACTCAAGATCGTGTGGTGATACAAGTTGTGTGCAAGTTTGGTTAAAATCAAATCATAAATGAAGCTGCTATTGTGCAGACAAGGTCAAAATAGCTAATTTTGGCCCTTCCAGGGGCCATAACTCTGGAACCCATGATGGGATCTGGCCGGTTCAACTAAGGAATCAAGATCTTATGGTGACACAAGTTTTGTGCAAGTTTGATTAAATTCAAATCATAAATGAAGCTGCTATTGTGCAGACAAGGTCAAAATAGCTAATTCTGGCCCTTTCAGGAGCCATAACTCTGGAACCCATAATGGAATCTGGCCAGTTCAAGAAAGGAACCAAGATCTTATGGTGATACAAGTTGTGTGCAAGTTTGGTTAAAATCAAGTCATAAATGAAGCTGCTATTGTGCAGACAAGGTCCAAACAGCTAATTCTGGCCCTTTCAGGGGCCATAACTCTGGAACCCATAATGGAATCTGGCCAGTTCAAGAAAGGAACCAAGATCTTATGGTGATACAAGTTGTGTGCCAGTTAGGTAAAAATAAAATCATAAATAAAGCTTCTATTGTGCAGACAAGGTCAAAATAGCTAATTTTGGCCCTTTCAGGGGCCATAACTCTGGAACCCATAATGGGATCTGGCCAATTCAAGAAAGGAACCGAGATCTTATGGTGATACAAGTCGTGTGCAAGTTTGGTTAAAATAAAATCATAAATGAAACCACTATCGTGCAGACAAGGAATTGTTGACCCACGCACGGACGGACTGACGACAGACGACGGACGAAGGGTGATCACAAAAGCTCACCTTGTCACTATGTGACAGGTGAGCTAAAAAAGAGTTGATACAACAAAGCTACTATATAATAACTATTACTAATAGACACTAATTCTGTAGCTTCTAAAAAGGCCATGATGGGCGGAAAAAAAAATTAGCGCGAGACATACTGAACTTGTTTTTTTCCTGGTTAAAACTTATTAATATTTAAATTGAACAATAAGTGGGATTCACATCATGAATACCTCTTTGAAAAATAGCAGTTATTAGAATGTCAGAGGACTGTGTTGCACTTATGTAACTTGGATCTGCTAACTTTGTTCTAATATTTTAAACTCAATAAAAAGCTACGAGATGCATTTGAGAAAAGCGCATGTCTCCCACAACTGCCTTGTTTGTCTGGACTGTTCAGACGAATGGTTCCTATTAAAAATGTTTAGTTTCTCTGGATGGTCTAGACGAGTGGATCCAATTAGATGGTCTGGACGAGTGGATCCAATCAGTAATTCAAGGGCCATAATTTTAAAAGTTCCTGGGCAGATTTGGCTAGTTATTGAACTTGGCCGAGGTCTTATGGTCAAACACATTTTGTTCAAGTTTGGTGAAGATCGGATGAGAAATGTTCGACTTAGAGTGGGGACAAGCTTTGTGACAGACAGACAGACACACAGACAGACACACAGACTGGAGTAAATGAATATGTCTCCCACACCACTGTGTGGTGGGTGACATAATTACTTTTAAGATTTCTTTTCCATTGACGTTTAAAGGACTCTGTAGAAGTGGTATATTATTTTGTCAAACAACATCCTATCGCTTTGTTACCATTATCACTTAGTTCCGACCTGGTAGTCTGCACCTTGTTTTGAAAATTCGGGATTTGGCGAGAAATCACGAGAATGCTAAATTCGCCGAATGTGAAACTGGTCTATTTCCTAATATATGCATTGGTTGTATAAATTTATTGATACAAAATAATATTTTTCACAACACAGCAAATTCATCATCTCTGTTCCAATAATGCCATATCAACGACACTGTAACTGTTTTGTTGTTGATATTTTGTTCCATGACTTAGTTGAGACGTGACTTACAAAATACACTCATTGGAGGAAACAAGAGCCTGAACCGCTCACCTGAGTAATGTGAGCCACGTTTCAAATGGCAAATTGATGCTAAGATATAAAGAAAGTAGGTCAGTAGGTCACATTCATGGTCACTGAAAGTCAGTTTTAAGATCTGTGTGCTTAACTGTACATGTCATCCAAATTTCAAGGTTGTATCTTAAAAAACAAGAAAGTAGGTCAGTAGGTCAATGTCACAGTCAGGTGACCCCTAATCACTTGGGGTCATCAGGTAATTTTAATTAAACAGTCTAGGAACTATGATCTAATAATTTTAAGTACTTTTTCCTATATAACTCATATAAAAAGTGACCCCCAGGGCGGGGCCTCTTTTCACCCCAGGGGTATAATTTGAACAATCTTGTAAGAGATCCACTAGGCAATGCTACACACCAAATATCAAAGGCCTAGGCCTTGAACTTTAGGACAAGAAGATTTTTAATTTTTTTCCTATATAACTCTATGTTGAACTTGGGACCCCCAGGGCAGGGCCTCTTTTCATCCCATGGGCATAATTTGAACAATTCTGGTAGAGGAATACTAGGCAAGGCAACATACCAAATATCAAAAGCCTATGCCTTGCAGTTTCAAGCAAGAAGATTTTTAAAGTTTTTTCCTATATAAGTCTATGTAAAACTTGAGACCCCCCCCCCCCCCCCCCCCCCCCCCCCCCCCGGGGCAGGGCCTCTTTTCACCCCAGGGTAATAATTTGAACAATTCTGGTAGAGGACCACAAGGCAATGCAACATAACAAATATCAAAAGCCTAGGCCTTGCAGTTTCAGACAAGAAGATTTTTAAACAAGAGCTGTCACTATTGGTGACAAATGCCCCCAAAGCATGCCCAAGAATGATACAGCTGTATGTGTAAAAAATCACACATCATTTCGTGACCTTGACATTTATGCCAAGTAATTTCAAACTCCCTTGATGGATGAAAGAGTTACAACCAGGACAAGAATTAACCGGACGCACGGACAGTGCGATTTTAATATGCCCACCTTCGGGGGCATAAAGAATTTCCTATATAAGTCTATGTAAAACTTGAGACCTCACGTGGCAGGGCCTCTTTAAACCCCAGGGTAATAATTTAAACATTTTTGGTAGAGGACCACAAGGCAATGCTACATACCAAATATCAAAGGCCTTGGTCTTGTGGTTTTAGACAAGAAGATTTTTAAAGTTTTTTCCTATATAAGTCTATGTAAAACTTGGGACCCCCGGGGCAGGGCCTCTTTTAACCCCAGGGGCATAATTTGAATACTTTTCATAGAGAACCATTAGATGATGTCACATGCAAAATATCAAGGCTCTAGGCCTTGCGGTTTTGGACAAGATTTTTTAAGTTTTTCCTTTCGGTTGCCATGGCAACCAGAGTTCTGCATGGAATTCAATTCTTTTAATAATTTTGAAAGGGGACCACCCAAGGATCATTCCTGTGAAGTTTGGTGTAATTCTGCACAGTGGTTTTCAAGAAGATTTTTTTAGAAATTGTTGACGGACGACGCACGACTGACAACGCACGATTCACGACGCAAGATGGACGACGGACATTGAGCGGTCACAAAAGCTCACCATGAGCCTTTGGCTAGGTGAGCAAAAAATGTAAGAGACACGTGTATATTGATGGAACCTGAACTTCAACTGGTTGAGATGTGTTACCAAATTGACACCTACCTATATTTTCTGTGTAGTATGTATTGTTTAGGTATAATGTGTACTCTTCAGGAATATCAGCCAAAACTGGTTCCGGTTTCAGTGTATTTATTCTTGGTCGAAAGTGTTCCAGGTACACCCATGTTACTGTTTTTGGTTTAAATGACATTTTGCCTGCTATGTCAGCCTGTGAAAACAAAAGATTACACAAGTTGGTCTTTTAATATTCTAGATTTACTTCTACCAATTAAACCAAAAGCATCGTATCATAAAACAGAATTTAATGTATTTCACTAATCGCAATACATAGGGCTTTCAGTAATAAAAAATACATTCAGGAATGTCCTTATTCACAAGGATACCAGTAGGCTGATCATAATTCAAAATCAAATCTTTGGGCGGGCAGGTGAGACAATTTTAGGTATTTTTCTCTAGTTTTTCTCTAGTTTATGTTAGGATTATGTTAAGAACAGGTGCGTTATCTTTTTAATATACACTCCAAAATATTTCGTAGCTATAAGTGTTTCTGGAAAAAAACTTGTCAACCCATACTGATTCATTTAAACAGCAAGATGAATGGATAAAACACAAAGTTAAATGTTGGGAAATATGTTTATGGTGCAGAAAATAAATGTAACAAGGAAGTTTAAAACTATATCATAAAAAAATTAATACCTCTGCAGTCAATATTTTTCACCAGTACTGACTTAGCGATGATTTTACTATACATTATATATATTTTACCAGATTTATATAGCGCCCTTTTCATGATAAACACATTCAAAGGCGCTTTATAGCTCAAAGGCAGCCACTCAACACGCACAATTCATCCTGTACTAGTACGGACACAGAGCAATCTGACCAGAGGGACAGAGACAAAGCCCCTAGAACACAGGGAGAAAAATCCTTTTAGATACAGGCCTGTACGGTTAACTTAGCCTAGCTCTTTGTAGACAGTCTTGTTCTTAAACGTGCCCAGTGTATAGCACTGATACATGAGAAGCCATCTAATAATGCACACATTGTTGTAAATATGATAAGGATTTGTTTACAAGTAAACTAACTGTTGAAAGTGAACACAACATTTAACCTAAGATCCTGTCTGTTATCCAACAAGAAAAAGGTCGGATTCAGTGTAAATATGATTAGGGACTAGTTAAGAAATGAAGGTGCTTAAGTGTTAGATTATAGCGTTTTTGATAAACTGAGGGTACATAATTCTGACCTGACCATAAACCTGAACGAAGATCTCAAGATCTCATAGATTTACACATTCTGTGTAAAATGCATAGGATTGGCAAAGAGACTGAAACAGGAAATAGCTTTTTTTCAAATGTCAATCATAGGCATTCATAAAAAAATCGACTGAAGGATGGACAGATAGAAACATAAAATCAATATGTTTCCCCGACATATTGGACGAGATAATAAATGCCAATTTCTAAGCTAAATAACTTCATTCACAATGGAAAGTTAAGGTTTCGATGGAGGCCTTGAGAAACAAAAATCAAACAACACCAAATCATAGAAAGAAAGAGTTGTTTGACATGAAAATTGAACAGCATATAAAACATGTATATTACTTTACGAAACAAGTGTCAGTATACTGATATAAACATTGAATTCCGGAAAAGGGCTGCCTAAAGGGGCTCCACTTCCGGACAGTTAAACGCCTTTAAAAACTCACCATTTTCAAAGAACTGTTACACATGTTTGTTTTGATGCATTTGCAATAGCGTGCGAGTGGTGAAATTTCACGTAACAAGGTGGAACATAGTTTTCAACAATTGTTTATCTTTTTTTCTTTACAAATGGCATTCATTTTCAAAGGGAGACAATTTTTTCTCAAAGATTACTTAAAATAATCAGAAAAAGTTGTTTCCCTTTGAAAATGAATGCCATTTGTACTTAAAATAATCGGGCCGACGCCGACAACCGCTCAAGTGATGACAATAACTCATCATTTTTTTTTCAAAAAATCAGATGAGCTAAAAATGAATAGAATACTGATACAACACTAAAGTATTTAGAAGATTACGACTTTTGCAGCTTGTCAAATATACGACTTTTGCAGCTTGTCAAATATACAATTACCATCTTAGTTTGTGCCCTTAACATGATATGCCAAATTTAAATATAAAAAGTTTATCCATATTCTATGGTTTGAATCAGGTTTTTGGTGAAATGACTGCTTTTACTGATTTTGCTTGCACATTTTCCGCATTTTTAGCAGTAAGAACCTGTCTCTGGTTTAAGGTCCGAAACAAGTGATATATTCTCTTTTTCTGCATAAAAATTAATTGAATCGATTCGGTTTTGGACAATCCAAATACATCTTTTTGGAAGCAAAGACTATTTCCTAAACAGACTGTTTTAAAAATTGAGGTCGTCGTTTTGATAATGTAAAACTGTGCCTAAGGAGCTTATATTTAACAATCAAAATCAATATAAACAAGAGCTGTCTCCGTAGGATGACACATGCCCACGATGGCACTTTGAATGAATAGTTATGGCCGATGTTAGAGTTTAGGACCTTTGACCTACGGGGCTGGGTCTTGCGCGCGACTCATCGTCTTACTGTGTCACACATTCATGCATAGTTATTTTAAAATCCATGCATGAATGACAAAGATATGGACCGGACATGCCCATCAATGCACTATCATGAAAAATGATCTTTAACGTCTAAGTGTGACCTTGACCTTTGAGCTACGGACCTGGGTCTTGCATGTGACATGTCGTCTTACTGTGGTACACATTCATGCCAATTATTTGAAAATCCATCCATCGATGACAAAGATATGGACCGGACACGCCCATCAATGCACTATCCTTTAACATCTACGTGTGACCTTGAACTTTGAGCTACGAACCTGGTTCTTGCGCATGACAGGTCGTCTTACTGTGGTACACATTTACACCAAGTTATTTGAAAATCCATCCATCGATGACAAAGATATGGACTGGACACGCCCATCAATGCACTATCCTTTAACGTCTAAGTGTGACCTTGACCTTTGAGCTACGGACCTGGGTCTTGCGCACTGCATGTCGTCCTACTGTGGTACACATTCATGCCAAGTTATTTGAAAATCCATCCATCGATGACAAAGATATGGACCGGACACGCCCATCAATGCACTATCCTTTAACGTCTAAGTGTGACCTTGACCTTTGAGCTACGGACCTGGGTCTTGCGCACTGCACGTTGACTTACTGTGGTACACATTCATGCCAAGTTATTTGAAAATCCATCCATCGATGACAAAGATATGGACCGGACACGAAAATTGCGGACAGACCGACAGACTGACAGACCGACAGACCGACAGACGGTTCAAAAACTATATGCCTCCCTTCGGGGGCATAAAAACGCCAAAAAAGTAAAGAACACTGAAATATCAAATAGAATATGCCAGTAGACTTATTGTACAGTACAATACAATTTGGATTACAAACATTAGATTTTTATTAGTTTATATTCTATGAAATATAGCTAGATTTTTATTAGTTTATATTCTATGAAATATAGCTCTTGGAAAATAGTAGTAAAATAGTAGTAATGCGCAATTCATTTCAGTGTTATGAGCGTTTATTTTATGCTTTCCGATGAAATACTGAAATTTATCAGTGAAATAAAATTGATATTTTAACTGCTTCCAACAGTGAAAATGTCATTTTTATTTTCACTGGTACGAAACTACACTTGAATATGAATGAATATTAACTATACATAATCATTAATTCCCTGCAAAATATGCTTCAGTAAAGGATTGCAGGGCGGGTGATCACGTGACTTTTGTTTATGATCACATTGTGCCCACCTTAATGGCTGTCCCCATGTATTTGAAGGTTTTTTGTATTTTTGTACAATTTCACATCATATTTGAATTTATTTTACCGACCATGTTCCAGTCAACAACTTTCCGGTTCCAACGATGTATTATTTTGCTATGTGAGTGTTGCCGTTTTTCCACTTACCCTCTAGTGATTTTCGAAGCGGTGATTTTTCTCTTGAAATAGTGTGGTCACATTGAGTCCCAAATTCCACAAAACACATTTTATGCATCTTCTTGGTAGAAATCGACTGAAAATGCACCTCAATCATGTATTTTGCTTCGTATGTGACTTTTGAATGTTTATACGTGTTTTCTACAACGCTCCAGGGTTACATTACGTCATGGTCACATTGTGTCCAATAAATTTAGTAAATGGTGTATATAGCAACTAATTCCAATTTTCTATTTGATAATGAGTCTTTTTAAGTGTTTTAGTGTTGTAATTCAATAAAGGTATTATAAAAGTACTAAATAGGTAGTCCAGCAGGCAGTATATATACTATCGGGCTTGTCACATAATGGCTAAAAGAAAAAATAGATTAATCTTTTTTTTCGGAGATAAAGTGTCATTTTCATTTTTTCTGTAAGCTAGTTCCTGTTTTTACATCATTTTGGACCTATAATTGACATTTTGTACCATTTTTGAGAAGACTTTTTGTCTTTATAGAGAAGTGAATTATCCTTTTTATACACATATTCCTCTTAAGAATTAAAATTGCCCAATTTTGTGTCGCTCAACAATCTCGACTAAACTTATTCTGCATTGTATTTAGAATCTTTTGGCATCATTTTCAAACAGTTTTCATCCAAGTTTACCAAAATTCGTTATCATTGGCACATAATTTTAATTATCTGTGCATTCAAATATATATTCTTAAACATTCATTACATCCCTTCAGTGATTATATGATATTAATTCCATCACTTATGTATTTCTAAAACGCAGAATTAAGTGACATTTTGAATAACGTATCTGTTCATCACATACTAGTTAGTATCTGGTTTCACCACCTAAATTGTTCTTCCTTTTCAATTCCATATAAATAAAGATAAAATATTTCATGTTAGTGAAATGCTTATCAGCAATTCTTCTGTTCAGTAAGGGAAAATAAAAAAAGTCGATTGCTGATTGTGAAATCATGCATCAATTATTCAACAATGTATGTGGATTTTGTTATAGTACTGTTTATCAAAAATTAAATAGTATTATAAATGTTGTATGTAATGGGCGCACATTATTAATAAAGATAAGATTTTCACATTTGTTTCACTTCATAGTAATTTAACAGATGAAGGTAACGTATCTGATTAATGCTTTGGCGACAATATATTATATTTGAATGAACAGACAATTAATTTTGTGTGCCATTGATGATGAATTTTGTTAGACTTGCATGAAAACAGTTTGAAAATGATGACAAAAGATTCTAAATACAATGCAGAATAAGTTCAGTCAAGATTGTTGAGCGACACAAAATTAGGCAATGTTAACTTTTACGAGGAATAAGTGTAAAAAGGTTCATTTACTTTTCCGGCACAAATACAAACAAGAGCTGTCACTAATGGTGACAAATGCCCCCGCAGCACCTTGACCTCTGACCTGGTGACCCCAAAGTCAGTAGGGGTGGTGTACTCAATAAGTACTATCAGCAGGTGAAGTTTGAAGGTCCTGGGTGAAGTGGTTCGCATGTAAAGTGCCTTCATGAAAAAAGTTAATGTTGGCCCCTGTGACCCTGACCTTTGACCTGGTGACCCCAAAGTCAGTAGGGTTGGTGGACTCATAAAGTACTATCAGCATGTGAAGTTTGAAGGTCCTGAGTGAAGTGGTTCGCATGTAAAATGCCTTCATGCAAAAAGTTAATGTTGGCCCCTGTGACCTTGACCTTTGACGTGGTGATCCCAAAGTCAGTAGGGTTGGTGGACTCATAAAGTACTATCAGCATGTAAAGTTTGAAGGTCCTGGGTGAAGTGGTTCGCGAGTAAAGTGCCTTCATGCAAAAAGTTAATGTTGGCCCCTGTGACCCTGACCTTTGACCTGGTGACCCCAAAGTCAGTAGGGTTGGTGGACTCATAAAGTACTATCAGCATGTGAAGTTTGAAGGTCCTGGGTGAAGTGGTTCGCATGTAAAGTGCCTTCATGCAAAAAGTTAATGTTGGCCCCTGTGACCTTGACCTTTGACCTGGTGAACCCAAAGTCAGTAGGAGTGGTGTACTCAATAAGTACTATCAGCATGTGAAGTTTGAAGGTCCTGGGTGCAGTGGTTCGCGAGTAAAGTGCTTTCATGCAAAAAGTTAACGTTGGCCCCTGTGACCTTGACCTTTGACCTGATGACCCCAAAGTCAATAGGGGTAGTGTACTCAATAAGTACTATCACCACGTGAAGTTTGAAGGTCCTGGGTGAAGTGGTTCGCGAGTAAAGTGCCTTCATGCAAAAAGTTAACGTTGGCCCCTGTGACCTTGACCTTTGACCTGGTGACCCCAAAGTCAGTAGGAGTTATGTACTCAACAAGTACTATCAGCATGTGAAGTTTGAAGGTCCTGGGTGCAGTGGTTCGCGAGTTAAGTGCCTTCATGCAAAAAGTTAACGTTGGCCCCTGTGACCTTGACCTTTGACTTGGTGAAGCCAAAGTCAGTAGGGGTGGTATATTCAGTAAGTACTATCAGCATGTGAAGTTTGAAGGTCCTGGGTGCAGTGGTTCGCGAGTAAAGTGCCTTCATGCGAACGAACGAACTAACTAACGGACGGACAGTTGAAAACTAATATGCCTCCCTTCAGGGGCATAAAAAAGTCTTGCGAAAATGATACAAAATGTCAATAATAGGCCCAAAATGATGTAAAAATAGGAACTAGCTTACATAAAAAAAAACGACAATGACACTCTATCTAGGAAAAAAAAGATTATTTTTTCTTTTAGCCATTAGATCTATGTGACAAGCCCGAAAATACTGCTGGACTACCTATTTAGTACTTTTATGTATACCTTTATCCAATTGCAACACTAAAACACTTAAAAAGACTCATTATCATATAGAAGATTGGAATTATTTGCTATATACACCATTTATTAAATTTATTGGACACAATGTGACCATGACGTAATGTAACCATTCAGACATGAATCCATGGAGCGTTGTAGAAAACACGCATAAACATTCAAAAGTCACATACGAAGCAAAATACATGATTGAGGTGCATTTTCAGTTGATTTCTACCAACAACGAACCTGTTAAGATGCATAAAATGTGTTTTTTGAATTTGGGACTCAATATGACCACACTATTTCACGAGAAAAATCACCGCTTCGAAAATCTCTGCAGGGTAAATGGAAAAACGGCAACACCCGCATAGCAAAATAATACATCGTTGGAACCGGAAAGTTGTTGACTGGAACATGATCGATAAAATATGTTCAAATATGATGAAAAATTGCAGAAAAATACAAAAAAACTTCTAGTACATGGGGGCAGCCATTAAAGTGGACACAATGTGATCATAAACAAAAGTCACGTGATCACCCGCACTGTGTATATATACTTAAGGCATCGCCACAGTCACAACTCAGTATCAGTTCATATTTTCAGGCTGAGTATTTTTCTTTTGAAAATTGCACTAAAGCCTTAACAGCTGGTCAAATTATCATCAACATAAGAAGCATATGATGATTTATAGTACATATACCGCTTGTAAAATATTTGAGTGTCGTTTAGACCGAAAATTTACCCCAAAATATTGAAATTTTATGTGCAGTAGAACTCCAATATAAACAAGAGGACCATGATGGTCCTGAATCGCTCACCTATCCCCACATGACCCAGTGTTGAACTGAGTATGACGTCATTATTTCTATTATTTGACATAGTGACCTAGTTTTTGAGCACATGTGATCTAGATATCATCAAGATAAAAAATTCTGACCAATTTTCATGAAGATCCATTGAAAAATATGGCCTCTAGAGAGGTCACAAGGTTTTTCTATTATTTGACCTACTGACCAAGTTTTTGAAGGCACGTGACCCACTTTTAAACTTGACCTAGATATCATCAAGGTGAACACTCTTACCAATTTTCATGAAGATCTCGTGAAAAATATGGCCTCTAGAGAGGTCACAAGGATTTTCTATTTTTCGACCTACTGACCTAGTTTTTGACCACACATGACCCAGTTACAAACCTGACCTAGATATCATCAAGCTGAACATTCTCACCAATTTTCATGAAGATCCGTTGAGAAATATGGCCTCTAGAGAGGTCACAAGGTTTTTTCTATTTTCAGACCTACTGACCTAGTTTTTAACCCCATGTGACCCAGTTTCGAACTTGACTTAGATATCATCAAGGTGAACATTCTGACCAATAATCATGAAGATCTCATGAAAAATATGGCCTCTAGAGAGGTCACAAGGTTTTTCTATTTTTACATCTACTGACCTAGTTTTTAATCCCACGTGACCCAGTTTCGAACTTGACCTAGATATCTTCAAGTTTAACACTCTGACCAATTTTCATGAAGATCCATTGAAAAATATGGCCTCTAGAGAGGTCACAAGGTTTTCCTATTTTTAGACCTAATGACCTAGTTTTTGACCGCATGTGACCCAGTTTTGAACTTGACCTAGATATCATCAAGGTGAACATTCTGACCAATTTTCATGAAGATCCATTGAGAAATATGGCCTCTAGAGAGGTCACAAGGTTTTTCTATTTTTAGATCTACTGACCTAGTTTTTGACCCCACATGACCCAGTTTCGAACTTGACCTAGATATCATCAAAGTGAACATTCTGACCAATATTCATGAAGATGTCATGAAAAATATGGCCTCTAGAGAGGTCACAAGGTTTTTCTATTTTTAGATCTACTGACCTAGTTTTTAACCCCACGTGACCCAGTTTCAAACTTGACCTAGATATCATCAAGATGAACATTCTGACCAATTTTCATGAAGATCCATTGAGAAATATGGCCTCTAGGAGGTCACAAGGTTTTTCTTTTTTTTAGACCTATGACCTATTTTTTTGACCCTACGTGACCCAGTTTCGAACTTGCCCTAGATATTCATCAAGGTAAACATTCTGCCCAAATATTCATGAAGGATCTCATGAAAAATATGGCCTCTAGAGAGGTCACAAGGTTTTTCTATTTTTAGATCTACTGACCTACTTTTTGAACCCACGTGACCCAGTTTCAAACTTGACCTAGATATCATCAAGGTAAACATTCTGACCAATTTTCATGAAGATCTTATGAAATATATGGCCTCTAGAGAGGTCACAAGGTTTTTCTATTTTTAGACCTACTGACCTAGTTTTCAATGGCACGTGACCCAGTTTCGAACTTGACCTAGATATCATCAAGATGAACATTCTGACCAACTTTCATAAAGATCCCATGAAAAATGTGACCTCTAGAGTGGTCACAAGCAAAAGTTTACGGACGCACGGACGCACTGACGGACGACTGACGACAGACACCGCGCGATCACAAAAGCTCACCTTGTCACTTTGTGACAGGTGAGCTAAAAATATTACAAAGACAAAATTTAGTTAATTTCATAGTACAATATGTATACTGCAACCCCTACGGATTTTTGTCGAAATTGTTCCTGGTTATTGCATTAGACACAAAAAGCAACCCCATGTAAATTTAATTTAAAATGTTGTTTTTTACATGCATTACTGACCACAGGTAGCCAGAAAAACCTTTACATAATCCTATAATATCACCTGTTTATATACATGTAAATTATGTGTGAACAGATAACACAAATTGGATAAAGGGATGGTGTTGGATTTTTTTTGTATAATTCAGTAATCAGGTAAAATTTTCAAAATAATTTCTGAAGACTTTATTCTTCACGGTCTGCTTTAAAATTGGCTGTAATTATCTTTGAAATGTATTGAATATTATTGAGTTTGACTGCAGATAAAATTGCAAAATTTTGTCAAAAAAAAATATCGAATAAAGGCATAATACGGTAGTGAAAATGCACATCCTTCAAACTTGCATATGTTCACATAGAATTTAAAACATAATTATGACAAATTTATTGACTTTATAGTTACCACTTAGTCATCTTTCATTTTTATGAAAATTTGCATGTAAAATTTTGAGTCAAATGGCTGCCACTGTAGGCGATGCCTTAATCATTAAGATATAATATGTTCCATTGTACAAAATCTAAAAGAAATCTGGAAACATCATAGAACTGTTTGACAGTTTTTCTACATAGATATCATGACATCATTAAATTATGACGTCATGATGCTATGCATATGATGCTGCGCGGGTAAAATGGATATAATTTGTTTAAAACAATTGAAAACACATTGAAAATAAAAAGAAAACTTGTTTGTTTCAATGCAAGATCGAAAGATATTTCAATCATGAACACCATAATGAACATGAGCCACTCGTGAAAATATTTAATTATAGTGTTCACTCGATGAAATATATTTCAATCTTACACTGAAACAAAACAATATCCTCTATACCGGTATATTAAAAAGACAACACAGATGTATTATTCATAAACTGCTCCAACCCTTATACCTACCAAAATGTTTTAAATGCGAAATAAGACAGTTGCCATTATTATCATGATTATTGAAGTTTGAAAAGAAAGATTTTCTCACTGAGTAAAAAGAAAGTTGGTTTACCGCGACACAATCTCCTTTGGCAAGCAAGCCGAAATATTCCGCTGACTTGGCATCGCACATTCCCAAATAGTGCATTAAATGAGAAGCATCATGGATTGGTATAAGCTTCCGTGAATGAACTTCTTTAAAACGAGACTCTGTCTTGCCTCGTCTTTTCGGAAATGGACTACAAGAAATGTTGAATATAACTAAAGAATGAATTAAAAGTAAGCTCATTATTAAAGTTTAGCATAGAATTCATTTAAATCCTGATCATTTATCTATAAAAACACACTGATTGAAATATTAGCATATTAATATACCTAATCTTATCTTGCTTCATTAAGCATGCTGACTATTATATAATATGTAAAATGAAAAGAAACTACATAAACACTGAAAATGGGGAAAATAAAAAATAAAAATGGACACACCATAGTTCTGCGTAGGGACCTTGTGGATACTGGACGATACGGTTTGCACACTGCCCAAGATATAGCTGTTGGTTAAATCGCCTGAGATATTCGTATGCCGGTAGTTCAAGACGTTCACATAAACCACTTAAACAACAGAAAAACACTGTTTTATTACGTTATTATCAAAAGTAGCTGAAAATGACAGTTAAATAAATATGCACATATTCTATAAAAGCACTACATTGTTTATCAAAAAATGCTGAAAATAATAATAAGCATGACAGAAAATT
The DNA here is from genome assembly GCF_021730395.1 of Mercenaria mercenaria. Classification (NCBI taxonomy): domain Eukaryota; kingdom Metazoa; phylum Mollusca; class Bivalvia; order Venerida; family Veneridae; genus Mercenaria; species Mercenaria mercenaria. The sequence continues at coordinate 18,710,758 of NC_069367.1, read as the reverse complement.
GTTTTTGGAAAGAAGGATAATTTAAGCCTAGTGTAGCTTTACTCATTTGGCTTATCGGGATGACTTATTTTATGATCTGATATTTTATAGTTGTCATCGACTGTCAAATGTCATCATGCTGTCCCGAAACGTCCTATTATTTGGACTAAGCCTAGTGCAGTACGCTCCAAACTGTTGTTTTAACGTATTTAAACTGTGTGTTATGTAACTGAAAGAGTAGGGTTCACGAGAATAACCTCATTATTCGAGTGGCCCCTTAAATCATGGTCCGCAAATAAGCATTTCCGGCATATCCCGAAGCTGACTTGGATGTTGTATGCCGATAAAATATCGGGGGCTTTCCCAAATGCATAACCTAGATACAGGGCTGTAGCAAGCGGGGAACACCATAGATTGTTCTAGAAAATATGTCAAATAGACTTAATACTACAAAATGTATATCTAAATGTAAACAAAGCACCATTTTACTTCTTCTAATCGTTTGCATCTGCAAAGAAGACACCCGCATGTTAATTGTAACATGCGTTTCAGTAATATTGTACATACGTTGTATGCGTTTAAGGTACTTCTGCCATCTTGAATTAAGAATGCAGTATGCATTTGAAAGTTTTGGTTTACTATCTTTTCACACCACAGGAGGCCATTCGTGTATGCCTAAATAGCGGAAATCACCTTTTTTGCAAAAAAAAACCCACTTTAAATAATAAAAAAAGCTCAGCATTTGTTTATTTTTTAATTTATTGACATGGTTGTTTTTTCATATCGTAAACAATGTTAATAAAGTCTAATATACGAACTTTGAGCTGTATATACCCAACAAGAGCTGTCAGTGGACAGCGCGCTCGACTATTCTCAGTGCTTGATAGTATAATATTATATTATTATTATTATATTATTATTATACCAGATTTATATAGCGCCCTTTTCATGATCAATTTCACGTTCAAAGGTGCTTTACATAGTTCAAATGCAGCCACACAGGGCGCATAATTCATCCTCTATAGTACAGACACAGAGCGATCTGACCAGAGGGACAGAGTGAGCAAAGCCCCACGACAGAGAGATCAGAAATCAGATACAGGCTTTGTCCGGCTAACTTAGCCTAGCTCGTTGCAAATTAGACAGCCTGGTTCTTTAACGTGCCCAGTGTATAGCACTGATAACGCAAGGATTGCCTAGGTTCCTGACCAAGTACACCTCTAGTTGGGTGGGAAACACTGAAAGCGTTTCTGAAAATTCCCGGTGTAGCTGCCGGGGATCGAACCCCCGACCTCAGGGCTGGAAGGCCAATGTGCAAACCACTGAGCTATCCGTCCACCACGGATAATATAAGCTATGAATAAAACTATAACATTACAATAAGCATATTCTAAGTCGAAAAGGGGCCATAATTCAAATGCTTGATAGAGTTGCCTCCTCCTTTTTACAGACTGGGGTCCTGATGGTAAACAAGTATGCAAAATATCAAATCAATATCTCAATGGACTTTGAAAATATTTGGGGTGGTACGCAAACTTTAACATTTATTCTAAGTCGAAAAGGGGCCAAATTCAGTCAAAATGCTTGACAGGTTGCCCCTCCTTTTTTAATGGGGTCATATGGTAAACAAGTTGAAAAAATACAAAGCAATATCTAAAAGGTTTGAAAATAGGGGGTGGTAGCAAACTTTAATTTTTTTCTAATCAAAAAGGGGCTAATTCAGTAAAAAATGTTTGAAAAGGTTGCCTCCCCCTTTTTTTACGACGGGGGTCATGAGGGTAAAAAAGTATGCAAAATATCAAAGAATATTCAAGGGACTTTGAAAAATTTGGGGGGTAGCAAATTTTAAACATTTGTGTGACGCTCACGTAATGCTCACGCCGACCCCAGGGCGGTGGATAGCCCCCCTATTCTTCGAATAGTCGAGCTAAAAATGAGAATTTAAACTTATAAAATGTTTTGAAGTGCACCATGAAAAATCTTTTGTCGCTTTTTCCTATGAGATATTTTAGCAAAAAGGACTGCTTTGATTTTACTTATTTATAAACGTTTATTTATTTCATATTGTAAAATAATGCTAAAATATTATATATAGAAATTAGAGCTATATAAATACGAAAAAAATTTTTTTTGGTTCACATTAAGGTAAAAAGGCCCGGGCATTTTTTTTATTATTTTTTATTAATTAATGCTAATAATGATATATAAGAAATCAACGGGGGGCCCAAAACGTGTAAGTAAATATTTTTTTATAACATTTTTTTGATTTATGATTAACATTTACCTGCAAAATTTTCTAAAAGGGACTGGTCTTCATTCAATTGGGGCATACCCTTTTTTTTTATTATTTTGAAGGGGGGTTCACTGAAAAAATTACAGACTAAACGCAAAACAGTAAAACCATGATCACACGTGCAGGCTATCTTGCTCTGCCTGGCCAAAAGCAAAACATTGCCTCCAGCAGGCAAAAGGCTAAAGGGGGTTGATGAATTAGGTATAAACAATATAATCAGTCAAAATTAGTGGCTGGATTATGTGCTAAATTGTCCCCTTTAAATCGCTTGTTTTTTAACACACGTTTTAGAAAAAAGAGGGCCCTAAAGGGCCCTGTACCCCCACCTGAAGAAATGGGTCAGTAGGTCACATTCATGGTATGAATCTTTTAAAGATCGGTTGAAAAAAGTACATGTCTCTAAATTTAAAGACTTTTATCTTAAAAAAAAAAAAAGGCAGTCTGAAAAAAGAAATCCCCCGCCATGCTATGGATAGTAAAAGGGGGTTAAACCCTTTGTTTTTAGCTGTGACCTGCCTTAACTTTTACTTGGTTTAATCTACTCATGATTTTGATGAGGGTTTTTTGACCCAAGTTTATGAAAAAACCTTAAGGGGTTTAGGAGATACAAGGGCTGGGGAAACCTTGACCTTAGTTGTACCCTTTATTGGGGGTGGTTTTACTCATAATTTTTTGATGAGGATATTTTTTCCCAAGTTTTAAAACCTTTTAAGGGGGGTTTGGAGAAAGAGGGACACAAATGGAGGGTCAACCTTTACCCCTAATTGTACCTTACCTTGAGCCCATGGGTGATAAATTTTTGCAATCGGTTTTATGAGGGGTTTATTTACCCCAATTTATAAAATTCCTTCAAAGGGGGTTTTGGAGTTAACACAAAAAGGAAAAGGGTAACCTTTTTACCAGTTTCCCCCTTTACCTTGAGCCGCAAGCTGACCATGGGGTTTGCACAGCTATGAGGGATCATTTGACCCCCAATTCATGAAAACCTTCAAGGAGTTCAAAGATATAGGCGGACACAAAAAAGGAAGGGTCAAAACCTTGCCCTAAGTTGTGACCCTTTACTTGAGCCGGGAGGTGACTCATGGGGCTGCACATCGTCTTGAGAGGGCATTGAACCAAGTTTTATAAAATTCCTTCAAGGGGTTTAGAGATATAGAGCGGACACAAAATGGCGGCTCAAACCCTTTTACCTTTAGTTTTGACCTTGACCGAACCCCACAGGCTGATCATGGGTTTTGCACAGCGCTTGATGAGTAATCTTTACCCAAATTTTATGAAAATCCTTTAAGGGTTTAAAGTTTTGGGCCGGCAGATTTTGTTACGGAGGAAGGACGGACGGACGGGCGGAAGGACGGACCATTCCCATAATCCCCCGCCCCGGCCGGGGGGAAATTTAAAAAATAGGTCACATTCCACATGACCCAGATTCAAACTTGACCTAAAGATCATCAAGGTTAACATTCTGACCAAGTTTCATGAAGATACAGTTAATGTGACCTCTAAAGTGTTAACAAGCTTTTCCTTTGATTTGACCTGGTGACCTATTTTTGACCCCACCTGACCCCGATTTAAACTTGACCTAAAGATCACCTAGATTAACATTCTGACCAAGTTTCATTATGGTATTATCATAAATGTGGCCTCTAGAGTGTTAATTTGACCTGGTTACCTCGATTTTGACCCCACCTGACCCAGATTTGAACTTGACCTAAAGATCATTAAGAATGGGCCAAAACTGTGACCTCTAGAGTGTTAACAGTCAAATTGTTGGCGACAACGGACGGATGGATGACGGACACTGGACGATCACAAAAGCTCACCTTTGAGCACTTCGTGCTCAGGTGAGCTAAAAATAAACGGAAAAAAAAACTGAAACAAGAGGGCCATGATGGCCCTAGGTCGCTCACCAGAGTAACACAACATTAGAAGCATGTTTGACCTAGTGACCCAGTTTTTGAAACCACATGACCACGTTTCAAACTTGTCTGAGTTTTCAAGGAGATAAACATTCTGACCAAGTTTGATGAAGATTGGAGCAAACATGTGGCCACTAGTGTTTTTTCCTTCGATTTGGCCTAGTAACCAAGTTTTTTACCTAAATGGAGCTAATTTTTAACCTGTCTGAAATTTCATGGAGACAAATTTAATATTCTGACCAATTTTCATTAAGATTGGACCAAAAAATGTGGCCCAAGTGCAAACAAGCATTTTCTTTCATTTGACCTAGTGACCTAATTTTTGACCCCACATGACCCAGATTAAAACTAGTCCATTATTTCATAAAAACAAACATTCTGACAAAGTTTCATGAAGATTGGAGCAAAAAAGTGGCCTCTAAGTATAAACAAGCTTTTCCTTTGATTTTACCAAGTAACCTAGTTCCTGGCCCTACATGACCCAGAGTCCAAATCATACAAGACTTCATGATACATAACATTCTGACCAAGTTTTATGAAGATTGAATCAAAAATGTGGCCCCTAGAATGTTAACAAGCTTTTCCTTTGATTTGAACGGGTGACCTAGTTTTTAGCTCGACTATTCGAAGAATAAGTAGAGCTATCCTACTCGCGTCGGCGTCGGTGTCGGCGTCGGCGTCGGCGTCACACCTTGGGTTAAGTTTTTCGTACCAGTCCACATTTTGACAAAGTCTTTTGAGATAAAGCTTTGAAACTTTCAACACTTGTTTACCATCATCATGGCCAGTTATAGGCAAAAGCACATAACTCAGTCAAGGATTTTGGCTGAATTATGGCCCCTTTTGACTTAGAAATCATGGTTAAGTTTTTCGTACCAGTTCATATTTTGACAAAGTCTTTTGAGATAAAGCTTTGAAATTTTCAATGTTTGTTTACCATCACCATGTCCAGTTATAGGCAAGAGCACATAACTCCATCAAGGATTTTGGCTGAATTATGGCCCTTTTTGACTTAGAAATCTGGGTTAATATTTCGTACCAGTTCATATTTTGACAGTCTTTTGAGATAAAGCTTTGAAACTTTCAATACTTGTTTACCATCACTATGTCCAGTTATAGGCAAGAGTACATAACTCCATCAAGGATTTTGGCTGGATTATGGCCCCTTTTGTCTTAGAAATCATGGTTAAGTTTTTCGTACCAGTTCATATTTTGACAAAGTCTTTTGAGATAAAGCTTTGAAACTTTCAATACTTGTTTACCATCACCATGTCCAGTTATAGGCAAGAGTACATAACTCCATCAAGGATTTTGGCTGAATTATGGCCCTTTTTGACTTCGAAATCTGGATTAATATTTTGTACCAGTTCATATTTTGACAAAGTCTTTTGAGATAAAGCTTTGAAACTTTCAACACCTGTTTACCATCACCATGTCCAGTTATAGGCAAGAGTACATAACTCCATCAAAGATTTTGGCTGAATTATGGCCCATTTTGACTTAGAAATCTTTGTTAAGTTTTTCGTACCAGTTCATATTTAGTAAAGTGTTTGACATATGGCTTTGAAACTTTTATCACTTATTTAGTATAATAGTCTCTATCTGTAGGAAAGAGAACATAACTCTGTCGTCTATTTTGGCTGAATTATGGTCCTTTTTGGATTTTGAAATTGGTTCTGTTTTCATACAAGTCCAAGTTTTGTCAAAACTATTTGACATATGGCTTTTAAACTTTGAACACTTGTTTATCATTATGATTTCCATCTGTAGGCAAGAGTACATAACTATTTTGACTGAATTATGGCCCTTTTTGGACTTTGAAATTGGCTCATATATTGCCATTTAGTGCAAGACTTCTCGAAATCAAAGTAATACAGGAACATTGTTTGTCTAATCTATTTATTCCTTTTGTCTGAATATCCATGGAAATATTTTGACCCCATTCTTCAATCAATTCTTCGAATAGTCGAGCGCGCTGTCATCAGACAGCTCTTGTTTTAACCCACATGACCCAGATTCAAACATGGCTTAAAGGTCATCAAGATAAACATTCTGACAAAGTTTCACAAGCATTTTCTTTCATTTGACCTAGTGACCTAATTTTTGACCCCACATGACCCAGATTGAAACTAGTCCATTATTTCATAAAAACAACTATTCTGACAAAGTTTCATGAAGATTGGAGCAAAAAAGTGGCCTCTAAGTATAAACAAGCTTTTCCTTTGATTTTACCAAGTGACCTAGTTTCTGGCCCTACATGACCCAGAGTCCAAATCATACAAGACTTCATGATACCAAACATTCTGACCAAGTTTTATGAAGATAGGGTCATAAATATGGCCTCTAGAGTGTTAACAAGCTTTTCTTTTAATTTGACTGGGTGACCTAGTTTTTGACCCCACATGACCCAGATTCAAACTTGACCTAGAAATCATCAAAACAAACATTCCGGCCAATTCTCATGAGTTTCAAACTTACAATGTGGTCTCTAGAGAGTTAACAAGATTTTCCTTTGATCTGGCCTAGTGACCTACAGACCTAGTTTTTGATTCGACATGACCCAGAATCGAACTTGGCCTAAAGATCATCAAGATAAACATTCTGACCAAGTTTCATGACAACAGGGTCATAAATGTGGCCTCTAAAGTGTTAACAAGCTTTTCCTTTAATTTAAATGGGTGACCTAGTTTTTGACCCCGCATGACCCAGATTCGAACTTGACCTAGAGGTCATCAAGGCAACATTCTGACTATTTCTCAGGAGCTTCAAACTTAAAATGTGGTCTCTAGAGAGTTAACAAGATTTTCCTTTGATCTGGCCTAGTGACCTAGTTTTTGACCCGACATGACCCAGATTCAAACTTGGCCTAGGAATCATCAAGATAAACATTCTGACCAAGCTTCACGAAGATAGGGTCAAAAATGTGGCCTCTAAAATGTCAACAAGCTTTTCCTTTGATCTGACCTGGTGACCTAGTTTTTGAACCCAGATAACCCAATATCAAACTCATCCAAGATTTTATTGAGGTAACATACTGACCAAGTTTCATTAAGATTGGGCCAAAATTGTGACCTCTAGAGTGTTAACAGTCAAATTGTTAACGACAATGACACCTTGGGTTAAGTTTTTCGTACCAGTCCACATTTTGACAAAGTCTTTTGAGATAAAGCTTGAAACTTTCAACACTTGTTTACCATCATCATGGCCAGTTATAGGCAAGAGCACATAACTCAGTCAAGGATTTTGGCTGAATTATGGCCCCTTTTGACTTAGAAATCATGGTTAAGTTTTTCGTACCAGTTCATATTTTGACAAAGTCTTTTGAGATAAAGCTTTGAAACTTTCAATATTTGTTTACCATCACCATGTCCAGTTATAGGCAAGAGCACATAACTCCATCAAGGATTTTGGCTGAATTATGGCCCTTTTTGACTTAGAAATCTGGGTTAATATTTCGTACCAGTTCATATTTTGACAGTCTTTTGAGATAAAGCTTTGAAACTTTCAACACCTGTTTACCATCACCATGTCCAGTTATAGGCAAGAGTACATAACTCCATCAAGGATTTTGGCTGGATTATGGCCCCTTTTGTCTTAGAAATCATGGTTAAGTTTTTCGTACCAGTTCATATTTTGACAAAGTCTTTTGAGATAAAGCTTTGAAACTTTCAATACTTGTTTACCATCACCATGTCCAGTTATAGGCAAGAGTACATAACTCCATCAAGGATATTGGCTGAATTATGGCCCTTTTTGACTTAGAAATCTGGATTAATATTTTGTACCAGTTCATATTTTGACAAAGTCTTTTGAGATAAAGCTTTGAAACTTTCAACACCTGTTTACCATCACCATGTCCAGTTATAGGCAAGAGTACATAACTCCATCAAAGATTTTGGCTGAATTATGGCCCATTTTGACTTAGAAATCTTTGTGAAGTTTTTCGTACCAGTTTATATTTAGTAAAGTGTTTGACATATGGCTTTGAAACTTTTATCACTTATTTAGTATAATAGTCTCTATCTGTAGGAAAGAGAACATAACTCTGTCATCTATTTTGGCTGAATTATGGTCCTTTTTGGATTTTGAAATTGGTTCTGTTTTCATACAAGTCCATGTTTTGTCAAAACTATTTGACATATGGCTTTTAAACTTTGAACACTTGTTTATCATTATGATTTCCATCTGTAGGCAAGAGTACATAACTATTTTGACTGAATTATGGCCCTTTTTGGACTTTGAAATTGGCTCATATATTGCCATTTAGTGCAAGACTTCTCGAAATCAGAGTAATACAGGAACATTGTTTGTCTAATCTATTTATTCCTTTTGTCTGAATATCCGTGGAAATATTTTGACCCCATTCTTCAATCAATTCTTCGAATAGTCGAGCGCGCTGTCATCAGACAGCTCTTGTTTTAACCCACATGACCCAGATTCAAACATGGCTTAAAGGTCATCAAGATAAACATTCTGACAAAGTTTCACAAGCATTTTCTTTCATTTGACCTAGTGACCTAATTTTTGACCCCACATGACCCAGATTAAAACTAGTCCATTATTTCATAAAAACAAACATTCTGACAAAGTTTCATGAAGATTGGAGCAAAAAAGTGGCCTCTAAGTATAAACAAGCTTTTCCTTTGATTTTACCAAGTGACCTAGTTTCTGGCCCTACATGACCCAGAGTCCAAATCATACAAGACTTCATGATACCAAACATTCTGACCAAGTTTTATGAAGATAGGGTCATAAATATGGCCTCTAGAGTGTTAACAAGCTTTTCCTTTAATTTGACTGGGTGACCTAGTTTTTGACCCCACATGACCCAGATTCAAACTTGACCTAGAAATCATCAAAACAAACATTCCGGCCAATTCTCATGAGTTTCAAACTTACAATGTGGTCTCTAGAGAGTTAACAAGATTTTCCTTTGATCTGGCCTAGTGACCTACAGACCTAGTTTTTGATTCGACATGACCCAGAATCGAACTTGGCCTAAAGATCATCAAGATAAACATTCTGACCAAGTTTCATGACAACAGGGTCATAAATGTGGCCTCTAAAGTGTTAACAAGCTTTTCCTTTAATTTAAATGGGTGACCTAGTTTTTGACCCCACATGACCCAGATTCGAACTTGACCTAGAGGTCATCAAGGCAACATTCTGACTATTTCTCAGGAGCTTCAAACTTCAAATGTGGTCTCTAGAGAGTTAACAAGATTTTCCTTTGATCTGGCCTAGTGACCTAGTTTTTGACCCGACATGACCCAGATTCAAACTTGGCCTAGGAATCAAGATAAACATTCTGACCAAGCTTCACGAAGATAGGGTCAAAAATGTGGCCTCTAAAATGTCAACAAGCTTTTCCTTTGATCTGACCTGGTGACCTAGTTTTTGAACCCAGATAACCCAATATCAAACTCATCCAAGATTTTATTGAGGTAACATACTGACCAAGTTTCATTAAGATTGGGCCAAAATTGTGACCTCTAGAGTGTTAACAGTCAAATTGTTAACGACAATGGACGACTGACGACTACGGACAACGGACACAGGGCGATCACAAAAGCTCACCTTGAGCACTTTGTGCTCTGGTGAGCTAAACAAGAGCTGTCTGTTGACAGCGCGCTCGACTATTCGAAGCATTGATAGAAGTATAGGGTCAAAATATTACCTGAGATTTTCAGACAAAAGAAAAGGAACAGAAAAGACAAACAATGTACCTGAATTTGAGGATCTGGTTTACTCTTGCGCTATATGACAATGTGTGACCATGTTGGTAATCAAGTGTTCACAGTTTCAAAGCCATATATCAAACAGTTAATAGACAAAATATCGAATGGTATGCGAAACCTACTTAATTTCCATGTCCAAACAAGGGCCATAACTGAGCTAAAGTCCTTGTCCTAGTTAAGCAGACTATGAAGGTAAAGTTTCAAAGGCATATGACAAACAGTTTAGGCAAAATACAGACTGGTACGAAAAACTTAACTGATTTCCAAGTCCAAAAACGGCCATAATTTAGCCAAATTGTTGACGGAGTTATGTACTCTTGCCTACAGATGGGAATCATGATGATAAACAAGTGTTAAAAGGTTTCAAAGCCACATGTCAAATAGCTTTGACAAAACGTTGACTTGTATGAAAACTGAACCAATTTCCAAGTCCAAAAAGGGCCATAATTCAGCCAAAACTGTTGACAGAGTTATGTACTCTTGCCTACAGATGAAAATCAAGATGATAAACAAGTGTTCAAAGTTTCAAAGCAATATGTCAAATAGTTTTGACAAAACATGGACTTGTACGAAAACTGAACCAATTTCCAAGTCAAAAAAGGGCCATAATTCAGCCAAAATAGTTGCCAGAGTTATGTACTCTTGCCTACAAATATAAATCATGATGATAAACAATTGTTCAAACTTTCAAAGCCACATGTCAAATAGTTTTGACTAGGGATGGGAAACAATATTCGAATATTCAAATATGAAAATCAAATTCGAATATTCGTAAATTATTGTATTTTTTTTTTTTTTTTGGAAATAAGTATCATTGATTTTGGGCAATATGAGCATGCTAATTCTACAGAATAAAACCAAGTCATGTTAGCTTATCGCGTATCAAAAGATGTCCAATTAACAAGAAAATAGCAATGCATAATTGGCAGGGGCCATCGTTACAGATTAACAGTTTGCAACAGGCATCAATGTGTCAGATGCACGTCAAAAGATGTCCAAGTAACAAGGAAATTGCAATGCATAATTACCTGGGGTCATCGCTACGGATTAACAGTTTGTATTAGGCGTATATGTGATAACTTTTTATCTTTTGTTCATTTTTATTGGCGCCTGTTTTATGTAACAAGTTGCAAATTTTTTTTTTTCGAAAACAATACCAAACTTATAGATATTGTCGATCTTTTCACAATAATTTGTACGACGTTTCAGACCATCCGCAGAATCGGTTTTCATCCGCAATCGGCCGTATCCGAATTAAATTTTGAAGTAGTTAATAATAAAATCAAGAAAAAAAAATATGATTGATGCATAAGTTCATGTTGACGGAGGTTTAAGTCTGCCATACTTGCTTTTTACACAACGATTTTTACACGCCGACTGAAATTTTTTAAAATGGCGGGGGTAATACCACAGCGCGTCACATGTTTAAATGGGACAACCTGCTATTTTTAGATAAAATTGCGACGGTCTAAATTATAATCGTTTTAATTTTTTGTATCATTTTGAAGCTAAAACACTGAATTAGTTAAATATGTTCATGAATATACTAACAGAATCGTGAAATAAAAAGCTAGGATCGGCGAGTTTTGCTATGTAGGATCGGGTTACCCGAAACAAACATTTTGTTGCCCTTATTTACGATGATCCACGCTTTAAACAAATGAATACGTTGTGTATATGCCAGTCACTTAATAAGAATTTAAAGCTTCCAGGTCGCGTTGGTGGCATTGTAACAGAAGTACAACCATAGTTTTTGTATAATCATTATTTCCCTTTTTTGTTTCCACTTTTTCTTTTCTTTTTTGTTTGTGTAATTGAAACATTTTTCTATGTGTTTTTCCTCATTTCTTTAAATTATAAAAACCGCCATTAGTTTAATCTACAATTATTTGACGCAGTGGGAAGGGCTGTTTATAATGTTGGTATAACTTAAAAGTCTAACCCATTTGCTCTTTTCATACTTCTGTATTAGATATGTGTATATTATGTATATAATGAAAATATGCAATAAAATATGATTAAACTGAAAGCTTCCATTAAAACTAATCGAATATTCGAATATATTCGAATATGGCAAACCGAATATTCGAATATTGATTTCAGTATTCGTTCCCATCCCTAGTTTTGACAAAACATGGACTTGTACAAAAATTGTACCAATTTCCAAGTCCAAAAAGGGCCATTATTCCGCCAAAATAGTTGACAGAGTTATGTTCTCTTGCCCACAGGTAGAGACTGCTGTTATAATAAACAAGTGATAAAAGTTTCAAAGCCATATGTCAAACACTTTACACAAAATGTGAACTGGTACGAAAACCTTAACCAAGATTTCTAAGTTAAAAGGGGCCATAATTCAGCCAAAATCCTTGATAGAGTTATGTACTCTTGCCTAAAACTGGACATGGTGATGGTAAACAAGTGTTGAAAGTTTCAAAGCTTTATCTCAAAAGACTTTGTCAAAAAGTGGACTGGTACGGAAAACTTAACCTAGGTGTGACGCCGACGCCGACGCCGACGCCGTGGTGAGTAGGATAGCTCTACTTATTCTTCGAATAGTCGAGCTAAAAATTAAACAATTTTGAAAAAGATCGAATAGCTAAGAAATATTGTAACGTGTTGATGTATTCAGTTTAGTCTTATTTAGGAATATGTCAAAGTCAAAGAAAGAACTTGACGACAATTGACAATCAAAGCCTTGAAATGTCTGATGGTTGGGGGATTTTGGTAGATTTATTTTCTGTTTAAATGCCAGTCTATGAATATACATGAATGAGAAACAAATACAAATTTAATGTGCCTCATATCTAAGATGAACTCTGACTGACCTAGCTTGTGATGTAACCATGGACTGGAATACCTTATCATTGATAGATCTTATATAATCTAAATGGTCAGTGTGAGTGGATACAGGTTGAATAAGAACTGCTTGTTCATTGATAATTCATCCGCATTGTTCATGAATAGGACTATTTTGTGTAGCACATGAACATCCTGTGGATGTGATTCGGAATAAAATAAACATGCTATATGATTGTCAGAAATACACTTGTAACTTTGGTAGCGGGATAAACCCGCAACCAAACATATTTTTTTTTTTTTGGTTCAACCTTAAATTGTGTCAGTTAAGGGATACTAGTATCATTTAGTTATGTCACAAGGTATAAAGATTGTACAAGCCATGTTAAGACCTGATTTAGATATGGTAGAACTGGCATGGTAATGAAAAGAAACATAGCAATGAAAAATATATTAAGTATGTACTACAAAGTCTATAACATTCGAAATATAAAGTGCATTTAAACATCAGATACAAAATGTATGATATTAGTCACTATATATGTCTATTTTCCCAAATATTGTTTCATAATGTATAATATTTTAGCTCCACCCCTTTCCCAGGCTAGTCCCGCCTACAACGATGCCATCCAATGAAAACTTTTCATTGCTGAAACATGCTTCAACGGCTCCCTTTATTTTTTTTAGTGAAAGGATGTTCAACAATTTGCTTTACGGGGAATTATAAACAAGACATTTTTGACTGATTCTTTTTGTACATATTTTAAACTTTTATTTTTGAATTTAGCTGGGATATCAGTTGGCGGGTAAACTGAAAATGAAAGTACCGAAATGGAATTTTATTTGTATTTGTTATCAAAAAGTACAGACGGTGATAATGCTTTGATAAAATATAACAAAATTGTATTTTGTACGGAAAGGAATGATTTATTTTACAGTTTGATAGAATTCATGTACAAATATATGGTTTTTTTTCAGTCAATGTCATAAATACAATGAATTATTTAAGAGTGAATTAAAAAAAAAAGAATTTGATATATAGAGGATATTTGTTTGTTTTGAGTGAATATGGATTTATATCTCACCTCAAAGTGAGAAAATTTCAAATATTTTCATGAGCGCGTAGCACAAGTGAAAATGTGAAAATTTTCTCACTTTGAGGTGAGATATTATTCTACATTCACGAAAAACAAACAAATTTTCTTTTTATTTTATGCTTAATTACATGGAGATATACATTTTGCAACAAATTTTAATCTCAGCACCGGAAACAGATGCGTGTAAACGAACATGACGTCAGACATGTTGTGACGTTAGAAAGACGCACGCGACATAAAATTCCATTTTATTCTATTTCTTGCTGCATAACGTTATGAAATTCTCATTAAGTAAAATAATTTGAATTGAGAAATATACTATAAAGAACAAAGTGCAACTACAATTTTTATCCTGTTTTAAGCAAATAATTTAAAATTTATACACAATGTACAAGTAGATCTGCAAAGCTATAGCATTTACAGTGAGTTATATGCAGCGATAGATATGGATTATATCTCATTGATAAAACACATTATTTCATCAGTTAGCATAAAATAAAAAAAAAATATTGTTTTTCTCTATTTAAATATATTTATAATTCTCCGTGACTATTTGATAAACGACATTGTGTCTGAAATCATTAGTCCTCCACCTCTGATGGCGATATATGACCATTTTGTATCGATTCGCCATAAAACCCAACTCACTCGTGGGGAAGTTGGCAGTTACTTGCAGAGAACAGGTTTGTACTGGTACAGAATCCAGGAACACTGGTTAGGTTAACTGCCCGCTGTTACATGACTGAAATACTGTTGAAAAACGGCATTAAACCCAAAACAAACAAAAAATATATTTATATTTCACACACTTGTGTTTTTATCAAATGTTTGATAATTGTGTTATTGTAAAAATGTGTAATTAGAACTTACATATAATTTATTACTTAAACTTGTTGCATATTGTCTTGTTTTTAGCTCACCTGTCACATAGTAACAATGTGAGCTTTTGTGATCCCCCTTCATCCGTCGTCCGTCGTCAGTCCGTCCGTGCGTGCGTCCATCCATCAACAATTTCTTTTCTGCACGATAGTGTTTTCATTTATGATTTTATTTTAACCAAACTTGCACACAACTTGTATCACCATAAGATCTCGGTTCCATTCTTGAACTGGCCAGATCCCATTATGGGTTTCAGAGTTTTGGCCCCTGAAAGGGCCAAAATTAGGTATTTTGACCTTGTCTGCACAATAGCAGCTTTATTTATGATTTGATTTTTACCAAACTGGCACACAACTTGTATCACCATAAGATCTTGGTTCCTTTCTTGAACTGGCAAGATTCCTTTATGGGTTCCAGAGTTATGGCCCCTGAAAGGGCCAGAATTAGCTATTTTGACCTTGTCTCTACAATAGCAGCTTCATTTATGATTTGAATTTAATCAAACTTGCACAAAACTTGTGTCACCATAAGATCTTGATTCCTTAGTTGAACCGGCCAGATCCCATTATGGGTTCCAGAGTTATGGCCCCTGAAAGGGCCAAAATTAGCTATTTTGACCTTGTCTGCACAATAGCAGCTTCATTTATGATTTGATTTTAACCAAACTTGCACACAACTTGTATCACCACAAGATCTTGGTTCCTTTCTTGAACTGGCCAGATTTCATCATAGGTTCCAGAGTTATGACCCCGTAAACGTCCAAAATTGGCTATTTTGGCTTTTGCAGCCATAAAGAGACTTCATTTATAGTTTTATTTGATACAAACTTCCAAAATAACTTCAACAACAATAATTCTTGGATTTCATGACAAATCAGATCCAAGCGTAGGTTCAGAGTTATTTTATATCTGATTACCTCCCCTGATTGTAATCAAAATGGATTTAAATCAGTAAGTCCTCATAGGACTTATTTGAAATTTCATTATTGTCATTAGTTGGACTGAGCCAATCAGGGTAGATAACTAAGGACTGATTTTATGTCAAATTACCTCCCTTTCTTTCAAATTAAAATGGGTATATCTCCGTAACTAATGAAGATACTGATCTGAAATTTCATTTATGTCAACAGATTTATTTGGCAGATCCTTTTGTTCACTTACAAAATTTTTTTTTTTTTAATTACTTTCCTTTTATGTTACTATAAATAGCTTATTTTTAGTAACTTTTTTATTATTGGCCGTAGGGAAAAACCGAGACCACTTATCTTTGGTACAGCATGGATGGTACCTCCAATTTTTAGGTGTATTTTGACATATCTGTACCTTGTAAGAATTTTTTTTTCTTTTTGGTTAAATTTCTTCCCTTTGTTCTTACTGTCCTTTGGACTGAGATATTTTTTCTGAGGACCTTCTTGTCCTCAAGTGCAATGATAACAGCTAAGCGATATAGGGCCATCATGGCCCTCTTGTTTCACTTATGTCAAGACCATGTATGTTTTCTCTAAATGTCTGTGTATGTGCGTGCGCGCGCGTGAGTGTCTTTGACAATGATTGCCAGTTGTCAACCTTGTTGTTTTGTTTTCGTTTTCGCACAAGGTTCGCCAATACTGGAATCTATATAATAACACTTGTACTTGCTAAAAAGACTAAAAGTAATGATGGTAATACTAATTTATGCTGTTTGTTACATTGTCATAAATACTTTACAATTATGAGAGAAATCGGAGACATATAAAATATATGTGTGCTCATACTGACGTTATTAATTTTTAATTGAATGAAATATGTTTCACGGCCCATCGAACCGTCTGTCTGTCTGTCTGTCTGTCTGTCTATAATTAACAAATGCTGACCTTTTTTGCTATAATTTTTTGCCATCATGCTCATATTTCATATTTATTAGTCTCTTAACATTATTAACGATATGTTTCTCATATGCCAAAATGCATGTTTTTTCATGGTGCACATTAAAAACATTAAATAACTTCATCATTTTTCAATATATCATGCTTCAACATTGTACATATGAGTCTATTAACATTATTTATGATATTCTAAATATGTTGATTTATTTTACAATCAAGGCTTTCAAGTGGTTTATCGTCTACCGGTAGTTTACCACGGTTAAGAGTTCAGATGCGTAGGGATTGAACCACGAGGGCGTTAGCCCGAGTGGTTAAATACTGAAGCATCTGAATGATGAACCGTGGTAAATTAGATGATAAATCACAAAACGGCATTGATTGTTTTCATTCTGACATGCTCATTGACATATTTTAATAAATATGCTGGACTTCATTTACCTGTGAGGAGTAATGTATCGGACGTCATACGGCAATTTGACGTTATAATTCACGTCATAATGCTCTCTTATCAGTTAGCGAGTCAACCGTTGTTTATCTCAGAATATACAGAGCTTGATTTCCTTCTTTGTTTAACTGGAAATCAAACCGCACCATATTAGTATAAACAATAAACAAACGCCAATCTTTATTTTGCTATTGTACCTTATATGCGAAGACAGCGGAAAAAGATTTTTTCATGGTGCTCTGTGAAAACATTTAATAACTTCCATCATTTTTTGATATATCATGGTCAAGTATCGTATATATTAGTCTATGAACATTATTTATGATATTTAAAAAAATAACATGTTGATAAATTAAATAACAAACAAACGCCGAGCTTTTTTTGCTATTAAATATCATGTGAAAATAGCAGAAAAAGATTTTCTTCATGGTGCGCTTTGAAAACAATTAATAACCACCATTTTTCAATAAACATCATGCTCATATTTTGTATTTATTAATCTATTAACATTATTAACGATATGAAAAAACAACCATATCAATAAATTAAAAAATATACAAATGCCAAGCTTTTTTTGCTATTTAAAGTCTTTTTTTCAAAAAAAGTTATTTCCGCTATTTAGACCCGAATGAGGTGGGGGAACAGTACAACTTTGCATGTTGATAAAATATTCATGAAAGGTTTGAAAAAAAATAATAACAAGAGGGCCGTCATAGCCCTCTATCGCTCACCTGTTATCATTGCACTTGAGGACATGAAGGTCCTCAGAAAAAATATCTAAGTCCAAAGGACAGGAACAACAAAGGGAAGAAATTTAACCAAAAAGAAAACAAAATTCTTACAAGGTACAGATATGTCAAAATACACCTAAAAATTGGAGGTACCATCCATGTTGTACCACAGAAAAGTGGTCTCGGTTTTTCTATACGGCCAATAATAAAAAAGTTACTAAAAATAAGCTATTTATAGTAACGTAAAAGGGAAGTAATCAAAAAAAAAAAAATTATTGTAAGTGAACAAAAGAAGGATCTGCCAAATAAATCTGTTGACATAAATGAAATTTCAGATCAGTATCTTCATTAGTTACGGAGATATACCAATTTTAATTTGAAATAAAGGGAGGTAATTTGACATAAAATCAGTCCATAATTATCTACCTTGATTGGCTCAGTCTAACTAATGACAATAATGAAATTTCAAATAAGTCTTATAAGTACTTACTGATATAAATCCATTTTGATTACAATCAGGGGAGGTAATCAGATATAAAATAACTCTGGAACCTACAGTTGGATCTGATTTGTCATGGAATCCAAGATTTATTGTTGTTGAAGATATTTTGGAAGTTTGTATCAAATAAAACATAAATGAAGTCTCTATATGGCTGCAAAAGCCAAAATAGCCAATTTTGGACCTTTAAGGGGCCATAACTCTTGAATCCATGATGGAATCTGGCCAGTTTAAGAAAGGAACCAAGATCTTGTGGTGATACAAGTTGTGTGAAAGTTTGGTTAAAATCAAATCATAAATGAAGCTGCTATTGTTGAAGCTGCTATTGTGCAGACAAGATCAAAATAGCTAATTTTGGCCCTTTCAGGGGCCATAACTCTGGAACCCATTATGGGATCTGGCCAGTTCAACAAAGGAACCGAGATCTTATTGTGACACAAGTTTTGTGCAAGTTTGATTAAATTCAAATCATAAATGAAGCTGCTGTTGTGCAGACAAGAGCAAAATAGCTAATTCTGGCCCTTTCAGGGGACATCACTCTGGAACCCATAATGGAATCTGGCCAGTTCAAGAAAGGAATCAAGATCTTATGGTGATACACATTGTGTGCAAGTTTGGTTAAAATAAAATCATAAATAAGCTGCTATTGTGCATACAAGGTCAAAATAGCTAATTCTGGCCCTTTCAGGGGCCATAACTCTGGAACTCATAATGGAATCTGGCCAGTTCAAGAAAGGAACCAAGATCTTATGGTGATACAAGTTACAAGATACAAGTGTGTGTGTGCCAATTTTGGACCTTTAAGGGGCCATAACTCTGGAACCCATAATGGAATCTGGCCAGTTCAAGAAAGGAACCAAGATCTTATGGTGATACAAGTTACAAGATACAAGTGTGTGTGTGTGCGGGAGGGTGGGGGGGGGGGGGATGTGACCAAGGCAAGGTGGTGACCAGATGTGGGTACACAACTTCACATGTTTATAATAAATGTTCATGGAAAAGAATGAAAGAAGTTTTATGAAATTCTATCAATTGGTTGGTTTGTTGTGTACAAATCTATAGATTTTCAAACAATTAAAGGGCAATAACTCTAAGGAAAATTGTCCAATTGAAAAAAAAGAATGACAGACAACATCGAAGTATGTTGGTTCATATTTATTTCAAGTTTCATGAAATTCTACCAGCTTGTTACTGAGAAATGGCTGCAGACGTGGATTTTTCATTAAATCAAGGACAATAACTCTAAGGGAAATTGACCAATCCAAAAAAAACTTGACGGGCATCATCGCAGTATGTTGGTTCATATTTATTTCAAGTTTCATGAAATTCTACCTGCTAGTTACTGAGAAATGGCTGCAGATGGACATTTTTGGGCATTTTTCATTAAATCAAGGGCAATAACTCTAAGGGAAATTGACCAATCCAAAAAACAAGAGGGCCATGAAGGCCCTGTATCGCTCACCTGACCTACTGACCTAAAGATCATAAAGATTAACATTCTGACCAAGTTTCATTAAGATATGGTCATAAATGTGGCCTCTAAAGTGTTACCTAGCTATTCCTTTGATTTGACCCTGTGACCTAGTTTTTGACCCGACATGACCCAGATTCGAACTTGACCTAAAGATCATCAAGTTTAACATTCTGACTAAGTTTCATGAAGATACAGTCATAAATGTGGCTTCAAGAGTGTTAACAAGCTTTTCCTTTGATTTGACCTAGTGACCTAGTTTTTTACCCCACCTGACCCAAATTTAAACCTGACCTAAAGATCATCAAGATTAACATTAGGACCAAGTTTCATTAAGATATGGTCATAAATGTAGCCTCTAAAGTGTTAACTAGCTTTTCCTTTGATTTGACCCGGTGACCTAGTTTTTGACCCGACATGACCCAGATTCGAACTTGACCTAAAGATCATCAAGTTTAACATTCTGATAAAGTTTCATGAAGATACAGTCTTAAATGTGGCCTCTACAGTGTTAACAAGCTTTTCCTTTGATTTGACCTAGTGACCTAGTTCTTGACCCAACCTGACCCAGATTTGAACTTGACCTATAGATCATCAAGATTAACATTTTGACTAAGCTTCATTAAGATATGGTCATAAATGTGGCCTCTACAGTGTAAACTAGCTTTTCCTTTGATTTGACCAGTTTACCTAGTTTTTGACCCGACATGACCCAGATTCAAACTGGATCTTAAGATCATCAATATTAACATTTTGACCAAGTTTCATGAAGATATAGTCATAAATGTGGCCTCTACAGTGTTAACAAGCTTTTCCTTTGATTTGACCTGGTGACCTAGTTTTTGACCCCAGATGACCCAATATCGAACTTGTACAAGATTTTATTGAGGGTAACATTCTGACCAAGTTTCATTAAGATTGGGTCAAAAATATTACCTCTAGAGTGTTAACAAGCTTTTCCTTTGATTTGACCTGGTGACCTAGTTTTTGACCCCAGATGACCCAATATCGAAACCTCCGAGATTTTATTAAGGGTAACATTCTGACCAAGTTTCATTAAGATTGGGCCAAAATTGTGACCTCTAGAGTGTTAACAAGCTTTTCCTTTGATTTGACCTGGTGACCTAGTTTTTGATCCCAGATGACCCAATATTGAACTCATCCAAGATTTTATTGAGGGTAACATTCTGACCAAGTTTCATTAAGATTGGGCCAAAAATGTGACCTCTAGAGTGTTAACAGTCAAATTTTTGACGACAGAGGACGGACGGACGGACGACAACGGACACAGGGCGATCACAAAAGCTCACCTTTGAGAACTTCATGCTCAGGTGAGCTAAAAACTTGACGGGCATCATCGCAGTATGTTGGTTCATGTTTATTTTAAGTTTCATGAAATTCTACCTACTAGTTACTGAGATATGGTTACGCACAGACGGACGTGACGGACGGACAACGCCATTTCAATACCACCCTCCCGATTTCATCGGCAGGGGATAATAATTCACCAGGGATTGTGAAAACATGGGTACATTTTGGTTTGGGTAAGCTTGACCTGCAGGCGCACAACAAAGCGAACTCGTGAAAAAAGGTAATAACACTGGCATACAGTACACTGTAATCAAATAATGTATGCGTATGAAAATGCTGTTAGAAAATATGTAATATACAACAATGCATAACCTTAAACCATAATCATGAGATAGATATGTGACTTGAATGTTTACTGCTATGAAAATGTACATAGCACTTTTAGTTTTCGAAGATTTTGATAAAGTCAAATATCTGTTACTATTAAAGCTTTTGACTTGAAACTTAAAACAGTTACTATTAAAGTTTACACCAGGAGAAACAATCCCCATAACTCTGATTTGAATTTTGACAGAGTTAAGCCCCTTTTTAACTTAGAATTTTTTGCTTAAGTTTTATATAACATCCAGTATCTCTGTTACTTTCAAAGCTATTGACTATAATGCCCCTTTTACTGGCAAAGCTCTAATTCAGAGTCATGCACTGAGAAAAGTTGAGCATGCTGTCTTACAGGCATCTCTTATTCTAACTTCAAACTTTCTTAACAGATTAAATTTGTTGAAACAAAGTCTCAATTACGGTCTGAAATGGAGATTAACGTGCATTAACAATATTCTACTTGAGGATTGGAAAATTTGAAGATCTAAATTGCTCTGGAACACAACTCATAATGTAAATTCCTTACCCCATCCACTTCCGTATACAAATGTTGATCATTTGGCCAGGAAAAACAGAAAACAGAAAAGTGACATGCATCAATACGTATTTACAGTATGCATACCCTTACCAAAATTTTAGAACAATCTGGAACTGGAATTATAAGCATTTGTACACTGTTACGTCCGTAAAAAGTAGCGCACAAACAAATTTTGGCTTGATTTTTTTTTCAATGTTGCGAGCGCAAGCCAAAAAAGAAAGAAAAATATTTTTTGTGTTTCTGAAAATATATGAGCGGCAAATCCCACAGTGTACAGACTCTCCGTATGCAAACTATTTTTTCTTGGCTATGAAATAAATATTCAGCTTGTGTAGCTACTGTATTATTTCACGGGAGAAGTGTTACCGAGACGAGTTTTCTGAAACCTGTACATTTTTTGATAACTGTCGAGTTCCTGGAAAACGTTCGATTTCTGTATCTGTATGACAAACATGTTTTTTGTGTTTGTTTTTTTTTTTGTTGGATATGCGCACCGATCATGATAGGTATATGGGACTTTCACTTAGGTGAGAAGACCAGTGCCTCCGTGCTATTTCTCAAAGCGAGGACCTGGTACACGAAGCACCGGACTTCTTCGTAAGCCTGCTGATGTTTCCTCGCATGAAGAATTAGATTCACGCCGAGTTGCTCGAACCACATCGTTAGGCAAGTATCGTCTTGGAAAAACTGGTAATGATCATCTTTAAAAGGTTCAATATTCTAGAGTGTTTTTATTTCTTTTTAATAAGCAGAATATTTTCGTTTTATTGTGACATATGAAAATGGATTTCAGAATTCGAAATAAATCGCAGGATACCTCGTACATTATTTTTCTATGAAGGGATGAAGAAGTTAAAAACGACCTCGAGGTGGATGGCATTCGTCGTTCATTGAAATTTCAACATAATACACAACATATTTTTGGTGTTCTGTTGTTTGTTGGGTTAATCGCCGGTTTCAAACATGTAATTATCAGTCTTTAACGGCGGCAGTACTAAGAACCAGTGATTCTGATTTCTGTAACACAGTACAAACTGTTTCCGCAATGAACATGACAGACTGTCCATTGAATTTCGAAGATAGATCGCAATGTTAGTACACATATTTTCTATCAATGAGATCAGGTAAACATAGCCCTGCGGGGTCGAACTCGCGACCGTCGATCCGTATCCGACACTTCCTACATGAGACTAAGCGGGACATTTCTTTGAGTTCCAAAGACCTTCTGTAAATTTTGACCTGCCAATCTTCATTATTTAGTGTCTTGCAGAAGTCTATGCACTGGCTATGAAAAAAATTGCCAGCTCACTTTCCCTTAGTAATGGACCTTTAAAAAGAGAGAATGGGGTGTAAAACTAAAGTTTGATGATCAAGGTTGCCTAATGGTTTGTGCTATTTGTCAGAAAAAAATTGTTTAGTCTAATAATCAGCGCGATTTACAGTCAACTCGTCTCCGATTTGGTCATTTCGTCCCCCTTGGCAATTTCAAATTGGTCATTTCGGCCCCCTTTTTAAACGCAATTTTTTTTTTTTTAAGTATCAAAATATGATAAATTATCCTGTTTTCTCATATTCTCTATTTTATTCCCAGTAACAGATTAACCATTTCATAAACAGCATTTGGGTGTTATTTTGTAGAAAATTCACTTGTCTTTCAGATGGAGTCATAAAATGTTACTGAAATTATCCCATTTAATTATTTTGTTTGTGTATTTGATACCACCCTCACCCGCAGAAATGGACTGAGAGTTTCTCGTATTCCCATGGATTTAGATTTGTCTTTTCATCACAGATAAGTTGTAGAATTTAAAACATTAAAATTACCACTGTGTTATAAAAGATATATTCTGTAGTAAATACATCAAGAAATATTACAATTAATTGCATAATCAATAATTTATGGCAAATTTGCTAACACCACCAGAAAAAAATAAGGATTTTTTTTAAATTGAGTAAAATGCTGATAGTTTCGTCAATATGCATTCAATCACTTGAAATTTTGAGTGTGTCAGTTTTGTACTATTCCTGTCTAGAAAATAACAAACATTAAACTTTTTTAAAACTTGAAGGCAAAAAACGAGAATATGAGAAACCCTGAGAATACAAGAAACAGGGATAAGCCGGTTTTTTTTTCAAATAAGCCATGCTAAAAATATACACAAGTTTTTGCTTATTTTAAGAACATTTTTGCTTCAAAAATGATCGATTTAACAAAGAGTATTTTCTGTGGGTTTTTTTTCTGTTGTATATTCGTATTTGATGCTGGTTATTTTCAAACTTTTTTATAACAAATAATTTTCTCAATCCTATTAACACATTTCATTCAGTCAATCAACAACTTCTAATGCAGTTAAATAACACCTTCCAATCAGCCCAATCAACGACTTTTAATGTGATTAATAACCTTTAACACCTTTCATATATATAGGTATATAGGCTTTTTCTACTTTTTTTTAGAAACCCCGGTCTCCCAACTTTTTTTATTTTAAAGGCACTTGCTACAGTTTTTCCGGACGGGTCGATATTTACCCCAACACCGTGCCAATTTGGTTGTGTTTCTAATCGATATAGCTCACTACAGAGTTGGAGCGGTTTTCTGCGCATGCCCAGAAGTGATTATCTAATGTCGCGTACGGCAAAAATTCGCAAATTATTGTGTGTTCGCATGCATTTAATGTAAAATATGTATAATATACTGACTAAATGTTAGGGTAAGTATCACCATGGTTACAAAATATATACATTTAAAGTACATTTAGTTCAAATTGCCTCAATCCGACATATACTGGAGTCTGTAATTTATACCGGCGCTCCAACTCTGCACTGAGTCACAGCTGTTTCTAATCCCGTACCGTACCCATACCGTACATCCGTACTCGTAAACTATAGGTTTTGTTCGGAGAAAGGCGGAAACGTTTATCGTTCTATGACATCAAAAAGCTAATTAAGAAATCTGCCGTTTTATAATTTGATATATCTCTTAGTCATTTGCTCAAACACTGAAAGAGTATTATGTACCAACCTGTGTTGTATAAATGCCCGCCACACCTCACCTCGTTGTAATTTGATTTAAGCGAAATCTAATATGGTGACCTATCAATTTTCTTTTTGTTTTAGATTAGGTAGACATTAATAATAGATTTTGATGAAATGTTTTGTATTAAAAGATCATGTTATGATGTATTGAAAAATGAAATAACAAGAGCTGTCTCCGTAGGATGACACATGCCCCCGATGGCACTTTAAATGAATAGTTATGGCCGATGTTAGAGTTTGGGACCTTTGACCTACGGACCTGGGTCTTGCGCGCGACACATCGTCTTACTGTGTCACACATTCATGCATAGTTATTTTAAAATCCATGCATGAATGACAAAGATATAGACCGGACATGCCCATCAATGCACTATCATGAAAAATGATCTTTAACGTCTAAGTGTGACCTTGACCTTTGAGCTACGGACCTGGGTCTTGCATGTGACACGTCGTCTTATTGTGGTACACATTCATGCCAAGTTATTTGAAAATCCATCCATTGATGACAAAGATATGGACAGGACACGCCCATCAATGCACTATCCTTTAACGTCTTAGTGTGACCTTGACCTTTGAGCTACGGACCTGGGTCTTGCGCACTGCACGTCATCTTACTGTGGTACACATTCATGCCAAGTTATTTGAAAATCCATCCATCGATGACAAAGATATGGACCGGACACGCCCATCAATGCACTATCCTTTGATGTCTAAGTGTGACCTTGACCTTTGAGCTACGGACCTGGGTCTTGCGCACCGCACGTCGTCTTACTGTGGTACAATTTCATGCCAAGTTATTTGAAAATCCATCCATCGATGACAAAGATATGGACCGGACACGCCCATCAACGCACTATCCTTTAACGTCTAAGTGTGACCTTGACCTTTGAGCTACGGACCTGGGTCTTGCGCACTGCACGTCGTCTTACTGTGGTACACATTCATGCCAAGTTATTTGAAAATTCATCCATCGATGACAAAGATATGGACCGGACACGAAAATTGCGGACAGACCGACAGACCGACAGACTGACAGACCAACAGACCGACAGACCAACAGACCGACAGACAGACAGACGGTTCAAAAACTATATGCCTCCCTTCAGGGGCATAAAAATACTAGATTTGTTTCATTTTAATTTGCCCATAGATATGGTGCTATTTTTAACATTTTTCAAAATTTCTATAATCCTAAAATATATTTCAGTAAAGTAAAATAATCAGCATAAATATGATATCTAGGCATTTTTATAATGGAAAAATGTATGTGCAGAGTTTGTTTAAATTCTATTATGTGAAACTCGATAAAATAGCGGAAGTACCAACTTAAAATTGACAAAAATATGCAAAAATAGCCCTTGGGTCTGCTGAACAAGTATTCCTTTCTTTACAAAATCATTTTCTTTTGATTTCTCTGAGCATGTTTCAAATAGATATATTGTTTTCCGTTATAAAAATGCTTAGATATTTCAAATTTATGCTGATTATTTTACTTTACTGAAATATATTTTAGGATTATAGAAATTTTGAAAAATGTTAAAAATAGCACCATATCTATGGGCAAATTAAAATGAAACAAAGCTAGTATTTTTATTTCATTTTTCAATACATCATAACAAGATCTTTTAATACAAAACATTTCATCAAAATCTATTATTAATGAGAAAAAAATTACGAAACTGTAGCGAGCGTCCTTAATGACAACAAGAGTGCAAGAATGTCACAATATACGCCCGTCACAGCAAATTTCTTTACTCTAGCACCTGTATTTGCAAATGGAATTTTAACTTTGTGCTTGTTTAGTAATAACTAAGTGTTTTGTTTTTCTAAGTCCACAAAAAAACTCCTTACCAGGTAGAGATACCTTAAAATACACCTAAAATTGGAAAGTAACATCTATGTTGTACCACAGAAAAGTGGTTTTGGTTTTTCCAAATGGTCAATTATAAAAAAGTTACAAAATAAGTTATTTGTAGTAACAACTAAGGGAAGTTAATCTTAAAAAAAAAAAAAAAAAAAAAAAAAAAAAATTGTAAGTCCTCACAAAAATCTTTACCAGGTAGAGACTGGTCAAAATACACCTCAAAATTGGATGTAGCATGCATATTGTACTACAGAAAAGTGGTCTCGATTTTTCCCTATGACTAGTAATGAAAAAGTTACAATATAAGCAAAGGGAAGTAATTCGAAAGAAGGGAACTGCGCATGACACTTCGTCTCATGATGGTGTATAATTGTGTCAAGTTACATCAAAATCCCTCCATGCATGAAGAAGAAATGCTTCGGACAAAGTCATTCTTGTATCTGACCTTTGGCCTCTAAGTGTGACCTTGACCTTAGACCTAGGGACCTAGTTCTTGCGCATGACACTACGTCTCGTGGTGGTGAACATTTGTGCCAAGTTATATCAAAATCCCTCTATGCATGAAGAAGACAAGCTCCGGACAAGGTTTTCATTCTTGTATCCGTTGACCTCTAAGTGTGACCTTGACCTTAGACCTAGAGACCTGGTTCTTGCGCATGACACTCCGCCTCATGGTGGTGAACATTTGTGCCAAGTTATATCAAAATCCCTCTATGCATGAAGAAGAAATGCTCTGGACAAAGTTTTCATTCTTGTATCCTTTGACCTCTAAGTGTGACCTTGACCTTAGACCTAGAGACCTGGTTCTTGCGCATGACACTCCGCCTCATGGTGGTGAACATTTGTGCCAAGTTATATCAAAATCCCTCTATGCATGAAGAAGAAATGCTCCGGACAAAGTTTTCATTCTTGTATCCTTTGACCTCTAAGTGTGACCTTGACCTTAGACCTAGGGACCTGGTTCTTGCGCGTGACACTCCTTCTCATGATGATGAACAATTGTGCCAAGTTTCATCAAAATCCCTCTATGCATGAAGAAGATATGCTCCGGACAAAGTCATTCTTGAATTTGACCTTTGACCTCTAAGTGTGACCTTGACCTTAGACCTAGGGACCTGGTTTTTGCGCATGACACTCCGTCTCATGATGGTGAACAACTGTGCCAAGTTTCATCAAAATCCCTTCATGCATGTAGAAGATATGCTCCGGACAAGGTCTGTGGACGCCGAAAGCCCGATCGCCCGCCAACCCGCCCGCCTGCCCGCCCGCCAGGGACGTTCCCATAATACGTCCCGTTTTTCAAACGGGCGTATAAAAATGAATATAAAGCATGTTGGTTATCTTTAGTAATACATATGTGACAGATATTAGTTGTTTATTTACTTTTTTATTGTATTTTTAATTAAAACTTTCTTTTATTATGACCAGAAATAAGAATTTATTGCT
Source organism: Mercenaria mercenaria (assembly GCF_021730395.1). Taxonomy (NCBI): domain Eukaryota; kingdom Metazoa; phylum Mollusca; class Bivalvia; order Venerida; family Veneridae; genus Mercenaria; species Mercenaria mercenaria. Next base: position 18,682,477 of record NC_069367.1, on the reverse strand, counting down.
CTCTCTTTTCTTACTATGATTCTTAAAAAGTTTATTATTATATTATATCATATTTATTATTACTGAAGGCATTGTATTTATTTTTTATTTTATTTCAGTTAATTGTCATATATTTTCAGTATATTTCTTTTATTATTTTATCTAACCTAATTATCTAAAGTAAACTATTTCCAATATAACTCCTTCAAAACTCACAATGATTTTAAATACCAATTTTCAAAGTCTAAGATATCATAAAAAGCAAAAATGCCCCATATATTGAGGGGGACAAAATTACCAAAAGGGGGTCGAATTGACCAAAAGGGTGACGACTTGACCAAAATGGGGACGAGTTGACCAAATTTTATCATGAAGGGGACGAAATGACCAATTTTGGGGGACTAAATGACCAAATCGGGGACGAGTTGACCCGATACCATCAGCGCCACTTCTTTGAAATCAAGTCTTTTGAGTAAAATATCGAAATAGTTTGCTTATTCATACATATTAATCTACTCATTCACGCAATAGCCTAATTTTAGTGCAAAGCTGCAAACATAAAACACTATCTAACAATTTTATGCCCGATTTTTCAAATGTTACGGAGTTCAGGTCAGGCCCGGATCCAGGGCCGGGCCGAGGGGGAGGGCCCCCTGACCCCCCTTATATGAGGAGAGTACACCCATCAATAAATACACCAGAGGACAACATTTTATACCCGTATTTAAAAAAAAATCCAGGGGATGACCTCCTGATCCCCCTAGACTGGTGCCCCCCCCAATCAAAAATTTCTGGATCCGGCCCTGCAGGTGATAACTCTGAAGATGTCAGAGTTCTTATGATAACTTTTGTTACTGTCAGGGTGTTTCTTGAGCTATGTTAAGATATGTTTTAACTAATTTTATTATTTAGAAAGGGTTTTAATCATGTTCTAATGATGTTTATCCACAGCACAGTATTGTGGTTATATGATGTATGGAATGTGTGTTTTTGAGTTCCAATGATAACGTTTTAGTGTTATGTTTTTAATTCTTACTAGATGTTACTTTTAAAGGGACTGTGTACGCTCGTAATGATGATCTAGCTAACTATTCCTCATACAATATTTCCAACTAAACTCAAAATGCACTTCTATTCATCTTATAGCATTCTGGCAAAAGCAAAGGTCGTTTCTGGTGAAGGATTGATATAGATGGCAACAAATATCATACAATAACAATTTTAATTTAGAATCATTTCCTTCTTGTCATAGCATGGTCACGCATGGTTTAATTTTGCCACATGGCCTCAATGTTGTAATCGCGACTTTCTTTTCAGGATGAATATTTACAACATGAGCAACTGCTTCAGACGGTGTCAGGAATCTTTTGTGACAGTATTTACATCTGACTGTCGCATCCTGAAAAAAAGGACAATTATCTAAAGCTTTACCTAGCATATTAGCCTTTTCAACCTACCACATAACAACTCAACGTAAAGGTCATAATATGAATATGCATAACAAGACAAGCAATTGAATCGCATGAGATGACAACAGCAGTCATACATAGTAATGCAAATAAACCACTTCAGAAAAAAATCAGCATTTATATGTACCCTAAATTAAAGATTAAAGGATTTGATTTTGATTCAGTGATCAATCCAAACGGTATCCACCAAACCGTTGTTCATGAACATTGGCACATCCATTGATAGAACGAACAATACAATTTACTGCATTTGTTACCTATTCGTATTTTACTATATATATGTCATTATACTGCACATAGTTTTAAATTTTACAAAAGACTCATATTATACATTATATAACCACACTACTGTGCTGTGGATAAACATATTACAATAGAACATGATTAACACCCTTTGTAAATAATTAAATTAGCTAAAAAGTATCTTAACATAGCTCAAGAAACACCCTGGCAGTAATAAAAGTTATCATAAGAACTCTGTGACATCTTCAGAGTTATCACCTGAATTTCCGTAACATTTGAAAAGTCGGGCATAAAATTGTTAGATAGTGGTTTATGTTTGCAGCTTTGCACTAAAATTAGGCTAATGCGTGTGGTGAGGATGAAGAACGTGAATGAGTAGATTAATATGTATGAATAAGCAAACGATTTCAGTATTTTACTCAAAATGTCTTGATTTCAAAGAAGTGGCGCTGATTATTAGACTAGTTTTTTCTGACGCATAGCACAAAACATCAAGCAACCTTGATCATCAGACTTTAGTTTTACACCCCATTCTCTCTTTTTAAAGATTGATTTTTCAGTGTATGATAAATGTCTCTGCAACACACAGTCGTTAAATAGACATTAACGCTTGAAGTTAAAATGTATTTTCACCAAAAACACAGATAGTCAAAGCAAAAGACGAAGCATTCAGGCTAAAACTGCCCGTTTATATTTTGGAATTGCGAAGGAAATTCATAAGTCAGAACAGTTCTGAATGTTTCATTATTAATCCATGCACATGAGTTTGTACATACAAATATGCATTTACAATCCTGAATGGTTGAAATATTGTTTAAATCAACATGTATATGCATTATGCATTGACCGCCTAGTGGCAAAACTGTTCCACTACTCGCCAAAAAATTGTATGCCTATTCAAAGAAGTATAAAATACACTTATTTTTATAGCTCGTTGGCTAGTGTTTGGGCTTATAAGCTCCATACACTGTACTCATTGAATTAATAAATATAATTTTGTATTGTATTTCACTTGCGACTGTCAAACAGTATTTATTGGTCTATTTCACCAACGATGTCCTTGTCCCCGACAAGAAATAGAATCGATATGCGTGTTTCCGCTAACATACGAGAAAATATATATTTATTCCACTCAGTTTGACAGGACTTTTTGTTTTTCACTTTTTCTTTGTATTTTTAGCTCCACTATTCAGAGAATAGGTGTGCTATTCTACTCGCCCCTTCTGCTTTGGCTTTCTTAATTGGTTAAAGTTTTTTCGGCAATCTTTTGTTTTTCTGTCACATCTTTTTTATTATTAATTAGATCCTACTGTAACTTCACATAGACATTGTGCAGCATACAGACAAAGTTTATGAAGGGGATGTGTCCATTATACCCAAGGTCAAGGACACCCGAGGTGTTATACTTAGGATATTTTCAGGTTAAAGTTTTTTGGCTACCTTTGTTTTTCTGTCATATCTTTGTTATTATTGCTTATATCTGACTTTAACTTTAAATAAACATTGTGCAGCATACAAACAAAGTTTATGCAGGGACTGTGCCATTATACGCAAGGTTGAGGTCACCAAGGTGTTATACTTAGGTTATTTTCAGGTTAAAGGTTTTGGGCAAACTTCATTTTGTGAAACTCATACATCGCTATCATCAACATCTGCATGTGTGGAAACAATTCCCATAATCCTGATTTTTTTTTTGGACAGAATTATGCCTCTTCACAGAGGTAAACGACGCTCTGCTAACTTGAGGAAGAGTTCTTGCTGCCCGGCTGACTGAAGATAAGAAACCCTTAGCAAAAAGAACTGAAGTTATTTTTCAGTTTTATTCCAGTTATTTGAAATGAAGTTAAATTCAGGTTAAAAGCCAGTTAAAAACCTCTGACAATACTAACAAATCACAAATGTGTGACAATGCTGCAAATATGCAAATGAACCAGTTATTTTTCCGGTTTTCAGTCAAACTCCAGTTAAAAACCAGTTAAATAAGCCAAAATATGTTAATAAGATAGCCAGTTAAATGACATCATAAAAAACTGACATAAAACTGGTTAATTAAAAATGGCAGTATAAATCCAGTAAAATGACATCATCAAAAACTGGAAAATAACTGGTTTACACAGGCATACAGTTAAATGACAGTTAAATGACATCATCAAAAACTGGAAAATAACTGGTCTGTTGTGGCCCCTTGCACGTGCAAAATCATCATGTAGGACTGGACACTGTTAAAAAACTGAACGTATTTCGACCAGTAGCTGTTAATATTTTAACCATATTTCATTTTACACTTTTAACCAGACATCCGAAAGTCTTTGGTCTGACGGACACGACAGCAAAATTTTGACACGGTCCGTCGCTTTTAACCCAGATGCGGTCCGACTGATCGTATCCCGAGAACCGCAACATCTCGGACAAAATGGCGTCATTAAAAAGATACAGTGCTGAATCCAGAAAATTAATGAAAATACTCACCTGCCGAACGTACAGAAAGCAAAAAGTATGAAATGAAGAGGTTCTATCTTAATATGAATGATAAATGGCGAAGATTCGTGCCTGGCTTGTAAAACAGTGTGTTAAACTGGTAGTTAGTTTACGGAGGCTTTATTTGGTTCTGTATTACAAGTTCATTTTCGGTCCGGTGGATTGTTTTTCGGTCCAGCAGATTTTTAGACATTGCCGCACCGAATGTCCAGCCACTTTTCCCAACTTTCCGGAAGTCTGCTTTTAACATGTTTAACAATAAAGATCTCCAGAATTGTAGTATGTACAGTGAAATCAAATAATGTATGCTTTTGAAAATGCTGTTAGAAAATATGTAATATACAACAAGGCATAACCATACTCATGACATAGATATGACTTGAGTATTTACTGCTACATGTATGAAAATGTAGCATTTTTAGCTCGACTTTTCAAAGTTTTTGATATTAAATATCTCTGTTATTATTAAAGCTTTTGACTTGAAACTTGAAATAAATATTTACTATCAAAGTCTACACCAGGGGAAACAACCCCCATAACTCTGATTTAATTTTGACAGAGTTATGCCCCTTTTAACTTAGAATATTTTTGCTGAAGTTTTATATTATGTCCAATAGCTCTGTTACTTTCAAAGTTTTTGACTATTATGCCCCTTATACTGGCAAAACTCATATTCAGAGTCAAGCACTTAGAAAAGTCGAGCCTGCTGTCTTACTGACAGCTCTTGTTTTAACCTGGAACAACTGATACGGGGACTGGAAACCGGCATTTATCTTATCTGATGCTGTCGTCCGATCGAAGCGTATGCCGTAGGTTATTCTGCTATTACTCAAACACTTACGCCTTACAGTTTATTTCGTCCTTTCAGTGAAAGTCTGGGAAAGCATTTGCTGAATTTTTTGTTGAAAGCAAAAGTTCTGCCATGAAATTATTGCCTGCATCTGTTTTTAAATGGAAAATATCTACATTAATGTTACTTTTCGCCCTGTGAAAATGGCTAAATCTAGACTTGTCTTACCCAGAGAGAAAGATGTCGTTTTTTACATGATATTTGCCTTGTTGATTTAGAGGTATTTAGAATAAAAAAATTAGGACATATTTTAATAAAAATAGCAAGTCAAAACTGTAAACTGTTGTCTGAAAATATTTGTTTATGATATTGCTCTGTTCTTCACCATTTAAATGCGTGTTAAACCTAGATGATTTTCTGCAGTTTTATCTAAAAGTTCGGAATACTAAATGTAACTTTGTTGTCGGCCTTTTTTAAAAAAATATTGTTATTTTAATTTAAATACATTGTATTTTCACACATCAGTTTTAAGATTAAATTTATTAAACTAATTTTTGGAGTTTAAACAACAGTTTCGTTTGAAACATTCCCTACGTTCAAGAAGAATGTTTTGTTTCTGTATGTAGAAATCTGACATTATAAACAGTAATTGTTTATAATTATGGCTCTACAAGATTAAGAAGTGTCAGCTTTCTGTTATTTTCCATTTTTTTATTCAAATCCAACAAAAATCGGCCCTTTGATTTAGATTTGAAGTTACGTGGTAAAATATTTCTTCAGGGAAGTGAGCTCGAGTTAATTCATAATAATTAAGCATATCACCACATGCAGTCGCATGCTGTTTTTGCTTCAGAATCCCTTTAGATCAATCTCTGATCATCTAATTATCGCCACTTAACATGTGACTGGTAAACCCTTTGAACAATAAGTGTAACAGCTCCATGATTAACATGAGGTAATATGCTAATTATGCGCTAATCGATAGTGGCGAAAACAAAATATCGATCGCTAACGACTGGTCGATATTTACAGGTATTGACGACAGCATAGTACAGATAAATGTATTGATTTATACGGAGTTTCTACTCCCCGTATTAGACCTTCCTGTTTTAACTTTAAACTTTCTTAACAGATTAAATTTGTTGAAAGAAAGTCTCAATTAAAAGGTCTGAAATGGAGATTAACGTGCATTAACATTATTCTACTCGAGGATTGGAAAATTTGAAAGTCTAAACTGGTCTGAACTGCTGAACACAACTCAATATGTAAATTCCTGAACCCACCCACTTTCGCATACAAATGCTGATCATTTGGACAGGAAAAACAGAACACAGAAAAGTGACATGCATAAATACGCATTTACCCTTACCAAAATAATGTAGATTGGTGTTATCAAATAAATAAGTATGTTTTTTCATCCAATTTTCAATGAAATAAATACGATTTAAATGTAGCAACTCAATTTGGCAAACATTTGAAGAAAATGGCGTAACTGCGTAAAGGGGAAATAACTTTAATGCAACTAAATATAAGTCTACTTTCCAGATTTTATTACACGATGTGTGCGTAGTATTTAGGTAGCAGAGTACACTTATATGCGAAAATTTTGGGCACGGGCGGTCTTCCATGTAGCGAGTCGCAATAATGCACTTCCCTTATGAGCAGAATTAGGGTGGCCATTTTATAAATTGCGTGCATGTTTTGTGCTTTTAATTATAATGGCAAGATCAGGATTCTCATACAAGCAGTGCCGTAGCCAGACACAAATTTTAACCGAGGCAACCTAGGGGGATCCGGGGGCATGCCTCCCGGATTTTTTCCCCAGGACGTCTCTGGTGCAGTCTGAAGCACTCTCAAACTGTTTTATATCACAGTAAAATCGTCCCTTTAGCCCTATATTTCACAGAACGTTCATATTTTAAGAAAAAATATATTTATAACAAGGATAACTGGGGATTTATCCTATTCTAATATAGTCTCGGATACAATCATTTTTGTAATTGAAAGGCAGTAAAATCAGAAAACCAACAGTAAGACATACAACATGCTTTTTTAGCTCACCTGTCATAAAGTGACAAGGTGAGCTTTTGTGATCGCGTGGCGTCCGTCGTCCGTGCGTCCGTGGACGTCCGTTCGTTCGTCCGTCCGTAAACTTTTGCTTGTGACCACTCTAGATGTCACATTTTTCATGGGATCTTTATGAAAGTTGGTCAGAATGTTTATCTTGATGATATCTAGGTCAAGTTCGAAACTGGGTCATGTGCGGTCAAAAACTAGGTCAGTAGGTCTAAAAATAGAAAAACCTTGTGACCTGTCTAGAGGCCATACTTTTCAATAGATCTTCATGAAAATTGGTCAGAATGTTCACCTTGATGATATCTAGATCAATTTTGAAACTGGGTCACATGCCTTTAAAAACTAGATCTTTAGGTCAAATAATAGAAAAACCTCGTGACCTCTCTAGAGGCCATATTTTTCAATGGATCTTCATGAAAATTGGGTCATGTGGGGACAGGTGAGTGATTCAGGACCATCATGGTCCTCTTGTTAGTATACTAGTAGTTTATTAGTTTATAACCCGGGAGGGGGTAGGTACTGGAGGTACTGGAGGGGGACTGTTTCCATGTTGGTGTAAAGATAACTATGAAATGGTGGCCTCTGGTGCATTTTTTTGGTCTGAATTTTAAGGTATTGGAGGGGATTCCCCTTCAGTTTAGTGGTGGTCAGATGGTTCTCTTATTTTGAAATACAGATACGAAATGGTGGCCTATGGTGCATTGTTTGGTCTAAAATTTGAGGTACTGTAGGGGGATCTTCTCAGTTTAGGGGGTCAGGGCTCTCCCCCTGGAAAAAATGAATTACAAGTATGAAATGGTGGCCTCTAGTGCCTTTTTTGGTCTGAATTTTAAGGTATGGAAGGGGATTCACCCTCATTTTCAGGGGGCTTTTTCCCTGAAACATTTTGAAAATTCAGTATGAAATGGTGACCTCTGGTGCATTTTTGGATTTGAATTTGATAAATATAATACACAATTGGGTTCGACTTTGATGAGTAGCTCACTTCTCAGCCAACTTTGGGGAGGGGGCATGGACAAGTCTATCAATATGGATTTCCGCCTCACCTCGCCTCAATGATGTCATGAGGCAGATATATTATGTTATATTCTCATGATATTAATATACTTCTCTGAACTTTTATAACTGAAATTTTCATCAGTGTGAAAGGCCTACTTTTTACTCTTTTTTTGTTTTTGCCTCTCAAATTTTAACCGAGGCAACTGCCTCGGTTTGCCTCAGTGTGGCTACGGCGCTGACAAGAATAAAGAAAGTTATCAAAACGAAAGGTTTACACCATCCATGAAAAAAAGCATGCCAAAATCATCAGTTTTGCACTTTTTGAACAGCCTGCAATGATCCCGCTGCAAGAACAATGCCCAATTTTATTGCATTTCTCAATTTAGCAGTCCTTACTGAACGTCAGGACATAAACGGAATGGGGACCCGTCCAGCTCTTTTTTTCACAAAATAGCGAAAACGTTCCTGAGTACCAATCAACAAGCACAGAACCCTTCCGTGATTTGATTTTTTCCGCGAAAAGGTGTCCCATTGATCATACAAAGCTACCAGCAGTTAGTTTTCCAACTGACGTCAGAATTTACATGTGTCAGCTGTATAAATTTTCTAAAGAATTAATAATCATTATCTCTCACCTTAATTTACAGACATCCAAAGTCACGAAGTTCTATTAATAACAAATATTGACGGGGGCCAAAATTCGAAGTGTACCCTGCTACCTTAAGATTTTTCAGTTAATGAACAAAAGAGGGTTTACTAGTTCAGAACTTTTATATGTCTTTCGCAAATTAAACCAAATGAAAATGTTTTCAATAGCATGAAAAGCAGTCTGTATGAGAGAGTCTAAACTTTCCCACCCCTAATGCGCAAATTTAGCCAAAATTTACAAATTGTCACTACGAGACAAAGAACGTACAATACATCCGTTTTTACCATTTTCTGACATGATTTAACGTATTTTGTCATTAGGAATGATTTAAGGGCAATTCTGCACCATTTTGCGAAAATAAAATGTCCCCACCCACTATTTTCCTATTTCATGGGGTCCCCACCGTCCGAACATCCCTCTGATCGACGAAATGCATTGCTGGTGGGCCAAAGATGCACTGTGTGGGTTAATAACGATAAAAATGATGTTTTTACTGTACCAGAACCTTGTTACTGGAGCTAGAATCTAAAATAATCGTATGCGTGTATATTGACATTTATGCTTTTATGTGTCCTCACCGTAACATTTTTGAGCTGCTGTGCCGTCAGGTAGCGTTTTAAGTCCCCAGAATGTTTAGAATATCGAAGAAGAGGTTCTAAACTATTTGAAACCGCACAAATTTAAGAGTTCTTTCAAAATTTAATTTTAGCAGACTTTCCTTAGGTAGCAGGGTACACTTAGATGCGAAAATTTTGGGCACGGACGGTCTTACTTGTAGCGAGTTGCAATATTGCACTTCCCTTATGAGCAGAATTAGGGTGGCCATTTTATAAATTGCGTGCATGTTTTGTGCTTTTAATCAATGGCAAGATCAGGATTCTTATACAAGAATAAAGAAAGTTATCAAAACGAAAGGTTTACACCATCCATGAAAAACAGCATGCCAAAATCATCAGTTTTGCACTTTTTGAACAGCCTGCAATGATCCCGCTGCAAGAACAATGCCCAATTTTATTGCATTTCTCAATTTAATAGCCCTTACTGAACGTCAGGACATAAACGGAATGGAGGCCCATCCAGCTCGGTTTTTCACAAAATAGTGAGAATGTTCCTGAGTATCAATCAACAAGCACAGAACCCTTCCGTGATTTGATTTTTCCGCGAAAAGGTGTCCCATTGATCATACAAAGCTACCAGCAGTTAGTTCCAACTGACATTAGAATTTTACATGTATCAGCTGTATAAATTTTCTAAAGAATTAATAATCATTATCTCTCACCTTAATTTACAGACATCCAAAATCACGAAGTTCTATTTATAACAAATATTGAAATTTCGAAGTGTACCCTGCTACCTTATTATTATTAAAAGGGTACGCCTAAAGTGCGCAATGGAGGTAAAGTGCGCAATGGAATCACTTTTTTTTAGTAACGATATAATATCTATCTTAAGAATATGTCATTGGAATAGTAATTAAATGATATAAAGGAAACACAAACATCAGATATCTTTTATATTTTTACGTTTTATTTTTTTTTTTAGATTTCTTTTAAGTTTAAACCTATCTAAATTTTGTTGGAAACATATATACTAACACGTTAATTTAATACATTTGAAACTAATTATTACACGACTATAAATAATCGTAATATGACGTAAAATAATTATTGTATTTAAAAAAAAAATGGGATGTATTTACATTTTCTTTTATAAAATTATTCTTAGGAATAAGCCTTCATTGTTATTTCTATCTTGAATTGAATCGCATATTAACTCAAGTTTAATTTCGATATAGTCTACAAATTCAGTGTTATGCTAAAAGTTATAAAAGCAGTTTAATATAAAATTTCTCTTAAACATAAATAACAAAAGAAGATATAAATCATGTTAGAAATATACAAACAAAAATATATAAATTATGTTAAAAATATACAAAGACGTAAATATTAAATATAATACATTTGAAACTAATTATTACAACACAGTTATAAAACAGTTTAATATCAAATTTCTCTAATAACATATTTAAAAGAAACAATGCGGTGAAAACATATAAACACATGTAGATTTTAATGGCTATGGAGTGCTCAAGTTTCGAGTTAAAAAAAAAGTAAATAAAAAGTGAATTTCGAGTTAAATAAGTGAGTTTCGAGTAAGACAGAAAAGGAGTGTTTCATTTTTGCATTTATCAAATCATAGCCAATATAGGTCTGTGCTGGGACTAGTATTTCCAGAATGAATTACAGTTGTGCTATTTATCAGTTATAAGTCTTATCTTTGTATCTTATTATGCCCCCTTCGAAGAAGGAGGGGTATATTGTTTTGCAGATGTCAGTCGGTCCGTCGGTCGGTATGTAGACCAATCCGTTTCCGAACACATGGGCCTAGGATCATGAAAGTTGATATGTTGGTTGGTCATAACCAGCAGATGACCCCTATTGATTTTGAGATGAGAAGGTCAAAGGTCAAGGTCACAGTGACCCAGAACAGTTAAACGGTTTCCGGATGATAACTCCAGAACGCTTGGGCCTAGGATCATGAAAGTTGACAGAATGGTTGGTTATGAGCAGTAAATGACCCAGATAGATTTTGAGATCTGTAGGTCAAAGGTCAAGGACACAGTGACACAGAACAGTTAAACAGTTCACGGATGATAACTCGAGAACGCTTCGGTCTAGAATCATGAAAGTTGATAGGGAGGTTGGTCATGATTAGCAGATGACCTCTATTGATTTTGAGGTCGGTAGGTCAAAGGTCATGGTCACAGTGACCAGGAACATTTTAACGGTTTCCGGATGATAACTCAAGAACGCTTAGGCCTAGGATCACGAAAGTTGATAGGGAAGTTGGTCATGACCAGTACATGACCCCTATTGATACTGAGGTCAGTAGGCCAAAGGTCAAAGACACAGTGACCCGGAACAGTAAAACCATTTCCGGACGATAACTTGAGAATGCATGGGCCTAGGATCACAAAACTTAATAGGGAGGTTGATCATGACAGCAGATGACCCCTATTGATTTTGAGGTCAGTAGGTCAAAGGTCAATGTCACAGTGACCAAGAACAGTTAAAATGTGTCCGGACGATAACTTGAGAATGCTTGGGCCTAGGATCACAAAACTTAATAGGGAGGTTGATCATGACAGTAGATGACCCCTATTGATTTTGTGGTCAGTAGGTCAAAGGTCAAGGTCACAGTGACCAAGAACAGTTAAAATGTGTCCGGATGATAACTTGAGAATGCTTGGGCCTAGGATCACAAAACTTAATAGGGAGGTTGATCATGACAGTAGATGACCCCTATTGATTTTGTGGTCAGTAGGTCAAAGGTCAAGGTCACAGTGACCAAGAACAGTTAAAATGTGTCCGGATGATAACTTGAGAATGCTTGGGCCTAGGATCACAAAACTTAATATGGAGGTTTATCATGACCAGCGGATGACCCCTATTGATTTTGAGGTCAAAGGTCAAGGTCACTTTGACCAAGAACAGTAGAACTTTTGTTCACAATGATCAAATAATTTCTGTTCCTTGTGCAATTACTGAATGTATCAAGGGGGCATTTCGTGTTCTACGAGCTCTTGTTTAGCATGGATTTACTAATTGATGCCGCTTAAACAGCACGGATGTGATTATTGAGTAAATTGTTATAAAATCTGTACACCACAAAATCCTTCTTTCTGAAAATGTGCACATATCCCTTAAATCTAACTCTAATGACTTGATAATTTATGAGATTACAAATGTGCTCATCATGTATTGTGACCTTTGGCTGACTTCAACGGCCATGTTATGTTTATTATTTAACAGAATCCCTAATAATGACTTAGGGGAGTAAAGTAACAAAGTTAGTAGAGCGGGTGTGGGTAATCCCGAACAGGGGGGTAATTCCGAACACATTTTTCCAATGACATTTTCGTATTCTTGAAAGGCACCAATCTAATCCACGGCGTCACATACATGATAACAACGAATTCCATATCATATTGCAATGAATGCAAAGTTTTGTCGCGCACCTTTTCAAAATAACAGACTAGAATTTATACGACAGCTTGCATGCATGTCGTTCTTACCTGTTTTCGTATTTTGATGTAAGTAGTATGTAAGGATCTAAAAGTATTGGTTTTTACCGCTGACAATGTTTTGATGGAATTGTTACATCACAAGTGTCCCGTGGGAAGGGAGTTAACTGCATTTCTCATTATGGAAAACGTTGAATGATCAAAGAAGCCGTTCGGAATTAGACACACTTGTTAATTAATGTGAGGCTAATTCCAAACAATCAATGTATGAGGAACAGTTTATCCAAAATAAGTATATATAAAGACTTGTACTATATTTGAAGCAAATAACTAGAGCTAGATTATAAATAAATAAATAAGTTGATAAATAAATATATATATAAAAAAAAGATACAGTAACAAATAAATAAATCTACTACTTTGTAAAATGAGTTCAACTTCCTTTCATTCATATTGGCTTGTTTTAAACATGTGCAATATGATCCGACTCTGGTAGAGGAGGTGGCGACTCATGTAGCAATAGCATGAGCTTGTCAAGAGTTGCAAGCAAATTTTGGGTGCCAAGACCACCCTGCACGACAAGGTCCACGTTACTGCTATGCATGTGAAAAAACCCTACATGCACCAATTGTGGATGCAGATTTCACCTTAAATGTGTGGCAGATGAATTATTGGGCTATACAGACGAACTTCCGTTTGAATGCAAATACTGTTAATTTAAACACAGATTCTAAGACATTTTTAACACTGCACACTCCATCATGTATAAGGGTGTTAATACCATATTAAATGTTTCGGACATTAATCATGTAGAAAGTTGTCACAGATGTTGTGCTGTGCTTCTGCAAATTTAGGTTTAGATACAGATGCTCTGTAAATTCCAGTTATATGTTTTGTTTTATAAAGTTTCTTTGTTAAAAATGCAAGTAATACCGTAAAGAATGTATTTGTTTATCATTGTAAACAAACAAACATTCTGTTTTTAAGAAGTTGGAACTGTTCGGAATTAGCCCCCCTGTTGTTCGGAATTACCCCCTCTGTTCGGAAATACACGTCCAATAGGAAATATCTTCAATACACTATACTGACAATATCTGTATACTTATATAGTTCGGAATTATACACGCTAAATCAGCTGGAATCACTCTATAAACAAGTTGTTTTTAAATGGCAATATAAGTGTGTATTTTCGAACATTCAACATTATTGCTTAACTGTTCGGAAATACCCACACCATTAGCTTTTTAAAGACATCATATTTTAGGAAGATATAAATGCATATTTTATTATTTTTCAAAGAACACCGAAATGGGGTAAGTTGTAACATGCATGTAACTGATGTACATAACCTTAGGACGGCCAGCACATATTTATGCTATTTCGCCAGGCATATGTATGTTTTTGACAACATAGAAAATGACGTCACTCGACCTTCAGCTATTTCCGGAAGTAAATAAAATGAAAGTAGAAATGCTAAACTTGAAAACGAAAACCGCATTTTGATTCGTAGATAGTCAGGGGTCACGCGCAGGGGTCACCCGGTCTAAATGTATGCGCGTGGAGTTCTTTTTTTTTTTTTTTTTTTTTTTTTTTTTGCTATTGGAGAGCCAATTTTCAGCATTTTATTATGAATTGAAATTACCTGGGCTTTAGTACAGCATGTCAGCTTTTAATCTATGAAAAAATATTTGAGCTCTGGATAAACACAAATCCCACAGGGGTCCGTAACGGACCAAGGGTATATTGATAATTTTGGAACTTCATCAAATCGCTCAAAATGTCATTTTTGATGTTGTCTGAGAGTGTCAGTGTATGCCTCAGATGTAAAATATAACCGTATTTTGAGAGCTGCAGACCTAGACATTTCAGAAATATTTTCAAAATAAGTTTCGTGTAATAAATGTTGTTTCTACGGAAGCGTGAAAGGGCCATCAGACGCTAATACGTTTTAGTACGTTAAGGCTGCGGAAAGGATATAGCTGCTAGTAATACCCGGAAAGGGAGTTAAGCAGAATCAATAGATAGATTGATAGATAGATTTAAGGTACAACTAACTTACATCCTGCCCAAATATAACACGCTTGCCTGATACAAACGGTTATTAATAAAACCCGGCCCGGCCCGGCCCAAACCACGGAAATAGCCGATTCCGATTGTACGGAAACCACCGGAACTTACGGACAGAATGCTAATATAATTACGATGTGATACGTCACTATAGGCATTATGTTTTTTATTTCATTATTACAAATAGAAGCAAAGTTTATATTGGATACGTAGTTGATGAAGTATTGCATTGCATAAGCAGACAAAAAACAAAATTTGAATAACCATAAGAAGTAATACGTTCGCGTCGATGTTCATTTGTGTACCGGACAGACACGAGATAGCAGTTTGCAGGATACTTTCAACAGAACTGGACAGGCTAGTTAAATGTACGTCGTTATTTCACACCTAACGATGTGACACTAGGTTGTGTAGTAAGGCGAAGGGGTCTATACCGTGCACTGGAAGTATTTATAAAATTTGGTTGCCCGACCAAGATAGCGTTTTAGCATATTAAGTATTAATTTAATGAAAATATCTTGTCTTAGGGAACATATGAATATAAACACTCTGCATTGATAAGTACACATTTTGCGAAAATTAACTAGAAATGTAAGTTTATGAAACTATTATTATACTCCTTCTGCCTATCTCGATTGCGCAACCAAGATAGATCGAAAATAGATGAACTACGAAGCTATGCGCTGTTTTCATACTTGTCATAATTTGTTTCAGGTTGTTGAAGTATTCAAATTTGAATATAAAACTAAATAAACTAATAAATTATATCAAAATCTAAAAACATAGTCCGGGGGCCTCCGTGGCCGAGTGGTTAAGGTCGCTGACTTCAAATCACTTGCCCCTCATCGATGTGGGTTCGAGCCTCACTTGGGGCGTTGAATTCTTCATGTGAGGAAGCCATCCAGCTGGCTTACGGAAGGTCGGTGGTTCTACCCAGGTGCCCGCTCGTGATGAAATAATGCACGGAGGGGCGCCTGGGGTCTTCCTCCATAAAAAATATCAAAGTAAACATTTGCAGAAGAGGTATAGCTCTATTTTATAGGTCCTTGTTCCTGAAATACAAGAAAACTGAAAAAAAATATCATAAAATGTTGCTCAAATGATAAATTATATGATTTAGCTTTAAACAAAACCGGGTGATTTTGTATGGAGATGATACCTAGAGTTACAGTTAGTTGTAGAAATGAATGAACTGGAGAGTATAAAATATGGAAGATCGGTCGCAAAGTTTCGAACCCGGACCCCCCCCCCCCCCACACACACACACACACACCGAAACATGTCCGCTCAGTCTGTTTAAATCAAAACAATAAAAAACGGTAAATATCTAATAGTATAAATGGGAGGGTAGTGATAAGCAATGAACTTTCATGTTTTAACAATTTACTGCTAACTTTATTTTTGTTTAGATTATTTAATTTTTTATTTCTCTTTCTTTTATATTTGAAATAATACTAGCATATCTTTTTAACACAGAATTAAAAAAAAAACCGGTCCGGTCGGACTACGAACTATGCTTTTGCTATATGCTTATACAACTATTCACACAATGTTATTTTTTTTGTTTTTAAAATGAATATTTTAAAGCATGGATTACAAATGTGTGCAATTCAGATGTTAAATTATTATACCCCACACAATGTCCAGAGCACTTTTCCCATTAGTTTAACTTGAATAATATATCATAAGCGTTTTTATATCTCGTGCGCAAAATCGTTATTTTCAATTTCTGCGCATGTGATATTATACAATAATTGCCTTTTGTTGAGGTCGATATGAGCCGCGCCATGAGAAAACCAACATCCGCCCAGTCTGGTCAGGATCCATGCTGTTTGCTAACGGTTTCTCTAATTGCAATAGGGAGCGGTGGTCTAGTGGATAAGGTGTTGGCCGCTCAGTCCAGAGGTCGTGGGTTCGAGCCCCACTGGGGTCACGACCATGACTTTTCATATGACACCAGTACTGGTTTTTCCAGGAAGCGGACTCGAGAGTGGTTACAATAAGCTTGAAGCTTTCATCACAATCGAGCTAAAACAAATTTGTATAAACTAAAAACTAATCGCAATACGCAATGTTGGTTTTCTCATGGCTTGGCTCATATGTGGATTTATCGGCCTGATAAAAGCAATATCAACGTCGAGCGAATTTATCGACTTGATATCGCTTTAACAGGTCAATAAATCCGCATATTGACCACACATAAAAACGACAATTGTTTTATTATCAAATCTAGCCTACTCATAAGTATAAACATTAGATACAAATGTCTGCAGCCTTAGGTCATCTTCCGTGGTTAATTGTATACGACGTCGCATTGTTTTAACGTAATAACGCGTGGACGTCACAGCTGGAGGTCAATATGTGTGTTTGGCTCCGCCTTCGAGAAAATACGATTTTTTTATCGTTGAACATGTGACTACATCTAGAACAATGGAAAGGACTATAAATATAGATTTAATGATAAAAACAATAATTTCATATCACATGCGCAACAACGCTATTTTGTTTTTCTGCGCATGTGATTTTACATTTTCATGTCTCCCTATGAGAGATCGATACTTTCGTACTGATTAAAAGACGATGCGCTTATTTATACATAGGATTAAATTACTTTATCTTGTGTTCATACATGTGTGAACCCGGCCTATTTTTCATTTCTGCTTTTGAATGATTTGTTCTACATGCAACATTTTGAAAACAATTTTTCATCAAATATCAAACTGAAACTATCACCATCAGATTGGAAATTAACTAACTACTAACTACTAGGAAAATGAGTGCTCTCGTTATATGTTCCGTAGTTATCGCCGCTTTTCGAATGTTACTGCTGCTGATTTTGTTGAAATATGCCCATAAATACAGCGTTATGTAACCTCAAGACTATAGATACCTATCAAAAAGTAATGATTTTATACAGCAAAGTCGCGACAATTTCTAAGTGCTTACTAGTAAAGCCTCCTTAATTCTGTCTTCATTATTTGGTAAGTAATAACTTTTTTAATGTTAAATAAATCATTTCATTATTTTTTCGGTATAATAAAATAAATAATGTATTCCTGAGAGAGTGATCCCTCAAAATAACTCTATCCGTGACTAATATTTTTCAGTGCGACAATTGTAAGTTACTTTAGAGAAAGAATTTAGTATTTAAAATGTAAATGTATAAGAAAATGTTGACGAAAATGGGCTTAAAATCCTAAAAGGCCACAACAGGAAATATTTTAAGTTGGTCGGGACTTTGATATGCACAATCAAAATTTTCCTAGCACCACAGCATAAAAATGAACCCGCTGAAAGTCATTTTATAATTTTATTTCATTCAAAAACATTTCAGGAACATTTTCAGAAAATAAAAGACACATACTAAGTGGCGAACGATCAGTAAAATGTTTAATAAGAAGTACTATATTGTTTTTCATTACACCGCTTTTGTGTGTAACATGTATTCAGGGATACACGCGTAACAATAAAGATCGGAAAGAAATCGAAAATGGTTAACAAAATAAGAATATAATTAAATGAAATTTATGTTGTTGTAAACTTTTTTGTGGTGATTAACTTATTTTTCCCTTAGATACAAGCATTTGTATGTTAAAACTGAGTGTGCAATAGCTGCGCGTGAAAATAGGGTAGGAGAAAATTAAGACAATACCGCGAAAACTAAGGAGATCCCTGTTTATTTTTCGCTCATTAATTGAATTTTTTTTTATCATAATTGTATTTGTGAAAAAAGAACACACTACTTAGTCATTCCATTTGAAAACATATAGGTTTCAATGGGCCTGTTATACCAAATGAAACATAATTACTTTTTGGATATAATTGAAACCCAAAAAATAAATTAATCTCCGTAAAACAGAAACGTCACAACTATATATATTTAGGGTTGAGCTAAAATGTGATTTCTCGACGCGATTTGCATAAGGAGTACGAATTTTTTCCTTTTCAATACAATGTAATATCGGGTGAAGATCAACTTTTACTATTATTTAAACAAGTTATGAAGGATGCAACTTGTTTTTGGAAAATCCCGCTCATTACACTTTCTTTACCGTAAAGTTGAAAAAAAAATTGTAAGGTTAAAACTTTTCTGAGATGCTTTATGGATTTGGCCACACATGGGCAGTTTAACAAACCAATTATAGCTGAAGAATTACACTCAGATCTTTCGTAAAAAACTGCAAACTATCGTACAATTACTCGGTATATACAAAAGACGAGCAACAGTTTTATTTGCATAATTACAATAGGTTTGGTTCTACCAATGAAAAACTCACAAAACGTAAGGTCTCAGAATGCGACAGCATTAAAGCTGTTCAATATAGATCCAAGTACAGTTCACTTCCGGTGTGGTCACGTAACCACAGTAAAGTAAGCAGTGTTAGAGTAAATCGTTTGCAGTACATTGGTGATATTGATAAATTTACAAAAAAAAATCTTAATGAAGAAATTTGTGAGATTTGAAGAAACAACATCCGTTCAAAGTTTTATTTTGCTTTTTCGAGACTTATTTGTAAATTATGATTAGCGGGCTCAAACGATTCTTCATTTGTTCTGTATCAAAAATGCCGAGCACTAGCAAACTGACTGAAAAGGGATTCTGTATACAATTATATATCAAATCAACTAAATAAATTGCAAAGTTTTGCAAGATATGTCTAACCATTGAAGTGTAATTTTGAAGTATCTAAATGCATAATCTGAAAGTGCAGAGCATTGGTAAATATCCAAACGAACCTTAACAAGTTTTTACTTGGTCTTTTTTCACGAAACAGTGTGAATCGTTCTGTATATTTAGTGCAGTTAAATGGTAATTTTGTTCCCATTTAAAAGATTTCTTTTTCGCGTCGAGTTTTGGTTCACCAACTAATGTGAAATACACTCGATGACTGCTTCCTGGAAAGTAACCAGTACTCGCACCGAAAGAAGGGACTGTTGGAGTCACGGTCAAAATCCGCTGACAGGATTCGACCCGCGACCTCCGAGACATCTGTACAAAAATGAAAAAATGTAAAATTTGTATCTCGATTCTACTCTATATAGTTTTGAACTAATTTGAATATAACTTAAGTAAGTCAGTTTATTCAGAGATTACTTGCAAACTTAAAAAAAAATAAAAAAAAAAAAAAAAAAAAACATTATAGCAACCTGCCGAATATGAAATCGATTATCGAAAGTGCAAAGGCTATGCCACAAACTGCAATGTACCACAATATATTCAATTTGTGACTTTCATCGTACGTCAATCCAGTCGACTAAGTTCAAGAGATACTCAGAATACTGCGTGAACAAACCTATCTCAGTATTTGTTTCTATATATTTGTACATGAATATTTTAAAAATATGGGATACCGTGTGTAAAACTTTTCAATATTCAACGCTGCATTCTTCGTGCGTAATCGGTGTCCCGACCTATCCTATTTTTTTACATGACCCTAAATGTTTTATGGTCTTTGAGATTTTTTAAAAACCTTTTAATAAAAAGTTTTTAAAAACTGCTCATTCTATTCTTTAAAAATTGTCAGTGATATTAGAAATTATTCGTATTCATTTTTTTGACATAAAAATAATTTCCGTAAAGTTCCATTGAACAAAAAAGTATAAAAAATCCTGCCTTTTTACTACCTATTTTTTTAGGCATGTTACCGGACACAATGAATTATTTAGGCTTTGGGAATGCACAGGTGAAACAAAAACTCTGAGGCCCGAGAGGAATTCCTTTCTTCGAAATATAACAACTTTTTAGACAAAACGTGATTATAAAATAGTATATAATGATAACGATACAAAATATCGGGAACTAATTAGAAGGCTCGTCAAAACAACGCTATGTATAACGACTTCCTGTATTTAAGTTGATATCGACACGATATCATTCGTAATTATATTAGCCTTCCGTCCGTAAGTTTACGGTGGTTTCCGTGCAATCAGAATCGGCTATTTCCGTGGTTTGGACCGGGCCGGGCCGGGCCGGACCGGGTTTTATTAATAACCGATACAAACTGGTCACTGGGAATGGTGTTTGATGTTTTGTTTTCATTTCATAATAGAGGCATGGCTCATTAATGACCAATTCATAAAAATCTGACATTCGAGACCAAAAAGGTGTGATACCAAAAACATCTTGTCATTTCGTTCATTAACTAACTATGGCCAGACAATAGTTATTTCAAGTAGCCTTTATCGTCAGAATCGAACATTAATCTGAACATTGTGCTACTAGTGGCAGTGCAGTTTTGGCATGGATATTAGCAGGACAGAACAGAATAAAGAATTTGTTTAGATTTAAGCATTACAGTTTTTCATCTATACGAATCAGCAGATAGATACAATGCAAATAAATGACAGAATGAGGATGTAATAATGTCTTATTAGTGCTATAAAACAGTTCAGTTGTATCAGCTTGAACATGCTTCGCGTATAATATGACGGTATATACTGCTGTCTCAAAAGTATGCGTCACAAACCAGCACAATATAATAGGAAGTGTCTAGCAGTCCGGTTACCGGACGGCTAGCAAATTCTCAGGGGATTTTCTAGCCGTCCGGTAATAGATTTCCTAATGAATAAGTAATGATTTTAATGTTATTAACTTAAGATATCGGTACTTATCTGCAAACAAAATTGCGTGTGAATGTGATTAACAATAAATCAGCCAATAAAACGAAAGTTTACCGAAATCAATTAATGGCGAGATCGCCGTGATGACAATCATTAAAATCTGTTCATGTGGCGGCTTTTATGGCATCGGAATTCTTAAATTTTAACAACTTCTCACTGGATTTTCAATATTAAAACATTTTTGAAAAACTTTTAATTTTCATGTTTTAGACTTAGAACGCAGGCTAGGTCTCCGGTTATCGGACGGCTAGACACTGGCCTTCCAATCCTGACGTCGGGGGTTCGATCCCCGGCAGCTACTCGGGAATTTTCAGAAGCGCTTTTCAGTGTTTCCCACCCAACTAGAGGTGTACTGGTCAGGAACCCAGGTAATCCTTGCGTGTATCTGTGCAATACACTGGGCACGTTAAACATGGTGCACAATCACGCGACTTGTGACGTTTCAACTGGGTTATCACGCCAAGCAGAATTCGTAAACAAAACTGTTTTTGAAGGTAACGTTTTTAAAGATATATTTTTGTAAAAGGACACCTAGCTGGTGCAAGTCCTTATATCAATGCGTACCTCCGGTGATATAACATTTGTCCGAGTCTGTTTAGTTTCTCTGGTAACATGGACAAACCGCAATGCTTCGACAGCAAGCGTATTTTCAAATGGCTTGAAAATTAAACCCAAGCGACTGTTCCTTGATAAACGACCAATTTGTTGTCACCGCTGCGTTCTGATTGATATCTAAGATCATTTTGGTAGGATTTGTGCTAAAAAAATGGCGTATCTAACTCGAAAATTGTCCGTTCTAATGTCCAAAAGCCCTCACAGAAAGCACTATTTTAAATCGCGAATTTCTCGTTCCTCTCGTTGAATGCAATGCCGCAATTAACGCAGGTTACGTTTTTCCCCCACCAACGCAATATTTTTTAAAGTTTACTGCACGTGGATTGTGATATTTTCAAGAAAATGTGGATAACTCAAAAACATGCTTTCACGCCTAACTGGCTGTCTTTAGACCAATGCTTTCACATCAAGCACAAAGATCTAGCTGAAAGTTTAACCATTTTCCATTGTTAATTTTGCCAAGAAGATAAAGTAAAATGATTCTTATGGAATCAGCCACCGATTATTTACTGTATCTCGCACTTGTGTAAGATGTCGATAAAATCCGTGGAGACCGATTGATTCTTCCATTTTCCCGCAATGATTCAACTGGCACGTCGCGTTTATTATGCATTGATCTAGTACTCATGAATATTCCGTATGTGTCCGTTACTAATTTTCGGTGTGCGAACCTAAATAAAGATAATCCGTGAAAAAACAATAAAATACATTTATTTATTAACTTTAGATCCATCTCGTAGTTGTAGGATCAAGTCCTCTGTGTTTCCATATCATTTTGTTTTTTATATAGCAACTAAACAGACACACTTATCATGATTATCATTAATTTTCTTGAAAAACTATTCTACTGTTCGAAATTCTTCTTCATGTATAATAGTTCCACAAAACCGCTTTATGTAGTGTCGACATTTCGAACAATGATTTCTTTACTTCAATGTAATGGTCGTTTCATACTTACCAAAACTGAACCAGGAAAAGAAATAGAGTGCATTTGCAACTAACGAGAGTTCCAATAATGAAAACGAAACTGAAACAAAAACGTGCTTGAACTGAGAACAAATTCTCTTAATAAAGATCACTTTTCCTTAAAACTAGTCGCATTTTTCTTTGCTAATACAAATACAATTTAGTTAAACAATTGTAGAGAATCTTCGTGATTCGCATGTTTATTAGTCACATAAATCCTTTTCATTATCCGGTGGCGACGTAGTGTGATTGAAAACCACAGTAGTAACATAATTATCATCGTCATCCATAGACAGGAATTTCTATATATTTGTGAAAGCACTAGCCTATTCCGAAACGTTTTTATATTAAAACAATTTTTAAAGTTGCTAGGAAACCCGTATCATAATTATCCCCGACTGTCCTCGGTTTATAAAACAGCAAACTTTCTGACTGCAGTGTTTACACTTTTTCTGCGCAAAGCGTATTAAAGCTGTTGCGCACGTGTTTTGTCTGTCGTATTGTTTGGTTATATTGCCAAAATCAGTAAAGATTAATAAGGATATGTATCAGTGTAAATAAAAGGTAAACACTAAAATAAGAACATCATTTTTTCTCTCATGACTGATTATTTGCAGGGTGAATTTACCTTCTGTTAGTTTCAAATCATATTTTGTTGCGTGATTAAAGCTATTAATAGGTAGCCCTGCAGCATTTTTTTTTTTGCTTTAAACTATTATTGACAAAGTCAGCTATTTTACGATGTAGTAAAAATTGTGACTGGCGAATTATCTGATATCGTTTCCGAAGCATTATCCGTCTTTAAATTTGTTATTCGTTAAGGTAGTATGTGGCCAAAAATGATCACAATGTGTTAATTTCGCATTTTAGCCATTTTATAGAAATACAATGAAATATGTTTACTAAAACATGTATCTCATGATATTCTAAAATCTAGTGACTAATTTTCAATAAATCATGTCCAGTGAAATGTTAAGCCTAGTCGGCGTCGGGGCATAATACATGTAAACTTTAAAATAATGCCGTTGGCTCAACAGGACTTTTGCAAAACCGTATTTCTGTAGAAATTATGCTAGATCAATACAGATCTTCTACATATTTTCGTCACCTGACCAGCAGATTTTCCAAATATTTGGTTGAACGTGGGCGTAAGTTGTAAGGGGCCAGCCTAAACGAATGAACACGATTTAAATATGCGTAAATATCGGAGAATCTTATACGCCATACAGGATTTCAAAATGGAACGGAAAGCAGACGTTTCTTCAATCATTTCGGCTGGAAAACTGCACGTGCCTTCTATGACGCTCCAGTGGTATTGACCACGTGTTAACAGCAAATTAAGTATTTGCGTTATATCTTTTGATTATTCAAGTGTTGTCTCGATACAACTAAATTCATGTGAAATCCCATTTGGAAAGGACTCTATGTCAAATAGGAATCATTTTGCTTTATCTTCTTGGCAAAATTAGCAGTAGAAAGTGGTTAAACTGTCCGCTAAAGATTTTTGCTTGATGTGAAAGCATTTGTCTAAAGTAAGTGGCTGCGAGAGCATGTTATTGAGTTACCCACATTTTCTTGAAAATATCACTATCCACGTGCAGTTAACTGTGCAAAGTATTGCGTTGGTAGGGAAAAACTTTACCTGTTAATTGCGGCATTGCATTCAACATGAGGAACGAGAAAATCGCGATTTAAAATAGTGCTTTCTGTGAGAGCATTTGGACTTTAGAACGGACATTTTTCGATCTATCCAGAAATATGCCAAGTTTTGAGCAAAAATCCTACCAAAATGATCTTAGATATCAAACAGAACGCAGCGGTGACAACAAATTGGTCATTTATCAAGGAACAGTCGCGTGGGTTTGGTTTTCAAGCAATTTGAAAATATGCTTGCTGTGGAAGCATTGCGGTTTGTCCAGGTTACCAGCAAAACTAAAGCAGACAACGGACATATGTTATATCACCGGAGTTACACATTGATATAAGGACCTGCACCCAGCTAGGTGTCATTTTACAAAAATATATCTTTAAAAATTTTACCTTCAAAAACACTGTTTTGTTTACGAATTCTGCTTGGCGTGATAACCCAGTTGAAACGTAACAAGTCACGTGATTGTGCACCGTGTTAAAGAACCAGGCTGTCTATTCGCAACGAGCATAGTTAGCCGGACAAGCCTGTATCTGATTTCTGATCTCTCTGTCGTGGGGGCTTTGTCTCACCCTGTCCCTCGAAACTCACAATTTTAAATTTAACTCGAAACTCACTTTTTGTAACTTTTTAACTCGATCCTCGGTACGCATTGATACGGGTTACTACTTTGAGGTACGGCTCGATACGGATTACAACGTTTCTATCCGTGGCTAGACGTAGCTATCCGCGCCGTATGTGTTACTGGGGCATAACGGTCGTTAAATATAAATTTTTACAGTTTGCCTTTGGTAACCCGTTACAAACGCTTTTCCAGTTGGAATGTTAGTAAAAAAAAAAAGCTAATTCCCATGAGATTCCGTCAGTAACGCCTTCTTTAGAAATATACAATTTTCTGATATTTAGCTAAAAATGTTCTCTTTTTTGTTGTCGTACGATCTGGAGGTCAGTTAAGCAAGTTACCTACCGGCTTTTTTGTTTCGATAAAGAATTCTTTAACAATTACCAGACCTGTCCTACTTCTACTGTTTACACGAAAACGTTTTTGACGAAAAATCTCAAGTGCTTGTAGCGGGAATCGAACCCGAGTCGCTCGGATGCTAGTCCAATGCTCTAACCACTGAGCCAAATTGTCGACACACATACAGTTGTCAGAGATTAAATTTAAGGTTAAGCGACCGTAACAGTGCAGTAGATTCATGAGAAGTCCGTGCATGTCATTTACGGTGCGCGCGTGATTGACATCGTAAACAACATTATCTCTTGTTTCAAAAAAGTCCGTTTTAAGTTTTACAAAAATTGATCTAAACATGATTTTGCTGTAAAGTTTTAACATTCAGTTCTAAACATGTACCTAGTCTTGATATTGGTCTGAAAGTTAAATACG
Source organism: Mercenaria mercenaria (assembly GCF_021730395.1). Lineage (NCBI taxonomy): Eukaryota > Metazoa > Mollusca > Bivalvia > Venerida > Veneridae > Mercenaria > Mercenaria mercenaria. Next base: position 18,656,466 of record NC_069367.1, on the reverse strand, counting down.
GGCATACTCTTCCGTCTAAGTGGAGAATGCTTCATGAAACAGGGCATTTTATTTTACAAAGAAAAATAATAACAATGATGTAACTGCAAAAAATACAAACACCACAACTTTCCTATTAATTTGCTAATGAAAAATGTGACGATATTCTGTACAGTTAACATGGAACATAAATAACGAAGTTGTGTTTTCGAAAAATAACCAAGTTAAATGTTCGTGATATATTCTGGACGTGTCTGAAATAAGCTTGACAGTTAAAACGTATTTAATTTTGCACTGCACAAAGTTTTGTCGACCTGACAGTCTTTCATTTGTGTAAAACTGTCAGCTTCCTGGGTTCTGTACTTGACTTTACATCCACAAGTAACTGACAACTTCTTCACGTGAATCAGATGTGGAGGATCAGAACGACTTTAAATGAAATAATTGTTGCCATGTCACTGAAAACAGAGACCTTGAACTACAAACCTCTTAATTAGTAGTACTCATTACTTTCATTGTCAAGAAGATAGAAGGTTTTAATATCTTCTCGATGGTGTGCGCGCTGTTTTTAGCATATTTCGTTGTGTCTTCTTTCACAACTTCTTTAATTTGCCTTGATCAGAGAAATACAAGAACAACAGAAAAAAAAAACACAAACGTTCCAGTATCTCTAGAAAAGTGCTAACATTTTTATTTTATACAGTTCATTTTTTTTTATTTAGTTTACATAATAGGTATGACGGGAGTAATGCGACGGTATTCCTCCGTGGTCCACTCGAATGTTTGTTTGTTTTGGGTTTAACGCCGTTTTTCAACAGTATTTCAGTCATGTAACGGCGGGCAGTTAACCTAACCAGTGTTCCTGGATTCTGTACCAGTACAAACCTGTTCTCCGCAAGTAACTGCCAACTTCCCCACGTGAATCAGAGGTGGAGGACTAATGATTTCAGACACAATGTCGTTTATCAAATAGTCACGGAGAACATACACCCCGCCCGAGGATCGAACTCACGACCCCGCGATCCGTAGACCAACGCTCTTACCTACTGAGCTAAGCGGGCGTGTTCCACTCGAATGTAGTCCCTGACACTATATAGTTCAATTTTTTTCGGTGGTAAAAAGGCATTTTCATGCTAGGTATTGCTTTTATTTTCAATTTGATCAGTAATCATATCCTTATAGAGTATTTTAGAAGAGGTCAGATATATAGAAGTTGGTAATATGTAGTTTGAGGATGTTGCTTAGCGACAGATGAGGATGCTGGGAAAGTTTGCGGAAGAATACATTGTTTACAATAGTGATACAAATTCTATTGTTGCACTATACCGACAATAAATAAAATTTGTATTGTATTGTATTGATGTCATTCATAGTTAGCCGGTGCTCTTGCATTATGGGCGACATATTGTTTTTATTCGCCAGACTATTATTACCGCAAGTCGAAAGTCACAAAGACCATCCATGTGCTGAGACTGACAACATATTTTTCATTTCATGCGCAATTCAAATAGTTCCGTCATGTATATCAGTTTTACCACCTATTTGTTTTAAAGATTGTTAAACACAGCTGCTCAATTTTTTTTTCAACCATTTTATTTGATTCTGTAAATGATTTTGTCATGCATCTCTCTCTGTTATCCTTTTAGATAACTTTAGAAAATGTTACATAATGAAGGTAAATTAATTCGCCCTCTATGAATGAAATGTCCGTATGAATGGATTTTTTTCGTCTTTGGTAATGTAAAACTCAATGACATAATGCACACACTGTGTAATATGTAGAGATAAATCTGATCAATCATGCGAAACGTATTTAACAAAAACATAATAAAATACAACACATCGAATTGAAATTGTATCGAAACACTTAGATAATGTTTGTTGTTTAAATGGAAACGGAATTCCAGCGACCACTTCGTTATAGATTATGACCTCGGTCTATAAATAATGAGCACATATTTGTATAATGTAAAAGTGAAGCATAAGTTTTAAAAATCAATTCCTCCAGATCATTTGCTATAGGTTCTACGGGACGTAATCGCTGCGTGGAATTGCCAAGGTAACGTGAGAAGAAACAAATGATAACATTCTACGATTTGTATTCATAATTTTAACATGTCCAAAACATTGTGGAATGATACTTACTTCACTTGGGTATTAATTATATTTTACTCGGACTTTATCATAGACTCCCTGTGTAAAATCTCAAACTTTTAACTAAAATAAAGGTATTACATTGAAACAATATTTCAATGAAACTTCAAAGTTTTGTTGTCTGTAGCATCATCTGGGACATGTGCAGTGAAAAATCTTAATTTGATTTCTAAAGTAGTGTGATATTTATTTCTAAAGTCACTATATGTTCATTGTAAATATACTTCGTTATACCCAAGTGGAAACTGGCAGGTACTCGAAAATGCTGCTCTCTGATTGGTCAATTAGAACCCCTAATATACTGTGATGTCATGATAAAGTTATGAATACCGGACATGTTATGTTTTGCTACCGAAATAATGTTTATATTTACAATAAAAACTAAGATATTATTTGATTTAACGGTGGTTTATTTATTTTTTTGTATATTTTTTATTTTTTGCTATTTCTTTACTAAACAAATTCGTTTAAGAAACATTCTGACGAATGCTGAAAGTAAAACTGTAAAATGTGCTAAAATGTATCTAATTTGCTTAAGGAGGGCGGGGGCGTAGCTGTAAGCTTATTTTTAATCACACGTTTTACAACAAATCAATGATAAAATGTCTTGAAAAAGACAAAACAGTTTATCTTACTAGATAAAAGAAATATAATGAAAAAATGTTTGGTCCTAGTGGGGCTTGAACCTACGCCCTCCTGAAAAAATAGTTCAAGTAGACGTGAAATTGAATACTCTTCATAAAATGAGCTACACTATTACGGGTCCGTCAATTTTCCTAGCCGTCGTATTAGGGAAGGAACATGACTAGACCATAATCATTAACAGCCCGGTTAGGAGCGGGGTTCGAGCTCAAAATTTCCTTATACCGACAAGAAAATCGCCCCATCAGTACTTCAGTTCTTCGATCTTGGAGGTACATTAAATCTGTCACAGACATTAAAACGATGTCATTTTATTATATCCCTTTTTTCAAGTAATGGTTCTTTAGGCATTTCCTCAGAAATATAATTATTAGGTTTTTCTTTGTTTGCGACTCATGATAAAAGCTATACCGCACGTACTTTTCTCTATCTTACTGTGCTAAGTATATGTATATATGTATTTGTAGGAATTTATTCCTTTTGGCATTGAATTCACCCTAATTTACTAGAACATTATTAAATCAAAGCACAGAGAGGACTGATGTGGGCAGCGGTTAACAGCTTCTGATATGAACAGTTAGCTTAAGTTTGGTGATTCTAGTTAAACTTCTTTTGATTAATAAGCATGAACAGTTAGCTTAAGTTTGGTGATTCTAGTTAAACTTCTTTTGATTAATAAGCATTTTCAACCTTTCTTTTACCAAAATCAAGGGGTAAAACTCATCTTTTACTTTGTAAAAGGGGATAAAATAATATATGAGCAAAGCTCATGTGCTTATTGAAAATTTTGTGAGGCTTGGTTAATTTTGCTCATAATCTGTTTTGAATAGCACACTCCCGTATGTAAGGATATGTGACGTCACCGATAAGGTCTGCTATCTAAAAATAGCACAGGACTCAATTTGCGGACAAACAGTCCATTCATTGTACAAAAGCATAAGTAAATCATAGATTTTGCATTTTATTCGTTATTTTTGATCAGGTTTCTAGCCTACACATCGCAAACAATTGATTTTTTCCACTTTTAATTTCAATAAACTAGCCGAGAAACTATTTTTTTATATCCATGTTAGAAATAGCATACCGCTTTTTCTTCAATGTATGAAAGGACGGTATTAATGAATGGATGATGTTATTATGTCGTTCTGTTCATTTTGTGACACTTTCAGTTTTAAAAAAGAATATTTAGAAAAAATAAAACAACTTGAGAAAAAATGTATTAATGGCAAATGGAAAGCTTTAATATTAAAATGTATTTACAGAACAGAAAAAAATCAAAGTTGTTCTTGGTTACTGTCATACATTAAAACAGGAAGGTCTAATACGTATCAGTTGTTCCAAATTAAAAGTATATTTTTACAAAATATAAATCTTCCGTAAGTGTTTATAAATTTAAAAGATCCACTTGTGAATGTAAAAGGAAATCATATGATCGCATAATTTAAATTTATTGGATGAACAACATGTATCTTTTAAAGTAAACTGTCATACACATTGTTATTTTCTGCCACATATCTAGTTATTCGTTGAAACAATTAACACCTCTGTGATATACATATGTTGTGTTTTATTACAAATGACCACTTAGTGTGACATGTAGATATCTGACTTTTATAGTAATATTTAGCTGTTATATAATAAAACATGTTGCTAATCTAATGCAACCCCATTATTTTCTACCAAACCATGCATATATGTATTTTAATAAGGAAATGTTTGACGGACACTGACCACAGCTGACATCCGGGATCATCATCAAGTTTGTGTCTTGTGTTGTGTGAATCAGTTGTTTAAAAATGAAATACATTTAGTTATTGTAGTTATGATTTTAATTGTACTGATACATTCTTTGAACGTCATGAATCAAAATGATTTAGCATTAAAAGTTTTAACCACAAGTGCCCTTCGGTGTGTGTCACATTCGAAAATATTGTAATTTTTTATTAAGACTGTAGACCGTTCTTCTGATGCAAAATTTTAATAGTATTATTGCAGGATATGGGGTAATGTGCATGCAGCATGCTTTTAAACCGTGCTCTTTTTTTTCTGTTTTTTTTTTTTTTTTGCTTAGTCGGCCCGTTTTGAATCGCCTTGTTAAAATTATATGTCTGTATATTTGTTATATTCCTTACATTTCCAATATATTTCATGTTACTTTTTTTTTAATTCCCTTCGAAGTTTACTGAGATAGTTAAAATTCGTTATATATATGCAACCCCATTATTTTCTACCAAACCATGCATATATGTATTTTAATAAGGAAATGTTTGACGGACACTGACCACAGCTGAGACATCCGGGATCATCATCAAGTTTGTGTCTTGTGTTGTGTGAATCAGTTGTTTAAAAATGAAATACATTTAGTTATTGTAGTTATGATTTTAATTGTACTGATACATTCTTTGAACGTCATGAATCAAAATGATTTAGCATTAAAAGTTTTAACCACAAGTGCCCTTCGGTGTGTCACATTCGAAAATATTGTAATTTTTTATTAAGACTGTAGACCGTTCTTCTGATGCAAAATTTTAATAGTATTATTGCAGGATATGGGGTAATGTGCATGCAGCATGCTTTTAAACCGTGCTCTTTTTTTGTTTTTTTTTTTTTTTTGCTTAGTCGGCCCGTTTTGAATCGCCTTGTTAAAATTATATGTCTGTATATTTGTTATATTCCTTACATTTCCAATATATTTCATGTTACTTTTTTTTAATTCCCTTCGAAGTTTACTGAGATAGTTAAAATTCGTTATATATAGAAAACGCTCCCTTGTCCGCAATGCGCGCATTGCATTATGGTATAACTACTCTATGTTCTATTTATAGAACACGGGAGTGTGCTATTATAAGCATTTTTTAACAAATCAATGGGAAACAGTCTGCTAGTAAGGAACAAGGGGAATAACAGTAAATGTGAGCAAAGGTCATGGACTAATTGATAATTATGTGATATTTGGAGTTTCTAGTTATAACAAAAGCTTACATGAAGTAACTGACAAGGAACAGAAATTATTTGGCCACTGCCCACTGGACATTTAACGTATTGACCTTAAATCAGTAATCATGGGTCATTTACTAGTTTAAATGACCTCCGTATCAAATGTGATCTTAGACCAAAGCATTATCTAGTTTTCTGGCAAAAAAGTTCTATTGTCAATGTGATATTGACCTTTGACCTACTGAACTCAAAATCAATAGGGGTCATTTGCTGGTCTTGACAAATCTACCGATCTCATGATCCTAGGCCCAAGCGTTCTCCAGTTATCATCCGGAAACTGATTCGTCTACAGACCGACCAACAACCATCATGAGACATTAATATTTACTTCTTCGAAGGAGGGCAATTAATTTTCAAATTAGAAGTTGCCCATGTCTCCCTAGTCCCCCAATGCATAGTCGTAATAGGCAAGAAGTCAATAGAGGATAGGAGCGAAAGACAAAGAGACACTAATGGTTGGCTCTAGTAGAGATCATCTACTTGGCATGTCCAATCATCCTATAAAATTACAAAATTCTGGGTCAAATGGTTCTCAAGTAAACCGTTTTCCATGTTCCGGTCCCTGTGACCTTGATCTTTGATCGAGTGAGTCCAAAATCTACAGAGGTCATCTACCACACCCGTTAACCGGTTCCGAGCAAAACAGTTCGTGGCGGGCAAAACAGTTCACCGATATTTTTGCAAATCTCTGCATTGGGGTAAGTATTCTCCATCCAAGAATCGGTTGGTGCAAAATGTGTTAAAGATTTTTATTTCTGTAAAAAGTAACATGGACGAAGAACATGCCATGTGCTTCCCGTTTAAATGTAACCTATATTTAGTAAGTTATGACGAGTTAAAAGTGTGATTTTGTTGAAAAAATGTAAAAACGGAAGTTTATCGCGGTATATTTAATTCACTTTTCAAATTAGGTCTATTGTATTAACGTCAACCTTTAAAATAATGTCTGCTCTGAATATTGTCTAATTTTTAAGCGACAAAACGCAATATTCAACGAGTTATAGACATTTAAACATGACATGGTCGAAAAAAAGTGTGGCGGCATTGCACAGCTCAAAATTATTTGTGTGGCGAGCAAGAGCAGTCCAGCGTCTTTTTTATTTTACTTTAATAAATTGTCTAAATAGTGATATCAAGCTCGTTAGTCTTGAAAAAATAACGTTTATAATCAGACAACAGCAATTTACACTAATTTTTATTAACAAACAGATGTACATCAAAGTATATATTAATCATACAACCGCCTAACAATGTAATATATCATCAACACGTCTTCCTACATTTTCAAATTATGTTTACAGTGGTACGGTAGTTTGATGTGATGCCTTCCCATTTAGAAACGTTCCACTTACTTTATTATATCATTTGAGATATTTCTTTCAGGATCACAATGCATATGTACCTGTGCTACTACTGCAATGCAACAGCTGACGTTTATAGCCAGTTAATTCAGCACCTCTGTGATAGCCATAAGTTTGACATGCTAAAGTACAAACAATTTCAGCTTGACTGTCGTACAGGAAAAACTGGATATCGAACAAAAATATTTGAATGTATTAAACCCGTGTTACATATATTATCAAAACAATCAGTTACACATACATTTATTTCTTCTTGACGAAAACAACACTGAAAATTCTTTTTCATCTGAAGTAGCAGAAGCCAATCTTTCACTAAACGTTAACGAAAACAAGGAATTAGAAAAACATTTCCAACCTTCAAATTAGAATCCTCTCCCTCTTTTTTAGAAGAAACAGACCCACCTGAAGTAAATTTAACTGATATTTATAACAATATACCTGAGGTAATAGAAATATTACAGGAACATGGTCAGTTAGAATTATATCCTCTTCATCCCGGATGAGATATATGCACGAAAAAACTTTCTGGAAAGTTGATTAAATTTCTGGAAAGTTGGTTACAAACTGTTCCATGGGAAATTTTTGCGTTTGATGGCTGGTCACCAAAATACAAGTCAAGTTATAAGTGGGCAGCAAGTTCTTGGTGATTGTTCTACACAAAACTCAAGTATAAACTTTGCAGTGCTTCCTAAACCAATCATAGCCCAGGACGCATTGGAACCGATACTACATGTACTAGGTGTTTTTGTAGACACCATGAAGATGTTTAAAAACTATGCAGGGGAAAAACCTATCAAAATTGGCATAGACGGAAAGAAAATTGCAAGGGGTAAAGGCAAAACAATGGGAGATATAAATTGCTGGGGGTTCGAGCCTGCTTCATCACTGACTGACAGAAAAACCCGATTAAAATCCAAAAATATGTTCTTTTTACAAAATACATGTGCTGGTTTAATAGTGCCAACTACGTACTGGCGATGTGTATAACCATTATACGCGTATTTTACATCACGATATGCATACGAATTGCATCATGTCATCTCCGCTGTATTTTCTGAAAATTGCTGTGCTAGTACCACTTGTTTTTGTCAGAAAACAGTGAGTAACAAGCTTGATATCACTATTTATACCATTTATTAAAGCAAAATAAAAAAGACACAGGACTGCTCTTGCTCGCCACACAAATAATTTTGAGCTGTGCAATGCCGCCACACTTTTTTTCGACCATGTCATGTTTAAATGTCTATAACTCGTTGAATATTGCGTTTTGTCGCTTAAAAATTGGACAATATTCAGAGCAAACATTATTTTAAAGGCTGACTTTAATACAATAGACATAAATTGAAAAGTGAATTAAATATACCGTGATAAACTTCCGTTTTTACATTTTTTCAACAAAATCACACTTTTAACTCGTCACAACTTACTAAATATAGGTTACTTTTAAACGGAAAGCACATTGCATGTTCTTCGTTCATGGTACTTTTTACAGAAATAAAAATCTTTAACATATTTTGCACCAACCGATTCTTGGTTGGAGAATACTTACCCAATGCAGATACCGGCAAAAATATCGGTGAACTGTTTTGTACGCCACGAACTGTTTTGCTCGGAACCGGTTAACGGGTGTGATCTACTCTGCATGCCCAATCAACCTATGAAGTTTCAACATTCTGGGTCAAGTGATTCTCAAATTATTGATCCAGAAAGAGTTGTTCCATCTTTATGCCTTCACGACCTTTCTCTTAAGTCAGATGACCCCAGAAACATTAAGGATCATCGATTTTGTAATTCCTATCATCGTAATTGAAGGTTCTGGGTCAAATCACAGGTGGCAGTAACGTACCTAGGATACAGTATAGGTCCATGGGCCATATGCACTTACATTTATTACAATTATAATGTTTTCTTAGGAAAAAAATGACAAAAAGCCATTTCGAAAAAAATTTTGCTCCTGTGACAATGAGCCATCTACAAGGTAAGTATGAACAGTTTCACACGTGCATTGCTACCAGGTCCGTATTTTTTTTTCAAAACAATATTTCCTTATCAATGATTGGCCGCCTTTTCGGCAAGAGATTAATCTTTCAGAAAAACCTTACTTCAAAACCCAGTTCCAAACCGTTTACGCATCACGAGCGAGCAACGGCGTACAAAACGATAGTGATTTCTCCACCCGAAAAAATCCCACACATTTTTCGCACCGAAGTCTCCCCCCTAAAACAAATCAAGTACACCTTGTCAGTTAAAAGTTGCGCTACAAGCAGTCAGAATATGCTAAATGTAAACTAACAAGACTAAAAGTAAGGTTCAATTCTACTTTATTACTTACCAGTTGTTATTTATTTGAATTTGGTAAATAATCTTCGTGAGCCATCGCTGCTTGTTTATATTCGGGTACTCTTTGGATTTTATCGCTACGTTTGAAATACGTAAACTGTCTCCGCCAATGAAAACGTTCTTTACAACCACCGTTTTGTCAACGGTAATCATGGCAGGCGAAAGTAATTTTCGAAAGCGAAAAAGTTAAATTACAAATTTGTAAGTAATTACGAAGAGTTAAACCTGATGTTCGGTCTTGCTAGTTTGCATTTGGCCAATTCTGACCGGTTGTAACGTTATTTTTAACTGGGACGGAGTACTTGATGTGTTTTAGGGGGGAGACTTCGGTGCGAAAAATGTGTGGGATTTTTTCGGGTGGAGAAATCACTATCGTTTTGTACGCCGTTGCTCGCTCGTGATGCGTAAACGGTTTGGAACTGGGTTTTGAAGTAAGGTTTTTCTGAAAGATTAATCTCTTGCCGAAAAGGCGGCCAATCATTGATAAGGAAATATTGTTTTGAAAAAAAAAATACGGACCTGGTAGCAATGCACGTGTGAAACTGTTCATATTTACCTTGTAGATGGCTCATTGTCACAGGAGCAAAATTTTTTTCAAAATGGCTTTTTGTCATTTTTTTCCTAAGAAAACATTATAATTGTAATAAATTTAAGTGCATATGGCCCATGGACCCATACTGTATCCTAGGAACGTTACTGCCACCTGTGGGTCAAATGGTTCTAAAGTTATTGGTTGGAAACTGTATTCAAAGTTCTGGTTCCTGTGAACTTAACTTTTGATCAAGTGTTTAAAAATCAATAGACCCCGCAAATCTGCAAGCGATTAAAAGGTGAACTTGTTAAAAATAATGTTTCTTTCGAATTAATTATACCATGTCAATCGCAAACACCAGCTGGAATGTAATATTAAATCAAATTGAAGTGTTTAAGTTCGTATTTTCGGGAAACAGGTACGAATTTTTCGGTTTACTTGAGAACCACTTGACCCAGAATTTTGTAACTTTATAGGATGATTGGACATGCCAAGTAGATGATCTCTAGAGCCAACCGTTAGTGTCTCTTTGTCTTTCGCTACTATCCTCTATTGACTTCTAAGTCTTGCAAATAAAAATTATTTACGTAAATATAATGAAATGATCGTATCTTTCTCTATGAAAAATAAATAAGATAACACCTCTTCTGTTGATTTCATGCAATGTATTTTTCCATAAACCAATTTCTATGCAACGAAGTTAGACAGGTGAAATTTTATCCGAAATAGAACGCACGTCGTGCTAGTTAGATGTTTTCTGATCATGTGACCAAAACAAGCTCTTTGGTGTTGTTATAATAATAAAATTTAGATTAACTTTTCTAGCAGGAACTGGGTTTTAATTTAAAACATTTACAAAAGATGCAACTTGGTTTTAATACCGATTATAGATCTACGCAGATGGTGCTTAAGTACTGTGCTGTATTTTGTAGGTTATTTATAGTTTATTTTGGTCACGTGATGAAGAATTGTTTTGTCATGTGATCAAAGCAAGCATGCTCATTTTCATACGCGTTGTTTTAGATACGACAAATATGTTCTCAAGCAATGCATTTTTTGATAAAATTGAATCTCAGAAGTTTTCTGAAAGTTTAACAGACTTGAATTTCGTAAAATTTATGGAGGACATGGAACTATTTGTTCTTCGGTTTCGGATAAGCGTTTTGACCGTAAATTTGTGGTATGGTAAATCTGTGGTCACGCTTCGCTGCCCACAAAAATGCAAGTCTTTTCAACCTATTTAATGTTCATACATGATTTGGGGGATTGCATATCGAAGTATGGTTTTTGTTACCTTTATATGTTATCTGATATTATGTCCCTCAATGTGTTGTTGTTGTTGTTGTTGTTTTAAGTAAAATATCGTTATATTATCTCTTCTTTTGTAAAAACATATTAACGTTAACTTGTCTAAAGTTCAAGAGTAAAAGCCGATGGTTTATTCATAGTTTTAATTTCGCAACGTCTGGTATTTTTCACATGCTTTCCTTCTTCCTTTTAAGTTACTCCAATTCTAGCCCGCTCGTTAAGCTCAATAGGGAGAGCGTTGGTTCACGCGAGTTCGATTCAGGGGCGGGGCGTATGTTCTCCGTGACGATTTCATAAAAGACATTGTGTCTGAAATCATTCGTCTTCCACCTCTGATAATTCATGTGAGGAAGTTGGTAGTTACTTGCGGAGAATAGGTTTGTACTGGTACAGAATCCAGGGACACTGGTAAGGTTAACCGTCCGCCGTTACATGACTGAAATACTGTTGAAAAACGGCGTCAAACCCAAAACAAACAAACATACCTCATTTCTTGTAATTGTTCTTTATAATACCTCAATTTTGTTTGCAATGTTCCTAACCAGAAGAAAGTCTTGTCTTACTCGTGTTTGTACCCCTTAAAACTTACACAGTGCAATTTCATTGTCCTTAGGATAGTCTCCTAAACACGATATTTTGATATGAGATTTTACTTATTTATATGCAAGTCCATGTTATATTAAAGTCAATGAATCGGCTAGGCTTTTTAGTGTTAACTTTGAAATCATGGTGGGGCAATGATAAGGTTACAAGCGTAGCGTAAATTGGTTTAAATCAACCTGTGACGTGTTTGCAACTGATATTTACAAGACGATGTCCGACTCTGTTTCTTTCATTGTTCATTTTGGCTCGTTTGTCTATAATTTTTACTTCATTTATATTTTCAACATATGTTTATGTGTACAAATCAATACATACACTGTTACGGGGTTGTTATCTGATTAGAATAGAACCTGACTTTTTTTGTTAGAAATGAATGTTTCGTCTTTCAGATACCCAAGATGTGCCGTTTTTCTAACTAATTATGTTATCCCAAATGGAGCAAACACAAAGTATTTTTTCACCATCTATAGTCTGCAGTATCCCTACACTTACCTTCTCGAGTTAACCAAGATGCTTAATCACAGCGTTACCTTTCGCTTGACTTACTTTGATATGGAAAAAAATAATATCTATGATTTTGCAAACATCTTTCCCGCACAGTTTTCATCCAGTGTTTTGTGGTAGCCAGGCGTTTCTGATTTTTCTGTGTTTTCAATAGCATTTGGATTATTTTATACAAGGAACATGATCTGGCAACTTACCTTTCACTTGAAAGAATGGAAAAGAAGGGAATTCTAAAACACTGTAGACTTTGACAATTTAGTATGACCAAAGAAGAAATGTTTTTAATGCCGTCATAACTATATATCAACAACATGAACACGCCAGTGGTACAATTTTACCTGTTTTCCTGTGGTAAAAAGCTGAACTTTTATTCATGTATCTTACAAAGTTGTCATGATGGTATGAGTATTAGCTCTTTCTTAATAAAAAGTTATCAAAACTTTAGTGTTTTCTGTTGTTCCTGTTATTCCCGTTTCATCGCGAACGAGAAGAAGAAGAAAAAGATTCCCGTTACACCGACTGGTGTATATTGTTTATCCCGATCGAGATGATATACCCTTGGGAGAAATGCCTAGCCTGCTAAGATTATTTTACCAAAAATATACAAAAGAACCCAATTACGCTATTCGTGTGTAACGTAACGGGCACGTACCATTTACTGGTTAACGTGATACGGATGATACGCATTTCTTGTGATAATGTAATGATAAATCTATATCGTTTCTTTTACACGGCAATGTATATGCAAGTAGCAAATCAAAGAACTAAATAAGTTTCTTAAAATAATTATACGAAATAACATCCGCGTAAAATTCTGACTAATTGACTAGGCACACATTGATGATCTCAGAAAGAGACTATAATCTTCCAAATATTTCCCAAATGTGCACGGATTTTTCATGCAATACAAAATGTCATGTCCTAATTGCTGGCAAATATATTACAGGTGCGTAGCAAGTTGGGCATTTTGTTATATTAATAGTATCCAATAAATTGTAACACATATTGTCTTGCTCCTTCTTCTAGTTATTTATTTTTAATAATACACATATACGTTAAAAACGTTTTACAAATCCGAAACCAATCTGGACTATGTAAAACAAAGAAGTATGTAGGTAAGTCAGTTAGGTCTGCATAGTGTTTATAGACCTGTAAGGAGATTTGAAAACCTCGATCGCTACGCTCGCTCGGTTCACAAATCCCTCACAGGTCTATAAACACAATTCAGACCTTTTCCTCGAACAATAACTATTACTTAAACATCTACAGTTTGAAATGATAACATCGCTTTGAAACGTAATAAGACAGTGTTTTGACAAGTTAACATTATGCCAAAGACAGCTGTACTTTTTACCTTTAAAAATTGTGCTATAAGATGTTTGTGCATGTAGAGTGAACGCAGTAGTTCAGTGGTAACACCTGTGATGTTAGACAGTAATAATATGAGCCGCACCATGAGAAAACCAACATAAGTGCATTTGCGACCAGCATGGATCCTGCGCAACCATGCTGTTCGTTGTCAAAGCCTATTGCAATTAGAGAAACTGTTAGCGAACAGCATGGATCTTCACGAAGTTTCTACGCAGTTTTCTTCAATCTGTAACCAACAAGGCCCATGGTGAAAAAATACATTTAATATTGCAATATTTGCGAGCTATAATACGAATGAAAAATAAAGGTCAAACAATACTCGTATTTGTATTTTAATGATATAGACCACAATGATGGAGATAAATGATTGAGAACAGAAGTCATTTGTTCTCACGGAAACTGTAGAAGCCACACAGGTCATAAAGGTTTGTATCAATACTAAGCGTACCCCTGTGAGCGATTTTAGAACAATCGATTGAAGTTTATTTCAAACGCATGAAAAAAGATACATTTCATAGCGACAAAGAAAGAGCGCTTCTATATTTTATCTACTGTTTTAGATTAATGGCATATTTGAATCGAAATAATTTATTTATACACTCGGACGGTGTAATACGTCTTATAAATAATTTCACTCGGGCTGCGCCCTCGTGATATTATTACGCCCGACGTATAACCGCCCATCGTGCATAAATAGTGTCAAAACACTCTTATGCTATAAATTATTTCTTAATTAATACATTAAGATGTGAATTGAGAACAAAAATGATAACCGTTTCATGTACACGAAGCGTAATGTTTTATTAAAAATTATGTTTTGTCGCAGTAAATTTCAATGGTTCGAACAATTAAAATTTAATATCTGTTAAACACGGTAGTATCTTAATTGAAGAAGACATTAACCCATTTTGTTTTGTCGACCAGATTTTATTGGCACCTCTGTTTGAATTCCCAGGAGTATCATTTAGTTTCACCTTAAGAAACCTTCGAGAATCTGAGAAAATTGGGGACGCGGAGGGGGCGGGGGGGGGGGGGGTTCAGCCCATGTCCTTGAGCCCATCCCATCCCATCCCACAAGCCCATCCCTGGTTTTCCAGGATCCCCTGCAGCACAAAGCAGGACCCATTTTAAATGTCTTTAATTTACATATTTTCAAAGAATATTGTCAGTGCTATATAATTGTGAAAATAAAAGTAGGGGTCATGTTTGATGCAAGAAAAAAAATCTTCAGTCAAACATTCCAAGTTACAAAATCAGCTAAAAGCGAGACCCACATTGATATGAAAATGCTTTCTAACTGTCGAAAAACACAACAAATTCAAAGAAAATCAGGAAAAAGGCTTTACAGAAAAAAAAAGAGAACTATTTGAATCTGCCCCTTACGCGACTATCACTTTTTCGCGCAATTTTCCTTTTTAGAGTATACCTATAAGAAAAACTTTTTTCTCTAAGATAGTGCCAGTTTCATTTGAAAAGTACGAGCAACCTTACTGCATGAAAAATAAAAATATTTTAGCTTTATACCAACATTCTTTAAAAGTTTATGGCATTTTCTGTAGGTATGTGAACACGTCAAATATAGTCAAAAATAGCTGTCGCCACATAATTTTCAAGCCTTGTAATCTCATTGTCTACTCTGATCTGCACACAAATTTCACATTTAAAATTTTAAAAAATGTTCATCCTTATCCCTGACTGCTAGAAATTAGCAATATTTAGACTACAAATTTGCATTTTTGGAGAAATAAATACACACAAAACAGTGGAAATGTGATGTTTTTGGCTTTTTTCCATTTTGACGGCAAAATTGCAATACATTTGTCATTTATTTCTATCAAACTCTAATAAAAATAGCCAGTTTCCATCCTCAACTGGCCAGATCACCCCCCCCCCCCCCCCGCCCCCTCCCAACCTCACACACTTTTCTTTTGATTTTTATTCAGTACTGACAATATTCCTCAAGAAAATGGGTCCTGTTGTGCGCTGCAACCATTTGAAATTTGTCAAATATATATGGAATATTTAGTATGTTTATACAAATAGAAGTGCGAATTCCCAACGCGAATTATATAGAGGATAATTGATGGTTTCGGTGTAATATCACGTTATAATTTCACCGAATGGGCACCAAAAGTGATATTTTCACGAGTGGCGCAGCCACGAGTGAAAATAACAACTTTTGGTGTTCACGAGTGAAAATACAGTGATATTACATCGATGCCAACAATTTTTCTGTTTATTTTATGTCTAAAACTCTACTTTTGTTGTGTTTATTTCAATGAAATGTCGAAATTTGCGGTAAATTTTATCAGGAAGTATCGCAAAGACGACGTCATTTTAACGACGTCATCGTCATATTCTTGCATACCAGACGGGGATTTCCGGTATTTTTACCGGTGCTAGAAAAATCCATCTTACACCCCGGGGTGTAAGATGACTCTCGTGCTGTAAATGACGTATTACGAACTACATCTATGTAGAAGATTTATGTAGTAATTGATATTTTATTTAAAAAACGGAATAAAAATTCAATACCTTGACTGTTCCTATTAGTTCCTGATAGTATATTTCTCGATTCAAATCACGTTATTTTATCAAAAATTCATAACGTTACGCTGCAATTGATAAAACAAAACCGGAACTAAACATTGTTATTTGTTTTGAAACGTCATGACGTCTTTCCTGTTTACGGACGTTGGTTTCCCGCGCTTTGTTTAAATACACTGCTATAAGAAATAGTTCTAAAAGGAAAGCCGTTCGATTGATTTTATTTTTATTATTATTTCTTGAAATCGGTATGCAAGAAAAAGAATCAATCACTGGTCGCGGGTAAAGATGGGAATATCCGGCACGAGGGTAACTGTTTAGGCGGTAACGAGGCTTCCAGCCGAGTGAAAGATTATTATATTGTTTCCGGCTTTCAGTACGCTCGGTAAACTTTTTGACGTTAATCCGGGTATCAGATTTGATAATTTTCACTGAGTGGCCAGTGAGTTTATCGGATATAATTCACCGTTATATTTCGATAAACCACCGAAAAACATAAAATAAATATGGCGGTGATGCGGTAAATGCACACCCGCATAAATGGACCTATTTATTTAAAGAAATAACGGCTCTATTTAATGAACAATCCGCTACACATAATGACATAATCACTAATCACATTTTATAATCAAGTTTTGTCTTTATGTAATCTAAGTACGACTTTATATACAGCAGTATGATGATATAAGCTCTTTTTATAAAAAAAAGTATCCACTCTAGAAGTACTGACTTTATATAATGGCAATTTGAACTCCATATAAAGAATTATAACCATAAAAAAATATAAAAAAAAGTCTGCACTTTATATAATGACAAAATCACTACATATAAAGAAGTGTGCACAATTTATATAATGACATAATCACTCTATATAATGTATGTATTCGTGAATGTATTGTCTCATGTATCTGTAAATGTATTGTCTCATGTCTCATGTAAATGTATTGTCTCATGTATCTGTGAATGTAGTATTGTCTCATGTATCCGTGAATGTAGTATTGTCTCATGTATTTGTAAATGTATTGTCTCATGTATCTGTAAATGTATTGTCTCATGTAGTATTGTCTCATGTATTTGTAAATGTATTGTCTCATGTATCTGTAAATGTATTGTCTCATGTCTCATGTAAATGTATTGTCTCATGTCTAATGTATTCGTGAACGTATAATTTTGCTAACTGAGATTATCTGAAATAAACATAAAACAATAAGAAAACTCTATATCACAGGAAGCTGCTGTATGTTACGAATACAAATAAATATTTCAAATCGAAAGTAATACAAATGAAACAGTAAAGAAATTGAGCAAAATCTGAAATACTGAAATAGTATGGATTGGAACCAAGAGGCTATACAAGGTTAAATGATGCGATAAAGTATTTAGTGAGTGAAAATAAAAGATCGATATTAGTAAAAATGCAAATAGAATGTAATTTTTCTGCATTATTTCAAAAGATTTTGCAAAAATCTACTGTAAATAAGTTTGCACCACTAGTCCCTTTCAGAGTTTTATGAATTTTGACTTCAAATTGATTGTCTGAATTAACAGAGCAGGAAACATGATATTGGCTTTTTATGGGTTTAGCGCCGTTTTCAACTGTATTATATGGGCAGTTAACCTGATCAGATTCGGTACATGTTTTCCATAAGCACGAAGCAGAGGTGAAGGACAAATGATTTCAGACACGATTTTTTTTTACCACAGCGGAGACCATACGCCTCACGTAGATCTGCGCTCTCCATATAATTGCTATTACATATACGTAAACAGTTAAGCAGAGAGAATTAATACGAACTAAATCACAACCACAATATACCAGACCAATTACGTAAAGCGGCTAGCAGTACAAACTAACTCGCACATGCCACAGCAAGTCCACTACCCAATAAGATTAGTTTCGATGCTGCTTTATATACGAGTCCGAATTGTACTCCCAGGAATTGGATTGACAGCTTACTACTTGTGCCACTGTATAGTCAAAATACAATGTTCATATATCCATACAATGTTCCTATATCCATACAATGTTCCTATATCCATACAATGAGCAATGGCTTTGGTGGCTCTTTTGTCACCTTACTAGTCTTATCACGTAATAAATGAAGTTTCCAAAGCCGATTTGAAATCCTGAAAAGATGCCATTTTAAGCAAAAACGGCGAAGTTAAACTTTACGCCAATTTCAGCAATTTTAAAGTTTATAGCCACATTTCTTTGAAAACATTGCAAAACAAATCCAATAACTTTATGGACTATATTCATCAACCTTTTCCCTGTCATTCTTCCAAATTACAATGTCTAAATCGGTGTTTTACTGAAGATTTTGAAGTTTGAAATACACCATATGCACGAAAAAAGGCGATGTTTGGCGCAGGATAAAAATTTAGCGGCGATGTTCGGGAGCAGGTTATTGTAAACTTCATCACAAATACCGCAATGACCGTTTTTGACGCTGTGAAGCTAATTTTGCTGTATGTATTTAACGGTTTAGTATACGATGTACAGGTTTTTATTTAGAGACGTGTTCATATACACACATTATAACATATATATACATACATGCTAGATACATATTTAGCAGATAGAGTGCAGTGATCAATTTGGACATTGTCAAGCCTTTGTGTCTATTGTTTTTATCCGATTTCTTTAGGATATTATATTATTTTTTCATGCATGTGTCTGTGTCCATAATTCTATACAAGAAGAGTTGTGTCAGCCCTGGCCCTGATCGTTTTCAGACTTCCGATGCATGTAAAGATTTATCCGGGTGATTTTTTTTTTACTGTTAAACAAGAAACGTTAAGTTTTTTTTTAAAAAAAATACGCTTTTGCAAAAAAAAATGTTCAGCATTTGCACATATCGTTTATGGCGAGAGTCACAATGTGACTGTCTAAAAATATAGAAATGAAACTAGATTACCGTACTGGGGTATCAGACAAAACTATTTGATAATGTAGAGATAACCATGGTTTTTTCGTATTATTAAACATCTGCAGAATCCCATGGGACCGGTTTCCCGTGGTATCCCAGCCCGTTTACGCTTTGCCACGTAAAAAGGTGTTATCACAGCACGTGAGCGCGAGAATCTCTCTGTTAACACACATTTTCTCTCTCCCGTTAAAACACCCCCGAAAAGTGACAATAACAGTAGTTTTATGCTAGAATGTGAAACAAGTATCACGTGCCATACATGTTTCTGCGGACGGTAAGATACATGTTTATCTAAAACAAGGGGATAAGTGTTGTAATATTATATATGCGCGTTCTGTGGCAAAGCGTAAACGTATTACGGCCCCAAAACGGATAATTCAAAAGGAAATGACGTCAACGTGAAAAACAACGTAGACTTTACCGCGCATTTCATTGAAATTTAATGATGTTGATGGACAATAATTATATCCATTTACTTGGTTGAATGTAGGGATAATACGCGTTTTCTTTGTGTATTAACACCTGCAGAAGCCCGCGGGATTGTTTGTGACTGAGACCGAAGGCCGAGGTCACAAACATATCCCAAGGGAATACAATATAACAAACGTGTATTGTCGCTATTCTTGCATAAAAAAATTACATAACTAAATGCATTGTTTTCATATGTGATGACTTTAAGATTCCGGTACATTTTTAATTACCATTCTGTTGTTCTTGGAAACGGTAGACATATTTTTTTAAATATCCTTAAACAGAAATCAGCAACACTTCCAAGCATGTATTGAAGGTTTTAATCATTTTTTTTTAAATCTGTCATTATTACAAACAAAATTACCCATATTTTTACATATCACTTAAAAATTTGGGTAAACAAGTATACAATTTCAAAAGTTATAACTTTACATTCGAATTATTTTGAGTACGAACACATTTAGAGAACGGATGAGTTAGAGTACGAACGTAATGACAAGCTTTCAAAATGTTTACACTCAGTTCTTATACATTCACGGTTATCAACAAATAAATGAATCGACTCCGACGTCTAAAAGGGGGTTTAAACAAGTGTGGGGCGAGTACGTATATTTTTGGGGGTAGTGCGTTTGGTTTTGGTAACTGATACAGCAAAACCGTGGCATACTATGGATTAGATTGCATATTTTATGCTAAAAAAAGAGAATATTATGGAAGAATCAAGACGCAGATACCAGATGTCAATCTGCACAGAAATACATATATACATCCCTGACAAAGCATATCATGTAGAATCTATTATCAGCACGTGAATTGCCTTGTTTGCACACGGTTTTTCTACCATTTATACAAACATGGTATACAAGTAAAAAAATGTAAGTTTTTATGCAAGAATACGCGTTTGATGCTAGAATATCGTTAACGCATGTTTTTCTTTTTTTTTTTTCGTGTTAAAAACATGCGTTATCTAATAGTTTTGTCTGATACTCCAGTTGTCCAGTTCATTTCCTTTCATTTTAGACAGTCACATTTTTACTCTCGCCATAAATGATATATGCCAATGCTGAACATTTTCCTGCATCAGCATATATCTTTAAAAACTTAACATTTCTTTTAAAAAATAGAAATTTATCCGGATAAATCTTTATATGCTTCGTAAGTCTGAAAAGAATCAAGGCCAGGGCGGAGATCTTAAAGTTTGTATAACAATAAATGGTCTTACTAATTGGCTGACACAACTCTTCTTGTATTGAATTATGGACACAGACACATGCATAAAAAACTATCCTACAGAAATCGGGTAAAAACAATAGACACAAATGCTTTGACCGTGTCCAAATTGATCACTGCACTCTATCCAATGAAAACCAGTACATCGTATACTGTAAAACACCTTTTATTCGCGAGAATTTAATTTTCGCTAATATTCGTGAGGTTAAGTACTCGCGAATTCAAAGTGACCGCGAAAAATAGCTTTACCTGTTCGTGTTTATCCGAAATTCGCTGATGTCCGAAATAGTGTCTGAACGATAAATGTTCGCACTTACGAAATTCAGTTATTGTGATTTTGCGTGATTCCACCATGGTTCAACAAGTACAGTTAAATGACTATATTATATACAAAATATACATGTATACAGCAAACTATAATCTCTATTATTTAATAGTAAACATTTATCCAGTTCATGACGTATCGATCAGCACAAGGGAAGAAACTAACGATGTTACTGTACATGACCGCTCAAACAAAGTTATCTTCCATTACAATACTATAGTACATGTACTAAGTACTAGTAATTCTAAATTAAGCTGTGACGTGAATTCCAGCCTGAATCCAGCCACGCTGTACCATATCAGTGTCATTCTCAATTTTCTGCATGGTTTTAACAAGCCATTTAGCGTGCAGTGGTTTCACAGTGGACAAGCGCAATCAACATTTACAGAGTCAATGTTACTATCCTTTAATTGGACGGCGATTTCGTTAGCATAAAACTCCTCAAAACACGCTTTCATGTACAACTTGAAATTGGTATTTACGCTCAGGTCTAAGGGCTGTCTGTCTGTCTGTGCAACTAGCTGGCACATAAACTATCTGAATGTTGTTCTTCTTTAGAAGATCCCTAAGTTCCTCGCCACGGTGGGCCTTGAAAATATCAAATACGCTCAGTGCTCGTTTCCCTTTTAAAAAAGACGAAGATAATTATTATACAAAATGTACCATTGTTTACCAATTTTACAATGGTTTACACTTTTTTTAAACTGAAAGAAACTGTGAAAAGTTTGCAATGATTGGGGTGCATAATAAATGTTCAAAGATCAAGCGTTCATTGTAAATATAGAGTCCCAGTCGAGCCATGATATTTTTTAGTTTAAACTGATTTATTTTACCTGTTTTGAACCTTTTTCTTCCATCGTCCATGAGCTCACCGGCACGTAATTACATCCAGTTTGGTCCCAGTTAATGACGAGTTGGTCGGGTATGTTATACGTTTTCACGTTGTAATTGATTTTTGAAAGGAATTCAGACTTGATAACGTCAAAGTCATCGGGTAGATGTTTTACACCCTTAGTACCTTTCCTTTTTGTAAGGCCCAAACGCTTCATTATAGATGCTGCCCATGATTTATGTAATGGTGCCACCATACTGCTTCAGTGCTGTCCTATCATCAGCAAGAATAAACCCCTTAGAAGCTCTTATCACTATTCTGCTGTTCACTACACACCCTGCTAGTCTTAATTTCCGAATATATTCCTTAACCTGATCATCGTATTTTCCGATTTTAACAGGACGGCCACGAGGTGACCGTGGTAGAGCATTGACCTCACTATCCTTATTAAATTCCAAATCAAGACGCTGTCGTTTTGCATACGATCCCCTAATGCTACGCACAGTACTTTCGTTTATTGTCCTCTTCAAAATGGCACTGAAGTGGCGAGCAGCCTTGGAGTTCACATTTTCAATCGCGTACCTCGCTATTTTTGATCTCGTTTCTGGAGAGTAGTCCCCGTATTGTCCCCTCTTACGTTTCCTCGACGGAGGGGTACTGAGTGCCACGGCCTCTTCAACCTCTTAAGTAACAATCCTCTCGGCTGGTGAGGATGGTGCTGGTAATCCATTTCCAGTAACATCTGTTCTTTTAAAGAACGACGTGATTCGCCGGGAAGACATTGCGATTATAGCCGGTTTTAAACCCAATCTGATACTTCTAACACTTGCAAAATGTTACGGATATTAAAGCTACGTAATAACAAAAGAAAGGAACGGTGAACAGCTTTAGGACAATTTATTGACGACTATACAACAGCGAGCACATATCAGATATTAAAGGTATGTATGCTAATCTGCTATCAATAAAGAGCGTAACACGCACTAGCGGACCGGAGAATAAACTTTTAACAGTGACGTCATACAGGTACCATAATTGCAGAAAGTAACCGAATGCAGTCGTACTTCCGGTTTTCTTCCGGATTCACATTCGCGAATTTAAAATAACGATTTTAACATCGCGAATTTAAGATTTCGCGAAATAATAAAATGCCAAAAATCGGGACAAATTCGCGAAATAAAGATCTCGCGAATTTAAAGTGTTTTACAGTACTAAACCGTTAAACATATACAGCAAAATCTACTAGATATCAACAATTTGCTTGACAGCGTCAAAAACGGTAATTGCGATATTTTGAAGTTTACAATAACCTGCTCCCGAACATCACCGCAAAATTTTTATCCTGCGCCAAACATCGCCATTTTTCGTGCATATGGTGTATTTCAAACTTAAAAATCTTCACTAAAACACCGATTTAGACATTATGATTTGGAAGGATGACAGGGAAAAGGTTGATAAATATAGTCCATATTGGCTTTGTTTTGCAATATTTTCAAAGAAATGTGGCTATAAACTTTAAAATTGCTGAAATTGGCGTAAAGTTTAACATTTAACTTCGCCGTTTTGCTTAAAATGGCATCTTTTCAGGATTTTAAATCGGCTTTGGAAACTTCATTTACTACGTGATAAGACTAGTAAGGTGATTTTACTGGTTAATTGTCTAAATAAGGAGAACACTAACACCACTAAAGTTTTCAAATCTATGTATCGATCCTGCGCCGAACCATAGCATCCTGCGCCGAACATATCGGGTTACCTAGTGTGCTCTTGCTACAATCAATGAAAAACAAATTAAAATTTTCGCAACTATGACTTATGCTAGTGATGAAATACACTGGTGACCAAACAAACTTACCCATTGTAATATCTCTCATAATGAATTAAAAAAAAAAACTAACAGCTTAAAGCCATCTAAAAGCATCTTAAACTTCTACTTACCATGTAAAACATATTATTAGGTAAATTACCCGCTCCATTATTAACAGATTGTTTAAGAAATCAGCAGTGGATTTCTTTGACATAAATCACAAACAATCCGAATCCCTGATATTTTTCTGTTTCTCTTTGTTTCTGTGCCTTCAATGTCTCCGTTACGTTGTATGTTGTCTGTAAAATAAAGTGTAAGAGTTAAATTTTTGTTTAGTATGAATAACTTCGAAATCGAAATTTAAAATGTTAGGAAATAGTTCTAGTAACTGAAAATAAACTTTATGCTGCAGATCCTTTTAAATTTGAAAAACAAAAGTTGCTGTTGTATGGATCTATGTAAGTAAATACCACCTATATATAACAAATAACATATAACATATACACTTTATTCACAGACTTCTATGAACTGAAGGTCTATTAATAAAATATTATCAGAATTGTAAATCAGTTTGCAACCACACAGAGTTTAGAAGCTGCTAAGTTACTTTAACATACTTTTAGAGATAAAAAGAAAAAATACTGCAAATATTAGGACGCAAAACTTCAAAATAGCATCGATTTGCTCATGCATACACTTATTTCATAAATATTTCATTATTGTTGGTGGATCTACAACTACTAAGACAGCGCGTTGAATATTAAATATGTACTTACTAATAGTCGTTAAATATATCCCTGCATTGAAAGTCCAGTGTTTCCAAAAACTTCTTCAGAATCTTCAGGTAAAAAAGCAAGAATATTTATTACATTTTTTTACAGGTAAATATTTGTATGCCTGAATGTGTTTATAAATTACGTATTAACAGATCCGTGTAGATTTGTTTCAGAGCCAAATCTTAGTGTAAATCTGTCTAAACTAATAATCATGGTTACTGCACGCCTTTCCCGAGATCAGATTCCCATTCATTTTTCTTCTGTTTCACCAAGTCTTAGAAATTTAAAAGAATTTTAGAGAGAGAGAGTATTTGTTTGTGTTCAGTGTAAGATTGAAATCAGTGTAAGATTGAAATGTCTTTCTCTAATTGAAAACAGTGTCAATTTTTTGTTTTATTTCATGTTTTGACAAGTTTTACCTATTGTATAGTTTCTTACCAGTGAAAAATACATTTGAAATACCAGATATATTTCTCTCTAATATTGTGATAATTTACTGAAAAACATGTATTATTGGAAAAGCACATTTCAATGATTGATATGATCACAGAACTTAACTTGTATTGCTTTTCCGGAATATATTTAACTGTTTACTAGGCGATATGGGATACCCTTCAAAATATTTTTTTTTCAAATTGTGCTGACTGTAATTGATACACATCATCAGTTCAGAAAAATCTATAAATCAAATCTAGTCAATGTTTAGGTGCAAAATAATAAACAAGTTTGGAAATATTCGGGCACAGGTGGTAGAAACGATTTACTTACTTGCTTTAACAAATTTTATGAAATAACTATCAACACAATTCATACATAAAAACCATACCTGATGTAATACATATTATCCCTTCACCATGAATGCATTTATTACACTATAATATATATATCTCCTATAGTAGCACTATAATACTACGCTTTAAACGCTTCTGTTGATTTCTTACGAATGAATAACTTGTAATACACGCGCTGATATTTATACTGCAACCTCGATTTGACCCGACCTAAAATGTTTCATTCATAAAATTACATTGAAGTTCATAAAAAAAAACTAAGTGGGATATAAGTCTCGATTCGATTTAACTTAATTGCAGTAGATAAGTGCGGTAAGTATATGTAGCAATCAAAAATATGCGTAAGGTAGCATGTATGCGTTCAGTTCTAGGTTACGCACTATATTCAACACCACTGTCTGCGCTCAGTACCACGCTGCCTTCATAGGTCATTGTTAACTTGCTCACTATATTCAACACCACTGTCTGCGCTCAGTACCACGCTGCCTTCCTAGGTCATTGTTAACTTGTTCACGATATTCAACACGCTCAGTACCACGCTGCCTTTTATAGGTCATTGTTAACTTGCTCACTATATTCAACACCACTGTCTGTGCTCAGTACCACGCTGCCTTCAATGGTCATTGTTAACTTGCGGACTATGTTCAACACCGCTGTCAGCGCTCAGTACCACGCTGCCTTTATAGGTCATTGTTAACTTGCTCACTATATTCAACACCACTGTCTGCGCTCAGTACCACGCTGCCTTCATTGGTCATTGTTAACTTGCGGACTATGTTCAACACCCCTGTCTGCGCTCAGTACCACGCTGCCTTCATTGGTCATTGTTAACTTGCTCGCTATATTCAACACCGCTATCTGCGCTCAATACCACGCTGCCTTCCTAGGTCATCACTATTCAACAACACTTGTCTGCGCTCAATACCACGCTGCCTTCCTAGGTCATTGTTAAACTTGTTCACGATATTCAACATTAAATTAATACACTCAAAATCGGTTATACGTCGACAGAATAATTCACCCGAGCTGCGCCCTCGTAAAATTAATAACATTAAAACACTGGTTTTCTATACATTTATTTTTTAATTATCAAAAGGTATATCCTTGAGAGTCGGATTATCTGTGATCAAAAGGTATATCCTTTAGCGTCGGATTTATCTATGATCAAAAGGTATATCCTTGAGTGTCGGATTATCTATGATCAAAAGGTATATCCTTTAGCGTCGGATTATTAAGGATCTAAAGATACATCTTTGACTTTCGGACAATCTTGAATCAAGGAGTATATCATTGAGTGTTGAATTATCTATGATCAAAAGGTATATCTTTGAGTGTCGGATTATCTATGATCAAAAGTTTGAGTTTCGGAGTATCTACTCTGACACTTTTTACGATCAAAATGTATACCCTAGATTTTCGGATTGTCTACGATTGGAATGTCGAGATCTATACGACACTACCTATGCACAAGATGTGGATGTTGGATTGTCCTGGATAAAAATGCACGTGTCGGACTATCTACGACCTAAATATGTAAATTTAAGTGTCGGATTATCTATGATCAAAATGTATATCATATCATTATTCACGATAAAAATATGTATTCTTGAGTGTTGGATTACCTATAGGCAAAAAGCAAATGTTTTATCTACGACAAAATAAACAAGTGTCTTTTCTCGTAACGTTAAATGATTAATACCTTCGTTTAAAGATACATATCTTTACAGCCATGCTTAGTGTTTTAAATATGTGCATCCAAGACAGAAATTATTTCATAGAAAACTCAATTCCGATGTGCGTTGGTTACATATATATTCTCGATAAACGGTGTGTACGGTATATTTACATGATTGTTCAACTTTGTCAGTTTGTCCTAGTGAAGTAACATTTCATGGCAGCATCTTCTAGGATGAATAAGAAATTCCTTTAATATCACAATCATATAAACACTTTCTAAATACGTAATTGCATGCATTTTTCGTGGGTGTGATGCTAAATTCTCCGAAATGGCGTCATCATTGTTCAGCTATCGCGTAATGAAAATTCATGTTTTCATTCATATTTAAAATAGATTGGCAATACCTGCTGAGATAGAAGCGTCGGTTTAGTTTCTATGAATGATAGTAGTGCACTTGAGGAAAGTGGTTACTCTGCTGGATTATTTTACCAGACGATTCAAGTTGATAAGATCATGTTTTTCAGGTAGAATACGAACATCTTATTAAAGGGATAGAACTTAGAATCACGTCCTTGAGTTTTTTTTATTATTTTGTTTTAAACTGACTAACTTATTATCTTTCAGAAAACCATAGATATCAACAATGCATGTAAGTGGTTAAGTTATTATATTTAAAGTAATGATTCTCGGGAAACGTTCAGGCCGGTGCCGAAGAGAGTGCAAATTGTTACAAATCTACTTAGCAAATATTTTCTCCATTCATAACTGAAAAAAAGAGAATAATTTGGTTACAAAAAAGTAAAGGTATATTGCAAGTTCCTTTGAAAATCAACATTAAACCTGTTTCCAAGATCATCTTGATAAACGGATACAATTTCCTGTACAGAAGCAGAAGGGTTTGTGTTTATTACTTGAATTATGATTTCTATATAAAAGAAAGGCTTTCCTGATACAACTTAAAAATATTTCTTGACACTCTAAGTATTACTATCATAATTTGTCTGGAATGATTTAATTATATTTTGAACACCCTTTTTAATAGAGTTTTATTCTTATTTCAGGTTTCAGGTTTCAATAGGTAGTTGAGAATTTTAACTACAGCACACAAAGTTCTGTATCGAGAACATTTTTTAAGGGGAAAAAAAATCGTAATTTTTTTTAAGTAAGAGGAATTTAAAAATGATATTGTGATAATTTCTATACATGTTGGGACTATTATACAGGATGTGGTCCCAAAGGTTCATGAAGGAACATATTGTTTAATAACAAATCATGAGGATAGTAACTGCCAACTTCCCCCACATGAATCAGTGGTGGAGAACGAGTGATTTAAGACACAATGTCTTTTATCAAATCGTCATCGAGAACATGTGCCCCGCCCGGGGATTGAACTCACGAAAGGTTGAGCTTAAAGGAGGAGAGATCACTTCGTGAGATATGGGATATGCGTTTTTCAGGATCCTCTCAGACAATCTCAGACAATCTATTAAAGAACAATTTCAGGCCTTTAACCTTCCACAACATTACTCGGGAGAACGTTCGAAACGCCAGGAAAGAAACCACACAAAATTATGTCGAAATCATCGGGAACTGAGAATCACGTCCTTGAGGCCGGTGCCAAAAAGAGCTGCATTCGCCGGTGCCAAAGTACGCAACTTGCAACTTGTATAACTACACTTCCATGGTCCCGGAAATAGTCAAAAATGCACATTTTCATCCTGTGGCGCGGCCCAGGTCAAAAAGTATCTCATTATAAATTGATGAAACCTTTGCATGAGTCTTTATCATGATATGAACTTGCGCACCTCCTAGTTATCGTCTGGCTCTGTCCCCTATTTCCAAAGTAATGGCCCCTCAAATAGTCAAAATACACATTTTCACCTTCACGCACCTAGGCCAAAATGTATTTCATAAAAATAGATGAAACCTTGCATTAGTCTTTATCATGATATGAACATGCGCTCTTTTTTCGTCTGGCTCTGCACTCTATTTTGTTCGTGATGTTCATAGCTCAAAAAGTATATGAGCTATTATAATGACTCCTTTATATAAAATGTTTGTTGAGCCTATACCCCATTAAGGCCTGCAAACATATGAATTATTGCCCATAATTTTGTTTTGCAGATGTCGGTCGGTCTGTCGGTCGGTAATTCGGTCGGTCGGTCTGTATGTAGACCAATCCGTTTCCGGATGATAACTCGAGAACGCTTGAGCCTAGGATCATGAAAGTTGACACGAAGGTTGGTCATCACTAGCAGATGCACCCTATTGATTTTGAGATCAGTAGGTCAAAGGTCAAGGTCGAGCGAAAAGTAAAGAACGCTTTGGCCTTAGATCAGGAAAATGGATAGGGTGATTGGTCATGACCAGCAGATGACTCTTTTGATTTTGAGGTGATTAGGTCAAAGTTCAAGGTCACATTTGCCAGGAACAGTGAAACGGTTTCTGGACGATAACTTGAGAACGTTTGGGCCAAGGGTCATGAAAGATAGAGAGGTTCATCGTGTCCAGCAGATAACCCCTACCGATTTTGAGGTCAGTAGGTCAAAGGTCAAGATTACATTGACCCGGAATATTAAAACCATTTCCAGACAATTACTTGAGAACGCTTGGGCCTAGGATCATGAAACTTGATAGTGAGATTGATCATGCCCAGTAGATGACACCTATAGATTTTGAAGTCAGTAGACCAAAGGTCAAGGTCACATTGACCCGGAACAATTAAACCGTTTCCAGACAATTACTTGAGAACGCTTGGGCCTAGGATCATGAAACTTGATAGGAAGGTTGTTCATGACACAATAGATTTTGAAGTCAGTAGACCAAAGTGCAAGGTCACATTGACCCGGAACAGTTAAACACTTTCTGGACTATACCTTGAGAATGCTTGGGCCTTGGATCACGAAACTTAATAGGGAGATTGATCATGACCAGCTGATGACCCCTGTTGAGTTTGAGGTCAATAGGTCAAAGGTCAAGGTCACATTGAACCAGAACAGTAGAACTTTTGTTTACAGTAAGCAAATAATTTCTGTTCCTTGTGCAATTACTGAATGCATCAAGGGGGGCATTTCGTGTTCGAAGAGCTCTTGTTTGTTGTTTTTATACAAAAATGCTACAAGCATTTGGCCCTTTTGGTTAGTTTATTCCGTTTTGAAAAAAAACAGAACACATTCATTGATTGGGACCATAGAATTGAACTTTACATGGATTAAGAGAAACGTTTTGTGGCATTGAAAATATAGGTATTTGCACATATGATTACAATTCCACTTTTTTTCTTCTCTCATCGAATATAAAATACTCATTGTAATGATTTTGCAACAACAGGGCATTCGGTATCTCCTTTTTATTATTAATGGTATTTACACTAATTTATGACTGTTGGTCTGTGGGGCCAGTTTCAGTAATTCCTCTAGTTTTTCAATTTCGTATTGAATTTATTCCGGGATTGTTTAAGACTGGATGTCAAACAAAAATTATACTCATTTGAGTAAACCTTGTGTATGAAGAATGCAGAATCCTCTCTCTTTCAAAAAGTATTATTGGCTACACACAAATTTTTAGTAGATTGTTTCAATACGGACTTTCAGATATTAGCGGTTTGCTTATGTGACTGTTCTAAATCAATTTAAAGGGTCATCCAAATTTTGACTGTTTCTACCAAACTTTAGGGGTAAAAAAAACCACCCCCATCCACCAGAGCTACATATTCGCCGCTTTTATTACTCATAAAATTATCAAAATTACTGTAATTACTGTAAAAATAAGACATCATCAAAATGATTGTGTAAAGACTCAAAACTTTATATATTTTTATGGGAAAATATAAAATTTTGCAATCAGTTTATTAATAGACGACGTGCATACAAATGAGATACATATAAATCGAGCCTATTTGTGTTTCATTCGGAAAGGTTTGGGGCACCAATGGTTCCTTCCATTTAGATGTCAAAGTAAGATTACGTGTATAATTACTTCAAAATGTAACATACGTAACATTCATAACAAATAAGGTACATTTGTTTTTTACCAATAATTATTTCGGTAGTTTCACTTTTATTAACTAAACTGATTAAGTATAATTCATATATATCTCATTATTCAAATGTAGTTTATAAATAGAGTTACTTACAGTACAGGACTGACATAAACACTAGGCCCATTAGCTTCCTTTTGAAAACAAATTTGGTTTTCTCTGCTAGCTTGATACTCGGTGATACAACAGGACTATGATAGACTGAAATTAGAAAGGAAAACTTATTATTTAATTATATTATATTACATATACACTTTGGTTTACAAGAAGTAAACATAATAAATCGTTACTGTGTAAAATATTTGCCTTTTTTCTTCACATTCAGGCGTTACAAATACATTGTCACAGTCAGTAGCATCGCTGAAATCATTTACCTGGCGCTTAAACAAAAGAGAAGCCACACTATCAAAAACGGTTTACATACATTTTCTCTAAAACCATCTAAACTCTCCTTAGTATTATTCGTAAGCAGTATATCTTGATAAATATTTGTATTTTCTCTGTTTAAAATCTACATGTTCATATAACAGGTCATTTTGTACAGTGTGTGAAACTGGCTTATTGATCAACTGACAACACATTAGGTTCATAAAGTAAAACAGATTTTGGGTACTAATAACACTCAACACTCGAGCCTCCATTACCGACGTATATTTTTGGTCATTGCCTGTACGGTCATTTAAAATTAGTCAACAAGTCTGCATGAAACTAATAACAGTAAACCATTTAAGAAAAAAAATATAGCAAAAGAGTGTATTAACACTATTTATACACAATGGGCAGTTTATACGTCGGGCGTAATAATATCACGAGGGCGCAGGCCTCGATTCTAATCTGCTCTAATCTAAAACTGTAGATAAAATATAGTAGCGCTCTTTCTTTGTCGCAACAAAAACGTTCACGTCACCGCACGGAAGCGTGACGTCATTCTAGCGTAAGAGTGTTTTAACAGAGAAAAGCATATTAGAATATTATGATTTTTGGTCATTCTCTTATGTTCACCAACGTAAACCTATGTTTACGGTCGTAAACTTAAGTTCTCGATCGTTAACATATGTTCACGTTCGTAAGATATGGTTTACACTCGTGAACCCTGGTTTACTCCCGTAAACATAGGTTCACGCTCGTGAACTTAGATTCTAACATGACTCGGTTTGATTTCCAGTTAAACAAAGAAGGAAATCAACCTTTGTATATTCTGCGATAAACAACGGTTGACGCACAGACCGGTAAGAGAGCATAATGACGTCGTCAATGATAACGTCAAATTGCCACATGACGTCCGATACATTACTCCTCGGGTAAATAAAGTCCAGCATAATATTTCTTAAAATATATGTAAATAAGCATGTCAGAATGAAAAAATTCAAGGCCTTCTTGTGATTTATCGTCTAATTTACCACAGTTCATCGCCCTCGTGGTTCATTTCCTACATAATCTGAACTCTGAACCGTGGTAAATTAGACGATAAACCACTTGAAGATCTTGATTATTTCTTAAATAACGGCCGAAATTCAAAGTTCAATTTAAAAACCTAGTTTAAACCTAGGTTCACGGGGGTGCTTTCGCTCGAAAATATGGATAAGTATTAGAAAAACCTGGTTTTACGTTCGAAAACCCTTGTTTATCTGTAATTGTTAATTCTACTTTTTTTTTTACCGTAAACCTGGGTTCACGTTATTATTGGACAATTGGCGTGCCATAACCGTTTATATGTTTCTTAAGAAGCGATAATAAACATTGAGGGACATAATATCAGATAAAATATAATGGTAACAAGCATAACATCTATATTTCGATATGCAATCCCCCCCGCGCCCCACCCCCACCACACACACACATCATGTGTGAATGTATAAACATTGATCAGATGGGGCGATTTTCTTGTTGGTATGAGGGAAATTTTGAGCTCGAACTCCGCTGTAAACCGGACTGTTAATGATGTTCCTTGCCTAATACGATGGTTAGGAAAATTGAAGTACCCGTAATAATGTACATGTACCCCTTCTTTAAAGTGTATTCAATTCCTACCATGAGATTACTTTAACTAATTTTCATGAGGGCGTAGGTTCGAGCCCCACTAGGACCACTTTGTTCATTATATTCCTTTTTCTCCGAGTTTTTTTTTTAAGACTTATCATTGATCTGTCGTACAAAACCAGAAATGTTTTATTTGATTAGCCATTTTTTGCTGTTTCAAATGAATTTTACCTGAAGGGTGAATGTTTAGACATCTTTGAAAATACTTAGTAGCATTTGTAAAAGTTCTTGATTTTACATTTATTCTTTAGTTTACAAAATTTGGTATAAATGAAGGTAGGTAGGTTTTACTTCTGCCATATGGTTCTTCATGACTGCATAGAGCAAGGCCATAATTTTTAATGAGTTGGACCTTAATTTCTGTCCGATTAAATCCTTTTACTCGAGGTTCCCCAGAAAAATTGTTATCGACAATTTTATTTTGTGTTTTATAATTGTTACGCAATATTTTGAGGTTTCATTCAGAAAAATATTTGGTAAAATGAATCGTTTTGCGCAATGGCTATCACTTTGAAATTTGTCTCTGTTTCAGTTGGAGGAAAAAAGACAATTTCTACAAAATTAACAAATAAAGAAAACAAACAAACAAACAACAACGACACGGTAAAAGTCGTTTAAAGATGAATCACAGTGCGAAAATATATCACTAGTTAGTGCAATTGTTAAACATTACCAATACGGGTCCACTGTCTTAATATAACATGAAAACGTGTGCTTAAACAAAACTCGCTTACATCTACACCCCCTACCTTACAGCAAATTGTGCAAAGCGCTTTTTACATTATATCTTTCAGTATTCGTCAAAAGGTTTAAAACGAATTTACTAGTATAAAAATAGCCTAAAAGAAAAGAAAAACAGGTATAATGTGGCAATTTGTTTCTTCTATCACAAATGATCTGAAAGAATTGATTCTTAAAACTTAAGCCCTAAATACAAGACCTGACATAACTCATATCACTATAAGTTCATTTTAATTGATATTTCACATTTCTTATATCCCACGTTATGTCAGGTCGTTGAATAATGCGCAGTATAATTCATCACGGAACCAGCGTTTGTTTCCTTTGCTGCTTTCAGACCGAGGTCATAATCTATAACGGAGCGGTCAACGTTGAGTTACGAAAAAGTTCCATTCATACCGACATTTCATTCATAGAGGCGAATTAATTAACCATCATTATGTAATATTTTCTAATGTTATCTTTCAAGTATTTACCGTTAGAAAAATAAAACATTATTATAACATGTTTGAGCAAATAGATCTACTGAAACAGGCAAGTTTAACAATCTTTATACAACTCTATGGCAAAACTGATAAACGTGGCGGACTATTTGAATTGCGCATGAAATTATATTTTTTGTTGTCAGTCTCAGCACCTGTTAAACATTGCAGAAACTCGATACATGGTTATAATAATCTGGCGAATATCGCCAGCCTAACCAGGGTATCGGCGGAAATAAACTCATTTCACTCGGGCGGTAATACGTCGTTGATATTTATGGAATGTAAGATTGTATTAATTACTGTGATTATCGGTTTATATGCATTATGTGTTCAAAGATGCTGATGTAATTCCTGATGTAAATTAACACTGCACATTTACATATATCTAT
Source organism: Mercenaria mercenaria (assembly GCF_021730395.1). NCBI lineage: Eukaryota > Metazoa > Mollusca > Bivalvia > Venerida > Veneridae > Mercenaria > Mercenaria mercenaria. Next base: position 18,621,594 of record NC_069367.1, on the reverse strand, counting down.
TTACATAGAATATCTTACATATATAGTACAACACAGGTAGTGAAACAAATGTCACCTTTAAATGTTTCTTCAAATAGACCAAAATAATTTTCAAATATCACACTTTGGGGACGGAATTAACTACGCGATCATATTACATTTCCTTAACGAAAATATAATCTAGTAACTACCTTTATCTAATTTCGGTAACGTATATTTCAGAACTACACAAGAGGACACATTATTACATCAATGTACACCACATGGCAAAAATATACTCTAAAATTTGATTTGAGAGGTTACGAGAAGTCACTATGTTTGGTATCAGTAATAGAATACGTCCATCATACATGCATAGATGCATATGTCTGCACAGAGTCTGTTACAGAGTCTGCACCATTTGTTTGGAACACGCCGGTGGTGCATTGATGTCGTTATGACATATTTGTAAAAACTTTTTTTAGTTATGTGCTTTATTCCGTAGTTATACCATTACTACTCATTAAGAACTTGTGAATCACTTCAAACACCTGTTTGCCCTCCGTGACCTCGGTACATGTCTTTGAAGCTTACTCGACATGTCATCGGAAGTTGTGCGTGTACATTTCAGCACGGACGGAGTTTATCGATAGGCATGGTTAGGCCCAAATTTTGTTTGTTTTCCGCTTTATTTGTTTTCATTTCTGTTCATTAAAATATTGTTGTATTATCCTGTCGAATTTGTAGTGCTATTGCTTTAAAATTCATAGAGGACCCTTATTCGGTAAAAGTTTTACGTGACTTCTGTTTTCTCAATACAGTTTCAGGAATAAAAGATGTAACAGAATCGTGCTATCGGCTTATTTTACTGTGTTTTGCACTAATGTAATAGTCGACTGAGTCCGTTTGACTTGGACATGCGGACTCGTGTACAATAAACGTGTGTATGTGACGTAGGAGAACACAATGCCATGAAATAGGCTAACATCTACTTATTATTATTATTGTGATTTTATTTCATTATATCCAGCAGCAGAAACAAAAACTAAATTCGAATTAATTAATGTAAATCAAGTATGTCATTTTGCGCTGTGTTGAAGAGACAACCGATGGTCATGGCAGCGAAATGGAGAAAAAAATAACACACTGTCGGAAATATCGCCAATTTTAATCTGTGAAAATTTTATAACAGACCGTTGAATTTATTTATTTATGTTAAAACACAGTATATGTTATATGGCGCCAAACAGGACTACAAATTTTGGTTTCAAATCTCATTTACCACGCCATGTACCTGGATAATCCTAACTCTGTTCAGCGACCCTAACTCAGTGCCAACATGGCTGACAGAAAAACGATGTATGTAGTTAATTTCCTTGTCTTTTTTCGTGTTTTTGTGTGAGTATGCAATGTTAGCGTAAACCTTTTGATAGTCATGATATCCTGTATTGATAACATGTTTTGTGTACTAAATATTTCAATCGAAATGTCACATAATGTGGCTGGAAATCATTAAAATGTACTCAAAAAGTCTTCAAAATGAACATGTTTTATGTTTCTAACTGTTTTAAAGTACCAGAAATTGCAGCAAGACCTTACTTATTAAATGTATTAGTTCCGTAAATATCTCTTTGACAATGTTTAACAGTATCAGAGTTTGAAATCGATTTTTATAGCTTAAAAATTGTATTGATTATGAGGTGGGTTTAAATTTGCGGATAATTCCTAACTGGTATAGGAAACAGTGCTGGATAAATACGAACTTAGAATGGATAAACACCTAACCAAACGAAAACTGCTGTTCGTCTGTGCTTTTTTATGGACTGCTGATGCTCGAAGTTCTTTGATGTGGGATTCCTATGTCCAACTTATCCGACTCGTGATTTTTTGCCGGCGGACAAGTGCATTTTTCATTCTGTGTGTCCGCGGACAAGCATACTTTTTCAGGTATAAAATGAGAAAACATAAAATATAATTTAGATTGTGTGTTGCTTCAGGGGTATGGAGGTGATAAAGATAATGGGTTCTTTGACTAGGTCTCGCGCACACTGTAACTCGGTGACTATGATAAAATATCAGAGAAGATTTAGATACAAGAAGATTTATTTAACGTCGGAAAAGTATAAACATATAACACTAGCTTAAAGCTATTTTCCGACAAACACATGTAAATAAGCTCAACATAAGTAAAACAGCTGTAATAAAATGCAAATATGTTAAAGCATATTAAAGCAAATAAAGCATCTGGCTCTAAGTAGATAAGAAACCAATCACAAATTATCACATACATGTTACAGCGCATTAAAACAAAATAGCGAAAACAGCACATGATCTGCAAGAATCTTTAAACGTTTTAGCCGAATATTGTGATAGATGGAAACTAACTGTTAATACAGAAAAGACAAAAGTTATGATTTTTAGAAAAGGGGGAAGGCTAAGCCAAAATATCAATTTCAGATATAAGAATATTCAGTTAGAAATAGTGAGTAAATTTAAATATCTTGGTATCTTATTTACCTCAGGTGGCTCTTTTAATGAGACTGACAAAATGCTTTCAGGACAGGCACTTAAGGCAATTTTTAAAATGAATAAATATCTTTACAAGTTTACAGATATAGGGCCAAAACATACATTAGATCTTTTTGATAAACTCATCATTCCAATTTTATATTATTCAAGTGAAGTTTGGGGGTTTAATAAAGGTTTACAAGTAGAACGAACACATCTAAGCTTCTGTAAAAGGTTACTCGGGGTGAAAATTACCACACAGAACAGTTTTATTTATGCGGAAACAGGTAGATACAACTTAGAAACAGACAGACATTATAATATTATGAAGTATTGGTTTAAAATTAGCAATTGTGACCAGGTTAAATATACTAAACAAGTATATATTTCTTTGAAAAATTGTATAGATCTAAATCTTCGCAAAATAAACTGGGTCTCCAAGGTGAAATTTTTGTTATCAAAATTAGGATTCTATCATGTTTGGCTTGCTCAGAGTGTAGGAGACACACAGGTTTTTCTTAATATTTTAAAACAACGTCTAAGGGATATTTACATACAGGATTTGAACACATCTATAAATGAGTCCAGCCGAGCACTATTTTACAAGAATATATTTAATTTCAGTTTCAGTAATTACTTAACAGTAATAAATATAAGGAAGTTCCGAATAGCATTAACAAGACTGAGGTTGTCATCGCATAGATTGGCTGTTGAGACTGGTAGATGGAGCCGTCCAAATAATATACCTTATGAAAATAGAATTTGTACTAACTGTCACATATTAGAAGACGAGTATCATTTTGTCATTGAATGTCAGGAGTTTGTAGATTTAAGAAAACAGTATATCAGGAAGTATTTCTGGCATCATCCAAGTTATCTTAAATTTTTGCAATTATTTAATAATGAAAATAGTAAAGATACTCGTAATCTCGCAACGTATATCTTTAAAGCTTTTGAAAAAAGGAGGTATCTAAATAGATAAATTCTAATGTTTAAGTAGCTAATACACATGCTGGGGTTATCAAAATTGTCTCTCCCAAAGCTGTGTTATTACTGATGCCTATGAATTACTGATACAATTGTTAAACTTGTATTTACATATCTGCTATCTTGCCATACATGTTATATTTATTACTTTGTTTGTATATTGAAGATATGCTGATGGATCTTGTTTGATTTATTGCATAATAAAGATTCTTCTTCTTCTTCTTATGTACTAGCAAATAAAACGAAAAAGTAATTTACCACATACAGATTTAGCACATTTAAAGCAACATAAAAAAATTAGCTGACACTACACAAGAATAAGAAGAGTCACATTTTACAACATGCATTTAAAAAAAAAACATAAAAGAAGAAACCATATACATGCTAAAGGGAACATAAGAACTACTTAAAGTAGCTGAAGAAAAATATTTGCACCATCAGCATATAGCATTCTGTAACTAAAACCATAAAAAGGAAAACAAGGGTTACACACAGAGAACTAAAAGGACATTTAAAGACATCAGAAACGTAAACATAATTTGACCCAGTAGTCAGTCAAATTAAAATCAAAAGCACACAGAGATCGCAAGTATGACTAAAACAAGTCGGAACGTTTTAAGAGTCTTTCTCTGAATTCATCTGGCTTTGCACCATTGCGTGGGCAGTGTTTCGGGCATGACCTCAAAAGATCCCGAACACTGCTTACGCGATTTCAGACTTTTATAAACGTTAAAAGACAAATATTTCAACAGCGTATATTTTACCACAGTTACTGTGATATGCTTTTCTTTTCATTGTCCTAAAAAAGGAACTCGATCTCCAGTCTATTTGCGCTTTCATGAAGGTTTAATATTACAAATCAGAGCAAGTGAAATTTGACTATGGACAAGTGGATTTTAAGTGTCCGTGGACAAGTGAAAAATGTAAGGATACCCACACCCCTGTCCCGTCAGTCCATGCATCACTCCCCCATCCCACCCCACCACACACACACACACACACACACACACACACACACACACACACACACACACACACACACACACACACACACACACACACACACACACACACTTTTCTTCCCTATTTACCGTCTGAAAAATATCATATTTAAAATTAATCATAAATCTAACCCCATTTAAACAATATCAAAAATATTCCATTAGCACCTCTATAAAAATCTCTTACACTATACGATATACAAGATTTGAAACAAACACAATTCTTCCGAAACTCTGTGTGTGTGTGTGTGTGTGTGTGTGTGTGTGTGTGTGTGTGTGTGTGTGTGTGTGTGTGAGAGAGATATAGGGGGGGGGGGGGGGTGGGGAGGGAGAGAGGGTTGGGGGCTACAGAACTTCGAACATCGGTGGTATTAAATAATTTCTTATGTAAATATAATAATTTTGACTTTTATACTGAGTTATTTTTAGGGTTTATTCCAAACATTTCTATTTGCATAATATTAAAATTATGAAAAAATATTTGACTGTAGTGGGCATACATATAACATCTTAAAATTAATGACAAAGTTTGAAGACAATACCGCTTATAAAGTAACGTTTACAATAATCAGACCATGTACATGTCAACTCATTCATTTCTATAGAATACTAGTCAGTTAGGTGTTTATCCGTCACACAATTTCATGTAAGTTAGGTTTTTATCCATTCCTTATGTAAACTGAGTTCGGTTTTTATCAATTCAAAGTTATGTTTTTATCCCTTTTCTCGCTGTCAGTACATTTGAACATGTATTGTGTCAACATGTAGTGGGTTAACAACATAGTGTAAAGGGGCCTATAAAGCAGTATATCTTTGCTTTTGAACAACAAAATATTCGAGGCATCAAAAGCATAGAAGTATTTTTAAAGATTTTTTGTAAAAGATTTCATTGAAAAAGTTGCCTTGTTCGTCGTGTTTCCACCTGAATACACAAAGGCTGATATATTTAACATGATACATTTTGAAATAAATATACACTTGATCAATGGAGATAGATATAACAACAGAAACATTCCTTTATACATCGTAATTACACAGAAAACAAAGTTGTATCGGCTTTACATCCGCCATGTTGGCACTGAATTAGGGTCGCTGAACAGAGTTAAGATTATCCGGGTACATGGCGTGTTTACATCGAAATAAAAACATGAGGTAAGGAATCAAAATTTGCATACCTGCTTGAATCACAGAGTTACAGCAAAAAAAATAAGAATCGTCAGTCTTTTCGGCATCATGACATACATGTACTTTTTTTAAAGTTAAAATGCCCTTGACTGAAAATAATTCTTTCAACATTGTATTTTATTGAAACAGTGTCGTATACATTATCTACAATAACGTCGTTCTGCTTGTTATTATTTAATAAGAACGACATATTTTCTGAAACAAGAGCTAGTTTATACGTGTTTTGGCGGGAAAGTTGAACGTGCCTTCCATGATGTGCATATGTTGACGTTACATTTTCATGTTAATAGAAATGTTGAACTTTCATACTGAATTTGAACAGTTATCTTAAATTAGAAACCAATAGATAAAATAAAACAAACAACTAATTTTTGATTGGCCTACACGCTTGTCATTGTAAGAGTAAACGACAGCTGGCGACTGTGACGTATTATATTGCGGCGATATCAAACTACCGGTTTTTTGTTTGAAGTTGTTCAAAATGAAACGCGGACAAAGCGTCAAACGGGAAATATGTTCTTAACGGGTAGTAAGCTGCATCCCAACTGGATTGAAACATACGTTACTTTAAGTATCAATTACAACTATACCAATTAGTATTACACATACGACCAAACAACAAACAGATACGATACACGACTTCTTGATTCCAGCCAATGCTCAACTGTGATGCTCTGTAATACCTGTTCATAATGTCAAGCAAATGCTTGGCTATAGATTAATTCGTATAGTTTGGCACTATTTTAGAGGCATACGCATTGAAAGGTATTTGTCGAAGGATATTGAAGGATTTTGGCATTGTGATATATCTGAAAATTTCTATTTCAAACAAAACAGATAAAACGTTCAAGCACCACTAAAAGGTACATCAATATATATTTATCATAAACTGCTTTGATAGGTTTAGAACTGTTTATGCTCATTTCCGTTTGTGTAATCAGATAGGACTTTGTCCAAGAATATTTAGCTGAATTGTATAAACATGGACTTTATAAATCCTTTCAAATGTTTAAAAAAAAACATGTGATATTTTCACTTGATAAAAGAAAGTGACAATTTCATTATATTCTCCATTTCTCGTTTTATTTTACTAGGTTACACTGTAACATTCATCGGGAAGACAATTCTGATACAAATTAATATTACATTGTAACTACATTCAAAATCCTTCGAATGAAAATTGAGAGTAACATTTAGTTTTAAGGAAATAAAAGAAACATTTAAATTATAATCATTTTTGCAACATCTTTTACGGTATGCATTTTGAAAATGGCGCCATCGTGATTAAAACAAGAGAAGTAGCTCATATTGGTAATGTAGTTTTCAATTTTTTATTTTAATTTTTTTTTAACAAAATCAGATGACTTCTTTTACAGCAATGATTACTTAGATCTTATCCATATGTATGTTTGTTAACTTATTTCTGGCGGCCAGTTTGAAAATGACAGGACAGTATCTTTATTAGATTGATCTGAATTACCAAACTTCAATCCCTTGAAAACTTATTTGATTTGTTTCATAATACTGAATATTTTAACAATAGTAGCTCATCAATATTCAGCTTGTCATTTTGTTATGGGCTTAAATCCGCTGTAACATGTTTTAATCAATATCAGATGATTTCTGTTTATAGCTTTGACTTTTCAAGAACTATACCTCTTCATATGTACATGTTTCATCGAATTTAAGGCAGTTATTTGGAAATTTTGAAAATGGAGGCCATCATAATTTGAATAGTCTGTGTAACTAAATGCCCTATTTTGTTGGTTGTTTAACAAACTTAAATTTTGGATGATTTAATTTCTTCGTACATAATGACTACTAAAAAGACCTAAGCTAACGTAGAAGAGAATTAAAGCCATCAAAATATGAAAACTTTGGTAGCATTAACTCATATCTATAATAATTTCGGATTAATTTGAAATAGCTGTCATCTTGAATAAAGACTTACATTGCTGGATCTGCTTCCCTTTTGATGTTCCCCATAGGGAACTTCCTTAATTAAATATTTTGCAGTCTTATTAGCTTTGCAATACTTTCAGCATTTCTACTTCACTAGCAAAGAATAGGCCTGTTAGTATGCAAATCGCTCAGAAATGAAACACGAACCATAAGGTTTGGCCAACTGGCATTAAGGTGAATAGGCATCCTATTTTTTAGTTATCACTTTGTTTTCTTTATTGTAAACATGTGGGTTCGGTTCCTTTCTAAAGGATAAGATGTTCTTAAGATTTCCCGCGTAAGTATATATACTAATGTGGTGGCTGGGGTACATCAACCACACTGTTTACATTTCATTCGGTATATGGTACATAGCGTAGCATTATTTGACAACCAAAGTTAATGATTGATTAGGCATTAAAAGATAATTTATAATATAAGAAATGTCACATAAATTTCTTTTTCCCCATCCAAATCAGCGTTATCCTTATGCAATGGTAAATTGTATTCATTAGACACCAACGATTTTAAAATCGTCATTAAATTTTACTGACATATTGCTCAGACCGACATCCATCCTTAAAAGTTGCCTGAATAACATCATGATATACATAGCTCAACCTTTGTCTAATTTCTGGGTTACGACTTTCATTTTTTCCCTTGGCCGGCGGACCATATACTGACCCCCAATGTACATTCATAGTAGATAAATTCGTCAACACTGAAATATTATATTTATATATTTCTAAATTTTTGAGAGTTAATATATATTATTTTTATTACATGTTTATATTTCTTTGTAGTTATAAATATATTACTTAAAAAAACTGTCAGATTTTTTAGAGAAACGATTCTCATAACATTTGATTTTATGAGAATATATTTACTGCAGAACAAATTTCAATGTATAAACTAAATAATAAAAACTAAATAATTTAAAAAATGAATTTCAGAACGGTTTATTTATGTCTTACTTTGCTGTAAATTTTTATCCGATATCAGTTTTCCTAAGGAGCTAAGATCTTTTGCCGATCAAGTGAAGCAAAATTGATAACTGACTGTGCTACTTTGCAAACAAACTTTAAATTAACTACTTCTGCAATATCACATACATATAACTTGGACAATAATTTACAATCTGACTGGTTTTGGAAAGGACCAGGTTGTGAAAGGAGCCAAGATCTTTTGCCAATCTTAGACGTGACAAAAGTTTGATATAAATTAAATCATGAACCAGCTACAGTGTCCACAAGGTTGAAATGGTCCATTAATTTTTAATTCAGAGGCAAACAAGTAATTCCGTTTAAATGGGGTCCCCGTGGAAGGATTTTTCTTAGTCAGCAAAGCATATGTAATGTGAACTTGGCCTCTGGTTGCAATGAGATCAGTTACCTTGATTTAAGATTGATACCTAGTTAATATACGATCCATATCACTCACTGCATATCACTCACTGTAAATGATATAGCTTTGCCGATCTACTTGTACATTGTGTATAAATTTTAATTTATTTCCTTAAAACAGGATGAAAATTGTAGTCGCACTTTGTTGTTTATAGTATATTTCTCGATTCAAATTATTTTAGTTAATGAGAATTTCGTAACATTATGCAACAAGAAATAAAATAAAATGGAACTTTATGTCGTGTGCGTCTTTCTAACGTCACAACACATCTGACGTCATGTTCGTTTACGTGCGTCTGTTTCCCACGCTGAGATTAAAATTTGTTGCAAAATGCATATCTCAACGTAATTAAGCATAAAATAAAAAGAAAATTTGTTTATTTTGAGTGAATATAGAATATATTACGCGCTCATGAAAATATTTGAAATTTTCTCACTTCTCAGTGAGATATACTCCATATTCACTCAAAACAAACAAATATCCTCTACTTACGCAATTTCACATTGTAGATTAATAATTCGTTATGTAATAAAATTGTAGATTTTTATATAGAGACGTGATTGTTTTCTACAATGTATGTAACCATGTTTACAGAGAATATTAGGTTACTGTCTGATAAATTTAAATTTATTAGGCGAGTTGAAGAAAATATATTAGGCGAGGCTCTGCCGAGTCATATATTTTTCCGTAGAATGAATTAAAAAAAAAAATCAGACAGTAATCTAATATTCTATTTATCCTACCTGCTCAGAAATTTTGGGAAGAAGTCGTTGGAAAAAGCAACAGTGTGCATATATGAAGGTTGCAAGTGCAATTCAATTTGTGGATAAAATTGAGAAAATGTAGTAACTTTTTTGTTTCTGGATAAAAACTTATGAAATTACCACTTGTTTTCTTAGTTAGAACACTTCCAATACAATTATAACAGTTTCAATGAAAAACTCGGAAAAATATGTTTCAAAATTTCCGGCTGAAGTGCTGTAAAAGTGAAAAATGAGCAAAAACTTTTTTTTTCTGGACAAAAACCTTTGATTTGACCACTCATTTTCTAAGTTAAGACATTTCCAATACAATGGTGACGGTATCAATGCAAAATTTTGATAAGATATTTGATTTCAAAAGTTCCCGCAAAAGTGATATCTTGACACTGACTAGATAAAGCAAAGTTTATTAGGCAGACCGATTTTGTGCTATATCTTGTATGAGGGTAGGATAAATACATGACTTGTGCGCATCTACTTAATGATATATCCCTCGTGTTACTGTGCATATGAAACCTTACACTGGCAAAAAGCGCGTCTTCAAATATTGATCAGTATTTCCAAGGGTCTTTTATTAGAAGAGTAAATACGCCTTTGGCTTTGCCAGGAAACAGAGGAATAATATTTGACCTCAGTCCTCAGTCAAACCGGCTATTAAATACCTGACGGTGAAGGTTTAAAGTGACTGAAATTATTTTGTCGCTATTGAAACTTCACAAATGTTTAGAGATCCAGGTCCCTACCTGCAAAAAGGGCCATAGTCATACCAAGGGGCCTTCTCTTCAAATTTGGCTAGTCCCTCTTGCTCTGAGAGGGACTTTTCAAGTCATTTTCATATGAAAGGGGGATTCTTTTTTGTATATTTCTGACTGTCACAACATACTGCTAAAAGACCAATCTACTTATTATCAAGAGCTTACAGACAAATGAATATTTGTCCTTCAAATTATAATTTGGTGGCTTACATTTGGTAAAACCATATATTTTGTGATGTCAATGGGACTAAGGAGAGCAGCTCAGATTTGTCAGAGGGTCACCAATGCGATGGCATTTTTTCTTTTATGTTTAGTTTTTATCTGGTATAAGAATTATGTTAATATTGTTATATTATGTTTAATAATTTTGGCAGCAATGAATTGTTGAAGGGGTAATCTATACAATATTTGGTTCATGATTTCAAAAGGTGTTAGATTTAAATTTATCAGACAGTAACCTAATATTCTCTATAAACATGGTTACATACATTGTAGGAAACAATCTCGTCTGTATATAAAAATCTACAATTTTACATAACGAATTATTAATCTACAATGTGATAAGTAGAGGATATTTATTATTTGTTTGTTTTGAGTGAATATACAGTATATCTCATTGAGAAGTGAGAAAATTTCAAAAAAAATCTTTTTATTTTATGCTTAATTACGTTGAGATATGATTTTGCAATAAATTTTAATCTCAGCGCAGGAAACAGACCATCACGTCAGGCGTGTTGTGACGTTAGAAAGACGCATACGACATAAAGTTTCATTTTATTTTATTTGTACAGGTAGATCGGCAAAGCTATATATCATTTACAGTGATATGCAGTAACTGACAGTTTTGTTTTAATATATATAACTACAAAGAAATATAAAGTGGTAATAAAAATAATATTTATAAACTCTCAAAAAGTTTAGAAATACATCAATATAATATTTAAGTGTTGACGAATTTATCTACTATGAATGTACATTGGGGGTCAGTATACTCTTCCGTATTATATAATGACAAAATCTATATATATAAAGAAGTATGAACTTTATAATAATAAACAACTTAATATATAGAGGATATTTGTTTGTTTTTGGTGAATACAGAATAAATCTCACTGAGAAAAGAGAAAAATTCAATATTTTCATGATGAAAATTTTCTCACTTCTTAGTGAGATATTCAATATTCTCGAAAAAACAAAGAAAGGACGGAATATGATAAGAACCAAAGATGGCCCCCACTAAATATGCATGTAAAGCAACACCATTTCATTGGTAATTAACTTTATTTCACACCTATATATTTTTAACCAATTGGAAGCTTTTCTTTCTATCACGTGACAATGAATATTGTACTCCGAAATCTACAATCCACAAACTCTGTATTTTTTTTTCATATTGGACTCCAATCCCAAAAATCCATATCTTTTCATACTGGACGAGATAACGCTTCCGATTCCGTATAAGGAGATTTTGAATTACTTCCCTTGTATATAGCGACAGCAGTAATTCTTTTTTTGAAAAAAAAAATACGATAACTTTCTTATTTTTGAACGAAACATATTAGTGTAAGCACTCAATTTCTAAGTTAGAAAGTTTCCTATACAGTTATCATGGTTTCGGTTCAAAATTTTACGAAAAGTTGTTTTCGAAATTTTTTGCACCAAGGGTAGATCTAAATGTATAGAATCTATGTGTTATTTAACAACTAATCAAGGCCTTCGCGTTGTTTATCGTCTGATTTACCACGGTTCAGAGTTCAGATGTGTAGGAATTGAACCACGGGGGCTTTAGTTTTGCTTATCATCAAAATGTTGAAAATCAGAGCTAGAATTGGTGGGAAATGAAACAAGAAGAAAACGACGAGAAATTTTTTGGTGAACTGGGTCCATCCTATGCTTGTTCTGTCTATTTGTACATTATTTCAAAGTTATTACAGCTTGTCTGATACTTAAACTTTAACAAAATATCATCTTACCTGTCTTATCGTCTGTTGCTAATTCTGTATTGCAAACGGTGATTATGAATCTAAGAGAAGTAAGTAAAAGTATTAACAAACCAATCTTGCTCTTATATTGGGCCTTTGTAGATTACAAGAAAGCGTTTGATTCTGCCAATCGTATGTGTTTATGGAATAAATTGCTACAGCATAACATTGATGGGAAAGTATATATGCAATATATGATATGGTAAAGAGTAGCCAAGGTCTATCAAATTTCTTTATTAGCTGAACTGGTGTACGACAAGGTGAAAATTTATCACCAATCTTATTTTCTGTTTTCTTGATTGTCTAATTTTTGTTCAGGGCTAGTGGAATTATCAAACAATGTAAAAGATGTCATGCTAAGTGATATTTCAGAAATGTTTTTCAAGTTATTTTTGTTGCTTTATGCAGATGATACAGTGTTATTTGCAGAATCTCAAAATGATTTACAAACTGCATTAAATGTTATGTCAGAATATTGTGATATTTGGAAACTTCCAGTTAATTTCAATAAAACTAAGGTTGTTATTTGTTCACGTGGAAAAATGCGAAATAAGCCTACCTTTTATTATAATAATGCGGCACTTGAACATGACTTCATTTATCTAGGAATTAAATTTAAATACAATGGTAACTTCAATAAAATTAACATGTATTTGGTTGACCAAGCTAGAAAAGCTTTGTATGCTCGGTTGAAAAAATGTAGGAAGTTGCAGCTTTGTACTGATTTATAGTTACATTTATTTGAGCCTGTGTATGGATCAGGAGTATGGGGTTGTGATGATGTTAACATTGTTAAAAGTGTTCAGCTTAAACTTTTGAAAATATTACTGCAGGTTAAAAAGTCAACACCTAATGTCATGGTTTTGGTGAGCTTGGTGTATTACCAATAGATGTTATAATTAGAAATAGAATATTGAACTACTGGTGTACAACTATTAATGGTAAACAAGAAAAGATAAACTGTAAACTTTACAGGTTCATGTATAGACTCCATCAGCTAAATGTAAATTATTTTTCTTTGATTTAATATGTAAAAGAATCTTTAGAACAACTTGGATTTGCTGAATACTGGTTGAATCAGTCAGTATTTCCGCACCAGTGTATTTCCGCAATATTGTAAAAAAGAGGTTGAAGGAAAAGTTTATTCTATCTTGAAATGAAACTTTTGCAAATTTCCAGAAAATGTTTGTGTTATAGAATATTTAAAACAACCTTTGAGTTTGAAATTATTTTAAAGTTTTACCAACAAATCTCGCAATATCATTGTCATTTCCAACGTAGGAAAAATTTGTTAGGAATATTTTTGAATATTGAGCGCAATAACAGGACTTGTTATCTGTGTAATAATACATCTTTAGGAGATGAATTTCATTACATTTTAGAATGTCCCTTCTTTAATTTAGACAGAGTAAAATATATACCAAATGACTTTCAACTGTCAAATCTAATGTCATTTCAACGTTTATTTCAAAGTAATGATAGTACTTTTCTTTTTAAGTTAGCATACATACGAATACATGCCCAGAGAGAGGGTCCGATTTCCCTTTCAGGAAGAAAAAGAAGGTCTTAACATAAGCACTTTTGCACAATTCGTCGACAAATTTGGTCGTTTTCATAATGAGACTGAAGGAGAAAAAGAACTTCAAGAAGGCAAGATGATAGAATGTGTAGAATAGAGGGTGGGTGTGAGGATATTGATATTGGTGAAATACTGCTAACACGGTCCACTCTCACTTCTTTACATCTTTACGGTCGGGTTTCACATTTCCAGTTTCTTATTTCCAGAACCTCAAAGCGATTACCTTCAATTGCGTTCATTTAGTGTACCGTATGCGGAAGCAAACGCTGCTTGTTTTTTTTATAAATGTTTATTGACATACAAGCATAACTAGGACGGTACCCATGTGCAAACGGGTAGGTATCTTTGTTTATTTTCACCCATCGTCAGAGGTACCATCAAAAACAGCGACAGAATGCATATAATTGAAATTGTACCAACAAAAATAACTTGCAGGTACATGATCCATACGTTTTATAGTTGAGTATGTATAATTCTACCAAGGAGAGTGGCAAATTCAGTAAGCTCAACTTTGAACAAAGAAAAATACGTCTCAAAACGTCAAAATACACGAATTACATTTCTTCAAATTTAATAGTCATATCAATATTATTGAGGACTGATATTTTCACCAGTGCGAATTAATGCGTTGCCTCGGACGAACCTGTCTTTAAAATTCTCAACAATCTTAAATATGTGTCATACGTTGGCATTGTTTTTATATACCCTAAACAACCTACATGTATATAAATCACATGAGGGCGGTATCGCTCACACGAGTAGATACCCAAAATAATCAGTGTGGAAATGATTAAATAAGACTTTTTATTTTATGTTTTTCGGTGGTTTATCGAAATATAACGGTGAATTATATCCTGATAAACTCACTGGCCACTCAGTGAAAATTATCAAATCTGATACCCGGATTAACGTCAAAAAGTTTACCGAGCGTACTGAAAGCCGGAAACAATATGACGATGACGTCGTTAAAATGACGTCATCTTTGCGATGCTTCCTGATAAAATTTCCCGCAAATTTCGACATTTTATTGAAATAAACACAACAAAAGTAGAGTTTTAGACATAAAATAAACAGAAAAATTGTTGGTATCGATGTAATATCACTGTAATTTCACTCGTGAACACCAAAAGTTGTTATTTTCACTCGTGGCTGCGCCACTCGTGAAAATACCACTTTTGGTGCCCACTCGGTGAAATTATAACGTGATATTACACCGAAACCAACAATTATCCTCTATATTTGAAAATCAAGAACTTTGACCATTCCGTTTATTTTATATCGGCTAAACGGCCATCTAATGCATTGAATTTTTCCGCTGTTTTTCCCAACCTTTACTACGGATATCTCTTTATTTAAGAATTTTCAAAATGAAATAATTTACAAACCGATAGCATTGAATTTAGCTATTGAGTTTGAAAAAAAATGATATAACATGCGATTATGACAGAAAAGCGGTGATTTCCCTTGAAAAATACTTGTGCTGCCAGGAAATGTGGACTCCGAACGATTTTATTTTTTCTCCAAATGAAAGACAGGAGATGTTAGAACATACAGACCTAATATTCAGTCTTATATAAATTTTCGTAGGAAACCCGTGAACCACCTTAAATGCTTTTCTAAAATTCAGAATTTTTCAGTGATATTAAAAAATGACAACGTAGCTCTCATGCCATTTTTTCATAGTAGATTGAGCCCGGCTTGGAAGTGAAATCTCGCTCTTTTTATCTGTCCTCGAGGATTTTGTTGTTTTCATTGCTAAGCCGGATTCAATCCACTTCCGTTGGATTGAATTGTTGAAGTCTACTAAAATCAAACAAAAGTATTTTAATGAATTTTTCATACACGGTAAAAATGTTCTTTCTCGTATATACTAAATTTGTTTAATAAAATTTTCAAAGTAGATTATTTCCCAAGGATATTGGTCTGAAGGTTTTGTTGTGCCTTTGTATAAGATAGGCCGTCTCAATGACGTTAATAATTATAATTTAATACCCTTCTTAGTACACTTGGTAGAGTTCTAAATAATCGTTTGTATGACTGGGCTGAAAATTATAGTGTAATACATTGAAGCTCAGGCAGATTTTATGGCAAAAATGGGTGCTACAGATAATATTTTTGTGTTACATGGGCTTATAAACATATTATTAACAATGGCAAACAGTTACATTGTACTCTCATAGATTTTAGTAAGGCTTTTGATTATGTTAATCGAGATAATTTATGGTTAAAATTAATCGAACATCAAACTAGGAATAAAAGGTAATAAACTAAATATCGTGCGCACTATATATACTTGTGTAAAATCAAGAGTGAAATATATGAATCAGTTAAGTAATAGTTTTGAATGTCAATTAGGCGTTATCTCCCTTTCTTTTTCCATGTTTAAATGATATCGAGGATATTTGTATGTGGCAAGTGGCTTAGATGGTATTGACGTTAATATGTTTAGAATTTTTTTGATTCTGTATGCTGATGATATTGTAATATTTGCAAACATTACAGAAATACAATCTGCCTTGGATATATTGTATGATTATTGTAATAAATGGAGGTTATTAGTTAATTCTGCTAGAACAAAAGTTATTACTTCAGGAAAGGTGGTCGAAACATTAACCTACGTTATGGTGAATGCGACCTTACATACGAAGACTTATCAGTTATCGCTACAAGATAAGAATATATAATATTGTAAAAAGTCATGTAGATCAATGTAAAAATTTTACGACAATCAGATGAAGCGTCCTACTCTTTATTGGATCCTTAAACTACACAAAACTCCATGTAAAGCTCGATTCATTGCAAATTCAACCTTATGCACAACAAAAAATACTACTTTTGACTTCTTGTCTTACTGCAATAAAATACCACGTACAGAAAAAAGCTAATAAACACACACTTCAAATGTTCGAGTATAAGTTCTTTTCTACTCTAGAGTAGCCTTAATTGAGAAAACATTTGCAAGAGAAAACGTTAATTATCTGGCATGCAATGAAACAAGAGCATATTTTTCTAACAGTAAATTTAAGAGATACATGTTTTCAGTCTGTCTTGTAACTTTATGTTCCGTATGTTGCCTTGTTGTTAGTGTTTTCATTCCTCTTTCTCCTCACTCTCCCTATCATCGCGCCCCCATCCTCTCCCTTTTTCGTGAGTGCGTGTGTACACGAGTGTCTGCGCTGTTCTTCCCTTTTTTCTATATTTTGCATAAAATTAATATGTACTTGTTGGATTTTTGAAGCAACCCGTCTATAATGTTTTTCCGTTACAGATTCTTTTTGTTGTGGGTCTACTTTGCAAATGCTGAGCTGTTTGTTGTGCTCTGTGCTTCCGAGAAATCTACCCTTACTGGATTTAATCATATTCTATCCATTCATAGTATATCAATGGTGAAAGTGTATCAATTTATACTAATCTGTTTATAGCTCAAGCTTACTGTAACCATTCCCGAGTCATCTTTCTGAAAAACTGATAAAATTAGACTGGCTTTGTCAAAGCAAGCCTGTGACATTTTATTTTTGTCATTTTGGGCGATCTGTGTATTTCCATTTTTGCTACGTTATTAGCTGCAGCTTAGGTGACATGAGGTAATCTTTTTGTTCACGTGACCATAAACTTGCAATATTTGTATTCATACACTTGGTTCTTT
This sequence comes from Mercenaria mercenaria, assembly GCF_021730395.1. Classification (NCBI taxonomy): domain Eukaryota; kingdom Metazoa; phylum Mollusca; class Bivalvia; order Venerida; family Veneridae; genus Mercenaria; species Mercenaria mercenaria. The sequence goes on along the minus strand of NC_069367.1, from coordinate 18,603,887 downwards.
TAATTAAGATATATAGACTTCAGATTATGTTTTATTTAGTCGTCAAATTTATAATTATCAAAATGGTTTTAAAGCATATAACTTTATTTAAAGAATGTAACACAAAGATAAATAACAGTGTTAGAACATATTAAACATCTTAAGTTTCAATGTGGCCTTCTGTAATATTAATTAAACAGTTCAACACACAAAAAATAGATAAAAAAAAATGATTATCTTATTATAATATAATGAAGCCAATTATATTATGAACTTGTTTTGTTGTAATACGGATGGAACAGGATGGATCGATAAAGTTTCAAATGTCAAATTTATGACTATCCATCTAGGGGGTTTTGACCCCCGGGTTGTCTGTCGTATAACGAATGAATAATGAATAATGCTTAGTAACACAAATAAATGTAATACATGATTCTAATCTCACACCAGTACCCACCTCGTCAAATACGCCAGCCTCGGACTTGTCTTTGTTAAAAGTAAACACTGCTTGTCAAAAGTAAATCCATCAAGCACTCTATAAACATCCGTTAAAAGGACTTCCCCTTTAACTTGCAAAACCTACCGAACTCTCGTGCAAAACTTGCCAATATTTCATTAAAGCGTAGACGAATGTTGGTGATAACGGTTGATAAAAACCCCGGCAGGTAACTGATAAGCCTTCCTGATGGATATATATTGTTATTTGAATAGATGAACAACGGGCGTGTTTTAAGATTAAAGAGATTAGTTTGCTAACATCAAAGTTCCAACGAGGAATTAGTGCTAACATAATATTTTAAAACAACCTGTGATTCGAAGGCAAAAGGTTGAAAAAATGTGATGTCATCTTTCTGTAAAACGAGATTTATTTAAGATATTTTAGAACTTCGTATCAATATATAGTAGATATTGCATGAGTATCTTTTCATACTGAATAAGGCTGAAGGAGTTTTAAAAATTCAATGAGGAAATGCAATATTCTTTTATCACATGTTAGCTTTTGATGCTGAAAGTCAAAATTCCTTCTTATTCTCATTTTTTGAAAGCATTCGGTACAGTAGAAACCTGCTTATATACAAACATCCACCAAAATAACATCCACCAAAATATCTAATTTAAAAAGAGCATAATTTTGATAAAATATAATAAAGACTTATGTTACTGTCAGGTGAAGACATCTCATGTTGCAGACGCGTCGAGTTTGAAAGCATTTGGTCCAGTAGTTTCTGATAAAACTGTTTACATGTAAATCTATAAGCGGACGCCAACTTGGCACTGACGCCACCGAAAGGGTCCTAATGTGATATATGTGATATATGGTTCTCGTTCCATACAGTATTTATCCTGAATACTCAGTTATAATGAGCAGGCTTATGTTACCAAGGTACCAACATTTAGTCGAGTAATGGACAGACCCCATTGAACCTCAACTTTAAAACAGATGTAACAATCTAGGAGCGCACATGTGTGCATTCGGCCCAACGGCTATCCTACACCCCGGGGTGTAACAAAAGTTTTTCGAGCACCAGGTGAAAATACGAAAAAGTTATGTCCGGTATAACAAAAATGCCTGGACATTGTGTCTGAAATCATTCGTCCTCCACCTCTGATAATTCATGTGGGGAAGTTAGCAGTTACTTGCGGAGAACAGGGTTTGTACTGGTACAGAATCCAGGAACACTGGTTAGGTTAACTGCCCGCCGTTACATGACTGAAATACTGTTGAAAAAAGGCGTTAACCCAAAACAAAACAAAAAACAAAAAAAAACCAAAAAATGCCTGATATTTACTCGACCAACCTCGGTAACTCACGGTGAATAAATTAATCGGTAGCCATCAGAATTAAATTCACTGCCGAGCGGCGCATCAAATAATTGTTGTGAACAGTTGTGCCAAGTTCCTTAAATATCTCTCGATGTATGTCAAAGATAGAGTTGCATTGACCTCTCTCACGTGTGTTCCAATGGTCCTTCTTGACTGAATCTAGGGCCGTTATATTTTTAAGGTCAAAAGGCCAAGGTCGGATGAGCGACTGAGTTCCATCATGACTCTCATAAAAAGAAAATTTGTTTGGTTTTTTTCGTTAATATAGTAGATCTCACCTCAAAATGAGAAAATTTAACAGCGCTCATGAAAAATATTTGAAATTTTCACTCAAAACAAACAAATATTCTCTATGTTTAATTTCAATCAATTTAGATTTATATTTAATCTATTCTGTACAAATTGATTTATTCTTGACTTCAAAATAAGTTCTTTGATTTCTTTACTGTAGAGAGTAGAGAAGAGATCTGAGAAATTAAAAACTATAGGATCGACCGTGTAGTCATCAGGTGAGCGGTTACGTTCTACAAGTTTACTACTGCGACATGGCACCAACGTTAATTGAATGTAAGGTTTATTTATGACCCGGGTGTTAAACAAAAATGGAAATTGCAGTTCATGTTTGAAAATGTCCGGAGTAGCGTGGATGCGCATTGGTATAGGGCTGGTTGAACTCATACTCGGAGGTCGCGGGTTCGAATCCCGTAAGCATAATTTGACTGTGATCTTCACAATTCCTTCCTAGGAGGCGAGTACTGGTCAGAAATCCAGGTAGCAGTCTTTTAAGCTAGAATATGTGCATGCAATTAAATGTAGCAAAAATATAAATTGATCTACACATGTATGACAGAGTTAATGAAAATTTACCAGACGGGCCTCAAATTGCCAACGTCCACTGCCTGACAATAACTGTAGCTATTAAGGGAACCCGCTTTCAAAATCTACTTCATTTATGGACGTGCCGGGTGGTGTAGAATCTAGGGAATACATATATAGATAAGTTTGTATTCTCTGAAACCTCTCACTGATGGAGGGGCGTGGATTTGGGTCCCGCTACTGACCACGACTCTTTATGTAAGAAAGTAGGCAGTTGCTTACGGAATTTGGGTCTAGTACTTGTCCTTCCCAGGAACTAAAGTTAAGTGAACTGCCCGCCCTATATAACAGAAATAATGTTGAAAATGGTCGTACAACCGAACAAAAATCATTTATGTACACGCTATCTTTGTGTAGACAAATAACAAATACCATTATAAATCTCATCCATGCTAGGAATACCTGCGGAACATAATTTTCGTTATAAATGATAAGGACCACGTGCTATGAAAATTGTCGTCTGCTAAAATTGTCGTCTGCTCTTTCAATTTGACAGAAGTATTGACAGAGTGGCAGACATCTTAGATCCAGATCTTTTGTCTGATCTGGATCCATTCTTAAGACTTCTTAAGGGTCGTTGGTTCCCGTCTCGCTTCCGATCTTAATCTTTATGCGAGAACGCAATTTGTTACTGAAAATCGGGGTCTAGTCCCTCCCAAAACAAAATATAGTTGCTAAATATTACATTAAAGTTTTGGAAAATAACGGAGGTGCCTCAGTTCAGTGTTATACGTAAAATATAGGTGCTTTATATTTTGATGAAATCTTTTTTTTTACAAGTAGGAATTGATTCAAAAAATAGTTTTCTTTTACTGTTTCTATGGATAAAAATTGAATATATTTATTAAAAAAAAATACTATGCTCAAAACATCGCAAATCTTTAAAACAAAAATGCAATAAATGATTTCCATTAGCTGCATTTGTACAGCAGTACTCAAACTGGCGAAAACTGCTGAAGCTTTTCATTTTGTTTTCATGCAGATGGAAGCTTGGAAGTTACTTGATAACATCAGTAAAATCAATTTACGTCTCTAAAGTCGTATTTTTCCGCGTACTCGCCTCCTACGTGTTTACATTTTTTTGTACGTAAAAGTTCGTTGCTTATACCAATAAGTGAAGGCACCGCAAGTTCTGTACCAACAATATAGGATTGATCATACACCGTGTTATTAGAAGGTTTTGTGTCGAACAGCATATTTTTGCGGCTGAAATCCCGTCTATAGTGTTTAGTAGAGGGAGATTTACTAAAATTGATACTGCATCCGGCAGTATCAGCCTAGACTGAAGGTGGAGGGGCAAATATGACTCCTGCCGTGTGTTCTACTGGAAATAGTTGTTACATACAATCTGGGTGTTGACTTTAGACGTCTTCCCACGATAAACAAGTAAGGACTATATCCAAAGACATTTCTCAAACGCCATTCACTGAGTGCACTCAATTCTAATATGACTAAAAATGCTTTAATTACCACAGCGATATTATGTTGACATCGCGTAGACGTGATATTTGGCGCCATGTCATCGAGAAATAACGCTTTCAAATTTAATCAAATAGTTTACTTAAAAATATGTTTAAAACGAAACGTCACATAGCACTGTCTTAATTAATTTACACCACAATGAGTTGGATATTAGCAATGCAGAATAATTCGCCATCATTTACGCCCTAATGGAACTATTCAGCAAGACGTATTACCATTTCCGGTCCTGGCGTGTATAAACAAAGGAGCGTGCGGATCTACCAAACATGCGCCAATAAACAGTACGCTTACGCTAGAATGACGTCAAAGTTTTTGTAGCGCTACTATATTTTATCTACTGTTTTAGATTTAAGGCATATTGGAAATGAAATAATTTATAGCAAAATCGTGTTTTAATTAAGAAATAATATATCTCATCCAGTGATTTGTCGATGAATAAATCATTGTTTGGAGTTCAGATGCGAAGGAATTATATCACGAGGGCGCAGCCCGAGTGATATAATAATACGCATCTGAACGACAAACAATGATTTATTCAAGAGCAAATCACTAAATGAGATATATTATTTCGATTCTAACACGTTACCAAGGATTTTTAAATACATCCTTAATTACAGTCATTAAAAATACTTGCCCGTTTTCAATCGGTTTCTTTTCCAGCGTTCCGCTATGCCGTTTGACGCCATGACGTAATAACTGTGACGTCAGAACAGTGATTTGTTTTATGATAATTCACTGTTTTCTGCCTTCTTTGTTTAATAGAAAAATGAATCGGATCGTGTTAGAACACTATTTATACACTCGGGCGGTAATACGTCTTACTAATAATTTCACTCGGGCTGCACCCTCGTGAAATTATTACACCCGACGTATAACCGCCCATCGTGCATAAATAGTGTTAAACACTTTTGTTACAGATTATTTCTTAAACAAAAAAAAAACAAAAAAAAAAAAACATTTTCATTGAAATATTTTCTACACTTTGGCAGCGGGTTATTATGCTTGCTAAATTTCTTGTAATATTAGATTTGAATCTAGACACTGACATACTCCTAGTAACCTTACAGTTAAACGAGGACTTCAAGTTTATCGTTCGTCCGAAAAAAATGAATTCTATGATATTCAAAAGTATATAAGAAAGATTTATGCTTTGTGAATAGGGGCAATACAGAGATTATTTATGTTATATCATTCTTTTCTTGGACAAAATTGTTGGTTGTTTTTGGCAACGGAAACAGTAAATTGCGGTGTATAATCTGCATTCTGAAATCAGGTGACTAAGGTAAAAAAAAAATCATCAGTAAATAGAAAACACTCATTACATTACATGATAATAAAAATAATGGTTTCTGTGAACCACAACTTTGAAATAATTTCAACATTTCCTCATTTCCCAACAAACTGCATTTCTGTGAAACTTCATACACACGCTCCTGCATATAAGAACTTTTCACAGGAGGTGATCTTAGTTAGTGAAATAATTACTTTAATTTTGTATGTAAAGGGACCACCTACTCGCAATGTTAATGTCATTGCAAGTAGAGGATTTGTATTGCATGTTGATAACTTGTAGTCAGTCAGACTAATAAAGTAATGATTAGGTGATTTCTCATATTGCAAAAAATGTACTTCAGACACAACACTTGGCGGCGTCTTTGATGCTTGCATCAATAAATTTCCTTGTAAACTCTAACCTGCACTTATTTTTTTGTAATAGTGACTAGATTCTGTACACAGTTAGGAGCATTAATCACTAATGCATCATTCATATAATCGTCACGTGGCACAACTCAGTGTTTGGTCCATTTCCGGTATCTCAGAGACTTGTTCGAACTTTACGAGGGGGATAACGAAACGTAAAAGGGAGGTTGGTCATGACCAGCAGATGACCCCTATTAATTTCTAGTTCAAAAGACCAAAGGTCAGAGTGACCCGGAACATTTCCGGACAATGACTTGAGAACACTTTGGCCTAGGATCATGAAATTTGATAGGGAGGTTAGTCATGACCAGCAGATGACCCCTATTGATTTTGAGGCCAGTACTGTATGTCAAAGGTCAAGGTCACACTGACCCAGGTCACATTGACCCAGGATAGTTAAACCATTTCCGGACGATAACTTAGAATGCTTGAGCCTAAGATCACGAAACTTAATAGGGAGGTTGATCATGACCAGCATTGATTTTGATGTCAATGTCAAAGATCAAGAACAGTAGGCCTTTTGTGCACAGTGCCGCGTGTGGCAACGTTATCTGTCGCAACACCAACGCTAAATGTCGCACTGCAAAATAAGGTAAGTTAAACATTCTTTACAACTTAGAGATAAGATTGGGTAATGCATGCTTGCATGCATGAGTATGCAATGTGTTCATTTGGGAAGGGCTGAAATGACCTTCCACTCTAATCTGCAAGTTTGCTTTTCAGTGGTCCAGCAACATAAATACGTTATACATTTTATATCTAAAGGTTTGAGCAATAACGTGGTACTCGCCACAGTTCTAAATTTATTTTAGGTCTGAACTATGTAATTCTATGGAGTCCTGTTTAACTCATGAGGCATTAAGCTCGCGCTTCGTGTTGTCGCACGTTATATCGCATGTCTTGAGTCGACCTTTATTTCGTTACACAACAGGTCGGGAGCCAGAAATTGTTGATGGAGGGGGGGGGGATGGGTTGTGTAGGGGGTGGGGGAGCACCAGTTTAAAACAAAAGCGTCACCGGCGACGTGCGGTAGGTACGGGGTGCCTCTATCCGTATTTGTGGGAAAGATTTTTTATGTACAGGTATGAAATGTTGGCCTGTGATGCATATTTTGTCTAATTTTTAGGTACGTACTAGAGGGACACTCCCCTTAATTTAGGTGGTTAGGGGGCTTTCCCTTGACAATTTTGAAATACAGGTATGGAATGCTGGACTTTTATTGCATTTTTGGTTCTAAATTTCGGTGTATGGGAGGGGTTACCCCTGTCATTTTCGAGGGCTCAGGGGCTCTCCCCGGGAAAGCTTGAAAAACAGGTATAAAATGGTTGCCTCTGGTGCATTTTTTGTCTTAATCTCAAGGTACTGGAGAGGTACTCCCCTTATTTTAAGGGGTCATGGGTTCTTCCCCCTGGAGAATATTGAAATATAGATATAAAATGGTCGCCTCTGGGGCGTTTTGGGTGTTAATTTTGAGAAAATATTATTTCCAAAATAATTGGTAGCAACTTTGACGAGTATATAAGTCACTACTAAGCCAACAAGGGTGGGTTTGGGGGTGGAGGGATCGATCCGGGTCTGTTACACAACAGGATGTTCAACTACGCGACACGAAAATACTGTGACTAAAACAGATCTGGTGCGCTTGTCACGGGGTGCTTTGTTTCTTATTGCCGTGCGTCATACCGCATTTCGTGCGTCGACCTAGGAGACACAACACGACGCTAAACTATGCAACACGACTCTCAAATTACATTACGACACGGAAGTTATGTCGCGTGTTGTGTGGAAATACCGTGTGTGGCCATGTCGCGTGTCGTGCGTTTTGATCAAAGCGTATTGTATGTACTGTTCCTATAGATATACCTGCCAACCTGCCCGTATAAAGATTAATATAACGGCCTAAAATTATGACGTAATCCTATCATCAAGAAACTTATATTTGTTGCCCTTCTAGTCCTTGGAATCAACAACCTTGACCATTTATGTTAGGAAAGCCATTTCTTTGAGCAATTGTCTGTAGTCATTAATGTAAAACGCAAGAATAATGAAATATACTTTAATAATATAAACTTAAAAGTTAAGGTATTCTTTCAAAAAAAAATAATCACGGTTGCCTGGCGTAGCGAATCATGTGTTCAATTAAATTTCATTAAAATCTGAAGTATTGCTAAAGTCAACAAATACGACTTTTAACAATATTTAGTTTAATTCTTAAGTTTTTAATTTCACATGTAGATAACCTTTGGTCCTGAACAATTTCACAAGACAAAAATCAGTTACATGTCCTTCTATATGGTGGTATGTTTAGGACACATACTTTTTTTGTTTTAGATTGAATTATCTCGAGTGCTCGACATAAATGTCATGCGCTCGAGATAAGATATTGAGTACACGGGATACATTGACGTGCCATCATAACTCACGTGTTCAAAAAAATCTAACATGAGTAACAAGAGCACCGCAATGCGGAACGATATATGCACGAAGGCATGACCTTTGACTTCTAAGTATGACATTAACCTTGAAGCGAGCCATCCTAAACAGGCGCTCTACACGCATTCTTGATATACTGAACATTTGTACCAAGTTTCTAAAAATATTTCGAGCAGTTCAGAGTTACAGTGCGGATACAAGACAAACGATCATATGATCTTAAACCCCTAACTGTGAACTTGGCCTTTAAGCAAGTCGTCCAAACACATGCGAATGAAGAATTCTATAAGACATTGTCTTTCATTCTTATCCTGTCCTTATATAATGTTTAATTGTTGTAATTGTACAATTCTGTAATATACTCTTGGGAATAAATATGTTTAAACTAAACACATGCGTTCTGCGCGTCGTCTCGGTGCGGTGAACATTTATGTCAAGTTTCATTGAAATCCTTCAAGGGATTCAAGAGATAAAGAGCGGACACGAAATTGCTTGCGGACGGACGAAAAGACAGACGTACATCGGGGTCATAACAACATAAGTCCCCTCGGGCGTATAGAAAGCGAATAGCTTCTATCAAATATTTAGGCTAAACCAGCCCAGCCCAGCCCAGCCCAGCCCAATCTGTTTCATTTCAGTAAAAGCTGCTACAAAATATAGTTTTGTAATGGAAAAATTTAAGATATATACGACATTAAAATGTCTTGCCACCAAAGGATCGAACCCCGATATGTTAAAACACATTCAATCGCAATTAATTTTGTTACACATGCGAACCATACCAATCTTAATAAGACTTAAACCTGTCCGTGTCACTTATTATATACCCGTACCCAGTTAACCTAAACAGTGTAAATGTGTTTTGTACCAGCTGTAGAAAACGAAGATTTTCTATTAATCAGCCATGGGTTCATTTCTTTGTTGGGAGGTTAACATTTAAAGTCATAAGGCGACTATCTGGCTTCAATGGCGGAGAAAGATCCTATGTGGCCCTCTGTACATTCTTTCAGGTAAAGCGGGAATTTTGATATTATTTTACTTTTAGTCTCTTAAAATTGTTTGGTTTAGTCTCATTCCCCCTGTCCTCATTATCCTCCTTTTCCGCCTACCCACACATACCCTCCCCCACCCCACTCTTTCACAAGTGTAAATAGTTATATTTTCTGTTAATTGTCTTGGTGCTGTGTGTTTGTGTCTTAGATTTCTGTGTCGTTATTCACCTCGTTCTCCACCCATACCCAACCCCCACAAACATACAACACCATTACCAAATCGTATTTAGTTAGAAGAAACCTCAGACCATTTTTGTCTTAAAACACTGGCCCTATTACAAAATAATTTCACAAATATTTTTCTTGCGTGACTGTTCAAGCAAGGTGTGGACTCAGGTGAGCGATCTAGGGTCAACAAGGCCCTCTTGTTGCTATACGTAACAGCACTTATCATTAATATAATTATTTGTATTACATAAACCTGTCATTTTTTCTCTCAAAAAAAAAAAAAAATAAATATACACATGGAATTAATAGTCATAGGGTCAAATAGGAAGTGCGACATTTAGCGTTGGTGTTGCGACATATAACGGTGGGCAAATTTTTGCGACATTTAACGTTAATGGTGCGACATTTAGCGGCAGACAATTTTGCGACATTTAGCGGTGGTTGCGACATTTAACGTCAACCTTGCGACATTTAACGGTGGCTGCGACATTTAGCGGCGTTGCGACATTTAACGTTGCCACACCGCGCATCATTCAATGCGTTTATTTTACGTCATTTCCGTATTTACTCGCTTTAACAAAACCTTGACGGATTTTTCTACAAGCGTTACGCTCGTCATCCTGGTGCGTATTTATTCAATTATACTGTAATAATTTATCGGAAAAAATACCAAAACTTACACTATCATAAAATGCATACATTAACAATTATGTACATGTTTAAATCAATAATCATTAACAAGTATTAAACGACTACGGTATATTTTAAAAAATTACATACTGAAAATGTTACGTCAAAAACCCCATTTCAAAAGTGAGTTTCCCCATTTTATGCGAGTTATTATTGAAAGTTGGCATTGATCTTTATAGATTGCTAAAAGTGCATTGTATGAACTTTCTTAAGATATATGACTTATCTTGTTAGTATAAAACTTTCATGAACCATCATTCTGAGAAAATATTACATCGTTTACAGTAAAGCTGCAAATATTAGATTGCATAACGTTACGTCGTATAATTTCACTTTGCTGTACATAAAAACGCAACGTCTTTGATGATTTTATTAGCTCGATTTCCATTAAATAACTTTAAAGTATTTGGTTCATTTCACAATTTGTGACGCATATTATAGATCTTTATAATCTTTCTTCTATATTTTCAGTATCTTCGAAATAATTTATTCTGAACATTGTGCCTAGAAGTAAACTTGAAGTATGAACGTCTCATCTATGATAATTTGAACAAATCACTTTTACATTTAAATCTAAGGTCCAGTCCAAAAAAATAATGTTCTGTAAGAAAATTGTACTGGACCTATAAAGAAAGAGAAAATTGCATGGCAAGCGTCATTTTATTTGATGTGCCACGAAAATGGAAGTATTTTTAAATTACTTTCTCAACGAATTTATATTACATATTCCTACAGACCTACCATCTATGAACTAATCAAATGTTCTGTTTCCCGTTTAGTTTTTCATAAAATCCAGTGTTTTAAGTGGTAATTTACAGGTCTATATGAATGCATTACATTCCCCACCCATTAACCGGTTGCGAGCAAAACAGTTCGTGGCGGACAAAACAGTTCTCCGATATTTTTGCCGGCATCTATATTGGGGTAAGTATTTTCGATCCTAGAATCGGTTGGTGCAAAATATGTTAAAGATCTCTATTTCTATAAAAAGTAGCATGAACAAAGAACAAGCCATGTTTCTCGTTTAAAAGTAACGTATATTGAGTAAGTTATGGCCAGGTAAAAGTGTGATCTTGTTGAAAAATGCGAAAACGAAAGTTTATCGTGATATATTTAATTCACATTTCAACTTACAGCTATACTATTAATGTCAACCTTTAAAATAATGTTTGCTCTGAATATTGTCCAACTTTTAACCGACAAAACGCAATATTCAATGAGTTATAGACATTCAAACATGATATGGTCGAAAAAATGTGTGGCGGCATTGCACAGTTCAAAATTATTTGTGTGGCGAGACAGAGCAGTCTCGTGCCTTTTGTGATTTTAGTTTAATAAATAGTATAAATAGTGATATCAGCTCGTTATCATGTAAGCTGACAAGAATCGGTACTAGCTCGCAATGTCTCGTGAGTGAAAATTTGACAAACGTAACCTTGATTAGTACCGACATTTGCGTAGTTTTAAAGCCGGTACGGTAAAGCAACGTGCATTGTATCTGTTTAAGGATTGATTATTTCTAATGTTTAAATAGTACTGCGAGATGACATTATGCATTTCTTATTATACCTGATGTAAAATACGTATATCATTATAACTCGCCAGTCCTTAGTGCTACTATTTAAAAGTATATTTTGAAATAGGATAATTTTGGATTTTCATTGTAATGCCATGCCGTCAGTAGCATACATTTCGGATAAATTGGCTTGTTAGTAAATAATCATTACTATTTGCCCGAGTCTGATGCAACCAATCTATAAATAGTTTACATGAGATCTGAAATAGATTTTCAAGTTTTGTTAAATACCGAACATGCTTGTTTATTTGTTGGTTCAGGTTTAGTGTCGTTCTTGTAGTATTTCAGTTATTAACGGCGAGCCTAACTTGTGGTTCTACCTGTTCTCAGCAAAAAAACCTGTCAACTTCTCCCACGAATCGCAGTGGGAGGAATAAAGGTTTAGTAACTTGTCTTCTTTCAATAGTCACAGAGGACGTAAGTGTCTCCGGACTTGAACTCGAACTCAACTCGTTAGTCATAGTCTCCCTAATGATTTAAGTGGGTGGTCTTTGTTCGAATTATGGATTGGCTTATATAAGGATTCTTATAATTTAATTAGTTTAAACATCCAATAAGCTGCCAAATATTTCCATTTTTTATCACTTATTGGATTAATATGCCAGGTTACAGAGTTCGAGGGGAAAATTATACTTTTATGTTCTAATGAGCACACAAAAAGAATAAAAATCATTAGGCACAGTCATGGTGTCTTAATTAATAAATTTCAAATGAAAAGAAGTCTGCTTCGTCCGCAGTCCCTCACTCACATGGTCACGCAATAACTGCTCCCTCGCTCCCTCACGTAGGTCATTTTGCTGGTTTTTGATGTTATACAGCAGTAATTCGGTCAAAAATATGCTTCCGCAGTGTAGCGTAGTCGTTAAGATCCCTAATAAATGGAGTTTTTTTTTCATTTTAGCGCATTTGCGCGTAATCCCGGGAAAAAAGATACCTTTCATTATTGTTTTTTTTTCTTTTTAACTTTTTATTGCTCTAAAAACGAAAGTACGGTGTTTATTCTGCGTATCGCTTTCTGGAATGCGGCAATATGAGGGTACTTATCTTCAGTTGACTTGTATTCAACTGCAAACTTATCAACACCCTTTTTTCTTTTTCGATTCATGAATGTCTTTTTGGAAATAGGTCTATAACGGAGTGAAAAACTAGAAACTGTATCAAAAAGGACATGAAGCAGCTGAATTTGTATATTAAATTTCTTTCATAAGTATATAACCTAGATTAATGTATGCTTTGACATACTCATCTTTATATATCATTCCATTGTTGTATATTTCGTTTGCTAATATAAAATTCGAAAAAGTTCGTACACAGCTTAGTGTCCGAATTTTAACTATAGCCGTCCAATTTTTAGTGTTTCGTTTATTTTCGCTCTATTTTTTCCGAATAAATATGCAAGTTGTGTATTATTTACTGCGGTAATAATAGGTATAAATGAATATACATAACAAATAATGAAACGCAACATTCAATCGACCATTCAATCCATCCGCGTGTCTTTTTGCAGTCGAATAGCCGATGAGTATGCAAGAATTCATGACCAGTTGGTAATTATTTACTCGATCATTCATTTAGTCAGCCTGAAAGATTTGTTTCTTCAGTATGTCCGTTTATCTGTCTGTCTTACTAGAGATTATGTCGGTCAGTATCTATACGTAGTTGATATACAAATGTTATGAATTTTGTCAATGATTACTCTATCTTATTGATATTTAAACAAATGAAGTGTGATACCCCCTCCCCACTTCCCCCACCCCACCCTTGTCTGAGAATTGCGGAGAGGCGAGAGTGGTACCGCCAAAAGAAAAAAAAAGCACAGAAACAAACGGCCACTTGAACAGAAACGTGAACGCTAGATGCAGAACTGTGACTAGTATCGGATGTGAAGTTTCAAGGCTTTCCGCTCAAATATAAAATATAAAAAGCTGATTTGACATTTTGATGCTTTACATGTATTTTGAATAGATATAAAGAAATCATCAAACTTTGATACCGAACTATGTTTTTTTTCCTGCTTATAATACGCGGTCTTTAATAAAGACAATAAACAAAATTTAATCGATAACGCCGTTATTTATTAATTTATTATGATAGTGCACACAATGTCTATAGATCTAGGTAAGTTTGTCCAAAGCACTGAGATTATTAAACTTTTCTTTTACATTTTATTTCATTTTGAGCACGAAACATTTTTTTTGTAGTGTCGCACATGATGTGAATAAAAAAAGGTGTTATTTAAATGGTACTTAAGCTGGTTGAGAACTGGTTATAGGGCCTAAATAATTTCTTTATGAAATAATAACTTCCCAATCGTTGTTTAACGTAGGATAACACGTCTTTTGATTTCGTATGCATAAGAATATATGAGCCGCGCCACGAGAAAAACAAAGATAGTGCGGTTGCAACCAGCATGGAACCAGCCTGCGCATCAGGATCCATTCTGTTCGCTAACAGTTTCTCTAATTTCAATAGGCCTTGAAAGCGAAGCGTATGGATCCCGACCAGACTGAGCGGAGGTGCAGGCTGGTCTGGATCCATGCTGGTCGCAAACGCACTATGCTGGTTTTCTCATGGCACAGTTCATACTGATTGATATATTGTTTCGCATAAGAAAGAAAAATTAGGGTTATTCTATGATAAATCACACTTGCGAATTTGTTATTTCGATTCTAATAAGACATACTAGTATTAACAGTGTTAGAAAACAAGAGCTGTCGGAGGACAGCAACGCTCGACTATTCAACAGCCTTGTCGACTGAATGAATACGAAAGTCGAAAAAGGGGCATAATTTAAAAAAAGCAAAATAGGGTTATGGAACCTGCGTAGTGCTTATCAGCTCATGACAGTGGACAAGTGTGTGAAGTTTCAATCCATTCCCATTAGTGGGTACTGAGATACCAGTTTACATATAAGAATATAACCCAAAACTCCTAAGTTTAAAAAGGGGCATAATTTTGTAAAATGCAAAGTTGAGTTATTGACCCTTTGCACTGCATGTCATATCATGACAGTGAACAAGTGTGTGAAGTTTCAATCCTTTCCCATTAGTGGATACTGAGATACCAGCTTACATACAAAACCTTAACCAAAAAATTCTAAGTCGAAAAAAGGGGCATAATTTTGTAAAAAAGCAAAACAGAGTTATGGAACCTGCTTTGTGTATGTCAGATCATGACAGTGAACAAGTGTGTGAAGTTTCAATCCATTCCAATTAGTGAGTACTGAGATACCAGCTTACATACAAAACCTTAACCAAAAATGTCTAAGTCGAAAAAGGGGCATAGTTTTGTAAAAAAGCAAAATAGAGTTATGGAACCTGTGCAATGTAAGTCAGTTTATCACAGTGAATAAGTGTGTGAAGTTTCAATCCATTCCCACAAGTGGTTGCTGAGATACCAGCTTACATACAAAACCTTAACCAAAAATGTCTAAGTCAAAAAAGGGGCATAATTTTGTAAAAAAGCAAAATAGAGTTATGGAACCTGTGCAGTGTAAGTCAGTTTATCACAGTGAATAAGTGTGTGAAGTTTCAATCCATTCCCACAAGTGGTTGCTGAGATACCAGCTTACATACAAAACCTTAACCAAAAATTTCTAAGTCAAAAAAGGGGCATAATTTTGTAAAAAAGCAAAATAGAGTTATGGAACCTGTGCAGTGTAAGTCAGTTTATCACAGTGAATAAGTGTGTGAAGTTTCAATCCATTCCCACAAGTGGTTGCTGAGATACCAGCTTACATACAAAAACTTAACCAAATCGGGACGCGGACGCCGACGCATGGGCGAGTCCAATAGCTCTACTATTCTATGAATAGTCGAGCTAAAAATGGTAACTACGTTTTACGACCGTGCTACGCACCAGGACCGGATGACATCACTGCACGCGCAGGATTATCGCAAAATAACCGTTGTCTGATTTTCTTCTATTTGTAGGGTTATTTGTTGGTCGTGTTAGAATTAAATTTTTGGTGTTGTTTTAAACAAAAGAGTACAAAACTGAATTTAGCATGAAAAAAGTTTTAAATCCACAGGACCTGTTATATTCTTAAATGCATAAAATTTTTCTAAAATTAACTGATTTACGGTTTAATGAAATTTTTTTTTTTTCAAATATTTTCGTGCAACAGCACTGCCTCTTTGTGGGTTATAATTATCCTGATCACTGTTGATGCTAGGTTTGTTAACGTCCGGAGGTTGATATAAATGTTTGCGATCAACATGGTACAACATGATAAAATTAATTGCAGATTAAAATGCATACATATTATTTAATTTGAAGAAACGGGCGGTAATACTTAATGATAAAAAACAATAACAATGTGTTCAAAGCAATAACTGTAAATTACGATACCATTAAAGAATATGCAGATTTATCTCAACGCATTTTTGCTATTTATTTTCTCAATTAGTAATTTGTACGTCGAACTGACGTCAAAATGACGTTACGCATTTGTGCAAAATAGCGTGCGACGTACGATTAGTGATTACTAAACAAGTTTCTGTTTACCTGGAACCAGCTTTACAGCATCTGACTAATGGTAGTTCTTTATTTTTCAAAAGAGCATTAGAATTTAAAGTAAAACAGTCACTTTGAACTCATTAATATTTGAATAAAGAAGTATGAAAATAAATAACATTCAACCGATTATTTTCCCGATATATCGCATCAGTTTGCTAACCGATTCCAACCGATGTCTCATCACTAGTAGGAACATTGATTTTTTTTTCATTTTGTCACAGGAATAATTTATGGTACACATCGCGATGTGTGCCGTATCATTGCATCTGTATGTATTGTATCGTGAGACTAGCATATCGTTACACCCATAACTTGAATGATAAAGCCATGGTAAATTAGAAGACAAATCAGAGGAGGCATTGATTGTTTTCATTCTTACATGTTTGGCTTACCAAGGTTTAAGCTGAAAATTCCATCCTTAGCCAAAGTAATTTCCATAAGTTTAGCATTCAGATTTGCTTGTAATTAAGTGTCACCTCTCAGATGATGTTAATGGTTATTAACTCCTGGTAGTTATTTTAGATATATACATTATATACAGTGAAGAATACCATTTGATTTTCAATTAATCTAAGAAGTTGCATAGTACTTTGCCCTCTTCTTATAGAAAATATTTTGTTGCACCGCAGCTAACTGGTTTGCATTTTGTTCCTTATTGCCAGAAAAACAAATAATATCCTGTATGTAGTTACAATTCAATTTTAGCAATGTATAACATGACTTTGCAACTGAACTGTTCCTAATTTGACAAGTGCCAGTTCTCAGAAAGTTGAAACAATGAAACTGCTTCAACAAAAAAAGTTCCTAAAAGGAAATGTGAGTCAGATGTAACTAAAGCTTGGCACTTAAAAAGATTTACTAAAATAGCTGAACATTAAAGAATTCAATTTGACCGCAACCCCTGGTGATTCGTAGATTTTGTTGTTGTTTTTTTTTCGTTTGAGGCCAATGGGTGACTCCGTTTATTCTCCCCGTCACATGGTTAGACATGGGTCGGGGAACCATCCCATGCTAACCTTACAAATACACACATACAAATGAGTTAAATGTAAGATATAAAAAAAATATAGGAAAAACAGATTCCGCAATGACAATGTTCAGGGGAGATAATTATTGCAATTATGTTTAAGGTCTGAAGCCTCAACATATAGTACAAAAAATTTACTACTAATATATAAAAAAGACAAAAAAGTCGTATTCACATACAGATACGCAGTTCATTATAATGGTACTTACACATGTATATAATTATATTTATTTACAACTATTCACAAATTAGCTTTTTTTTTATATTGCTGATTCGTAGATGGGATTAAGAATTTATTTCACATTTTACTTATCTACTGTTCAGAAACTACTGACCAGTATGACATTAAACTTTGTTTGTTTGTAGAATCCTTATATCATTACTGATTAAAAATATATAAGTTCACCAAAAAAGTACAATGTACACGATTTCTTCAAAATGTTAAGGATAACATGGTGTAATAGCCATATTTCATATCTTTTAACTGGATGGAAATATTTAAATGAAATTTGGTCACTTTAAAGACATTCAAAATTAAGAACGTTTCAACAAGAGATTTTTCAAATTTTATCATTTTTTGGGGGAGATAATTGGTATTGAAGTTAACATTGATGCCTATGGGAAAAATAAAATTTCTTAGATAAAAAGAATCTGAACTTGAGTTTCGGGAAATTTTTGCGGTAGAAAGCTGCATTATATGATTCTGATACAAATATCAAAAAGAAATCTAAAATTCCCCGTAGGGAAAAAGAGAATTTTTTTTCTTCTAGTTTTCAGGGGAGATAATTCATGAAAAACCAAAATTATCAGGGGAGGTAATCTAAAGGAATTTTTTGCGAACTTCTGTCACTAT
Organism: Mercenaria mercenaria; assembly: GCF_021730395.1. Lineage (NCBI taxonomy): Eukaryota > Metazoa > Mollusca > Bivalvia > Venerida > Veneridae > Mercenaria > Mercenaria mercenaria. The sequence goes on along the minus strand of NC_069367.1, from coordinate 18,585,708 downwards.
ATAACTTGTCAATATGCACCTTATTTCTATCGTTTGACATTTTCAAAGCTTACATTATCAAGTTATTATATGTACGCTTTTGGTGAAATTGAGGCCTATTACGGGTAGTCATCCTTAAAATTTAATAGGATGATTAGACATACAGAGTTGGCCGCTCTGTTTAAGGTCAAGGTCACAGGGGTCTTAAAGGTGGATAATCAGATTTTGGCCATGTAACGGATTTGTTCGAAACTTTAGCATCTGATCATTTACACTCATTTATGTTCACTTAACACTTAATACAAATTAGATTTTCACTGGAGGTATTTTTAAAATTTCATTTTCCTATCCTGGCTGCCCAACCAAGATAGAGTTATTTTATCATAAGTATAAATTTGATAAACATACTTTGCCTAAGGAAATGTATAAATATTAGACATATTGTAATATATTTGTAAAATATTTGCATTAAAAATTATGTATTTAGATGGAATTCATTAGAAACGCAAGTTTGAAAAATTATTATTACCTCCCTTTGCCTATCTTGGTTGCGCAACAAAGATAGATTGGAAATAAATGAATTCAGAAGCTACACACAGCTTTAAAACTTGCATTTTGGTTCAAATTGTTCAATAGTTGATATGTCTATCAAATGCAAACGTAAAACTAGACATTGTATCGAAATAAAAAGAAATACCCAGCTTTTTATATACTTTCATATTAAAGTGGAGTAATTACAAAATTTTATAAAAATAATAAAATATACATTTCAAATAGGAATCTAACTCTATGTAATCGGTCTTTTTGTTCCTTAAATAATTCTCTACCAGAATGTACAAAAAGTAAAAAATGTCATTAAATGTTGATTAAATGTGATTGACCACCTTTAACATGTATTTGACCGCCAAAGCTCGAGAAAACATGGCGAATTTTAACAACACTTATTTTCTTCCTTCTTCCTTTTATTTTCAATTGTATTGTACAGTCCATACGCCGAAATATTCTATATCGCTAGAAAACGATTGGGTTCGTCGTAAAACGCAACAAAGCTTTGCGTGTGATGTTCAAATGACACGAACAGACGTAAAATTTGACAGATTTTATCGTCGCATTCAATATCGACGTAATCTAGCCAGATAATGAAGTATGAAATAATTTTTGACTGAGGTATTCCTTATGCCGTTGAAATGCACTTTATAAAATGCAACGTTAGGGGATACTGATTACAATACACCGTTGATGTTCGGGAACCACTTTCGTAAATGAATTTTTACCTAAAACAAACGCCAATTTTTTATCCTAAAGGATACCGAAGTCTGAATTCTCATCTGGGTAGAACCACCGACCTTCCGTAAGCCAGCTGAGTGACTTCCTCACATGAAGAATTCAACGCCCCGACTTAGGCTCGAGCCCACATCGGTGAGGGGCCAAGCGATTTGAAGTCAGCGATTTTAACAACTCGGCCACGGAGCTGCAGTGTTTCTGTATACACGTTTCTGTATACATGTATTTACCGGTACTAGAGAGTATATTTCATTGTCTCTCGCAGAGTCCTAAGTCAAACATTGTTTCCTTAACGAATAATCAAGACCTTCGAGTGGTTTGGCGTCTAATTTATCACGGGTAAAAGTTTAGATGCGCAGGAATTGGACCACGAGGGCGTTACCCTAGTGGGTTAATATCCAAGCGTCTGACCGATGAACCGTGGTAAATTAGACGATAAATCACAAGAAGGCCTTGATTGATTTCATTCTTTAACATTGGCCATTGAAATATTTTGATGAAAATTATGCCGGGCTTCATTTATTCGAGTAGTAATGAATCTTTTCTCTTACCAGTCGGTGCGTCAACAGTTGTTTATCGCAGAATATACAGACTTTGAACTTCTTCTTTGTTTAACTGGCAGACCAAGTTATTTGACAAGTGGCTTTGAAACTTTCAACAATGGTGTACCATCACCATGTCCAGTTTTAGGCAAGAGTACTCCATCAAGCTTTTTGTCAGAATTATGGCCCTTTTAGCTTACAAATCTTGGTTGAGTTTTTCGAACTGGTAAACTGTTAGACATATGGCTTTGAAACGTTTATCACTTGTTTATTATAACAGTCTGTACCCTCATAACTCTTGTCAAGTATTTTGGTTAAAGTATGGCTTTTTTTGGACTTGGAAATTGGTGTAGTTTTCGTACCAGTCCACATTTTAAGTTAATTGTTGACATATGGCTTTGAAACTTTGAACACTTATTTACTATAACAATCCTTTATCTGTAGGCAAGAATTCATAACTCTGCCAAATATTTTGGATGAATTATGGCCCTGTTTGGACTTGGAAATTGTTCAATTTTCGTACCAGTCCATATTTTGTCCAAAATGTTTGACATATGGCTTTGAAACTTTGGCCTTTTTTGACATAGAAATTATTTAATAATAAATTATTATAAATTGTAATAAATATTATTATTACCAGAGATTTTCAGGGAAAAGAAGGAAAATAGACAAATAATATACCTGTATTTGTGGAAAGTTACACATTGTGATATACAGTTCCACAAATACAGGTATATTATTTGTCTATTTTCCTTCTTTTCTGAAAAACTCAGGTTACATTTTGACCCCATACTAATATGAATTTTTCGAATAGTCGAGCGCGCTGTCAACAGCTAGGCAGCTCTTGTTGTTCCGTCTCGTGCTCTTTTGTTATCATGGGGCCATTGCCCTCCATTCAAACCACCTCATTCATAGAACAAATAATATGACGACAAACTTAAGAGAAAATATATATTTTAATTAAATTATTCACAATTAAATTCAAAAGTATTTCACATATTTTCAGAGGATTTTTATATATGAGGACATCACGAGCGCCTGTGTATCCCGTTGTTGAAGATGCAGAATTGAAAGTATGCCAATTGGAGTAAGGTTTGTAAATACACTTTTATACAGGATGAAGGTTTAGAGTTAATTCGAACCATAATTCAAGCTTTATTGGTATAATTTTATCTAAAATACTCAGTTATATAAAAAGGAAATTCAGATACATATATTTCTATATATAATAATAAGATATTAATACTGAGAACAAAGTAAGATTAATAGGCAGAATAAAGCTAATACGAAATAATAAAGTAGCTGTTCTGTACTCAAGCATATACTAATCTCATTTCGTCTACAAAATGTTAAAATTAAAGTAGATATGTTTAAGACTAAAAAGAGATTTTTAGATAGCGAGGATAATTTTCAGTAACCACTTGTTTGACAAACTTTGAAGAAAATGCACAAAACCCCAGAGAGAAAAAGTTTTTTTTTTATCGAGACAAGTATTTAACCCTCTGAAGAGATCAGGTTTCAACAGTGACAATCTGAATAACGGAAATTTTCATGTATTACCGATTGAATACAGAAATATGTTTATTTCATATGTACATCTTTCAACCTTTTTTCGTGTCAGTTGAAATAGTTGAATAAAAGGGAGTAAATCAGTGAGAGAGCTTTACTTTTTGGTTGCTTTATTTTCTGATTTTTGGTCTTCTGAAGTCTCCGTACAGAGGAAAAGATAATACACTGCTTTAGTAGCTTTTGAATTACAAGTCTGATTGGTTTAGATTATGCGACATTTTGCAACAGTATTTCTGTTATGCTAACAGCGGACAATTAACTGTCATGTATTTCTGGATTCTGTTTTCCAGAAGAAGTTGAGGTCGAATTTTTTCAGACACAAATATCTTTATCAAATAGTCACACGCCAGGGAATCAAACTCACAGTATCTGCGCTCTCCCTGGTGATACGATGTTCAAATACAGACAATCTATCTCCAAACTATTCAAATCATGACGGCTTGAACCAATGTCATTCAAGTGCCTAGGTCATCTGTAGACCATCGGGTTAAACTCACAGAAATTGGCCAGGAAGAAAAATAAAAGTAATCTTAAAACGTGTATCTGTACGCTTTGAAAAACCGGATCAGTAAAGCATGATCTCGGACCAAATGGAGCGGTTTTGGTAAGAAAATTGTCTCTTTCAGTTATTTAGAAATTATTGTCAGAGACGGCATACAGCGCAAGATGTGCTCTGAACATAATGGAATACTCGTTGCTATTTGTTTTTCAGAAAATCTAAGCACTTTTCTCAGTTACTTCGGAAAACCATACCAAAATAGCAGGTAAACAATGCCATGACTCAGTACGTTATTTCCAGTACGTTCCTTGATAAATATACAATATTATCAATTCCGTGTTGTCCCTGATACATTCATGAAACACGTTGGTGCTACAAAAAATGAATTAAATGTTTTGAAAGGTCAACATAAGGCGATTCATGACTGAACTGATCAGTAACACAGGAGCCAAAGGATCAGCGACTACAAAATGCTGTAACGCAGGAGCTTCGGATTTTACTTCTGTGTTTCTAGGGGAAATGTACCATTATTCGTTTAATTTATCCTTCAGAAACAGCGATAAGTATTTTCTCCTGATACTCTTTCTAGTCTAAACTACAGGAAATTATTGATTTATAAGCGTGTCAAAACTGGTCTGGTAGAAGTGACATATGATGCGTATTGTCAGTTCTTCAGCCCATCGGCGATGTTGTTTTTCAATAAAGTAGGTCATTATACAGTTTTATTTGTTTATTTTTTTCATTCCCTTTCCATTCATAACATTTTTTTTCTCTAATTTTACTGGAAATAATCGATTTATTTAGCGTGTCAGAAGTGACATGTTGTGTATTGCCGGTTCTTCGGATGTCAAGATTCCATTTGTGTAAAATACTTACAGACCCTAGCGAAAACTCTGATTTCGTGAATATGTAGTGGAACAATATTAGAATATTTACTCGCAAAGATGTATGCACTGGCCTTGGTAGCTTTTTCCAAAATGACAGGTTTTCTGCACTTGGTGGCACAAAATGGATACTGCACGAGTAATATGGTAAAATTATCTGGATACTGCACGAGATGAAGGTGGCTACTGCCCGTGTTGGTAATGTTTTTTCAACTGAAAACTACCTTTTCAAGACCAAAGCACATTTAAAATATAACTACATGTTAGAGTCTTACAAATGTGCATTTAACTGTAACTCATCTGATCTCCTAATATTAATAACCGTAATTTATTTTCTCAGTACCTCGGGGGTAATTTTGATGTGATCTTGGTACGGACGTGCGTCTTGAATTTTCAAAACACACACAAGCCATATATTTTGACTTCGGAAAACATACACGCTAGTCATGTAGCGTGTCATGTTATCTCCCTTTGTATGAAATCTGCCATTTGCAATGACTCTACTTGCATCAGGGTAGTACCCGTACAAAAATCGAAGTTATTTCAAAATTATTCTTCAACAAGGAAACAAGATCAACACACAACGAAATTCAGCTTAGTCTCATATTTTCTTCGAAATCCCCATGTGTTCTAAATAAAGTACACATCTGCTATGAAGCACAGAAGTGGGTGTGGTTTGCACTATATATTTTCGCAGAGAGAAGCAGTACCCGTACAAATCTTTAACCCTATATAATTACACATTTTTCATACTTACAGTCGACTTCTGTACTGATAATGATTAACACAGGTGTCATGTGTATTTCACTTGCAATAGAAACTGATTTAGAATGGTATATTGGAGAGTATTAGCCATTCGGATAGCACGCGTTAAGAACTCCGCCATCCGTCTAATTTTTTTCTTGTTTATATAATATAAACATGTTTTAAAATATGAGACAGTTTCTGGTAATTTTGTTCACTTTCTTTTACTTCGTCAGCTATCTGAGTTGGTGGATGGTATATTAAACAGCTATGTAGGCATACAGACACTAAATAGAAAAATGACGCGAAAAAAATGCATAATGGCGGATACAAATAGTCTTCAGCTTTTTTGCTCTGTAGAGCTATTTTCCTTATTTTCTTTGCAATTTTTTTGCTAAAATCACATGACAGATCTATGACTGACAATGTAAGTAGCATTATAATAGATAATGGTATGACATGTAAAGTAACAAGTATGACAGAAATAACAAGTACAGCCTCCTAGTCTCCTAGACTATGGAGGGAGGCATATGAAATGTAAATACACATCTATTACTAAATATTAAATATTAATAAATCAAATAACATGTATAAATATATGACAACTTATTTTGATGATTTTCTTCCAAACCAGATGTTTGCCAGAGAGCCACACAGTTACAAATATAGCAAAGGTCCTTAGAGAAGCAGTGGATGAGTGGAGCCTTTATCCTAACCCTCCGCTTGTTTCTGACAATGCTTCAAATATGTTTGTGGCTGCGAAACAGTTTGAAACTGAACTGCATTTGGGTAGCTTTGCCCATACTCTGAATTTAGCATGTGGAAAGGCTTTGAAACTTCCTACAGCTTCAAGGCTTCTGGCCAGGATGAGACGAGTTGTATCTTATTTCCACCGCATCACTACTGCAGCTACAATTCTCAAAGACAAACAGACACTTCTGCAACTGCCAGACAATAAACTTACTATTGATGTTTCCACTAGGTGGAACTCAGCCCTTGATATGATAAGCAGGTTTTTGGAACAACAACCAGCTATATATGCAGCTCTTACAAGCAGAGAGCTTCGGGGGAAGGAAAAAGATGTTACTACGTTGTCAGAATCTGAAATAACAGCTGCAGAGGAGCTGGTTGTTGTCCTTAGTCCACTTAAGACAGCTACCACTGCACTTTGTAAGGAAAGTGTTCCTACAGTATCTCTGATAATACCTCTGCAGTATCAGTTGGTAACAAATATTCTGCAGGAGAAGGATAATGACACTGAGTTGATCAAGGCTGTTAAGAAAGCCATAGTAGAGGATTTATCAGCACGGTATCAAAACCAAGACACTAGAAAGGAACTGGTATTGTCCTTACTGCTTGACCCACGGTTTAAATTAGCACCATTTTTGACAGAGCAGGAAAAGATGGAAGCATACTATGACTTAACAGTTAATAGAGCGATTTCTGTTTTGCAGGCTCAGTCCGATAAAGTTAAGGTGAAAACTCAGAAAGAAGAGCCTACTTATTCGCCTACAGATTATACGTCTAATCCATCTACAGTTCCGCCCCTACCATTGTTACCAAAGTGATCCTGTGACTGTACTATCTGACACAGCCCCACCTCCTAAGAAGATCAAGACAGAGGACGATGATAGTGTCCCTACTAAAGTCCCTACGACGAGTGCCATGTCAAGTCTTTATGGGGTTGAAGATGTAAAATCTCCACAAAAAAATTACCGGGATAGAGGTGTCTAATTACAAAAAGGAACCGCCTATTGCTACAAGTAAAAGCCCACTTACATGGTGGAGTGGAAACTGTGACAGGTTTCCTACTTTGGCATTATTAGCAAAAAAGTATCTATGTATTCCTGCAACCTTTGTCCCCTCAGAAAGGGTGTTTTCAACAGCTGGAGATATAGTCACAGCTCTGAGGGCATCACTTAAGCCTAAACATGTAGATCGGTTAATATTTCTTAAAAAGAACTGGAAACCATAACCATAGATTCTAGTGACTGTCTGACTGAAATATACAGTTTTCTTGAAGTTTGTTGATCAACTTGATCTAGTCAGGAGCTCCCTTTCAATGTTTATGTAATCTACTTTTAATTTATATTTTTGATAGGATGTTTCCACTAAATAAGTGGTCTTTTCTATTAGTAACCTAATATAGTACAAGTACTTTTAGACTGCTCGATAAGTTTTAATGAGAAGTACATGTTTTTTTTTCCACATAGGTGTACGGGTAATGACTGCTAGTAATGACTAATGAAGAAGTCAGGTATTGCATAGGTTTTTTTTGTTGTTGTTTCAAAGCCAAGAAATGCAAGAAATAGAAAACAAATGTTAAAAATATTTAGTGTAAGATTTATTTTGTCCATTTCAGTTATACAAACATTTCAATATTTATTAAACAGCAATTATAAACAGTGCTGTGTCTTACACTGTGCAACAATGCCAGCTGGTAGTTTTACTGTATAAAACATGGTGGCCAATAACTATTGCAATAGTATCGCAATAGTAACCTGCAATAGAATAGTATCGCAATAGTTTTTCAGCAATATCAATAGTATTGCAATAGTCAAAATTAGTCATAATAGTCACCCCTAATCAAAAGCCTAGGTCGTGTGGTTTTAGACAAGAAGATTTTTAAAGTTTTTTTTCCTTTATAAGTCTATATAATACTTGGGACCCGCGGGCGGGGCCTCTTTTCACCCCAGTGGTACATCTTGAACAATTTTGGTTGAGAACCATAAGACAATGCTACAAACCAAATATCAAAGGCTTAAGTCTTGTGGTTTCAGACAAGAAGATTTTTAACATTTTTTTCCAATATAAGTCTATCTAAAACTTGGGACCCCCGGGATGGGGCCATCTTTGACCCTAGAGGGATAATATGAGCAATCTTGGTAGAGGACCACTAGATGATGCTACATACCATATATCAAAGCCCTACTCCGTGTGGTTTTGTACAAGAAGACTTTCAAACTTTTCCCTATATAAGTCTATATAAACCATGTGACCCCCGGGGCGGGGCCATATTTGACCCTAGGAGGATAATTTGAACAATCTTGGTAGAGGACCACTAGATGATGCTACTTACCAGATATCAAAGCCCTAGGTCCTGTGGTTTCGGACAAGAAGATTTTTTAAAGGTTTTTCTTTCGGTTGCCATGGCAACCAGAGTTCTGCACGGAATTAAATTCTTTGAACAATTTTGAAAGGGGGCCACCCAAGGATCATTCCTGTGAAGTTTGGTGTAATTCTGCCCAGTGGTTTTCAAGAAGATGTTTTTAGAAAATGTTGACAGACACACGGCGGACGACACAAGATGTACGACGGACATTGAGCGGTCACAAAAGCTCATGGTAAAAACTGAGCAGTTATACGAACATTACGGAAACTGCTATTGCACGGGAACTGCTCGCAAGCCAGTAAGCAAAATTTTATGTGAGTGCAATTATACTATTTTATTCCTGCATTCTTCTAGACGAAATATGTAATCTTTCCCAGTACCTACTTTTGCAATTAAAAATATATTTTATATATACATTTGGCATTAAGTCCTTAATCTTTATTAGTCGAAAATGACGTCAACTTGTTGTCGCAAGGTGCGCGTGGGCGCCATGGACGTCACGCGATTCTTTCCATTACAACGTTAAGAAAACATTCCACGTCCGATATGAAAGCGTTCCACGTCAATATGGAAAAATATTGCACGATCGCGGTCCATAGAAACTCAATGGACAATAATTTTAGGTATGTAATAATAAGACGTTTCGGGACAGCGTGATAACTTTTGACTGTCGCTGTCTCCGTTAGAAGGATGACAACTTAAAAATATCAGATCATAAAATAAGTCATCTCCATAAGCCAGATGAGTAAGGCTAAATCTTTATGTACTGATGTTCAATCTCGAAAGATGGTTCTATCTCAATCCCTTTGGAGAGGGATGTAACTAATGTTGAAATAAATTAAAGCACTTTTTACTTGATTCATGTATTTGATTGTCCATTTGATTACTTTTCGCGATAGACAGACAGACAGACAGACAGACAGACGCCGGACATCAAGTTATCGCAAAAACTCACCTGAGCCTTGCTCAGGTGAGCTAACAAGAGGGTCATGATGACCCTGGATCGCAAACCTGTGTATACTAGTATATGAGCTATATGTTTCAAAGGTCAAACTGATGCTAAAATATTAAGAAAGTAGTAGCTCAGTAGGTCACATTTATGGTTACTGAAAGTCAGTTTTAAGATCGATATGCAAAACTGTACATGTCATCCAAATTTTAAGACTTGTATCTTAAAAAACAAGAAAGTAGGTCAGTAGGTCACATTCATGGTCACTGAAATTCAATTTTAAGATCAGTCTGTAAAACTGTACATGTTATCCAAATTTCAAGGCTGTATCTTGAAAAACAAGAAAGTAGATCAGTAGGTCATATTTATGGTCACTGAAATTCAGTTTTAAGTTCAGTCATGTCATGCAAATTTCAAGGCTGTATCTTACAAACAAGAAAGTAGGCCAGTAGGTCAAATTCATGGACAATGAAAGTCAGTTTTGTCAATTGATGCTAGGATGGTCCTTGAATACCAACCAGCCACCTACTTTGAAAAATTTGTACCAAAACGGCCAGCAACGGTACCCTCAAAAAGCGACCATTTCCTGCAGGTCGGGACCTGTGGAAAATTCGGGATTTTGGCTGATTCTGAAGACCCGGATATTTTGCTTGCAATTGATGCTAGGATGGTCCTTGAATACCAACCAGCCACCTACTTTGAAAAATTTGTACCAAAACGGCCAGCAACGGTACCCTCAAAAAGCGACCATTTCCTGCAGGTCGGGACCTGTGGAAAATTCGGGATTTTGGCTGATTCTGAAGACCCGGATATTTTGCTTGCAATTGATGCTAGGATGGTCCTTGAATACCAACCAGCCACCTACTTTGAAAAATTTGTACCAAAACGGCCAGCAACGGTACCCTCAAAAAGCGTCAATTTTTGAAAATTTCCGGATTTTGGGTGATTCTGAAGACCCGGATATTTTGCTTGCAATTGATCCTAGGATGGTCCTTGAATACCAACCAGCCACCTACCTTGCAAAATCTGTACCAAAACGGCCAGCAACGGTACTATCAAAAAGCGTGATTTTTTTAAAATTCGGGATTTTGGGTGATTCTGAAGATCCTGATATTCTGCTTGCAATTGATGCTAGGATGGTCCTTGAACACCAACCAGCCACCTACTTTGAAAAATTTGTACTAAAACGGCCAGTAACGGTACCCTCAAAAAGGGTCAATTTTTTGAAAATTCGGGATTTTGGGTGATATATTTTGCTGGCAATTGATGCTAGGATGGTTCTTGAATACCAACCAGCCACCTACTTTGAAAAATTTGTACCAAAACGGCCAGCAACAATACACTTAAAAAGCGTCAATTTTTTGAAAATTCGGGATTTTGGGTGATATATTTTGCTGGCAATTGATGCTAGGATGGTTCTTGAATACCAACCAGCCACCTACTTTGAAAAATTTGTACCAAAACGGCCAGCAACAATACACTCAAAAAGCGTCAATTTTTTGAAAATTCGGGATTTTGGGTGATTCTGAAGACCCGGATATTTTGCTTGCAATTGATGCTAGGATGGTCCTTGAATACCAACCAGCCACCTACTTTGAAAAATTTGTACCAAAACGGCCAGCAACGACACACTCAAAAAGCGTCAATTTTTGAAAATTTCCAGATTTTGGGTGATTCTGAAGATCCGGATATTTTGCTTGCAATTGATGCTAGGATGGTCCTTGAATACCAACCAGCCACCTACTTTGAAAAATTTGTACCAAAACGGCCAGTAACGGTACCCTCAAAAGCGTCAATTTTCTGCAGGTCGGGACCTGTTGAAAATTCGGGATTTCGGGTGATTCAGAAGACCCGATATTTTGCTTGCAATTGATGCTAGGATGGTCCTTGAATACCAACCAGCCACATACTTTGAAAATTTTTTACCAAAACGGCAAGAAACGATACCCTAAAAAAGGGTCATTTTTTTGAAAATTCGGGATTTTGGGTGATTCTGAAGACCTGGATATTTTGCTTGCAATTGACGTTAGGATGGTGCTTGAATACCAAGCAGCCACCTACTTTGAAAAATTTGTAACAAAACGGCCAGCAACAATACACTCAAAAAGCGTCTATTTTTGAAAATTTCCGGTTTTTGGGTGATTCTGAAGACCCGGATATTTTGCTTGCAATTGATGTTAGGATGGTCCTTGAATACCAACCAGCCACCTACTTTGAAAAATTTGTACCAAAACGGCCAGGAACGATACTCTCAAAAAGCGTCAATTTTTGAAAATTTCCGGATTTTGGGGGATTCTGAAGACCCGGATATTTTGCTATGGCAATTTGATTGCTAGGGATGGTCCTTGAAATACCAACCTGCCAAACCATCCCTTGAAAAATTTGTACAAAAATGGCCAGTAACGGTACCCTCAAAAAGGGTAAATTTTTTGAAATACGGGATTTTGGCTGATTCTGAAGACCCGGATATTTTGCTTGCAATTGATGCTAGGATGGTCCTTGAATACCAACCAGCCACCTACTTTGAAAAATTTGTACCAAAACGGCCAGCAACGTTACACTCAAAAAGCGTCAATTTTTGAAAATTTCCAGATTTTTGGTGATTCTGAAGACCCGGATATTTTGCTTGCAATTGATGCTAGGATGGTCCTTGAATACCAACCAGCCACCTACTTTGAAAAATTTGTACCAAAACGGCCAGCAACGGTACCCTCAAAAAGCGTCAATATTTTGAAAATGTCCGGATTTTGGGTGATTCTGAAGACCCGGATATTTTGCTTGCAGTTGATGCTAGGATGGTCCTTGAATACCAACTAGCCACCTACTTTGAAAAATTTGTAGCAAAACGGCCAGGAACGATACTCTCAAAAAGCGTCAATTTTTGAAAATTTCCAGATTTTTGGTGATTCTGAAGACCCCGATATTTTTATTGCAACTGATGCTAGGATGGTCCTTGAATACCAACCAGCCACCTACTTTGAAAAATTTGTACCAAAACGGCCAGTAACGGTACCCTCAAAAAGCGTCAATTTTTGAAAATTTCCGGATTTTGGGTGATTCTGAAGACCCGGATATTCTGCTTGCAATTGATGCTAGGATGGTCCTTGAATACCAACCAGCCACCTACCTTGAAAAATTTGTACCAAAATGGCCAGTAACGGTACCCTCAAAAAGGGTAAATTTTTTTGAAAATACGGGATTTTGGGTGATTCTGAAGACCAGGATATTTTGCTTGCAATTGATGCTAGGATGATCCATGAATACCAAACAGCCACCTACTTTGAAAAATTTGTACCAAAACGGCCAGTAACGGTACCATCAAAAAGCGTCAATTTTCTGCAGGTCGGGACCTGTTGATGATAGGATGGTCCTTGAATACCAACCAGCCACCTACTTTGAAAAATTTGTACCAAAACGGCCAGTAACGGTACCCTCAAAAAGGGTCAATTCTTTGAAAATTTGGGATTTTGGGTGATTCTGAAGACCCGGATATTTTGCTTGCAATTGATGCTACGATGGTCCTTGAATACCAACCAGCCACCTACTTTGAAAAATTTGTACAAAAACGGCCAGAAACGATACCTCAAAAAGGGTCATTGTTTTGAAAATTCGGGATTTTGGGTGATTCTGAAGACCCGGATATTTTCCTTGCAATTGATGCCAGGATGATCCTTGAATACCAACCAGCCGCCTACTTTGATAAACATGTACCAAAACAGCCAGCAACGGTAACCTCAAAAAGCCTCAATTTCTTAAAAATTCGGGATTTTGGGTGATTCTGAAGACCCGGATATTTTGCTTGGCTCTAAACCTTGAATACCAAACAAGAGCTGTCAGTGGACAGCGTGCTCGACTATTCTCAGTGCTTGATAGTATAATATAAGCAATGAGTAAAACTTTAACATTACAATAAGCATATTCTAAGTCGAAAAGGGGCCATAATTCAGTCAAAATGCTTGATAAAGTTGCCTCCTCCTTTTTACAGACTGGGGTCATGATGGTAAACAAGTATGCAAAATATGAAAGCAATATCTCAATGGACTTTGAAAATATTTGGGGTGGTACGCAAACTTTAACATTTGTGTGACGCTCACGCCGACGCCGGGGCGAGTAGGATAGCTCCCCTATTCTTTGAATAGTTGAGCTAAAAATCAAGTGATAATTTTTTTAAACTAAAACACTTTCTGTAGCCTATACCACTTTATTTACACTTAACATGTGGTCAATGAAGGCCAGTTGTCACACATCTGACCATGAGTGTTTGACCTTGCTTCTTGTCAAATTTGGTGAACATCTATCAGGTGGTTTATGATAATTAGGCATTGAAAAGTTTTTCCCTTGTCCCCTTTATTATACAACAGTGGAACCTAAACAAACTTGAGAAAGGTTAAGTCAAGGCATGTTTGCTGCTTATTAGAAGTTGTTGTTGCTTATGTAACCCTGGTGGCCCTTCAGTGCTGAACCATTTGAACAAACATGTTAAATGTGTGCATAAATATGCAAGAAACATCCGTCTAGTGGTTCATCAGGCAGACTTTTAAGTTTAAAAGTTTGTATCTTTTTTAGCTATAGGGGGGACCTAAAATGAAGACAACGGGTACCTTCTGAAGAAATTCAGTGACTGACCTTGATCTTTTGGCATTGTTCTAACCAAGTTTATACAGCAAAACTGCTAGACCATAATAGACTATCATAAGGAGATTTTGTTTTGTGTTTAACAGCATTTTCAACAGTATTTCAGTTAAGTGATCCTGGATTCTGTATAAGTACAAACCTGTTCTTCGCTAGTGACAGTCAACCTCCTCACATGAATGTAAGGTGGCAGATGAATGATTTCAGACACAATGTCCTTTACCAAATCATCATAGAGAACATAAGCCTAGCCTAAGGATCGAACTCCTGACCCCATGATCCATAGATCTGTGCTCTCCCTACTGAGCTAACCGGGTGGGCTATCATGAGAAGAGGTTCTTTAACAATGATTGCCCACTGTCAGCAGATGACCCCTGTTGATTTGGTGGATCACGAGGTCGAGGTCAGTCAGTGACCTCTAGACTGAAAATAATTGACTGTCAAAAAACTGTAGAATGCTGAAGCTGAGCATTAATAACTTCAAAGAAGTATTGCCTGTAGTCAGTAGATAATCTTTTTTGTTTTGATGGTAAGTAGGTCAAGGTTCAAGGTCACAGTGATATAGAGACTAAACATGGTTTCTTATCAATAACTGGAGAATGATTTAGCCATATGACTGACTACAGTCAGAACATTCTCTATTGTTTAGGTGTTAAAACTTCAAAGGTCAAGGTCACTCTGACCTTGAGATGGAAAATGGTTTAGGATGTATAGCAGGGGAACATTGACATATGGTCAACAAATGTCTATGGTCTGTAGATGACCCATATTGTTTCTGGGTCATTCAGTCAATGGTCAAGATCACAGCATACTTGAGAGTAAGAATTACAAACACACTTCCCTGCAACAGGTCATGGGGAGCATATCATAAAGAGGGAACATTTATGTCCTACTGAGACTTTCCAGAACGATCTATAATAAAGCAGCTTCAGGTTGTATGGTTACAAAAAAACACTATTAAAAATTTAAAAATATCACTGTGTAAGTGCATATTGCTTTCCAATATATCTAAGATCTACATAACAAGAGGGCCAAGATGGCCCTAGGCTGCTCACCTGAGAAACACACCATAACACATCATAACAGTGTAAACATGTTTGACCTAGTGATTTCAGGGAAAAAAATATTCTGACCAATTATAATTGGAGCAGTATTTTCTTTGATTTGACCTAGTGACCTAGTTTTTGACCCCAGATGACCCGTACTTCAACTTGACCTAGATTTTATCATGGCAATCATTCTGACTTAATTTCATGAAGATCAATTGAAAAATACAGTCTCTATCGCATACACAAGGTTTTTCTATGATTTGACCTAATTTCATGAAGATCAATTGAAAAATACAGCCTCTATCGCATACAGAAGGTTTTCCTTTGATTTGACCTAGTGACCTAGTTTTTGACCCCAGATATTCAAACTTGACCTAGATTTCATCAAGGTTATCATTCTGACCAAATTTCATGAAGATCAATTGAAAAATACAGTCTCTATCGCATACACCACGTTTTTCTTTGATTTGACCTTGTGACCTAGTTTTTGACCCCACATGACCCTTTTCAAACTTGGGCTTGATTTTATCAAGGTAATCATTGTGACAAAGATTCATGAAGATTAATTGAAAAATACAGCCTCTATCCCCAGATGACCCATTTTTAAACTCAGCCTAGATTTCATCAAGGTTATCATTCTGACCAAATTTCATGAAGATCAGTTGAAAAATACAACCTCTATTGCATACACAAGCTAAATGTTGACAGATGACAGACGACGGACGACAGACGCCGGACATTGAGCGATCACAATAACTCACCTGAGCATTGCTCAGGTCAGCTAAAAATGATAAACAATGAAGAAAAGGAAATGAAGCTATTATATTATGCATAACAATCTGTATGACGCTTTACTGCAGTCATGTATTCAGGCAACAAGTCTTCCCACCAAAACATGTGAAGATCCACAGAACAATAAATGAGAAAAAGTCAGTTACTGTAAAATCATTATTTTCGTGGGCATGAAATTTCAAGGTTTTGGTAAAAATAGCAATTTCGTTGGGTTAGGAATTCATGGATTTCAACTTTTGAACATAAAATGAATGAGAATTTTACTTGTTCATTGGGATTAAATTTTGTCGATTGACTCGACCATGAAAATACTACTGTTTGCAGATCAAATTGCCCCTTCAACTTTCTTGAAATCGATAGAGTTGCACGTTTACGTCACAAAAACAGTGAACCTGAAGCTATTTTTGGAGTAATCTCCACTGGTTAACCCTGCCCCATCCGCAATAAATTATTCATTCGCCTTGTCGTGAAAGAGTTGAATGCATTCTTTTTCTCGTTATCTTGACGTCACACAAAGCGCGTGCTCTGACTCTGTCTTTGAAATGTCAAGAACTGTATCGCCGTACTTTCATTCATTGTAAAGAATGGATATGTTGTTATAAAAGTTGAATATTTCAACTACGTCTAAATGGAATCAGCGTTTTTTTTTTTTGTGAGGACAATTATTATCTACTAAATTTCCAATTACGCAAGTCATAAAGTTTTTA
This sequence comes from Mercenaria mercenaria, assembly GCF_021730395.1. Classification (NCBI taxonomy): domain Eukaryota; kingdom Metazoa; phylum Mollusca; class Bivalvia; order Venerida; family Veneridae; genus Mercenaria; species Mercenaria mercenaria. The sequence goes on along the minus strand of NC_069367.1, from coordinate 18,568,966 downwards.
TAGAAAGATCTACTGTATCATTGAATCTGCAGAGAGTCTTCCGAAGCTTATTAACTATCGCAAAAATATAACTTCATTATAGATCAAGATTTTTATTTTACTTTTTTTCGGTGGGGTTTACGTTTATGTGTATTAATCTACTATATTTGAAGTAGTTTAACTCCCTGAGGCCGATATCATAATATACATGCTGCGGCGAGATAAGAATTACCACCTGACGTCGAAGAACATTATCTGATCTTATCATAATCGCACTCGCATGCAGTCAATTGAAATCATGCATGGAAATATTATTAACATGGGTGTAAATCAAACTATACTTATAAAACCTTCCAAGTTTGAACACATATTTATATATATCCACTTTCGTCCGTAACTTATATCCAAAAAGAATAATAATTTCACTTCGAAACATTCACCATTTTTACACACCTATTGTGTTTAATAAATACATGTATTTGAACATTTTCGATTTTATTACTTGTTTCACATTTAAACACATTAAATTGCAATAAATAGAAATACATTATTAACACAGAGTATTAACATCAGCATTACTCAAAATTAACACCCATTTCTGAGGGAATATCGATGTTTATTTTGATGTATAAATTAATTTCTAAACATGTACACAAATGTTGCGTGACATGCACTGAGATAGTTAAGTTGTAATATTTACACCCATCTTTGAAGAATTATTAAATTTTCAAAAAGCATTTATTTAACACATTTTTATGTATGAAACATGTTTTGCTGTGTTATTTTTATCCATTTGAATTTAATGCGATGTAAGTGTACGAATATTTCAGCCCTCTAAAACTTAACATTTTCCGACCATCAATTTCTCTGATAATGAAGTTTCATAGTTGGAATCATCATCCGACGGAACTGATACGTCAAAATCAGCATGATAATGTATATATTTTCTTCAATGTAAGAAAAATCTCTGGCAGCCGACATTATTTTAATATTTTGAAATACGAAACACAGCAGAGTTCGTCTTCTTTATTTCTTTTACCGCACATTTACAAACATTTATTTTAACAAGGAAACTAATAATTAGCATAATTAATAATTATAACATCTAAGAAATAATAGCTGGTATGCAAAATAATTTTGCTTTTATCAGGATTATCAAAATTTAACAAGTACGTGACGCAATCAGCATGATCTCGGTGCTGCGACTATACTTGTCAATCGCCGTCCTAGGGAGTCCTGATAACGCGCGTATAGTCGGATATCGACGCTACAGGGGTAGAAAATATAGCGTCTTTAGTCGTATTTCGGCCCCAAGGAGTTAAACACTATTTCAGATAATTTACAAACCTTTCTTCGTTCATGGAAAGAACCAGTTGTAAACTCATATGTCAAAATAATTCGACGTTTAGTTTGTTTTATAGATCTATTTGTGAGGGGCAATCTAAAAGGACCAAAATAATTGAAGATATTCCGTAAAAAATTAGACTCTACCACGAGTCAGTCGCGTTTTATAATTATTGTGAAAACTAAACACCAGATACAAGTCTGCAGCAAAAGGTACTGAAATTTAGGAAGAAAAATGCCTGCACATAATGTATAAGAGGGTGACTTTTTTCACATCCACGCTACCAAAATGTAGTGTGCATTGTGACAAGATTCATTTAAATTTTAAATGAAGATTAGCTCTACTACATCTGTTACATTCCAGTTAAACACCTGCTCCAACAGTATTTAAATCAGCATTTCATCTTGTAAAATTCTCGTTCATGCAGCCAATGTAAACAGGTTCATTCAGTGTACTTTTTAACTCGTATCGGAAGAAGAAAAAAACACTATAAAAGGGCGGAGTCCTGTATAGATGATATCCAAAAATAGCTTCAGCATCGCTGCTTTAGTGACGTAAAGGTAAAAGTCTATCGATTAAAAAAAAGGCGAAAGGGCAACTTGATTTGCAAACAGTAGTAAGCCCACCACAAATATTAATGATTTCACTGTAAATGTGTTTTTTCTGCTTTTAGCCCTGGCTTCCCTTTCCCCACAAATGCAGTCAAGTATTCAGGCAAGAATTCTTCCCACCAAAACATGTGAAGATCCACAAAACAATTAATGAGAAAAAGTCAGTTAAATGGTTTTTTTTCTCCTTTTGACCCTGACTTCCCTTTCCCCACAAATGCAGTCAAGTATTCAGGCAAGAATTCTTCCCACCAAAACGTGTGAAGATCCACAAAACAATTAATGAGAAAAAGTCAGTTAAACATGTTTTTCCTGCTTTTAGCCCTGGCTGCCCTTCCCCCACAAATGCAGTCATGCATTCCAGCATGAATTCTTCCCACCAAAATGTGTGAAGATCCACAAAACAATTAAAGGGTTAGATTTTGGCAGTGGGCCAAGGGATTTCTGTCTTCACCAGCACAGTTGGGGCTAATGACCATCACAGTATGGTTCCAATAAACAAGGGTCAATGTTTATTGGAGAGTCAGTCTACCTTACAAGTGTATCAATTAGTGAGAATGGGGAACAATGTAATTTATTTTAAATTGATATATAATTGATAACTTTTTAAGTTATACTAGTTTTGTTTTTTTTTTGTTTTGTTTTTTTGGCATTTCTATGTAAAGAAAAATATTTGTTGATCAAACACAATAATATAATCAGAAACTTATTTTCACAATAATGAAATAATGACAAGAAACGCGTCAATGCCACGAAACCAGGTTTTCAACACTTTTCATAAGAATAAACAAGAGTGCCAGAATGTCACAATATACGCCCGTCACAGCAAATTTCTTTACTCTAGCACCTGTATTTGCAGTGGTTGTTTAGTAATCATTGTAATTCTTTTGTTTTTCTAAGTCCACAAAAAAACCCCTTACCAGGTAGAGATACCTTAAAATACACCTAAAATTAGAAAGTAACAACTATGTTGTACCACAGAAAAGTGGTCTTGGTTTTTCCCTACGGTCAATTATAAAAAAGTTACAATTTAAGTTATTTATAGTAACAACTAAGGGAAGTTAATCTTAAAAAAAAAAAAAAAAAAAAAATACAAAAAAAAAAATTGTAAGTCCACACAGAAATCCTTACCAGGTAGAGATTGGTCAAAATACACCTCAAAATTGGATGTAACATGCATGTTGTACTACAGAAAAGTGGTCTCGATTTTTTCCTACGTCTAGTAATGAAAAAGTTACAATATAAGCTATTTATAGTAACAACAAAGGGAAGTAATTCTAAAGAATGGAACTGCGCAAGACACTTCGTCTCATGATGGTGTATAATTGTGCCAAGTTACATCAAAATCCCTCTATGCATGAAGAAGATATGCTCCGGACAAACTTTTCATTCTTGTATCCTTTGACCTCTGTGACCTTGACCTTAGACCTAGGGACCTGGTTCTTGCGCATGACACTCCGTCTCATGATGGTGAACAATTGTGCCAACTTTCATCAAAATCCCTCCATGCATGTAGAAGATATGCTAACCCTAACCCTAACCTAACCCTATTTTTAGTAACAATGACCTTGACCTTGATCCCAGAAACCCCAAAATCAATCCCAAGCTACAACTTTATGTAAGTTTTCTATACACCAAGTTTCATCATGATAGCTCATTCCTAAGTTAAGTTATTGACCAGAAACCCTTTTTCTATTTTAAGTAACAGTGACCTTGACCTTGACCCCAGAAACCCCAAAATCAATCCCAGCCTTTGTCTTGATATAAGCTACATACATACCAAGTTTTATTCAAATATCTTTACCGAAACAAAAGTTATTGACCGGAAACCCTTTTTCTATTTTAAGTAACAGTGACCTTGACCTTGACCCCAGAAACCCCAAAATCAATCCCAGCCTTTGTCTTGATATAAGCTACATACATACCAAGTTTTATTCAAATATCTTTACCGAAACAAAAGTTATTGACCGGAAACCCTTTTTCTATTTTAAGTAACAGTGACCTTGACCTTGACCCCAGAAACCCCAAAATCAATCCCAGCCTTTGTCTTGATATAAGCTACATACGTACCAAGTTTTATTCAAATATCTTTACCGAAACAAAAGTTATTGACCGGAAACCCTTTTTCTATTTTAAGTAACAGTGACCTTGACCTTGACCCCAGAAACCCCAAAATCAATCCAAGCCTTTGTCTTGATATAAGCTACATACATACCAAGTTTTATTCAAATATCTTTACCGAAACAAAAGTTATTGACCGGAAACACCAGTTTGACGCCGCCGCCGCCGCCACCGCCGCCGCCGCCGCCCGCCCGCCCGCCAGCCCGACCGACATCTACCCCAATCTAATAACTCAGGTTTTCGTTGAAAACCTGGTTAATAAACTTACTTATAAAGAAATATACAAGTTTTTATTTTTTCAAAGTCTGTCTGGAGAATTGTGATATTTCAGAAAAATGTGACTTTCACTCATCTAAAGCTTGCAGAATACTGTAAATAACATTTGTCTAAAAATGTGCATTTCAAAGTTACAAAGCAAAGCATGAAAAAAGTCACTTTTGGCAACATACTGAAAATGAAACTTCAGTATAGATGGAACACAATAATTTGAAGTTCAAATAATGTTGATTACATTATTACAAGAAACCCAGTTTCCAATTAGAAAAATATTGTTTGTCAGCACAGAGAACTCATGAAGTTTTCACTACACTTGTGTTTTGTTATCATTATTATTTTCAATATAATTACTGTATCTTTAATCATCCTTTATGTGATATAATAATAATAACAATAATAATAATTATTTTTTTATCATTATTATTATTATCATTATTATAACATTAAATTAATAGTTATTATCATTTATATAATATCAAAATAATAATAAATATTATTATCATTCCACATTTCACTGAAGAAAAATTAATTTCTTTCAACTCCACTGCACACATCTTCATGGTCTAGGGGTCCCTGCTGTGCTAATTGCCCTCTAATCAGTTACGGTTACATAATCGCTGATAAGCAGCAGATAAGATGGGAGTTGTATATTGGATTTGGGGGGGGGGGGGGGGGGGGGGGGACACTTATATAGTAGTGAATCTAGGCCTTTAATGAGAAAAAGTCAGTTAAACATGTTTTTTCTGCTTTTAGCCCTGACTTCCCTTTCCCCACAAATGCAGTCAAGTATTCCAGCATGAATTCTTCCCACCAAAACTTGTGAAGATTCACAAAACAATACATGAGAAAAAGTCAGTTAAACATGTTTTTTTCTGCTTTTAGCCCTGGCTGCCCCTTCCCCCTCAAATGCAGTCAAGTATTCCAGCATGAATTCTTCCCACCAAAATGTGTGAAGATCAACAAAACAATTAATGAGAACAAGAGGACCATGATGGTCCTGAATCGCTCACCTGTCCCTACATGACCCAGTTTTGAACTGAGTATGACATTGTTTTTTCTATTATTTGACATAGTGACCTAGTTTTTGAGCTCATGTGACCCAGTTTTAAACTTGACCTAGATATCATCAAGATAAAAAAATCTGACCAATTTTCATGAAGATCCATTGAAAAATATGGCCCCTAGAGAGGTCACAAGGTTTTTCTATTATTTGACCTAATGACCTAGTTTTTGAAGGAACGTGACCCAGTTTTGAACCTGACCTAGATGTCAGCAAGGTGAACAATCCCACCAATTTTTATGAAGATCTCATGAAAAATATGGCCTCTAGAGAGGTCAGAAGGTTTTTTCTATTTTTATATCTAATGACCTAGTTTTTGACTGCACATGACCCAGTTTCGAACTTTACCTAGATATCATCAAGGTGAACATTCAGACCAATTTTCATTAAGATCCATTGAAAAATATGGCCTCCAGAGAGGTCAAAAGGTTTTTCTATTTTTAAACCTACTGACCTTGTTTTTGACCGCAGTTGATCCAGTTTCAAATTTTTTCTAGATATCATCAAGATGAACATTTAGACCAACTTTCATACAGATCCCATGAAAAATATGGCCTCTAGAGAGGTCACAAGCTTTTTCTATTATTTGACCTACTGACCTAGTTTTTGACCGCACGTGACCCAGTTTCGAACTTGACCTAGATATCATCAAGATGAATATTCTGACTAACTTTCATGAAGATCCATTGAAAAGTTTGGCCTCCAGAGAGGTCACAAGGTTTTTCTATTTTTAGACCTACTGACCTAGTTTTTGACCGCAGTTGACCCAGTTTCGAATTTGGCCTAGATATCATCAAGGTGAACATTCAGACCAACTTTCATACAGATCCCATGAAAAATATGGCCTCTGGAGAGGTCACAGGGTTTTTTTATCATTTGACCTACTGACCTAGTTTTGACCGCACGTGACCCAGTTTCGAACTTGACCTAGATATCATCAAGATGAACATTCTGACTAACTTTCATACAGATCCCATGAAAAATATGGCCTCTGGAGAGGTCACAAGGTTTTTCTATTATTTGACCTACTGACCTAGTTTTTGACCGCAGTTGACCCAGTTTCGAATTTGGCCTAGATATCATCAAGGTGAACATTCAGACCAACTTTCATACAGATCCCATGAAAAATATGGCCTCTGGAGAGGTCACAGGGTTTTTTTATCATTTGACCTACTGACCTAGTTTTGACCGCACGTGACCCAGTTTCGAACTTGACCTAGATATCATCAAGGTGAACATTGACCAACTTTCATACAGATCCCATGAAAAATATGGCCTCTGGAGAGGTCACAAGGTTTTTCTATTATTTGACCTACTGACCTAGTTTTTGACCGCAGTTGACCCAGTTTCGAATTTGGCCTAGATATCATCAAGGTGAACATTCAGACCAACTTTCATACAAATCCCATGAAAAATATGGCCTCTGGAGAGGTCACAGGGTTTTTTTATCATTTGACCTACTGACCTAGTTTTGACCGCACGTGACCCAGTTTCGAACTTGACCTAGATATCATCAAGGTGAACATTGACCAACTTTCATACAGATCCCATGAAAAATATGGCCTCTAGAGAGGTCACAAGGTTTTTCTATTTTTAGACCTACTGACCTAGTTTTTGACCACACGTGACCCGGTTTCGAACTTGACCTAGATTTCATCAAGATGAACATTCTGACCAACTTTAATAAAGATCCCATGAAAAATGTTACCTCTAGAGTGGTCACAAGCAAAAGTTTACGCACGCACGGACGGACTGATGGACGGATGGACAACGGATGCTGCGCGATCACAAAAGCTCACCTTGTCACTTTGTGACATGTGAGCTCAAAAGTCAGCTAAACATGTTTTTTCTGCTTTTAGCATTGGCTGCCCCCACAAATGCAGTCAAGTTAAATCATTTCAACAAAAATTAGAAAGATGCTACAAACCAAGTTCCATCAAATGTTTCATGCAGAATTGCTTTTACATGTTTTTGTACATTAAATTCTAGCGGCCATTAAGTGCAATGAAGCATAAGCATCTGAATAAACTTGAGACTGGTCCGTCAAGATGCTTCTGATCAGGTTTAATGAAAATTTACCAAGTATTCCAGGAGAAAAAAAAATGTTTGAAGGTTTTCCTTTTTTAACTCTTGCAGTCCCTGAAAGTGAACTTAGGCAGAACTATACAAACAAACATTAGCACTGAGACAGGAGTACACAAAGATGCTTTTGAACAAGTTTGGTGGAGATAAATAAAGATTTTATGAGGAGGTTACTGTGAAATCAGTTAATTTCGTCGGCACAAAATTTCGTGGTTTTGTCAAAAACGGCTGTTTTGTGGGGACGTAAATTCGTGGATTTTCAATTTATAAAAAAAACAAGAGCTGTCTCCGTAGGATGACACATGCCCCCGATGGCACTTTGAATGAATAGTTATGGCCGATGTTAGAGTTTAGGATCTTTGACCTACGGAGCTGGGTCTTGCGCGCGACACACCGTCTTACTGTGTCACACATTCATGCATAGTTATTTTAAAATCCATGCATGAATGACAAAGATATGGACCGGACATGCCCATCAATGTACTATGATCTTTAACGTCTAAGTGTGACCTTGACCTTTGAGCTACAGACCTGGGTCTTGCGTGTGACACGTCGTCTTACTGTGGTACACATTCATGCCAAGTTATTTGAAAATCCATCCATCGATGACAAAGATATGGACCGGACACGCCCATCAATGCACTATCCTTTAACGTCTAAGTGTGACCTTGACCTTTGAGCTACGGACCTGGGTCTTGCGCACTGCACGTCGTCTTACTGTGGTACACATTCATGCCAAGTTATTTGAAAATCCATCCATTGATGACAAAGATATGGACCGGACACGCCCATCAATGCACTATCCTTTAACGTCTAAGTGTGACCTTGACCTTTGAGCTACGGACCTGGGTCTTGTGCACTGCACGTCGTCTTACTGTGGTACACATTAATGCCAAGTTATTTGAAAATCCATCCATCAATGACAAAGATATGGACCGGACACGAAAATTGCGGACAGACCGACAGACGGTTCAAAAACTATATGCCTCCCTTCGGGGGCATAAAAATCATAATTTCAACAGGAAAAGATCTACATGTACTTTAATCCTACACGTGAAACCTACACATGTCAAACAGCGATACCATGGTTACCGAATTTGCAATCTATGCTGCGGGAGATTAGCGAGTGATCATGTGCCAATTAACGACCGCGCTATCTATAATTATACGACCCCTACTTTGCAAAACTGTGAAATATTGAATAAGAGAAGTCGGCGCCAATTAAAAGGTGTCAAAACCGTAGCACCTTGCACAATTAGCAATCATAATAGAAACAAATATAATGTTGATCACTGATCATTTGATCGTGTTTTAAGCAAGATCTAGTTAAAACTAGAACTGACACAGGAGTGACTCATACCCCCACCATACGGTCTTGTCACAGAAGAATGGCAACCATAAGAAATCTTTAAAATACTTAGTCTTTGGAGTACTTCATCCTGGGCTTCCACATATAAATAATACTAGTATAATACAAGTATAGTAATACTAGTAAATATATTAAATCTCTAATATTAGAGATACACTAAAAGTGAATACAAAAAAGTGTCTTACCGACCCATGTTACCACAGAAAAATGTATTTACTTTTTACATAGGACTTATAATAAAAAAGTTATAAAAATACCTAAAATATTGAAAATCTAAAAATAGGATTTCTAAAAATAGACTAATTTCTGGAATTTAAGGGGAAGAAACTCAGTACAAAAGTTAAAAAAAGGTTACTTCCCTTTGGCTCTAAGCCAATCAGAATGAGATATAGTGAAAATACATCAAAATTAACCTTAAATTATAGGTAAAAGGGGACACAATTCAAGAAAAAATAGTATCAGAGTTATGCACCTTGTGTCACATGATGTGGGTGATGAGGTGGAACATCTATTTTAAGTCTGAATCAAATCCATTCAGTAGTAACTGAGATATAGCGAAAATACATCAAAATTAACCTTAAATTCTAAGTAAAAAGGGGCATAATTCATGAAAAATTGGTGTCAGAGTTATGCACCTTGTGTCACATGATGTGGGTGATGAGGTGGAACATCTATTTTAAGTTTGCATCAAATTCATTTTGTAATAACTGAGATATAGTGAAAATACATCAAAATCAACCTTAAATTTAAAGTAAAAGGGGACATAATTCATAAAAAATTATGTCAGAGTTAAGCACCTTATGTCACATGATCTGGGTGATGAGGTGGAACAACTATTTTAAGATTGAATCAAATCTATTTAGTAATAACTGAGATATAGTGAAAATACAACAAAATTAACCTTAAATTCTAAGTAAAAGGTGACATAATTCATGAAAACTTGGTGTCAGAGTTATGCACCTTGTGTCACATGATGTTGGCACATGATGTGGGTGATGAAGTGGAACATCTATTTTAAGTTTGAATCAAATCCATTTGGTAATAACTGAGATATAGTGAAAATACATCAAAATCAACCTTAAATTTGAAGTAAAAGGGGACATAATTCATAAAAAATTACGTCAGAGTTAAGCACCTTATGTCACATGATCTGGGTGATGAGGTGGAACAACTATTTTAAGTTTGAATCAAATCCATTTAGTAATAACTGAGATATAGCGAAAATACATCAAAATCATAAAAAGGGGCATAATTCATAAAAAATTGGTGTCAGAGTTATGCACCTTGTGTCACATGATGTGGGTGATGAGGTGGAACATCTATTTTAAGTTTGAATCAAATCCATTTAGTAATAACTGAGATATGGTGAAAATACAACAAAATTAACCTTAAATTCTAAGTAAAAGGGGACATAATTCATGAAAACTTGGTGTCAAGAGTTTAGCACCTTGTGTCAAATGATGTGGGTGATAAGGTGGAACATGTATTTTAAGTTTGAATCAAATCCATTTGGTAATAACTGAGATAATAGATTTCGGGACGGGACGGGACGGGACCGGACGCGACGTGACAAAACTGACTACTATATACCCCCCCTCAAACACCCCAAACATGTTTGGTGGGGGTATAATTAAAACAAACTATTATAAAGTCAACTGCCAAAAATCATATATGGGTATATGAATTAGAAGTAATTTTTTACAGTAAACACGGTAAACAAACTCAAAAAGTAAAAAAAAAATCATTATATTGCAAAAAATGATGATTTTGTAAATCGTTTTTTTCCGTAGCGCGCTCGTTAATTTCCGCCGCTCTTTCCGATGATGACGTAGGAATATCCCCAGCGTAATTGACCTCGCGACCTGTTCACTCGCATGTGTAATTTTCCCGCGGATACATCATTTACTACACAGTGTCATTTGTGATTTTACATATTTTGTGTGACAGTGATTCAGTCTGGACATTGTTGTTAAAGTGAAAACAGTTTTTTTAATCTACGTGCGTTAAATAGAAGAACAAATCATGGTGCACTGTGTTGCATTTGGGTGCAACAACAAAAGTGACGATGGGACGAAAGGGTTCTTCCTCTTTCCGAAGGACGAGAACTTACGTCAAAAATGGACGAATAATTTGAATTCTCTGAGAAGTGTGGATGGGAAGTTAGTTCCGTTTGTGCCAAGTAAGACGTCTCGTGTATGTCTAAGACACTTTACCGATGACAGTTTTGTGCATTCGCCAAGTGTAATGAAATCAGTTGGGTTGACACTAAAACTACAATTAGTGAAAGGGGCAGTGCCAACTGTTTTTCCTGAGACAGTTTCCTACAAGGAAAACAGGAAACCAGTTTCCAACTGTCTGGGTCCAGCAAAGAGAAAAAGGACCACCTATGGTGCCTTCGAGAAAAGGAACCGTAAAGCGGTAAGCATGTAATTTAATCAAATTTAGATTACTGAGAATGAAGTTACTTAGTCGAACTAATCCGACACAAACAGTTGCATTTTATAATTTGTGGAATTAATCTGACGTATAGTATGTTTCGTCAAACTGTAACGGTGACTGCAAACGTCAGAAATTAAAAAGCAGCCACTCGGCGACAAATAGTAAGCTTTTCTACCATGAAGTCGGTGTAGGTCTATTGCAGGTAAATAATTTTTATGAGTGCAAAATGTAGTAGTCTTCCGACTCATCAGGAATCCTTATTTTATGATATTGCCATCCCTCTCAGCAAGTCACAGTAATTTGACATTCAGATTGTTTTGTATAATATATTTGTGGCAATCTGAAAAAAATATCTCAACATTCCCTAGGATCGTGTCAAATTTGTTGGACTACATATGAAAATTACAATACTTAGTTGACTATTATTAGCTGGTACTTTTGATCAGGTCTGACCTAATTATCCCCGACTGTATCTTTTTTTTTTTTTTAATTTTCTTAGGATTATTTCTCACCACCACATTTATAGGAGACGCGCATGCAGTTCTGGATTAAAGCACTATAAATAGATTAAGAATTCCACTTGTTTCCTGTCATTTGTATATGAGATACATCAAGAGCAAATTAACATAACATTTGAAATCATCTCCCAGTTTCAAAAATAAAATATAACTATAGTCCTCTTTGTGAATACTGTTCTCATTATATCCGTATTGATAACTCAAAGGGACCTCCTAAGCCAGCCCTGTAGTGGTTGTCTAAGGTGTGGTAACCGGACCCCCTAGTCAAGTTGCGTTTTAGAATTAAAATGAGAAACATTGATGTTTGACAGGACTATCAAATTAATGTAGTAATTTATTTTAGAAAAAAAGAAAGGGCTTTAGGAATAAGGTACTATCAATGAATAAAAAGGACAAAATACATCCGTCATCTGGTTAGTTTGAGAAAGGCAGAATATAAATCTGTCCTTTGATTTTGTTGAAGAAAAAAAACTTGAAAAAATATAAATCTACAATTTTTAAGATAATCATTATCAATTTTTAAATGAAATAAGGTAATATTTTGATTATAATGGGGGTTCAAATGAATGAGTTTAGACCTAAATCTGTCTCGGATATAATTACCTCATCTCAGTTTGACAAATGCAAAAAGATAATTAATTTGTAGAATAGAATTACCGGTATGAAGGTTTACATTTCAGCATGATCAGAAATCTGAAGCTCAGGGATGTACTTTAAAAAAGAAATAGAAGAAAAGATGATTTTCATTTACCTTACTAGACTGTGGCGGATAAATAAACCAACAATTAGATCTAGCAGAATAATTGCAACGTTGTTTTACTAGATATAATTATGAAGCGGATGTTTTCAGTTTTGGGGGTAGGGGGAGTTACAAAGACATTTATTTACTGATAGCATGTTGAAAATGTTACAAAACATTTATAATCATGTGTCAGTTTCTTGTAGGTGATGCATATTACAGAAATGATAATTAACATTTCAAATTTGCTGATCATGTACTATAATTTTGGTATTTTTATGCAAGGTATAAAAGCACCCATTGGACTTCTAGCTGTAAAGTAGTAGTAAACAATCAGTGTGGGGAATCACGTGACCCAAAATGGTACGGAACACGGAATTCAACATGGCGGATTTCTGACTTTTTTACTAATTTTCAAAGGTTAGTAAAAACTACAGCATCTATTTCGCTCGTTTTATAGCGCAGTCTATGCGCATTTTAATGCTCTTTCCAGCGATGTATGTGTCTTGTCTACGTTTCTTCTAGTTTCTGAGTTACCTTCGAGGTTTTGACCGAACCGAGGATAATTTTCTGTAAAAACGCAATGGTACGATACACGTAATTACTCTTTGCACACAAAAATCTATGTAATATGCAGTTTTTCGTACTTGTTTCAATCTGTAACTGTTAGATCTTTATCATATAGTAACCATGCACAGTGTTTCTTTATGATTTTTCGTGAATTCTTGTAAAAGATCGACAAACTATTGAAATGGTACGCGACACGTGCTATGATACGCAACACGTATTAACTGTTTGCAGTCTGATACGCAACGCGTGCATGTGTCACCAACGGCGATTTAACTTCCAATTCGCGTCATAATTAATTTATTGAACTATTTCAAACTTGGTTTTCAGTTTTTAAAATCGTTCAGAAGCACTGCAATCTTTATTTATGTTTAAACAGGTCAGCACGCTAAGACTTTCATGTTTCAAAATTACATAAAATCTATTAATCTTATTTCAAAATGGCGCAGTTGTTTAGTTTTCTAATCTTGTATACTTTTCTTCTACAGAAATGGCAAAACCTAAGAAGAAACGGAGTCTGACACTTGGGGAAAAAGAAGTGGATAAAGAAGCAAAACAAGAATATCAATATTAAACTAACTTTCCAATTGCCGCAATGCGCCAGGAAATCACCAGCGAGAAAACCAACAAAAAGACTGCTTACGCCATCTGAATCCCCTCTACAACTTATATCCAGCAAACTGAAGAATTAAGTCGTTTAGGTCACCTGTCGCTTGCAAAAAAACAAACATACAATAACTCTCGATTAAAGTTAAAGTCTTCAAGAACACTTTTTTGACCTGTGGAGGAAAACAGTGATATATACAGACGATGTAGAGCACTTCTTAAACACTGGATTGCAAGTGTGAAGAGCTGCATAATACACACAATGTAGTCCCCGTTGATGTGGCTGATGAAGCAGTTAATGAAAATCTATTGTCAGAAGTTTTCTCGGTATTATAAGAGGAAGGTGGACTTGATGAAGTAATGATAAAATTTCTAAAATTGGTTAAAGATAAAAAATTCCACTGAAGAGTATAGCATTTTTTGTGGATGGAGGTTGTTTGTTGGTTTGGGTGCACTAATACAACACAAATGAGATACTCGAACAAAACTAAGATGTTTTGGAAACTTTGCTGGAGAATGTTTGGAGGACGGTTTATTCGTTTTATGAGCGGATACAAAAATAGGGAAGACAACGTATTGGGAATGTCAGATCCAGGGCTGGCATCACCCTAAACATCTTTGATAAACATTGCCGTACCAGATTTGCTAGTGTTTATACCATTTAGTTACAAATAAGTTTTACAAGCTGACTTTTTTAATGAAAATCATATTAAGTATCGTGCTAAAATCATCTAAAATTTGAACTAATTATTGAACTCTAAATAAATGTTACTATATACCTTTCTGTCGCATTTTTAGTCGATAGTTTCGATAGTTTCTTCATGGAAACATTTAACAGAAAACGTTTTATTTTGCAGTATCATTGAAAAAAATACTACACTACATTTTGTATATGGGGTCTGGCAAAAACAAAGAGAAATATCAAACAGGGAATGCCACGCACCAAAAGCGCAGCCTCCTCAAAACGAACCCCCCGCACGCAAACGCGTGCACCACACACACACACACACACACACACACACACACTCAAAGCTTACACATCGGGACAAAACGAACAACACACACACACACTCAAAGCTAACACATAAGGACAAGACGAACAATAAGCATACACACGCGCGCACACAAAGTCAACACACAAGGACAAAACGAACAAACAAAGGAACACAGTGGGGCACCGCCTTGGAACGGTCAGTGGCAAAACACCCCTGGGGAGCTTAAACCGGTTTATGGTGCGCACCCAACCTCACTCTTACCCCCACCATGTTCCAAAGACATGGGACAGTGTAAATAAACCTACCCCCTTGACCAGGCCAACATTATCTGCTACCCCTGTACAGTATCTTTTAACGTTATGGTACATCCCGAGACATAAAACAATCATACAAAATAAATAGTCTTCATCGGATCACGTTTTGAAAAGTTCACCCACCACACCATGTTTGCGAACTGGGTGAGCTTTTATATTATGTACGACTGTTCTATGTCTCGGGATGTACAATACTGCATATGGGCGTAGCTAATATGGGGTCTGGCCAAGCGGGCATGTTTTTCAGACCCCATGGGTCTGTGTAATATTTTTGGAGCGAAAAAATCGTCTTGGTATTTCTGTAATTGTTTCATAATACTCTACTCGCGATTTTATGGATTTTGTGTTACTATGTTTATAGTTGGCATTTTTATGTGACGGTATCACCATTTTGACGTTGTTTCTAGTTTCAGTTTGGTATATCCATATATATATATATTGTGTGTGTGTGTGTGTGTGCGTGTGTGTGTGTGTGTGTGTATATATACTTGCAATTTGCTCAAGTATTATTTATGTGTGAGTAAAGTGTGATTTAACCAGGAGTTCAAGTTAAATAAGCATTTTATATTTACATACAAAAGATGAACAATTAATAAATAATTATAATAATTCATAATTTTGTTTTTTGGTGGCTATATTGTCCATTGAAACAGTATTCCAGATACTTAGAAGCGGAAAGAGGCTTTGGAAGAACCAACACAAGATCCAAACTACCTAGTTTTCTCATATAAAGAGGCTGTTATTAGTTGGGCTCTAACGTAAACCCTCTATCTTTTCAATTTCACAGTGATTAGAAACTTGAGTAACAGTTCGGTTACTTCTTTATTGCAATTAAAAACATAATTAAACAAGTTATGTCACAAAAACATGTGCAAAAAAAAACCCATATCATTTTTTTCAATTGACAAAAAAGCTATCAAAGCTCATTTTCATTATCTATACAGAATCTATACAGCAAGCTTCCAACAATAAATTAAAACAAATCAAAGAAGAACACTGTCATTAGAAATTTCTTTTTCTCAATGTCATCAAGTCTTTCTATTCCCATTGAGTATGCAAATTTATAACACATAATGTCCTTTGGCATAAAATTTAGCTCCATGATTGTACTCACACTGTTTTCACATTGTTTACTGAATATATCAATTTTTCCCTAAAGTTTACTATTAAAAACATCGGTTCTTTCTTCACTCAGTATCTATTTCACTTCCCGTAATTGTATTAAATTCCTCGTCTCATTTAGTGTAGATTTACATCACATTCCTTTTCACATTAAGTACTCAAATATTTTTTCTTTTCTCCAATTGTATTTATATCATCCTCCTTTTATTTTCGGTACTAATATCGTAACTATTTCTTTTCTCGTTCATATGCACTTCTCAGTCCAGTCCCATCCTCTTCATCGGTAGCATTTTAGATTCATTCGTCCTAGTCTTCTCCCACCTTATACACAGAGCTCCTTTCTGAACTGCGTTCCTTGATGTACTAACAGTACCCTGTTTTCTTCTCCCAGGAAGTCTCTTTCTGCTTGCAGTATCGAACATGTGATTTCTTCACATTTCTTCACACAGTAATTCAGTATTTAAGAAGCGTTCTACATCGTCTCTGGTATCACTGTTTTCCTCTACATGTCCAGAAAGTGATCTTGAAGACTTTCATCGGGAGTTATTGTAAACTGTTTTTTTGTTGTTTTTTTTGGAAACGTCAGGGGACCGAATTCACTTTATATTTTATTTGCTGGAGATATGTTGTACATAGGGTATTTAGATGGCGTAAGCAGCCTTTTCGCTTGTGATTTCTTGACGGATTGCGGCAATTGGAAAGTTACTTTGATATTGACATTCTTGTTTTGCTTCTTTATCCACTTCTTTTCCCAAGTGTCAGACCCGGTTTCTTCTTAGGTTTGGCGATTTCTGTAAAAGAAAAATAAACAAGATTAGAAAACTGCGCCATTCTGAAATAAAATAAATATTTTAAGTAATTTTGAAACATGAAAGTCTTAGAGTGCTGACCTCTTTAAACATAAATAATGATTGCAGTGCTTCTGAACGATCTTAAAAGTGAAAACCACGTTTGAAATAGTTAATGAATTAATTATGACTCAATTTTGAAGTTAAATCGCCGTTGGTGACACATGCACGTGTTGCGTATCAGACAGCCAACAGTTAGTACGTGTTGCGTATCATAGCAAGTGTCGCTTACCATTTCAATAGTTTGTCGATTTTTCGCAAGAATTCGCGAAAAATCATAAAGAAACACTGTGCATAGTTACTGCATGATAAAGATCTAACAGTTACAGAATGAAACAAGTTCGAAAAACTGCATATTACATAGATTTTTATGAGCAAAGAGTAATTACGTGTATCGTACCATTGTGTTTTTAAAGAAATTATCCTCGCTTCGGTCAAAACCTCGAAGGTAACTCAGAAACTAGAGAGAACGTAGACAAGACACATACATCGCTGGAAAGAGCATTAAAATGCGCATAAACTGCGCTATAATACGAGCGAAATAGATGCTGTAGTTTTTACTAACCTTTGAAAATTGGTAAAAAAGTCAGAAATCCGCCATGTTGATTTCCGTGTTCCGTACCATTTTGGGTCACGTGATTCCCCACACTGAACAATGTACAATCCCCAGTTTATATAAATTGATGCCAATCAAGAGGTTGCTTTGATCTCAGCTCCTGAAACTTAATTGGTGGCATACCTGTCCTCTAAGCTTGTCATAAACCACCACAGATGTGTACATAGTGCCTGCAGGGCATGAACTTTATCTTAGTGATCAGTATGGCACAATACACAAGGTGCCATAAAACCCTGAAACAAGGGTCAGCTGGAGTTCTTTGCAAACTAATTAGTATCTTATATATACAGACTGATTGTAATGATTGTAACTAAGGCATGTACTTTAAAATTTGCATGTTACAGCAATTACTAAAGCTGAACAGAAACAATAATTAACTACAGTTTTAAATTACCAAAGTTGAAAACCTAAGAACAATCTTTTCTGCATAATTACAAATAATAAATGGACATAGTACTATTATTATAGATAATTAAAAAAAAATAATAATAATTTAAAAATTGCTGTTATACCTTAGCTGTACGGTGACAACCTTTAATTTTAAAAACAAACTCTGACTGGCGACACTGAATTTTGACCAAAATTTATAGGCTTATAAAACTGTTTCTTGCAACCTTTGTTTTTGAAAATATGGATGATCATGATAGGATTTTGTTGTAACTATGTAAATAGCACAAATGTTCACACAATGAGGCACCTTTGTTTATTACTGGCTGTATAGAAACATCAAGACTTCTTTCCTGTGGTACGATATTTATGTTACATCTGTTTGATCTATCTGTACTTGTATTGTATAAAGGAGTTTTATGTGGACATAAAAAAATATATATTTTATTATATACCTTCGTAGATATAAATTATATAAATTCTGTAAAAATAAAAATCGGCTTGTATTTCACAATTTATATATGAACAGACAAAAATTCCATATTGTACCTTTTAAATTCCGTATTGTACTTTCCGTATTGTATGATGCCGGACTGTTTTCATTAATGTGAATGAGCCGGCACATTTCTATAAATAGCGCACATAAACAATTCACTATGTTCCATATATATTTTTTATAAACATTGACAATTTTGTTTAAAGAACAAAACAAGAATCAAAATGGTAAAGGTATATAATAAAAGGGTCATTATAACAGTAAACAGATTTGGGACTTTGTATTCGCGGCTCTCGTGGATTTTGCAAGGTCGGATCACACTCGGTGCTTGCGTGCCTTGTGAGATCCGATCTAGCAAAATCCACTTGAGCCGAATACTGCGTCCCAGATCAAGCTACTGTTATATTTACCCTATTTTATTTGCTCATGTATATAGTGACAACTTGTGAGCTTGTGGTTCATGTTCTTTGATCCTAAAATTGTCAGTCCACAAATCGTTTGAGCATGAAGAGACATTATGATATTGTCTGATTAAAAGTTTATTCCAGGGGTCATCTGTATATTAGTCATGCAGAGCTAGAAATTTGTCATCAAGCTAACTCGCAGCTTTGTGCCAAGGTGTTGGCCGGAAAAAAAAATTATGAAGTTTGGTCATATAATGAATGTTACAAAAAGTATTTGTTTCTAAACTACTTCTAAAAAAATGCAAAATCAAGAGAAAAAGATGACTGTATCGGGAATCGAACTTGGACTGCCGCAACAATGTCAATAATTATGCAGCGCCATGAGAAAACCAACATAGTTGCTTTGCGACCAGCATAGATACAGACCGGCTTGCACATTCGTGCAGTCTGGTCAGGATCCATGCCATTCGATTTCAAAGCCTATTGCAATTAGACAAATTGTTAGCGAATAGCATGGACCCTAACCAGACAGCAATAATACCTTTAATAACTTAATTCTTGATTTCTATATATTTTCAGTGTGTTGATGAACTGATCATGTCACATCAGCTGCTGCAGAAAGAAGAAGAAGAGAAACGGCGAATTGAAGAGGAACTTCATTTAGAAGAAGTTGAGCTTGGTCATGCACCAGCAGTGAAATCCATATCATCAATTGAGCTGCATGGTAATGCTACTTCACGAGCCTGTCAGACAACTGAGGTATGTTATACTTCAACACATACGTATTGATTAATGTTTGCAATTAGTATCCTCAGAGTAGAGGTCTAGTTGCTGTGTAAACTCTACAGCCACTATAAATTTACATGTATTATGAATATTAATGCATTACGTTTTGTCTCTACAAATCATAATGTTTTGTTCATAATAGGATATAACTACAGAGGCTATTCAAATTGTATACAATTATGTCCCTTTCCTTTTCAAAACATGTAGAAAATCAGAGCCAAAACTGATGAAGTCAGCATATAAAAGAATATTTTTTTCTAAAAGAAAAAAGATTTCTGGTTGGTAGCTAGACTGGCTCCTAGACTATAATAGATCTTTTCTACACTTTTTATGATTAAATTTAGTGAACTGAGGAAGTCTATATTCTATGTCCAATTTCATAATTTCAACATCAGTTCTCTGTGAAAATCTCTAAAATAGACTGGCTTTTGTCTCTGTGAAATTGAATTTTGTCAAAAAAAGGGAAAAATGTAGAAATATATTTATTAGGCTAGTCTAGTCGGTAGCCGACTTATAACACTACATTGTATGTATGTGAAATGCTGAAATGATTTTAGATGAGAAGTCTCTTACTAAAGACCCTAGTAATGTTCAGATATGTAGCTGACACTGCAACAACTCCAAAGTTAATTATACACTCGACTATAGTAGCTTAATTCAGTCAGTATTTCTATATTTGCACTAGTTTTCATAATAAATAATGAAACCGGTAATAGACGAAAAAAGATTACAAGCTATTAGTTTGCAACGTTCCTGTACGTAGCTGTAGTCTGTATTGAGTTCAACAGAATTTTATTGTGCACCCCTCCCCCCACCCCACGAGTGGTGGGGGCTATAGTTATGGTTTGGTCTTGTTTGTGTGTCCGTCTATGTGTCTGACCAAAATGATCGAAGAAGAGGGGCCATTTCTAATTATTAATAAGAATAAAAGAGGAATTTTTGTTTGTGATGCTCAGTAACAGAGGAATCATTTTCATTTCCAGTTGATAGCAAGTCGGCCTACGGAACATAAAGGTTAAAGTCAGAGAGTGTGGGACACTTGCAGTGACTGAAACAAAGGACATGATGTGTGGCCCAGACCAGTGTACACCTTCAGTTGAGAAGAGTTTCCAATTCCCAGAAAATGCCTGCTATGATGACCCAGCTGAACAGTCTGACGAGGAGTATGTCGACAATGTGGAAGAAGACCCAGACTGGGAACCATCTGCTGATGACTTGGCAGATCTAGACGAGGATGGAGATGATGATGAAAACGCAACTGTTTGGTAATTTTGTTGCTTGTGAACATTATCATAAATAACATGCCAGTGTATGAGAGACAGGGTTTGTTTCATTGTTGAATAAAAATGTCTTGCTCCAATTAACTGAGTAAATTTGTAAATATGTGTATATGTAAGATATATTGATATGTAACAGAAATGCAAGCAGTTAAGATTTCCACGGTTTTATGACATCACATTACCTATGGGACACTTGAATCATTGCAGATTTACCAATATTATGCCTATAAAAATTTCCCATGATTTATATTTTATGATGGTTGCAACATTGATACTGCATTCTGAAGGCAAACTATTGGTAAAACATTCTTAAGGCCTGAGTGTTGAAAAACAGTTTTATTGAAATAAGTGAAAGTAGGTCTATGGTAGCAAACAAATACAACCCAAAAGGAGGTACCCTATTAAGGGTCTATTATGTTTAGTTTATCGCCAGTCTGAGAACAAAGCTTATTTATAGCTTATTGTCTGAAGTTGAGATTCATACGACACCAGCTGTACTATACTATGTATATATGGCAGAAAGTCAAAATCAGCTACCTGATGAATATGTATTACCCAGTTTCAAGCTCATAAACATACAAATAACTAAATAATACCAGTATTGTATAAACTGGTCAAGTTTAATATAAAGCAGTTTTGTAATATATTTTTTTCATATTTTTTCAGGCACGACTGTATAGAAGACCATGCACCAGACCTAATGAAAGAAGAAAAATTCATTGTTTTTCAGAGTTGTCTTCTGTCTCTGTTAAGGTTGTGCCACATATATTCCGGGGTGTGTAGCAACATTAAGAAGAAAGTGGTGGGCAGCATGGTAATTTTTGAAAGTGTTTGTGAAACTGGACATTCAAGGATCTGGCGTAGCCAACCGGTGGTTAGTGGTGCTCCAGTTGGGAACGTGTTATCAGCAGGTGCCTTGGTGTTTTCAGGACTATCACCGTCAAAACTTTTCAACTTTTTCAAATTTACAAACATTTTAATGATCAAGGAAAGAACATTTAACAGATACCAGAAATCGTTTGTTATTCCGGCAATAGCGAATACATGGCAACAGAAACAGAACGAGACCCTCCTGGCATGTAGAGGGAGAAGTATTCGTGTAGGTGGCGATGCTAGGTGCTGCTCTCCTGGACATACTGCCAAATATGGAAGCTACACATTGATGGATTTAGAGACAGGCATGGTGTTAGCTACAGAATTAGTATAAGTAAGTCCTTGTTAAGGAAAATACCATTTGTTGGAAGTTTTGTCTTGTTTAAAGATACAAATGGAGGCTGTCAACCCTTACCCTGATAGATTTCTATAATGAACTTGTCCAGATTTCAGTTTTGACAGTGCCTTTGACTGTAAAAAGGGGTACTGACCAAAATGATACTGACCATATGGCAAACAGTGAAGATCTTGATCAGACTGCATAGATGTCATGCTGATGATGATCTACACTGGTCGCAAAGGCAGAATCAGTTATGTCCATTCTGTAGTAATTGCAGATGTAATTAAAGCATATGTACTTACTTATATATACAAGGCCGTGTATAAGTGATAGTATGTGCACAGAGGTATTCGATTTGAACCCAACTACAGTATAATTTTGCCTCAATCTCTGTACAGTTCTGTTATGTGGAATACAGTAGCTGAGTACTTGTTATGTGGAATAAAGTAGCTGAGAACAGCTTCTGTTTTTCCTCCACAGTTGAACTTAATCAAGTTAAATGCTGTATAACATACTTTTCACAGAATGTTTTTTTGTTTTTTATAAAGTACTGCCCAGTTATTTTTGGTTTACAGCTGCATGTTAAAAAAGGAAAGATTATATTTGTGATACTACTCTATAGTATTGTGATCTCAAAATAATTCATATTTCAGAGCAATGAAGTGAAGAACTCGAATGCTATGGAATTAGAGGGGTTGAAGAGAACCATGAAAGTTGTGGAAGATATGGGTGTGACTCTGAGCGACACAACCACAGATCGCCATGTACAGGTCCGAAAATATCTCCGTGAAAATAAAGGACATATTAATCACTGGTTTGACAGCTGGCATGTTGCCAAAAGTAAGCTTTTTGTTTCATTACAGCAAAAATCCAAATATCTTTTGAATATAAGCTGCATAAATATACAGACTAAATTGAGGCATTCTATTTTCCACCCACCTCTGCCAGGTGACACTGCATACAAACATATGGAAAGGCAAGCATACATTCTACCTAACGTCCATCGTGTCTCATGTCGGAATTTTGACTGGTTTCATTTTAAAGTAGAAGTATGAGCTTGCATGTTTGTTAGACCAGAAGTAATACTTCCTTCCTGAAAACATGTGCTAGGTTAAAATTTTTCAGACTATTGTAGCAATATTATCAAGCTGTTGTAGCAAGTAAAAAGCTCAGAAAATATAACGGCTATTTACACAATTTGTCTGGTAAGAGAATGAGTTTAACAAGAAATTTTTATGTAAAAACCTGACTCTTCCGATTTCAGCAAAAAGAAATTCCATTCTGGTACTGAAAAGATCATTTTAGCTTGAACTACTTTCATTATTAACCATGTTGTAAATTTTCTGTTTTAGGTGTGAAGACTAAACTTACTACTCTGTGGAAGAAAAGAGGGTGTGAAAAGGTAGCCAAATGGACCCAATCCATTTCAAATCATCTCTACTTCTGTGCAGCAACTAGTGAGGGAGATGGAGATCTAGTTGAACAGAAATGGTTGTCGGTTTTGAACCACATAACAAATAAACACGAAGGCCATGGTGAAAAGTTCCCAAGCTGTACCCACGGGCCAATTGAAAGAGATTGGATTAAAGAAGGTTTGTTAAAAATAATTATTTGTACATATCTTTTTGTTTGCTTTAGTTAAGACCTATGTCTTTAGCAAAAGGAACATCAAATGCAGTCTTTGTGAAAGTAAAAACCAAGTACTCAAGTATACAGAAGTAAAAGAAAATATCACACTATTTTGAATTTTCTCTTTATTTCTTGTCCTTTCAGTTGTATTTCTTGTCCTTTCAGTTGTTTAATAAAAAGGTCCATGCAACATGAAAGTGTCAATTGCCTTAGCAAAAGTACAGGTCCCTGTAAGAAATAAAAAAATTTAAGACTTTGTATTATACAATTCTTTATTAAACATGCAAGTCCATAGTCTTGCACTATCACCAGTCCATTTTCAACTCCAAATTTTGCTGGGCTTAAATGAGTATTTCAAAGAAGAAGAAAGAAATACTATTAATACTTTTTTTTTATTCAGTAAATATACACAACATCATTTATATTAAAAGGTGCATAATTTTATGTTCCTGCAAAAATGATTACAACTTTGAAGTGTATTTTTTACAAGAATTCTTGCTGAGCTATAATTCATGGTCTTTTGTGTTCATGTGAATACTAGTTGTGGCTGTGCCGCTGTTGCCTAAGAAATGATATATAAATGTTACAGGTTCCAAAGCTCACAAGGAATTGCAGTTGTTACTTGGAAAGAAGCGGTTGGTAACAGACATCAGAAAGTTGTCACCTGTAGACCAAACCTCAGGCCTAGAAGCTCATCACAAAATTGTATGCCAGTTTGCACCGAAGTTTGTCAGCTTCTCATATGCAGTGATGAAACAAAGGTTAGTTGAAATAAAAATATATAAAAAAAGTTAAAATGTTACTTGTCTGGTCATGAATAAAGTAGAAAAATTTAACCATACTTTACCATAGTGCTTTGAATTTGTATTATGTGCAGTGTGTCTTCCAGTTATATTATCAAATCAGATGACTTGGAAGAAACTTAATGGCTTTGATAGTGGAAATATATGCCTCTGATTTAAGTTTTGGTCATTTTGCGGCACACCTTTGGCACCTTTCCTGATGAAAGCAGGAATTTTTTTCACAATGAGTATGACTGCTAATAGAACACACCAGAATGAGTCAGTCGTTATTGCAATTGTTACGTCCTTTATGTAAAACCAACTAGAGCTGCTTTTTAGGAAAGGGTCTGTCTCCTACAATTGCCTTGTCTTCTGAATAGAAGTGTATGAGTCAACCATGCAGCATGACATCAGACTTACAATGCTTTTGAAACATAAAAATAATGTTTCAACTGCCATAATTCTAAAATGCCTCGACTGACTTTGATAGTTATCGAACTTGGTCAAGACTTATTTGCAAACACATTTTATTCATGTTAGTTGAAGAGAGGATAAGAAATGTTTGACTTGTTGCAGACTGACACATCTGTGTGGTGGGAGACATTTACTAGGGGTCCTGAATATGTTAACATTGCTTCTTTCAGAATAAATCTAGCAGCCTTGCACACCTGTTCAAATGCCGGCAGAGCACAGGCCATCACAAGGGATGGGCAACTTCGTTACAGCTTGTCGTACCCAAAGTACAAAGGTGGAAAGCATATTGTGAAGCCAGTTATGGAGGAATGCAGCTATGGTAAGGAGTGACTAATTTTGCTAACAAGACTTTTCTCACTTACCAGACTTTTTAACAGTTTATTTTTAATACTTTAACAGTTCAGACTGTCTGTTAAGTGAAAATGCCAAGAACTAGTGGCAGTAATATAATTTTGGAGTTAAATAGTCTAAACCATAGGTTTGATAGTCAGAATTGTTGCTGAAGGACCTATTGCCCCAGGGTCAATATTTTTTACTTCCAACAGTTGTCAAAGGATGCTGAAAATACTTGAATTTTTATTGAATATTTTAGGTTTTTTATTACCTCCCTTTATGACTGCAACTATACTGAACAGAAAAAGAAACTATACAGATGTATAACTGGTATATTTTGAAATAAAAGCTAATTTTTCAAATTTGAATAGTTTCTTCATACCAAAATAACACTTGAAGATCTTCACATGATAATTTATTTTTTTTATCAACCAACCTTAAGTCAGTTATGGCCCCTGGCTTAGTAAAAAATTGGTCATTTTAATGTTGTGTCGCGCATAGCTCCAAAAGTATTTGACCTAGAATCACCAAAGTTTACAGGAATGTTGGTCAGCATGTGTAGTTGTGCACCTGGGGTTTCGCGTCCGGATTCATTCAGTCTTGTAGAAGTTATGGCCCCTGACTTTGTAAAAATTGGTCATTTTAATGTTGTGTCGTGCCTAGCTCCAAAAGTATACGACCTAGAGTCACAAAACTTTACAGGCATGTTGGTCAGCATGTGTAGTTGTGCACCTGGGATTTCGCGTCCGGTTTCATCCAGTCATGTAGGAGTTATAGCCCCTGACTTAGTAAAAAATTGGTCATTTTAATGTTGTGTCGCGCATAGCCCCAAAAGTATTTAACCTAGAATCACCAAAGTTTACAGGAATGTTGGTCAGCATGTGTAGTTGTGGACCTGGGGTTTCGCATCCAGATTCATTCAGTATTGTAGGAGTTCTGGCCCCTGACTACTGTCATGTAGTGGGGGCATCTGTGTCCCATGGACACATTTCTAGTTTTAATAATAATACTTTAATATAAAACTAGATAGTTTCTTTTGCTGTTCAGTATATAACAGTTTGTGCACAGTGTTAAAAGTACATATAGTGCTGTTCAAACGATGCAAGACCAGTTATAATACACATTCATGGACCAGCAATTTATATTATCAGTTATTTGACAATTATAGATCACAAAGTTTTGTGTGGAATGGATGCAATGAAAGGGATATGTTTCTAACAATTTGATATTTAGAGACGAAATAATGTAATTGTTCATTTAAGAGGAAATTTTTTACTTGATTTTAATTAAACTGAAAAGCGAATAATAACTGTATTACATTTAATTTCATGTTTACATATTAAACACTTTAAAACAAAAACATTTTCTTATATGTAACATTGAAAAGTCTATTTTTGTGGTTATTTCAGACTATATTGATGATCTGAATACAGAGCTCATTCGACTGCGCAAGACGTACAACTCTCACAGGAAAGCACAGGATGCTGCTCATAAACTGTATATCTCACCACCACCACTTTCGTCAGGAGCAAGCCATGTTTTGAAGTCAGATGCGATTCTCGCTCACAGGTCCAGATTTTCAGGACAATGAAATAATTATAAGTTCCGAGCATATCTGTACCCAGTGTATTCCTCAGAAGGGAAGTTAGCTCTGATAGCAGTAACTGCACAGGAAGGTAACACACGTCTGTCATGTTTTGCGAGACGATGCCAAATCCAACGTGCCAGTCTGCGATAGGCCACATATCTGTATGTTCTGAAATGAACAGAAAAATGATTAGACATTTTCAAATGTTATTGGCAACTTTCAATGAGACAGATGTTTTTTCTTTCATTTCAAGGTTTGTGTTACTAAATATATAGAATAATGTTTTCTTTCAGTAATAGTCTGGTGCCCTCAAGAAGCATTCAGATTTCACGTATATGCTTTTTCTACCACAAGGGAGAAGTTTTTTTTTTCGGTTTGGTTTTTACACGAAATGTACTTGTAACATTAAACTTGATCTGACTTTTTTTTGTACTTTCCTGTTGTTAAAAAATGTTGCAAGAAGTTACATTAATGGATGACTGCAGACCTGTCATGTAATAACAAATTGTTTAAAATGTTAGTAAATACATTTTTGCCAAACTGTTGTTATGTAAATAAATTGTTGTTATGTAAACACATAGTTGCCAAACTGTTATGTAAATACATTGTTGCCAAACTGTTGTTATGTAAATAAATTGTTGTTATGTAAATGAATTGTTGCCAAACTGTTGTTATGTAAATAAATTGTTGTTATGTAAACACATAGTTGCCAAACTGTTATGTAAATACATTGTTGCCAAACTGTTGTTATGTAAATAAATTGTTGTTATGTAAATGAATTGTTGCCAAACTGTTGTTATGTAAATAAATTGTTGCTAAACTGTAATGTTAATAAGTTGTTGCCACACTGTTATTTATATGTAAATATATTATTTTCATTCATGATCGATCTTGTTTACTTATTTATATTTGTAAACCTAGGTATTTACATGTCCATCTTTCAATTTGGACAGTACCAGAACTATTAAAAGCGATGCATACAAAACTGATACTGACTAGATAACAATCAGTGCAGATCATGATCAGACTGCACAGCTTCAATTGTGTCCAGCATGATGCGGGTTAAAATACATGTTTATCAAGATCATATCAAGTATTCTATAAAATAGTTCTTGTATGTAACCTGTTATGTCAATCCAAATGGCCATTCAACATTCCAAAAGCAAGAACTTCCATGCAGTAGTAATTGGAGTAAAATGACTGCAGTACTTCCAGTTACATTGTATAAACCATACTGTTCAAGACAACATACATTGCACTACCTTTATTTTATATGACTCTTCTTAGTTTATTCAAAGAGCTATAAAAATAGTATTTTATACTTCTTTGGTTTATTTAATGGTCTCACTTTAGGAGAAAAACTTACTCATGAACAGGTTCCTCATCTCCAATAGGCCCATTCCGTTGTAGAAATTCATAGAAGGACACTTCCACAACATCTCTGTTCAAGCAGTTTCCAACAAAACCAGGGTGTTGTGTTATACATGTAAAACCATCGAGTTTCTCGGCTAGGTCTGGAAACTCGTGGCAACATTTACACTCTTATACCAGTCTGCATTGCACTGCAGTTTCTACATTCACACCTGAAAATTCAAATGAACATGTCAGAATGAAAAAAATAAAGACGTCGGAGTGCTTTATCATCTAATTTACCACGGTTCATCATTCATGATAACCACGCAATCGGGCTAAAACCCTAGTAGTTCTATTTTATGCAAGCATATGAATTCTGAACCATGGTAAATTAGACGATAAACCACTTGAAGATCTTTATTATTTATATAACACACGGTCTATTATTTATATAACACACGGTCAGTATAGAGTAACATTTGGGTACACACAGCTGACGAGAATAATTGCGGTTTTATTTTTCTGGACTACCCTGATTCAACTGAAACACAATACACAGATGAAAGAGACCTTGATTGTTTGAGATATCTGTGTAATCCATTTCTAGCCATGTGGCTTGATCAGCGTTCCTGATCTCAGATTTGTGTGGCTGACTGCAGAGTCCGGTTTGACAAATGCTTGCATATTGTACTATCAACAGACTATCAACTCCAGTAATGTAAACTAGCTGTTTTTATTTAGTGACAAAGACTGTCACAAACAAATGTTTAACATTAGGTATATGGGCATTTTCTCAAACAAATTTTGGCGTCCAGCCCGAAATATAGGGTCCATAGACATGTCTCGTAGAATAGCATACAATTAGTGTGTGACACCTGCCGCTTAACAAGCTGAATATTTTTTTAATGTAACTGAAACTGAAACATAGATTATCTACTCTATGTTCTGCAATTATGCGTATTCAGGTTATTACCAATCGAGATTTTCCAGTCGTTCGTTTTCCCCGGCTTCGAGGTCGAAATCTTCCTCAGGCTCAGAATCTTCCTCGCTTGAAACAATTTCATCGTTCTCAGTAGCAGGTTCTGGTTCGTACATATACGGCTGTACAACGAAAACATCTTCCAACCCAAATTCATGCGAATCTTCGTCCATTGTCAGATAATTTGATAAATAAAGTGATATTGGCCTATATTCTACGTTGATTAGGAAGTAAATAAATCAGCTGGGGATAAATGTACGTCACTTCCGGTTCAGAGGTCAATCACAATGAAAGGGAGTTAACTCGTACTTCGGCGTGATTTATTGGTTTTTGTATGAGTTATACACAGTACTACATAATATTTTACTAACGGTATTGTTGAGAATCAATTTAATTCATATCACTCTTTATAAATAATAATGAAAATATGCGTTGTAAAAGGGTGGCCACTGACCTTTAAATAATTTCTACTTGTACATTAAATATGTCGCTTGCACAGTGGTTGAAAATGGGTAAAGTGAGCACCCGTATACCGAAAGAACCTGGACTGCCGGATCCAGCAACAGCAGATTCACCGAGACAGGCTGTTTTGTTTCAGGTAAACAGAACACTCATGTTATACGTAAATGTTTGAACCTTTAATATTACAAACGTAAAAAAAGGTATTGGTTTACGTGACACAACCAGTTCTTTCAATATTTAATAGCACTGTACAATTTTTCGTAACCAAGAAACTACCGCTTTTTATTTGTTCGAAGACTTTTAGTGAAGTATTTTAACATTCAGACAATACAGTAAATAAAATTATCTTTCTTTCGTCTAGGCTGCTAACAATTCCTGTTAAGTGGTCCTGGTTGAATCTCGGAAATGAAAAAGAGGCGGCTATGGTCACTATGACGACGAAATCAGTGCTAAGATCTGTTGTGATATTTTATGTTGCTTGCTGAAAATTTGTTTTGCAAACGATTGATAAATATATACATATAAATGATTGGTCTAGAATCTTGAAAAAAAAAACCATCCGTAAATGGCTGTTGTTTTTAGCTCACCTGTCACAAAGTGACAAGGTGAGGTTTTGTGATCGCGCAGTGTCCGTCGTCCGTCCGTGCGTCCATAAACATTTGTTTGTGACCACTCTAGAGGGCACATTTTTCATGGGATCTTTTTGAAAGTTTGTCAGAATGTTCATCTTGATGATATCTAGGTCAAGTCTGAAACTGAGTCACGTGCCATCAAAAACTAGGTCAGTAGGTCTAAAAATAGAAAAACCTTGTGACCTCTCTAGAGGCCATATATTTCACAAGATCTTCATGAAAATTGGTCAGAATGTTCACCTTGATGATATCTAGGTCAAGTTCGAAACTGGGTCATGTTGGGTCAAAAACTAGGTCAGTAGGTCTAAAAATAGAAAAACCTTGTGACCTCTCTAGAGGCCATATTTTTCATGAGATCTTCATAAATATTGGTCAGAATGTTTATATTGATGATATCTAGGTCAAGTTCGAAACTGGGTCACGTAGGGTCAAAAACTAGGTCATTAGGTCTAAAAATAGAAAAACATTGTGACCTCTCTAGAGGCCATATTTCTCAATGCATCTTCATGAAAATTAGTCAGAATGTTTATCTTGATGATATCTAGGTCAAGTTCGAAACTGGGTCACGTGGGGTTAAAAACTAGGTCAGCAGATCTAAAAATAGAAAAACCTTGTGACCTCTCTAGAGGCCATATTTTTCATGAGATCTTCATGAATATTGGTCAGAATGTTCACCTTGATGATATCTAGGTCAAGTTCGAAACTGGGTCATGTGGGTCAAAAACTAGGTCAGTAGATCTAAAAATAGAAAAACCTTGTGACCTCTCTAGGGCCATATTTTCAATGGATCTTCATGAAATTGGTCAGAATGTTCACTTGATGATATCTAGGTCAGTTTCGAAACTGGGTCATGTGCGGTCAAAACTAGGTCAGTAGGTCTAAAAATAGGAAAACCTTGTGACCTCTCTAGAGGCGATATTTTTCAATGGATCTTCATGAAAATTGGTCAGAATGTTTACCTTGAAGATATCTAGGTCAGTTTCGAAACTGGGTCACGTGGGGTTAAAAACTAGGTCATTAGGTCTAAAAATAGAAAAACCTTGTGACCTCTCTAGAGGCCATATTTTTCATGAGATCTTCATGAATATTGGCCAGAATGTTCATCTTGATGATATCTAAGTCAGATTCGAAACTGGGTCATGTGGGGTCAAAAACTAGGTCAGTAGGTCTAAAAATAGAAAAAACCTTGTGACCTCTCTAGAGGCCATATTTCTCAATGGATCTTCATGAAAATTGGTGAGAATGTTCAGCTTGATGATATCTAGGTCAGGTTCGTAACTGGGTCATGTGCGGTCAAAAACTAGGTCAGTAGGTCGAAGAATAGAAAAACCTTGTGACCTCTCTAGAGGCCATATTTTTCACGAGATCTTCATGAAAATTGGTGAGAATGTTCACCTTGATGATATCTAGGTCAAGTTTAAAACTGGGTCACGTTCCTTCAAAAACTAGGTCATTAGGTCAAATAATAGAAAAACCTTGTGACCTCTCTAGAAGCCATATTTTTCAATGGATCTTCATGAAAATTGGTCAGAATTTTTTATCTTGATGATATCTAGGTCACATGTGCTCAAAAACTAGGTCACTATGTCAAATAATAGAAATAACGATGTCATACTCAGTTGAACACTGGGTCATGTGGAGATAGGTGAGCGATTCAGGACCATCATGGTCCTCTTGTTATTCCGTAGTACTAGTATAACCATAGTAATACTTACATAAACTATTATAAACTGGTTGCTAGACTTTCATCCAATTTTTTTTGGCAAAATGAGTGCGCGTCTGCATCTAATAATTACAAGCTGTTGAACTTGTGCATGTGTTATTTTCTGCCGAGAAACGTGTCATGTGAATAGGGTAATAATGCATCGGACGCAAATCTAGCAATTAGTTTATAATATTTAATAGTCCCAAAGTAAAAATAAAGGCTATATAAACATTGCATAGCGGGGCCAAAAAAATCAAATAACAGCCGCAGCATAGTGCGGTTGGCTCATGACGCTACGTCAAACTTCTATTTTTAGTATCTACTTTTACTTTGACAAGCATGTCATAAACACGGGTTAATTTCTAGATTAAATAGTCAGTTTTGTTTCCATGCATATCTATCTTTATCGTTGGAGCCTCGATAATATACACGAAAGCTGCAGGTTAGTACTGCCACATGCATACAACTACGGATCAGCTTGAACGGCTATGCTGCCATTTTTGGCGACTTAGCGTACCATTAAAAATTATCATGGGCACAATTTGTTCGTTGGGACTTAAATTCATGGTTGGGCTCAACCACGAAAATTAATCCCCCACGAATAATAATGATTTCACAGTATTCAGAGTTTTTTTTCTGTTTTGCTCTGGCAGCCCCTAAATGAAGTGAAGTGAATCTTTATGAATGAATCTGAGAAAAGTACATGCAAAAAGAGGTAAATATGGATGCTTTTTACCAAGTTCGGTCAACATCCATCAAGCTGTTTATGATAAGTTGTTTAAATATTTTCTGAACAAGCTCTGAGAATATCCATGAAGCGGTATTATGAGAAGAATGCTTTCAAAAGTTTTTTTCTGTTTATATCTCTTGTGTCCTTAAGTGCTGCTCACAATGAAATAAATGTGAAAATAGCTCAATCACCATATATATTACAGTCTTAACTGATGACAGCACTGATCTGCTACAACCCTGCTTTTTTAAATAATATTGTTGAAGTTTTAATTATAACTAAGCAGGCAGTAAAACACTGCTCTAAGTGTCATACCTATTCTAAAACTGAGCGGATGTTTACTGTTACATGTGAAGTTGCATGTGATTAGGAGTGAAGTTCTTTTATTTCTTAAATGACTGTTTATTGAAGTATACACTCCTTCCAAAGTTCTAAATGTTGAGCAATGTTACATTTGTCGCATAAAGGTACCTCAGTTTGTAAAATGCTTAGTTTTCAGGGTATTAAGGTAAGAGCATTGTTTTGAAGTAAAATTTTTTGTTACATGTAGATCTAGTGTGTGAGACTAATGGTAATTGGTTCAATATCTACCAGTATAGTAGATAGGAATGTTTAACATTCTGAAATATCCAGTATCAAATGGAAACTCAGCTTTGAAATTAAAGCTGTGAAGATGTCACAGTGTTCAGTTAGTATATAATTGTAATTAAGTGCTTCTTTCATCTGCAAAGACATACATACACAAAACTACAGTGCTGATTCCTAGTACACAAGTCGCAACTGTCCCATAGAAATTTCAAAATGTCACATAAAATTTTCAAATGTCACATAACTAAATTTGTGTATGATGGGCCATTGTCCAATAGACATAAATTTTTTCCCAGTCACTGAAAAGGAGGTGAAAATACAGCTTAATACACAGAAAAGGGGCATTCTGCACTGGCTTTGAGCATAAGGTGAAAGTTCAGCTAAAATATGCAGAAAATGAGGTGAAATAACTGCTCAAATATGCATAATATTATGGTTTTTGCCCTGGCAATGAGCATGATACTGAGGTGGAAGTACTGTACACAAGAGGGCCAAGATGGCCCTAGGTCGCTCACCTGAGAAACACACCATAACACACCATAACAGTGTAAACATGTTTGACCTAGTGATTTCATGGAAAAAAATATTCTGACCAATTATCATTAAAATTGGAGCAAAAATCTTGAGTATAAATAAGTATTTTCTTTGATTTGACCTAGTGACCTAGTTTCTGACCCCAGATGACCCATATTCGAACTTGACCTAGATTTCATCAAGGCTATAATTCTGACTTAATTTCATGAAGATCAATTGAAAAATACAGCCTCTATCGCATACACAAGGTTTTTCTTTGATTTGACCTAGTGACCTAGTTTTTGACCCCAGACTACCCATATTCGAACTTGACCTAGATTTCATCAAGGCAACCATTCTGACAAAATTTCATGAAGATCAGTTGAAAAAATTTAGCCTCTATCGCATACACAAGGTTTTTCTTTGATTCTACCTAGTGACCTACTTTTTGACCCAGATGACCCATATTCGAACTTGACCTAGATTTCATCAAGGCAATCATTCTGACCAAAGTCCATGAAGATCAATTGAAAAATACAGCCTCAATGCATACAGAAGGGTTTTCTTTGATTTGACCTAGTGACCTACTTTTTGATCCAAGATGATCAATAATCAAACTTAATGTAGATTTTATCAAGGCAATCATTCTGACCAAATTTCATTCAGATCAATTGAAAAATACAGCCTCTATCGCATACACAAGGCTTTTCTTTGATTTGAACTAGTGACCTACTTTTTGACCCTAGATGACCCATATTCAAATTTGAGCTAGATTTCATCAAGGCAATCATTCTGACTTAATTTCAGGAAGATCAATTGGAAAATATAGCCTCTATTGCATACACAGTGTTTTTCTTTGATTTGACCTAGTGACCTAATTTTTGACTGCGGATGATCATTTTCAAACTCGGCCTAGATTTGATTAAGGTTATCATTTTGACTTAATTTCAGGAAGATCAATTGAAAAATACAGCCTCTATAGCATATACAAGCTTTTCCTTTGATTTGACCTAGTGACCTACTTTTTGACCCCAGATGACCCATATTCAAACTTGATCTAGATTTCATCAAGGCAATCATTCTGACCAAAATTCATGAAGATTAATTGAAAAATACAGCCTCAATGCATACAGAAGGTTTTTCTTTGATTTGACCTAGTGACCTAGTTTTTGACCCCAGATGACCCATTTTCGAACTCGGCCTAGATTTCATCAAGGTAATCATTCTGACCAAATAAAGATCAGTTGAAAAGTACAGCCTCTATAGCATACACAAGCTAAATGTTGACAGATGACAGACAGACAGATGCCAGACATCAAGCGATCACAAAAACTGCTCAGGTAAGCTAATAAAAAAGATGCATAAACTTTTCTCAGTGGAATCCATTTCTACACCCTTTGTCTGTGCACATACCCCATCATTCTACGAACGCCCCTCACACTTTGACAGAAAGCTTGTCATTCAAAAAATGTACCGAGAAATTATGCTATTATAGCATCTTGTAACCAGATACTATAATCTCAGTTACACATAAGAGTTTCACCTTCAGGGATACCTGTATAATTTCTTATTGTTATTTTTAGTAAGGGTCTCATTAGAGTAGGCTAAATCCTAAGACACTCTATGAAAGCCTTTAGATTTGAACCACCAAATTAGCATGAAGAAAGTAGTCCCTGGTTAACAAAAAGAAAGCAACTGTAAGCATTTGCGATATTAGCTGGAAAATGGATATGAAGTGATATTACTAATACAACAAGAGCCATGTTAGACATGGCCAATCCCCCCGCCGGGTATATTATGATTGAAGGCTAAAGTTCCTGGCAAGTTAGTGTCTGAAAGTATTAATTTTGGGGAAAGCTTTGAAGAACCGTTTAGATGTGGTCCGCATCAGGGGTTTTAAAGATGTGGAAGAAAGAATAAGTCAGTAGTGAGGTGGTTTACTGCTAAATTTTATTAATTTTCATAAACAGTATAGCTATGATGTTTTTCTATATGGCTACTGTAAAAAGAAGGAATGGAAAGCTAACAGGGAACAAGAGTGCCAGAATGTCACAATATATGCCCGTCACAGCAAATTCCTTTACTCTAGCAGCTGTATTTGCAAATGGAATTTTAATTTTGTGGTTGTTTAGTAATCATTGTAAGTCTTTTGTTTTTCTAAGGCCACAAGAAACCTCCTTACCAGGTAGAGATATCTTAAAATACACCTAAAATTGGAAAGTAACATCTATGTTGTACCACAGAAAAGAAGTCTTGTTTTTTCCCTACGGTCAATTATAAAAATGTTACAATATAAGTTATTTATAGTAACAACTAAGGGAAGTTAAAAAAAAAAAAAAAAAAAAAAAAAAAAAAAAAAAACAAGAGCTGTCTCCGTAGGATGACACATGCCCCCGATGGCACTTTGAATGAATAGTTATGGCCGATGTTAGAGTTTAGGACCTTTGACCTATGGAGCTGGGTCTTGCGCGAGACACATCATCTTACTGTATCACACATTCATGCATAGTTATTTTAAAATCCATGCATGAATGACAAAGATATGGACCGGACATGCCCATCAAAGCACTATCATGAAAAATGATCTTTAACGTCTAAGTGTGACCTTGACCTTTGAGCTACGGACCTGGGTCTTGCGTGTGACACGTCGTCTTATTGTGGTACACATTCATGCCAAGTTATTTGAAAATCCATCCATTGATGACAAAGATATGGACCGGACACGCCCATCAATGCACTATCCTTTAACATCTAAGTGTGACCTTGACCTTTGAGCTACGAACCTTGGTCTTGCGCATGACACGTCATCTTACTGTGGTACACATTTATGCCAAGTTATTTGAAAATCCATCCATCGATGACAAAGATATGGACCGGACACGCCAATCAATGCACTATCCTTTAACGTCTAAGTGTGACCTTGACCTTTGAGCTACGGACCTGGGTCTTGCGCACTGCACGTCGTCTTACTGTGGTACACATTCATGCCAAGTTATTTGAAAATCCATCCATCGATGACAAAGATATGGACCGGACACGCCAATCAATGCACTATCCTTTAACGTCTAAGTGTGACCTTGACCTTTGAGCTACGGACCTGGGTCTTGCGCACTGCACGTCGTCTTACTGTGGTACACATTCATGCCAAGTTATTTGAAAATCCATCCATCGATGACAAAGATATGGACCGGACACGCCCATCAATGCACTATCCTTTATCGTCTAAGTGTGACCTTGACCTTTGAGCTACGGACCTGGGTCTTGCGCACTGCACGTCGTCTTACTGTGGTACACATTCATGCCAAGTTATTTGAAAATCCATCCATCGATGACAAAGATATGGACCAGACACGAAAATTGCGGACAGACCGACAGACTGACAGACCGACAGACAGACAGACGGTTCAAAAACTATATGCCTCCCTTCGGGGGCATAAAAAAATTGTAAGTCCACACAAAAATCTTTACCAGGTTAGAGATTGGTCAAAATACACCTCAAAATTGGATGTAGCATGCATGTTGTACTACAGAAAAGTGGTCTCGATTTTTCCCTACGACTAGTAATGAAAAAGTTACAATAAAAGCTATTTAAAGTAACAACAAAGGGAAGTAATTCTAAAGAAGGGAACTGCGCATGACACTTCCTCTCATGATGGTGTATAATTGTGCCAAGTTACATCAAAATCCCTCCATGCATGAAGAAGAAATGCTTCGGACAAAGTCATTCTTGTATCTGACCTTTGGCCTCTAAGTGTGACCTTGACCTTAGACCTAGGGACCTGGATCTTGCGCATGACACTCTGTCTCATGGTGGTGAACATTTGTGCCAAGTTATATCAAAATCCCTCTATGCATGAAGAAGAAATGCTCCGGACAAGGTTTTCATTTTTGTATCCTTTGACCTCTAAGTGTGACCTTGACCTTAGACCTAGGGACCTGGTTCTTGCGCTTGACACTCTGCCTCGTGGTGGTGAACATTTGTGCCAAGATATATCAAAATCCCTCCATGCATGAAAAAGATATGCTCCAGACAAATTTTTTTAAGAAAATATGATAAAGGGGAATAACTCAAAAAAAAAGGCAAGGCAGAGTTATTGTTCTTGAACACTGCACTTCCTCCCAATGTGTTCTATCAGTGTATGAAGTTTGAAGAAAATCCCTCAGGTACTTTTGGAGTTATGCTCTGGACAAATTTTTTTAAGAAAATAAGATAAAGGGGAATAACTCAAAAAATTGGCAAGGTAGAGTTATTGTTCTTGCACACTGCACTTCCTCCTAATGTGTTCTATCAGTGTATGAAGTTTAAAGAAAATCCCTCCAGTACTTTTGGAGTTATGCTCCGGACAATTTTTTTTTAAGAAAATAAGATAAAGGGGAATAACTCAAAAAATAGGCAAGGTAGAGTTATTGTTCTTGCACACTGCACTTCCTCCCAATGTGTTCTATCAGTGTATGAAGTTTGAAGAAAATCCCTCCAGTACTTTTGGAGTTATGCTCCGGACAAAGATCGTTGCGGACGCACGCACGCACGCACGGATAGAGAGCATTTCTAATATCCCCTTCGCCTTTGGCAGGGGGATAAATAATACCTGCATTTGTGGAATTGGATAAGTCTTGCACTATATGGCAATGTGTGACCATGTTGGTAAGCAAGTGTTCAAAGTTTCAAAGCCATATATCAAACAGTTAATAGACAAAATATCTAATGGTATGCGAAACCTAACTAATTTCTATGTCCAAATAAGGGCCAAAACTGAGCTAAAGTCCTCGTCCTAGGTAAGTAGACTATGAAAGTAAACAAGTGGTCAAAGTTTCAAAGCCATATGACAAACAGGTTAGGCAAAATACAGACTGGTACGAAATCTTCCAAGTCCAAAAAGGGCCATAATTTAGCCAAAATAGTTGACAGAGTTATGTACTCTTGCCTACAGATTGGAATCATGATGATAAACAAGTGTTAAAAGTTTCAAAGCCACATGTCAAATAGCTTTGACAAAACGTTGACTTGTATGAAACTGAACCAGTATCCAAGTCCAAAAAGGGCCATTATTTGGCCAAAATAGTTGACAGAGTTATGTAGTCTTGCCTATAGATGGAAATCATGATGATAAACAAGTACACAAAGTCTCAAAGCCATATGTCACATAGTTTTGACAAAACATGGATTTGTATGAAAACTGAACCAATTTCCAAGTCATAAAAGGGCCATAATTCAGCCAAAATAGTTGACAAAGTTATGTACTCACAGGTAGAGACTGTTATATTAAACAAGTTAAAAGCGATATGTCAAACACTTTACACAAAATGTGAACTGGTATGAAAAACTTAACCAAGATTTCTAAGTTAATAGGGGCCATAACTCACCCAAAATTCTTGATGGAGTTCTGTACTCTTGCCTAAAACTGGACGTGGTGATGGTAAACAAGTGTTGAAAGTTTCAAAGCTTTATCTCATAAGACTTTGTCAAAAAGTGGGCTGGTACAAAAAACTTAACCAAAGTGTGACGCCGACCCCGTGGTGAGTAGTGTTGTAAATTTAGCAGTCTTATTAAAGCTGATTTATTAATTGATTCTACTGATGAGAAACTTTGGCCTCTGCTACTTGAGTTGTCATTCGCCAGTTACCCTCATAAATTGCTTGGGACTGGAGTGTATATCATTTTGTATCATTTTATCAGG
Organism: Mercenaria mercenaria; assembly: GCF_021730395.1. Lineage (NCBI taxonomy): Eukaryota > Metazoa > Mollusca > Bivalvia > Venerida > Veneridae > Mercenaria > Mercenaria mercenaria. The sequence continues at coordinate 18,529,350 of NC_069367.1, read as the reverse complement.
GTATGTTGTCATCATGTACCATCGTAAACATGTCTGGTTTGTTAGAGTTAGAGGTGGCTCCCTATTTGGGATGGTACCATCAGTCAACGGTTATCCTCATAAATATTAGGGGTAATCTTTGTCTTTCATTACTATGATACACTCCAAATATGGGAGGGTACATACTTTTGTATATAAACCTAGTTCAGAACTTGGAAGGAATTTCTTTACTTTTGGCTCGGACTTTGAAAATGACAGATCATAGAAACAAGAAATGAAATATTTTACAGTTATAATAATAAGTGACTTTAGACCAGAGGAATGAGAGAATTATGATTATGACGACTTTATTTCCATCTTAGACAAAATCTCATAATAAACTAACATTGAAAACTGGATTTGAAGTGTATTTTATCAATAGAGTATAAACACCCACACCCGAAGCTACGTTTTTCAACAGTAGGATAGCTCTACTTTTTCTTCCAATAGTCGAGCTAAAAATCACCCAAGAGAAATTTGCTGTTAAAATATTGTTATTACAGAATTAAAAAAAAAAATGTCTTCCTATGTGAAAGCAACTATACGCAAGTCAAGTTATTTGCTTTTGATAATTAAGACAATTTTTTATTCAAGAGCATTCAATACCAAGGTTTATTTTGTGCTACATTTCTCTTGGGGAATGCCTGGCTATTTTTAGATTAACTTTCGTGCCGTAGATCATGGTATTAATATGATACAGAAATCTGTTAGACTGTATTACTTCCCTTGTCTTACAATTTATTTACGGCTGAAATAGGAGTCTAAGAAATCTGTACGCTTGTAATTGATTTATTAAGTGGTAGGTGACAGTTTGGCATTTGGCCCGGGCTCCTTCAACTGCGTTCAGCTCTGCGGAGCCCATCTCTGTTACTTACTCGAATGACATACACTTAGCCATTGACCTGTTTAAGTGAGAAAGTTGTCACGAGTTGTGACACACTATACTGGTTCTTACTGAAAGTCTGTTGAAAACTGGGCATGAAACCGACAAAACAAAGAGGGTTTTTGAATGAATCTGACTTTAATGGTGATACTTAATAGGCTGGTATTACTGAGTGTATACATTTGTCCAACTGACATCCATGATCTGCAATGAGCCCCTTGCTGTCAGCACTTTCAGTGCTTTGATTTTCTGAAAAGATTATCATTTTAAAATGTTCAATCACATTTGAACAACATTTTATGACATTTTTCAGTTTTCATATATTTTGTTAGACATTTATTTAAGGAACAAAAAGACCCATTACACAGAGTTAGATCCCTATTTGAAATGCATATTTTATTACTTTTCATGAAATATTGTAATTACCTTGATCACCCTTTAATATAAAAGTATTTAAGAAGTGGTCTATTTCCTTAGATTTTAATATAATTTCTAGTTTTACATTTTGTATCCGATTAATATTTGGATATTTTTTAACTACCTGAAATAAAAGGCAACGAAGTCTGAAAACAGCATGTATTCAGCCATTTTCTATCTAATCTTGGTTTTGCATCCAAGACAGACAAATGGAGGCAATTATAATCTTATAAACTTGCATTTCGAAAGCATTTTGGCAAAAAAGATTCTTTTTTATGCAAATCTTTGATAAATTCAATACAATAGCGCTTATATTGTATATCATTCCCTAGGCAAAAGATATTTATTAAATCTATACTTATGCTAAAATAATGCTATATTGGTTGAGCAGGCTGAGCAACCAGGATAGGAAAATCAAATTTTAAAAATACTTCCAGTGAAAATTTAACACCTATTAAAGAAATCAGTGAACACAAATAAGTGTAACAAAATCTGATTACTGGTACTGATGATAAACTCGGACAGAAAATGAGGTTTTTTACTTGCAACTTTTTTTATTTCTGCAAACTGTTATTGATGGTATGTATCAAAATAAAGCTCAACATTTGCTGAAAAATTGACATAATTTAATTTCATATTTAGTAAGCAAACTCGTATGAAGAGAGGCCCTGAATGGGGTATGTAACATGGGGACTGAACGAACATTGACTGATGATAAATTCGACCACTTTGTCATTTAAAAACTTTTCTCTGTAGTACTATATTGAAACTTTCCCAAAAATGCTGCAACAGTCATTCCGGATCAAGTAATGAAAAGTTTCACATGTCAGACCTTCAGGTGTTGACAGTGAGCAATGCGCAAAAATCATCCTCTTCCCCAGTAATTTTGGATAAATATTTTTTTAAACAGATAAATGTAAGTAATTTATTTATACAAAAGATTTACCCATTTTGTTTTTGTTTACACCAGTTGGTGTTGTAAGTGGTCGCTATTAGATGGCATGTTCATTTATATAAATAACCCATTGCAATTGAATAATTCAAAGGTGGTCGACTTTATCATCTGTCCAATTTTTCATCAGTATCAGTAACTACCTTTAAACTGTATTCGATTCATTACCTTTTATAAATGAGCTAGAATCACAGAGAGTTTGTATTAGTTGCCTTGTTTATGGCTCGGTATGACCCAGTAATAAAAGAAGTCATGACCCAACATTCACGAAAAGCTCATTTAAAATAACTCTCCTGTACTTAAGGCTGTTAAGGCACTTTTTACATGATTTGGCCTCAATATCTTGTTCTGCAATACAATGTTTGACAGTCATCTGCTAAAGCATTCAGAAATTGTTTCCACTGTAACTTTGCCCTACTGACCAAAACAACAGGGGTCATCTAGTGACTATAAGTATTATAATAATATACTGGACTTTTCCAAACTGGCAGCAAGATTTTAATGTTTGATCAGAAAGAAAACTTTGTCCCCAAAGTCAGCATCTAAAAATTGTCATCATTATTTTGGTCACTTCTGTCTTTATTGAAAAGCACAAAAATTAATGAGATTAGTTCATCACTGGCAAGGTTTTAAAAAGTGAATGTACTGATATGGTTTCATTCTCTTTATATGTAAAGCACTGTTTTGCTATATAATGTGAAAATGTACAAAAATATCTTTGTGGAAAAAAAATGAATAGGTCACACAAATGGCAGAAATGCAATTACTAGAAAGTTACTTTGAGGCAATAAAACTAAACTGATGAAGTGGTGTCCCCACCATAATCATCAGATGTATAAAATTTGAATGTCATCTCAAAAGCTAACCCTACACAAGTTGCTTAGATGTATTTATGCTCAGAAACAGAAATCCCATTCTGAAGGGTACCTTTTAATATTTGATATCTTTTCCAAAATCAATAATTTACAAATCATTTTCCCAATTAAACCATTACCAGAATAACAATAACAATACCAAATCTATATACTAGTACCCTCTAGTTTTTGGGCACCGTGTAAAATATGGAGTGGAGTCATGGAGTGGAGTGGTGGAGTGGAGTCTGGAGTCGATTTTGGAGTCTATTTGGAGTCAAATTTGGAGTCACTTTTGGAGTCAATTTTGGATTCAAATTTGGGGTGGTCTTTTTTGGAGTCAAATTAAGAGTCAATTTTGGAGTCTAATTTGGAGTCAGTTTTGGAGTCAAAATTTAATAAAACCTAGTATCATACTCCTTTAGAAATAACAATGACAGTTACTGATGTTTTCTCAAATGACCCTTATCAGATTGGTAAGAATAACTTGCCATTACATTGGATAGTTAATTACAACAAATCACTCTCTACTTTATGACAGATTTCTACAAAATTCTGCTGGAGAAGGTACTGGTACAGTACCTCAGCATGATATCTCATTCTTATCAGGACTTGACCCCTAGTTCCTTCATGGTTTGTTATTTATGATGTTGGGTCAGATGTTGCCTGAAGATTACTCAGAGAGAATTGATAAACATTTCTAACTTGAAATGTGAAATAATGAGAAAGTATTGTTTTAAGTTTTTAAAATGAATCCGGAAAATAAAAGCAAGAAAAAAAAGCTTACGTAATTAAATATTTACTATCTGCTACAAACGGCATAATATAATAGACAATAGTACAATTCACAAAAAATACATTTGCACTAGTCTGGTTCTTGATTCGTCTGTTCATTCCATACAAAATTTGCTTTCAATTAAAGAACTATATGAATTCTGATCAACTTCATGTCTGTGCAGGCCATTCTCGCATACAAGAGCTCTACCACCGTTCTCGGGTACCATGTCGAACATCAGATGAATGAGAATAGTGCAGGCTGATCTAGTTCGATCAAACTTTATAAACGATACCTATATTAAATAACGAATGGCGTATTAATAAATTAACAAGGTTAGAATTTATAAATATCAAGATTGCAGGCGAGTAGCCAGGACCTTATTCATAGTACGCAGGGCCCCAAGAATTTTTTAAAATGAGAACAGCAAATGGTGCATTTTGGGTATATCTGAAGTAAATACAGTGAACGTAAACCTTGTTCTTTTTTGTTTGTTTTGTTTTTAATTAATTTCATACAAAATGTATTATTTTAGTAGACCTACACACATGTGAAAGAGACATTTTATTACAGATATTTTTCAGTACATACAATAGGATCGAGCCAGTATGCACCCTAAAACAGAGCAAATCACCTATCCCTTTTCTATACAAACTGACCGATCATTTGAACAAAGTAAATGGTCCAATCTCTAAAAACATTGGTTTAAAAATGCAGGCTTTTGTTGTAACTTTAAAATAAATCAACAAAGACATATTGAGGGGCGATATCGAAAAAAATGTTCATTTAGAATTATTGCTATTATGTTCCCATTCACGTTAAGCCTTGAAATTATAATATCCAAAGTGTTTCTGGGGCTTTAATATCCCTGGTAAACCATAATGTTACCAATAATGACATGACCATTGTCTTAAAACACAGACTCTAACAGAAATTTTATAACCAGGAAAACCGTGATGAAAACAGTTATAACCAGTGTTGTTGTTTTTTTTCTTTGACCATAAAATCAAGGAATTCTATTCCTAAATTCACCACAAAAATGATAATAATAATTAATGTAGACCAAACACTTCAGTAACATTAAGCATCAGTGAGCTCGAGACTCCACTCACAAAATCCCTAAACATTAAAAAAAATCCTGCTTGAGAGGCCGCATAAAATTAGAGACCATTTGTCTTAAAACCCATTTTATCAATCAAGACTGTTTCAATAAGAGACAATTACATATATTTAGTGACTACAGGCCAGAGAGAAATCATCCCACTCCAAATTTGACTCCAAAACTGACTGGACTCCAAATTTGACTCCAAAAAAGACTCCACTCCAAAATCGACTCCAAATTCGACTCCAAAAAAGACTCCACTCTAAATTTGACTCCAAAATTGACTCAAAAATCGACTCCAGACTCCACTCCACCACTCCACTCCACGACTCCACTCCATATTTTACACGGTGCCTAGTTTTTGTGTCAATTTTGTAGTTGCAACTTATATGTTATATATATGTTATACTCTACAGATACTGGTCTGAAGTATTCCTTGCTCTGTACAAAAAAGGGCCTTAGCACACTTTTTAAGATGACTGATCTTTTCAAATTTTATTTATGACCTTGTGCATGGAATTCTAGTCAATGATTACACTGTAACAACATATAAGAATCTTTTACTGGCTGAAGGTGCTGATGGAAATATCTGGCTTGAGGGTAACTGTTTAGTCAGTAACAAGGCTCTGCCGAGTTACCACGAAAAGAGCTGAGTTACCATGAAACACTTACCTAAGAACCAGAATATTTCTATCCCCCACCTTTAACTAGTAATAGATTCTTTTTCTTGCATGCCATATTCTTCAATTAATAGAACAAAGAAATGAATGTTTTTCTTTTAGATGCAATATCTTACTAAAGTAATAAATTACAGCACGCGAGACAACTTACATCTTTGGGTGTAAGAAGAGTTCTAATACTACCAGAAACAAGAGCTGTCCGTAAGACAGCCAAGCTCGACTATTCGAAATATTGTCCCAGAAGCAGGAAAATATTACCCAAAAAGGTTAAATATCAAAAGAGTTTTAAGTTCAAAAGGGGGCATAATTTGACCAAACTGCATATCAGTTATGGGACTTGCTGCTGTCAACTAGTTTTATAACCCTGAAGGCACATGTGAAGTTTCAATTCAATATCTGCATTCGTTTTGGAGATGGAAACTCGCATGTAAAACTTTAACCAGAATTTTCAAAGTCCAAAAGGGGGCATAATTTGCCCAAAATACATGCCAGACTTATGGGACTTGACCCAGTGGGGTTGGTAATTGATCTAGAAAAAGAAAAAAAAAGTTTCAAATCTATATGCCTTTTAGTAATTGCTGTATGTACTTGCACGCAAAACTTTAACCAGGATTTTCTAAGTCCAAAAAGGGGAATAGTTTTCTGAAAATACATGTAACAGTTATGGGACTTGATCCAGTGAGGTTAGTAATTGATCTAGAAAAAGAAAAAATAAGTTTCAAATCTATATGCCTTTTAGTAATAGCTGTATGTACTTGCACGCAAAACTTTAACCAGAATTTGCTAAGTCCAAAAGGGGGCATAATTTGGCCAAAATGAAGGTCAGAGTTATGGGATTCGCTGTTATCAACTAGTTTTATAACCTCGAAGACACGTGAAGTTTCAAATCAATATCTGCATTAGTTTTGGAGATAGTAACTTGCATGTAAAACTTTAACCAAAATTTTCTAAGTCCAAAAGGGGGCATAATTTGCTCAAAATACATGTCAGAGTTATGGGACAGTGAGGTTGGCAATTGATCTAGAAAAAGAAAAAATAAGTTTCAACTCTATATGCCTTTTAGAAATAGCTGTATGTATTTGCACGCAAAACTTTAACCAGAATTTTCTAAGTCCAAAAGGGGGCATAATCTGGCCAAAATGAAGGTCATAGTTATGGGACTTGCTGCTATCAACTAGTTTTATAACCCCGAAGACACATGTGAAGTTTCAAATCAATATCTGCATTAGTTTTGGAGATAGTAAATTGCATGTAAAACTTTAACCAAAATTTTCTAAGTCCAAAAGGGGGCATAATTTGCTCAAAATACATGTCAGAGTTATGGGACTTGACCCAGTGAGGTTGGTAATTGATCTAGAAAAAGAAAAAATAAGTTTCAAATCTATATGCCTTTTAGAAATAGCTGTATGTACTAGCACGCAAAACTTTAACCAGAATTTTCTAAGTCCAAAAGGGGGCATAATTTGGCCAAAATGAAGGTCAGAGTTATGGGACTTGCTGCTATCAACTAGTTTTATAATCCCGAAGACACATGTGAAGTTTCAAATCAATATCTGCATTAATTTTGGAGATAGTAACTTGCATGTAAAACTTTAACCAAAATTTTCTAAGTCCAAAAGGGGGCATAATTTGCTCAAAATACATGTCAGAGACTTGACCCAGAGAGGTTGGTAATTGACCTAGAAAAAGGAAAAATAAGTTTCAAAGCTATATGCCTTTAATTGATGGCTGTATGTACTTGCATGCAAAAACTTAACCAAGGTGTGACGACGACGCCAATGCCAGGGTGAGTAGAATAGCTAGACTATTCTTCGAATAGTCGAGCTAAAAACAATGGAAAAATCCTGTTAGGCATTGCAAGAAGGTTACCTTATCTTTCTCATAACATTTGAGTGCATGTTTCATGAAAATCCTTCAAGGTGTTAGGAGATACAGAGCAGACACAAAATGGAAGGCTCAAACCTTTGACCTTAAGTTGTGACCTTGACCTTGAGACAACATGACTGACTCACAAGCTCTAAACATCATCTTGATGAGGTGATCATTGACCCGAGTTTCATGAAAGTCCTTCAAGGGGTTTAGGAGAAACAGCGGACACAAAATGAAAGGCTCAAACCTTTGACCTTTAGTTATGACCTTGACCCTGACCCAACACGGTTGACACATTGTCTTGTTGAGGTGATCATTTGACCCACGTTTCATGAAAATCCTTCAAGTGGTTGGACGAAAGGATGGACGGATAGAGACCACTCCTATAACCCCCTACCACTTGTTGCGGAGGATTAAATATTAGCCCCTCCAAGTCTCATCCCAAGCCCCTGGGAAATATTGACTTCGCTGGAAGGTTATCCCCTGCCCTCCAATTGATGTTCATGTTTCTAAGAAGCAAAGTTATTGGTCACGATAACAATTACTCTGCCTGACTGTCTGTCCATCCATCTGTCCGTCCTTCCGTCAGTCTCAGGTTACTGACTTAAGACTGGCATCATAATTGCATTATCTTCAATGTGTGGAGAAAGTTTTCCAAGATGTCAACTTTAGAAACACTGTCATAACTACTGTCAGTAAGCTCATTAAGTCTGTCTTATATGTTGATGCTAACTACTCTTTGATAATACTGAAAGTGATTTATCTGACATGTTAGAATTTTGTTCCTACAGTAGAATGTGTACATTACTGATTTAAAAAGCAAAATAGCTTCTGTAGCATCACCATTCATTATGATAAGGTAAATTTTGAATTTATTCCCAGCAAGTTGCTGGTACCCATCTGCAGCTAAGTGGACTGCAATCATGATGAAGTGCCTTGCCTAAGGTTACACTGCAATGGGAGTAGCAAGGAATCGCGCCTAGAGCCTTAATGCCAAAGGAAAGCGACCTACTCTCTCAACCAATGCATGTTTGATAGCCATGTGTCAATGGTCATATATGAGCAACTCAACATCAAAAGCACAGTCAAACTCTTCAGCAAGACATGCTTTGGAACAACTCAACATTGAAAGCTGTCAAACCCTTCAGCAAGACAGGCTCTACAACACTGAGTCATAACAATGACCAGAATGAAAATCATCTCACCACTTTCACTGCTTTCTATTGGGCATGTTTATGCCTCCCAACTCTTACCTGAGCTACAAAATGATATCTTTGCTTTATAAATCATAATGGAACACATCTTCTGTGGATTATCAACTGTATTATTTGGAAATAACAAATAGTTAGTAAAACCAGAAAAGCCTGAATTTATCATTAAATAAAATGTTTAAGCATAAATGCTTCAGAAAAAATAATATCAAGGAACAAAAACTTTGATTCTTCTGAAAAGTCAAGTACTGGTGGGTCTGTCATTGTCACCATGGATAACTATATGCTGAATAACAGTCACTTTTTCACAGATATAAAACATTGTAACTCTATGTAATGGACCCTATATATCTTTTATGCAATCTTTACCCTACCCTCTATCAACCTCAATTTTTGACCAATCAGTATGGCTTCAGAAACCCTGAAAAATTTGCATAAAATAACCACATATTAGAGCAAGATAATCTTAAGTTCATGTCCTTTCATGTCCAAGTTTATCAAATGAACAGTTACAATCAGTTCAAACATTTTTAGCAGAGGATCACCCAAGGAAATGCAGCTTCAGGATCATTTTCATCATTTTGGGAATGTCACCAAAACACACAGAATTGGGAAAATAGCATTGCAAATTATTTAACTTTGGAAAAAAAGATTTTAACACACTGTTCAAAAACATTAACTTTTCTTTTTACAGCTTTTGTAACATTTTCAGTGCAAACAAATCTATACAGACATTTAAAGAGAGAGTTACACTGTGTGACTCACAATTAAATCCACTTAAATACCCTGCCAGTGTGCAGCGTTCAAAATTCGCGGTAGTCCGATAGCCTGTGGCTACCAAAGTTCAGCTCGGGCTACCGATTTTCCGCAGATACAAGCCCGACCAGGCTACCGAATTTTCCTAATTTGATAAAAAAATTATGCTAATTAAACAAGTATAGCATCGTGATTTCATATGATCTCCATTAATAAACGCTAAGAAGGCATCACGCATCGTCCAGACTGAGGAACGCTTATTGAATTATTGTTGTTTTTTTTTGCACTTTCACGAGTTGACAATCAAACGCAAAGTGTCAAAGACGTAACCGCAGCGCTAATTGGCTGAATACAATCACCTCTAGTGTAATGCACCTGTCAATATTTTGCCCGCCCAGGGGGGCGGCGGGCTGACCCAGGGGAATTTGACATTTCAAAAAAATTGTTGTCTAAATCCCCACCCTAGAGACAACCTTTTTTGTCTAAATCCCACCCTAGAGCCTTGTTGGTACATCAAATGTTTGTGTAATTCCCGCCTGTCGGGAATGGCCTTCTGTCTAAAGTCCCGTGTATGCCCGCCGCTCCCCCAGGCGGGCAAAATATTGACAGGTGCATAATGGATAATTTGATTAGCTTTCACACTTCTCGCGAAAATCTCATAAGTACCTGCAGTAGGCGGAGCTTAAATTATGCTATCAGCGTGTGTGTATGTGTGTATTCAGCACTCATTTTGACATCTTGTAAATTGTCAACAGTCCGAGTAGCAGTAATTGGCGAGTGCCGATCCTAAAAAATCGGGCGTTACAGTTTAGATTTCGTTTTGCAAGGAGTGTCATGTCCGATGCTTTTGGCCTCTGGCTATGCTGATCTGGACTGGAGTATTTAGAGTTAAAATTTTTCGAAAACATGGCAAACATGTACTGTATGTCTTTTTTATTCCTTCAAACATGCATAGAGATGTCTGTAAAACAAAATGTTATATGGTGCAAAAATTAAGTATTTTAAGGTGTTAAAGTTCGAGCTAGTGAAATTGGTGTCGGGCTTGGAAAATTTCCTATCTGGTAGCCCGAACGGGCTAGTGGATTCAAATCTGAATTTCGTACACTGAGTGTGTTACAAATAAAATCCATGCCACCGAGTCCACTTAAACACCTTACAAACATGTGTTACAAATTAGATCAGTGTTTTAAAAGTAATTCATTTAACAAAACAATCTAACCCCGCCACTGTTTTAACTGACTTAAGAGTCTGTCCACTGCATTCAAAAATAAAAATAAAAATAAATAATAATAAAATACATTTTAGAGTTAAAATTTTTCGAAAACATTGCAAACATGTACTGTATGTCTTTTTTATTCCTTCAAACATGCATAGAGATGTCTGTAAAACAAAATGTTATATGGTGCAAAAATTAAGTATTTTAAGGTGTTAAAGTTCGAGCTAGTGAAATTGGTGTCGGGCTTGGAAAATTTCCTATCTGGTAGCCCGAACGGGTTAGTGGATTCAAATCTGAATTTCGTACACTGAGTGTGTTACAAATAAAATCCATGCCACCGAGTCCACTTAAACACCTAACAAACATGTGTTACAAATTAGATCAGTGTTTTAAAAGTAATTCATTTAACAAAACAATCTAACCCCTCCACTGTTTTAACTGACTTAAGAGTCTGTCCACTGCATTCAAAAATAAAAATAAAAATAAATAATAATAAAATACATTTGAATTCAATTTTCATTCGTCATTTGCTGAGTTTTATAACATTCATCCACTTCTTTTACAAAGTAATTCATTCAACATTCATTCACTGTGTTTTACAGAAAACATTCATTCACTGTGTTTAACATAGTAAATCTTTGAACACCTTTGGGTTTTGAAAGATGATTTAATCACTCTTAGGTGAAATCTTTTCATTTAAAAAAGAAAAATTAGTCAAAGTTTATATCAGAATAAAATTTTTCGACATAAATCTCAAAATTTGTATTTCGATTATAGCAAAAATATTCAATAGCTGATCTTTATTCTCTGTATCATCCTTTTTTCTTGAAATTCAATCCAAAAATACATGTTTTATTTTCTGTACTCAAAATTCTTTTTAAATATGGCAAAAACTCATTTTTCCTTAAATGCTTTTTCTTCTTTCAGTTCAAACCAAACAACGCTACAGACTAGAATGAAATGTGCCATGAATATGATGATATCTAATTTTTGCATAAAAGAAAAGAGAGTCATTAAGAGTTTAATTTGTAAACCATGTTTGAGTTGGGATAATTTTGATGGGCTGGTCAGAGCTTAGAAAACATACTACCATTTAAAGCTTTATTTGATATTTGGCTCCAGTGACCCTTGAAAGGGGTTAAACTTACAATTGGAACAAAACACAAGGAGCACTACAGACCAAGTTTGGTTAATATCCAACAGCTACATCAAGCAAAGAAGTTTTTATATTTTTAGATCTAGTGGTCTGCCACTTAAACAATTCTGAAGAATGCTATAGACCAAGTTCTTTGAAGATCCATCAAGTGGTTCAGGAGAAGAAAAAACCATTTTAAGTTTTAATTTAGCTGACCTAACTGAACAAATTAGAATGGGCTTTATAAGGAATATGTTTTGTTGAAGATCCATAAAGTAGTTCATCATCAGAAGTTGTTAAACATTTTTGCTGTTTTAAAAGGTAGTTAATCTGACCTAGGTCAACTAATGGATTTGTTCAAAACTTAACCTTCTGATCCTTAACTCTTCTTTATGTTCACTGAGTTCTTCATACATGTCAGGTTTTCACTGTAAGTATTTCTAGAATTTGATTTTCCTATCCTGGTTACCAAGATAGCATTATTTTAGCATAAGTATGAATTCAATAAATAATTTTTTCCTAAGAAATAATACAAATATAAGCATTATTGTATTAAAGTAGTCAAAAATAGCACTGAAAAGTACATATTTGGCCAAATTAATTAGAAATGCAAGTTTATAAAATTATTATTACTTCCATTTGTCTATCTTGGTTGCGCATCCAAGCTAGATTGAAAACAGATGAATGCTGAAGCTAAACAGTTTTAAAACTTTCCTTTTGACAAGTATTTGAAATATCCCATTATTAATCAAATGCAAATGTAAAATAAGAAATGATATTGAAATCAAAATAAATAGTCCACTTTATAAATACTTTTATATTAAAGGAAGGTAATTACAAAAGATATACTCTATGTATTAAATGGGTCTTTTTGGACTTAAATAAATCTCTGTCAGAATATACGACAACTGTAACGTCATGAAATGTTGCTCAAATGTGACTGACCACCTTTAATATGTTGATCTACTGACTTTCAAAATCACACGGGTTATCTCCCGACCTCAAATGTCAAATGGGACCAGAGTGCACTACCTGAATTTTTTTTTTTTTTGAGGAGGGGTTGGGGGCGGGGGCGGGGGCGGGGGCGGGTGGGGAGCGAGGCCCCCACATACCTTCATCACCTAGAAGAGGATACCAGCTTCCACACTGCCCTACCCCTCTGCAACAGATGTTATACCTTTTAAAACTCACAGCCTGGTTAAGCCTTTGAATAAGAAAGCCCTACTATTTGAACAGACAGCTTAGCTCAACATGATGCAGAAATGTTTATATTTGCAGTGAGCTGATCATTAGATATCTGGTATAGTAGTATAATAATTAGTATAGGGGCCAAAAGGTTAAAGTTGCCAACTTCAAATCATTTGCCCCTCACTGAAGTGGGTTCAAGCCCCACACAGGGCACTGAGGAAGCCATACAGCTGGTTACAGAAGGTTGGTGGTTCTACCTAGATGCCCACTTCCCCCAACATCAAAAGCTGGAAAGTTGTCATATATCCTATATTTGTGTCAGTATGATGTGAAACCCCACAAAAACAAGAGCTGTCCGTAAGACAGCCAATGCTCGACTATTAAAATTGTTGTCCCAGAAGCAGAAATATGTCCCTGCTGTTAAAATATCTATAAAGTTTCAATCCAGTATCTGCATTAGTTTTAATTTTAACCTGGATTTTTTAAGTCCAAAAGGGGGCATAATGTGGCGAAAATGCATGTCAGAGTTATGGGACTTGATGCTATCATCTAGTTTTATAAGCCCAAAGACACATGTGAAGTTTCAATTCAATATCTGCATTAGTTTTGGAGATAGTAACTTGCATGTAAAACTTCAACCGGGACCTTCTGAAAGTCCAAAAGGGGGCATAATTTGGCCAAGACTTTAGCCAAGGTGTGATCCTGATGTCGACATCAGGGTAAGTACAATAGCCAGACTATTATTCGCATAGTCGAGCTAAAAGTTAACACTCTTTATGCTTCACTGGAAACCACATTTTGATTCTTAGCTGTTCATGTCAGTATTTATGGCTTGTATAAATGATTATTAATGAGCTTTTAAACAATAACGAGCTGTCAGTGGACATCACGCTCGACTATTCTCAGTGCTTGATAGTATAATATAAGCTATGAGTAAAACTTTAACATTACAATAAGCATATTCCGAGTCGAAAAGGGGCCATAATTCAGTCAAAATGCTTGATAGAGTTGCCTCCTCCTTTTTACAGACTGGGGTCATGACGGTAAACAAGTATACAAAATATGAAAGCAATATCTCAATGGACTTTGAAAATATTTTGGGTGGTACGCAAACTTTAACATTATTCAAAGTCGAAAAGGGGCCATAATTCAGTCAAAATGCTTGATAGAGTTGCCTCCTCCTTTTTACAGAATGGAGTCATGACGGTAAACAAGTATACAAAATATGAAAGCAATATCTCAATGGACTTTGAAAATATTTGGGGTGGTACGCAAACTTTAACATTATTCTAAGTCAAAAAGGGGCCATAATACAGTCAAAATGCTTGATAGAGTTGCCTCCTCCTTTTTACAGACTGGGATTATGATGGTAAATAAGTATGCAAAATATGAAAGCAATATCTCAATGGACTTTGAAAATACTTGGGGTGGTACGCAAACTTTAACATTTGTGTGACGCTCACGCTCATGCTAACGCTCACGCCGGGGCGAGTAGGATAGCTCCCCTATTCTTCGAATAGTCAAGCTAATAAAAATTGAAAAAGATGCTAAAATCAGATTTTCCAGCATACATTTAAATAACCACTATTGCTACTGTTCTTATTTATTGGCATGATATAAATGTAACAGAGTACCACAGTGCGGACTGCGGAGCAATATACGGCTGAAGGTATGACATTTGACACCTAAGTGTGACCCTGACCTTGAAGCGAGCTACCCAGAACATACGCTCTGCATGCTGACTCTATGTGGTGATTTGTGCCAAGTTTCTTCAAAATATTCAAGCAATTCAAGAGTTACAGAGTGGACACAAAACATAGTCATATGACCTATGAACTCTATGTGTGACCTTGACCTTGTAGTGAGCCCTCCAGAATGTGCACTCTGCACGTTGTCTTGACATGGTTTACATTTGTATCAAGTTTCTTCGAAATCCTTCAAGGGGTTCAGGTATGACCTTTGGCCCCTAAGTGTGACCTTGACCTTGATTGCTCTGCACATCGTCTTGATGTGTTGAACATTTGTGCCAAGTTTATTTATAATCCTTCAAGCAGTTCAAGAGTTACAGACACCAAACTGCTAACGCAGTGATCTGCTGAGGATCAAAAATGGTGGGGACAAAAGTACCCTTGGTATGAAAAATGTGGGGACATTTTCAAAATTGTGGGGACAACAACTTTTTATCATATGTCCATGATATAAATCAGTAACATTTCTACAACTGAAATACAACTGAAATACAACTGAAGTATCTATTGTAGTCAAAAGAATTAAATCAACCCTCCTGAAATTTGGAGTCACTTTACTTTTAGGCTTCATTCAAATTTTCTGCACATTTTGCCATTGGGGTTTAATTTTGTAATGATTTAAAGTATTTGAGATGATAGGGCAGTCAATGGATTCCTTTTCAATATCACCTGTCGAGACATGGGTGGAGAACGGTAAGCAACAGTGGGTGGAGAACGGTAAACAACATCTGGGTTTCTGTGGTCTGTGGAACTGTTTATGAAGTGACATAAAATAATAGGCCGTAAATCATTAAACTGAACGTTTTACTATAGCTTAAAATTGTTCATTGTCTCTTTGTTGGTTAGTCAAAGTGACGTTTTTGCGGGTAACTCTTCAACTGAGATGCAGAAGAAATGTGAACGATTCATACTCAATTCCCGTCGTCCACACGCACATTCGTCTCCAAAATTTTAGTAACATGACAACTGGCGCTTCTAGACCTATTTTAGCACGACAATGGTAAGTTTTAAGCGACGTTCTCGCAATATCGCGGCCTTGGCAGATCATTGTTAATGGATGGATGGACGGACGTCCGGACGGACACAGGCATCATAACATAATACTTCCCTTCGGTTGTATTAAATGTATAATCTGAACTGTGATTTCAAGACTTAAGTCTTTATTATTATAATATCTTTTATAGAGGGGTATTTATTTGATTTTTCAAATTCATTTAGAATATTTTCAAAAGAAACTCCTAAGTATATTGTATTTCATGTATGTATTCTGTGTAAGATAAGTCTATCTGCATCAAGTAGAAAATTAGTGCAAAATAGGTCCATCTTCAGATGGACTTCTTTTGCACTGAAAAGTGGGCAATATACAATGTTACCACCAAAAACGACATCAGTCATCCAACCCATGGACCAGGGCATTATTCAGACTATGAAACTGAAATATAGGAACAGCCAACTCTCCGACATGGTTGCTGAAATGGAGAATTGTCTAACAAAGACTTGAACCCAGTTACTGAAGGACATCACAGTCCTACAGACCATCTACTGGATTAATAAGGCTTGGAAGTACATCAAGGAGGAAACCATTCAGAAGTGCTTTTTAAACTCTGGATTTAATGTGCCAAGTGATAACAATGATGAAAGTGATGATAGTGTCAATGCTGAGGCAAGTGAGCCTGAGATCAGCATCAGCGGCTCACTTGTTGAACAGGACAACACCTTCCCTCTGTCTGCGCACATAAAGACACTGAAACTCTTTGACTGTGATTTCATGGATTTACTCAAAATTGACAGTGATTTCGCGATATGTGATACAGACATGAGCAAATGGGTCAAAACTGCACAGAAATTCTTGAGGATGACACTGAGGATGTCAGTGACAGTGAAGAGATTCAGGAACTGATCCGTGTCCCTATTAGCCTCATTGAGGCCTTTGACTGTATTGCTAGGTTAAAAGAATTTGCTATTGAAAAGGGACAGCAAGAAATGTTAAGATTGTGTAATGAACTATGAAGGCATTCACTGGTTTTAGGCTTCAGACTGGTGTAAAACAGAACAAAATCAGTAATTTCTTTTGGTAGACTGAACCTGTGTTGAAAACATGAATGACATTGTGTTGAGATATGAACAGTTCATCAAATATCAATACAAATGTACATTTATAGATGTGACACTATTGTTGTACCATGAAGTCTATAAAATGCAACACAATTTTGTTTTCATTTTTATACAATATACATAAAAGATAAACCTGTTTGTACTGTTAATTCCTTTTTTATTCATTTGATTGCTTAAATTACATGCAGTGCATGCACACATGTGCATGTACATACAATGACAATCCCTAAAACTGACTGCTTTTATGATGGAAACTTAAGTATGAAGATGGTAACAAAATTTTAGATCCACTTGAAACAGCAGAAGTATTTAACAATTATTTCATTGACATTTTCAATTCTGCTCCAAGAAATTGCTTCTCTTTAACACCAGCTGATAGAATGGAATTACAAGAATTCTCTAAGACTCACTACAATATTAAAACTCTATTTTCAATACCAGAGATTAATAGCAGCTTCATTGAAAAAGAGCTACATAAGCTCGACTTGAATAAATCAACTGGATTAGATGGTATTGGACCAAAATTTCTAAAATTAAGTGCCAAAATAATATCTAAACCACTGGAAAAAATCTTTAATCTTAGTATATCAAATGGCATTTTTCCTACAAGCTTAAAAAAAGCAAAGGTTACACCCATTTACAAAAAAGGGTCAAAATCTGAAAAAGTAACTATAGACCCATCTCAGTATTACCAGTTCTGTCGAAAGTGCTAGAAAAACATGTCAGCAATCATTTAAAATCATTTTTAGAGTTGTTCCCTTCTCCACCCTAACCAGTCAGGTTTCCGCAGGAATTATTCATGTGAAACTGCTCTCACTGCAACCATTGACAATTGGATAAAGGCAATAAACGAAGGTAATCTTGTTGGAACAATTTTTCTGGATCTTACCAAGGCCTTTGATCTTATCAATCACAATTTACTAATAGAAAAATTAGAGATGTATCATATTGATGACAATTCAATTAAATGGTTCAAATCCTACCTAGAAAATCGCTCACAGCAAGTATGTGTTTCTGGAAAATATTCCAGTTTTCAACGAATTACATCTGGTGTGCCTCAGGGCTCAGTGTTAGGTCCTCTTCTTTTCATCATCTATATTAATGATGTGCCCTTGCACTTATCAAATTCCACCTCAGACATGTTTGCTGATGACACCACTATTACCTCTACTGGTAGAACAGTGGATTGCATCTGTGACAACCTACAATCTGATCTTGAATCAATACAATACTGGTGTGAAAGAAACTCAATGATGGCAAATGCCCAAAAAACACATGCTATATTCATTTCACCTTCAAATCATACATATAATAACTTAACCCATTCTGATAATTTAAGTATTTATCTCCATGACAAAACTATACAGTTTTCAAGCACCGAAAAGCTTTTAGGCGTTCATGTTGACCATACACTTAACTGGAAAACCCAAATACAAATGACTCTTAAAAAATGCAACTCCTTGCTGTACTTACTTATGAGAATCAAACAGTTTTTAAATCTGCATTCAAGAAAATTGTTCTTCAATGCATACATTCTTCCTCATTTGGACTACTGTTGTACTATTTGGGGAAACTGCAACACTGAGCTTCTTAACAACATGTACAAATTTCAAAAGCGAGCAGCTCGAATTATTCTAGATAAAGATTTTGATACTCCGACTGATGATTTATTTTTACAATTACACTGGATGAAATTTTCAGACAGAGTCAATTACAAAAAAGCCATTTTAGTCTATAAATCCCTTAACAACCTACTCCCTGAATATATACGGAAACTTTTTACTTATACTGAAAATAGATCATTGAGATCTTATGGGCAAAAACTACTTACAGTACCAAAACCTAGACTTGAATTTTGCAGAAAATCTTTGGCTTACTCAGGATCTAAACTTTGGAACTCACTACCTTATGATATCAGAAATTCTGAAAACTTAAACATGTTTAAGAGTAACTACTTAAAATGGTGGTTCTCTGGTGGGCAACAAACTGCTATAGTCCCATAAATCTTTAGTATTCATTCAGTTCACTTCAAACTATTGATCATGTTTGTTACATATCTTTGCTGTGTTATTGTTATCCTTTATATGTGATTTTTCATTGTATATATTCTTATCATTGTCTTGTACCTGTACATATGTAAATATCATGGAGGCTCACAGGGAAGACTGGGCATGCCCAACTGTGTTGCCTCTTGAAATAAAAACATTATTATTATTATTATTATTATTATTATTATTATTATTATTATAAGTATTAGATACATGAACTTGACTGCATTGTAACCAATTGTTTTGCAGACATGTATACTTCACTGCCTGCATGGGAATCTTAATACTTGACAGCATTTGGACACACACATTTAAATGCACAGGAATCTTATGGTATGCATTGGATTAATGTTCTTGACTGCACTGGAATTGAAAGTATCAGATAAATATACTTGAATGCATTAGAATCTTTAGCACTGGATACCTTTTCTCGACATATGAATCTAATGTACCTGACTGCATTATTGGTGACACAAACTTGACCACGCTGAACTAAGTACTGGCTACATATATACTTGACTGTATTTGCAACTAATGTATATTATACTTGACTACATCTGAATCTAATGTATTTGGTACCTGACTACATTTGAATCTAATGTATTTGGTACCTGACTACATTTGAATCTAATTTTTTTGGCACCCAACTACATTTGAATCTAATGTATTTGGTACCTGACTGCATTCTGAATCTAATGTATTTGGTAACTGACTACAATTGATTCTAATGTATCTGACACATTTGAATCTACTGTATTTGGTACCTGACTGCATTTGAATCTAATGTATTTGGTACCTGACTGCATTTGAATCAACTGTATTTGGTACCTGACTGCATTTGAATCTAATGTATTTGATTCCTGACTGCATTTGGATCTAACGCATTGAGTACCTGACTGCACTTGAACCTAATGTACTGGGTACTTGAGGGCATTGCATATTGGATATTTGCTTTGCAAAGTTCAAAGCTTATTTAAATAATGCCCTAGTCTGCTTCCTTAAGAAAACCAGAAATGATTCACTGATAAGATATGAGATGGTGCCCTGTCATGATCCCAATAGCTTTAGAATCTACCAAATAGCACTTCATTTTGAATGCAGTAACGAAAAAGCAAAACTCACACTGGTTATTCGGATTCCTACTTGTATGAGCGATACCGCCCTCGTGTGATTAATGTACATGTAGGTTGTTTAGGGTATATAAAAACAATGTTGAACATTTTAAAGACAGATTCGTCCGAGGCAATGCATTAATTCGCACTGGTGAAAATATCAGTCCTCGGTAATATTGATATGACTATAAAATTTGAAGAAATGTAGCGAAAATTACGTATTTTGACGTTTTGAGACGTATTTTTCTTTGTTCAAAGTTGAGATAACTGAATTTGCCACTCACCTTGGTAGAACTATACATACTCAACTAAAAAACGTTTGGATCATGTACCTGCAAGTTCTTTTTGTTTATAAAATTTCAATTATATGCATCCTGTTGCTGTTTTTGATGGTACCTCTGACGATTATGAAAATAAACAAAGATACCTACCCGTTTGCACATGGGTACCATCCTCGTTATGTCAATGAACATTTATAAAACTCCCCGCGGCGATTGCTTCCGCATACGGTACACTAAATAAACGCAATTGAAGGTAATTGCTTTGATGATCTAGAAATAAGAACTGGAAATGTGAAACCCGACCTTAAGTCGATCTATTTGATTAGCATTTTAACTTTAAAGATGAAAGAATGGGTGTGGACTGTGTTAACAGTATTTCACAAAGATTAAATCTTCCCTTACACCCACCCTCTATTCTACGCATTCTATCATCTTGCCGTCTTAAAGGTATTCTTTTTCTCCTTCAGTCTCATAATGAAAAGGACCAAATTTGTCGCACACCGAGCAAAAGTGCTTATGTACAGACCATTTTTTTCTCCTTGAAAGGGAAAGTGGACCCTCTCTCTGGGTATGTATTCATTTAGGGAGATGCTCCGGCTTCATAAATCTGCCTTTTATCGTATCTTGTAATATTCACCTCTGTTCACCCTCCATTAAGGTAGTGCTAATTAGGTGACTTGTTTACAAGTGCATACAATATACACTACGGTATAAGTGTCTTACAGGTGACTAACTGAAGAAACAGAAGCAGATATGGAAGTCTTGGTATCAGATTCTATCGCTTTTTATTGTTTGTTCAAACACTCCTCACAGCGGTTGTAAACGTAAAATGTACGTCTAGGGAGGAAATCTGTGAGATTCAAGACTTCAAGACTTTATTTATAACAAAAGAAACACTAATACATAAAATAAAACGGTAGTTTTACGGTCATAATAGATCTAATACAAATATTTTGTAAGCTAAAAAATAGAAGATGGTGTACATTTAGAATTAACCAGGTTGAAAACATTAACTGGCCAGCAAATAACTGCCAGTGACAAAAACCTATCCCTACCTAAAAATTTGAAGTATTTTCTGTACAAACAATGCTAACTTAAAAAGAGTACTATCATTACTTTGAAATAAACTTTGAAATTACATTACATTTAACAGTTGAAAGTCATTTGGTATATATTTTACTCTGTCCAAATCAATGTAGGGACATTCTAAAATAAGAATATTGCGGAAATACACTGGTGAAAGTACAAGTACTGACTGATTCAACCAGAATTCAGCAGATCCAAGTTGTTATAAAGATTCTTTTACATATGAAATCCAAGAACAATAATTTACATTTTGCTGATGGAGTCTATACATGAACCTGTAAAGTATACAGTTTATCTTTTCTTGTTTACCATTTAATAAATTGTACACCAGTAGTTCAATATTCTATTTCTAATTATAATATCTATTGGTAATACCCCAAGCTCACCAAAAACCATGACATAAGGTGTTGACATTTTAACCTTCAGTAATGTTTTTAAAAATTTAAGCTGAAAACTTTTAACAATGCTAACATTACCACATCCCCATACCTCTGATCCATACAATAATATTGGTTGAACCACAGACTCAAATAAATGTAACTGTGAATCAATACTAAGCTGCAACTTCCTACTTTTTTTCAACAGAGCATACATAGCCTTTCTAGCTTGGTCAACCAACTATATTTTAGTTTTATTGAAGTTACCATTGTAGTTCAATTTAATTCCTAGATAAATGAAGTCATCTACTATTTCAAGTTCCGCATTATTATAGTAAAAGGTACTTATTGAAATATACTTTTCCACGTTAAAAAAGAACAACCTTAGTTTTAAATGAATTAACTGAAAGTTTCCAAAGTTAATGCAGATTGTAAATCATTTTAAGATTCTGTAAAAAACACTGTATCATCTGCATAAAGTAACAAAAATAGCTTGAAGGACATTTCTGAAATATCAGCCCGCCCACTTAGCTCAGTAGGTAAGAGCGTCGGTCTACGGATCACGGGGTCGCGAGTTCGATCCTCGGGCGTGGCGCATGTTCTCCGTGACTATTTGATAAACGACATTGTGTCTGAAATCATTAGTCCTTCACCTCTGATTCATGTGGGGAAGTTGGCAGTTACTTGCGGAGAACAGGTTTGTACTGGTACAGAATCGAGGAACACTGGTTAGGTTAACTGCCCGCTGTTACATGACTGAAATACTGTTGAAAAACGGCGTTAAACCCAAAACAAACAAACAAATTTCTGAAATATCATCACTTAGCAGGTCCTATTTGAGACTAAATCATTCTAGAAAACAGAAAATAATATTGGTGATAAATTTTCACCTTGTCGTACACCAGTTGAGTTAATAAAGAAATTTGACAGACTTTGGCTACTCTTTACACAAGATTTGGCTTTATCATATATTACATAATATACAGCCTTAAAGACTTCCCCATCAATGCTATGCTGTAGTAATTTATTCCATAAACACATACGATCGACAGAATCAAACGCTTTCTTGTAATCTACAATGGTACAATATAAGAGCAGATTGGTTTTTTATACTTTTGTATTCATAATCACCATTTGCAATACAGAATTAGCAGACTATAAGACAGGTAAGATTATATTTTGTTAAAGTTTAAGTATCAGACGAGCTGTAATAACTTTGAAATAATGTAAAAATGGTTACCAAGAACAAGCAAACTTTCTCGTCGCTTTCTTTTTTTTTTCTTTTCATTTCCCACCATTTCAGCTCTGCTTTCAACAGTTAGATGATAAGCAAATTGCTCGGAGCTTGAATTGCTCGACAAACCTGCAAACCTACTAAACTTCATGCCCTCTTTACCTACCTTAATAGAACATCACTTTTTCCAACACCTATTTTTCATGAAAGTTCTATCACAAGTTAAAGTAACGATCAAAATAAAGAGGGAGCTGAATAGTTACTAGTAAAATGCCGGTCAGTTATGGTCTGCTACCCTAAAATGGCGCTTATATGCTCCTGTCCGCACAATAAACCCCCTACTTTCGGTTTCCATCTGAAAACTTGTATGTGAAGTGTATAAACATTATCTCATCTCATTTCATGCATTATGTATTCCAGCAATAAAAAGGTGAGATTAATGCACTTGTTCTACACGAATTTTCGCACAAAAAAATGGCGAAACAAGGATCTGTTTACTACTGACTTCTTTCGACTACTCAAACGAAGCAGATTTTCGACTGAATAACTTGCTTTATTCCTCAAAACGAAGTTGAACGTGGGTTATTTGTTTGTTTGTTTGTTTGTATTGGGTTTAACGCCGTTTTTCAACAGTATTTCAGTCATGTAACGGCGGGCAGTTAACCTAACCAGTGTTCCTGGTTTCTGTACCAGTACAAACCTGTTCTCCGCAAGTAACTGCCAACTTCCCCACATGAATCAGAGGTGAAGGACTAATGATTTCAGACACAATGTCGTTTATCAAATAGTCACGGAGAACATGCGCCCCGCCCGAGGATCGAACTCGCGACCCCGCGATCCGTAGACCGACGCTCTTACCTACTGAGCTAAGCGGGCGGGCTTGAACGTGGGAGAGTCTGCGTCAATGTAATGTTCATTTCAATAACGAGGACGGTATCCGCTAGATTGACAGAAACAACGAGGTTGGTCCCATGGTACATTGTCAGAGGTATCTTATTTTCTAGACACTGTCTTTGAAACAAGAGGACCATGATGGTCCTGAATCGCTCACCTCTTCCCACATGACCCAGTTTTGAGTATGACGTCGTTTTTTCTATTATTTGACATAGTGATCTAGTTTTGAACTTGACCCAGGTATTATCAAGATAAAAATTCTGACCAATTTTCATGAAGATCCATTGAAAAATATGATCTCTAGAGAGGTAACAAAGTTTTCCTATTATCTGATCTATTGACCTAGTTTTCAAAGGTACGTGACCCTGTTTTGAACTTTACCTAGATATCATCAAGGTGAACATTCTCACTAATTTTCAGGAAGATCTCATGAAAAATATGGCCTCTAGAGAGGTCACAAGGTTTTTCTATTTTTATACCTACTGGCCTAGTTTTTGACCGCACGTGACCCGGTTTCGAAACTGACCTAGATATCGTCAAGGTGAACATTCAGATCAATTTTCATGAAGATCCATTGAAAAATATGGCCTCTAGAGAGGTCGAAAGATTTTAATAATTTTAGACCTACTGACCTAGTTTTTTACCTCACGTGACCCAGTTTCAAACTTGACCTAGATATCATCAAGATGAACATTCAGACCAACTTTCATACAGATCCCATATAAAGTATGGCCTCTAGAGAGGTCACAAGGTTTTTTTTATTATTTGACCTACTGACCTAGTTTTTTAAGGCACGTGACCCAGTTTGAAACTTAACCTAGATATCATCAAGGTGAACATTCTGACCAATTTTCATGAAGATCCATTCACAAGTATGGCCTCTAGAGAGGTCACAAGGTTTTTCTATTTTTAGACCTACTGACCTAGTTTTTGACCACAGTTGACCCAGTTTCGAACTTGACCTAGATATCATCAAGATGAACATACAGACCAATTTTCATACAGATCCCATGAAAAATATGGCCTTTAGAGAGGTCACAAGGTTTTTCTATTATTTGACCTACTGACCTAGTTTTTGAAGGCACGTGACACACTTTCAAATCTGACCTAGATATCATCAAGATGAACATTCAGACCAACTTTCATACAGATCCCATGAAAAATATGGCCTCTAGAGAGGTCACAAGGTTTTTCTATTATTTGACCTACTGACCTAGTTTTTGAAGGCACGTGACCCACTTTCGAACTTGACCTAGATATCATCAAGCTGAACATTCTGACCAATTTTCATGAAGATCTCATGAAATATATGGCCTCTAGAGAGGTCACAATGTTTTTTCTATTTTTAGACCTACTGACCTAGTTTTTGACTGCACGTGACCCAGTTTCGAACTTGACCTAGATATCATTAAGATGAACAAGCAGACCAACTTTCATACAGATCCCATGAAAAATATGGCCTTTAGAGAGGTCACAAGGATTTTCTATTATTTGACCTACTGACCTTGTTTTTGATGGCACGTAACCCAGTTTCAAACTTGACCTAGATATCATCAAGATAAACGTTCTGACCAATTTTCATGAAGATCTTGTGAAATATATGGCCTCTAGAGAGGTCACAAGGTTTTTCTATTTTTAGACCTACTGACCTAGTTTTTGAAGGCACGTGACCCAGTTTTAAAGTTGACCTAGATATCATCAAGGTGAACATTTTGACCAATTTTCATGAAGATCTTGTGAAATATTTGGCCTCTAGAGAGGTCACAAGGTTTTTCTATTTTTAGACCTACTGACCTAGTTTTTGATGGCACGTAACCCAGTTTCAAACTTGACCTAGATATCATCAAGATAAACATTCTGACCAACTTTCATAAAGATCCCATGAAAAATGTGACCTCTAGAGTGGTCACAAGTAAAAGTTTACGGACGGACGACGGACACCGCGCGATCACAAAAGCTAACCTTGTCACTTTGTGACAGGTGAGCTAAAAATCGATCTAATTTTACTGTGCTTCAAGTTTTTGTGAAATAAAAGCAATGGCTAATACACAGAATGACTGCTTTTCATTTTGCTAACAAAAATTCCCAGTATAATCCGAAATAATACCATTAATCGTGAAAATATATACCATCGCCTTAAAATATCTTCATTTCCGCGACAAAGAACGTATTTTTTTCACAGTTATTCAGATCATATGAGATAGATATTTGACATGGACATAGTTAAGGTATGGTCTTACACATCTAATACTAAAACTTTTCAAATCTTCAGTAAAATATGGAATAATTACCTGTTATAGGTGTTCACCAACATGTACATTAATCACACGAGGGTGGTATCGCTCACACATGTAGGTACCCGAATAACCAGTGTGACACTACCATGTTTGTTTTTTTTTCATTTAAGATTCCATTTAAACATGATGAAATCACTCAGTTGCATATAAGATAATAACTTTCAATTCCTTTTCATTACTTCATAGTTTATTACTTCAATGTATATCTTAGATGTATTGGAATGCACTGTGCACTTCCTAATAAAAAAACCCATAAGCTGCAATATCATAGACCATTCTAAGGATGTCTTTTCAGAACAAAAATGTTCCCTCTTTGGGATACAATCTCCATGATGGCCTGTTGGAGGGAAATGTATTTGCAATTCCCATCCTCAAGCATACCGTGACCTTCACCTTTGACTGAATGACAAAAAAACAGTAATGGGTCATCTACTTACCATAGACATTTGTTGATCATATGCCAAAGTGTTCCCCAGCTATACATCTTGAACCATTTTTCATCTCAAGGTCATTGTGACCTTGACACTTTGGCCTCCCAACACCAAAACAATAGAGGTTATGTTCTGACAATAGACAATCAATGGCTGAATCATTCTCCAGCTACTGATAAGACACCATGGATAGTCCAGATGTCACTGTGACCTTTATCTTTGCCCTACTGGCCCTCAAAACATAAAGGTTATCTACTTACCATTAGCAATAACCATTTGAAGATTATTAATGCTAAGCTAAAGCTTTCTCCAGTTTTTGACAGTAAACCATTTTCAGTTCGAAGGTCACTGACTGTTAACATCACCCCCAGATCAACAGGGGTCATCTACTGACATCAGGTCATCAATCTAAAAAACTAAAGGATGTAAGCAAACACATTCTCTAGTTATAACAAGAGGACCATGATGGTCCTGAATCGCTCACTGTCCAACATGACCCAGTTTTGAATGAGTATAACGTCGTTTTTTTCTATTATTTGACATAGTGACCTAGTTTTTGAACATCATGTGACCCAGTTTTGAACTGACCTAGATATCATAAAGAGAACATTCAGACCAACTTTCATAACAGATCCCATGAAAAATATGGCCTCTAGAGAGGTCACAAGGTTTTTTCATTATTTGACCAACTGACCTAGTTATTGATGGCACGTGACCAGTTTCGAACTTGACCCAGATATCATCAAGGTGAACGTTCTGACCAATTTTCACGAAGATCCATTCAAAAGTATGGCCTCTAGAGAGGTCACAAGGTTTTTCTATTTTTAGACCTAATGAGCTAGTTTTTGACCGTAGCTGACCCAGTTTCAAACTTGACCTAGATATCATCAAATGAACATTCGACCAATTTCATACAGATCCCATGAAAAATATGGCCTCTAAGAGGTCACAAGTTTTTCTATTATTTGACCTACTGACCTAGTTTTTGAAGGTACATGACCCAGTTTCAACTTGACTAGATATCATTAAGTGAACATTCTGACCAATTTTCTGAAGATCTTGTGAAAAATATGGCCTCTGAGAGTCACAAGGTTTTTCTATTTTTAGACCTAATGACCTATTTTTGACCGTAGCTGACCCAGTTTCGAACTTGACCTAGATATCATCAAGATAAACATTCAGACCAACTTTCATACAGATCCCATGAAAAATATGGCCTCTAGAGAGGTCCACAAGGTTTTTCTATTATTGACCTACTGACCTAGTTTTGAAGGCACGTGACCCAGTTTCGAACTTGACCTAGATATCAAAGGTAAACATTTTGACAATTTTCATGAAGATCTTTTGAAAAATATGGCCTCTAGAGAGTCACAAGGTTTTTCTATTTTCGACCTACTGACCTAGTTTTTGACCGCACGTGACCCAGTTTCGAACTTGACCTAGATATCATCAAGATAAACATTCTGACCAACTTTCATAAAGATCCCATGAAAAATGTGACCTCTAGAGAGGTCACAAGCAAAAGTTTACGCACGGACGCACGGACGGACGGACGGACGCACGGACGACGGACGCTGCGTGATCACAAAAGCTCACACTGTCACTTTGTGACATGTGAGCTAAAAATGAAATTTCTTTCAGTCTTGTGGTACACTGTGACAGTGACCTTTTACCTACTGGCCCAAAGGGTCTTATGGTGACCACTGGTGAATTAATCATCCTATGAAGACTGATAACTGTAGGCCTAGTCATTCTCTAGTTTAATTGGTACATATTGTTTAGTTTCAATGTCAATGTGATCTTTGACCTTCTGACTCCCAAACAATAGGGGGCATCAACTGACCACATAATTATAATCATCCTTAGTACTTTTGACAACTGCATGTCAATGCAGCGAGAGATATTGATAAGAAACTAAACTGTCTACTTATAAACACACATACAGACATACGCAAAATGGTACAAGGCAGTCTGAAAGACAGCTAAATCCCCCGCCACTGCTATGGATAGTGAAAGGGTAAAACCTTTGATTTTAGCTGTGACCTTGACCTTGAACTGACATGGCTGACTCATGAATTCTGCACAACGTCTTGATGAGGTGATCATTTGACCAAAGTTTCATGAAAATCCTTCAAGGGGTTTAGGAGATACAGAGCTGAAACCTTTGACCTTCAGTTGTGACCTTGACCTTGAGTTGACATGGCTGACTCATGAGTTCTTGATGAGGTGATCATTTGACCCAAGTTTGATGAAAATCCTTCAAGGGGTTAGGAGATATAGAGTGGACACAAAATGGAAGGTTCAAACCTTTGACCCTAAGTTGTGACCTTGACCTTGAGCCGGCATGACTGACTCATGGGTTCTGCACATCGTCTTGATGAGGTGATCATTTGACCCAAGTTTTATAAAATTCCTTCAAGGGGTTTCAGAGATATAGAGCAGACACAAAATGGAAGGCTCAAACCTTTGACCTTGAGTTGTGACCTTGACCTTGAGCTGGCATGGCTGACTCATGGGTTCTGCACATCGTCTTGATGAGGTGATCATTTGACCCAAGTTTTATAAAATTCCTTCGAGGGGTTTAGGAGATATAGAGCGGACACAAAATGGCAGGCTCAAACCTTTGACCTTGAGTTGTGACCTTGACCTTGAACAGACAAAGCTGACTCATGGGTTCTGCACATCTTTTGATGAGGTGACCATTTGACCCAAGTTTCATGAAAACCCTTCAAGGGGTTTAGGAGATATGGACCGGACACGATTTTGTTACGGACGGAAGGACGGACGGAAGCAGACCATTCCTATAATCCCTCCGCCATGGCGGGGGATTAAAAACTGTTAACCATATTGGTGACCTTGACCTTTTAGCTATGAGTAATGAACATGTCTCTTGCCATACACATTTAGGTCAAAGGATCTGAATATTCAGCCATATAAAAAAGCAACAGACTGTACAATAAAAAGGAAATCAAAATTTTTCAACTCTTGTTTTAATGACAAATTTTAATGACAAAGTTTGACCTCTTTGAGCTAGAGGCCAGACTCATGCATGTAGCACTGTTATAATGGTAAATCTTTTTGCCAAGTTATTTGAAACTATGCATGCAAAATGTACAGACTAGACAAAAACAAATGAGCTTAAATCTTTGAGCTCAGATTGTAACTTTAGCCTTAAAATAAGGTAGGGATCAAAGACTTGCAGCTGATACACTGGCTCATTTATGACAAGTTATTTAAATATCCATACTAAGATATGCAGTGTACAACAAGAGCTCCTCCAAGCGGAGCAATATACGCCCAATGGGTTACATCAGAGGATGGGAGCAAATTTTAAAGAACTTGACTGTTGAAGCCTAAAGGGCAGGAACCACAATGTAAAGAAATTCAAAAAAAATTCTAAGTCCACAAAAAAATATTCTAAGTCCACAAAAAAATCCTTACCAGGTACAGGTATGTCAAAATACACCTAAAAATTGGAGGTACCATTTATGAAGTGGTCTTGGTATTTCAAAGTTTCAAAATAAGCTATTTATAGTAACATAAAAGGAAAGTAATTCAAAAACAAGAGCACCGCCTTGCGGGTGCTGACGCTCATCTGATTTTTTTGTATAATAGAAATATTGTCCTACCCATGATTTTCTAAGTCTAAAAAGGGCCATCATTCTTGCAAAAAGCAGGATAGAGTTATATATGTTTCTTGATGTACAGTGTCCACTTATGATGGTGAAAAACTGTTGCAAGTTTTA
Source organism: Mercenaria mercenaria (assembly GCF_021730395.1). Lineage (NCBI taxonomy): Eukaryota > Metazoa > Mollusca > Bivalvia > Venerida > Veneridae > Mercenaria > Mercenaria mercenaria. Next base: position 18,498,928 of record NC_069367.1, on the reverse strand, counting down.
AAGCAATAGCTTTGATAGTTTATGAGAAAAGTTGCCTTAAACATAATACTCAACCAAGAAAATGATTTTCTAAGTCCAAAAGGGGCAATAATTATTGCAAAAAGCAGGATGGAGTTATGTTGCTTGCTGTACAGGGTCAGCTTATGATGGTGAACAAGTGTTGCAAGTTTTAAAGCAACAGCTTTGATAGTTTAAGAGAAAAAGTTGCCTTAAACATAATACTCAACCAAGAAATCTGATATTTTCTAAGTCCAAAAGGGGCCATAAATCTTGCAAAAAGCAGGATGGAGTTATGTTTCTTGCTGTACAGGGTCAGCTTATGATGGTGAACAAGTGTTGCAAGTTTTAAAGCAATAGCTTTGATAGTTTAGGAGAAAAGTTGACCTAAACATAAAACTTAACCAAGAAAACTGATTTTCTAAGTCCAAAAGGGGCAATAATTCTTGCAAAAAGCAAGATGGAGTTATGTTTCTTGATGTACAGGGTCTGCTTATAATGGTGAACAAGTATTCCAAGTTTTAAAGCAATAGCTTTGATAGTTTAGGAGAAAAGTTGACCTAAACATAAAACTTAACCAAGAAATCTGATATTTTCTAAGTACAAAAGGGGCCATAAATCTTGCAAAAAGCAAGATGGAGTTATGTTTCTTGCTATACAGGGTCAGCTTATGATGGTGAACAAGTATTCCAAGTTTCAAAGCAATAGCTTTGATAGTTTAGGAGAAAAGCTGACCTAAACATAAAACTTAACCAGGCAACGCCGACGCCGACGCCGACAACCGCTCAAGTGATGACAATAACTCATAATTTTTTTTTCAAAAAATCAGATGAGCTAAAAATTTATTGTAAGTGAACAAAAAAGGGATCTGCCAAATAAAAACAAGAGCGCCGCAATGCAGAGCAATATACACAAAGCAGTCATATATGACCTTTGACCCCTAAATGTGACCTTGACCTTGAAGCGAGTCATCCAAAATATGCGTTCTGCATGTCGTCTCGGTGTTGTGAACTTTTGTGCCAAGTTTCTTTGAAATCCTTCAAGCAGTTCAAGAGTTACAGAGCAGACACGAAACAAACTGATATGACCTTTGACCCCTCCTTCAAGCAGTTCAAGAGTTACAGAGCAGACACGAAACAAACTGATATGACCTTTGACCCCTAAGTGTGACCTTGACCTTGAAGCGAGTCATCTGAAACATGCGCTCTGCACATCGGTGTGGTGAACTTTTGTGCCAAGTTTCTTTGAAATCCTTCAAGCAGTTCAAGAGTTACAGGGCGGACACAAAAACTGATATGACCTTTGACCCCTAAGTGTGACCTTGACCTTGAATGGAGACATCCAAAACATGTGCTCTGCACGTTGTCTCGGAGCGGTGAACATTTGTGTCAAGTTTCTTTGAAATCCTTCAAGGGGTTCAAGAGTTGCAGAGCAGACATAAAATTGCTAACGGACGGACAGACGGACACCGGGGGTATAACATATAATACTTCCCTTCGGTCATATAAAAAAACATATCTGACCTTTTAGTATGACCTTTAAGCATTGGGTCTGGGTCTTGCACAAGACACATTGTCTTGCTGTGATACTTCAATTGCCAAGTTGTTTGAAAGTCCACACATGCTGTCACAATATATGACTGTCACAGCAAGTTATTTTGATTTTTAAAATTACTTAACTACTTACTATGCAAATCAGTGACAATTTTCTCACTTCCAACTAATTCAAAGGTAAATATAGTATGCCAATCAACATTCTGACAAGAGTTTAGTAAACACTGGAAAAGAGCTGCTTAAGTTATTAAGTGGTTATTTGGATACTGTCAATTTTCACAATTTCAAGCAATTCAAGAGCAAAATAGCATATCAAACTGGTTATCAAATTCATCTGAAATATCATGCACAAAAACATTGTGACAAAGTTTGGTGGAAAAAAAATTCTGTCAATTTTGACTAATTCAGGGGTCGTAAGTCTGGAGAAACTGGTTTGAACTTGCTGGTTATCAAACTTGACCTAGATTTTATACAGGTACATTCTTTGTATGAGTTTTGATAAGTTCTAAGAAAAATTTATCTAGTTATTACGCAGTCATTGGAAATTTTGACCAATCCAAGGAGCTGTAACTCTGGAGTCCCCTAATCCAAACGTGACATCAATATAGCTACCATACAATTAGTATTATTACTGGAATGTATCAAGATAGATATTAAATTATTTCAAAAAATATTTTTTCGATCTTTGAGAAAATAGACTAACTTGCAATTTTTAATATGAAAAGCAATTATACCATATCTATACCACTTTCAATTATACTGCCTAGGAATTTTGTAAACAATTGGAACAAATTAATAAAACCTAAACCAAAAATCAAACTGCCGTTAAAGTAAACCATAACAGAAAATTACTTGATTTGTTAGATTTACTTCAAATTTACCCAAACTACTTGCATGTGTTCTATTGTAACAAGAGCTGTCCATAAGACAGCCAAGCTCGACTATTCGAAATATTGTCACAGAAGCAGGAAATTATTACCCAAAAATGTTAAATATCAAAAGAGTTTTAAGTTCGAAAGGGGACATAATTTGACCAAAATACATATCAGAGTTATGGGACTTGATGTTATCAACTAGTTTTATAACCCCAAAGAAACATGTTAAGTTTCAATTCAATATCTGCATTAGTTTTGGGGATAGTAACTTGCATGTAAAACTTTAACCAGAATTTTCTAAGTCCAAAAGGGGGCATAATTTGCTCAAAATACATGTTAAAAGTTATGGAACTTGACCCGGTGAGGTTGGTAATTGACCTAGAATTGATTTTCGTTTCAGTACGCAGAATCCAGGCATTATTCCACATTTTCAATATGGACGACGTACGATGGATGCCAGACCATCCACCCCATACTAATAGCTCACCCTGAACCTTTGGTTCAGGTGAACTAAAAAGGGGGATAATTGATAAAATATTGGTGCAAGAGTTATGGTTCTTGTGTAATATGATGTGGGTGATGATGTGATAAAACCATATAAAATTTGAATCAAATATGTTTGGTAATAAAAGAGATAGACTGAAAGTACATCAAAATTTCAACCTAAAATTTTAACAAGAGGGCCATGATGGCCCTATATCACTCATCTGAGTTTAATTGCTTGCTTGAACAAATTTCTTTGCTAAAGCTTCAAAAACAAAACAAGAAAGTAGGTCAGAAGGTCACAATTAAGACTATTCAAGATGAGTATTGAAATCTGCATAAAAGATATAATTATCCAAATTTCTATACTGTAACTTCAAAAACGAAAAAGTAGGTCAGCAGGTCACAATTTCAGTAGGTCAAGGTCACAGTCAAGAGACCCCTAATTACTTGGGGTCATCAGGTTATTACAATTAAACAGTCTAGGAAATATGATCAGATAATTTTGAAAGTGTTTTTTTTCCTACATAACACATACAAGTGACCCCTGGGGCAGGGCTTCTTTTCACCCCAGAGGCATAATTTGAACGATCTTGTTAGAGAACCACTAGGCAATGCTACATACCAAATATCAGAGGCTTGAGCCTTGAACTTTCAGTCAAGAAGATTTTTAAAGCTTTTTCCTATATAAGTCTATGTAAAACTTGGGACCCCCTGGTGGGGCCTCTTTTCAACCTAGGGACATAATTTGAACAATATTGGTAGAGGATTACTAGGCAATGCAACATACCAAATATCAAAGGTCTAGATCTTGCGGTTTCAGACGACAAGGTTTTTGAAGTTTGTTTTCCTGTGTAACTCTATGTAAAATTTGGGACCCCCGGGGTGGGGCCTCTTTTCACCCCAGAGGCATAACTAGAACAAACTTCATAGAGGACCATTAGATGATGTTACATGCCAAATATCGAGGCTCTACGCTTTGTGGTTTTGGACAAGAAGATTTTTAAAGTTTTTCCTGTAAAAGTCAACGTAAACCATGTGACCCACAGGGCGGGGCCATATTTGACCCTAGGAGGATAATTTGAACAATCTTGGTATAGAACCAAATATTAAAGCGCTATGATCTGTGGTTTTGGACAAGAAGATTTTTAAAGCTTTTCCTTTCGGTTGCCATGGCAACCAGAGTTCTGCATGGAATTCAATTCTTTGAAATTTTTTTCAAGAGGACCATCCAAGGAACATCCCTGTGAAGTTTCGTCAAAATTGGCTTGGTGGTTTAGGAGGAGATGTTGTTTAAAGAAAAGTGTGGACAGATGCCAGACGGCCGGACGCCGGACGATCACAATAGCTCACCCTGTGCCTTTGGCTCAGGTGAGCTAAAAAGGGAGATAACTAATAAATTATAGGTGTCAGAGTTATGGCCATTGTGTCAAATGATGTGATGATGCTGAACAACTGTTTTAAGTTTGAATCAAATCCCTTTTGTAATAACAGAGATGTACTGAAAATGCATCAAAATTAACATAAACAATAAACGTTTGATGCCCCAAGTGGCATCCTTGTCGATAGATTTTGCACCTAAGTCCAAAACAAGGTCAAGGTCAAACTGAGGTCAGGTGATGTTTGAAGATGAAGAATGGTCACAGTTTACATCTGTATTAGTATCAATTCATTCTTGTAAGGGTTATTGATGCTAGACGAAACGGTCCCATTTGGTTAACCAAGAGACGGCCCATATAAAGCAACCAAAGTCCAAAATGAGGTCAAGGTCAAAGTCAAACTGAGGTCAGGTGATGTCTGAAGATGAGGAATGGTCACAGGTTACATCTGCATAAGTATCGAGTCATTCTAGTAAGGGGTATTGATGCTAGATGAAACGGTCCCATTTGGTTAACCAAGAGATGGCCCATATAAAGCAACCTAAGTCCAAAATGAGGTCAAGGTCAAGGTCAAAATGAGGTCAGGTGATGTCTGAAAATGAGGAATGGTCACAGGTTACATCTGCATAAGTATCAAGTCATTCTAGTAAGGGGTATTGATGCTAGAAAAAACGGTCCCATTTGGTTAACCTCGTACGGACGGACGGACAGACAGGACAATCACTTTATGCCTCCCGCATCAGTAGATGCTGGGGGCATAAAAAGTACCTTTTTATATTAAGGATACCAATGACTTTATTCAAAAAATTATGTCTGCAAAAGCTCGTATTTAGTTACTCTTGATGTGAATTTGTTATATACCCATATACCGCATTCTAATGGTGTAAGGGCGTGCATGTTTTTCATGGATGGGACTGATTGCAGTAGTAAACTCTCTAGCGATTACCCTGATGAAGCCTTTTGGCAAAATGTCGGTATCTTAAAATTGTAATTGTTTCTACTATATTCAAAATTAAGTTAAAGGTGGGCATAAATAATGAAAAATTGGTGCCAGAGTTATGGACCTTGTGTCATATGATGTGGGTGGTGATGTGAAACAACTATTTTAAGTTTGAATCAAATCCATTAAGTAATAACTGAGATAGAGGGAAAGTGCATCAAAACTTTAACCTGAAATTCTAAGTAAAAAGGGGTGATAATTCATGAAATATTTGTGCGAGAGTTATGGCCCTTGTGTCATATGATGTGCGTGATGATGAGGAATAAATATTCTAAGTCTGAAACAAATCCATCAAGTAATTACAGGGATAAAGAGAAAGTGCATTAAAGGCAAAGAAAATCTCCTATATAAGTGACCCCCACCCCCCAAATACCAGACTTTTTAATCCCCAATATACAAGATCCTGTCTGGTCCAATCTGATAAGGGTCCATAAAACCCCTGTAGACTTGACATGTAGCCTAATTATTGTCACAGAATCGTAACTTTTATTGCCTACAGATAAATTGGTTATTTCCTGTGTTTTGCATTTTATTGATTGAAATGCTGTTTTTTTTTTGTTGTTCTGTTTGTTTGTTTTTTGTTTGTTTTTTAGAATGTACACAAAATTATTTTAATTGATGTTGAGTAATGACCCAGCCAATTTACCAAGGTGCGGATACGGAAGGATGCCAATGTTGTGTTGAGTAGGACAGCTCTCCATACTGCGTATAGTCATACTTCGTATAGTCGAACTAAAAACAAAAAGCCAGATGGCAGCCTTGCTGGAAAGACACCTGTGTCTAGAATAGTCTCAAAACCTTGAACAGTAAATATAACAGCACAAGGCAGTCTGAAAGACAGCTAAATCCCCCGCCACTGCTATGGATAGTGAAAGGGTAAACCTTTGACCTATACCTGTGACCTTGACCTTGAACTGACATGGCTGACTCATGAATTCTGCACAACGTCTTGATGAGGTGATCATTTGACCAAAGTTTCATGAAAATCCTTCAAGGGGTTTAGGAGATACAGAGCTCAAACCTTTGACCTTCAGTTGTGACCTTGACCTTGAGTTGACATGGCTGACTCATGAGTTCTTGATGAGGTGATCATTTGACCCAAGTTTGATGAAAATCCTTCAAGGGGTTTAGGAGATACAGAGTGCACACAAAATGGAAGGCTCAAACCTTTGACCCTTAGTTGTGACCTTGACCTTGAGCTGGCATGGCTGACTCATAATTTCTGCACATTGTTTTGATGAGGTAATCATTTGACCCAAGTTTTATAAAATTCCTTCAAGGGGTTTAGGAGATACAGAGCGGACATGAAATGGAAGGCTCAAACCTTTGACCTTCAGTTGTGACCTTGACCTTAAGCCGACATAGCTGACTCAAAAGTTCTGCACATCGTCTTGATGAGGTGATCATTTGACCCAAGTTTGATGAAAATCCTTCAAGGGGTTTAGGAGATATAGAGCGGACACAAAATGGAAGGCTCAAACCTTTTACCCTAAGTTGTGACCTTGACCTTGAGCCGGCACGGCTGACTCATGGGTTCTGCACATCGTCTTGATGAGGTGATCATTTGACCCAAGTTTTATAAAATTCCTTCACGGGGTTTAGGAGATAGAGCGGACACAAAATGGAAGGCTCAAACCTTTTACCCTAAGTTGTGACCTTGACCTTGAGCCGGGAAGGCTGACTCATGGGTTCTGCACATCGTCTTGATGAGGTGATCATTTGACCCAAGTTTTATAAAATTCCTTCACGGGGTTTAGGAGATATAGAGCGGACACAAAATGGAAGGCTCAAACCTTTGACCTTTAGTTGTGACCTTGACCATGAGCCGACAAGGCTGACTCATGGGTTCTGCACATCGTCTTGATGAGGTGATCATTTGACCCAAGTTTCATGAAAATCCTTCAAGGTGTTTAGGAGATATGGAGCGGACACGAAAGTGTTATGGACAGACGGACGGAAGGACGGAGACCATTCCTATAATCCCCCACCACTTGTGGCGGGGGATTAAAAAGAAGCAACATCTATGTTACCTTAAAGCTTTACTGTTTTCTCTTCAAGGTTGTCCAATGTAACATTTTGCCATTCTTCTAACATGATATTCTGCAGTGCCTCATTCTGCTGGGTCTCTAACATAATATACTCAATTTTATACACTCCATCTACATCTGATCTCTACGCAAGCATGGACCAAACAACCAGAACTATCTTTTCTATCTAAATTTGGTACATGTATCTGAAAATGAACATTTCTGAAACAATTTTGTTCTATAAAAGCAGTTAAGATTTTTCAATAAAGTAACTAAAAGTGACTAAATTTTCCCTTGTTTCATCCAAAAGGTACTAAAATTTATGTAAATCCTGCAGTAGGTAAAACATTAATTTATTAGGGTCGTAAAGTTCATACTATATACTTATTAAATGGGAATGGCAGACCTGGTTGTGACTAGCACATTACTAAACCTGTATTGCACGAGTTTAGCCCAAGTGCCAAGAAAAATGTGCTATAAAGAAAGTCATTTGTTTGATTTTATTTTAATTATTGTTTGTTGAATATAACATGCAAGAAAAAGATTCTATCACTGACTGTAGGTGCGGATGGGAAAATCCGGCAGATCCTCATTACCGCCTAAACAGTCATCCGCAAGCCAGATATTCCCATCAGCCCCTACAACCAGTGAAATAATCTTATAATGAACAATAAACATTTAAATATATACACAGTAAGAACAATTAAATATATACACAGTAAGAACAATTAAATATATACACAGTCAGAACATTTAAATATATACACAGTAAGAACAATTAAATATATACACAGTAAGAACAACTAAATATATACACAGAACAATTAAATATATACACCGTAAGAACATTTAAATATATACACAGTAAGAACAATTAAATATATACACAGTAAAAACATTAAATATATACACAGTAAGAACATTTAAATATATACACAGTAAGAACATTTAAATATATACACAGTAAGAACAATTAAATATATACACAGTAAGAACATTTAAATATATACACAGTAAGAACAATTAAGCTTGAAACTGATGTTGATGACCTACAGGGTGTTGTTGCGGTCATATGTCTCGCTCGGTACAATAGTGGTCACTTTCACTTTGATTTAAAGAAAATTGTATTTCAGTATAAGTTATATGTGGACATGACCACCTGTTTACCTATTTGGTTACATCTTTGCCATTGCCATTATACAATACAAAACTGTCTACCAGAAGACCAACTTCTCTACCACAACAAAACATGGAACTGTGTACCAGTGAACATCTTCTCTGCTAAGATACCTGAAAAAAAACTGAACATGTTTGTACGAAATCTATTTACTTGACACAACATACTGAAATTCTACTTCATACGCTGAATAATAATCCTGTCAGGTTTGATGACTGGGTCAAATACTTTTTGAGATATGCACAACACAAATTCGAATGGGACAGACAGATGAACAAGGGCAATTGTAAGTGCACCATCCAAAAATTGGGGGAGAGGGGGAGCAATATGGCACAAAAAGAAAACTTTTTGATATTGGAAAATTATTGCTCTATTTCTAATTATTTCTTAAGAAGGCTACTGAAAGATTATATGTTGTAGAAACATGTAAGAATTTAAGAATTAGTTGTTTTTACTTATTTTTCTATCCAAAATTGAAAAGCGTTCATTCTTATAAATGTTCATAATATGACCAAACTTCAATTTTAAAGAAAGATCATTTTTAGCCAAATTCTTGAGGTCAGTACATGTGCTTTTATTTTGGCTGAGTAACAGATTTGTTCGAAACTCCAATATCTAATCACTTACACTTATTTATGTTCACTTATAACTTCATACAAGTTACATTTTCACTGGTGGTTATGGTATCATGGAGGAAATCAAGGGAGACAATACAGAAATGTTAAACTGACCACTATCCACTTAATATAGTGGTTAAGGAGTTCAGTAATTTATTTATGAACTTTAGTGCATTTGAATATCAGCTAGCACATTTTTGTACTTAAGAGCTGAAAGGTAACAGCAAGTGACAAAACTGGAACGAAGTGGGTCATGATGACTCTAGATCGCTCACCTGAGTAATACTGCCTGTCATCAATAACAAGAAAGTAGGTCAGAAGGTAAAATAAAGCATAAGAATATGGTCCAAACATCAAAGCTGACGCTAAAATATTCAGAAAGTAGTAGCTTTGTTATCTCTGAATATAGAGATCACCAAAATAGCCATTTTTTTTACCCTTTCAGGTCTTTAACAGGTCCCAGAAAAGTCTCATTGAAATTAGCTATATAGCTAAATCTAGCTATATATAGCTAGAAATAGATATAAAACCAATAACAATTGTTCAAAATATGTGAATATCAAACATGAATTGAATATCCTATTCAAATGGTTTATGAGACAAAAGACAAACACAAAGAATGGAGATCTATGCAGTTTCAGTTGCACTACATGTTGCGAATTTCTGCGATTAGTCATTTATAAATTTGTCTTATACTACGATGATTATCACAAGTGAAAAATTCAGTGATGATTTATCGCAAAATACTGCCGGAGTTATTGAAAACGTGACTAGAAAGATCTTGGTTTTGTGTTGTTGTCTTTCATCTTATGGACGTGATAGACCATTTTGCATCTTACTTTGACATATTTTGCATTACTGGTATTGGTTTTATAGCTACTTCTAGCTTAAGGCATCACCACAGTCACAAATCAGTATCCGTTCATATTTTCAGGCCAAGTATTTTTCTCTTGAAAATTGCACTAAAGCCGTAACAGCCAGTCAAATTATCATCAACATAAGAAGCATATGATGATTTTATAGTACATATGCCGCTTGTAAAATGTTTGAGTCTCGTTTAGACCGAAAGTTTACCCATAATATTGAAATCTTACGTGCAATCAAACTCCAATAAAAAAATATTACAAAGACAAAATTTAGTTCATTTCAAAGTACAATATGTATACTGCAAACTCTTACGGATTTTTGTCAAAATTGTTCCTGGTTATTGCATAAGACACAAAAAGATAACCCCATGTAAATTTAGTTTAAAATGTTGTTTGTACATGCATTATTGACCACAGGTAGCCAGGTAAACCTGTACATAATCCTATAATATCACCTGTTTATATACATGTAAATTATGTGTGAACAGATAACACAAATTGGATAAATTGATGGTGTTGGGATTTTTGTGTATAATTCAGTAATCAGGTAAAATTTCAAAATAATTTCTGTAGACTTTATTCTTCACAGTCTGCTTTACAATTGGCTGTAACTATCTTTTAAATGTATTGAATATACATTGAGTTTGACTGCACGTAAAATTGCAAAATTTTGTCATTTTGGCAAGAGAAAAATATTGAATAAAGGCATAATACAGGTAGTGAAATGCACATCCTTTTACTTGCATATGTTCACATAGATATTTAAAACATTATTATGACAAAATTACTGACTTTATTGTTACCACTTAGTCATCTTTTATTTTATGAAAATTTGCATGTAAACTTTTGAGTCAAATGGCTGCCACTGTGGGCGATGCCTTAATATATACTTTAATTTATGCATGCTGTAAATAAACCAATTAATTCAAAGCTGCGGTTTTGAGAATAAGTGTAATTTCATCAGTTTTCATACACACAATCTGTAAATTTACAGACTGAAAAATCTGTAAATTTATAGATTATCTGTAAATTTACAGATAATCTGTAAATATACCACTTTCCTAGACCTGCCCATTCAATGTGGAATATAGCTGATTCAAGAAAGGAACCGAGATCTTATGGTGATACAACTTGTGTGTAGTTAAAATTCAGTCATAAATGAAACTGTTATTGAGCAGACAAGACCAAAATAGCCCATTTTTGGGGCAGTAACTCTAGAACCCATGGTGGACAGAGATCTTATGGTGATATAAGTAGTGAGAAAGTTAGGTAAAATCAGATCATCAATGAAGAAACCACTATGTGCAGACAAGACTGAAATAGCCAATTTTTGCCCTTTCAGGTACTGTAACGCTGGAACCCATGTAATCAGTGGTAATGGTTAGCCTGCCTTGGAAACAACAGTCGCCTGTAAAAAAATCCCGCCTAGCACGTGCTAAGCTAAATGAACAGGAAAACACTAACTGTATATACTAACCTAGCGTTTCGAATCACCTCCTGCTTAACATTTGTACATTTTATTTTCTCTTTTTTTTTTCTTCGACAACAACACAAAAGCGTAATTGGCGGTAAATAGAGTGACACATCTCGCAATGTCACGTGATCATGTGTAAATAAATATGGAAGGCCGGTGGAGGACACATTCGCAATGTCAAGTGATCATGTATATGGAAGGCCGGTGCACTATGGTATAATGAATGATGCATGGTATGGAAGGCCAATGCGCCGTGCTAATTGCCAGATACTAAATGACAATTATTTAATACCTTATGCCAAGAACAGTTTTTAATTACACCTATTTGAAAACATTTTATGTTTTACCAGTCTGATATGTCTGATTGTTCTATCTGTCATGGGAACATAACGAAATTGTTTACTCTAAAATTTTAAGAAAAAGTATTTTAATCGCAGGGACATATAGATATATGGCTGGACATATAGCCGCCGTTTTGACTAGCCGCCGTGTTTTCACGTTAATGAGTTATTTCTCATATTTGAAATTCTATACATATATAGTCACCAAATTTTGCCGATGATATTTTTAAGGCAGTGGCTAGAGAACCGGAATCGGTTCCCTAGACAGCGAACTTATTCGTCCGGAACCGGTTCTCTAACCAAAATAGCGTGCATAGGCTAGGGAACCGGAATTTTATGTCTATGCATAATGCTGCCAAATCCACTTTGTTTCTTGACAAATGGCATGCATATAGGAGAGATCGCCCTGACGTCATGCATCAACACCTGACAAGGTAGTTCTCACGCCATTTTTTTTTCAACCAACGGAAGCGGATTGAATCCGCTTGGCAATGAGAACGACAAAATCCGCGGAATCTGCAGAGCAATAAAACACCAACTGGATATGCCTGGATAAAGAAATGACAAGGGTAATGATACCTGCAAAGTTCAGAGCCTGGTTCGGTCTAAAAGACATTCAGTTAACGGTACCCTCAAAAAGCGTCAATTCTCTGTAGGTCGGGACCTGTTGAAAATTCGGGATTTTGGGTGATTCTGAAGATCCGGATATTTTGCTTGCAATTGATGCTAGGATGGTCCTTGAATAACAACAAGCCACTAAAGTAGGTAGCTGGCTGGTATTCAAGGACCATCCTAGCATCAATTGCAAGCAAAATATCCGGGTCTTCAGAATCAGCCAAAATCCCGAATTTTCCACAGGTCCCGACCTGCAGAAAATGGTCGCTTTTTGAGGGTACCGTTGCTGGCCGTTTTGGTACAAATTTTTCAAAGTAGGTGGCTGGTTGGTATTCAAGGATCATCCTAGCATCCTGAGCAGACAAGACCAAAATAGCCCATTTCTGGGGCAGTAACTCTAGAACCCATGGTGGACAGAGATCTTATGGTGATACGGGGAGTAGAAACTCCGTATAAATCAATACATTTATCTGTACTATGCTGTCGTCCATACCTGTAAATATCGACCAGTCGTTAGCGATCGATATTTTGTTTTCGCCACTATCGATTAGCGCGTAATTAGCATATTACCTCATGTTAATCATGGAGCTATAACACTTATTGTTCAAAGGGTTTACCAGTCACATGTTAAGTGGCAATAATTAGATGATCAGAGATTGATCTAAAGGGATTCTGAAGCCAAAACAGCATGCGACTGCATGGGGTGATTATTATGAATTAACTCGAGCTCACTTCCCTGAAGAAATATTTTACAACGTAACTTCAAACCTTTATCAAAGGGCCGATTTTTGTTGGATTTGAATAAAAAAAAGGAAAATAACAGAAAGCTGACACTTTGCTTAATCTTGTAGAGCCATAATTATAATTATTGTTTATAATGTCAGATTTCTACATACAGAAACAAACATTCTTCTTGAACGTAGGGAATGTTTCAAACGAAATTGTTGTTTAAACTCCAAAATTAGTTTAATAAATTTAATCTTAAAACTGATGTGTGAAAAATACAATGTATTTAAATTAAAATAACAATATTTTTTTTCAAAAAAGGCCGACAACGAAGTTACATTTAGTATTCCGAACTTTTAGATAAAACTGCAGAAAATCATCTAGGTTTAACACGCATTTAAATGGTGAAGAACAGAGCAAGCAAAATATCCAGGTCTTCAGAATCACCCAAAATCTCGAATTTTCAACAGGGGCCGACCTGCAGAAAATTGACGCTTTTTGAGGGTACCGTTGCTGGCCGTTTTGGTACAAATTTTTCAAAGTAGGTGGCTGGTTGATATTCAAGGACCATCCTAGCATCAATTGCAAGCAAAATATCCGGGTCACCAGCCGCCTGCTTTGAAAAATTTGTACCGAAACGGCCAGCAACGGTACCCTCAAAAAGCGACCATTTTCTGCAGGTCGGGACCTGTGGAAAATTCGGGATTTTGGCTGATTCTGAAGACCCGGATATTTTGCTTGCAATTGATGCTAGGATGGTCCTTGAATACCAACCAGCCACCTACTTTGAAAAATTAGTACCAAAACGGCCAGCAACGATACACTCAAAAAGCGTCAATTTTTGAAAATTTCCGGATTTTGGGTGATTCTGAAGACCCGGATATTTTGTTTGCAATTGATGCTAGGATGATCCTTGAATACCAAACAGCCACGTAGTTTGAAAAATTTAATGTGTGTTTGAAACGGCCAATATAGGTGGGTCAACCCCCAAAGGTCCAGCAAACGATACCCTCAAAAACGTCAAATTTTTTGAAATAATTGCGGAATTTGCTTGCTGGATGATTCCTGAAACCCAGCAGCTTGAAATTGTACCAATGCGGTTGGCAATTTTTCAGATGCTGGTGATGGTCCTCTTGAATAGAGTCCAACACCAGCCACCTACTTTGAAAAATTTGTACCAAAACGGCCAGCAACGATACCTCAAAAAGCGTCAATTTTTGAAATTCCGGATTTTGGTGATTCTGAAGACCCGGATATTTTGTTTGCAGTTGATGCAGGATGATCCTTGAATACCAACCAGCACCTACTTTGAAAAATTTGTACCAAAACGGCCAGCAACGGTACCCTCCAGAAAAAAGCTGTTTCAATTGTGTGTCTGCACAGGTACTTGTTGTAAGAGAAATTCGGATATTTGGGTGATTCTGAAGTCCCGGATATTTGGCTTGCAATTGATGCTAGGATGATCCTTGAATACCAACCAGCCACCTACTTTGAAAAATTTGTACCAAAACGGACAGCAACGGTACCAACAAGAAGCGTCAATTTTCTGCAGGTCGGGACATTTTGAAAATTCGGGATTTTGGGTGATTCTGAAGACCCGGATATTTTGCTTGCAATTGATGCCATGATGGTCCTTGAATACCAGCCAGCCACCTGCTTTGAAAAATTTGTACCGAAACGGCCAGCAACGGTACCCTCAAAAAGCGTCAATTTTCTGCAGGACCTGTTGAAAATTCGGGATTTTGGGTGATTCTGAAGACCCGGATATTTTGCTTGTAATTGATGCTAGGATGGTCCTTCAATATCAACCAGCCACCTACTTTGAAAAATTTGTACCAAAACGGCCAGCAACGATACACTCAAAAAAGCGTCAAATTTTGAAAATTTCCGGATTTTTGGTGATTCTGAAGACCCGGATATTTTGTTTGCAATTGATGCTAGGATGATCCTTGAATACCAAACAGCCACCTACTTTGAAAAATTTGTACCAGAACGGCCAGCAACGGTACCCTCAAAAAGCGTCAATTTCTTGAAAATTCGGGATTTTGGGTGATTCTGAAGACCCGGATATTTGGCTTGCAATTGATGCTAGGATGGTCCTTGAATACCAGCCAGCCATCTACTTTGAAAAATTTGTACCAAAACGGCCAGCAACGGTACCAACAAGATGCGTCAATTTCTTGAAAATTCGAGATTTTGGGTGATTCTGAAGACCCGGATATTTTGCTTGCAATTGATGCTAGGATGGTCCTTGAATACCAACCAGCCACCTACTTTGAAAAATTTGTACCAAAACGGCCAGCAACGGTACCCTCAAAAAGCGACCATTTCCTGCAGGTCGGGACCTGTGGAAAATTCGGGATTTTGGCTGATTCTGAAGACCCGGATATTTTGCTTGCAATTGATGCTAGGATGGTCCTTGAATACCAACCAGCCACCTTCTTTGAAAAAATTGTACCAAAACGGCCAGCAGCGGTACCCTCAAAAAGCGTCAATTTTTTGAAAATTCGGGATTTTGCGTGATTCTGAAGACCCGGTTATTTTACTTGCAATTGATGCTAGCATGGTCCTTGAATACCAGCCAGCCGCCTACTTTGAAAAATTTGTACCAAAACGGCCAGCAACGGTACCCTCTTTTTAAAAAGCGTCAATTTTTTGAAAATTCGGGATTTTGGCTGATTCTGAAGACCCGGATATTTTGCTTGCAATTGATGCTAGGATGGTCCTTGAATACCAACCAGCCACCTACTTTGAAAAATTTGTACCAAAACGGCCAGCAACGGTACCCTCAAAAAGCGACCATTTCCTGCAGGTCGGGACCTGTGGAAAATTCGGGATTTTGGCTGATTCTGAAGACCCGGATATTTTGCTTGCAATTGATGCTAGGATGGTCCTTGAATACCAGCCAGCTACCTACTTTAGTGGCTGGTTGTTATTCAAGGACCATCCTAGCATCAGTTGCAAGCAAAATATCCGGATCTTCAGAATCACCCAAAATCCCGAATTTTCAACAGGTCCCGACCTACAGAGAATTGACGCTTTTTGAGGGTACCGTTAACTGAATGTCTTTTAGACCGAACCAGGCTCTGAACTTTGCAGGTATCATTACCCTTGTCATTTCTTTATCCAGGCATATCCAGTTGGTGTTTTATTGCTCTGCAGATTCCGCGGATTTTGTCGTTCTCATTGCCAAGCGGATTCAATCCGCTTCCGTTGGTTGAAAAAAAAAATGGCGTGAGAACTACCTTGTCAGGTGTTGATGCATGACGTCAGGGCGATCTCTCCTATATGCATGCCATTTGTCAAGAAACAAAGTGGATTTGGCAGCATTATGCATAGAAATAAAATTCCGGTTCCCTAGCCTATGCACGCTATTTTGGTTAGAGAACCGGTTCCGGACGAATAAGTTCGCTGTCTAGGGAACCGATTCCGGTTCTCTAGCCACTGCCTTAAAAATATCATCGGCAAAATTTGGTGACTATATATGTATAGAATTTCAAATATGAGAAATAACTCACTAACGTGAAAACACGGCGGCTAGTCAAAACGGCGGCTATATGTCCAGCCATATATCTATATGTCCCTGCGATTAAAATACTTTTTCTTAAAATTTTAGAGTAAACAATTTCGTTATGTTCCCATGACAGATAGAACAATCAGACATATCAGACTGGTTAAACATAAAATGTTTTCAAATAGGTGTAATTAAAAACTGTTCTTGGCATAAGGTATTAAATAATTGTCATTTAGTATTTGGCAATTAGCACGGCGCATTGGCCTTCCATACCATGCATCATTCATTATACCATAGTGCACCGGCCTTCCATATACATGATCACTTGACATTGCGAATGTGTCCTCCACCGGCCTTCCATATTTATTTACACATGATCACGTGACATTGCGAGATGTGTCACTCTATTTACCGCCATTACGCTTTTGTGTTGTTGTCGAAGAAAAAAAAAAGAGAAAATAAAATGTACAAATGTTAAGCAGGAGGTGATTCGAAACGCTAGGTTAGTATATACAGTTAGTGTTTTCCTGTTCATTTAGCTTAGCACGTGCTATGCGGGATTTTTTTACAGGCGACTGTTGTTTCCAAGGCAGGCTAACCATTACCACTGATTACATGGGTTCCAGCGTTACAGTACCTGAAAGGGCAAAAATTGGCTATTTCAGTCTTGTCTGCACATAGTGGTTTCTTCATTGATGATCTGATTTTACCTAACTTTCTCACTACTTATATCACCATAAGATCTCTGTCCACCATGGGTTCTAGAGTTACTGCCCCAGAAATGGGCTATTTTGGTCTTGTCTGCTCAATAACAGTTTCATTTATGACTGAATTTTAACTACACACAAGTTGTATCACCATAAGATCTCGGTTCCTTTCTTGAATCAGCTATATTCCACATTGAATGGGCAGGTCTAGGAAAGTGGTATATTTACAGATTATCTGTAAATTTACAGATAATCTATAAATTTACAGATTTTGCAATCTGTAAATTTACAGATTGTGTGTATGAAAACTGATGAAATTACACTTATTCTCAAAACCGCAGCTTCGAATTAATTGGTTTATTTACAGCATGCATAAATTAAAGTATATATTAAGCTAGAAGTAGCTATAAAACCAATACCAGTAATGCAAAATATGTCAAAGTAAGATGCAAAATGGTCTATCACGTCCATAAGATGAAAGACAACAACACAAAACCAAGATCTTTGTAGTCACGTTTTCAATAACTCCTGCAGTATTTTGCGATAAATCATCACTGAATTTTTCACTTGTGATAATCATCGTAGTATAAGACAAATTTATAAATGACTAATCGCAGAAATTCGCAACATGTAGTGCAACTGAAACTGCATAGATCTCCATTCTTTGTGTTTGTCTTTTGTCTCATAAACCATTTGAATAGGATATTCAATTTATGTTTGATATTCACATATTTTGAACAATTGTTATTGGTTTTATATCTATTTCTAGCTATATATAGCTAGATTTAGCTATATAGCTAATTTCAATGAGACTTTTCTGGGACCTGTTAAAGACCTGAAAGGGTAAAAAAAAATGGCTATTTTGGTGATCTCTATATTCAGAGATAACAAAGCTACTACTTTCTGAATATTTTAGCGTCAGCTTTGATGTTTGGACCATATTCTTATGCTTTATTTTACCTTCTGACCTACTTTCTTGTTATTGATGACAGGCAGTATTACTCAGGTGAGCGATCTAGAGTCATCATGACCCACTTCGTTCCAGTTTTGTCACTTGCTGTTACCTTTCAGCTCTTAAGTACAAAAATGTGCTAGCTGATATTCAAATGCACTAAAGATCATAAATAAATTAACTGAACTCCTTAACCACTATATTAAAGTGGATAGTGGTCAGTTTAACATTTCTGTATTGTCTCCCTTGATTTCCTCCATGATACCATAACCACCAGTGAAAATGTAACTTGTATGAAGTTATAAGTGAACATAAATAAGTGTAAGTGATCAGATATTGGAGTTTCGAGCAAATCTGTTACTCAGCCAAAATAAAAGCACATGTACTGACCTCAAGAATTTGGCTAAAAATGATCTTTCTTTAAAATTGAAGTTTGGTCATATTATGAACATTTATAAGAATGAACGCTTTTCAATTTTGGATAGAAAAATAAGTAAAAACAACTAATTCTTAAATTCTTACATGTTTCTACAACATATAATCTTTCAGTAGCCTTCTTAAGAAATAATTAGAAATAGAGCAATAATTTTCCAATATCAAAAAGTTTTCTTTTTGTGCCATATTGCTCCCCCTCTCCCCCAATTTTTGGATGGTGCACTTACAATTGCCCTTGTTCATCTGTCTGTCCCATTCAAATTTGTGTTGTGCATATCTCAAAAAGTATTTGACCCAGTCATCAAACCTGACAGGATTATTATTCAGCGTATGAAGTAGAATTTCAGTATGTTGTGTCAAGTAAATAGATTTCGTACAAACATGTTCAATTTTTTTTCAGGTATCTTAGCAGAGAAGATGTTCACTGGTACACAGTTCCATGTTTTGTTGTGGTAGAGAAGTTGGTCTTCTGGTAGACAGTTTTGTATTGTATAATGGCAATGGCAAAGATGTAACCAAATAGGTAAACAGGTGGTCATGTCCACATATAACTTATACTGAGATACAATTTTCTTTAAATCAAAGTGAAAGTGACCTTTATTGTACCGAGCGAGACATATGACCGCAACAACACCCTGTAGGTCATCAACATCAGTTTCAAACTTAATTGTTCTTACTGTGTATATATTTAATTGTTCTTACTGTGTATATATTTCAATGTTCTGACTGTGTATATATTTAATTGTGTATATATTTAATTGTTCTTACTGTGTATATATTTAATTGTTCTTACTGTGTATATATTTAAATGTTTATTGTTCATTATAAGATTATTTCACTGGTTGTAGGGGCTGATGGGAATATCTGGCTTGCGGATGACTGTTTAGGCGGTAATGAGGATCTGCCGGATTTTCCCATCCGCACCTACAGTCAGTGATAGAATCTTTTTCTTGCATGTTATATTCAACAAACAATAATTAAAATAAAATCAAACAAATGACTTTCTTTATAGCACATTTTTCTTGGCACTCGGGCTAAACTCGTGCAATACAAGTTTAGTAATGTGCTAATCACAACCAGGTCTGCCATTGCCATTTAATAAGTATATAGTATGAACTTTTCGACCCTAATAAATTAATGTTTTACCCACTGCAGGATTTACATAAATTTTAGTACCTTTTGGATGAAACAAGGGAAAATTTAGTCACTTTTAGTTACTTTATCGAAAAATCTTAACTGCTTTTATAGAACAAAATTGTTTCAGAAATGTTCATTTTCAGATACATGTACCAAATTTAGATAGAAAAGATAGTTCTGGTTGTTTGGTCCATGCTTGCGTAGAGATCAGATGTAGATGGAGTGTATAAAATTGAGTATATTATGTAAGAGACCCAGCAGAATGAGGCACCGCAGAATATCATGTTAGAGGAATGGCAAAATGTTACATTGGACAACCTTGAAGAGAAAACAGTAAAGCTTTAAGGTAACATAGACGTTGCTTCTTTGTAATCCCCTGCCACAAGTGGTGGTGGATTATAGGAATGGTCTCCGTCCTTCCGTCCGTCTGTCCGTAACACTTTCGTGTCCGCTCCATATCTCCTAAACACCTTGAAGGATTTTCTTAAAAAGTTTTAAAAAAATTTTAAAAAATTTTTTTAAAAATTTTGAAACTTTGAACACTTGCCTTACCAACAGGTCACACATTGCCATATAGTGCAAGACTTATCCAATTCCACAAATGCAGGTATTATTGTATTAGTAATATCACTTCATATCCATTTTCCAGCTAATATTGCAAATGCTTACAGTTGCTTTCTTTTTGTTAACCAGGGACTACTTTCTCCATGCTAATTTGGTGGTTCAAATCTAAAGGCTTTCATAGAGTGTCTTAGGATTTAGCCTACTCTGATGAGACCCTTACTAAAAATAACAACAAGAAATTATACAGGTATCCCTGAAGGTGAAACTCTTATGTGTAACTGAGACTATAGTATCTGGTTACAAGATGCTATAATAGCATAATTTCTCGGTACATTTTTTGAATGACAAGCTTTCTGTCAAAGTGTGAGGGGCGTTCGTAGAATGATGGGGTATGTGCACAGACAAAGGGTGTGGAAATGGATTCTACCTGTTTAAGGGCCTCCACTGAGAAAAGTTTATGCATCTTTTTTATTAGCTCACCTGAGCAGTGCTCAGGTTGAGTTTTTGTGATCGCTCGATGTCTGGCATCTGTCTGTCTGTTATCTGTCAACATTTAGCTTGTGTATGCTATAAAGGCTGTACTTTTCAACTGATCTTTATGAAATTTGGTCAGAATGATTACCTTGATGAAATCTAGGCCGAGTTCGAAAATGGGTCATCTGGGGTCAAAAACTAGGTCACTAGGTCAAATCAAAGAAAACCCTTCTGTATGCATTGAGGCTGTATTTTTCAATTAATCTTCATGAATTTTGGTCAGAATGATTGCCTTGATGAAATCTAGATCAAGTTTGAATATGGGTCATCTGGGGTCAAAAAGTAGGTCACTAGGTCAAATCAAAGGAAAAGCTTGTATATGCGACAGAGGCTGTATTTTTCAATTGATCTTCCTGAAATTAAGTCAAAATGATAACCTTAATCAAATCTAGGCCGAGTTTGAAAATGATCATCCGTGGTCAAAAATTAGGTCACTAGGTCAAATCAAAGAAACACATTGTGTATGCAATAGAGGCTATATTTTCCAATTGATCTTCCTGAAATTAAGTCAGAATGATTGTCTTGATGAAATCTAGGTCAAATTTGAATATGGGTCATCTAGGGTCAAAAAGTAGGTCACTAGTTCAAATCAAAGAAAAACCTTGTGTATGCGATAGAGGCTGTATTTTTCAATTGATCTAAATGAAATTTGGTCAGAATGATTGCCTTGATAAAATCTACATTAAGTTTGATTATTGATCATCTTGGATCAAAAAGTAGGTCACTAGGTCAAATCAAAGAAAACCCTTCTGTATGCATTGAGGCTGTATTTTTCAATTGATCTTCATGGAATTTGGTCAGAATGATTGCCTTGATGAAATCTAGGTCAAGTTCGAATATGGGTCATCTGGGTCAAAAAGTAGGTCACTAGGTCAAATCAAAGTAAAACCTTGTGTATGTGATAGAGGCTAAATTTTTTCAACTGATCTTTATGAAATTTTGTCAGAATGGTTGCCTTGATGAAGTCTAGGTCAAGTTCGAATATGGGTAGTCTGGGGTCAAAAACTAGGTCACTAGGTCAAATCAAAGAAAAACCTTGTGTATGCGATAGAGGCTGTATTTTTCAATTGATCTTCATGAAATGAAGTCAGAATTATAGCCTTGATGAAATCTAGGTCAAGTTCGAATATGGGTCATCTGGGGTCAGAAACTAGGTCACTAGGTCAAATCAAAGAAAATACTTATTTATACTCAAGATTTTTGCTCCAATTTTAATGATAATTGGTCAGAATATTTTTTTCCATGAAATCACTAGGTCAAACATGTTTACACTGTTATGGTGTGTTATGGTGTGTTTCTCAGGTGAGCAACCTAGGGCCATCTTGGCCCTCTTGTGTACAGTACTTCCACCTCAGTATCATGCTCATTGCCAGGGCAAAAACCATAATATTATGCATATTTGAGCAGTTATTTCACCTCATTTTCTGCATATTTTAGCTGAACTTTCACCTTATGCTCAAAGCCAGTGCAGAATACCCCTTTTCTGTGTATTAAGCTGTATTTATGTCTCCCCCAGGAGACATATTGTTTTTGCCCTGTCCGTCCGTCCGTCCGTACGTCACACTTCATTTCCGAGCAATAACTGGAGAACCATTTGACCTAGAACCTTCAAACTTCATAGGGTTGTAGGGCTACTGGAGTAAACGACCTCTATTGTTTTTGGGGTCACTCCGTCAAAGGTCAAGGTCACAGGGGCCTGAAAATTGAAAACCATTTCCGATCAATAACTAGAGAACCACTTGACCCAGAATGTTGAAACTTCATAGGATGATTGGTCATGAACAGTAGATGACCCCTATTGATTTTGGGGTCACTCCGTCAAAGGTCAAGGTCACAGGGGCCTGAACATTGAAAACCATTTCCGATCAATAACTAGAGAACCACTTGACCCAGAATGTTGAAACTTCATAGGATGATTGGTCATAAAGAGTAGATGACCCCTATTGATTTTGGGGTCACTCCATTAAAGGTCAAGGTCACAGGGGCCTGAACATTGAAAACCATTTCCGGTCAGTAACTTGAGAACCACTTGACCCAGAATGTTGAAACTTAATAGGATGATTGGTCATGCAGAGTAGATGACCCCTAACGATTTTGGGGTCACTCTGTGAAAGGTCAAGGTCACAGGGGCCTGAACATTGAAAACCATTTCCGGTCAGTAACTTGAGAACCACTTGACCCAGAATGATGAAACTTAATAGGATGATTGGTCATGCAGAGTAGATGACCCCTAACGATTTTAGGGTCACTCTGTTAAAGGTCAAGGCCACAGGGGCCTGAACATGGAAAACCATTTCCAATCAATAACTTGAGAACCTCTCGACCCAGAATGTTGAAACTTCACAGGATGATTGTTCATGCAGACTAAATGACCCCTATTGTTTTTGGGATCACTCCGTTAAAGGTCAAGGTCACAGGGGCCTGAACATTGATAACCAGTTCCGATCAATAACTTGAGAACCACTTGACCCAGAATGTTGAAACTTCATAGGATGATTGAACATGCAGAGTAGATGATCCCTATTGATTTTGGGGTCAGTCTATTAAAGGTCAAGGTCACAGTGGCCTGTTCATGTAAAATCATTTTTTGGAAATAACTTGAGAACCACTTGACTTACAATGTTGAAACTTAATAGGATGATTGGACATGCAGAGTAGATGACCCCTATTTATTTTGAGGTCACTTGATGAAAGGTCAAGGTCACAGGGGCCTGAACAGTGACTTGAGAACCACTAGGCCAAGAGTGTTGAAATTTAGCGGGATGACTGGACATGCCAAGTAGATGATCCCTATTGCAGCCAACCATCAGTGTCTCTTTGACTTTTGCTCCTGATCCCTATTGACTTATTGCCTATAGGACTTTGCATTGGGGGAGACATGCGCTTTTTTACAAAAGCATTTTCTAGTTTCACCTCCTTTTCAGTGACTGGGAAAAAATTTATGTCTATTGGACAATGGCCCATCATACACAAATTTAGTTATGTGACATTTGAAATTTCTATGGGACAGTTGCGACTTGTGTACTAGGAATCAGCACTGTAGTTTTGTGTATGTATGTCTTTGCAGATGAAAGAAGCACTTAATTACAATTATATACTAACTGAACACTGTGACATCTTCACAGCTTTAATTTCAAAACTTCAAAGCTGAGTTTCCATTTGATACTGGATATTTCAGAATGTTAAACATTCCTATCTACTATACTGGTAGATGATTGAACACCTTACCATTAGTCTCACACACTAGATCTACATGTAACAAAAAATTTTACTTCAAAACAATGCTCTTACCTTAATACCCTGAAAACTAAGCATTTTACAAACTGAGGTACCTTTATGTGACAAATGTAACATTGCTCAACATTTAGAACTTTGGAAGGAGTGTATACTTCAATAAACAGTCATTTAAGAAATAAAAGAACTTCACTCCTAATCACATGCAACTTCACATGTAACAGTAAACATCCGCTCAATTTTAGAATAGGTATGACACTTAGAGCAGTGTTTTACTGCCTGCTTAGTTATAATTAAAACTTCAACAATATTATTTAAAAAAGCAGGGTTGTAGCAGATCAGTGCTGTCATCAGTTAAGACTAATATATATGGTGATTGAGCTATTTTCACATTTATTTCATTGTGAGCAGCACTTAAGGACAAGAGAGATATAAACAGAAAAAAAACTTTTGAAAGCATTCTTCTCATAATACCGCTTCATGGATATTCTCAGAGCTTGTTCAGAAAATATTTAAACAACTTATCATAAACAGCTTGATGGATGTTGACCGAACTTGGTAAAAAGCATCCATATTTACCTCTTTTTGCATGTACTTTTCTCAAATTCATTCATAAAGATCCACTTCACTTCATTTAGGGGCTGCCAGAGCAAAACAGAAAAAAACTCTGAATACTGTGAAATCATTATTATTCGTGGGGGATTAATTTTCGTGGTTGAGCCCAACCATGAATTTAAGTCCCAATGAACAAATTGTGCCCATGATAATTTTTAATTGTATGCTAAGTCGCCAAAAATGAGCTGATCCGTAGTTGTATGCATGTGGCAGTACTAACCTGCAGCTTTCGTGTATATTATGGAGGCTCCAACGATAAAGATAGATATGCATGGAAACAAAACTGACTATTTAATTTAGAAATTAACCCATGTTTATGACATGCTTGTCAAAGTAAAAGTAGATACTAAAAATAGAATTTTGACGTAGCGTCACGAGCCAACCGCACTATGCTACAGCTGTTATTTGATTTTTTTGGCCCCGCTATGCAATGTTTATGTAGCCTTTATTTTTACTTTGGGACTATTAAATATTATAAACTAATTGCTAGATTTGCGTCCGATGCATTATTACCCTATTCACATGACACGTTTCTCGGCAGAAAATAACACATGCACAAGTTCAACAGCTTGTAATTATTAGATGGAGACGCGCACTCATTTTGCAAAAAAAATCGGATGAAAGTCTAGCAACCAGTTTATAATAGTTTATGTAAGTATTACTATGGTTATACTAGTACTACGGAATAAAAACAACAGCCATTTACGGAAGGTTTTTTTTTTCTTCAAGATTCTAGACCAATCATATATATGTATATATTTATCAATCGTTTGCAAAACAAATTTTCAGCAAGCAACATAAAATATCACAACAAATCTTAGCACTGATTTCGTCGTCATAGTGACCATAGCCGCCTCTTTTTCATTTCCGAGATTCAACCAGGACCACTTAACAGGAATCGTTAGCAGCCTAGACGAAAGAAAGATAATTTTATTTACTGTATTGTCTGAATGTTAAAATACTTCACTAAAAGTCTTCGAACAAATAAAAAGCGGTAGTTTCTTGGTTACGAAAAATTGTACAGTGCTATTAAATATTGAAAGAACTGGTTGTGTCACGTAAACCAATACCTTTTTTTTACGTTTGTAATATTAAAGGTTCAAACATTTACGTATAGCATGAGTGTTCTGTTTACCTGAAACAAAAGAGCCTGTCTCGGTGAATCTGCTGTTGCTGGATCCGGCAGTCCAGGTTCTTTCGGTATACGGGTGCTCACTTTACCCATTTTCAACCACTGTGCAAGCGACATATTTAATTTACATGTAGAAATTATTTAAATCTATAATAGTTTGTTTTAATTATACCCCCACCAAACATGTTTGAGGGGGGTATATAGGAGTCAGTTTTGTCACGTTGCGTCCCGTCCTGTCCCGTTGCGTCCCGAAATCTATTATCTCAGTTATTACCAAATGGATTTGATTCAAACATAAAATACATGTTCCACCTTATCACCCACATCATTTGACACAAGGTGCTTAACTCTTGACACCAAGTTTTCATGAATTATGTCCCCTTTTACTTAGAATTTAAGGGGGCCTCCGTGGCCGAGTGGTTAGAGTCGTTGACTTCAAACCATTTGCCCCTCACCGATGTGGGTTCGAAACCTCATTTGAGGCGTAGAATTCTTCATGTGAGGAAGCCATCCAGCTGGCTTACGGAAGGTCGGTGGTTCTACCCAGGTGCCCGCTCGTGATGAAATTATGTACGGAGGGGCACCTGAGGTCTTCCTCCACCATTAAAGCTGGAAAGTCGCCATATGACCTAAAAATGTGTCGGTGCGACGTTAAACCCAACAAAATAAATAAATAAATAAATTAGAATTTAAGGTTAATTTTGTTGTATTTTCACTATATCCCAGTTATTACTAAATGGATTTGATTCAAACTTAAAATAGATGTTCCACCTCATCACCCACATCATGTGACACAAGGTGCATAACTCTGACACCAATTTTTTTATGAATTATGCCCCTTTTTACTTAGAATTTAAGGTTGATTTTGATGTATTTTCACTATATCTCAGTTATAACTAAATGGATTTGATTCAAACTTAAAATGGTTATTCCACCTCATCACCCAGATCATGTGACATAAGGTGCTTAACTCTGACATAATTTTTTATGAATTATGTCCCCTTTTACTTTAAATTTAAGGTTGATTTTGATGTATTTTCACTATATCTCAGTTATTACAAAATGGATTTGATTCAAACTTAAAATAGATGTTCCACTTCATCACCCACATCATGTGCCCACATCATGTGACACAAGGTGCATAACTCTGACACCAAGTTTTCATGAATTATGTCACCTTTTACTTAGAATTTAAGGTTAATTTTGTTGTATTTTCACTATATCTCAGTTATTACTAAATGGATTTGATTCAAACTTAAAATAGTTGTTCCACCTCATCACCCAGATCATGTGACATAAGGTGCTTAACTCTGACATAATTTTTTATGAATTATCCCCTTTTACTTTAAATTTAAGGTTGATTTTGATGTATTTTCACTATATCTCAGTTATTACAAAATGAATTTGATGCAAACTTAAAATAGATGTTCCACCTCATCACCCACATCATGTGACACAAGGTGCATAACTCTGACACCAATTTTTCATGAATTATGCTCCTTTTTATGCCCCCGAAGGGAGGCATATAATTTTTGAACCGTCTGTCGGTCTGTCAGTCTGTCGGTCTGTCAGTCTGTCAGTCTGTCCGCAATTTTCGTGTCCGGTCCATATCTTTGTCATCGATGGATGGATTTTCAAATAACTTGGCATGAATATGTACCACAGTAAGACGACGTGTCGCGCGCAAGACCCAGGTCCGTAGCTCAAAGGTCAAGGTCACACTTAGACATTAAAGGATACTGCATTGATGGGCGTGTCCGGTCCATATTTTTGTCATCCATGGATGGATTTTCAAATAACTTGGCATGAATGTGTACCACAGTAAGACGACGTGTCGTGCGCAAGACCCAGGTCCGTAGCTCAAAGGTCAAGGTCACACTTAGACGTTAAAGGTCATTTTTCATGATAGTGCATTGATGGTTGTATCCGGTCCATATTTTTGTCATCCATGGATGGATTTTCAAATAACTTGGCATGAATGTGTACCACAGTAAGACGACGTGTCGTGCGCAAGACCCAGCTCCGTAGGTCAAAGGTCCTAAACTCTAACATCGGCCATAACTATTCATTCAAAGTGCCATCGGGGCATGTGTCATCCTATGGAGACAGCTCTTGTTTACTTAGAATTTAAGGTTAATTTTGATGTATTTTCACTATATCTCAGTTACTACTGAATGGATTTGATTCAGACTTAAAATAGATGTTCCACCTCATCACCCACATCATGTGACACAAGGTGCATAACTCTGACACTAATTTTTAGCTCACCAGTCACAAAGTGACAAGGTGAGCTTTTGTGATCGCGCGGTGTCCGTCGTCCGTCCGTGTGTGCGTCCGTGCGTCCGTCCGTAAACTTTTGCTTGTGACCACTCTAGAGATCACATTTTTCATGGGATCTTTATGAAAGTTGGTCAGAATGTTCATCTTGATGATATCTAGGTCAAGTTCGAAACTGGGTCACGTGCCTTCAAAAACTAGGTCAGTAAGTCTAAAAATAGGAAAACCTTGTGACCTCTTTAGAGGCCATATATTTCACAAGATCTTCATGAAAATTGATCAGAATGTTCACCTTGATAATATCTAGGTCAAGTTCGAAACTGGGTCAACTGCAGTCAAAAACTAGGTCAGTAGATCTAAAATTATTAAAATCTTTTGACCTCTCTAGAGGCCATATTTTTCAATGAAAATTGATTTGAATGTTCACCTTGATGATATCTAGGTCGATTTCGAAACTGAGTCACGTGCGGTCAGAAACTAGGCCAGTAGGTATAAAAATAGAAAAACCTTGTGACCTCTAGAGGCCATATTTTTCATGAGATATTCATGAAAATTAGTGAGAATGTTCACCTTGATGATATCTAGGTAAAGTTTAAAACAGGGTCACGTACCTTCGAAAACTAGGTCAATAGGTCAAATAATAGAAAAACCTTGTTACCTCTCTAGAGACCACATTTTTCAATGGATCTTCATGAAAATTGGTCAGAATTTTTATCTTGATAATATCTAGGTCAAGTTCAAAACTGGGTCACATGAGCTCAAAAACTAGGTCACTATGTCAAATAATAGAAAAAACGACGTCGTACTCAAAACTGGGTCATGTGGGAAGAGGTGAGCGATTCAGGACCATCATGGTCCTCTTGTTCTTGAATTGTGTCCCCTTTTACCTAGAATTTAACGTTAATTTTGATGTATTTTCACTATATCTAATTCTGATTGGCTTAGAGCCAAAGGGAAGTAACCTTTTTTTAACTTTTGTACTGAGTTTCTTCCCCTCAAATTCCAGGAATTAGTCTATTTTTAGAAATCCTATTTTTAGATTTTCAATATTTTAGGTATTTTTATTATAAGTCCTATGTAAAAAGTAAATACATTTTTCTGTGGTAACATGGGTCGGTAAGATTTTTTTTGTATTCACTTTTAGTGTATCTCTAATATTAGAGATTTAATATATTTACTAGTATTACTATACTAGTATTATACTAGTATTATTTATATGTGGAAGCCCAGGATGAAGTACTCCAAAGACTAAGTATTTTTAAGATTTTTTATGGTTGCCATTCTTCTGTGACAAGACCGTATGGTGGGGGTATGAGTCACTCCTGTGTCAGTTCTAGTTTTAACTAGATCTTGCTTAAAACACGATCAAATGATCAGTGATCAACTTTATATTTGTTTCTATTATGATTGCTAATTGTGCAAGGTGCTACGGTTTTGACACCTTTTAATTGGCGCTGACATCTCTTATTCAATATTTCACAGTTTTGCAAAGTAGGGGTCGTATAATTATAGCTAACGCGGTCATTAATTGGCACATGATCACTCGCTAATCTCCCGCAGCATAGATTGCAAATTAGGTAACCATGGTATCGCTGTTTGACATGTGTAGGTTTCACGTGTAGGATTAAAGTACATGTAGATCTATTCCTGTTGAAATTGTGAAGGGAGGCATATAGTTTTTGAACCGTCTGTCTGTCTGTCGGTCTGTCCGCAATTTTCGTGTTCGGTCCATATCTTTGTCATCGATGGATGGATTTTCAAATAACTTGGCATGAATGTGTACCACAGTAAGACGACGTGCAGTGCGCAAGACCCATGTCCGTAGCTCAAAGGTCAAGGTCACACTTAGACGTTAAAGGATAGTGCATTGATGGGCGTGTCCGGTCCATATCTTTGTCATCGATGGATGGATTTTCAAATAACTTGGCATGAATGTGTACCACAGTAAGACGACATGTCACACGCAAGACCCAGGTCCGTAGCTCAAAGGTCAAGGTCACACTTAGACGTTAAAGATCATTTTTCATGATAGTACATTGATGGGTATGTCCGGTCCATATCTTTGTCATTCATGCATGGATTTTAAAATAACTATGCATGAATGTGTGACACAGTAACACGATGTGTGAATAAGAATGTTCATCTTGATGATATCTAGGTCAAGTTCGAAACTGGGTCATGTGCGGTCCAAAACTAGGTCAGTAGGTCTAAAAATAGAAAAACCTTGTGACCTCTCTAGAGGCCATACTTTTCAATGGATCTTCATGAAAGTAAGTCAGAATGTTCACCTTGATGATATCTAGGTCAAGTTGGAAACTGGGTCAATTGCGGTCAAAAACTAGGTCAGTAGGTCAAATAATGAAAAAACCTTTTGACCTCTCCAGAGGCCATATTTTTCATGGGATCTGTATGAAAGTTGGTCAATGTTCACCTTGATGATATCTAGGTCAAGTTCGAAACTGGGTCACGTGCTGTCAAAACTAGGTCAGTAGGTCAAATAATAAAAAAACCTTGTGACCTCTCTAGAGGCCATATTTTTCATGGGATCTGTATGAAAGTTGGTCTGAATGTTCATCTTGATGATATCTAGGTCAAATTTGAAACTGGGTCAACTGCGGTCAAAAACTAGGTCAGTAGGTCTAAAAATAGAAAAACCTTGTGACCTCTCTAGAGGCCATACTTTTCAATGGATCTTCATGAAAGTTAGTCAGAATTTTCACCTTGATGATATCTAGATAAAATTTGAAACTGGGTCACGTGCGATCAAAAACTAGGTCAGTAGGTCAAAAAATAGAAAAACCTTGTGACCTCTCTAGAGGCCATATTTTTCAATGGATCTTAATGAAAATTGGTCTGAATGTTCACCTTGATGATATCTAGGTAAAATTCGAAACTGGGTCATGTGCAGTCAAAAACTAGGTCATTAGGTATAAAAATAGAAAAACCTTCTGACCTCTCTAGAGGCCATATTTTTCATGAGATCTTCATAAAAATTGGTGGGAATGTTCACCTTGCTGACATCTAGGTCAGGTTCAAAACTGGGTCACGTTCCTTCAAAAACTAGGTCATTAGGTCAAATAATAAAAAAACCTTGTGACCTCTCTAGGGGCCATATTTTTCAATGGATCTTCATGAAAATTGGTCAGATTTTTTTATCTTGATGATATCTAGGTCAAGTTTAAAACTGGGTCACATGAGCTCAAAAACTAGGTCACTATGTCAAATAATAGAAAAAACAACGTCATACTCAGTTCAAAACTGGGTCATGTAGGGACAGGTGAGCGATTCAGGACCATCATGGTCCTCTTGTTCTCATTAATTGTTTTGTGGATCTTCACACATTTTGGTGGGAAGGATTCATGCTGGAATACTTGACTGCATTTGAGGGGGAAGGGGGCAGCCAAGGCTAAAAACAGAAAAAACATGTTTAACTGACTTTTTCTCATGTATTGTTTTGTGAATCTTCATACGTTTTGGTGGGAAGAATTCATGCTGGAATACTTGACTGCATTTGTGGGGAAAGGGAAGTCAGGGCTAAAAGCAGAAAAAACATGTTTAACTGACTTTTTCTCATTAAAGGCCTAGATTCACTACTATATAAGTGTCCCCCCCCCCCTCCCCAAATCCAATATACAACTCCCATCTTATCTGCTGCTTATTAGCGATTATGTAACCGTAACTGATTAGAGGGCAATTAGCACAGCAGGGACCCCAACTAGACCATGAAGATGTGTGCAGTGGAGTTGAAAGAAATTAATTTTTCTTCAGTGAAATGTGGAATGATAATAATATTTATTATTATTTTGATATTATATAAATGATAATAACTATTAATTTAATGTTATAATAATAATAATAATAAAAAAAAAATATTATTATTGTTATTATTATTATATTACATAAAGGATGATTAAAGATACAGTAATAATATTGAAAATAATAATGATAATAAAACACAAGTGTAGTGAAAACTTCATGAGTTCTCTGTGCTGACAAACAATATTTTTCTAATTGGAAACTGGGTTTCTTGTAATCATGTAATCAACATTATTTGAACTTCAAATTATTGTGTTCCATCTATACTGAAGTTTCATTTTCAGTATGTTGCCAAAAGTGACTTTTTTCATGCTTTGCTTTGTAACTTTGAAATGCACATTTTTAGACAAATGTTATTTACAGTATTCTGCAAGCTTTAGATGAGTGAAAGTCACATTTTTCTGAAATATCACAATTCTCTAGACAGACTTTGAAAAAATAAAAACTTGCATATTTCTTTATAAGTAAGTTTATCATTATTTCATTATTGTGAAAATAAGTTTCTGATTATATTATTGTGTTTGATCAACAAATATTTTTCTTTACATAGAAATGCCAAAAAAAACAAAACAAAAAAAACAAAACTAGTATAACTTAAAAAGTTATCAATTATATATCAATTTAAAATAAATTACATTGTTCCCCCTTCTCACTAATTGGTACACTTGTAAGGTAGACTGACCCTCCAATAAACATTGACCCTTGTTTATTGGAACCATACTGTGATGGTCATTAGCCCCAACTGTGCTGGTGAAGACAGAAATCCCTTGGCCCACTGCCAAAATCTAGGCCTTTAATTGTTTTGTGGATCTTCACACATTTTGGTGGGAAGAATACATGCTGGAATGCTTGACTGCATTTGTGGGGGAAGGGCAGCCAGGGCTAAAAGCAGGAAAAACATGTTTAACTGACTTTTTCTCATTAATTGTTTTGTGGATCTTCACACGTTTTGGTGGGAAGAATTCTTGCCTGAATACTTGACTGCATTTGTGGGGAAAGTGAAGCCAGGGCTAAAAGCAGAAAAAATAACATTTAACTGACTTTTCCTCATTAATTGTTTTGTGGATCTTCACATGTTTTGGTGGGAAGAATTCTTGCCTGAATACTTGACTGCATTTGTGGGGAAAGGGAAGCCAGGGCTAAAAGCAGAAAAAACACATTTACAGTGAAATCATTAATATTCGTGGTGGACTTACTACTGTTTGCAAATCAAATTGCCCTTTCGCCTTTTTTTTAATCGATAGACTTTTACCTTTACGTCACTAAAGCAGCGATGCTGAAGCTATTTTTGGATATCATCTATACAGGACTCCGCCCTTTTATAGTGTTTTTTTCTTCTTCCGATACGAGTTAAAAAAGTACACTGAATGAACCTGTTTACATTGGCTGCATGAACGAGAATTTTACAAGATGAAATGCTGATTTAAATACTGTTGGAGCAGGTGTTTAACTGGAATGTAACAGATGTAGTAGAGCTAATCTTCATTTAAAATTTAAATGAATCTTGCCACAATGCACACTACATTTTGGTAGCGTGGATGTGAAAAAAGTCACCCTCTTATACATTATGTGCAGGCATTTTTCTGCCTAAATTTCAGTACCTTTTGCTGCAGACTTGTATCTCGTGTTTAGTTTTCACAATAATTATAAAACGCGACTGACTCGTGGTCGAGTTGTTCCTCTTTAGTTGAAAAAAGTTGGTAGAGTCTAATTTTTTACGGAATATCTTCAATTATTTTGGTCCTTTTAGATTGCCCCTCACAAATAGATCTATAAAACAAACTAAACGTCGAATTTCTTGGTTCTTTCCATGAACGAAGAAAGGTTTGTAAATTATCTGAAATAGTGTTTAACTCCTTGGGGACGAAATACGACTAAAGGCGCTATATTTTCTACCCCTGTAGCGTCAATATCCGACTATACGCACGTTATCAGGATTCCCTAGGACGGCGATTGACGAGTATAGTCGCAGCACCGAGATCATGCTGATTGCATCACGTACTTGTTAAATTTTGATAATCCTGATAAAAGCAAAATTATTTTGCATACCAGCTATTATTTCTTAGATGTTATAATTATTAATTATGCTAATAATTAGTTTCCTTGCTAAAATAAATGTTTGTAAATGTGCGGTAAAAGAAATAAAGAGGACGAACTCTGCTGTGTTTCGTTCATACTGTATTTCAAAATATTAAAATAATGTCGGCTGCCAGAGATTTTTCTTACATTGAAGAAAATATATACATTATCATGCTGATTTTGACGTATCAGTTCCGTCGGATGATGATTCCAACGATGAAACTTCATTATCAGAGAAATTGATGGTCGGAAAATGTTAAGTTTTAGAGGGCTGAAATATTCGTACAATTACATCGCATTAAATTCAAATGGATAAAAATAACACAGCAAAACATGTTTCATACATAAAAATGTGTGTAAATAAATGCTTTTTGAAAATTTAATAATTCTTCAAAGATGGGTGTAAATATTACAACTTAACTATCTCAGTGCGTGTCACGCAACATTTGTGTACATGTTTAGAAATTAATTTATACATCAAAATAAACATCGATATTCACTCAGAAATGGGTGTTAATTTTGAGTAATGCTGATGTTAATACTTTGTGTTAATAATGTATTTCTATTTATTGGAATTTAATGTGTTTAAATGTGAAACAAGTAATAAAATCGAAAATGTTCAAATACATGTATTTATTAAACGCAATAGGTGTGTAAAAATGGTGAATGTTTCGAAGTGAAATTATTATTCTTTTTGGATATAAGTTACAGACGAAAGTGGATATATATAAATATGTGTTCAAACTTGGAAGGTTTTATAAGTATAGTTTGATTTACACCCATGTTAATAATATTTCCATGCATGATTTCAATTGACTGCATGCGAGTGCGATTATGATAAGATCAGATAATGTTCTTCGACGTCAGGTGGTAATTCTTATCTCGCCGCAGCATGTATATTATGATATCGGCCTCAGGGAGTTAAACTACTTCAAATATAGTAGATTAATACACATAAACGTAAACCCCACCGAAAAAAAGTAAAATAAAAATCTTGATCTATAATGAAGTTATATTTTTGCGATAGTTAATAAGCTTCGGAAGACTCTCTGCAGATTCAATGATACAGTAGATCTTTCTATAAAAACTTTATGACTTGCGTAATTGGAAATTTAGTAGATAATAATTGTCATCACAAAAAAAAAAAACACGCTGATTCCATTTAGACGTAGTTGAAATATTCTGTATTCAACTTTTAAAACAACATATCCATTCTTTATAATGAATGAAAGTACGGCGATACAGTTCTTGACATTTCAAAGAGTCAGAGCACGCGCTTTGTGTGACATCAAGATAACGAGAAAAAGAACGCATTCAACACTTTCACGACAAGGTGAATGAATAATTTATTGCGGATGGGGCAGGGTTAAGCAGTGGAGATTACTCCAAAAATAGCTTCAGCTTCACTGTTTTTGTGACGTAAACGTGCAACTCTATCGATTTCAAAAAAGTTGAAGGGGCAATTTGATCTGCAAACAGTAGTATTTTCATGGTCGAGTCAATCGACAAAATTTAATCCCAATGAACAAGTAAAATTCTCATTCATTTTATGTTCAAAAGTTGAAGTCCATGAATTCCTAACCCAACGAAATTGCTATTTTGACCAAAACCTTGAAATTTCATGCCCATGAAAATAATGATTTTACAGTGACTGACTTTTTCTCATTTATTGTTCTGTGGATCTTCACATGTTTTGGTGGGAAGACTTGTTGCCTGAATACATGACTGCAGTAAAGCGTCATACAGATTGTTATGCATAATATAATAGCTTCATTTCCTTTTCTTCATTGTTTACCATTTTTAGCTCACCTGAGCAATGCTCAGGTGAGTTATTGTGATCGCTCAATGTCCGGCGTCTGTCGTCCGTCGTCTGTCAACATTTAGCTTGTGTATGCAATAGAGGTTGTATTTTTCAACTGATCTTCATGAAATTTGGTCAGAATGATAACCTTGATGAAATCTAGGCCGAGTTTAAAAATGGGTCATCTGGGGATAGAGGCTGTATTTTTCAATTAATCTTCACGAATCTTTGTCACAATGATTACCTTGATAAAATCAAGCCCAAGTTTGAAAAGGGTCATGTGGGGTAAAAAACTAGGTCACTAGGTCAAATCAAACAAAAACGTGGTGTATGCGATAGAGACTGTATTTTTCAATTGATCTTCATGAAATTTGGTCAGAATGATAACCTTGATGAAATCTAGGTCAAGTTTGAATATCTGGGGTCAAAAACTAGGTCACTAGGTCAAATCAAAGGAAAACCTTCTGTATGCGATAGAGGTTGTATTTTTCAATTGATCTTCATGAAATTAGGTCAAATCATAGAAAAACCTTGTGTATGCGATAGAGACTGTATTTTTCAATTGATCTTCATGAAATTAAGTCAGAATGATTGCTATGATAAAATCTAGGTCAAGTTGAAGTACGGGTCATCTGGGGTCAAAAACTAGGTCACTAGGTCAAATCAAAGAAAATACTGCTCCAATTTTAATGATAATTGGTCAGAATATTTTTTTCCCTGAAATCACTAGGTCAAACATGTTTACACTGTTATGGTGTGTTATGGTGTGTTTCTCAGGTGAGCGGCCTAGGGCCATCTTGGCCCTCTTGTTATGTAGATCTTAGATATATTGGAAAGCAATATGCACTTACACAGTGATATTTTTAAATTTTTAATAGTGTTTTTTTGTAACCATACAACCTGAAGCTGCTTTATTATAGAATGTTCTGGAAGGTCTCAGTAGAACAGAAATGTTCCCTCTTTATGATATGCTCCCCATGACCTGTTGCAGGGAAGTGTGTTTGTAATTCTTACTCTCAAGTATGCTGTGATCTTGACCATTGACTGAATGACCCAAAAACAATATGGGTCATCTACAGACCATAGACATTTGTTGACCATATGTCAATGTTCCCCTGCTATACATCCTAAACCATTTTCCATCTCAAGGTCAGTGTGACCTTGACCTTTGAAGTTTTGACACCTAAACAATAGAGAATGTTCTGACTGTAGTCAGTCATATGGCTAAATCATTCTCCAGTTATTGATAAGAAACCATGTTTAGTCTCTATATCACTGTGACCTTGAACCTTGACCTACTTACCATCAAAACAAAAAAGATTATCTACTGACTACAGGCAATACTTCTTTGAAGTTATTAATGCTCAGCTTCAGCATTCTCCAGTTTTTTGACAGTCAATTATTTTCAGTCTAGAGGTCACTGACTTTGACCTCGACCTCGTGATCCACCAAATCAACAGGGGTCATCTGCTGACAGTGGGCAATCATTGTTAAAGAACCTCTTCTCATGATAGCCCACCCGATTAGCTCAGTAGGGAGAGCACAGATCTATGGATCATGGGGTCAGGAGTTCGATCCTTAGGCTAGGCTTATGTTCTCTATGATGATTTGATAAAGGACATTGTGTCTGAAATCATTCATCTGCCACCTTACATTCATGTGAGGAGGTTGACAGTCACTAGCGAAGAACAGGTTTGTACTTATACAGAATCCAGGATCACTTAACTGAAATACTGTTGAAAATGCTGTTAAACACAAAACAAAATCTCCTTATGATAGTCTATTATGGTCTAGCAGTTTTGCTGTATAAACTTGGTTTGAACAATGCCAAAAGGTCAAGGTCAGTCACAGACTTAGGTCTTTTGTGAACCTTTCTTGCATTTCTTCAGAAGGTACCCGTTGTCTTCATTTTAGGTCCCCCCCATAGCTAAAAAAGATACAAACTTTTAAACTTAAAAGTCTGCCTGATGAACCACTAGAGGGATGTTTCTAGCATATTTATGCACACATTTAACATGTTTGTTCAAATGGTTCAGCACTGAAGGGCCACCAGGGTTACATAAGCAACAACAACTTCTAATAAGCAGCAAACATGCCTTGACTTAACCTTTCTCAAGTTTGTTTAGGTTCCACTGTTGTATAATAAAGGGGACAAGGGAAAAACTTTTCAATGCCTAATTATCATAAACCACCTGATAGATGTTCACCAAATTTGACAAGAAGCAAGGTCAAACACTCATGGTCAGTTGTGTGACTACTGGCCTTCATTGACCACATGTTAAGTGTAAATAAAGTGGTATAGGCTACAGAAAGTGTTTTAGTTAAAAAAAAATATCACTTGATTTTAAGCTCAACTATTCAAAGAATAGGGGAGCTATCCTACTCGCCCCGGCGTCGGCGTGAGCGTCACACAAATGTTAAAGTTTGCGTACCACCCCAAATTTTTTCAAAGTCCATTGAGATATTGCTTTCATATTTTGCATACTTGTTTACCATCATGACCCCAGTCTGTAAAAAGGAGGAGGCAACTTTATCAAGCATTTTGACTGAATTATGGCCCCTTTTCGACTTAGAATATGCTTATTGTAATGTTAAAGTTTTACTCATAGCTTATATTATACTATCAAGCACTGAGAATAGTCGAGCACGCTGTCCACTGACAGCTCTTGTTATTCAAGGTTTAGCAGTATATCACCAAATTTCAGAAATGTTTGGTAAAGAAACAACATTCTTACCAACAATCTACCTGTCTAATAATACATGTTTTACCTTACTGTTCTGTACAATTGGATACTTGAAATATTCTCAAAAGTTGTCCCCCTTTATAAAAGAATGCCATTTGTAAAGAAATAGAAGTAAACAATTGTTCAAATCGATGTTTAACCTAGTTATGTGAAGTTTAAGCAATGGGACATTATTGCAGTTGCATCAAAGTAAAGACATGTAACAGCTGGCGTTGAACTGTCCAGAAGTATTTAATGGTCCCTTCATGCAGTCACTTTCCAGAAAGCAGTATATATGTGAGCAAATTGATGATGCTTCTGTAGACTTATATATATGTGTCAGGACATGAGATTTTTGGCCCAAATGCGATTTTGGTCGAAAATGGGGTTTTCAGCTAATCTGACAGATTGTCATGTTCCAAGTAAAAATTTGCAATTTGACAATAGAAATCAGCCATTGTTATGGAGAAATTACCGCTTTTCGGACACCATATTTTCGTCTAACTGAATCAAAATAGACGCAGAATATCTTAATGCAGACTCCTTCTTAAAATACTATGAAAAGAAAGTACATAATGAAATATCAAACACAACATGCAGTTAATTAAATTTATTTCTTTCTGTTTTTTTTTTCTTTCATATTAGCACATATCATTTTCCCCTGAAAATCGTTTCCATGGCAACACAGTTGTTAAATCCAATTTTAATAGTTCCATGGTAAATCCAGCCAAAATTAACATCTAGAAAGTAAAGTTAATATACTGTCAACATTTTCTAGTGTACAAACAGAGTTTAAAGGTAACAGTTTTTTTGCAAAAATCTTATGGCTTTCTTTTGTACAAACAGCTTTACTGGATATTGAGTTAGATAACATGACAAAACTAGGGCATTAAGATTGTTGTTAGAACACTTGACTCATTGGCATATTTCTTTGTAACTGTTAGACAGAAAATCAGGCAAAAAGATATAATTATTAGATATATTATAAACTGATTTTGCTTAAAGTAGTAGTACAGATGTCATACTGATCAGTGACTCGTTACCATGGCAACAATGATGTATTTTCTTACCAAAAGTACCACTCCTATCAAGTTCTTGAAAAAATTGAATATGTTAAAGTGTTTTTCAAAATACTATTTACATCGAAAGCTGTCTACTTTCATATTCAAAAGTAAGAAAACCTCATTTCATGTAAACTGATGTGACACTGTTTGGGATATACATAATTTTCTGATACACACGACACAGTTAAAACTCTTGCTAGTTTAAGGCAGATTCATATGATAACATAATGTTTTGTTGATGCAGTTATTACTTACAAAAGAATATGACCATACATTAATTTTTTTAACAAATAGAACATATACATGAAAGATGTTTTACAATAATTTATAGTCAGATTTATGTTTAATACCATGGCAACATTGCACTATTTTCTTATAAAAATAAAAGTTGCATTTATTGTCAAATTTCTTGAAACTGTATGATCATTTAAATAAAAATGAGCACTCGAGATATTTTATGCATGGAGTAAGTTTTAAACAAAATATTCTGTATTGCTTAAACAATTAAGACAGTTTTACCCTAACCACTTCACTGCTGTTCTGGCAACAAAACATACTATTACCAAACATTTCTCACAGTTGAACTGTGACAGTTCAGTTAGTTTTACTTTTTCTTGACTGACTCCCATTTGTAGTTTGAAACTTTTGCAGAAAGCATGACCTTATTTTGTGCACTTCTGTGACAGTTGCACTTTATTCCATTGGCATACTGTCAACTGGATGGTAAGCAAATTATGAAATATATTAGTTCCTTGGGTTTCATTTCCATTCACAAATTCATAAAGAATTTTATTTTTCTGGAAATTCTTTCATCCTTCAGCCATTCTGCAAAACAAAATTGCATAAGTATTAGTAACTTTAAGTAGAAAGTTACAGAATAGAACACTGTGAAGCATTTTTTTAAATTAAAAGTGTCTTTATGTGTAATCTACATAAAAGCATGACTAAAAAGAATCCATCTATCCATCAATCTCATAATTTTCAAGAATACAAAAGCTAGCTAATTTTCTGACATACTAGACATACACTTAAAAGAATTAATTCATTCTGTCTAACAAAATGAATACTCAAATACTGCAATAGGTTCTTGGAAAAATACATGTATGATGATATTCAATCATTATGCTTATTTCCCCACTCTCCTCTTAATATGCTAGATATTTTTGTTGAATGAAACTATTAGTAATGATTTCTTTCAAAATGCTATTAATACAATCAGGTTATTTATGTGTATGATATTTTAAGATGTATTTAACTTACTTGTACTTATTTTAAGAGGAATTTATTGTTTGTATATATTTTTTAAGATGTATTTATCTTTCTTACAATAGAAAAACTGCAAAAATGCAGAAAATTACAAACCCACAAACTCTTCCAACATATGGTATGTAGGCATGCCTTGAGAAATCCTTTTTTGTTTAAGGACATAGCAATATGCCAGATGTTCCTCAGTTGTTGATCAAAAGTTGATCTGTAAAATTAAAAATACTTTTAAAAAAAGCTGAAATGTGAGATAAAGATGGCCTAGCTAGTTACCTCAGCACATAGAACACAAATTTTATATTAAGAGTGTAATATGTTTCAATCAAAAGTATGACTTTCTTAACAAAATGTCTTTAAAGGTTAAAATATATTCATTTAATGTGTAGAAGTTGTTTGTAAGTTGTAAAGAACATTATGTAGTGGTGAGGAATCCAACAATCATGGTCAAATGAACTGAATGCAAATTTACATGGAAAGCTATTGAGCATCTGTTTTATACAAAATAAAAACAAAACAATATTCTTTGTACTTTTGTAATTAAAGTTAGTTTGAGATGAATAAGAAATAATTTATTTAAACTGACAAAAGATGTGATACAACTGTTCCTGTTAGTCACTACATATATGGATAAGGCTGTGACCTTTGGCATACTGGTCTTTCATACTGATACACTGATCAGAAATAAGAGTGAAAACTGTTGTGGAAAAAAGTTAGCTTCCTGAATGCCGCACCCCCCCCCCCACCACTTTTTTGGAGGATATCTGAGGGGGTAATTTACAGATAAAAAAACGGGGGAGGGGAAAGAGGGGGTGCATTTAGTTTATGTAGTGTGGAAGCAGTTCTCAAGCTGGGGAAGGGTGTATTTCATATGACTATGGGAGGGAAAGAGAAGGGAGGTATTTGACAGGAAGTTGATTGGGAGGGGGGTATTTTGAGGTAACGCAGTTGTGGAATGGAGAAGGGGGGGTAAAATGTTTCCGGGAGGGGG
Source organism: Mercenaria mercenaria (assembly GCF_021730395.1). Lineage (NCBI taxonomy): Eukaryota > Metazoa > Mollusca > Bivalvia > Venerida > Veneridae > Mercenaria > Mercenaria mercenaria. Next base: position 18,456,963 of record NC_069367.1, on the reverse strand, counting down.
ATAATTTTCTTTTTTGAAAAACTGCGGGTGTTCTGGCTGACATAACTTAACTGACGCTGTTTTAATTTTGTGATTATTTTCCATTATAATCAGAGGTCCGTAACAGCATATAAACATCTCTGAGCTGAATATTTTTAGCTAGAATTAACACGGGGGAGGAACTGTTACACGAGACTTGGTTGTGGAGGATATCATGTTACAGATTTAGGATGCTTCTGTTACAGTATTCCTGGATAATGTTACAGCATTCGGAGGATAATAATAGCTGTCGGTATTTTGTTTGCCAAAGATGTGGTAAAGATTTATCTCTTTTTTCCAAAAATAAAAATTGTGTTTCTAGATCAGTGATATGCACGTCTGTTGAGACATGGCTTAACCTGTGAAACGCAGTATATTGATGTCAATCAAGCGTTTTATGAAAAAAAAATGAAATTTTGATAGAAAAATATCTAAAAGAAATTGATTAAAAGATATTCCAACCGTATTTCATGTTAATTTGCATTGATTAAAACCCTCTTCAGGCATGGACTTATAAAACGAGGTAGAAAAATTACTGTTGATCTAATATTTCGTGGTTTTATAGAATGTTGCAGTTTAGCCGGATATGTTACAGTTGTGGGGTGCTGCTTTTGAATGTGTTACAGATTTAGGATGTTACTTTTTCCTTCTTCAGGATTCTGTTGTTAGATGTAAATACTGCTAAACAACATTTATTTTGTCATTTGAGGCAGTCAGATATGTATTAGAGTGGCGTTGCAGTAACGACGTTTAAAAACACAGGAAAGTCCACCTAACGGGAGAAGATGTCGGTTGTGACATGTCAAGAATCACCTATGATGAACAGTTGATGATACAAGTTATGCAGAGCAAATCTCCCATCCCTTTTCCATGCAAATTGACCCATCGTTTGAACAATCTCTTAATACATCGGTTGTTAAATGTTTTTCCATAACCTCTAAATAAATCACCAAAGATATCGCGGAGCGAAATCGAAAAATGTTTTAAGTGTGTATTTATTTATATTCACATAGATTAATTATTTTCATTCAAATCTAAAAAGAGAGTGAGTTACTATGATTATAAGGTAACTCCTAATTTTTGAACAACCCGAATGTAATGTGCTCGTGCTCGCGTTTACGCAATGCCTACAGTCCTGAGACCTGCCTTCTAATGGCGCACAGTCCTGAAAAGCCCTTGCCACCGTCATACACACAAAGACAAAGACGCATATACCTTTAGATGAAAATCCTGAAACAATATCCATTTTAGCTATGAATTGCATATAAAATCCTCTGTTAAATGATTTAGGCTCCTAACTGTGACCAAACAGATTCAATGCTTCAGATTAGCCTATTTGATTGTGCATGCTTGCCAAATCTTCATTGCGCAGATGCATATCTGCTTGTAGGCAGCTACGCGCCTGCAAGCAGACTATGATTCGATGGTTGTTCCAACAGTAAACACGTATACATGTTTAACAACAAAGAATCTTTTGTTATTTGAAATGAAGTTTTATTGCACATGTGCGAGTTGTCGTGAGAAAAGCCAATTAATTTCTTAAGTTCACTATTACCGATTCCGAGAGGATATTTTCTTTCAAGCTTATTAGTAATTGAAATCGTTGATAAAGACACGCATTGCCAAACTCTTCTGAAGCTAGGACACATCGTTTGCTAGCTTAATACATGTAGCATAAACAGGTACTATTTATGAAAGCTTATTAAAGTGCAAACGACGATTCAATGCGAATTGGTGATTATGGTATCATATACATTAGATATAGAACACTAGCTTTCCATTGAAAATGTTTATATATCATTTTATTATATATAGCTGTTGAATCAGATTTAGAATTTCGAAATTAGAAAAAATGCACTTGGTATAATATATTTGTTACATCTTACAAAAAATCCCGCATAATTCATGATATCTAAATTTTATTTGCTATCCTGGTATTGTATATTGTCAAAATGTATTCCAAAAAGTATCATCCTAAATCTGTAACACATCCACAAGAAGCACCCCACAACTGTAACATTCTATAAAACTACGGAAAATTAGACCCACGTTGATTTTTCTACCTCGTATTATAACTGCATGCCTAAAAAGGGTCTTTACTGATGCAAATGAGCATAAAATATGGTTGAAACATATTTTAATCAACTTCTTTTAGATAATTTTCTATCAAATTTCCGGATTTTGTCATTAAACGCTTGATAGACATCAATATACTGTGTTTCACGTGTTAAACCATGTCTCAGCAGACGTACATACCATTGATCTAGAGAAACAATTTTTACTTTTGCAAAAAAGAGATAAATATTTACTTTTTTTTTGGCAAACAAAACACCGACAGTGATTTTTATCCTCCGAATGCTGTAACGTTATCCAGGAATACTGTAACAGTAGCATCCTAAATCTGTAACATGATATCCTCCACAACCGAGTCTCGTGTAACAGTTCCTCCCCCGTGATTAAAGCCCAGTTGACATTTCCAGGATATTTTTGAAGACGAATAAACACGGACAAAACGGTCGATATGGATTTAATTAATATTTCTAAATTCTACATATTGTGTAAATATTACTACTTACCTGTAAATCGCGCAATGCCATTCATTATCCCTTTTAAATTAATCGTCAAATAACTGTTTAAGAGTTTCCTTTCTCACGACCTTTCATGTTTGCAAATGGCGTGTTGATACAAAGGGCGATAAATTGTCGGTTATTTGATAACGAAACGAAATGACAATTTAACACGGAAATGTTACAATGCATGCTTGATAAATGACGTTTGTCTCTTCATTTATTTATTGTCCCAATAATATAGTGTTAATTGATCAAATGCATTAATTGACGCGAAAATGTGTTGAACTCCACTCATTTTTGTGACGTAACTTTAATCGGGTTTTTCTCGAATGACGTAACGCTGCATTTGGGCCAAAAATCTCATGGCGCGACACATATGTTTTATATGCTGTTTCATGTAAAACAACTCTTTCTTTCTATGATTTGGCGATGTTCGTTTGTTCTTTTTCTCTCCAAAACCTGGACCTGACTTAAGAATTATTTTAGTCCTACACTACAGGAGCTGTAGTTTTAAAAGTTTAGTAAATAGGCCAAGGACTGTAACTGACAATTGCAAGGCATTTTATTAGAATTATGGCTGTTTATCACTCAGAAAATTGGTATTTCTTGGGAAAGATTTTTGTTTAGTTCCACTTTCTTTGAAAGACAAAACTCAGCATTGAAACATTGTAAACATTAACATCTGCACTTGAGTAAGTAGGCAAAAAACCTGAACACTTATATATTTTCATCTAAATAATGGCCTTTTAGATATGCCCATGAAATGAGACGTATTATGTGACCACAGGTGAAAGGGTACCCTATGCTGGGCTAAGCAATACTTCAAGGTTTAATGCTTAAACAAGGTTCTAACTTTTTAGCTCACCTGTGACAAAGTGAGCTTTTGTGATCGCGCGGTGTCCGTCTTCCATCTGTGCGTCCGTCCTTAAACTTTTGCTTGTGACCACTCTAGAAGTCACATTTTTCATGGGATCTTTATGAAAGTTGGTTAGAATATTTATGTTGATGATATCTAGGTCAAGTTCTAAACTGGGTCATGTGTGGTCCAAAACTAGGTCAGTAGGTCTAAAAATAGAAAATCCTTGTGACCTCCCTAGAGGCCACATTTTTCAATGGATCTTCATGAAAATTGGTCAGGATGTTCATCTTGATGATATCTGAAAATTGTTCAGAATGTTTATCTTGATGATATCTAGTTCAAGTTTGAAACTGGGTCACATGCCATCAAAAACTAGGTCATTAGGTCAGATAATAGAAAAGCCTTGTGACCTCTCTAGAGGCGATATTTATCATGGGATCTGTATGAAAGTTGGTCTGAATATTCATCTTGATGATATCTAGGTCAGATTTGAAACTGGGTCAACTGCGGTCAAAAACTAGGTCAGTAGGTCTAAAAATAGAAAAACCTTGTGACCTCTCTTTTAATGGATCTTCATGAAAATTAGTCAGAATGTTCACTTTGATGATATCTAGTTCAAATTCGAAACTGGGTCAAGTGCCGTCAAAAACTAGGTCAGTAGGTCAAATAATAGAAAAACCTTGTGACATCTCTAGAGGCGATATTTTTCATGGGATCTGTATGAAAGTTGGTCTGATTATTCATCTTGATGATATCTAGGTCAAGTTTGAAACTGGGTTAACTGCCGTCAAAAACTAGTTCAGTAGGTCTATGTCGTCTGTTTGTCCGTGCGTAAACTTTTGCTTGTGACCACTCTAGTTTAAGATCCAGCCTTGAAATTTGGATGACATGTACAGTTTTGCACACCAATCTTTAAACTGTCTTCCAGTGACCATAAATGTGACCTGCTGATCTACTTTCTAATATTTTAGCATCAGTTTGCCATTTGAAACATGTGGTACAATATACTGAGGTGAGCGATTCAGGGTCATCATGACCCTCTTGTTACGGAACCAAAGGTTTTGCAACTTATATGATGGAAGAATTAAACAATTTAAGATAACTGACAAAATAATTGATGAAGAAATGTGAATAGGCAAGATAAAACTTCAGTGAAATTGTAGATTATTTAAAAATATTTTATAGAATAGTTTTTAAACTGATGGTATTTTGTTAGCACATATCACTCAGTCTAATTTCAGGAAAATGGGAGAATTTTTATATTAATATTAAATGCAATCAGTTTTGATTTTATAGAATTTCAGTACATAATAATTAAGGCTAAAGAATGATTATGACCTCTTGTCATGGAATACCTGTATTTTCTCTATGTTAAATATACCTGCTTTACTTGTTAAGCTCTTATACTTGTTAAGCTCTGATGTACCTAATTCACTATCCAGTATTGAAATTATAAGTCAAGCGCACTGTCTCCTGTGAAGCTCTTGTTTAAAGAAAGAAAGTTAATGCGTTTTAACCTACATTTTCCCAGGCATACAGCTTATTATACGCCCAAAGGGACGTATTATGTTATGACCCTGGTGTCCATCCGTCCGTTAGCAATTTCGTGTCCGCTCTGTAACTCTTGAACCCCTTGAAGGATTTCAAGAAACTTGACACAGATGTTCACCACATGGAGATGACGTGCAGAGCGCTTGTTTCGGATGACTAGCTTCAAGGTCAAGGTCACACTTAGGGGTTAAAGGTCATATGAGTGTGTTTCTTGTCCACTCTGTAACTCTTGAACTGCTTGAAGGATTTCAAAGAAACTTGGCACAAATGTTCAGCACACTGAGACGACGTGCAGAGAGCTTGTTTCGGGTGACTAGCTTCAAGGTTAAGGTCATACTTAGGAGTGAAAGGTCATATATGAATTTGCTGTGTCCGCTCTGTAACTCTTGAACTGCTTGGAGGATTTCAAAGAAACTTTGCACAAAATTTTAATGTTCACCACACTGAGACGACGTGCAGAGAGCATGTTTTGGATGACTCGCTTCAAGGTCAAGGTCACATTTGGGGGTCAAAGGTCATATATGACTTTGCTTTGTATAAATTGCTCTGCATTGCAGTGCTCTTGTTTTTATTTGGCAGATCCCTTTTTATCTCACCTGTCACTTTGTGACAAGGTGAGCTTTTGTGATCGCGCAGCGTCCGTCCGTATGTACGTCACACTTCATTTCCGAGCAATAACTGGAGAACCATTTGATCTAGAACCTTCAAACTTCATAGGGTTGTAGGGCTGCTGGAGTAGACCACCCTTATTGTTTTTGGGGTCACTCCATTAAAGGTCAAGGTCACAGGGGCCTGAACATTGAAAACCATTTCCGATCAATAACTAGAGAACCACTTGACCCAGAATGTTGAAACTTCATAGGATGATTGGTCATGAAGAGTAGATGACCCCTAATGATTTTGGGGTCACTCCGTCAAAGGTCAAGGTCATAGGGGCCTGAACATTGAAAACCATTTCCGATCAATAACTAGAGAACCACTTGACCCAGAATGTGGAAACTTCATAGGATGATTGGTCATGAAGAGTAAATGACATCTATTGATTTTGGGGTCACTCCATCAAAGGTCAAGGTCACAGGGGCCTGAACATTGAAAACCATTTCCAATCAATAACTAGAGAATCACCTGACCAAGAATGTTGAAACTTAATAGGATGATTGGTCATAAAGAGTAGACAACCCCTATTGTTTTTGGGGTCACTCTGTCAAAGGTCAAGGTCATAGGGGCCTGAACATTGAAAACCATTTCTGATCAATAACTAGAGAACCACTTGACCCAGAATGTTGAAACTTCATAGGGTGATTGTACATTCAAAGTAGATGACCCCTATCGATTTTGGGGTCACTCCATTAAAGGTCAAGGTCACAGGGGCCTGAACATTGAAAACCATTTCCGGTCAGTAACTTGAGAACCACTTGACCCAGAATGTTGAAACTTAATAGGATGATTGGTCATAAAGAGTAGATGACCCCTAACGATTTTGGGGTCACTCTGTGAAAGATCAAGGTCACAGGGGCCCAAACATTAAAAAACCATTTCCGGTCAGTAACTTGAGAACCACTTGACCCAGAATGATGAAACTTCGTAGGATGATTGGTCATGCAGAGTAGATTAACCCTAACGATTTTAGGGTCACTGTGTTAAAGGTCAAGGCCACAGTGGCCTGAACATGGAAAACCATTTCCAATCAATAACTTGAGAACCTCTCGACCCAGAATGTTGAAACTTCATAGGATGATTGTTCATGCAGAGTAAATGACCCTTATTGTTTTTGGGGTCACTCCTTTAAAGGTCAAGGTCACAGGGGCCTGAACATTGATAACCAGTTCCGATCAATAACTTGAGAACCACTTGACCCAGAATGTTGAAACTTCATAGGATGATTGAACATGCAGAGTAGATGACCCCTATTGATTTTGGGGTCAGTCTAATAAAGGTCAAGGTCACAGTGGCCTGTTCATGTAAAATCATTTTTTGGAAATAACTTGAGAACCACTTGACCTACAATGTTGAAACTTAATAGGATGATTGGACATGCAGAGTAGATGACCCCTATTTATTTTGAGGTCACTTGATCAAAGGTCAAGGTCACAGGAGCCTGAACAGTGACTTGAGAACCACTAGGCCACTAGTGTTGAAATTTAGCGGGATGACTGGACATGCCAAGTAGATGATCCCTATTGCAGCCAACCATCAGTGTCTCTTTGACTTTCACTCCTGACCCCTATTGACTTCGTGCCTATAGGACTTTGCATTGGGGGAGACATGCGCTTTTTTACAAAAGCATTTTCTAGTTTCTTTTGTTTTCAGGAAATCTATTTAAGTAATAGCCTTTACTTATCTCTGGATAAGACTATAAATTTTACATTCCATTTGTAGTAACTTTTTTGCTGAGCAGGTATGTTTTTTCCAGTCTGCAACTTTTTTTTGTAGTAAAATACTCTCCACTGGGACTTGAACCCAGACCTCTTCCTACATAATGTAAGAAGCATTCTTACATTAAACTATATAGAGAGGAAAACTAAATCACATGTTGTAGAACTTGAAAATACAATATTTTAGTATATTTATCTGTAATTAGAATAAATCCATATACATTATAATGACAAAGTGAAAATGCATGGTTATACCTATTTTCCTTCAACCATTTTATTTTAAAACAAGAGCTCTCAGAACACGAAATACCCCCTTGATGCATTCAGTACTTGAACAAGAACAGAAATTATTTGGTCACTGAGCACCGTTCTACTGTTTTGGGTTAACGTGACCTTGACCTTTGACCTACTGACCTCAAAATCATAGGGGTCATCTGCAGATCAGGATCAACCTATTAAGTTTCATGATCTTAGGCCCAATCGTTCTCTAGTTACCATCCGGAAATGGTTCATCTGTTCCGGATCACTGCGACCTTGACCTCAAAATCAAAATGGGACATCTGCTGGTCATGATCAACAACCCTTTAAAGTTTCATAATCCTAGGCCCAAGTGGTCGTCAGTTATCATCCAGAAAAGGTTGGATTGTTCCAGGTCACTACGACCTTGACCTTAGACCTTCTGACCTCAAAATCAATAGGGTCATATGCTGGTCATGACCAGCCTCCCTATCAACTTCCGTGTTCCTTAGGCACAAGTGTTTTTCAAGTTATCATCCAGAAATGATGTAACCGATCCTGGCCATTGTGACCTTGACCTTTAACCTTAAAAACAACAGGAATCATTTGCTGGTCATGACCAACCTCGCTTTCAACAGCCATGATCCTAGGCCCAAGCATTCTTGAGTTAACATCCAGAAACCATTCAACTGTTCCCAGTCACATGGACCTTGACCTTTGCCCTACTGACCTCACAATCAATATGGGGTCTTCTGCTGGTCATGACAAACCTCCCTATCAACTTTCATTGTCCTAGGCCCAAATCTTCACAAGTTATCATCCGGAAACCATTTAACTGTTCTGAGACACTGTGACCTTGACCTTTGTCATACTGACCTCAAAATAAATATGGACCATCTGCTTGTCATGAACAACCTCCCTATCAACTTTCATGATCCTAGGCCCAAGTGTTCTAGAGTTATCATCCGGAAATGGATTAATCTATGGGCAGACCGTCAGATCGACCAACACCTGCAAAACAGTATACCCCACCTTCTCCAAAAGGGGCAAAAATGAGAATCTTGAAATTAATCCAGAAATATAAATTCTATTCCTCTACAGTTACATAATATGTGCTGTATATTTGCACAGTTTGTCCCATATACATGTGTGCATTCAAAATTATCATTCAGTTAATATCAAATTTTGATGTTTCTTCATATTAAACAGCCATATCTTTTGAATTTGTGTCATTTGAACAGTTATCCTAACTAATTTTCTTTTTTGCAAATGTAAGAGAGTATTAAAGGAAACATATTACTGGGAAACACATTTAATCCCTGCCCCTGCAGGGATGGTGAAATCTGATTTTTTTGACATACATATTTGTCTGTTTTCTCAAAGATTTGTTATATTTATGATTATATTGTAAAATGTGGAGAACTTCTATTTGTCCCTAGTGCAGGGTTCATGCAGAACTTTCAAAACAAAATTCAAGTACTTTTCAAGGATTTTTCTCCATTTTCAAGGGCTACAAAATCACATATGTTGCTTTTATTTCTTTTACTCATGACGGATTCTGTCGATTTTCTATAATAAACACTGCGACATTAACCCGGAAAGGACCGTCAATTCAGCACCGATAAAATTTCGCATGATAATTGCTTTCAGAGTACTCAAGCCCGTTCTGGTACTGTACCGTACTATCATTTACTTAGTACATATCAGTAAGCCCTGTCAAAGATAGATCTGCCATTTGTTCGTCTTTTTCCAACTATTTTGGTCTGATCTGTTATTTTGATTGCAAAATGTTGTGACAACAATGCCAAATGAATCTGCCATTTTCAAGGCTTTTTTTCCAAATTCAAGCACTTTTTAAGCACTTTTCAAGGCTGCCCTTCGTTTCAAGCACTTTTCAAGATGCAGCTCATTTTCAAGCACTTTTCCAGGCCTGTGTGAACCCTGTATTGGCTCTGGGTAAAGTGCGCAAGTCGGACAATTGATCTTGCCACCCTTGCTGTGGCTAATACCGGCCAACTCTGAAAAGTAATAGAAGATTCTTATACATTCTAAAAATCACATTGCTTTACAGTTAACAAAATGGAAGTGGCCAGGGGTCCGGCAACTTAACCTCCAGACAACCCTTACAGGACAGGCTAGAGGTCCAGTAATCAATATGAATACTGAGAACAGTATTTACAAAGAGCTAGAAGACTATATTTTATCTTTAAGAATGGGAAGGGAATTCAAAAAATTGTTTTCGTATTTTTTCGTTGTTTTTCCAGTTTTATGCATATTAAATATGAAATTCTAACAGCGATTTCCAATATTTGTCATTATCTTTTACTCAAGCAGTAAACAAATTCATGAGCAAAATCCATCAGTCTCGTGGAAAAAAAACAACAAAAGTTTCTGACTGGTGTACAAATTACTATTATTTAATTGTCAAATTTGCAATTCATATTTTTTCCGGGATTAAAGAAATATTTTTTTTACTTCTGTTTTCTGCGACTTGCCATTTTTAAAACGAGAAAAATACAAGAACAAACTTTCGAAATCATCTACAATTTTTTAGATAAGATATTTTCTGCTCTTTGTAATACAACTCTCAATATTCATATTGATTACCGGACCTCTAGCCACTAAGAAAATACTTGATAACATAGGGGCATTTTTTTTTGTATTAAGGTTGTGGGAGTAGTCAAAATAATTTGAGGGTCAGATTATTTATTTTAGTGATGTGCAATTTCTACACTGCCCATAACTGGCATAAGAAAAATCTTAATATGTCTTAGAATTGCATCAAATTTGTTGGACTAGTAGTGAGAGGGGAATTAAACAATAAATTTTAATAAGCAATAAACAACCAGGTCTACAAATGCCGTCCCCACCACATTTAAATTACAACTGTTGCTCCACCTGCAGTCACCAGCAGTAATGTGTAAACATGCAGAAGCCAATTGTTTATAGTAGCCCAAGGCTTATATTTTTTTTGCTAAATCTGGAATTTACACAACATTCTCATAAAGTTTACTGAATCCAGTACTATCCATAAGTAGTCGAAGTAATCTGACACAAACAGTTTTGTTTCATATATAGAAGAGATCGTGTTTGTATACAAATCCCTTATATTTTCTATTTTTAGAACTGATAAGAAAATATCAGGTGGGCTGACGCCAAGCGTCCATATGTTTTTGTAAGAATTGATGTTTTTCTAATGGCTTAAACTTTCTTAAAACACAAATTATATCAATAATTTTTTTATCAATGGAAACACTGGCCATAGCTTTCGCAGAAGCGGTGGTTCCAAAGCATTGGCGGTGGAGGATTCGTCGCAGATGCGATGGAGAAATATGGCCGATTGACAATATTTACGCTTTCATCGGTACTTTTTCTAACGAGTGTTTCACGTTTGACTGAAAACAACCAGTGAGACAGGAGCCCACATGTGTATTCTTCCAGCCACAAACACTTGTTCCATGCAATTCTTTGTCATTAATGTAAACACTTCTGTACAGTTTGACGAGGGACTGCCGTTTTTGTAGAATTTATATCATAAATGGTAAAATCTTGTACAAAACAACCCCTGAGCACGTTTGCATCAAAATGTAAGTATGACACTGTCAAGCAAAAACTTTTTCTCCGTAATCCGCGATTTTTCATTGCAAGCATACAAAATGATCAACCAAAAATCATTCCAACGCAGTGTGCGGTGGGTACAGTTGCAATGCATTACGGTGGATCTTGTTTCTTTAATGTTTGCTATTGACTTTAAATTGGAATAAACAGCATTTTCCCAGAATTTGATTGGGTAGGGCCATGAAATCACTTTGACATTTGATAGCAGCAGAAACTGAAAGTGTAGAATAAATATGACATCGATTTGCACATCCGTAAATACATAATATCAAGTGACAATATTAATTTTCTAATTTGATCACATGCGACCTCTGCATCGTATGATAAACTAACTTGGCTAAATACAATTACTAATATGTAGCATACCTTAACAAAATGCCATTGAGCAGCTGTGTTACTGGAGTTAAGACTTTTTACAAGTAGGCTAATTTACCTCTTCTTCAACAATATCCTTTTATTTTTTAGACGTTTACCACAGCATCTTAAAGTGTCAAGGAGAAAGTTTAGATTTTTTTCTTAGTGACAAGATGATATTATTTGATTGCCCTTCGTCCGTCGTCCGTCAGTCGTCTGTCTGTCCGTCGTCTGTCCACAATTTCTTTTGAACACGGTAGAGGTCTGATTTTCAACAGATTTTAATTCCTGAAGGAGCCAAGATGTTCACCTTATGAACATGATGGCCATGACATTTTACTTTCGACTTTAACTACATTTACACACAAATTAAGTCACAGTAAGATCTCGGTTCCTATTGAAAACCAGCTAGATTCCATCATATTTTCAAGAGATACAATCTGACTAAAGTACCTGATTTTCTAAACGAAGATCTGAGAACAAACCATTCACATTTGTCTTCTGTATGTTTTGGATTTCCAATATTGCTATTTTTATTTTCGCAAATCTATTTTTATTTTAACCAATCTGAAGACTTGTTCGAATGTCAAAGAGTAAGAAAAATTTGCAGTCAGTCCAAGGTACGAACCCAGGACCCTCGCTAACAGAGCAAGTGCTCTACCGACTGAGCTAACCGGCTATCCGACCTCTTACGACATAAGAATTGTAGATATCGAAAACCAAGGCTTTCAGAATGTTGTAACTTAGCTTTTGATTGGCTTGCAGAAGGGTCGTCAGGACGAGTTTATCAATAGCTCGTGTTCAGATTCTAAGCATAGCGTAATAGGATATGTACTTTAGTCAGATTGCAAGAGATACTACCCCTGAAAGAGGAAAAATTTCTATTCTGGCCCTCTCAGTCATATATAAGGTTTCATTTATGCTTGGATTTGATACATACTTGCATATGTATGTCCAATCACATGATCGCGCTACGGGATTTAAATTTGAGCCCGAATGTGAAAGTGGAAACGTAAACAAAAATAATAAATCAGGGTGTAAGTTTATTACTCAGTATATTGTGTTAATATCATGTACATTGTTCGAAACCTATTTGAAAGTGCTAGCCCCGGTACTACAATTGTCCCGCCAAAACCTTCTCGTTTTAACACTATTCCTGTTCAACCACTTTCGACAGTGTGCGCTCAATGTGCAAGTCAGCTGAACAGGAATAGCATTAAACAAAAAGCCTTTGGTGGGGAAACCGTGGGGATAGCTCTTTCAAATAGGTTTCGAATCATATGCACATTATAAACACAATATATAGATTTAAAAAATTACGCCCTGATTTTCAATTTTTGTTTACCTTTGTACTTTCACTTTCGAGCTCAAAATGACGTAGCGCGATCACATGATTAGACACACTGTGCATGGAATTTTTATCTTAATAATCTCTAGGTCAAGTTCAAAACTTTGTTATGTGGGGTCAAAAACTAGGGTACCAGGTCAAATGAAAAGAAAAGCCTGTTAACGCCATATGCCACATTCATGGCCTTATCTTCAGTAATGTTTATCTTGATGATTCTAAGTTTAAGTTTAACATTGAAAGATAAACGGAGAAATAGAGTACAAATCACTAACAACGGACAAGCAGAAAGAAATGTTACAAAAAATGAAAGACAAAAACTCCATTTTCCTCTGAAAACTGTCACAGCGCCAATCAAACATATTAAGAGACCTTTAACTCCTTGTTCTAGTGCCAAGAGGATGACAAGGAATCAAGAAAAACTCATTTCAGTTATTCTTATTATAAAAACTGAAGAAAAATTGTAGCTGGGAACATACTTAAATATGCTAAAACATGATTAAAAACTTATAAAAATGACAAATGGTTGCAGCATGTGCAGTGTGTTGGAGAATACTCCCCCGCCCCCACTCCAATGCAAACCCGAATTCGATATTATGTGGCCAAAACAAAGGGACAGCAGAAACCCTGTCAGTTTGTATATTAGATAAGTTGGTCTGTTCTATGATGTCATATGTGGTAAGCATTTAATCAAACAATCGAAATTGTCAGTTGATATTTTGTATATAATATGGGAAAAGGAAAATGAAGAAAACCTTCATACTTTAATATCAATAATCATAATTGGGGGTGTATTTAGTACGAAAGAACATGGCTTTATTATTTGGCAGTTGATTTAGTAAAATAATTATGGTTTAAAATAAAGATTTTCGTGTGTGCATTCAACAGAACTTAAGTGCAAATCAATAGTATATGATTAGTTTACTAAACATTAAGTTTCTGTTGCTGATGTCAAAGTGATTTCATGGACCTACCCCTATCAATATCCCAGGAAAATGCTGTTTACTTAAGTTAAAAGTCCAGAACGAACATTAAAGAAACAAGATCCACCATAATGCATTGCAATTGTACCCACCGCACACTGCGTTGGAATGATTTTTGGTCGATTTTTTCATATGCGTGTAATGAAAATTCACCTGTTACGGAGAAATAGTTTTTGCTTGACAGGGCCGTACTTACGATTTGCCGCAAACGTGCTCAGGGGTCGTTTTGTACAAGATTTTACCATTTTAAATGCGAATTCTGCAAAAACGGCAGTCCCTCGTCAAACTGTACAGAAGTGTTTACATTAATGACAAAGAATTGCAAGGAACAAGTGTTTCTGGTTAGAAGAGTACACATGTGGGCTCCTGTCTCACTGGTTGTTTTCAGTCAAATGTGAAAAGGTCATTAGAAAACGTACCGATGACAGCATAAATGTAGTCAGTCGGCCATATTTCTCCACCGCTTCTGCGATGAATCCTCCACCGCCACTGCGTTCGAACCACCGCTTCTGCGAAAGCTATGGCCAGTGTGATGGAAAGGATAATTTATTGATAACTTTTAATTATCATTTCGAAATAAAATGGATTTATTGTGAACGCTTAACTTACAGTGGTTTTTCTAAAAGTTTGGAGCATTGCTATGCCGCTATTAAAATCATATGTCATTTAAAATGGTTATTCATTTTAAAAAGATATTTAAATGAGAAAATATGAAAATCGTAAGCATTTCAAAACTTTTTGAATTTTTGAAATCCATGAATGAGAGAAAAAGTTATTAAAAGTTAAAAATTCCAATCCCATACACAAACGATGTAAAAACATTTGTTTTGTCAACCACCAGATAAACAGGTGTTAATGCGTGACGTCATGGTGATCTCTCCTATTGTGACAGCCAAACTGTAACAGTGGCTGCAAATGTCAGAGTTAAAAAACAGCCACTCAGTAACAGTAAGCTTGTCTAACCTTAAATCTGAAAGAAATATCCCTGTAATGTTTCATATTCAATATTCCGACATTACTAAATTAAGAGAAAGGAATAACAGAGATTAACTGTCACCGGTACGAAAATATTAAAATTTGGGATGAGTTGACTGGAGCGAAATTACTCCAGAATTTTGCATGAATACCTCAATAATTAAACTACATGTATATAAGGCCAATGACCTAAATCAGCACGTCTGTCATATAACGACTGGTATAGTTATCATCAGCGGTCATGATTTGACTTTTCTGTATCATTAAAGTTAGATATTTACCTCTTTTTTGTTCGAAGAAAGACATCACATTTCTGCGCTATATGTTATAATTCCTGTATATTTAGTGTTGACCTACTTGTGGTTGTTTTTTTTTTATGGACCACATGATGCATATTAGCCAATCAGAAGCAGTAAGTGTCATGGCGAAATGTTTACATGGTGTGCATAACTGAAAGAATAATTGTTTGTGAAATAGGAGGAATTTGTGTCTGGAAGTGCGTTTAAATATGTTTATATGTTTCCAAGTTATTTTGGAAGCCTATCTGAAGGGTGCAATTTTACGTGAGTGATCATTTCATTCCCAAGAGTGGGAAAGTTTGATCATAATTTGATGCAAATTTTTTTGCGCGCTTTTCGTTTGTACACATATTGAGGTTATTAATTGTGTTGCCATGTATGTAAATTTGTGGGCGTTAGCTTATATAATTGTTCATATGTTTAAGTAGAGATGGTGAAAAAATTGATTGAGTATCATTTAGATACTGTGTGAAAATGGTATAGAATGGAGAAGGAATTACTTTGGTGAATGGTCACGTGGTTTCTTTTGCGCTTCAGTCAGGCGAAGTGAGTGAAAGTGTATGTGTTTATTCGAGATTTTCTTGTTGTTTTTTCGTTGCGAACATGTGTTACTGCAAGAGAAAGTAGTTTTGTGTAGGTTAACGGAAATGTGTCCATAAAAGCTTTTTTTACGATGCATTGTCAGTTGAAAGTTTGTTAAATGCATAATTCTGTTCGACATAGTTTTGTTGGTGCCCTGGAAAGGGAACAGCATGATTAGCACCATGGCTAATACGGGCCATCTAATTCGGGCAAGACATTTTCTTAATGTGTTTAGCCTGTTGTTACAAATGGGCAAGATGTACATCTTCATGTTAAAGTTCAAACAGAAAGATTGCGATGGAAAAACAAAGCTTGAGATTGTTGATAATGTTCGCTTCTGAAATTTTGTTGGCAAGAATTTTTCCAGTATATGTGAAGGAGACAGTATATATAAAAAGTTGAAACCTAGTAATTGATGATGTTTGTTTTAAAATGGAGATATCTTTTGTGGGTATAATCAGGGGGAATTTAAATTGTTCGGTATGCAGAAGAAATGAATGACAAATTTATAATTGCCCTTTTGGCAGGAGTGTAGAAATCCAGATATGTTTTGCTTGTTCTTGCACAACTGGGACATAAACCTTACGCACCTGCTACGATCTCATGCGCAAAAACTAGGTCAACTCCTCCCCGATGAAATACACATAAAAACAACGTTTTCCACGCGCACTATCCCCGATCGCTGATAGTTTCTCATAAAATAATATTTTTCCAACATAAAGAAATAAGTAAACTGTACACTTTCATGCATAAAAACATAAAAAAATCCAATAGTATTCGCGAAGCGACAGAGTATCCAAATTACATCACTGCTGGTTCCCTTTTGTTTATTTATACAGCATACAGAGCTAATAATTTTTCTAGAACCAGCCAGTCAAACAGAGTTCGAAAACAATTGAACACATTAATATATATACCATGAATTTATATGGTTCATTTATATACATGAACGACTATTCGTCCAGAAAATCTTCTTGTCCAAAACCACAGGGCCTAGGGCTTTGATATCTGGTGTGTAGCATCATCTAGTGGTCCTCTACCAAAATTATTCAAATTATCCTCCTAGGGTCAAATATGGCCCCGCCCCGGGGGTCACATGGTTTATATAGACTTATATAGGGAAAACTTTGAAAATCTTCTTGTACAAAACCACATGGCCTAGGGCTTTGATATTTGGTATGTAGCATCATCTAGTGGTCCTCTACCAAAATTGTTCAAATTATCCCCCTAGGGTCAAATATGGCCCCGCCCCAGGGGTCACATGGTTTATATAGACTTACATAGGGAAACCTTTGAAAATCTTCTTGTACAAAACCACATGACCTAGGGCTTTGATATCTGGTAAGTAGCATCATCTAGTGGTCCTCTACCAAGATTGTTCAAATTACCCCGCTAGGGTCAAATATGGCCCCGCCCTGGGGGTCCCAAATTTTACATAGACTTATATAGAAAAAAAAGTTTAAAAATCTTCTTGTCTGAAACCACAACACTTAGACCTTTGATATTTGGTTTGTAGCATTGTCTTATGGTCCTCAACCAAAATTGTTCAAATTGTACCCCTTGGATGAAAAGAGGCCCTGCCCTGGGGGTTCCCAAGTTTTATATAGACTTGTATAGGAAAAAGCTTTAAAAATCTTCTTGTCTGAAACCATACGACCTAGGCATTTGATATTTGGTATGATGCATTGTCTAGTAGTCCTATACCATAATTATTCAAATTATGCCCCTGGGGTTTAAAGAGGCCCCGCCCTGGGGTCACTTAGTTTTTATGTGAGTTATATAGGTAAAATACTTAAAAAAATCATCTGATCCTATTTCCAAGACTGTTAAATTATAATTACCTGATGACCCCAAGTAATATGATGTCACTTGACTGTGACCTTGACCTACTGACCTACTTTCTTGTTTTTATAAGATACAGTCTTGAAATTTTGATGACATACACAGTTTTGCACAAAAATCGTAAAACTGAATTTCATTGACCATGAATGTGACCTACTGACTTTCTTAATAATTTATCATCAGTTTGACATTTGAAACATGTAGCTCATATTACTCAGGTGAACGATCCAGGGTCATCATGACCCTCTTGTTTGTTCGCTTACAATAATTTTTTTGTTAGCTCACCTGAGCCAAAGGCTCATGGTGAGCTTTTGTGACCGCTCAATGTCCGTCATCTGTCGTGTGTTGTCCGTCGTCCATCCGTCAACATTTTCAAAAAAAATCTTCTTGAAAACCACTGGACAGAATTACACCATACCTCACAGGAATGATCCTTGGGTGGTCCCCTTTCAAAATTGTTCAAAGAACTTAATTCCATGCAGAACTCTGGTTGCCATGGCAACCGAAAGGAAAAGCTTAAAAAATCTTCTTGTCCAAAACCGCATAGCGTAGAGTCTTGATATTTGGCCTGTGACATCATCTTATGGTCCTCTATCAAGATTTTTCAAATTGTGCCCCCTGGGTGAAAAGAGGCCCTGCCCCGGGGATCCCATTTAGTTTTACATAGACTTATATCGTAAAAAACTTTAAAAATCTTCTTGTCTAAAACCGCAACACCTTGGACTTTGATATTTTGTGTGTAGCATTGCCTTTTGGTCCCCTACCAAAATTGTTCAAATTATGCCCCTAGGGTGAAAAGACTTATATAGGAAAAAAAACTTTAAAAAAATCTTTTTGCTTGAAACTGCAAGGCCTAGGCTATTGATATTAAGTATGTTGCCTTTCCTAGTGTTTCTCTACCAAAATGTGTTCAAATTATGTTCCTAGGGTGAAAAAGAGGCCCTGCATTGGGGTACCAAGTTTAACATAGACTTATATAGGGAAAAAAATTCAAGATCTTCTTGTCTGAAAGTTCAAGGCCTAGGCCTTTGATATTTGGTATGTAGCATTACATGGTGGATCTCTAACAAGTTTGTTCAAATTATGCCCCTGGGGTGAAGAGGCCTCGCCCTGGGGTCACTTGTTATAATTATGAGTTATATAGGAAAAATTATCAGATCATATTTCCAAGACTGTTTTGTTTAATTATAATTACCTGATGACCCCAAGCAATTATGGATTGCTTGACTGTGACCTTGACCTACTGACCTACTTCCTTGTTTTTTAAGATACAGCCTTGAAAGTTGGACGACATGTACAGTTTTACACACCAATCTTAAAACTGTCTTTCAGTTACCATGAATGTGACCTACTGACATACCTTCTTAATATTTTAGCATCAGTTTGCCATTTGAAACTTGTGGCTCATATTACTCAGGTGAACGATCCAGGGGCAACATGACCCTCTTGTTAAATAACTTCCCTTTTGTGTTACTATAAATAGCTTATTTTGTAACTTTTTAGCTCACCTGAGCCAAAGGCTCATGGTGAGCTTTTGTGACCGCTCAATGTCCGTCGTGTGTCGCCACGTCGTCCGTCGTGTGTCCGTCAACATTTTCTAAAAAGATCTTCTTCTTGAAAACCACTGGGCAGAATTACACCAAACTTCACAGAAATGATCCTTGGGTGGCCCCCTTTCAAAATTGTTCAAAGAATTGATCTCCATGCAGAACTCTGGTTGCCGCAAGGCATAGAGCCTTGATATTTGGCATGTGACATCATCTAATAGTCCTCTATGAAGATTGTTCAAATTGTGCTCCCTGGGGTGAAAAAAGGCCCTGCCCTGGGGGTCACAATCATGTTTTACGAGTTATATAGGAATAAAAACTTCAAAAATTATCAAATGATATTTCCTAGACTGTTTAATTATAATTACCTGATGACCCCAAGAGATTAGGAGTCACTTGACTCTGACCTTGACCTACTGACCTACTTTCTTGTTTTTAAGATACAACCTTGAAATTTGGATGACATGTACAGTTTTGCACACTAATGTTCAAACTGACTTTCAGTGACCATGAATGTGACCTACTGACCTACTTTCTAATATTTTAGTGTCAGTTTGCCATTTGAAACATGTGGCTCATATTACTCAGGTGAGCGATTCAGGGTCATCATGACCCTCTTGTTTATTATTGGCTGTAGGGAAAAACCGAGACCACTTTTCTGTGGTACAACATGGATGGTACCTCAAATTTTTAGGTGTATTTTGACATATTTGTACCTGGTAAGGATTTTTTTTGTGGACTTAGTTTTTTTTTAGCTCACCTGTCACATAGTGACAAGGTGAGCTTTTGTGATCACCCTTTGTCCGTCGTCTGTGCGTCCGTGCGTCTGTCAACAATTTCTTGTCTGCCTGATAGTGGTTTCATTTATGATTTTATTTTAACCAAACTTGCATACAACTTGTATCACCATAAGATCTCGGTCCCTTTCTTGAACTGATGAGTTTCCTTTATGGGTTCTAGAGTTATGGCCCCTGAAAGGGCCAAAATTAGCTATTTTGACCTTGTCTGCACAATAGCAGCTTCATTTATGATTTGAATTTAATCAAACTTGCACAAAACTTGTGTCACCATAAGATCTCAGTTCCTTTCTTGAACCGGCTAGATCCCATAATGGGTTCCAGAGTTATGGCCCCTGAAATGGCGAAAATTAGCTATTTTGACCTTGTCTGCACAATAGCACCTTCATTTATGATTTGATTTTAACCAAACTTGCACACAACTTGTATCACCAAAAGGTCTTTGTTCCTTTCTTTAACAACAATCTTCAACAACAATAAATCTTAGATTCCATGACAAATTAGATCCAATCGTAGGTTCCAGAGTTATTTTATATCTGATTACCTCCCCTGATTGTAATCAAAATGGATTTATATCAGTAAGTACTTATAGGACTTATTTGAAATTTCATAATTGTCATTAGTTGGACTGAGACAATCAGGGTAGATAACTATGGACTGATTTTATGTCAAATTACCTCCCTTTATTTCAGATTAAAATGGGTAGATCTCCGTAACTAATGAAGATACTGATCTGAAATTTCATTTATGTCAACAGATTTATTTGGCAGAGTCTTCTTTTGTTCACTTACAATATTTTTTTTTTAATTACTTCCCTTTTACCTTACTATAAATAGCTTATTTTTAGGAACTTTTTTATTATTGGCCGTAGGGAAAAACCGAGACCACTTTTCTGTGGTACAACATGGATGGTACCTTCAATTTTTAGGTGCATTTTGACATATCTGTACCTTGTAAGAATTGCTTTTTCTTTTTGGTTAAATTTCTTCCCTTTGTTGTTCCTGTCCTTTGGACTTAAATATTTTTACTGAGGACCTTCTTGTCCTCAAGTGCAATGATAACAGGTGAGCGATATAGGGCCATCATGGCCCTCTTGTTTTTTTTTCTGTCGACTTTAATTTTTTAAAAATTTTAACTTCTTCCCTTTGTTCTTCCTGTCCTTTGGGCTTCAGCAGTCAAGTTCTTTAAATTTTTGCTCCCATCCTCCTCTGATATAACCCTTCGGGCGTATATTGCCCCGCTTGGCGGAGCTCTTGTTTTTCTTTGGCATAAATGTTCACCTCTATGAGACAGAGTGTTGTGGGCAAACCTCAGGTCCCTATCTCAAAGGTCAAGGTCACACTTTGGGGTCAAAGATCATTTTAGCGCTTGTCCTGGCTGTAACTTTGCCATGCATAAAGTAATCTTTTTAGCTCACCTGTCACATAGTGACAGGGTGAGCTTTTGTGATCACCCTTCGTCCGTTGTCCATCGTCCGTCCGTCCGTCCACAATTTCTTGTGAACAAGATAGAGACCACATTTTGCAAGCCATTTTGATCAAACTTGTACAAAACTTGGTATGACATCTCAGCTCCTTTCGAAAACTGGTCAGATCCCATCATGGGTTCTAGAGTTATTGCCCCTTAAAGGGCCAGAATTTGCTATTTTTGTGCGTCAACAAATTCTTGTCTGCACGGTAGTGGTTTCATTTATGATTTTATTTTAACCAAACTTGCACACAACTTGTATCACGATAAGATCTTGGTTCCTTTGTTTAACTGGCCAGATCCCATGATGGGTTCCAGAGTAATGGCCCCTGAAGGGCCAAAATTAGCTATTTTGACCTTGTCTGCACAATAGCAGCTGCATTTATGATTTGAATTTAACCACACTTGCACACAACTTGTATCACCATAAGATCTTGGTTCCTTTTTTGAACTGGCCAGATTCCTTCATGGGTTCCAGAGTTATGGCCCCTGAAAGGGCCAAAATTAGCTATTTTGACCTTGTCTGCACAATAGCAGCTTCATTTATGATTTGAATTTAACCACACTTGCACACAACTTGTATCACCATATGATCTTGGTTCCTTTCTTGAACTGGCCAGATCCCATTATGGGTTCCAGAGATATGGCCCCTGAAATGGCCAAAATTAGCTATTTTGACCTTGTCTGCACAATAGCAGCTTCATTTATGATTTGAATTTAAATAAACTTGCAGAAAACTTGTGTCACCATAAGATCTCAGTTCCTTTCTTGAACCGACCAGATCCCATAATGGGTTCTAGAGTTATGGCCCCTGAAAGGGGCAAAATTAGCTTTTTTCACCTTGTCTGCACAATAGCAGCTTCATTTATGGTTATATTAATCAAACTTGCACAGAACTTGCGTCACCATAAGGTCTTGGTTCCTTTCTTGAACTGACCAGATCCCATAACGGGTTCCAGAGTTACGGCCCCTGAAAGGGCCAAAATTAGCTTTTTTGACCTTGTCTGCACAATAGCAGCTTCATTTATAATTTGATTTTAACCAAACTTGCACACACATCACCATAAGACCTTGATTCCTTTCTTGAATTGGTGAGATTCCTTATGGGTTCCAGAGTTATGGCCCCTGATAGGGGCAGAATTAGCTATTTTGACTTTGTCTGCACAATAGCAGCTTTATTTATGATTTGATTTTTACCAAACTTGCACAAAACTTGTGTCACAAGAAGGTCTTGGTTGCTTTCTTGAACCGGCCAGATCCCTTTAATGGTTCCAGAGTTGTGGCCCCTGAAAGGGCCAAAATTAGCTATTTTGAACTTGTCTGCACAATAGCAGCTTCATTTATGATTTGATTTTAACCAAACTTGCACACAGCTTGTATTACCATAAGATCTCAATTCCTTTTTACGAAGGGACATATTATGTTATCGCCTCGGTGTCGTTCTGTCTGTATGTCTGTTGGTTAGCAATTTCCCTTCCACTCTGTAACTCTTGAACCCCTTGAAGGATTTCAAAGAAACCTGACACAAATGTTCACCTCATCCAAACGATGTGCAGAGCGCATATTTCAGATGGCTCACTTCAAGGTCAAGGTCACACTTAGGGGTCAAAGGTCATATGACTTTGTTTTGTGTGTATATTGCTCTGCATTTGCATCAATTGCAGTGCTCTTGTTTTTATTTGGCAGATCCTTCTTTTGTTGACTTACAATATTTTTAGCTCACCTGTCACATAGTGACAAGGTGAGCTTTTGTGATCACCCTTCGACCGTCGTCCGTCGTCAGTCCATGCGTGCGTCCGTCCGTCTGTGCGTCAACAATTTCTTGTCTGCACCATAGTAGTTTCATTTATGATTTTATTTTAACCAAACTTGCACACAACTTGTATCACCATAAGATCTTGGTTCCTTTCTTGAACTGGCCAGATTCCATTTTGGGTTCCAGAGTTATGGGCCCTGAAAGGGCCAAAATTAGCTATATTTACCTTGTCTGCACAATAGCAGCTTCATTTATGATTTGAATTTAATCAAACTTGCAGACAACTTGCATCACCATAAGATCTTGGTTCCTTTCTTGAACTTGCGAGATTCCTTTATGGGTTCCAGAGTGATGGCCCCTGAAAGGGCCAGAATTAGCTATTTTGACCTTGTCTGCACAAAAACAGCTTCATTTATGATTTGAATTTAATCAAACTTGCAGAAAACTTGTGTCACCATAAGATCTTGGTTCTTTAATCGAACTGGCCAGATCCCATAATGGGTTCCAGAGTTATGGACCCTGAAAGGGCCAAAATTGGCTATTTTGACCTTGTCTGCACAATAGCAGCTTCATTTATGATTTGATTTTAACCAAACTTGCACACAACTTGTATCACCACAAGATCTTGGATCCTTTTTTGAACTGGCCAGATTCCTTTATGGGTTCCAGAGTTATGGCCCCTTAAAGGTCCAAAATTGCCTGTTTCGGTTTTTGCAGCCTTATAGAGACCATTTATGGTTTTATTTGATACAAACTTCCAAAATATCTTCAGCAACAATAAATCTTGGATTCATGACAAATCAGATTCAATCGTAGGTTCCAGAGTTATTGTACCCCCCGACAACAAAGTTGTAAGGGGGGTATACTGGTTTCAGATTGTCTGTCTGTCTGTCTATCCGTCTGTCCGTAGACGCAATCTTGTGCACACCATCTCTCCTTATCCCCTTGACAGAATTTAATGAAACTTCACACAAGTGATCAGTACGAACAGTAGTTGTGCATGGGGCATGTTAGGTTCTTTTAGAAAAAAAAATTGCAGAGTTATGGGACTTTGTTTTTTTGTTACTATACTATATACATATATAGACACAATCTTGTGCGCAGGCATCTCTCCTCATCCCCTTGACACAATTTAATGAAACTTCACACAAGTGATCAGTACCAACAGTAGTTGTGCATGGGGCATGTTAGGTTCTTTTAGAAAAAAAATTTGCAGAGTTATGGGACTTTGTTTTTTTGTTACTATACTATATACATAGACACAATCTTGTGCGCACCATCTCTCCTCATCCCCTTGACACAATTTAATGAAACTTCACACAAGTGATCAGTACCAACAGTAGTTGTGCATGGGGCATGTTAGGTTCTTTTAGAAAAAAAATTTGCAGAGTTATGGGACTTTGTTTTTTTGTTACTATACTATATACATAGACACAATCTTGTGCGCACCATCTCTCCTCATCCCCTTGACACAATTTAATGAAACTTCACACAAGTGATCAGTACCAACAGTAGTTGTGCATGGGGCATGTTAGGTTCTTTTAGAACAAAAATTTGCAGAGTTATGGGACTTTGTTTTTTTGTAACTATACTATATACATAGACACAATCTTGTGCGCACCATCTCTCCTCATCCCCTTGACACAATTTAATGAAACTTCACACAAGTGATCAGTACCAACAGTAGTTGTGCATGGGGCATGTTAGGTTCTTTCAGAAAAAAAATTTGCAGAGTTATGGGACTTTGTTTTTTTGTTACTATACTATATACATAGACACAATCTTGTGCGCACCATCTCTCCTCATCCCCTTGACACAATTTAATGAAACTTCACACAAGTGATCAGTACCAACAGTAGTTGTGCATGGGGCATGTTAGGTTCTTTCAGCGACAAAAATTGCAGAGTTATGGGACTTTGTTTCTTGTTAACATACTATGTACATACAGTCTGCATATGCAATCTTGTGCGTGCCTAATCGACCAAACCCTTGCACACAATTTAAAGGTGGATAATCAGATTTTGGCCATGTAACGGATTTGTTCGAAACTTTAGCATCTGATCATTTACACTCATTTATGTTCACTTAACACTTAATACAAATTAGATTTTCACTGGAGGTATTTTTAAAATTTCATTTTCCTATCCTGGTTGCCCAACCAAGATAAGAGTTATTTTATCATAAGTATAAATTTGATAAACATACTTTGCCTAAGGAAATTTATAAATATTAGACATATTGTAATATATTTGTAAAATATTTGCATTAAAAATTATGTATTTAGATGGAATTCATTAGAAACGCAAGTTTGAAAAATTATTATTACCTCCCTTTGCCTATCTTGGTTGCGCAACCAAGATAGATTGGAAATAAATAATTTCAGAAGCTACACACAGCTTTTAAACTTGCATTTTGGTTCAAATTGTTCAATAGTTGATATGTCTATCAAATGCAAATGTAAAACTAGACATTGTATCGAAATAAAAAGAAATACCCAGCTTTTTATATACTTTCATATTAAAGGGGAGTAATTACAAAATTTTATAAAAATAATAAAATATACATTTCAAATAGGAATCTAACTCTATGTAATCGGTCTTTTTGTTCCTTAAATAATTCTCTACCAGAATATACAAAAAGTAAAAAATGTCATTAAATGTTGTTTAAATGTGATTGACCACCTTTAATGAAACTTCACACAAGTGATCAGTACCAACCCCAGTTGTGCACGGTGCATGTTACATTCTTTTAGATAAATATTCTGCATAGTTATGGGACTTTGTTTTTTGTTACTATACTGTATACATACAGTCCACATAATTATGCAATCTTGTGTGCGTCAAATTACAATGTACTGTGTCGGTGCATGCGGGGGATACATTCATCACCTTTAATGATAGCTCTAGTTTTATATCTGATTACCTCCCCTGATTGTAATCAAAATGGATTTATATCAGTAAGTACTTATAGGACTTATTTGAAATTTCATTATTGTCATTAGTTGGACTGAGCCAATCAGGGTAGATAACTATGGACTGATTTTATGTCAAATTACCTCCCTTTATTTCAGATTAAAATGGTATATCTCCGTAACTAATGAAGATACTGATCTGAAATTTCATTTATGTCAACAGATTTATTTGGCAGATCCTTCTTTTGTTCACTTACAATAAAATTTGTTTAATTACTTTCCTTTTATGTTACTATAAATAGCTTATTTTTAGTAACTTTTTTATTATTGGCCGTAGGAAAAAACCGAGACCACTTTTCTGTGGTACAATATGGATGGTACCTCCAATTTTTAGGTGTATTTTGACATATCTGTACCTTGTAAGAATTGTTTTTTCTTTTTGGTTAAATTTCTTCCCTTTGTTGTTACTGTCCTTTGGACTTAGATATTTTTTCTGAGGACCTTCTTGTTTTCAAGTGCAATGATAACAGGTGAGCGATATAGGGCCATCATGGCCCTCTTGTTTTTAGCTCACCTGTCACATAGCGACAAGGTGAGTTTTTGTGATCACCCTTCGTCCGTCGTCAGTCCGTGCGTCCGTGCGTGCGTCAACAATTTCTTGTCTGCATGATAGTGGTTTCATTTATGACTTTATTTTAACCAAACTTGCACACAACTTGTATCACCATAAGATCACGGTTCCTTTCTTGAACTGGCCAGATCCCATTATGGGTTCCAGAGTTACTTGCACACAACTTGTATCACCATAAGATCACGGTTTCTTTCTTGAACTGGCCAGATCCCATTATGGGTTCCAGAGTTATGGCCCCTGAAAAGGCCAAAAGTAGCTATTTTGACCTTGTCTGCACAATAGCAGCTTTATTGTACCCCCCGACAACAAAGTTGTAAGGGGGGGTATACTGGTTTCAGGTTGTCTGTCTGTCTGTCCGTCTGGTCTGTCCGTCTGTCCGTAGACGCAATCTTGTGCGCACCAACTCTCCTTATCCCCTTGACAGAATTTAATGAAACTTCACACACGTGATCAGTACCAACAGTAGTTGTGCATGGGGCATGTTAGGTTCTTTTAGAAAAAAAATTTGCAGAGTTATGGGACTTTGTTTTTTTGTTACTATACTATATACATAGACACAATCTTGTGCGCACCATCTCTCCTCATCCCCTTGACACAATTTAATGAAACTTCACACAAGTGATCAGTACCAACAGTAGTTGTGCATGGGGCATGTTAGGTTCTTTTAGAAAAAAAATTTGCAGAGTTATGGGACTTTGTTTTTTTGTTACTATACTATATACATAGACACAATCTTGTGCGCACCATCTCTCCTCATCCCCTTGACACAATTTAATGAAACTTCACACAAGTGATCAGTAACAACAGTAGTTGTGCATGGGGCATGTTAGGTTCTTTCAGAAAAAAAATTTGCAGAGTTATGGGACTTTGTTTTTTTGTTACTATACTATATACATAGACACAATCTTGTGCGCACCATCTCTCCTCATCCTCTTGACACAATTTAATAAAACTTCACACAAGTGATCAGTAACAACAGTAGTTGTGCATGGGGCATGTTAGGTTCTTTCAGCAACAAAAATTGCAGAGTTATGGGACTTTGTTTCTTGTTAACATACTATGTACATACAGTCTGCATATGCAATCTTGTGCGTGCCTAATCTACCAAACCCTTGCACACAATTTAATGAAACTTCACACAAGTGATCAATACCAACCCTAGTTGTGCATGGTGCATGTTACATTCTTTTAGATAAATATTCTGCATAGTTATGGGACTTTGTTTTTTGTTACTATACTGTATACATACAGTCCACATAATTATGCAATCTTGTGTTCGTCAAATTGCAATGTACTGTGTCAGTGCATGCGGGGGGTACATTCATCACCTTTAGTGATAGCTCTAGTTTATGATTTGATTTTTACCAAAATGGCACACAACTTGTATTACCATAAGATCTTGGTTCCTTTCTTCAACCAGTCAGATTCCTTTATGGGTTCCAGAGTTAGAGCCCCTGAAAGGGCCAGAATTTGCTATTTTGACCTTGTCTGCACAATAGCAGCTTCATTTATGATTTGATTTTAACCAAACTTGCATACAACTTGTATCACCATAAGATCTCGGTTCCTTTCTTGAACTGGCGAGATTCCATTATGGGTTCCAGAGTGATGGCCCCTGAAAGGGCCAAAATTAGCTATTTTGACCTTGTCTGCACAATAGCAGCTTCATTTATGATTTGATTTTAACCAAACTTGCACAAAACTTGTATCACCACAAGATCTTGCTTCCTTTTTTCAACTGCACAGATTCCATCTTGGGTTCCAGAGTTATGGCCCCTTAAAGGTCCAAAATTTGCTATTTTGGCTTTTGCAGCCATATAGAGACTTCATTTATGGTTTTATTTGATACAAGCTTTCAAAATATCTTCAACAACAATAAATCTTGGATTCCATGACAAATCAGATCCAATCATACGTTCCAGAGTTATTTTATATCTGATTACCTCCCCTGATTGTAATCAAAATGGATTTATATCAGTAAGTACTTACAGGACTTATTTGAAATTTCATTATTGTTATTAGTTGGACTGAGACAATCAGGGTAGATAACTATGGACTGATTTTATGTCAAATTACCTCCCTTTATTCCCTAATGAAGATACTGATCTGAAATTTCATTTATGTCAACAGATTTATTTGGCAGATCCTTCTTTTGTCTACTTACAATATTTTATTAGCTCACCTGTCACATAGTGACAAGGTGAGCTTTTGTGATCACCCTTTGTCCGTCGTCCGTCGTCAGTCCGTCTGTGTGTGCGTCCGTGCCCGCGAAATGATGGTTAAGTGACTGCATAACGGTACTTTCTCTTTGATGTCATTCATTCCGTTCTGTTTATGTGACATTTTTCTTTTTATGTGACTGTTAGAACAATAGAGAGAACAATGGGGGTGTCACATAAATACCGTTTCGTTAGAACGTCCGTCCGTCAACAAATTCTTGACTGCACGATAGTAGTTTCATTTATGATCTTATTTTAACTAAACTTGCACACAACTTGTATCACCATAAGATCTCTATTCCTTTCTTGAACTAGCCAGATCCCATTATGGGTTCCAGAGTTATGGCCCCTGAAGGGCCAAAATTAGCTATTTTGACCTTGACTGCAAAATAGCAGCTTCATTTATGATTTTATTATTACCAAACTTGCACACAACTTGTATCACCATAAGATCTTGGTTCCTTTCTTGAACTGGCCAGATCCCATTATGGGTTCCAGAGTTATGGCCCCTGAAAGTGCCAGAATTAGCTATTTCGACCTTGTCTGCACAATAGCAGCTTCATTTATGATTTTATTTTTACCAAACTTGCACACAACTTGTATCACCATAAGATCTCAGTTCCTTTCTTGAACTGGCTAGATTCCTTCATGGGTTCCAGAGTTATGGCCCCTGAAAGGGCTAAAATTAGCTATTTTGACCTTGTCTGCACAATAGCAGCTTCATTTATGATTTGATTTTAACCAAACTTGCACAAAACTTGTATCACCATAAGATCTTGGTTCCTTTCTTGAACCAGCCAGATCCCTTAATGGGTTCCAGAGTTATGGACCCTGAAAGGGCCAAAATTAGCATTTTTGACCTTGTCTGCACAATAGCAGCTTCATTTATGATTTGACTTTAACCAGTCTTGCACACAACTTGTATCACCACAAGATATTGGTTCCTTTCTTGAACTGGCCAGATTCCATTATGGGTTCTGGAGTTATGGCCCCTGATAGGGCCAGAATTAGCTATTTTGACATTGTCTGCAGCCTCATTTATGATTTGAATTTAATCAAACTTGCACAAAACTTGTGTCAACATAAGATCTTGGTTCCTTTCTTGAACTGGCCAGATCCCATTATGGTTTCCAGAGTTATGGCCCCTGAAAGAGCCAAAATTAGCTATTTTGTTATCAAAATGGATTTATATCAATAAGTACTTTTAGGACTCATTTGAAATTTCATTATTGCCTTTAGTTGGACTGAGACAATCAGGAAAGATAACTATGGACTGATTTTATGTTAAATTACCTCCCTTTATTTCAAATTAAAATGGGTATATCTCCATAACTAATGAAGATACTGATCGGAAATTTCATTTATGCTATCAGATTGTCTTGGACATTCAGTTAAGATACATATTGACTGAATTTATGACAAATTACCTCCCTTTATTTTTTATTAGCTCACATGTAACAAAGTGACAGTGTGAGCTTTTGTGATCGTCCATCCGTCCGTCGTCCGTGCGTGCATGCGTTAACTTTTGCTTGTGACCTATCTAGAGGTCACATTTTTTATTGGATCTTTATGAAAATTGGTCAGAGTGTTCATCTTGATGATATCTAGGTCAAGTTTGAAACTGGGTCACATGCGATCAAAAACTAGGTCAGTAGGTCTAAAAATAGAAAAACCTTGTGACCTCTCTAGAGGCCATATTTTTCAAAAGATCTTCATGAAAATTGGTCAGAATGTTCAACTTGACGATATCTAGGTCAAGTTCAAAACTGGGTCATGTGCCTTCAAAAACTAGGTCAGTAGGTCATATAATAGAAAAACCTTGTGACCTCTCTAGAGGCCATATTTTTCATGGGATCTGTATGAAAGTTGGTCTGAATGTTCATCTTGATGATATCTAGATCAGTTTCAAAATTGGGTCAGCTGCAGTCAAAAACTAGGTCATTAGGTTGAAAATAGAAAAACATTGTGACCTCTCTAGAGGCCATGCTTTTGAATGGATCTTCATGAAAATTGGTCAGAATGTTTATCTTGATGATGTCTAGGTCAAATTTGAAACTGGATCACGTGCTATCAATAACTAGGTCAGTAGGTCAAATAATGAAAAAACCTTGTGACCTTTCTTAGAGGCCATATTTTTCATAGGATCTGTATGAAAGTTGGTCTGAATGTTCATTTTGATGATATCTAGGTCAGGTTCAAAACTGGGTCACATGAGCTCAAAAACTATGTCACTATGTCAAATAATAGAAAAAAAATGACGTCATACTCATTTCAAAACTGGGTCATGTTGGGACAGGTGAGTGATTCAGGACCATCATGGTCCTCTTGTGTAAATGAATATACCTAGCAGCTTCTAATGAGATTGGTTTGAAATGTTATTTATGTCTTCCATGGTAAGAAAAAGTCATGTTAGATAACTATTGATTGAACGTTTATCAATATGAATACTTTTCTAATATATTGCTAATTACCTCCCCTGATTTCAATAAAAATGGATTTATCTCAGTAAGTATTATAGGACTCATTTGAAATTTCATTATGGTCATTAGTTGGATTGAAACAATCAGGGTAGATAACTATGGACTGATTTTATGTCAGATTACCTCCCTTTATTTCAAATTAAAATGGATGTATCTCGGTAAGCAATGAAGGTTCTGATTTGAAATGTCATTTATGCCATCAGATTGTCTTGGACAATCAGGGTAGATAACTTTTGACTGAATATATGACAAATTACCTTCCTTTATTTCATGTAAAAGAATATACCTCGGCAGAATCTAATGAGATTGGTTTTCAATGTTATTTAAGTCTTCCAGGGTAAGAAATAGTCATGCTAGTACAAAAATGCAGCATTTGAGCATAGGATACTCAAACTTGATACTGAAATTGGGCCTGACTAGTATGTGACCCATAGGTCAAAAGGGAACGTTACAACAAAATGTTTATCCTGATGATATTTTATGTGTATGCCTATGTGATCTTTGTCAAAACTTGATCTTATCATTTAGAGCAATGGTACTCAGATGAGCGATATAGGGCCATCATGGCCCTCTTGTTTAATTACTTCCTTTTTATGTTACTGTAAATAGCTTATTTAGTAACTTTTCTATATTGGCCATAGTGAAAAACCGAGACCACTTTTCTGTGGTATAACATGGATGGTACCTCTAATTCTTAGGTGTATTTTGACATATCTGTACCTTGTAAGAATTTTTTTTTCTTTTTGGTTAAATTCCCTTTGTTGCTCCTGCCCTTCGGACTTAGATATTTTTTCTGAGGACTTAGATTTATTTTTAATTTCTTCCCTTTGTTGTTCCTGTCCTTTGGGCTTCATCAGTCAAAATTTTGCTCCTATCCTCCTCTGATGTAATCCTTCGGGCATGAAACTACTGGCCTGATTTGAAAATAATTTTATTTGAAGTAACTTTAAGAAAATTTCAACTATATTTTCTCATAATTCTTTTGATCTTGATTATCATTTTTTGACCTTCTTGTCCTTAAGTGCAATGATAACAGGTGAGTGATATAGGGCCATTTTGGCCCTCTTGTTTTGTTTGACATAAATGTTTGCCTCAATGAGACAGTGTCATGTGCAACTCCCAGACCCCTACCTCAAAGGTCAAGGTCATACAGAGAACTTGGTACTATGAGTCCTTCTGACAGCTGTGAGCATCCAGTATAACTTACAAGTCAATATTTCATGCAGTATGACTGGATTATACAACACGTGTTAACAAGGCTAATAATTCAAAAACTTAATAGTATAAAGCAGGAAAAATTAATTTCTGACTCTTGATATAAAACGCTTATTGATATTGCTTGCTGTTCAATAGTCAGAACTTCCGACTGTCGATCCTTTGGACCTTCGGCAATAGTTTTGACTATTGACAGGCCAGTTATTAAACAGGTTTATAGAACAGATAGAAATTTGTAAGGAATATATAATGCTTTATTACAAACAAAACAAAAACAGGGAAAAAATCAGTTTTTTTTTTCAGTATTAAATTTGAATTAGACTTTTATTCAAAATTAGACTTTATTTTGTGAATGAATTACAGATTAGAAAGTAACTGCTGTAATATTAAACTGTCCCATTCTGTAACATATTGTGTAATATGCTGGTATTAAAAACTCTGTTTTAGCAATTGATGACTTTAGAATAATTTATGTAAATAAAGCTGAAAATTGCCCTAAAGGTGGAATGCGCCCCAAATTTTTTTTCCGAATTTCGTCCTGAAATTTATACTGTACAAAATTCAGGATATATGCGATTAGGTCCCGATTTTACTTTGTCGCCAAATTCTTCGATTTTTTTGCTATTGTGTCACAAACATGCCCCCTGACGTCACTTTTCGTGCAACACCCAGTTCCGAATGCTCTCGGCATTTTTCCTTTCCTGCGCTCTGAATGTCATAATAATGAAAAATACAAACTTATAATCACTTTGCGTACAGAAAATGCTACTCAATGGTACAAAATTCAGCGAAATGAGATTGATGCTTAAAACGTCAAAGACGATATTGTGACGTCAGAACGGAAAAACTCACATCAAGTTTTGCTATAAATTTTGCATTAAAATCCAGTTTACAAGAAGTCGGCTCGATAAAAAAATGTATAACTTTTACATGTTGTTTCATAGTATGTGGTCGTCTAACAGACACATAAATACTTAGGGGTCACCGATTTCTATTTTTCGCAATATAATATAACTTTACCCCCACCCCCACATGGTTTTAGGGTATATGACGTTAGAGTTAAAAAGAATGCGTTTTCAACTTGCACAACTTACGTTCGTGTTAAAAACGAGATGTATTATTATAAGAAATGTTCACGATATATTCGATCTGAACTGCAGAAGAAAAGAAAACAACTTTGAAAAAAATGTATATACTTCATACTTTTGTCCGTAAGTATTGACCTGGCACTCATTAATCTTCGCTGATATTTTCAGGCGTTTTCGTTACTTTACGCAATATTGTATCCTGAAAAGATCTATTAGCACACAAATAACCTTTATAGTTAACTGTCTGACTTCCACGCACATTACCACGGGTAAACACTTTTGACAAAATGTATATTTTATACTATTGTCCGTAAGTATTGACCTGGCACTCATTAATCTTCACTAATATTTTCGGGCGTTTTCGTTACTTTACGCAATATTGTATCATGAAAAGATCTATTATTACACAAATAACCTTTATGATCAACTGTCTGACTTCCACGCATATTACCGCGGGTTCAAAATTACCTCAGACCATTTATGTATATTCAATGTACAAAATGTAATGTAGTATTATCGTAATTGCTTGTATTCTTACATTTCCTTGCGACAATATTCACGCATTTTTATTTGTTTTCACTTGTAGTATCAATTTTCGGAAGTAATTTGTCTTTTTATCTAAGATACCTTTACTCGACACATTCTACAAAATATCTTGAATGCAAGTGTATTTCTTTCAATAAATGAACCATAAAATTTGATCAGATAAGTTTTAATTTTCCGGCCTGCACAGTTTGGAGACGAAATTTAAAAAATAGATTATCAGACAGAGAACTCGAACCCACAACCCCGGGATTGATGGATAATCGGCTTGTCCCCGCAGCTACTTGCACATGGGATATTTTGTTTATCATCAAGAAATATTTACGCTATTTACGTCCGGACACGGAGAATTAAATAACAGAAATGTACGGAATATTCATGACTGCCAGGTCAATACTTACGGACAATATCCACTATTTACTATCCATTGTTTATTTGCTATTGATGTTTTCAAAATGCAAATTCAAAGGTTGAAGAATAGTTTAACGTTCAACACAGTCTCTTGCAAATGCTACCTTAGCTTTGTAAAAAAGCTTGTATGTGGTCCGTTGTCGATTTAATATCGTGAAAATAGGTACTTTAACGTGTTTTTAACATTTAGAACGTTCGTTCAAATGTAAGTTTATGAAATGAGCATTTGCCTGATTTTACCAGAAATATTTATCGACGCATGGCAGACGGTTGCTCCACTTTACATGTATAATCAGCACGACAATAGTATATCGGATCCTATATCTGATAAGAAATTATTATTTTTTACACTAATTAATTTATTGTGAATCATGAAATAAATTCTACTAATTTAGACATCAATCTCCAAATCTCATTCATGCGAGATTACGAGTTGAGAAAAGAGTCTATTCTATCCGCATAAAGCTGAACAAATGGTATCATTTTTCACATTCTTGGTAAACGACTGGCGATCAAAGTCATAATATTTCGCACCGGAGGCAGACGCTCCAGACAAGATGACTTCACTGAAAGTGGAATCGTGTGCATTTATAGCTCAGTGGAAGAGCGTTCGCCTCTGGATCGCGAGTTTCGGAGTTTGAGCCCCACCGGAGAGACAGAGAGAGAGAGAGAGAGAGAGAGAGAGAGAGAAAGAGAGAGAGAGAGACAAAGTGACAGAGAGGTCACAGTTAGGCAGAGTAGCTAGTCCAGTGAAGAGACTTTATTTCTGAAAGACATATCTTCAGATGACGATAAAGTATTGCAGCTGGTCCGACGCAGAGAATTTATTCTTGAGACAGTGTCTTTTTATTACAATTAAGCACAGCTGCAGGTCCGATGCAAAGAATTCATTTCTTGGCGGAAACCTTTTAATCAAGTGCAGTAACAAACTCTTAATAAAGTAATAAATACTAGAAAAGATGTTATAAAACCCTCACCAGTTGCAGCGTTCAGATTTACGGAGTACGGAGATTTAGTAAAAATCCTATCTGTTTCTCCGAATGTCCTGGATGTAGAAATTATAGTTTCAACACTTAATTTAACCAATGAACAAGGTCAACAAGTTTTTTTCTCTCGATAATATCCTTAGATACGACATGTCGTTAACATGATTTACACCCTTTATCAAATATCTCACCAAGATATTTCATATCTACAATTCTTCTTTTCGGAACATTTCCGTAGTCACTGAATGTTTCAATTTATTACATGTTTTAAAAAATCTGACTTTTTCTAACACTTTCTTAGCGAATCTCCTCTTATGTCTCTCAATACATTTCGATTTACCGTTGATACATACAACTTCGCATACTATTTAGATTATTTTGTTAAATAAAACACGATTTAGCGTGAAAACACGATTTAACGTGAAATTTCTTAATGGGGTAGGGGTAAAATATCGTCAAATATTGAAAAATAAAAGTCGGTGACCCCTAAGTATTTATATGTCTGCTAGACGTACACATACTGTGAAACAACATACCAAAGTTATACTTTTTTTATCGAGCCGATTTTTTATAAACTGGATTTTAAGGCAAAATTTATAGCAAAACTTGATGTGAGTTTTTCCGTTCTGACGTCACAGTATCGTCTCTGACGTCTTAAGCGTCAATCTTATTTCACTGAATTTTGTACCATTGAGTAGCATTTTCTAAATGCAAAGTGACAATTATTTTGTATTTTTCATTTTTATGACATTCAGAGCGCAGGAAAGGAAAAATGCCGAGAGCATTCGGAACTGGGCGTTGCACGAAAAGTGACGTCAGGGGCCATGTTTGTGACACAATAGCAAAAAACTCGAAGAATTTGGCGACAAAGTAAAATCGGAACCTAATCGCATATATCCTGAATTTTGTACAGTATAAATTTCAGGACGAAATTCGGAAAAAAAATTTGGGGCGCATTCCACCTTAAATCTTTTTTTAAGTTAACAACAAAGTAGGTAATTATTAGTTTTGTCTGTAGAGGCATGTTGCTAATTCCAGTAAGGATTTAAAAATTGTTTATTCATTTATTAGCTCACCTGAGCACAAAGTGCTCGGGGTGAGCTATTTTGATCACTCACCGTCCGCCGTCCGTCCGTCCAGCGTCCGTACATCCACACTTTCCTTTAAACAACATCTCCTCCTAAACTAACAGGCCAATTTTGATCAAACTTCACAGGGATGTTCCTTGGATGGTCTTCTTTCAAATTGTTCAAAGAATTGAATTCCATGCAGAACTATGGTTGCCATGGCAACCAAAAGAAAAAACTTTAAAAATCTTCTTCTCAAAAACCAGAAGACCTAGACCCCGCCCCAGGGGTCACTTGATTTTACATAGGAAAATCTAAAAAAATCTTCTTCTCAGAAACCAGAAGCTCTAGAGCTTAGTTATTTGACATGTAGCATTGTCTAGTGGACCTCTACTAAAGTTGTTCAAATCATGACGCCGGGGTCAAAATTGGACCTGCCCCAGGGGTCACTTGATTTTACATAGATTTCTATAGGAAAATCTTCAAAAAAATTTAAAAAATAAACCAGAAGGCCTAGAGCTTAGATATTTGACATGTAGCATTGCCTAGTGGACCTCTACAAAATTTGTTGAAATCATGACCCCCGGGGTCAAAATTGACCCCGCCCCAGGGGTCACTTGATTTTATATAGGAAAATCTTCAAAAATTTTCTAAAAATAAACCAGAAGGCCTAGATCTTAGATATTTGACAAGTAGCATTGCCTAGTAGACTTTTACAAAATTTGTTCGAATCATGACCCCCGGGGTCAAATTGATCCCGTCCCATGGGGTTACTTGATTGTACACAGAAAAATCTTCAAAATTTTCTAAAAATAAACCAGAAGGCCTAGAGCTTAGATATTTGACATGTAGCATTGCCTAGTGGACCTCTACAAAATTTTTTCAAATCATGACCCCCAGGGTCAAAATTGACCCCCGCCCCAGGGTTCACTTGATTTTAGATAGGAAAATCATCAAAAATTTTCTTAAAATAAACCAGAACCACTTCACTTGTGTCCCTGACCAGTCAACAATACTCTGATACAAAATTCCTCTTCTTTCCAGTTCAACAATGTCCCAAACATGTCTTCTCATCCCTGGCAAGTCTGTACACTACACTAACAAAACACCAGTTCACTTGTATTCCTGGCCAGTGTACAATAACCTACAAAATGCCTTTTATTTAAGTCCTTGTTAAATCTACAATACTCTCCCACCAAAATACCTCTTCACTTTTCTCGCTTTGCAAGTCTGTTCAATACAGTGCCAAAAAATAACAGTTCATTTATGTCCCTGGCCAGTCTACAATAACCGCCTTCAAAATTCCTCTTCCCGTAAGACTTTGTTAAATCTGCATTACACACCAAATGAAGTACAACTTATGTCCCTGGCAAGTCTGCAAGTCCCTATAGACTTCCAAAAAATGCAAGTTTACTTATTCCTTGATAAGTCTACAATACTCTGATACAAATTCCTCTTCATGTAAGCCTTGTAAAGTCCTCCCACAAAGTACACTTCACTCATGTCCCTTGGAAGTCTTCAAGTCCCTGGCAAGTCTATATGATACACTCCCACAAAAATACAAGTGCACTTGTGTCCCTGGCCAGTCTACAGTACCCTCCTTCAATATTCTCTTCATGTAAGTCCCTGTTAAGTCTACCCCTAGTGAAAATGAACATCTGGAATACCACTGGAACTTCAACTGGAATTCCATCTCAGTTATAGCGTTGGTATTCCACTGGAATAGCGATTATTTTCCAATGGAATTCATTTGGAATACCAGTGGAATCCCACCAAAATACCATTGAAAAATACCAGTGGAATTCCACCAGAATACCAGTGGAATTCCACTTAAAATACCAGGGGTATACCATCAAGATTCCAGTTGAATTCCATCAAGTTTCCAGTGGAATTCCATTTGAAATACTAGTGGTATACCATCAAGATTCCAGTAGAATTCCATCAGGTTTCCAGTGGAATTCCACTTAAAATACCAGTGGTATACCATCAAGACTCCAGTAGAATTCCATCAAGTTTCCAGTGGAATTCGATCTGAATACAAGCAGAATATCATCTCAATACCAGTGAAATGCTGATGACCCCCACCCCTAAAGGCAGTGGAAATCCTTTTTGTTTAGTTAAATTACATCCACAACTCTCACCTGGAAGAATTCTAATGGAAAATAAATGGTATTTCAATGGTAAGTCAATGAAAAAAAATGGTAGTTTAATGATATCTGATGAAAATCAATGGTAAATCAATGAATATAAATGGTACTAATGATATCTAATGAAATTCAATGGTAAAAAATGCACTGCATGGACAGCCATACCGAAGAATATTCCTCCGGCCACTAATCGATAGCGGTCAGATTTTCTATATAGAAATAAGAAGGGCATGTACACATTTTACTTAATAACAAAATTACTAAAAATATTACCAAAGTTCAACATTTGATTCATC
This sequence comes from Mercenaria mercenaria, assembly GCF_021730395.1. NCBI lineage: Eukaryota > Metazoa > Mollusca > Bivalvia > Venerida > Veneridae > Mercenaria > Mercenaria mercenaria. The sequence goes on along the minus strand of NC_069367.1, from coordinate 18,417,794 downwards.
ACAAGGTTTTTTTTAATTAAATTTTATCTTAATTTTTGATGCGTTCTTCACATGAAGTTTAATGCCATCATTTTGTCAATTTTTCCCTTCTTTTTTCCATATTAAATGTGCAAAAATCTCATACATGCGTTTCTTCAAAGCATTTTTTGGTATAAAACCATTGATATGAAAGCTTAGGTGCAAAAAATTTCCTACTCTCACTGAATTTATCTTTTGAATGATATTTATTTCATTTTTGATTCGTTCTCAGACGGTTTATTTCCACTAATTTGGAAGAAAAATTAACTTCAGCGCGAAGTTGTTGTTATAGCGTCATAAGCAGACGATATTATTATGCCGCGTGAACATGCGGTATTGTGATCAAAAGGTTAAAGTAATGATTTAATCATTTAATGTAATTTACTTCGCGAGTAATTCATTTTGTGTTAATATAACAAATTAACAATATAAGAAATGCAATTAAATATTGCAAATATTGCAATTAATATTTCGGTTCTAAAAAGAAAGGGATGCGCATTTCTTCTTATGTTGTTGTTCTCACCTTATTTCATATACATTTAAATATCAGTGTCAATTATCCCATTATGGTTTCCAGAGTTATGGCCCCTGAAAGAGCCAAAATTAGCTATTTTGTTATCAAAATGGATTTATATCAATAAGTACTTTTAGGACTCATTTGAAATTTCATTATTGCCTTTAGTTGGACTGAGACAATCAGGAAAGATAACTATGGACTGATTTTATGTTAAATTACCTCCCTTTATTTCAAATTAAAATGGGTATATCTCCATAACTAATGAAGATACTGATCGGAAATTTCATTTATGCTATCAGATTGTCTTGGACATTCAGTTAAGATACATATTGACTGAATTTATGACAAATTACCTCCCTTTATTTTTTATTAGCTCACATGTAACAAAGTGACAGTGTGAGCTTTTGTGATCGTCCATCCGTCCGTCGTCCGTGCGTGCATGCGTTAACTTTTGCTTGTGACCTATCTAGAGGTCACATTTTTTATTGGATCTTTATGAAAATTGGTCAGAGTGTTCATCTTGATAATATCTAGGTCAAGTTTGAAACTGGGTCACATGCGATCAAAAACTAGGTCAGTAGGTCTAAAAATAGAAAAACCTTGTGACCTCTCTAGAGGCCATATTTTTCAAAAGATCTTCATGAAAATTGGTCAGAATGTTCAACTTGACGATATCTAGGTCAAGTTCAAAACTGGGTCATGTGCCTTCAAAAACTAGGTCAGTAGGTCATATAATAGAAAAACCTTGTGACCTCTCTAGAGGCCATATTTTTCATGGGATCTGTATGAAAGTTGGTCTGAATGTTCATCTTGATGATATCTAGATCAGTTTCAAAATTGGGTCAGCTGCAGTCAAAAACTAGGTCATTAGGTTGAAAAATAGAAAAACATTGTGACCTCTCTAGAGGCCATGCTTTTGAATGGATCTTCATGAAAATTGGTCAGAATGTTTATCTTGATGATGTCTAGGTCAAATTTGAAACTGGATCACGTGCTATCAATAACTAGGTCAGTAGGTCAAATAATGAAAAAACCTTGTGACCTTTCTTAGAGGCCATATTTTTCATAGGATCTGTATGAAAGTTGGTCTGAATGTTCATTTTGATGATATCTAGGTCAGGTTCAAAACTGGGTCACATGAGCTCAAAAACTATGTCACTATGTCAAATAATAGAAAAAAAAATGACGTCATACTCATTTCAAAACTGGGTCATGTTGGGACAGGTGAGTGATTCAGGACCATCATGGTCCTCTTGTGTAAATGAATATACCTAGCAGCTTCTAATGAGATTGGTTTGAAATGTTATTTATGTCTTCCATGGTAAGAAAAAGTCATGTTAGATAACTATTGATTGAACGTTTATCAATATGAATACTTTTCTAATATATTGCTAATTACCTCCCCTGATTTCAATAAAAATGGATTTATCTCAGTAAGTATTATAGGACTCATTTGAAATTTCATTATTGTCATTAGTTGGATTGAAACAATCAGGGTAGATAACTATGGACTGATTTTATGTCAGATTACCTCCCTTTATTTCAAATTAAAATGGATGTATCTCGGTAAGCAATGAAGGTTCTGATTTGAAATGTCATTTATGCCATCAGATTGTCTTGGACAATCAGGGTAGATAACTTTTGACTGAATATATGACAAATTACCTTCCTTTATTTCATGTAAAAGAATATACCTCGGCAGAATCTAATGAGATTGGTTTTCAATGTTATTTAAGTCTTCCAGGGTAAGAAATAGTCATGCTAGTACAAAAATGCAGCATTTGAGCATAGGATACTCAAACTTGATACTGAAATTGGGCCTGACTAGTATGTGACCCATAGGTCAAAAGGGAACGTTACAACAAAATGTTTATCCTGATGATATTTTATGTGTATGCCTATGTGATCTTTGTCAAAACTTGATCTTATCATTTAGAGCAATGGTACTCAGATGAGCGATATAGGGCCATCATGGCCCTCTTGTTTAATTACTTCCTTTTTATGTTACTGTAAATAGCTTATTTAGTAACTTTTCTATTATTGGCCATAGTGAAAAACCGAGACCACTTTTCTGTGGTATAACATGGATGGTACCTCTAATTCTTAGGTGTATTTTGACATATCTGTACCTTGTAAGAATTTTTTTTTCTTTTTGGTTAAATTCCCTTTGTTGCTCCTGCCCTTCGGACTTAGATATTTTTTCTGAGGACTTAGATTTATTTTTAATTTCTTCCCTTTGTTGTTCCTGTCCTTTGGGCTTCATCAGTCAAAATTTTGCTCCTATCCTCCTCTGATGTAATCCTTCGGGCATGAAACTACTGGCCTGATTTGAAAATAATTTTATTTGAAGTAACTTTAAGAAAATTTCAACTATATTTTCTCATAATTCTTTTGATCTTGATTATCATTTTTTGACCTTCTTGTCCTTAAGTGCAATGATAACAGGTGAGTGATATAGGGCCATTTTGGCCCTCTTGTTTTGTTTGACATAAATGTTTGCCTCAATGAGACAGTGTCATGTGCAACTCCCAGACCCCTACCTCAAAGGTCAAGGTCATACAGAGAACTTGGTACTATGAGTCCTTCTGACAGCTGTGAGCATCCAGTATAACTTACAAGTCAATATTTCATGCAGTATGACTGGATTATACAACACGTGTTAACAAGGCTAATAATTCAAAAACTTAATAGTATAAAGCAGGAAAAATTAATTTCTGACTCTTGATATAAAACGCTTATTGATATTGCTTGCTGTTCAATAGTCAGAACTTCCGACTGTCGATCCTTTGGACCTTCGGCAATAGTTTTGACTATTGACAGGCCAGTTATTAAACAGGTTTATAGAACAGATAGAAATTTGTAAGGAATATATAATGCTTTATTACAAACAAAACAAAAACAGGGAAAAAATCAGTTTTTTTTTTCAGTATTAAATTTGAATTAGACTTTTATTCAAAATTAGACTTTATTTTGTGAATGAATTACAGATTAGAAAGTAACTGCTGTAATATTAAACTGTCCCATTCTGTAACATATTGTGTAATATGCTGGTATTAAAAACTCTGTTTTAGCAATTGATGACTTTAGAATCATTTATGTAAATAAAGCTGAAAATTGCCCTAAAGGTGGAATGCGCCCCAAATTTTTTTTCCGAATTTCGTCCTGAAATTTATACTGTACAAAATTCAGGATATATGCGATTAGGTCCCGATTTTACTTTGTCGCCAAATTCTTCGAGTTTTTTGCTATTGTGTCACAAACATGCCCCCTGACGTCACTTTTCGTGCAACACCCAGTTCCGAATGCTCTCGGCATTTTTCCTTTCCTGCGCTCTGAATGTCATAATAATGAAAAATACAAACTTATAATCACTTTGCGTACAGAAAATGCTACTCAATGGTACAAAATTCAGCGAAATGAGATTGATGCTTAAAACGTCAAAGACGATATTGTGACGTCAGAACGGAAAAACTCACATCAAGTTTTGCTATAAATTTTGCATTAAAATCCAGTTTACAAGAAGTCGGCTCGATAAAAAAATGTATAACTTTTACATGTTGTTTCATAGTATGTGGTCGTCTAACAGACACATAAATACTTAGGGGTCACCGATTTCTATTTTTCGCAATATAATATAACTTTACCCCCACCCCACATGGTTTTAGGGTATATGACGTTAGAGTTAAAAAGAATGCGTTTTCAACTTGCACAACTTACGTTCGTGTTAAAAACGAGATGTATTATTATAAGAAATGTTCACGATATATTCGATCTGAACTGCAGAAGAAAAGAAAACAACTTTGAAAAAAATGTATATACTTCATACTTTTGTCCGTAAGTATTGACCTGGCACTCATTAATCTTCGCTGATATTTTCAGGCGTTTTCGTTACTTTACGCAATATTGTATCCTGAAAAGATCTATTAGCACCAAATAACCTTTATAGTTAACTGTCTGACTTCCACGCACATTACCACGGGTAAACACTTTTGACAAAATGTATATTTTATACTATTGTCCGTAAGTATTGACCTGGCACTCATTAATCTTCACTAATATTTTCGGGCGTTTTCGTTACTTTACGCAATATTGTATCATGAAAAGATCTATTATTACACAAATAACCTTTATGATCAACTGTCTGACTTCCACGCATATTACCGCGGGTTCAAATTACCTCAGACCATTTATGTATATTCAATGTACAAAATGTAATGTAGTATTAATCGTAATTGCTTGTATTCTTACATTTCCTTGCGACAATATTCACGCATTTTTATTTGTTTTCACTTGTAGTATCAATTTTCGGAAGTAATTTGTCTTTTTATCTAAGATACCTTTACTCGACACATTCTACAAAAATATCTTGAATGCAAGTGTATTTCTTTCAATAAATGAACCATAAAATTTGATCAGATAAGTTTTAATTTTCCGGCCTGCACAGTTTGGAGACGAAATTTAAAAAATAGATTATCAGACAGAGAACTCGAACCCACAACCCCGGGATTGAGGATAATCGGCTTGTCCCGCAGCTACTTGCACATGGGATATTTTGTTTATCATCAAGAAATATTTACGCTATTTACGTCCGGACACGGAGAATTAAATAACAGAAATGTACGGAATATTCATGACTGCCAGGTCAATACTTACGGACAATATCCACTATTTACTATCCATTGTTTATTTGCTATTGATGTTTTCAAAATGCAAATTCAAAGGTTGAAGAATAGTTTAACGTCAACACAGTCTCTTGCAAATGCTACCTTAGCTTTGTAAAAAAGCTTGTATGTGGTCCGTCGTCGATTTAATATCGTGAAAATAGGTAACTTTAACGTGTTTTTAACATTTAGAACGTTCGTTCAAATGTAAGTTTATGAAATGAGCATTTGCCTGATTTTACCGAAATATTTATCGACGCATGGCAGACGGTTGCTCCACTTTACATGTATAATCAGCACGACAATAGTATATCGGATCCTATATCTGATAAGAAATTATTATTTTTTACACTAATTAATTTATTGTGAATCATGAAATAAATTCTACTAATTTAGACATCAATCTCCAAATCTCATTCATGCGAGATTACGAGTTGAGAAAAGAGTCTATTCTATCCGCATAAAGCTGAACAAATGGTATCATTTTTCACATTCTTGGTAAACGACTGGCGATCAAAGTCATAATATTTCGCACCGGAGGCAGACGCTCCAGACAAGATGACTTCACTGAAAGTGGAATCGTGTGCATTTATAGCTCAGTGAAGAGCGTTCGCCTCTGGATCGCGAGTTTCGGAGTTTGAGCCCCACCGGAGAGACAGAGAGAGAGAGAGAGAGAGAGAGAGAGAGAAAGAGAGAGAGAGAGACAAAGTGACAGAGAGGTCACAGTTAGGCAGAGTAGCTAGTCCAGTGAAGAGACTTTATTTCTGAAAGACATATCTTCAGATGACGATAAAGTATTGCAGCTGGTCCGACGCAGAGAATTTATTCTTGAGACAGTGTCTTTTTATTACAATTAAGCACAGCTGCAGGTCCGATGCAAAGAATTCATTTCTTGGCGGAAACCTTTTAATCAAGTGCAGTAACAAACTCTTAATAAAGTAATAAATACTAGAAAAGATGTTATAAAACCCTCACCAGTTGCAGCGTTCAGATTTACGGAGTACGGAGATTTAGTAAAAATCCTATCTGTTTCTCCGAATGTCCTGGATGTAGAAATTATAGTTTCAAACACTTAATTTAAACCAATGAACAAGGTCAACAAGTTTTTTTCTCTCGATAATATCCTTAGATACGACATGTCGTTAACATGATTTACACCCTTTATCAATATCTCACCAAGATATTTCATATCTACAATTCTTCTTTTCGGAACATTTCCGTAGTCACTGAATGTTCAATTTATTACATGTTTTAAAAATCTGACTTTTTCTAACACTTTCTTAGCGAATCTCCTCTTATGTCTCTCAATACATTTCGATTTACCGTTGATACATACAACTTCGCATACTATTTAGATTATTTTGTTAAATAAAACACGATTTAGCGTGAAAACACGATTTAACGTGAAATTTCTTAATGGGGTAGGGGTAAAATATCGTCAAATATTGAAAAATAAAAGTCGGTGACCCCTAAGTATTTATATGTCTGCTAGACGTACACATACTGTGAAACAACATACCAAAGTTATACTTTTTTTATCGAGCCGATTTTTTATAAACTGGATTTTAAGGCAAAATTTATAGCAAAACTTGATGTGAGTTTTTCCGTTCTGACGTCACAGTATCGTCTCTGACGTCTTAAGCGTCAATCTTATTTCACTGAATTTTGTACCATTGAGTAGCATTTTCTAAATGCAAAGTGACAATTATTTTGTATTTTTCATTTTTATGACATTCAGAGCGCAGGAAAGGAAAAATGCCGAGAGCATTCGGAACTGGGCGTTGCACGAAAAGTGACGTCAGGGGCCATGTTTGTGACACAATAGCAAAAAACTCGAAGAATTTGGCGACAAAGTAAAATCGGAACCTAATCGCATATATCCTGAATTTTGTACAGTATAAATTTCAGGACGAAATTCGGAAAAAAAAATTTGGGGCGCATTCCACCTTAAATCTTTTTTTAAGTTAACAACAAAGTAGGTAATTATTAGTTTTGTCTGTAGAGGCATGTTGCTAATTCCAGTAAGGATTTAAAAATTGTTTATTCATTTATTAGCTCACCTGAGCACAAAGTGCTCGGGGTGAGCTATTTTGATCACTCACCGTCCGCCGTCCGTCCGTCCAGCGTCCGTACATCCACACTTTCCTTTAAAACAACATCTCCTCCTAAACTAACAGGCCAATTTTGATCAAACTTCACAGGGATGTTCCTTGGATGGTCTTCTTTCAAATTGTTCAAAGAATTGAATTCCATGCAGAACTATGGTTGCCATGGCAACCAAAAGAAAAAACTTTAAAAATCTTCTTCTCAAAACACCAGAATACCTAGAACCCCCCCTCCCCAGGGGTCACTTGATTTTACATGGAAAATCTAAAAAATCTTCTCTCAGAAACCAGAAGCTCTAAGCTTAGTTTATTTGACATGTAGCATTGTCTGTGGACCTCTACTAAAGTTGTTCAAATCAGACTCCTGGTCAAAATTGGACCTGCCCCCTGGGTCACTTATTTTACATAGAAGTCTATAGAAAATCTCACAAAAATTTAAAAAATAACCAGAAGCCTAGAGCTTAATATTTGACATGAGCATTGCCTAGTGGACCTCTACAAAAAATTTGGTTGAAATCATGACCCCGGGTCAAAAATTGACCCCGCCCCAGGGGTCACTGGATTTTATATAGGAAATCTTCAAAAATTTTCTAAAAATAAACCAAAGGCCCTAGCTCTTAGATATTTGACAAGTAGCATTGCCTAGTAGACGTTTACCAAATTTGTTCGAATCATTGACCCCCGGGTCAGAATTGATCCCGTCCCATGGGGGTTACTTGATTTTACACAGAAAAAAATTATTCAATTTTTTCTAAAATAAACCAGAAGCCTAGAGCTTAGATATTTGACATTAGTCAATTGCCATTGGACCTCTACAAAATTTTTTCAATCATGACCCCCAGGGTCAAATTATTGACCCCCGCCCCAGGGTTCACTTGATTTTAAGATAGGAAAATCATCAAAATTTTCTTAATAAACCAGAACCACTTCCTTGTGTCGCCTGCCTCCACAATACTCGGATACAAATTCTCTTCTTTCCACGTTCAACACTGTCCCCCAACTGTCTTCTCATCCTGGCGAAGTCTGTACACACACAACAAAACAACCAGTTCATTGTTTCCTGGCAGTGTACAATACCTACAAAAGGCTTTTATTTTAAGTCCTTGTTAATCTACAATACTCTCCACCAAAATACCTCTTCACTTTTTTCACTTTTCTTCTCGCTTTGCAAGTCTGTTCACACAAATACAGTGCCAAAAAATAACAGTTCATTTATGTCCCTTGCCATCCTACCATAACCCGCCTTCAATTCCTCTTCCCCGTAGAGACTTCTTTGTTAAATCTTGCATTCACACCAAATGAAGTACAACTTAATGTCCCTGGCAAGTCGTCAAGTCCCCCTATAATACGTCCAAAATGCAGTTTCTTATTCCTTGAGAAGTCTAACAATACTCCTGATACAAATTCCTCTTCACGTAACTTGTAAAGTCTCCCACAAGTACACTTCACTCATTCCCTTGGAAGTCCTTCAAGTCCCGGCAAGTCTAGATGATACACTCCCCAAAATACAAGTGAACTTGTGTCCCTGGCCAGTCCTACAGTACCCTCCTCAATATTCTCTTCATGTAAGTCCCTGTTAAGTCTACCCCTAGTGAAATGAACAGCTGGAATCCACTTGGAACTTCAACGGAATTCCATCTCTTTATAGCGTTGGTATTCCACTGGAATAGCGATTAATTTTCCAATGGAATTCATTTGGAATACTGGCAGTGTAACATCCCCAAAATAAACGCATGAAAAATCCAGTGGAATTCCACAGAATACCAGTGAATTCCACTTAAAATATAAAATACCATGTGTATCCCATCAATATTCCAGTTTAAATTCCATCAGATTTGCCATGGGAATTCCATTTAAATACTAGTGGTAGTAATCCATCAAGACATTCCAGTAGATTCATCGAGGTTTCCAGTGAATTTCCCCAACTTAATAAAATACCAGGGTCAATACCTCAAGATTCCAGTAGATAATTCCATCAAAGTCCAGTGGAGATTTCCGATCTGAATCCAATCATAATCTCATCGCAATACCATGAAATTCGATGACCCCCACCCCTAACTCAGTGAAATCCTTGTTGTTTAGAGTTAAATTACACAATCCACACTCTCACCTGGCAGAATTCTAATGGAAAATAAATGGTATTTCAAGGTATAGTCATAGAAAAAAATGTAGTTTAATGATATCTGATGAAATCAATGGTAAAATCAATGAATATAAATGGTACTAATGATATCTAAGATTCACTGGTAAAAAAATGCACTCATTGACAGCCAACCGAAAGAATATTCCCTCCGGCCCACACTAATATAGCGGTCATATTTTCTATATAGAAATAAAGAAGGGCATTTACAACTTTTACTTAATAACACAATTACAAAAAATATTACCAAGTTCAACATTTGATTCATCACAAGGTTTTTTTATTTTAATTATAATTTTTATCTTAATAATTTTTGATCGTCTTCACATTAAGTTTAATTATTGCCATCATTTTGCAATTTTTCCCTTCTTTTTTCCATATTAATGTGCAAAAATCTGCATCATGCGTTTCTTTCTTCACAAGCATTTTTTGGTATAAAACCAATTGATATGAAAGCTTAGAGGTGCAAAAATTTCCTACGCTCACTGAATTATCTGTTGAATGATATTTATTCACTTTTTGATTTCGTTCTCAGACGTTATTTCCACCTAATTTGGAAGAACACTTAACTTCAGCGCGAATGTTTTTTGTTTAGCGTCATAAGCAAGACGATATTATTATGCCGCGTGACCATGGTATTGTGATCAAAGGTTAAGTAATGATTTAATCATTTAATGTAATTTCTTACTTCGGCGAGTATTCATTTTGTGTTAATAAGCATTACAATATAAGAAATGCAATTAAATCTTGCATTAAATTTTCGTTCTAAAAGAAAGGGATGGGCATTTCTTTCTTATGTGTTTTCTCACGCTTATGTCAGATACTTTAAATATCAGTGCAATTATGCCAATTATGTCAATTAAACATTGAAAGAGATAGCTTTTCTATCGCGCCATTGATCACGATGCAAACGGTCGCTATTTTTCTACTCAGTTATCAGTACAAAAAAGGTACTATATGATTTTTATGCCCCTGAAGAAGGAGGCATATAGTTTTTTGAAACCTGCTGTCCGGTCCCCGTCTGCTCCCTGTCGGTCTGTCAGTTGTCTGTCATTCTGTTTCCGCATTTCGTGTCCGGGGTCCATAATCTTTGTCATCGATGGCGGGATTTTCCAATAACTTGGCATCAATGTGTACACAGTAAAATACTGTCGTCCGCAAGACCCATGTCCGTACCAAAGGTCAAGGTCACACTTAGACGTTAAGGATAGTGCTATGAAGGGCTGTCCGTCCATATCTTTGTCATCGAGTTGGATTTTTCAAATAGCTTGCAGAAATGTGTAGTACGCCACAGTAGACGACGTGTCGCGCTCAGACCCGGTCCCGTAGCTCAAGGTCAAGGTCACACTAGACGTTAAGGATATTGGCAATTGAGGGCGTTTGGGTCGCATATCTTTGTAATCGTGGATGGATTTTTCAATACTTGGGCATGAATGTGTACCACCGTACGACACGTGTTGGGCACAGAGACCCAGGTCCTTAGCTCAAAGTCAATGTCACACTTAAGACGTTAAAGTTCATTTTCTTCAGATATTGCAATGATAGGCGTGTCCGGTCCAATCTTTTCTTCAAAGCATGGATTTTTAAAATATCTACGCAGAAGTGTGACAGTCAGTAAGACGCGTGTCCGCCGCAAGACCCGTTCGTAGGTCAAAGGGCCTATCAACATCGCCATAAACTATATTTTCATTCAATTCAAAGTGCCATCAGGGGCAATTGTTCATCCTATGGAGAACAGCTCTTGTTTGTATATATTTTACTTAATAATTTTAGTAAATAAATTCAAGTCCGCCTTGATCAAATTAAAGGTGGAAAAATATGTCCGGAGTATTTTCGGTGTACAAGAATGTTTTTGCAATTAAAATAATATCTGCATTTAAAACATAATTGAATTTTACTCAGTCCCTTCAAGGATATTTTTGTTTTCGTGAAAATTTTACCTGGTTTCATTCTTTTCAGTAATCATAAATGTCGCGTATTAACTTATACTTTCATAATTTTATTTACATCATTTTACTGAATCCAATTTCTATACGTCATCCTATTGCCATGATAGTTTATAGAAGTAATAAAATCTTGATGCATCACGCATAATCCTTTAATGGCCTGTAATAAAACTTGCCAATTCCTTCTAAAATAAGGAACGTAAAACAACACATACGTTTATAACACTGATAAGGCTCTATTTCTTTTTGATTACGGTATTTTTCTTTTTGTAATTACTATTTATAATTATATGCTATTTAATCTTTCGCATAAGTTTTTATTTTGCAAACCGTTTTCATACTTATATGGCTGGAATGTGTGATTATATTAAAATGAGTAATGTCTTGGCTTGAATACGTCAAAAAACAATACCTGTACCCACCGCTAATTTGCCACTATCTTTTTTTTTTAAATTTTACAACATAACCATTCAATTCCTTAAACTTCCTAGTTTTGCCCAGATATGTTAAGGATTACTGATTGATATAGTATTATTTCAAAACCATTTCCGAATACAAAATTCAAAACCTCCAACCTGTGTATTATAAATTGGGTAAACAGCTTGTTTAAAAAAAAATCAAAACAAAAGACTTACGTATGTATTTTTTGTGACATTAGATGGATGTGGTAGTTGGCAAAGCATGTATAGAATACATGTCAATCAGACATTTTAAAAAATGTCACGTCTAAATAATAATTCGTCAGTTTATTTGTATTTTTGTGACTTGACAAGATGTGTTATGGCCAGTAAAAGTTATAAACCGTCTATAACATAGTTCGATTTTTTTTTTGTGTGTTGTGGGGGGGGGGGGGGGGGGTGGGGTGGGGGGGGGGGGGGTGGGGGGGGGGGGGGGGTGGGGGGGGGGGGGGGGGGGGGTGGGGGGGGGGGGGGGTACTATGTTCTTTTAAACGTCATAATATACTTAAAGACAGCTTTATTCAAAAACAAATGTTAAAATCGATCATATTTTCTTATAATATATTCAGATTTTATTTTTCACAACTCAGCGTATTTTATAAATGGGAGACGCCGTAAAACTATCAATGCCTAGTTCTATATAATAACAGTGACTTGTCTAGGGTACGAACCGTCCTTTCCTAGAGTTAAGGGTCTTTACATTTCCGATGGTTGAAAATGAAAAAAAAAAAGACTTTCCCCATCGATAATTGGCTTTAACTACTTACTCGAAGCTAAATGTTTTAACAGATAGCAATGTTCACCCGATTTGTTACATGTTTTTTTTCGAAACATGTTAAAATATACATTCTTCTTATATAAGAATCTGTCTGAAATAATGATTTTTTTATATGAAAATATGATTTATATGAAAATATGGTCTTTTATTGCTGATAGATATGTTATATTGACTATAAAAAAAAAAAATTAATTAGTTATTATCAATACCTGTTAAAAATGCTATGGTTCAGAAAATTACATATTAAACATTCTTTTGATAACAATGACTTGTTTTATTTCTAACGCAAAAATCCTTTTCCATAGTTTTGTTACTCCAGTGACATTTCCATGTTAGCTGTTTAATTCTCCTATGAAAAACCTTCTCTTTTATTACACTTGATATTGAAATAAACATCCAGGTGACATACTCGGAGGCAATAGTATCGACAACATCGGCAATACCGGTCCACCTGTTAACCAATACCATATAGCGTTGTCTCCCCTGATATCGATTTTCTTCTGCAATATCGGTCATGAGGTCAATCTTCCTCATGATTTTTACCACTGCAACTGGAAATCCTTTTTGTTCTAGTTAAATTACATCCACAACTCTCACCTGGAAGAATTCTAATGGAAAATAACTGGTATTGCAATGGTAAGTCAATGAAAAAAAAGGTACTTTAAGATATCTAATGAATTTAATGGTAATCAATGAATATAATGGACTTAATGATATCTAATGAATTCAATGTAAAAAATGCAGTGCATGGACAGCATTTTTCCCACTGCAACTGGCGGGCATTCAAGGGACACTGGACAGATGACGATTCTGACAGATGGCCCTGTCTGTCAGTGGATATTCATTTATCATGTGACTTAAATCCTTGTGTTAGGTAAATATGTATCTTGCAATGTTGCTTTTTATTGGATGTTAGTGTCATCATCATGTGTAAAATAGGAGATGTGCAAGTTTACATCATGATAAAGACTCGTGCTAGTTTTTAGCTCACCTGTTACGAAGTGACAAGGTGAGCTTTTGTGATCGCGCAGTGTCCGTCGTCCTTCCGTGTGTCCGTCCGTGTGTCCGTCCGTGCATAAACTTTTCCATGTGACATCTCTAGAGGTCACATTTTTCATGGGATCTTTATGAAATATCTCCAGGAGACAATGTTTCCTGTCCGTCCGTCCGTCGTCATCGTACGTCAATTTTTCCTGCACGGGCGGTCAAAAACTAGGTCAGTAGGTATAAAAATAGAAAAACCTTGTGACCTCTCTACAGGCCATAATTATGTCTCCCCCAGGAGACATATTGTTTTTGCCCTGTCCGTCCGTCCGTCCGTCCATCCGTACGTCACACTTCATTTCCAAGCAATAACTGGAGAACCATTTGACCTAGAACCTTCAAACTTCATAGGGTTGTAGGGCTGCTGGAGTAGACGACCCCTATTGCTTTTGGGGTCACTCCGTCAAAGGTCAAGGTCACAGGGGCCTGAACATTGAAAACCATTTCCGATCAATAGCTAGAGAACCACTTGACCCAGAATGATGAAACTTCACAGGATGATTGGTCATAAAGAGTAGATGACCCCTATTGATTTTGGGGTCACTCCATCAAAGGTCAAGGTCACAGGGGCCTGAACATGGAAAACCATTTCCGATCAATATCTAGAGAACCACTTGACCCAGAATGTTGAAACTTCATAGGATGATTGTACATGCAAAGTAGATGACCCCTATTGATTTTGGGGTCACTCCATTAAAGGTCAAGGTCACAGGGGCCTGACCATTGAAAACCATTTCCAGTCAGTAACTTGAGAACCACTTGACCCAGAATGTTGAAACTTAATAGGATGATTGGTCATGCAGAGTAGATGACCCTTTACGATTTTTGGGTCACTCTGTGAAAGGTCAAGGTCACAGGGGCCTGAACATTGAAAACCATTTCTGGTCAGTAACTTGAGAACCACTTGACCCAGAATGATGAAACTTCATAGGATGATTGGTCATGCAGAGTAGATGACCCCTGTTGTTTTTGGGGTCACTCCATTAAAGGTCAAGGTCACAGGGGCCTGACCATTGATAACCAGTTCCGATCAATAACTTGAGAACCACTTGACCCAGAATGTTGAAACTTCATAGGATGATTGAACATGCAGAGTAGATGACCCCTGTTGATTTTGGGGTCAGTCTATTAAAGGTCAATGTCACAGTGGCCTGTTCATGTAAAATCATTTTTTGGAAATAACTTGAGAACCACTTGACCTACAATGTTGAAACTTAATAGGATGATTGGACATGCAGAGTAGATGACCCCTATTTATTTTGAGGTCACTTGATCAAAGGTCAAGGTCACAGAAGCCTGGACAGTGACTTGAGAACCACTAGGCCAAGAGTGTTGAAATTTAGCGGGATGACTGGACATGCCAAGTAGATAATCCCTATTGCAGCCAACCATCAGTGTCTCTTAGACTTTCGCTCCTGACCCCTTTTGACTTCTTGCCTATAGGACTTTGCATTGGGGGAGACATGCGCTTTTTTACAAAAGCATTTTCTAGTTTTCAATGGATCTTTATGAAAATTGGTCAGAATGTTTATCTTGATGATATCTAGGTCAAGTTCGAAACTAGGTCACGTGCCTTCAAAAACTAGGTCAGTAGGTCTAAAAATAGAAAAACCTTGTGACCTCTCTAGAGGCCATATATTTCACAAAATCTTCATGAAAGTTGGTCTGAACATTTATCTTGATGATATCTAGGCCAAGTTCCAAACTGGGTCACGTGCCGTCAAAAACTAGGTCAGTAGGTCAAATAATAGAAAAACCTTGTGACCTCTCTAGAGGCCATATTTTTCATGGGATCTGTATGAAAGCTGGTCTGAATGTCAATCTTGGTGATATCTAGGTCAAGTTCAAAACTGGATCACGTGCGGTCAAAAACTAGGTCAGTAGGTCTAAAAATAGAAAAACCTTGTGACCTCTCTAGAGGCCGTATATTTCATGAAATCTTCATGAAAATTGGTCAGAATGTTCAGCTTGATGATATCTAAGTTTGGAAGTGGGTCACGTGCCATCAAAAACTAGGTCAGTAGGTCAAATAATAGAAAAACTTTGTGACCTCTCTAGAGGCCATATTTTCCATGGGATCTGTATGAAAGTTGGTCTGAATGTTCATCTTGATGATATCTAGGTCAAGTTTGAAAGTGGGTCATGTGCCGTCAAAAACTAGGTCAGTAGGTCAGATAATAGAAAAACCTTGTGACCTCTCTAAAGGCCATATTTTTCAATGGATCTTCATGAAAGTTGGTTTGAATGTCAATCTTGATGATATCTAGGTCATGTTCGAAACAGGGTCATGTGTGGTCAAAAACTAGGTCAGAAGGTCTAAAAATAGAAAAACCTTGTGACCTCTCTAGAGGCCATACTTGTGAATGGATCTCCATAAAAATTGGTCAGAATGTTCATATTGATGATATCTAGGTCAAGCTTGAAAGTGGGTCACGTGCCATCAAAAAGTAGGTCAGTAGGTCAAATAATGAAAAAACCTTGTGACCTCTCTAGAGGCCATTTTTTTCATGGGATCTGTATGAAAGTTGGTCTAAATGTTTATCTTGATGATATCTAGTTCAGGTTTGAAACTGGGTCAACTGCGATCAAAAACTAGGTCAGTAGGTCTTGAAATAGAAAAACCTTGTGACCTCTCTAGAGGCCATACCCTTGAATGGATTTTCATGAAAATTGGTCAGAGTGTTCACCTTGATGATATCTAGGTGAAGTTTGAAACTGGGTCACGTGCCTTAAAAAACTAGGTCAATAGCTCAAGTAATAGAAAAACCTTGTGACCTCTCTAGAGACCATATTTTTCAATGGATCTTCATGAAAATTGGTCAGAATTTTTATCTTGATAATATCTAGGTCAAGTTCAAAACTGGGTCACATGAGCTCAAAAACTAGGCCACTATGTCAAATAATAGAAAAAACGACATCATACTCAAAACTGGATCATGTGGGAAGAGGTGAGCGATTCAGGACCATCATGGTCCTCTTGTTATCAATTTATATCAAATTCATTATGAGCCAGATGAGTCACTAGGTGAAAATGTGCATTTTGTCACTATTTTAGGGGCCATAACTCTAGAAATAGGCGATGGCCACGAAACGTAGGAGGTGCCCTGAAGTTCATATCATGTTATAGACTCATGCAAGGTTTCATTAATCTATATGAAATTCTTTTTGAGGTAGGTGCATCATCACAAGATGAAAATGTGCATTTTTCACTATTTCAGGGGCCATAACTCTGGAATTTGGGAGAGGGGTGCATTGCCAGCTGAAAAATAGAAATAGGAGGTGCACAAGGTCATATCATAATAATTTAGACTCATCAATTTATATAAAATACTTTTTGAGCTTGGTGCGCCACAAGGTGAAAATGTGCTTTTTTTGACTATTTCAGGGGCCATAACTCTAGAAATAGGGAGCAGAGACAGACGAAAAATAGGAGGTGCACACGTTCATATCATGTTAAAGACTTATGAAATATTTCATCAATTTTTATTAAATACTTTTTGAGCTAGGCGCGTCACTTTTTTTTTCCCTACACACATACACAAACAGATGGAAGTACAGATGCATGGACGACACTAGACTAAAATTATATGCCCCCACCACTCATAGTGGGGGCACAAAAACACATATTTTGACAAAGTAAGAAGCATGGAAATCAAGAACTGATCAAAATATTTACATGTATAAGAATAAAAGTTGTGAAAACCAATGACAAAAATATGACTGCATCTGACTAGAATTATATGAATAAAAGAAACAGAAAAAATATCACATTTTATAATTGATTTAAACTTCTTTTGTTTTCAACATATATAAGGCACTTACTGTAGCTGATACCATGCTATTCACATAAATCTGGTCCAGAATTTCAAACTATATAAAAACCATCATTTTTACGCCAAAACTGGTGCTATTTTATTCACAAATCATGAAATTCAGTTGAGTGGAATTCCACTCGTACTGGTATTCCAAATTCAAATTCCAGTGGAATTCCACATGTACTGGTATTTCAAATTCAAATTCCAGTGGAGTTCCACCTCTACTGGTATTTCAAATTCCAGTTCCAGTGGTATATTTGGTAATTCCACTGGTATTCCAGTAACATAGCAGATTCCAGTGGAATTTATGTAGCATTCCACTGGAATTCCATTGATTTTTAGCTCATCTGATTTTTTGAAAAAAAATGATGAGTTATTGTCATCACTTGAGCGGTTGTCGGCGTCGGCGTTGGCTGGTTAAGTTTTATGTTTAGGTCAGCTTTTCTCCTAAACTATCAAAGCTATTGCTTTGAAACTTGGAATACTTGTTCACCATCATAAGCTGACCCTGTATAGCAAGAAACATAACTCCATCTTGCTTTTTGCAAGATTTATGGCCCCTTTTGTACTTAGAAAATATCAGATTTCTTGGTTAAGTTTTATGTTTAGGTCAACTTTTCTCCTAAACTATCAAAGTTATTGCTTTGAAACTTGGAATACTTGTTCACCATCATTAGCAGACCCTGTACATCAAGAAACATAACTCCATCTTGCTTTTTGCAAGAATTATTGCCCCTTTTGGACTTAGAAAATCAGTTTTCTTGGTTAAGTTTTATGTTTAGGTCAGCTTTTATCCTAAACTATCAAAGCTATTGCTTTAAAACTTGCAACACTTGTTTACCATCATAAGTTGACCCTGTACAGCAAGAAACATAACTCCATCCTGCTTTTTGCAAGATTTATGGCCCCTTTTGGACTTAGAAAATATCAGATATTTTGGTTAAGTTTTATGTTTAGGTCAACTTTTTCTCTTAAACTATCAAGGCTATTGCTTTGAAACTTGCAACACTTGTTCACCATCATAAGCTGACCCTGTACAGCAAGCAACATAACTCCATCCCGCTTTTTGCAATAATTATTGCCCCTTTTGGACTTAGAAAATCATTTTCTTGGTTGAGTATTATGTTTAAGGCAACTTTTCTCATAAACTATCAAAGCTATTGCTTTAAAACTTGCAACAGTTTTTCACCATCATAAGTGGACACTGTACACCAAGAAACATAACTCTATCCTGCTTTTTGCAAGAACGATGGCCCTTTTTAGACTTAGAAAATCATGGGTAGGACAATATTTCTATTATACAAAAAAAATCAGATGAGCGTCAGCACCTGCAAGGCGGTGCTCTTGTTTCACTAGGGACAGTACTCCACTTTACATATGTCCCTGGCAAGTCTATATAATAGACTCCCACAATATATCATGTCATTTATATCCCTGGTCAGTCTACAATAAGATCCTACAAAATACCTCCAATATTCCAAGTCCCCAGAAAGTCTTAGATAATGCAATGTAAATAATGCTACATTAAACCTCATTCAAAATACCTCTTCCTGTAAGTCCTTGTTTAGTCTTCAATATTCTCCCACAAAAGTTCCTGACAAGTCTATTCAATAAACTCTGATAAAATACCAGTTGATTTATGTCCCTTTAAATAAGTCTACAATACCCTCCCACAAAAGAACCGGATCATTTATATCCCTGGAAAGTCTTCAAGTCCCTGGCAAGTCTATATAATACACTCAGACAAAATACCAGTTCACTTATTTCCCTGGCAAGGCTGCAATTACCTCCTACATTATTCTCCTTTATGTAAGTCTACAATACTCTTCCAGAAAAGTAGCAACTTACTTAAGTCCCTGTCAAGTTTATAGTATTATACTTCAACAAAATTCCAGTTAACTTCTTGTTAAGTGTACAGTACTATCCCACAAAAGTACAAATTTTTGTTCCTGGCAAGACTTCAAGTCTCTTTACTTCCACAAATCTCCAGTTCTCTTATGTCCCTTGCCAGTCTACAATAACTTCCTTCAAAATGCCTCTTCCTGTAAGTCCTTGTTAAGTCATAAACTTATGATCCTGGTAAGTCTTCAGGTACCAGCTTGCCCCGTGTTCACAAAACATTTTATGGTCTCAGCTGAGTTTGAGTTTGAAATTTAATATCAATTTTACTAAAACTTCAAGGTTAAATTCCAACAGAGACTGACCATCAACACGGAATAGTCACTTGACAATAGTTGTTAACTTAAATTTTAGTTTTATACATGCCATTTTCATTTTCAAACTCAGCTGAGACTGAAAATGTTTTGTGAACACGAGGCCTGGCAATTCTACGCAATACACTCCCACAAAATACTAAATTAAATTCATTTATGTTCCTGACCAGTCTACAATCTTTATACAAAATTCCTCCTATGAAAGCCCTGTTCAGTCTACATTTCTCTCCAGCAGAAGTACCACTTTATTTAAGTCCCTGGCATTGACACCCACAAAATATCAGTTCACTTATATCCCTGGTCAGTATACAATAGCCTCTTACAAAAACCCCCTCCATATCAAACTACAATAACTCCCTCATGGAAGTACAAGTTCTTGTATACCCCTGGCCAGTATACAAAATTCCCTCCATATCTAACTACAATACCCCCCCCCCCCCCCCCCCCCCCCCCCCCCCCCCCCCCCGGAAGTACAAGTTCTTGTATATTCTTGGACCCCTCCATTATCATACAATCATACAATACCCTCCAACGGAACGAAGTACCAGTTCTCGTATATTCCTGGCCGGTCTACAATAACCTACAAAAACTCCCTCCATATCCAGCTACAGTACCCTCCCACAATAGTACAAGTTCTTGTATATCCCTGGCCAGTCTACAAAAACACCCTCCATATCAAACTACAATACCCTCCCACTGAAGTACCAATTCTCTTATATCTCTGGCCAGTCTACAATACCTTCCCACAAAAATACAAGTTCTCGTATATCCCTGGCCAGTCTACAATAACCGTCTACAAAAAAACCTATACGTCTAACTACAATACCCTCCCATGAAAGTACAAGTTCTTGTATATCCTTAGCCAGTCTACAATAACCTCCTACAAAAACCCCTTCCATATGGTTAGAGACCACCAATTGTTTTCCCATAGACTTACATTGTAACATTATGGTGTGTACAGCATTCCATACATCGAAACATGTATATCTAATTACAAGTTTTTCAAGAACTATCTTAGTTCTACCAAAATATCAGACAAAAAACATATGAATAGTGGTACTTTATTTAAGTAATTTTCGTGTGAATGAGATGACCCCCTGTTTACATCATTGGCATCATGAGAAATTCTTTTGATAAAACTTTTTTTCAATCATACATGCCATATTTTCAGACGGTCAGTAAGGGAGATTTGCCTGACAACAGGGCTTTTTTTTAAGGGAGATTTGGGTAAAAATAAGGGAGACTTTTATACGCTCATTTTTACGTGCTAAATAGCCGTTTTCATGAAAAAATCATCAAGTTTTCTATATTGAATTGATGAGTGGAGCCAACAGTTGTGTATAGAATGCATGATTATTACTTACAACACTTTAATTAATCCAAGGAAATTCAGAATTCCATGAAAGATTGAACCAGGAACTTTGAATTTGCTTTATGTGTTGATGCTTCTGCATCTGAAGAGAGTGATCTTTTTGACATGTTTAAGCATACAATTAGTACTCAAAAGATTGCGGATATATCATGTCCAAACAGTCTTTTAAGGGCAGTCATTTCTTTTCAGAAATGAAGTTGTTAAAACAAAAATGAAAGTCGTTCTACTGCTGGATTGTCCATATTTAGATTAAAACTACATGTATTTAAACTGGGAATTCTTCTCCCGTTAATTATTGCAACATGACAAATGGCAGTCTTTGGGCAGAATGAATTGCAATTTATTTCATAAAATTCACTTATCCAAATTCATGTTTGTCCCAAATTCTGTGTAGTCTGACATTAACTCGCCAATTTTTGTTAAATTGTGGTTGATTTTTTGCATGTTGTGCAAGTATTTAAATGGAGAAGCATGAACTCGGTATTAGCACTAACCTGTCTCTCGATTAATATTGAGGTCAGCGAAAACAAAAGTACACTTTGGCAGGTGGCAGTAAAATGACGTAATTTTAAGACTGGTATACATATTGTTTTAAAAACTACCGATCAGCGACTTTGATGTGATTTACCATGAATCAGTCTAAAGTCTCGAATGCACATGTTTACAATTGCCTGTGGGTAAGATTAAATGGTTAGTTATTTGCAGATGGTGTCAGAAGCCTCAGGCGTGTATTTCTCGATAAACAAGCTAGGGATTATAGACAACTATCAAAATTATGTTTGAGGAGTATTTCCAGGCTACTTGATATTGAATTTAAAGTATTTTCTAAAGGTCTACATTGGGTCCGAGATACGATTTTTCGACAGAGAACTTTTTTTCTGAATTTATTTTTCTACGGGAGGTTTTCATGTCCCGGCGGGAGACCGGGAGATAAACTGAAAATACGGGAGAAAAAGGCTCCCGGCGGGAGATATATGGTATGTATGTCCAATACACATAAAATGTAGCAAATTTTGTAAGATGTATGATAAAATACTGTAAATGCAGTGAAAAAATATCAATTTTGAAAAAATAATCACTTCCTTGGTTTGTTTACAAGACTGACCAATCAGAATGCACAGACATTACTTTATTCCCAGGTATACACTTACCCCTTTCCCAGTAAGTTTCCTGTACTTTTTTAGCTCACCTGTCACATAGTGACAGGGTGAGCTTTTGTGATCGCCCTTCGTTCGTCGTCCGTCCACAATTTCTTGTCTGCATGATAGTGGTTCATTTATGATTTTATTAGTCCCCTACTGGTTGAAAACCAGTTTCGGGGACTATAGGAATGCACTTTTCCGTCATTCCGTCCGTCCGTCCAAGCTCACATTTGCATACTTAGGTGGTTATAGGAACAATAGGTAACTGTACTTTTTATACGCCCGTTTGAAAAACGGGACGTATTATGGGAACACCCCTGGCGGGCGGGGGGGCGGCGTCCACAGACTTTGTCCGGAGCATATCTTCTACATGCATGAAGGGATTTTGATGAAACTTGGCACAGTTGTTCACCATCATGAGACGGAGTGTCATGCGCAAAAACCAGGTCCCTAGGTCTAAGGTCAAGGTCACACTTAGAGGTCAAAGGTCAAATTCAAGAATGACTTTGTCCGAAGCATATCTTCTTCATGCATAGAGGGATTTTGATGATGGTTGGCACAATTGTTCATCATCATGAGACGGAGTGTCATGCGCAAGAACCAGGTCCCTAGGTCTAAGGTCAAGGTCACACTTAGAGGTCAAAGGATACAAGAATGAAAACTTTGTCCGGAGCATATCTTCTTCATGCATAGAGGGATTTTGATATAACTTGACACAAATGTTCACCACCATGAGGCGGAGTGTCATGCGCAAGAACCAGGTCCCTAGGTCTAAGGTCAAGGTCACACTTAGAGGTCAAAGGATACAAGAATGAAAACCTTGTCTGGAGCATTTCTTCTTCATGCATAGAGGGATTTTGATATAACTTTGCACAAATGTTCACCACCACGAGGCGGAGTGTCATGCGCAAGAACCAGGTCCCTAGGTCAAAGGTCAAGGTCACACTTAGAGGCCAAAGGTCAGATACAAGAATGACTTTGTCCGAAGCATTTCTTCTTCATGCATGGAGGGATTTTGATGTAACTTGGCACAATTATACACCATCATGAGACGAAGTGTCATGCGCTGTTCCCTTCTTTAGAATTACTTCCCCTTGTTGTTACTATAAATAGCTTATATTGTAACTTTTTCATTACTAGTCGTAGAGAAAAATCGAGACCACTTTTCTGTAGTACAACATGCATGCTACATCCAATTATGAGGTTTATTTTGACCAATCTCTACCTGGTAAAGATTTTTGTGTGGACTTACATTTTTTTTTTTTGATTTTTTTTTTTTTTTTTTTTTTAAGATTATCTTCCCTTAGTTGTTACTATAAATAACTTATATTGTAACTTTTTTATAATTGACCGTAGGGAAAAAACAAGACCACTTTTTTGTGGTACAACATAGATGTTACTTTCAAATTTTAGATGTATTTTAAGGAATCTCTACCTGGTAAGGAGTTTTTTTGTGGACTTAGAAAAACAAATGACTTACAATGATTACTAAATAACCACAAAATTAAACTTCCATTTGCAAATACAGGTGCTAGAGTAAAGAAATTTGCTGTGACGGGCGTATATTGTGACATTCTGGCACTCTTGTTCTTTGATGTCATTCATTCCGTAAGGCTTTTATGTGGCTATTTTTCTCTTATGTGGCTAAAAGAACAATAGAGAGAACAAAAGAGTAGCCACATAAGTATCCATATGTAGGAACTTCCGTCCGTCCGTCCGTCCGCAATTTCGTGTCCGGTCCATAACTCTGTCATCCATGAAGGGATTTTAATATTACTTGGCACAAATGTTCCCCATGATGAGACGACGTGTCATGCGCAAAACCCGGACCCCTAGCTCAAAGGTCAAGGTCACAATTGGAGGTCAAAGGTCAACAGGGCTTTTTTCCTGTCCAGTCCACAACTCTCCCATCCTTGAAGGGATTTTAGTATTACTTGGCACAAATGTTCCCCATGATGAGATGATGTGTCATGCGCAAATCCCGGACCCCTAGCTCAAAGGTCAAGGTCACAATTGGAGGTCAAAGGTCAACAGGGCTTTTTTCCTGTCCGGTCCATAACTCTCCCATCCATGAAGAGATTTTAATATTACTTGGCACAAATGTTCCCCATGAGGAGACGACGTGTCATGCGCAAAACCTGGACCCCTAGCTTAAAGGTCAAGGTCACAATTGGAGGTCAAAGGTCAATAAGACTTTTTTCCTGTCCGGTCCATAACTCTCCCATCTATGAAGGGATTTTAATATTACTTGGCACAAATGTACCTCATAATAAGACAATGTGTCATGCACAACTTTCAGACCCCTAGCTCAAAGGTGAAGGTCACACTTAGCAGTCAAATGTTAACATAGCATGAACAGGGTCTGTTTCGTGTCCGGTCCATAACTCTGACATTCATTAAGGGATTTTAATATCACTTAGCACAAGTGTTCCCCATGATGAGACGACGTGTCATGCGCAAATCCTGGACCCCTAGCTCAAAGGTCAAGGTCACAATTGGGGGTCAAAGGTCAACAGAGTTTTTTTCCTGTCCCGTCCATAACTCTGCCATCCATGAAGGGATTTTAATATTACTTGGCACAAATGTTCCCCATGATGAGACAACATGTCATGCGCAAAGCCCAGACCCTTAGCTCAAAGATCAAGGTCACAATTGGAGGTCAAAGGTCAATATGGTTTTTTCCCTGTCCGATCCAGAACTCTATCATCCATCAAGGGATTACAGTATTACTTGGCATAAATGTTTCCCATGATGAGACGACGTGTCATGTGCAGCACCCAGTACCGTAGCTTAAAGGTCAAGGTCACACTTTGAGATCAAAGGTCAAGAGGATTTTTTTCCTGTCCAGTCTATAACTTTGTCATGCAAAGCAGGATTTAGATATCAGTTGGCACAAATATTCCCCTGGATGAGACAGCATGTCATGCGCAAGAACCAGGAACCTAGGTCTAAGGTCAAGGTCATATTTAGAGGTCAAAGGTCAAATTCAAGAATGGCTTTGTACGGAACATTTCTTCTTCATGCATGGAGGGATTTTGATGTAACTTGGACCAAATGTTCACCACCATGAGGCACCCTTGTTTTTAGAATTACGTCCCTTTGTTTTACTATAAATAGATTTTATTGTAACTTTTTTATTACTGGCGGTAGAGAAAAATCGAGACCACTTTTCTGTGGTACAGCATGCATGTTACATCCAATTTTTATCTGCCCATTTGAAAAACGGGACGTATTATGGGAACGCCCCTGGCGGGCGGGCGGCGTCCACAGACTTTGTCCGGAGCATATCTTCTACATGCATGAAGGGATTTTGATGAAACTTGGCACAGTTATTCACCATCATGAGACGGAGTGTCATGCGCAAGAACCAGGTCTCTAGGTCTAAGGTCAAGGTCACACTTAGAGGTCAAAGGTCAAATTCAAGAATGACTTTGTCCGAAGCATATCTTCTTCATGCATAGAGGGATTTTGATGAAAGTTGGCACAATTGTTCATCATCATGAGACGGAGTGTCATGCGCAAGAATCAGGTCCCTAAGTCTAAGGTCAAGGTCACACTTAGAGGTCAAAGGATACAAGAATGAAAACTTTGTCCGGAGCATTTCTTCTTCATGCATAGAGGGATTTTGATATAACTTGGCACAAATGTTCACCACCATGAGGCGGAGTGTCATGCGCAAGAACCAGGTCCCTAGGTCTAAGGTCAAGGTCACACTTAGAGGTCAAAGGATACAAGAATGCAAACCTTGTCCGGAGCATTTCTTCTTCATGCATAGAGGGATTTTGATATAACTTAGCACAAATGTTCACCACCACGAGGCGGAGTGTCATGCGCAAGAACCAGGTCCCTAGGTCTAAGGTCAAGGTCACACTTAGAGGCCAAAGGTCAGATACAAGAATGACTTTGTCTGAAGCATTTCTTCTTCATGTATGGAGGGATTATGATGTAACTTGACACAATTATACACCATCATGAGACAAGTGTCGTGCGCAGTTCCCTTCTTTAGAATTACTTCCCTTTGTTGTTACTATAAATAGCTTATTTTGTAACTTTTTCATTACTAGTCGTAGGGAAAAATCGAGACCACTTTTCTGTAGTACAACATGCATGCTACATACAATATTGAGGTGTATTTTGACCAGTCTCTACCTGGTAAAGATTTTTGTGAGGACGTATAATTTTTTTTTTTAATTTTTTTTTTTTAAGATTAACTTCCCTTAGTTGTTACTATAAATAACTTATATTGTAACTTTTTTATAATTGACCGTACGGAAAAACCAAGACCACATTTCTGTGGTACAACATAGATGTTACTTTCCAATTTTAGGTGTATTTTAGTTTATACTAATTTGTTTTAGCTCGATTGTGATGAAAGCTTCAAGCTTATTGGAACCACTCTCGAGTCCACTTCCTGGAAAAACCAGTACTGATGTCTTATGAAAAGTCATGGTCGTGACCCCAGTGTATTTTAAGGTATCTCTACCTGGTAAGAAGTTTTTTTGTGGACTTAGAAAAACAAAACACTTACAGTTATTACTAAACAACCACAAAATTAAAATTCCATTTGCAAATACAGGTGCTAGAGTAAAGAAATTTGCTGTGACGGGCGTATATTGTGACATTCTTGCACTCTTGTTAGGTGTATTTTGACCTATCTCTAACTGGTAAAGAGTTTCTTGTGGACTTGTATAGATTTTTTTTTTTTTTTAAAGATTAATTTCCCTTTGTTGTTACTATAAATAACTTACATGATAACATTTTTATAATCAGCCAAAAAAAATCAATATGAAAACAACTGTGGGTTTTTATATATGCACATTTTAATCCAAGTGTGTTGTTATAACATGTTGTATATGTAGTACAATATTGTTTATACATCATTGACAGATATCAGTTCATTATGTTTTACTGCAGTAGAGAAAATTAGGTGCCTTCCAGTAGGGGACTTTGTATTGCATGGCAATACTTCATTCACTTGTTTTAACCAAACTTGCACACAACTTGTATCACAATAAGATCTTGTTTCCTTTCTTGAACTGGCCAGATCCGTTATGGGTTCCAGAGTGATGGCCCCTGAAAGGGCCAAAATTAGCTATTTTGACCTTGTCTGCACAATAGCAGCTTTATTTATGATTTGATTTTTACCAAACTTGCACACAACTTGTATCACCACAAGATCTTGGTTCCTTTCTTGAGCTTGCCAGATTCCATCATGTGTTCCAGAGTTATGTCCTCTGAAATGTCCAAAATTGGCTATTTTGGCTTTTGCAGCCATATAGAGACTTCATTTATGGTTTTTTTTTTATACAAACTTCCAAAATATCTTCAACAACAATAAATCTTGGATTCCATGAGAGATCAGATCCAATCGTAGGTTATTTTATATCTGATTACCTCCCCTGATTGTAGTCAAAATGGATTTATATCAGTAAGTACTTATAGTACTTATTTAAAAATTCATTATTGTCATTAGTTGGACTGAGCCAATCAGGGTAGATAACTATGGACTGATTTTATGTCAAATTATCTCCCTTTATTTCAAATAAAAATGGGTATATCTCCGTAACTAATGAAGATACTGATCTGAAATTTCATTTATGTCAACAGATTTATTTGGCAGATCCTTCTTTTGTTCACTTACAACAGTTTTCTTTTTAATTACTTCCCTTTTACGTTACTATAAATAGCTTATTTTAGTAACTTTTTTATTATTGGCCATAGGGAAAAACGAGACCACTTTCCTGTGGTACAACATGGATGGTACCTCCAATTTTTAGGTGTATTTTGACATATCTGTACTTTGTAAGAATTTTTTTTTTTTTTTTTGGGTTAAATTTCTTTCCTTTGTTGTTCCTGTCGTTTTAGACCTAGATATTTTTTCTGATGACCTTCTTGTCCTCAAGTGCAATGATAACAGGTGAGCGATATAGGGCCATCATGGCCTCTTGTTCCAGAGTTATGGCCCCTGATAGGGCCAGAGGTTTTTTTTTGGCCTTGTCTGTGCAAAAGCAGCTTCATTTATGATTTGAATTTAATCAAACTTGCACAAAACTTGTGTCACCATAAGATCTTGGTTCCTTTCTTGAACTGGCCAGATCCGGTTATGGGTTCCTGAGTCATAGGCCCTGAAAGGGCCAAAATTAGCTATTTTGACCTTGTCTGCACAATAGCAGCTTCATTTATGATTTGATTTTAACCAAACTTGCACACAACTTGTATCACCATAAGATCTCGATTCCTTTTTATACGCCCTAATGGACGTATTACATTATCGCCTCAGTGTCTGTCTGTCTGTTGGTTAGCAATTTCCCTTCCGCTCTGTAACTCTTTAACCCCTTGAAGGATTTCAAAGAAACCTGACACAAATGTT
This sequence comes from Mercenaria mercenaria, assembly GCF_021730395.1. Lineage (NCBI taxonomy): Eukaryota > Metazoa > Mollusca > Bivalvia > Venerida > Veneridae > Mercenaria > Mercenaria mercenaria. The sequence goes on along the minus strand of NC_069367.1, from coordinate 18,389,215 downwards.
CACCTCATCAAAACGACGTGTAGAGCACAAGTTTCAGATGGCTCACTTCAAGGTCAAGGTCACACTTAGGGGTCAAAGGTCATATGACTTTGTTTTGTATGTATATTGCTCTGCATTTGCGTTGCATTGCAGTGCTCTTGTTTTTATTTGGCAGATCCTTCTTTTGTTCACTTACAATATTTTTTTTTAATTACTTCCTTTTATGTTACTGTAAATAACTTATTTAGTAACTTTTTTACTATTGGCCATAGGGAAAAACCGAGACCACTTTTCTGTGGTACAACATGGATGGTACCTCCAATTTTTAGGTGTATTTTGACAATATCTGTACCTTTAAGAAAATTGCAACTATATTTTCTCATGATTCTTTTGATTGATCTTGATTATGATTTTTTGACCTTCTTGTCCTTAAGTGCAGTGATAACAGGTGAGCGGTATAGGGCCATTATGGCCCTCTTGTTTTAGAAAACTAGCAATATAGATATTGTGCATGTTGATTTGTTTTCTTTTTCTTTCTTTTCTTACTACGGAAAAATCTCATATTGATAATATTATTAAATCGACCAGGCACGCAAATAAATGTACATTCGTTTAGATCAGTGTTAATCTGTATACTGTAACTTTATACATGAATACAGTGCAGAATGTTGATAATTGTTTGTTTTCAAATTCACACTTGGCTTTCAAAGCAGTAAAATGTTATGGTGACACTAGAAATTAGCTCGACCGGACGAACTGGCGATCTACTCCGAAGGTGTTATATACGATGTTTACGGACAATGGCGAAGATAAAAAACGCAACTTAATTTGCAGAAGTACAAGTTCTTCCCTGACCAGTCTACATTAACTTTATACAAAAACCCCCTCCATATCCAATTACAATAACCTCCCATAGAAGTACAAGTTATCGTATATCTCTGGCCAGTCTACAATGACCTCCTACAAAAACCCATCCATAGCCAACTACAATACCCTCTCATGAAATTACAAATTCCTGTTTATCTCTGGTCAGTATACAATAACCTCCTACAAAAACCCCCTCCATAACCAACTACAATACTTTTCGAAGAAAGTACCTGTATATCCCTGACCAATCTACATTAACTTTCTACAAAAAACCCCTCCATATCCAGTTACAATAACCTCCCATAGAAGTACAAGTTATCGTATATCTCTGGCCATTCTACAATAACCTCCTACAAAAACCCCATCCATAGCCAACTACAATACCCTCTCATGAAACCACAAATTCCTGTTTATCCCTGGCCAGTATACAACAACCTCCTACAAAAATCCCCTCTATACCAAACTACAGTGACCGCCCATAAAAATGCAAACCCTCCTGGACTGCAGTAACTTCACACTGAAGTACCAGTAATCTTATATCCCTGGCCAGTCTACAATAACCTACAAAAAAAACCTCCATATCCAACTGCAGTACCCTCTCATGAAAGTACAATTTCTCATATCTCTGGCCAGTTTACAATAACCTGCAAAAAAAAATCTACATTTAATTACCTCTATCAAAATTCTCCTTCATATAATTATGTATACAATACCCTCCCACAAAGTACCAATTCACTTATGTCCCAAGCAAGTCTTCAAGTCCCTGGCCAGTCTACAATACTCTGTTTTAAGTCATCACTTACTTGAGAGTTAATTGATAAAGGGAGATTACTTAAAAAAGAGATACTGTTTTTGTACATTGCTGTTTCCCATAATGATTGCATTTTTTATAAGCTCAAAGGGATGTATTGTGTTATGATGCCAGTGTCCATCCGTCTGCCCATCTGTCTGTCTGTTAGCAATTTTGTGTCCGCTCTGAAACTCTTGAAACCCTTTAAGGATTTTGAAGAAACTTGACACAAATGTTCACCACATTGAGACAACATGGAAATCACATGTTTTGGATGAATTGCTTCAAGGTCAAGGTCACACTTAAGGGTCAAGGTCATATGACTTTGTTTCATGTCTGCTCTTTAACTTTTGAACCTCTTGAATGATTTTGAAGAAACTTGGCACAAATGTTAACCATATCGAGAAAACATGCAGAGTGCATGTTTCAGATGGCTTGCTTCAAGGTCAAGATCACAGGGGTGAAAGGTCATACTTTCTGGTGTATATTGCTTCACATTACAGTCTGATTTTATGCGACTTAACGGTCAGAGCTGGTAAATTTGATAAAGGGAGATAATTCAAAATGTAGGCAAGGTAGATTTAAGGATTTCCTTTAAAAGTCCTCTGTCCCTTTGAATGAATTAAGTTGTCCTTTTGACAAAAGTGTTTTAAGAAAATTTGATAGAGACATTTCAAAAAGTAAACAAGGTAGGGTTCTGGTTTCTGTACGCTGCACTTTCCCTTAAAATTTGTAAAGTCTGTCTTTGTATGCAGTTTGAACAAACTCCCTCCAGTACTTCTAGAGTTACTGCTGGGACAACCGTATTTGATTAAGGGAGATAATTCAAAAAGTGATCAAGGTAGAGTTATGGTTATTATAGACTTCATATTCTGTTAATGTCCTCTGTTTCATCCAGACAAGATGGATACTCAAATATACAGACAGGGTGATTAGGGCATTTGCCAAATGGCATAGTCCTAATAAGACCCTGGCTAGTTTAAAACATTTTTCTATAAAATGCAACTTTTTGTAACACATCTGGACATGTTGAATACCCTCCTACAAAATAAGTGTTGGAGGAAGGCCTTGCCTTGTTAAAAAAAAACCTCAACTGCAAAAATTTTGCGTTACATTTTAGACCATGGGTAGTATGAAAACTCCCGCAAAATACTGTATAACGTAAAATCATATAAAGTCATATTCTGTCCTAAAAAAGTACTTTCTCTTTTACGGAATACTATTTTCATATAAACCTAGTTTTTAAAGTTAAGAATATTTTCCTACAAAATGCCATTTCATAAAAAGATTTTGGATTTTGGCGGTTATAAATTTTTTAAATGCTTTCTTGTAAAATAACATACAAAACCCTGATAATTGAGCAGCAACACTCTTTTAAAAAGCCATTTTACATAAGACCTTCAGTAGTCTAATATCTATTAAATATCAATATAATGCCAGGAGGTCCATCCTGGCACCTGAATAGACAATTATAAGAAACCATGCCTGGATTTATTTGGTAGCTTAACAAAATATCTTTAGAACTAAAAGACATGTGTCAGTTTGAGTAAGATGTCCTACAATAAATCACTCTTGGAATTCTGTATCCAAGTTCACTGATGCTGGCTAGAATGGAAGAAAATTTAATATTTTGTGAACCATAATTCATGCACACATTGCAAAAATATGCTCAGAAACAAAAGTTACTAGAGTTTTCATTTTGTGGTCATGAAATGTAAATGGCCAATACCTACAAAGGCCCTTGCAGAATCAGCATGTACCAGTAGTCTTAATGAAATACTGCAGTCTTTGAAAGATTTGGATACTTGAATGGCACCTATACCATCCAATATTTATCTTTTATATGAATTTATCTTGTCCGTGGAGAAAGTGCAAACATGAGATATTTTGTTTCCCGGCCCTGGCAACCTGTATTGCTTATGTTTTAATCACTTGTTTTTTTTATACGTCCCAAGGGACGTATTATGTTATGGTCTCGGTGTCCATCTGTCCGTCTGTCCGTTAGCAATTTCGTGTGTGCTCTGTAACTCTTGAAGGATTTCAATGAAACTTGACAAGATGTTCATCACACCGAGACGACGTGCAGAGCGCATGTTTTGGATATCTCATTTCAAGGTCAAGGTCACACTTAGGGGTCAAAGGTCATATGAATGTGTTTTGTGTCCGCTCTGTAACTCTTGAACTGCTTGAAGGATTTCAAAGAAACTTGGCACAAATGTTCACCAAACTGAGACTACGTGCAGAGCACTTGTTTCGGATGACTAGCTTCAAGGTCAAGGTCACACTTAGGAGGTCATATATAACTTTGCTGTGTCCGTTCTGTAACTCTTAAACTGCTTGAGGGATTTCAAAGAAACTTGGCACAAATGTTCACCACACTGAGATGACGTGCAGAGTGCTTGTTTCAGATGACTCACTTCAAAGTCAAGGACACACTTAAGAGTGAAAGGTCATATATGACTTTGCTGTGTCCACTCTGTAACTCTTGAACTGCTTGAAGGATTTCAAAGAAACTTGGCACAAATGTTCACCACACTGAGGCGACGTGCAGAGCGCATGTTTTGGATGACTGGCTTCAAGGTCAAGGTCACACTTAGGTGTCAAAGGTGATATATGACTTTGCTTTGTGTATATTGCTATGCATTACAGTGCTCTTGTTTTTATGTGGCAGATCCCTTTTTGTTCTCTTACAATAATTGTTTTTTAATTACTTCCCTTTTTTGTTACTATGAATAGCATATTTATGTCTCCCCCAGGAGACATATTGTTTTTGCCCTGTCCGTCTGTCCGTCCATCCGTCCTTCCGTCTGTCTGTCCGTCCGTACGTCACACTTCATTTTCGAGCAATAACTGGAGAACCATTTGACCTAGAACCTTCAAACTTCATAGGGTTGTAGGGCTGCTGTAGTAGACGACCCCTTTTGATTTTGGGGTCACTCCTTTAAAGGTCAAGGTCACAGGGGCCTGAACATTGAAAACCATTTCCGATCAATAACTAGAGAACCACTTGACCCAGAATGTTGAAACTTCATAGGATGATTGGTCATGAAGAGTAGATGACCCCTATTGATTTTGGGGTCACTCCGTCAAAGGTCAAGGTCACAGGGACCTGAACATTGAAAACCATTTCCGATCAATAACTAGAGAACCACTTGACCCAGAATGTTGAAACTTCATAGGATGATTGGTCATGAATAGTAGATGACCCCTATTGATTTTGGGGTCACTCCGTCAAAGGTCAAGGTCACAGGGGCCTGAACATTGAAAACCATTTCCGATCAATAACTAGAGAACCACTTGACCCAGAATGTTGAAACTTCATAGGATGATTGGTAATGAAGAGTAGATGACCCCTATTGATTTTGGGGTCACTCCATCAAAGGTCAAGGTCACAGGGGCCTGAACATGGAAAATCATTTCCGATCAATAACAAGAGAACCACTTAACCCAGAATGTTGAAACTTCATAGGATGATTGTACATGCAAAGTAGATGACCCCTAATGTTTTTGGGGTCACTCCGTCAAAGGTCAAGGTCACAGGGGCCTGAACATTGAAAACCATTTCCGATCAATAACTAGAGAACCACTTGACCCAGAATGTTGAAACTTCATAGGATGATTGGTAATGAAGAGTAGATGACCCCTATTGATTTTGGGGTCACTCCATCAAAGGTCAAGGTCACAGGGGCCTGAACATGGAAAATCATTTCCGATCAATAACAAGAGAACCACTTAACCCAGAATGTTGAAACTTCATAGGATGATTGGTCATGAAGAGTAGATGACCCCTATTGATTTTGGGGTCACTCCGTCAAAGGTCAAGGTCACAGGGGCCTGAACATTGAAAACCATTTCCGATCAATAACTAGAGAACCACTTGACCCAGAATGTTGAAACTTCATAGGATGATTGGTAATGAAGAGTAGATGACCCCTATTGATTTTGGGGTCACTCCATCAAAGGTCAAGGTCACAGGGGCCTGAACATGGAAAATCATTTCCGATCAATAACAAGAGAACCACTTAACCCAGAATGTTGAAACTTCATAGGATGATTGTACATGCAAAGTAGATGACCCCTATTGATTTTGGGGTCACTCCATCAAAGGTCAAGGTCACAGGGGCCTGAACATTGAAAACCATTTCCGGTCAGTAACTAGAGAACCACTTGACCCAGAATGTTGAAACTTAATAGGATGATTGCTCATGCAGAGTAGATGACCCCTAACAATTTTGGGGTCACTCTGTGAAAGGTCAAGGTCACAGGGGCCTGAACATTGAAAACCATTTCCGGTCAGTAACTTGAGAACCACTTGACCCAGAATGATGAAACTTCATAGGATGATTGGTCATGCAGAGTAGATGAACCCTAACGATTTTAGGGTGACTCTGTTAAAGGTCAAGGCCACAGGGGCCTGAACATGGAAAACCATTTCCAATCAATAACTTGAGAACCTCTTGACCCAGAATGTTGAAACTTAATAGGATGATTGTTCATGCAGAGTAAATGACCCCTAATGTTTTTGGGGTCACTCTGTCAAAGGTCAAGGTCACAGAGGCCTGAACATTGATAACCAGTTCATATCAATAACTTGAGAACCACTTGACCCAGAATGTTGAAACTTCATAGGATGATTGAACATGCAGAGTAGATGACCCCTATTGATTTTGGGGTCAGTCTATTAAAGGTCAAGGTCACAGTGGCCTGTTCATGTAAAATCATTTTTTTGGAAATAACTTGAGAACCACTTGACCTACAATGTTGAAACTTAATAGGATGATTGGACATGCAGAGTAGATGACCCCTACTTATTTTGAGGTCACTTGATAAAAGGTCAAGGTCACAGGAGCCTGAACAGTAACTTGAGAACCACTAGGCCAAGAGTGTTGAAATTTAGCGGGATGACTGGACATGCCAAGTAGATGATCCCTATTGCAGCCAACCATCAGTGTCTCTTTGACTTTCGCTCCTGACCCCTATTAACTTCTTGCCTATAGGACTTTGCATTTTTCTGTGGTACAACATGGATAGTACATCCAATTGTTAGATGTATTTTGACATAACTTTACCTGGTAAGAATTTTTTTGTGGACTTTTTTTTTTTGTTTCTGTCATTTGGGCTTCAACAGTTCTTTAAATTTTGCTCCAATCCTCTGATGTAATCCTTTGGGCGTATATTGCCCCGCTTGGCGGCGCTCTTGTTGGATACTGTAAAAGCACATATTTTCGCGTGGTCGAAATTTCGCGATTTTGGAATTTTGACTATGTTCACGAGGTTAAATATTCGCGAAATTGTACCAATGGTATCCTTCTTGAATTAGCATTATACTAATGGTGAATATTTATGCGAGAATTAGAGCCTCACAAATATAGCGAAAATTAAATCCTCGCAAAAAATTTCTGCTTTTACAGTATCCAATGTTTATTTCATCCGTAAAAAGAGTAAATCTTATTTAGATTACAAATTGCATCTTTAAACTTGAAAAGGCAATTTGAAAAAAAAAGAAATAGAAGATAATGAATATCAAGAATTTTCTGCATTCAAGGATCATAGTTTCTGATGATATAAAAGTAAAATATTTTTAACCTGATAGGAACCTTCATAATCAGTAGTGGTAAACAAACATTTGGTGGTGATTAACTTGTATAGTTCAATTTCAGAAAAAAGATACTTATTTATGAATAGCTGCCACAAATGCTTCAAGGGAAATCAAAGGTCACTGGAGACTCTACCAGGACATACATCTGACGGATACACAAGGTTTTGCCAGGAGATATATCACACAGTTAAGGGCCTACAAAGATGCAAAGGTTTAAGGCTTTACAACATGCAAGACTACCAAACATAATCAGCCTATACTGGTCCTGTGCCTAAATCTGGACGGTGCTTAATGATTTGGACACCGTTAAAAAACACTTTACGATCATGATTTTTTACTGCAATGAACAGGATCGTCGTAAACAAACGATCTGATGACCAGTTGTCAACAACAGTGTATGAATGAAAGTATTTCCAGAGAAAATTACCTTCAAACATCCGCACCGCTAAAAGTAAACGTTGTGTGTCGCAGGGGATGATGTCATACAGCGCGCGCCAGTTATTTGAGGTGCAACGAGGTACTGATTTGATTAAGAAAAATATTCTTCCTTTTGCAGACGACTATTTTTCTTAGTTGATCAAAACTGATGTAAAAACATGTAGAATTCTGTACTGCTCTCAATATTTATGCTTTGTTTCAAACAAAGTCGTGATCATTGTTATTTTTTAGTGCACTGATTAGTTGCATTTCATACCCAAATAGTGTCTGAATATTTAAGCACTCTGAAGGTCGATTTTGACAGCTTTTACTGGCCCACTTCGGATGACTTTTTTATGATGAAATCAGCAATATACGATTTTGTTGTTTTGCATAGAGATTTATAAAGCACCTAGAATTATACATTTGAAATGTGATGCCCGTGTGGTTTCAGAATGCAAAGTTATCATCAAAAAACCACCAAAAGTGTCCGGATTTAGGCACTGAACCAGTACAATCATTACCAAATAAGTAGAAATGCTAAAGCCTTTAAATTTAGTTTTGTTAAATATGAATAAAAAAGTTATATAAGGCCATGCCAAATTGTAAAATAGTTCAATAGAACCACCTCATCCAGGAAATAAATGCACTGGCTGGCATATACAAAAAAAATCTCAGAATTGTTTTAGCTCGACTATACAAAGTATATGGAGAGCTATCATACACACCCCAAGGTCGGTGTTGGCATCTTTCTGCATCCCCACCTTGGTTCAAGTTGTTATGCACTTTCTCTTTTTAGCTCACCTAAGCATAAAGTGCTCCGGGTATGCTATTGTGATTGCTCACTGTCCAATGTCCGTCATCCGTCCACACTTTCCGTTGAACAACATCTCGACTTCACTACCAAGAATGTTCAAACTATCCCCCTAGGGTTAAATATGGCCCCAGCCCAGGGGTCACATGGTTTATATTGACTTAAGTAGGGAAAAACTGAAAATCTTCTTGTCCAAAACCACAGGGCTTAGGGATTTGATATTTGGTATGTAGCATCATCTAATGGTCCTCTACCAAGATTATTTAGATTATCCCCCTTGTGTCAAATATGGCCCTGCCCTGGGGGTCACATGGTTTACATAGACTCATATAGGGAAAAACTCTGAATTTAGTATGTGTTATGCTCTGGTAGTTCTCTACCAAGATTGTTCAAATCATGACCCTGGGTCAGTATAGGCATTTGTTTTTGAAGCAGTGGCAAAGAAATTTGGACAACAAGCATAATGTTTGATACAGATTTCAATATTTATCTTGAATTGTCCAAATCATGACCTACTGACCTACTTTCTTGTTATCCCCCGCCGATGAAATCGGGAGGGGGGTATTGAAATGGCGTTGTCCGTCTGCAGCCATATCTCAGTAACTACCTGGTAGAATTTTATGAAACTTGAAATAAACATGAACCAACATACTGCGATGATGCCCGTCAAGTTTTTTTTTTTTTGATTGGTCAATTTCCCTTAGAGTTATTGCCCTTGATTTAATGAAAAATGTCCATCCGCAGCCATTTCTCAGTAACTAGCAGGTAGAATTTCATCAAACTTGAAATAGACATGAACCAAGATACTGCGATGATGCCCTTCAAGTTTTTTTTGATATGAGCAATCTCTGGAGTTTTTTCTGTAGATCGCTCGATGTTCCGTACAGTTCTGTGTTAGAATTGACATCTTTGTCGTTTCTGGGCTGTCTCGTTCTGCTTGTTTAAAATTCACTGATTCTATACGAATAGGAGATTTGTATTTTTTTTTCAATGAACTTTATAAAACATGTGGTACCCCGTGCCATTGCCTTGTAACTCCAAAATTTCAGTTTGAATTTCATCTGTGTATAAAAAATAAGGTACCCACTAGTCCAATCAACAAAAAACTTGTTTTGCGAATACTGTTTTTTTTTGATATATAATTTTTGGTTCTAATGATTTCCGGGATAAATTAGACTAATTGCGAATTAGGCTCATCCGGTCAAAACAGGTGACTATAGGTCTAAATCATAGCGAAACTTGTGTTGGCATAGAGGCAGATATTTTTCATGGATCTTATGAAATTAGGCCAGAATGATTACCTTGAGAAATCTAGGCGAGTTTCGAAAATGGGTCACTCGGGTCCAAAACTAGGTCAGTAGGTCTAAATCATAGAAAACATTGTGTATTCTAGAGTCAATTTTTCAATTGACTTCATGAAAATTTGGTCAGAATGATTCACCTTAATGGTATCTAGATCAGAGTTTGAATATGGGTATCTGAGGTCAAAAACTAGGTCATAGGTCAAATTAAAGAAAAACTTGTGACTGCGTAGAGGCAACTGTTTTTCAATTTGATTCTTATGAAATTGGTCAGAATGTTCACCTTGAAAGAATCTAGTCGAATTTGAAATGGGTCATTGCCATCAAAAACTAGGTCACTTGGTCAAATAAAGAAAAAACTTGTGATTCTAGAGGCATATTTTTCATTGATATTATGAATGGTAGTCTGATTGCCTTGATAAATCTAGGTCGAAGTTTGAACATGGGTCAGTGCCCATCAAAAACTAGGTCATATCTAAAAGAAAAACTTGTTTATTCACAGGAGCTAACTTTTTGGTCAATCTTAATGAAAATTGGTCAGAATATTTGTTTCATGAAATCACTAGGTCAAACATGTTTTACACTGTTATGGTGTGTTTCTTAGGTGAGCGACCTAGGGCCATCTTGGCCCTCTTGTTTGATTGGTCAATTTCCCTGAGAGTTATTGCCCTTGATTTAATGAAAAATACATGTCTGCAGCCATTTCTCAGTAACAAGTTTGTAGAATTTCATGAAACTTGAAATGAATATGAACCAACATACTTTAATGATGCCCGTCATTTTCTTTTTTTATTGGTCAATTTTCCATACAGTTTTTGCCCTTTAATTGTTTAAAAATCCACAGATTTCTACATAACAAACCAACCAATAGGAAGAATTTCATTAAACTTCTTTCATTCTTTTCCATGAACATTTATTATAAACATGTGAGGTTGTGTACCCACACCTGGTCGCCACCTTGCCTTGGTCACACCCCCTCCCAAAAATTTTTTTTTTTTTTTTTCAGTTTTAATTTTCCATCAATATTTATAATCAACATATAAAGTTTTGTAAACACCCCCCACCCCCCAACACACACACACAAAATTGCTTCTTTGTAACATTCTTAGTTTTTTTTTGCTGGATATATTTCTTTGCCGTTCCTCACCACAGACCCTTTCGGCGGGGGATACCAATTAATCTAATTTGCTTGTTAGCTCACCTGTCACAAAGTGACAAGGTGAGCTTTTGTGATCGGGAGGCGTCCGTCATCCGTACGTCCGTAAACTTTTGCTTGTGACCACTCTAGAGGTCAAATTTTTCATGGGATCTTTATGAAAGATGGTCAGAATGTTCATCTTGATGATATCTAGGTCAAGTTTGAAACTGGGTCACATGCGGTCCAAAACTAGGTCAGTAGGTCTAAAAATAGAGAAACCTTGTGACCTCTCTAGAGTCCATATTTTTCAATGGACCTTCATGAAAATTGGTCAGAATGTTCACCTTAATGGTATCTAGATCAAATTTGAAAGTGGGTCACGTGCTGTCCAAAACTAGGTCAGTAGGTCTAAAAATAGAAAAACCTTGTGACCTCTCTAGAGGCCATACTTTTCAATAGATCTTCATGAAAATTGGTCAGAATGTTCACCTTGATGATATCTAGTTCAGATTTGAAACTGGGTCATGTGCCATCAAAAACTAGGTCATTAGGTCAAATAATAGAAAAACCTTGTGACCTCTCTAGAGGCCATATTTTTCATGGGATATGTATGAAAGTTGGTCTGAATGTTCATCTTGATAATATCTAGGTCAAGTTTGAAACTGGGTCACGTGCCTTCAAAAACTAGGTCATTAGGTCTAAAAATAGAAAAACCTTGTGACCTGTCTAGAGGCCATACTTTTCATGAGATCTTCATGAAAATTGGTGAGAATGTTCACCTTGATGATATCTAGGTCAAGTTCAAAACTGGGTCACGTGCCTTCAAAAACTAGGTCATTAGGTCAAATAATAGAAAAACCTTGTGACCTCTCTAGAGGCCATATTTTTCATGGCATCTGTATGAAAGTTGGTCTGAATGTTCATCTTGATAATATCTAGGTCAAGTTTGAAACTGGGTCACGTGCCTTCAAAAACTAGGTCATTAGGTCTAAAAATAGAAAAACCTTGTGACCTCTCTACAGGCCATACTTTTCATGAGATCTTCATGAAAATTGGTGAGAATGTTCACCTTGATGATATCTAGGTCAAGTTCAAAACTGGGTCACGTGCCTTCAAAAACTAGGTCATTAGGTCAAATAATAGAAAAACCTTGTGACCTCTCTAGAGGCCATATTTTTCATGGGATCTGTATGAAAGTTGGTCTGAATGTTCATCTTGATAATATCTAGGTCAAGTTTGAAACTGGGTCACATGCCTTCAAAAACTAGGTCATTAGGTCTAAAAATAGAAAAACCTTGTGACCTCTCTACAGGCCATACTTTTCATGAGATCTTCATGAAAATTGGTGAGAATGTTCACCTTGATGATATCTAGGTCAAATTCAAAACTGGGTCATTAGGTCAAATAATAGAAAAACCTTGTGACCTCTCTAGAGGCCAATTTTTTCAATGGATCTTCATGAAAAATGGTCAGAATGTTCACCTTGATGATATGTAAGTCAAGGTCAAAACTGGGTCACATGCTTTCAAAAACTAGATCAGTAGGTCTAAAAAAAGAAAAACCTTGTGACCTCTCCAGAGGCCATACTTTTCATGAGATCTTCATGAAAATTGGTGAGAATGTTCATCTTGATGATATCTAGGTCAAGTTCGAAAGTGGGTCACGTGCCTTTAAAAACTAGGTCATTATGTCTAAAAATAGAAAAACCTTGTGACCTCTCTACAGGCCATACTTTTCATGAGATCTTCATGAAAATTGGTGAGAATGTTCACCTTGATGATATCTAGGTCAAGTTCAAAACTGGGTCATTAGGTCAAATAATAGAAAAACTTTGTGACCTCTCTAGAGGCCAATTTTTTCAATGGATCTTCATGAAAAATGGTCAGAATGTTCACCTTGATGATATCTAAGTCAAGGTCAAAACTGGGTCACATGCTGTCAAAAACTAGATCAGTAGGTCTAAAAAAAGAAAATCCTTGTGACCTCTCCAGAGGCCATACTTTTCATGAGATCTTCATGAAAATTGGTCAGGAGGTTCACCTTGATGATATCTAGGTCTAGTTTGAAACTGGGTCACGTGCCCTCAAAAACTAGGTCATTAGGTCAAATAATAGAAAAACCTTGTAACCTCTGTAAAGGCCAAATTTTTTGTTGGATCTGCATGAAAATTGATCAGAATGTTCATCTTGATGATATCTAAATCAAGTTTGAAAGTGGGTCACGTGTGATCAAAAACTAGGTCAGTAGGTCTAAAAATAGAAAAACCTTTTTCACAAGATCTTCATGAAAATTGGTCAGAATGTTCATCTTGATGATATCTAGGTCAAGTTCGAAACTGGGTCCTGTGCGGTCAAGAACTAGGTCATTATATCTAAAAATAGAAAAACCTTGTGACCTCTCTAGAGGCCATACTTGTGAATGGAGCTTCATAAAAATTGGTCAGAATGTTCATCTTGATGATATCTAGGTCAAGTTCAAAAGTGGGTCACGTGTCTTCAAAAAGTAGGTCAGTAGGTCAAATAATGAAAAAACCCTGTGACCTCTCTAGAGGTCATATTTTTCATGGGATCTGTATGAAAATTGGTCTGAATGTTTATCTTGATGATATTTAAGTCAAGTTTGAAACTGGGTCAACTGTGATCAAAAACTAGGTCAGTAAGTCTTAAAAAAGAAAAACCTTGTGACCTCTCTAGAGTCCGTACCCTTGAATGGATCTTCATGAAAATTGGTCAGAATGTTCACCTTGATGATATCTAGGTAAAGTTTGAAACTGGGTCACATGCCGTCAAAAACTAGGTCAGTAGGTCAAATAATAAAAAAACCTTGTGACCTCTTTAGAGGCCATACTTTTCATGGGATCTGGATGAAAGTTGGTCTGAATGTTCATTTTGATGATATCTAGGTCAAGTTTGAAACTGGGTCAACTGCAGTCAAAAACTAGGTCAGTAGGTCTAAAATTAGAAAAATATTTTGACTTCTCTAGAGGCCATATTTTTCAATGGATCTTCATGAAAATTGGTCAGAATTTTTATCTTGATGATATTTAGGTCAAGTTCAGAACTGGGTCACATGAGCTCAGAAACTAGGTCACTATGTCAAATAACAGAATAAAACGACGTCATACTCGAAACTGGGTCATATGGGAACAGGTGAGCGATTCAGGACCATTATGGTCCTCTTGTTTTTTAAAGTCTTCTTGTCTGAAATTGCAAGGCTTTTGATGTTTGGTATGTTGCATTGCCTTATGGTCCTCTACCAACATTGTTCAAATTATTATCCTGGGATGAAAAGAGGCCCTGCTCCAGGGGTCTCAAGTTTTACATAGACTTATATAGGAAAAAACTTTAAAAATCTTCTCGCCTGAAACTGCAAGGCATAAGCTTTTGATATTTGGTATGTTGCATTGCCTTAAGTGTTCCTCTACCAAAATTTTCAAATTATGCCCATTGGATGAAAAGAGGCCCTGCCCTTGGGGTCCCAAGTTTAACATAGACTTACATAGGAAAAAAAGTAAAAATCTTTTTGTCGTTAAGTTCAAGGCCTAGACCTTTGATATTTGGTGTGTAGCACTGCCTAGTGGATCTCTAACAAGGTTGTTCAAATTATGCCCCTTGAGTGGAAAGAGGCCCTGTCCTGGGGGTCACTTGTTATATAAGTTATATAGGAATATATACTTCAAAAATTATCAGATCATATTTCCTAGACTGTTTAATTATAATTACCTGATGACCCCAATCGATTAGGGGTCACTTGACTGTGACCTTGACCTACTGACCTACTTTCTTGTTAATCTCCTGCCACAAGTGGTGGGGGGTTATAGGAATGGTCTCCGTCCGTCCTTCTATCCGTCTGTCCGTAACACTTTCGTGTCCGCTCCATATCTCCTAAACCCCTTAAAGGATTTTCATGAAACTTGGGTCAAATGATCACCTCATCAAGACGATGAGTCAGCCTTCTCGGCTCAAGGTCAAGGTCACAACTCAGGGTCAAAGGTTTTAGCCTGCCATTTTGTGTCCGCTCCATATCTCTTAAACCCCTCGAAGGAATTTTATAAAACTTGGGTCAAATGATCACCTCATCAAGACGATGTGCAGAACCCATGAGTCAGCCATGCCGGCTCAAGGTCAAGGTCACAACTTAGGGTCAAATGTTTAAGCCTTCCATTTTGTGTCCGCTCTATATCTCCTAAACCCCTTGAAGGATTTTTATGAAACTTTGGTCAAATGGTCACCTCATCAAGACGATGTGCAGAACCCATGAGTCAGCCTTGTTGGCTCAAGGTCAAGGTCACAACTCAAGGTCAAAGGTTTGAGTCTTCTGTTTCGTGTCTGCTCTATATCTCCTAAACCCCTTGAAGGAATTTTATAAAACTTGGGTCAAATGATCACCTCATCAAGACAATGTGCAGAACCCATGAGTCAGCCATGCTGGCTCAAGGTCAAGGTCACAACTTAGGGTCAAAGGTTTGAGCCTTCCATTTCGTGTCCGCTCTATATCTCCTAAACCCCTTGAAGGAATTTTATAAAACTTGGGTCAAATGATCACCTCATCAAGACAATGTGCAGAACCCATGAGTCAGTCATGCTGGCTCAAGGTCAAGGTCACAACTTAGGGTCAAAGCTTTGAGCCTTCCATTTTGTGTCTGCTCTATATCTCCTAAACCCCTTGAAGGATTTTCATCAAACTTTGGTCAAATGATCACCTCATCAAGGCGATGTGCAGAGCTTATGAGTCAGCCATGTCGGCTCAAGGTCAAGGTCACAACTGAAGGTCAAAGGTTTGAACCTTCCATTTGGTGTCCGCTCTATATCTCCTAACCCCTTGAAGGAATTTTATAAAACTTTGGTCAAATGATTACCTCATCAAAACGATGTGCAGAAATTATGAGTCAACCATGCCAGCTCAAGGTCAAGGTCACAACTAAGGGTCGAAGGTTTGAGCCTTCCATTTTGTGTCCACTCTGTATCTCCTAAACCCCTTGAAGGATTTTCATCAAACTTGGGTCAAATGATCACCTCATCAAGACTTTGTGCAGAATTCATGAGTCAGCAATGTCAGGTCAAGGTCAAGGTAACAGCTAAAATCAAAGGTTTACCCTTTCACTATCCATAGCAGTGGCGGGGGATTTAGCTGTCTTTCAGACTGCCTTGTTTTTAGCTCACCTGAGCACAAAGTGCTCGGGGTGAAATATTAAGATCACTCATTGTCCGGCGTCTGTCCGTCCGTCCGGCGTCCATCCGTCCGTCCACACTTTCCTTTAAACAACATCTCCTCCTAAACCACCAGGCCAATTTTGATGAAACTTCACAGGGATGTTCCATGGATGGTCCTCTTTAAAAATTGCTCAAAGAATTGAATTCCATGCAGAACTCTGGTTGCCATGGCAACCGAAAGGAAAATCTTTAAAAATCTTCTTCTCAAAAACCAGAAGCCCTAGAGCTTAGATATTTGGTGTGAAGCATTGCCTAGTGGATCTCTACCAAGTTTGTTCAAATCATGACCCCGGGGTCAAAATTGACCCCGCCCCAAGGGTCACTTGATTTTACATAGAAAAATCTTAAAAAATCTTCTTCTCAAAAACCAGAAGCCCTAGACCTTAGATATTTGACATGTAGCATTGCCTAGTGGACCTCTACTAAAGTTGTTCAAAGCATGACCCCGGGGTCAAAATTGACCCCGCCCTAGGGGTCACTTGATTTTACATATGAAAATCTTCAAAAAATTTCTAAAAATAAACCAGAAGGCCTAGAGCTTAGATATTTCACTTGTAGCATTGCCTAGTGGACCTCTACAAAATTTGTTCAAATCATGACCCCCCAGGGTCAAAATTGACCCCGCCCCAGGGGTCACTTGATTTTACATAGGAAAATCTTAAAAATCTTCTTCTCAAAAAGCAGAAGCCCTAGAGCTAAGATATTTAACATGTAGTATTGCCTAGTGGACCTCTACTAAAATTATTCAAATCATGACCCCGGGGTCAAAATTGACCCCGCCCTAGGTGTCACTGGATTTTACATATGAAAATCTTCAAAAATTTTCTTAAAATAAAGCAGAAGGCCTAGAGCTTAGATATTTCACATGCAGCATTGCCTAGTGGACCTCTACAACATTTGTTCAAATCATGACCCCCAGGGTCAAAATTGACCCCATCCCAGGGTCAATTGATTTTACATAGGAAAATCTTCAAAAAATTTCTAAAAATAAACCAGAAGGCCTAGATCTTAGATATTGACATGTAGCATTGCCTAGTAGACTTCTACAAAATTTCTTCAAATCATGACCCCCAGGGTCAAATTGGCCCCGCCCAATGGGGTTACTTAATTGTACATAGAAAATTTTTCAAAATTTTCTAAAAATAAACCAGAAGGCCTAGAGCTTAGATATTTGACATGTAGCATTGCCTAGTGGACCTCTACCCCCCAGGGTCAAATTGACCCAGCCCCAGGGGTTACTTGATTGTACATAGGGAAATCTTCATAAATTTGCTTAAAATAAACCAGAAGGCCTAGATCTTAGATATTCGATATGTAACATTGCCTAATAGACTTCTACAAACTTTGTTCAAATCATGACCCCCGGGGTAAAATTGGCCCCGCCCCAGGGGTTACTTGATTGTACATCGGAAAATTTTCCAAAAAAATTCTAAAAATCGTCAGTTTGACATTTGAAACATGTAGCTCATATTACTCTGGTGAGCGATCCCGGGTCATCATGACCCTCTTGTTTAAGATACAGCCTTGAAATTTGAATGGCATGTACAGTTCTGCACACCGATCTTAAAACTGACTTTCAGTGACCATGAATATGACCTACTGACCTACTTTCTAATATTTTAGCATTAGTGTGCCATTTTAAACATGTGGCTCGTTTTACTCAGGTGAGCGATTTAGGGTCATCATGACCCTCTTGTTTACAAAATTATGCCCCTTTTTCGACTTAGAAATTTTTGGTTAAGGTTTTGTGTATAAGCTGGTATCTCAGTACCCACTAATGGGAATGGATTCAATCATCACACACTTGATCAGACATGTGTACCTCTTGTTTGTTTCTTAAGCTTTAGCAAGCAAGCAACTAAACTTAGGTTAGCAATATAGGGCCATCATGGCCCTCTTGTTGTATATTATGGAAATGTCATGAACAATTAATGTCTTGTTTCAGGCTGCTTAGTGTATGATGGGTCATCTGCACCAAGAAACATTGTAACCTAGCTAAAGTCTGCCACCTCTTCAGCTGACTTGGTCATGATGGTGAAAATTAAAGTGCCTGAAAATCCTCCTGTTGATGACCTAGCAGTCAAAGTACCTCAGCAAAAAATCAGACATTTCTTAATCATCTTCATTCTTCAAGTAAGTATATGTATATGAGATTTTTTGGCAAGTCTGTATATTTTGCATATTTATGTCTGTCCCCAGACATATTGTTTTTGCCCAGTCCATTCGTCCGTCACACTTCATTTCCAATCAATAACTGGAGAACCATTTGACCTAGAACCTTCATAAGGTGGCAGGGCTTATGAAGTAGAAGACCCCTATTGTTTTTGGGGTGACTCCATCAAAGGTCACAGGGGCCTAAACATGGGAAACCATTTCTGATCAAGAACTTGAGAATCACTTGAACTAGAATGTTGAAACTTCATAGGATGATTAATCATATAGAGTAGATGACCCCTATTGATTTTGGAGTCACTCTGTTAAAGGTCAATGTCACAGGGGCCTGAACATGGAAAACCATTTCCGATCAATAACTTGAGAACCACTTGACCCAGAATGTTGAAACTTCTAAAGATAATTGGACATGCAGAACAGATGACCCCTATTGATTTTGGGTTCACTCTGTTAAAGGTCAAGGTCACAGGAGCCTGAACATGGAAAACCATTCCAATCAATAACTGGAGAACCACTTGACCCAGAATGTTGAAACTTCATAGGATGATTGGACATGCAGAGTAAATTACCCCTATTGATTTTGGGGTCACTGTCAAAAGTCAAGGTCACAGTGGACAGTTACATGGAAATTCATTTCCAGTCAATAACTTAAGAACCATTTGATCCAGAATGTTAAAACTTAATAGGATAATTGGTCATGTAGAGTAGATGACCCCTATTGATTTTGGGGGTCACTCCGTTAAAGGTCAAGGTCAAAGGGGGCTGAACATAGGCAATTCTTTCCAATCAATAACTTGAGAACCACTAGGCCCCAAATGTTGAAACCTGGTGGGATGATTGGATATGCGAAGCATGCGCGGATCCAGAAGGGGGAGGGGGCAGGACCAGGGGTCTAGACCCCCTCCTGGAAAGTCCTTAAAAAGGGAAAGAAGAGAAGAAAGAAAGACAATGGTTTTTCGAAAAGGCAACATTAGGACCGCATTCAAAGTGTATGTGGCTGCTGCTACATACGACCCCGACGTATTTCATATTTATGTTAATTATCTGAAAGAAACAAAGAATTTTACCTTTAAGGAAACTTAATTTTATTATTTTTTTCCCAAATTTAACAGGTGAGCTCATAAAAATGTGAAAATAAGGGGTATATTGTATATAAAGTTGCAGTGGAAAAGGTGTTCTTAAATGTTCCTAAAATGCGACAGAATGCAGGAAATGAAGCGCTGAATTTCAAAATTTTCCAGGGGGGCATGCCCCTGGATCCCCCTACATTATCGGCTACTTTTCCATTTCAGCCGGTTCAAAAAAAAGAAAAAGAAGCGGCTAACATAAAAACAAACAAATTATTAAGTGTATAAAGACAGGCAGGGTGCAGGGTGACATGTTTGTCATAGTATAGGGTCTGTCTGACCCACTCTGAGAAAAATGGCTGGATCCGCACATGCCAAGTTGGTGATCCCTTTTGCAACCAACCATCAGTGTCTCTCTGACTTTCACTCCTGTCCCCTATTGACTTCTTGCCTATACGACTATGCAGTGGGGGAGACATACACTTTTCTACAAATGTATCTTCTAGTTTCTTAATTACATATATCAGATGAAACATTTATCACAAATTTTATGCATTAAATTTTGTCCAAAAAACCCACAGCGGAATGAAAATCAAATTTGACACAACATTTAAGATGCTGAATTCCATCTGATGCAGGAGAGATCAGCACAATCAGACAGTAAAAAAGTCATTTTCTTGCAATAATTGTTGATGCATATTTAATAGTTTTAGTCTGTTGCAGTCTAGATTCATGCATATTAACTTTGAACAAAACATGTTAATCAAAAGGCTCTCAAGTGTGTTTTTGCTATTCTTTTTGAGAATGAGGCTGGAATCACACAAAAATGTCTTAACAAGAATAACATGCTGTATCACTTATTACACCTAAAATGTAGACAAAATCCACCTTTTGAAATGATTATTCATATCTTATAATTACATGACTTATTTCAGTCTACAAGTTAATGAAGAGATTTTGACCCTTTTTACCTCACATAAAATTAAATGCTGATTTAAATTAAGAAAATTTAGTAAGAAAATCCTTTCTATACGCCCGTCTGAAAGATGGAAATTTTTTTTTGGAACGCCCTGCAAGCTGGCTGACGGCATCCACAGACTTTGTCCGGAGCATTTCTTCTTCATGCATGGAGAGATTTTGATGTAACTTTGCACAAATATTCACCATCATGCGACAGTGTCAAGCGCAAGGTCAGATACAAGAATGACAACTTAACAAGCTCTTGACATGCATATTTTGTGACTATGGCACCCTTGTTATTTTTAGCTCACCAGAGCCAAAAGCTCAGGGTGAGCTATTCTGATCACTCACCGTCCAGCGTCCGTTGTCCAGTGTCCGTCATCCGTAAACTTTTACTTTAAACGACATCTCCTCATAAACCGCTAGGCCAATTTCATCCAAACTTCACAGGAATGTTCCTTGGGTAAAGCTCTACAAAATTTTTTCAAAGAATTGAATTCCATGCAGAACTCTGGTTGCCATGGCAACCGAAAGGAAAAACTTTAAAAATCTTCTTCTCAAAAACCAGAAGCCCTAGAGCTTAGATATTTGGTGTGAAGCATTGCCTAGTGGACCTCTACCAATTTTATATAAATCATGACCCAGGGGTTAAAATTGACCCCGTCCCAGGGATCACTTGATTTTACATAGGAAAATCTTAAAAAATCTTCTCAAAAACCAGAAGCCCTACCCTAGTGAAAATGAACATCTGGAATACCACTGGAACATCAACTGGAATTCCGTCTCAGTTCCACTGGTATTTTTCAATGGAATAGTGTTGGTATTCCACTGGAATAGCGATTATTTTCCAGTGGAATTCATTTGGAATACCAGTGGAATCCCACCAAAATACCGTTGAAAAATACCAGTGGAATTCCACCAGAATACCGGTGGAATTCCACCAGAATACCTGTGGAATTCCACCAGATACCAGTGGAATTCCACAAGAATACCAGTGGAATTCCACCAGAATACCAGTAGAATTCCACCAGAATACCTGTGGATTTCCACCAGATACCAGTGGAATTCCACCAGAATACCAGTGGAATTCCACTTAGAATACCAGTGGTATACCATCAAGATTCCAGTTGAATTCCATCAAGTTTCCAGTGGAATTCCACTTAAAATACCAGGGGTATACCATCAAGATTCCAGTTGAATTCCATCAAGTTTCCAGTGGAATTCCATTTGAAATACTAGTGGTATACCATCAAGATTCCAGTAGAATTCCATCAGGTTTCCAGTGGAATTTCACTTAAAATACCAGTGATATACCATCAAGACTACAGTAGAATTCCATCAAGTTTTTAGTGGAATTCCATCTGAATACAAGCAGAATATCATCTCAATACCAGTGAAATGCTGATGACCCCCACCCCAAAAGGCAGTGGAAATCCTTTTTGTTCTAGTTAAATTACATCCATAACTCTTACCTGGAAGAATTCTAATGGAAAATAAATGGTATTTCAATGGTAAGTCAATGAAAAACAATGGTACTTTAATGATATCTAATGAAAATCAGTGGTAAATCAATGAATATAAATGGTACTAATGATATCTAATGAAATTCAATGGTAAAAAATGCACTGCATGGACAGCATTTTTCCCACTGCAACTGGCGGGCATTCAAGGGACACTGGACAGATGACGATTCTGACAGATGGCCCTGTCTGTCAGTGGATATTCATTTATCATGTGACTTAAATCCTTGCGTTAGGTAAATATATATCAGAATGTTAACCTTGATGATCTTTAGATCAAGTTCGAATCTGGGTGGTCAAGTTCGAATCTGGGTTATGTGGGGTCAAAAACTAGGTCACCAGGTTTAATCAAAGGAAAAGCTAGTTAACTCCCTAGTGGCCATATCGATGACCTTATCTTAATGAGACTAGATCAGAATGTTAATCCTAATGATCTAAAGGCCAAGTTCCAATCTGGGTCAAGTTGAGTATAAAACTAGGTCACCAGGTCAAATCAAAGGTAAAGCTTGTTAACAATCTAGAGGCCACATTGATGATTGTGTCTTCATGAAACTTGATCAGGATGTTAATCTTTATGATCTTTAGGTCAAGTTCGAATCTGGGTCATGTAGGGTCAAAACCTAGGTCACTAGGTCATATCAAAGGAAGAGCTAGTTAACACTGTAGAGGCCACATTTACGACCATATCTTAATGAAACTTGGTCAGAATGTCAATCTTGATGATCTGATCTTCAGGTCAGTAGGTCAGGTGAGCGATACAGGGCCGTCAGAGCCCTCTTGTTTTCTTAATAAATCATCATTATTTCCTGCATTCATAGTCAATATTTTTGTCAGTAGTCAACATTTATTTACCCTGCAACTTTTTTTGGGGGGGATGGGGTCGGGGGTAGGGGGTGTGAGTTGGAGGCACACTTGACTGTCCATACCGATGTCCATGATACATTGAGAAATTTGTTCGAAAACAAAATCAGAATGAGACTAACAAACCATAACATTAATTTTTAGCCCTCCTGAGCACAAAGTGCTCATGGTGAGCAATTGTGATCACGCTGTGTCTGTCGTGCATTTGTCTGTCCATCCGTTGTCAACAATTCTGTTTAAACAACATCTTTTCCAAAACCACTGGATGGATTTTGATGAAAGTTGGTGTGGATGTTCCTAGGTCAACATCATCATGGTCCTGTACAAAAGTTGTTAAAATGGTTCCACTTGTTTGCACATAGGGGCCACCTAAAAATAGAAAGATCTTCAAACGACATCTCCTCCCTAACTGATGGTGCGATTTTGAAATAATTTCACACAGATGGTCCTTATATCACCCTCTACCAAGATTGTTCAAATTATATCGATTCAGCAAAAAACATGACCACCAGGGGCGTGGTAACTTTTCCCTATATGTATATAGTGGAAATTTAAAAAATCTTCTTGTGTGAAACTGCTGGCCTGATTTTAAAATAATTTTATACAAATGGTCATTGAGTGACCCTATACCAAAATTGTTCAAATTATTTTGATTCTTCAAAAAACATGGTTGCCAGGGGGCGTGGTAACTTTTCCCTGTATGTGTAGTGGAAATTTAAAAAATCTTCTTGTGTGAAACTGCTGGCCTGATTTTAAAATAATTTTATACAAATGGTCATTGTGTGACCCTATACCAAAATTGTTCAAATTATTTTGATTCTTCAAAAAACATGGTTGCCAGGGGACGTGGTCACTTTTCCCTATATAATATATAGTAGAAACTTAGAAAATCTTTTAGTATAAAACTGTAAATTTTAAAATAATTTCACACAAATTCTCCTTGAGTGATCTTCTACAAATATTGTTCAATTTTTTTTGATTCATCAAAAAAAACATGGCTGCCAGAGGGCACCTTTAGACAACATCTCCTCCAAAACTACTGAATGGATTTTGATTAAACTTTACACAAATGATCTCTGAATAGCCCTCTTTCAAAGTTGTTCAGATGGTTCCTTTTGTTGAACATATGGGTATTTTTAGTTGAAAATAGGTTTTCAGCTATCAGACTTTAAAAATCTTTTTCTGAGACTAGAACTTTGATATTTGGCATGTATGTGGTATAAGGGTTTGAATCTCTACCATTATTCTCCAAACTATTGCCCTAAGGTCAAAAATGGCCACACCCCTATGTGTGACATGTACTTAACGTAGGCTTATATATAAGAAACTTTGAAAACTTTTTCTCTGAATCAATAATAGAACCTTGATATTTGGTATGTGATATCAAACTGTCTGCCGTACTTGTTTAATTTATTGCCCTAGGTTCAGAAATATGTGTGACATGTATACAATATAGTCTAACATAGAATAAACCTAAATATATACACAAGTTGTAGAGGAACATGATTAATAAATGCTTTCCTGACTTGAAATCAATTGGCCCACATCGATGTGGGTTTGACCTCACTCGTGATGTTGAATTCTTCATGTCAGGAAGCCATCCAGCTGGCCAGTCGAGGTCAAGGTCACAACTCTAGGTCAAAGGTTTGAGCCTTCAATTTTGTGTCTGCCCTATATATCCTAAACCCCTTGAAGGAACTTCAAGCAAGAAACTTGGGTCAAATGATCACCTTATCAAAATGATGTGCAGAACTTTTGAGTCAGCCATGTTGGCTTAAGGTCAAGTTCACAACTTCCATTTTGTGTTTGTTCTGTATCTCCTAAATCCCTTAAAGGATTTTCATGAAAATTAGATCAATTTATCACCTTATCAAGACGCTGTGCCATACTCATGAGTCTCTCATATCATTCGTCCTCCACCTCTGATACTTCATGTGGGGAAGTTGGCAGTTACTTGCGGAGAACAGGTTTGTACTGGTACAGAATCCAGGAACACTAGTAAGGTTAACTGCCTGCCGTTACATGACTGAAATACTGTTGAAACACAGCATTAAACCCAAAACAAAAGAACAGGTGCCTGCTCGTGATGAAATGATGCACGGAGGGGCACCTGGGGTCTTCCACCGTCATCAAAGCTGGAAAGTCGCCATATGACCTAAAATGTGTCGGTGCGACGTTAAACCCAACCAAAAAAAAAAAAAATTATCAAGAAAATGTGCAGAAATCAATATTCACCCCTGCCAGCTTAAGGTCAAGGTCACAACTTGTTTAATGGTTCCACCCAATACCATCAACCCTTTCACTATCCATAACTGTTGTGGGGATATAGCTGTCTTTCTGACTGCCTTGTCTCTATAGTAATTTGATGGATTTGCTTCATTCATATGGCACAAGTGTCATAACTCTAACAACCACTTTTGTGACCTCTCGATATTCGTCGTACGTTCGTAAACACTTTCTAAAAAATCTTCTTCTTTAATTAAAACCACAGGGCAGATTTAACCCAAACCTCACAGAAATGATCCCTTGATGGCCCCCTTTCAAAATGTTTCAATGAATTCACAGAACTCTGGTTGCCATGGCTAAGGAAAAACATAAAAAATATTCTAGTCCAAAACCACAAAGCATAGAGCCTCAATATTTGGCATGTGACATCATCTAATGGTCCTTTCAAATTATGTCCCTAGGGTGAAAAGAGGCTCTGCCCTGGGTGTCCCAAGTTTTACATAGACTTATATAGGAAAAATCTTCTTGTCTGAAACCACAAGACCTAGGCCTTTGATATTTGGTATGTAACAATGCCTTGTGGCCCCTCTACTGTGTCCGCCCCGCCCCCCAGGTGAAAAGAGGCCCCATCAAGGGGGTCCTATGTTTTACTTAGACTTATATCGGAAAATTTTTTAAAAATCTTGCCTGAAACTAACAAGATTGTTCAAGTTATGCCCCTTGAGTGAAAAGAGGCTCCATCCTGTGGGGTCACTTGTTATATGAGTTATATAGGAAAAAAACATATAAAAATTATCTGATTTTATTTCTTAGACTGTTAAATTATAATTACCTGATGACCATAAGTGATTAGGGGTCAGTTGACTGTGAACTTGACCTACTTTCTTGTTTTTAACTCACCTGAGCAATGCTCAGGTGAGTTGTTGTGATCTCTCGATGTCCGTCGTCTTGTCTGTCTTCTGTTTGTCAACATTTAGCTTGTGTATGAGATAGAGGCTGTATTTTTCAACTTATCTTCACGAAATTTTGTCAGAATGATTTCCTTGATAAAATCTAGGTCAAGTTCGAAAATCGGTTGTCTTTGGTCAAAAACTAGGTCACTAGGTCAAATCAAAGAAAAACCTTGTGTATGCGATAGAGGCTGTATTTTTCAACTTGTCTTCATGAATTTTGGTCAGAATGATTACCTTGATGAAATCTAGGCCATTTTTGAAAATAGGTCATCTTGAGTCAAAAACTAGGTCACTAGGTCAAATCAAGGAAAAATCTTGTGTATGTGATAGAGGCTGTATTTTTCAACTGATCTTCATGAAATTTTGTCAGAATGATAACCTTGATAAAATCTAGGGCAAGTTTGAAAATGTGTCATCTTGGGTCTAAAACTAGTTCACTAGGTCAAATAAAAAAACACATTTTGTATGCGATAGAGGCTGTATTTTTCAATTGATCTTCATGAACTTTGGTCAGAATTACTGTCTTGATGAAATCTAGGTCAAGTTTGAATATGGGTCATCTAAGGTCAAAAACTAGGTCACTAGGTCAAACTATAGAAAACTCTTGTGTATGAGATAGAGACTGTATTTTTCAACTGATTCTCAAGAAATTTGGTCAGAATAATTGCCTTGATGAAATCTAGGTGGAGTTTGAATATGGGTCATTTTGGATCAAAAAATAGGTCACTAGGTCAAATAGAAGAAAAATGTTGTGTATGCAATAGAGGCTGTATTTTTCAATCGATCTTATGAAAATTTGCCAGAATGATTGCCCTGATGAAATCTAGTTCAAGTTTGAATATGTGTTATCTGGGGTCAAAAACTAGGTCACTAGGTCAAATCAAAGAAAAACCTTGTGTATGCGATAGAAGCTGAATTTTTCAATTGATCTTCATGAAATTTGGTCAGAATAATTGCCTTGATAAAATCTAGGTCAAGTTTAAATAATAGACCATCTGGTTTTAAAAACTAGGTCACTAGGTCAAATCAAAGAAAAACCAAGTGTATGCGATAGAGGCTGTATTTTTCAATTGATCTTCATAAAGTTATGTCAGAATGGTTGCCTTGATGAAATCTGGGTCGAGTTTGAATATGGGTCATCTGAGGTCAAAAACTAGGTCATTAGGTCAAATCAAAGAAAAAACTTTTGTAAGTGTTAAAGGCTGTATTTTTAGCTCACCTGTCACATAGTGACAAGGTGAGCTTTTGTGATCACCCTTTGTCCGTCCGTCCGTCAACAATTTGTTGTCTGCACGATAGTGGTTTCATTTATGATTTTATTTTAACCAAACTTGCACACAACTTGTATCACCATAAGATCTCAGTTCCTTTCTTGAACTGGCCAACTCCCATTATGGGTTCCAGAGTTATGGCCCCTGAAAGGGCCAAAATCAGCTATTTTGACCTTGTCTGCACAATAGCAGCTTTATTTATGATTTGATTTTTACCAAACCGGCACACAATTTGTATCACCATAAGATCTTGGTTCCTTTCTTGAACTGGCCAGATTCTATTATGGGTTCCGGAGTTATGGCCCCTGAAAGGACCAGAATTAGCTATTTTGCCCTTGTCTGCACAATAGCAGCTTCATTTATGATTTGAATTTAATCAAACTTGCACAAAACTTGTGTTGCCATAAGATCTCAGTTCCTTTGTTGAACCGGCCAGATCCCCTAATGGGTTCCAGAGTTACGGCCCCTGAAAGGGCCAAAATTAGCTATTTTGACCTTGTCTGCACAATAGCAACTTCATTTATGATTTGATTTTAACCAAACTTGCACACAACTTGTATCACCACAAGATCTTGGTTCATTTCTTAAAATGGCCAGATTCCATCATGGGTTCCAGAGTTATGGCCCCTTAAAGGTCCAAAATTGGCTATTTTGGCTTTTGCAGCCATATAGAGACTTCATTTATGGTTTTATTTGATACAAACTTCTAAAATATCTTCAACAACAATAAATCTTGGATTCCATGACAAATCAGATCCAATCGTAGTTTCCAGAGTTATTTTATATCTGATTACCTCCCCTGATTGTAGTCAAAATGGATTTATATCAGTAAGTACTTACAGGACTTATTTGAAATTTCATTATTGTCATTAGTTGGACTGAGCCAATCAGGGTAGATAACTATGGACTGATTTTATGTCACATTACCTCCCTTTATTTCAAATTAAAATGGGTATATCTCCGTAACTAATGAAGATACTGATCTAAAATTTCATTTATGTCAACAGATATATTTGGCAGATCCTTCTTTTGTTAACTTACAATAATTTTCTTTTGAATTACTTCCCTTTTACGTTACTATAAATAGCCTATTTTTAGTAACTTTTTAGCTCACCTGTCACAAAGTGACAAGGTGAGCTTTTGTGATCGCGCGGTGTCCGTCGTCCGTCCGTCCGTCCGTCCGTGCGTCCGTAAACTTTTGCTTGTGACCACTCTAGAGGTCACATTTTTCATGGGATCTTTATGAAAGTTGGTCAGAATGTTCATCTTGATGATATCTAGGTCAAGTTCGAAACTGGGTCACGTGCCTTCAAAAACTAGGTCAGTAGGTCTAAAAATAGAAAAACCTTGTGACCTCTCTAGAGGCCATATATATCACAAGATCTTCATGAAAATTGGTCAGAATATTCACCTTGATGATATCTAGGTCAAGTTCGAAACTGGGTTACGTGGGGTCAAAAACTAGGTCAGTAGGTCTAAAAATAGAAAAACCTTGTGACCTCTCTAGAGGCCAAATTTTTCATGAGATCTTCATGAATATTGGTCAGAATGTTCACCTTGATGATATCTAGGTCAGGTTCGAAACTGGGTCACGTGGGGTCAAAAACTAGGTCATTAGGTCTAAAAATAGTAAAACCTTGTGACCTCTCTAGAGGCCATATTTTTCAATGGATCTTCATAAAAATTGTACAGAATGTTTACCTCGATGATATCTAGGTCAAGTTCGAAACTAGGTCACGTGGGGTTAAAAACTAGGTCAGTAGATCTAAAAATAGAAAAACCTTGTGACCTCTCTAGAGGCCATATTTTTCATGAGATCTTCATGAATATTGGTCAGAATGTTCACCTTGATGATATCTAGGTCAAGTTTGAAACTGGGTTACGTGGGGTCAAAAACTAGGTCAGTAGATCTAAAAATAGAAAAACCTTGTGACCTCTCTAGAGGCCATATTTTTCATAAGATCTTCATGAATATTGGTCAGAATGTTCACCTTGATGATATCTAGGTCAAGTTTGAAACTGGGTCATGTGGGGTCAAAAACTATGTCAGTAGGTCTAAAAATAGAAAAACCTTGTGACCTCTCTAGAGGCCATATTTCTCAATGGATCTTCATGAAAATTGGTCAGAATGTTCACCTTGATGATATCTAGGTCAAGTTCGAAACTGGGTCACTTGCGGTCAAAAACTAGGTCAGTAGGTCTAAAAATAGAAAAACCTTGTGACCTCTCTAGAGATCATATTTTTCAATGGATCTTCATGAAAATTGGTCAGAATGTTTACCTTGATGATATCTAGGTTAAGTTCGAAACTGGGTCACGTGGGGTTAAAAACTAGGTCAGTAGATCTAAAAATAGAAAAACCTTGTGACCTCTCTAGAGGCAATATTTTCATGAGATCTTCATGAATGTTGGTCAGAATGTTCACCTTGATGATATCTAGGTCAGGTTCGAAACTGGGTCACGTGGGGTCAAAAACTAGGTCAGTAGATCTAAAAATAGAAAAACCTTGTGACCTCTCTAGAGGCCAAATTTTTCATGAGATCTTCATGAATGTTGGTCAGAATGTTCACCTTGATGATATCTAGGTCATGTTCGAAACTGGGTCACGTGGGGTCAAAAACTAGGTCAGTAGGTCAAAAAATAGAAAAACCTTGTGACCTCTCTAGAGGCCATATTTCTCAATGGATCTTCATGAAAATTGTTGAGAATGTTCAGTTTGATGATATCTAGAACAGGTTCATAACTGGGTCATGTGCGGTCAAAAACTAGGTCAGTAGATTGAAAAATAGAAAAACCTTGTGACCTCTCTAGAGGCCATATTTTTTACAAGATCTTCATGAAAATTTGTGAGAATGTGCATCTTGATGATATCTAGGTCAAGTTTAAAAGTGGGTCATGTGCCTTCAAAAACTAGGTCATTAGGTCAAATAATAGAAAAACCTTGTGACCTCTCTAGAGGCCATATTTTTCAATGGATTTTCATGAAAATTGGTCAGAATTTTTTATCTTGATGATATCTAGGTCACGTGCTCAAAAACTAGGTCACTATGTCAAATAATAGAAATAACGACGTCATACTCAGTTCAACACTGAGTCATGTGGGGATAGGTGAGCGATTCAGGACCATCATGGTCCTCTTGTTTATTATTGTCCGTAGGGAAAAACCGAGACCACTTTTCTGTGGTTCAACATGGATGGTACCTCCAATTATTTTTAGGTGTATTTTGACATATCTGTACCTTGTAAGAATTTTGTTTTTCTTTTTGGTTAAATTTCTTTCCTTTGTTGTTCCTGTCCTGTGGACTTAGATATTTTTTCTGAGGACCTTCTTGTCTTCAAGTGCAATGATAACAGGTGAGCGATATAGGGCCATCATGGCCCTCTTGTTCAATTGGTCTTCATGAAATTTGGTCAGAATGATTGCCTTGATGAAATCTAAGTCGAGTCTGAATATGGGTCATCTGGGGTCAAAAAATAGGTCACTAGGTCAAATCAAAGAAAAACCTTGTGTTTGCAATAGAGACTGTATTTTTCAGTTGATCTTCATGAAATTTGGTCAGAATGATTGCCTTGATCAAATCTAGGTCAAGTTTGAATATGGGTCATCTTGGGTCAAAAACCAGGTCACTAGGTTCTATGTAAAAAAATACTTGTTTAAAACTCGAGACCACATTTTTGGTCCAATCTTAATGAAAATTGGCCAGAATATTTGTTTCCATGAAAGCACTAGGTCAAACATGTTTTCTCTGTTATGGTGTGTTTCTCAGGTGAGCGACCTAGGGCCATCTTGGCCCTCTTGTTTAAGATACAGCCTTAAAATTTGGATGACATATACAGTTTGGCACACCAATCTTAACACTGACATTCAGTGACCATGAATGTGACCTACTGACCTACGAAATCACTTATTTTTATGATGTAACGTACGAAGTTATTTTATTATCAAACATAGATACAAATTTTTCCAGTCTCCTTTGGTATCAGTCATCATTTAAAATGATGTCTCAACTGTAGTGATACATACGTTATGCCAAAGAATATGGTAATGTTTCTGCTGTTTCTGTGTAAAATAAACATTCACACATGCCTATTCGTAAATTATATAACTATTATGCTTGCTCACAAGATGATTCATGCTGTTAACTCGGGTTACATTTTATACCATATCAGCGTGGAAAACCTTACTCTAGAGCGTATATAACAGATTGATACATCCGTTACCGTACTGTAGACATATCACAATTTAATTCATTTTTTTGGAATGCTTTTAAAGACGAAGTTCATTGTCATATTTGATAGCTGATTACCCTTTAGATAACAAATATCTTTCTATGTATATTCTTTATGAGCATTAAAGAAGGAAATGATACATACG
The DNA here is from genome assembly GCF_021730395.1 of Mercenaria mercenaria. Classification (NCBI taxonomy): domain Eukaryota; kingdom Metazoa; phylum Mollusca; class Bivalvia; order Venerida; family Veneridae; genus Mercenaria; species Mercenaria mercenaria. The sequence goes on along the minus strand of NC_069367.1, from coordinate 18,357,692 downwards.
TGATCGATACATACATTACTGAAATATTTAAAACTAACTCCTACGTCAGCATTCATCATCAGTGACGCAGGGTTTCATTTTTACAAGCTTTGAAGGACGCCAACTTTTAATTTTGATAACCTTTTATCACGCTACACATTGTAAACAAATTCAATTTTTATAATTTTATGCTATAGTTATGATAAGAGAATATCACACCATAATAAATTTTCATATCTAATAATTTTTAGATATAAAATATGCTTATTATTTTCAAATGAAATCATTACATATATATTAATGTATATAAAAGTAAAGATACAGCTGACGAATACGAGTGATACATACGTAACAAATAGTAACGTATGTATAATTTCAAATAAAAAGCATTTCCTTTTTTGTGGCATTCATAATGTAGTAATAAAATTATTTGAGTATCCTGTTTGGAATATATAGGATATGAATAGATAGAAAAGTATTTTTGCATTATGTTTAATTTTGAACGAGTGCCATTATTTATCTCCAAAGTTGATTTGACAATGTAATTCAAGTTCCATTTAATCTGTAATTCATTTACATCAATCTTAATGCTTCAATTCATTCGTACAGGATGGATTTTATATTGTTTCGTAGAATTTTGACGATTACATAACGCAGATTCTTATTTTTGAACAGCAGGAGGTTACATGCCAGTGAAATTGTGCAGTCAACGTATGTACTTGCTTTGAAAAAAAAAAGCTATTTGTTGTCGCGATATTGTTTATTAGCTCACCTGTCACATAGTGACAGAGTGAGCTTTTCTGATCACCCTTCATCCGTCGTCCATCCGTCCGTCCACAATTTCTTGTGAACAAGATAGAGACCACATTTTGTAAACAATTTTGATCAAACTTGTACAAAACTTGTATTGGCATGACATCTCAATTCCTTTCGAAAACTGGCCGGATCCCATCATGGGTTCTAGAGTTATTGCCCCTTAAAGGGCCAGAATTTGCTATTTTTGTGCGTCAACAATTTCTTGTCTGCATGATAGTGGTTTCATTTATGATTTTATTTTAACCAAACTTGCACACAACTTGTATCACCATAAGATCTTGGTTCCTTTCTTGAACCGGCCAGATCCAGTAATGGGTTCCAGAGTTATGGCCCCTGAAGGGCCAAAATTAGCTATTTTGACATTGTCTGCACAATAGCAGTTTCAATAATGGTTTGATTTTTACCAAACTTGCACACAACTTGTATCACCGTGAGATCTTGGTTCCTTTCTTGAACTGGCCAGATTCCTTCATGGGTTCCAGAGTTATGGCCCCTGAAAGGGCCAAAATTAACTATTTTGACCTTGTCTGCACAATAGCAGCTTCATTTATGATTTGAATTTAACCAAACTTGCATACAATTTGTGTCACCATAAGATCTTGGTTCCTTTCTTGAACTGGGGAGATTCCACTATGGGTTTTAGAGTTATGGCCCCTGAAAGGGCCAAAATTAGCTATTTTGACCTTATCTGCACAATAGCAGCGTCATTTATGATTTGAATTAAATTAAACTTGCAGAAAACTTGTGTCACCATAAGATCTCAGTTCCTTTCTTGAACCGACCAGATCCCATTATGTTTTCCTGAGTTATGGCCCCTGAAAGGGCCAAAATTAGCTTTTTTGACCTTGTCTGCTCCATAGCAGCTTCATTTATGATTTGATTTTTATCAGACTTGCACAAAACTTGTGTCACCATAAGATCTCGGTTCCTTTCTTGAACTGACCAGATCCCATAACGGGTTCCAGAGTTATGGCCCCTGAAAGAGCCAAACTTAGCTTTTTAGCTCACCTGTCACATAGTGACAAGGTGAGCTTTTGTGATCACCCTTCGTCCGTCGTCAGTCCGTGCGTCCGTCCGTCAACAATTTGTTGTCTGCACGATAGTGGTTTCATTTATGATTTTATTTTAACCAAACTTGCACACAACTTGTATCACCATAAGATCTCAGTTCCTTTCTTGAACTGGCCAGATCCCATTATGGGTTCCAGAGTTATGTCCCCTGAAATGGCCAAAATTAGCTATTTTGACCTTGTCTGCATAATATCAGCTTTATTTTTAATTTGATTTTTACCAAAGTGGCACACAACTTGTATCACCATAAGATCTTGGTTCCTTTCTTGAACTGGCCAGATTCCATTATGGGTTGCAGAGTTATGGCCCCTGAAAGGGCTAAAATTACCTATTTTGACCTTGTCTGCACAATAGCAGCTTCATTTATGATTTGATTTTAACCAAACTTGCACACAACTTGTATTACCAGAAGATCTTGGTTCCTTTCTTGAACTGGCCAGATTTCATCATGGGTTCCAGAGTTATGGCCCCTTAAAGGTCCAAAATTGGCTATTTTGGCTTTTGCAGCCATATAGAGACTTCATTTATGGTTTTATTTGATACAAACTTCCAAAATATCTTCAACAACAATAAATCTTGGATTCCATGACAAATCAGATCCAATCGTATGTTCCAGAGTTATTTTATATCTGATTACCTCCCCTGATTGTAATCAAAATGGATTTATATCAGTAAGTACTTACAGGACTTATTTGAAATTTCATTATTGTCATTAGTTGGACTGAGCCAATCAGGGTAGATAACTATTGACTGATTTTATGTCAAATTACCTCCCTTTATTTCAAATTAAAATGGGTATATCTCCGTAACTAATGAAGATACTGATCTGAAATTTCATTTATGTCAACAGATTTATTTGGCAGATCCTTCTTTTGTTCACTTACAATAATTTTTTTTTTAATTACTTCCCTTTTACATTACTATAAATAGCTTAGTTTTTGTAACTTTTTTATTATTGGCCGTAGGGAAAAACCGAGACCACTTTTCTGTGGTTCAACATGTATGGTACCTCCAATTTTTAGGTGTATTTTGACATATCTGTACCTTTTAAGATTTTTTTTTCTTTTTGGTTAAATTTCTTCCCTTTGTTGTTCCTGTCCTTTGGACTTAGATATTTTTTCTGAGGACCTTCTTGTCCTCAAGTGCAATGATAACAGGTGAGCGATATAGGGCCATCATGGCCCCCTTGTTCTACTTTTCTGCAATTCACATGATATGCATAACTGCCTCGATAGTGTTTAAACATCTTAAAACATTTTCTTTATTATAGTTTTAGACCAATATACTAGAAATTTAGGACGTACATAAATTTCAGGGCAGTGTCATAGATCATTGAATTCAAATGAGAATACACTATTGCACATTAACAGTAATACAAAATTTAATGTTATCGAAACATATTCAAAGGGCATATAGAAGATTTTATTAAATTAACGAAAAGTGGTGTCGGTAAATATATTGTATATTGTTACTGTTTTTAGTATTACAGTTTTTAGCTCACCTGTCACAAAGTGACAAGGTGAGCTTTTGTGATCGCGCGGTGTCCCGTTGTCCGTCCGTGCGTGCGTCCGTGCGTGCGTGCGTGCGTCCGTAAACTTTTGCTTGTGACCACTCTAGAGGTCACATTTTTCATGGGATCTTTATGAAAGTTGGTCAGAATGTTCATCTTGATGATATCTAGGTCAAGTTCGAAACTGGGTCACGTGCCATCAAAAACTATGTCAGTAGGTCTAAAAATAGAAAAACCTTGTGACCTCTCTAGAGGCCATATATTTCACAAGATCTTCATGAAAATTGGTCAGAACGTTCACCTTGATGATATCTAGGTCAAGTTCGAAACTGGGTCACGTGTTGTCAAAAACTAGGTCAGTAGGTCAAATAATAGAAAAACCTTGTGACCTCTCTAAAGGCCATATTTTTCATGGGATCTGTATGAAAGTTGGTCTGAATGTTCATTTTGATGATATCTAGGTCAAGTTTGAAAGTGGGTCACATGCCTACAAAAACTAGGTCAGTAGGTCAAATAATAGAAAAACCTTGTGACCTCTCTAGAGGCCATATTTTTCATGGGATCTGTATGAAAGTTGGTCTGAATGTTCATCTTGATGATATCTAGGTCAGGTTCAAAAGTGGGTCACGTGCCATCAAAAACTAGGTCAGTAGGTCAAATAATAGAAAAACCTTGTGACCTCTCTAAAGACCATATTTTTCATGGGATCTGTATGAAAATTGGTCTGAATGTTTATCTTGATGATATCTAGGTCAAGTTCGAAACAGGGTCATGTGCGGTCAAAAACTAGGTCAGTAGGTCTAAAAATAGAAAAACCTTGTGAACTCTCTAGAGGCCATACTTGTGAATGGATCTCCATAAAAATTGGTCAGAATGTTCACCTTGGTGATATCTAGGTCAAGTTTGAAACTGGGTCATGTGCCTTAAAAAACTAGGTCAGTAGGTCAAATAATTAAAAAAACCTTGTGACCTCTCTAGAGGCCATACTTTTCATGGGATCTGTATGAAAGTTGGTCTGAATGTTCATCTTGATGATATCTAGATTAAATTTGAAACTGGGTCAGCTGCGATCAAAAACTAGGTCAGTAGGTCTAAAATTATTAAAATCTTTTGACCTCTCTAGAGGCCATATTTTTCAATGGCTTTTCATGAAAATTGATCTGAATGTTCACCTTGATGATATCTAGGTCAGTTTCGAAACTGGGTCACATGCGGTCAAAAACTAGGCCAGTAGGTATAAAAATAGAAAAACCTTGTGATCTCTCTAGAGGCCATATTTTTCATGAGATCTTCATGAAAATTAGTGAGAATGTTCACCTTGATGATATCTAGGTAAAGTTCAAAAGAGGGTCACGTACCTTCGAAAATTAGGTCAATAGGTCAAATAATAGAAAAACCTTGTGACCTCTCTAGAGACCATATTTTTCAATGGATCTTCATGAAAATTGGTCAGAATTTTTATCTTGATAATATCTAGGTCAAGTTCAAAACTGGGTCACATGAGCTCAAAAACTAGGTCACTATGTCAGATAATAGAAAAAACGACGTCATACTCAAAACTGGGTCATGTGGGAAGAGGTGAGCGATTCAGGACCATCATGGTCCTCTTGTTAATTTTTAATGTAATGTATTAGTTCAGTGAGTTCACTGCCTCACAAGTAATTATGTAAGAGAGGCCACCAAATCATGGTCCGCAAATTCTCGTAAATAATCTTGAATGTATAGGTTAATTGTTTTTTAATAATGCTACTGTCAGGTATTTCCTCTACACTATCTTTTAAATAGGTTAATGAGTTTTTGCGGCCCTTTACGACTTTCTGGGGCCCTTTTCATAGAAGAGTATATAAACCAAATTAATGTTTGGTTCAGGGGATTTTAGATAGAACAATTTGGATAGGGGATTTTTGATAGAACAACTTGATAGTATGAATTCTCAAGAATTTGTGTAACTCTGTGAAAGAATATGAGTGAAATAAATATTAGAAGAAGAAACAGTTCTCTTGATTTTATTTAGAACAGTTTAAAGTTCTAAATTGGTGGCAGCGAAAATTAAGTTTCAACGATGGCGACACCTTATAATTAACACTTCTACCAAATTTCTAATTTCTATGACAATATGCATAATTTACTTAACTGGTACATACGTTACCTTGAGCATACTCGTCGATTTTGTGTTATGTATGATGAAAATATGATAGAATGTTCTCAAAGTTGTGAGAATGACTGTAAATATTCCAGGACTTTTCCTTCAGACTGATTGTTTGAATTACGTTTAAATTACATAGAAAAAAAGAAAAAAACTGGTTTAGTTCACTTTTAATGTTTAAATAAAATTTGGTTTCAATTTATCTTGTTAGTTTGATATACGAAGTCGGAAAAATAAATTCAGTTTGTATAATCAGTATGTTTAAAAGCTGGTATATTTTCAGCTATTCTACTTAACATACTGACAGTCAACCGCACAACTGTTCCCGAAAACACTTTGTTTTTTAAACACTGATGTAGTCACGTATGTATTTTGAAAACCCTCAAGGAAAAAAAGGTGATGTTTTTTAATGTATCATAACTTTCTTCAGAGAAAGTTTTCATGGTTGATTTTTTTTGTGTTTAATCTAGGTATCTTTTATTTTGGAAATGAAAGCACCTCACTTGTATACCTCAAAATTATTTTTCAGATTTTTTACGCCCTATATGCGCCTCATTAGTGATTTTGGGTGTATTACTTCCCCAAAAAAGCTTTTAAAATGTTTGAATTATTATTTACCATTAGGAGAAAGGCTTGTGGAAAATAAGTAGTAGTCCGGGCCTTTTTATAAAAAGATGTTAGGATTAGTGTTTTCAAATCATATTATTATGATTTAGATTCGTTTATTTATAAAGCTTATGGAACTAGATGTGTTGATAAATGTATTTTATGATACTGCTTTCACCCCTGAAATTAACATGCATGCTTTAACACATAGTGGGAACCCTAAAAACATTAGAAGCATGAGCACCACTTGTCAAAACACAAAGAAAAAAGCATAAAATTATGAATAGTGTAAACCCTCCTATACCAAATAGAAATTTATAGATAGTTAAATGTTGGCGAGGGATACTATATAAAATACTTGCTAAACTTTTGGCTTTCTGCACATCACAGGCGGATACCTTTTAAATCTTACTACATTGAGCAAGAGATAGATATAAATGATCACCAAAATATTATTGTAACAGAATTTTACTTGATTGTCTCTGAAAAGAGCGGAGAAAAAAGTCGCTTGAAGAAGTGAACTGCACCTTATCCTCTTATTTTCGTACACTGTTCCTTACCATCAGACAAAAAACTGTGTAATTTAAAATTACGACTTTTAATCATCTCCAGACTAACCATGATGGAAATATATATTGAAAGTTTACTTCTAATCAGAAAAATAGCTCACAACTATTTGAATAATTAGGAAAAAAGACCATTTTTGCTATTCACACTATTCCTTATCCTGTGTTTACCAGAGGATTTTCCATTGATTCAAATCCCATGACCAGCATTCCAGACAAATTACAGCACTGTTTCCAAAGTTAAAGGTACCGATAGATAGAAAAAACAGTGGAGCAGGTTGATAGCCATGTGTCATGGTCTAGAAATCCTTGAAAAAGATAAAAAGTAAGAAAAACTAACATTTTCTGTTTTGGCCGCCATTTTGTTTCAGTGGTAAGGAGTAGCTCGAATACCCCCATTGGTTATACCAATATATAAATTTTGATTCAAACTTAAAATAATTGTTCCACACTATTAGCCACATAATATGACATATGGTGCATTACTTTTGCAGAAATTTTCAGTTCACCTGTCATGTAGTGACAAGGTGAGCTTTTGTGATCACCCTTGGTCCGTCGTCAGTCCGACTGTTTGTCCGTCCGTGCATCAACAATTTCTTGTCTGCATGATAGTGGTTTCATTTATTATTTTATATTAACCAAACTTGCACACAACTTATATCACCATAAGATCTTGGTTCCTTTCTTGAACTGGCCAGATCCCATTATGGGTTCCAGAGTTATGACCTCTGAAAGGGCCAAAATTAGCTGTTTTGACCTTGTCTGCACAATAGCAGCTTCATTTATGATTTGATTTTAACCAGACTTGCACACAACTTGTATCACCATAAAATCTTGATTCCTTTCTTGAACTGGCTAGATTCCTTCATCGTTTTTAGAGTTATGGTCCCTGAAAGGGCCAGAATGAGCTTTTTTGACTTTGTCTGCACAATAGCAGCTTCATTTATGACTTGAATCTAATCAAACTTGCACAAAACTTGTGTCACCATAAGATCTCGGTTCCTTTCTTGAACCAGCCAGATCCCTTAATGGGTTCCAGAGTTATGGCCCCTGAAAGGGCTAAAATAAGCTATTTTGACCTTGTCTGCAGAATAGCAGCTTCATTTTTGACTTGATTTTAACTAAACTTGCACACAACTTGTATTACCACAGGATCTTGGTTCCTTTCTTGAACTGGCCAGATTCCTTTATTGGTTCCAGAGTTATGGTCCCTGATAGGGCCAGAATTAGCTATTTTGACCTTGACCTTGGCTGCACAATAGCAGCTTCATTTATGATTTGATTTTAACCAAACTTGCACAAAACTTGTATCACCATAAGATCTCGATTCCTTTTTATACGCCCAAAGTTACGTATTATGTTATCGCCTCATTATCCATCTATCTGTCTGTCTGTTGGTTAGCAATTTCCCTTCCGCTCTGCAACTCTTGAACCCCTTGAAGGATTTCAAAGAAACCGGACACAAATGTTCACCTCATCAAAACGATGTGCAGAGCGCATGTTTCGGATGGCTCACTTCAAGGTCAAGGTCACACTTAGGGGTCAAAAGTCATATGACTTTGTTTTGAGTGTAAATTGCTCTGCATTTGCGTTGCATTGCAGTGCTCTTGTTTTTTATTTGGCAGATCCTTCTTTTGTTCACTTACAATAAATTTTTTTTATTACTTCCCTTTTATGTTACTATAAATAGCTTATTTAGTAACTTTTTAGCTCACCTGTCACAAAGTGTCAAGGTGAGCTTTTGTGATCGCGCAGTGTCCGTCGTACGTCCGTGCATGCGTAAACTTTTGCTTGTGACCACTCAAGAGGTCACATTTTTCATGGGATCTTTATGAAAGTTGGTCAGAATGTTCATCTTGATGATATCTAGGTCAAGTTTGAAACTGGGTGACGTGCGGTTAAAAACTAGGTCAGTAGGTCTAAAAATAGAAAATACTTGTGACCCCCCTAGAGGCCATATTTTTCAATGGATCTTCCTGAAAATTAGTCAGAATGTTTACCTTGATGATATCTAGGTCAAGTTTGAAACTGGGTCACTTGCAGAACAAAACTAGGTCAGTAGGTCTAAAAATAGAAAATCCTTATGACCTCTCTAGAGGCCATACTTTTCAATGGGTCTTCATGAAAATTGGTCGGAATGTTTACCTTGATGAAATCTAGTTCAAATTCGAAACTGGGTCATGTGTGGTCAAAAACTAGGTCATTAGGTCAAATAATATAAAAACCTTGTGACCTCTCTAGAGGCGATATTTATCATGGGATCTGTATCAAAGTTGGTCTGAATATTTATCTTGATGATATCTAGGCCAAGTTTGGAACTGGGTCAACTGTGGTGAAAAACTAGGTCAGTAGGTCTAAAAATAGAAAATCCATGTGACCTCTCTAGAGGCCATACTTTTCAATGGGTCTTCATGAAAATTGGTCAGAATGTTTACCTTGATGATATCTAGTTCAAGTTCGAAACTGGGTCACGTACTAGCAAAACTAGGTAAGTAGGTCAAATAATAGAAAAACCTTGTGACCTCTCTGGAGGCGATATTTTTCATTGGATCTGTATGAAAGTTGGTCTGAATATTCATCTTGATGATATCTAGGTCAAGTTCAAAACTGGGTCAACTGCGGTCAAGAACTAGGTCAGTAGGTCTACGTCATCTGTGTGTCCTTGCGTAAACTTTTGCTTGTGACCACTCTTGTTTAAGATCCAGCCTTGAAAATTTGGATGACATACACAGTTTTGCACACCAATCTTTAAACTGTCTTTCAGTGACCATAAATGTGACCTACTGATCTACTTTCTAATATTTTAGCATCAGTTTGCCATTTGAAACATGTGGTTCAATGTACTCAGGTGAGCGATTCAGGGTCATTATGACCCTCTTGTTTATTATTGGGCGTAGGGAACCGAGACCACTTTTCTGTGGAATAACATGGATGGTACCTCCAATTTTTAGGTGTATATTGACATATCTGTACCTTGTAAGATTTTTTTTTTCTTTTTAGCTCACCTGTCACATAGTGACAGGGTGAGCTTTTGTGATCGCCCTTCGTCCGTCTGTCCGTCGTCCATCCACCATTTCTTGTGAACAAGATAGAGACAACATTTTGCAAGCAATTTTAATTAAACTTACACAAAACGTGTATTGGCATGATATCTCAGTTCCCTATCGAAAACCGGCCAGATTCCATCATGGGTTCTAGAGTTATTGCCCCTTAAAGGGGCAGAATTTGCTATTTTTGTGCGTCAACAATTTCTTGTCTGCATGATAGTGGTTTCATTTATGATTTTATTTTAACCAAACTTACACACAACTTGTATCACCATAAGATCACGGTTCCTTTTTTGAAGTGGCCAGATCCCATTATGGGTTCCAGAGTTATGGCCCCTGAAATGGCCAAAATGAGCTATTTTGACATTGTCTGCACAATAGCAGCTTTATTTATGATTTGATTTTTACCAGACTTGCACACAACTTGTATCACCAAAAGATCTTGGTTCCTTTCTTGAACTGGCCAGATTCCATTATGGGTTGCAGAGTTATGGCCCCTGAAAGGGCCAAAATGAGCTATTTTGACCTTGTCTGCACAATAGCAGCTTCATTTATGATTTTATTTTAACCAAACTTGCACACAACTTGTATCACCATAAGATCTCGGTTCCTTTCCTGAACTGGTTAGATTCCATTATGGGTTCCAGAGTGATGGCCCCTGAAAGGGCCAAAATTACCTATTTTGACCTTGTCTGCACAACAGCAGCTTCATTTATGATTTGATTTTAACCAAACTTGCACACAACTTGTATCACCACAAGATCTTGCTTCCTTTCTTCAACTGGCCAGATCCTATCATGGGTTCCAGAGTTATGGCCCCTTGAAGGTCCAAAATTGGCTATTATGGCTTTTGCAGCCATATAGAGACTTCATTTATGGTTTTATTTGATACAAACTTCCAAAATACCTTCAACAACAAGAAATCTTGGATTCCATGACAAATCAGATCCAATCATAGATTCCAGAGTTATTTTATATCTGATTACCTCCCCTGATTGTAATCAAAATGGATTTATATCAGTAAGTACTTAAAGGACTTATTTGAAATTTCATTATTGTTATTAGTTGGACTGAGACAATCAGGGTAGATAACTATGGACTGATTTTATGTCAAATTACCTCCCTTTATTTCAAATTAAAATTGTTATATCTCCATAACTAATTAAGATACTGATCTGAAATTTCATTTATGTCAACAGATTTATTTGGCAGATCCTTTTTTTGCCCACTTACAATATTTTTCTTTTTAATTACTTCCCTTTTACATTACTATAAATTGCTTATTATTAGTAACTTTTTTTATTATTGGCCGTAGGGAAAACACAAGACCAGTTTTCTGTGGTACAACATGGATGGTACCTCCAATTTTTAGGTGTATTTTAACATATCTATACCTTGTAAGATTTTTTTTCCTTTTTGTTTAAATTTCTTCCCTTTGTTGTTCCTGTCCTTTGGACTTAGATATTTTTTCTGAGGACCTTCTTGTCCTCCAGTGCAATGATAACAGGTGAGCAATATAGGGCCATTATGGCCCTCTTGTTCATGAATGATGTCTCTTTTATATATACTTATATAATGTTTTGATAAACTTTATCTCTATCTCTGTTATATATTTGACACAAACATGCCCAATATCTTCATCCACATCCAACTTCCTCAGATGTGCCTAATTTCACTATCCAGCAATGAAATAGTCTAGGGCGCTGTCTTCTGTGACAGCTTTTATTTACAACTTCTTTGATCAAAATGTTACATCTTTTTCTTTTCAGGCTAGTGAGTCAATAATTGGTTATCTCCATCCAGAAATGGAACAACTAGTGCGGAAGTTTTTAGGAACATTTGTATAGACCAAGGTTATGACATCTGCCAAAACCATCACTGAAGTCCCTGCAGAGGAGAGGGAAAACCAACATCCAGATGAGGACTTTGCTGTGGGTATGGGTACACTCCCTACATATCTTCATGACAACCCTGATATTCCAGCAGAAACCATCAGAGAGCTTTTCAGGTAAGAAGAAATCTAAAACATATTACAGTTCTTATGTGGTTGTAACAAGTCATTTATATCTCGTGAGCGGACTAGGTTATGCCATTACTTTAGTCAATTACATTGTTTGCTTTCAAGAAATGTTTTAAGCTCATCGGAGATCAAAGAGCTCAAGGTGAGCTATTGTGATCACGCTGTGTCCGTCTTCCGTCGTGCGTGCGTCAAGTCCTCTGTCATCAACATTTTTGTTTGAAAGACATCGCCTCCAAAACCTCTGAATGGATTTTGATGAAACTTTGTGTGGATGTTCCTTGAATGGTCCTCTACCAAAACTGTTCAAACAGTTGGACTTAATTGCATATAGAGGCCGCCTTAGCTAAAAAACAAAAAAAATCTGTCGACATGTCCTCCTAAACCAAATGTCTGGTTAAAGAAATAATATATAGAAAAACCATGTTTTAATGTTATTATTGCAAGGAAAGAGGTTATATGTCAGTGGAATGATTTCACAAGGGCATAGCCCAAGTGAATTATTAGTCCCCTACTGGTTTAAAACCAGTTTCGGGGACTATAGGAATGCGCTTTTCCGTCTGTCCTTCTGTCTGTTTGTCTGTCCGCAATTTCGTGCCCGGTCCAGAACTCTGTCAATCACGAAGGGATTTTAATATTACTTGGCACAAATGTTCCCCATGATGAGACGACCCTACCTCAAAGGTCAAGGTCACAATTGAGGTCAACAGGGCTTTTTTCCTGTCCGGTCCATAACTCTCCAATCCATGAAGGGATTTTTAGCTCGACTATACGAAGTATGGAGGGCTATCCTACTCGACCTGGCGTCGGCATCCTTCCGCGTCCACACTTTGGTTAAAGTTTTGATGCACTTTCTCTTTATCTTTGTTATTACTGGATGGATTTACTTCAAACTTAAAATAGTTGTTCCTCATCATTAACCGCATCATATGGCACAAGGGTCATAACTCTGGCACCAATATTTCATGATTTATCCCCCCTTTTTACTTAGAATTTGGTACACTTTCACTTTATCTCAATTATTACTAAGTGGATTTGATTCAGACTTAAAGTAGTTGTTCAACATCATCACTCACATCATATGACACAATGTCCATAACTCTTGCACCAGTATTTCATGAATTATCCCCCCTTTTTACCTAGAATTTGAGGTTAAAGTTTTGGTGCACTTTTACTCTATCTCAGTTATTAATAGATGTATTTGATTCAAACTTATAATAGTTGTTCAACATCATCACTTACGTCATATGACACAAGGGCCATTACTCCTGCACAATCATTTCATGAATTATCTCTCTTCTTAAAATTTCAGGTTAAAGTTTTGATGCACTTTCCCTCTCAATTTTTTCTGAATGGATTTGATTCAAACTTAAAATAGTTGTTCCACCTTATCACCCTTATCATATGACAAAAGGTCCATAACTCTGGCACCAATTTTTCATGAATTATACCCCTTTTACTTAGAGTTAAAGGTTAATTTTGATTCATTTTCACTAGATCTCAAGTTATTACAAAATGGATTTGATGACAGTTAAATGTTAGCATGGCATGAACAGGGTCTGCTTCAAGTCCGGTCCATAACTCATGTCATCCATGAAGGGATTTTAATGTTACTTGGCACAAATGTTCCCCATGATGAGACGATGTGTCATGCTCAAGACCTGGACGCCTACCTCAAAGGTCAAGGTCACAATTGAAGGTCAAAGGTCAACAGGGCTTTCCTGTCTGGTCCTTAACTCTCCCATCCATGAAGGGATTTTATTATTACTTGGCACAAATGTACCATATAATAAAACAATGTGTCATACACAACTTTCAGATCCCTAGCTCAAAGGTCAAGGTCACACTTAGCAGTTAAATGTTAGCATGGCATGAACAGGGTCTGCTTCTTGTCCGGTCCATAACTCTGTTATTAGTCCCCTACTGGTTGAAAACCAGTTTCGGGGACTATAGGAATGCGCTTTTCTGTCATTTCCCCGTCCGTCTGCAATTTCGTGTCCGGTCCATAACTCTGTCATCCATGAAGGGAATTTAATATTACTTGGCACAAATGTTCCCCATGATGAAACGACGTGTCGTGCGCAAAACCCAGACCCCTAGCTCAAAGGTCAAGGTCACAATTGGAGGTCAAGGGTCAACAGAGCTTTTTTCCTGTCTGGTCCAATAACTCTCCAATCCATGAAGGGATTTTAATATTACTTGGCACAAATGTACCTCATATTAAGATGATGTGTCATGCACAACCCCTAGCTCAAAGGTCAAGGTCATGGCACAAATGTTCCCCATGATGAGACAACATGTCATGCGCAAAACCCTGACCCTTAGCTCAAAGATCAAGGTCACAATTGGAGGTCAAAGGTCAATAAGGTTTTTTTTCCTGTCTGATCCAGAACTCTGTCATCCATCAAGGGATTACAATATTACTTGGCATAAATGTTCACCATGATGAGATGACGTGTCATGCGCAACACCCAGAACCCTAGCTTAAAGGTCAAGGTCACACTTTGATATCAAAGGTCAATAGGATTTTTTTCCTGTCCGGTCTATAACTTTGTCATGCAAAACAGGATTTGAATATCAGTTGGCACAAATATTCCCCTGGATGAGACAACATGTCATGCACAAAACCTGGGCCCAAGATCTTATGTCAAGGTCACACTTAGAGACCAAAGGTCAGACACAAGAATGACTTTGTCTGGAGCATTTCTTCTTCATCATGGAGGAATTTTGATGTAACTTGGCACAAATGTTCACCAACATAAGACGGATTGTCATGCACAAGAACCAGGTCCCTAGGTCTAGGGTCAAGGTCATATTTAGAGGTCAAAGGTCAAATTCAAGAATGACTTTGTCCGGAGCATTTCTTCTTCATGCATGGAGGGATTTTGATGTAACTTGGACAAAATGTTGACCACCATGAGGCACCCTTGTTAGCTCACCAGAGCCAAAGGCTCAGGGTGAGCTATTCTGGTCAGTCACCGTCCGGCGTCTTGTCTTCCGTCGTCCATAAACTTTTTCTTTAAACAACATCTCCTCATAAATCGCTAGGCCAATTTCATCCAAACTTCACAGGAATGTTCCTTGGGTGAAGCTCTACAAAAGGTGTTCAAAGAATTGAATTCCATGCAGAACTCTGGTTGCCGTGGCAACCGAAAGAAAAAACTTTAAAAATCTTCTTCTCAAAAACCAGAAGCCCTAGAGCTTAGATATTTGGTGTGAAGCATTGCCTAGTGAACCTCTACAAAATTTGTTCAAATCATGATCCGCGGGGTCAAAATTGACCCCGCCCCAGGGGTCACTTGATTTTACATAGGAAAATTTTCAACAATTTTCTAAAAATAAACCAGAAGGCCTAGAGCTTAGATATTTGACATGTAGCATTGCCTAGTAGACTTCTACAAAATTTGTTCAAATCATGACCCCGGGGTCAAATTGACCCCGCCCCATGGGGTTACTTGATTGTACATAGAAAAATCTTCAAAATTTTCTAAAAATAAACCAGAAGGCCTAGAGCTTAGATATTTGACATGTAGCATTGCCTAATGGACCTCTACAAAATTTGTTCAAATCTTGACCTCCAGGGTCAAATTGACCCAGTCCCAGGGATTACTTGATTGTACATCGGGAAATCTTCATAAATTTGCTAAAAATAAACCAGAAGGCATAGATCTTAGATATTTGATACGTAAAATTGCCTAGTAGACTTCTACAAACTTTGTTCAAATCATGACCCCCGCTGTAAAACTGGCCCCGCCCCAGGGGTCACTTGATTTTACATAGGAACATCTTCAAAATTTGTTTAAAAATAAACCAGAAGGCCTAGAGCTTAGATATTTGACATGTAGCATTGCCTAGTGGACCTCTACAAAATTTGTTCAAATCATGACCCACGGGATCAAATTGACCCCGCTCCATGGGGTTACTTGATTGTACATAGAAAAATCTTCAAAATTTTCTAAAAATAAACCAGAAGGCCTAGAGCTTAGATATTTCACTTGCAGCATTGCCTAGTGGACCTCTACAAAATTTGTTCAAACCATGACCCCCGGGATCAAAATTGACCCAGCCCCAGGGGTCACTTGATTAAACATAGGAAAATCTTTAAAAAAATTCTAAAAATAAACCAGAAGGCCTAGGTCTTAAATATTTCACATGTAGCATTGCCTAGTAGACTTCTACAAAATTTGTTCAAATCATGATCCCCGGGGTTCAAATTGACCCCGCCCCATGGGGTTATTTGATTGTACATAGAAAAATCTTCAAAATTTTCTAAAAATAAACCAGAAGGCCTAGAGCTTAGATATTTGACATGTAGCATTGCCTAGTAGACTTCTACAAACTTTGTTCAAATCATGACCCCCGGGGTAAAATTGGCCCCGCCCCAGGGGTTACTTGATTGTACATCGGAAAATCTTCCAAAAAATTTCTAAAAATCATCAGTTTGACATTTGAAACATGTAGCTCATATTACTCTGGTGAGCGATCCAGGGTCATCATGACTCTCTTGTCTTAATAAATCATCCCAATTCATTTTATGCATGCAAAGGTCAGATACAAGAATTACTTTGTCTGGAGCATTTTTTCTTCATGCATCCAAGGATTTTGATGTAACTTGGCACAAATGTTTTCCATCATGAGACGGAGTGTCAAGCACAAGAACCAGGTATCTAGGTCTAAGGTCAAGGTCACACTTAGAGGTCAAATGTCATATTCAAGAATGACTGTCTGCAGCATTTCTTCTTCATGCATGGAGGGATTTTGATGTTACTTGGCACAATTGTTCACCATCATAAGACAAAGTGTCCTGTTCAAGAGCCAGGTCACTAGGTCTAAGGTCAAGGTCACACTTAGAGGTCAAAGGTCAGATACAAGAATGACAACTTTGTTTGGGCCATTTCTTCTTCATGCATGGAGGGATTTTGATGTAATTTTGCACAATTGTTTACCATCATAAGACGAAGTGTCATGTGCAAGAACCATGACCCTAGGTCTAAGGTCAAAGTCACACTTAGAGGTCAAAGGTCAGATACAAGAATGACAATAAGCTCTTGACGGGCATATTTTGTAACTATGGCATCCTTGTTATTAGCTCACCTTAGCATGAAGTGCTCAAGGTTAGCTTTTGTGGTCACCCTGTGTCCGTCGTCCCTCACCAACCATTTGACTGTTAACACTCTACAGGTCACAATTTTCGCCTAATCTTAATGAAACTTGGTCAGAATGTTACTCTAAATAAAATCTTGAACGGTTTGATATTTGGTCATCTGGGGTCAAACACTAGATCATCAGGTCAAATCAAAGGAAAAGCTTGTTAAGGTAGTTCTGCACATTTGATAAACCGGAAGTGATGGCGTTACGTCATTTATCGGAAAAACGTAGAATAAAGCCTGGATTCAGCGTACGGAAATGAAAATCATTTTATGAATTATTCGAAACCTGTGAGTAAATTTATTACAATGGCACCGTTTCTATATTTCTAAAGTCAAAATATGATATTAAAACATATGGCTCGTTATGTCTTAAAATTAGTTTGAAATGTCCGGTTCACATTAATCCTGGTCATATATCTCTAAAATAAGCACACGGACCTATATATTTTATTTCACCAAATTATAGGCCATGTGTTTATTTACAACTGTGAAAAGTTTCATCAAAATCTACATTGCAAAAAAAATTCTGTTCGCGAAAGTGTTATGAAAGTTATGATTTTCCAATAGACTCCCATTGTGAAATATTGCATGAGGTCCAAATTTTTCAAATCAGTCTAGCAAAAAATTAAGCACATGACCCTATCATTTTTATTTGCTGAATTTTCTGTGTATATTCTGAAGTTTTGAAAAATCAGTGTTTAATCAAATTCTACATTGTAAAAAAAAATTCGATCCAAACGTGCAGAACTACCTTAACACTCTAGAGACCACATTTATGACTGTATCATCATAAAACTTTTTTAGAATGTTAATCTT
The DNA here is from genome assembly GCF_021730395.1 of Mercenaria mercenaria. Taxonomy (NCBI): domain Eukaryota; kingdom Metazoa; phylum Mollusca; class Bivalvia; order Venerida; family Veneridae; genus Mercenaria; species Mercenaria mercenaria. The sequence goes on along the minus strand of NC_069367.1, from coordinate 18,339,968 downwards.
GATGACCTTTAGGTCAGTTTTGAATCTGGGTCATGTAGGGTCAAAAACTAGGTCACCAGGTCAAATCAAAGGAAAAGCTAGTTGACACTCTAGAGGCCACATTCATGACCACATCTTAATGAATCTTAGTCAGAATATTAATCTTGGTGATCTTTAGGTCAAGTTTAAATCTAGGTCATGTGGGGTCAAAAACTAGGTCACCAGGTCAAATCAAAGGAAAAGCTTGCTAACACTCCAGAGGCCACATTTATAGCAATATCTCTATGAAACTTGGTCAGAATTTTATTCTTGATGATCTGTAGGCTAAGATCAAATCTTGTTCAGGTGGGTTCAAAACCTAGGTCACTAGGTCAAAAAATCAAAGGACACTTATTAACACTTTAAAGGCCACATTTATAAAAGAATCTTCATGATTCTTGGTCAGAATATTAATCTTGATGATCTTTAGGTCAAGTTCAAATCTGGGTCAGGTGGGGTTAAAACTAGGTCACTAAGTCAAATCAAAGGAAAAGCTAGTTATGGTCAGAATGTTAATCTTTAGAATCTTTAGGTCAAGTTTCAATCTGAGTCAGGTGGGTCAAAAACTAGGTCACCAGGTCAAATCAAAGGAAAAGCTTGTTAACACTCTAGAGGTCACAATTTTGGCCCAATCTTAATAAAACTTGGTCAGAATGTTACCCTCATTAAAATCTTGGACAAATTGGATAATGGGTCATCTGAGCTCAAAAACTAGGTCATCAGGTCAAATCAAAGGAAAAGCTTGTTAGCACTCTAGAGGCCATTTATGGCAATATCTCTATGAAACTGAAACTTTATAAGAATGTTTGTCTTGATGACCTCTAGGTCAAGTTCAAATCTGGATCATGTGGGATCAAAAACTAGGTCAACATGTCAAAACATCAAAGGAAATACTTGTTGACACTCTAGAGGTCACATTTATGACTGTATCTTCATGAATCTTGATCAGAATGTTAATCTTGATGATCTTTAGGTCAAGTTTGGATCGCGGTCATGTGGAGTCAAAAACTAGCTCACTAGGTCAAATCAAAGGAAAAGCTAGTTGACACTCTAGAGGCCACATTTATGACCATATCTTAATGAAACTTGATCAGAATGTTACCCTCAGTAAAATCTTGGACAATCTGGATAATGGGTCATCAGAGGTCAAAACCTAGGTCACCAGGTCAAAAAATCAAAGGAAAAACTTGTTAACACTCTAGAGGTCACATTTATGACTGTATCTTCATGAATCATGGTCAGAATGTTAACCTTGATGATTTTTAAGTCATGTTTGAATCTGGATCATGTGGGGATCAAAAACTGGGTCACCAGGTCAAATCAAAGGAAAAGCTAGTTTACTCTCTAGAGGCCACATTGATGACCTTATCTTAATGAGACTCGATCAGAATGTTAATCCTAATGATCTAAAAGATCAAGTTCCAATCTGGGTCAGGTGGGGTAAAAAAACTAGGTCACCAGATCAAATCAAAGCTAAAGCTTGTTAACAATCTAGAGGCCACATTGATGACTGTATCTTCATGAAACTTGATCAGAATGTTAATCTTTATGATCTTAAGGTCAAGTTTGAATGTGGGTCATGTGGGGTAAAAAAACTAGGTCACTAGGTCAAATCAAAGGTAAAACTAGTTAACACTCTAGAAGCCACATTTATTACCATATCTTAATGAAACTTGGTCAGAATGTTACCCTCAATAAAATCTTGGACAAATTGGATAATGGGTCATCTTGAGGTCAAAAACTAGGTCACCAGGTCAAATCAAAGGAAAAGTCTTGTTAACACTCTAGAGACCATTTATGGCAATATCTCTGTGAAACTTTATCAAAATATTTGTCTTGATGACCTCTAGGTCAAGTTCGAATCTGGATCATGTGGGATCAAAAACTAGGTCACCAGGTCAAGAAAACAAAGGTAAAACTTGTTAACACTCTAGAGGTCACATTTATGACTATCTTCATGAATCTTGGTCAGAATGTTTACCTTGATGATCTTTAGGTCAAGTTCGAATCTGGGTCATGTGGGGTCAAAAACTAGGTCACCAGGTCAAATCAAAGAAAAAGCTAGTTGACACTCTAGAGGCCACATTTATGACCATATCTTAATGAGACTCAATCAGAATGTTAATCCTAATGATCTAAAGGCCAAGTTCCAGTCTGGGTCAAGTGGGGTAAAAAACTAGGTCACCAGGTCAAATCAAAGGTAAAGCTTGTTAATCTAGAGGCCCCATTGATGATTGTATCTTCATGAAACTTGATCAGGATGTTAATCTTTATGATCTTTAGGTCAAGTTCGAATCTGGGTCATGTGGGGTCAAAAACTAGGTCACTAGGTCATATCAGAGGAAGAGCTAGTTAACACTCTAGCGGGCACATTTATGACCATATCTTAATGAAACTTTATCAGAATATTTGTCTTGATGATCTCTAGGTCAAGTTCGAACCTGCATCATGTGGGATGAAAAACTAGGTCACCAGGTCAAAAACACAAAGATAAAACTTGTTAACACTCTAGAGGTCATTTTTATGACTGTATCTTCATGAATATAGGTCAGAATGTTAAACTTGATGATCTTTAGGTCAAGTTCGAATCTGGGTTATGTGGGGTCAAAAACTAGGTCACCAGGTCAAACAAAGGAAAAACTAGTTAACTCCCTAGTGGCCACATCGATGACCTTATCTTAATGAGACTAGATCAGAATGTTAATCCTAATGATCTAAAGGCCAAGTTCCAGTCTGGGTCAAGTGGGGTAAAAAACTAGGTCACCAGGTCAAATCAAAGGTAAAGCTTGTTAACAATCTAGAGGCCACATTGATGATTGTATCTTCATGAAACTTGATCAGAATGTTAATCTTTATGATCTTAAGGTCAAGTACGTATCTGGGTCATGTGGGGTCAAAAACTAGGTCACTAGGTCATATCAAAGGAAGAGCTAGTTAACACTCTAGAGGCCACATTTATGACCATATCTTAATGAAACTTGGTCAGAATGTCAATCTTGATGATCTGATCTTCAGGTCAGTAGGTCAGGTGAGTGATACAGGGCTGTCAGAGCCTCTTGTTTTCTTAATAAATCATCATGATTTCCTGCATTTGTAGTCAATGTTTTTGTCAGTTGTCAACATTTATTTACCCTGCAACTTTTTTGGAGGGGGTAGTGGGTGTGAGTTGGAGGCACACTTGACTGTCCATACCGATGTCCATGATACATTGAGAAATTTGTTCGAAAACAAAATCAGAATGAGACTAACAAACCATAACACTAATTTTTAGCCCTCCTGAGCACAAAGTGCTCATGGTGAGCAATTGTGATCACGCTGTGTCTGTCGTGCATTTGTCTGTCCATCCGTTGTCAACAATTCTGTTTAAACAACATCTTTTCCAAAGCCACTGGATTGATTTTGATGAAAGTTGGTTTGGACTAGGTCCACATCATCATGGTCCTGTACTAAAGTTGTTAAAATGGTTCCACTTGTTTGCACATGGGGGGGGGGGGGCACCTGAAAATAGAAAAATCTCCTCCCTAACTGATGGTGCGATTTTGAAACAATTTCACACAAATGGTCCTTATATCACCCTCTACAAAGATTTTCAAATTATATCGATTCAGCAAAAAACATGACCACCAGGGACGTGGTAACTTTTCCCTATATGTATATAGTGGAAATTTAAAAAACCTGCTTGTGTGAAACTGCTGGACCGATTATAAAATTATTTTATACAAATGGTCATTATGTGACCCTATACCAAAATTGTTCAAATTATTTTGATTCTTCAAAAAACATGGTTGCCAGGGGGCGTGGTAACTTTTCCCTATATGTGTATAGTGGAAATTTAAAAAATCTTCTTGTGTGAAACTGCATGCTGGCCCGCTTTTAAAATAATTTTATACAAATGGTCATTGTGTGACCCTATACCAAAATTGTTCAAATTATTTTGATTCTTCAAAAAACATGGTTGCCAGGGGACGTGGTCACTTTTCCCTATATAATATATAGTAGAAACTCAGAAAATCTTCTAGTATAAAACTGTTAATTTTAAAATAATTTCACACAAATTCTCCTTGTGTGACCTTCTACAAATATTGTTTAAATTTTTTTAATTCATCAAAAAAACATGTCTGCCAGAGGGCATGGTCACTTTTCATCAACAATTCCTTTAGACAACATCTCCAAAACTACTGAATGGATTTTGATTAAACTTTACACAAATGATCTCTGAATAGCCCTCTTTCAAAGCTGTTCAGATGGTTCCGTTCGTTGAACATATGGGAATTTTTAGTTGAAAATAGGTTTTCAGCTATCAGACTTTTAAAATCTTTTTCTGAGACTAGAACTTTGATATTTGGCATGTATGTGGTATAAGGGTTTGACTCTCTACCATTATTCTCCAAACTATTGCCCTAAGGTCAATAATGGCCACACCCCTATGTGTGACATGTACTTATCATAGGCTTATATATAAGAAACTTTGAAAACTTTTTCTCTGAATCAATAATAGAACCTTGATATTTGCATGTGATATCAAACTGTCTGCCGTACTTGTTTAATTTATTGCCCTAGGTTCAGAAATATGTGTGACATGTATACAATATAGTCTAACATAGAATAAACCTAAATATACACAAATTGTAGAGGAACATGAATAATAAATGCTTTTCTGACTTGAAATCACTTGCCCCACATCCATGTGGGTTCGACCTCGGCGTGGTATTGAATTCTTCATGTCAGGAAGCCATCAAGCTGGCTTGCTGAAGGTTGGTGGTTCTACCCAGGTGCACGATCGTGATGAAATAATGCAAGGAGGGGCATCTGGGATCTTCCTCCACCATCGAAGCTGGAATGTCGCCATATGACCTATAACTGTGTCAGCGCTACATTAAACCCAACAAAAAAGGAAATGTTGAATGCTTTCCAGTAACATTGTAACAAGGTTTAAAACCATTTTGCTATAGAATTAAAGTACCACGCTTCAAGTAAAAAGTTCATGACACTGATCAGTCTCGAGAGGGCCAGCATAACAAGAACACAAAATGTAAGCATTTTCTGGTAATAAGTTACAGGTGAAATAAAAGATAAAAGAAAATGTTATTCCACAGGTTGCCTTAAATTATTTTGCAGTTTCAAGAGCAAGGAGATACATGGAGAATTCCTGTCTTTCACCGATACTGAGCCTTTGAAGATTTTCAAACACTGTTCAGCATGCTGGCTATCCCTTGAGAAATGTGCGAGACGGTTTCTTCAGCACTGCCCTGCCTTGAAGTCTTACTTGAACAGTCATGATGACAGTGAAATGTCTGGAAACAGGGTTCAAAGATGTTCTGCCAGACTCACTGATGCGTTGTTCAGCCTGAGTTACCACTTCCTTGAATTCATTATGGGTCCTCTGAATGAATTTAGTACCACCTTTCAGGTGTGATACGTTATAAAGCAGTTACAGTGTAAAACTGAATTAACCTTAAGACCACTTGTAGCAAGTGTTTTGTCTTTGTGACCAGTGCAGTCCAAGACCAGCCTTCACATCTGTGCAGGCTGATCATGGTATGCACTGTTTGCTTTCAGTCAATAAATTTTCAGTAAACACCCCTTCAGATAATAAATGGCAATGCCCAAATTGTATCATAGACCAGTCCATTGTAGGAACTTAGAACTGGTAAAGATTAAGGAAACAAGTCATACATTTTGATGATGAAAGGATTACTAAATCATCAGTGTAATAATAACCACAACTGAAGTACACAATTTCACCAATTTAACTACCTCTTAAACAGACTCGGCCAAACCAAGTTTGCTATTCTGTTGCTTGGTTGTGTACTTTATTAGTCCCCTACTGGTTGAAAACCAGTTTCGGGGACTATAGGAATGCACTTTTCCGTCATTCCGTCTTTCCGTCATTCCGTCATTCTGTCATTCCGTCCGTCCGCAATTTCGTGTCCGGTCCATAACTCTGTCATCCATGAAGGGATTTTAATATTACTTGGCACAAATGTTCCCCATGATGAGACGACGTGTCATGCGCAAAACCCGGACCCCTAGCTCAAAGGTCAAGGTCACAGTTGGAGGTCAAAGGTCAACAGGGCTTTATTCCTGTCCGGTCCACAACTCTCCCATCCTTGAAGGGATTTTAGTATTACTTGGCACAAATGTTCCCCATGATGAGATGATGTGTCATGCGCAAATCCCGGACCCCTAGCTCAAAGGTCAAGGTCACAATTGGAGGTCAAAGGTCAACAGGGCTTTTTTCCTGTCCGGTCCATAACTCTCCCATCCATGAAGAGATTTTAATATTACTTGGAACAAATGTTCCCCATGAGGAGACGACGTGTCATGCGCAAAACCTGGACCCCTAGCTTAAAGGTCAAGGTCACAATTGGAGGTCAAAGGTCAACAAGGCTTTTTTCCTGTCCGGTCCATAATTCTCCCATCTATGAAGGGATTTTAATATTACTTGGCACAAATGTACCTCATAATAAGACGATATGTCATGCACAACTTTCAGACCCCTAGCTCAAAGGTCAAGGTCACACTTAGCAGTCAAATGTTAACATAGCATGAACAGGGTCTGTTTCGTGTCCGGTCCATAACTCTGACATTCATTAAGGGATTTTAATATCACTTAGCACAAGTGTTCCCCATGATGAAACGACGTGTCATGCGCAAATCCCGGACCCCTAGCTCAAAGGTCAAGGTCACAATTGGGGGTCAAAGGTCAACAGAGTTTTTTTTCCTGTCCCGTCCATAACTCTGCCATCCATGAAGGGATTTTAATATTACTTGGCACAAATGTTTCCCATGATGAGACGACACCCAGTACCCTAGCTTAAAGGTCAAGGTCACACTTTGAGATCAAAGGTCAAGAGGATTTTTTTCCTGTCCGGTCTATAACTTTGTCATGCAAAGCAGGATTTAGATATCAGTTGGCACAAATATTCCCCTGGATGAGAATGTCATGCGCAAGAACCAGGTCCCTAGGTCTAAGGTCAAGGTCATATTTAGAGGTCAAATGTCAAATTCAAGAATGACTTTGTACGGAACATTTCATTCTTCATGCATGGATATTTTGTGATTAACTTGGACAAATGTTCACACATGAGGCACCTTGTTTATTAGAAAAAACTCCTTTGTGTGTTATATAATAGTTATTGTACTTTTTATTACTGGCTGTTAAAAATCGAACCATTTTCTGTGGGACAGCATGCATGTTACATCAATTTTAGTGTATTTGACTATCTCTACTGGTAAAGAGTTTCTTGTGACTTATATTATTAGTATTTTTTTTTTTAAAGATTAATTTCCATTGTTGTTCTATAAATACTTACATGATAACATTTATAATCAGCAAAAAAATCAATATGAAACACTGTGGGTTTATATATGCACATTTAATCCAAGTGTGTTGTTATAACATATTGTATATTGTACAATTGTTTATACATCATTGACAGATATCATTCATTAGTTATACTGCAGTAGAGAAAATTAGGTGCCTTCCAGTAGGGGACTTTGTATTGCATGGCAATACTTCATTCACTTGTTTCCAAAGGATCTTGACACTGAATTCATTATTGCTAATCTACATCAATTTGAACAAATTGTTTTAGCTCGACTATACAAAGTATATGGAGAACTATCCTACTCGACCTGGTGTCAGCGTCGGTGTCCTGCGTCTACACCTTTGTTAAAGTTTTGATGTACTTCCTCTTTATTAATTCCCACCACTCTTAACCCCCTGCCACGAGTGGTAGGGGGTTATAGGATTGGTCTCCGTCCATCCATCCATCCGTCCGTAACATTTCGTTTCCGCTCTGTATCTCCAAAACCCCTTGAAAGATTTTTATCAAACTTGGGTCAAATGATTACCTCACCAGGACGATTTGCAGAACCCAGTAAGTTAGCCATGTCGGCTCATGGTCAAGGTCACATCTCAGGGTCATAGGTTTGAGCCTCCATTTTGTGTCCGCTCTGTATCTCCTAAACCTCTTGAAGGATAATCATGAAACTTAAGTCAAATGATCACGTCATTAAGATTATGTCAGCCATGTCAGCTCAAGGTGAAGGTCACAACTTTTGTCAAAAGGTTTGAGCCTTCCATTTTGTGTCTGCTCTGTATCTGTGTCTCCAAAACCCCTTGAAGGATAATCATGAACTTGGGTCAAATGATCACCTCATCAAGATGATGTGCAGAACTCATGAGTAAACCATGTTGGCACAAAGTCAAGGTCACAACTTTAGGTCAAAGGTTTGAGCCTTCTATTTCATGTCCGCTCTGTATCTCCTAAACCCCTTGAAGGATTATCATGAAACTTGGGTCAAATAATCACCTCATCAAGACGCTGTGCAGAACTCATGAGTCAGCCATGTCAGCTCAAGGTCAAGATCACAACTCTAGGTCAAAGGTTTGAGCCTTCAATTTTGTGTCTGCCCTATATATCCTAAACCCCTTGAAAGGAACTTCAAGCAAGAAACTTCGGTCAAATGATCACCTTATCAAAATGATGTGCAGAACTTTTGAGTCAGCCATGTCGGCTTAAGGTCAAGTTCACAACTTCCATTTTGTGTTTGTTCTGTACCTCCTAAATCCTTTAAAGGAAAATTAGATCAATTTATCACCTTATCAAGACGCTGTGCCAAACTCATGAGTCTCTCATATCATTCGTCCTCCACCTCTGATACTTCATGTGGGGAAGTTGGCAGTTACTTGCGGAGAACAGGTTTGTACTGGTTCAGAATCCAGAACACTAGTTAGGTTAACTGCCCGCCGTTACATGACTGAAATACTGTTGGAACACAGCGTTAAACCCAAAACAAAAGAACTCATGAGTCAACCATGTTGGCTCAAGGTCAAGGTCAAAGGTTTGAGCCTTCCATTTTATGTCTGCACTGCATCTCCTAAATCCTTTGAAGGACTTTAATCTGACTTTGCTGTAACAACAATTTCCCCTTAGCAAGAAAAGGGGCCTCCGTGGCATGTGGTTAAGGTCACTGGCTTCAAATCACTTGCTCCTCATCGATGTGGATTCGAGCCTCACACGGGGCATTGAATTCTTCATGTGAGGAAGCCATCCAGCTGGCTTACGGAAGGTCGGTGGTTCTACCCAGGTGCCCGCTCGTGATGAAATAGTGCACGGAGGAGCACCTGGGGTCTTCCTCCATCATCAAAGCTGGAAAGTCGCCATATGACCTAAAATGTGCCAGTGCGACGTTAAACCCAACCAAAAAAAAAAAAAAAAATTATCAAGAAAATGTGCAGAATTCAATATTCACCCCTGCCAGCTGAAAGTCAAGGTCAAGGTCACAACTTGAATGTTTAATGGTTCCACCCAATACAATCAACCCTTTCACTGTCCATATTTAAACTGTTTTGGTGATATAGCTGTCTTTCTGACTGCCTAAATGTCTCTATAGTAATTTGATTGATTTGCTTCATTCATATGGCACAAGTGTCATAACTCTAACAACCACTTTTGTGACCTCGATATTCGTCGTACGTCCGTAAACACTTTCTAAAAAAATCTTCTTCTTTAAAACCACTGGGCAGATTTACCCCAAACCTCACAGAAATGATCCTTTGATGGCCCCCTTTCAAAATGTTTCAAAGAATTGAATTCCACACTAAACTCTGGTTGCCATGGCAACCTAAGGAAAAACATAAAAAATATTCTAGTCCAAAAGCACAAAGCATAGAGCCTCAATATTTGGCATGTGACATCATGTAATGGTCCTTTCAAATTATGACCCTGGGGTGAAAAGAGGCTCTGCCCAGGGCGTCCCAAGTTTTACATTGACTTATATAGGAAAAAACTTTAAAATCTTCTTGTCTGAAACCACAAGACCTAGGCCTTTGATATTTGGTATGTAGCATTGCCTTGCGGCCCTCTACTGTGCCTCCCCCCCCCACCCAGGTGAAAAGAGGCCCCATCAAGGGGATGCTATGTTTTACATAGACTTATATAGGAATTTTTTTTAAAAATCTTGCCTGAAACTAACAAGATTGTTCAAGTTATGCTCCTTGGGTGAAAAGAGGCTCCATCCTGTGGGGTCACTTGTTAGTCCCCTACTGGTTGAAAACCAGTTTCGGGGACTATAGGAATGCACTTTTCCGTCATTCCGTCCGTCCGTCCGTCTGTCCGTCCGTCCGTCCGTCCGCAATTTCGTGTCCGGTCCATAACTCTGTCATCCATGAAGGGATTTTAATATTACTTGGCACAAATGTTCCCCATGATGAGACGACGTGTCATGCGCAAAACCCGGACACCTAGCTCAAAGGTCAAGGTCACAATTGGAGGTCAAAGGTCAACAAGGCTTTTTTCCTGTCCGGTCCACAACTCTCCCATCCTTGAAGGGATTTTAGTATTGCTTGGCACAAATGTTCCCCATGATGAGATGATGTGTCATGCGCAAATCCCGGACCCCTAGCTCAAAGGTCAAGGTCACAATTGGAGGTCAAAGGTCAACAGGGCTTTTTTCCTGTCCGGTCCATAACTCTCCCATCCATGAAGAGATTTCAATATTACTTGGCACAAATGTTCCCCATGAGGAGACGACGTGTCATGCGCAAAACCTGGACCCCTAGCTTAAAGGTCAAGGTCACAATTGGAGGTCAAAGGTCAACAAGGCTTTTTTTCCTGTCCGGTCCATAACTCTCCCATCTATGAAGGGATTTGAATATTACTTGGCACAAATGTACCTCATAATAAGACGATGTGTCATGCACAACTTTCAGACCCCGAGCTCAAAGGTCAAGGTCACACTTAGCAGTCAAATGTTATCATAGCATGAACAGGGTGTTTCGTGTCCGGTCCATAACTCTGACATTCATTAAGGGATTTTAATATCACTTAGCACAAGTGTTCCCCATGATAAGACGACGTGTCATGCGCAAATCCCAGACCCCTAGCTCAAAGGTCAAGGTCACAATTGGGGGTCAAAGGTCAACAGAGTTTTTTTCCTGTCCCGTCCATAACTCTGCCATCCATGAAGGGATTTTAATATTACTTGGCACAAATGTTCCCCATGATGAGACAACATGTCCTGCGCAAAGCCCAGACACTTAGCTCAAAGGTCAAGGTCACAATTGGAGGTCAAAGGTCAATAAGGTTTTTTCCCTGTCCGATCCAGAACTCTGTCATCCATCAAAGGATTACAATATTACTTGGCATAAATGTTTCCCATGATGAGACGACGTGTCATGCGCAACACCCAGTACCCTAGCTTAAAGGTCAAGGTCACACTTTGAGATCAAAGGTCAAGAGGATTTTTTTCATGTCCGGTCTATAACTTTGTCTTGCAAAGCAGGATTTAGATATCAGTTGGCACAAATATTCCTCTGGATGAGACAACATGTCGTGTGCAAGAACCAGGTCCCTAGGTCTAAGGTCAAGGTCATATTTAGAGGTCAAAGGTCAAATTCAAGAATGTCTTTGTACGGAACATTTCTTCTTCATGCATGGAGGGATTTTGATGTAACTTGGACCAAATGTTCACCACCATGAGGCACCCTTGTTTTTAGAATTACGTCCCTTTGTTGTTACTATAAATAGATTTTATTGTAACTTTTTTATTACTGGCGGTAGAGAAAAATCGAGACCACTTTTCTGTGGTACAGCATGCATGTTACATCCAATTTTTAGGTGTATTTTGACCTATCTCTACCTGGTAAAGAGTTCCTTGTGGACTTATATTATATAGATTTTTTTTTTTTTTTTGTTTTTTTTTTTTTTTAAAGATTAATTTCCCTTTGTTGTTACTATAAATAACTTACATGATAACATTTTTATAATCAGTCAAAAAAATTCAATATGAAAACAACTGTGGGTTTTTATATATGCACATTTTAATCCAAGTGTGTTGTTATAACATATTGTATATGTAGTACAATATTGTTTATACATCATTGACAGATATCAGTTCATTATGTTATACTGCAGTAGAGAAAATTAGGTGCCTTCCAGTAGGGGACTTTGTATTGCATGGCAATACTTCATTTACTTGTTATATGAGTTATATAGGAAAAAAACACTTAAAAATTATCTGATTTTATTTCCTAGACTGTTAAATTATAATTACCTGATGACCATAAGTGATTAGGGGTCAATTGACTGTGAACTTGACCTACTGACCTACTTTCTTGTTTTTAGTTTTTGTGATCTCTCGATGTCCGTCGTCTGTCAACATTTAGCTTGTGTATGAGATAGAGGCGGTATTTTTCAACTTTTCTTCACGAAATTTTGTCAGAATGATTGCCTTGATAAAATCTAGGTCAAGTTTGAAAATGGGTTGTCTTTGGTCAAAAACTAGGTCACTAGGTCAAATCAAAGAAAAACCTTGTGTATGCGATAGAGGCTGTATTTTTAGCTCACATGTCACAAAGTGACAGTGTGAGCTTTTGTGATCCGCAGGCGTCGTTTTGTCCGTCGTCCGTGCGTTGCGTCCGTGCGTCCAGCGTCCGTGCGTAAACTTTTGCTTGTGACACTCTAGAGGTCACATTTCATGGGATCTTTATGAAAGTTGGTCAGAATGTTCATCTTGATGAAAATCTAGGTCAAGTTCGAAATGGGTCAACTGCGGTCAAAAACTAGGTCAGTAGGTCTAAAAAGAAAAACCTTGTGACCTCTTAAGGCCATATTTTCAAAAGATCTTCATGAAAAATTGGTCAGGAAATGTTCACCTTGATTTATATCTAGGTCAAGTTCGAAAATGGTCACGTGCCGCCAAAAACTAGGTCAGTAGGTCTAAATAATTAGAAAACTTTGACCCTCTCTAGAGGCCATATTTTTCATTGGATCTGTATGAAAGTTGTCTGAATGTTCATTTGATGATATCTAGGTCAAGTTTGTAAACTGAGGTCACTGCGGTTAAAAACTAGGTCATTAGGTTAAAATAGAAAAACTTGTGACCTCTCTAGAGCCTATACTTTTAAATGGGTCTTCATGAAATTAGTCTGAATGTTCACCTGATGATATCTAGGTCAAGTTCGAAACTGGGTCACGTGCCATCAGAAACTAGGTCAGTAGGTCAAATAATAAAAAAACCTTGTGACCTCTCTAGAGGCCATATTTTCATGGATCTGTATGAAGGTTAGTCTGAATGTTCATCTTGATGATATCTAGGTCAAGTTCGAAACTGGGTCAACTGTGGTTAAAAACTAGGTCAGTAGGTCTAAAAATAGAAAAACCTTGTGACCTCTCTAGATGCCATATTTTTCACAAGATCTTCATGAAAATTGGTCTGAATGTTCACCTTGATGATATCTAGGTCAAGTTCGAAACTGGGTTACGTGCCGTCAGAAACTAGGTCAGTAGGTCAAATAATAGAAAAACCTTGTGACCTCTCTAGAGGCCATATTTTTCATGGGATCTGTATGAAAGTTGGTCAGAATGTTCATCTTGATGATATCTAGGTCAGGTTCAAAACTGGGTCACATGAGGTCAAAAACTGGGTCACTATGTCAAATAATAGAAAAAAATGACGTCATACTCAGTTCAAAACTGGGTCATGTTGGGACAGGTGAGCGATTCAGGACCATCATGGTCCTCTTGTTCAACTTGTCTTCATGAATTTTGGTCAGAATGATTACCTTGATGAAATCTAGGCCATTTTTGAAAATAGGTCATCTTGAGTCAAAAACTAGGTCTCTAGGTCAAATCAAGGAAAAATCTTTTGTATTCGATAGAGGCTGTATTTTTCAACTGATCTTCATGAAATTTTTTCAGAATGATAACCTTGATGAAATCTAGGCCAAGTTCGAAAATGGGTCATCTGGGGTCAAAATTTAAGTCATTAGGTCAAATTAAAGAAAAACCTTGTGTACGCAATAGGGAATGCATTTTACACTGGATATTCATAAAATTTAGTCAGAATGATTGCTTTCATGAAATCTAGGCCAATTTCAAATATGGGTCATCTGGAGAAACATGTTTACTCTGTTATGATGTGTTTCTCAGGTGAGCGACCTAGGGCCATCTTGGCCCTCTTGTTTAAATATGCCATTTGTAAGACTCCAACCCACATCTCATGAGTGCTAACTAAACACATTGACAATACACCCATCTGTAAATACGATATGTTCATTTAGGTGTTCATTCAGTAATAGATTCAATATAATTTTTTATTTGATGAAGTAATATTGCTATTTGCCAGGTATATAAGTAAAAACAATTTCTTCGCCAAGACATACGTTTTTGAATATCATGCAAAATATCTTGACAAGCTTGCCTCAGAGTTAGTGTACATTTTACATGTTTATTAGCAGACACTTTGTTAGTCTTGTTGCTTTATAAATTCATATTGTGGTGTAGACCCGCCCGCTTAGCTCAATAGGAAGAGCACTGATCTACAGATCACGGGGTCATGGGTTCGATCCTCAGATGTGCCGTATGTACTCCGTGACAATTTGATAGAAGACCTTGTGTCTGAAATTGTTCGTCCTCCACCTCTGATTCATGTGGGGAAGTTGGCAGTTACTTGTGGAGAACAGGTTTGTTCTGGTACAGAATCTAGGAACACTGGTTAGGTTAACTGCCAGCCGTTACATGACTGAAATACTGTTAAAAAACGGTGTTAACCCCAAAACAAACAAAACAAACATATTGTTGTGCTTCACATCATGGTGCTTTATATATTCATAATTTCTTTTTCGATTCACAATATGTGCAGTGTAATGCAAATTGTGTTTTTCACGAATTTCTTGATTTCTCAATGAATTTTCATGGCTTTAGCTGGTAAAGACTGATGAACAAAAACAGCTTTTTATTACGTTTTTCAGTGAATTATTGAAATTTTAGAATGAAATATATCTCGTATTTTCACAGTGAAAGTATATATTTTTCAGTGATAAGAAACTACAAAATAGGTAAATTTAGTCAAAACATGAAATTAAAAGAAAATTTGTTTGTTTTATGTGTAAGATCAAAACATTTTTTCACTCTTGAACACCATATTTTACGTTTCCATTAGTGGCTATGCCACTTGTGAAAATATTGCATCTGGCACACACTTGTGAAAGATATTTCAATATTACATTAAAACAAACAAATAACCTCTATATATTTATTCCTTTTTTCAAATGTGGTAATTTGCCTTGTGAAAAAACAAGAATAATATGAATGCTTTTCTTTTTTGGCATGTCAGATTTTGGAGGGGAAAAAAACTACATAGTATTATCATCAGTTGATCTGCGGCATCCATGTTAGTTAAGATTTTTCTTTAGGACTACCTTTTTGTCACAAACCATAAGAGCTATAGTTTTGAAACTTTGTACACTTTTTTAACATTCTTTAAATAGGTTGATAAGTAGTCCAAGAATGCTAACTTGCAGTTGTCAGAAATATGGCCCTATTTGTACTTAGATAATATGAATTTCTTTGTTAAAATTTTGCTTGGATCCACTTCTTCTCAAAAACTGTAAGAGAAGATAGCTTTGAAACTTTGCAAACTTTTTTATAATCATAAGTCGAGTACCTTTGTCAAAAACCATAACTTTCACTTGCATTTTATCAGAATTATGGTCCTTTTTAGCTCACCTGTCACAAAGTGACAAGGTGAGCTTTTGTGATTGCGCAGTGTCAGTGCGTGCGTGCGTAAACTTTTGCTTGTGACCACTCTAGAGGTCACATTTTTCATGGGGTCCTTATGAAAATTGGTCAGAATGTTCATCTTGATGATATCTAGGTCAAGTTTGAAACTGGGTCACGTGCGATCAAAAACTAGGTCAGTAGGTCTAATAGTAGAAAAACCTTGTGACCTCTCTAGAGGCCATACTTATGAATGGATCTTCATGAAAATTGGTCAGAAAGTTTAACTTGATGATATCTAGGTCAAGTTCAAAAGAGGGTCACGTGCCATCAATAACTAGGTCAGTAGGTCAGATAGTAAAAAAACCTTGTGACTTCTCTAGAGGCCATATTTTTCATGGGATCTGTATGAAAGTTAGTCTGAATGTTTATTTTGATGATATCTAGGTCAGGTTCAGAACTGGGTCAGGTGCCTTAAATAACTAGGTCAGTAGGTCAAAAAAATAAAAAAACCTTGTGACCTCTCTAGAGGCCATATTTTTCATGGGATCTGTATGAAAGTTGGTCTGAATGTTCATCTTGATGATATCTAGGTCAAGTTTGAAACTGGGTCACGTGCGATCAAAAACTAGGTCAGTAGGTCTAAAAAAAGAAAAACCTTGTGACCTCTCTAGAGGCCATACTTTTGAATGGATCTTCATGAAAATTGGTCAAAATGTTCACCTTGATGATATCTAGGTCAAATTCGAAACAGGGTCATGTGCCATCAATAACTAGGTCAGTAGGTCAAATAATAAAAACCTCTCTAGAGGCCATATTTTTCAATGGATCTTCATGAAAATTGGTCAGAATTTTTATCTTAATGATATCTAGGTCAGGTTCAAAACTGGATCACATGAGCTCAAAAACTATGTCACTATGTCAAATAATAGAAAAAACGATGTCATACTCAGTTCAAAACTGGGTCATGTGGGGACAAGTGAGCGATTCAGGACCATCATGGTCCTCTTGTTATAATTAGACTTTTATGTCCACTTTACCTTAATACTTTAGGAGCAATAGCTTTGAAACTTGCAAACTTGTTTATCGTCATAAGTTGAGTACCTTTGTCAAAAACCATAACTTTCACTTGCATTTTATCAGAATTATGGTCCTTTTTGTGCCCCCCCCCCCCCCCCCCCCCATGAGTGGTGGGGGCATATAGATTTGGTCTTGTCCGTGCATCTGTCCGTCCGTTTGTCCGAAACGATTGGTACCTTAGGTGGTAGGAGGTGTGGCCTAGGACAATAGAAATCCTTTGTATTCATTCCATAACCACTTAATTCTTTTGTTCCTTAAGTGGTCATTCTATTGTTTTCAAACAATGGAATGACCACCTAATACATGAATGTATGGGCATCCGTCCGTCCGTCTGAAGTTCGTGACGCTCCTAGCTCAAAAAGTATTTGATATAAATTGATGAAACCTTGCATGAGTCTTTATCATGATATGAACTTGCGCACCTCCTATTTTTCGTCTGGCTCCACCCCCTATTTTCAGAGTTATGGCCCCTGAAATAGTCAAAAATGCACATTTTCACCTTGTGACGAACCTAGCTCATGAAGTATTTAATATAAATGGTTGAAAACTTGCATAAGTCTTTATCATGATATAAACTTGCACACCTGTAATTTTTTGGCTGGCTCACCCCCTATTTTTAAAGCTATTGCCCCTGAAATAGTAAAAAAATGCACTTTTTCACCTAATTATGTGCCTAGCTCAAGAAGTATTAGATGAAAATTCCGGAAACCTTGCTGGAGTCTTTATCGTGATGTGACCTTGCACACTTAGCATTTTTCTTGAGAATCTTAGCCCTTATTACAGAGTTATGGCCCTTGAAATAGCCAAAATAGTGGATTTTTTGTTTGTGATGCTCATAGCTCAAAAAGTATAGAGCCTAGAATAATGAATCCTTTTCATAAAATGTTTGTTGAGGCTATACCCCATTAAGACTGCAAACATTTGAATAAATGCCCCTTATTTGTGATAGATGTACCAGTGGGGGGCACACCCTGTGTCCTACAGACACATTCTAGTTATAATTAGACTTTTATGTCCACTTTACCTTAATTCTTTAGGAACAATAGCTTTGAAACTTTGCAGACTTGTTTATCATCATAAGTTGAGTATCTTTGTCAAGAACCATAACTTTCACTTGCATTTTATCAGAATTATGGTCCTTTTTATAATTAGACTTTTATGTCCACTTTACCTTAATACTTTAGGAGCAATAGCTTTGAAACTTTGCAAACTTGTTTATCATCATTAGGTTAATATGAAGGTCAAGAACCATAACTCTGATGCACATTTCTTCAGAAATATAATGGGCCATTTTTTACTTTTATCGACCTACCTGTTTTCTTCTTTTTACCTGTATATATATGTATATAATTATATATTCTCCTTTTCTTCTCATCCTTATCAGTTTGACATACCATCTGTCTATGACTCTGCAAGGGGTTCAGATGAACAAAAAATGTTAGAATCCATTGGGTTCCTACAAGGTATCAAAACTAACCCGTGTTTGCAGTAGATCTTCTGGTGTATTTTGGTAACTATTTCTTGTTGAAATGTATAAATAAAATTAAAAGTTTATGTCAGTTTTGTATGTACTATTGTTAGATTGTTTTAATTTGCTTTCCATCAAGTGACTGTTGTCTTTTTCCTCAAATATATATCATGTACCTCAGTGTGATTGTTTGTTTGAAATACATGTAAAAAATTGTCCTTTATTTTGTTGTTTTCATTTTTATAGGTCATAGACATCTTCGTGCTGAAGGTACGCTAATTATTTATTAAGTTTATGTTCATTGTTGGTACTGTTGTGAATTGATACTGATATATATTACAGACCTAAATCAAAATTCTAATATGATAATTGTATTTGTATTAAATAAACCAAGCTATGGATGATGTCCCATCAACCTGCTTATATTATACAGAAACCAAAAAATTATACTATTAAAGGTGTAGGATATTTTGATCTAGTATTTTACATACAAGACTCGAAGAACCAAATATTTTATAGCAGATGCATGTTTTAATTAGTTTTTAAGGGATTGTTACAAGAAAATATTTATCCTGATAATATTTTAAAGTGTATGCCTAGGTGATCTTTGTCAAAACTTGATCTTATCATTAAGAGCAATGGTACTCATGTGAGCGATATAGGGCCATCATGGCCCTCTTGTAATCATAAGTTGAGTATCTTTGTCAAGAACCATAACTTTCACTTGCATTTTATCAGAATTATGGTCCTTTTTATAATTAGACTTTTATGTTCAATTTACCTTAATACTTTAGGAGCAATAGCTTTGAAACTTTGCAGACTTGTTTATCATCATAAGTCGAGTATCTTTGTCAAGAACCATAACTTTCACTTGCATTTTATCAGAATTATGGACCTTTTTATAATTAGACTTTTATGTCCACTTTACCTTAATACTTTAGGAGCAATAGCTTTGAAAGTTTGCAAACTTGTTTATCATCATTAGGTTAATATGAAGGTCAAGAACCATAACTCTGATGCACATTTCTTTAGAAATATAATGGGTCATTTTTACTTTTAACAACCTACCCGTTTGTTTTCTTCTTTTTACCTGTATATATATATATATATATATATATATAGTAGAGAGAATTAATTAATACGAACTAAATCACCACCACAATATACCAGACCAATTACGGCAAAGCACCTAGCAGTACAAACGAACACGCACATGCCACAGCAAGTCCACTAACCCAATAAGATTAGTTTCGATACTGCTTTATATACGAGCCCGAATTGTACTACACATTCGTACTGGTTCAACATTTGCATATATATACTCAAATCTCTGTTTTCATGTCTCACAAATCAGTAGTGACTTTTTAGTCTTTATAACTGATTGGGACCAGAAAAGCTATATTTTCTCTCTCTGAAAGTTAACTGGATCTCGAGGATACATTGAAGTGAGATCCGCTAGGATACAAGTTCGCATCATAAATTATTATATAGTAGAGAGAATTAATTAATACGAACTAAATCACCACCACAATATACCAGACCAATTACGGTAAAGCGCCTAGCAGTACAAACGAACACGCACATGCCACAGCAAGTCCACTAACCCAATAAGATTAGTTTCGATACTGCTTTATATACGAGCCCGAATTGTACTACACATTCGTACTGGTTCAACATTTGCATATATATACTCAAATCTCTGTTTTCATGTCTCACAAATCAGTAGTGACTTTTTAGTCCTTATTACTGATTGGGACCAGAGAAGCTATATTTTCTCTCTCTGAAAGTTAACTGGATCTCAAGGATACATTGAATATATATAGATAATTTGTGTTAAGGGATATAATTATATTCAGACATACCATCTGTCTATGCCTCTGCAAGGGGTTTAAATGGACAAAAAAATGTTAGTATCCATTGGGTTCCTATCAAAACTAGCCTGTGTTTGCAGTAGATCTTCTGGTGTATTTTGGTAACTGTTTCTTGTTGTAATGTATAAATAAAATTAAAATTTTATGACAGTTGTGTATGTACTATTGTGTCAGTTGTGTATGTACTATTGTATGTCAGTTGTGTATGCATATACTATTGTTAAATTGTTTTAATTTGCTTTCCATCAAGTGACTGTTATCTTTCTGCAAGTATATATCATGTACCTCAGTGTAATTGTTTGTTTGAAATAAAAAATGTCCTTTATTTTGTTGTTTTCATTTTTATAGATCATAGACATTTTCGTGCTGAAGGGACACTAATTATTTAATGAGTTTATGTTCATTGTTGTGTGAATTGATACTGATATATTTATTTAAGTCTCATTCACATGCATACAAACACATATAAAACATAAAAACAACTCAACTAAAAATGCATATGACCATTCTTGACATAGAATTATATGAGACTATTTAATCAAATATTAAATGACAACCATAACATTTCTAGTTAATAACTAAAACAAGATTTACCCTGTAATCACAACACCCTAGTACGTTATGTGAACCGAAGATTATGTATGCAATATATATATGTATGTACACATGCACTGCTACAAACAAATACTTAATACTTGCATTAGCATCCATACATATAAACATACATATATATTTCACACATCAATATAGCACACACATATATATATATACACCCACATACATATGAGAGAGAGAGTGATATACACATATATATATATATACCCACACATATATTAACATACATATATACCCATATACATAAACACATACATACATACGTAAATATATGTATAAGTACCGACATACATATATATACACACAGATCATATCATACAGAGCTAAACTATGGTTTATTAAATCAAAATTCTAATATGCTAATTGTATTTGTTTTAAATAAATCAAGCTATTGATGATGTCACATATACCTGCTTATATTATAGAGAAATCAAAAAATTATACTATTAAAGGTGAAGGATATTTTGATCCAGTATTTTACATACAAGGCTAAGAACCAAATATTTTATAGCAGACACATCTATTAATTAGTTTAAACTTCCTTAAGGCTTTAAATTTTATGTTAAAAACAGATGAAACAGCTACCGAAATAGATATTATGCATAATTATATGGGTAGAAAGGTTTGCTATTTTTGATGCTGCACATGAACTTTTACAATTACAGCCATAAAGGGAGGTAATAAAAACCAATATATTCAATAAAACTTTCTTCTATGTTCATCTTCAAACTTTGACAAATAATAGGGAAAAATATATGGGCGGCGGTTACTGCCAAAATGAGTAAATATACAATCCATTCATAAACAAGTCGGTCAGTGCAGTGCATTTCAACGCCATCTAATTTAAAACTCCATCCCGTCCAATAAATTTGCATTCAACGCATTGTATTTTGAAACTATTTAATACAAAACTTCATTTAATCTATTTAAACATGGAACGATGCATTGAAAAACTTGTTGCGATGCACTGTACTATGAAATCATCCAACAAAACATGATACCATGCAGCTCAATGTGAAACCGTTTAACACAACAGGAGTATGTGCAGTGTAAAATGAAATGATTTATTAAATCTTGACGCCGTCCAATGCATATTGAAACCACTTTGTGTAATTAAGAGCGGTGTATAAAAACTTGATGCCATTCAGTCCAATGTGAAGAAGTTTAACACAACAGGAGTTCGTGCAGTGTAAAATGAAACGATTCATTAAAGCTTGGCACCGTCTAATGCATACTGAAACCGTGTTGTGTGATTTGGAGCGGCGTATCAAAATTTGATGCCATGCAGCCAAATGTGAAGCCGTTTAACGAAACACGAGTATGTGCATTGTAAAAGGTTAATAAGACTATCAGTTCATAAGTTTGACCTGTTATAAATATAGATTCTGGATCAGTTTTATATAAAAATATCTTAAAATTTGTCCTAAAACCGACCTTGTAGTAAAATTTAACATTTAATTTTACATAGTTCCTGCGATTTATCTAAATATTAAAAAGGGACCTTATTTTCGAGAAACATCTTTCTTCTTAGTTTAAGCTTTGTCAGAAGTATGCTTCGTGAAACAGACTCAGTAATAGAAATAATAATGATAAAATCAACAAACACTAAAAATCTCCAGAGTTAATTATCAATCATATAAAATAAATGTTAACATGTTTATGTTTTTAGACAGCATGTCAAAATTATATGTACTTCACTGTATAATATTTTGTCAATTTTTGTTTTTTTGTTTGTTTTTTCAGGGATAGGTGGGGGTAGAAGATCTTATGCCGATTCTAAACAGTATTTCATTCAAGTCCTAGATTTCATACAAGTATTAACTGCCGTTTCTAAACAGTATTCCATTTAAGTTCTGGATTTCATACAAGTATTAACTTTATCTCCACAAGTATCTGTTACACTCGCTCGGTTCACAATTCCCCTTACAGGTCGTATGAAATCCAGGAAACTGACTGTCCAACTTAAATGAAATACTGTTTAATAATAGCATAAGATCTTCTGCAACCCCCCCCCCCCACCAGCAAAAAAAAAACAAAAACAAAACAAACATTGCACTGTACAGTGAAGCACATGTAATTTTGACATACTGTCAAATTTTGATACACCGCTCCAAATCACACAACACGGTTTCAGTATATGCATTAGACGGCGCCAAGCTTTAATGAATCGTTTCATTTTACACTGCACGAACTTGTGTTTCGTTAAACGGCTTCACATTTGGCTGCATGGCATCAA
Organism: Mercenaria mercenaria; assembly: GCF_021730395.1. NCBI lineage: Eukaryota > Metazoa > Mollusca > Bivalvia > Venerida > Veneridae > Mercenaria > Mercenaria mercenaria. The sequence goes on along the minus strand of NC_069367.1, from coordinate 18,317,171 downwards.
CTTTTGATATGCCGCTCCAAATCACACAACATGGTTTCAATATCCATTAGACGGCGTCAAGCTGTAATAAATCATTTCATTTTACACTGCACGTACTCATGTTGTGTTAAACGGCTGGAATGCACTGGTTTTGCATAAAATGGTTTCAAAATACAATGCGTTGAATGCAAATATATTGGATGGGATGGAGTTTTAGACTAGACGGCATTGAAATGCACTGCACTGACGGACTTGTCTATGAATGGATTGTATATTTACTAATTTTGGCAGTTATCACCGCCCATAACATGCACTATTCTACAAAAGCATCTTCTAGTTAAGTTTACAATGTGGGCGTGAGCGTTTCAGAAAAACAGATATATTTTACTTTGTTTTCTTCTGCTGTAACACAATTTTAACTGAACTTTTATGCAAGAATGTTTCAGAATGCATAATTTCATGTCCCATTTTAAACTTTTCTCCTTGTTTAAGGTTTATTACCATTTTTTCAACACTAGTTTGGTAAAATGTTTTCTTGCTATGGTCCTGATTTAAGTGCCTATAACAAGATGGAATACAATGTAAAACTGTACATCGGTAAATCATTTGTTTAGTCATATTACAGTGAAATACAGTTCATCCTAAAATTGAAGGAAACGCAGTTTTGTTTTACTTTTTTCAATGAAATTGTCAAACTGTACAAGTGTAAGAGTAGCAGCATGCATTTCAAACATTTCTGATGTAAAATGTTTTCTTTATAATTGTTCAATCCATAATAAACATAGTTTTTGATTAACAAGAGCTGTCCGTAAGACAGCACGCTCGACTATTCTCAGTGCTTGACTCTTAATTAAGAGCTTTGCCAGTAAAAACTTCAACAAAAAAATCTAAGTTAAAAAGGGGTATAACTCAAAATTCAGTTATGGGGATTGTTTCTCCTGGTGCAGACTTTGATAGTGAATAACTATTTTAAGTTTCAAGTCAAAAGCTTTGATAGTAACAGTGATATTTGACTTTATCAAAAACTTGAACCAAAAAATTCTTAGTTAAAAAGAGGCATAACTCTGTCAAAATTCAAATAAGAGTTATGAGGATTGTTTCTCCTGGTGTAGACTTTGATAGTAAGTAACTAGTTAAAGTTTAAGCTTTGATAATAACATAGATCTTTATCATAATTAACTTTATCAAAAACTAACTAAAATTCTAAGTTAAAAAGGGGCATAACTCTGTCAAAATTTAAATCAGAGTTATGGGGATTGTTTCTCCTGGTGTAGACCTTGATAGTGTATAAATTTTTAAGTTTAAAGTCAACTGCTTTGATAATAAGAGATATTTGACTTTATCAAAAACTTTAACCAACAGCTCGGCAATGCCGACACTAGGGAGAGTGCAATAGCTCTACTTTTTCTTCGAAAAGTCGAGCTAAAAAGGCATGGTTTGCTGTTATGATCGAGTATATAATCTAAGACAGACATACAGTCAAACTTTTTTCTTTCAAACTCAACAGGACAGGCTAATTTGTTCAGTTTTTAGCAGTGTGAGCAGTAATATATATATAATTTATTCAAAGATTGTGTAGGGATCTGTCTATTATTTTTGAGCAAAGAGCTGTATTCAAATTATACGAGTTCGAGCGAACAAACTGTATTATTTACATATTTATATATTGTAAAATTTACAGCTTCTGCTACATCGCTGTACAAATAAGGTCTCCATTAAAGTCCCTGCATCTAAATTTTAGGAGACATGTTAACCCAATATCATGCTGGACACAACTGATTTTGCCTTTGTGACCAGTTTAGATCATGATTAGCCTGCACATCCGTGCAGTCTGATCATGATCTGTACTGTTCGCCATTCAGTCTGTATTCTTTGGTAAGCACCCCTTTAACAGTTAATGGTACTGTCCAAATTGAAAGATAGACAAGTTCATTATAGAAATTTAGCAGGGTAAGGGTTAAGTGTCCCTACAGGTTTACATAACTTTCTTTTTCCATTCATTTGAAATATTACAAATATGTTAGATATAGATATGAATATTTTAGTAAGCCATCCCTTATTCATGGCTTTGTTGTTGAAAATTAGAGGGATTTAACAATTTCATAAACATGTAATTCTGCTTCAAAATTATACAGAAGTATTAAATATGCATTATCATTTCCACATGCATTGATTTTAATATGGATGCAGCCTTTGGTCCATATTTCAACATGTAAACAGTATGCAACATTTTAGAATGTGCAATAAATGAGGCATCTCTCCAGTATGAATGTTTGATATGAGGCAAAGTAGAATTTTCAGTCAAAATAACTTTAAATCAGTATGCATGATTAAAAATAAACACCATATTCCTCTTCTGCATGGCTGAGACTGTTATATATATATATGTATGTACACTGATGAGCTGATAGCTGAAACTAGTTCATTTTGTTTCAAATTTCGTTTGTGTAGCCCTGTGTATACTTACTGTTTTGTTATCATCATTTCAAGTAATTGTAATTACTGGCCCATATTCTTCAACATTAAAAATTGGAGTTTCAGACTTAGACTAAAGAATATTCAATTCACTGGAATTTTGTTTATAACAAACAATTATAATGATAAAATTTCATTGTAATATCTGTTATTGTCTAGTGTAGTTTTAAAGAAAATTTCATTACAGTCAAAGCAAATATAACACAATAAAATTTGGGATTTTCAAGTGTATGTCTACATTTCAGACTTTTTGAATATAGGCCCTGATTTTATATATTGCTAAAATGTTTTAAACATTAAACTGTCCAAACAATGACATCATTAAACAGTAGGGCTCGGACGATTTCAAAATTTTGAAACCGGTAAATCATTTGTATGAAATCAAATCGAACCGGTTAATTGGCTGCCATATCTGAAATGCTGTTTTCTTTCCTGAAGACCTTATAAAGGTACTAAAAAATTCAACAGCTGACTTCATTAGGAACTTGCAGACTTTATCGTTTGGAAACATTGTGACAATTAATAAGTCATATTTTGGTGTATTTTATTTCAGATATATCACGACAAGCAAATCTGAGACTATTGATTATATTCAAGTTGATGTGTTTTTGTGGAAATATACTGCGGGTCTATGTGCTGGTCAAAGAAATGTATAAAGATAAATTATTTGTGATGTTTATTGTTTAAGAGCGATTAGTGGTTTTGCAAAATTGAAACCGGTTTCACCTAGTAATTGAATCGATTCCGATTAACCGAGTAATCATCCCAGTCCAATTAAACAGTTGGCACTAACTTTCAAGATCGACTGATTTGACTGTTTCGTACCCCCAAATTACCTTCCGATATTTTCAAGGTTCCTTTAGAAAAAAAAAAAGTGGGGTTAGCACTGATTTCCCCCGTCTGTCTGTCCAGACTTCTACAAAAGGGATTTTGGAGTTGTTATAGCAGCTTCCCCCGAGCAAGGAGGGCTCAGGTGATCTAAATTTTGATTAAAAGAATGTCAGCTTTACACAATACCAAATGTACCTGAAGACATTACAATGGAGATGTCACTTGCAGAGAACATGTTATGTTGTGAAGAGTTGTAGATGTTCGTACTTCATGTGGAGATGTCATTACTCGCAGAAAAACAGGTGCATGCTTTATATAAGTTGCCAGTTACTTTCAATGAACAGTCAAGTACTTCACTTGGAAATATTGTCAGTTACTTTCAGAAAACAGGGTAAATTTTCATCAGAAGTTTCTAGGGTTTGGTTTTTTTTGCAGAAAGATTGAGTACTTCATTAGAGATGTTATCATTACTAGCAGAGATTTATGTGGATTTTTTGTCAGTTACTTGCAGGGAACCAGTTAGTACTTCATGTGAAGAAGTTGTCACTTACTTGCAAAGACTGGAATTAGTATTTAGGAAATTCAGTATTGATGGAATTACTAACTGCTGTACCTGATGAAAATACAGTAAACAAGAGGGCCATGATGGCCCTATATCGCTCACCTGTTATCATTGCACTTGAAGACAAGAAGGTCCTCAGAAAAAATATCTAAGTCCAAAGGACAGGAACAACAAAGGGAAGAAATTTAACCAAAAAGAAAAAAAAAGTTCTTACAAGGTATAGATATGTCAAAAAACACCTAAAAATTGGAGGTACCATCCATGCTGTACCACAGAAAAGTGGTCTCAGTTTTTCCCTACCACCAATAATAAACAAGAGGACCATGATGGTCCTGAATTGCTCACCTCTTCCCACATGACCCAGTTTTGAGTATGACGTCGTTTTTTCTATTATTTGACATAGTGACCTAGTTTTTCAGCTCATGTGACCCAGTTTTGAACTTGACCTAGATATTATCAAGATAAATATTCTGACCAATTTTCATGAAGATCCATTGAAAAATATGGTCTCTAGAGAGGTCACAAGGTTTTTCTATTATTTGACCTACTGACTTAGTTTTCAAAGATATGTGACCCTGTTTTGACCTTTACCTAGATATCATCAAGGTGAACATTCTCACTAATTTTCATGAAGATCTCATGAAAAATATGGCCTCTAGAGAGGTCACAAGGTTTTTCTATTTTTATACCTACTGGCCTAGTTTTTGACCGCATGTGACCCAGTTTCGAAACTGATCTAGATATCATCAAGGTGAACATTCAGATCAATTTTCATGAAGATCCATTGAAAAATATGGCCTCTAGAGAGGTCAAAAGATTTTAATAATTTTAGACCTACTGACCTAGTTTTTGATCGCAGTTGACCCAGTTTCAAACTTGACCTAGGTATCATCAAGATGAACATTCAGACCAACTTTCATACAGATCCCATGAAAAATATGGCCTCTAGAGAGGTCACAAGGTTTTATTATTATTTGACCTACTGACCTAGTTTTTTATGGCACGTGACCCAGTTTCAAACCTGACCTAGATATCATCAAGATGAACATTCTGACCAATTTTTATTCACAAGTATGGCCTCTAGAGAGGTCACAAGGTTTTTCTATTTTTAGACCTACTGACCTAGTTTTTGACCGCACATGACCCTGTTTCGAACTTGCCCTAGATATCATCAAGATGAACATTCAGACCAATTTTCATACAGATCCCAAGAAAAATATGGCCTTTAGAGAGGTCACAAGGTTTTTCCATTATTTGACCTACTGACCTAGTTTTTGAAGGCACGTGACCCACTTTCGAACTTGACCTAGATATCATCAAGATGAACATTCAGACCAACTTTCATACAGATCCCATGAAAAAAATGGCCTCTACAGAGGTCACAAGGTTTTTCTATTATTTGACCTACTGACCTAGTTTTTGAAGGCACGTGACCCACTTTCGAACTTGACCTAGATATCATCAAGTTGAACATTCTGACCAATTTTCATGAAGATGTCATGAAATATATGGCCTCTAGAGACGTCACAAAGTTTTTCTATTTTTAGACCTACTGACCTAGTTTTTGACCGCACGTGACCCAGTTTCGAACTTGACCTAGATATCATCAAGATGAACATTCAGACCAATTTTCATACAGATCCCATGAAAAATATGGCCTTTAGAGAGGTCACAAGGTTTTACTATTATTTGACCTACTGACCTAGTTTTTGATGGCACGTGACCCAGTTTCGAATTTGACCTAGATATCATCAAGGTGAATGTTCTCACCAATTTTCATGAAGATCTTGTGAAATATATGGTCTCTAGAGAGGTCACAAGGTTTTTCTATTTTTAGACCTACTGACCTAGTTTTTGATGGCACGTGACCCAGTTTTGAACTTGACCTAGATATCATCAAGGTGAACATTCTGACCAATTTTCATGAAGATCTTGTGAAATATATGGCCTCTAGAGAGGTCACAAGATTTTTCTATTTTTAGACCTACTGACCTAGTTTTTGATGGCACGTGACCCAGTTTCGAACTTGATCTAGATATCATCAAGGTGAACATTCTAACCAATTTTCATGAAGATCTTGTGAAATATATGGCCTCTAGAGAGGTCACAAGGTTTTTCTATTTTTAGACCTACTGACCTAGTTTTTAATGGCACGTGACCCAGTTTCGAACTTGACCTAGACATCATCAAGATGAACATTCTGACCAACTTTCATAAAGATCCCACGAAAAATGTGACCTCTAGAGTGGTCACAAGCAAAAGTTTACGGATGCACGCACGGACGGACGACGGACGACGGACACCGCACGATCACAAAAGCTCACCTTGTCACTTTGTGACAGGTGAGCTAAAAAGTTACTAAAAATAAGCTATTTATAGTAACGTAAAAGGGAAGTAATTAAAAAAAATAAAATATTGTAAGTGAACAAAAGAAGGATCTGCCAAATAAATCTGTTGACATAAATGAAATTTCAGATCAGTATCTTCATTAGTTACGGAGATATACAAAATTTAATTTGAAATAAAGGGAGGTAATTTGACATAAAATCAGTCCATAGTTATCTACCCTGATTGTCTCAGTCCAACTAATAACAATAATGAAATTTCAAATAAGTCCTATAAGTACTTACTGATATAAATCCATTTTGATTACAATCGGGGGAGGTAATCAGATATAAAATAACTCTGGAACCTACGATTGGATCTGATTTGTCATGGAATCCAAGATTTATTGTTGTTGAAGATATTTTGGAAGTTTGTATCAAATAAAACCATAAATAAAGTCTCGATATGGCTGCAAAAGCCAAAATAGCCAATTTTGGACCTTTAAGGGGCCATAACTCTGGAACCCATGATGGAATCTGGCCAGTTCAAGAAAGGAACCAAGATCTTGTGGTGATACAAGTTGTGTGCGAGTTTGGATAAAATCAAATCATAAATGAAGCTGCTATTGTGCAGACAAGGTCAAAATAGCTAATTCTGGCCCTTTCAGGGGCCATCACTCTGGAACCCATATTGGAATCTGGCCAGTTCAAGAAAGGAACCAAGATCTTATGGTGATACAAGTTGTATGCAAGTTTGGTAAAAATCAAATCGTAAATAAAGCTGCTATTGTGCAGACAAGGTCAAAATAGCTAATTTTGGCCCTTTCAGGGGCCATAACTCTGGAACCCATAATGGGATCTGGCCAGTTCAAGAAAGGAACCGTGATCTTATGGTGATACAAGTTGTGTGCAAGTTTGGTTAAAATAAAATTATAAATGAAACCACTATCGTGCAGACAAGAAATTGTTGACACACAGACTGACGACGGACGAAGGGTGATCACAAAAGCTCACCATGTCACTATGTGACAGGTGAGCTAAAAACAAGAGCTGTCTGATGACAGCGCGCTCGACTATTCAAAGGCTCATCAATAAAATGGATTTTAGAATAGTACTGTTACAACTATGACACATTAAGGGTCAAAATTATAAAACCTGCTGTAATTTACAAGTACTTACAATGGCAGAAATTTGTATTCAGTATTTACACACTAAGTACAAAAGGGGCATAGTTCTGTTAAAATACAAGTGTCTAAGATATGCGACCTTGTACACCAACCCTTAACATAGCTTTCGCAATCCAATAGCCCTAGTGCTTAAAAGATTTTAAGTTGCATGCAAAACCTCAGTATGCACTAAGTAGACAGAGGGGTATAATTCTGTTAAAATACAATTCAGAGTTATTGGACTTGGTCCAGTGACTGTATGCAACGACCCAAAGACATGTGCGAAGTTCCAATACAATAGCGCCGCCCACCACCCAAGGACTTACAAAGGTGTATGAACACATAATTTTCCGAGTGTAAAAAGGCACATAATTTTGTAAAAATATAAATTCGACTGTATTTACTGACCCTAAAGACATGTGTGAAGTTTGAATCCAATGTATCAATGCATTGCAGAGATTGTTATCATTATAATTTATTTTAAGGTTTAGCAGTGTATCACCAAATCACAGAAATGTATGGTAAAGGAACAACATTTTTATCAACAATTTACCCGTTTAATAATACACGTTTTACCTTACTGTCCTGTACCATTGGATACTTAAAATGTTCTCAGAAGTTGTCCCCTTTATATAAAAGAGTGCCATTTGTAAAGAAGGGGGTGATCAGGTGTGGGTACACAACTTCACATGTTTATAATAAATGTTCATGGAAAAGAATGAAAGAAGTTTAATGAAATTCAACCAAATGGTAAGTTTGTTATGTACAAATATGTGGAAATTTAAACAATTAAAGGAAATCCAGACGAGATTGTGTGTTCACAACCACATTATGGTTATCTAAATTCAGTTTAAGTTTTATAGTTCTAGGTCAAATATATCAGAAGTTATGAAGCAGAAATTGCCATATTTATATCACCCTATGTAGTTAACACTAGAAACTTCTAAGGGCCATAACTCTGATGCATACATGTGATAAGTTCAGAATCCCAAAACTGGAGGTTTGCCATTTTTCAGCTGGAGTTGGGGTCTCAAAACTGGAGGGTTTTTATCGACACAAATTAAGCGCGCGGACACATAACTTAGAGGCAAAATCAAACATTTTTGGCCACACAATAATGTATACAAGTCTACACCAGAAGAAACAATCCTCATAACTCTTGATTTGAATTTTGACAGAGTTATGCCACTTTTTAACTTCATTTTTTTTATAAAGTTTTATATAATGTCTTATATCTCTGTTACATTCAAAGCTATTGACTATATTATGCCCTTTTTACTGGCAAAGCTTTAATTCAGAGTCAATCGAAACAAACAATTAATAATTCCCCTGTGAAAAACAACTCTTTCCTCCAGCTACATGTGTGTCAAACATGTATAATACACAACTGTCGGTGACACTTTGATTTACTGTGTAAACATGTTTGGCACTCCTCGGTAATTATCAGCCCAGTCATAATACTGATTTTTAAAAAAAAAATTTGAAAAGCGGGAGAAATATGGTTTTGGTCGGGAGACGGGAGGCAAGGTGAAAAAATCGGGATTTTGACCCTCCCGCATGGGAGATCACATGTATGCTGATGTTACTTGGGCAATCTGACTGAAACTTGACGGGCCGCAAAACCTCATAGTGGTAAACATGTATATGAAGTTTTATTTAAATATTCCCAACAACTTCCTAGATATGGCTCTGGAGACGGACAACGCCAAAACTTTATCCCTCCGACTTTGTCAGGGGATAATAAAAGTAAACAATTAATTGTTCAAATGTGCAGTTTAAGCACTGGGACATAACTGCAGTTGCATAAAAACAAAGACATGCAACAGTTCTTTAAAAATGGTGTGTGTTTAAAGATGTGATATGGCCCCTTCATGAAGTCCCTTTCCAGAATTCAGTACCTATGTGAGCAAATTGATGATGCTTTGATAGACATATATATATATTTTATAGCCTGCTAAATTTCTAAAATAGACTGGTCCGTCGTTCAATTTGGGCAGTACCATTTATTATTCTAAGGGGTGTTCACAGAAAATTTACTGACTGAATAGCGAACAGTGCAGACCATGATCAGACTGCAAAGATGTACAGGCTGATCTTGGTCTGCACTGGTCGCAAAGGTAGACTCACTTTTATATTGTTGACAGAGTAATATCCCCTGTCATACATGTGCACACTGTCACTATAATTTTATGCAAGTATTCCAAGTCTCACTTGAATATCTTTGATAGTGTTTAAGATATTTGATATTACACATGTATAAAAAAGCTTTAACCAATGCCGACGCCGATGCCAGGGTGAGTAGTATAGCTGTCCACATTCTTTGAATAGTTGGGCTAAAAATTAACAGACAAACCAGACATTTGAAGTTATAATATAAAATGTTTAATATTTAAGGGGGGACTACTTCTTGTGGATTTATGGCTGCATCAACCCATTGAACAATTGAAATTGCCATTCCTTTTATCTTCTCTAAGTTGAAATCTGCATATTTATTTCCCCATACAATGGAGCCAATACTAAGAATTTCCTGCCCCCAAAATTAAATGATATCCCCTTGGGAACAACTATGTGCAATGAAATAAATCTGTTAATGCAGTAGAGATGTTGAAAGTTTCTTACAAATACTAATACTATATATTCTTCTTATATTTGTTCTAAAGTAACAGATGCTGTTGAAAGACAGCATTGCTCTACCATTCAGCCTTGTCACTTACATAAATAAATGAATACCAGTAGAACATGAGCTGTTGGAGGACAGCAATGCTCACTGTTCAACAGCCATGTCAGTTGAATGAAAGTAAGTTGAAAAAGGGGAATAATTTTGTAAAATTGCTAAAAAGGGTTATGGAACCTGTAAAATGCATATCAGTTCATGAAAGTGGACATTGGTGTTAAGTTTCAATCCGTTCCCATTAGTGGGTACTGAGATACCAGCTTACATACAAAAACTTAACCAAAAACTGCCGAGTCAAAGGGGCATAATTTTGTAAAAATACAATGTGGAGTTATGGAACCTGTGCACTGCATGTCAGATCATGACAGTGAACAAGTGTGTGAAGTTTCAATAAGAATCCATTCCCATTAGTGGGTACCGAGATACCATCGAAAAAGGGGCATAATTTTTATTTGCAATGCAATGTTGATGTAAAAACAACAAACTTGATTGCACAATGTACAGAGAGGCACCACATTGGTTCAATTCTATAATGGGAAGAACATATCTCTGTCTCGTGGTATTTTTGTCACTGACCACTCCAAGGTGTTGCCCCCTGTCGGAAATAACGTACATTTATGTATCACAACGTTTAACGCTATTTATTTGTATTACGTTTTGGCGTCACTGACGTCACTTCCTGATATTGTAAACATCTTGAGTTTGAATAATAGATTCATATGAACCAGACGTGCGTTCTTATATATAGTTTAACCGCAACCCCCCCACATTTTGGTGCCGTGACAAACGCAACAATGAAAGTAGATAAATTGCGATCACTGAGACAGCCAACGCAAAGTTATTGAAATTCAACTTGAGAAAATTCAACGTGCTAAAGAAAATTCATCGATGTTGGAATTTCGAACAATCTTGGAAACAATTACGAACAAAGTAGAAAATTTGAAATCACTGAACAAGAAAATATTAGAACAGACAGAAATAACGGAAATTGAAGAGGAACTTATCAGCAGTGAAGAATTTTCGTTGCAAATTGAAATACAACTTCGTCAATTTCGTGAATTTTTCAAACCAGGAGAGAAATAATTCGTCATCTTCAGATCAACATCAGACTGTAACTTTTCCGAGCGCTAGCAGTGTACATTCAGCACAGAATCATCGTCTTCCTAAATTATCGTTACCTACTTTTGACGGAAATATTCTACAGTGGCAATCGTTTTGGGACTCTTTCAGCACTACTGTTCACACAAATCCGAACTTGTCAGATGTGCAGAAATTTAATTATCTACGATCGCAGGTGGATGGCGACACAGCCAGAACTATTGAGGGATTTGCACTTACGAACTCCAACTACATTAAGACAGTCTAACTTCTACAGGAACAGTATGGGCAGGCGCATAAAATTGTACACGCATACATGCAGGCTTTGTTACATTTTTTGCACTAAACAACACACTCAGCAGTCTGAGAAATTATTATGATAAACTTGAAACCTATATCCGTGGACTTGAATCATTGAATCAACATCAGGAATCTTACGGAACACTCTTAGTGCCAGTTGTCTTTGATAAACTTCCGGCGGAAATACGAAAATCCTTAGCACGAGAACATAAGGGCAGTAATCTTCAGCTAAACGAACTTTGCAAAGCAATTTACGAGGAAATTAACGTTATGGAAGCAGGTCAGATGAACAGCCACAGCATATTAGAAAACCCCGCTACAATGTCACTCTTAACAAGTTCCGGTCCTAAACAAGGATTTCAGCGGAATAAAGATAGGAAACATTCTCAGCAGCAGCAACATTCTCAGCAACAAGATCGACGCCCTAGTAACCAAAAGGTATGTGTTTTTTGCTCAAGTAACACACATTTAGCAAATGACTGTAATGTAATAACTGATTACACATCACGAATGACAGTTGTTAGAAATAAATGCCTTTGCTTCAATTGTTTGGGTACGCATCAAGTGTCGAAATGCAAATCGCAGAAAAAGTGCAGAAATTGTCAAAGGAGACATCATACAAGTATTTGTCAGAATACAGGCAGTACAGAACAGACACAAAACGGTACTATATATTCAACACCAGGTCCAAGTTCAGGTAATACCCAAGTTCATCAGCAAGCGGCGACTCTACATACCTACGATGACATCACACGCAAACAGACGACATCCTTACAATTGTCTTCCAATGTGCTACTGAAGGCAGCTATATCAACAGTTACTTCCGGCATGTGTACAGCAGACACAAATATATTATTTGATGAGGGATCACAATGATCATTTATTACGCAAAATCAAGCAGAAAGGCTTAAACTTACAACAACGGGAACTAACACGATACATCTCGAAAGCTTCGGGAATTCAACAAATGAGGTCCGACATTTGGGAACAACCAGAATTTATTTGATCACAACTTCCGGTGAAAAGATCCCGATAGATGTGTTGATAGTGCCAGCTATTGCAGTGCCTCTACAAAATTACAACAGAAGTGTGACAAACCTCCAATACATAAAAGGTCTGAAACTTGCACATCCAGTAACTGATGACGAAACATTTGAAATACAACTACTTATCGGCGCAGATTTTTACTGGAAGGTTATTGAAGATGAAGTGATCCGTGGCTCGGGACCTACAGCTGTAAAATCCAAGATTGGATACCTCCTCTCCGGTCCGGTTCCATTTCAACCGTCAGGACGAAAATCTACAACCAATTTAACTCTACATGTTATCACGCAAGCTCCAAACGAAATCGATTTAGAAAAATTCTGGAAGCTTGAAAGCTTAGGAATTGAACATGATGACTCTGAATACGACAAAATGGATTACATGAGTACATATCAAGAGAATTCCATCACGATTACGGGTGAGAGATACACAGCCGAGTTGCCATGGAAATTAGATAGCCCACCTCTACCTACAAACTATGACATAGTGAAGCGCAGAACTGGAAACTTATTAAACAAGTTACGTCAAGATCCAGTTACACTGAACCATTACAATGTTATAATAAAAGATCAGATAAAGAAAGAATTCATAGAAGAAGTCATGCCTACAGATGAACCCGGAAAGAGAGTACACTACATTCCCCATCACGCCGTGAAAAAGGAATCTTCGACAACACCCATACGCATTGTGTATGATTGTAGTTGTCGGATGTCACGAAACCACCAGAGTTTAAACGATTGTCTGCAATCTACACCACCGCAACTCAACGACTTGACAGCCATATTAGTTCGATTTAGATTTCACAAATTTGCAGTTGTTAGTGATATCGAGAAGGCGTTTCTACATGTGGGACTACACGAGAAGGACCGAGATGTCACACGATTTTTATGGCCTTCAGATCCAACTAATCCAGACAGCCCATTGAAAACATACCGTTTAAAGTCCGTACTTTTCGGATCAGTTTGCTCCCCCTTTATATTAAATGCAACAATACTGAAGCATCTACAGAGAAATTGCGACAATTGGGTCAGTGAAAAACTGTGCAAGGATCTGTATGTTGACAACTTCTTGTCCAGTTTTGATAAGGAAGCAGACGTATTAAGATATTTTCGGCAGTCACATAATCTTATGTCAGCTGCAGGATTTAAGCTACGATCGTGGAATTCAAACAGTATCTTGCTCAGGGAAATGGCGACACATCACAATGTACTCGACGAAGATAAAATAACAAAACTGTTAGGATTACGATGGCAACCAGAAATGGACATAATGACATTTGCAGAAAGACCAATAGACACAAACCCGATTACGACCAAACGTTATATTTTACAAAGTACATCACGAATATATGACCCTCTCGGCATACTCAGTCCAGTTACCGTAAGAGCCAAGTTACTACTCCAAGATATTTGGAAAGAACATTTCACTTGGGATACACCACTGCCTATTACCTATCAAGGGAGATGGTTGAACATAGCGGCAGATTTGAATACTTCAATGAAAACACAGTTTTCAAGACATTATTTTACAGGTGCAGATGACAAATCAGTACCCTGTTTACACGTATTCGTTGATGCTAGTACACAGTCATACGGTGCTACAGTTTACATCAGCAAAGGCGATATTTCAAGCTTAGTAATGGCAAAGAACAGAGTTGTGCCAGTTAAAACACTCACTCTACCAAAGCTTGAACTGATGGCAGCCGTCATAGGAGCCAGATTATCACAGCATTTACAGTCAGCACTAGGAATACAGGAGATATACTATTGGACTGATAGCCAAATTGTACTACATTGGCTCATTAACACAGAAAACAACAACTGATTTGTGAGAACACGTGTATCAGAAATCACAGCTTTAACTGGAAATCAGAATTGGCGATACTGTCCAACCCAAGAGAATCCGGCAGATTTATTGACCCGTGGAATTTCTGCCAAACAATATCAAGAAAGTAATTTATGGTTTAATGGACCATTGTGGATCACCCAGAAGTCTCAGTGGCCGACATGGAATGTTAGAGTCTCAACCGTATTATCTACTTCAGCAGACGACAAAACCGGAAGTCGAACCAACGAAGAATCTCCAACCCACATGACGAGAAAAAATAGTTTTGCAATCCAAGATGTGATTGAAGTGACTAGATTCAGCAAGCTTAAACGATTACTACGCGTCACAGCTTATGTCTTGCGATTTATACGTAATTGTAGAACAGTAAGCCAGTCAAGAAACAGTGGTTCCATAACACTACAAGAACTTGAGAATGCAGAAATGTTACTTATTCGACAGTGTCAACAGAATTTTCTACAGTGAAGAAATATCTAATCTACAATCCAGAAAATCACGGTTACCGGTTGTTAGACAGTTACGTCTTTACCTAGATTCAGATGGTTATATCAGATGTGGAGGCAGAATACACAACGCACCCCTGGACGAAAATACCCGGTTTCCCATTCTCTTACCAGCAAAACATCACCTGACAAAACTTATCATATTTGATGCGCACGAGAAACAATTACATTCAGGTACAAGTGCAACTATCTGCCACCTATGACAGAAATATTGGATTCCAACAATACGTCAGTGTGTAAAATCACTACTTAGAAAGTGCACAATATGCCGTAAAATCAACTCCAAACCCTACCTTGCTCCAGATCCACCACCATTACCAACATACAGAGTGAAAAATTCATCACCTTTTGCTGTGACAGGGATTGACTTCAGTGGAGCACTTTACGTCCGAGGAGAGTCCGGCCGAGAGTCCAAGACATATGTGTGTCTTTTTACATGTGCGGCTACCAGAGCAGTACACCTTGAACTTGTGCATGATCTTACAGAAGATTCATTTATGCAAGCGTTTCGGAGATTCGTTAGCAGGTGATCATTCCCAAGGCTGATAATATCTGACAACGCAACAACCTATCATGCAGCGTCTAATACACTGAAGAAAATATTCGAATCCCAAACATTGAAAGACCAACTCAATAGTACAGGAACAGAGTGGGGATTCATCCCAAATCGCTCACCATGGTTTGGCGGATGGTGGGAAAGAATGATTGGACTTGTTAAAACCACACTTAAGAAGGTACTTGGTCGGTCATTCGTAACTTACGGATCCCTGCAGACGATACTTACAGAAATCGAAGCCGTTCTTAATGACCGTCCTCTGACATACGTTACATCCGATACTTCAGACCCAGAACCGCTTACCCCTTCGCATTTACTATATGGTCGAAGGATAACGACTCCGGTGGATTACTCAGCTATTCAGAACGTAAACAGTAACCACAACACAGCAAATAAACAGGTTCGAATCCAGCGAGAGTTACTCAATGGATTTTGGGAGAGATGGAAGACTGATTATCTTACATCATTACGTGAACGACACACGCAAAGCGGTCAAA
The DNA here is from genome assembly GCF_021730395.1 of Mercenaria mercenaria. NCBI lineage: Eukaryota > Metazoa > Mollusca > Bivalvia > Venerida > Veneridae > Mercenaria > Mercenaria mercenaria. Next base: position 18,301,317 of record NC_069367.1, on the reverse strand, counting down.
ACAAGCAGACGATAAAAGTTGGTGACGTGGTACAGGTGCATGAAGACTGTCCTCGATTACGATGGAAACTTGCCGTGGTGGAGGAACTGATGCCTGGTAAAGATGGTTTAACCAGATCAGCCATGATTCGTACCGGAAGTGATCTTACAACACGAGCTATTAAGAAACTTTACCCCCTTGAGCTGAATAAAAATGAGAGACCGTAATTTCATGCAAGAATTTATCAAAATTGAATTACGGAAATACGTGAAAAAGATAAATACACAGTTTAAGTATACATTTATAGACTGACAGAGTAAATTTATATTAACTGAAATTATGGATAATTTGAATTACATAGACACTGTACTTTAATAGTTCTAGAATCTACGCGAGAATGTGATTTATGAAAGACTTATTCTATGATTTGATCAGCATTCTGGGATAACATTTTCATGATATTTTAAATATAGATATTTTTCTATGCTTCAGATTAATTAACTTTGAAGCATTTCGCGGCCCCCAGAATGTCAGAAATAACGTACATTTATGTATCACAACGTTTAACGCTATTTATTTGTATTACGTTTTGGCGTCACTGACATCACTTCCTGATATTGTAAACATCTTGAGTTTGAATAATAGATTCATATGAACCAGACGTGCGTTCTTATATAGAGTTTAACCGCAACCCCACCCCCCCCCATTTGTTTCATTCTTTTTTCAGAAGTTGAAATCGGCCTGTGCTGACCATTGGTGGCATGTTTGGATTGGTGATTCTTGTTTTTATTATTGGATCAAATGCACTATGAACGAATGAATGAGTTTGTCCTTATTCAACGACTGTTTCAAGAAACAAGAGTTCCGACTATCACAAAATACGCCCATGATCTTACTTGGCCTAATGCTTAATTTGGCCGAGATATTATGCCCACAAACATTGTCAGCAAGTTTGGTGAAGATCAGATGATAACTGTTTGACTTGAAGAGCAGACATGCTGTGGACGCTGCCCGCCCACCACAGGTGTTCACGTAATACACCATACTTTAAGACGGGCGTATAAAAAGGAAAAGTGCTTTTACTCGCACCAGAATTAGTGGCATTTAGCATGTCACAGGGTGATGTTTCAAAAGCAGGTGCATGATTGACCAAAGATTAAGGTCAGTGACAAATACAATAAAGGAAACAACACTTCAAATTTTAATACAAAGACTGCCTTGGTTTTGAGTGCCTTGATTGTGAGCGTACATACAGAGTCGAAAATGAGCCAATTGGTGTTATTTTGCCATTGACCATTGATCAACTAACTGATGTTACAGCAGTGTTTATGCCAAAATTGTTAGAAGACACTGAAAGCTAACTAACAAGGATCTGGTCAATTATAATGTCTCATGTGAGTGTCATGGAGCAAAGATAGAGAACGCTGGTAAGTACAATATCAAAATTCATATTAATGCTAGGGTTCTAAATGCCTTAAAATAAATTGTAACATTATTGTGAACATCCTGGTGTTGATCTTTTCAGTATTTTATCTTAAACTACAACTTGATCTTTAATGTTTAATGTCTATTTCACTGTCACATCCTTTAATGTTACATTCAGTAAATGTTAATGTCAATCATGAACCATAAGTTTTGCACTTGATCTTAATATTTTTAATGCCTATTTCACTTTCACAACTGAATATTCTCTAATGTCATGTTCAGTAAGTTTAATAAATCATCTTTATCTTTGTATCTTTCCAGCTTGCCAGTAGACCCATGGTAGCATTCAGTATGCGATCAATCATTACTAACAGACAGGAATATATCATTGATAAGTTATTTCTCTGATTTTTTTTTCTGACCAGAGAGAAACAATGCTCGGAATCTGTGCTATTCTCGGAATCTGTGCTATTTTGTGGAAAATTCAACACTTGACTCGCTATTTTGTGGAAAATTCAACACTTGACTTGCACTGGTATTCTCAACTTTCCACTGGCTGCCAGGAAACAGCGAGAAACTTGGTCTGATCAGTGCATTCCGTCTTCATGCCACTCTGACAGTCAATGACTTCGTGAAAAAGTTCCATGGGAAGCAGCTTCAAGCAAGGGACACAACTGAAATAATGCAAGAAAATTGATACGAAATAATGCAAGAAAACTGATATACAATTAACAAACAGAGCTGGTTAGATTTTGATTCAAAATATTAGTCTGTGGCCCACATTATGTGGGAAACATTATATATATATATATATAAAGTTTTGATTTTACCGTAAAGACTTTTGTGTTCATAATCCTTTCCTCATGCGTTCAATGTATACCGAGTCTTATGTCAAAATATAACCCTAAAAGTTAATCGATTGTTAGCTTAATCGCCTGTTAAAAGTTTCAAACATCTGGGCCCAAATGGTTACTCAATTTGCAAATAAAAGTATAAGCATGTTTGTTGTTTTCTGTTTAAAAGTATTTATAAATATTCTTGCATGACTTAACATACATTGCCAGTTGATAGTTCATGTTATATGACCAGTCCATATTCAACAATTGTTTACTGGGTTAAAATGTCCAAATATTCTAAAACAAAACTGTGAAAATTAATTTCTGGTGTCATGTAATGAATCACTTCTTGAATGGCTCTCAGTCCTTTGCATCTCAGGCAATAGACTTGACTACTGATTTGCAAGTCATTTAGTAAGTGTATAATAGTCGTTAGTCGTTACAAAATTGTCTCATATGTCTAAATGCAATCTATAACAATATTGTTAAATTAAGAAGGTATAAAACAACAGCTACCAGAGGACAGCAGGGCTCGACATTTCAACAGCCTTGTTAATTGAATTAATGTTAAAGTTGAAAAGGGAGAATGCATGTCCGCTCATCACAGTGGACAAGTGTGTGAAGTTTCAATTCATTCTAATTAGTGGTTAATGAGCTGCTTTCTTACAATAACAAGAGCTTTACCAGTAAAAACTTTAACAAAAAAAATCCAAGTTAAAAAGGGACATAACAAATTCAAACCAAAGTTATGGGGATTGTTTCTCCTGGTGTCAACTTTGATAGTAAATAATTATTTAAAGTTTCAAGACAAAAGTGTCAATAGTAACACAAGTTATTTGACTTTATCAAAAAATTTACCAAGTTAAAAAGGGACATAACTCTGTCAAAATTCGAACAGATTAATGGGAATTGTTTCTCCTGGTGTAGACTTTGATAGTTAATAACTATTTTAAGTTTCATGTCAAAAGCTTTGATAATAACAGAGATATATGGCTTTATCAAAAACCTTAACCAATGACAAGATACCAGCTTACATACAGAAATCATGATACCGACACCGTCACACAGGTGAGCTAGTCCGATAGCTCTACCTATTCTAAGAATAGTCCAATTTAAACAAGAGTTCCGCCAAGTGGGGCAATATACGCCCGAAGGGTTACATCAGAGGATGGGAGCAAAATTTCAAGAACTTGACTGTTGAAGCCCAAAGGACAGGAACAACAAAGGGAAGTAATTCCAAAGAAAATTCTAAGTCCAAAAAAAATCCTTACACGGTATAGGTATGTTAAAATACACCTAAAAGTTGGAGGTACCATTCATGTTGTACCACAGAAAAGTGGTCTTGGTTTTTCTCTATGGCCAATAATAGATAATTCCAAAATTTTTTTTTATTGTAAGTGAACAAAAATGGGATCTGCCAAATAAAACCAAGAGCACTGCAATGCAGAGCATTATACACAAAGCAGTCATATATGACCTTTGACCCCTAAGTGTGACCTTGACCTTGAAGTGAATCACCTGAAACGTGTGCTCTGCACATCGTCTCAGTGTGGTGAACATTTATGCCAAGCTTCCTTGAAATCCTTCAAGCAGTTCAAGAGTTACAGAGCAGACACAAAACAACCTGATATGACCTTTGACCCCTAAGTGTGACCTTGACCTTGAAGCGAGACATCCAAAACATGCGCTCTACATGTCGTCTGGTTGTGGTGAACATATTTCTTTAAAAGATATCATTGGGATCTTCATTTTCCTACCAGATAAAAACATTCCAAATGCTCACCTGTACAGCAAGTCAGGTTTTCAATAGAGGTAAATAAATGAGGAAATGATTGAAAATCTACAATTTAAACACTATAAAAAAAATATGTTTACTTGAAATTCTCATGCAAACAAACAATGCATTTTACCTCCAACAGCAAGTCCGGCTATGAAAAACAAGAGCGCCGCCAAGTGGGGGAATATACGCCCAAAGGGCTACATCAGAAGATGGGAGCAAAATTTAAAGAACTTGACTGTTGAAGCCTAAAGGACAGGAACAACAAAAAGAAGAAATTCCAAAAAAAATAATAAAAAATTCTAAGTTCACAAAAAAATTCTTACCAGGTAAAGTTATGTCAAAATACATCTAAAACTTGGATGTTCCATCCATGTTGTACCACCCACAGAAAAGTGGTCTCGGTTTTTCCCTACTGCCAATAATAAAAAAGTTTCAAAATAAGCTATTTATAGTTACAAAAAGGGAAGTAATTAAACAAGAGGGCCATGATGGCCCTATATCGCTCACCTGTTATCATTGCACTTGAGGACAAGAAGGTCCTCAGAAAAAATATCTAAGTCCAAAGGACAGAAACAACAAAGGGAAGAAATTGAACCAAAAAGAAAAAAAAATTCTTACAAGGTATAGATATATCAAAATACACCTAAAAATTTGAGGTAACATCCATGTTGTACCACAGAAAAGTGGTCTCGGGTTTTTCCCTACGGCCAATAATAAAAAAGTTACTAAAAATAAGCTATTATTAGTAACGTAAATTGGAAATAATTAAAAAAAAAATATTGTAAGTGAACAAAAGAAGGATCTGCCAAATAAATCTGTTGACATAAATGAAATTTCAGATCAGTATCTTCATTAGTTACGGAGATATAACAATTTTAATTTGAAATAAAGGGAGGTAATTTGACATAAAATCAGTTCATAGTTATCTACCCCGATTGTCTCAGTCCAGCTAATAACAATAATGAAATTTCAAATAAGTCTTATAAGTACTTACTGATATAAATCCATTTTGATTACAATCGGGGGAGGTAATCAGATATAAAATAACTCTGGAACCTACGATTGGATCTGATTTGTCATGGAATCCAAGATTTATTGTTGTTGAAGATATTTTGGAAGTTTGTATCAAATAAAACCATAAATAAAGTCTCGATATGGCTGCAAAAGCCAAAATAGCCAATTTTGGACCTTTAAGGGGCCATAACTCTGGAACCCATGATGGAATCTGGCCAGTTCAAGAAAGGAACCAAGATCTTGTGGTGATACAAGTTGTGTGCGAGTTTGGATAAAATCAAATCAAAAATGAAGCTGCTATTGTGCAGACAAGGTCAAAATAGCTAATTCTGGCCCTTTCAGGGGCCATCACTCTGGAACCTATAACGGAATCTGGCCAGTTCAAGAAAGGAACCAAGATCTTATGGTGATACAAGTTGTGTGCCAGTTTGGTAAAAATCAAATCATGAATAAAGCTGCTATTGTGCAGACAAGGTCAAAATAGCTAATTTTGGCCCTTTTAGGGGCCATAACTCTGGAACCCATAATGGGATCTGGCCAGTTCAAGAAATGAACCATGATCTTATGGTGATACAAGTTGTGTGCAAGTTTGGTTAAAATAAAATCATGAATAAAACCACTATCATGCAGACAAGAAATTGTTGACGGACTGACGGCGGACGAAGAGTGATCACAAAAGCTCACCTTGTCACTATGTGACAGGTGAGCTAAAAAAAATACTGTAAGAGAACAAAAAGGGATATGCCAAATAAAAACAAGAGCACTGCAATGCATAGCAATATACACAAAGCAAAGTCATATATGACCTTTGACCCTTAATTGTGACCTTGACCTTGAAGCGAGTCATCCAAAACATGTGCTCTGCACGTCACCTCAGTGTGGTGAACTTTTGTGCCAAGTTTCTTTGAAATCCTTTAAGCAGTTCAAGAGTTACTGAGTGGACACAGCAAAGTCATATAGGACCTTTCACTCCAAAGTTTGACCTTGACGCTAGTTATCCAAAACAAGCGCTAGTGTGGTGAACATTTGTGCCAAGTTTCTTTGAAATCCTTTAAGCAGTTCAAAGTTACAGAGCGGACACGAAACACTCTCATATGACCTTTGACCCCTAAGTGTGATCTTGACCTTGAAATGAGACATCCAAAACATGTGCTCTGCACGTCGTCTTGGTGTGGTGAACATTTTTGTCAAGTTTCTTTGAAATCCTTCATGAGGTTCAAGAGTTACAGAATGGACATGAAATTGCTGATGGACGGACGGACAGACAGAGGGACACCGGGACCATAACATAATACGTCCCTTCGGGCGTATAAAAACATGTTCATGCTATCATAGGAGACAACGCACTTGTCTACTTCGATGCTGAATCGCGAAAAAACAGGCATAACTGAGGAAACTTGAGCTATCACTGAAGTGATTAACACCACTAATGTGGATTATGATGTTGGACACCAGTTTGAATCAGTAAAATCTATTTCAAGTAATAGCAGGGAGGGTTCTGCACTTAGTCACACTAATATACAATGTCACTATGAGCAAGTAGTAGTACAGTAAGTATCAAATGAATATCTTATGCAATGAAGATATTGGACTTCATCATAAAAACTTATAAAAATTTAATTTCTTTAGTTAACAAGAGGTCATTATGACCCTGGATTGCTCACCTGAGTAATATGAGCTACATGTTCCAAATGTCAAACTGATGATAAAATATTAAGAAAGTCAGTACCGTAATTGGCCAAATATAGGTCGCACTCGTGTATAGGACACAGTGAAAAATATCAGCAGAATTCTAGAAAAATGCTTATACCCACTTACCACTTATCTGAATTTATGTTTGTCCAAAATTCGCTATAGTTTCAACGAACTTGCCTGTTTTTGCTTAATCATTGTCGATGTTTTTGGATGTTGTGGCAAGTATTTAAACTGAAAAGCATAACTCTGCGTAAGCACTAAACTGCTGCACCCTCTGACCACTCCATGAATATTGATGCCAGTGAAAACGAAAGTACACTTTGGCACGTGGCGGTAAAATGACGTAATTTTAAGACTGGTTTGCAAATTGTTTTGAACATTACGGATCAGCGACTATGATCATATTGGATCAGTCTAAAATCTAGCAGGCACATGTTTACTATTGCCTCCGGGTATGATTAAACGGTCAATTGTTTGCAGATTGTGACAGTAGGTGTAAGATAAGTAATGCCTCGGGCGTGAATTTCTCAATGAACAAGAGGATTATAGACAACTTTCAAAATTATGTTTGAAGATTAGATAATCGATTTCCGGGCTACCTGATATGGAGTTTCAATATTTTAATGCAAAATGTGTGAAAACACACCGGGAAAGTTTTACACAGGTCTTGTTAAAAACTTAACGATCAGTTACAGAAATGCGTTGTAAAATATATTTTAATGAAAAACAGCATCTTTTTTATGCGAGCTCTAAATTTTACATTTTATACAAAAGTAATTTAAGACGCTGGGTTTCGATACCGGCTATCAATTATGCCTGAGTCATAGGTATTTAATCCCCTTGAATTCTCTTCAATATAGATCGAGGTACACGGGGTAAACAAAGATCGATTTTCTTAATTTTTGAGTCGGGGGAAATGTTTGGTCTTTTTCTATCCCCATATATAAGATGCATCGGTCCTTCAAGACAAGAATCTTGTAAAAATATGTGCGTCTTATATTCGGTAGGTCACGGTAGGTCACATTCATGGTCAATGAAATTCAGTTTTACGATTTGTGTGCAAAACTGTGTATGTCATCAAAATTTCAAGGCTGTATCTTAAAAAACAAGACAGTAGGTCAGTAGGTCAAGGTCACAGTCAAGTGACATCATATTACTTGGGGTCATCAGGTAATTATAATTAAACAGTCTTGGAAATAGGATCAGATGATTTTTTAAGTATTTTTCCCCAGGCGGATAATTTGAACAATTTTGGTAGAGGACCACTAGATGATGCTACACACCAGATATCAAAGTCCTAGGGCCTGTTGTTTTGGACAAAAAGATTTTTCTTTCAGTTGCCATGGCAACTAGAGTTTTGCATAGAATTCAATTATTTGAACAATTTTGAAAGGGGGCCACCAAGGATCATTCCTGTGAAGTTTGGTGTAATTCTACCCAGTGGTTTTCAAGAAGAAGATTTTTTTAGAAATTGTTGACGGATGACGCATGACGGACATCAAGCGGTCACAATAGCTCACCTTGTCACTTCATGACAGGTGAGCTAAAAAGATGCTAATTCTGACAATACTGCAGGGGAGTTACACAGCCTAACATACTATTGAACATTATCAGTACTAACCAGTACAGCATGTTTTAACTGAATATTAATTAATGACGAAAATATTGGACAACATAAAGCCTTGACTAACACCGACGCATAAGGCCAGGGAAAGTGCAATAGCCCTCCTTATTCTTTGAATAGTCGAGCTAAAAAAAACTTACATGAATTAGCCGATACTTTATCCATCAGTTTGGTCTTGGTTTGCAGGAATGAATCTTGGAACAGGGGCATCTGTATTATGTTGGCTATGACCTCCATGAACCCTACGACAGATCTGTAATTCAATATATGTACACACATTTAATGATCTAAACAATTAACATTGTTTTATTTCCTCAAGGTGTGCAATTCCATTTTTCAGTTCTTGCAAGCTCTTGGGATCCATTGTGCTTGATAGGTTTTTTTTTAACTGTTTCACTTAATTTTCTCACATATATATAATATTTTCAAAGTATAATATAACTTCCCCATCTGAAGCTAATCCTGGCAAATAACTACAGTCATGTAGCTTTCATTCTGAATATGTAATTTAAACAAGAGGGTCATGATGACCCTGAATCGCTCACCTGAGTAATAAGAGCCACATGTTTGAAATGGCAAAATGATGCTAAAATATTAGAAAGTGGGTCAGTAGGTCAATTCATGGTCACTGAAAGTCAGATTTAAGATCGGTGTGCAAACCTGTACATGTCATCCAAATTTCAAGGCTGAATCTCAAAAAACAAGTAGGACAGTAGATCAAGGTCACAGTCAAGTGACCCTAATCACCTGGGGTCATCAGGTAATTATAATTAATCAGTCTAGGAAATACAATCTGATAATATTTGAAGTATTTATTCCTATATAACTCATATAAAAAGTGACCCCCAGGGCTGGGCCTCTTTTCACCCCAGGGGCATAATTTGAACAATTGTGGTAGGGGACCACAAGGCAATGCAATATATCAAATATAAGAAGCCTAGGCCTTGCAGTTTCAGACAAGAAGATTTTTAAAGTTTTTTCCTATACAAGTATATATAAAACTGGGACCCCCAGGGCAGGGCCTCTTTTCACCCTAGGGTTATAATCTGAATAATTTTAGTAGAAGACCACAAGGCAATGCTACATATCAAATATCAAAGGCCTAGGTCTTGTGGTTTTAGACAAGAAGATTTTTATAGTTTTTTCCTATGTAAAACTTGTGACCCCCGGGACGGGGCCTCTTTTCACCCCAGGGGCATAATTGGAACAATCTTCATAGAGGACCATTAGAAGATGTCACACGCCAAATATCAAGGCTCTATGCCTTGCAGTTTTGGACAAGAAGATTTTTAAAGTTTTTCTGTTCGGTTGCCATGGCAACCAGTATTCTGCATGGAATTCAATTCTTTGAACAATTTTGAAAGGGGGCCACATAAGGATCATTCCTGTGAAGTTTAGTGTAATTCTACCCAGTGGTTTTCAAGAAGAAGTTTTTTTCAGAAAATGTTGACGGACGGACGACGCACGTCGCACTATGGACATTGAGCGGTCACAAAAGCTCACCATGAGCTAAAAATCCTATCCTCACTGGCAAAACTAACATATAGGTAACTCACTGGAAGAATGAGAATGAGAAAGGTTTTCAATAAGGTATGTTCTGGCACCTAGGTCATGGCCATAGTGATTCTCAGGACAATAGACTGAAGTGCCACAGACTCAGAACAAACAAACTTGTAAATGTAAATTCCATTTGTTGATTTAAACCAAATAAGAGAGAGGCTTAAAAAGTCAATCAGCTGACCTGCCTTGCCATTTGCGACTTTTGTTTTTTTTCAGCACTCAATCCTGAAAAGAGATTCTATTCCTGCAATGTGTAACTTAAACATTCATGTTACCTGAATTATAGTATTGACTGTACAGATGTGGTTCAAATGAACTCCAGAAAGTTCCAGACAAGATCCAGCTGAAAGTTATTCATTCAATGCCAACTCTGTCTCACATTTCCAGCAACTACTGGTAGTTTAGCATCTGAATTAGCTGATCTGATGTTGCTTAATTGTTGTTGTTATAGTTTTATTCATGTCATTTTTGCCAGTCTCTCCAAACACTGTCTGCACCAAAACTAAATGAAATGTATGCAGAAAGTAAAAGTATGTGAAAAACTACCATGAATAATATGTTTGCAGGAGTTATGGTTTATGCACACTGCAGTTCCTTAACCCGTACCCTGCTTAATTTAAATCTGAGAACTTGTCCATCTTCCAATCTGGACAGTACCATAAACTGTTAAAAGGGGTGCTTCCCAAAAAGATACTGACTGAATGACAAACAGTGCTGGTCATGATCAGACTTCATGGATGTGCAGGCTGATCATGATCTGCAGTGGTTGCAAAGGCAGGATCAATAGTGTCCAGCATTGTAATTAAGGTTTATGTTCTCAAACACACAGTGTCATGTGAAATTTAATCATTTTCAGAAGGTTCAGGCATAATTTCTACAGGAAATATCTTTATTAAGCAAAGTTGAGTTACGGTTCATGTACACTGCACTGAATCTTAATGTCATCTTTAAGTGTGTGAAATTTTACCAAGTTCTGTTTGAGGGGCCACAATGACTATGCTGTAGCTGCTGCCTTTTTGTTATAAACATAAAACACGTTACTCTTTAGTTAAATTCTGTTATCAATGATGGTTTTCTCTTTTATTTTATACTCTTCTGTGAAATACTGAAATTTATCAGTGAAATAAAATTGATATTTTCACTGTTTCAAACAGTGAAAATAATTATCATTTTTGTTTTTCACTGGTACGGAACTACATTTGAATGCGAAATGATATGAATTATAAATGATAGGAAATTCCTTGAAAAATATTCTTCAGTAAAGGTAAATATGTTATAAATAATAAAAGGATCATAAATATTTACATTTTATCATAATAAAATGTCACAGAAATCTAAAAACGTAATAGAACTATTTATAGTTTTTCTACAAATATATGACATCCTGACGTCACAGCATTATCACGTTAAGGTGCGATGCCTGATGGACCAAATTATTTGTTTTGGAGTCTTACTCTGGGGTAAAGTGTTGTAAATAATGGGAAGTAATTCAAAATGTAAGCAATGTTAGATTTTCATGAAACCTCAAACATCTTAGAATTTATAAAGCATGTACTCAAATTCTATCATTATAATCAATTAGGATATAAAGTGCAGCTTAGGTGCTTAAATATTTTTTTTCTGAAAAAGCTATTTGTTGATAAATTGTTTCTTATACTGGCATCTCCGTCTTGAATATAATTTATCTTCATACAGTTACCAGCTGAGAAAAATAAGAAATTAGGCTTAATTTCTATCCATTTAACTGTTTTGCTGAAGAAAAATTTAGAAACCTGCAGATTTATTCTATTTTTTTTAAATTATTATTATGACAACGATATTTAATATTTTAGTGCAAATTCCGAGAACAAATATTTAAAGAGAATATACTTACGAACAGAAGACACCAGCAGTAGAGGTCTAGAAGACTGAAGGCAGGGAACATACAGAAGGACTTGCACCCTGTTTGGCTCACTCACTGTCCCTACTAAAGGTCTGGCACGATTTCACATTTCCATGGGAATACAGTCTCTCTGGCTCCCAAGCTTGTAATTAGAAAAGAGCCAAAACAGGAAAAACTGAACTTGAAATTATTTTATGTTAAAAAAGTTACTTCTTAATTAATAAGGCAAGAATTAGTAAAGGCCATTTATGGCCAAAATGCCAAAAAAAGGAAAAAACTCGCAAAGAATTGATTTTTTGTGTAAGTATTATACAAGATGTATGCAACAACATATAAAAAGTATAGAAAAGTATCATGATGCAAAATGTCTATTTTTGGGGTTAAAATGTTCAAAATATTAATGAAACTGCGGATTTCTGGAATCGGCCCATAACAATAGATTTATGCATCTAACGAGGTCCAACTTTGGCACAACGTTAGATTACTATATTGTGCAAAATGTAAACTAATTAGAAATTTAGAAGAAAACAAAATGGCGTCCTAAATCCAATATGGCCGCCATAAAAACGACATTTAAACCAGAATTGTCGTCGATTTTATGTCAAATTGTCTCATATCATTGCTTTTACATATAATAAGCTGGTTATTGTTAGTTACAGTATGCAGTTTACCTAAGATGGAAAACATTTGCCAGCAGATTCAATACCGGGCAATAGTGAAGTACAAAGACAAAATTGCCGAGTCATTCGGCAGTAGAAATTGTCGTAAAGCAGCAATGACTTAATTATTTATTAACAAAATATACGAGTATGCGTACTTTCCTTTCTTAGTAAGATCATTTCCCATATGATAATTATGGTTTTGAGGCAAAATTACATTAAAGTGTTTTCAGTTATTTTTTAGCTCGACTATTCGAAGAATAGGGGAGCTATCCTACTCGCCCCGGCCTTGGCGTGAGTGTGAGCATCACACAAATGTTAAAGTTTGCGTACCATCCCAAATATTTTCAAAGTCCATTGAGATATTGCTTTCATATTTTGCATACTTGTTTACCATCATGACCCCAGTCAGTAAAAAGGAGGAGGCAATTCTATCAAGCATTTTTACTGAATTATTGCCCCTTTTCGACTTAGAATATGCTTATTGTAATGTTAAAATTTGCATACCATCCCAAATATTTTCAAAGTCCATTGAGATATTGCTTTCATATTTTGCATACTTGTTTACCATCATGACCCCATTCTGTAAAAAGGAGGAGACAACTCTATCAAGCATTTTGACTCAATTATGGCCCCTTTTCGACTAAGAATATGCTTATTGTAATGTTAAAGTTTTACTCATAGCTTATATTATACTATTAAGCACTGAGAATAGTCGAGCGTGCTGTTCACTGACAGTTCTTGTCTTTTTTATTAAACAGGAAATGGCACATACAAATAGTCCTCGGCCTTTTTCTTCCTTTTTTTTGCTCTGTAGAGCTATTTTCCTTATATTTTGCAATTTTATTTCTGAAATGACATGAAAGATCTATGATTGACATGTACGTAGCATTTTCACAATGAAATAATAACATGACAGTATTTGTCATGGAAACTTATATCACACACTACCACTACAATCTGGGGTCTCATTTTCAGCTATTTTTGCAATTTGTGTGTTTGACTGAAAATAATTTTCTTTAATCAAACTTAACCGCCGCTTTTCTTTTGATTTTTATTCCGCACTAATAACATTCTTCAATAAATTGTAAGTTACAGACATTCTAAATTGGTCCTGATGTGTGCTGCAGCCATTGAAAATATGTCAATTTTATATAGTGTAAAGACAAACAGCTATTTAGTGTGTTATAACCTTATGAACGACTTGGGTTAATAACAGTCATAACTGGATCTCAGCATCGCACATTATGTTATATACAGTCATATAGTAAAACAGGACCAACTATTTGTTAGATCTTATAAGAAGAGTTGCAGTATTGTAACTAGGTTTCGAGCGTTAACGCCAGCGCATAGAAATTAAACCTTTACGGGATAGACGATAGAAAATATAGGCTGATCATCGGAAATCTGAGACAGAGACGTTTGGTTTGGTAATCGTCTGAGTCAGTAAGAGAACGAGGTTCAACCACAGGCACGGGTCCAGTGTATATTTTTTTGTTTAATATGAAAAATCACGGTTTTTTCACACAATTAACCTTTTATATGTTAGTCAAATGAAAAAAAAATCGATGACAAAACATCCGGTCACAGTATCATATACATGGAAAAGGTAAACTATACGAGCGTAACTTCAGCTGCCAAACGAAGTGATAAAAACCAGGAACACGTCCGCTATCCGGAATGAAATCACCGGGGATAACTGAAATATTTCGCTCGTAGAGACTTGTACTGTGTATTTCAAAGCAATTTATGGGGTCAGTTTAGTATTTATGGAAGGCTTTAAATATTTCGAAGGTGCAATCATGCAGGTAGCGGCTGCAAGTGTATAAACTCCAATTTTGAAATGTTCTTCAAGTTTGCCGAGTAGTTTCCCATAGCGTTACGCTCGTATAGTTTACCTTTTCCATGTATATGATACTGTGTCCGGATTTTTTGTCATCGATTTTTTTTTTTCACTTGACTAACATATAAAAGGTTAATTGTGTGAAAAAAGTGATTTTTTTATATTAAACAAAAAAATATACACTGGACCCGTGCCTGTGGGTTCAACGTTATCACTGAAGTACAGCCAAAGCTAATGCTATATTTTATAGCATATAAGCACTGAGCATCCGAGAGTTAGGGCAATCATACTGAGTTGCAGCTTCATATAAGAGAACATCGGCTGAACATCTATGCGAAAGGACACTCGTATGTTGTCGATTCATTGGCGGACAGGAACTTGAAAGAAAAAAGTTAAATACAGTATTCCCAGCCTATAGGAGTTTGAGCTGATTATCATAGTTTAAGGTTGTTAGTTTGAAACATTGAGTGATTAGCCTGATCCCTGAAATCATTACAGTCATGAATCATTTAGGCGAGGTAGCCAGAGAATAAAAATATTTATAAGGTACTGTATATGGTCTCACAGCTCTACGTTTTAACATAGCACAGTCACCATAGTGATTGGATACATTACATTGTTCAAGATACTAAAGGCGTAAGCATTTTCCCGTGTCATATAACTCGTATCCTGATATTTACATATGCTATGTTGAAGTGTTGTTATGATATAAATTTCTATGCTATTTCGAATCGTACTTTAGTAAAATGTATTCAATTAATGTTTTTTTTAAGGTTATGACACACTTAATAGCTGTTCTTTTTTTATTCTTTATAACATTCACATATTTCCAATGACTATTTTAAATGTCTGTAAGTTATATTTTCTTGCAGAATATTGTCAATACTGAAGCAGGGTTCATGCTTGATGCAGAAAAATATTTTCAGTCAAACACACAAACTGCAAAATTAGCTAAACAATGAGATCCCAAACTACAGTGGTAGTGTATGATCTAAGTCAACATGACACATTCTGTAGTGTTGCTATTTTATTATGAAAATGCTACCTACATGTCAAGCATAGATCTATCATGATTTCAGCAAATATTGCAAAGAAAATAAGGAAAATAGCTCTAAAGAGCCAGATTTCAATTTTTGCCAATGTTCCCTTGTATGTTACAGCAGACTAAATAGCTGTTCTTCGTTATTCTATATAAAATTGTCATATTTCCAATGTCTGCAGCACACATCAGGACCTACTTTAAATGTCTGTATCTTACATTCTCTTGACGAACATTGTCAGTGCTGAATAAAAATCAGAAAAAATGGGGGTCATGTTTGATACAAGAAAAATATTTTTAGTCGAACCATTTTTAGCGCCATTTCTTTATTCGGGGTCTGTATAGTCTAAATGACCCTATGGCGGCCATTTTGGAATTGAGAAGCCATCTTGAATTTGTTTAAGACTGAAGTTTGTGTGTTTTGAGATAAAATGTGTGTATCTTTTATGATGCTGGTCATTTTTCACACTATTTGAACTTTGTGAAATGCTTAAACGGTTTTCCTGTGTAATGAGATTTAATGGTGGCCATCTTGGATTTTGGCGGCCATCTTGGATTTTTTAAAATAGTCATGAGCTTAATTTTTTTGTGTTATAATTTTCTACTACCATGCAAAATTTCACTTTCTTAATAAAAATATTGACATCATTATGGGCCGATTCCAGAAATTCACAGTTTCAATCATATTTTTTAACTTTTTACCCCCAAAAAATGCATTTTGCACCATGATAACATTCTATACTTTTAGTATGCTGTTACATACATATTGTGTAATGCTTTCACCAAAAATCAATTCTTTGCGAGTTTTTTCCCCTTTTTTCATAAATGGCCTATACTAAATATGATACTGCAGAAGTGAGCTACATGAAAAACAAATCTGACAATATGGCATGTCCTGGTAACGGAAGGCAAAAATTCAAAGGAAATCTGAAAGAGAGAAAATCCTGCCTGTTCCTGGCAGGCCTTGAACCTGAAAGAAATAAAATCCTGCCCAATGTATGTTCCGTCCAAGTAAAACATGCATTTGAAGACCTGGGCAGGGTATGGTCCTGAAATAAAGAAGAAATCCTTGCAATCCCTGATATCCGTCTCTCTCAACAAAGGAACAACTATCATCTAGCAACCCGCCAGCGAGAATTGAAGACCAGTTATCCCCATTAACGCTTCCTATCTTGCGGACATATTGACACCGGGTCCTCGAAGGTTACGCAAGTAGTCTTGATCAACAGTTAAGGGATCTGCCAGGCCTGGAAATCTGAAAAAAAATATTCTGCCATCTCTGTATGTTCAGTTGTCTTCGGAAGACTTTGAACCTGAAAAAAAAGAAATCCTGCCTACCTCATAAAGGTGGTCCTAGACAGGTCTTGACACTGAAAGAAAATCCTGCCGATTGCATGTATGGACGGGACATACAGTCAGTTGTCATTGGCAGGCTGTGGACCTGAAAGAAATAAAATCCTCACAATCCCTGATTCCCATCTCTCAAAACACAAAGGAACAACCTTCATCTAAACACTGCCAGTGCAGAATTGTACACCAGTCACTTCCACACGTTTTCATCTTGCGGATATATAGAACTGCCTACCTCATAAAGGTGGTCCTAGACAGGTCTTGACACTGAAAGAAAATCCTGCAGACTGCATGTATGGACGGGACATACAGTCAGTTGTCATTGGCAGGCTGTGGACCTGAAAGAAATAAAATCCTCACAATCCCTGATTCCCATCTCTCAAAACACAAAGGAACAACCTTCATCTAAACACTGCCAGTGCAGAATTGTACACCAGTCACTTCCACACGTTTTCATCTTGCGGATATATAGACACCGGATTATCCTCGATGGCAACGATGATAAGTCTTGATCAATAGTGAAGGGATCTGTAAGGCCTTGGCAGCTGTAACAAAAAGCAACTCTGCCAATCTTTTGAAGCAGCATCTCCTCCTCAGCAGTCTGGAAGATTGGCAGGAAAACAAAACAAAACAAACAACAGGGCCCTGAAGGCCTTGTATTGTTTTTACTCTAGATAACCTGGTGCCTTATTTGGCCTAGATTTCATAGAGACAAACAATTTGACCACCTCTTATGTAAAACAGGTAGATCATTAATCAAGATTTTCAATGATTTGACCTAGTGACATAGCTTTTGACCTCAGGTACCCCACTTCTGAACATGACCTAGATTCCATACAGACCAACATTCCCGCTACAATTTATGAAGATCAAGTTGGAAAAGTGACCACTACAGTTTTTTTTACAAAGTTTTTCTATGATTTGAATAAATGACCTAGTTTCTTTTTCCCAAAGTGACCCAATTACAAATTTATCCTAGATTTTAAACAGAGAAACATTCCAACCAAGTCTCATGGAGATAAGGTTGAAAATGTGACATTTGGAGTGTAAATGTCATTCTATAATTTGTTTGTTTGTTTTGGGTTTAACGCCGTTTTTCAACAGTATTTCAGTCATGTAACGGCGGGCAGTTAACCTTAACCAGTGTTCCTGGATTCTGTACCAGTACAAACCTGTTCTCCGCAAGTAACTGCCAACTTCCCCACATGAATTATCAGAGGTGGAGGACTAATGATTTCAGACACAATGTCGTTTATCAAATAGTCACGGAGAACATGCGCCCCGCCCGAGGATCGAACTCGCGACCCCGCGATCCGTAGACCAACGCTCTTACCTACTGAGCTAAGCGGGCGGGCTCATTCTATAATTTGACCTTGTGACAAAGATTTTGACCTAGATAACCAAGTTTTTTAACTTTACCTAGATTTAAAAGAGACAATTATTCTGACCAAGTTTTATATAGGATCATGTAGTAGGCATAGGAAAAAGAGATCAATATAATGCACCTTTACTAATCCTACCAGGTGTTCTGTATTACAAAAGTGTTTCTATTGTGACAGTTTGATACAAGCAAAACTGTATTATCTGCACTATAAAATACTTTCTGGTATTTCATTTTGTTATCGGCTTGTTAAAAGTTAATTTTTACCATAAGTAAGTTGACAAAATCATAGGAACCAGTGTTTCAGGGGTAAATCAAACATATATTGATAAATCCTAAACGATTTTGTTGTTCAAAAATGTATAATATTGTATCTTAAACCGTTTTCGTTTTCTACTCTATTGTGTAATTGCAAGGGAAGTAAACTAATAAATATCTCTGCTTTAAAGTAATAGCCCAAGGCAAGAGTTGACATTCTTTGCGGATCACAACTTTGAATTAAATATAAAAAATTTCTGTTATTGATATTAGCAAAACTATCAAACATTGCACATTTGTGAAATCATTTTTGTTAATTTCAAGGACTTGGAAATCAATTTCTAGACTTTATTTAATGTATTTCTATCAATGAAAATATTAGGGTCTATCTCTGCATGTAGTAAATGTGTCTTTGCTATGATTTGACCGGTTGACCTAGTTTTGACCTCGGGCAACCCAGTTTAAATTTTATCCTCATTTCTTACAAAGAAAATTATTTTGACATAGTTTCATAAAGATGAGGTGTAAAAAAAGGCCTCTAGAGAGTATTTTTTTATCCAAGATGACCCATTAACAAACTTGAGATTTTACTGAGGATTCTGACCAAGTTTCATAAAGATTGAGCTAAAACTGTGACCTCTAAAGTATTCTCAGTCAAATTCTTTACAATGCATGACACGCAGCGCATGATGACAGATGACGGACATATGATGAGCACAGTAAAGATGGAAAAAAGTCCTTATCCTAACCAGAATTTAATGCAATATCAAGCATAAAAATAATTTAAACTGAAACACCAAAATTATTCAATCTTTATTAAATAAATTTTACAAAAATGAAGAGGGTCACAATAGTGCTAGATTGCTTGACCAAGTTTTACTATATTAAACTAGAGTGTAACCAAGATTTTTCTGTGATCCATTGACCTCAAATGATTCAGTTTGAACATTCCTCTCACTAAATAAGGTTATAAGTTGTATTAGATAATACCTGGTGAACTTTAACACAGATGAACTTAAAGGTCCAATACTAAAGAAAGTGAACATTTTAATTTCTTTTAAAAAGCACAGAAACTTTTTCATTTTATTGGAAAATGAAAGTTGGTATGTAGAAATTCGAAATAAATCGCAGTATATGTACAATTATTTTTCTATGAAGTATGAAGAAAGTTAAAAAGACCTGGGGGGTCATTCTGTCGATTCATTGAAATTTCAACATAATCACACTGGATAACCGGCTATCTTGACGCCCGCTGGAAATGTAACTCAGCTGGAAATGCAACGCAGCTGTAAATAGGTAGGTAAAGTTTTTCATTTATTTCTATTAAAACGAAGCCAATTCTTGCAAATCAACTTGACAGTTTTATCAAGGAATGACCATTGCTTACATTTACAATTTCTGGGCCAAAAACGATCGTTATCTTTTGAGATATTCTCTAACAATTTCTTCACTTTGAAAAATCGAGCAAAAATCCAAAGTTTTGTGCAAATTGTTTTGTTTATGAACAACCTGTGAAAAATTTTATCATCTGGTTGAACAGATGTGTCCTTTTGGAACACCTGTGTGAAGTTTCCGGGTTCTACGTTATTCCTGAAAAAGTATATTAGCCGTTAAATAGGCATGGTCGAAAAAAAAAGACTGTCGAAAACGGCCGCTGTATTTGCAAAAGGCAGTCGTTGAAGTCAGCTGTCGGCTATCGAGAATACAGCTGTATCAAAGTAAAAAAAAATGTCTTGTAGACATGTAATATGCCCCGTAGAGTCTCTTCTTTATGTATATTTTGGATCTGTTTTGTCTGTCTGTGTTTTTGCGACTTCATTCGTCTTTAATTTGTGTAAAATGTGTATACTTGCAGTCCGTAAACAGTTTGAATATACTTATGTATGGTCCTTATTGCCTTGTCGAGTAATTCTGGTTGATTTCATTATCATTGTCCGTTTGGTTTAGGGTCTAAAAGTTGCTTAGTTCCTTTCGTCTGTCCGTTCGTCCGCCCGCAGTGTCTTGTCCGAATCTGATTCTACATGCACGTGAACAATTTCCTCGTGTGCAGAACCTGAACTTGTCCTCTAATTGATTTTTGGATCTAAGATATCCAAATGACATCTATCATGTTTTGAAGTACGGGATTGGCAGTACAAATCAATAGGCTATCATTGTACCTCTGAGTCACATTTATACACGAATCTTAGTAGATAAGGTATATACACGAATACACTAAAAGTCTGTGTTTTATGGCAGCTTATTTATGGCTTATAATACTGTGTATGCGTAAAACTTTTATTTTTAAACAAAAAGACATTATGTATGTGAAACAATATACAATACCTAGCGTTGTACAAAATAACAGTGTAAGACAGAAAGAGCAAATGCGTAAACTGCACAAAAGGGGGATAACTCTTGTGACATAAATTCTGGGATCCGTTATCGTAAGATCGTAAAAAAGCAAAGAACAGTTCCGATCTACCTTGTTATATGTTGATTAAAGCTACATGTGACTGCCATGCTAAGAAATAACTAATTAACATTCATGTGAGATTTTGCAAAGTACTGCTTATTTAGATTTGAAACAATCGTTTTCAATCGTTTGCCTCTATACATCAACAACTTGCAGTTTTAGACCATGAATAAACTGGTATTTGTTGAAAAGGTATTTATGAATAAAACAAAATAGCAGATTTACATTAGGAGCAATTAAATAATTATGTATGAGCAAATAATATTATACACCATCTAGCACCATCAAGGACTGACGGCCAGAAGCAATCATTTGCACTTGCAAAACCCGAGGTGAAATTACTTTCTGTAGCAGCCCGGAGGCACCTGTAGTGGTTTTCCTCCACCAACAAAAGCTGGCAAAATTGCAATATGCACTGTATTGCTTCGGTGTAACTGCAAAAAAATATATGGTTGGCTTTCGCATGCTGGAAAAATGGCAAGAACGCGTGAACTACGTTTAAATTCAGCCCGGGTGTGAAGGAATATAGTCCTAAAGCCTCTTGAAATGAAAGTGCCAATTTTAAAAATAATTACGTTTCCGTCAAATCACTACCAGTAATACTTTTTACTTACAAAAGTATTCAAAATCATCGGAGTTAATGGATAGTCTATAAATGCTAACATCTGAGTTCAACGACAGCACTAGCAGCCGTTTTCGACAGTCTTTTTTTTTCGACCATGCCTATTTAACGGCTAATATACTTTTTCAGGAATAACGTAGAACCCGGAAACTTCACACAGGTGTTCCGAAAGGACACATCTGTTCAACCAGATGATAAAATTTTTCACACGTTGTTCATAAACAAAACAATTTGCGCAAAACTTTGGATTTTTGCTCGATTTTTCAAAGTGAAGAAATTGTTAGAGAATATCTCAAAACATAACGATCGTTTTTGGCCCAGAAATTGTAAATGTAAGCAATGGTCATTCCTTGATAAAACAGTCAAGTTGATTTGCAAGAATTGGCTTCGTTTTAATAGAAATAAATGAAAAACTTTACCTACCTATTTACAGCTGCGTTACATTTCCAGCTGAGTTACATTTCCAGCGGGCGTCAAGATAGCCGGTTATCCAGTGTGAACCAGTAGCACTCTTTCAAAACAGCCGCAACAAAAACCTAAGTTGTGGTTTAGAAAAATGAACAGTGTCGTACACAATATGATATGTTGCTAGACAACACCGCATTTCGGTTGAATTGTTATCATTGTGTAGCAGGTAACGGCTAGTGAATGTGTAGAGAAATCTGCCCGAAGAGCGAATCACGTGACATTTGTGTTGTGTGTGAACTCGTTTTCACTCTCAGTCAGTCGTAGGCAGTCGTTGGCGGACAAAGGAGGACAAAGAACGAACACAGGAAGGAAGGTAAAATTAATTTTAAAAAAGAAATGTTTAATTAAAGTTTAGCTTTTTAGACTTTCATTTGATGTTCAGAGTGTTTTTTAATATCAACATGCAACAGTTTTCCAGATTATCTTTACACGCCATGTACCCGGATAATTTTAACTCTGTTCAGCGACCCTAACTCAGTGCCAACATGGCGGATGTAAAGCCGATACAACTTTGTTTTCTGTGTAATTACGATGTATAAAGGAATGTTTCTGTTGTTATATCTATCACCATTGATCAAGTGTATATTTATTTCAAAATGTATCATGTTAAATATATCAACCTTTGTGTACAGTGTATTCAGGTGGAAAAACGACGAACAAGGCAACTTTTTCAGTGAAAACTTTTACAAAAAATCTTTAAAAATACTTCTATGCTTTTGATGCCTCGACTATTTTGTTGTTTGAAAGCAAAGATATACTGCTTTATAGGCCCCTTTACGCTATGTTGTTAACCCACTACATGTTGACACAATACATGTTCAAATGTACTGACAGCGAGAAAAGGGATAAAAACCTAACTTTGATTTGATAAAAACCGAACTCAGTTTACATGAAGAATGGATAAAAGCCTAACTTACACGAAATTATGTGACAGATAAACACCTAACTGACTAGTATTCTATAGAAATGAATGAGTTGACATGTACATGGTCTGATTATTGTAAACATTACTTTATAAGCGGTATTGTCTTCAAACTTTGTCGTTAATTTTAAGATGTTAATGTATGCCCACTACAGTCAAATATTTTTTCATAATTTTAATATTATGCAAATAGCAATGTTTGGAAAAATCTGGATAAACCCTAAAAAGTAACTCAGTATAAAGTCAAAATTATTAGTATATTTACATAAGAAATTATTTAATACCACCGATGTTCGAAGTTCTGTAGTTCCCAACCCTATCTCCCTCTCTCTCTCTCTCTCTCTCTCTCTCTCTCTCTCTCTCTCTCTCACACACACACACACACACACACACACACACACACACACACACTCTCTGTTTCAGAAGAATTGTGTTTGTTTCAAATCTTGTATATCGTATAGTGTAAGAGATTTTTATAGAGGTGCTAATGGAATATTTTTGATATTGTTTAAATGGGATTAGATTTATGATTAATTATTAAATATGATATTTTTCAGACGGTAAATAGGGAATAAAAGTGTGTGTGGTGTGGTGGGGTGGGGGAGTGATGCATGGACTGACGGGACAGGGATGTGGGTATCCTTACATTTTTCACTTGTCCACGGACACTTAAAATCTACTTGTCCATAGTCAAATTTCACTTGCTCTGATTTGTAATATTAAACCTTCATGAAAGCGCAAATAGACTGGAGTTTGAGTTCTTTATCTAGGACAATGAAAAGAAAAGCATATTACAGTAACTGTGGTAAAATATAAGTTGTTGAAATATTTGCCTTTTAACGTTTATAAAAGTCTGAAATCGCGTAAGCAGTGTTCAGGATCTTTTGAGGTCATGCCCGAAACACTGGCCATGCAATGGTGCAAAGCCAGATGAATTCAGAGAAAGACTCTTAAAACGTTCCTACTTGTTTTAGTCATACCTGCGATCTCTGTGTGCTTTTGATTTTAATTTGGCTGACTACTGGGTCAAATATTTCCTTTGACAGTGACTTATTGTCTCAGCAGTTGGAATTCTACTTACAAACTTGTCATAATACTTTTTTTAAGTTGTTTACGTTTCTGATGTCTTTAAATGTCCTTTTAGTTCTCTGTGTGTAACCCTTTTTTCCTTTTTTTAGTTTTAGTTACAGAATGCTATATGCTGATGATGCAAATATTTTTCTTCAGCTACTTTAAGTAGTTCTTATGTTCCCTTTAGCATGTATATGGTTTCTTCTTTTATGCTGTTTTTTTTTAAATGCATGTTGTAAAATGTGACTCTTCTTATTTTTGTGTAGTGTCAGCTAATTTTTTTATGTTGCTTTAAATGTGCTAAATCTGTATGTGGTAAATTACTTTTTCGTTTTATTTGCTAGTACATAATTATGTGCTATTTTGTTTTAATGCGCTGTAACATGTATGTGATAATTTGTGATTTGTTTCTATCTACTTAGAGCCAGATGCTTTATTTGCTTTAATGTGCTTTAACATATTTACATTTTATTACAGCTGTTTTACTTATGTTGAGCTTATTTACATGTGTTTGTCGGAAAATAGCTTTAAGCTAGCGTTATATGTTTATACTTTTCCGACGTTAAATAAATGTTCTTGTATCTAAATCTTCTCTGATATTTTATCATAGTCACCGAGTTACAGTGTGTGCGAGACCTAGTCAAAGAACCCATTATCTTTATCACCTCCATACACTTGAAGCAACACACAATCTAAATGATATTTTATGTTTTCTCATTTCATACCTGAAAACGTATGCTTGTCCGTGGACACACAGAATGAAAAATGCACTTGTCCGCCGGCAAAAAATCACGAGTCGGAAAAGTTGGACATAGGAATCCCACATCCCTGCAGGGGTGGGTAGATCAAAGAACTTCGAGCACTGAGTTAGGGTCGCTGAACAGAGTTAGGATTATCCGGGTACATGGCGTGCTTTAGAGCAGTTTTGCAAGAAATATTGTTTGTGGTAAAGCAGCGTGTCATGATGTATTAGGCTTGAACCAGTTTCCTGTCAATGCAATATGTAGAGATGGTACCTAAAATATTCAAATTCATCTTTACAGGTTTTTTTCAGAGTGAAATGATAGCTAAGTGCACCAATTTTCTAAATATATTTATGGTTTTCCTCTTCTCCATGTCAAAAATAGAAATATTTGATATCTAAAAAATGACTTTCTCAAAATATCTGAAGCAAAATGAACAACTCTTGTATTGACCGTTTTTCAAAGATTTTAGGACTTCCCAAATTATAGTCTATATCAAAAGCTCCCACAGCTAAATAAATTCAATAGAGTATAATGTAAGTTTACTCTACTTTCAACAGTTTGAAAGAGCCTATACTGAACTTCCTTTTGTCTTTTAATAAAGTCAAATTCCAAGACTAGCCAAGAGTCTAAAACGCTTGAAAAAATTCTGAGTGAAAGAGAATGACATGCTTTTTATTATAAGCTTACCAAAACGATACCAAAAATGTACCTTAAAGAAGTTACTAAAGATTTTATATTGTAAACAAACCCCTACACCATTTTACCATCAATATTATCCACTCATGAATGCACTCAATTCAGGTGATAATTGTTGATATATTTGTAAATGAGAGGCCCCAACAAAAACCTTTTTTCAAGTTTTGTAAACAGTATAAGTTTTAAATTAATGTTGATATCTGAAATTATCCGATTACTTTGTTTTCAACAATAAATAAAACACCTTTTAGTTTGTTTAGGGTAGTTGGCCTGTAACGAAAATCATCATATAGAGTAATCTCCATATGCTTTTTCAGCATTTATTCGTTTTTCAAGGAAAGCAAATGATCCGTGCTAGTTCCCTCCAGAGACTGTTTAAATTGAGAATTGCTTAAAATACATTACATAGAGTCATTACCTCTCAGCTACCTTAACATGTAATAATTACAACCACTACCTTAATCCATTGTAATTATATTTGACGACAATGAATTTTTGTGTTACCAATTTAACTTTTTTTGTTATTTCTCATTGTTGGATATATACATTTTACATTTTGATATATAAATGTTGTGTAAACCAATGTATCACCATTGATAAATAACTTTGGCTAAAAGATCAAAACTTAATAAGGTTTCTTAATGTCGTTAATTTTCTTCAAAGGAATGTAAAAAACTATGCATCATTCTATATAATCTTCATGCATTACTAAACTTTCTATCAGGGCCTCACTACAACTTACAAAATAACTGTCAGTGTAAGTCATGAGAAAAGCGTGCATATTGTATATTGAATACAAAGGGATTTAAAAAAATGTAGGTCATATTTTGTCTGTCTGATAAGTTGTTTGAGAAAGGACCTATCTGATTTTTCTTTCACTTTTGATCAATATTTAATGTTGGCTTCAGTTTATTGGTCAATTCAGAGTTGTCCCCCTTTGATTTATTTGGGTAGGTACCATCTCTACAATATGGTTACAAAATAATATTTCCTTTCATTGTTATTTTTCAAGTCTTCTTGCAGTAAGGTCAACATGTCCTTAAAATGGCTGTTAGGTATATTATACATCTGTCCATTGCATAGAGCAATATTTGTTTATTTGGCATAAATGTTTGCCACAATTTGAAACAGTGTTTGCAGTAAGATACAGGTTTTTGTTCTTAAAGTTTAAGGATATATACTTATAGGGTCAAAGGTCATGTTAGATCTTGTCCGGGCTGTAACCTTTTTACAAAGTTATTTGATATCAGGATCTTTCTATTTATCTATATGAACAAAGTTTTGACTATGAAGAAAGTATAGAAGATATATATTCGATACAGAGTTATGGTTCTTGCACATTGCATTTAATCTCATTGTTATTTGTCAAAATATTCAGTGCAATTGAATTCTGTTTTTATTTGTTGGAGTTACAAAGTTACAAAAATGTCAAAGTACAAAAAGGGGAAATAAAATTATAAATATCCTTGCATTGAGATACAGTTAAGGCTTTTGCATTTCATCTCATTGCCTGGAACATCATTCCGTTTGACACATACAAAAGGGGAGGTTTGGTGGCTTTGCTGATTTAATGCATAAACATCTTAATTTGTAAGTAGTACTGTCATTAAGTGTTTAGGCTTGTCAAAAAATAAAATAACCGAAACAGCTTTGTTTGCTATTAATGGCAATATATTTGGATGTGGTGAACCATGAAAAGGGCCATAACTTATTTATTTTGCATAACACATGTATATCCTGATTATATGATGAAATTTGTTGAAGTCGAGTACTTTCGTTTGTTTGGGTCAGGACTTTGATTATCTCAAAAATAAAATGCAACATCTTGATTTTCCAGAGAAATGAACCAGTAGGCCTATACTCTAAAATTAATTCTCAAAATAAATTAATTGGGTAAAAATATGTTGTAGTTCTAAAACCAATACTCTGTCAAAAGTCATTGTCTTGATTTGCAATTGCTCTGAACCAGTATCTTCTAAAACATTAATTTGGGATAAACATGTCAATGCTGTGAACCAACAGCCTCTCAATAGACATTTTCTTGGTTTACATTAGATCTGAACAAGTATCCTCTAACAGGTTAATTGGGAAAACACTGTCGGGTCTGAACAAGTAATCTCCCAATAGTCAATTTGGTTTACAACAAAACTGATCCAGTATCCTCTAAAAGGTTAATTTGGAAAATCAATGTCTGGTCTGAACCAGTAATCTCTCAATAGTTACAATTTAGTTTACAATAAAACTGATCCAGTTAGTATCCTCTAACAGGTTAATTAGGAAATGTCAGGTCTGAACCAGTTATCTCTCAATAATCAACTTGGTTTAAAATGAAACTGAACCAGTAATCCTCTAAAAGGTCAACTGGGAAAACCAGTGCCAGATCTGAACCAGTATCCTCTCAATAGTCAACTTGGATTACAATATATTTGAACTGGTTAATTGGGAAAACCATGTCAGGTCTGAACCAGTATCCTCTCATAGTCAACTTGGTTTTCAATAGATTAGAACCAGCTATCATCCTGTAACAGGTTAATTGGGAAAACCAATGTCAGATCTGAACCAGTATGCTCTCATTAGTCAACATGGTTTACAATATATTTGAACCGGTATCTCTAAAAGGTTAATAGGAAAACCAGTGTCAGGTCTGAACCAGTATCTTCTCAGTAGTCAAGTTGGTTTACAATATAGTTGAACTGGTATCTCTAAAAGGTCAATAGGAAAACCAATGCCAGGTCTGAACCAGTATCATCTCAATAGTAAACTTGTCAAAATGGTTTACATTATTTTTGAACTGGTATCCTCTAAAAGGTTAATTGGGAAAACCAATGACTGGTCTGCACCAGTATCCTCTCAATAGTCAACATGGTTTGCAATATTTTTGAACTGGAATCCTCTAAAAGGTTAATAGGAAAACCAATGTCAGGTCTGAACCAGTATTCTCTCAATAGTCAACCAGGTCAGGTCTGAACCAGTATCCTCCCAATGGTCAGTTTGGTTTACACATAACAATATATTTGAACCAGTATCCTCTAAAAGGTTAATTAGGAAAACCATTGAACCAGTTAGTGTCTTTCCAAAAGCTATTTGCTTAATTTGGAACGGATCATCAGGCTCTCGACCAGTTTTCTCTAAAAAGCAGTCATTTTGGCATTTTAATATCTTTCCATCTTAATAATGATATTTTCCAAATTGGTTACACTTTCTAACATATTTTGGGCAGACAAATTTAGCTAATCATTTTCTAGAAAGTTCAAAATTAATGCAACTTGGTAAAATGTTGAGGGCAGACTTTTTGCATAACATACATCTGCTGGTAACATTATCATTTTTAAGGTTCTAGAATCTTCTAAGGTACTTTATACTACAATTTTGATACGGGACTTTATGTTCATCCTTCCCTTGCACTGTTCTCCTGCATTGTTCAGCATCCCTGCACATACCCTGCATGCACTAAAGTTCCAAGGCAAATTGAGTGTAATGTACCATTAAATTTCAATCATTTTCATGTATTTTCATAAGTCTACTTTAGTATATAAGTAATTCAAATGAAATATTCAGCATGATGTTATGTTGTGTAGGATAGTCTGGTCAGTAATCAAATCTCAAGGTCACAGACAAGGGCACATGTATTATACACATTCATTTAATTACTAGAACTTATATTGTGTCTCGGTAACAATACTGAAACTTAAAAAATGTTAATAATGAAATGTGTTGACCACATGGGGGTACTTAAAGTAACGTAGTAAGGTGGGCTGACAAGCCGGCTCAGTCTGTGTTGTAGGTCAGATTGATACTTTTGTCACCAGCTTAGTGTGTGTAGTAAACTTATATAAATTTAGACCTAGCTTTCTTTAATAACAAGAGTTTTTGGTGAGTAACAGGTTTCTTTTTGTGATTTGGTTAAAGAATGGGGCTAACGGCACCAATTGGGGCTGCTGGTTAATAATTTATGTCCAGACTGACATAGTGTCACCAAACCTGGTGTGTAAGCTAGTTGAGGCCATTTGGTTCAGTTCCGTGTTGCTTTCCTAGTAAACATATTGTCACAAAGAGAAATGTATAGCATTTAGTTTATAATATTATGGGGACCTAGCTTTATAATATAGTATGTAAGGCTTTAGGGATCAAGGTCAAAATTGGTGTTGAATTGCAGTTAGGGCCACCAGAGCCAAGGTCACTGTTACTGAAAACTAGAAGAAAAAAAACTTATGGTCAGTAAGATTATTTGGAATGACCTATTCTGACCAGTTGGAGTTGCATATAATATAGCATGACCTAACTTGGGATGTATTTGGACCTTTTGTGCTCAAGGTCAAGGTCACTATAACAGTTATTAAAACAAAATCTTGTCACAAAACTTTGTGTGTATAAGCAAACTTAAACAGTTTGTATTAACAGATACTAGAGTCAGGTCACAGGGTACTTAAAAACAGTTTCTGGTCAATACTTACCCAAGACAAAATGGCAAAGAGATACTGGGTAAAGGTTTATGAATAAATCATAATAAATTTATTTTTGGCAACAAAATATTATCTAAAAGGGACTAGATTCTGTAGAGTAAGTATATAATATAAAAGATCAGGTTTTTGAAAGATTGTATACATTAAATCTGTTAGTGATTATTTGAAATGGGGGAAACATTGGTACTGGTTCATGTTTAAATATTGCATTTAAGGACAATGTCATTTATTTTTGAAGCATTAATTTTGTAATCTTTTAGCTGATTTTATAGCTGTCAGATATAGGGAAATTGTAAAGTAACATGACTGTGTATATTGGTGTTTTCAATTTTAGGTGGTTAACTGTTTTGACAAAATTGCCATTAAAATTTCAAAAGGTAAGGGTATAGGTCATCTTTCAAAAATACTGAAAAAGTCTTTGATAAGGGAAACAGGGTGACTGGCTGCTGGTTCATAATAATTGTCTGCATTAAAAGATACTTTGCATTCATTTATGTTGTTTTACAGGTCAGCTGATTTTGTCCCACAATTCAAAAATTGTTACTTTTCTCCCATGTTTAGTCAAAATTCCTATAGCATTGATCATCTTTTAAAAATACTTTGTAGCTCACTATAATTGCTTGCTACTGGTTAATATCAGAATACAGCATATTTCTCAAACAAATCTGTAAAACTTAGCTGTTTGGAATATGGTAGGACTATGTAAAGAAATAGTGGCTTAACTCACTAATATTGAACTTGTGTATTTCAGCATTAAGGTATAGTCTGTTTCTCATTAGACTTCCAGCCCTGTTTGCCACATACAAATGTATCATGTATTTATTCAATTTCTGACCTATCCACTCTATACATTTTTGTTATTTATTCAGAAACTCTAAGCAATAGTATATAGTTTAGGATTTTTAAGTGTTACACACATATATATATAGGGGCAATATGGGGATATGGTATATATACTTTTTTGTTAATGCTCAATTTAGGAACTTACTTTATTAGTCCCCTACTGGTTGAAAACCAGTTTCGGGGACTATAGGAATGCACTTTTCCGTCCGTCCGTCCGCAATTTCGTGTCCGGTCCATAACTCTGTCATCCATGAAGGGATTTTAATATTACTTGGCACAAATGTTCCCCATGATGAGAAGACGTGTCATGCGCAAAACCCGGACCCCTAGCTCAAAGGTCAAGGTCACAATTGGAGGTCAAAGGTCAACAGGGCTTTTTTCCTGTCCGGTCCACAACTCTCCCATCCTAGAAGGGATTTTAGTATTACTTGGCATAAATGTTCCCCATGATGAGATGATGTGTCATGCACAAATCCCGGACCCCTAGCTCAAAGGTCAAGGTCACAATTGGAGGTCAAAGGTCAACAGGGCTTTTTTCCTGTCCGGTCCATAACTCTCCCATCCATGAAGAGATTTTAATATTACTTGGCACAAATGTTCCCCATGAGGAGACGACGTGTTGTGCGCAAAACCTGGACCCCTAGCTTAAAGGTCAAGGTCACAATTGGAGGTCAAAGGTCAACAAGGCTTTTTTCCTGTCCGGTCCATAACTCTCCCATCTATGAAGGGATTTTAATATTACTTGGCACAAATGTACCTCATAATAAGACGATGTGTCATGCACAACTTTCAGACCCCTAGCTCAAAGGACAAGGTCACACTTAGCAGTCAAACGTTAACATAGCATGAACAGGGTCTGTTTTGTGTCCGGTCCATAACTCTAACATTCATTAAGGGATTTTAATATCACTTAGCACAAGTGTTCCCCATGATGAGACGATGTGTCATGCGCAAATCCCGGACCCCTAGCTCAAAGGTCAAGGTCACAATTGGGGGTCAAAGGTCAACAGAGTTTTTTTCCTGTCCCCTCCATAACTCTGCCATCCATGAAGGGATTTTAATATTACGTGGCACAAATGTTCCCCATGATGAGACAACATGTCATGCGCAAAGTCCAGACCCTTAGCTCAAAGGTCAAGGTCACAATTGGAGGTCAAAGGTCAATAAGGTTTTTCCCTGTCCGATCCAGAACTCTGTCATCCATCAAGGGATTACAATATTACTTGGCATAAATGTTTCCCATGATGAGACAACGTGTCATGCGCAACACCCAGTACCCTAGCTTAAAGGTCAAGGTCACACTTTGAGATCAAAGGTCAAGAGGATTTTTTTCCTGTCCGGTCTATAACTTTGTCATGCAAAGCAGGATTTAGATATCAGTTGGCACAAATATTCCCCTGGATGAGACAACATGTCATGCGCAAGAACCAGTACCCTAGGTCTAAGGTCAAGGTCATATTTAGAGGTTAAAGGTCAAATTCAAGAATAACTTTGTACGGAACATTTCTTCTTCATGCATGGAGGGATTTTGATGTAACTTGGACCAAATGTTCACCACCATGAGGCACCCTTGTTTTTAGAATTACGTCCCTTTGTTATTACTATAAATAGATTTTATTGTAACTTTTTTATTACTGGCGGTAGAGAAAAATCGAGACCACTTTTCTGTGGTACAGCATGCATGTTACATCCAATTTTTAGGTGTATTTTGACCTATCTCTACCTGGTAAAGAGTTTCTTGTGGACTTATATTATATAGATTTTTTTTTTTTTTTTTTTTTTTTTTTTAAAGATTAATTTCCCTTTGTTTTTACTATAAATAACTTACATGATAACATTTTTATAATCAGCCAAAAAAATCAATATGAAAACAACTGTGGGTTTTTATATATGCACATTTTAATCCAAGTGTTTTGTTATAACATATTGTATACATCATTGACAGATATCAGTTCATTATGTTATACTGCAGTAGAGAAAATTAGGTGCCTTCCAGAAGGGGACTTTGTATTGCATGGCAATACTTCATTCACTTGTTTTTCAATGTTATATCTTTCACAGACATTGCATGATTTTAAACTTGTAGGTCATGAAACCTATCTTGGGAACTACTTTAAGAAACAAATGGTAAAAAGATACCTTTCTTTAAGTTTGATTTCTGAAATTTCAAGCATATATTTTTAGCTCAGCTGTCACATAGTGATAGGATGAGCTTTTGTGATCGCCCTTCGTCCGTCGTCCATCCACAATTTCTTGTCTGCACAATAGTGGTTTCATTTATGATTTTATTTTAACCAAACTTGCACACAACTTGTATCACCATAAGATCTTGGTTCCTTTCTTGAACTGGCCAGATCCTATTATGGGTTTCATAGTTATGGCCCCTGAAAGGGCCAAAATTAGCTATTTTGACCTTGTCTGCACAATAGCAGCTTCATTTATGATTTGAATTTAACCAAACTTGCACACAACTTGTATCACCATAAGATCTTGGTGCCTTTCTTGAACCGGCCAGATTTCTTTATGGGTTCCAGAGTTATGGCCCCTGATAGGGTCGGAATTAGCTATTTTGACCTTGTCTGCACAATAGCAGCTTCATTTATGATTTGAATTTAACCAAACTTGCACACAGCTT
Source organism: Mercenaria mercenaria (assembly GCF_021730395.1). Taxonomy (NCBI): domain Eukaryota; kingdom Metazoa; phylum Mollusca; class Bivalvia; order Venerida; family Veneridae; genus Mercenaria; species Mercenaria mercenaria. The sequence goes on along the minus strand of NC_069367.1, from coordinate 18,268,071 downwards.
GTATCACCATAAGATCTTGGTTCCTTTCTTGAACCGGCCAGATTCCTTTATGGGTTCCAGAGTTATGACCCCTGATAGGGCCAGAATTAGCTATTTTGACCTTGTCTGCACAATAGCAGCTTCATTTATGATTTGAATTTAATCAAACTTGCACAAAACTTGTGTCACCATAAGATCTTTGTTCCTTTCTTGAACTGGCCAGATCCCATAATGGGTTCCATAGTTATGGCTCCTGAAAGGGCCAAAATTAGCTATTTTGACCTTGTCTGCACAAAAGCAGCTTCATTTATGATTTGATTTTAACCAAACTTGCACACAACTTGTATTACCATAAGATCTCAATTTCTTTTTATACGCCCTAAGGGACGTATTATGTTATTGCCTCAGTGTCCGTCTGTCTGTCTGTTTGTTAGCAATATCCCTTCCGCTCTGTAACTCTTGAACCCCTTGAAGGATTTCAAAGCAACCTGACACAAATGTTCACCTCATCGAAACGACGTGCAGAGCGCATGTTTCGGATGGCTCACTTCAAGGTCAAGGTCACACTTAGGGGTCAGAGGTTATATGACTTTGTTTTGTGTGTATATTACTCTGCATAAATTTGAGTTGCATTGCGGTGCTCTTGTTTTTATTTGGCAGATCCTTCTTTTGTTCACTTACAATAATTTATTTTAATTACTTCCCTTTTATGTAACTATAAATAGCTTATTTAGTAACTTTTTTATTATTGGCCATAGGGAAAAATGGAGACCACTTTTCTGTGGTACAACATGGATGGTACCTCCAATTTTTAGGTGTTTTTTGACATATCTGTACCTTTAAGAAATTTTCAACTATATTTTCTCATGATTCTTTTGATTGATCTTGATTATGATTTTTTGACCTTCTTGTCCTTAAGTGCAATGATAACAGGTGAGCGATATAGGGCCATTATGGCCCTCTTGTATAAACAGATTAAGTCAGCAACAATTGAAGGAAGGATTTGATAGAGCACTTCTGTCTTTGCAGTCAGGAAGAAAGTGTTTGTATTCAAATCTGTGAGATGATCATTTGGAAGCATATAATGCTATTAACAAAATTGTAGCTTAAAGAAAAAATAAAACATTCAGGTCTTCATTTTCTTAAAATGTCACATACATATACATATATAGCTTTTTACAAATTCAGTCAAAAGTAGCCTAATGCTACATACATGTGGAATAAATTTTTGACAGAATTTCAGTATTTTGAAAAACACCTTTGGCAATATTTATTAATGTGGTTAATTTGTACTTTGAAATAAATACCATCAGTTCACTACTTTGTGCTGAAAATAAAATGATGAGTTTTAATTAAATTCTAGTATTGACTTAGTACATATTTTTTATGATAATGAGGCCACTGAAAGTCATGTCAGTTCAAGGTCAAGGTTGTATGATGAGATCAGTAGCAAAATCTTTATCTGTTTACCTGTTTAAAAGATTTTAAAGAAGTTGGCGTAAGTTTTACCAAAGTAAGATGACTTTCATGTTGGGTCAGTGTCAAGGTCATATTTTGAGATCAAAGGTCAGGTTTTCATGTACATTCCATATCTTTAACACAGAAAAAGACTTATATCAACTTGGCAAAATTCTTTTCATCATGCAACTTTCAGTCATGTCCAGTCAATTTAGTATACCGGTATATTGTAGGGTCAAGTTTACGTGGTGAAAGGTCAAATAGGCAGTATTTCAAGTATGATTTACATTCTTTTTGGAAATATTTTTAAATAAATTGGAACTAGCATATCTCTTTATTCAACATAGAAAATAACAAATATAGTACTTACACATCAAGTTTAATGAAGCTGTATGTGGTGAAAAAATCACACAAAACGGATTTACATTGGTGGATTGAATTTAGTTTAAACATAAGTGTTAAGAGGATATTATGATTTGGGAGTAACCATTTTAGTGCAGATTTAGTATCTTGTACTACATAAAGGTCAATGAGCAGTTTCATACTGCAAACCATTTTGGTCTTTAAAATGAATATATTCAAAATTTAAAAAAAAAAAAGAATGTAGAAGATCCTTTGATTGCTTTGTTTTGAGAGTTAATGAAATGTGCCATACCGCTCATGCGCCCAATTAAAGCTCGGGCTTAAGCAGGTTACTATAAGTATTGTTTACTTCTAAGTTTACCATATTTCTTGACCTGTCTTCACATTCCGTATGAAATCAGTTCAGCATATGATTTATTAAATGAAGTATTTTAAAAAGCTCCATATTTAAAGACTGAAAGATTAGATCAGTTCTCTTTATTTTACTCTATTGCTTTTCTATCAATACAGATTATTTGCTGTGCTTGCATCTTCATTCAGCTAGCTTTCCTATCCAGCTTCCTTTCCTATGCTGCTACAGTGTCTCTATCACATCCACCTATCTCTCACTAACTATCCCATGGTGTTCCTCCATGATGCTACTTTCAGGGTCTATATATCTTCCTTCTAACTATCACACCCACCTAGCCTTAGATAGCTATCCCATGGTGTCCCCACATGATGCTACTAGGGTATATCTTCTATCACATCCACCTAGCCCTAGCTAGCTAACCCATGGTGTCCCCCCATGATGCTACTAGGGTATATATTTCTTCATTCTTTAACTACCACATCTATCTATCGCTAACTAGCTATCCCATGGTGTACCCTCGTGATGCTACTAGGGTATATATCTTCCTTCTACCTCCTCCATTTTTCTCTAACTAGCTATCCCATGGTGTCCACCCATGATGCTACTAGGGTATATATTTCTTCCTTCTAACTACCACATCCATCTATCTCTAACTAGCTATCCCATGGTGTCCCCCATGATGCTGCTAGGGTATATATTTCTTCCTTCTAACTATCACATCCACCTGTCTCTAGCTACCTATCCCCTACTGCCATTAGGGCCATAATTATATCTAGCTCTCGCATGTACTGCCGGGTTGTATATTTCATCCATCAAGCTAGTCAAAGCTGCTACCAAGAAAGATGTTGCATACAGCCAGCCAGCCCATGTTTCTTCTAGGGAGCACTTTACATTCTTTGCTTCTTAAAGCCTATAGCCTATATATTCCAATATCCTTATAGGTCTTATTGGCAGTATATTACATTCCCCAAACACATCTCCTTTATACCAGCTATACATTAAATCTAAGTAGCTCTCCTGTGTGCTACCAGTTTGTATATTTCTTCCATCAAGCTAGCTAAAGCTGCTAAATTGTATGGTTGTATACAGCCAGCTAGCTTTTCATCTAGCTATTGTTCTTCTTGACCTTAGTCTTTCAGTCTTTTAATATTTAGCAACTTTTAATTACAAAAATATTTCAACTAGAAAACTGGTTTATCATCATGGAAATATGGTAACTATGAAGAAGCAATTTCAATTAAATGGCCTACCACAGAAATAAATTCAAAACAATTCAGCCTGTATGAGTTTTTGCTGTTTGATAGAATCCTTTCTAAGCAATTTAAAACTTGAAGCTTTTAAGCTCTGCAATATAATGGTTTTCAAAAATTAATATTTGAAAAATCATTGCTTTTGGGTACTTAAATTCTAGTCCCAGAACCAAGGGATATTCCTAACGTTGATTTTAACCACCAAATTTGTTAGTTTGTATCTCTGTAACAATCTAGACTAAATTTGATAAGTAGCCTTTTTGGACCATTTTCTCCACAATTACCGTATTTTCCCGAATATACGCCCCCGGGGAGTTACATTTGAGGTAAAAAAATAAAAAACTTAAAAACATCGTTCAAACCAACTGTAAAGTGTTTCTGTGTTGTTTAATTCCCCCAAAACGTAATTATTTGGCATCCAATTTAATACAGTGTGTCTTAAAATTATGCATTTAAAAACGGTACCTCATGTATTTCGTGACACGCTCGCGACATTACACATTATGTCACCATACCCAAACAGCTGTGTACTCCGATAATATTTTCTTTAGTACATGCGGGTAGCAATACACAATGCCAGTGGTTTGACACGCTGCTTATGTGCCAGCTTTTAAATTAAAAATTATTAAAACTGCCGAAGAAAAGGTTAACACTTTGCCGCAAATTTGTTTAAAGACGACAGGAAGCTTGTGCGCGGGTGGTGCAAAAACAAATCAAAAATGGATTTACCATTTAATTTTCTATTTGATGATTGGATACGTACCGTACTTAGTATAAACATTTTGGATTTACGGTACATGGACTGTTTAAAAGTGTGTTTATTTCTTAATACATTGGATACATACTGTAAATTACTTATTATGTTGACTTATAAAAATGAGGTAGGTGACTTTTTTTTTCGTTCTTGTTGACATTTTTTCCCTCCAAAACGGGTGGGGGGCGTTAATTAGAGGGGGGGCCTTAATACGGGAAAATACGGTACAAATGTACTGTCCTTTACTGTCAGATTGTAAATAATGACTGTCTTCTGCTCAGTTTTTACTTTCCTTTGATCTCAAATACACTATTTCTATATAATCCAGGTCAAGTTTTATAACTGTAGCACCAGAGTCGCTGCCCTTGAATTAGTCAAAATTGTAAAACTAATGTTGTCTGCTGGATGAAAGGGTATTTGATATTTTGCAACTGCCAATAAAGTCGGAGTAAAGGTCAATATCACTAAGTTAAGACCAGTATCTCCAGAGTAATGCCCCTTGAATTAGTCAAAATTTCCAATTGATACTGGTTGTCTTTATTTATTTAGTAAAGTTTTTGTTCTTTGATCTCAATCATACTGAATGTGTAGGTCATGTTATATAATATGAAAGTGAAAAGCTTTCCAGAGTAATGTTACATCTCTTGTAGTAGAGAATTGTAAAAATAAGAATTAATTTGATTGGTATGGTACTTTTGTTGTTTCTAGCATTGTTTGACAAAGGAGTGAAGTGTTGGTTACTATTTCTTAGTATTTGTACTATACTCGATGGCTGGTGTTGTAAAGTAAATTTAAGGTATGAAAGTCAGTCCTGTTGAAAGTGAATAAATTTTGGTTTATGGTGCATTTAATTCAAACAGGGATCTTTAGTACTGACCAGGTTACAAGGTCAAGAAAAAAATTAATAAGATTGCTAAGGTAGAAAATTGCTGTATCAAAATTTTTGTGGGTAATACTTCCAAAAAGGTCTTTTTTGACAGTTTGTATTATTAATGTGGCGTTCTTGCAATGTAACAGAAATATTATACTTTTTAAAACTTTGGCATTGTTTATCAAAAATGTTTTCTTTATTAATTAAATTTACTGAAATTAATTGGCATCTTGGAAAATCATTTGCAATGTCTGTATAAGGAATAATTTTGTAAAATACAGTGGTTTTAAAAGTTGATATAATATATGTGTAATGTTTAAGTGGCCAGGTAAATGAGTTGAATGCATGCAAGAGTTGATTTCAATTTTCTTGAATATTTAATCCTAGGGGCAAATTTTATGAAATCGAACAAAATCATAAGGAAGTTGTAATTGGATAATAGAAGATATTTTGGTAAAGTTCAATAGTGAACAGAGTTGTTCCAAAAACCACCAAGGTTACAGCCCTGGAATTAGCATAAATTGTCATAATTTATATTGTTACTATATTCCTTTATCCTAAAAATGTATGCACTTTGTCATCACTCATAAAATAGGTCCCTAGGTCAGGTCATAAATAAATCCTTGTTAGCACAACACAGGAGACCTTTACTTATCTTATATACAAGCTTGTGGGTAAAGTAGGTCATGAAGTTAAAAATCATAGAAAACCAATGTTAACACTGTAAAGAGGTATTTTCTACCCCTATTCATTAAACTAAGGTCAAAATAGAAACTTGGCAATTTTATGTTAAAAAGTAGGTCACAAGGTCAGTTTTGAAGTCTTACCAAGGCAGAGGCCAAATTTTCTATGTAACCGGAATAAAACCATTTTGAATGGTGTGAAATAGATTAAAGGTCCGTTACTAAGGGAAAGTGAGTTGGCAATTTTTTTGATAGCCAGTGCATAGACTTCTGCAAGACACTGAATAATGAAGATTGGCAGGTCAAGATTTACAGAAGGTCTTTGGAACTCAAAGAAATGTATGTGTATTATCACACTGGATAACCGGCTATCTTGACGCCCGCTGGAAATGTAACTCAGCTGGAAATGTAACGCAGCTGTAAATAGGTAGGTAAAGTTTTTCATTTATTTCTATTAAAACGAAGCCAATTCTTGCAAATCAACTTGACTGTTTTATCAAGGAATGACCATTGCTTACATTTACAATTTCTGGGCCAAAAACGATCGTTATGTTTTGAGATATTCTCTAACAATTTCTTCACTTTGAAAAATCGAGCAAAAATCCAAAGTTTTGCGCAAATTGTTTTGTTTATGAACAACGTGTGAAAAATTTTATCATCTGGTTGAACAGATGTGTCCTTTCGGAACACCTGTGTGAAGTTTCCGGGTTCTACGTTATTCCTGAAAAAGTATATTAGCCGTGAAATAGGCATGGTCGAAAAAAAAAGACTGTCGAAAACGGCCGCTAGTGCTGTCGTTGAACTCAGATGTTAGCATTTATAGACTATCCATTAACTCCGATGATTTTGAATACTTTTGTAAGTAAAAAGTATTACTGGTAGTGATTTGACGGAAAAGTAATTATTTTTAAAATTGGCACTTTCATTTCAAGAGGCTTTAGGACTATATTCCTTCACACCCGGGCTGAATTTAAACGTAGTTCACGCGTTCTTGCCATTTTTCCAGCATGCGAAAGCCAACCATATATTTTTTTGCAGTTACACCGAAGCAATACAGTGCATATTGCAATTTTGCCAGCTTTTGTTGGTGGAGGAAAACCACTACAGGTGCCTCCGGGCTGCTACAGAAAGTAATTTCACCTTGGGTTTTGCAAGTGCAAATGATTGCTTCTGGCCGTCAGTCTTTGATGGTGCTAGATGGTGTATAATATTATTTGCTCATACATAATTATTTAATTGCTCCTAATGTAAATCTGCTATTTTGTTTTATTCATAAATACCTTTTCAACAAATACCAGTTTATTCATGGTCTAAAACTGCAAGTTGTTGATGTATAGAGGCAAACGATTGAAAACGATTGTTTCAAATCTAAATAAGCAGTACTTTGCAAAATCTCACATGAATGTTAATTAGTTATTTCTTAGCATGGCAGTCACATGTAGCTTTAATCAACATATAACAAGGTAGATCGGAACTGTTCTTTGCTTTTTTACGATCTTACGATAACGGATCCCAGAATTTATGTCACAAGAGTTATCCCCTTTTGTGCAGTTTACGCATTTGCTCTTTCTGTCTTACACTGTTATTTTGTACAACGCTAGGTATTGTATATTGTTTCACATACATAATGTCTTTTTGTTTAAAAATAAAAGTTTTACGCATACACAGTATTATAAGCCATAAATAAGCTGCCATAAAACACAGACTTTTAGTGTATTCGTGTATATACCTTATCTACTAAGATTCGTGTATAAATGTGACTCAGAGGTACAATGATAGCCTATTGATTTGTACTGCCAATCCCGTACTTCAAAACATGATAGATGTCATTTGGATATCTTAGATCCAAAAATCAATTAGAGGACAAGTTCAGGTTCTGCACACGAGGAAATTGTTCACGTGCATGTAGAATCAGATTCCGGACAAGACACTGCGGGCGGACGAACGGACAGACGAAAGGAACTAAGCAACTTTTAGACCCTAAACCAAACGGACAATGATAATGAAATCAACCAGAATTACTCGACAAGGCAATAAGGACCATACATAAGTATATTCAAACTGTTTACGGACTGCAAGTATACACATTTTACACAAATTAAAGACGAAAGAAGTCGCAAAAACACAGACAGACAAAACAGATCCAAAATATACATAAAGAAGAGACTCTACGGGGCATATTACATGTCTACAAGACATTTTTTTTTACTTTGATACAGCTGTATTCTCGATAGCCGACAGCTGACTTCAACGACTGCCTTTTGCAAATACAGCGGCCGTTTTCGACAGTCTTTTTTTTTCGACCATGCCTATTTAACGGCTAATATACTTTTTCAGGAATAACGTAGAACCCGGAAACTTCACACAGGTGTTCCAAAAGGACACATCTGTTCAACCAGATGATAAAATTTTTCACAGGTTGTTCATAAACAAAACAATTTGCGCAAAACTTTGGATTTTTGCTCGATTTTTCAAAGTGAAGAAATTGTTAGAGAATATCTCAAAACATAACGATCGTTTTTGGCCCAGCAATTGTAAATGTAAGCAATGGTCATTCCTTGATAAAACTGTCAAGTTGATTTGCAAGAATTGGCTTCGTTTTAATAGAAATAAATGAAAAACTTTACCTACCTATTTACAGCTGCGTTACATTTCCAGCTGAGTTACATTTCCAGCGGGCGTCAAGATAGCCGGTTATCCAGTGTGTGGTTCAACTGTCAGAAACATCTTACAACTCTTACTAGAATGTCAACCCACAGCTTGAATACTGTTCCTCCATATGGCTCCCTTGGCAAAAATCCCTCACATACAAAATTGAACGAGTGCAACGATATGATGAAAGTATAGGAGAAGATATATATTCGATACAGAGTTATGGTTCTTGCACATTGCATTTAATCTCATTGTTATTTGTCAAAATATTCAGTGCAATTGAATTCTGTTTTTATTTGTTGGAGTTACAAAGTTACAAAAATGTCAAAGTACAAAAAGGGGAAATAAAATTATAAATATCCTTGCATTGAGATACAGTTAAGGCTTTTGCATTTCATCTCATTGCCTGGAACATCATTCCGTTTGACACATACAAAAGGGGAGGTTTGGTGGCTTTGCTGATTTAATGCATAAACATCTTAATTTGTAAGTAGTACTGTCATTAAGTGTTTAGGCTTGTCAAAAAATAAAATAACCGAAACAGCTTTGTTTGCTATTAATGGCAATATATTTGGATGTGGTGAACCATGAAAAGGGCCATAACTTATTTATTTTGCATAACACATGTATATCCTGATTATATGATGAAATTTGTTGAAGTCGAGTACGTTCGTTTGTTTGGGTCAGGACTTAATCAGTTATCTCAAAAATAAAATGCAACATCTTGATTTTCCAGAGAAATGAACCAGTAGGCCTATACTCTAAAATTAATTCTCAAAATAAATTAATTGGGTAAAAATATGTTGTAGTTCTAAAACCAATACTCTGTCAAAAGTCATTGTCTTGATTTGCAATTGCTCTGAACCAGTATCTTCTAAAACATTAATTTGGGAAAACATGTCAATGCTGTGAACCAACAGCCTCTCAATAGACATTTTCTTGGTTTACATTAGATCTGAATAAGTATCCTCTAACAGGTTAATTGGGAAAACACTGTCGGGTCTGAACAAGTAATCTCCCAATAGTCAATTTGGTTTACAACAAACCTGATCCAGTATCCTCTAAAAGGTTAATTGGGAAAATCAATGTTTGGTCTGAACCAGTAATCTCTCAATAGTTACAATTTAGTTTACAATAAAACTGATCCAGTTAGTATCCTCTAACAGGTTAATTAGGAAATGTCAGGTCTGAACCAGTTATCTCTCAATAATCAACTTGGTTTAAAATGAAACTGAACCAGTAATCCTCTAAAAGGTCAACTGGGAAAACCAGTGCCAGATCTGAACCAGTATCCTCTCAATAGTCAACTTGGATTACAATATATTTGAACTTGTTAATTGGGAAAACCATGTCAGGTCTGAACCGGTATCCTCTCATAGTCAACTTGGTTTTCAATAGATTAGAACCAGCTATCATCCTCTAAAAGGTTAATTGGGAAAACCAATGTCAGATCTGAACCAGTATGCTCTCATTAGTCAACATGGTTTACAATATATTTGAACTGGTATCTCTAAAAGGTTAATAGGAAAAGCAGTGTCAGGTCTGAACCAGTATCTTCTCAGTAGTCAAGTTGGTTAAAAATATATTTGAACTGGTATCTCTAAAAGGTCAATAGGAAAACCAATGCCAGGTCTGAACCAGTATCATCTCAATAGTAAACTTGTCAACATGGTTTACATTATTTTTGAACTGGTATCCTCTAAAAGGTTAATTGGGAGAACCAATGACTGGTCTGCACCAGTATCCTCTCAATAGTCAACATGGTTTGCAATATGTTTGAACTGGAATCCTCTAAAAGGTTAATAGGAAAACCAATGTCAGGTCTGAACCAGTATCCTCTCAATAGTCAACCAGGTCAGGTCTGAACCAGTATCCTCCCAATGGTCAGTTTGGTTTACAAATAACAATATATTTGAACCAGTATCCTCTAAAAGGTTAATTAGGAAAACCATTGAACCAGTTAGTGTCTTTCCAAAAGCTATTGGCTTAATTTGGAACGGATCATCAGGCTCTCGACCAGTTTTCTCTAAAAAGCAGTCATTTTGGCATTTTAATATCTTTCCATCTTAATAATGATATTTTCCAAATTGGTTACACTTTCTAACATATTTTGGGCAGACAAATTTAGCTGATCATTTTCTAGAAAGTTCAAAATTAATGCAACTTGGTAAAATGTTGAGGGCAGACATTTTGTATAACATACATCTGCTGGTAACATTATCATTTTTAAGGTTCTAGAATCTTCTAAGGTACTTTATACTACAATTTTGATACGGGACTTTATGTTCATCCTTCCTTTGCATCCTTCCCTTGCACTGTTCTCCTGCATTGTTCAGCATCCCTGCACATACCCTGCATGCACTAAAGTTCCAAGTCAAATTGAGTGTAATGTACCATTAAATTTCAATCATTTTCATGTATTTTCATAAGTCTACTTTAGTATATAAGTAATTCAAATGCTATGTTCAGCATGATGCTATGTTGTGTAGGATAGTCTGGTCAGTAATCAAATCTCAAGGTCACAGACAAGGGCACATGTATTATACACATTCATTTAACTACTAGAACTTATATTGTGTCTCGGTAACAATACTGAAACTTAAAAAATGTTAATAATGAAATGTGTTGAGAGTCTGGTCTCTTCCTCAAATATTAGGTCACACATGACAGCACTTGTCCAGATTCATCATATAATAAATCAGGTTTAATATGCAATGGATTTTAGTGAATCATTATCACTTCCATGTTGCAATTCTGAAAATCCTGGTGACCACATGGGGGTACTTAAAGTAACGTAGTAAGGTGGGCTGACAAGCCGGCTCAGTCTGTGTTTGTAGGTCAGATTGATACTTTTGTCACCAACTTAGTGTGTGTAGTAAACTTATATAAATTTAGACCTAGCTTTCTTTAATAACAAGAGTTTTTGGTGAGTAACAGGTTTCCGTTTGTGATTTGGTTAAAGAATGGGGCTAACGGCACCAATTGGGGCTGCTGGTTAATAATTTATGTCCAGACTGACATAGTGTCACCAAACCTGGTGTGTAAGCTAGTTGAGGCCATTTGGTTCAGTTCCGTGTTGCTTTCCTAGTAAACATATTGTCACAAAGAGAAATGTATAGCATTAAGTTTATAATATTATGGGGACCTAGCTTTATAATATAGTATGTAAGGCTTTAGGGATCAAGGTCAAAATTCGTGTTGAATTGCAGTTAGGGCCACCAGAGCCAAGGTCACTGTTACTAAAAACTAGAAGAAAAAAAACTTCTGGTCAGTAAGATTATTTGGAATGACCTATTCTGACCAGTTGGAGTTGCATATAATATAGCATGACCTAACTTGGGATGTATTTGGGCCTTTTGTGCTCAAGGTCAAGGTCACTATAACAGTTATTAAAACAAAATCTTGTCACCAAACTTTGTGTGTATAAGCAAACTTAAACAGTTTGTATTAACAGATACTAGAGTCAGGTCACAGGGTACTTAAAAACAAAACAAAAACGGAACAGTTTCTGGTCAATACTTACCCAAGATAAAATGGCAAAGAGGTACTGGGTAAAGGTTTATGAATAAATCATAATAAATTTATTTTTGGCAACATATTTGCTACAAAATATTATCTAAAAGGGACTACATTCTGTAGAGTAAGTATATAATATAAATGATCAGGTTTTTGAAAGATTGTACACATTAAATCTGTTAGTGATTATTTGAAATGGGGGAAATACTACTACTGGTTCATGTTTAAATATTGCATTTAAAGACAATGTCGTTTATTTTTGAAGCATTAATTTTATAATCTTTTAGCTGATTTTATAGCAGATATGGAGAAATTGTAAAGTAGCATGTGTATATTGGTGTTTTCAATTTTAGGTGGTTAACTGTTTTGACAAAATTGCCATTAAAATTTCAAAAGGTAAGGGTATAGGTCATCTTTCAAAAATACTGAAAAAGTCTTTGATAAGGGAAACAGGGTGACTGGCTGCTGGTTCATAATAATTGTCTGCATTAAAAGATACTTTGCATTCATTTATGTTGTTTATGTTTACAGGTCACCTGATTTTGTCCCACAATTCAAAAAATGTTACTTTTCTCCCATGTTTAGTCAAAATTCCTATAGCATTGATCATCTTTGGAAAATACTTTGTAGCTCACTATAATTGCTTGCTACTGGTTAATATCAGAATACAGCATATTTCTCAAACAAATCTGTAAAACTTAGCTGTTTGGAATATGGTAGGACTATGTAAAGAAATAGTGGCTTAACTCACTAATATTGAACTTGTGTATTTCAGCATTAAGGTATAGTCTGTTGCTCATTAGACTTCCAGCCCTGTTTGCCACATACAAATGTATCATGTATTTATTCAATTTCTGACCTATCCACTCTATACATTTTTGTTATTTATTCAGAAACTCTAAGCAATAGTATATAGTTTAGGATTTTTAAGTGTTACACACACATATATATATAGGGGCAATATGGGGATATGGTATATATACTTTTTTGTTAATGCTGAATTTAGGAACTTACTTTATTTTTCAATGTTATATCTTTCACAGACATTGCATGATTTTAAACTTGTAGGTCATGAAACCTATCTTGGGTACTTTAAGAAACAAATGGTAAAAATATACCCTTCTTTAAGTTTTGATTTCTGAAATTTCAAGCATATATTTTTAGCTCAGCTGTCACATAGTGACAGGATGAGCTTTTGTGATCGCCCTTCGTCCGTCGTCCATCCACAATTTCTTGTCTGCACGAAAGTGGTTTCATTTATGACTTTATTTTAACCAAACTTGCACACAACTTGTATCACCATAAGATCTTGGTTCCTTTCTTGAACTGGCCAGATCCCATTATGGGTTTCAGAGTTATGGCCCCTGAAAGGGCCAAAATTAGCTATTTTGACCTTGTCTGCACAATAGCAGCTTCATTTATGATTTGAATTTAACCAAACTTGCACACAACTTGTATCACCATAAGATCTTGGTTCCTTTCTTGAACCGGCCAGATTTCTTTATGGGTTCCAGAGTTATGGCCCCTGATAGGGTCGGAATTAGCTATTTTGACCTTGTCTGCACAATAGCAGCTTCATTTATGGTTTGAATTTAACCAAACTTGCACACAGCTTGTATCACCATAAGATCTTGGCTCCTTTCTTGAACCGGCCAGATTCCTTTATGGGTTCCAGAGTTATGGCCCCTGATAGGGCCAGAATTAGCTATTTTGACCTTGTCTGCACAATAGCAGCTTCATTTATGATTTGAATTTAATCGAACTTGCACAAAACTTGTGTCACCATAAGATCTTGGTTCCTTTCTTGAACTGGCCAGATCCCATAATGGGTTCCATAGTTATGGCTCCTGAAAGGGCCAAAATTAGCTATTTTGACCTTGTCTGCACAATAGCAGCTTCATTTATGATTTGATTTTAACCAAACTTGCACACAACTTGTATTACCATAAGATCTCAATTTCTTTTTATACGCCCTAAGGGACGTATTATGTTATTGCCTCAGTGTCCGTCTGTCTGTCTGTTTGTTAGCAATATCCCTTCCACTCTGTAACTCTTGAACCCCTTGAAGGATTTCAAAGTAATCTGACACAAATGTTCACCTCATCGAAACGACGTGCAGAGCGCATGTTTCGGATGGCTCACTTCAAGGTCAAGGTCACACTTAGGGGTCAGAGGTTATATGACTTTGTTTTGTGTGTATATTACTCTGCATTTGAGTTGCATTGCGGTGCTGTTGTTTTTATTTGGCAGATCCTTCTTTTGTTCACTTACAATAAATTTTTTAATTACTTCCCTTTTATGTAACTATAAATAGCTTATTTAGTAACTTTTTTATTATTGGCCATAGGGAAAAATGGAGACCACTTTTCTGTGGTACAACATGGATGGTACCTCCAATTTTTAGGTGTTTTTTTTAACATATCTGTACCTTTAAGAAATTTTCAACTATATTTTCTCATGATTCTTTTGATTGATCTTGATTATGATTTTTTGACCTTCTTGTCCTTAAGTGCAGTGATAACAGGTGAGCGATATAGGGCCATTATGGCCCTCTTGTATAAACAGATTAAGTCAGCAACAATTGAAGGAAGGATTTGATAGAGCATTTCTGTCTTTGCAGTCAGGAAGAAAGTGTTTGTATTCAAATCTGTGAGATGATCATTTGGAAGCATATAATGCTATTAACAAAATTGTAGCTTAAAGAAAAAATAAAACATTCAGGTCTTCATTTTCTTAAAATGTCACATACATATACATATATAGCTTTTTACAAATTCAGTCAAAAGTAGCCTAATGCTACATACATGTGGAATAAATTTTTGACAGAATTTCAGTATTTTGAAAAACACCTTTGGCAATATTTATTAATGTGGTTAATTTGTACTTTGAAATAAATACCATCAGTCCACTACTTTGTGCTGAAAATAAAATGATGAGTTTTAATTAAATTCTAGTATTGACTTAGTACATATTTTTTATGATAATGAGGCCACTTAAAGTCATGTCAGTTCAAGGTCAAGGTTGTATGATGAGATCAGTAGCAAAATCTTTATCTGTTTACCTGTTTAAAAGATTTTAAAGAAGTTGGCGTAAGTTTTACCAAAGTAAGATGACTTTCAGTCATGTTGGGTCAGTGTCAAGGTCATATTTTGAGATCAAAGGTCAGGTTTTCATGTACATTCCATATCTTTAACACAGAAAAAGACTTATATCAACTTGGCAAAACTCTTTTCATCATGCAACTTTCAGTCATGTCCAGTCAATTTAGTATACCGGTATATTGTAGGGTCAAGTTTACGTGGTGAAAGGTCAAATAGGCAGTATTTCAAGTATGATTTACATTCTTTTTGGAAATATTTTTAAATAAATTGGAACTAGCATATCTCTTTATTCAACATAGAAAATAATTGTTACAAATATAGTACTTACACATCAAGTTTAATGAAGCTGTATGTGGTGAAAAAATCACACAAAAAGGATTTACATTGGTGGATTGAATTTAGTTTAAACATAAGTGTTAAGAGGATATTATGATTTGGGAGTAACCATTTTAGTGCAGATTTAGAATCTTGTACTGCATAAAGGTCAATGAGCAGTTTCATACTGCAAACCATTTTGGTCTTTAAAATGAATATATTCAAAATTTAAAAAAAAAAGAATGTAGAAGATCCTTTGATTGCTTTGTTTTGAGAGTTAATGAAATGTACCATACCGCTCATGCGCCCAATTAAAGCTCGGGCTTAAGCAGGTTACTATAAGTATTGTTTACTTCTAAGTTTACCATATTTCTTGACTTGTCTTCACATTCCGTATGAAATTAGTTCAGCATATGATTTATTAAATGAAGTATTTTAAAAAGCTCCATATTTAAAGACTGAAAGATTAGATCAGTTCTCTTTATTTTACTCTATTGCTTTTCTATCAATACAGCTTATTTGCTGTGCTTGTATCCTCATTCAGCTAGCTTTCCCATCCAGCTTCCTTTCCTATGTTGCTACAGTGTCTCTATCACATCCACCTATCTCTCACTAACTATCCCATGGTGTTCCTCCATGATGCTACTTTCAGGGTCTATATATCTTCCTTCTAACTATCACACCCACCTAGCCTTAGATAGCTATCCCATGGTGTCCCCTCATGATGCTACTAGGGTATATCTTCTATCACATCCACCTAGCCCTAGCTAGCTAACCCATGGTGTCCCCCCATGATGCTACTAGGGTATATATTTCTTCATTCTTTAACTACCACATCCATCTATCGCTAACTAGCTATCCCATGGTGTCCCCTCGTGATGCTTCTAGGGTATATATCTTCCTTCTACCTCCTCCATTTTTCTCTAACTAGCTATCCCATGGTGTCCCCCATGATGCTTCTAGGGTATATATTTCTTCCTTCTAACTATCACATCCACCTGTCTCTAGCTACCTATCCCCTACTGCCATTAGGGCCATAATTATATCTAGCTCTCGCATGTACTGCCGGGTTGTATATTTCATCCATCAAGCTAGCCAAAGCTGCTACCAAGAAAGATGTTGCATACAGCCAGCCAGCCCATGTTTCTTCTAGGGAGCACTTTACATTCTTCGCTTCTTAAAGGCTATAGCCTATATATTCCAATATCCTATAGGTCTTATTGGCAGTATATTACATTCCCCAAACACATCTCCTTTATACCAGCTATACATTAAATCTAAGTAGCTCTCCTGTGTGCTACCAGGTTGTATATTTCTTCCATCAAGCTAGCTAAAGCTGCTGAATTGTATGGTTGTATACAGCCAGCTAGCTTTTCATCTAGCTATTGTTCTTCTTGACCTTAGTCTTTCAGTCTTTTAATATTTAGCAACTTTTAATTACAAAAATATTTCAACTAGAAAACTGGTTTATCATCATGGAAATATGGTAACTATGAAGAAGCAATTTCAATTAAATGGCCTACCACAGAAATAAATTCAAAACAATTCAGCCTGTATGACTTTTTGCTGTTTGATAGAATCCTTTCTAAGCAATTTAAACTTGAAGCTTTTAAGCTCTGCAATATAATGGTTTTCAAAAATTAATATTTGAAAAATCATTGCTTTTGGGTACTTAAATTCTAGTCCCAGAACCAAGGGATATTCCTAACGTTGATTTTAACCACCAAATTTGTTAGTTTGTATCTCTGTAACAATCTAGACTAAATTTGATAAGTAGCCTTTTTGGACCATTTTCTCCACAATTACAAATGTACTGTCCTTTACTGTCAAATTGTAAATAATGACTGTCTTCTGCTCAGTTTTTACTTTCCTTTGATCTCAAATACACTATTTCTATATAATCCAGGTCAAGTTTTATAACTGTAGCACCAGAGTCACTGCCCTTGAATTAGTCAAAATTGTAAAACTAATGTTGTCTGCTGGATGAAAGGTATTTGATATTTTGCAACTGCCAATAAAGTCGGAGTAAAGGTCAATATCACTAAGTTAAGACCAGTATCTCCAGAGAAATGCCCCTTGAATTAGTCAAAATTTCCAATTGATACTGGTTGTCTTTATTTATTTAGTAAAGTTTTTGTTCTTTGATCTCAATCATACTGAATGTGTAGGTCATGTTATATAATATGAAAGTGAAAAGCTTTCCAGAGTAATGACCCTTGAATTTAAGTCAAAATTTCAAATTTTACATCTCTCGTGGTAGAGAATTGTAAAAATAAGAATTAATTTGATTGGTATGGTACTTTTGTTGTTTCTAGCATAGTTTGACAAAGGAGTGAAGTGTTGGTTACTATTTCTTAGTATTTGTACTATACTCGATGGCTGGTGTTATAAAGTAAATTTAAGGTATGAGAGTCAGTCCTTTTGAAAGTGAATAAATTTTGGTTTATGGTGCATTTAATTCAAACAGGGATCTTGAGTACTGACAAGGTTTCCAGGTTACAAGGTCAAGAAAAAAATTAATAAGATTGCTAAGGTAGAAAATTGCTGTATCAAAATTTTTGTGGGTAATACTTCCAAAAAGGTCTTTCTTGACAGTTTGTATTATTAATGTGGCGTTCTTGCAATGTAACAGAAATATTATACTTTTTAAAACTTTGGCATTGTTTATCAAAAATGTTTTCTTTATTAATTAAATTTACTGAAATTAATTGGCATCTAGGAAAATCATTTGCAATGTCTGTATAAGGAATAATTTGTAAAATACAGTGGTTCTAAAAGTTGATATAATATATGTGTAATGTTTAAGTGGCCAGGTAAATGAGTTGAATGCATGCAAGAGTTGATTTCAATTTTCTTGAATATTTAATCCTAGGGGCAAATTTTATGAAATCGAACAAAATCATAAGGTAGTTGTAATTGGATAATAGAAGATATTTTGGTAAAGTTCAATAGTGAACAGAGTTGTTCCAAAAACCACCAAGGTTACAGCCCTGAAATTAGCATAAATTGTCGTAATTTATATTGTTACTATATTCCTTTATCCTAAAAAATTATGTACTTTGTCATCAGTCATAAAATAGGTCACTAGGTCAGGTCATAAATAAATCCTTGTTAGCACAACACAGGAGACCTTTACTTATCTTATATACAAGCTTGTGGGTAAAGTAGGTCATGAAGTTAAAAATCATAGAAAACCAATGTTAACACTGTAAAGAGGTATTTTCTACCCCTATTCAATAAACTAAAGTCAAAATAGAAACTTGGCAATTTTGTGTTACAAAATAGGTCACAAGGTCAGTTTTGAAGTCTTACCAAGGCAGAGGCCAAATTTTCTAGGTAACCGGAATAAAACCATTTTGAATGGTGTGAAATAAATTAAGTTCATCTGTGTTAAAGTTCACTAGGTATTATCTAATACAACTTATAACCTTATTTAGTGAGAGGAATGTTCAAACTGAATCATTTAAGGTCAATGGATCACAGAAAAATCTTGGTTACACTCTAGTTTAATATAGTAAAACTTGGTCAAGCAATCTAGCACTATTGTGACCCTCTTCATTTTTGTAAAATTTATTTAATAAAGTTTGAATAATTTTGGTTTTTCAGTTTAAATTATTTTTATGCTTGATATTGCATTAAATTCTGGTTAGGATAAGGACTTTTTTCCATCTTTACTGTGCTCATCATATGTCCGTCATCTGTCATCATGCGCTGCGTGTCATGCATTGTAAAGAATTTGACTGAGAATACTTTAGAGGTCACAGTCTTAGTTCAATCTTTATGAAACTTGGTCAGAATCCTCAGTAAAATCTCAAGTTTGTTAATGGGTCATCTTGGATAAAAAATACTCTCTAGAGGCCACATTTTTCACCTCATCTTTATGAAACTATGTCAAAATAATTTTCTTTATAAGAAATGGGGATAAAATTTAAACTGGGTTGCCCGAGGTCAAAACTAGGTCAACCGGTCAAATCATAGCAATGACACATTTACTACATGCAGAGACAGACCCTAACATTTTCATTGATAGAAATACATTAAATAAAGTCTAGAAATTGATTTCCAAGTCCTTGAAATTAACAAAAATGATTTCACAAATGTGCAATGTATGATAGTTTTGCTAATATCAATAACAGAAATTTTAATATTTAATTCAAAGTTGTGATCCGCAAAGAATGTCAACTCTTGCCTTGGGCTAGTACTTTAAAGCAGAGATATTTATTAGTTTACTTCCCTTGCAATTACACAATAGAGTAGAAAACGAAAACGGTTTAAGACACAATATTATACATTTTTGAACAACAAAATCGTTTAGGATTTATGAATTGTTTGATTTACCCCTGAAACACTGGTTCCTATGATTTTGTCAACTTACTTATGGTAAAAATTAACTTTTAACAAGCTGATAATAAAATGAAATACCAATAAGTATTTTATAGTGCAGATAATACAGTTTTGCTTGTATCAAACTGTCACAATAGAAACACTTTTGTAATACAGAACACCTGGTAGGATTAGTAAAGGTGCATTATATTGATCTCTTTTTCCTATGCCTACTACATGATCCTATATAAAACTTGGTCAGAATAATTGTCTCTTTTAAATCTAGGTAAAGTTCAAAAACTTGGTTATCTAGGTCAATCTTTGTCACAAGGTCAAATTATAGAATGACATTTACACTCCAAATGTCACATTTTCTACCTTATCTCCATGAGACTTGGTTGGAATGTTTCTCTGTTTAAAATCTAGGATAAATTTGTAATTGGGTCACTTTGGGAAAAAAAACTAGGTCATTTATTCAAATCATAGAAAAACTTTGTAAAAAAAACTGTAGCGGTCACTTTTCCAACTTGATCTTCATAAATTTTTGTGGGAATGTTGGTCTGTATGGAATCTAGGTCATGTTCAGAAGTGGGGTACCTGAGGTCAAAAACTATGTCACTAGGTCAAATCATTGAAAAACTTGATTAATGATCTACCTGTTTTACATAAGAGGTGGTCAAATTGTTTGTCTCTATGAAATCTAGGCCAAATAAGGCACCAGGTTATCTAGAGTAAAAACAATACAAGGCCTTCAGGGCCCTGTTGTTTGTTTTGTTTTGTTTTCCTGCCAATCTTCCAGACTGCTGAGGAGCAGATGCTGCTTCAAAAGATTGGCAGAGTTGCTTTTTGTTACAGCTGCCAAGGCCTTACAGATCCCTTAACTATTGATCAAGACTTATCATCGTTGCCATCGAGGATAATCCGGTGTCTATATATCCGCAAGATGAAAACGTGTGGAAGTGACTGGTGTACAATTCTGCGCTGGCAGTGTTTAGATGAAGGTTGTTCCTTTGTGTTTTGAGAGATGGGAATCAGGGATTGTGAGGATTTTATTTCTTTCAGGTCCACAGCCTGCCAATGATATCTGACTGTATGTCCCGTCCATACATGCAGTCGGCAGGATTTTCTTTCAGTGTCAAGACCTGTCTAGGACCACCTTTATGAGGTAGGCAGGATTTCTTTTTTTTCAGGTTCAAAGTCTGCCGAAGACAGCTGAACATACAGAGATGGCAGAATATTTTTTTCAGATTTCAAGGCCTGGCAGATCCCTTAACTGTTGTTCAAGACTACTTGCATAACCTTCGAGGACCCGGTGTCAATATGTCCGCAAGATGGGAAGCGTTAATGGGGATAACTGGTCTTCAATTCTCGCCGGCGGGTTGCTAGATGATAGTTGTTCCTTTGCTGAGAGAGACGGATATCAGGGATTGCAAGGATTTCTTCTTTATTTCAGGACCATACCCTGCCCAGGTCTTCAAATGCATGTTTTACTTGGACGGAACATACATTGGGCAGGATATTATTTCTTTCAGGTTCAAGGCCTGCCAGGAACAGGCAGGATTTTCTCCCTTTCAGATTTCCTTTGAATTTTTGCCTTCCGTTACCAGGACATGCCATATTGTCAGATTTGTTTTTCATGTAGCTCACTTCTGCAGTATTAAATTCTTGCCTTATTAATTAATAAGTAACTTTTTTAACATAAAATAATTTCAAGTTCAGTTTTTCCTGTTTTGGCTCTTTTCTAATTACAAGCTTGGGAGCAGAGAGACTGTATTCCCATGGAAATGTGAAATCATGCCAGACCTTTAGTAGGGACAGTGAGTGAGCCAAACAGGGTGCAAGTCCTTCTGTATGTTCCCTGCCTTCAATCTTCTAGACCTCTACTGCTGGTGTCTTCTGTTCGTAAGTATATTCTCTTTAAATATTTGTTCTCGGAATTTGCACTAAAATATTAAATATCGTTGTCATAATAATAATTTAATAAAATAGAATAAATCTGCAGGTTTCTAAATTTTTCTTCAGCAAAACAGTTAAATGGATAGAAATTAAGCCTAATTTCTTATTTTTCTCAGCTGGTAACTGTATGAAGATAAATTATATTCAAGACGGAGATGCCAGTATAAGAAACAATTTATCAACAAATAGCTTTTTCAGAAAAAAAATATTTAAGCACCTAAGCTGCACTTTATATCCTAATTGATTATAATGATAGAATTTGAGTACATGCTTTATATATTCTAAGATGTTTGAGGTTTGATGAAAATCTAACATTGCTTACATTTTGAATTACTTCCCATTATTTACAACACTTTACCCCAGAGTATGACTCCAAAACAAATAATTTGGTCCATCAGGCTTTAATTTTAGGTTAAAAACAGACAAATGGCTGTCAAAATAGAAAATAATACATAATTGCTTAGTAAGAAAAGCATATCTTCCATTATGGCACATGACTTTATACAGACAGAACCATAAAGGGAGGTAATAAAATCAGTTCAAAGCTGTGATAAATATATAGAGAATATTTGTTTTAGTGTAAGATCAAAATATATTTCACCAAGTGAACACAATAATGCAATATTTTCACAAGTGGCACAGCCACAGTGAAAATGTAAATTGTGGTGTTCACAAGTGAAATATATTTCGATCTTACACTGAAACAAACAAATTTTCTATTTATTTCATGCATTTTTATTGGTTTTAACCAAATTATAGTATTTGCCCGCGCAGCGTTGCGTGCATCGCACCTTAACGTGATAATGCTGTGACATCAGGATGTCATATATTTGTAGAAAAACTATAAATAGTTCTATTACGTTTTCAGATTTCTGTGACATTTTATTATGATAAAATGTAAATATTTATGATCCTTTTATTATTTATAACATATTTACCTTTACTGAAGAATATTTTTCAAGGAATTTCCTATCATTTATAATTCATATCATTTCGCATTCAAATGTAGTTCCGTACCAGTGAAAAACAAAAATGATAATTATTTTCACTGTTTGAAACAGTGAAAATATCAATTTTATTTCACTGATAAATTTCAGTATTTCACAGAAGAGTATAAAATAAAAGAGAAAACCATCATTGATAACAGAATTTAACTAAAGAGTAACGTGTTTTATGTTTATAACAAAAAGGCAGCAGCTACAGCATAGTCATTGTGGCCCCTCAAACAGAACTTGGTAAAATTTCACACACTTAAAGATGACATTAAGATTAAGTGCAGTGTACATGAACCGTAACTCAACTTTGCTTAATAAAGATATTTCCTGTAGAAATTATGCCTGAACCTTCTGAAAATGATTAAATTTCACATGACACTGTGTGTTTGAGAACATAAACCTTAATTACAATGCTGGACACTATTGATCCTGCCTTTGCAACCACTGCAGATCATGATCAGCCTGCACATCCATGAAGTCTGATCATGACCAGCACTGTTTGTCATTCAGTCAGTATCTTTTTGGGAAGCACCCCTTTTAACAGTTTATGGTACTGTCCAGATTGGAAGATGGACAAGTTCTATATAGAAATTTAGCAGGGTACGGGTTAAGGAACTGCAGTGTGCATAAACCATAACTCCTGCAAACATATTATTCATGGTAGTTTTTCACATACTTTAACTTTCTGCATACATTTCATTTAGTTTTGGTGCAGACAGTGTTTGGAGAGACTGGCAAAAATGACATGAATAAAACTATAACAACAACAATTAAGCAACATCAGATCAGCTAATTCAGATGCTAAACTACCAGTAGTTGCTGGAAATGTGAGACAGAGTTGGCATTGAATGAATAACTTTCAGCTGGATCTTGTCTGGAACTTTCTGGAGTTCATTTGAACCACATCTGTACAGTCAATACTATAATTCAGGTAACATGAATGTTTAAGTTACACATTGCAGGAATAGAATCTCTTTTCAGGATTGAGTGCTGAAAAAAAACAAAAGTTGCAAATGGCAAGGCAGGTCAGCTGATTGACTTTTTAAGCCTCTCTCTTATTTGGTTTAAATCAACAAATGGAATTTACATTTACACATTATTTTGTTCTGAGTCAGCGGCACTTCAGTCTATTGTCCTGAGAATCACTATGGCCATGACCTAGGTGCCAAACATACCTTATTGAAAACCTTTCTCATTCTCATTCTTCCAGTGAGTTACCTGTATGTTAGTTTTGCCAGTGAGGATAGGATTTTTAGCTCACCTGAGCCATAGGCTCATGGTGAGCTTTTGTGACCGCTCAATGTCCATAGTGCGACGTGCGTCGTCCGTCAACATTTTCTGAAAAAAACTTCTTCTTGAAAACCACTGGGTAGAATAACACTAAACTTCACAGGAATGATCCTTATATGCCCCCCTTTCAAAATTGTTCAAAGAATTGAATTCCATGCAGAATTCTGGTTGCCATGGCAACCGAACCGAAAAACTTTAAAAATCTTCTTGTCCAAAACTGCAAGGCATAGAGCCTTGATATTTGGTGTGTAACATCTTCTAATGGTCCTCTATGAAGATTGTTCAAATTATGCCCCTGGGGTGAAAAGAGGCCCCGTCCCGGGGGTCACAAGTATTACATAGGAAAAAACTTTAAAAATTTTCTTGTCTAAAACCACAAGACCTAGGCCTTTGATATTTGGTATGTAGCATTGCCTTGTGGTCCTCTACCAAAATTATTCAGATCATAACCCTAGGGTGAAAAGAGGCCCTGCCCTGGGTTCCCAGTTTTATATATACTTGTATAGGAAAAAACTTTAAAAATCGTCTTGTCTGAAACTGCAAGGCCTAGGCTTTTGATATTTGGTATGTAGCATTGCCTTGTGGTGCTCTACCAAAAGTGTTCAAATTATAACCCTAGGGTGAAAAGAGGCCCTGCCCCGTGGGAATCTCATGTTTTATATATATATATATATATATATATATATATAGGAAAAAACTTTAAAAATCTTGTCTGAAACTGCAAGGCCTAGGCTTCTCATATTTGATATATTGCATTGCCTTGTGGTCCCCTACCAAAATTGTTCAAATTATGCCCCTGGGGTTTAAAGAGGCCCCGCCCTGGGGTCACTTAGTTTTTTGTTATATGAGTTATATAGGAATAAATACTTCAAATATTATCAGATCGTATTTCCTAGACTGCTTAATTATAATTACCTGATGACTCCAGGTGATTAGGGTCACTTGACTGTGACCTTGATCTACTGTCCTACTTGTTTTTTGAGATACAGCCTTGAAATTTGGATGACATGTACAGGTTTGCACACCGATTTTAAATCTGACTTTCAGTGACCATGAATGTGACCTACTGACCCACTTTCTAATATTTTAGCATCATTTTGCCATTTCAAACATGTGGCTCTTATTACTCAGGTGAGCGATTCAGGGTCATCATGACCCTCTTGTTTAAATTACATATTCAGAATGAAAGCTACATGACTGTAGTTATTTGCCAGGATTAGCTTCAGATGGGGAAGTTATATTATACTTTGAAAATATTATATATATGTGAGAAAATTAAGTGAAACAGTTAAAAAAAACCTATCAAGCACAATGGATCCCAAGAGCTTACAAGAACTTAAAAATGGAATTGCACACCTTGAGGAAATAAAACAATGTTAATTGTTTAGATCATTAAATGTGTGTACATATATTGAATTACAGATCTGTCGTAGGGTTCATGGAGGTCATAGCCAACATAATACAGATGCCCCTGTTCCAAGATTCATTCCTGCAAACCAAGACCAAACTGATGGATAAAGTATCGGCTAATTCATGTAAGTTTTTTTTAGCTTGACTATTCAAAGAATAAGGAGGGCTATTGCACTTTCCCTGGCCTTATGCGTCAGTGTTAGTCAAGGCTTTATGTTGTCCAATATTTTCTTCATTAATTAATATTCAATTAAAACATGCTGTACTGGTTAGTAGTGATAATGTTCAATAGTATGTTAGGCTGTGTAACTCCACCTGCAGTATTGTCAGAATTAGCACCTTTTTAGCTCACCTGTCATGAAGTGACAAGGTGAGCTATTGTGACCGCCTGATGTCCGTCGTGCGTCATCCGTCAACAATTTCTAAAAAAATCTTCTTCTTGAAAACCACTGGGCAGAATTACACCATATCAGGTAGCCTGGAAATCGATTATCTAATCGTCAAACATAATTTTGAAAGTTGTCTATAATCCTCTTGTTCATTGAGAAATTCACGCCCGAGGCATTACTTATCTTACACCTACTGTCACAATCTGCAAACAATTAACCGTTTAATCATACCCGGAGGCAATAGTAAACATGTGCCTGCTAGATTTTAGACTGATCCAATATGATCATAGTCGCTGATCCGTAATGTTCAAAACAATTTGCAAACCAGTCTTAAAATTACGTCATTTTACCGCCACGTGCCAAAGTGTACTTTCGTTTTCACTGGCGTCAATATTCATGGAGTGGTCAGAGGATGCAGCAGTTTAGTGCTTAGGCACTCTTGTAAACTAAAGAAATTAGATTTTTATAAGTTTTTATGATGAAGTCCAATATCTTCATTGCATAGGATATTCATTTGATACTTACTGTACTACTACTTGCTCATAGTGACATTTTATATTAGTGTGATTAAATGCAGAACCCTCCCTGCTATTACTTGAAATAGATTTTACTGATTCAAACTGGTGTCCAACATCATAATCCACATTAGTGGTGTTAATCACTCCAGTGATAGCTCAAGTTTCCTCTGTTATGCCTGTTTTTTCGCTATTCAGCATCGAAGTAGACAAGTGCGTTGTCTACTATAATAGCTCACGAACATGTTTTTATACACCCAAAGGGACGTATTATGTTATGGTCCCGGTGTCCCTCTGTCTGTACGTCCATCCGTCAGCAATTTCATGTCCGTTCTGTAACTCTTGAACCTCTTGAAGGATTTCAAAGAAACTTGACAAAAATGTTCACCACACCAAGACGACGTGCAGAGCACATGTTTTGGATGTCTCATTTCAAGGTCAAGATCACACTTAGGGGTCAAAGATCATATGAGAGTGTTTCGTGTCCACTCTGTAACTCTTGAACTGCTTACAGGATTTCAAAGAAACTTGGCACAAATGTTCACCACACTAGCGCTTGTTTTGGATGTCTAGCGTCAAGGTCAAACTTTGGAGTGAAAGGTCCTATATGACTTTGCTGTGTCCACTCAGTAACTCTTGAACTGCTTAAAGGATTTCAAAGAAACTTGGCACAAAAGTTCACCACACTGAGGTGACGTGCAGAGCACATGTTTTGGATGACTCGCTTCAAGGTCTAGGTCACAATTAAGGGTCAAAGGTCATATATGACTTTGCTTTGTGTATATTGCTATGCATTGCAGTGCTCTTGTTTTTATTTGGCAGATCCCTTTTTGTTCTCTTACAGTATTTTTTTTAGCTCACCTGTCACATAGTGACAAGGTGAGCTTTTGTGATCACTCTTCGTCCGCCGTCAGTCCGTCAACAATTTCTTGTCTGCATTATAGTGGTTTTATTTATGATTTTATTTTAACCAAACTTGCACACAACTTGTATCACCATAAGATCATGGTTCATTTCTTGAACTGGCCAGATCCCATTATGGGTTCCAGAGTTATGGCCCCTAAAAGGGCCAAAATTACCGTATATTTCCGGCCATACGTCGAGGTTTTTTGACCAAATAATTAGCTCTGAAGTCAAGGGTCGACTTTTGGCTGCATAACTAAACGTAGTCATGATCCTCTATCCATTTTCGGATCGAACACAGCGCATGTAAGGCATTCTAATAAGTTTGTTATGATTTTCGCCATTTTGATAAAGGGAAACTACTCTTTGCGCACTAATTGTCTAGGCTAAAAACAACGATTGCCGTTACGTTCCGTAACTAAACAAAATTAGTTTTATTTAAAGTTAATTGTATTTTGAAAAAAAAATGAAAAAATCGTAAATTTTATTATACCTTTAACCGAGATCAAACTGCTGTGAACAACAAAACTGACACGAGGCATCTCACAAATTGCCGATAATTACTGGCCATTTGATCTATAAAGTTTAACAGATCGTTACAAAGGACTTTGAGTTTTGGTTTGAATTAAGAACTTGATGTCATTCTGATTGCATTTTTGTTGATACATGCCGGGGGCATTAATTATCTTACCACCTATTGTCACAATCGGCAAACAATTAACAGTTTAATGGTACACTTAGACAGATCCACTGCCACATTTTCAATCTCGCTAATCAGAGCCAATTTAAATCAATTAATTCTAACCGCTTACAACCTTCAAATGTACAACTCCCCTTTGCTTTGAAATTTACAGCTTCAAAAGACTTTCATTGTCTTAACAAGTTGTAAACAATATCCCAGGTGTTGTTTTGAAGTATGCCGAGGTAAATGTCATGTCTCACTGAATGGCCCTTTATCGATCTTTGGTTGGCTAAGGGCAGTTTGATTGACAGCGGAGGGCGGGGAGAAGACAACATAATTTGCTGCAACTGCATTGATTTTTCATCTGAGAGTTGTTGACAGTTTTATTGCATTTTATCAGGGTTTTTTTTTTTAACTAAATGGATCATTAATTTATGAAAGAGAACAAAGAGGGTCTTGATCCCTGTGATTTAGTGTCATTACTGATAGAGAATACTCGATAGTGATTATGTTAGTGAGTCTGATGGATTTTAATGACTGATGGATAAACCACTGAAACGTAGGTACAACTACAAATCTTTAATTTTGTTCATGTGTCTGATTATTGATTTTTTTTTTCACTTAGTAATTTTTCACGCTTGTTAATGGTGCTAGATAAATCGCGTATTTTAATGCTTGTTTGTACGGTAATTAACAAATGTTTGACTATCGTTATAAACACATTTATTGGTCATAAAATGAAATAAAATAAAGTAAAATTTTATTTTTTATTTTTGTTTGTTCAATTATATATGCCTTTACTGTAAAACTAACAGTATACTTCAACACTATTACGGCAGTAATAATTTATCGAGGAAACGTAACAAAATCGCGAGCGAAATTAGAAAGATAACTTGCTAGAAACATTTTTCTTTTCACAGTTTTTTGTGCCATAGCAGTTGTTAAAATGCTAGAACTATCCATCCCTCGACTTATGGTCGGGGCAAGTTGAAAATCTAAGATTTTTTATCCAAAGTAGGCTCTCGTCTTATGGCCGAAGTCGACGTATGGCCGGATATATACGGTAGCTATTTTGACCTTGTCTGCACAATAGCAGCTTTATTCATGATTTGATTTTTACCAAACTGGCACACAACTTGTATCACCATAAAGAACTGGCCAGATTCCATTATAGGTTCCAGAGTGATGGTCCCTGAAAGGGCCAGAATTAGCTATTTTGACCTTGTCTGCACAATAGCAGCTTCATTTATGATTTGATTTTATCCAAACTCGCACACAACTTGTATCACCACAAGATCTTGGTTCCTTTCTTGAACTAGCCAGATTCCATCATGGGTTCCAGAGTTATGGCCCCTTAAAGGTCCAAAATTGGCTATTTTGGCTTTTGCAGCCATATCGAGACTTTATTTATGGTTTTATTTGATACAAACTTCCAAAATATCTTCAACAACAATAAATCTTGGATTCCATGACAAATCAGATCCAATCGTAGGTTCCAGAGTTATTTTATATCTGATTACCTCCCCCGATTGTAATCAAAATGGATTTATATCAGTAAGTACTTATAAGACTTATTTGAAATTTCATTATTGTTATTAGTTGGACTGAGACAATCGGGGTAGATAACTATGAACTGATTTTATGTCAAATTACCTCCCTTTATTTCAAATTAAAATGGGTATATCTCCGTAACTAATGAAGATACTGATCTGAAATTTCATTTATGTCAACAGATTTATTTGGCAGATCCTTCTTTTGTTCACTTACAATATTTTTTTTTTAATTATTTCCAATTTACGTTACTAATAATAGCTTATTTTTAGTAACTTTTTTATTATTGGCCGTAGGGAAAAACCCGAGACCACTTTTCTGTGGTACAACATGGATGGTACCTCCAATTTTTAGGTGTATTTTGATATATCTATACCTTGTAAGAATTTTTTTCTTTTTGGTTCAATTTCTTCCCTTTGTTGTTCCTGTCCTTTGGACTTAGATATTTTTTCTGAGAACCTTCTTGTCCTCAAGTGCAATGATAACAGGTGAGCGATATAGAGCCATCATGGCCCTCTTGTTTAATTACTTCCCCTTTTTGTAACTATAAATAGCTTATTTTGAAACTTTTTTATTATTGGCAGTAGGGAAAAACCGAGACCACTTTTCTGTGGGTGGTACAACATGGATGGAACATCCAATTTTTAGATGTATTTTGACATAACTTTACCTGGTATGACTTTGTTTGTGAACTTAGAATTTTTTTATTATTTTTTTTTCAATTTCTTCTTTTTGTTGTTCCTGTCCTTTAGGCTTCAACAGTCAAGTTCTTTAAATTTTGCTCCCATCTTCTGATGTAGCCCTTTGGGCGCTTATTGCCCCACTTGGCGGCGCTCTTGTTTTTCATAGCTGGACTTGCTGTTGGAGGTAAAATGCATTGTTTGTTTGCATGAGAATTTCAAGTAAACATTTTTTTTTATAGTGTTTAAATTGTAGATTTTCAATCATTTCCTCATTTATTTACCTCTATTGAAAACCTGACTTGCTGTACAGGTGAGCATTTGGAATGTTTTTATCTGGTAGGAAAATGAAGGTCCCAATGATATCTTTTAAAGAAATATTTTTACACGCCCAAAGGGACATGTTATGTTATACCCTATGTGTCCGTCCGTCAGCAGTTTCATGTCCACTCAGTAACTCTTGAACCCCTTGAAGGATTTCCAAGAAACTTGGCATAAATGTTCACTACACTGAGACGATGTGCAGAGCACACGTTTCAGGCGATTCACTTCAAGGTCAAGGTCACACTTAGGGGTCAAAGGTCATACATGATGCTTTGTGTATAATGCTCTGCATTGCAGTGCTCTTGGTTTTATTTGGCAGATCCCATTTTTGTTCACTTACAATAAAAAAATTTTTTGGAATTATTTCCCTTTTATGTTACTATAAATAGCATATTTTGAAAATTTTTATTATTGGCCATAGAGAAAAACCAAGACCACTTTTCTGTGGTACAACATGAATGGTACCGCCAACTTTTAGGTGTATTTTAACATACCTATACCTTGTAAGGATTTTTTTTGGACTTAGAATTTTTTTTGGAATTTCTTCCCTTTGTTGTTCCTGTCCTTTGGGCTTCAACAGTCAAGTTCTTGAAATTTTGCTCCCATCCTCTGATGTAACCCTTCGGGCGTATATTGCCCCACTTGGCGGAGCTCTTGTTTAAATTGGACTATTCTTAGAATAGGTAGAGCTATCGGACTAGCTCACCTGTGCGTTGATGTCGGCATCATGATTTGGTTAAGTTTCTGTATGTAAGCTGGTATCTCGTCATTGGTTAAGGTTTTTGATAAAGTCATATATCTCTGTTATTATCAAAGCTTTTGACATGAAATTTAAAATAGTTATTAACTATCAAAGTCTGCACCAGGAGAAACAATTCCCATTAATCTGTTCGAATTTTGACAGAGTTATGTCCCTTTTTAACTTGGTAAAATTTTTTGATAAAGTCAAATAACTTGTGTTACTATTGACACTTTTGTCTTGAAACTTTAAATAATTATTTACTATCAAAGTTGACACCAGGAGAAACAATCCCCATAACTTTGGTTTGAATTTGTTATGTCCCTTTTTAACTTGGATTTTTTTTGTTAAAGTTTTTACTGGCAAAGCTCTTGTTATTGTAAGAAAGCAGCTCATTAACCACTAATTAGAATGAATTGAAACTTCACACACTTGTCCACTGTGATGAGCGGACATGCATTCTCCGTTTTCAACTTTAACATTAATTCAATTAACAAGGCTGTTGAAAAGTCGAGCCCTGCTGTCCTCTGATAGCTGTTGTTTTATACCTTCTTAATTTAACAATATTGTTATAGATTGCATTTAGACATATGAAACAATTTTGTAACGACTAACGACTATTATACACTTACTGAATGACTTGCAAATCAGTAGTCAAGTCTATTGCCTGAGATGCAAAGGACTGAGAGTCATTCAAGAAGTGATTCATTACATGACACCAGAAATTAATTTTCACAGTTTTGTTTTAGAATATTTGGACATTTTAACCCAGTAAACAATTGTTGAATATGGACTGGTCATATAACATGAACTATCAACTGGCAATGTATGTTAAGTCATGCAAGAATATTTATAAATACTTTTAAACAGAAAACAACAAACATGCTTATACTTTTATTTGCAAATTGAGTAACCATTTAGGCCCAGATGTTTGAAACTTTTAACAGGCGATTAAGCTAACAATCGATTACCTTTTTGGGTTTTATTTTGACATAAGACTTGGTATACATTGAACGTATGAGGAAAGGATTATGAACTCAAAAGTCTTTACGTTGAAATCAAATATATATATATATATATAATGTTTCCCACATAATGTGGGCCACAGACTAATATTTTGAATCAAAATCTAACCAGCTCTGTTTGTTAATTGTATATCAATTTTCTTGCATTATTTCGTATCAATTTTCTTGCATCATTTCAGTTGTGTCCCTTGCTTGAAGCTGCTTCCCATGGAACTTTTTCACGAAGTCATTGACTGTCAAAGTGGCATGAAGACGGAATGCACTGATCAGACCAAGTTTCTCGCTGTTTCCTGGCAGCCAATGGAAGAGTCGAGAATACCAGTGCAAGTCAAGTGTTGAATTTTCCACAAAATAGCGAGTCAAGTGTTGAATTTTCCACAAAGTAGCACAGATTCCGAGCATTGTTTCTCTCTGGTCAGAAAAAAAAAATCAGAGAAATGACTTATCAATGATATATTGCTGTCTGTTAGTAATGATTGATCGCAGACTAAATGCTACCATGGGTCTACTGGCAAGCTGGAAAGATACAAAGATAAAGATGATTTATTAAACTTACTGAACATGACATCAGAGAATATTCAGTTGTGAAAGTGAAATAGGCATTAATCTGGCATAAAAGGATAAAATTGCTTAAATTTATTAGATTTATCACTTTTTGTATCATAATTTGGAATTTTCATTTATATAATAATATTACATTATCTTACAATATTTTACATTATCTTACATTATTATTGAAATTATAAAATTTAGTTCTATATAAATGCAATCAAAACTTAATAAAATAAGAAAAAGAAAAAACTTAGTCGGACAAATGGTAAGAGCTCTTAGAGATGAAATAATGAGAGAAAAAATAAAAAAGGCTGCCAACAGAGAAATGTATAGTGAAATTTATAAACCAATTATAGAAGGAATAGAAAGTCAAAAAGAAAAATTGTCAAGAGAATTAAAACGTTTACCTGCAATAAAACAACAATTAGAATCACTCAGTGATGAAATAAATGACATACAAACATATCAAGGCTTACCTCAGCTATTCCAAGAACCGCAACCAATTACATGGTCTCCTGAAGAACTGGCGAGGAAATATAAAAATACAGGGAAATAAGCAAAGAACCTACTGAAGAAGAAATTAAAAAAGTACTGGAAGATTATAAAAGAGAAAAAATGAGGATAACAGAAAAACCGTTACCACCAGAGAATATAATGACAAAAGAAGAGATTAGTAAATTATCAAAAGAAGATATTAATAAATTAGAAGAAAACTATATACCAATATATAATGAAGAAGGATCTATTAGATTATTATCTAAAGAAGAGGTGAAAAAACTAGGAGTTAAAGAATTTCCTGAAGAATTAGAAGAATTGGGAGCAAGACCAAAAGAATTTAAAGTTGATTTTAATCAAGGAATTGATTTAGATCTTATAGATGAAAAATATAAAACACCAATAGAAGTGTTTGACTTGTTTCACAGCAAATCTAAAGATCCAAATGAAAAAATGACTAGGGAAGAAGTAGAGAATATCATAGAAAATGTATCAGAGGATATAAGAAAATTGGGTAATGAATCTGGGGGAATAACTAGAACGATAAATCCCACAAAACCCGAGCTGAAGCAACAGGAAGCAATTATAGCTAAGTCAAATAATTATAAAAAAAGTTAGAGAAGTACTCAACGATATTCTTAAACAAGGAAAATATATGGGAAAAGAAATAAGATACCATAATCGAAAACAAAGTTTTTTTTAAAGAACCAAAGGTTCTGAATCCATATAAAGTTTTACCAAATGGACAATATGGTAATTTATTGATTGATCTTAATAAACTTTATGGTCAAAACAAATTGATTGCTAAGGATCAAAAAACTGGAAAAGAAGTAATTAACACTAAAGTAGATAATGATTTAATTGATTTGATTAATAAGAGATATAACAATACTAAAAAACATTCAATACTTTCTAGGAAAATATTTAAAGAATTAACAGAAAAATCAGGATTACCTATCAATAAAAGATCTATGAAATTTAAAAAAGTAATTAGGGGTCAAGGTTACGAAGTTTGTCTATGCAATCCAGAAGAACTGGTTAATAACTTAGAGTTAATTTGTGGTTCAATTGATTCTGGAAATAATAATGAAAAACTAAAAAATGAAGGTCTTAGCATAATTGATGAACTATTAAAAATAAATAATTGTTACCAAAAGAACATGAAATGTTATATAAAAAACATTTTTCTTAAATATATAAATGGAACAAAAAATAGTATTAAGTTCTGAGGCAGTTAAAAACAACACTAAAAATACTCCAAGCGATTTTACAGTTAGATTCAGTCGTTCTTTACTTTTAGATAAAAATAAAACTTATATTATTGGTTTGGATAGTATTAACACTATGACTTACTCTTGGCATAATATTAGTGATGAATATGATAATAAAAGAATTCGTTATAATAATGGTAAGGATTGGAAAGATGTTATTTTCCAAAATGGTTCTTACAGTTATACAGACATTAATAATTATATCAGGGAAACATTAATAAGCAATGGTGATTTTGAATTTGATAAATCAAACATTGCCCCTATAAGTTTGGAATTTGATTTAAGTAGTTTTAAGATATTAATTTCAATTCATGATAATTTTACATTGGATTTAAGAATGACAAATTTTCATACATTGCTTGGATTTGAGAAAAAAGCTTTGAGAAATACTGAATGGGGAACTACAACACCAAATATAACTAACTCTGTAGATACAATTTATATTCATTGTGATCTTACTGATAATACACTTGTTGATGGTAATTTTAGTGATATTATCTATGCTTTAAGTACTGCAGATTTAGCAAGAGCTTATCCGTTTACAAAAGAACCAAACAGAGTCGGATATTCTGAAATTAATAAAAATGTTATTAATTCAATAAGAATATATATTACAGACGTATTTGGTAGAATAATTAATTTTAACGGAGTTGAAACAAGTTTTACATTAATTTTAAAAGAAATATAAATTATGAAATTATAAAATTTAGTTTTATATAATGTACAAAAAAGTTTATGATAAAAATAAAGGAATATTTATTTATGTTAATCCTTGGAACGTAGAAGAAATTATACAAGGTAGACCTGCGGTCTCCGGAGATTCCATCTCTGGTACAGGTATCTTAGACACTTTAACAAAATTAATTCAATCTTCTGTTGCATCCTCAATTAGCACTGCTGGAAAAAAAGCTCTGGAAACTGCAGGAAAAGCTGCATTTGAAAGTGGAACCCGCAGGATTGGAACGGAAGTTGGAAATTTAGCTGCTAATAAAATTACAGAGAAAATCAAAAGTTTTAAAAAACCTGTAACACCTGCTGTTGATAATTTAATTGCTAAGGAATTACAAAAAACAAATTATAGTAAAAATAATAATGAAGAGGATATTAATATAAGAATAAATAAATTATTGTCGGGTTCCGGAGCTTCAGCTCAGCGTAAGCGTATTAATAGATTAATTTATAAACAAGAGGGCCAAGATGGCCCTAGGTCGCTCACCT
Source organism: Mercenaria mercenaria (assembly GCF_021730395.1). Lineage (NCBI taxonomy): Eukaryota > Metazoa > Mollusca > Bivalvia > Venerida > Veneridae > Mercenaria > Mercenaria mercenaria. The sequence continues at coordinate 18,232,459 of NC_069367.1, read as the reverse complement.
GAGAAACACACCATAATACACCATAACAGTGTAAACATAGACCTAGTGATTGCATGGAAAAAAATATTCTGACCAAGTATCATTAAAATTGGAACAAACACAAGTATTTCTTTTATTTGACCTAGTGACCTAGTTTTTGACCCCAGATGACCCATATTCAAACTTGACCTAGATTTGATCAAGGAAATCATTCTGACCAAATTGACCAATAACCAAACTCTACCTGAATTTTATCAAGGCAATCATTCTGACCAAATTTCATAAAGATCAATTGAAAAATACAGCCTCTATTGCATACACAATGTTTTTCTTTGATTTGACCTAGTGACCTAATTTTTGACCCAAGATGACCCATATTCAAACTTGACCACGATTTTATCAAGGCAATCATTCTGACTGAATTTCATGAAGATCAATTGAAAAATATAGCCTCTGTCGCATACACAAGGTTTTTCTTTGATTTGACCTAATGACCTACTTTTTCAACCCAGATGACCCATATTCGAAGTTAACCAAGATTTCATCAAGGCAATCATTCTGACCAAAATTCTTGAAGATTAATTGAAAAATACAGCCTCTATCGCATACACAAGGTTTTTCTTTAATGTGACCTAGGTTTTGATCCCAGATGACCCATTTTCGAACTCGGCCTAGATTTCATCAAGGTTATCATTCTGACCAAAATTCATGAAGATTACTTGAAAAATACAGCCTCTATCGCATACACAAGGTTTTTCTTTGATTTGACCTAGTTTTTGATCACAGATGACCCATTTTCGATCTCGGCCTAGATTTCATCAGGGTAATCATTCTGACCAAAATTCATGAAGATTAATTGAAAAATACAGCCTCTATCGCATACACAAGGTTTTTCTTTGATTTGACTTAGTGACCTAGTTTTTGACCCCAAATGACCCATTTTCGAATTCGGCTTAGATTTCATCAAGGTAATCATTCTGACCAAATTTCATGAAGATCAGTTGAAAAATACAGCCTCTATCGCATACACAAGCTAAATGTTGACGGACAGACGACAGGCAGACGCCGGACATCGAGTGATCAGAAAAACTCACCTGAGCATTGCTCAAAAGAAAATAATATATAATATACATGTTTAGAACAAAACAGTATTGTGAAAGATATGAACTAACTCCTATTCAATCAGATACACCTTTAATTTCTATCTTGCGAAATAATGTTTAAACAGCAAAAAAGTGGATATCATTTTACAATTAATGATAGAAGTTCATATTTTGATTGGTTTAATGGTTATTTTGAAGTAAGTTTTAAAGTTCATAAACTTGCTGATAATAATAATTATGCTGATGGAGATCAAATTGCTTTAATTGATAATGTAGCTTCAATAATAGATCAACTTATAGTTAAACAAAATGGAAAAATTGTCTATGATTGTAATAATTTATACAAGGTAATTAACTTAAAAAAATTAGTTGAACTATCTAAGGATTATGCAGAATCAACTGAACCAAATGAATTTATTTATTTAGATACTTCTCTTGGTGCTGAAAGTAGGGATGACCAAGATGGATATAATAAAGGTTTTGAAATTAGAAAGAAATTAATCGAAGGTGGTAATAGTGTCAATGTTAAAATTCCGTTAAATAATTATTCATTTTTTCAGGGTTTAGAACAAAACAAATTACCTTCAAGTCAAATCCAAATAACATTACAATTAACTAATGATGATAAATTAATTTACAGAGCTAATGCTGCCGATGCGGGTAGAGTAATTGTAACTAAATTAATTTTGTGGGTTCCACGTTTAATTTTCTTAATGTTTATCGAATTAATTTAATTTCTGAAAGATATACAAAAGCAAGGTGGAAATATCTGCGTGAAATGCTGACACAATTTGCAGACACCCAGCAGGTTAATATGTCTTTTAGAATAACAGCTGGTGTAACAAAGCCCGAACATGTGTTTGTTTATTTACTACGGCCTAATAAAAGTAATTCACAAGAGCATAACCCACATTTATTAGATACATTTAGACTTAATGCAGCAGATGATAACTGTAAGCTGGAATCTTGTCGTCTTGATGTTGGTAATGGTGTTTTTTATCCAGAAACGGAATATACAAGTATATCAAGAATTTACGATGATGTTCTTAATTATTTTCATAAACAAATTAATAAAACCACTGGAAATCTTTTAAATTTATCAAATTTTCAAAGTTTGTTCGGGTTTGTTCATTTTAACTTAGAATTTAAAAAGGAATTGCAGAAGATCCTAAACATATTGCATTAACAGTTAAATTAAATACACTTCCCACTGCAAGGTACCGTGTTTACGCAATTGTATTGTACGAAGAAACAGTTGAAATAAATACTATTGGAAAGGAACTTGTTATTGTTTAAATAAAATAAATTTTAAATATATAATGACATCAAATTATATTGAATATAAAGTAGATTTAACAGATGAACAGAAATTTTTTTTAGCACAAGCTTATAACAACAAAATTCCACATACTTTTAGATTAAAATATGAACAGTTGCGTGGAAACTTTCCTTTACTTTTAACAAAAACACAGATTAGGAATAAGAAAGGATTAGAAATTACAATTTCAAAAAAACAAATGTCCAGTCAAGGTCAAAATGGAGGGTTCTTAGGTGCTTTAGCTGGATTAATAGGAAAAACAATTCTTCCAATGGCAGCAAAAATAGCTCCAAAAATATTAGGGCCGTTAGGCGTTGGTGCTTTGTCTGGGCTTGCCAGTACTGGTGTCAATAAGTTACTTTGGAATGGTATGGTTTCGGTAGCTAATATGATGAAATATGATAACACGATATCTTACACCTAATCAAAGAAAACATTTAAGGGGAACTGGTGTAATTACATTAACTCTAAAAACAGAAACAAAACGGTGAGTTTTTGGGTATGTTCACGGCTAGTCTCGGAATACCTTTGATTACATCTTTGTTAAGTGGTAAGGAACAAGGTCAGGGCATACAGATAGATTCACAAAGAAGACCTTACAGACGAATTCCTATTATAAAAAAAAATTATAATCAAACCAATCTCTAACTTTGAAATTGAACAATGGGTAAAACAATTAAAAACTTTAGGGGTGTATTTAGTAGAAATAATCTACCAAAAACAAAATGGAGAAAAACTGAATGCGGAATAATCAATTTAGATGGTTCTGTCGGATCTGGAACACACTGGGTATGTTATGTAAATAAAATATACTTTGACCCATTCGGACTTCCTCCACCAAAGGAAATAGTCAAATATATACCTGAAGTAAAGTATAACAACATATAATATCAAGACAAAACAAGTGTATTATGTGGTTATTATTGTTTATTTTTCATGAAAATGTTACAAGATGGTATAAACATTTATGATTTATTGTATAAAATACTAAAAGTTAACAATACAAAACAAAATGAACAAACAATCATAAATTATTTCAATGAAAAAGGTTGAAATCTATTTTTAATCAAATTAATGTCAAATTGTGTTAAAAACGTTATATTCTATACTACTAACAAAATGTGACAAAAAAACGTTATATTCTATACTACTGTCAAAATGTGGTAAAAACGTTATATTCTATACTACTCCAAAAACTGTCTTATACAGTTATTTGTTTTACTTTTTTATGGGGAGGATGTGTTGATTTCTACATCTATATCACTTTTGCTTCAAAGTAGATACTCAATTTCGTTGATTCGTTCTTTTTTGTAGTTTCATTTGTATTCCGTTCTGAACCTTTTAATGTTTGTAAAACTCTATTACTATATTGTTTGAATTGTTCTGTTTGCATAGTAATATTAATTGCATCATTTGAATATTTCAACAAATCTTTTAAATCCATGGGACTATCTGTGCTGCGTTGTACAAAATTTATCCTACTGGCGCTGCTCGAATTTGTCTTTGTCCTGGATTTTTTATTAACTTAAATCTCCAAGTCCGAGCTTAAATATCGCTTTCACACGCTCTATTAACTCCAGACATATAATGTCGGTGATTCACTACGTATTTTGTTACATAATTCAGAACATGTACACGGAAGTTACCAATTCAATTCTATACGTATCTCCTCAAACAGTTTCCTTTTTTAATTCAATATTTATCTGTTGTTATCCATTTTAATTCTACTTCTGTATGACAAGGTGTATCGGATTTACTATACTTGCTTTTGAATGAAGTGTAGTAAATATATTCCCACGTACTTTCAAAAGCCAACCAATGAAATGCATTGATTTTCACTTCCGCATCTGCTGATCTAGTACGTTTAAGTAGGTCACAACTGTACATGATCCTTAATGTGTTATAACAACTTACTTGTTCGTATACTTACTCTATATCTTATAACTCCATTTTATCATGAACACGTACATTGCTTAACAGATGATTTTACCAGCACAGGTGGTTATCGATTTCTCACCAGTGAGAATTAACGCTCTTGTTTTAGTTACTGTATAAGCTAAGCCATGTAGAGTTTTGTCCCTTTGACCAATGGACTTACGTTCATCAAACCGAATGTTTTTTGGATTGGCCAGCATTGGTCAAAATGGGGTCAATTTGGGGTTAGAGTGGCTTAAAAACGCTATATATATTACTACTGACGAATAAGCACGCCGATACGATAAAATTTGGATAAACTTAGTAAGGTAACGCACCAACACACCAAAACGAAATGGCAGAAATCCACCACCATATATATATTGTTTGAAAGAAGGCTGTGGCGGAGAATTAACAAATCAATTTTGAAAATGCTGTTATTTTCAAACACTTTAAACGGAGTACATGGTGTTTTATTCATTATGTATTATCAGCAACTACGAGGTGGTTCTGGATTGGAGCGGTTCCACTGTAATTTATGTTTTACGAGGTACTTTAATGATTGAACCAATTAACAAAACACTCCGAGGCTCATGGAAATTCCAACACGTATAATGCTCAGAATCGTGGTCAAAGTGTTAATGGTAATCCTCTGGCTGGAAACAACAGTGATAGGAACGTTCCCCGTGATACATCACAGGAAAATAGTAATTTTCCTGGAGGTGCTGGCAGACGCGGACGTGGTCACAGAGGAAGTCAGGGTCATAGAGGAAATGGTCGTGGACAAAATGCATGGAGAGGACCACTGGCGCAAGACCAGAAAGACAATGCCTCTGTACATGTTATATCCTACCCCTAGGTATTCTATAAGAACCATGGTCATGAAGGGGAAAATATACTAACCCGTTTTAATCGCGCATTTCATACCTAAAGCACGCAGTTCGGTAAATGTGTACTATGGATATCAAACAAGTGGTAATTTATCTTCCATTGTGTACCGGTCGCTTTTCTTCAATACTTCTTATCTTACAAAAACAACGTGTTGGTTTATAGTTTTTTCAACGTTACACAAAAAACTTGCTTGACCTTCCCTGGTGAAGTTCCGTTCTAGATTACAAAACCATTCTGATTGGCTGTTGTGAAAATGTATGTCAATCGTCATTTTACTACACGTGTTCGCTAATATGTGAAAATGCAGCATAATTGTGCAAAATGAGTAAAACAAGTGAATGAAGTATTGCCATGCAATACAAAGTCCCCTTTCTGGAAGGCACCTAATTTTCTCTACTGCAGTATAACATAATGAACTGATATCTGACAATATTGTACTATATATACAATATGTTATAACAAAACACTTGGATTAAAATTTATATATATAAAAACCTACAGTTGTTTTCATTATGGCAATTTTTTGGCCGATTATCATAAAAGGTGTCAAAAGTTAGTTATAGTAACAACAAAGGGAAGAAAAAAATATAAGTCCACAAGAAACTCTTTACCAGGTAAAGATAGGTCAAAATGCTCCTAAAAATGGATATAACATGCATGTTATACCACAGAAAACGATTTTTCCTACAAACAGTAATAAATAAGTTACAATATAATCTATTTATAGTACAACAAAGGGAGGTAATTCTAGAAACAAGGGTGCCTCACGGTGATGAACATTTGTGGCAAGTTACATTAAAATCCCTCCATGCATGAAGAAGAAATGCTCCAAACAAAGAGTCATTCTTGTATTTGACCTTTGGCCTCTATGTGTGACCTTGACCTTAGACCTAGGGACCAGGTTCTTGCGCATGACACTCCGTCTTAAGGTGAACATTTGTGCCAAGTAATATCAAAATCCCTTTAAGGATTGTTGAGTTTTTGGCCTTTGACTTCCAAGTGTGACCTTGCCCTTGCAGCAAAGGACTCGAGTGTTGCACACAACACATTGTCTCATCCAGGGGAATAACTGTGCAAACTGATATTTAAATCCTGTTTTGCATGACAAAGTTATAGACCAGACAGGAAAAATTCCCACTGACCTTTGATCTCAAAGTGTGACCTTGACCTTTAAGCTAGGGTTCTGGGTGTTGCACATGACATGTCGTCTCATCATGGGGAACATTTATGCCAAGTAATATTAAAATCCCTTCATGGATGGCAGAGTTCTGGACCGGACAGGAAAAAAAAACCCTATTAACCTTTGATCTCCAATTGTGACCTTGACCTTTGAGCTAGGGGTCCAGATTTTGCACATGACAATTTGTCTCATCATGGGGAACATTTATGCCAAGTAATATTAAAATCCCTTCACGTATGGCATAGTTATGGACCCGACAGGAAAAAAGCCCTGTTGACCTTTGACTTCCAATTGTGACCTTGACCTTTGAGTCAGGGGTCCGGGATTTGCGCATGACATGGGAAACATTTGTGCCAAGTGATATCAAAATCCCTTAATGAATGACAGAGTTATGGACCGGACACAAAACAGACCCTGTTCATGCTATGTAAACATTTGACAGCCAAGTGTGACCTTGACCTTTAAGCTAGGGGTCTGAAAGTTGTGCATGACACATTGTGTTATTATGAGGTACATTTGTGCCAAGTAATATTAAAATCCCTTCATGGATGGCATAGTTATGGACCAGAGAGGAAAAAAGCCCTGTTGACTTTTGACCTCCAACTGTGACCTTGACCTTTAAGCTAGGGGTCCGAGTTTTGCGCATGACATAACGTCTCATTATGGGGAACATTTGTGCCAAGTAATATTAAAATCCCTTCATGGATGACAGAGTTATGGACTAGACACGAACGGAAAAGCGCATTCCTATAGTCCCCGAAACTGGTTTTCAACCAGCAGGGGACTAATAAACAGAACAGATGTAGACCAATGTATGATTTCAAATTAAAAATCATATACAAGATGAATTTCATTCATCATTTCGAGTTTTAGTGTAAAATTGTGATTTTTTTTTAAATTCTGTTTTTGTTTGTTTACGTTTCGCCTAACATGTGCACACTGTCGTGACCTCTAGACCGGATGTTCATAAGGGAAGGTCACGCAAGTTTTTTCTGTAACGTTGACGAATGCATAAAATATGTTGATAATCTCAGCAATATGGAATATTGAGACAATGTGACTGGTGCACGTTGGAAGATAAATTATCGCTTGTTCAATATACTAGGTACCCATTCACCGAACTGCGCGTTTAAGTTGAGAAATGTACGATTGAAAAGGGTAAGTATATTTTCCCGTTCATGACCATGGTTCTTATAGAATACCTAGGGGTAGGGTATAACATGTACAGAGGCATTTTCTTTCTGGTCTGGCGCCAGTGGAGAGGACGTGGTGGCACTACATAGGTCCAAATCGGGTTTTGGAACGTTAATGGCTGGAGCACCTTAGAAAATAGTAACAATTATTATTTAAGAGAACAGTGTTTATATTTTTTAGATTTTGATGTTTTAGCAATTTCAGAGACTCATCTGAAACATGATCAATGTATTTATTTACCTGGTTACTAATGGTTTGGTAATAACAGAAAACTGTTACATATTAATGCTAGAACTGGGTCAGGGGGTGTTGGATTTTTAGTTAAAGAAGAATTATGTAACTATTATGATATTGAGATAGTTGAAAACAGTCATGATTGTATTTTGTGACTTCGTTTCTATGAAAAACACACATGTTTTTCTTTTCATATTTGTCTTTGTTATTTGCCACCTAAAAATTCCAGTAGACAAGTTGACGAGTGTGAATTTCATGATCAACTATTAGCTGATATATATACATTTCAAAATAAGGGACCGTATTAATTTTATTTGTGGGGATTTTAACAGTAGAGTTGGGGACATAGATGATTTTATAGTTGGTGTAGATGAATTACCTTTGAGAGATGTCATAGATTTTACAAGTAATTCTTATGGAGATAAGATGATAGAATTTTTAATTGATAGTAATACATGTATACTGAATGGGCGTAATTGTGTGAAAAATGATTTCACGTCAATTTCAGTGAAAGGTTCGGCTGTAGTGGACTATTGTCTTGTTCCACATGATTATCTGTATATGTTTAGAGAATTTTCCGTAATTAGAAGTACTGAGTTAATATCACAGTTGCAGCTACATAATGGGTTCTCACCGTCGTCCGTGCTAGACCATTCAGTTTTGTCTTGGAAGGTCGATCTTTCAGAAGTCTGTAATACTGATGAGAATTCTGTTACACAGCCATACATAAGCACATCTAGTTATGAAAAATTTGTCAGAAAGTTTTATGACTTCAAACAGTTTTATAACTGCTGTCCACAATACTGTTTTTAAATTAGAGCAAAGTTTACGGTTGCAAAATGATATTGATGCTGCCTATGCTGATTTATGTTGTAATATTAAAGCTGAAATGTTTAATAAATTGCAACACAAAACCATGAATGCCCCTTATACTGGTTCTAATAAAAAGAAAAAGGTTGGTAAGCCTTGGTGGAGCAATGATCTTTCCTGCCTATGTAATATTAAAGCTGAAATGTTTAATAAATTGCAACACAAAACCATGAATGCCCCTTATACTGGTTCTAATAAAAAGAAAAAGGTTGGTAAGCCTTGGTGGAGCAATGATCTTTCCTGCCTATCGACTAGAATGTGTGAGGCCGAGCGGGACTGGTTAAGATGTACGGATGGAACAAGGAGAAAAGTCATTATTTGTCTCAGCCAGACGTGTCTTTGATAGGGAAGTCCAAAAGAGTAAAAGAGCTTACTGGGTGTCTTTTCAAAAAGAATTGCTCTCGGACTGTGATAATAATAACACTGATTTTTGGAAGTCCATAGGTAGAATAGGTGTTTCTCATTCCAGGTCTAAACCAATACCGTTTCAAGTAGTAAATGATGATGGGTCTATTTCAAATAATATTGAAACAGTGCTATGTAAGTGGAAAAATGATTTCAAAAAATCTTTTTGTACCTAGACAGAATAATGTGCATTACGGTAATAATGTAACAAATGGTATAGTAACAGATGAAAGTCGGGCTAGATGTTCAGAATTAAATATAGATATATTTTTCTCGATGTTAGAACAGCTATTATGAAAGCTAAATGTGGAAAAGCATGTGGAATAGATAGTTTGCCTGTGGATATTTTAAAAAATGAGACATGTGTCTCTTTTTTACATATTTTATATAATGTTTGTTTTAACACAGGGGTTATGCCATCAGAATGGGGTAAAATAATTAAGGTAGCAAGGTACACTTAGATGCGAAAATTTTGGGCACGGACGGTCTTACATGTAGCGAGTCGCAATATTGCACTTCCCCTATGAGCAAAATTTGGGTGGCTATCTTATAAATTGCGTGCATGTTTTGTGCTTTTTATTAATGGCAAGATCAGGATTCTCAAACAAGAATAAAGAAAGTTATCAAAGCGAAAGGTTTACATCATCCATGAAAAATAGCGTGCCAAAATCATCAATTTTGCACCTTTTGGACAGTCTGCAATGATCCCGCTGCAAGAACACTGTCCAATTTTATTGCATTTCTTAATTTAATAGTCCTTACTGAACGTCAGGACATAAACGGAATGGGGGCCCATCTAGCTCGTTTTTTTCGGAAAATAACGAAAATGTTCATGAGTATCAATCAACAAGCACAGAACCCTTCCGTAAATTGAATTTTTCCGCGAAATGGTGTCTCATTGATCATACAAAGCTACCAGCAGTTAGTTTTCCAACTGACATCAGAATTTTACATGTATCGGCTGTATAAATTTTCTAAAGAATTAATAATCATTATCTCTCACCTTAATTTACAGACATCCAAAATCACGATGTTCTCTTTATAACAAATATTGACGGGGGCCAAAATTCGAAAGTGTACCCAGCTACCTAATTAATCCTAAACCAAAATGTAGTACACTTGACCCTCGAGACCCATTATCTTATAGAGGTATTTCGTTATCATGCTCGATGTACAAAATATATTGTTCTATTTTGAATACTAGACTAGCTACTTGGGCGGAGCATTATGATATTTTAGTCGATGAACAAAATGGTTTTTCGTAAGCAAAGGAGTACAATTGATTATATTTCTTCCTTAACAAATATTATTGACAGTAGTAGATATCGGACAGTTGGGCAGAGTTGGGGCATTTGGGCATTGGGGCATTGGGGCATTGCGGGGCATTTTCATTTTAATCCGATTTAATCCCTAAGCCTACATAATCCCTTATCCGGCTTAATCCCCTCGTAATCGGGGCAATGGTGCAATGGGGCAGCAGCGGCTTTGGTGCAGCGGGATTTACGTAAGTAGGACATAAGAGTGATTCAGGAATTGCGTTTTGGCTCTAATCCGACTTAATCCCTAAGCCGGCGACCCTATCTATGTCTGTATTTATTAGCAAACCGCATTGACAGCAAGGAGCATTCTGCAAAACGTTTCCGAGACGAAAAGGCAAACATTTTTCTTATGGAGGTAATAACAAACAATAAATTCACTAATGTTTTCCACTATGTAAACAACATTCAAATCTTTGGTAGCTTCATCAGAAAAGTAAAAAGGTTGGTTCTGTTCCGTTCAGTTAAATACCATTACCTATATGAAATCTTCCTAATTCACTATAAACTGCACCAGTCAAAGTTTGTTTCCGGCTCCCTTATGCACATTTGCAAAATTTTAAATGTAGTTTAACAATATCTTTATGACTTTAGATACCCAATATCTCAGATCCGTACAATAATAAGGAAACATCCAGATAGACAAACAATAAAAGTTTTGTTTTCGTATTGAATTTTATAAATACAAGGGTTTTTGTTTTATTTGCATTTATTTCAATATACTTAATCCCCTTCAATGCGTAATCATTGACAATCTGAATTAAACTAAAAAGTGCCACCGGAGTAACGAAAACTAATCTCTATAAATGTAGAAAACAATAAGTGACATTCTATTATAGGATGAAACACTACCTCTATTGTAACGTTAATCGTAAATAACACCAACGTATATGGGAGAACGAAATTATGTATAAGTATTACACTAACACAAAAAGAAAAGTTTTAATAATAATTACGGAATATTCTGTACTATAAAAACGAGATATAGCGGTAAGCGCATTTTACTTTAATATTATTTACATGTTTATCATTATCTTATTTATTCCCCATAATTTTAAGTAACTGAAAAGAACTTACCTCAGATTAGCCGTCTGCGTTTTGTGTGTGTGTGTGTGTATGTTTTTGTTTTCCTGTCTAAGAATTGATAAAATCTAGCACAAATATACAAAGTCATTTTCTGCATAATATAGTACAAATAATAGCCCGTACTTTATATGACTGAAAAATTAAAAAGTTAAACCCGGACACACACAAACAAACACACACGCACGCACCCACCCACCCAAATAATAGCAGTCAAAAGTGAATCAATAAACCAAAACTGCAATATTAAACACGAATGGTGGATAGGATAATCTTGTTAGGCCTTTAATCTAGTAAAAGCAGATATATTTTGACTTTTTCGTCTCATAGAGGGGAGCAAAGTGTAAATTTAAGTAAAAACTTTACAAAGCTATAATGGTAGAACGAACACCCCCACCCGCGGAAATTATGTATAAGTATTATACTAAAACAAAACGAAAAGCTGAAACAATAAAAGCGCTGAAGGATACTGAATTAACTTAAAATGTTATACGTTAAAAAAATCAAAGCACTAAACGTACTGAAGTAATTTAAAGGTACGTTAAAATTAATGTTCTTAAAATTGTAAAACAAAAGCAGTCAAAAATGAAATAATAAACCAAAACTGCAATATTAAACACGAATGGTGGTTAGGATAATCTTGTTAGGCCTTTAATCTAGTAAAAGCAGATATATTTTGACTTTTTCGTCTCATAGAGGGGAGCAAAGTGTAAATTTAAGTAAAGACTTTACAAAGTTATAATGGTAGATCGAACACCCCCACCCCCGGAAATTATGTATAAGGATACTGAATTAACTGAAAATGTTATACGTAAAAAAATCAAAGCACTAAACGTACTGAAGAAATTTAAAGGTACGTTAATATTAAAGTTCTTAAAATTGTAAAACAAAAACGTTGACTGGTTGTGATCAAAGCGTTGAAAGTACTTTTATCATTTCAGTCGGACAAGACCTTCCTCGTTATTCAGGGGAAGATCATTTTAATCAGCTCGGTGCCCTTCATCGCCCTAATTACAATCCCGAATACCGGCAGAATTGGCGAAACTATTGACCGGTTTTAAAAACATGGAATCCGTAATTCACGCTATGCTACGGGAGGGTGTAAGCGTAGATGAATTTTACAGTTTCGTCACAGAGTACGGAATCCAAGAAGACCCCTTTATTCAGGAGATACTCCATCAGTTGTTGATTGAACAAGTAACCTTAAATCCCGGATCTCCTAGACAACGGACTACGGACGACGCCGATAATTTATTGGAATTATCAGAATTCTCGGAAAAGTCTTCCAATCGTCCAAATGAACGCGCTTTGTAAGTTCATTCATTCATTCATTCATTCATTTTTTCAGCATAAATCTGAATTGTTTTCCCTCAAGTTTACAACACAATTTAAATCAGCACATGAAAGGCGAGCATGATAAAAAGTTACTTTCGTGACGCAAATGCGGAAAAACCTGTACCAGAAACGCCAAGCGTCTAGAGCACGAGTCGAAATGTCGAGGGTCTGTGGCCTTCCCTCGCGACAAGTGTCCATTTAAACAAGTACGAAGGGACCCATATCCTCCACCAAAGGAATCACGGCAAGGAGGTCCGCTTCGGAAAATACCCCGTAGATGGTTATGACTCTCAGACTAAGACCATCTACGAATTTCAGGTAAATATCCTTTATTATTATCGAGATCTCTATTATAATAATTATTTATATTACCATGCATAGTATTATCACTTTTCATTAACATAATTATCTCCCCTCTTATCTCCCCTTAGGGTTGTTATCACCACGGACACCAATGTGTCCTCACCAAAAACGTCACCAACGAAAGGTGGCATCAAATAAAAGACGCCTTGATGGAGAGGACGGAAAAAAAGGTTTCTCAACTGCGCAGTATGGACTTCAAAGTCGTGGAGATGTGGGAGTGCGAGTTCCGGGACTATTGTAAAACCCATCCTAAAATCTACTGGATTCTGGATCAGTGTCGCCCTATATTTTGTCAAAAATACCGCGGCAAAGCTGGGGAGATAAAGATATGTGAGACTTTTCGTAACCCCATTCTTCCGGGACCTCGATGTCGCACTCTACCATGCCAAAAAGCTCACCAGTTCGAGTCTTCAGGAGGTCGTAAAGTCCGAAAAAATGGCGGAATACCGGCATGGACTCACGGGACTGTGTGACGATAAGTACAATCCCATTGGAGACCGCTGGTTTCCCCGCGAATGCTGCGACAAGCACGCCAAATATGACAAAAGAGTGCCCGGACTCTTCAAAACGGAATATGAAGGCGAGGAGATGATAGGTCTCTGCTCTAAGTCCTACATCGTAAAAAGCACAGAAAAGGATTATAAATTCAGTTCTAAGGGTGTGTCTAAGCGCCTGGTTGAAGAACCTCTAAATATCTTTAAAGAGGTGCTGCGTACCGCAAAGCCCGCATCCGGTAAAAACAAGGGGTTCCGCGTAAGGAATAACGGGGTGTATTCTTATCAACAGACCAGGTGCGGATTCTCGTACTTTTATTGTAAGCGGAGAGTCCTGGACGATGGTATTCCCACAGTACCTTTAGACATTGTTCTGTGCCCTAGAAAAGAGAAAAAAGTCTAACGGTCCAGAACCCATGGAGGTAGAGGATTTGATAGACGAACTTTCGGAACAGGATTAAGGGGACATGTTATCATAAAATGTATAGTGAAATTTTTATTTCAGTTTTGATATGAGTATTTCATTCAAAATGTTGTATAAAGTTTAAAACTTATTTTGGAAAGGTTTTGAATTCATTTTGAAAATTTATAGTGATATGACTTTGTAAATTTGACAATTATCTGATTCGAACCACAGTTTTGAAAAAAATGTTTATTTTGAACTTTGTGCTTTTACGTAATTTAAGTCTGTTTAACTTTCAGAAAGCTTCTGAGATTCAACTTTATCAAAAAATGCACTGCTTAAGTACAAATTTGCCGTAATCTATATTTTATAACAAAAACAACGCGTATGAAAATGAGCATGCTTGCTTTGATCACATGACCAAAACAATTCTTCATCACGTGACCAAAATAAACTATAAATAACCTACGAAAATATAGTATAGTAGGCTACTTCAGCACCATCCGCGTACATCTATAATCGGTATTAAAACCAAGTTGCGTCTTTAGTGACCGTTTTAAATTAAAACTTAGTTCCTGCTAGAAAAGTTAATCGAAATTTTATTATCAAAACAACACCAAAGAGCTTGTTTTGGTCACATGATCAGAAAACATCTAACTAGCACGGCGTGCGTTCTATTTTCGGATAAAATTGCACCCAAGCATCCGTTGAACTTTGTAGCATAGAAATGAATTTATGGAAAGATATATTGCATGAAATCAACAGAAGAGGTGTTAGCCTAATTATTACGTAGATAATTTTTATTTGCACGACTTAGGAAAATAATTGCAGTCGTAACGGAGGAGTGGTATATTGTAAATATTAATGTTTGATGATGGATGTTGGTCGGTCTGTAGACAAATCAGTTTCCGGGTGATAACTGGAGAACTCTTCGGCCTAGGATCATGAAATCGGGAGATTTGGCATGACCAGCAAATGACCCCTATTGGTTTTGTTTGTTTTGTTTTTTTGGGTTTAACGCCGTTTTTCAACAGTATTTCAGTCATGTAACGGCGGGCAGTTAACCTAACCAGTGTTCCTGGATTCTGTACCAGTACAAACCTGTTCTCCGCAAGTAACTGCCAACTTCCCCACATGAATCAGAGGTGGAGGACTAATGATTTCAGACACAATGTCGTTTATCAAATAGTCACGGAAAACATACGCCCCGCCCGAGGATCGAACTCACGACCCCGCGATCCGTAGACCAACGCTCTTACCTACTGAGCTAAGCGGGCGGGGTCCTATTGGTTTTGAGTTCAGTAGGTCAAAGGTCAATATCACATAGACAATAGAACTTTTTTGCCAGAAAACTAGATTATGCTTTGGTCTAAGATTACATTTGATACGGAGGTCATTTAAGACTGGTAAATGACCCATGATTATTGATTTAAGATCAATACGTTAATTGTCCAGTACGCAGTGACCAAATAATTTCTGTTCCTTGTCAGTTAAGTCATGAAAGTGCTCTACAAGCTCATGTTATAACTAAAATCTCCAAATAACACATAATTAGTCGATGACCTTTGCTCACATTTACTGTTATTCCCCTTGTTCCGGTAAAAGCAGGGTGTTTCCCATTCATTTGTTTAACAAGAGCTGTCTCCATAGGATGACACATGCCCCCGATGGCACTTTGAATGAATATATAGTTATGGCCGATGTTAGAGTTTAGGACCTTTGACCTACGGAACTGGGTCTTGCGCGCGACACGTCGTCTTACTGTGTCACACATTCATGCGTAGTTATTTTAAAATCCATGCATGAATGACAAAGATATGGACCGGACACGCCTATCAATGCACTATCCTTTAACGTCTAAGTGTGACCTTGACCTTTGAGCTACGGACCTGGGTCTTGCGTGCGACACGTCGTCTTACTGTGGTACACATTCATGCCAAGTTATTTGAAAATCCATCCATCGATGACAAAGATATGGACCGGACACGAAAATTGCGGACAGACTGACAGACTGACAGGCATCAAGACGGAAAGGGACGCTTGCAATGTACGGGGGATGCTTACCCGTCAGACGGGAATCGGCGCCGGTAAAATACAAGCGTTGCTTATACGGTTTCTGGCGGCTGTCGGTAGCGAAAGTTATTGATTATTTTAAACATTTATGCATGACAGTAATTGTATAGAACCACAACTAACACTTTATAAACAACTTTTGATAAATTATTTAAACATTTTAGCCGACATTATCTTAAATACTAAATTCCTCTTGTCAGACAATATATTTAGCTTTCAAATCTCGAGCCAGAACCGTGTCTCTTTTATTTCCGTAAAAATCTATGAAACTGACTGTCAACAACTTTATTTATGCATCACAGTAATTGCATATAACAACAAATAACACAAAGTTTAAATCTTTTGGAATATTTGAGAAAGATATCTTAAAAATACCACATTCCTCCTGACGGACAGAATAGACATTCAACCCTCGTGCCTGGTCCACGAGTCTTTAATTTCCGATGATTATCTATGAAAATTAACTGCCAACAATTTTAGTGAAAATAAAATTGGTTCTAAATAAAATATCAAATACTTGTTCGATAATGATGCCATGTTCGAAATTCAAAAAAAAAAAAAAAAAAAAAAAAAAATTAATAGATAAAATAAAATAAAAAAAAAATAAACATGAACAAAAAATCATCGTACCGTAGTATTTTTAAAGTGCATTCACGGCTCAGTGTTCGAAATCGAATTATAAAATCTTTGAACACTTTGCCGATTATTTCATTTACCTTATTTGGACGTAAAAAGTAAGAAAATTACTGCTATTCCACTCCTAACGACTGTTCTATAAAGATCCATATTCGCTCTCACATGCACCTATCTCCACAAATAATGGCGGGTGCGTAAATGAATTTGAGATATAAATTTGCACACTATGATAAAAAAATCTGTCATGTGTATTATGCATTATTATCCATGTTTCACGCGTAGGTGGCGTGGTGTTTTACTGCACCTCTACTGAAGACCGGAAACGCGGTAAAGATCATAAAGCACCGCCTGCTTGATAGTGGTCTTCAAAGAGGTCGTATGTTGTTCAACTTGCCCTCCGGGTCAGTTAAAAGGGGACATAGAATAGCGCTTTGGAAGGTTCTAGAGGGGAAGTCAACACAAGGCTTTGCTTTTTGTCAGTCCTGAAATTAAATTTATATTTTTCCACACATTTAAGTTATAGTGATAGCTTCAGTGTAAGATCGAAATATATTTCACCGAGTGAACACTATACTGATGCAATATTTTCACGAGTGTCGCAGCCACGAGTGAAAATGTAAATCAGAGTGTTCACGAGTGAAATATATTTCGATCTTACACTGAAACAAACCAATTTTCTATTTATTTTATGCATTTTAAATGGTTTTTTTATCAAATTATATCCAGTTTGTCCGTGCATCGACACGTGCATCGCGTCATAATGTCGTGACGTTAGGATGTCTTTGCAGAAAAACTATAAATAGTTCTATTACGTTTCCTAATTTCTTTTATATTTTATTATGATACAGTATAAATATTTATGATCCTTTTATAATTCCTATACATCATTACCTTTACTGAAGAATATTTTGCAAGAAATTTCCTATCATTATATTTCATATCATTTCGCATTCAAATGAAGTTCCGTACTAGCGAAAAATAAAAATGATATTTTCACTGTTTCAAACAGTGAAAATATCTATTTTATTTCACTGCTAAATTTCAGTATTTCACAGAGGAGCATAAAAAAAGCTTATATTTAGACACATTTATCCGAGCTCGTTACTTACCGTTTTTCATATTCTTTATTTTAACGATATCACTTGATGATTACGTTTGAAATTTATTTAGATATTGTTTTTAATTTTTGTGAGACTATTTTTGTTTCTGTTGCATTGTCGTCTTTTCATCAGATTTTCTTTCTTTATTATCTCGTACTATCGTAGCCGCGCCTTGACCAATCCAAAAAATGCTGAATGCGGATTAATTCCCGCCTATCCAAAAAAAAAAAAAAAAATATTTTCGCGGGTAACTCCGCCTTCTAAGCCATATGCAGCCAATCCAAGACGTTCATTTCGTGCCTACTGTTAATTTCAAGTGAGACATATTGACAGAGATGTACGGCTCTCGTTTTGATAATAATAAATAAATACCTTAAAAACAGCAACAAAATAATAAGAATATATCACACGTAACATATGCTACAACACTAAAGGCTGGTTTCCTCCTGGTGCGGCTCAATTATTTCAGTCATAAGTTACGGACTAACTGGGTCCGGGCAAAGTGCTATAAAAATAAATTTTTGGTCCGGCATGGCAGAATTACAATCAAATGCCTTACTTCAGAATTATTAGGCAGCATATATACCTATACCATGATCGCAATATAAAAAGTAAACTTCTTACACGAGTCATAAAGTAACTGTAAGTCTGTCACCATATATATCATGCATGGAACTGAACATTAATTACCGACATAACTTTGGTAACGTCTAAAATAGCAAAATTCTCATATATCATTCGTGTTTAATAGTTTGTCAATTTTTCTTAGAATACGAATATAAAGTTATACACTCTTTTAGTGTGTTCAACTTAATAATAAATTTTAAGTGTCTATTACAGGTCGATTTAGCAAAGCTGTTTCTCGCTAAGAATAAATTAAAGACCTGCCAGTTGTTAATGACTATTTCAATGCATCACGCTATGACATATTCACATATGAGAAAACCAACGTAGTGGGTTCGCGACCAGCATGGATCCAAACCAGCCTGCGCATCCGCTAACAGTTTCTATAACTGCAACAGACCGACAGACTGACAGACGGTTCAAAAACTATATGCCTCCCTTCGGGGGCATAAAAAATCGAGTTTTTGTTGCATTCTGGTAAGTTTTTGTCAATGTCAATCGATTTTTTGTATTAATCGAGTCAGTTTTTGTAAACTCTCAGGAAGTTTTTGTTAAAGGTAATGGCATATTTTGATGCATCCGGGTAAGTTTTTGTAAACGCTAATCAACTTTTTGTATAACCTAAGTAAGTTTTTGTAAAGACTAATGATATTAATGATACTAATGATATAGCCACAAAAAGAAGTTTTTTGTTAAAGGTAATGGCATATTTTGTTGCACTCAGCTAAGTTTTTTTTTCTTTTTTGCTAAACGCCTTCCAGATTTTGAAAGATAGCCACGGCGCCAATAATAATCTATTCAAGCGAAAACGAAAGTGGTAGAGGGTTTTCAGCTATAGCAATACTAATATCCAAATAAAAATGTATAAAGACATGGGGATAGAAAATGAAGTGTTGGCTTATTTAAGGCATTTAAATATTTCTTTTAGCGTCGAATGTTTCTCAACAGCTCATTGTTTTATACACTCATGTTTTTGTTTCATGAAAAGACGAGACAAACTTAAATCAAACATCGTACAACTTGTCATAGAATTCGGGGACCAGACTAGCAAGTACGGATTCTCATGAAAATACGCACGAAAAAACTAGGGATCACCAGTGAATGTTTTATTGTTTGTCTTTCTACTTATTTTTCTATCTCGTATGCGGTAATGCTATGCCATACGTGATCACCCGTTTGTTTAATTCGCGGAAATCGGAAATTGTAAAGAACTATTTATCTCTGACATGTTAAATGTAACTATGAAAAACACTGATATATTCAAATATTCATGTATTTTTTAAAGATGATTACGCTCATCTGGATTCGTGTTTCAAGCTGGAACAACTGATACGTATTAGACCTTCCTGTTTCAAGTGACCACACAGTCATTGCACAGCAATCCTCAGACTGGAAAGGACCAGATTAACCGCGTTTTGATAATAGAAATAAGCTAACAATAAGATATCTAACATTATTAAAGTTATAAATTTGAATTTTGTACTTAACTTACTTCTTAGAAATATTGGAAAACATGTCCACGTTGCCCGTTAAGCTAACAATACAGTCCTTCCGATGCTATGTACGATTTTATTAATGTATTTATTAACTGATTATTCGAAGCGCACTGTGCAATGTAAATGCATTGAGCCATTCACTACCTACTATCGTGTTATTCTAGTTTTCGTTTAAAGGAAGTATCTTAATTTCATTTAAACAAAATAGCTTTTTGCTGATTTGTGTTCATCAAATACACGCAATTTGTATGAAAACAGGCCGAAGAGGCAGTTTTAAATAATATAAATGATGGATGTGTTAGCATTGGATCTATGTGGAAAAATATTTTCTGACTGTGTTGAAAGACCATACATACCGTTATATTACGGGTTGGACTATGAGCCGTATAAACTGGCTCTTGTCAAAATAACGCCACAAACATTTTCCCACGGAAGCATAAAACAGTGGCTTAAGAAAAAGAGCACTTTTATATCTTTTAAAGACACTTTGATCGATATGATTCGTTTTCATAACATGAATTTGAATATTGAGGCAATCAGTGAAAGTGACTGGATGACTTATATTCCTGAGAATGAGGAAATAGAGCTTTATGTCAAAGATACGAGGTGGTGGCCAAGAACTTCAATATAATTGGTTTCCGGTCTTAGAGATTGATAATAAACAAAATCTTATTCTGCTTACGAAAACCGTAGATATCGTTGATGCAATTCTTCATTTAGAACTGTTAGAGACGCTTATTGAAGAGCATGATATCAATTTGTAAAACGATGTTGAAGAAATAAAATACGATAAAGGAATACGATTATTTTATTTGTGTACACCAATACGTCAACCAAAGATTCATCGTTTCTGTCAAAACAAATTCAAATTTATGGGTTTTATAACACAAAGGTATATAAATGTTCCTCACATAGCAAGAAAGATCTTCTCCGACTGAAATAAATAAAAAATAATTTCAACGCTTTGGTTAAAACCACTTAAACGTACTTTTTACGATTACCCGTTTTGTCAACCATGAATGTCCAGTTAAAGAACTACGGTCCATTGAAATATTACAGAAAGCTGTTTAGCGATCCTAAATTCAAACAATTTACATGTTTCTAATATAAATTTTGCACGAAAAGAAAATTAGTTGAAAATACTTTTAACATTCGCGTCCCAAAATATATCGCTACATTAGAATTAACAGGTTCTATATATCTGATATTTAGAACCACAGTGAGACTTTTCTTCCGCCCTTGAACTCTGGTGGTAGAGATGTTAGATCAGGTTATCAAACGTGCATTGCATGTTTGATTTTGACATGTCCAGTAAGTTTTACCACTTTTTGGATCACTTTTGTCCTTCCCACAAAATATCTTATAACACTGATGTCCATTAATATCCAATACTAGCCAGAAAGAGATCTGAATCCTCACGAATATCCTCTTCAATTAAATCCAACAAATTATCCTTCAAATAACAACGTATAGGTAAGTTAAACTTCTGCATAAGCCAACAACACTCATCCTGAATATATTTCCACTGTTTTAAGTACACTCTAGTCCAAATTCTTTGCTCAATATCTACAATTGGTATCAATCTGATAAATTTGACATTGCAAACAACGTGGCCGACACAATTCCCGCGCAAAACTGTTACAATCTTGTCAGGGATTTATTCTAGTCATTAATCCTTTATAACGTATTGCATAAAATGCGTTCAAATCCTACTTTGATTATGATACTTTAATACTGTCTTCTGAGTTATTTTCTTTGGTATCGGTTATAGGTCCTGAAATGTAAAGTCAAATGTTGAAAAGTTATATTGACCACGGTAATATTGTTACGGATGCGTAGCACGTCTTGTTTTCATTATTTCAAATTCAACAGTCATTATCTTTCAAACGGAATAACAATATCTGAGCTGAGATCCTTTTGTATTTACTTAAAATAATGGATAGAACCAAAACTAAGAAATAATACACTTACCCGACTTCCTTACACTATTCGTTTTATTATACTAAATTATACCGTTTTTGAATGACTAGTTAAATTAATCCGTTTCATCTTTAAATTGGTTCAGTATGTTTAGCGTTTTTTATTTTTTAACGTGTAACATTTTCCGTCTTTTAGTGACTATCTCAAACCACGCTTTTACCGTATTCTTTACCTACATTATTAAATTTGAATAGATAGACAGCGGAGTATTTTACATACCCTTTTTACAGCCTATATTTGACTAGTCTTTCTTCAGACCCAATGTTTTTGTTCCTTTTTTATAGATCACTCCTGTGGCTATTTATATTTTTGTATACTTATGACCCTTTTCAAAACATAATAAAACCTGTAAGAAAACAATTGAAATACGTACATATATGTAAATAATTTTCAATATCGTTGTAATTACTTGTGATGAATATTAACTAATCGGATAATAACTGCTCCCCTGACTCATCCAAAAATACCGGATTAACACTATTAAAATTAGTACTTCAGTGTTAGAAAACAATTGAAAGATATTGGTCTCGATATGTATTCTGATAATGGCAGGTCTATGTCTAAAGTGTTACTTGTTAAGTCAGTTGAACAGTGTTTGTTAGACCAATTTAAAAATGAATGGTTGTTGAAAATCATTTCTGTTACTGGTCTCTCGCGTAGGGGAGGTAATAAGCTTAGAACATATTGTACCTTTAAAGAAGAGTATGGTGTAGAGAAATATTGTACTATGCTTTTGCCATAAAAACATCGTTCAGCCTTTTGTAAATTTAGATGTGGTGCGGCATCAATCAGACTTGAGACCGGAAGATATGAAGGTCTACCTGTAGATAAGCGCTTGTGTCCATTTTGTCAGATTTTAGATGATGAAAGACATATTATTCTAGAATGTTCACTATATGAAGACTTAAGATTGATTATGTTTGAAAAAGCAAATGAAGTAGTCCCAGGTTTTCAAGCTATGCAGTTTGAAGAAAAACTAGTTGCTTTCAACGCTTTGATTACAACCAGTCAACGTTTTAGTTTTACAATTTTAAGAACATTAATTTTAACGTACCTTTAAATTAGTTCAGTACGTTTAGCGCTTTGATTTTTAACGTATAACACTTTCAGTTAATTTAGTACCCTTCAACGCTTTTATTATTAAAACTTTTCGTTTTGTTTTATTATAATACTAATACATAATTTCGTTCTACAGTAACAACTTTATAATGTTTTTTACTTATCTTTACACCTTTCTCCCATATATATCGGTTTAACGTTACAATAGAGGTAGTGTATTATCCTATATATATATATATATATAGAATGCCACTTACTGTTTTTCTACAATAGAGATTAGTTTTACGTTACTCCGGTGGCACTTTTTACTTTAAACCCGATTGACAACGATTGCGCATTGAAGTGGATTAAGTATCTTAGAATAAAAGCAAATAAAAAAAAAATCCGTGTATAAGTTAACAAAACATTAATTGTTTGACCCTCTTGATGTTTCCGTATTATTGTACGAATCTGAATCCGGAATCGGGTTTCAAGGGACCAAACAGTCATTTCACTGTAATCCCCGGACTGGAATGGAACAGCTTAACCACGTTTGAATGCTGTTATTCATGAGTATAATTTTCTTAATACATATGCAAAAGTGATCAATTTAAGGTTCTGTTCATAAATGCTTATTTGATAAGGTTAAACGTTCTACCAGAGGGTTTTATAGCCCATGCTTTAACATGAATCGGTACATAAGTTGTTAATTATTAGTATCCCAGATAGCAGACATGCGTTGGCCCAACGTTGGGCCAACTGCAGACTCTTCGTTGGCCCAACGAAGATTTCCAACGTTGGCCCAACGCCATTTTGCTACTTGGCGCAACGTTGGTCCAACGGTTGGTATATCGTTGGCCTAACGACTGGTATCCTACACTTATCGTTGGCCCTCCATTGGGCCAACTACTGGTATCCTACACTTATCGTTGGCCCTCAATTGGGCCAACAACATTTTTTCGTCTATCATGGTTGGTCCTACGTTGGGCCAACTCTATTTCTTTGTTGGCCGAAAGAAGGATGCCAACGCTATCCCAACGATTACGAAGTTGAAAAAATAGACCAAAACTAAAATTATTTAGTACATATTTTATTTTCAAATAATTGTGATTTCACAAGAAGAAATCTAACATTTATTTAAAGTTTGTTTGCAAGTTTCCTGAAGAAATATATAACCGAATATTTCATCACTACAACATGTCAAATATTGATTCCAGCCATTTATAAATCTATTTTTCTTTTTTTCAGTCACTGATTAAATCCTATTAAAATGAATTAATGTCTGTATTTTAACTCATTATATATCCAAGTTTTGTCTGATTGTTTTCTTTTCTTACTGAAGTTGCAGCTTTCTATCTTTTCTTTTTTCCCCTGTGCCCCACAGTGTTAGGCGCTCAATTATTACTTTCTTGAACAGCATCCTGTAAAAAACGAAAGTCATAATGTTGATTAAACCGTCTACGTCATATTGATAACAATAACTACACAGATGCACATAAACCTCTGGACATAAAGAGTATGAAATTTATTTTTGTCTGTATTTACCCGAGAAAAGTATGTTAAAATTAACGAGAATATGAGTTATTTTATTTACAGAATTAAATACTCAACACTAGGGCCATCCGCCAGTTTTAGATAAAAGTATTCAACATATGTTCAAGTCACATAGATACTACATGCATACAGGCTATAAAAAGAACATCTCTATGAGATTCAACAACTTTATCAAAAAATATTCAAAAACTTCTACTTACAGTTTATAGCTAGTAGACCGGGATTTTGTTAACATGTATAATAGTTTCCTTTACTTCACATGCCTATGCAGCTAGAAATCTCGCCTAGAGAGTAAAATAAACCACATTTTCTGGGATTTCTTACATAACGCGGGTTAACGAGAGTTCATGTTCTGGAATATTCAACAGATTTATTATAAACATTTTATGATTGTATAAAATTAGATATTTTTATAGCAGTTTTTTTCTTCAATACTTTTTTCACAAATTAGATTCTTCTGGTAGAAGATTTGAAATAGTTCAAAATATCATTACGGCTGCAGATAAGTATTAAGTTTAATTAGTCCAAACTATCAGATTACGAATTGGTGCAGAAAAGTATTTACTTATTAATTAAATACTGCATGTTACACCTACACAACGTGTTTACTTGTAGGGGCTTGTGATAAAACAGTGACCTGTAAAATATATAATTATTATATTATTACTAGTACTTCTAATGGGCCAACGTTGGGCCAACGATGTTTTCTCTGTGTAAGTCTATCCCTGAAAATCAGTATTGGGCCAATGCAGAGATATCTTTGACTGAAATTTAAAGTTGGTTCAATGTTGGCCCAACCGCTGTATTTACAATAATTATTAATCATTGTTGGGCCAACAGTGGCCCAACAACGATTATCCTTTGACGGTTTTCTGTCGTTGGCCCGATGACTTCATGTTTACAGAGATGTGAATAAAACTTCTGTTAGGTGGCTTAATGTCCGTCCTCCAGAACCTCCGACTAATTGTTTCAATAAGTGTACAAAAAGTGGATAAGGCGATACCTTCAATTTGTTTGATTTAACTTTCAATATATTATGAAATATAAAACATCAAGTGATTATACACGCCATTTTGTTTCTGCCTAGTAATGCGAATGTAAGAAACTATATCCTGAAATGACTTAAACAGTATAATGGTAGGTCATTGTAACTTGCTATTCTGATAAGCGATACGTAATTTAATTTGTGATTTTTTTGTGCCTTGTCAAAAAGTGGATAATGCAATACCTTCAATTTGTTTGATTTAACTTTCAATATATTATTAAATATAAAAACATCAAGTGATTATACACGCCATTTTGTTTCTGCCTAGTAATTCGAATGTAAGAAACTATATCCTGAAATGACTTAAACAGTATAATGGTAGGTCATTGTAACTTGCTATTCTGATAAGCGGTACGTCATTTAATTTGTGAAATTTTTGCGCCTTGTCATGAAAAAACTTTAATAAAACAGCTCTTGCAATTAATTGGAAAGCAATAGAGGCAGATCAATTAGGAACCTTTGCTTACAGATGGGTACACACTTAAGACATTTGACCATTCCTGTGGGAAAATTATGAAATTTTGATAAAGGATCATGCGATGATTTTAAAAATATTTTTGTTGTATATAGACAGAGAATATTGAGAAGATAGTGAATATGAGGATCTTAAATATCAGCCTGTGTAACACAAGTTGTTTGGGCTTTTTTTCCTATCCGACGGACAGTGTGGAATGAAAAAACCAAGGATTCCAACAATATTCGTTCCATCATTATAACCCTGTAAATCTTTTATACTTATATTGCACTTATTCGCCCATATATGTCGGTGTTATTCTTTACGATTAATGTTACAATAGAGGTAGTGTATCATCCTATAATAGAATGCCACTTATTGTTTTTCTACAATAGAAATTAGTTTTCGGTACTAATTCGGTGGCGTTTTTTACTTTAATTCCGATTGTCAACGATTGCGCATTGAAGGGGATTAAGTATCTTGAAATAAATGCAAATAAAACAAAAAACCCTTGTATTTATAAAACTGAATATGAAAACAAAACTTTTATCGTTTGTCTATCTGGATGTTTCCTTATTATTGTACGGATCTGAGATATTGGGTATCCATAGTCATAAAGATTCTGTTAAATTAAATCAACACAATTCAAAGCCCGCCCGCTTAGCTCAGTAGGGAGAGCGTTGGTCTACGGATCGCAGGGTCGCTGGTTCGATCCCCGGGCGGGGCGTATGTTCTCCGTGACGATTTGATAAAAGACATTGTGTCTGACATCATTCGTCCTCCACCTCTGATAATTCATGTGGGGAAGTTGGCAGTTACTTGCGGAGAACAGGTTTGTACTGGTACAGAATCCAGGAACACTGGTTAGGTTAACTGCCCGCCGTTACATGACTGAAATACTGTTGAAAAACGGCGTTAAACCCAAAACAAACAAAAACACAATTCAGCAACAAGCTATTTCTGTTTAAATAAAATTAAGATATTAAAAAATGTGATATTTTATTAACCTGTCAAATGTGCATATATTATACGTTCTGTGCGTTCGATATTATAATATTCGGCCAAAGTTCGGTGTTATTCCTTTGTTTTCCTGAGATAAATTTAGGTCGAGTGTCTAAATATCATTATAAGTATTGGAAGAGAAATGAAAAATATGTACATGGAAAGTCAAACGTTTACTTTTCTGATGAAGCAGCCAAAGATTTGAATGTTGTTTACATAGTGGAAAATATTAGTGAATTTATTGTTTGTGATTACCTCCCTTTATCGCTATAACTAAAACGTTCATGTGTGATATTGAAGGTAGAGATTTTCTGTTCGTGTAATTATGTATTTCATCTAAAAAGACATTTGCTTTATCTGATTTTTTAACATTTAACTTTCAAAATATATTTTTGAATATGCTCCGGTTGATGGGATATTGTTGAAGAATAAGCGCATATGTTAGTGCTCTGTATCATAGTCGTAAAATGAAAAGAAAAAGATATGAATATCATCTTGCATTTGTAAAAAAGGCTGAATTTGTTATGTTCTAGATAACCTTTCTAAACGCTAAAAATATCGTACATTATTACCTTGAACAACGCGATATAAAATGTTTCGTCCTCTAAGGTTACAGATTGTTATTTATTATTTCATTACATAAATTTATGGGGAATAAATAAGATAATGATAAACTTGTAAATAATAATAAGTAAAATGCGCTTACTTCTATATCGCGTTTTTATAATACATCTAATATTCCGTTTTGTATTTTTTCAAGACCGCGTTGTCTTCACTGTTTAAGTCCTCAATAAATCACGACATAAACTAATAAGAAAAAGGTTTGCCTTTTCGTCTCGGAAACGTTTTGCAGAATGCTCCTTGCTGTCAATGCGGTTTGCTAAAAAATACAGACATAGATAGGGTCGCCGGCTTAGGGATTAAGTCGGATTAGAGCCAAAACGCAATTCCTGAATCACTCTTATGTCCTACTTACGTAAATCCCGCTGCACCACAGCCGCTGCTGTCCCATTGCACCGATTACGAGGGGATTAAGCTGGATAAGGGATTATGTAGGCTTAGGGATTAAGTCGGATTAAAATGCTCCGCAATGCCCCAATGCCCAAATGCCCCATCTCTGCCCAACCGTCCGATATCTACTACTATTGACACAAAGAAAAAGTCTAAACAATCTACTTTTTGTGCTTTCATAGATTTTAAAAAGGCTTACGATTTTATTGATAGAGGTATTCTGTCGTCAAAATTATCCGACCCAGATATAGGTATAAGTGGAAAGATTCTAACTGCTCTGAAATCTTTATATAGCAATGTTACCTCATGTGTGAGAATTAATGGTCTTTGTACCGACTGGTTTAATGTTCAATGTGGTCTTAGGCAAGGGTGCTCATTGTCACCTATGTTGTTTAATTTATATGTTAATGACCTTGCTGTAAGACTTAAGCAAGCAGATAGAGGTATAAGTATAGATAATAGTAAACTCTGTATTCTTTTATATGCGGATGATATAGTCCTTCTAACAGAAAATGAAGAAGATTTGCAATATACATGTATGTTAAACATTTTAAATGAATGGTGTAACCAAAATAATATGGTTGTTAACCCATTAAAAAGTAATACAGTGAAACACCGCTCGCTCGAGCATCGATGACTCGAGCACCCGGGCTCGCTCGAGCAATTCATGTGGTCCCGGCCGATTTCCTTCTATTTTCTATGTGAAATTACCATGGCTGGGTCGAGCATCGATAGCTCGATCGCTCGAGTATGACACCTGGTCCCTGTGTATTAACTTACTCTTTGTTGCTTATGGCAAACTCGAGCAGAGGTGTCAAAATTTTTCACACCATCGGCGGTCAGAATGTATCGGTTAATTTAAAATTTTCTCACATCGTAAAAATTGCATGGTCTATTCCCCGACTATCTTAAATGTTTGTTTGTCGGTATATTTGATCTGATAATGAGATTAATTATTGATGAAAGGTGGAAGAATAATTTTATTGATCAAAATTGTTATTAATTATTACTTTTTTTCTGCGGAATCGAGAAGATAACTATGAGATCTTAACATTTTAATCAACAGTTGTTTGCATGCAAATAAAGGAAATAAGATAGCATTTTCATAAAATTGAGACGATAATTATGAGATCTTAATTTGGAGAAGAAAATTGCGAATTCGATTACAGTATTTCAAATAAAAAAATGTCTTAGCTGTTTCTTCACATGTGCCATTTACGATCTCTCATAAATAACGTTTGTAATACGTTTTTTTTTTTGAAAATGTCACGAGTGTGTTATTATAACGCATCATCGTTTCCTCTGCAAATGGTCTCGATGACAGTTGGTAAAACAAACTTCAATTTTCTTCGTATTTTGGTCAATGTTTGGGTCGCTCGAAACCATGGATAACTCGAGCATTTTGCTCATCCCCTTGCGACTTCGAGCGAGCGGTGTTTCACTGTATTGTACACTTTAGGCCACAGTCTGTTCACAGAACTGCATATACTTTCACATGTGGAACCAATGATATAAAGGTGATTGAGAAATACACTTACCTGGGACTGCTGTTGGATGAGTATTTAGATTTTGGAATAACTGCTAAAAGTGTTTCTCAGAGTGCGGGTAGAGCCCTTGCTCTGCTGATTGCGAAATGTAAGTACGTAGGGAGTGTGCCTTATAATGTTTTCAAAAAGCTATATTACAGTACAGTATGGCCAGTAATAGCATACGGGGCTTCAGTCTGGGGTACTAAATCATAGTCTTGTATTAATTCGGTGCAGAGTCGAGCGATGCGGTTCTTTTTGGGTATGGGCAAGTACACACCAAATAGTGCTCTCTATGGTGAGCTTTCATGGAAACCCCCACATGTGAAACAATGGAGATCTGTGGCACAGCAATTTTATAGAATAAAGACTATGGATAATAATAGAATCAGTTATAGAATCTTTGCTCTATGCTGTAATAAGAGTAATAGAAATTGTAAAAATTAGCAATTTCAAGTTGTTACATTTGTCTGATATTGGTTTGCTAGATTACTATGAAAATTGTGATAGGAACTCTTCTAGATATTTTTATGACTTAGTTTAAAATGCATCTATGGATAAATATATTGAAATTTGGAAAGAAAGTTTAGAAAATGAAGTTGGTCCATCTGGTAGAGGTAAAAATAAATTGAGGACCTATCGCTTGTTCAAGCATGACTATGTAACTGAGAACTATGTAAAATCCTTAATACCTTTGAAACATAAGTCAGCATTAGCAAAATTCAGATGTGACGTTGCCCCTATTAGACTTGAGACTGGTAGATATGAAAACTTACCAGAGGAGCAAGTGGCAGTTGGCTAGAGAACCGGAATCGGTTCCCTAGACTGCGAAATTATTCGTCCGGAACGGGTTCTCTAAGCAAAATACCGTGCATAGGCTAGGGAACCGGAATTTTATTTCTATGCATAATGCTGCCGAAATCCACTTTGTTACTTGGTAAGTGTCATGCATATTATTATCTTAATTAATTTTATCATGCCCTTGCATTTATCTGCGTTTACTGTCTCCAAAAGTGTATTCGCCGCATATATACCGTGTCTGCCGTATTGGAATGATATAAACTAGTACGAATGAATGCGTGAAAACTACTTTGCAGTTTTTAAATGTTATTAAATTTTGCTTTAAACTTGTACTATGTTTAAATTATTTAAATATAAAATAATATTGGTTTGTATTTGCGTCATTACATGTTTGTAGATGAACAAATTAATTTAATTGCCCTTAAAACTTCATACAGATTCTTTGATCACTTTAAATACTTGTTTGTAACACATCGGCATTTCACGTTCAAAGATATGTAATCAATACTAATTAACAGAAATTACTTAATTTGTTTAAAGCGTTTCTTTTATTGTCTTATACCTTTTAAGTTTAAATTTCAGGTTTATTTCGGCTCCAGTGCCGCCGATTTCGCATTCATTCGTACTAGTTTATTTTATCATTCCAATATGGCGGACAGTATGCGGCGAGTATACTTCTGAAGACACAGTAAACACAAATAAATAAAAGGGCGTAGCTTGCTGAAATGGTAAAAATAATTAATTTATTAAGATAAGAATATGCACATGATACTTACCAAAAGAAACAAAGTGAATTTCGACAGTTTTATGCATAGAAATAAAATTCCGGTTCCCTAGCCTATGCACGGTACTTTGGCTAGAGAACCGGTTCCGGACGAATAAGTTCGCTGTCTAGGGAACCGATTCCGGTTCTCTAGCCACTGCCATAAAAGTATCCCACAGCTAAAGGAAAGTAATTTTTGCTACTGGTTATCAAACTTGAGCGATATATTATGCCCATAAATAGTCTGACCAAGTTTGGTAAACATTGTTATTCGATGGGGCATAGTTCCAGAGCTACTGATAGTCTGCCAATATCTGAGGAAAATGTGACTTATGATGGCATTTTTTGTTAATGCTCGGATATTATTATAAAAGTGTTACTTAGGATCAAACATTAAATTTAAAAGGGGCTGTCGCCTTATGGGGTTCCTCATTACAGTATAATGGGGTCAAAGGTCAACTGAGTGCATTTACAGATAAACTATACCGCTGTTCACTCGTTTTATGTCCATAAAACATCTAAATTTGTTTAAATATTGTTTTTCAACGCCCTTTAGTATTTTGTAAATAAAACTGATGATAATATTAAAAATATATATATATAATATATAGAATAATATATATCTAGGAAAAGTGGCATACGATGGCAAAGTGTGTTATACTTGACATGTTTGCCAATCTATATATGTAGATCAACTGCAAAAATATTTTTTGTACTGTCTTATCAAAGGGTTATTTTAATGTAATTTCAAGGTCACAGACATGTCAAGGTCAAAAATGAACTTTTGAAAATGACTTCTAAGGTATTAAAGGAAGCAAAATAGTGCATTTATTAATAATAAACTCAACAACTTTTCTAACTCCGCACCTGTTTTTTTTCTTTTGTCGCCAAATTTTGACAGATTTGAATGATGTTCTACACAATGTATAATGATTATTTTATCATTTGTAACTGGCGATGAACATGTATATGTTTTTGCCGAATAAACTTTGACTTGACTTGACTTGACATAATAAAACATAAAAACGATCATAGCCAGAATTATATTCATTTAACCGTAAGGGTAACAATAAGGTAACCCTTAAATTAAAAGTCACATAATTAGTAAATTCGTCACATCAGAAATTCAAATTATCATATTCTGAATGTTCAATAATGTTTAGTTGAAATAGAACATCCGTCAATATTTTCAATATGAACATGTTAATTTTATATCAGGTTTGTGATGTCATTTATGACACCAGTTAATGACAAAATTGTTTAATACTGCAGATGGCAGTATTTTCCACATAAAGACCAGCACCAAGTTGCATCCATTCTGTGACGTTTTATTTTTAGGTTACCTTATTTGAACTGTCATATGGCTCAATGAATGTACGCACAGTTGATATCGCTGTTATGTTTATTTAACTGAACTGGTCATTAAACAATGTGTCCAATTTTCATTCAAATCTGTCATAATTTGGCAAAGATAAAAACAAAAGTCAGGTAGCAATAAAATTTGAATTTAAGCTTTGAACTGACTATCAAAAGATTATTTACATACTGTAAACCTTTTGATAAATGTGTGCGAAAGGAAAAATGTGGTTGGTTTTGAGGAGGAAGACTACAACGAAAATGAATTACATATAAATATATATAAAAAAATTCTCACATAAACAGTTAAAATCACTTTACTGTCATGAATACAACCATTGGCAAGTATTTTAGCTCAATAAGGAGAGCGCAGATCTAAGGATCGCGGGGTCGTAAGTTTGATCCCAAGGAGAGGTGTATGTTCTCCATGATAATTTGATAATAAACATTGTAAGGAGTAATTTCGTTTTCCACTTCTGAATCATATGGAAAAGTTGGCAGATACTTGCGGGGAAAAGGCTAATACTTGTACAGACTCCAGAAACACTATTTAGGTTAATTGACCGCCGTTACATGACTGAGATACTGTTGAAAGTAACATTTACATATATGGAATGCTTCTCCAGCTTCTAAAGTAATCATTTCAATACTGGTGATAATTCATTATATGATATATATTTATGTTAATTTGTCCACGCGGTGATTGTTAAATAGGACCATTTTAGAGGAATAACTGAAATATAGGTCACAATATAGGTGTACACAGGACATGTACGGTAATAAACAAAACAGAACAAATCTGTAGGAATTCAGTTAGTTACTCTATACACCATGTCTTTGATTTGCTGTAATTTGTTTCCTTTTTTACTTAACAGTCAGACGTTTATCATCATATCTTATGTATTTGTAATTTAATAAAGTAGAACATTTCAAGAACTATCAACGAAGCTCTTAATGCGATATTTGCATTTTTCATTCTAAAAATTCAGCACGCTGTTTCTTTTTCGAATCTTATAATGTTTGGCTTTGCTTCCACACTCTCACTTCCTGTTCAAAACAACAGTTGAAAACGAATCAGATCATAACAATTTACACTTCTGACACTTGGTTTCAGACAGGATGTCTTTGATTACATTGTGAAAAGAAAGCTAGTATCTTGACACTGAAACATTAGTCATGCATATG
Organism: Mercenaria mercenaria; assembly: GCF_021730395.1. Taxonomy (NCBI): domain Eukaryota; kingdom Metazoa; phylum Mollusca; class Bivalvia; order Venerida; family Veneridae; genus Mercenaria; species Mercenaria mercenaria. The sequence goes on along the minus strand of NC_069367.1, from coordinate 18,198,733 downwards.
TTTTACAAATTAAAATGTAAAAATAAAGATATAAAAACATTAGAAAGGTTGCTTAAGATTTATTATAATAGTAACATTACGGCAGATTCAGTGAAATATTGAAAATATGCATTTCGATATCTTCATGATTACTGACAGATGATGGTTCAGCTAATCAAAATGATGAATTATGGCGGTTCGATACTAACTTAGAGATATACAACGTGTAAAAATAACTTTCTTCATGATGAGAAGACTGAGCATGAAGAAGAGATTTGAAATTCAAAACGATGGATTTATAATAAACAAATACTGTCGATTGAATATGTCAGGCTAAGACGTCTATAGCTTGTGCTCACATTTGGTTCATTTTATAACAGATTCAGATTCCTTTGTGATACATTGGTAAGTTTGCTCTACCCGGTTCTATCACCAACCAAATACTCGGAAATCTAAAGGCGTTGTAACAGGCAAACAAACATGCTTACCCCTATATTTACAGTCATAAAGATAATACTAATAATATTCGATATACTTTCAAATTCACTGACAATTATTAAGCCTTTTTGAGTGTGACATTGATAGAACCAACATAAACAAACACTGGTAGTTACAAAATTGTAGATATTAAAAACACTCGAAGAGCGGTTACCAGTCCTTATAATAGCCTAATGTTAATGTACAAAGAAATATTTTTTAGCTGATTCAAAAATATGATGAGTACCATTTTCATGCTAATGAAATGAAAATAAAAACAACATAACATTTGCGGTTATCTAATATCTATATTCAAACTTTGATATCGCTTACTTTTTGTACATAGATAGTATTTCTAAACGCCCACGCATTCCTGAAATTACTACAGCACATGCGTAAACCACTGGAATAGATTTTTAATTGACAGCATAGACCATTTTAGGTAATGCTTGAGAGAATTTGCACATTTCATACTATCTCACAAACAGACTTAATCAAACTGAGTTTGCTATTTTACGTCCTTGAGTTCTATGCTTCCGAAAGAATCGTTAGATCTGTCAATAGTTATTACAGTCAAACTATGTTCGTTAGTGCTCAACGGGACAAGCAAAATGTGTTCGAGACATCAGTAGTACAAACCAACGTGAAGTACACATTATATAGACCTGACAATGAGTTCGAGCTAAGAGTAGTACGCGAATAATCCTAATTCGAGCAAACGAAGTTTAACTGTACCAGTCTTATAATACGCGCCATAGAATTTTTCTACCTGTACTGTTCATACAGACAATCATACAGGCAATCAAATAGCCTTTTTAAAAAGCCTGAAAAATGGAAGTTTTAGAATATCAAACATGAAAAAGATAGCTTTTATAAATGAACAAAATATTAGAGCGTACGAAAAATTAAGCTCATTCTATAGAAATAACTCTGGTCGTTTTGAATTTTGCCAGTCTCAAATGCAATAAATCTACACGAAGTAATGTATTTACTTCTAAAATTCATAATTATCACCGAAAAATTACAAGTTTATATTAAAAGGTAGCAAAAAAGGCGAAAATCTGACGTTTATAACAAAAATGCACTTATTGACCTTTGACCTTGTGCTGTGACCTTACTATGACCCTTAGAAGGCGACAGCCCCCTTGAAACTTTTCCAATTTTTATAAAGTTAACAATGAACATGGCTGTCGGGCATTAACAAAAAATGCCATCAAAGGCAATTTCTAGGTCACTTTTCTGGATATATAGGCAGAATATAAGATGATCTGACTGCTTATCGATCTTGGCCGAGATGATACTGACAAAGTTTGGTGGATATTGAATAAAAACTGCTCAAGTTAAAGAGCGGACGCTGTCAAAACATGCAATTTCGAGCAATTAAAGGGGCATAACTCCAGCACTATTGGGACGATCCGGCTGATTATCGTCGTATACAAATGAAGAAAAAAGCCAAAATCTGCGATAAATATTTAGAGAAAATCATTCGCATCTATATATGTAGATGAATAATAAGATACAGTACATTGTATACCTTATTAAGGATGAAGCTTCATTTCTGAGTAAATGATATATTTCTTACTCATCTAAACAAACAGAACCCACCATTTTCATGCGTTGTCCGGGAAGGACCCCAAAATACCACTCGCATGTATACACCAAAGTAAAAATCTAAATCTAACGACGGAGAATTTAGTTTTTGGAACATTATTCGAGTAAGCCCACGCCCACATTTTTACATTCTTTTACGTTGTGTTTCAAAGATATCAGTGGTGGACTCTCGAAACCCCTCACCCTAAAAGAGAGAAAATCTATCTTTTTTGCCGGAAATATTTATTTAAGACCCCTAAAACACTAACATAATTCACCATTTATTTTTGTGTGGGAAGTTTAAAAAATATCTAGGTGGAGGACCCACGTGTCATCCTCACATTTATACTTCGTTTTACAGAAATCAACATGTTCGTGCTTTAAAGATCTCGGTGGACTATCCCTCCGACAACCCGACAACGCTAACCCATTAAAACAACAAAACAATGCAATGTTTTTACATAATAAGCTTCGTTTAAGGCCCCTTTCACACGCTAAGGAATCTACATTTTGGTTGTTTTTATACGAAAGCTATATTTCTGGAGGGGAACTCCGAACCCCCTCCACCACCATTTTTATAGGAGACATTCTCTCCTTTTATCTTTCTATTTTGTGCGTAATGTAGAAATGAGCACATCCCAAGATGTAGAAAAAACTACCAAAATAAGTTCCATTCCATGATCCGAAACACATCATATATACCCTTGCAACGCATTTTGTCGCTACCAAAACTCGGCCGAATGTTGGTAGTGACTACCAAAATGCATTACTATTATTTTGAGGTGTAACAGAGCATCATTTTATTATCAAAAGAAAAACTGTTCATGAGCCAGTCATCCCCATAAGGAAGATGTCTATGTTTCCAATCTTGTTCATTCTAAATGATGTTAAAAACTAGATACTATTTTTTGACCAGTTTTACGAAGATAAGCTACAGTGCACATGACTGAAAAAATATATGTATGCATAACATTTTACTGTTATTTAAAATGCTATACATCAATAGTATAGAGTTAAAGCAACGTTACGAATAAATACCCGGTGCGTTTAATATGCTAATAACGTAATACAGGCCTTAGCTTTTTATGTTCAGGCTCTAATTACTTTTTTAAGACGGATAAGACTTCGCAAGTAAGACACAGAACGGTATCCACTTGATTGCGTTGTGTAGCGCCCCACTCGAAACTGCGTTGCTTTAGGTTTTCGGCCGATTTTTCAGAAACAAACCCGAATAATTCTGTGAAAATATACATGCTTTGTTTTAGGAGGTAGCCCTATACATAAAAAGTATTTTAATAACTACTGGTTCCCGATAAACACTATATTTGATGCGATATTGTCAAAAACTGTCAAAAATCTCCTTCCCCCGCCGAACTGTACAGAAGTGTTTGAATAAACGGCACAAATTTCAGCTAAATGGACATATATGTGCTAAAAAATGGACACATTTGCGCTTCAGGTGCACTCATTGTTTTCATTTGATTCGTTATTTAACGGGTAGAAATTCCTTTAAATCATACTTACAAGACCGGAAATATATAGTATCTGCCATATTTCGTCATCTGATCTGCGTAAAATTCACCGCTCAAACAACGTTGGAACCACTTGATCTGATAAAGCTATGGCCAGTGTGCTTTCTCTAGTTTTCCTCCTGTGACACTTTCTGCGCCAGACGTTGATGTAGTTAGGGCCCTGATACATGCACTATCCATAAGGATCAAAGGTAAAGGTAAGCTTTATTTAACATCACATATGATAAACAGACAACATGGTATCCAGTAAGAGATACTTACCTGGGCTTATTTTGCCATCTGCAACCCTTTAAATACTGAATGGGAAGCAAGGGAGCTGCCAGTACCATTTTTCACGTCTTTGGTATGACGCGGCTAAGAATCGTACCCCGACCTCACACACTCAAAGAGGACACTCTACCATTAAGCTATTGAGGCAGTTCGCACATCATAATAGGAAAATGACACCTGGTACAAGTATATAGTCTTAATATACAGCTGATTAAATTAATGCACCGTTCTGTAAAGTTCAAATTTGATTTAATTAATTTAAGTGTTGCTAAAATTTATTTTGAGTAATTCGTCATCTGAAGGTATTAATTAAAAAGATTTTAAAAATTAGTGGGAATAAAGTAAGTGTATACCTTGGAAGGTAATGTTTGTCCGTTCTGGTTGGTCAGTCATGTAAACAAACCAAAGAAGTATTTTTTTCATTGGAATTTTTCATTGCATTTACAGTATTTAATTACACATTTTGACAAAATTTGCTACATTTTTTGTGTATTGAAATAAGGTTTATCAAACGAATATTTCCCACCATGCCAACTATGAAAATAACAGCTGTCATCTCATTGACAGGATAATTACTTAATGTAAATGAAGTATCACTAATATTCATATTTTTAGTCCGATATTTTGGTGGAACTAAGATTATTCTTGGAAAAAATGTGATTCGATATACATGTTTTGATTTATGGAATGCTGCAAAGGCCATTTTATGACGGAAATCTATGGGTAAAACAATTGGTATTCTCTAACCTGCAGTTAGACGATGACGATATAAAAACCAGTCGTTCGAGGTTTAGTCCAAAGCGGCTTGTATTATCCGAAAGTATATTATTACGATAGGAATTCATTTTACACACACACAATTTTCCTTAAAAATCTCAAAAGTTGCAGATATTTTTTTTAAATCCAGCACGATAAGCATGTCATTAGAGAGTGAAATTGTTGATCTTTCTCCAGCCGAACATCAAGAATTAGTGAAATATGACAGGTAAACTTTAAACGGCCTTTATCCCCGCACAACCAGGTTCCGACCACCACCTATTCTAAACCGCCTAAGACTTTGTATGGGGATAGTAGATATGATCCCCCCATGCTTATTTCTGAAACGGACATTTGCCCAGATTATTTTTAGGAACTTGGTAGTCCAAATAATAGGACGTTTCGCTATAGCGTGGTAAATTTTTGACGCGCTGTCCCCTAGAGTAGAGGGATAATAACTAGAGTCAGTGTACCCGGTTTCGCACTGTACGCGGTTTCGCACTGTACGCGGTTTCGCACTCCCAGTAAATTCATGTACTTTGTGAGAATAAAGCAGAAAATTCAGCAATTCTTTGTTATTATTTCACGAAAGTGGGTTATTCCCTACATAATTTGACACAAAGGGTCCTTCCCCACTGAAGCCTCGTTCTGGCCGTAACGGTAAGTGCAGACCAAAACAATAACAATATCAATGGAGACCAGTAGGTCAGCTGAAAAATATTAAGTTTCATGAAAATAATGACTATGCAAACAATAACAAGGTGCAAAATAAATGGAAAAATCACTATTCCATCATACGGGTAAGTATTTACCTACTACTTTACCTAAATGAAAACTATTTCAACAGTTATTGAAGTTCTCCCAACCTGCAAAATGGCTTCAACTTGATTGTTTGCTTTACGTTTTTATTAAAACAGAGAACTTAATCGAATAATTAGACTTGTGGGGGTCTTTTGTGATTCAACAGCTTTTATTGTTTTATTTTTGTTTCATGTATTCAGTTGTTTTAGCCGTTTCTTCTTTAAGAAGTAAAAACAGTGTTTGGTACCTAGCTTTCACTTTCATAACTGCTTTTAAATGTCACTTTCAGATGTTTTATTGGAAAATACATGTTTAAATTGAATTAGATAAATTGTTAAAAAGTTAATTAATATTTCTCTGTTGGGTAACTGCATTGTTATCACTGAATTCTATAAATAGAAGGGTGTGCGAAACCGGGTACACTAATATATAACAACTGGTCAAAATATGTTATCCGAATCAAGTACACTAAGAGGTATGACGTCATTGTATTGGGAAGTGAAAGTAGCGTGTTTCAAACCGAAATAAGTGTGTTTATTAAAACATATAGAGGTAAATTCAAATTTAATCATTTTTAGCTAAATAGGAAGGTATTCTTAGGAAATGTGTGCGAAACCGGGTACACTGACTCTACTGAATTATACACAAAAATCCCAACACCATCAATTTATCCAATTTGTGTTATCTGTTCACACATAATTTACATGTATATAAACAGGTGATATTATAGGATTATGTATAGGTTTACCTGGCTACCTGTGGTCAGTAATGCATGTACAAACAACATTTTAAATTAAATTTACATGGGGTTGTCTTTTTGTGTCTAATGCAATAACCAGGAACAATTTCGACAAAAATCCGTAGGAGTTTGCAGTATACATATTGTACTATGAAATTAACTAAATTTTGTCTTTGTAATATTTTTTATATTGGAGTTCTACTGCACATAAAATTTCAATATTTTGGGGTAAATTTTCGGTCTAAACGACACTCAAATATTTTACAAGCGGTATATGTACTATAAATCATCATATGCTTCTTATGTTGATGATAATTTGACCAGCTGTTAAGGCTTTAGTGCAATTTTCAAGAGAAAAATACTCGGCCTGAAAATATGAACTGATACTGAGTTGTGACTGTGGCGATGCCTTAATGTAAATAGTTAATGTTCCAATTCCAAAGTTAATAGAAATTAGAATTTACGAAACCCTGGAAATAACTATTGAAATTCTTTTAAATGTCATTTACTGAACTTAAGTTAACAACCTATGGCTTTCTTATGGTTAATCTTTTAGCACTATAGAATAGGGATGGTAGTAAGAACCTTTTTGATGTTTATTGATCATTCATCGCCAATAGTTTTAGTTTTTTTTGATAAACTTTGGTCAGTGATTTTAAAGCTAACGAATGAAATACATGTATATGTGAACGGGAGAAGAGCATTATTTGCTTTTCACAGTTCAATGCCTGTATATTTTGATCCTAAAGTTTTTTTTTTTTAAAGTTATGTCTACTGAATTTTCAGAAACGCTTTTCAGTGTTTCCCACCCAACTAGAGGTGTACTGGTCAGGAACCCAGGCAATCCTTGCGTGTATCAGTGCTATACACTGGGCACGTTAAAGAACCAGGCTGTTTATTCGCAACAAGCTAGGCTAAGTTAGCCGGACAAGCCTGTATCTGATTTCTGATCTCTCTGTCGTGGGGGCTTTGTCTCAGTCTGTCCCTCTGGTCAGATTGCTCTGTGCCTGTACTAGTAGAGGATGAATTATGTGCCCTGTGTGACTGCATTGGAACTATGTAAAGCGCCTTTGAACGTGAAATTGATCATGAAAAGGGCGCTATATAAATCTGGTATAATAATAATAATAATGGTAAAAGAACGACATGTAAAGTATTAACTTCGTAAAACAGACATTGGTGGATGAATTGATTTGAATATGTATTTCGAGGTTTGACACAGTTTACTTTCAGTTTTATTCGAATAAGAGACTACACACAAGTGGTGACTTGGTATTAATAATAAACCCCTTTTCATCCTGCATTCATATATTACACAATATAGCACCAAAAAATTGGCGGGTTAGATACAGCACCGTCTTGAACAGAAAACAACTTTTTTTCAGAATTTTGTAATGAAACAATAATCACTGTATGGGAAACGATGTAACTAAGAAAATGAATGGTCATCGAATCACTTCACAGCGTTGAAGTAGAAATATAAAAAATCAAGGAGTCTTCCCACTTCTCCCTAAAGTCTCCCCACTTCTCCCTAAAGTCTCCCCACTTCTCCCTAAAGTCTTCCCACTTCTCCCTAAAGTCTCCCCACTTCTCCCTAAAGTCTACCCACTTCTCCCTAAAGTCTTCCCACTTCTCCCTAAAGTCTCCCCACTTCTCCCTAAAGTCTTCCCACTTCTCCCTAAAGTCTCCCCACTTCTCCCTAAAGTCTACCCACTTCTCCCTAAAGTCTCCCCACTTCTCCCTAAAGTCTCCCCACTTCTCCCTAAATCAGCTTGAGGGAGAAGTGACTTCTCCCAAAAAATTGGGCCTAGCGAGACCCCAGTTGACAGTCTACTGTATAGAAAAAATCAAAGCCATTATATATTTTTGCCAGGCTATTTCTATTCAATAATTTAGTATAAAGCTGTTTTGATCTCTTTTCATGACTCTATGTCTTTCACTAAATTCTGCACAATTTTGTGAACAGTTTCAGATTTCGAAATCAATTCTGAAAAACTCGAACAATATGCCAAATAATCTGAAATTTATTAATATTGACCAACCTACGACAGTATATTAAAAGAAATTAAATAAAACATTATTCGAATGAAAGTCTTTCATTCTTTTGTGAAAATTTGCGGGGCTATGAAAAATTCTGTCAGGCTACAAAAAATTGGAAGTCCATAGCCCCATTGGCTACGGTGTTAAAAAGTTAATGTTGCACACTGTAAGTACATATCTTTGCAGTCTGATCCTACTTTCATTTCAACTAGAAAATCCACAAATTTTAATAAATTTCGAAAGCAAAAATAAGTTTAGAATATCAGTTCACTATTCTAATTACACCCCATGTCGTAAGCAAATTTTCCATAATTCCTTCAAAAAAGCTGACTGTCCGTGTTATTTTTCATGATAAGTATCATCATAATTTGAGGAACTATCTCTGGTTTACCTTAGTGAGTCAAGTAAACTCAGCAAAACCCACTTTCACGTGACATTCCGAAAGTGTACCAGTATCTGGATAGTACATTTTGATACATTTTTGTACCCCCCGACAACAAAGTTGTAAGGGGTGTATACTGGTTTCAGGTTGTCTGTCTCAGGGCTTTTTTCCACTATAAATCTACCTCCTGTAAAAGGAGGTAATCCCAATGCAAAAAAGTATATTTTTTTCCCAAAGTTGAATTTAAAATTCCCAAATGATTATACCTTTTAAGGTTTTTGCTGTTTTAAGATAGTTTTCTTGATTTGTATGTATATTTAGGTAAATTATAATACTGTTGAACAATTACTGAAATACAATTCATTAATATTTCACACAAAAACACATTTATGTAGATTCTGGTAATTTTCAAATTGTCCCAATTAAGACAATTTCCGAGAGCATTTTCCCAATTCCACCGATTCGGTGGCATTCCCAAATTGATGAAAAAAAGGCCTGTGTCTGTCTGTCCGTAGACACAATTTTGTGCGCACCATCTCTCCTCATCCCCTTGACACAGTTTAATGAAACTTCACACAAGTGATCAGTAACAACAGTAGTTGTGCATGGGGCATGTTAGGTTCTTTCAGAAAAAAAAATTGCAGAGTTATGGGACTTTGTTTTTTGTTACTATACTATATACATAGACACAATCTTGTGCACACCATCTCTCCTGATCCCCTTGACACAGTTTAATGAAACTTCACACAAGTGATCAGTAACAATAGTAGTTGTGCATGGGGCATGTTTGGTTCTTTCAACAACAAAAATTGCAGAGTTTTGGGACTTTGTTTCTTGTTAACATACTATGTACATACAGTCTGCATATGCAATCTTGTGCGCGCCTAATCTTCCAAACTCTTGCACACAACTTAATGAAACTTCACACAAGTGATCAGTACCAACCCTAGTTGTGCATGGTGCATGTTACGTTCTTTTAGATAAATATTCTGCATAGTTATGGGATTTTTTTTTTTTTACTATACTGTATACATAGACACCATGTGCACACCATCTCTCCTCATCCCCTTGACACAATTAAATGAAACTTCTCACAAGTGATCAATAACAATAGTAGTTGTGCATGGGGCATGTTAGGTTCTTTCAGAAAAAAAAAATTGCAGAGTTACGGGACTTTGTTTTTTGTTACTATACTATATACATAGACACAATCTTGTGCGCACCATCTCTCCTGAACCCCCTGACACAATTTAATGAAACTTCACACAAGTGATCAGTAACAACAGTAGTTGTGCATGTGGCATGTTTGGTTCTTTCAGAATTTTTTTTGCAGAGTTACGGGACTTTGTTTTTTTGTTACTATACTATATACATAGACACAATTTTGTGCGCACCATCTCTCCTCATCCCCTTGACACAATTTAATGAAACTTCACACAAGTGATCAGTAACAATAGTAGTTGTGCATGGGGCATGTTAGGTTCTTTCAACAACAAAAATTGCAGAGTTTTGGGACTTTGTTTCTTGTTAACATACTATGTACATACAGTCTGCATATGCAATATTGTGCGCGCCTAATCTTCCAAACCCTTGCACACAACTTAATGAAACTTCACACAAGTGATCAGTACCAACCCTAGTTGTGTATGGTGCATGTTACGTTCTTTTAGATAAATATTCTGCATAGTTATGGGATTTTTTTTTTGTTACTATACTGTATACATACAGTCTATATACATAAAGTCCACATAATTATGCAATCTTGTGTGCGTCAAATTGCAATGTACTGTGTCAGTGCATGCGGGGGATACTTTCATCACCTTTAGTGATAGCTCTAGTTTTACAAACTTTTATAAATAGCACTTTTCTGTTAATGAAATATTGATGAAAGACCTGATTAATATGGCATGAATTTTGATACATATTAGTTTACAATGTGACATGAAACTGACTTCTTTATTATGTTGTAACATGATCTTGGCTCAGGGGTTCCACTAGACCTGAAAACCGAAGAATCCCAGGACCCTTGGGTCCATATTTTGAAGGGTCCTTTTCCAAAATACAGGAGTCCTGTCCCAACACGGCGATACAATTGACTATATTTTCTTATATAGTAATACTACGTAATAAATAGCTAATAAAACAATAAAAGTTCCAAGAACATGTTACAGCATAAAAACAATGTCTGTTTCAGGTCATATAATCTCATATTGTAAATTAATATTTATCAAAATTCATGTTAATTTGATGAGGTTTTTCTTCAGAAGTGCTAAAACATTTTGTAAATATATATCCAAAACGTACTATCCGGATACTGGTACACTTTCCGAATGTTGTCTGAATGTTGTTTTTGTTCACTTAACTTGGTCCACTATGGTAAACCTGAGATAGTTTCTCAAATAATGATGCTACTTTTCATTAAAAATTGCATTGAAAGTCAGTTTTTTCAGTGAATTTTGGAAAAATTGCATATGTCATCCGGCCTTGAACTTGATTTCGAAGCCTTCCGGCCGCAATAACTCATCGTTGTCGTCTCGATCTCCGGTAAATATGTCTTAAAATGTAAATGTCTCTCAGGTAGTGTTTTGAAATTAAACTTTTACATTTAAGCATTTATATGGAGTCCGGTTGTGTTATCGGCCAGAACTGATTTAACAAACCTCTTTGACCTATCAGTATATTGGGTAAGTTCGTCTAATGTAACGGGTCTTATTTCTTTCCATGGGTCGTTTTCTCCTGAACTAAGTAACAATTTGAGATCAAGATTACGTATACCAGTTCTGAAATGCAAATTTGTTTTTTGTGTCTATGCTCTTTTAAATTGCAGTGGCCATTCTGTAGTTGTATAAGAATTCTTTGATTTGTACTTGTGCTGTAATCCATTTGCTTCAGTTTTACTTTTGGCTTCAAGTCATACAATGGCTTTCCCTTTCCTGATGTATCCCATCGTCTTTGCCACAACATTGCAATTGTTTCCTTGGCTGCCTTCTTTACATCCCCTTGAGTGATGGGTTCTTGTGACTCTCCTTTCATTTCTTCAGCCTGTAGTGCAGCTTCCTTAGCTAGTCTGTCTGCTATTTCATTTCCAGCAATTGCGGCATGCCCTGGTGACCAATCAAGTTTTATAGTGGTTCCACCCTTTTCAGCTGCTTTCCAGATACTTTTAACTTCTTGAACAGCCTTAATATGTAACTTGTTTTCCCATCCTAATGTCAAAATCCCAATTACTGTCTGACTGTCTGAAAATATGTGTAATGAAAGTATTCTGTATTTTGTTTGCTCCTTTACAATGAATTCTAATGTGATCTTGATAGCTATAAGCTCACCAAGGAGAATTGAAGCCATTTTAGAAACTGGCTGCTTTAATTCCATCCGTTCACCACTTGGTAAAAAAACACAAGATCCTGCACCACATGGACCAGGATTTCCTCTGCATGATCCGTCAGTAAAAGCTATAACAGCATCTGGGTTTATGTCTTGTAATTGTTGGTTGATAGCTTGTCTAGCTTGTATTTGTTGTTCAGCTGTTCTGTTCTTTGATGAACCTAGGTTGTTCCAGTATGTTGGACGGCGTCTACTTGGTTGGAGGAATTCTAAGTAGGACAGCTCAGGCTCTATGCATCTGGTATTAGTTTCAGTGAGTGTTTCCATTTCAGATACTTGCATTAACATTTTCCCTATGGGTGGTTCCAAAAAAAATGAAGCAAAAGTGTGACATAGGGGGTCAAATTTCAATATAAATTTAGTCAATTTATTTTTTTCAAATATGATAAAAGATAAACTGAAGTTTTCAAAATAACATGTGTCAGTGTTGTCAATGAAAAGGAACATTTTAATATTTCAGTTCATTTGAAATTTATTTTGTTGTTTTTGATAAAATACATAAACAATTCAAAAGTCATTTACAACATTGTTTACATTCAAACCTTAAATTATTTACTCAGAAATTGAAAGTAAACCATTGAAGTTAAGAAATTTTACAAAAAAGATCACATTCAAACCAAAATTTTACCCAAAATTTCATATTTTGTGACTTTTTAAAGCAAAATGTTTTAAGGATACCACTGAGAGTTTCTGTTACAAGAAATTTCTTTAAGTTACTTCTGTATTTCCTTCAAAATCATAAACTTTAGGCCTTTGTAAATGCATTTTTTAAGTATCAAAGATTTGAAACTCTTACTTTGAATTTAAGAAGTGTTTAAAAAACATGTCAAAATTGGCATTGTTGGTTACACTTGGGACAAAATAGAGTCTTCTCTCTATGATGATTTTAAAGTGAAATTGAATTGAAAATTAAGTTCAAAAACAGGTAAATCCAACAAGTATAAAGTCACTGTTCTTTAACAATCAAGTCTAGTTAGAAAATATTAAAATAGAATGAAAACTTCCTTTCGTTTTATAAACGAGCAAATGATAAATGATAATAACTTGTTAAAAAATAAGAAAACACAACAATTAAAGGTTAGAAACTTTGGAGCTATTTTACTCATGTTATCTAACTAGAACACATTTATGGCTATTTAACCCACATGTATGAACGTTTTGATATTTTTGGTAACTAAAAAACAAACATGGTTAAACGTTACACTTGGGACACATTGCATAAACTTTGTATCAGGCTTTAAAATGTCCAGAAATATTTAATAAGGGTGTTTTAAACTTACATTTCAGTATCTAGATAAATATATTATCACTCTAGTATCTGAATTTTACATTGAATAGTTTATATTATAGTACTTATGTCATACTTGTTACTGGTCTGATATTTTCATGATTAAAATCAATCAAAAATGTGATTAAATCAGATGTATGAATTTGAACATAACTGTTTACTCTTAAAAACAGTGATCTTAAACATATTAAATCTATATTTACATATTGAAATGGAAAGCATTAATGAAATCTTTTCTGACAACAGATTGTACAATGTGGTTACACTTGGGACACATATTTAAGTTATATAATTTTGACAGATTTTTTTCCACTCAATAAAAATCTACAAGTCTTAGTCTGTAATCACTAGTTCAAATGTTTTTCCTGACACAATCTGATTTCATTCAAGTTAAATTTCAACTTAAGACCCCTTCCAGGAACTAATTGTGGTGGTTGCAACTTTTGTATGACATCAGTCCAAGGTTGCCATGAAATGTCATCTCTAGCTGGCCATTTGTAAATTCCTTCAGGTCGACTTGACTGTAAATATCTCACTTTAACTTCTTCATTGTCTAACTGAAGAACCTGCAAGTAGCAATATGCATAGTGTACTTATAAGTGGTTTGAACTGAGCAAGAAATTTTGGAATGCAAAATAGAATCTTGCTTCAGTAATCAACAAATATATATCGCTAGAAATCCCTGTATATATGAATACTTATTGATAATAAAATGTTATTCTGAAATAGTATTTCTGTTAATTAAGTGTAGATTTATCCCATATCACATACCTTTCCTATATAAATCTTTTTTTTCTTCCGTTGCTTCAGTAAGACAGCTACAAAGTCATCTACTCCAATTCTGAAAAATACATAAGACATAGAGTTTTAAATGATTAAAATATTGACCAAGATTTAAGAAGTACTGTTTGCACTTTTTTCCGCTCGTTTTCTTGTACTTGCAGATCTGTCATTACTTGGTGTATGCTTCGTTTGGTTTGGTTTTAGGTTGTCAACATTGTCTTTTGTCGATCTTAATTCTTCCCTTTTTTTAGCTTGCATCTTTTGCTTTCTCCTTTCCTTCTTTCTTGTTTCTTCATCATATTTTGGATCTTGTTTTCTTTGTTTTTAGCTCACCTGAGCACAAAGTGCTCAGGGTGAGGTATTGTGATCACTCACCGTCCGGCGTCCGTCCGTCCGTTGTACGTCCGTCCACACTTTCCTTTAAACAACATCTCCTCCTAAACCAACAGGCCAATTTTGATGAAACTTCACAGGGATGTTCCTTGGATGGCCCCCTTTCAAAATTGTTCAAAGAATTGAATTCCATGCAGAACACTGGTTGCCATGGCAACCGAAAGGAAAAACTTTAAAAATCTTCTTCTCAAAAACCAGAAGCCCTAGAGCTTAGATATTTGGTGTGAAGCATTGCCTAGTGGACCTCTACCAAGTTTGTTCAAATCATGACCCCGGGGTCAAAATTGACCCCGCCCCAGGGGTCACTTGATTTTACATAAGAAAATCTTAAAAAATCTTCTTCTCAAAAACCAGAAGCCTTAGAGCTTAGATATTTGACATGTAGCATTGCCTAGTGGACCTCTACTAAAATTGTTCAAATCATGACCCCGGGGTCACTTGATTTTACATATGAAAATCTTCAAAAAATTTCTAAAAATAAACCAGAAGGCCTAGAGCTTAGATATTTCCCATGTAGCATTGCCTAATGGACCTCTACAAAATTTGTTCAAATCATGGCCCCCGGGGTCAAAATTGACCCCGCCGCAGGGGTCACTTGATTTTACATAGGAAAATATTTAAAAAATCTTCTTCTCAAAAACCAGAAGCCCTAGAGCTTAGATATTTGACATGTAGCATTGCCTAGTGGACCTCTACTTAAGTTGTTCAAATTATGACCCGGGGTCAAAATTGACCCCGCCCTAGGGGTCACTTGACTTTACATAGGAAAATCTTCAAAAGTTTTCTAAAAATAAACCGGAAGGCCTAAAGCTTAGATATTTCACATGTAGCATTACCTAGTGGACCTCTACAAAATTTGTTCATATCATGACCCCCTGGGTCAAAATTGACCCCGCCCCAGGGGTCACTTGATTTTACATAGGAAAATCTTCAAAAATTTTCTAAAAATAAACTAGAAGGCCTAGAGACTAGAGACTAGATATTTGACATGTGGCATTGCCTAGTGGACCTCTACAAAATTTGTTCAAACCTTGTCCCCCGGGGTCAAAATTGACTCCGCCCTAGGGGTCACTTGATTTTACATAGGAAAATCTTAGAAAAAAATTCTAAAAATAAACCAGAAGGCCTAGATCTTAGATATTTGACATGTAGCATTGCCTATTAGACTTTTACAAAATTTATTCAAATCATGACCCCTGGGGTCAAATTGACCCTGCCCCATGGGGTTACTTGATTGTACATAGAAAAATCTTCAAAATTTTCTAAAAATAAACAAGAAGAGCTTAGATATTTGACATGTAGCATTGCCTAGTGGACCTCTACAAAAAATTTTCAAATCCTGGTTTTAAAGTTACTTAAAGAAAATTTCAACTATATTTTCTCATAATTATTTTCATTGATTTCTGTTATGATCTTTTGACCTTGAAGACTTGTCCTTAAGTGCAATGATAACAGGTGAGCGATATAGGACCATCATGGCCCTCTTGTTTTACTTTCATCCTGTATGCAGCATTTTCTGATTTTTTCTTGGCTTTGTTTTCCTCTAATTTCTTCTTCAAAGTTGGATCTGTCTTCAGTTTTTGTCTGTACTTTCGGACCTTATCTTTTGAGGATCTTTTTTTCTGTTCATTGCTCTCTGTGGTTGTGTTAGACCTGGATCTTAACAGTCTAGTTTGTATACCTTTTAACTTTACTATTAATCTTTCCATTTTGCTGTATCTCTGTGCAAATATAAATGTTTACCTTGAAAACATATTTTCATAGCAAAGGATTTAGGTTTTTGCTTATAAAAGGGCAAATTACCTAACTAAAGGTAAGTAGTAAAATTCTGTGTCCCAAGTGTAACCTCTGTGGGTACATAAAACAAATGCTAATTTAAGAAGTGCAACTGTTTTAAAAGAGATAAAAACAATGCATTAAACTTCTGGCATGCTTTTAGACACTTTTATGCAGGTTTTGTGTAGTACTTTATACACTTTAGCCACAAACAAACTGATATAATGAAAAATATAATTTAAATTTCTGAAACACTCACCCTCAGTTGCAAGGAAACACCTTACGTGCACTGATTAAACTCAATAAACACTAAGCTATGCAGCAAATCTTAAAGTGTCAAGAATTGAGTATTTCTGGAACTGTTGACACCTGTCAATTAAAAGTGCCAAATTGGGGTTACACTCGGGACATCACTTATGACAAGTTTTAGCTCAAACAAATAACACAAATTCATTTTCTTTTTCAAGGTTAAAAACAATGTGACATAGGTTATTGGAAAATGCACAAAAGTCATTTATTCAGCAAGATTTGTAGGAGTGACACAACATACAACCCATATGGTTACACTCGGGACAACTGTGGGTTAATGTGTGTATGAGGACGTCAAGTTTGGCATGGGGACTAAACTGGCATAATAATACCATTTTTGGAATGCTAAAACAATGTTCTTGAAAAAGACATAGTGCATACCACTTCAAGATAATTAACATACAAATACAAGCTCTTTAATTTCAAAAGGGTGATTTTTTAATGATTTTTTTTCTTGATGGTCTGTTGCCTAAAGGGCGCCCTGTGACTAGAAAAACAGCATGATATTTTATAAAAAAAACTCAAATCGACAGCAGATGAATTGTTTTAAAACATGAAATGTTTATCTTACCTGTAGTATTTCTTGGTGCAGAGTTATTCAAAATGAAAAATTACGATCAACTTGAAATGTCACGCAAAAATGGTTACACTCGGGACATTTTTAGCATCTTTATTTCGGATTATTTCAAAACCTCCGCACAAAAGAAAGTGAAACTTTCTACACATTTAATAGATGTAAGAACACACTTAAAAGAAGCTAAATGACAGCTTAAAATACTATACCTAAAAAATTACAACAAATCTAAGAAATGTCTTCATTTTTTTTGGAACCACCCCTATGGGTGTTGATGAAATGTCATTGACCTTTTCCTCTTCTCTACATTTATCTAGACATTGTTTCAAAGGGTGGTTTAAGCCTTTTGCCATTAATTTTGTGCACTCTCTTATTGCTAATTCTGTCCTTTGCAAATCTAATGGTGGTACTCCGGATTGTATTTCTAAGCTTTCGCAGCTGCTTGTGCCCATTGCTCCCAAACAAATCATCAGACCTTTTCCCTGGACTTTTTCTAATAATTGTACTGAAGTACTTGTTTGCCAAACAGATGACGCGTACTCTAGATAATCGGGTGTAATTAGAATCGTGAACGGACATTTTAAACTTATTTTTGCTTTCCAAATTCATTAAAATTTGTGGATTTTCTTGTTGAAATTAAGGTTTGATCACTAAACAATGGTCTAATTTAATGTTTGCATGAAGAAATCTTGCAGGGCACTTTTCACATGCTCGGTAATCAGCTGGTCGCTTTAATACAGATAATTTAATAACTGGCGCCTTTTTGACAGTACACAATCAATACGCTTTATTAATTAATCTTAACATTTCATTGTTTCTCATTACCTATGTGCACTCGCCATGACGTAACTTGCTGATAAAGAAAAATCGGCCAGGCATGTCCACAGGATAATGGGCGGGATTTAGCAGAAGATAAAAGGCAGGAGGGCATGACCGCGAGTGTTTACTTTGAATACACGTGTTTATCGTGGACATAGTTTTACTGTAGGAAATGAATGGTAAGAGGAAGGATTATCAAAGGAAAATGCCTCCGGGTCCCGAGTTACGCACAGGCAATTATCATGCCGGGTCCTTTGAGCGTCTTTTGAAAATCTCCTGGGTCTGGACCCTGGGTCCCGGGTCAAATGGAACCACTGTTGGCTTCAAGCTTATTATATACATATAACATATAAAAGCCCTCCATTTTTCATATGAATAAGTTGACATCCTTGGCAGCACCCTGCCGTTTTTGAGCTCTAGAAATAACACTATCAATTGACCCATAATAAGACATGTATACATAGGCCTAATGAACCATAAATCATGAGATGGTTTTTTGGTTTTAGAAGAGGACTAACAATCATCGTGTGGATATTCGCATCATGGTATGGACATTTTATGGTTTACTGAAATAGTGATAGATAGTTTGTTTAATTGTCTCGAGAATTTATTTCACAATGGACCGGGAAGTGAACCCATTGTTCGCAGGCTCGAATCTCGAAATTCTGGCCTTTAATAGACATATGTATCTTTTGAAGGGGGCTCATATTTTACTGTATATTTTTAATTTTCGACACATTTAGGATGAAAACAAGGATTTTTATCAATCTGGTCATATTTTTGTCCCAGGTCCGATACTCGTGCCTGTGGTAAGTTCGATGCAAATAACTCCTGCTTTACTGACAGGTCTGTATATGTTCTATATTCTCTATGTTCTGTGGCAAAAATCTGGTCAAGGCTGCTTATATAGCTTGTCTGAGCATGAAGTGCGTGCTCAGAAGTAACACACCAAAACAAGATTGTGAATGTGTTTCTGAGCGCATATTTTTAGAAGTTTTTCACCACAATTTAATATTTATGACAATTATGGTTCATTAGGCCCATGTGTACATGTCTTGTTATGGGTCAATTGGACCAGCCTGGTGCCTTCTCTCTGACCTGTATATTCTGTTACAGATCTCTGAGCTTGATGGATCTTCATCAAACTTGGCATGTAGAATCACTAGAAGGTCTTCTTGCAATTTTATTCATGGGGGCAGTTGGCCCCTTTAAGGGGCCGCTAGGGCTCAGAATAAAAATACCAATTAAGGACTATGCTATTTTGACAATGTAAAATTCCTATGTAAAACTGAGATTGTCGTAACAACACGAGAAATGCACGGGGATCAAAAAGAAACTTATGTTGAAATGATGACTCTCCGAGTAAATTATAAAGTATCAACAGGGGTCTTAGCTAGGTCCAATTTTTTGGGAGAAGTCACTTCTCCCTCAAGCTGATTTAGGGAGAAGTGGGGAGACTTTAGGGAGAAGTGGGAACACTTTTTCTACCGCAATGATGTTGAGTGATTCGAAAGGTGTCTGTAATTTTCTTGTTTCTTGATAAAAAACATTGATGTGACCATTCATTTTCTTAGTTAAATCATTTCCCATACAGTGGTTATTGTTTCGTTACAAAATTCTGAAAAAAGTCGTTTCCAAAATTGAAGCCGATGCTGTAAATGTAACTCGCCGAATTTTGGTTATATCTTGTATGAAGTGTTTATTATTAACACCGAGTCATTCACTGAGGAATGTCAGTATCTCACTCGAATAAAACTGAAAGTAAAATGTGTAAACTAGAAATACATATTCAAATAAATTCATCGATGGAAGTCAATTTAACCTAGTTAATACATTACATGTCGTTCTTTTATCATAGATAACAAATAATAGTGTACCATATTCCAATTAATCGCATGGTTAATCAGCAGTTTCTTTAATAAATCATTGTTTTTTTGCACTCGAACATGTTGACAATTAACGCGAAGTGTCAAAGACGTAAACGCGGCGCTAATTGGCTTAGACACACAATAGACTCTGGTGTATTGGATAATTTGATTTGCTTTCACACTTCTCGGGAAAATCTCGCAAGAACCTGAAGTAGGTGGAGCTTAAATTATGCTAACGGCGTGTGTTTGTGTATTCGACACTCATTATGACACCGTGCAAATTGTCACCAGTGCGGGTAGCAGTAATTAGCGAGTACGGAAATCAAAGAAAATCGGGCGACTTGCATTTCGCTTTGAGGTTAGATTTGAGCAAAGTTTGAAGTTCTGGAACGCCTATTTCGCTCAAGTCGCCCACTCGCTAGAGCCCTGATCAATGACACTCAAAAAGTGTGTCCCAACAGTGTACTAGAAGAAAATAAATAGAAATTTTCGGGACAAATATTTTTGTACCATACGTCGCTCAGATTTATACAAAACACATATTCATTAATGAAGGAGATGTCAGTGTAAATGAGCTGAGCGTTAGATTTCTAAGAAAACGTCGTTAAACTGTGTAACACAAATCACAATTTTTAGCTCGACTATTCATATAATAGTGAGCTATTGCACTCGCCCATGCGTCGGCGTCCGCGTCCCGATTTTGGTTAAGGTTTTGTATGTAAGCTGGTATCTCAGTAACCAGTTGTGGGAATGGATTGAAACTTCACACACTTATTCACTGTGACAAACTGACTTACATTGCACAGGTTCCATAACTCTATTTTGCTTTTTTACAAAATTATGCCCCTCTTTCGACTTAGAAATTCTTGGTTAAGGTTTTGTATGTAAGCTGGTAACTCAGTAACCACTTGTGGGAATGGATTGAAACTTCACACACTTATTCACTGTGATGAACTGATCTACATTGCACAGGTTCCATAACTCTATTTTGCTTTTTTACAAAATTATGCCCCTTTTTCGACTTAGAAATTTTTGGTTAAGGTTTTGTATGTAAGCTGGTATCTCAGTACTTACTAATGGGAATGGATTGAAACTTCACATACTTGTTCACTATCATGATCTAACATGCACTAAGCAAGTCCCATAACTCTACTCTCTTATTTTTCAAAATTATGCCCCTTTTTCGACTTAGCAGTTTTTGGTTAAATTTTTGTATGTAATCTGATATCTCAGTATCCACTAAATGGAATGGACTGAAACTTCACACACTTGTTCACTGTCATGATCTAACATGCACTTTGAAGGTCCCATAACTCTACTTGGCATTTTTACAAAATTATGCCCCTTTGACTTAGCAGTTTTTTGTTAAGTTTTTGTATGTAAGCTGGTATCTCAGTATCCACAGATTGGAAAGGATTGAAACTTCACACACTTGTTCACTGTCATGATATGACATGCAGTACAGAGGTTCAATACCTCTACTTTGCATTTTACAAAATTATGCCCCTTTTTCAACTTTTGTATTCATTCAATTGACAAGGCTGTTGAATAGTCGAGCGTTGCTGTCCTCCGACAGCTATTGTTACAAAAATGTCTGCCATGTTTTCTTCGAACGAAATAGAGTATTTTCCCTAAGATCCT
Organism: Mercenaria mercenaria; assembly: GCF_021730395.1. NCBI lineage: Eukaryota > Metazoa > Mollusca > Bivalvia > Venerida > Veneridae > Mercenaria > Mercenaria mercenaria. Next base: position 18,177,332 of record NC_069367.1, on the reverse strand, counting down.
TATTGTATAATACGATTCACTTTCTAATCTAAATAAAGCATTACTTTTTTATACGCCCGAATTATTATGTAGTATTATGTTATACCCCCGGTGTCCGTCTGTATGTCCGTTAGCAATTTCATGCCCGCTCTGTAACTCCTTGAAGGATTTCAAAGAAACTTGATACAAATGTTCACCACACTGAGACAACATGCAGAGTACATGTTTTTGATGTCTCGCTTCAAGGTAAAGGTCACACTTTGGGGTCAAAGGTCATATCAGTTTGTTTCATGTCCGCTCTGTAACTCTCAACTGAAGGATTTCAAAGAAATTTGGCACAAATGTTCACCACACCGAGACACCGTGCAGAGCGCATATTTCGGATGACTCGCTTCAAGGTCAAGGTCACACTTAGGGGTCAAAGGTCATAATCATATATGACTTTGCTTTGTGTATATTGCTCTGCAGTGCAATGCTCTTGTTTTTATTTGGCAGATCCCTTTCTTGTTCATTTACAATAAAACAATTTTTTAAGTACTTCCTTTTATGTTACTATAAATAGCTTATTTTGAAACTTTCTTATTATTGGCCATAGGGAAAAACCGAGACCACTTTTCTGTGGTACAATATGGATGGTACCTCCAATTTTTAGGTGTATTTTGACATACCTGTACCTGGTAAGGATTTTTTTTGTGGACTTAGAATTTTTTTTGGAATTTCTTCCCTTTGTTGACAACTTGTTCCTGTCCTTCGGGCTTCAACGGTCAAGTTCTTTAAATTTTGCTCCCGTCCTCTGATGTAACCCTTTGGGCGTATATTGCCCCGCTTGGCGGAGCTCTTGTTTATAACATCCCACTGCCAATCTTTCTGATCAATTAATGATCTCTCACAATTACAAAATAAACCAAAGTGTCATCAAAATTATCACTTTACACGGCTTCATGGACATCTTGGCCTACTAACATCTGTTTGCGGAGTCGATACGGCTGACATGTATTTCTGTGTAAGTGTCAATGTAAATTTACTATATAAAACATATATAAGCATCTTAGGTGTCAGAAACATAAATTAGCCATACAATATGTTATTTTAAAACAAATTAATTTACGCGAAGGGAGCAACTTGATTATATTTCTTTTGGACAAAGATTAGCAGACTCGTTATATCTATTTAAGAATGCTTGAATTTCCGCAAGAAAAAAAATCACCTTTAAGAACAATAAAGAAACTTGCTTTTCATTCAGTTTATAGATATGATTTTCAACGTTTTCTTTTAAAGTACACCACCGAAGAATGTCAGATGCGGAAGCAGTGCTTTGGTTACTTATAAAATATAACTGATTTGAAAGAACTATTTTCAAGGAAAACTGCTAACAAACTTCAGAGCTTTGAAGTTTTACCATGTAGTGGATAACTTACAGTCTCCTCTTAGTTAAAAAATAACTTTGATACGTTTTGATAGTGTTACGAATTAACAAGCAGACTTTTATGTGTGAAATGTCCAAGTTTACTTGCATTTCGATCTATATTTCTGCAGAAGTGTTGAAATCGTCCACGTTAGCTCTCTTGGTAAAATACAACATTTCAAATTACAGGTCACAGGTTGATTCCCGGATGAGGAACTGTTTTTCCGTGACATCTTACTAAACATGTGATTCATAGTTGGTAGTTGTTGTTTAGTTTTGGAGTAAAGTCAGCTGATAAAAGTTTAAAACAAGGAAAACAAATAGAGCAAGTTTTATCAGTGTTATCACAACCGTCATCATTTCATCCCAGACTCACCGAATAACCATATCACATTTTCCTGCAGATGATCGTGTTTGTTCGATTTGTGTCTGAGGGATTGGAGCATGAGGTGGCAGCGCGGATTTTCTTATCAAGTTTTCTCAGAATTTTCAGCGAGGGTATCAGTCTTCACGAAAAACTTTTCAAAGTACTAGCCAGCCGGACTACCAACATAGCAGAATTTACTAGCCCGAAAGGAATTTTGGTAGTCCGAACAGTAAATTATTAAAGGTGTATTTTTTATTGGTTTGGTGTCATTTTTAAACTCTGTGTGATATTGTTTGATATTGCTTATTGCATTTTTATCATACATATGCAAATATATGAATATAACTGCAAAACAAGGTTCTTTTCTTTTTATTTTGGTTCATTATACATTTTATTCACGAGAGAACATTTCAAGCATCGAGTTGACATAATCCTCATTCATGTCACACTCTGACTCATCTGATGGTAAGTTTTATTATGAAATGTTATTACTTACCCATGATATTTGATTAAACATACATTTGTAAGTTTTTTTTATCTGACCCCTTTTATATATAGTTAGATAGATGTGTATATTTTAGTTGAAACATTTGTTTACTTTACTTTTCTATTTTCGTAAAGGTCACGCTAGGTTAAACAGACTGGTTTTCCTTTTGCTTCTCGCTATGGATAATTCAGCTTAAGGAACGCTTAACCAGTCTATTTCCGCCGGTGCGCGTAATATCTACACTCGTCAAATACGGTGCGCTAGTAGAAAACTCACGCTATGGATTTTTTTGGTAATTTTATACGTATTCTCTCGATTTTTTTTACTAGCCTCTCGGACTAGTCACCTAGAGACAAATACTAGTCCGATCTAGGTTTTTACTAGCCTCGGGCTTCGGACTAGTGGCCAAATTCGAAGACTGGGGTATTGGACTTACGTGAACTCATATGTCAAACCATGATCAAGTTTGAAAAAAAGGGTTAATAACTGTGATTGTGTGATGTTGCAAAATATGAAAAATGATCTTTCTCGTAGCTCAGTATAGTATCATGGGAAAATCCAAACAATAGAATGTTGCATTTTCACATAGAAAAGAAAGTCATAGGGATTTTTTGATCAAGTATGTTCACCTTAGATTCATAAATAATAATTTATATTTTTCATACGTGACCTTACACTACCAGTGTTCATTCCAGAAATTTTTTAAGTGGGGTCAAAGGGCCCCACTGAGGCAAAAAGTTGGGGACATTTGAAAAAAACAGGGGCCATGAAAGAAAAACTTGATTTACTTGAAATGAAAGGCTGTATTTTTAACACTTTTCTTACATCAGTGTTCAAAGTATTACTTTTGCGGTTCTTAAAACATAATTACAAGTCATATTTTTATCTTTATTTAAACCTAACCACAGACGTCCGACACTGGCGACAGCTATTTACTATGGAATGAATGTTTGTCGTCTGATTCTTGCGTAGTGGTTACACTATTGAGCAATCTAACGGTCTGGCTTTGGAAATTTGTTCTCCATCGTCCGCTACATGGACGTTTAGAGAAAATGTAAAATTGTCGTCTAACTTTTCGCAACTCCATATTTCTATAGCATTTTGCATATAAAGATGATGTCTTTTATAAATTTTAGTCTGAACGGTTGACATAAACGGTTTGTTTTCGTTGAAAATGGAATTTTACCGCTACTTGGAACACACGTTCTATTTTCCCGCCAAAATATCACATATCATTAGATAAGCAGCTGATTTATCTCAGATTTTTTTTGTGTTCCTTTAGATGTATATTCATATAAGATTCTAATATTAAAGTTGATAATAAGATAACAATAAAGAAAATAAATTCTGTTCATGTTTCGATGAACGTATATAAAGAATATAAAGATGATGTACAATAATGATGTCCTCCAAACCCCCACCCCCATCCCCAACACATACGGTATACACTTTATTCATGTTGTGCGAAGTTCCATACTTGCGGTAAAAGTTTCTTTTTGCTTACGATGTTTCTCATTACAGAGCTGGTGCAGCCGTTCTGCGCATGCCCGGAATGATTATTAATAGGCGTGCACGGCAAAATTACGCAATTTTTTGCATGTCCGCACGCATTTAGTGTATAATATGCATAATATACTGACTAAAGGTTAGGGTTAGTATCACCATGGTTACAAAGTATATACTTTTAAGATATTTTTCGTTCAAATTTAGTTATTCCGGTATATACCAAAGTCTGTAATATATCACAGACGCATCAGCTCTGTTTTTAGTCATAGCCTTTTGCTTAAGCCAGGAATACTAACTAGGTCAATATACTGACTTCAAGTAATAGATGTTTTACAACAAACAAAATTTTGAGCTGGTACTCCGGCATTGTATTTTCAGCATTGTAAGTAAAATCTTTTTATGGTTTGATGCAGAGTAAAAGAAATAACGAGTTTCGGTTACCTTTTAAGATAAAATCATAGCTTTCAAAAATATTTGCTTTTCCCATCACATAATCTTTAATGTCTAGATTAATTTTAAGTTAGGAATACACTGCATAAATACCTTGTTCCTCTGTATATCATTTATTATTAAGGTATCTGTTTGCCATGCTTAGATAATTAAAGAGTACCGTTACCTAAAGTTATACTATACCATACCTGCGTTTACGTGTCGGCATATTTAATTTAGTGTGCAGACTTGTTTCAGAAAGCGTATTTCAAAATAAAAAAGAGTAACAGTAACATGCAACTAAATGTAAAGTTTTTTTTTTGTTTTTTTGACAATTTTAAAGTTAACAAAACGATTACTCATAGTGTTACATGTGTTTCTCATATTACTTTAAACATTACATTTCGTAAAAATCAAATAGCAAGAACTCAGTTGAATGGTTCTCAACATTATGTACATTTATATGGAAAGAATAAGCAGAATCAAGGAAAGATTGATGAAAAATATCAATATAAAATAATTTAAAGTTGTTGATTCTTTATAAATAGTATACCTAGAATTTTCAAAATTGTGACTTGCGTAGGCATTCTCTGAAGATGGACTACTACCATGTTAAACGTTATCTACTAGGTGCCACAAGAAAGACTTGCCCGGTAGTCACGTTTGAGAGGCCCTTTATAATAAAATAAACGAGGTCAAAGGTCATTCGGTGCATATTTTCATGTGTGTCACATAAAATAGCTTGTATCTTGGTCATTTATTGGTGTAGAATAACAACAATGGTATCAAAATAAAGCTAGGGCTTTGTACATTTATTTACAAACACTTAACTAAAAATTTTCTCATTTACATACTTATGAATATTCATGAAAACTAAAAAAATGGGCAGATAATTCATTAAAAATGTTATTTTCAAATAATACAAAGATCAAATCTTCACTATTTGTGTTTATAAATGGACAAAAATAAGCAATATTACATTTGAAACATTACTTTATATAAATATATATCTGTTTGTAGCATTATTGATTGTTTGCAAGAGTAAATACTGTCAAAAGTGGGTGGGGTATATTAATCATTAAAAAAAAACAAATACTAAAAACTGACAATATTTACATTTCTCAAATATAAATCATATTTGAGATAGTAAGATATTTTGATTTTGGAAAAATGTTCTTCATAAATATTATTTAAGAGTTTTTCTGCTCATTTGCATACTCATGAATATTAATTGAAATGTATCAAATATGCATTTAAAACATTCATTTAGTACACATATATCTGTTCTTAACCATTGATAAGAATCTTATCAATTTTATAAATGTCCAAGAAAAGCTTGTAAATATTCCATGCATTAAGAATATGTATAATTAGTATTTAACACTTGTACAAATACTGCACAACGTAGTTTACACAGTTCAGTCTTGCTCATAGTCTTTTCTCTATATACAATACCATAGGATGTTGTTATAAAAATGTCACAACTTTATTGTACTTGTTGCCTTGTACATCTCTACAGTTGGTATATAAATAGCCTCGCATGCACATTCAAACATGCAAACCTAGTTGGATCGGTAGCATCTGCACATTGAACTGCCACATTTCGTCTCGCAATCGACATTAGTATATGACACGTTACTTCGGGTATTATAGGAATATAGTCATACATGTCACTTGTGGTATCCTTTGTATTCATGCAAACTTAGATCCATTATTTTACACGATCGATGCAAAGTTGTTAAGCGTAATAATTAGTATATGTATAACTGTCATATATGTAAAGCTATGATGGTATGTCTGTATACACAGGATACACATGTTGTCAGTCTGTATAACCCAGATACCCAAAATGTCCTGCATCTATACCTAAGGTACAGATAGTTGCCTCTTTTTATGCCACGGCCACTCAAAGTGTATCTGTATGTATCGCTAACCTGACCTGTATGCATATCTATCCATATTGGCATACATATATAGCCCTGATAGCCTGTATGTATACAGTGGATGCCACGAGAGATCTGTTTGTACACCTAGGATACCCATAGTTTTCTGTATATATAACCAGAAAGACCTATATACCCTGTATACCCAGAGCGGTCTTTATGTATAGCAAGTTTACAAATAGCAGTACCCAGGATCCAATGGTGGCCTGTATTTATAGCCAAGAAGACCTGACAGTATACCAAGGATACCCAGATAGAACTGCCTTTATACCTAGGGTAGATTGGTGACATGTATTTATACCCAGGATATTCATACTTCATAGTGGTGAACGGTCAGGATTTTTGCATACCCAGGATACTCAAGGTGGCCTACCTAGGATGCACTCAGGTGACCTGTCTATATACCAAGCATACTCAACGCATATACTGACCTAGTGTATAGCAACGATGGTCTGCCTGTATACCCAGTTTTTTACCCAGAAAGGCTTATTATGTAAAACGGAGATATCCATATTGGCCAGTATATATGGCCATGATGACATGTTTGTATATCCTGGCTACACAGAGTGGCATGGCTTTATACCGTGGATACATAGGAAACCTGTCTGTATACCAATGCCATCCAAAGTGACCTGAATGTATAGTCTGGCCACCGACTAGATAATCTTTCTTTTTTTTAGAAAAGAAAATAATTCTTTCATATATTCTGACTTCATCAGTCTTGGCTCTGATTATAAAAGGGACATATTTACACAAAATTTGAATAGCCTCAAGAGTTCTCTCCTATGAACAAAATATATGGTCTGAACACAGACTACTGAATGTATAGCCATGATGGCATTTCTATATACCCAAGATACCCAGAATGTAAATCGAAGATACCCTTAGTAGCCTTTATATACAACTGTAAAGCCAGGATGCCATGCCTGTATACCCAGAATATCCAGAGTTGCAAGGAAACTTGGTTGGCCCTTCTGTATGTCCAAAATACCCAGAAGCTGTCTGTGTATTCAGTATACCAGTATTTGTCAGTATGTATACATGTGTAGCCAATATGACCTGTCTATATGCACAGGATACCGAGATAGGCATTTCTGTATACACATGACCTGTATTTGTAGCAAAGGTACCCAAAGTGGACCCTGGTTATACATGTATGCACAAAACACACAGAGTGAATGATTGTATAAATAAGATACCCATAGTGGAATGTACATTTATGTATACCCAGGATAATTTTCCTGTATAACTAGGATACCCATTTTATCTGTCTCTGTATCAAGGCTACCTATTGTTGTCTATATGTATAGCCAGGTTTTCCCTAGATGTCTGTATGTTTGGCAAGTAGGGCCAATCTGTTTACACAGGATACCAAGAGTGGCATGTCTGTATACCCTCGATACCGATAGTGGCATCAATATTAGGCTCGGATGGCGTGTCTGTAAACAAATGATACCAAAAAATGGCCTGACTATATATCACTTATACATAGTTTGCCTGTCTGTATCCTAAGAATATCCATAGTGGCATGTATGAAAAGCCAAGTTTGCCTGCCGATATGCCAAAGATACATATTTGCCTTCTCTATACCACTTGGCACATTTAGTGCCCAGTCGTTATACCAAGTATACTATTGATACCAATTTAGGCTATCCTGTCTGTAAACCCAATGTATGTTTTAAATAGTATATTGTTTAATTATCTGTCAAAATACTGCAAAACTTTACATAAAACCTTCTGTACATTCTCCAGTATATTAGAAAAACTGAACATACTGACTTCTTGACGGCCATTGTGAAAAGTGGCTGTCTTACTGGTTGTCTGAGATGGTGTCAACCTGATTTAATAAAATAGTAATGTTTTTCAATCACATAACTGTGCTAAACTACATAAAACAACTATGTAAACTCTATAATGTATGCAAAGAAACCATAACACATTGACATTTGGCAGCCATTTTGAAACAAAAAATGAGCGCCATTTTGGTTATCTGAGGTTGCCTAAATGGCGTATGGTCTTATTAGCAATTGTTTTTATCAATCTTAATATTGCAATAAATCACATTAAAACTTATGTAAACGCTCATATATATGCATACTTTTGAACATACCTACCTTTGGTAGTTGTTTTTGTCGCCATTTTGGCTGTGTGACATAGGTTTACAGTTTGAAATAGCTGGCAGATATGTACCTAATACAAAAGTATTGCCTTGCTTTTGTGAAAACAATTACACAATTGTTCTAAAGATAACTGTTAGTCAGAAGTCAACACAGCCCACCCCCTTCTAGCAGTATCTACACATAAAACACATAAAATTATGATAGTGATAAAAACAGTTGCGTTTATCAAGAAATGAGTATCCCATATATCATTTGTTACCTTTCTGTTTTTCAAATCATGAAAATTATATATTATAATATAAAACAATAAATATTTTACAGCTGTACATACATGCCAATTTTTATCATAATTTTGTACGATTTTGTCGCTTTCATTAACATTAGTTAATATGCAAATGAGCTAATTTGCATATAGTAACTTTATTTAATAGCTGAATACATTGGCTTCAATCAAATACCATTTTTGCTCACTTATTTCATCAAAGTGGCGAAGATATGATGCCATATAAGTGAAATTAGTAAAAACTGCACTTAATGACCTTTGACCTAATTTCTTGACCTTAATTTGACCTAAGAATTGTGACTACCGGCATCAATGAACTACTTATATCATATACTTCACATATAACACATAAAACTTTCATCTTCACGAAATGCCTATGTGGGTGTTTTCCAGGCACATATATGAAAATAATTGGTAAACTAAAAACTACAAGTTAGCTCTTAGCGGTATATTATTTTAAGAAGTACGTGTTTCAGTACCTTGAAAATATCTGTTTTATGAAATTAATTTGGTACGTTGCTGAAGTTATTTTCTTACCTGCCAGACATGATTTTCCCGTGTTTTTGCCAGTTATGGAATAATTCGTCTTACAGCCCAGAGTGTAAGGTTACTCATTTGCTGTAGTTTATGAATGAATGCGTAATTCATACACTACCATAATAATAAAGTGCTTAAAAGAAAAATATTTGTTTTATCTTATTTTTTTCTATTGATTGAAGAATACGGTATGCAAGAAAACAAATCTATCGTTTTAGCTGAAGATGCAGATGAAAATATCTGGCTCTCGGGGTAACTACTCCGCAGTAACTCGGTCGAGAATCGTTACCACCTAAACAGTTAACCTCAAACCAGGTATTCCGTCAGCACCTTCGACCAGTGAAAGATTCTTACAGTCTACCTATGGGACATCACAAATACATGTATTCAGATCAAGCAACACAAAAAAGTATAGTGCACTAGCTCTAAAAACGTATTTAAATTATGTTTTCCTTGTTGAATTTAATTTTACTCATCGGAAACTAATATGATTCCCGGCACCTAATCGAAGTTTGATAAAAAACAACTGTTTTGTATTATTTGAGAAATGCATTGTCAAGAGTTTGAAATATTTTTTCTATTTAGAGTGTTTTTCTTAAAGAGCAAATGAAAATTTCTTTAACGCCTCAGTCACAATCAAATGCATTTTTTTGTTTCACTTGGGGTCAAAAATAAAAGTTTGTAAAACTCTTTCATTTTGCAACGTTCATTTACCACATACCTTGGTACTACGAAAACGACAGTAGTTGTTGCTATCTGATAGTTCAACTATTTTTTTTTTCGATATTAAGATGAATCTTCCAGGGAAAAAATAAAACAGACATGACCATTTTTAAAGGACTGTTTTATACCAATACCTCTTTTGAGACCAAACAAAATTGTTACCACATGATAAGGTACATAAAAGTAATGTAGAAAACCCAAAAAACTAATAAATTACACAAAGATTTGTAGTTATTATCTTCTTTTGAAGTTCAAAATTCCAGAAATTTTTGTTTTCTACTTGCTTTCAGTTTTTGCATACCTTTTGAAATGCATCAGTTTAACTCAAATATGTTATTTTCTAAAAATTCAGTCATTTCTCTTTAAATAATGGTCTCATTTTTGTGATAACGACTATGTTTGGCAGAGATATCACAATTTAGAAATTGAAACCAAAATTTACCTAAAAAGTCTACGGACAAGACATCATAGCTGACGTGCTTTCTGCATAGGTTTCAGAAGACAAGTTTTTTAGTTCTGTTGAACTTTTTAAGAATTAAAATGATCAAGAACAAGTAAATAACAAACTAATTTAAGAAAAGAAGTATAATTGAAGATCTTTGGATTCTGTGTCATCGAAATATTGAACATTTTAATAACTGTGAAATCAAAATGCCGTTATGTGACTTAAGTTCTGTGGTACTGCTTACATAAATTTGGACTATTTGTTTTCATATTTCACTATAAACTAAAAATAATGATACTTGAAAGTATCGTCATTGAAATAGGCTGTTAAAAATCTCCTTCAGCATGGTGTCTACGGACAAGACATTTGACCATAATTTCTGTCAAAAAGACAAATAGACAGACAATGTTTCTGATCAATGCTCATGCATTTAATGTGCTTAAGAACTGACCTTGCAACCTATAATGTACACCATTTAGACTATGTTTACTTATCTGTAATAAGTTTGAACGTCAAGTGAACAAAACAAACCACAATTTTCCCGAAAGTGGATGGTGGAAGAAACCACCTGACTACAATTTGTTGAGGCAACTAATTTACATGTGGTTATCAACCACATCAGTCACAGAAATAACAAAAAAAGTATAAACTCAAAGTTTAACATGAAGAAGTCTGTTAAAACTCAACATGAGCAAGTGTATAGGGACAAGACAGACACATTGCCCTCGGCCAACATAAGACTGTATGAGTGCATCTTAAAATGTTCATAAAGATAGAAACATTAAAAAAGTACTGTAGAAAGAACTTGTTAAACTTATAGCTGAGAACAATACCTTGAAAAAGATTAAAACTGTGTCTTAACAGGAGAACTAATGAAACAAACTCTCTAGCTAACTGCTTAAATAGCTGCATGTTGGGAAATATTCACATGACTTTTATTCTGTGAGATCCATGACTCATATTAGTCTACCGATCTGAATAAACAGTTTAAAATGAGCAAAAAATATTTTAAGTACTCTTGCGAAATAATACTCCCTTGAATGCTAACCTGTTTACAGAATAATTTGATCATGTCATAAATGCTCACTGTGATGAGCTTTTATCACTTAGTTTTGAGTCAGCTAATGACTTACAAATTATGCTTTTTTCTTCTCAACATACATTCTCTTTTTCTAGCTAGTAGTTGTTGTGTCTGTTGGTAGATCATTTAGTTTCTGGTTAGTGTCTATTGTAGAGAATGCTTTGGCCTTCAAGAGCCAAACTTAAAAAGGTGACTGCATATGGTTAACAGATGTCCATATTTTGGGAGTGGGTTAATAAAAGGTCAAGGTTACAGCAACCTTCAAACATGTAATGGTTTCCATGCAATAACTGGAGAAGGTTTTAGTCTACAGTTGTCAAATATCATATGATGTCTGATTATTCCTATTGTTGTAGGTCAAAGGTGACATTAGGTACCAAAATACCTCTGACATTCATTTATTGTAAGAATTTATCAGTTTTTGTTCAAAGCAGGTTGGTAAGGCCATAGAGACCTGACACTTCATGAAATGGTAAACCGCAAGTGACCTTATGCAGCTTTCGTTATCATTGTTCATTAATAAATTTAGCACTTGAATAAGTAGCTTAATTATGTCTCCAATACCACTGTGGTGGGAGACATATTGATTTACTCCTGTCTTTGTGTCTGTCCATCAGTCTGAATGGATTATATGCCTGACTTCTTTCAGGCTTAAGTTTTTGTGTCTATCTTCTCATTCTTCCTGTTTTACCACTAACTTGTTTTATTTAAGATTGTTTGTTTTGCATTTTAGGGTCTCTTGATCTATTTCAAAGGTCTCTTGATTTATTTCTAAGGTCCAGTGTCAATATTTTACTGAAAACAGAAAATATATTGAATAGTATTTGCGTAATGTCTTGTCCGTAGACACTTTCACTGCATGCTTTGTTTTAGCCATAACAAAGGGAGGGTTAATAAGAAATGTATTATTCCTTTTTGATAGCTTTTAACAATTATGTAAGTGATGTATAAGATTAAAACTTATTCTATACCCATTGTACTTATCAGATTCAGATTGAATATGCAAGATTAAATTGGTAACATTTTGCATTTGGAAGAAGTAAGTTTCATTAGAAATATTTTTATCCTATATATTTTGTATTAACATTAAGTGTGAAGCATCATTGAAACTGGATAAATAGCTCCAGTATGGTTTTATAAATGATATTTGTCAAAAAACCTTCATATCTTTAGTGTCTACGGACAAGACATTTTGCAATTCAACAACTAGTTATATCGCTATAACCCAGCTTAATTCTGTCTAATGTTTATCAACTTAGACATTATCCTAGCAGCTTTCATTACCACAGTGATCAAACTCTAATATTATATCCTTCACAAAGAAAATAGGTGTCTACCGACAGGACAAAAAATTTGGCCCGTTTATCATTGTCCGTTCAGAGTCAAATTTGAGGAGATAAGAAATTTCCACCTGAAAGAATGCTATTATTTTCAGAAGAAGGTAGACTGAAGTTCACAGAGAGACAAATAAGACAGTAAAAAAAGAATTATTTTATAATGAAATCACATTATCTGATATGAGGAAGAGCAAAAAGGCAAAATATATAACAAAATGGTTATGTCAGTCTTCAGTACATAACTTCTGTTGTGGGTGACATAGACAGTTGAAATAACTTGCAGCTGAAAGAAGACAAATTTTCTTGTAAATCAAATAGCACAAAAAGGTCTTGCTGGTTCAGGTTTTAATTCAAACGAAAAGAAAAAATGGACATTTTTTTAGGTGAAACAACATAACACTGAATTTTGACCTTTTTCCGTTACTGGACAGCATGGCGTGCATTTTATATGTACATCAGACACCTGAAAGTAGTTTTACCTGCAACTAAATAGTGATATGTAACTCCTGGAGTGCTGAAGACAGAGTATATAAACATGCACTTATATGGGTGTATAACATGGAGCACATAAAAATATGCATTTGATTGTGACTGAGGCGTAAGATAAATAAAATTTTAAAGCCTGAAGAAAAGATATATAGCTTGTTAAAAAGTTCAGAGAACGCTTATATGAGGTCAGATCTTCGCAAAATACTCGTCATCCGCAAACAGTAAACTTTACAAAATTTGTTACATGATAAAGGATATTCATTGATCTACATGACCATGTAAATTAAAAGTTTATTCTTTGCAGATATCATTTATTTCTTAATTATGTACCAAATATCACTGTTTTTCTTGCGTTATGTAGCTTTTCCTGCACAAATGACGTCATCAGTGATGTAACAACTGGCAATGTTAGTAACGTTCTTTTCACCACGGTGTTCAATATATGACTGTATATGTACTAGCCATACTTGTTTATCAAAATATTGAATTTTATTTTTTCCCATTATTTTAGGCCAACTTGTATAGGGAAGCCTACCAAGCCCTTTTGGACCTATCTTTTTCCAGCCCAACAACATGTGTCACAAACCCGGCTTGTCCTTAAAATCAGTGTCAAAGGTTACTAGAACATTAATACAATAAATAAACAATCGCTCACTATGTTCCTTTAAGTCCCGTAAGAAGAAACGGCTTGTGTTTATACATTTATATATTCCGTACAGGAACATTGACAATCACAGTTTGATCTTTTCCACGAACATGAGAACAGTTACTTTGATTCCTTTGTTTACATTTCGAACATGTGGATTCACATGTGCATACAAGAACGTAAATTCCGTGCTTTCCGACCCTCGTGGTGTGTAAACTTTTGTAATTTAAAGTATGGTGTATTTGACAAACCATTTGTAATTTCTGACAGTAAATATCATTGAGAGTATCATTTATATTAACGAAATTTAATTTAATACTTGCAAAAGAAAAAACGGAAAACAGAATCAATCAATTTACATGATATGAAAATCAGCGTGAGATTTTCACAATGGTAAATATTTCAAACGCTATTTCTATAGATGCCTCCATGACCGGATGGTTAAGGTCGCTGACTTCGAATTTCTTTGTCATCACCGACGTGGGATCAAAACCTCACTTGAGGTGTAAAATTCTTCATGTAAGGAAGCCATCCATCTGATGTATCGAGGGTTAGTGCTTGCCTGAAAAAAATGCCTGGAGGGGCACCTGGAGTGTTGTGTTGTTTCGATGTTACTCTAAGCCCAACAAAATAAAGTAAACACTGTTCCCATTTTTAGCTGAGTTTTTCTGATCATTCGATGTCCGACGCCCATCGTCTGTCTGTCGTCTGTCTGTCTGTCTGTCAACATTTAGCTTGTGTATGCCATAGAGGCTGTATTTTTCAACTAATCTTCATGAAATTTGGTCAGAATGATTGCCTTGATGAAATCTAGGCCAGTTTCAAAAATGGGTCATCTGGGGTCAAAATCTAGGTCACTAGATCAAATCAAAGAAAAACCTTGTGTATGCGATAGAGGCTGTATTTTTCAATTAATCTTCATGACTTTCGGTCAGAATGATTACCTTGATGAAATCTAGATCAATTCAAAAATGGGTTATCTGGGTTCAAAAACTAGGTCACTAGATGAAATCAAAGAAAAACCTTGTGTATGCGATAGAGGCTGTATTTTTCAACTAATCTTCATGAATTTCGGTCAGAATGATTACCTTGATGAAATCTAGGTCGAGTTCGAAAATGGGTTATCTGGGTTCAAAAACTAGATCACTTGGTCAAATCAAAGAAAAACCTTGTGTATGCGATAGAGGCTGTATTTTTAGCTCACCTGAGCAATGCTCAGGTGAGTTTTTCTGATCGCTCGATGTCCGGCGTCCGTCGTCCGTCGTCCGTCGTCTGTCGTCTGTCGTCTGTCAACATTTAGCTTGTGTATGCGATAGAGGCTGTATTTTTCAATTAATCTTCATGAATATTGGTCAGAATGATAACCTTGATGAAATCTAGGCCGAGTTCGAAAATGGGTCATCTCGGGTCAAAAACTAGGTCACTAGGTCAAATCAAAGAAAAACCTTGTGTATGCGATAGAGGCTGTATTTTTCATTTAATCTTCATGAATATTGGTCAGAATGATAACTTTGATGAAATCTAGGCCGAGTTCGAAAATGGGTCATCTCGGGTCAAAAACTAGGTCACTAGGTCAAATCAAAGAAAAACCTTGTGTATGCGATAGAAGTGGTTTTTTTCAATTAATCTTCATGAATATTGGTCAGAATGATAACCTTGATGAAATCTAAGCCGAGTTCGAAAATGGGTCATCTCGGGTCAAAAACTAGGTCACTAGGTCAAATCAAAGAAAAACCTTGTGTATGCGATAGAGGCTGTATTTTTCAATTCTTCTTCATGAATATTGGTCAGAATGATAACCTTGATGAAATCTAGGCCAAGTTCGAAAATGGGTCATCTCGGGTCAAAAACTAGGTCACTAGGTCAAATCAAAGAAAAACCTTGTGTATGCGATAGAGGCTGTATTTTTCAATTGATCAGTTTACAAAACAAGTGTCACCTTCGCACTTCTCCGTAACCTGAAGTAGGCGGAGCTTAAATTATACTATTGTGTATTCCAGTCAAGTGTCAACAGGCTGATAGCGGATAACTGGAGGAGTGTGGATAAAAAATTTCACTTTGATGTTAGGTTAGCCTGTTGACACTTGACTGGAATACACGATAGTATAATTTAAGCTCCGCCTACTTCAGGTTACGGAGAAGTGCGAAGGTGACACTTGTTTTGTAAACTGACTGTTGATAAACAAAGCAGTAGGGATTTATATTACATAAGCTTAGACATTCTTTTTTGACCATTAGAAAGTATCTTACCGTGTTTGGCTCCAGTAATTTCCTTAAATTTCCTTAAATCCACTTAATTTTACTCGTATTTTTCAAAACCCAAACTTTAGAAACATAATATTATCACTGACACTTTCTGTGACTAAAATAACATAACTGAAATTTACACAAATTTTTGACACCTGCCATCAGAAACTGGGTGAAACCTGTTTGACAACTGTTTCTTTTAATGTGTGCCAACACCAGCCTATCAAAGAGACACCAGCAGATCAAAGAAGATGTGTATTCGTGTGATGTCATAGTGATGTCACTGCTATTGACATGTATTTAATTCACATACTTGTTATTTAAAGTGACTGACTGAGTGCATTAGCACCGGGAGCTTGATTTATTTATTTATTTTTATTTTTTTTACTGATATGGAATTAACATTTTTTTAATTGTATTCATATTTAAAGGGTTTTCTTGGTTTGGACAGTCATTGCAAGAGTGAAAAAAGAACAACTTTAATTTGCAGTTTAATCGCATTAGATTCATAAGGTTAAAATGATAAGAAAACAGAATCACTGACATTTTCAGTGAATTTGTTATTTACTTTAAATTAATAGACTTTGTAAACAAAGACAGGGAATAATCAAAATAGTAACGTTATATAAAGCATATTTAGTTCCTTTTTCAGCTTGCATGTCATGGTGCTAAAATCTTTACACGTTTTCCCTAAAATCTCGCCACTTCTCCCTAAAATCTCTCCACTTCTCCCTAATCTTACCTGAGGGAGAAGTGACTTCTACCGAAAATCTAAGCCTAGCTTAAGCCCTGCTCATATCTTTATTGATTATAGGGATAATTTAGTTGTATCCGACCTCGTCGCACATAGTAACGAACGTTCCCGGTTCCATCGGCATGAAACAACATGGCGAAAAGCCTGTTTGTTGATAGACCCGAGGTTCCGGGTTTTCACCCACTAAAATTGAGAAGTTTTCTTTGATGCGTATCGAGTTCAAAAGTTCTGCCCCTTGTCAATCAAAATCTCGGTGAATTTCAATACTGTTCGCCGCCACAAGCGGAAGTATGGCAGAAGGCGGAGCGTCGTATACTAATTAGCTACTGACAGATGTCAATCACGCCACGCGCCAACTGACACGTGGTCATCTCGCGGTTTGTATTTTGTACAATAATGTCCGTCATTATTAAAGGTGTTTTTTGATCAATGTGTAAAAATTAATTGATAAACAATGCGTAGAAGAGCAGCCTACTATCGTGTTTATACCACTTGTTCAGTGGTCACGCTGTCGGTATGAACAACATCAGTTGTTGAAAGGCAGGAGCAAATTTTCAACAGTTTTATTTGATTAGGCAGTTAATTGGCGATAATAAGGTTACTAGATCTAAATAACAAATTTGATAATTATAATCGAACGTTACGATGTATAGCAAATTTTCTAGTATTGTCGAAGCTTAGTTTTGGCAGAAACAAATAAAAAAATATTTTGATTAGCAGAAATTGTAAGAAGGGAATAGCTATGATTCTGGAAAATAAATTAAACAGATGCATTTTTTTTAAATAATTGAACTCTTAACTTTCGTTTTCCATATTTGTCACCGGTTTTCGCGACCGTGATTTTCGGACATTTCTGTCATTTCCAACGAGATTTTCTAGTGCAAATCATAATATTAAGCCAGTAAAAAGTCTGCTTTTAAGAAAAATATGACAACTTTTACTGGTAATTTTGTGCTTTTATGAACTGTTTTTGAGTATTTTATGACACTATGGCTTAAAGGAAACTATTTGATTTAGGATTTATATATAGGTGGTCAGGAACATTCCAATGACAGTGATAATGACAGTGTATGTGGTACGTTAACCAAACATTCTATTAAAGAATGATGATGTTAGTGATGCTGAAACACCAAAGTCTAAAATTAAACAAAAGATCAGAACTGGATGGATTTGTTTTCTTGTAGACTTGCATGGAGACTAATGTATTTGTCTTAGATAACGTTTAAAACAGAATAGCTTCACCCCTGAATAGCTGATCTTCACTCTTGAAAATCTGATTTTGACCACTGAAAATTTAGGCAGAAGAGTTTATATATGACTTGGGTTTCAGAACGTACCAAGCGCCCTGTATAATGATTAAATAGTAGATAAATAATCACCTGTCCATAGATGGACAACAGAGCCCGCCCGCTTAGCTCAATAGGTAAGAGCGTTGGTCTACGGATCTCGGGGTCGCGAGTTCGATCCTCGGGCGGGGCGTATGTTCTCCGTGACTATTTGATAAACGACATTGTGTCTGATATCATTAGTCCTCCACCTCTGATTCATGTGGGGAAGTTGGCAGTTACTTGCGGAGAACAGGTTTGTACTGGTACAGAATCCAGGAACACTGGTTAGGTTAACTACCCGCCGTTACATGACTGAAATACTGTTGAAAAACGGCGTTAAACCCAAAACAAACAAACAAAATAGATGGACAACAAATAAAAGAAGGTGGTTGTGCCAGTCGATCACAATCAAACTGCATGATGTGTTTCAGTTCTAGTCATATGCCATTTTAGATATTTTTTGTGGTTCTGTCACAATTGTTGTCATGTTCAGTAATTAAAAATAAAATGTTATCTGATTCACATTTTCACGCAGTTACCAGTATTTGTTAACTATTGCCAGGACTTCAACCCCTATTACCTTGTATATTAAAAAAGCAGAAAAAAACTGAAATGTTCTGACCCCACCTACCGACCCCACTTTTTTTCAGCGTGTTACAGGAAACAGACATATTTTTTTTTTTAGGCCTTAAAGGTTTTGACTTGAAAGTTAGAACAGTTATTTACTATCAAAGTCTACACCAGGAGAAACAATCAACATAACTCTGAATTTTGACAGAATTGTGCCCCTTTTTACCTTAGAATAGTTTTGTTTAAGTTTTATATAATGTCCAATAGCTCTGTTACTTTCAAAGCGCTTGACTATTATGCCCCTTTTACTGGCAAAGCTCTAATTCAGAGTCAAGCACTTAGAAAAGTTGAGGTGCTGTCTTACGGACAGCTCTTGTTCTAACTTTAAACTTTCTTAACAGATTTATCATTAAATTTGTTGAAACAAAGTCTCAGTTAAAGTCTGAAATGGATATTAACGTGGATTAACATTATTCTACTCGAGGATTGGAAAATTTGAAAATCTAAACTGGTCTGAACACAACTCATAATGTAAATTCCTTACACCACCCACTTTTGTATACAAATTCTGATCATTTGGACAGGAAAAAGCAGAAAACAGAAAAGTGGCATGCAACAATACATATTTACCCTTACCAAAATAATGTAGATTGATTTTTTCAAATAAATTAGTATGTTTTTTTCCGATTTTCAATGAAATAAATACGATTTTTTGTAGCAACACAATTGGGTAAACATTTGAAGAAAATGGCATAACTGAATCAAGGGGAAATAACTTTAATGCAACTAAATATAAACCTTATGATATATTATAGACGATGTGTGCGTAGTATGTATTTATTGTGATTAAAGTCCATTTTAGAACAATCTGGGACTGGAATTATAAGCATTTCTACACTGTTACGTCCGTAAAATGTAGCACACCAAAAAATTTTGGCTTGATTTTTTACAAATAATTATAGTAAATAATTATATTTTTTGTGCGGCAAATCCGATGAACAACTTTTTAATTTGGTGAGGCCTAAATGAATATGCAAAAACAATTTGTTTGTTTCAGTTTAACGTCAAAATATAATATTATTAGTATACATCAACAGTCAGTGAACGCCACATGCATTATATTTTCACGAGGGGGTTAATGCTTTGATCTTACATGTAAAACAAACATATTCCTAGTGTAGTGAGTATGTACTTGTGGAATTAAATGTAAAAAGTATGTATTCACAGTGCAAAATGCTAAACAATACGTACGTTATGTTTGCTTTCTCACTGTCTAACATGTCTGAAACGATCTACTCGGTTTTTAGGTTGAAACCTATTATAACCCATATTCTGGATACTGCAAGAATTCAATAATGACAGTTTTCACTGAAGCAGATTAATCCGCCATTCTATTCCCGCACTAGTTTTATTAGCTCATCTGATTTTTTGAAAAAAAATGATGAGTTATTGTCATCACTTGAGCGGTTGTCGGCGTCGGCGTCGGCGTCGGCGTTGCCTGGTTAAGTTTTATGTTTAGGTCAGCTTTTCTCCTAAACTATCAAAGCTATTGCTTTGAAACTTGGAATACTTGTTCACCATCATAAGCTGACCCTGTATAGCAAGAAACATAACTCCATCTTGCTTTTTGCAAGATTTATGGCCCCTTTTGTACTTAGAAAATATCAGATTTCTTGGTTAAGTTTTATGTTAGGTCAACATTTTCTCCTAAACTAATCAAAGCTATTGCTTTGAAACTTGGAATACTTGTTCACATCATAAGCAGACCTGTACATCAAGAAACATAACTCCATCCTGCTTTTTGCAAGATTTATTGCCCCTTTGGACTTAGAAAACAGTTTTCCTTGGTTAAGTTTTATGTTTAGGTCAGCTTTTATCCTAAACTATCAAAGCTATTGCTTTAAAACTTGCAACACTTGTTCACCATCATAAGTTGACCCTGTATAGCAAGAACATACTCCGTCCTGCTTTTTGCAAGATTTGGCCCCTTTTGACTTAGAAAATATCAGATTTCTTGGTTAAGTTTTATGTTTAGGTCAACTTTTTCTCTTAAACTATCAAAGCTATTGCTTTGAAACTTGCAACACTTGTTCACCATCATAAGCTGACCCTGTACAGCAAGCAACATAACTCCATCCTGTTTTTAGCTCACCTGAGCAATGCTCAGGTGAGTTTTTCTGATCACTCAATGTTCCGGCGTCCGTCGTCTATTCTGTCCTGTGTCTGTGTCTGTCGTCTGTCGTCTGTCAACATTTAGCTTGTGTCTGCGATAGAGGCTGTATTTTTCAATAATCTTCATGAATATTGGTCAGAATGATAACCTTGATGAAATCTAGGCCGAGTTCGAAAATGGGTCATCTCGGGTCAAAAACTAGGTCACTAGGTCAAATCAAAGAAAAGCCTTGTGTATGCGATAGAGGCTGTAATTTTCAATTGATCTTCATGATATTGGTCAGAATGATAACCTTGATGAAATCTAGCCCGAGTTCGAAAATGGGTCATCTGGTCAAAAATAGGTCACTAGGTCAAACAAAGAAAAACCTTGTGTATGCGATAAGGGCTGTATTTTTCAGTTGATCTTCATGAATATTGGTCAGAATGAAAAACCTTGATGAAATCTAGGCTGAGTTTCGAAAATGGGTCATCTCGGGTCAGAAACTAGGTCACTAGGTCAATCAAAGAAAAACCTTGTGTATGCGATAGAGGCTGTATTTTTAATTGATCTTCATGAATATTGGTCAGAATGATTGCCTTGATGAAATCTAGGCCGGGTTCGAAAATGGTCATCTGCAGTCAAAAACTAGGTCACTAGTCAATCAAAGAAAACCTTTGTATGCGATAGAGGCTGTATTTTTCATTGATCTTCATGAAATGTTGGTCAAATGATTGCCTTGATGAAATCTAGGCCGAGTTCGAAAATGGGTCATCTTGGGTCAAAAACTAGGTCACTGGGTCAAATCAAAGAAAACCTGTGTATGCGATAGAGGCGGTATTTTTCAATTGATCTTCATGATTTGGTCAGAATGATGACCTTGATGAAATCTAGGCCGAGTTCGAAAATGGGTCATCTCGGGTCAAAAACTAGGTCACTGGGTCAAATCAAGGAAAAACCTTGTGTATGCGATGAGGCTGTATTTTTCAACTGATCTTCATGAAATTTAGCCAGAATGATTCATTTGATAAAATCTAGTTCGAATTCGAAATGGGTCATCTGGGGTCAGAAACTAGGTCACTAGGTCTATTCGAAAAAAACATTGTGTATGCAATAGAGGATGTAGTTTCATTGATCTTCATGAAATTTGGTCAGAGTGATTGCTTGATGAAATCTAGGTCGAGTTTGAATATGGTTATCTGAGGTCAAAAACTAGGTCACTGGGTTTCAAAATAAAGAAAAATCTTGTTATGCGATAGAGATGTTTTTTTCAATTGTTTTTATGAAATTTGGTCAGGATGATTGCCTTAATGAAATCTAGGTAGAATTTTAATATGGTCATCTTGAGGTCAAAAACTAGGTCATTGGTCAAATCAAAGAAAAAACTTGTGTATGTGATAGAGGCTGTATTTTTCAATTGATCTTCATGAATTTTGGTCAGAATGATTGCCTGATAAAATCTAGGTCGAATTTGAACATAGGTCGTCTAGGTCAAAAACTAGTTTCATATCTAAGAAAATGCTTGTTTTATCGCAAGAGACCAATTTTTTGGTCCAATCTTAATGAAATTGGTCAGACTATTTGTTTCCATGAAATCACTAGGTCAGACATGTTTTACACTGTTATGGTGTGTTTCTTAGGTGAGCGACCTAGGGCCATCTTGGCCCTCTTGTTTGGAATAATTATTGCCCCTTTTGGACTTAGAAAATCATTTTCTTGGTTGAGTACTATGTTTAAGTCAACTTTTCTCATAAACTATCAAAGCTATTGCTTTAAAACTTGCAACAGTTTTTCACCATCATAAGTGGACACTGTACATCAAGAAACATAACTCTATCCTGCTTTTTGCAAGAATGATGGCCCTTTTTAGACTTAGAAAATCATGGGTAAGACAATATTTCTATTACACAAAAAAAATCAGATGAGCGTCAGCACCCGCAAGGCGGTGCTCTTGTTGATTATTGACTCTACATAATTTCTATGTAAAAGTTCCTGGTCATTTCAATGCACATGATAAAAGAAAATATATCAAATTATACATCTTTAAAAAGCTCAGATCGCAAGCTTTCTAAAGGTGTATAACTTTACAAAATCGAAAGAGAAAGAATGACACACTGGCAGTTTAAAAACATCATGTTCTAGATTTTTAGCGTAACGTATATATCTTTCAAACTGTTAACTATTAAATGTTAATTTGAATAAAAAAAGACATGGATCTAATTTTTCTATTATCTATATTCTCTTTGTGAATATTTATGTTTTTCATGAAACGGGTAAATTGGTATCATTATAGTAAATTTTAATTAAGCCGATATAGGGTTGCCTTGCCCAGCTCGTCAGTGTGTTTCAAGACACTTGATGGTTTTAGTAAGAGCAAATTTTCTAGTATATAATGTAACATGGATGCAAATGGTTTGAATGTTATACTGTTTCATGGAAGTGACTTGAACTGTTACAGTGGACATTAAATGCAGGTTTCAACCATTCTGTGCTGTCAGCGCTTTGATTATCATAGGGTTCTAGTTTCTTTTACACTTTAAACACTAAAGTGTTCAATATATTATTAAACGCAAACTTTGAAGTTTAGTAGGTTGTAGCACCCTCTAGGACAAGCATATTTTTAGCCCACCATCATCAGATGGTGGGCTATTCAAATCACTCTGCGTCCGTGGTCCGACGTCCTTCCGTCCGTCCGTCCGTCCTTCCCTTAACAATTTCTCGTTATCGCATCTCCTCAGAAACTACCAGGGGGATTTTGACCAAACTTTGTCAGAATGATGTATTGGTACTCTAGTTGTGTCCCCCTGAAAATCAGACTGGTTCAACAATTTTTTAGTGAGTTATGGCCCTTTGTTTATTTCTATAATTTACATAGATTTATATAGGGAAAAACTTTGAAAATCTTCTTGTCCAAAACCACAGAGCCTAGGGCTTTGATATTTGGTATGAAGCATCATCTAGTGGTCCTCTACCAAGATGATTCAAATTATTTCCCTGGGGTCAAATATGGCCCCACCCCGGGGGTCACATGGTTTATATAGACTTATATAGGGAAAAACTTTGAAAAACCTCTTGTTCAAAACCATAGGGCCTAGGGCTTTGATATTTTGTATGTGACACCATCTAGCGGTCTTCTACTAAGATTTTTCAAATTATCCCCCTAGGGTCAAATATGTCCCTGCCCCGGGGGTCACATGGTTTACATAGACTTATATAGGGAAAAACTTTGAATATCTTCTTGCCCAAACCACAAAGCCTAGGGCTTTGATATTTGTTATGTAGCATTATCTAGTGGTTCTCTACCAAGTTTGTTCAAATTATCCCCCTAGGGTCAAATATGGCCCCGCCCTGGGGGTCACATGATTCATAAAGACTTATATAGGGAAAAGCTTTTAAAATCTTCTTGTCAGTAACCTACAACATTCAAATTTGGACCACATGTATGGTTTTGAGTAGCAAGATTAACCTTGACATGAGTTGACCTTGGTATTGACCTAGTGACCTACTTTCACATTTCTGTAGCTACAGCCTTCAGATTTGGACCACATGCATAGTTTTGAGCACTGAAAAAAACTTTGACCTTGACATTGACCTAGTGACCTACTTTCACATTTTTGAAGGTACAGGCTTCAAATTTGGACCACATGCATAGTTTTGTGTTCCGAAATGAAATTTGACCTTGATTTTGACCTAGTGACCTACTTTCACATTTCTCAAGCTACAGCCTTCAAATTTGGACCACATGCACAGTTTTGTGTACCGAAACAAACTTTGACCTTTACATTGACCTAGTGACCTACTTTCACATGTTTGAAGGTACAGGCTTCAAATTTGGACCATATGCATAGTTCTGTGTTCCGAAAAAAATCTGACCTTGATTTTGACCTAGTGACCTACTTTCACATTTCTCAAGCTACAGCCTTCAAATTTGGACCACTTGCATAGTTTTGTGTACCGAACAAACTTTGACCTTTACATTGACCTAATGACCTACTTTCACATTTTTGAAGGTAGAGGCTTCAAATTTGGACCACATGCGTAGTTCTGTGTTCCAAATAAAATTTGACCTTGATTTTGACCTAGTGACCTACTTTCACATTTCTCGAGCTACAGCCTTCAAATTTGGACCACTTGCATAGTTTTGTGTACCGAATTGAACTTTGACCTTAAGATGGACCTAGTGACCTACTTTCACATTTCTCGAGCTACAGGCTTTAAATTTAGACCACATGCATAGGATTGTGTACCGAAACAAACTTTGACATTGACCTAGTGACCTACTTTCACATTTCTCAAGCTACAGCCTTCAAATTGGGACCACTTGCATAGTTTTTTGTACCAAAATAAACTGTGACCTTAAGATTGACCTAGTGACCTTCTTTCAAATTTCTCAAACTACAGCCTTCAAACTTGATGCACATACATAGTTTTGTGTACAAAGAACTTTGTTCTTGAAATTGATCTAGTGACCTACCTTGACATTTCTCAAGCTACAACTTTCGAATTTGGACCACATGCACAGTGTTGTGTACGGAAATGAAATTTGACCTTGAGCTTGTCAGTAAGTTTTGAAATTTGGAACACTAAAAAATGGCACATTGGTGGGCGCCAAGATCACTCTGTGATCTCTTGTTTATTACTGTGATATTCCTTCGGTAGTCAGTCATTATTTATTGGAAAAAATGCTTTTTAACCAAAGTGGAAAATATCAGGTACTTGAAACTGCAGCTTTCTCAATGGTCAGTTAGAATTCCCGATGTCATTTGTCAGGCATACGTCTGTAAATAAATAATGTTGTTACAAAATTAATACTGCTATTTCCTTTGTTGCACTTCGCGGACTTCTGGTAAAGTTATAATGTATATTTACCTGAGCAGTACAATCCCTGTAAATGCGCTCTATGCAAGCGCTCAGGCCCTTCTCGCACACCATACCTATAGTTTGGACATCTTTATTGTGTAAAGGCATGTGCACAAAAATGACAAATTTTGCCGACACCTGGTTAATTATGTCTCCCACCACACAGTGGTGTTGGAGACATATTGATTTACTCCAGTCTGTGTGTGTGTGTGTGTGTGTGTGTGTGTGTGTGTGTGTCTGTCACAAAGCTTGTCCGAACACTTCTCATCCGATCTTCACCCAACTTAAACAAAATGTGTCTGCCAATAAGTGCTCGGCCAAGTTCGATAACTAGCCAAATCGGCCTAGGCACTTTGGAATTATGGCCCTTGAATTACCGAAAAATGCTCAGATTTTAGGCGCATTCCTGGAGCCAAAAGGACCCCTATACTACTCATGAGTAGTATAGGGGTCCTTTTGGCATGAGTAGTATAGGGGTCCTTTTGGCTCCAGGAATGCGCATGCAGTCTGAGTAGTATAGGAGTCCTTTTGACTTGATGAATGTACATGCGCTCTAGTAGGGCAAGTTCGATAATGAGCCAAATCGGTCCAGGCACTTTGGAGTTATGGCCCTTTAATTACCAAATATCGGCCTTTTTACTCTTGTCCGTGCTCTAAGTCGAATATTTCTCATCCGATCATCACCAAACTTTAACAAAATGTGTTTGACCATAGGTGCTCGGCCAAGTTTGATAACTAGCCAAATCGGCCCAGGCACTTTGGAATTATGGCCCTTGAATTACCGAAAATCGGCCTTCTTATTCTCGTCCGCGCTATAACTCCAACATTTCTCACCCGATCTTCACCAAACTTAAACCAAATGTTTTTTACCATAACTCCTCGACCAGGTTCATTAACTAGCCAAATCGCCTAAGGCACTCCAGAATTATGGCCCTTGAATTACCCAAAATCGGCCTTTTTACTCTTCAAAGGTATATTTGTAGTGAGTAAACAGTATATAAAGACTGACTTGCTATTTAGATGATTAGGCAGTTGTGGGAGACATGCGCTTTTCTCAAAAGCAACTCTAGTTGTAATGTGTTTTTTAGAAAAGTAATAAATGGAAATAGAAAAATAGCGCTCTGCTCATTTACACGGATAGTTCAGCTTTATTAGCTCACTTGAGTCAAAGGCTCAGAGTGAGCTATTGTGATCGCTCAACATCTGGCGTCCGTCGTCCATCCGAGTATACGATTCCGACTCTAGTGGTTAAGTGATGTGTAAGTATTAGGATTAGGTGGTTATGAATTTAATTTTCCTTCGTTCCATATATGAAAAATGGTGGTTACCACTTAATGAAAATACCACTTATGCTGGCTGGGAAATACCACTTAAGAATACAAAATGTGCAGGTGTGTGTCCGGCTGGCGTCCGTCCACACTTTCCTTTCAACAACATCTCCTCCTAAACCACCACGCCAATTTTGATGAAACTTCACAGGGATGATCCTTGGATGGTCTTCTTTAAAAATCATTCAAAGAATTGAATTCCGTGGAGAACTCTGGTTGGAAAAACTTTAAAAATCTTCTTGTGCAAAACCACAAGGCCTAGGGCTTTGATATTTGGTATGTAGCATCATCTAGTGGGCCTCTACCAAGATTATTCAAATTATCCCTCTAGGGTCAAATATGGCCCAGCCCCAGGTGTCAAATGGTTTATATAGACTTATATAGGGAAAAACTTTGAAAATCTTCTTGTCCAAAACCATAAGGCCTAGGGCTTTGATATTTAGTATGTAGCATCATCTAGTGGGCCTCTAAAAGATTGTTCAAATTATCCACCTAGGATATATGGCCCCGCCCCAAGGGGGGAGGGGTGTGTCACATTGTTTCTATAGACTTATATAGGGAAACACTTTGAAAATGTTCTTGTCAAAAACAAAAGGGCCTAGGGCTTTGATATTTTATGTAGCATCATATAGTGGGCCTCTACCAAGATTGTTCAAATGATCCCCCTAGAATGAAATATGGCCCCACCCAGGGGGTCACATGGTTTATATAGACTTGTATAGGAAAAAAAATTAAAAATCTTCTTGTCTGAAACCACAAGACCTAGGCTTTTGATACTTGGTATGTGGCATTACCTTGTGGTCCTCTACTAAGATTGTTCAAATTATTCCCCTGGGGTGAAAAGAGGCCTTGCAATGGGGTTCCCTAGTTTTACATAGACTTATATAGGAAAAAACTTTAAAAATCTTCTTCTCTGAAAGTTCAAGGCCTATGCCTTTGATATTTTGTATGTATCATTGCTTAGTTGATCTCTAACAAGATTGTTCGAATTATGTCCCTGGGGCGAAAAGAGGCCCCACCCCAGGGGTCACTTGATATATGAGTTATATAGGAAAAAATACTTCAGAAATTATCAGATCATATTTCCTAGACTGTTTAATTATATTTACCTGATGACCCCAAGTGATAAGGGTCACCCGACTGTGACCTTGACCTACTTTCTTGTTTTTTTTTAGCTTACCTGTCACGTAGTGATACGTGACAGGGTGAGCTTTTGGGATCACCCGTCTTCTGTCCACAATTTCCTTGTGAACACAATAGAGACCGCATTTTTATTTGATTTTAATCAAACTTGCACTCAACTTGTATGGGCATAATATCTCAGTTCCTTTCGAAAACTGGCCAGATCCCATCATGGGTTCCAGAGTTATGGCTCTTTA
The DNA here is from genome assembly GCF_021730395.1 of Mercenaria mercenaria. Lineage (NCBI taxonomy): Eukaryota > Metazoa > Mollusca > Bivalvia > Venerida > Veneridae > Mercenaria > Mercenaria mercenaria. The sequence continues at coordinate 18,148,937 of NC_069367.1, read as the reverse complement.
AAGGGCCCAAATTTGCTATTTTTGGCTTGTGAACATGATAGAGACAACATTTTGCAATAAACTTTAATCAAACTTGCACTCAACTTGTATGGGCATAAATCTCGGTTCCTTTCGAAAACTGGCCAGATCCTATCATGGGTTCCAGAGTTATTGCCCCTTAAAGGGCCAAAATTTGCTATTTTTGGCTTGTGAACACGATAGAGACCACATTTTGCAATCAACTTTAATCGAACTTGCACACAAGTTGTATTGGCATAATATCTCGACTCCTTTCGAAAACTGGCCGGATCCCATTATGGGTTTCAGAGTTATGACCCCTTAAAGGGCCAAAATTTGCTATTTTATGCTTGTGAACACGATAGAGACAACATTTTGCAATCAACTTTAATCAAACTTGCACACAACTTGTATTAGCATAATATCTCAGTTCCTTTCGAAAACTGGCCAGATCCCATCATGGGTTCCAAAGTTTTGGCCCCTTAAAGTGCCAAAATTTGCTATTTTTGGCTTATGCAGTCATATAGAGACTTCATTTATGATTTGATTTGATACAAACTTGCAAAATATCTTCAACAACAATAAATTGTGGATTCCATGATGAATCTGTCAGATCCAATCATAGGTTCTGGAGTTATTTTATATCTGATTACCTTCCCTGATTTTAACAAAATGAATTTGTATCAGTAAGTACTTATAGGACTCATTTGAAATTTCATTACTGTCATTAGTTGGACTGAGACAATCAGAGTTGATAACTATGGACTGATTTTATGTCAAATTATCTCCCTTTATTTCAAATTAAAATGGGTATATCTCCGTAACTAATGAAGATACTGATCTGAAATTTCATTTACGCCATCAGATGGACAGTCAGTGAAGATACATATTGACTGAATTTATGACAAATTATCTCCCTTTATTTTTATGCCCCCGAAGGGAGGCATATAGTTTTTGAACTGTCTGTCGGTCTGTCAGTCTGTCTGTCGGTCTGTCAGTCTGTCCGCAATTTTCGTGTCCGGTCCATATCTTTGTCATCGATGGATGGATTTTCAAATAACTTGGCATGAATGTGAACCACAGTAAGACGACGTGTCGCGCGCAAGACCCAGGTCCGTAGCTCAAAGGTCAAGGTCACACTTAGACATTAAAGGATAGTGCATTGATGGGCGTGTCCGGTCCATATCTTTGTAATCGATGGATGGATTTTCAAATAACTTGGCATGAATGTGTACCACAGTAAGACGACGTGTCGCGCGCAAGACCCAGGTCCGTAGCTCAAAGGTCAAGGTCACACTTAGACATTAAAGGATAGTGCATTGATGGGCGTGTCCGGTCCATATCTTTGTAATCGATGGATGGATTTTCAAATAACTTGGCATGAATGTGTACCACAGTAAGACGACGTGTCATGCGCAAGACCCAGGTCCGTAGCTCAAAGGTCAAGGTCACACTTAGACGTTAAAGGATAGCGCATTGATGGGCGTGTCCGGTCCATATCTTTGTCATCGATGGATGGATTTTCAAATAACTTGGCATGAATGTGTACCACAGTAAGACGACGTGTCACGCGCAAGACCCAGGTCCGTAGCTCAAAGGTCAAGGTCACACTTAGACGTTAAAGGATAGTGCATTGATGGGCGTGTCTGGTCCATATCTTTGTCATCGATGGATGGATTTTCAAATAACTTGGCATGAATGTGTACCACAGTAAGACGACGTGTCGCGCGCAAGACTCAGGTCCGTAGCTCAAAGGTCAAGGTCACACTTAGACGTTAAAGGTCATTTTTCATGATAGTGCATTGATAGGCGTGTCCGGTCCATATCTTTTTCATTCATGCATGGATTTTAAAATATCTACGCATGAATGTCTGACACATTAAGACGACGTGTCGCGCGCAAGACCCAGTTCCGTAGGTCAAAGGTCCTAAACTCTAACATCGGCCATAACTATATATTCATTCAAAGTGCCATCGGGGGCATGTGTCATCCTATGGAGACAGCTCTTGTTTATGTAAATGAATATACCTAGCAGCTTCTAACGAGATTGGTTTGAAACGTTATTTATGTCTTCCATGGTAAGAAATAGTCATGTTAGATAACTCTGATTAAATGTTTATCGATACGAATACTTTTCTAATATGTTGTTGTAAAGGCCTGTACTCTGTATCTTCTACATGCATATACCAATGCATGATTACCTCCCCTGATTTTATTAAAAATGGACTTATCTCAGTAAATATATATAGGACTCATTTGAAATTTCATTTTTGTCATTAGTTGGACTGAGACAATCAGGATAGATAAATGTGAACTGATTTTATGTCAGATTACCTCCCTTTGTTTCAAATTAAAATGTGTGTATCTCAGTAACCAATGAAGATACTGATTTGAAATGTCATTTATGCCATCAGATGGACTTGGACAATCAGGGTAGATAACTTTTGACTGAATTTATGACAAATTACCTCCCTTTATTTTATGTAAATGAATGTTACTCAGCAGCATCTAATGAGATTGGTTTTAAATGTTATTTAAGTCTTCCAGGGTAAGGAATAGTCATGCTAGTACAAAAATGCAGCATTTGGACCCTCAAACTTGGTATTGAAATTGGCCCTGACTAGTATGTGATCCATAGGTCAAAAGGGACTGTTACAAGAAAATATTTTTCCTGATGATATTTAATGTGCATGCCTATGTGACCTATGTCAAAACTTGATCTTATCATTAACAGTAATGGTACTCAGGTGAGCGATATAGGGCCATCATGGCCCTCATATTTAAAAAAAACTGAAAAGAAAACGAACGACTAAAGCGGTTAACATGAATTATTTCCCTTCAAGACTGAAAATAGCATAATCTTAGACAATACTCAACATGAGGGACGAAGTTATGAGGGAGAAGAAGTAGAGAGGGCGATACCATGTGTTATGCTGTTGCCCTATGGGACGAGTTGAAGTCTGATCGATTCCCAATTGAGGCAGTGCCTTATTTCATATTATACTGAAGCAAACAAATATCGGCTATTTCTTTCCACTTTTCAGTTGCTCTTTTGGATTTCTGAAGTTAGATAAACTAGAGGAGGCTGCCACGAAAAGTCTTTTAGAAAAGGTGAGTAAATTTAATTGATCTTCCCTCTGGTGGAGACATAATTGGTTTTGCCCTGTCCGTCTGTCACACTTTTGTCCGGTATATAACAAGAAAAGTATTAATGAAACTTCACATAATCATAGAGGCCATTGAGACAAAGGGCCAAAATTTGCTATTTTGGCTTGTGAACACGATAGAGACCACATTAATTTTCTTGGAATTGATTATTAGCTCCTCTATCACGTAGCTTTTATGATCACCCTTAGTCCGTCGTCCGTTTACAATTTCTTGTGAACACGATAGAGATCACATTTTGCAACTGATTTTAATCAAACTTGCATACAACTTTTATTGGCATAGTATCTCAGTTCGTTTCGAAAACTGACCAGATCCCATCATGGGTTCCACAGGTATGGCCCATTAAAGGGCCTAAATTTGCTATTTTTGGCTTGTGAATATGATAGAGACCACAGTTTGCAATTGATTCAAATAAAACTTGCTCACAACTTGAATTTGCATAATATCTCGGTTGCCAGATCCCATCATGGGTTCCAGAGTTATGGCCCCTTAAAGGGCCAAAATTTGCTATTTTTGGCTTGTGAACAAGATAGAGACCACATTTTGTAATTGATTTAATAAAACTTGTAGACAACTTGTACTGGCATAATATCTTGGTTCCTTTTGAAATCTGGCCAGATCCAAATTCCAATCATGGGTTTTAGAGTAATGGCCCCTTAAAGGGCCAAAAATTGCTATTTTGGCTTTTGCAACCATATAGAGACTTCATTTATGGTTTGATTTGACACAAACTTGCAAAATATCTTTAACAACAATAGATCTTGGATTCCATGATAGAAGTGGCATTTTACATTCAGTTTTAACTACACTCACACACAACTTAAGTCACAATAATATCTCGGTTCCTTTCGAAAACCAGCTAGATTCCATCATGGGTTCTAGAGTTACTACTAAAATTTTCTATATTGGCACTTTCAGCCATATAGAGGTTTCATTTATGCCTTGATTTGATACAAACTTGCACAGAATGTTTATCTTGATGATTTCTAGTCCAAGTTCCAAACTGGGTTATGTGGGGTCAAAAACTAGGTCAAATCAAAGGAAAAGCTTGTTGACACCTAGAGGCCACATTTATGATCCTATCTTCTTATGAAACTTGGTCAGAATGTTTGTCTTATGATTCCCATGCCAAGTTCAAAACAGGGTCATATGGTGTCAAAAACTAGGTCACCAGCTCAAATTAAAGGAAAAGTTTGTTAACACTCCAGAGACCATATTTATGACCCTACCTTCATGAAACTTGGTAACATGTTTATCTTGATGTTTCCTAGGCGAAATTCCAAACTGGGTCATGTAGGGCCAAAAACTAGGTCACCACTTGAATGAAAGGAAAAGCTTGTTAACACTGTAGAGGCCACATTTACGATCCTGTCCGCATGAAACTGCATGAAACTTTCATCAGAATGTTTATCTTGATGATTCCTATGCAAGGTTTGTGGGGTCAAAAACTAGGTCACGCACTCAAAGGAAAAGTTTGTTATCACTCAAGATGCCATATTTATGACCCTGTCTTCATGAAACTTGGAAAGAATGTTTTTCTTGATGATTCCAAGGCCAAGTTTAACAGGTGAGTGATATAGGCAGAGCTAAAGATAGGCTTTGTATTTGCGTATTTATGCTATTAAATTTGCAGAAAACCCAATTGAATTCATACAGTGTGCATACTGACACAATGAAAATTCCTAATACGCAATTCATTAAAAATCGCTTGCCTATCGCATTTTCCTTAGTACTATTATAGAATGTGTACGACACCTTAATGCTGGACGCATCCCGGTTTCTTTCGTTGATTCCTGCGTACATTTCTTGAATAAGCAAAAAATATCTACTGTTTCGACACGGGGCATCGCTTAATTCGCATACATGTACGGGTCCGATGACCGATGAAGGAAAAGCTTGTTAACACTGTAGAGGCCACATTTACGATCCTGTCCGCATGAAACTGCATGAAACTTTCATCAGAATGTTTATCTTGATGATTCCTATGCAAGGTTTGTGGGGTCAAAAACTAGGTCACGCACTCAAAGGAAAAGTTTGTTATCACTCAAGATGCCATATTTATGACCCTGTCTTCATGAAACTTGGAAAGAATGTTTTTCTTGATGATTCCAAGGCCAAGTTTAACAGGTGAGTGATATAGGCAGAGCTAAAGATAGGCTTTGTATTTGCGTATTTATGCTATTAAATTTGCAGAAAACCCAATTGAATTCATACAGTGTGCATACTGACACAATGAAAATTCCTAATACGCAATTCATTAAAAATCGCTTGCCTATCGCATTTTCCTTAGTACTATTATAGAATGTGTACGACACCTTAATGCTGGATGCATCCCGGTTTCTTTCGTTGATTCCTGCGTACATTTCTTGAATAAGCAAAAAATATCTACTGTTTCGACACGGGGCATCGCTTAATTCGCATACATGTACGGGTCTGATGACAGTTGGCTTGGTGAAAAAAATGTACATAATTATTGTTCGTACATGATAATTGCAGCATTTTAATGAGATCGGGTGTATTATCGTTGTGCAATTTTAACAGTGCAAATAATAAAGGGTGATCTAATTGAATTTCAAAAACTTGTGATTTTATTAGCTCACCTGTCACGTAGTGACAAGGTGAACTTTTGTGAACGCCCTTCGTCCGTCCGTCCGTTGCCCATTCACAATTTCTTGTGAACACGATAGAGCCCACAGTTATCAATTTTAATCAAACTTGCACACAACTTGTATTGGCGTAATATCTCGGTTCCTTTCGAAAACTGGCCAGATCCCATCATGGGTTCCAGAGTTTTGGCCCCTTAAAGGGCCAGAATTTACTATTTTTGGCTTGTGAACACGATAGAGACCACATTTTGTAACCAACTTTAATCAAACTTGCACACAACTTGTATTGGCATAATATTTAGGTTCCTTTTGAAAACTGGCCAGATCCCATCATGGGTTCTAGAGTTATTGCCCCTTAAAGGGCCAAAATTGCTATTTTTGGTTTGTGAACACGATAGAGACCACATTTTGCAATAAACTTTAATCAAACTTGTACACAACTTGTACTAGCATAATATCTCGGTTTCTTTCAAAAACTGGCCAGATCCCATCATGGGTTAGAGAGTTATGGACCCATAAAGGGCCAAAATTTGCTATTTTTTGCTTGTGAACATGATAGAGATCACATTTTGCAATCAACCTTTATCAGACTTGCACACAACCACAACTTGTATTTGCATAATATCTTTGTTCCTTTTGAAAACTGGCCAGATCGCATCATGGGTTCCAGAGTTATAGTCCCTTTAAGGGCCAAATTTGCTATTTTTGGCTTTTGAACACAATGGAGACCACGTCTTGCAATTAGCTTTTATCAAACTTGCACACAGCTTGTATTGGCATAATATCTTGGTTCCTTTTGAAAACTGGCCAGATCCCATTATGGGTTCCAGAGTTATGTCCCCTTAAAGGGTCAGATTTAGCTATTTCGGCTTTTGCAGCCATATAGAGACTTCATTTATGGTTTGACTTGATACAAACTTGCAAATTAACTCTAACTGTAACCCTAACCTGTCAGATCCAATTATAGGTTCTAGTTATGGCCCCGGAATGAACATTGAAAGTGCCAAAATATGTTAATATTTACCTTGTGAACATGATAGATGCTGCATTTTGCATTCAACTTTAGAAAATCATGCACACAACTTTAATCACAATAAGATATCAGTTCCCGTTGCTTAAAGGTCAAGGTCACACATTGAGTTCAAGGTCAGCACTTATCCATAAAATGGTTATATCTCTGCAACTATTAATGGTATTGGTTTTGAAACTTAAAGTATGTCATCAGGTTGACATAGACACTATGCACTTATTTTATATCTGATTACCTCCCCTCATTTTAATCAAAATGGATTTATGTCAGTAAGTGCTTATAGGACTCATTTGAAATTTCATTATTGTTATTAGTTGGACTGAGACAATCAGGATAGATAAATGTGAACTGATTTTATGTCAGATTGCTTCCCTTTATTTCAATTTAAAATGGGTATATCTCCGTAACTAATGAAGATACTGATCTGAAATTTCATTTATGCCATCACATGGACTTGGACAGTCAGTGTAGATACATATTGACTGAATTTATTTTTTATATAAATGAATATACCTTAGCAGCTTCTAATGAGATTGGTTTGAAACGTTATTTATGTCTTCCATGGTAAGAAATAGTCATGTTAGATAACTCTTGATTGAATGTTTATCAATATGAATACTTTTCTAATATATTGTTGTAAAGGCTTGTACTCTTCTACATGCATATACCAATACATGATTACCTCCCCTGATTTTAATAAGTATTTATAGGACTCATTTGAAATTTCATTATTGTCATAAGTTTGACTGAGACAATCAGGGTAGATAACTATGGACCAATTTTATGTCAAATTACCTCCCTTTGTTTCAAATTAAAATGGGTGTATCTTAGTATCCAATGAAGATAGTGATTTGAAATTTCATTTATGCCATCAGATGGACTCGGACAATCAGGGTAGATAACTTTTGACTGAATTTATGACAAATTACCTCCCTTTATTTGATGTAAATGAATATAACTCAGCAATGTCTAATGAGATTGGTTATAAAAATTTTATTTATGTCTTCCAGGGTAAGGAATAGTCATGCTAGTATAAAAATGCAGCATTTGAGCCTAGGACCCTCAAACATGGTTTGGAGATTGGCCCTGACTAGTGACCCATAGGTCAAAAGGGACTGTTACAAGAAAATATTTATCCTGATGATATTTAATGTGTATGCCTATGTGATCTATGTCAAAACTTGATCTTATCATTTAGAGCAATGGTACTCAGGTGAGCGATATAGGGCCATCATGGCCCTCTTGTTGATGTATTTCGATGTAATAACTGATATATAGAAATTTCGGTAAATAAACAAGACGTGCTGTCTGTGGTCAGTTGTTATGAGAGTCCAAATAATATTTAATCATTTAATAATTTATTATGCCCCCCTTCGAAGAAGGAGGGGTATATTGTTTTGCAGATGTCGGTCGGTCGGTCGGTCGGTCGGAATGTAGACCAATCCGTTTCCGGATGATAACTCAAGAACGCTTGGGCCTAGGATCATGAAAGTTGATAGGGAGGTTGGTCATCACCAGCAAATGACCCCTATCGATTTTGAGGTCAGTATGTTAAAGGTCAAGGTCACAGTGACCCTGAACAATTAAACGGTTTCCGGATGATAACTCAAGAACGCTTGGGCCTAGGATCATGAAAGTTGATAGGGAGGTTGGTCATGACCAGCAGATGACCCGTATTGATTTTGAGGTCAGTATGTCAAAGGTCAAGGTCACAGTGAACAGGAACAGTTAAATGGTTTCCGAGCAATAACTCAAGAACGCTTGGGCCTAGTTTCAGGAAAATTGATAGTTAGGTTGGCCATGACCAGCAGATGACCCCTATTGATTTTGAGGTCATTAGGTCAAAGGTCAAGGTCGCATTGGCCAGGAACAGTTAAACAGTTTCTGATCTTCTTGTCCAAAACCATAGGGCCTAGGGCTTTGATATTTTGTATATGACATCATCTAGTGGTCCTCTGCTAAGATTGTTCAAATTTTTCCCCAAGGGTCAAATATGGCCCCGCCCTGGGGGTCACATGGTTTACATAGACTTATATGGGGTCAAAATCTTCTTGCCTGAAACTGCAAGGCCTAGGCTTTTGATATTTGGTGTTTTGCATTGCCTAGTGGTCCTCTACCAAAACTGTTCAAATTACGCCCCTGGGTTAAAAGAGGCCCTGCCCTGGGGGTCCCAAGTTTTACATAGACTTATATAGGAAAAAACTTTAAAAATCTTCTTGTCTGAAAGTTAAAGACCTAGGCCTTTGATATTTGGTATGTTGCATTGCCTAGTGGTTCTCTAACAAGATTGTCCAAATTATGCCTCAGGGGTGAAAAGAGGCCCCGCCACGGGGGTCACTTTTATGTGAGTTATATAGGAAAAGATACTTAAAAAATTATCTGATCATATTTCCTAGACTGTTTAATTATAATTACCTGATGACCCCAAGTAATTAGGGGTCACTTGACTGTGACCTTGACCTGCTGACCTACTTTCTTGTTTTTAGCTCACCTGAGCACTGCTCAGGTGAGTTTTTCTGATCGCTCAATGTCTGGCGTCCGTCGCCTGTCGTCTGTCAACATTTAGCTTGTGTATGCGATAGAGGCTGTATTTTTCAACTGATCTTCATGAAATTTTGTCAGAATAATTACCTTTATATAATCTAGGACTAGTTCGAAAATGGGTCATCTGGGGTCAAAAACTAGGTCACTAGGTCAAATCAAAGAAAAACCTTGTGTATGCGATAGAGGCTGTATTTTTGAATTAATCTTCATGAAGTTTGGTCAGAATGATTACCTCGGTGAAATCTAGGCCGAGTTCGAAAATGGATCATCTGGGTTCAAAAACTAGGTCATAGGTCAAATAAAAGAAAAATCTTGTGTATGTGATAGAGGCTGTATTTTTCAATTAATCTTCATGACTTTTGGTCAGTTTGATAACCTTGTTGAAATCTAGGCCAAGTTCGAAAACGGGTCATATTGGGTCAGAAACTAGTTCACTAGGTCAAATCAAAGAAAAACCTTGCGTATGCGATAGAGGCTGTATTTTTCAATTAATCTTAATGAATTTTGGTCAGAATGATTACCTCGATGAAATCTAGGCCGAGTTTGAAAATGGGTCATCTGGTATCAAAAACTAGGTCACTAGATCAAATAAAAGAAAAACCTTGTGTATGCGATAGAGGCTGTATTTTTTAATTAATTTTCATGATTTTGGTCAGAAAGATTGCAGGTCAGTTTCGAATATGGGTTATCTTGGGTCCAAAACTAGGTCACTAGGTCAAATCAAAGAAAAAGCTTGTATATGCAATAGAGGCTGTATTTTTCATTTGATCTGCCTGAAATTAAGTCAAAATGATAACCTTAATGAAATCTAGGCCGAATTTGAAAATGGGTCATCTTGGGTCAAAAAGTAGGTCACTAGGTCAAATCAAAGAAAAACCTTGTGTATGCGATAGAGGCTGTGTTTTTCAACTGATCTTCATGAAATGTGGTCAGGATGATAACCTCGATGAAATCTAGGATGAGTTTGAAAATGGGTCATCTGGGGTCAAAAACTAGGTCACTAGGTCAAATGAAAGAAAAACCTTGTGTATGCGATAGAGGCTGTATTTTTCAGTTAATCTTCATGAATTTTTGTAAGAATGATTACCTCGATGAAATCTAGGCAGAGTTCGAAAAGGCGTCATCTGGGGTCAAAAACTAGGTCACTAGGTCAAATCAAAGAAAAACCTTGTGCATGCGATAGAGGATGTATTTTTCAACTGATCTTCATGAAATTTTGTCAGAATGATAACCTTAATGAAATCTAAGCCGAATTTGAATGTGGGTCATCTGGGGTCAATATGTAGGTCACTATGTCAAATGAAAGGGAAAGCTTGTATATGCGATAGAGGTTGTATTTTTCAATTGATCTTCCTGAAATTTTGTCAGAATGATAGCCTTAATGAAATCTAGGCTGAGTTTGAAAATGGATCACCTTGGGTCAAAAAGTAGGTCACTAGGTCAAATCAAGGAAAAACCTTGTGTATGCGATAGAGGCTGTATCTTTCAACTGATCTTCATGAAATTTAGTCAGAATGATTGCATTGATGAAATCTAGGTCAAATTTGAATATGGGTCATCTGGGGTCAAAAACTAGGTCACTAGGTCAAATCAAAGAAAAACCTTGTGTATGCGATAGAGGCTGTATTTTTCAATTAATTTTCATGAATTTTGGTCAGAATGATTGCCTTGATGAAATCTAAGTAAAGTTCGAATATGGGTCATCTGGGGTCAATAAGTAGGTCACTAGGTCAAATCAAAGGGAAAGCTTGTATATGCGATAGAGGTTGTATTTTTCAATTGATCTTACTGAAATTTTGTCAGAATGATAACCTTAATGAATTCTAGGCAAAGTTTGAAAATGGGTCACCTGGGGTCAAAAAGTAGGTCACTAGGTCAAATCAAAGAAAAACCTTGTGTATGTGATAGAGGCTATATTTTTCAATTGATATTGCTGAAGTGTAGTCAGAATGATTGCCTTGATGAAATCTAGGTCAAATTTGAATATGTTTCATCTGGGTTTAAAAACTAGGTCACTAGGTCAAATCAAGGAAAAAACCTTCAGTATGCAATAGGGGCTGCATTTTATACTGGATTTTCATAAAATCTGGTCAGAATGGTTGCCTTGATGAAATCTAGGTCAAGTTTGAATATGGGTAGTCTGGGGTCAAAAACTACGTCACTAGGTTAAATCTAAAGAAAAACCTTGTGTTTGCGATAGAGGCTGAATTTTTCAATTGATCTTTATTAAATTTGGCCAGAATGATAACCTTGATGAAATCTAGATCAAATTCGAATATGGGTCATCTTGGTCAAATGAAAGAAAATACTTATTTATACTCAAGATTTTTGCACCAATTTTCATGATAATTGGTCAGAATATTTTCTTCCATGAAATCACTAGGTCAAACATGTTAACACTGTTATGGTGTGTTTCTCAGGTGAGCGACCTAGGGCCATCTTGGCCTTCTTGTTAAAGATACAGCCTTGACATTTGGAAGACATAATTATACAGTTTTGCACACGATCTTAACAGCATAGAAATCTGGACCACGTTTATAACTTTCGATAAAGATTTCAATACTCGTCTTTAATGTTCTTAGCCCTGACCGACCGACCTACTTCCTTGTTTTTGAAGCTAAAGCAAAGGGATTTGAACCACATGTATAATGTTTGATACAGATTTCAATACTCATCTTGAATAGTCTTAATCATGACCTATTGACCTACTTTTTCGTTTTTGAAGTTACAGTATAGAAATTTGGACCACCTGTATAATTTTTGATACAGATTTCAATACTCATCTTGAATAGTCTTAATCTTGACTTACTGACCTACTTTCTTGTTTCTGAAGATACAGAATGGAAATTTGGACCACATGTGTAACTTTTGATACAGATTTCAGTACTCATCTTTAATATTCTTAACCCTGACCTACTTTCTTGTTTTTGAAGCCACAGCAAAGAGATTTGGACCACTTGTATAATTTTTTAACAGATTTCAGTAGTTATCTTGAATAATCTTTACCATGACCTTCTCACCTAGTTGTTTGTTTTTTAAGCTTTAGCAAAGAAATTTGTTCAAGCAAGCAATTAAACTCAGAGGAGCGATATAGGGCCATCATTGCCCTCTTGTTTTTTTCTAGGGTGTGCAGTTTTATGAATCTGTGATCAAAGCTGCTGTAAAAAAATCAAAGAAGGACAACAATATTGAAAAACCAAAAGTTGAAGCGGCCATCTTCTGCAGACTAGGTCATCTTCTTCTCTTGCTGGAGCAATATGAAAAAGGTATGAAAATAATAGAATGTCTTTGCTCTTGCTTTGCTTTGTTTTTAGCTCAGGGTGAGCTATTGCGATTGCTCACCGTCTGGCGTCCGGCCACACTTTAAACAACATCTCCTCCTAAACCACCTGGCCAATTTTGATGAAACTTCACAGGGATGTTCCTTGGATGGTCTTCTTTAAAAAGTGTTCAAAGGATTGAATTCCATACAGAACACTGGTTGCCATGGCAACTGAAAGGAAAAACTTTGAAAATCTTTTTGTCCAAATCACAGGGCTTTGATATTTGGTATGTAGCATCATCTAGTGGTCCTGTACCAAGATTGTTCAGATTATCCCCCTAGGGTCAAATATGACCCGTCCTGGGGGTCACATGGTTTTTAAAGACTTATATAGGGAAAATATTTGAAAATCTTCGAAAATCTTCTTGTCCAAAACCATAGGGCCTAGGGCTTTGATATTTGTTATGTAGCATCATCTAGTGGTTCTCTACCAAGATTGTTCAGATTATCCCCTTAGGGTCAAATATGGTTGGCCAGGGGGGTCACATGGTTTATAAAGACTTATATAGGGAAAATCTTTGAAAATCTTCTTGTCCAAAACCACAGGGCCTAGGGCTTTGATATTTGGTGGTCCTCTAATAATAACACTAGGGTCAAATATGGCCCACCTGGGTGTCACATGGTTTAAATAGACTTGTTTAGGGAAAACTTTGAAAGTCTTCCTATACAAAATCACATGGCTTAGGGCTTTGATATTTGGTATGTAGCATCTTGTAGTAGTCCTTTTCAAAGATTGTTCAAATTATCCCCATACTGCCCTGTGGGCACATGGTTTAGATAGACTTGTACACGGAAAAACCTTTTTAAAAATATTGTCTTAAACCATATGGCCCAGGGCTTATTTAGTATATGGCATGCTTTAGTGGTTCTCTACACAGATTATTCAAATCATGATTCTGGGAGGATAGTTTTACATTGACTTGTATAGGAAAATCTTTAAAAATCTTCTTTGTCCGTAACCATTATGCCCAGACCTTAGATATTTGGTATTTAGTATTGTCTAGTGGTCAGCTATCAAGTTTGTTGAAATCATGGACTCTGGTCAAAATTTACTGCATCCCAGGATTTTTACATTGGCTTATTAGCTCACCTGAGCACAAAGTGCTCGGGGTGAGCAATTGTGATCGCTCACCGTCCGGCGTCCGTCCGTCTGTCCATCCACACTTTCCTTTAAACAATATCTCCTCCTAAACCACCAGGCCAATTTTGATGAAACTTCACAGGGATGTTCCATGGATGGTCCTCTTTAAAAATTGTTCAAAGAATTGAATTCCATACTGAAGTCTGGTTGCCATGGCAACTGAAAGGAAAAACTTAAAAAATCTTCTTGTCCAAAACTGCAAGGCGTAGAGCCTTGATATTTGGCATGTGGCATCATCTAATGGTCCTCTTTGAAGATTATTCAAATTGTGCCCCTGGGGTGAAAAGAGGCCCCGCCCCGTGGGGTCCCAAGTTTTACACAGACTTATATAGGAAAAAACTTTAAAAATCTTCTTGTCTGAAACCACAAGACCTAGGCCTTTGATATTTGGTATGTAGCATTGCCTTGTGGTCCTCTACCAAGATTATTCAAATTATTACCCTGGGGGGGAAAGAGGCCTCGCCCTGGAGGTCCTAAGTTTTACATAGACTTATATAGGAAAAAACGTTAAAAATCTTCTTGCCTGAAACTGCAAGGCCTAGGCTTTTGATATTTGGTAGGTTGCATTGCCTAGTGGTCCTCTACCAAAATTGTTCAAATTATGCCCGTGGGATGAAAACAGGCCCTGCCCTGGTTGTCGCAAGTTTTATATAGACATATACATAGGAAAATCTTCAAAATTTTTCTAAAAATAAACCAGAAGGCCTAGAGCTTAGATATTTCACATGTAGCATTGCCTAGTGGACCTCTATAACATTTGTTTAAATCCTGACCCCCGGGGACAAAATTGACCCCGCCCCAGGGGTCACTTGATTTTACATAGGAAAATCTTCAATTTAAAAAAAAAAAAAAATAAACCAGAAGGCCTAGAGCTTAGATATTTGATATGTAGCATTGCCTAATTGACCTCTACAAAATTTGTTCAAATCATGTCCCCAGGGTCACTTGATTTTACATAGGAAAATCTTCAAAAAATTTCTAAAGAAAAATCAGAAGGCCTAGATCTTAGATATTTGACCTGTAGCATTGCCTAGTAGACTTCTACAAAATTTATTCAGATCATGACCCCCGGGGTCAAATTGACCCCACCCCATGGGGTTACTTGATTGTACATAGAAAAATCTTCAAAATTTTCTAAAAATAAACCAGAAGGCCTAGAGCTTAGATATTTGATATGTAGAATTGCCTAGTGGACCTCTACAAAATTTGTTCAATCTTTACCCCGCAGGGTCAAATTGACCCAGCCCCAGGGGTTACTTGATTGTACATAGGGAAATCTTCATAAATTTGCTAAAAATAAACCAGAAGGCCTAGATCTTAGATATTGATATGTAACATTGCCTAGTAGACTTCTACAAACTTTGTTCAAATCATGACCCCCGGGGTAAAATTGGCCCGCCCCAGGGGTTACTTGATTGTACATCGGAAAATCTTCCAAAAAAATTCTAAAAATCATCAGTTTGACATTTGAAACATGTAGCTCATATTACGCAGGTGAGTGATCCAGGGTCATCATGACCCTCTTATATTGGGAAAAACCTTATAAAAAAAAACCTTTTCTGAAACCATAAGGTCCAGAGCTTAGATATATTTCTAGATCTCTACCACGATTGTTCAGATCATGACCCTAGGGTCAGTATAGATCACACGCAAGTGGTCCTTTGTTTTACAAAGACTTATTTGTTTTTGAAGCAATGGCAAAGAAATGTGGACCACAAGTACAATGTTTGATACAGATTTCAATACTCATCTTGAATAGTCTTAATCATGACCTACTGACCTACTTTCCTGTTTTTGAAGGTCACCTATTGAAATTTGGATGACATGTACAGTTTTACACACCGATCTTAAACTGACATTCAGTGACCATCAAGGCAATCATTCTGACCATTGATATGACCTACTGACCTATTTTCTTAATATTTTAGCATCAGTTTGACATTTGAAACATGTAGCTAATATTACTCAGGTGAGTGATCCAGGGTCATCATGACCCTTGGCCAAGTCTGATATTCTGTCAAATCGCCCAAGGCACTCTTTGATTATGGCCCTTGAATTACTCGAAAAACTGCAAATTTAGCCTTGATTAAGTGAAACAGTTTTTATCTGATCTTCACCAAACTTGCTGATAATGTTTGTGGGCATAATATCTCGGCCAAGTTCGATAAACAGCCAAATCGTCCCAGACACTCTTGGATTATGGCCATTGAATTACTCGAAAATCTGCTAATTTGGCCTTGTCAACTCTCTAAGTCGCATAGTTTTCATACGAACTTCACCAACTTACTGACAATGTTTGTGGGGATAATGTCTTGGCCAAGTTCGATAACCACCCAGGTTGCCCCAAGCACTCTTGGATTATTTAGACAGTCTGGCACTCAAAAATGAAATTTTCTCAAAAACATGTACTGCTTTGAAACCTTGTAGGATGGTGCAAAAAAGTATTCATTTCATTGCAAACACTTTACCACTATTTCATCAGTATGTATAATATTATTAAATATTGTTCACTGTTTCTGTTTACAGCTCTGTCAGCTTACCAGAAGTATTACCAGCTAGAAGAAAATCATTGGAAGGTACACAATTTTTAATCATCCAAAATACTGTAAATCCGGTATTATTTGCGGTGTTTTAATTTTCGTGAATCATGTGCATCGCAAATTCATAACTCCGTGTAAGTTTCCTTCCATAACATACAGACATATCAAAAAAAAATGTCTGAAATACGGTCAAAGTTCAGCAATGAATACTAGCTGCCTGTACATGATGTTTATTAAATGAATTCCAATTTATTTCAGTATATCATGAATAAGTATAATTAAAATCCTCGAAAGTACATTTCATGTTGAATAATTACCAAAATAACATATATGCCACTTATATGCCATTTTTATATGGGACTTATAGTTCACATAGTCAATCTACCTATAAGTCACTAATATGGGACTTATTCATATTTTTACATGCAGCAAATTAGATGGATGTGAAATATATGTAACATATATGTATATGGAAAGTATATAAGTGACTTATATGTCACATATAAGTGACTAATATTTCACATATAAGTGACTTATATGTTGCACTATATATGACATATATAATCATTTACAAGTGAGATATAAGTCCAATATAAGTGACTTATAAGTCCCATATAAGTGGCTTATAAATCACATATAAGTCGCTTTGGATGCCAAAAATACTGAAACTTAAAAAGACAAGGTACAATATGAAGGTTAAATTCACTGTCAGCAAGTACAGTTTTCAGTAAATTTCTGTCATTTGATGATTATGCACAATTATAATCAAGCTAAGTTACAGGTATGGCCAACACAAATCGTACATATTAACCATGTGTCTACAGCAGAATAATGGTATAAAAGCAGCACATATTCTTAATATCACTTTATTAAAGTTGCAAAATCAAGACAAATGAATAGACATAAATCTTAAAAAAAGACTACACATTTTGAAATATAGTACTAAACATTACGATAGCCGTGCAATATTCCCTTGAAATCAACACATGTACAGAGAAACAAATGATTGTTTCTGTATTTTCTTAGACTGACATGGGGGTCATTTTGTCCTACTTTTGTGTTTATCGCTTTTCCGTAATCGGTCGGAAATTATTCGGGATCACGTGATTTTAAAATTGTTTCAAACGAATATCCATTTAAGACGCGCAACAAAATAACTGTATTTCCATGATGGTAATTATGCACGACTTGCATGAAAAATATGAGATGTACAAAATTTAAATTTAAAATTGACAGTGACATATATTAGGCCAAGACAATGTGTTTAATGTCTAAAGTCTTATTAGATTAATGTAGCCATGTGTACTTAAATAAGTGTATTTAGGTAAATTTCAATCATACTTTGTTTCTGCAGTGTAAGACAGTTACTCATTTATATTCTTAAAATTATACTGAAAAGAGATTATTTGAAAAGTTTACAGACGAAGTTGTAAAAACACTTTTTAGCCCACCATCATCAGATGGTGGGCTATTAAAATCACTCTGCGTCCGTGGTCCGTCCGTCCGTCATTCCGTCCGTCCGTCCGTCCGTTAACAATTTCTCGTTATCGCATCTCCTCAGAAACTACTGGGGGGATTTTGACCAAACTTTGTCAGAATGATGTATTGGTACCCTAGTTGTGTCCCCCTGAAAATCAGACTGGTTCAACAATTTAAGAGTGAGTTATGGCCCTTTGTTTATTTCTATAATTTACATAGATTTATATAGGGAAAAAACTTTGAAAACCTTCTTATCCAAAACCACAGAGCCTAGGGCTTTGATATTTGGTTTGAAGCATCATCTAGTGGTCCTCTACCAAGATGATTCAAATTATTTCTCTGGGGTCAAATATGGCCCCGCCCTGGGGGTCACATAGTTTATAATGACTTATATAGGGAAAAACTTTGAATAACCCCTTGTCCAAAACAACAGGGCCTAGGGCTTTGATATTTTGTATGTGACATCATCTAGTGGTCTTCAACTAAGATTGTTCATATTATACTCCTAGGGTCAAATATGGCCCCGCCCTGGGGGTCATATGGTTTACATAGACTTACATAAGGAAAAACTTTGAAAATCTTCTTGTCCAAACCACAAAGCCTAAGGCTTTGATACTTGTAATGTAGCATCATCTAGTGGTTCTCTACCAAGTTTGTTCAAATTATCGCCCTAGGGTCAAAAATGGCCCCGTCCCGGGGGTCACATGGTTCATATAGACTTATATAGGGAAAAGCTTTTAAAATGTTCTTGTCAATAACTACAACATTCAAATTTGGACCACATGTATATTTTTGAGTGGCAAGATGAACCTTGACATGAGTTGACCTTGATTTTGACCTAGTGACCTACTTTCACATTTCTGTAGCTACAGGCTTCAAATTTGGACCACATGTATATTTTTGAGTGGCTAGATGAACCTTGACATGAGTTGACCTTGATTTTGACCTAGTGACCTACTTCCACATTTCTGTAGCTACAGCCTTCAAATTTGGACCACATGCATAGTTTTGTGCACTGGAAAAAACTTTGACCTTGATTTTGACCTAGTGACCTACTTTCACATTTTTGAAGGTACAGGCGTCACATTTGGACCAAATGCATAGTTCCGTGTTTCAAAATGAAATTTGACATTGATTTTGACCTAGTGACCTACTTTCACATTTCTCAAGCTACAGCCTTCAAATTTGGACCACATGCATAGTTTTGTGTACCGAAAAAAACTTTGACCTTCACATTGACCTGGTGACCTACTTTCACATTTTTAAGGTACAGGCTTCAAATTTGGACCACATGCATAGTTTTGTATTCCGAAATAGAATTTGACCTTGATTTTGACCTAGTGACCTACTTTTACCTTTCTCTAGCTACAGCCTTCAAATTTGGACCACTTGCATAGTTTTTTGTACCGAAATGAACTTTGACCTTTACATTGACCTAGTGACCTACTTTCACATTTTTAAGGTACAGGCTTCAAATTTGGACCACATGCATAGTTTTGTATTCCGAAATAGAATTTGACCTTGATTTTGACCTAGTGACCTACTTCTACATTTATCAAGCTACAGCCTTCAAATTTGGACCACTTGCATAGTTTTGTGTACCAAAATGAACTTTGACCTTAAGATTGACCTAGTGACCTACTTTCACATTTCTGTAGCTACAGGCTTAAAATTTAGACCACATGCATAGGATTGTGTAACGAAACAAACTTTGACCTTGACATTGACCTAGTGACCTACTTTCACATTTCTCAAGCTACAGCTTTCGAATTTGGACCACATGCACAGTGTTGTGTAAGGAAATGAAATTTGACCTTGAGGTAGTCAGTAAGTCTTGAAATTTGGAACACTCAAAAATGGCACATTGGTGGGCGCCAAGATCACTCTGTGATCTCTTGTATTCGGGAAGCGCCTGAATTGCCCTTACGAAAACTTGTAGTATAGCTGTATATTACCTGTATTATAAGAATGATTTTCATGAAGTTTTTGTGAGTTACAAAATTGTTGAATTCCATGTGCTGAGTTTGTAAAAGTCACGTTGTCGTTTGGGCATATGATATATTTTGCATCTATTTATAAATTATAGCCTCGTTTCGGAGGATTCTTCCGAAAAAGTCCAAAGATGCTCGACGGGTTCGTAAGCAGTCGGAAAGCATACTTTCGGTTTGACATAGGCAACAGTTTTTGTTTATTTGTTAGTTATTCTTGAACATATTCATGACTGTTTGGTCAGAACCGATGCAGTGGGCCATATTTTCAGTAAGTAGGAAGTCTCAGCTACAAACTATGGTTTTCATATAATACTCTTTCGGGTTTTAGTAATGGACCTTTAATTTGAGTTTTAACTTTATGTACATTGAGCATTTCAGGCAAAAAAACAACAACAAAAAACAAAAAAAAAACAAAGTTAATATTTACAATGTTCAGGGGTTTCTTCTAACTAACTAAATATGTAACAATTTGAGTTTATATACATAAAATAGCATTTTAGAAAGAAAAAATGAAGTTAATTAAATATCAACCATGTCACTCACTAAAAAATTTAACGCTAAGTAAAAACTATATACACAGCCAATTTTCAGTGCATTATCATAAATGTTTGTTTTTTTGCACGATGCTGCCAACGTTGACCTGGTATCAGCACATTTCTTGTTCATCGCCTGAACAACATCTTTCTCTGCAACATACATAATCTGGAAAAGAATTCAAAATAATTCTCAATTACTTTTTTATTAACTGAGAAAAGATCAAAATCTTCTAATAAATTATACCAAAAAATAACATAATTGCAACTCTCATCAGAACATAGCATTCTTGTCAATATCAATTCTATAGTCTTTTTGTTTAAAATGTTCTCACTTCTAAAGGTTCTAGTCATACTGTCAGATGCTTATTGAGCTGGAATGATTAAATAAATTTTGTTTGGTTTCTGTTATATATGGCAGTTAAACCATTGGTCCTTACCAGTATTTACCTGCTCTTTGCAAGTAACTTATGATTTCCCTACATGAATCAAAGGTGGAGGATAACAAACCTCAAGAGGTAATAGTTTTATATGCAATCATAGAGAATACATACCTTGCCGGTGATTCGAATTTATGACTTACTGATTGGAAGTTCTGTTTTGTACCTATTTGACTAACCCACTGGGACCATTCCCTGCCGAAAAGCATGATTTCAAACCAATGATAAATAATAAAAAAAGACACACAAATTTGTTACTTACTGATGATGGCACTGGTGATAGTAGTATCAAGAGCAGGTTTGCTCTTTTTGCCCATCACAGAGCTTTCAGCCAATGTCTGCTCGTCAAAATATACATTGACAAGCAACCTAGCCAAGGCAGCTCCACTCTCCTACAGGCATCTAATTGTGGAACTGTTATTTTCACACCATATCCTGGCAGAATTTCGAAACTCATCCATCTTTCTGAAAAACACGTCTGATTGAAATAGACTTTACCAGAAAAATCATTACAATTTTTAAGCTTTATAATTTATTCATAAAATCCAATGTCTACTGGATGTCTATCTGTTGCTTTTTTATTTGATCCTTTTTTTTGTACAAAGTATTTATACTGTATTCATTCATAAATATTATTATCACCTCACCTAACATTGGGGTGGGGGTTATATAGGAATCATTTAGTTCATCTATCCCATTTATATTGACAAAATTATCCCCCCTTTTTCGACTTAGAAAATGTCCCAAAATTGCGACTGCTTTAATAAATACATAATGCAAGATGTACATGTATCTGTTTGAAACTAAATTCCATAAACATTTCTGCTAGTAAAGCAAGTTGACTGACTATATTGGTATATAACTCTGACAACTATTTTGACAGATTTATCTTTTTGGACTTAGAAAATGTCCTAAAATGTGTTTTCCTTTCATATCACTGTAGCGTTTCCATGTATTGCATTGAAACTTACCACAAACCTTAAAATACCATGTTCCATATATTTCTTGGTGCCATATCTATCTTTGTGTTTGGGGATAAGCTGGTAGTCCTTTAACCTTAACCCCAAAATGGTAAAAACAAATTTAGCAAGGGATAAATTTTTTCTTTACACCTATGAATTTCATACCTTTAACTTTTTTCCAAACTTTCTGTTCATTTTCCTCCAAAACCATTAATAACTATATAACTCCCAGTCTGATCACACATATTTTAGAAGAAATATGTTGCTGGAACACACTCTTCTATCTGAAAAGTAAAATTATAACATTGAAAATGTTATATAAGGCTCTCTTGTAAGTCAGGGGTACAGTGTGATTTTAGTACTAATTACAAGAAATATATAATTGAAAATTGTCACAAAGTATTAAATAACTTGTTGCTACAGAAGCATAATTATCTATCATTAACATACACATCAAGAACGGTGAAAGTTCCAGCCAGGCAGCCACTGAGATGAATAAAGTTCCTGCTTCAGTCTATTCTTTTTAGTCTTATGACATTATTATAGGTTTAATTTTCATTTGAAATAGAAAGTTTCATGTTCTTACCTGATGTCCCTCTGAAAGTATTTTAGAATTTCCAGCTTCACAATTATTTATCTCCACTCCATTAATGCCTCCAACAACATGAACAAAGCACTTCCTGTTTACATTCAAATTTTTGGTATTCATGAGTAATTTTCTTCAGTACAATATAGTTACTGAAGGGAATATCTAGAATGTTGCTAATATATATTTATAGTTAAAGGGGGAATTTGTCAGTTTATTTGCTCAAAGAATTTGCAAAGATCACAGAAAAACAAACAGAAATATTGGGATTATTTTTTCGGTTACAGGTGTAAAACGGCTTCAGAAGCCTCCATTTTCATTGGTTCATATCTTGGTCAGAATGTCCAGCTGATAGCAGCTATCTCTGTGTGTTTATTATTCCCCCCCCCCCCCCCCCTGACGAAAGTCTGAGGGATATAGTTTTGGCGTTGTCCTTCCGTCCATCTTTCCGTCCGTCCGGAGCCATATCTAGGAAATGGTTAGGAATTCACCACTATGAGTTCTTGCGGCCCGTCAAGTTTCAGTCAGATTGCCCTATTAACACCAGAGTTATGGCCCTTAGAAGTTTCTAGTGTTAACTATATAGGGTACTATAAATATGGCAATTTCTGCATAATAACTTTTGATATATTTGACCTTGAACTTTGAAACTTGAACAGAATTTAGAGCACTATAGTGTGGTTTGTAACTTCAGAGTTATTGCCCTTTAATTGTCTAAAAATCCACATATTTGTACATAACAAACTTTTCATTTGGCAGAATTTCATTAAATTTCTTTCATTCTTTTCTATGAACATTTATTATAAACATGTGAAGTTGCGCACCCACACCTGGTCACCCACTTGCCTTGATCACACCCCCTTCCCCTCTTCCCCGCCCCCACCCAAAAAAAAAAGAAAAAATTCATTCCTTATTTTAGATTTTTTTCAAACGTTCCATGAATATTTATGTATATAATTATATAGATATATGTATATATTTACTTTTTAGGGGGTGGGGTGGGGCTGTGGGGGAACGGGTGAGGAAACAAAATTTCACATGTTGATTATAAATATTGATGGAAAATTAAAAATGAAAAAAAAAAAAAAAAATTGGTGAAGTGGGGTGGGGGCAGAGGATGCATGATCAGTGGTGGGCATGACTGGGTGGAGGAGCGAGGTAGGGGAATGGTACAACTTGCATATTATATTTCCATTCCTTTTCTTTTTTTAAAAAATGTTCAATCCTTCAACATGTTAAGTTGTGACTGCACAAACCTTGCCCTCAGCCATGTTCGAGATATCTTACTTGATTGTGTTCTCTTAAGGACATCTGTTCTTTTAAGTTCAAATGTACATGTTAAACAGCAACACCTGGTGCCAAACCTCTAAAGACAATATTTCATTCCAGTTAAACTTCAAGCTCACATTTCAATTAACTGCATTTAATTTTAAAAGCTAAGCCTATTACAGTAAGCATATCCCATTCAAAATAAATTCTTTAGTCAGGATCAAAGTATCATACATTTATTATGTACTCTTAAATTAAACATTTGTTTTCTTTTAAATTGATTTTGACTAAAGAAATTATTTGCTTCTTATTAACATCCTTAACTTTTTGCCGGATGTATTTTATTGCCATTCCTCACCACAAACCCTTTCGGCGGGGGATACCAATTCATCGAATTTGCTTGTTTATTATACATCAGTATACATTGAACAGCAGTGTATTAACTGACTGTAAAAGCTAAATAATTAATCATTGCCAATTATCAAAGGAATAGGCTAATTCAGTTATGATGATGTAACATATATAGCATTATTTAATTGACAATTTGTTGCATTTATATATGACTTTTAATCCTTATAAACTACTACATTTGTTTTGGTACTATTATTTGAGATGTTCAAAAACAAAGAAATGAATAGCTTATATAGTGTGACCACCTCTAAGAAAACCATTCATATTCCGGGTAGTTTTTTGTTTGTTTTTGTTTTTTAGCTCACCTGTCACATAGTGACAAGGTGAGCTTTTGTGATCACCCTTCGTCCGTCGTGTGTCCGTGTGTCCATCCGTCAACAATTTCTTGTCTGCACGATAGTGGTTTCATTTATGATTTTATTTTAACCAAACTTGCACACAACTTGTATCACCATAAGATCTCGGTTCCCTTCTTGAACTGGCCAGATCCCATTATGGGTTCCAGAGTTATGGCCCCTGAAAGGGCCAAAATCAGCTATTTTGACCTTGTTTGCACAATAGCAGCTTATTATCTCAGTGTACGAAATTTCAGATGTTGAATCCATAGCCTGTCTGTTTTTTAACCAGACTTTAAAAAATTACCGGCCGACAACAATTTCACTACCGTAACTTCAACCACTTCAATAACCATAATTTTTGCACCTATACATATATGATTATTACAGAATCCAATTCTTTATCGAAAGTATATAAAAGAACAATAACATGATTCATAAATTGTTTTGCCATGTTTTGTTATAACATTTTAACTTGGAATATCCAGTCCCAGATCGCATCGTCAGAGTCCAAAGCATCGACATGACACTTCTTGCCTAAACGAAACTAACACAGTTATAGCCGTTATTTAGATCCACTCGCCAATTACTGGCAATCGGAGATGTTAACAATTTAGATATTGTAATTCCCGAAGTTATACTAACTGACTTAGCTATTTAAGCTCGACTACTTGCAGTTTGTGTGATTTTCGCGAGAAGTGGAAAGCTAATCAAAATTGATCGTTACTAGTAGTGTACTATTCAGCCAATTTCGCGGGTTACGTCTTTGACTGTGTTTGTTTGTCAACACGTCAAAGTGCAAGAACATTAATTCCATAAGCGTTTCCAGTCTGGAAAATTCTGATGCAGTACTGTTTATTACATGATTTTTTTAACAAATGAGAACAATTGGGTAGCCCAGTCGGCTTCTTGACTGTGCAAATCGGTGCCGAGAGACTAAATTTGTTAGCACGCTGTCGGACTACCGAATACGAACACTGTTATCTACTCTGCTGTTATAGTTTCATAATGATGCACTCTTTAATAATAATTAGAAATATCAAAAAATATATTTGAAAAAAAATGTACTAGAGTATTATAGATCATTAAATTCTTGACATTTTGATACCGATTGTGTTGTGTTAAATAATAACAGAACAATTTACACATATTTTGACAATTTTTTCTCACAATTTGGACTTAGAAATTTTCAGCCAACAAAAGATAACAAACCAGTACGAAAAAGTTCTCACTTCTATGTGGTTGTGAAAGAAAACTGAAGAGATCCATATAACTGACAGATACATACTAAGAAACATATATGTGGCATATAAGTGGCTTATATGTTAAAATTGGGATGACATATAATAAACTTATACATATAACTGACTTAGACTAGATTTTATGTGATTTATATGTGGCTTATATCTAGCATATACTTCACTGGTAAGTCAGGAATAAGTTGCATATAAGTGACATATGTCAGTGTATGTCAGTTTGGTAAGGGATATACTGCTTAAAGAATTAAAGCTAAGGTCTAGAGGTTGGATTTACATGCAGCTGGCAGGGATGTATATAACATGATAACTTTGTTTTTAACAGGTTACGGAGAGCATCCCATTAATGCACTTGGTATGTGTCAAACAAGCCGGAGGGGATGATCTATATCATCATTGTACCCCCCGACAACAAAATTGTAAGGGGGGTATACTGGTTTTAGGTTTTCTGTCTGTCTGTCCGTCCATGCGTCCGTCCGTCCGTCTGTCCGTAGACTCAATTTTGTGCGCACCATCTCTCCTTATCCCCTTGACACAATTGAATGAAACTTCACACAAGTGATCAGTAACAACAGTAGTTGTGCATGGAGCATGTTAGGTTCTTTCAGAAAAAAAATTGCAGAGTTACGTGACTTTGTTTTTTGTTACTATACTATATACATAGACACAATCTTGTGCGCACCATATCTCCTCATCCCCTTGACAGAATTTAATGAACCTTCACACAAGTGATCAGTAACAACAGTAGTTGTGCATGGGGCATGTTAGGTTCTTTCAGAAAAAACATTTGCAGAGTTACTGGACTTTGTTTTTGTTACTATACTATTATACATAGACACAATCTTGTGCGCACCATCTCTCCTCATCCCCTTGACACAATTTAATGAAACTTCACACAAATGATCAGTAACAACAGTAGTTGTGCATGGGGCATGTTAGGTTCTTTCAACAGCAAAAATTCCGAACCCTTGCACACAATTTAATGAAACTTCACACTAGTGATCAGTACCAACCCTAGTTGTGCATGGTGCATGTTACGTTCTTTTAGATGAATATTCTGCATAGTTATGGGACATTGATTTTAGCTCACCTGAGCACAAAGTGCTCAAGGTGCTCAAGGTGAGCTTTTGCGATCACCCTGTGTCCGTCGTCCGTCCGTCGTCAACAGTTTGACTGTTAACACTCTAGAGGTCACAATTTTGGCCCAATCCAAATGAAACTTGGTCAGAATGTTACCCTCAATAAAATCTTGGACGAGTTCGATATTATGTCATCTGGGGTCAAAAACTAGGTCACCAGGTCAAATCAAAGGAAAAGCTTGTTAACACTGTAGAGGCCACATTTATGACTATATCTTCATGAAACTTGGCCAGGATGTTAATCTTGATGATCTTTAGGTCAGTTTGAATCTGGGTCATGTAGGGTCAAAAACTAGGTCACCAGGTCATATCAAAGGAAAAGCTAATTAACACTCTAGAGGTCACATTTATGAAAATATCTTAATGAAACTTAGTCAGAATGTTAATCTTGATGATATTTAGGTCAAGTTCAAATCTTGGTCAAATGGGGTCAAAAACTAGGTCACTTGGTCAAATCAAAGGAAAAGCTTGTTAACACTCTAGGGGCCACATTTATGACTTTATTTTCATGAAACTTGGTCAGAATGTTAATCTTGATGATCTTTAGGTCAAGTTCGAATCTGGGTCATGTGGGGTCAAAAACTAGGTCACCGGGTCAAATCAAAGGAAAAGTTAGTTAGCACTTTAGAGGCCACATTTATGACCATATCTTAATGAAACTTGTTTGGAATGTTAATCTTGATGATCTTTAGGTCAAGTTTAAATCTGGGTCAGATGGGGCCAAAAACTAGGTCATCAGGTCAAATCAAAGGAAAAGCTAGTTAACAATGTATAAGCTACATTTATGACCGTATCTTAATGAATCTTGGTCAGAATGTTAATGTTGATGATCTTTAGGTCAAGTTTAAATCTTGGTCAGGTTGGGTCAAAAACTAGGTCACCAGGTCAAATCAATGTAAAAGCTTGTTAATACTCTAGAGGCCACATGTATGACTGTATCTTCATGAAACTTTGTCAGAATGTTAACCTTGATAATCTTTAGGTCCAGTTTGAATGTGGGTCATGTGGTCAAAAACTAGGTCACTGGGTCAAATCAAAGGAAAAGCTAGTTAACTCTCTAGAGGCTACATTTATGACCATATCTTAATGAAACTTGGTCAGAATGTTAATCTTGATGATCTTTAGGTCAATAGGTCAGGTGAGCGATACAGGGCCTTCATGGCCCTCTTGTTTGTTACTAAACTGTATACATACAGTCTATATACATACAGTCCACATAATTATGCAATCTTGTGTGCGTCAAATTGCAATGTACTGTGTCAGTGCATGCGGGGGGTACATTCATCACCTTTAGCTCTAGTTTATCTTCTGGACAAACCTGATTTCTTTTTACACATTTTGTTTAGATAACAATAGGGATTAGCGGACAATTTATCACACCATTGTATTATTAATCCCCTGCCACGAGTGGTGGTGGGTTATAGGAATGGTCTCAGTCGTCTCGTCGTCCTTCGTCGCGTAACCTTTGTGTCGCTCCATATCTCTAACCCTTGAGGATTTTCATAACTGTACAATACAGCTTAGTCTTGATACATGTACCCAGATTGCTTATGTTTCCTGCGATATGTCATTTCTAACATTTGTTTACAGACCGCTTAACTCTGATAATGGAGTCTTATTCAAGGATTGAATTTAGTAAACGTCTTTAAGACATGATATCTGAAAAATGAATAATAACATCACTATTTCACGCCGTTTGCTAACGTCAACGATATCGGTGAGTTCCACCGAGTCCTCACATCCCCAGATGGGGGGTTGATGTCCGACCGTCAGTCGTCGAGCTCACTTGATACTAGGTGCTTAGGAACATAGGTAACTGTACTTTTCTTATGTCATCTCCTAGCTTATGTGGATTTCTTTACTGCAAAGACATGAGAGAACAAGAGTATCACATAGTTCATATGTGACTCGTCTGTCATCGTAACACTTCATGCCTCAATACCAAACCCCTTGAAGGATTTTCATGAAACTTTGGTCAAATGATCACCTCATCAAGACAATGTGCAGAACTCATGAGTCACCCATGTCGGCTCAAGGTCAAGGTAACAACTCAAGGTCAAAGGTTTGAGCCTTCCATTTTGTGTCCGCTCTGTATCTCCTAAACCCCTTAAAGGAATTTTATAAAACTTTGGTCGAATGATCATCTCATCAAGACGATGAACAGAACTCATGAGCAGCCTGTGACAGCAGGTCCACTTAGGATCGAAGGTTGAGGCCTTCCATTTTGTGTCCGCTCTGTATGCCTTAACCTTGAAGGATTTCATGAAACTTAGTCAATGTCACCTCATCAAGAAGATGTGCAGAATCATGAGTCAGCCATGCCCGATCAAGTCAAGTCACTACTTAGGTCAAATTTGAGCTTTCATTTATGTCCCTTGTATCTCCTAAACCTCTTGAAGGATTTCATGAACTTGGGTCAACCATGCAGGGTTAAGGTCAAGGTCACACCTTAGGGTCTAAGGTTTTAGCCTTCAATTTTGTGTCCACTCTGTATCTCCTAAAACCCTTCAAGGATTTTCATCAAACTTGGGTCTCATGATCACCTCATCAAGAACTCATGAGTCAGCCATGTCAACTCAAGGCCAAGATCACAACTCAAGGTCAAAGGTTTGAGCTCTGTATCTTCTAAACCCCTTGAAGGATTTTCATGAAACTTGTGTCAAATAATCACCTGATCAGGATGATGTGCATATTTCATAAGTCAGCCATGTCAGTTCAAGGTCAAGGTAGCAGCTCAGGGTCAAAGGTTTACCCTTTCACCATCCATGACAGTGGTAGGGGATTTAGCTGTCTTTCAGACTGCCTTGTATACTTTACGTTACAATTATTTATGAAATGACTGTAACAGACTTGGACCATTTTATCAGCTATTAAATGTAATAAGAATAATCGCCCGTAAATTGAAAAAAGGATTCTTTTCATTCAATTTCAATCGAACAAAAACAATTTGTGTGAATAAAGTAAACAATTACTAATACGAAATAACCGTTACGGACCAGGTATAAGTCTTTGGCCGGCATAACTTCTGTACAGTACGGAAGAATAGGCATTAATATAATCACGACTTCCGGAATTGGAATTTTCCCTAAAATAAAATTAGAACCTTAGCGAATTTAAATTTCTGACCCTCCCGTCGCAAATTCATAAATCTGCGAAATAATTCAGGGTGCGGGAATTCGCGAAATAAAGATCACGCGAATATAACGTGATTTACAGTATAGCTTCAGTGTGAATTGTTTGTGTGGGTGAATTGTCTAGCAACAGTTGTCCATCATAAGTGGTCCACAATTTTACTAGAACATTAAAAAAAATAAAGCTGCTAAACAACTTCTTTGTATAAACAGGTCTGTGGATTTTCACCTAACTTGATATTGAGGGCTCATTGCAAAACAATTCTAAATACATAGTTTTCAGAAAATGACATTTAAATGTTGTTTTACGTCCCAGAGGTCCCAAGCTTTACTTAGACTTATATAGGAAAAAAAATTGAAAATATTCTTGCCTGAAACTGCAAGGCCTAGGCTTTTGATATTTGGTATGTTGCATTGCCTAGTGGTTCTCTAACAAGCTTGTTCAAATTATGCCCCTGGGGTGAAAAGAGGCCCTGCCCCGGGGGTCGCTTGTTCTATGAGGTATATAGGAAAAGATACTTAAAAAATTATCTGATCATATTTCTTAGACTGTTTAATTATAATTACCTGATGACCCCAAGTGATTGGGGTCACTTGACTGTGACCTTGACCGACTGACCTACTTTTTAGCTCACCTGTCACGTTGTCTGCACAATAGCAGCTTCATTTATGATTTGAATTTAAACAAACTTGCACAAAAACTTGCGTCACCATAAGATCTTGGTTCCTTTCTTGAACTGGCCAGATCCCTTAATGGGTTGCAGAGTTATGGCCCCTGAAAGAGCCAAAATCAGCTATTTTGACTTTGTCTGCACAATAGCAGACTCATTTTTTATTTGATTTTAACCAAACTTGCACACAACTTGTATCACCATAAGATCTCGATTCCTTTTTATACACCCTAAGAGACGTATTATGTTATCGCCTCGGTGTCCGTCTGTCTGTCTGTTGGTTAGCAATTTCCCTTCTGCTCTGTAACTCTTGAACCCCTTGAAGGATTTCAAAGAAACCTGACACAAATGTTCACCTCATCAAAATGATGTGCAGAGCACATGTTTTGGATGGCTCACTTCAAATTCAAGGTCACACTTAGTGGTCAAAGGTCAAATGACTTTGTTTTGTGTGTATATTGCTCTGCATTTGCATTGCATTGCAGTGCTCTTGTTTTTATTTGGCAGATCCTTTTGTACACTTACAATAATTTTTTTTTATTATTTCTCTTTTATGTTACTATAAATAGCTTATTTAGTAACTTTTTTTGTTATTGGCCGTAGGGAAAAACCGAGACCACTTTCCTGTGGTACAACATGGATGGTACCTCCAATTTATAAGTGTATTTTGACATATCTGTACCTTTAAGAAAATTTCAACTATATTTTCTCATGATTCTTTTGATTGATCTTGATTATGATTTTTTGACCTTCTTGTCCTTAAATGCAATGATGACAGGTGAGCGATATAGGGCCATTATGGCCCTCTTCTTAGCTCACCTGCTCAGGTGAGTTTTTCTGATCGCTCAATGTCCTGCGTCCGTCGTCTGTCGTCTGTCAACATTTAGCTTGTGTATGCGATAGAGGCTGTATTTTTCAACTGATCTTAATGAAATTTGGTCAGAATGATTACCTTGATGAAATCTAGGAAGAGTTCTAAAATGGGTCATCTGGGGTCAAAAACTAGGTCACTATGTCAGATCAAAGAAAAACCTTGTGTATGCGATAGAGGCTGTATTTTTAGCTCACCTGTCACATAGTGACAAGGTGAGCTTTTGTGATCACGCAGCGTCTGTCGTCCGTGCGTCCGTCCGTGCGTTAGTCCGTCCGTAAACTTTTCCTTGTGACCACTCTAGAGGTCACATTTTTCGTGGGATCTTTATGAAAATTGGTCAGAATGTTCATCTTGATGATATCTAGGTCAAGTTCAAAACTGGGTCAAGTGCCCTCAAAAACAAGGTCAGTAGGTCTAAAAATAGAAAAACCTTGTGACCTCTCTATAGGCCATATATTTCAAAAGATCTTCATGAAAATTGGTCAGAATGTTCACCTTGATGATATCTAGGTCGGGTTCGAAACTGGGTCATGTGCCATCAAAAACTAGGTCAGGTCTAAAAAAAGAAAAACCTTGTGACCTCTCTAGAGGCCATATATTTCACAAGATCTTCATGAAAATTAGTCAGAACGTTCATCTTGATGATATCTAGGTCAAGTTCGAAACTGGGTCATGTGCCTTCAAAAACTAGGTCAGTAGGTCAAATAATAGAAAAACCTTGTGACCTCTCTAAAGGCCATATTTTTCATGGGATCTGTATGAAAGTTGGTCTGAATGTTCATCTTGATGATATCTAGGTCAAGTACAAAACTGGGTCACGTGCAGTCAAAAACTAGGTCAGTAGGTCTAAAAATAGAAAAACCTTGTGACCTCTCTAGAGGCCATATATTTCATGAGATCTTCATGAAAATTGGTCAGAATGTTCATCAGGATGATATCTAGGTCAAGTTTGAAAGTGGGTCAGGTGCCATCAAAAACTAGGTCAGTAGGTCAAATAATAGAAAAACCTTGTGACCTCTTTAGAGGCCATATTTTTCATGGGATCTGTATGAAAGTTAATCTGAATGTTCATCTTGATGATATCTAGGTCAAGTTTGAAACTGGGTCAACTGCGATCAAAAACTAGGTCAGTAGGTCTTGAAATAGAAAAACCTTGTGAACTCTCTAGAGGCCACATTTTTCAATGGATCTTCATGAAAATTGGTCAGAATGTTCATCTTGATGATATCTAGGTCAAGTTTGAAACTGGGTCACGTGCCTTAAAAAACTAGGTCAGTAGGTCAAATAATAAAAAAACCTTGTGACCTCTCTAGCGGCCATATTTTTCATGGGATCTGTATGAAAGTTGGTCTGAATATTCATCTTGATGATATCTAGGTCAAGTTTGAAACTGGGTCAACTGCGGTCAAATACTAGGTCAGTTGGGTCTAAAATTAGAAAAATCTTTTGACCTCTCTAGAGGCCATATTTTTCAATGGATCTTCATGAAAATTGATCTGAATGTTCACCTTGATGATATCTAGGTCAATTTTCAAACTGGGTCATGTGCGGTCAAAAACTAGGCCAGTAGGTATAAAAATAGAAAAACCTTGTGACCTCTCTAGAGGCCATATTTTTCATGAGATCTTCATGAAAATTAGTGAGAATGTTCACCTTGATGACATCTAGGTAAAATTAAAAACAGGGTCACGTACCTTCGAAAACTAGGTCAATAGGTCAAATAATAGAAAAACCTTATGACCTCTCTAGAGACCATATTTTTCAATGGATTTTAATGAAAATTGGTCAGAATTTTTATCTCGATAATATCTAGATCAAGTTCAGAACTGGGTCCCATGAGCTCAAAAACTAGGTCACTATGTCAAATAATAGAAAAAACGACGTCATACTCAAAACTGGGTCATGTGGGAAGAGGTGAGCGATTCAGGACCATTATGGTCCTCTTGTTCAATTAGTCTTCATGAATTTTGGTCAGAATGATTACCATGATGAAATCTAGGTCGAGTTTGAAAATGGGTCATCTGGGGTCAAAAACTAGGTCACTAGGTCAAATCAAAGAAAAACATTGTGTATGAGATAGAGGCTGCGTTTTTAGCTCACCTGTCACGAAGTGACAAGGTGAGCTATTGTGACCGCTTGATGTCCGTC
Organism: Mercenaria mercenaria; assembly: GCF_021730395.1. Lineage (NCBI taxonomy): Eukaryota > Metazoa > Mollusca > Bivalvia > Venerida > Veneridae > Mercenaria > Mercenaria mercenaria. Next base: position 18,115,364 of record NC_069367.1, on the reverse strand, counting down.
GTCTGTCGTGCGTCGTCCGTCGTCCGTCTTGCGTCGTCCGTCAACAATTTGTAAAAAAATCTTCTCCTTGAAAACCACTGGGCAGAATTTCACCAACCTTCACAGGAATGATCCTTGGGTGGCCCCCTTTCAAAATTGTTCAAAGAATTGAATTCCATGCAGAACTCTGGTTGCCATGGCAACCGAAAAGGAAAACTTTAAAAATCTTCTTCTCAAAAACCAGAAGCCCTAGAGCTTAGATATTTGGTGTGAAGCATTGCCTAGTGGACCTCTACCAAATTTGTTCAAATCATGACCCCGGGGTCAAAATTGACCCGTCCCCAGGGGTCACTTGATTTTACATAAAATCTTAAAAAATCTTCTTCTAAAAAACCAGAAGCCCTAGAGCTTAGATATTTGACTTGAGCATTGCCTAGTGGACCTCCACTAAAATTTTTCAAATCATGACCCCAGGGTCAAAATTGACCCCGCCCCAGGGGTCACTTGATTTTACATATGAAAATCTTCAAAAAATTTCTAAAAATAAACCAGAAGGCCTAGAGCTTAGATATTTCACTTTTAGCATTGCCTAGTGGACCTCTACAAAATTTGTTCAAATCATGACCCCCGGGGTCAAAATGACCCCGCCCCAGGGGTCACTTGATTTTACATAGGGAAATATTAAAAAATCTTCTTCTCAAAAACCAGAAGCCCTAGAGCTTAGATATTTGACATGTAGCATTGCCTGGTGGACCTCTACTAAAGTTGTTCAGATTATGACCCGGGGGTCAAAATTGACCCTGTCCTAGGGGTCACTTGATTTTACATAGGAAAATCTTCAAAAAATTTCTAAAAATAAACCAGAAGGCCTAGAGCTTAGATATTTGACATGTAGCATTACGTAGTGGACCTCTACACAATTTTTTCAAATCATGTCCCCTAGGGTCAAAATTGACTCCGCCTTAGGGGTCACTTGATTTTACTTAGGAAATTCTTCAAAAATTTTCTAAAAATAAACCAGAAGGCCTAGAGCTTAGATATTTGACATGTAGCATTACCTAGTGGACCTCTACAAAATTTGTTCAGATCATGTCCCTCGGGGTCAAAATTGACCCTGTCCTAGGGGTCACTTGATTTTACATAGGAAAATCTTCAAAAAATTTCTAAAAATAAACCAGAAGGCCTAGAGCTTAGATATTTGACATGTAGCATTACCTAGTGGACCTCTACAAAATTTGTTCAGATCATGTCCCTCGGGGTCAAAATTGACCCTGTCCTAGGGGTCACTTGATTTTACATAGGAAAATCTTCAAAAAATTTCTAAAAATAAACCAGAAGGCCTAGAGCTTAGATATTTGACATGTAGCATTACGTAGTGGACCTCTACACAGTTTTTTCAAATCATGTCCCCTAGGGTCAAAATTGACTCCGCCCTAGGGGTCACTTGATTTTACCTAGGAAAATCTAAAAAAAAAATTCTAAAAAATAAACTAGAAGGCCTAGATCTTAGATATTTGACATGTAGCATTGCCTAGTAGACTTTTACAAAATTTATTCAAATCATGACCCCCACCCCACGGGGTTACTTGATTGTACATAGAAAAGTCTTCAAAATTTTTTAAAAATAAAACAGAAGGCCTAGAGCTTAGATATTTGACATGTAGTAATGCCTAGTGGACCTCTACAAAATTTGTTCAAATCTTGTTTTTAAAGTTACTTTAAGAGAATTTCAACTATATTTTCTCATAATTCTTTTGATTGATTTTTATTATGATCTTTTGACCTTGAAGACTTGCCCTTAAGTGCAATGATAACAGGTGAGCGATATAGGGCCATCATGGCCCTCTTGTTCAGTTAGTCTTCATGAATTTTGGTCAGAATGATTACCTTCATCACATCTAGGCCGAGTTTGAAAATGGGTCATCTGGGGTCAAAAACTAGGTCACTAGGTCAGATCAAAGAAAAACCTTGTTTATGTGGTAGAGGGTGTATTTTTCAATTAATCTTCATGAATTTTGGTCAGAATGAATGCCTTGATGAAATCTAGGTCAAGTTTGAATATTGGTTATCTTGGGTCAGAAACTAGGTCACTAGATCAAATCAAAGGAAAACCTTGTGTGTGCGATAGAGGCTGTATTTTTCATTTGATCTTCCTGAAATTAAGACAGAATGATTGCCTTGATGAAATCTAGGTAGAATTGGAATACGAGAAATCTAGGGTCAAAAAGTAGGTCCCTAGGTTAAATCAAAGAAAAACCTTGTGTATGCGATAGAGGTTGTATTTTTCAACTGATCTTCATGAAATTTGGTCAGATTGGTTGCCTTGATGAAATCTAGGTCAAGTTTGAATATGTATCATCTGGGGTCAAAAACTAGGTCACTAGGTCAAATCAAAGAAAACACTTGTTTATACTCAAGATTTTTCCTCCAGTTTTAATGATAATTGGTCAGTATATTTTTTTCCATGAAATCACTAGGTCAAACATGTTTACACTGTTATGGTGTGTTATGGTGTGTTTCTCAGGTGAGCGATCTAGGGCCATCTTGGCCCTCTTGTTTGTTTTTAGGTGAGTTATTGTGACTGGTCATTGTCTGGCGGCGGCCGTCAACATTTGCCTTGTTAAGACTCTATAGGTCGCATTTGTGACCCAATCTTTATGAAAGTCTTGATGATCTCTAGGTCCAGTTCGAAATTGGGTCATGTTGGGTCAAAAACTAGGTCACTAGGCCAGATCAAAGGCAAATCTTGTTATCACTGTAGAGTCCACATTTTAAGTTTGAAACTCATGAGAATTGGTCAGAATGTTTGTCTTGAAGACTTCTGGGTCATGTCGGGTCAAAAACTAGGTCCCCTTGTCAAATCAAAGGAAAAGCTTGTTAACCCTCTTGAGGCCACATTTATGACCCTATCTTTATGAAACTTTATCAAAATGTTTGTCTTGATGATCTTTAGGTCATGTTTGAAACTTGGTCATTTGGGGTCAAAAACTAGGTCACTAGGCCAGATCAAAGGAAAATCTTGTTAACTCTCTAGGAACCACATCTTAAGTTTAAAACACATGAAAATTGGTCAGAATATTTGCCTTGATGACCCTTAATCTTTGTCATATGGGGTCAAAAACTAGGTCATTCAATCAAATCAAAGGAAAAGCTTGTTAACACTCTAGAGGTCAACATTTGTAACCCTATCTTCATGAGACTTGGTCAGAATGTTTGTCTTGATGACCTTTATGTCAGGTTCGACTTTGGGTCATATGGGATCAAAAACTAGTTCACCTGATCAGATCAAAGGAAAAGCTTGTTAACACTCTGGAGGCCACATTTATGACCCTATCATCATGAGACTTGGTCAGAATGTTTATCTTGATGATTCCAAGGCCAAGATTGAAACTAGGTCATGTGGGGTCAAGAACTAGGTCACCCTTCTCAAATTAAAGGAAAAGCTTGTTAACATTCTCAGGTCAGAATTATGGCCCTATCTTCATGAAACTTGGTCTGAATGTTTATCTTGATAATCCCTAGGTCATGTTTGAATCTGGGTCATGTGGGATCAAAAACTACGTCACTTGCTCAAATCAAAAGAAAAGTTTGTTAACACACTTGAGGCCAGATTTATGATCCTATCTACATGAAACTTCATCAGAATGTTTGTCTTGATGATCTCTAGGTCAGCTTTGGAACTGTGTCATGTGGGGTCAAAAACTAGGTCAGTAGGTCAGATCAACTCTTGTGAGTGATATAGGGCCATCATGGCCCTCTTGTTTAAGATACAGCCTTGAAATTTGGATGACATATACAGTTTTGCACACGGATCTTAACACTGGCTTTCAGTGACCATGAATATGACCTACTGACCTACTTTCTTAATAATTTAGCATCCTTTGACATTTGAAACATGTAGCTCATATTACACAGGTGAGCGATCCAGGGTCATCATGACCCTCTTGTTTAAGTTACATAATAGAAATTTGGATCATATGTAAAATTTTTATGCCCCTCCTTCGAAGAACGTTGGGTATATTGTTTTGCAATGTTGGTCGGTCGGTATGTTGGTCTATCCTAGACCAATTGGTTTCCGAATGATAATTCAAGAACGCTTGGGGTTAGGATCATGAAAGTTGATAGGGAGGTTGGTGATGACCAGCAGATGACCCCTATTGATTTTGAGGTCAGTTGCTCAAAGGTCAAGGTCACAGTGACCCGGAACAGTTAAACGGTTTCCAGATGATAACTCCGGAACGCTTGGGCTTAGGATCATGGAAGTAGGGAGGTTGATTATGACCAGCAGATGACACCTATTGATTTTGAGGTCAGTTGCTCAAAGGTCAAGGTCACAGTGACCCGGAACAGTTAAACGGTTTCCAGATGATAACTCAAGAACGCTTGGCCCTAGGATCATGAAAGTTGATAGGGAGGTTGATCATGACAAGCAGATGACCGCTATTGATTTTGAGGTCAGTAGGTCAAAGGTCAAGGTCACAGTGACCTGGAACAATTACACAGTTTCCAGACTATAATTTGAGAATGCTTGGGCCTAGGATCACGAAACTTAATAGGGATGTTGATCATGACCAGCAGATGACCCCTGTCGGTTTTGAGGTCAGCAGGTCAAAGTTCAAGATCACCTAGAACTTTTTTTGCCAGATAACTGGAGAATGCTTCGGTCTAAGATCACATTTGATACAGAGTTAACTTATGATTGGTAAATGATCCATAATTATTGATTTAAGGTCAGTACGTCAAACATCCAGTGCAAAGTGACCAAATAATTTCTGTTCTTTGTGCAATTACTGAATGTGGGGGGGGGGGGGGAGCTCATGTTGATAAAGATTTCAAGACTCATCTTGAACAGTCTTAATCATGACTTACTGACCTAATTTCTTGTTTATGAAGGTAAAGCTTAGAAATTTTGACAATGTGTATAACATCTGATACAGATTTCAATACTCATCTTAAATATTCTCCCTGACTTACTGACCTATTTTATTGTTCTTGAAGCTACAGCAAAGAGATTTGGACCACCTGTATAATTTTTATGCCCCCCTTGGAAGAAAGAGGGGTATGTTGTTTTGTAGATGTTGATCGGTCTGTATTTTGTTTGGTATGTAGACCAATCCATTTCTGGATGATAACTCAAGAACGCTTGGGCCTAGGATCATGAAAGTTGATAGGGAGGTTGGTCATGACCAGCAGATTACCCCTATTGATTTTGAGATCAGTAAGTCAAAGGTCGAAGTGACCCAGAACAGTTAAACATTTTTCTGATGATAACTCGAGAATGCTTCGGCCTAGGATCATGAAAATTGGTAGGGAGGTTGGTCGTGACCAGCAGATAATAATGATAATAATAAAAATAATAATAAAGACTTTATTTAACGAGGCTATATATTCGCCAAAACGATCTTCCATATGTGCCTCAACATTTTTACAACATATTTACATCAAATAATAGTAGCAATAATATTAAATACAGAATTAAATAATTACAAAATGAAATAAACACAAAATGTTAATCAGTATTAAGAAAAATCACAGAAACAAAATGACAAACATATATATAAGCATGGAATAATAATTTTGATTGAAGCAAAGCTAGCCAGAGTACTTCCCACTTTAAATAAGCTTTTTTGAAATTTTCAGTATTTTCAGATTGGCGTACAAAGAGACGTATATTATTCCAAATTTTAGTTCCAGTATAAGAAAGTGATTTTTGATAAAACTCAAGATTAGGCTTAGGAATATGTAGATTAAGATTATTTGTTGATCTGAGATTTCGGTTATGTAAAGTTGAAGCAAATTGAAATTTTTGGGGCGGTGCGTAAGCTCCGCCTCCAATGGAATTAAGACTGGAAAACGAAAGCCCGTCACTTCTTAGTGCAAAACGGCAAAGTGCATCCACTTTCTACATCCTCTCATAAAGAAGAGCACCTAAAACAAAGCGAATGAATATGACCTATATTGCGGCTTTTTTAGACTTGTCTGGTTCCCGTTGTACTATGTATTTTAGTATGACAGTGAAGGAAAACCAGACTATTTTTACACTCTGACGTCATGAGGGAAAACCCCACTTGGTTTTAATCTGAATTGTCTAAAAATATATACAAGTCAGTGACTTGTAGCCTGGCGGACTACTTTTTTTTTTCCTTAAAACGACTCCATCTTGTTCTTTCGTTTAACGCAAAAAACATATCTACGCGATTATTTTTATAAACTGGACTTTTATTAGGTTCGTGAGACCATGGTACAAATGTATAGTGTACGCATACCGTATTTTCAATTACTACATAAAAGTTTTTATAACGGAAACGCTTGAGGAAACGGAAAGTGACTCATGTTAGCATTTGTTCAGGATTTTAGCTTTCTGCAATTCAATATAGGAAGATATTGAATAAAATCATCGAGGATACGGGTTGCCTATTTGTTCTGTCAAGCGGCGTTATGGCGTGTGTATAAGTCACGTCATTTGTTTGCTTGGTGAAGATGGGTAATTTGGTAAACAACTGAACTTCGGACAAAATTTTGCATGGCAGCAAATCAAAATTATTCAAGAATGAAGCAGAACAGAGAGGTCTGGCAAAAAGCTAAACAAGGTTAGCGTTTGTTTATCAGCTCATATTTTTAGTCCTATCAATAAGACCTGACATAACATATTTTAACATTTTGACGTCTACTGGTTTCCCAGTAGTTTCCAGACTGAAATCGCTATTTTTTGCCGGTAACTTTCAAACAACTTAACAGAAACATAAAAAATTCACAGAAAAAAGCTAGGTTCTTCGTTACCACCATGCATAATTCGTATTACAGTTGCGTTCATTACACAAATGTAGATGAGGCCTCAAACTGGGCAATTAATTCCATTAATATCTCAGTTAGTATGAGTAGTTTTCTGGACCTTCCATTGTAACAGTTGTAACCTGAATGTTAAAGCAAACATTTCCAATTTCGTTACATATATCAAAAATTAAAATATTATTACAATTCTAAGGTGTGATGATGATTTGAAAAGTATATTTCAAGAATTAAACAAATACTAGATTTATAATACACTCATTTCAGGAACGTCTAATTACGTTTGAATGGCGTTTGCAACGTCCCGCTAAAATGACGGGACGTATTTAGCGGACTGGTAATATTACAAAAAAGAAATTAAGAACTTTTAATATAATTAACAACATTTTTTATATATTAAAAAAGAAAAAGACCGGTCTCAAAATTGCTAGTCTAAAGCCCTGACCACTCGGGCATGGACACTGCTGCTAAACATTTGATTGATTGACGGTATCGTAGGTAAATCCCTATCTATTTTGGTTCTTATTTTCAGTCGAGGATTTAATGCCGTAGTATAGTGAATAGATCGATTTTTTCTGACTTTCGTTGTTTTTTTTTATTACTATCGAAATATTTTTACTGTATCGTCTGTAAATGGGAGCATCAATTGACTGCATGATGTTTACCTTAAAGGGGCCTCAATTTCTGCGCATGCGCACTGTAACTGGAATTCCCCTGCATTTGACAATCTCTTGTGTAAACATTACATCGAAGTAAGTTAAAACAACTGGGATATTCAAATAATAAATAAGTTCGGTAATGTTAGGTTTTTGCTGCTATGTAAAGGTAACAAATGTCTGGATGATATGATATCATTACCCAGATGCTTTACGACGGCGTAAAGTCTATACAGCACAAAATGTAAAAGGTCCGGAAAACTACTTGGTCTGGAAACTACTGGGAAACCAGTATCGGTTATGTCAGGTCGAATACAGGCTGACTCGGACCATGGCTGATTCGGCCCAAATTGTTTAAGTTTTCCTGACACTAAGGTCATGAGTAAAAATAAAATTTATGAATATTAAGCTTAATGTCTGATGCAAAGAATAATTAAAGTCCTTACTTAAATGCATTTATAATTATATAAATGATGCATTTTAATTTGTCAAAACTTCTTACCTGCTTGCACGGTCCTTACTTCAAGTTAAACCTCTATATAAGCTATAATCAACATTATTTTCTGAAAATTGCTGAAATATCCAAAATTTATGGTCATTATTGACTGTTAAATAAAAGTTTGTGGTCTGAATCAACCAAAATATATGGTCATTATCTACTTTTATTAACATGATTAAAAGTATCTGGTCCGAATCAGCCAAAATATTTGGTCCGAATCAGCCACGGTCCGAATCAGCCTGTTTCCTGTCAGGTCTTATCGGATCGCCATTTATAACATGTAGTCAGAACACACATCATGTCGCCTTTATTCTTCAAATTACGAACAACATAACCCAATCCGAAGTGAAAGAACACATCTTACACCGAAAATAATCCTTTTTTCAACTGCATATGTGAATAATTACAAAATAAAAGTTACTTTTCATGTATAAATATCGAGTTGTTTCTTTCCACTGTATGTATATCTGTGTTATGGTGTGCAACATTGCCAGTCTATTCCGAATGTTGTGTAAATACAATTTATTTTGAGAATCAATTTTAGAGGAAATATTTTCGCTCTAAATCACTTGGCAAATAGTTCACGTTGTTTTTCGTCTAAGTCGCATCTAAATATATTATAACCTGCTGCATATGCTTGAAAAATGGCAGAATGTGTATTGAAAACTGTACACAATTGGCATATATTGGATATAAGGGTTTTTAAAGGTAAATTTAAACGATATATTACTAGAATGTGATAAATAACGGTAAGGCCAGAGTTTTTTAATAACTTGGGTTACGGGAGCGCCGGTCCTAATTCTCCAAAAATCCAAATAAAAATAAAATTCAAAATTGCGATTTTATTTTTATTTTCCCCGACGCTTGCATCTATGTTCCGTGGTGGAAAATAAAACAGTGTCTATATTAACCTACAATAAATATCACAGCGCGTACAAAGGACTTCCGATATTCCCAAAGGACTACAAAATCAATACACCGTGACGTAACTTTACTAGAATGACGTGACTAGCTCCGCCCCATAACTAATCAAAGCGGTTTAACACTTGATGATTGACAGCCTCGTAAAAACTGCCGGCAGTGTTTGAAGTGTGTGAAAGTATCGTGTCTGATAGAGAACGTCTGTAAATATAAACCGTTATCCAGATCAGCTGACATGTTTAGAAGGCGTTAATTGCAGACAACAAAAGGCTTGGATTAAATTGGTGAAACAAGCTCCTAAGTTGGAAGACAAAGTAACTTAATTGTGGAAAATATATCGATAATTTCAGCACAAAAACCTCAGCAAGTAACTATATTTTAGCAAATGACATTTCACATCCAGTTTAAATTAATACATTTTTTCCGACCGGTAATAAATTTGCTACTTACTTTGGATTTTCATCAATGATAAATCCTTTTACAGTATTTTTAGAAGAAAAAAAAACATTCAATTTGTCTCCTGACCTCTTAAAAACTGATATCTTTGACACATTTTGACCAGCACATGGCGGCTGACATCAAAAGGAGTGTCAGCAAAATTTTTCTTTATTGATTTTCTTTGATGTGGGATAAAAGTTAACTGGTTGGGTATTGCAAGGTGAATGACGTAATTTGACATAATTCTACTCCAAGTAAAATGTACTTCAGATTTTTTAAAGTGGATTTTCGTTTTGTAGCTGAACAACAGTAAGTCTGGTGATTTTAATAAAATGCTGTCTGTTGCTATAAATTTAAAAAACAATAAAATATTTTTTGTTAAATAAGATGTTTTCTAATCAATCTAGTGGTCCTTTTCTCTAAATGCTATTACTTTATGCACTGTTCTGAACCAATTAGTATGATGATGAAAGTAATGATTCACGCTGTCGATCGCCACTTGAGCCATTTGCGACAAAAAATTAAATGTGGCTCTGAAATTTTCTAAATGGCGAAAATGGCCCGAAGCTATGTCTGTCTGCAAAACTACGAATATTGCCAGTTTTACGAACCAAAAAATCGATAATCTGTGTAGACACAACATCCGTTATTGAAAGGGAGGGAGCCAATTTGCAATTTTTTTATTTGATCAGGCAGTTAATTGGCGATAATTAGATTATTGAATAACAAACTGGATAATTATAATCAACATTTTGTGCACTTGATACGATTTTATGAGCAGTCGGCCGTTAGACAAATTTTCTATGATTGCCGAGGGTTAGTTTGGGCAAAAACAAATATAAATGCTTTACACAAGCAGAAATTGTAAGTATTGAATAGCTATGATGATAGAAAAGCAATAAAACATAGGTATTTTATCAAATATTTAATTCTAACTTACGTTTTCTGAATTTGTCACCCGTTTTCGCGACCATGATTTTCGGATATTTCTGTCATTTCTGACGAGATTTTTTAGTGCAGTCTTAATAAAAAGCCAATAAAAAGTCTACATTTAAGAAAAATATGACAACTGTTGCAAAAGGAGCTCTTATTTTGAAGTATTTTTCGAGAATACAACATGCGAAGGCATCGAACCCCACCCACTTATAGGCAATGTGCAAAATAAATCACTGTTTTCTTTTTTTTAATTTTCTATTTTGACATCTTTATTTTCAATGTGATTTTCAGAATTTTTTTATTAAATGGCAGAATGATGTTTATAAAAATGATAATTTTAGAAATTAACACAAATTTATTTTCTAAATAGCTTTTTAAAGGGTTACTAAGAAATATGTAATAACTACATTAATTTCTTGAGTAGTATGAGTACTTTGGCACATATTATGTAGTCCTACAAGAACGTCAATGCTATGCTTTCGCCGTTGTTGGCCTCATAATTTTATCTTCGGAAAAAGCAGTGGCTCAGAGAAAAAAATTCCCAGTGTGACATCATAATTTATGATGATGATGGTGATGATGATGGTATTGAAAGTAACTGTACAAAGTGAAAATATGTAGGACTCCAAGAAAATTTAAGAGGGACTCCAAAATCTGAATGTTAGGCAGTCCTGACTCCATGAAATTGAATCATAATGGAAGCCCTGCAAGGGTACTGAACTCCATGTATGGACCAATTACTTTTAATATTTTAAAACATTTGAAACTGAGTAATATTACAAAATCTTGAACTATTAAAGAAAACGTATGTGTAAGTTTGAATGTAGTACCTTTGCTGATTGTTTTTAAAATTCGCAATTTAAATTTTAAAGTCTACCTCAAATTACTTTCAAAGTTGTAGCCAGATATGGAGTTCAGTAACTTTTAAGAGACCCCTCACACTTAACAGGCTTGGGACTGTCTGGCATGTATTGTGTAAAACGGCCCATGTCGGAGCATAAATACATCAGTGCAGACTGATGATTGTCTGCACTGTTCGCTATTCAGTCAGTACTTTTTGAGTGAACACCCCTTCGAATGATAAATGGTATTGCCCAAATTGAATGATGAACCTGTCCATTTTAGAAACTTAGAGTGCTAAGGGTTAAAAGGTCAGAAACACAATATGCATAGGATGTGACAACAATACTACACTACACTATATATAATCACACCAACACCAGAAGCAGAATACAATGCCAGGCATGTTTAGTCTCTATTTATTAGCAAGCTATATATATGTTTAAAGCAGGCAAGCAACATGCAAAAAAAATTCAAGTATTTAATAGTTTCTACAACATAATATTATAACATACAACATGGAGGCTTTAATAAAGAAAGTGGGAATAAAATGCTTCAGATTGGGAAAATAACTTGTCTGATTTATCTAGACTGTGTTGTGAATCTACATTTGCCTGAAACAACAGTTTTTTTTTTAACCCAGTGGCACTTTTTACAAAATAAAATTTTTTGTGTTTTTTTTTCATTTTATTTTTTTTTCCGATGCTAACATTTTCCTACTTTATTTTTATTTTTATTCCCTCCTCCTTATGCTCATTTTTGGAAAATCTCCCGTAACCCAAGTTATTAAAAAACTCTGGCCTAGGCTAAACTGCTCAAATCTGCGTACATCTGAGAAAATGCTACATTCTACATATTAGGGCCCTTTTAGACATTACAATGCAGATTAAAAATGAAATATAAAATAATGAATGTTGAAGGTAAAATGAGCATGTACACATCTAATATTTTGGACTATACTCTTATTTTATAATATTTTTGATTTATTTCAAAGGCTCTATTCAATGATTTAGCCGTTTGTGTATTCTAGTATTCTACTGTCAATTCTACTTTTAAATTTCTTGTACAGGCACGCAGCTGCACATAATACTCGTAAAGAGGGGTAATGCAGTATAAATAGAACGATAACGGCAGTGTTCGAAATTCGCGGTAGTCCAACAGCCCATGGCTACCAAATTTCAGCTCGGGCTACCGATTTTCGCAGGTCAAGCGGAAGGTAATTTCTCATTTTTTTCGCTATTACAAATTCCAGCTGAGTAAAGCCGGACCAGCTACTGAATTTTCCTCATTTGTTAAAGAATCATGCAATTAACGAGAACTGCATCCAGGCTGAGAAACCTTAATGGAATTATTGTTTGGTTTTTGCACCCTCACGTGTTACAATCAACACAGTGTCAAAGACGTAACCGAGTGCCTATTATTGGCTGAATACAATCACCTCTAACTAACGATCAATTTATGTTCTCCACCAGGAGACATATTGTTTTTGCCCATGCCGTCCGTCCATCCTTCCGTCCGTCCGTACCGTCCGTAGTCACTTCATTTCCGACAATAACTGAGAACCATTTGACCAGAAATTAGACTTCATAAGGTTGTGGTCTGAGTAGACGACCCCTATTGTTTTTGGGGTCGCTCCATCAAAGGTCAAGGTCACAGGGGCCTGAACATTGAAAACTTTTTCCGATCAATAACTAGAGAACCACTTGACCCAGAATGTTGAAACTTCAAAGGATGATTGGTCATGAAGAGTAGATGACCCCTTTTGATTTTGGGGTCACTCCGTCAAAGGTCAAGGTCACAGGGGCCTGAAAATTGAAAACCATTTCCGATCAATAACTAGAGAACCACTTGACCCAGAATGTTGAAACTTCATAGGATGATTGGTCATGAAGAGTAGATGACCCCTATTGATTTTGGGGTCACTCTGTCAAAGGTCAAGGTCACAGGGGCCTGAAAATTGAAAACCATTTCCGATCAATAACTTGAGAACCACTTGACCCAGAGTGTTGAAAATTCATAGGATGATTGGTCATGAAGAGTAGATGACACCTATTGATTTTGGGGTCACTCCATCAAAGGTCAAGGTCACAGGGACCTGAACATTGAAAACCATTTCTGATCAATAACTAGAGAACCACTTGACCCAGAGTGTTGAAACTTCATAGGATGATTGTACATGCAAAGTAGATGACCCCTATCGATTTTGGGGTCACTCCATTAAAGGTCAAGGTCACAGGGGCCTGAACATTGAAAACCATTTTCCGGTCAGAAACTTGAGAACCACTTGACCCAGAATGTTGAATTTTAATAGGATGATTGGTCATAAAGAGTAGATGACCCCTAACGATTTTGGGGTCACTCTGTGAAAGGTCAAGGTCACAGGGGCCCGAACATTGAAAACCATTTCCGGTCAGTAACTTGAGAACCACTTGACCCAGAATGATGAAACTTCGTAGGATGATTGGTCATGCAGAGTAGATGAACCCTAACGATTTTAGGGTCACTCTGTGAAAGGTCAAGGCCACAAGGGCCTGAACATGGAAAACCATTTCCAATCAATAACTTGAGAACCTCTCGACCCAGAATGTTGAAACTTCATAGGATGATTGTTCATGCAGAGTAAATGACCCTTATTGTTTTTGGGGTCACTCCGTTAAAGGTCAAGGTCACAAGGGCCTGAACATTGATAACCAGTTCCGATCAATAACTTGAGAACCACTTGACCCAGAATGTTGAAACTTCATAGGATGATTGAACATGCAGAGTATATGACCCCTATTGATTTTGGGGTCAGTCTATTAAAGTTCAAGGTCACAGTGGCCTGTTCATGTAAAATCATTTTTTGGAAATAACTTGAGAACCACTTGACCTACAATGTTGAAACTTAATAGGATGATTGAACATGCAGAGTAGATGACCCCTATTTATTTTGAGGTCACTTGATCAAAGGTCAAGGTCACAGGAGCCTGAAGAGCCTTGAGAACCACTAGGCCACGAGTGTTGAAATTTAGCGGGATGACTGGACATGCCAAGTAGATGATCCCTATTGCAGCCAACCATCAGTGTCTCTTTTACTTTTGCTCCTGACCCCTATTGACTTCTTGCCTATAGGACTTTGCATTGGGGGAGACATGCGCTTTTTTACAAAAGCATTTTCTAGTTTGATTAGCTTTCATACTTCTCGCGAAAATCTCACAAGTACCTGCAGTAGGCGGAGCTTAAATTATGCTATCAGCGTGTTTGTAAATGTGTATTCAGCACTTGTTATTACATCTTGCAAATTGTCAGCAGTCCGAGTTGCAGTAATTGGCGAGTGCGGATCCTAAAAAATCGGGCGTAACAGTTCAGATTTTGTTTTGGCAAGGAGTGTCATGTCCGATGCTTTTGGACTCTGACGACGCTAATCTGGACTGGAGTATTTAGAGTTAAATTTTTTCAAAAACATGGCAAACATGTACTGTATGTCTTTTTTAATACTTCAAACATGCATAGTGATGTCTGTAAAACAAAATGTTATATGGTGCAAAAAATATGTATTTTAAGGTATTAAAGATCGGGCTAGTGAAATTGGTGTCGGGCTTGGAAAATTTCCAATCTGGTAGCCCGAACGGGCTAGTGGATTCAAATCTGAATTTCGTACACTGTAACAGTTTGACGTATTAATCTTCAGATTTCTATGCAAGGTAGCAGGGATGGCAAAATCTGATTTTGACTTGTTTGTCCTTTTTGTCAGTTGCTATTTTGTACTTGTCGGTATAGTAGTTATATAGTAAATTCTAGTCAAATTTAGACTCGTCTGTACATGCTTTGGGACAACCTGGGCAATACGGACAATTTAATTTGCCAACCCTGGGTAGTCGAATGTATTTGATGATGATCATGAACGAGCATTAAATTACATCGTCAAAGGTAGTTGTTCTTTGAAAGTCAACAGGTGTACAGCTCCAGTCGCATTCGGTTTAATAATATTACAAAACACACATTTTCAGCTCACCTGTCACAAAGTGACAAGGTGAGCTTTTGTGATCGCGCTGTGTCCGTCGTCCGTCCGTGCGTCCGTAAGCTTTTGCTTGTGACCTCTCTAGAGGTCACATATTTCATGGGATCTTTATGAAAGTTGGTCAGAATGTTCATCTTGATGATATCTAGGTCAAGTTCGAAACTGGGTCACGTGCCTTCAAAAACTAGGTCAGTTGGTCTAAAAATAGAAAAACCTTGTGACCTCTCTAGAGGCCATATATTTCACAAGATCTTCATGAAAATTGGTCAGATTGTTCACCTTGATGATATCTAGGTCAAGTTCGAAACTGGGTCCTTGGCCTTCAAAAACTAGGTCAGTAGGTCTAAAAATAGAAAAACCTTGTGACCTCTCTAGAGGCCATATATTTCACAAGATCTTCATGAAAATTGGTCAGATTGTTCACCTTGATGATATCTAGGTCAAGTTCAAAACTGGGTCCTTGGCCTTCAAAAACTAGGTCAGTAGGTCTAAAAATAGAAAAACCTTGTGACCTCTCTAGAGGCCATATATTTCATGAGATCTTCATGAAAATTGTTCAGAGCGTTTACCTTGATGATATCTAGGTCAAGTTCGAAACTGGGTCACGTGCCCTCAAAAACTAGGTCAGTAGGTCAAATAATAGAAAAACCTTGTGACCTCTCTAAAGGCCATATTTTTGATGGGATCTGTATGAAAGTTGGTCTGAATGTTCGTCTTGATGATATCTAGGTCAAGTTCGAAACTGGGTCAAGTGCGGTCAAAAACTAGGTCAGTAGGTCTAAAAATAGAAAAACCTTGTGACCTCTCTAGAGGCCATATATTTCATGAGATCTTCATGAAAATTGGTCAGAATGTTCACCTTGATGATATCTAGGTCAAGTTCCAAAGTGGGTCACATGCCATCATAAACTAGGTCAGTAGGTCAAATAATTGAAAAACCTTGTGACCTCTCTAGAGGCCATACTTTTTACGGGATCTGTATGAAAGTTGGTCTGAATGTTCATCTTGATGATATCTAGGTCAAGTTCGAAAGTGGGTCACGTGCCTTCAAAAACTAGGTCAGTAGGTCAAATAATAGAGAAACCTTGTGACCTCTCTAAAGGCCATATTTTTCATGGGATCTGTATGAAAATTGGTCTGAATGTTCATCTTGATGATATCTAGGTCAAGTTCGAAACAGGGTCATGTGCGGTCAAAAACTAGGTCAGTAGGTCTAAAAATAGAAAAACCTTGTGACCTCTCTAGAGGCCATACTTGTGAATGGATCTCCATAAAAATTGGTCAGAATGTTCACCTTGATGATATCTAGGTCAAATTTGAAACTGGGTCACGTGCCTTAAAAAACTAGGTCAGTAGGTCAAATAATAAAAAAACCTTGTGACCTCTCTAGAGGCCATACTTTTTATGGGATCTGTATGAAAGTTGGTCTGAATGTTCATCTTGATGATATCTAGGTCAAGTACGAAACTGGGTCAACTGCGGTCAAAAACTAGGTCAGTAGGTCTAAAATTATTAAAATCTTTTGACTTCTCTAGAGACCATATTTTTCAATGGATCTTCATGAAAATTGATCTGAATGTTCACCTTGATGATATCTAGGTCAGTTTTGAAACTGGGTCACTTGCGGTCAAAAACTAGGGCAGTAGGTATAAAAATAGAAAAACCTTGTGACCTCTCTAGAGGCCATATTTTTCATGAGATCTTCATTAAAATTAGTGAGAATGTTCACCTTGATGATATCTAGGTAAAATTCAAAACAGTTTCACGTACCTTCGAAAACTAGGTCAATAGGTCAAATAATAGAAAAACCTTGTGACCTCTCTAGAGACCATATTTTTCAATGGATCTTGATGAAAATTGGTCAGAATTTTTATCTTGATAATATCTAGATCAAGTTCAAAACTGAGTCACATGAGCTCGAAAACAAGGTCACTATGTCAAATAATAGAAAAAACGACGTGTCATACTCAAAACTGGGTCATGTGGGAAGAGGTGAGTGATTCAGGACCATCATGGTCCTCTTGTTACAAATTGGTATCCAATCAATTGGACCTCATTCTATTAGTGTACACTGAAAAAACAAATTGTTGTGCAACAAATACCACTCCAATTAACTGTATCCTGTCGATTTGCCATTTTCGGAATCGATAATAACTTAGGTATTCCGTAAACCACTTGACCGCTTTTTGGTTTCACAACCTTTTCCATGTCGAATTAAATCTTAATTAAGAAAGAAATCAACTGTTGTTTGTAGCCACAGTTTTCCCTTATCAAAAAGGATAGATCACCCTGATGTCACGCATCAACACCAGTTTATCTGGTGGTGGGCAAAAAAATAATTTTACATTGTTTTTGTATTAGATTAGAATTTTTAATTCTTAATAATTTCATTCATTTTTAGATATTAAAAAATCAAAAAAGTTTCGAAATGCTAACGATATTCATGTTTCGTTATTTAAATATCTTTTGAAAATGAATAACCGTTTCTAATGTCATATCATTTAAATCGCACTGTAGATGCCCTCAACTTTTAGGAAAACAGCATAAGTTATTTTACACTAACAACATCTTTCCATAAATGGCATTTTTTCCCAATCTGAACAGTTATCACGCAGAAATTTTCACACTTTTGAGCAAGTCTCAGTGAAACTTAGTCAGAATGTTACCCTTAATAAAACTTTTGATGAGTTCTTGATTGGGTCATCTTAGCTCTAAAACTAGGTCACCAGGTCAGATCAAAGGGAAAGCTTGTAAAGACTCTAGAAGTCAAATGTTTGGCCCAGTCTTAATAAAACTTGGTCAGAATGGAACCCTCAATAATATCTTGGAAGAGTTTGACATCGGGTCATCTGGGGTCAAAATCTAGGTCACCAGTTTAAATTAAAGGAAAAGCTTGTTTACACTCCAGAGGTCACAATTTGGGCCCAATCTTAATGAAACTTGGCCAGTATGTTACCCTCAATAAAGTCTTTGACGAGTTTGATATCAGGTTATCTTGGGTCAAAACTAGGTCACCAGTTCAAATTAAAGGAAAAGCTTGTTAACACTGTAGAGGCCACATCTATGACTATATCTTCAAGAAACTTGGCCAGAATGTTGATCTTTAAGATCGTAAGGTCCAATTTGTATCTAGGTCATCTAGAATAAAAAAAAACTAGATCACCAGGTCAAATCAAAGGAAAAGCAAATTTACACTAAAGAGGCCGAATTTATGAAGGTATCTTAATGAAACTTGGTCAGAATATTAATTTTGATGATTTTTATGTCAAGTGCAAATTTGGGTCAGGTGGGATAAAAAACTCGGTCACTAGGTCAAATCAAAGGAAAAGCTTGTTGAGGCCACATTTATGACTGTATCTTCATGGAACTTGGTCGGAATGTTAATCTTGGTGATCTTTAGGTCAAGCTCGAACTTGGGTCATGTCGGGTCAAAAACTGGGTCACCGGGTCAAATCAAAGGAGAAGCTAGTTTACACTTTAGAGACCACATTTATGACCATATCTTAATGAAACTTGGTCAGAATGTTAATTTTGATAATCTTTAGGCCAATAGCTCAGGTGAGCGATACAGGGCCTTCATGGCCCCCTTGTTTATATTTTCTCTGACTCGCTTAATAAATTTAAATTTATATGACAATTACCTGATATTCTCTATTTATTACATATTTGACGTTGCAGGAGTGTAATACAGCCATTGAATAAAAACGATTCTACACTGTTGTAATAAAGCTTTTGACATTGACGTCATTTATAGTACAGACGACGTCGGTCAAATTGACTTGTTTATATAGCAGAAGAAAGTCGAATATTTGGTGTTTCGACAAGAAAGGCTAACATGTGATAAAAAGAATTCATCTTACATTTGTGACTATCCACGTTGAATTGATTAAACTCTTTGAATATAATTGATAAAATGTGGTGTTTCACATTTTATCATGCAATCTATCTTATATTTGGCATGAGTGTCATCGTCAGTCAGACGAAGTCTCTTGCGCAAACCACATGTTCCTATCTCAATATTTGACTTTCATCTAAGAATGTTACAAAAACAGATGAAATGCACCGCCCCATCAGTACTCTCAGTGCTTTGATTCTTTCATGTAGCATGGCGAGTTTTCT
This sequence comes from Mercenaria mercenaria, assembly GCF_021730395.1. Lineage (NCBI taxonomy): Eukaryota > Metazoa > Mollusca > Bivalvia > Venerida > Veneridae > Mercenaria > Mercenaria mercenaria. The sequence continues at coordinate 18,096,187 of NC_069367.1, read as the reverse complement.
TCATTTAATGATTTGTAAATTAAAATAGCTTTTTTGTACTCAACTCTGTCATTAAATTTTATCCATTTTAATTCTTTGAAAAGAGGGTCAGATGGTGCATCTGCCTCTTTATCAAGAATAATGCAAGCTGCATGTTTTTGAAATTTTATCATTCTCTCAAGAAGTTCTTTTGAGCAATTTCTCCATATTGAACAGCAATAGTCTATATGGGGTAAGATGTAAGCATTGTAAAGTTTCCTGGCATGTATATTAAGAAATTGTTTTATCCGTAAAAGAAGATAGAGATTAATGTTGCATTTCTTTATTGTTTGTTCCACTTGTACTTTCCAATTTAGGCAATTGTCAACTTGAACTCCAAGAATTTTTTAAGATTTAGTGAACTCTATATCAGTGTTAAGTAACCGAAGAGGTGCATTTGTTGGTGCTTGAATGTCATTTTGGGTCTTTTTGAAGGCTGATATGTACATAGCTTTAGTTTTGTCTGTATTAGGTATCATTGCACTATGATTGCACCATTCTTGAATAGAGTCTAGGTCTCTTTGAAGTTTTAAGTTTAATGTATCAGTTGAATGCCCCATAGCACTTACGGTAACATTATCTGCAAACATATCCATTACCGATTGTTCAAGATATAGGGGTAAATCATTTATATAGGTTAGGAATAAGATGGGCCGTAAGACAGATCCTTGAGGGACTCCAGAAGATACATCCAGAGGCTCAGAAAAGGTGCCTGACACAGATACTTTCTGAGATCCAGATGACCCCTATTGATTTTGAGGTCAGTAGGTCAAAGGTCAAGGTCACAGTAACCCGGAACAGTTAAAGGGTTTCCAGATGATAACTCAAGAACGCTTGGGCCAAGGATCATGGAAGTTGATAGGGAGGTTAATCATGACCAGCAGATGACCCCAATTGATTTTGAGGTTAGTAGGTCAAAGGTCAAGGTCGCAGTGATCCAGAAAAGTTAAACCGTTTCCAGAGGATAACTTGAGAACGTTTTAGCCTAGAAGCATGAAACTTGATAGGGAAGTTGATGATGATCAACAGATGACTCCTATTGATTTTGAGGTCAGTAGGTCAAAGATCAAGGTCACAGTGACCCGGAACTGTTGAACAGTTTCAGGAGGATATCTCAAGAACGCTTTGACCTAGGATCATGAAATTTGATAGGGAGGTTGGTCATAACTAGGAAATGTCCCCTATTGATTTTGAGCTCAGTAGGCCTTAGGTCAAGGTCACACTGACCCAGAACAGTTAAACGATTTCCAGATGTTAACTGGAGATTGCTTGGGCCTAGGATCACGAAACTTATTAGGGAGGTTGATCTTGACCAGCAGATGACCTCTATCGATTTTGAGGTAAAAGGTCAAGCTCTCTTTGACCCAGAACAGTAGAACTTTTGTGTACAGTGACCAAATAATTTCTTTTCCTTGTGCAATTACTGAATGCATGTAGGGGGGCATTTCGCGCTCTACGAGCTCTAGTTCATACAGATTTCAGTAGTTATCTTGAATTATCTTTACTTTGACCTAATCCAGTTTTTATACCCCACAAAACGAAGTTTGTGGATGGTGGTGGTATATAGGAATGAGCTTGTCAGTCGGTCGGTCTGTTGGTTTTCTTGGTTTCTGGACAATAATTCATTAAAGCCTCGACAGATTTAAATACTATTTGGTACACAGGTGTAACATCATGAATTATCTTGAAATATCTTTACTTTGACCTACTCGCCTACTTTTTATACCCCTCAAAACGATGTTTGGGGGTGGGGATGGTATATAGGAGTGAGCTTGTCAGTCGGTCTGTTGGTTTTCTTGGTTTCTGGACATTAACTCATTAAAGGCTTGACAGATTTAGATAATATTTGGTACACAAGTGTAACTTCATAAAATACAGGTCAATTTCGACTTTGAGGTTAGCATGTTAAGGGTCAAGGTCACAATGACCCAGAACAGTTAAATGGTTTCTGGATGGTAACTTGAGAACCCCTGGGCCTAGGATCACGAAAGTTGACGGGGGTTGGTCATGACCAGCAGATGAGACCTATTGATTTTGAGGTCAGTAGGTCAAAGGTCATGGTCACAGTAACCTGGAACAGTTAAGCCATTTCTGGATGATAACTGAGAAAGCTTGGACCTAGGATCACGAAACTTAATAGGGAGGTTGATCATGACCAGCAAGTTACCCCTATTGATTTTGAGGTTTGACTTTGACATTGGCTTACTTCTGTGACATTTAGGCTGTATTGTGGGGGTATAACACTCCTGTGACAGCCCTAGTTTGTTTCTGAAGCTTTAGCAAAGAAAATTGTTCAAGCAAGCAACTAAACTCAGCTGAGCGATATAGGGCCATCATGTTTTCATTCTTTAGCTGGCATTAGCACAAAGTGCTCACGGCCAAAACACTATTTGTGCACAAAACTTTTACTCCTGGGTGAAAAAATGCACTTTTGTACAGGGCCTTTAAATTCTGAGCATCAAAAGTGCAATACTTTAGTCATTCAAATGAATACTTGTTTTGCTTGAAAATCTTTTACAGATACATTTTCATGGAGCTTTTAAAGTACAGGTCACCTTATCGTTATTGACACTACAATAGGCATATAACAACTAAAACTTTGTTGGAAAGAAGACTCAAGTACTAATAAACTTTGATAATGTGGCTGTTGAGTCCAATAAGTCCAGGGATGTTCAAAGATAATCCGTCACAGATCTTATGCGAAACAATTATTGGATTTACCTGTATTGGGAAATAAACAGTGTCGATTGTATTGAGGTCAGCTGCCGCATTATCAAAGTTTATTAGTATTCATGTTTACACAGAAATGTCAAAATTGGAATATTAACAAGATAATGAAAATGTACTCTACTTGTGATAAAATTCCAAACAAAATATTTGTTGACTTTCCTAACAGACATAAAACTTTAAACAGAAATGAATACAGAACCTTGAGTATAAAATTTTCCTTCCACATAACTCAATGTTCAAAACACATTTTTGTCTAGTATAAACACTATTCTTAAAATTACAGTCATTTTTAACTGTTCAAAAGTGCTTGTGGTCAGCTATTGTGATCACTCACCGTCTGGCGTCCATCACTTTCCTTTAAACAACATCTCCTCCTAAACCACCAGGCCAATTTTTATGAAACTTCACAGGGATGTCCCTTGGATGGTCATCTTTGAAATTGTTCAAAGAATTGAATTCTATACAGAGATCTGGTTGCTATGGCAACCGAAATGAAAAACTTTAAAAATCTTCTTGTCCAAAACCACAGGTCGTAGGGCTTTGATGTTTGGAGTGTATTAACATCTAGTGGACTCCTTTACCAAGATTGTTCAAATTATTTCCCTAGAGTCAAATATGGCCCCACCCTATGTGTCACATGGTTTACATCTATAGACTTATATAGGGAAAACTTTGAAAATCTTCTTGTCCAAAACCACAGGTCTTAGGGCTTTGATATTTGGTATGTAGCATCATCTATTGGTCCTCTATCAAGATTGTTCAAATTATCCCCCTAGGGTCAAATATGGCCCCGCACTGGGGGTCACATGGTTTATATAGACTTATGTAGGGAAAACTTTGAAAATTGTTTTCTACAAAACCGCATGGCTTAGGGCTTTGATATCTGGTGTGTAGCATCATCGAGTGGCCCTCCACCAAGATAATTCAAATTATCCCCCTTGGATCAAACATGGTTCCACCCTAGAGTGTCACTTGGTTTATATAGACTTTATAGGGAAGAACTTTGAAAATCTTCTTGTCAAAAACAACAGGGCCTAGTGCTCTGATATTTGGTTTTTAGCATCATCTAGTGGTCCTCTACCAAGATTGTTTTAATTATCCCACTAGGGCCAAATATTGCCCTGCCCTGGGGTCACATTTTTAATCCCCCGTAGTGATGGGCCGATTAGCGGATATAATCAATTGACGGCTAGAAAAGTCCAACGAAAAGATAATCGATTATGTTTTCTCAGAGTCGATAGCGGGTACGTATCTACACGGGTATGGACAAAGGTTTCCGAAGAGAAATACGGTGCGTGAGAATTTATGTTTACCTGGAAATATCCGAAATATGGACTACCTGCATACATAACGGATAAAACAGAAGTATGCCGACAATCAAACGTTAGTATTTCGTTTCAGTTATCCAATGAAAATGGATTTAACATCTTACAGTTAGGCACAGCTGTTAACATGGCGGCGTCCATAGCGTCAATAAAAGTGGGGCAAAATAAATTAGAGAAACTTTGATAAATTTTCGTATTTTACAACAGTATGCCTGAGGGAATTTATCTGTTGAAACTGGACACTAATGCCGTTAGATTTCCGTGTCCATAATGTAATTTCAATGGAAAGAACTTGTGTGTTTTTATGCAGTTGCAGTTGTCATCGAGTTGTCATGATTTTTTTCTGCCGAAATTCCGTTTACCCAGTACCGCTGACCAGTGTACATATGGAAACAGATTAAACTCTGATTTTTATCTGATCATTTTTTACCAAGCTTCATGACATTGTTATATGCCATAGCAACAAGCAGTTGGAACATGGTGCTACTCAGTAGTGTCAGGCTGTGGTAACCATTGTATGAAAATATTTATATTACCGAAAAATAACTGAATTCATTTAATGATTTTCTACAATCACTATTTTTGTCAGCCAGAGAAAGACTGAAATATCTGTACTTCCTTTCTGTATGCTAGATATGTTACAGGTACAGGTATACCAGTCAACTGTCACAAATGACAGCTATGAGTCTATGATACATGTACACCAGATTGCAATTTATTGTTGTTTCCCTGTCTGCAACTAATTAGTCATTACTAAACAAGTTTCTGTTTACCAGGAACCAGCTTTAAAACATCTGATTAATGGTAGTTCTTTATTTTTCAAAAGAGCATATGAATTTTAAGTAAAACAGTCATTTTAAAGACATGACTATCTGAATAAACAAGTATGAAAATAAATAACATTCAACCGTTATTTTTCCGATACATCGCATCGGTTTGCTAACCGATTCCAACCGATAATCGGTTGGAGTTTTCCAACCGATGTCCCATCACTAATCCCCCGCCATGAGTGGTGGGGGGTTATAGGAATGGTCTCCGACCGTCAGTCCGTCCGAGCTCACATTTGCATACTTAGGTAGCTATAGGAACAATAGGTAACTGTACTTTTTCTTTGATGTCATTCATTCCATAAGGCTTTTATGTGGCTATTTTTCTCTTACGTGGCTAAAAGAACAATAGAGAGAACAAAAGAGTAGCCACATAAGTATCCATATGTAGGAACTTCCGTCTGTCCATCTGTAACACTTTCATGTCCGCTCCATATCTTCTAAACCCCTTGAAGGATTTTCATGAAACTTTGGTCAAATGATCACCTCATCAAGACGATGTGCAGAACTCATGAGTCGGCCATGTCGGCTCAAGGTCAAGGTCACAACTCGAGGTCAAAGGTTTTAGCCTTCCATTACGTGTCCGCTCTGTATCTCCTAAACCCCTTGAAGGGATTTAATAAAACTTGGGTCAAATGATCACCTCATCAAGAGGATGTGCAGAACTTACGAGTCAACAGTGCAGGTTCAAGGTCAAGGTCACAACTTAGGGTTACAGGTTTGAGCCTTCAATTTTGTGCCCGCTCTGTATCTCCTAAACCCCCTTGAAGGATTTTCATGAAACTTTGGTCAAATGATCACCTCATCAAGACGATGTGCAGAACTCATGAGTCAGCCATGTTGGCTCAAGGTCAAGGTCACAACTCGGGGACAAAGATTTGAGCCTTCCATTTTGTGTCCGCTCTGTATCTCCTAATCCCCTTGAAGGATTCATATGAAACCTGGGTCAAATGATCACCTCATCAAGACGATGTGCAGAACTCATGAGTCAGCCATGCTGGCTCAAGGTCAAGGTCACAAAGATTTGAGCCTTCCATTTTGTGTCCACTCTGTATCTCCAAAATCCCTAGAAGGATTTTCATTAAACTTGGGTCAAATGATTACCACATCATGAACTCATGAGTCAGCCATGTCAACTCAAGGTCAAGGTCACAACTCAAGGTCAAAGGTTTTAGCTGTGTATCTCCTAAACCCCTTGAAGGATTTTCATGAAACTTGTGTCAAATGATCACCTCATCAAGATGATGTGTAGAATTCATGAGTCAGTCATGTCAGTTCAAGGTCAAGGTCACAGCTCAAGGTCAAAGGTTTACCCTTTCACTATCCATAACAGTAGCAGGGGATTTAGACTGCCTTGTTTATATAGACTTGTATAGGGAAAACTTTGAAAATGTTCTTGACAATGGTACAGCATAGAAATTTTGGCAACATTTATAACTTTTGATACAGATTTAAATCCTCATCTTGAATAGTCTTTTTCTTGGCCAACTGGACCCAGTTGTTCGAAACTTTAACAGGGGATTAAGCTAATGGTTGATTAACTTTTAGGGTTAGTTTTGGACATTTTAGAAGACTTAGAAAAACAAATGTATGAGTTAAGAATTATGAAATTTGAAAATTCTTTAATAATAAAATCAAAACATCATACATGTACTAGTGTTTCCCACCAATACTAGTGTTTTGAATAAAAAATTAACCAGCGGTTAGTTTAACAGCCGGTTAAAGTTTTGAACAACTGGCCCCTGACCTACTTTCTTGTTTTTGAATTTACAGCAAAGAGATTTGGATCACATGTATAATTTTTGATACAGATTTCAATACTCATCTTGAATAGTCTTAATCTTGACCTACTGACCTACTTCCTTGTTTTTGAAGGTACAGCATTGAAATTTGGACCACATACAGATTTCTATACTTGTCTTTTATATTCTTAATCCTGACCTACTGACCTACTTGTTTTTGAAGCTACAGCAAAGAGATTTGGACCACATGTATAATTTTTTAAGTGATTTTAATTGTTATTTTGAGCGACTTAAAGACCATCTTGGCCCTCTTGTTCAGTACTTGTTGAAAAATATCTAACAATTAATTGCACTGTGAAATTACAGATATATTTCTCTGGTATATTGTAATAATTTATCAGAATACATGTGATAATAAACGATTACAGGTGTTTTTCTGGTCTTTTTCAGAATGGCCCTTTCCTATATGGTCTTGGATTTGTATACTTTCATTTCAATGCATACCAGCTGTAAGTAACAGTTATTTCTCCATTTTTAGCTTACCTGAGCATGAAGTCCTCAGGGTAGCTATTGTGATCACTTACTGTCTGTTGTCCATTTGTCGGTCAGTCCAGACTTTTCTGCAGACAATATCTCCTCTAAAATGGTGTGGTGGAAGCCGATGAAACTTGGCCTGGGTGTTCCGTAGGGTTGGGTTCTTCTTCCAAAGTTGTTCAAATGGTTCCGCTTCGTAACACATAAGGGCAGCCAGAGCTTAAAACAGTTAAATCTTCAAATGACATCTTCCTCTAAATGGTAATTCACATTTTGAAATAATTTCACACAAATAGGCCTATTGTGTTCTTCTACCAAGATTGTTCAAGTTCTTCAGACTTGTGAAAAAAACATGGCCATCAGGGGGGGTGGTCACTTCCCTGTATTTATTTGTCAAAAAACATGGCAGCCAAAGGACATGGTCACTTTTCCGTATATGTATATAGTGGAAACTTTAAAAATCTTCTCGTGTGAAACTGCTTGCCCGATTTTAAAATAATTTTACACAAATGGTTCTTGTGTGATCTTCTACAAATAGTGTTCAAATTTTTCTGATTTGTCAAAAAAACATGGCTGCCATGGGGGCGTGGTCACTTTTCCCTGTATTATTATTATACCACACTTTTTTAAGCACTCTTTTCAAACAAAATATGTATGTTCAAAAGTGCTTTACAGAAACATAAGAACACACACATACATATACATACATGTAAATATATTGGTAAAAGATCAAAAGGAATAGTAATTAAAACATGATCATCCATAAATTATGTTCAACGTTAAATTACATTACGAGAGCAACCTTTCTCAACACAAAACATGTTTGTTTTGGGTTTAACGCCATTTGTCACCATACTTTACTGTTCGACTCCTCGGCACATCCAAAGACACTGGACCATTTGCTGACCTTAAGTCTCTTCGAGGTTTGTACATGTCCAGCATATCGACAATATACTTCGGAGATTCATTGTGCATGGCTTTGTATGTAAGTGTCAAGATTTTGAACTCAATGCGGTGCTGAACCAGAAGCCAATGCAACTCCTTCAAGACTGGCGTGATGTGATCGTATCATGGAGTCTTGATTATGATTCGGACCGCTGTGTTTTGTACACATTGAAGTTTTTGCAGTTTGTCTTTTGCAGCGAGTTATAGTAGTCTACTTTCGATGTAACCAGAGAGTTCACAAGAGACTTGGTAGCATCAGCTGTGATGTACTGCCTAATGTGGCCTATTTGCCGAAGTTGTGCATAACTAGCTCTACAAAGAGAGTTAACATGCTGTGTCATGACCATGTTTGAATCCATTCTAGCACCGAGATTCTTCACACATATTGATGGTTTAATCTGAGAGGGTCCTACTTTCACACAGATATCTTCGGGTATTTTTGTGTGATTTGTGTGAAACAAAATGACCTCAGTTTTGTCAGTATTGAGCTTCAGCATGTTCTGATGCATCCAAGAGACTATGTCGTTGAGACAGATTTCAATTCGAGATAGGGCTCATCATGTTGGTAGGAAATAGCTTTTGGCTTAAACGACAAGTATAGTGGCGAGTCATCGGCATAAAAGTGATGATTCAGTCCATGGCATCTGCAGATTGAACCAACGGGTTTTGTGTACATGATGTAGTTTTTCGGTCCTAGGACAGATCCTTGTGGTACACTGTATTTCATGTGGACTGGAGTAGACAGTTCGCCATTTACTGAGACTGTTTTGTAGCGGTCATTCAGATAAGAAGTCATCCACTGTAGAGGTTTGCCAATGATCCCGAAGTCATTTTCCAAGCGTTTTAGCAACGTTTCATGATCGATAGTATAGTATCAAACGCAGCTGATAAGTCAAGCATTACCAAAATTGTGATTTCGTTTTGATCCATCCAGGGATTGAAGAATGTCATTTTGAACTTAGAGAAGTGCAGTTTCTGTAGAGTGATGCTTTCTGTATGCAGACTGGTGCTGTTCATGTAGGTTCTTAGAGGTCAAGTGGCACTCAATGCGTTTATCTACTACTTTTTCCAGTGCTTTTGAGACAAAAGGTAGGTTTGAAACAGGCCTGTAGTTCTTTAGTTCATTGAAATCAAGGTCTGTTTTTTTCAAAAGAAGTCTAACATGAGACTTTTTGAATTCTTTTGGAACATACGCGGTTTCCAGTGATGTGTTTATAATTTTTGTCAAAGCTGGAAGAAGCTCATCAAGGCATGTCTTTAAAAGCCAGAATATTACTCTCAATAAAATCTTGGACGAATTTAATATTGGGTCATCTGGGGTCAAAAACTAGGTCACCAGGTCAAATCAAAGGAAAAGCTTGTTAACACTCTAGAGGTCATAATTTCGGCCCAATCTTAATAAATCTTGGTCAGAATGTTACTCTCAATAAAATTTTGGATGAGTTCGATATTGGGTCATCTGGGGTCAAAAACTAGGTCACCAGGTCTGATCAAAGGAAAAGCTTGTTAACACTCTAGAGGTCACAGTTTGGCCCAATCTTAATGAAACTTGGTCAGAATATTACCCTCAATAAAATCTTGGACGAGTTCAATATGGGTCATCTGGGGTCAAAAACTAGGTCACCAGGTCAAATCAAAGGAAAAGCTTGTTAACACTCTAGAGGTCATAATTTCGGCCCAATCTTAATGAAACTTGGTCAGAATATTACTCTCAATAAAATCTTGGACAAGTTCGATATTGGGTCATCTAGGGTCAAAAAGTAGGTCACCAGGTCAAATCAAAGGAAAAGCTTGTTAACACTAGAGGTCATAATTTTGGCCCAATCTTAATGAAACTTGGTCAGAATATTACTCTCAATAAAATCTTGGACGAATTCGATATTGGGTCATCTGGGGTCAAAAACTAGGTCACCTAGTCAAATCAAAGGAAAAGCTTTTTAACACTGTAGAGGCCACATTTATGACTGTATCTTCATGAATTTTGGTCAGAATGTTAATCTTGATGGCCTCAAGGTTCAGGTTGAATATGGGTCAGGTGGGATCAAAAACTAGGTCACCAGGTGAAATCAAAGGAAAAGGCAGTTAACACTGTAGAGGTCACATTTATGACCATATCTTAATGGAACTTAGTCAGAATGTTGATCATGATGATCTATAGGTCAGGTTCAAATCTGGGTCAGGTGGGGTCAAAAACTAGGTTACAGAATGTTAATTTTGATTCTCTTTAGATCAAGTTCGAATCTGGGTCATGTGGGGTCAAAAACTAGGGCACCGGGTCAAATCAAAGGAAAAGCTAGTTAACACTTTAGAGATCACATTTATGACCTTATCTTTATGAAACTTGGTCAGAATGTTAATCTTGATCATCTTTAGGTCAATAGGTCCGGTGATCGATACAGGGCCTTCATGGCCCTCTTGTTTAGTAACCTATTTACTGTTGCACACTGTATGTATATAGTGGGAATTGAAAAAATCTTCTCGTGTAAAACTGCTAGCCCGATTTTAGAATAATTTCACACAAATGGTCCTTGTGTGACTCTCTACCAAGATTATTCAAATTCTTTTGATTTGTCAAAAAACATGGCTGCCAGAGGACATGGTCACTTTTCCCTATATGTGGAAACTTTAAAAATCTTCTTTTGTGAAACTGCTAGCCCTATTTTAAAATAATTTTACACAAATGGTTCTTGTGTGATCTTCTACAAATAGTGTTCAAATTTTTCTGATTCATCAAAAAACATGGCCGCCAGAGGGCTGGTCACTTTTCATCAACAATTTCTTTAAACAATATTTCCTCCAAAACAACGCAATGGATTTTGATGAAACTTTACACAAATGATCTCTGAGTAGCCCTCTTTCAAAGTTGTTCTAATGGTTCCGGTTCATTAAACATATGTGTCTTTCTTGTTAAAAAAAGATTTTTAGCTCACCTGAGCACGAAGTGCTCAAGGTGAGCTTTTGTGATCGCCCTGTGTCCGTCGTCTGTCATCGTCCGTCTGTTCGTCCGTCGTCAACAATTTGACTGTTAACACTCTAGAGGTCACAATTTTTACCTAATCTTAACCCTTTCCCACATCGATATGTATCACTGTATCTAATGATTACCAAACAGAAACGTATTGACCCGTGTCTATCGGTTACCCGAAAGAAACGTATAATACCGATTAACGGCCATTTGAACAGAATCGTTTTATCCCGTGTCTCATAATCAATCGCTTTATTTTCGTTCTTTTCCTAAAGAAACAAATTCCGGATGTTTACTAACTCAAAATATGGGATTTCGTCATCATTATTTATGTACAAGATCATGTGGTTACTATTTAAATTTATCGAGTACTTTGCAAAGAAAGACACCGGGGTTTTTTCCTACATGTGCTTAGTAACGTCATGGAAAATTACTGAGAAAACTGCTTGCAACTGGCCGATTCGTGGGACTTTCCTCGTTCTAAAAATAACAACCATATAACAACATAAATAACCTATAAATCAAACTTTCAAACATCAAAATAAAATTGTATATGAATTTCAATGTGAAAGTAATCCAAAACAGAATTTTATGCCTAAAAATATAATTCCCTTACTTTAACACTTTATATCTTCGAAACTCAAAGAGAAGCTACAATAAATTTTGTATCATCGGAAAGAGAATTTAAATTGCTATAAACTTTATATTGACAACAATAATGTCAAACTTACAGAAAATATGAAAATAATGACATTTTTAACATAAGCGTGTATAATCACAAAATAATGCCAACACCTCTGTTCAGATAAGACAGTCACGCTTATCAGCCATGTACCGATTATTGATTATCACTTATCAGTGTTATGTAAAAGAGGTTACTTTGGCTTCTGTTCTGAGTGGTAAAGGGTTAATGAAACTTGGTCAGAATGCTACCCTCAATAAAATGTTGGACGAATTGTATATTGGGTCATCTGGGGTCAAAAACTAGGTCACCAGGTCAAATCAAAGGAAAGGCTTGTTAACACTCTAGAGGTCACAATTTTGGCCCAATCTTAATGAAACATGGTCAGAATGTTACCCTCAATAAAATCTTGGACAAGTTCGATATTGGGTCATCTGGGGTCAAAAACTAGGTCACCAGGTCAGATCAAAGGAAAAGGTTGTTAACACTCTAGAGGTCACAATTTTGGCCCAATCTTAATGAAACTTGGTCAGAATGTTACCCTCAATAAAATCTTGGAAGAATTTGATATTGGGTCATCTGGGGTCAAAAACTAGGTCACCAGGTCAAATCTAAGGAAAAGCTTGTTAACACTGTAGAGGTCACATTTAAGACTATATCTTCATGAAACTTGGTCAGAATGTTAATCTTGATGATCTCAAGGTCCAGTTTGAATCTGGGTCATGTAGGATCAAAAACTAGGTCACTAGGTCAAATCAAAGGAAAAGCTGGTTAACACTCTAGAGGCCACATTTATGACCATATCTTAATGAAAGTTGGTCAGAATGTTAATCTTGATGATCTATAGGTCAAGATTAAATCTGGGTCAGGCGGGGTCAAAAACTAGGTCATTAGGTCAAATCAAAGGAAAAGCTTGTTAACACTCTAGAGGCCACATTTATGACTGTATCTTCATGAACTTAATCAGAATGTTAATCTTGATAATCTTTAGGTCAGGTTAGAATCTGGTCATCCGGGTCAAAAACTAGGCCACCAGGTCTAATCAAGGAAAAGTAGTTTACACTTAGAGGCTACATTTATGACCATATCTTAATGAAACTTGGTCAGAATGTTGATCTTTATGATCTTTAGATCAATAGGTCAGGTGAGTGATACAGGGCCTTCATGGCCCTCTTGTTATATATCAGACTTCAAAAATCCTTTTTTTGTAGAGCTTTGATTTTGGCATTTGTTATAAGGATTTGACTCTCTGCCATACATGTCCAAATTATTACCTAAGTAAAAAAAATGGCACCGCTCCAGTGTCTGACATGTACTTACTATAGGCTTTTATAGATAAGAAAATCTTCTCTGAATCAATCATGGCTAGTGCCTTGATATTTGGCATGTGATATCAGATATGTAATTTTTCAATTATTGCCCTAGGTTAAAAAGTGTGTGAAATGTATATAATATAAGCTAACATAGAAGAAACCTAACTCTGTACTAATACAACACAAATTGAAGCCTTTGTACACATGTGAGCACTTTAGGGTTGATGACCCTCTTGTTTGGTATTTAGTATGTTGTATTGCCTTGTGGTCCTCTATAAAGATTATTCAATTATGCCCTGAGTGAAAAGAGGCACCACCCAGAGGGTCTCAAGTTTAATAGACTTATATAGGGAAAAACTTGAAAAATCTTCCTGCCTGAAACTGCAAGGCCTAGGCTTTTGATATTTGGTATGTAGCATTGTGTAGTGGTTCTAAGAAGATTGTTCAAATTATGCCCCTGGCCCATCCGGGGGGGTGGGGGGTCACTTGTATATCAGTTATATAGGAAAAAATACTTCAAAAATTGTCTGATCATATTTCTTAGACTGTTTAATTATAATTACCTGATGACCCCAAGTGATAAGGGTCACTTGACTGTAACCTTGACCTACTGACCTGCTTTCTTGTTTTTAGCTCACCTGAGCCAAAGGTTCAGGGTGAGCTATTGTGATTGCTCACTGTCCGGCGTCCAGCATCCGTCCATCTGTCGTCCATGGCAACCGAAAGGAAAAACTTTAAAAATCTTTTTGTGCAAAACCACAGGTCATAGGGCTTTTATATTTGGTATTTAGCATCGTCTAGTGGTCCTCTACCAAGTGTATACAAATTATTCCCCTTGGGTTAAATATGGTCCCGCCCTGGGGGTCACATGGTTTACATAGACTTAAATAAGGAAAATTTTGAAAATCTAAGGGGAATAATTTGTATACACTTGGTAGAGGACCACTAGACGATGCTAAATACCAAATATAAAAGCCCTATGACCTGTGGTTTTGGACACGAAGATTTTTAAAGTTTTTCCTTTCGGTTGCCATGGACGACGGATGGACGGATGCTGGACGCCGGACAGTGAGCAATCACAATAGCTCACCCTGAACCTTTGGCTCAGGTGAGCTAAAAACAAGAAAGCAGGTCAGTAGGTCAAGGTTACAGTCAAGTGACCCTTATCACTTGGGGTCATCAGGTAATTATAATTAAACAGTCTAAGAAATATGATCAGACAATTTTTGAAGTATTTTTTCCTATATAACTGATATACAAGTGACCCCCCCCCCCCCCCCGGATGGGCCAGGGGCATAATTTGAACAATCTTCTTAGAACCACTACGCAATGCTACATACCAAATATCAAAAGCCTAGGCCTTGCAGTTTCAGGCAGGAAGATTTTTCAAGTTTTTCCCTATATAAGTCTATGTAAAACTTGAGACCCTCTGGGTGGTGCCTCTTTTCACCTCAGGGGCATAATTTGAATAATCTTTATAGAGGACCACTAGGCAATACAACATACTAAATACCAAACAAGAGGGTCATCAACCCTAAAGTGCTCACATGTGTACAAGGCTTCAAGTGTGTTTGTATTAGTACAGAGTTAGGTTTCTTCTATGTTAGCTTATATTATATACATTTCACACACATTTTTTAACCTAGGGCAATAATTTGAAAAATTACATATCTGATATCACATGCCAAATATCAAGGCACTAGCCATGATTGATTCAGAGAAGATTTTCTTATCTATAAAAGCCTATAGTAAGTACATGTCAGACACTGGAGCGTGGCCATTTTTTTTACCTTAGGGTAATAATTTGGACATGTATGGCAGAGAGTCAAATCCTTATAACAAATGCCAAATATCAAAGCTCTACAAAAAAAGGATTTTTGAAGTCTGATATATAACAAGAGGGCCATGAAGGCCCTGTATCACTCACCTGACCTATTGACCTAAAGATCATCAAGATCAACATTCTGACCAAGTTTCATTAAGATATGGTCATAAATGTAGCCTCTAAAGTGTAAACTACTTTTCCTTTGATTAGACCTGGTGGCCTAGTTTTTGACCCCGGATGACCCAGATTCTAACCTGACCTAAAGATTATCAAGATTAACATTCTGATTAAGTTTCATGAAGATACAGTCATAAATGTGGCCTCTAGAGTGTTAACAAGCTTTTCCTTTGATTTGACCTAATGACCTAGTTTTTGACCCCGCCTGACCCAGATTTAATCTTGACCTATAGATCATCAAGATTAACATTCTGACCAACTTTCATTAAGATATGGTCATAAATGTGGCCTCTAGAGTGTTAACCAGCTTTTCCTTTGATTTGACCTAGTGACCTAGTTTTTGATCCTACATGACCCAGATTCAAACTGGACCTTGAGATCATCAAGATTAACATTCTGACCAAGTTTCATGAAGATATAGTCTTAAATGTGACCTCTACAGTGTTAACAAGCTTTTCCTTAGATTTGACCTGGTGACCTAGTTTTTGACCCCAGATGACCCAATATCAAATTCTTCCAAGATTTTATTGAGGGTAACATTCTGACCAAGTTTCATTAAGATTGGGCCAAAATTGTGACCTCTAGAGTGTTAACAACCTTTTCCTTTGATCTGACCTGGTGACCTAGTTTTTGACCCCAGATGACCCAATATCGAACTTGTCCAAGATTTTATTGAGGGTTACATTCTGACCATGTTTCATTAAGATTGGGCCAAAATTGTGACCTCTAGAGTGTTAACAAGCCTTTCCTTTGATTTGACCTGGTGACCTAGTTTTTGACCCCAGATGACCCAATATACAATTCGTCCAACATTTTATTGAGGGTAGCATTCTGACCAAGTTTCATTAACCCTTTACCACTCAGAACAGAAGCCAAAGTAACCTCTTTTACATAACACTGATAAGTGATAATCAATAATCGGTACATGGCTGATAAGCGTGACTGTCTTATCTGAACAGAGGTGTTGGCATTATTTTGTGATTATACACGCTTATGTTAAAAATGTCATTATTTTCATATTTTCTGTAAGTTTGACATTATTGTTGTCAATATAAAGTTTATAGCAATTTAAATTCTCTTTCCGATGATACAAAATTTATTGTAGCTTCTCTTTGAGTTTCGAAGATATAAAGTGTTAAAGTAAGGGAATTATATTTTTAGGCATAAAATTCTGTTTTGGATTACTTTCACATTGAAATTCATATACAATTTTATTTTGATGTTTGAAAGTTTGATTTATAGTTAATAGACTCATCTTCCGAATCCGAATCGGTAAGTATTTATATAAAAAAAACCCCATCAAACTGAATAACACTACAAAATTAACGGATCTTAAAATTTCTGAAAGTGCAAAAAGATCGCTGAGATCGAGACTCGTAACCGACTACAGTATTCTTGTGCTAAAAATTTAAATATTTTTAGATAATATTACGTAATATTTTGATGATCAAACGTCGGTACATCACGGGTGACTTCCGCTGCAATTAACTTTTGGGGTGTCATAAAATATTTGGAAGCCACAGTCCATCTGTTTTGATCAACACTTCCCGTTATGTAAGGCCATAAATTCCAAGCCATCGTATACACAAATTGTTGTTTAGGGGAAATCTGCATGTATCACCCGTGACCTTCATGACCTAACACATTTAAAAATACTTAGATGTTAAATGGTTGTTATTTTTAGAACGAGGAAAGTCCCGCGAACCGGCCAGTTGCAAGCAGTTTTCTCAGTAATTTTCCATGACGTTACTAAGCGTCGTGCACATGTAGGAAAAAACCCCGGTGTCTTTCTTTGCAAAGTACTCGATAAATTTAAATAGTAACCACATGATCTTGTACATAAATAATGATGACGAAATCCCATATTTTGAGTTAGTAAACATCCGGAATTTGTTTCTTTAGGAAAAGAAGAAAATAAAGCGATTGATTATGAGACACGGGATAAAACGATTCTGTTCAAATGGCCGTTAATCGGTATTATACGTTTCTTTCGGGTAACCGATAGACATGGGTCAATACGTTTCTGTTTGGTAATCATTAGATACAGTGATACATATCGATGTGGGAAAGGGTTAAGATTAGGTAAAAATTGTGACCTCTAGAGTGTTAACAGTCAAATTGTTGACGACGGACGAACAGACGGACGATGACAGACGACAGACACAGGGCGATCACAAAAGCTCACCTTGAGCACTTCGTGCTCAGGTGAGCTAAAAATCTTTTTTTAACAAAAAAGACACATATGTTTAATGAACCGGATACTTATCTTGATTAGTCTTAATCATGACCTACTGACCTACTTTCTTGTTTTAGCTGAGAGTGAGTGATCACAATAGCCCATCCTGAGCTTGTGCAGTGGACGGACACCGGACATGAGCGATCACAATAGCCCATCCTGAGCACAAGCTCAGGATGGGCTATTGTGATCGCTCATGTCCGGTGTCCGTCCACTGTCTGTCCATCCACACTTTCACCATCCGTCCGGTGTCTGTCCATCCACACTTTCCTTTAAACAACATCTCTTCCTAAACCACTAGGCCAATTTCGATGAAACTTCACAGGAATGTTCTTAAGATGGTCTTTCATAAAAATGGTTCAAAGAATCGAATTCCTTACAAAACTCTGGTTGCCATGGCAACTGAATAGAAACACTTTAAAAATCTTCTTGTCCAAAACCACAGGTCCTAGGTCTTTGATATTTGGTATGTAGCATCATCTAGTGGTCCTCTACCAAGAATATTCAAATTATCCCTCTAGGGTCAGATATGTCCTTGGGGGTCAAATGGTTTATTTAGACTTATATAGGGAAAATCTTCTCGTAAAAAAACACAGGGCTAAGGGCTTTGATATTTGGTATGTAGCATCATCTAATGGTCCTCTACCAAAGATTGTTCAAATTATTCCCCTAGGGTCATATATGGCCCCGCCCGGTGGGGGTTGGGGGGCACATGGTTTAAATAGACTTATACAGGGAGAAATCTTTAAAATTTAGACCACCTGTATAATTTTTGATACAGATTTCAATACTCATCTTGAATTGTCTTAATCTTGGCTTGTTGTTCGAAACTTTGACCAGTTGTTAAACTGACTGCTGGTTAAATTTTGTTTCAAAATTTTAGTCCAAGCGGGAACCACTTGTATGATGTTTTGCTTTTACATGAAAGACATTTTAGTGTTCATAATCGTTAACTCATACATTTGTTTTTTTAGCTCACCTGAGCAATGCTCAGGTGAGTTTTTCTGATCACTCGATGTCCGGCGTCTGTCTGTCCATCAACATTTAGCTCGTGTATGCGATAGAGGCTGTATTTTTCAACTGATCTTCATGAAATTTGGTCAGAATGATTATCTTGATGAAATCTAGGCCGAGTTGGAAAATGGGTCATCTGGGGTCAAAAACTAGGTCACTAGGTCAAATCAAAGAAAAACCTTGTGTATACGATAGAGGCTGTATTTTTAGCCCACCATCATCAGATGGTGGGCTATTCAAATCACTCTGCGTCCGTGGGCCGTCTTCCTTCCGTCCGTCAGTCCATCCGTCCTTCCGTCTGTTAACAATTTCTCGTTATCGCATCTCCTCAGAAACTACCGGGGGGATTTTAACCAAACTTTGTCAGAATGATGTATTGGTACCCTAGTTGTGTCCCCCTGAAAATCAGACTGGTTCAACAATTTTTTAGTGAGTTATGGCCCTTTGTTTATTTCTATAATTTACATAGATTTATATAGGGAAAAACTTTGAAAATCTTCTTGTCCAAAACCACAGAGCCTAGGGCTTTGATATTTGGTATGAAGCATCATCTAGTGGTCCTCTACCAAGATGATTCAAATTATTTCCTTGGGGTCTTATATGGCCCCGCCCCGGGGGTCACATGGTTTATATAGACTTATATAGGGAAAAACTTTGAAAAACCTCTTGTTCAAAACCACAGGGCCTAGGGCTTTGATATTTTGTATATGACATCATCTAGTGGTCTTCTACTAAGATTGTTCAAATTATCCCCCTAGGGTCAAATATGGCCCCGCCCCAGGGGTCACATGGTTTACATAGACTTATATAGGGAAAAACTTTGAAAATCTTCTAGTCCAAACCACAAAGCCTAGGGCTTTGGCATTTGTAATGTAGCATCATCTAGTGGTTCTCTACCAAGTTTGTTCAAATTATCCCCCTAGGGTCAAATATTGCCCCGCCCTGGGGGGTCACATGGTTCATATAGACTTATATAGGGAAAAGATTTTAAAATCTTGTCAATAACCTACAACATTCAAATTTGGACCACATGACTGTATGGTTTTGAGTGGCAAGATGAACCTTGACATGAGTTGACCTTGATTTTGACCTAGTGACCTACTTTCACATTTCTGTAGCTACAGCCTTCAAATTTGGACCAAATGCATAGTTTTGTGCACTGAAACAAACTTTGACCTTGACATTGACCTAGTGACCTACTTTCACATTTTTTAAGGTACAGGCTTCAAATTTGGACCACATGCATAGTTTCGTGTTCTGAAATGGAATTTGACCTTGATTTTGACCTACTGACCTACTTTCACATTTCTCAAGCTACAGCCTTCAAATTTGGACCACATGCATAGTGTTGTGTACTGAAACAAACTTTGACCTTTACATTGACCTAGTGACCTACTTTCACATTTTTGAAGGTACAGGCTTCAAATTTGGAACACATGCATAGTTCTGTGTTCCGAAATAAAATTTGACCTTGATTTTGACCTAGTGACCTACTTTCACATTTCTCAAGCTACAGCCTTCAAATTTGGACCACTTGCATAGTTTTGTGTACCGAAATGAACTTTGACCTTAAGATTGACCTAGTGACCTACTTTCACATTTCTGTAGCTACAGGCTTCAAATTTAGACCACATGCATAGGATTGTGTACCGAAACAAACTTTGACCTTGACATTGACCTAGTGACCTACTTTCACATTTTTGAAGGTACAGGCTTTAAATTTGGACCACATGCATAAATTTGTGTTCTGAAGTGTAATTTGACCTTGATTTTGACCTAGTGACCTACTTTCACATTTCATCCTTGAAATTGATCTAGTGACCTACTTTCACATTTCTCAAACTACAGCTTTCAAATTTGGACCACATGCACACTGTTGTGTACGGAAATGAAATTTGACCTTGAGCTAGTCAGTAAGTCTTGAAATTTGGAACACTCAAAAATGGCACATTTGTGGGCGCCAAGATCACTCTGTGATCTCTTGTTCAATGTATCTTCATGAATTTTGGTCAGAATGATTACCTTGATGAATTCTAGGCCGAGTTCGAAAATGGGTCATCTGGGGTCAAAAACTAGGTCACTAGATCAAATCAAAGAAAACCTTGTGTATGCGATAGAGGCTGTATTTTTCAAGTAATCTTCATTAATTTTGGTCAGAATGATAACCTTGATGAAATCTAGGCCGAGTTCGAAAATGGGTCATCTGGGATCAAAAACCAGGTCACTAGGTCAAATCAAAGAAAAACCTTGTGTACGTAATAGAGGCTATATTTTTCAATTGATCTTCATGAAATTCAGTCAGAATGATTGCCTTGATAAAATCTTGGTAAAGTTTGAATATGGGTCATCTTGGGTGAAAAATTAGGTCACTAGGTCAAATCAAAGAAAAACCTTGTGTATGCGATAGAGGCTGTATTTTTCAATTGATCTTTATGAAATTTGGTCAGAATTATTGCCTTGATAAAATCTAGGTTGAGTTTGGTTATTAGTCATCTGTGGTCAAAAACTAGGTCACTAGGTCAAATCAAAGAAAAACCTTGTGTATGCAATAGAGGTTGTATTTTTCAATTGATGTTCATGAAATTTGGTCAGAATGATTGCCATGATGAAATCTAGGACCAGTTTGAATATGGGTCATCTGGGGTCAAAAACTAGGTCACTAGGTCAAATCAAAGGAAAACCTTGTGTATGTGATAGAGGCTGTATTTTTCAATTGATCTTCATGAAATTTGGTCAGAATGATTGCCTTGATGAAATCTAGGTCAAGTTTGAATATGGGTCATCTGGGGTCAAAAACTAGGTCACTAGGTCAAATCAAAGGAAAACCTTGTGTATGTGATAGAGGCTGTATTTTTCAATTGATCTTCATGAAATTTGGTCAGAATGATTGCCTTGGTAAAATCTAGGCCAAGTTTGAATATGGGTCATCTTGGGTCAAAAACTAGGTCACTAGGTCAAATAAAAAAAATTCTTGTGTTTGCACCAATTTAAATGATACTTGGTCAGAATATTTTTTTCCATGCAATCACTAGGTCTATGTTTACACTGTTATGGTGTATTATGGTGTGTTTCTCAGGTGAGCGGCCTAGGGCCATCTTGGCCCTCTTGTCTAAGTCTTCTAAAATGTTGAAATGTAACAATAAGAGTTAATCGACCATAAGCTTAATCGCCTGTTAGAGTTTCGAACAACTGGGTCCGGACCTACTTTCTTGTTTTTAGTTCACCTGTCACAAAGTGACAAGGTGAGCTTTTGTGATCGCGCGGTGTCCGTCGTCTGTCCGTTCGTGCGTCCGTAAACATTTGCTTGTGACCACTCTAGAGGTCACACTTTTCATGGGATCTTTATCAAAGTTGGTCAGAATGTTCATCTTGATGATATCTAGGTCAAGTTCGAAACTGGGTCACGTGCGGTCAAAAACTAGGTCAGTAGGTCTAAAAATAGAAAAACCTTGTGACCTCTCTAGAGGCCATATATTTCAAAAGATCTTCATGAAAATTGGTTAGAATGTTCATCTTGATGATATCTAGGTTAAGTTCGAAACTGGGTCACGTGCCTTCAAAAACTAGGCCAGTACGTCTAAAAAAAGAAAAACCTTGTGACTTCTCTAGAGGCCATATATTTCACAAGATCTTCATGAAAATTAGTCAGAACGTTCACCTTGATGATATCTAGGTCAAGTTTGAAACTCGGTCACATGCCATCAAAAACTAGGTCAGTAGGTCAAATAATAGAAAAACCTTGTGACCTCTCTAAAGGCCATATTTTTCATGGGATCTGTATGAAAGTTGGTCTGAATGTTCATCTTGACGATATCTAGGTCAAGTTCGAAACTGGGTCACGTGCTGTCAAAATCTAGGTCACTAGGTCTAAAAATAGAAAAACCTTGTGACCTCTCTAGAGGCCATATATTTCATGACATCTTCATGAAAATTGGTCAGAACGTTCACCTTGATGATATCTAGGTCAAGTTTGAAAAAGGGTCACATGCCGTCAAAAACTAGGTCAGTAGGTCAAATAATAGAAAAACCTTGTGAGCTCTCTAGAGGCCATATTTTTCATGGGATCTGTATGAAAGTTAATCTGAATGTTCATCTTGATGATATCTAGGTCAAGTTCAAAAGTTGGTCACGTCCCATCAAAAACTAGGTCAGTAGGTCAAATAATAGAGAAACCTTGTGACCTCTCTAAAGGCCATATTTTTCATTGGATCTGTATGAAAATTGGTCTGAATGTTCATCTTAATGATATCTAGGTCAAGTTCGAAAAAGGGTCATGTGCGGTCAAAAACTAGGTCAGTAGGTGTAAAAATAGAAAAACCTTGTGACCTCTCTAGAGGCCATACTTGTGAATGGATCTCCATAAAAATTGGTCAGAATGTTCATCTTGATGATATCTAGGTCAAGTTTGAAACTGGGTCACGTGCCTTAAAAAACTAGGTCAGAAGGTCAAATAGTAGAAAAACCTTGTGACTTCTCTAGAGTCCATACTTTTCATGGGATCTGTATGAAAGTTGGTCTGAATGTTCATCTTGATGTTATCTAGGTCAAGTTTGAAACTGGGTCAACTGCGGTCAAAAACTAGGTCAGTAGGTCTAAAATTATTTAAATCTTTTGACCTCTTTAGAGGCCATATTTTTCAATGGATTTTCATGAAAATTGATCTGAATGTTCACCTTGATGATATATAGATCAGTTTCGAAACTGGGTCACGTGCAGTCAAAAACTAGGTCAGTAGGTATAAAAATAGAAAAACCTTGTGACCTCTCTAGAGGCCATATTTTTCATGAGATCTCCATGAAAATTAGTGAGAATGTTCACCTTGATGATATCTAGGTAAAGTTCAAAACAGGGTCACGTACCTTCGAAAACTAGGTCCATTGGTCAAATAATAGAAAAACCTTGTGACCTCTCTAGAGACCATATTTTTCAATGGATCTTCATGAAAATTGGTCAGAATTTTTATCTTGATAATATCTAGGTCAAGTTCAAAACTGGGTCACATGAGCTCAAAAACTAGGTCACTATGTCAAATAATAGAAAAAACGACGTCATGCTCAAAACTGGGTCATGTGGGAAGAGGTGAGCGATTCAGGACCATCATGGTCCTCTTGTTGAAGGAGTATTCTTAACCCTGACCTACTTGCTTGTTTTTGAAACTTCAGCAAAGAGATTTTAACCGTCTGTATACGTGTGCCCCCACCACTCAGTGTAAATAGATTTGGTCGTGTCTGTCAGTCCTTTCACAATTTCTTGTGAACACGATAGAGACCACATTTTGCAATTGATTTTAATCAACCTTACACATAACTTGAACTGGTATTATATCTCAGTTGCTTTCGAAAACTGGCCAGATCCCTTCATGGGTTCCAGAGTTATGGCCCCTCAAAGGGCTAAACTTTGCAATTTTGGCTTGTGAATATGATAAAGATGACATTTTGCAATAAATTTTAATAAAACTTGCACACAACTTATATTGGCATAATATCTCGGTTCCTTTTGAAAACTGGCCAGATCCCATCATGGGTTCCAGAGTTTGGCCCTTTAAAGGGCCAAAATTTGCTATTTTGGCTTTTGCAGTCATGTAGAGACTTCATTTATGGTTTGATTTGATACAAACTTGCAAAATATCTTAAACAATAATAGATACTGGATTCCATGATGAATCCGGCAGATTTAGTCATAGGTTCCGGAGTTATGGACCCTGACTGACCCCTGAAAGAGCCAAAATTTGTTAATTTTTACCTTGTGAACACAATAGAAATGACATTTTACATTCGATTTTAACCACACTTACACACAACTTCAATAAGATATTGGCTCTGTTCAAAAACCGGCTAGATTAACTATTTTGGCCCTTTCATTATGTCTCCCACCACACAGTGGTGTGGGGGACATATTGATATTTACTCCAGTCTGTGTGTGTGTTTGTGTGTGTGTCTGTGTGTGTGTGTCTGTCACAAAGCTTGTCCGCACTCTAAGTTGAACATTTCTCATCCGATTTTCACCAAACTTGAACAAAATGTGTTTACCGTAAGACCTCGGCCAAGTTCGATAACTAGCCAAATCGGTCCAGGCGTCTTGGAGTTATGGCCCTTGAATTACCAAAAATCGGTCTTTTTACTCTTGTCTGCACTCTAATTTGAATATTTCTCATCCAATCTTCACCACACTTAAACAAAATGTGTTTGACCATGAGACCTCGGCCAGGTTCGATAACTAGACAAATCGGTCCAGGCATTTTGGAGTTACGGTCCTTGAATTATCGAAAAATTGGCCTTTTTACTCATGTCCGCACTCTTAATCAAACATTTCTCATCCGATCTTCACCAAACTTGAGCAAAATGTGTTTGACCATGAGACCTCGGCCAAGTTCGATAACTAGCCAAATCGTTCCAGGCATTTTGGAGTTACGGCCCTTGAATTATCGAAAAATCGGCCTTTTTACTCTTGTCCGGCACTCTAAGTCTAACATTTCTCATCCGATCTTCACCAAACTTGAACAAAATGTGTTTGACCATGAGACCTCAGCCAAGTTTGATTAATAGCCAAATCGGTGCAGGCATTTTAGAGTTACGGCCCTTGAATTTCCGAAAAAATCCGTCTGTTTACTCTTGTCCGCTCTCTAAGTGTAACATTTCTCATCCGATCTTCACCAAACTTGAACAAAATGTGTTTGGCCATAAGACCTTACCCAAGTTCGATAACTAGCCAAATCTGCCCAGGCACTTTTGATTTATGGCCCTTGAATTACTGATTGGATCCACTCATCAAGACCATCTAATTGGATCCACTTGTCTAAAACATCTAGAGAAACTAACATTTTTCATAGGGGCAGTTGTGGGAGACATGTGCTTTTCTCGAAAGCATCTCTAGTTTATGCTTTGATTTGATTCAAACTTGCACAGAATGTTTATGTAAATGTTCTCTAAGCCAAGTTTGAAACTGGGTCATGTGGGATCAAAAAAAGGTCACCAAGTGAAATTAAAACAAAAGCTTGTTAACACCCTAGAGGCCATATTTATGCCCCTGATTGACCCCTGAAGTAGGCAAAATTTGTTTATTTTTACCTTGTGAACAGGATAGAAGTGACATTTTACATTTGATTTTAACCACACTTACAACTTAAGTCACAATAAGATCTCGGTTCCTTTCGAAAACGGCTTGATTCCATCATGGGTTCAAAAATTTTCCATTTGGTCCATTCAGCCATATTGAGGTTTCATTTATGCTTTGATTTGATAAAACTTGCACAGAATGTTTATCTTGATAATTTCTAGGCCAAGTTTGAAAATGGGTCATGTAGGATGAAAAACTAGGTTACCAGGTCAAATCAAAGGAAAAGCTTGTTAACATCCTAGAGGCCACATTCATGAAACTTGGTCAGAATGTTTATCTTGACGATTCCGATGCCAAGTTCAAAACTGGGTCATATGTGGTCAAAAACTAGGTCAGACAGTCAAATCAAATGAAAAGCTTGTTAACACTTGAGGCCACATTTATGACCCTATCTTCATGAAACTTGGTCAGAATGTTTATCTTGATGATTCCAAGGCCAAGTTCCACAGGTGAGCGATATAGTGTCATCATGACCCTCTTGGTGAATTATCTCCCCTTATGTGAAAAAGGTTTGTACAGGGTATTATTTGAAAACTATAAGAAGCAATGACTTGATACCTCACACAAATATAGAGGTAATTGAAAGGAAGTGCAGTAACCAAGACCTATAATTCTAGCTGACTCCATTTTTGAATTATCTCCCTTTATATAAAAAGCTTGTCCAGAGCCTAAGTCCAAACTCAAGGTCAAATTCAAGAATGACTTTTGTCCGGAGTATTTCTTCTTCATGCATGGAGGGATTTTGATGTAACTTGGCACAAATGTTCACCACCATGAGGCACCCTTGTTTTAAGAATTACTTCCCTTTGTTTTTAGCTCACCTGTCACAAAGTGACAAGGTGAGCTATTGTGACCGCTTGATGTCCGTCGTCCGTCGTCAGTCGTCCGTCGTGCGTCGTCTGTCAACAATTTCTAAAAAAGTCTTCTTCTTGAAAACCACTGGGCAGAATTACACCAAACTTCACAGGAATGATCCTTGGGTGGCCCCCTTTCAAAATTGTTCAAAGAATTGAATTCCATTGAGAACTCTGGTTGCCATGGCAACCGAAAGGAAAAAATTAAAAAATCTTTTTTGAAACCAGATGCCCTAGAGCTTAGATATTTGCTGTGAAGTATTGCCTAGTGGACCTCTACCAATTTTGTTCAAATCATGACCCCGGGGTCACTTGATTTTACATAGGAAAATCTTTAAAAAATCTTCTTCTCAAAAACCAGAATCCCTAGAGCTTAGATATTTGACCACTACTAAAATTGTTCAAATCATGACCCCAGGGGTCACTTGATTTTACATACGAAAATCTTCAAAATTTTTAAAAAAATAAACCAGAAGGCCTAGAGCTTAGATATTTGACATGTAGCATTGCCTAGAGGACCTCTACAAAATTTGTTCAAATCATGACCCCCGGGGTCAAAATTGACCCCGCCCCAGGGGTCACTTGATTTTACATAGGAAAATCTTCAAAAAATTTCTAAAAATAAACCAGAAGGCCTAGAGCTTAGGTATTTGACATGTAGCATTACCTAGTGGACTTTTACAAGATTTGTTCAAATCATGACCCCCGGGGTCAAAATTGACCCCGCCCCAGGGGTCACTTGATTTTACATAGGAAAATCTTCAAAAATTTTCTAAAAATAAACCAGAAGGCCTAGAGCTTAGATATTTGACATGTAGCATTGCCTAGTGGACCTTCACAAGATTTATTCAAATCATGAACCCCGCAGTCAAAATTGACCCCGCCCCAGGGGTCACTTGATTTTACATAGGAAAATATTCAAAATTTTTCTAAAAATAAACCAGAAGGCCTAGAGCTTAGATATTTCACATGTAGCATTGCCTAGTAGACTTCTACAAAAAATTTTCAAATCATGACCCCAGGATCAAATTGACCCCGCCCCATGGGGTTACTTGATTGTAAGTAGAAAATTTTTCAAAATTTTCTAAAAATAAACCAAAAGGCCTAGAGCTTAGATATTTCACATGTAGCATTGCCTAGTAGACTTCTACAAAATGTGTTCAAATCATGACCCCAGGATCAAATTGACCCCGCCCCATGGGGTTACTTGATTGTAAGTAGAAAATGTTTCAAAATTTTCTAAAAATAAACCAGAAGGCCTAGAGCTTAGATATTTGACATGTAGCATTGCTTAGTGAACCTCTACAAAATTTGTTCAAATCTTGACCCCCCATGGTCAAATTGACCCAGCCCCAGGAGTTACTTGATTTTACATAGGGAAAGCTTCATAAATTTGCTAAAAATAAACCAGAAGACCTAGATCTTAGATATTTGATATGTAAACCTTGCCTAGTAGACTTCTACAAACTTGATTAGGCCATCATGTCCAATACCAATGTTAACCATGGTTCAAGAGGTCACAGGTTACACCATGCCTGGCCAATGCCTATGACTTTTAGCATGAAGGCACATTTAACTCTGTGAAGCCTATCTGCCATGCACTAGGACCTTCAAACTTCACATGCTGGTAGTACTTATTGCGTACATGACCCCTACTGACTTTGGGGTCACCAGGTCAAAGGTCAAGGTCACAGGGGCCAATGTTAACTTTTTGCATGAAGGCACTTTACTCGCGAACCATTGCACCCAGGACCTTCAAACTTCACCTGCTGATAGTACTTATTGAGTACACGACCCCTATTGACTTTGGGGTCACCAGGTCAAAGGTCAAGGTCAAAGGTCAAGGCGCTGCTGGGGCATTTGTCACCATTAGTGAAAGCTCTTGTATAAATTTAATACTTTGTCACAAGCAAGATCTGATTAGGTCAAAGTAGGCCTCAGTTGAGCGACTTAGGCCCATTTGGGCCTCTTGTTTGTTTTTGAAGCTTTAGCAAAGAAATTTGTTCAAGCAAGCAACTAAACTCTGTTGAGCGATATAGGGCCATAATGGCCCTCTTGTTGCGAGTATTTTGACCTATATCTACCTGGTAAGGAGTTTTGTGGACTTACGTTAAATAGAATTTTTTTTAGCTCAAGGTTAGGTATTGTGACCAGTCATTGTCCGGTGTCTGTCAGCATCGGTAGTGCGTCGTCCATTGTGCGTCGTCCATCAACATTTGCATTGTGAACACTCTAGAGGCCACAGTTTTGACCCAATCTTTATGAAACTTGGTCAGAATGTTTGTCTTGATGATCTCTAGGTCAGGATCTAAACTGGGTCATGTGAGGTCAAAAACTAGGCCAGTAGGCCAGATCATAGGAAAAATTTGTGAACACTGTAGAGGTCACAATTATGACTCAATCTTTATGAAACTTGGTCAGAATATTTGTCTTGATGACCTCTATATAAAGTTCGAAACTGGGTCATGTGGGTTCAAAAAGTAGGTCACTAGGCCAGGTCAAAGGAAATTTTTTTTAACACTCTAGAGACCACAATTTTAGTTTCAAACTCATGAAAATTGGTCAGAATGTTTGTCTTGATGACCTCTAGGTCAAGTTCAACTCTGGGTCATACTAGTTCACTCGGTCAAATCAAAGGAAAAGCTTGTGAACACTAGAGACTACAGTTGTGACTCAATCTTTATGAAACTTGGTCAGAATGTTTGTCTTGCTGATCTCTAAGTCAAGTTTGAAACTGGGTCATGTGAGGTCTAAAACTAGGTCAGTAGGCCAGATCAAAAGAAAATCTTGTTAACTCTCTAGAGTCCACAGTTTCATGAAAATTGGTCAGAATGTTTGTATTCAAGTTCGAATTTGGGTAATGTGTGGTCAAAAACTAGGTCACCCAGTCTAATCAAAGGAAAAGCTTGATAACCCTCCATAGGCCACGTTTGTGACCCTATCTTCATGAAATTTGGTCAAAATGATGATCTTTAGCCCAAGTTCGAATCTGAATTATCTGGGTTCAAAAACTAGGTCACCTATTAAAATCAAAGAAAAAACCTTTTTCATGCAGTAGGGGCTGCATTTTTAGCTCATCTGATTTTTTTGGGGAAAAAAGATGAGTTATTGTCATCACTTGATCGGCGTCGGTGTCAG
Organism: Mercenaria mercenaria; assembly: GCF_021730395.1. Classification (NCBI taxonomy): domain Eukaryota; kingdom Metazoa; phylum Mollusca; class Bivalvia; order Venerida; family Veneridae; genus Mercenaria; species Mercenaria mercenaria. Next base: position 18,066,746 of record NC_069367.1, on the reverse strand, counting down.
CATTGGCGTTGTCTGGTTAAGTTTTATGTTTAGGTCGGCTTTTTTCCTAAACTATCAAAGCTATTGCTTTAAAACTTGCAACACTTGTTTTCCATCATTAGTTGACTCTATAAAGCAAGAAACATAACTCCATCCTGCTTTTTGCAAGAATTATTGCCCCTTTTGGACTTAGAAAATATCAGATTTCTTAGTTAAGTTTTATATTTAGGTAAACTTTTCTCCTAAACTATTAAAACTATTGCTTTGAAACTTGCAACACTTGTTCACCATCAAAAGCTGACTCTGTACAGCAAGGAACATAAGTCCATCCTGCTTTTTGGAAGAATTATGGCCCCTTTTGGACTTAAAATATCAGATTTCTTGGTTAAGTTTTATGTTTAGGTCAGCTTTTCTTCTAAACTATCAAAGCTATTGCTTTAAAACTTGCAACACTTGTTCACCATCAAAAGCTGACTCTGTACAGCTAGAAACATAACCCCATCCTGCTTTTTGCAAGAATTATCACCCCTTTTGGACTTAGAAAATATCAGATTTCTTGGTTAAGTTTTGCATTTAGGTCAACTTTTCTTCTTTATGGTCAAAGCTTTGCTTTAAAACTTGCAACACTTATTTACCATCAAAAGTTGACACCTCACAGCAAGTACCATAACTCTGCATTGCTTTTTGCAAGAATTATGGACCCTTTGGACTTCGAAAATCATGGTTAGGACAATATTTCTTTTCTACAGAGACAGAAAAATCAGATGTGCATCTGCACCCACAAGACGGTGCTCTTGTTCATTTGGTGTGCATGAACTTGGTCAGAATGTTTATCTGCATTGAATCTCAGATGATTTTTTTATCTGGGTCATGTGGGGTCAAATACTAGGTCACCAGGTCAAATCAAAGAATAAGCTTGTATAATAGAGGCCACTTTTTTGTGAAATACAGATTTTAGCATTTGAAAGCATTCACTAATTATAGATTTCCAGACATTTTCAGGCTTCAATGTCTTCATGAATTATATGATATATACTTTTGATTTATATACATTGTTAGTATTTTGCCCTGTTACCTAGTAGATGTTGTATTGGCATGGAGTATGTTTTGTGAAAAATTTCTCTAGGCGTGGGACGTTGGTTACTCTGTTACAATTTCTTGTTTTCAAATGGTTCTGCTTTGCCCCTTTAAGGTGTAGGCAGAGGTAGAAACTGAAAAAAGACTTGAAACTACTTCTTCTCTGGAATTGATGGATCTTCATGAATTGGGTATTAAGCATCCTTATACAGTCCTCTAAAAAAAACTTGGGTGATGTTAAGGGCAGCAAAATCTAAATATAGAAAAACCTTTTTATGTACTCATTTTGGAAAAACTGAAATGTTATATTATATAACATAAGAGCTCGCATTTGTCCATCACATTTCATACTTGGCGTATAGGTAGGTGGCGATGAGACATTGTGGAAAGCTGATGAACCAGGTTGGTAGGTCAAAGGTCAAGGTCACAAATGGAGCTCAAGGGTCAAATTTGTTCTTATAGCATAATTATGTCTCCCACCACACAGTGGTGTGGGAGACATACTGATTTACTCCAGTCTGTCAGTCTGTCTGTCTGTCACAAAGCTTGTCCGCCATCTAAGTCGAACATTTCTCATCCGCTCTTCACCAAACTTGAACAAAATGTGTTTGACCATAAGACCTCGGCCAAGTTCGATAACTAGCCAAATCCGCCCAGGCACTTTTGAATTATGGCCCTTGAATTACTGATTGGATCCACTCGTCTAGCCCATCTAGACAAACAAGGCAGTTGTGGGAGACATGCGCTTTTCTCAAAAGCATCTCTAGTTTTATAACTATTCAAGGTATTGACTTTAAACTTGGCATAAAAGTAGGTGGTGATGAGACAATATGTAGAGCGCATGAATCTGGTCGGTAGGTCAAAGGTCAAGGTCACAAATGGACTTGAAAGACCTAGATCTTGGCAGTGGGCCAAGGGATTTCTGTCTTCACCAGAACAGTTGGGGGCTAATGACTAGCGCAGTATGGTTCCAATAAACAAGGGTCATCGTTTATTGGAAAGTCAGTCACCTTACAAGTGTATCAATTAATTAGTGAGAAGGGGAAACAGTGTATTTTATTTAATAAATATTGATAACTTTTAAAGTTATACTTGTTTTTTTTTGGCATTTCTATGTAAAGAAAAATATTTGTTGATCAAACACAATAATATAATAATAAGAAACTTATTTTCTCAATGATAAAATAAGGAAGGAAAATAAGCAAGTTCTTATTTTTTATACCCCCACCAAACATGTTTGAGGGGGGTATATAGGAGTCAGTTTTGTCGCGTCCTGTCGCGTCCCATCCCGTCCCGTCGCGTCCCGAAATCTATTATCTCAGTTATTACCAAATGGATTTGATTCAAACTTAAAATACATGTTCTACCTTATCACCCACATCATGTGACACAAGGTGCATAACTCTTGACACCAAGTTTTCATGAATTATGTCCCCTTTTACTTAGAATTTAAGGTTAATTTTGTTGTATTTTCACTATATCTCAGTTATTACTAAATGGATTTGATTCAAACTTAAAATAGATGTTCCACCTCATCACCCACATCATGTGACATAAGGTGCATAACTCTGACACCATTTTTTTATGAATTATGCCCCTTTTTACTTAGAATTTAAGGTTGATTTTGATGTATTTTCACTTTATCTCAGTTACTACTGAATGGATTTGATTCAAACTTAAAATAGATGTTCCACCTCATCACCCACATCATGTGCCCACATCATGTGACACAAGGTGCATAACTCTGACACCAAGTTTTCATGAATTATGTCCCCTTTTACTTAGAATTTAAGGTTAATTTTGTTGTATTTTCACTATATCTCAGTTATTACTAAATGGATTTGATTCAAACTTAAAATAGTTGTTCCACCTCATCACCCAGATGATGTGACATAAGGTGCTTAACTCTGACATAAATTTTTTATGAATTATGTCCCCTTTTACTTTAAATTTAAGGTTGATTTTGATGTATTTTCACTATATCTCAATTACTACTGAATGGATTTGATTCAGACTTAAAATAGATGTTCCACCTCATCACCCACATCATGTGACACAAGGTGCATAACTCTGACACTATTTTTCTTGAATTGTGTCCCCTTTTACCTAGAATTTAAGGTTAATTTTGATGTATTTTCACTATATCTCATTCTGATTGGCTTAGAGCCAAAGGGAAGTAACCTTTTTTTAACCTTTGTACTGAGTTTCTTCCCCTTAAATTCCAGGAATTAGTCTATTTTTAGAAATCCTATTTTTAGATTTTCAATATTTTAGGTATTTTTCTAACTTTTTTATTATAAGTCCTATGTGAAAAGTAAAAACATTTTTCCGTGGTAACATGGGTCGGTAAGACACTTTTTTGTATTCACTTTTAGTGTATCTCTAATATTAGAGATTTAATATATTTACTAGTATTACTATACTAGTATTACTTATATGTGGAAGCCCAGGATGAAGTACTCCAAAGTATTTTTAAGATTCCTTATGGTTGCCATTCTTCTGTGACAAGACCGTATGGTGGGGGTATGAGTCACTCCTGTGACAGTTCTAGTTCAAATTCTGTCTGGAGAATTGTGATTGAAAAATGTGACTTTCACTCATCTAAAGCTTGCAGAATACTGTAAATAACATTTGTCTAAAATTGAAAACAGAATGTGCATTTCAGTGTTACAAAGTAAAGCATGAAAAAAGTACACTTTTGGTGTACTTTTGGCAACTTACTGAAATTGAAAATTTAGTAAAGATGGAACACAATAATTTGATTTTACCCAGTGATATTTTATTCAAATAATGGTGATTGCATGAATACGAGAAAATCATTTTCCCATTCTTCTTGCAAATATTCTGTATAAATAAAATGAAAGGATCACCTTCATCAATATGACCTTTTTCATAATAATCATGATATCGGAAAATATAATGTTTGTCAGCACAAAGAACTCATTGAGTTGTCACTTTACCTGTGTTTTATTATCATTATTATTTTCAATGTTATTACTGTATCTTTTATTATTTTATATGTAATATAATTTATAATAATGATAATAATAATAATAATTATTATTATAATTATTATTATTATTATTTTATTAGCTCACCAGAGCCCAAGGCTCAGGGTGAGCTATTCTGATCACTCACCGTTTGGCGTCCGTCGTCAGTAAACTTTTACTTTAAATGACATTTCCTCATAAACTGCTAGGCCAATTTCATCCAAACTTCACAGGAATGTTTCTTGGGTGAAGCTCTACAAATTGTTCAAAGAATTGAATTCCATGCAGAACTCTGGTTGCCATGGCAATCGAAAGGAAAAACATTAAAAATCTTCTTCTCAAAAACCAGAAGCCCTAGAGCTTAGATATTTGGTTTGAGGCATTGCCTAGTGGACCTCTACAAAATTTGTTCAAATCGTGACCCTGGGATCAAAATTAACCCCGCCCCAGGGGTCACTTGATTTTACATGGAAAATCTTAAAAAATCTTCTTCTCAAAAACCAGAAGCCTAAGGCTTAGATATTTGACATGTAGCTGCCTAGTGGACCTCTACTAAAGTTGTTCAAATCATGACTCCGGGGTCAAAATTGACCCCGCCCCAGGGGTCACTTGATTTTACATAGGAAAATCTTCAAAAATTTTCTATAAATAAACCAGAAGGCCTAGAGCTTAGATATTTGACATGTAGCATTATCTAGTGGACCTCTACAAAATTTGTTCAAATCATGACCCCCGGGGTCAAAATTGACCCCGCCCTAAGGGTCACTTGATTTTACATAGGAAAATCTTCAAAATTTTTCTAAAAATAAACCAGAAGGCCTAGAGTTTAGATATTTCACATGTAGCATTGCCTAGTGGACCTCTACAAAATTTGTTCAAATCATGACCCCCCCGGGGTCAAAATTGACCCCGCCCCAGGTTTCCCTTGATTTTACATAGGAAAATCTTCAAAAAATTTCTAAAAAGAAACCAGAAGGCCTAGACCTTAGATATTTCACATGTAGCATTGCCTAGTAGACTTCTACAAAATTTGTTCAAATCATTACCCCCAGGTTCAAATTGACCCCGCCCCATGGGATTACTTGATTGTACATAGAAAAATCTTCAAATTTTCTAAAAATAAACCAGAAGGCCTAGAGCTTAGATATTTGACATGTAGCATTGCCTAGTGGACCTCTACAAAATTTGTTCAAATTATGACCCCTGGGGTCACTTGATTTTACATAGGAAAATCTTCAAAATTTTTCTAAAAATAAACCAGAAGGCCTAGAGCTTAGATATTTGACCTGTAGCATTGCCTAGTAGACTGCTACAAAATTTGTTCAAATCTTGACTCCCCCAGGGTCAAATTGACCCAGCCCCAGGGGTTACTTGATTGTAAGTAGAAAATGTTTCAAAATTTTCTAAAAATAAACCAGAAGGCCTAGTTTTTAGATATTTGATATGTAACATTGCCTAGTAGACTTCTACAAACTTTGTTCAAATCATGACCCCCAGGGTAAAATTGGCCCCGCCCCAGGGGTTACTTGATTGTACATTGGAAAATCTTCCAAAAAATTTCTAAAAATCATCAGTTAGACATTTGAAACATGTAGCTCATATTACTCAGGTGAGCAATCCAGGGTCATCATGACCCTCTTATTATTATTATCCCCCGACGAAAGTCGGAGGGATATAGTTTTGGCGTCGTCCGTCCTTCCGTCCGTCTTTCCGTCCGTCCGTCCGTCCTTCCGTCTTTCCCGTCCGTCCGTCCGGAGCCATATCTAGGAAATGGTTGGGAATATTTATTTAAAACTTGATATACATGTTCACCACTATGAGTTCTTGCGGCCCGTCAAGTTTCAGTCAGATTGCCCGAGTAACACCAGAGTTATGGCCCTTAGAAGTTTTTAGTATTAACTATATAGGGTACTATAAATATGGCAATTTCTGCATCATAACTTTTGATATATTTGACTTAGAACTATGAAACTTAAACAGAATTTAGATCACCATAATGTGGTTGTGTACACACAATTTCATTTGGATTTATTTTGTAAATTAAGAGTTATTGCCCTTTAATTGTATAAAAATCAACATATTTGTACATAACAAACTTACCATTTGGTAGAATTTCATTAAATTTCTTTCATTCTTTTCCATGAACATTTATTGTAAAGATGTGAAGTTGTGTACCCACACCTGGTCACCCCCTTACCTTGATCACACACCTCCCCCTGACCCCCCCCCCCCCCCGCCCAAAAAAAAAAAAAAAAAAAAATTCCTTATTTTAGATTTTTTTCAAACAAACTTCATATACATGTTCACCACTATGAGGTTATGGGGCCCATCAAGTTTCAGACAGATTGCCCAAGTAACACCAGAGTTATGGCCCTTAGAAATTTCTAGTGTTAACTATATAGGGTACTATAGATCTATAGATATGGCAATTTCTGCATCGTAACTTTTGATATATTTTACCTAGAACTATGAAACTTTAACAGAATTTAGAGCACTATAATGTGGTTGTGCACAGACAGTTTTGTATGGATTTCTTTTGTAACTTCAGAGTTATTGCCCTTTAATTGTCTAAAAATCCACATAATTTATTTGTACATAACAAACTTACCATTTGGCAGAATTTCATTAACTTTTATATGAACATTTATTATAAACATGTGAAGTTGCGCACCCACACCTGGTCACCCACTTGCCTTGGTCACACCCCTCCCCCCTCTCAAACCCCCCTCCCCCCCCAAAAAAAAAAAAAAAAAAAAATTTTCATTTCTTATTTTAGATTTTTTTCAAACCTTCCAAGTTGTACCATTCCCCCACCTCACTTCTCCACCCAGTCATGCCCACCACTGATCATGCATCCTCTCCCCCCCCCACCCCCACCAACTTCACCCTTTTACCCTTTCTTTTTTCATGTTTAATTTTCAATCAATATTTATAATCAGCATGTGAAATTTTGTTTCCTCTCCCGTTCCCCTGCACCCCACCCCCTAAAAAAATAAATATATACATATATGTATATATACATATATATATTTCCATTCCTTTTTTTTTTTTTTTAAATGTTCAAACCTTCAACATGTTAAGTTGTGACTGCACAAACCTTGCCCTCAGCCATGTTCAAGATATCTTACCTGTGTTCTCTTAAGGAAACTGTCCTTTTAAGTTCAAATGTACATGTTAAACAGCAACACCTGGTGCCAAACCACTCGAAGACAATATTTCGTTCCAGTTAAACTTCAAGCTCATATTTCAATTAACTGCTTTTAATTTTAAAAGCTAAGCTTATTACAGTAAGCATATCCCATTCAAAATAAATTCTTTAGTCAGGATCAAAGTATCATACATTTATTATATACTCTTTAATTAAACATTTGTTTTCTGTTAAATTGATTTTGACTAATGAAATTATTTGCTTCTTATTAACATCCTTTCACTTTTTGTTGGATATATCTTTTTGCCATTCCTCACCACAAACCCTTTCGGCGGGGGATACCAATTCATCGAATTTGCTTGTTATTATTATTATTATTATAACATTGAAATAATAATTATTATTATCTATATAATATCAAAATAATAATAATAATTATTATAATTCCACATTCACTGAAGGAAAATTAATTTCTTTCAACTCCTCTGTGAATCTAGGCCTTAAGACCATTCAAGGTCTTCACTTCAAACTACCGGTATATAGGTAGGTTGCCATGAGTCAATGAACAGAATGCATGAACTCTGTTTATTGGTCACAGGTCAAGGACTGGGTTGAGTTCAAATGTCAAATCTGTCCTTTGTTTTTTGTGTCTGGCGCACAGCTTCAAACCTTTTATTGACTTTGAATTTGAAATATAGGTGAGTGGTGATTAGACAGTTTGAGAGTGCAATAATCCACTCCCCCATACCACCACACACACATTAACCCCTTTTCATCTACTCATGAGGAAAAAAAATCACTTAGTGCTTAGTCTTCCCTCACCAATGTCATGAGGAAAAAAAATCACTTAGTGCTTAGTCTTCCCTCACCAACGTCATGAGGAAAAAAATCACTTAGTGCTTAGTCTTCCCTCACCACCGCCATACAAAAATTCCCAACCTCCAACCAAAATAGTTTCTCTCCTCCGGTCTAGAACTTGGATGTTTTTTGCCTCACTAATTCATTGTGTTTCTGGATATTGTGTCTGATATCATGTCAGAGCTTCACCCAATCCTACATTACCTTTCTTGATATCATGTCCAATCCATATTAATTTACCCAAAAAAAATAATTCTTCCATGAAAACACTACCCCTGTTTCGATATTTCCCTTGTGTGATCCTCTAACCAAAACTTTGAAACTCATATAGGGTCATCACAGCTCTCTTGTTTTGAAAATTTGTGGCCTCCACAAGCAGGAGGGACCACTAACACAGAATTTACAGACCTTTGGCAGTATAGCCATACCCTTATTTGACCCTTTGAATCCCTCCGATATATATCGGATATCTGGTGGATTATTGTAATCACACATTCATTTTCCCCTTAAGTTGCCTCTAGATACAAAATGTGTAGCCCAGTCAAGGCATGTCCACTTTGTTTAATCTTACATAAAATTCATCTATAATATGCAGATTGATTTCTGTAACATTGACTGAAAACAGCATCTGTCTTTTCAATAAATAGCTTTGTAAACACCACTGCTCTTTGTTTGTTAAGAACAAAGAGAAAATCTTATACAGGAAGTTAACTAGAGCTATTTTTAACATCTGACCTATAACCCACTTGTTATAAGCTGTGACCTGTAGTAGTCAAAAAACCTGTGTAGTGTAGTATAGAGTGATCTGCTCTCTCTCTCTGTGTTGTATATTGAGATAGTGTGGGATTTTATTGAATATTGTACATTTAGTATGTACATGGTTTGTTTTTGTTACAGTTTGTAGAGCAGAATGTTTAATTGTATTGACTCTTAATTGATCATTTTCCTGAAAATTGTATAAAAGTTGCTGTATCTAATCTAAAATATAACACTGTGTAAATTTTAGTTACACTTACCTGGTGGAATTTCGTAGTGATTTCTGTATTGTATTGATCAGTGTAGATAAAAGATAGTGTGGTGTTTTTGTCTATGTCTATATATATATATATCTTAGGCTGATAGTATATCCCTAAAATTTGAAGGATTAACACTTAGTGGCTAACAGAAATCTTTAGTGTAAAAAACACTCATCTTTAAACAACAGGATCTTTATCAATGGTAAGTGTTTGTTTACTATCTTGTTATAAAATGTAGCATAATTATAGTTTTTTAATACATGGGACAGGTCTTTGTTTCCCCTCTAGCGACTCCTCGCAATAATAGCTTGGTTGGTATAGAGAAAAAAAAAGAATTTTGTAAGCTCACCTGGGCACAAAGTGTTCATGGTGAGTTTTTTAGGGTGGTTGGATGTCAGTCTTCCCTCTGTATTCCATTGTTCACAATTGGTTTGTTTTGATGTTCTAGCTCCCACATAGTTAAAACAGGACTGCAGGGACTACCTTAGCCTGGAAAATTAGGGAAGTTCACTTCTCCAGGAGAAATAGAGAGAAGTTTGGCAAACGCGAGACAAGACATTGCTTACATGCATTAAATAACAATGACAATGACAATGTTTATTCAGTTTCATTTGAAGTATTATCTGTTTATGATATATCAGGCCCGTAGGAAGCATTTTCAGATTAGGGGGGCACACATTATAAAAATCAGCTGACCTGTAACAGACCCAGATCCAATGAATACAGTATTCAGGGTTGTCAATAATTTTTTGCTGAACAGGCTGAAATAGAAAAGTAGGGGACTAGCTAGGGGTGTCCGGGGGCATGCTCCCTTGCAAAATTTTGAAATTCAGCGCTTCATTGGCCGTTTCCCGTCATAATACACAATACACACAGGTCACCTTCATCAATGTTCAGTTCGACATCCGGTACTTTAATTGCCGAGCAACAATTGTATCAAAAGTTTTGAACTTAGAACAGTCTAAATGCAAGTTTAGCACTCAATAGAACGTATTCCGGGTATCCAAAATTTTATATCCGGATATAATTACACTTTTTTAAAAGCCCCCCTAATGTCCAGTTTAAACAAAATTTTTAGCTTATCTGTCACGTAGTGACAGGGTGAGCTTTTGTGATTGCCCCTCGTCTGTCGACCGTCATCTGTCCATCGTCCGTCTGTGCACAATTTCCTTGTGAACACGATAGAGACCATATTTTGTATTTGATTTTAATCAAACTTGCACACAACTTGTATGGGGCATAATATCTCGATTCCTTTAGAAAATTGGCCAGATCCCATCATGGGTTCCAGAGTTATGGCTCCTTAAAGGGCCAAAATTTGCCATTTTTGGCTTGTGAAGACGATAGAGACCACATTTTGCAATCAACTTTAATCAAACTTGCACACAACTTGTATTGGCACAATATCTCGGTTCCTTTCGAAAGCCCCATGTGGTTCTGGGATGATCTGTGTATGAAAATAATTGGAACCACTGCCTTACCCTTGCATGATCGTAAGAGGCGACTTATAGGGTCTTAACACTTGGTTTTGCTGTAACTCTCTGATTCCAGCAGGTATGCAAATTTTGATTCCATACCTCATGTTTTTATTTCGATGTAAATGAGATGTGGAACCAAAATTTGTAGTCCTGTTTGGCGCGATATAAACTATACTGTGTTGGTGCCCCGTAAAACCCGAATAAATAAATAAATCCTTTTGAAAACTGGCCAGATCCCGTCATGGGTTCCAGAGTTATGGCCCCTTAAAGGGGCCAAAATTTGCTATTTTGGCTTTTGCGGCCATATAGAGACTTCATTTATGGTTTCATTTGATACAAACTTGCAAAATATCTTCAACAACAATAAATCTTGGATTCCATGATGAATCTGTGAGAACCAATCATAGGTTTTGGACTGATTTTATGTCAAATTATCTCCCTTTACTTCAAATAAAAGTGGGTATATCTGCGTAACTAACGAAGATACTGATCTGAAATTTCATTTATGCCATCAGATTGACTTGGACAATCAGTGAAGAGTCGTATTGACTGAATTTATGACAAATTACCTCCCTTTATTGTTTGATGTAAATGAATATACCTAGCAGCTTCTAATGAGATTGGTTTGAAAGGTTATTTATGTCTTCCATGGTAAGAAATAGTCATGTTAGATAACTCTTGATTGAATGTTTATCGATATGAATACTTTTCTGATATATTGTTGTAAAAGCTTGTACTCTGTACTCTGTATCTTTTACATGCATTAGATATACCAGTGCGTGATTACCTCCCCTGATTTTTATAAAAATGGATTTATCTCAGTAAGTATTTATAGGACTCATTTGAAATTTCATTATTGTCATTAGTTGGACTGAGACAATCCATGTAGATAATATCGACTGATTTTATGTCAAATTACCTCCGTTTGTTTCAAATTAAAATGGGTGTATCTCAGTAACCAATGAAGATACTGATTTGAAATGTCATTTATGCCATCAGATAGACTCGGAATATCAGGGTAGATAACTTTTGACTGAATTTATGACAAATTACCTCCCTTTATTTTATGTAAATGAATATACATCAGCAGCATCTAATGAGATTGGTTTTAAATGTTATTTAAGTCTTCCAGGGTAAGAAATAGTCATGCTAGTACAAAAATGCAGTATTTGAGCCTAGGACCCTCAAACTTGATATGGAGATTGGCCCAGACTAGTATGTGACCCATTTTTCAAAAGAGACAGTTACAAGAAATTTTTTATCCTGATGATATTTAATGTGTATGCCCATGTGATTTATGTTAAAACTTGATCTTATCATTAAGAGCAATGGTACTCAGGTGAGTGATATAGGGCCATGATGGCCCTCTTGTTATGAAACTTGGTCAGAATGTTTGTCTTGATGATCTCAAAGTGAGATTAGAAACTGGGTCATGTGGGATCAAAAACTAAATCACTAGGCCAAATCAAAGGAAAAGCTTGTGAACACTCTAGAGGCCACAGTTGTGAGTCAATCTTTATGAAACTTGGTCAGAATGTATGTCTTGATGATCTCTAGTTCAAGTTTTAATCTGGGTCATGTGGGGTCAAAAACTAGATCACTAGGCCAAATCAAAGGAAAAGCTTGTGAACACTCTAGAGGCCACAGTTGTGAGTCAATCTTTATGAAACTTGGTCAGAATGTTTGTCTTGATGATCTCTAGTTCAGATTCTTATCTGGGTCATGTGGGGTCAAAAACTAGGTCACCTGGTTAAATCACAGGAGAAGCTTGTGAGCACTCTAGAGGCCACAGTTTTGACTCAATCTTTATGAAACTTGGGCAAAATGTTTGTCTTGATGATTTCTAGGTCAAGTTCTTACCTGGGTCAGGTGGGATCAAAAACTAGGTCACCGGGTCAAATCAAAGGAAAAGCTTGATGACACTCCAGAGGCCCCGTTTATGACCCTATCTTCTTAAAACTTGGTCAAAATGATGATCTTGATGATCTTTAGCCCAAGTTTGAATCTGGATCCTCTAGGGTCAAAAACTAGGTCACCTGTTAAAATCAGAGAAAAACCTTGTGCATGCAATAGGGGCTGCATTTTTCATTTGATGTGCATGAAACTTGGTCAGAATGTTTGTCTGCATGAATTTTGGGATGAATTTTTATCTGGGTCATGTAGGGTTAAAAAATAGGTCACCAGGTCAAATTAAAGAATAAGCCTATTTACACATTAGGGGACACATTTTTTAGCTCACCTGTCACAAAGTGACAAGGTGAGCTTTTGTGATCGCGTGGCGTCCGTCGTCCGTCCGTCAGTGCGTGCGTAAACTTTTGCTTGTGACCACTCTAGAGGTCACATTTTTCATGGGATCTTTATGAAAGTTGGTCAGAATGTTCATCTTGATGATATCTAGGTCAAGTTTGAAACTGGGTCACGTGCGGTCAAAAACTAGGTCAGTAGGTCTAAAAATAGAAAAACCTTGTGACCTCTCTAGAGGCCATATTTTTCATGAGATCTTCATGAAGATTGGTCAGAATGTTCACCTTGATGATTTCTAGGTCAAGTTCGAAACTGGGTCACGTGCAGTCAAAAACTAGGTCAGTAGGTCTAAAAATAGAAAATCTTTGTGACCTCTCTAGAGGCCATATTTCTCAATGGATCTTCATGAAATTTGGTCAGAATGTTCAACTTGATGATATCCAGGTCAAGTTCGAAACTGGGTCACGTGCGATCAAAAACTAGGTCAGTAGATCTAAAAATAGAAAAACCTTGTGACCTCTCTAGAGGCCATATTTCTCAAAGGATCTTCATGAAAATTAGTCAGAATGTTCATCTTGATGATATCTAGGTCAAGTTCAAAACTGGGTCAGGTGTGGTCAAAAACTAGGTCAGTAGGTCTGAAAATAGAAAAGCCTTGTGACATCTCTAGAGGCCATATTTCTCAATGGATCTGCATGAAAATTGGTGAGAGTGTTCAGCTTGATGATATCTAGGTCAGTTTTGAAACTGGGTCACGTGCGGTCAAAAACTAGGTCAGTAGGTCTAATAATAGAAAAGCCTTGTGAGCTCTCTAGAGGCCATATTTTTCATGAGATCTTCATGAAAATAAGTCAGAATGTTCACCTTGATAATATCTAGGTCAAGTTGGAAACTGGTTCACGTGGGATCAAAAACTAGGTCAGTAGGTCTAAAAATAGAAAAACCTTGTGACCTCTGTAGAGGCCATATTTCTCAATGGATCTTCATGAAAATTGGTCAGAGTGTTCATCTTGATGATATCTAGGTCAAGTTTGAAAGTGGGTCACGTGGGGTCAAAAACTAGGTCAGTAGGTCTAAAAATAGAAAAACCTTGTGACATCTCTAGAGGCCATATTTCTCAATGGATCTTCATGAAAATTGATGAGAGTGTTCAGCTTGATGATATCTAGGTCAAGTTCATAACTGGGTCATGTGCGGTCAAAAACTAGGTCAGTAGTTCGAAAAATAGAAAAACCTTGTGACCTCTCTAGAGGCCATATTTTTCATGAGATGTTCACGAAAATTGGTGAGAATGTTCACCTTGGTGATATCTAGGTCAAATTCAAAAGTGGGTCACGTGCCTTCAAAAACTAGGTCATTAGGTCAAATAATAGAAAAACCTTGTGACCTCTTTAGAGGTCATTTTTTTCAATGGATCTTCATGAAAATTGGTCAGATTTTTTATCTTGATGATATCTAGGTCACATGCGCTTAAAAACTAGGTCACTATGTCAAATAATAGAAATAACGACATCATACTCATTTCAACACTGGGTCATGTGGGGATAGGTGAGCGATTCAGGACCATCATGGTCCTCTTGTTATTCTATCTTCATAAAACTTGGTTAGAATGTTATCATGAAGAAGTCTTGGATGATTTTAAATCTGGGTCACGTTGGGTCAAAAACTAGGTCACTAGGTCAAATCGAAGGAAAAGCTTGTATACACTCTAGAGGCCACTTTTTTGCTGCAATCTTCCCGAAACTTTGCCAGAATGTTTGTTTTCATGAACTTTTAGACAAGTTTGAATCTGGATCATGTGGGATAAAAACTAGGTCAAATCAAAGAAGATGCTTGTTTACACTCAAGAGGCCACAATTTTTGGTTCAATCTTAATGAAAATTGGTCAGAATATTTGTCTCCATGAAATCACTAGGTAAAGCATGGTTACTATGTTATGGTGTGTTACTCAGGTGAGTGACCTAGGGCAATCTTGGCCCTCTTGTTTAATTACTTCAAGCGTTGAATTATTTGATTATTTGATCAAGAAATCTATAGTCCAAGACAATTTAGTATGTGCACTACATTAGAAAGTCACTTTGTTCTGAAGCAGCCATCTTCTGGTCATCTTGTATAATTCTGATTGGCCACTTACCATAACAGAATGAAATATCATGATCAACTCACCTAGTATTGTTGAATATTGTGTTAAACTAACATTGATTTACCCCCTTGTGAACCTCCTACATGCTTGACCAACTATCAATGGCTGCAGTATCACTGACCCAGAGATATTTCAAATTCTGTCAGTTTGTGCTTTAAATATCGATCTTCATTTCCATTAAGGATAAGTTGATTTGACACTTTGTGTTCAGTTAGCATTAAAATGTAATTGGTCGTATTTTGAAATTGTTTGTGGATTTGACTTTTCTAAGGTAATTTTGTCATTTGAGATAGAAAAGCACAATGTCATAGATCTGTAGGTCTAAGAAGTTTCTGATCTATTGATTCAAGGGATATTCATGTATGTTTTCATTAAATACATACTTGTTTACCTTTACATGTTTCATTGCCTTGATAAACAGACACGGTCAAACCAGTGGTCAGTGGTTAATCAGTGTTTGAATTTAGGCCATGCCAAATTGATTTTTAGTTCTTCAAAAGGACCTCATCAGAAATTCTCCAGGAGTGAAAGTGATACGAAAACCTTGTGGGAAAATGTTGCAGTTCTGTGAGAGGTGTGTTGCTATTGGCCAATCAGAAATCACATTCCAAAATACTGAAGGGCTGTTGTTGAATGGCGGAGAATGCAATCAAAAGACGGAGGGGAAATTAAAAACGTTGATATAGCGTGCAGCAGATGCTGCTGACAGTTCAAAGTGGCCTTAATTTACGTATTTAATTAGGCTAAAAAAAAAAATGTACGTATTTAATTAGGCTAAAAAAAAAAATGTGTGGTTCAGGTATCCCGACCGACCCTATTTTTTACCACCGACCTTAAGACTTTTTAGCTCACCTGTCACATACTGACAGGGTGAGCTTTTGTGATTGCATTTTCTTCGTTGTCCGTCATCCGTCTGCCGTCCGTTCACAATTTCTTGTGAACATGATAGAGACCACATTTTGGATCAGTTTTAATCAAACTTTCACACAACTTGTATTGGCATGACCCACGGGGTCAAAATTGACCCCGCCCCAGGGGTCACTTGATTTTACATAGGAAAATCTTCAAAAAATTTCTAAAAATAAACCAGAAGGCCTAGATCTTAGATATTTGACATGTAGCATTGCCTAGTAGCCTTCTACAAAATTATTTCAAATCATGACCCCCGCCCCATGGGGTTACTTGACTGTACATAGAAAAATCTTCAAAATTTTCTAAAAATAAACCAGAAGGCCTAGAGCTTAGATATTTCACATGTAGCATTGCCTAGAGAACCTCTACAAAATTTGTTCAAATCTTGACCCCCCAGGGTCAAATTGTGCCAGCTGTAGGGGTTACTTGATTGTACAAAGGGAAATATTCATAAATTTTCTAAAAATAAACCAGAAGGCCTAGAGCTTAGATATTTGATATTAACATTGCCTAGTAGACTTCTACAAACTTTGTTCAAATCATGACCCCCGGGGTAAAATTGGCCCCGCCCCAGGGGTTACTTGATTGTACATTGGAAAATCTTCCAAAAAATTTCTAAAAATCATCAGTTAGACATTTGAAACATGTAGCTTATATTACTCAGGTGAGCGATCCAGGGTCATCATGACCCTCTTGTTTTATTTAGTAATACGTAGATCTTTACCTAAGAAAACAATAAACCCAAGATCATGTTACAGCATAATAAAAATGTCAGTTTCAGGTCATATAGTCTCAAATTGTAAACTAATATTTATCAAAATTCATGTTATTTTGATTAGGTTTTTCTTCAATATTTCATTTAATTTTTAATAACAGAATAGTGCTATAACTCTATAAAAATGTATCCAAAATGCACTATCCGGATACTAGTACACTTTCGGAATGTCATCGGAAAGTAGTTTTTGCTCAGTTTACTTGGCCAACTAAGCTAATTAATCAGAGATAGTTCCTTAAATAATGATGCTACTTATCATTAAAAGCTGCATTGAAAATCAGTTTTTTTAAGGAATTTTGGAAATATGCATATGACATCGGGTGTAATTAAGACTCGTGAACGGACATTCTAAACTTACTTTTGCTTTCGAAATTCATAAAAATTTGTGAAGTTTCTTGTTGAAATTATGGTATGATCACTAAACAATGGTCTAATTTAAAGTTGGCATGAAAAAATCTTGCAGGGCACTTTTCACATGCTCGGTAATCAGCTGCTTACGATAATTTAATAATTGGTGCCTTTTTTGACAGTACACAGGATCAATACGTTTTATCAATTAATTTCAACACTTCGGTGATTCTTGTTACCTATGTGCACCCGTCGTGACATAACTTGCTGATAAAAAAAAATCAGCGAGGCATGTCTACAGGAGAAAGGGCGAGATTTAGCAGAAGATCAAAGCAGGAGGGCATTACCGCGAGTGTTTATTTTGAATACACATGTCTGTCGTGGAAATAGTTTTACTGAAGGAAATGAAAGAATTATCAAAGGAAAATGCCCCCGGGTCTGGAAGGACGCACAGGCAAATTTCATGCCGGGACCTTTGAGCGTCTTTTGAAAATCTTCCGGGTCCGGACCCGGGGTACTGGGTCAAATGGAACCCCAGTCTGTATCGCATGTTACCATAGAGAGATTGATTCTATATCATTTAAAAGGTAGATTTTGGAATAAAAACAACACTGCCCATATTTGTACTGATGTGTAAGACGTTGCGGTTCGGACAAGTTACGTGGACGCTTATTAGGCACAAGGAAAAAGCGTATTCTTCCAAAAAATCCGAAGTCAGACGCTCTGTGCACGTGCCAGAAGGACACATTTTTAGCATTCGTCCGCCTGTCAAGTCATCCGTCCGTCGTCAACAATTGTGTTTAAACGAAATCTCCTCTATAACCACTGAATGGATTTTGATGAAACTTGGCATGGATGCTCCTTGGATGGTCCTCTACCAAAGTTCTTCAAACGGTTCCGCTTGGTTGCACATAGGGGCTGCCAGAGCTAAAAATAGAAAAATCTTCAAACGACATCTCCTCCTAAACCAATGGTTCGATTTTGAAATAATTTCACACAAATAGTCCTTGTGTGAAGCTCTACCAAGACAGTTCAAATTATTGTACAAAGTTGTAAGGGGGGGTATACTGGTTTCAGGTTGTCTGTCTGTCTGTCTATCTGTCTGTCCATCGTCCGTCCATTGTGCATGGGGCATGTTTCAGAAAAAAAACTTGCAGAGTTATGGGACTTTGTTTTTTGTTACTATACTATATACATAGACACAATCTTGTGCACACCATCTCTCCGCATCCCCTTGACACAATTTAATGAAACTTCACACAAGTGATCAGTTACAACAGTAGTTTTGCATGGGGCATGTTAGGTTCTTTCAGAAAAAAAAATTGCAGAGTTATGGGACTTTGTTTTTTGTTACTATACTATATACATAGACACAATCTTGTGCGCACCATCTCTCCTCATCCACTTGACACAATTTAATGAAACTTCACACAAGTGATCAATAACAACAGTAGTTGTGCATGGGGCATGTTAAGTTCTTTCAGAAAAAAAATTTGCAGAGTTACGGGACTTTGTTTTTGTTACTAAACTATATACATAGACACAATCTTGTGCGCACCATCTCTCCTCATCCCCTTGACACAATTCAATGAAACTTCACACAAGTGATCAGTAACAACAGTAGTTGTGCATGGGGCATGTTAGGTTCTTTCAACGACAAAAATTGCAGAGTTATGGGACTTTGTTTCTTGTTAACATACAATGTACATACAGTCTGCATATGCAGTCTTGTGCGCGCCTAATCTTCTGAACCCTTGCACACAATTTAATGAAACTTCACACAAATGATCAGTACAAACCCTAGTTGTGCTTGGTGCATGTTACGTTCTTTTAGATAAATATTCTGCATAGTTATGGGACTTTGTTTTTTGTTACTATACTGTATACATACAGTCTATATACATACAGTCCACATAATTGTGCAATCTTGTGTGCGTCCAATTGCAATGTACTGTGTCAGTGCATGTGGGGGGTACATTCATCACCTTTAGTGATAGCTCTAGTTTTGATTTGTCAAAAAACATGGCCGCCAGAGGGCTTGGTCACTTTTCCCTATATGTATAAATAGTGGAAACTTTAAAATCTTCTTGTGTGAAACTACTGGCCTGATTTTAGAATAATATTACACAAATGGTCCTTGTGTGAGCCTCTACCAAGATTTTTCAAATTATTATTCTCCCCCAGGAGACATATTGTTTTTACCCTGTCCGTCTGTCCGTCCTTCCGTCCGTCCGTACGTCTGTCCGTACGTCACACTTCATTTCCGAGCAATAACTGGAGAACCATTTGACCTAGAACCTTCAAACTTCATAGGGTTGTAGGGCTGCTGGAGTAGACAACCCCTAATGTTTTTGGGGTCACTCCATCAAAGGTCAAGGTCACAGGGGCCTGAACATTGAAAACCAGTTCCGATCAATAACTAGAGAACCACCTGACCCAGAATGCTGAAACTTCATAGGATGATTGGTCATGAAGAGTAGATGACCCCTATTGATTTTGGGGTCACTCCGTCAAAGGTCAAGGTCACAGGGGCCTGAACATTGAAAACCATTTCCGATCAATAACTAGAGAACCACTTGACCCAGAATGTTGAAATTTCATAGGATGATTGGTCATGAAGAGTAGATGACCCCTATTGATTTTGGGGTCACTCCGTCAAAGGTCAAGGTCACAGGGGCCTGAACATTGAAAACCATTTCCAATCAATAACTAGAGAACCACCTGACCCAGAATGTTGAAACTTGATAGGATGATTGGTCATAAAGAGTAGATGACCCTTATTGATTATGGGATCACTCCGTCAAAGGTCAAGGTCACAGGGGCCTGAACATTGAAAACCATTTCTGATCAATAACTAGAGAACCACTTGACCCAGAATGTTGAAACTTAATAGGATAATTGTACATGCAAAGTAGATGACCCCTATCGATTTTGGGGTCACTCTGTGAAAGGTCAAGGTCAAAGGGGCCTGAACATTGAAAACCATTTCCAGTCAGAAACTTGAGAACCACTTGACCCAGAATGTTGAAACTTCGTAGGATGATTGGTCATAAAGAGTAGATGACCCCTAACGATTTTAGGGTCACTCTGTTAAAGGTCAAGGCCACAGGGGCCTGAACATGGAAAACCATTTCCAATCAATAACTTGAGAACCTCTCGACCCAGAATGTTGAAACTTCATAGGATGATTGTTCATGCAGAGTAAATGACCCTTATTGTTTTTGGGGTCACTCCATTAAAGGTCAAGGTCACAGGGGCCTGAACATTGATAACCAGTTCCGATCAATAACTTGAGAACCACTTGACCCAGAATGTTGAAACTTCATAGGATGATTGAACATGCAGAGTAGATGACCCCTAACGATTTTAGGGTCACTCTGTTAAAGGTCAAGGCCACAGGGGCCTGAACATGGAAAACCATTTCCAATCAATAACTTGAGAACCTCTCGACCCAGAATGTTGAAACTTCATAGGATGATTGTTCATGCAGAGTAAATGACCCTTATTGTTTTTGGGGTCACTCCATTAAAGGTCAAGGTCACAGGGGCCTGAACATTGATAACCAGTTCCGATCAATAACTTGAGAACCACTTGACCCAGAATGTTGAAACTTCATAGGATGATTGAACATGCAGAGTAGATGACCCCTATTGATTTTGGGGTCAGTCTATTAAAGGTCAAGGTCACAGTGGCCTGTTCATGTAAAATTATTTTTTGGAAATAACTCGAGAACCACTTGACCTACAATGTTGAAACTTAATAGGATGATTGGACATGCAGAGTACATGACCCCTATTTATTTTGAGGTCACTTGATCAAAGGTCAGGGTCACAGGAGCCTGAACAGTGACTTGAGAACCACTAGGCCAAGAGTGTTGAAATTTAGCGGGATGACTGGACATGCCAAGTAGATGATCCCTATTGCAGCCAACCATCAGTGTCTCTTTGACTTTCGCTCCTGACCCCTATTGACTTCTTGCCAATAGGACTTCGCATTTGGGGAGACGTGCGCTTTTTTACAAAAGCATTTTCTAGTTTTGATTTGTCCTAAAACATGGCAACCTGAGGGCGTGGTCACTTTTCCCTATATGTATATAGTGGAAACTTTAAAAATCTTCTTGTGTGAAACAGCGAGCCCAATTTTAAAATATTTTACACAAATGGTTCTTGTGTGACCCTCTACTAAGATTATTCAAATTATTCCGATTCGTCAAAAAACATGGGGCGTGGTCGCTTTTCCCTCTATGTATATAGTGGAGACTTTAAAAATCTTCTTGTGTGAAACTGCTGGCCCGATTTTTAAAATATTTTTACACAAGTAGTCTTTATGTCACTCTCTACCAAGATTGAACGAATTATTTTCAATCGTCAAAAAACATGGCCGCCAGAGGGCGTGGTCACTTTTCCCTATATGTATACCATACTAAGTCTTGTCCAAATCATTGCCCTAAGGTCAAAAGATGGCCACACCCCTGTGTCTGACATGTACTTACTATAGGCTCTTATATTAGAAACTTTGAAAATCTTCTCTGAATCAATAAAAGCTAGAGCCTTGATATTTGGTGTGTGATATCAGATTTGTAATGTCTAACATAATTGTTCAAATTATTGCCCTAAGTTGAAAAGTGTGTGTGACATGTATGTTATATAGGTTAACTTAGAAGAAATCTAACTCTGTACTGCCTTGTACACAGGTGAGCGCTTTAGGGTCAATGACCCTCTTGTTTAATTCGATGAATATATTTCTCTCGGTATATCGCATGTTACCATAGAGGGATTGATCTAGAATTTAGTTGCTTTGCGACAAAAATCAGTAGAATCAATTCCCTATTAAAGGCGTAATTTTATAGATTGAGCAATTACTTTTCCTTTGAAAATGTTCTTGAAAAATGGCTAAAACATTTTAATGAGAAGATTAAAAACTATTTTTTATCCAATGTGATATTAGGATGTGCTGGTTCAAGAACAAATTGCATGGTTAAAGTACCAAATGAAATACAGATCAAAAAAATAAATAATGGCACTTTTGGATATAAAATGGCAGTTTTTTGAACGCCTGAGGGGACGTATTATGTTATACCCACGGTGTCCGTCCGTCATCCGTCCATCCACAATTTCTTGTGAACACCATAGATATACCGTATATTTCGAAAATACGGGAGTATACGGGATGTATATTACAAATATACGGACCTAATATACGATCCCGTATTCGGAACATCTAGTATACGGGAAGTCCGTATATTTGTCATGCATATACGGGATCCCGTATATGCCGAATATACATAAATGTATATTTCCTGTATATATGAAATATACGAACTTTAAAAAAAATCCAAAGAAATGGTGTTTATTGGTGTCCTGCTTTAACATAAGTTTCATTTTCATGTATTCGGAGGGTCTTGAGACATTTTCCCATATACTTTCCGTATTTTAGAATATACGGAACACGTAAACGAGCCTGTATATTTCGGATATACGTAGTATACGGATCCCGTATTCTTGTCATATACGGACTGTGATTGCATCTAATATACGGGGCATATACGGACCTGTATTTTCTAATATACGGGCTTCAGATTTTTTCCTTATACGCATGATATACTTAGTATATGGATCCCGTACTTTTGTCATATACGGGGCATATACGAAACTGTATTTTTTGATATACGGGCTACGCACTAGTCCCATAGTCACATGGTATACGCAATATATGGACCCCGTACTTGTGTCATATACGGAATGTATTTGCATCTGATATACGGGGGTATATGGACCTGTAGTTTTTGATATACTGGCCAGGTTTTTTCCCATTTATGCATGATATGCGTAGTATACAGATCCCATATTTGTGTCACATTCAGACTGAATTTGGTTTTCATATTCGGGGAATTCACGGACCAGTATTTCTAAAAGATACGTTTACCAGACATTTCCAGTATTTGCACTATGTGTAGTATACGAATCCTGTATTTTTCTTTTATGTGAACTGATTTCGTATATGGGCACACACTGAAAGATGACATAAAATGAAGGTCAGTCATACCTACAGCAGAAAACGGTATGCTAGAAAAAAGCAAGACAAAGACAGGGTATGAGAAAAATGTCATATTGTTATTAATTGGAGACATGTCAGATAAAATTAACATTTTATTCAACTTAAATACTTTTTAAAACAGTTTTTCAAACGATTATGAATGATTTTCATTTCTTGTCCAAATGAAATAAACAGAAAATGTGAGTAATCAATAACATCAAGCATTTCTTATGTTCATTTCTAATTGAAAAACTAGCAATTCGCACATTTAATTCTGCAACGTTGACTCAACAAATCAGTTGAGTATCACTTCTTTTACTAGTGTCTGTACATGTTTTTGTTATTCCCATGAATGTTGATTACCGCTATAGGCTTTTCAATTTGCCGTCTGCTAAGAAGAGCAGTACACCCCTTTTAATGTCCGAAGATGTATTCAAAACGAGTGCTTAAAAAAGACGCATGTTGGTTCTGCGCTGGCACTCAATATGTAAGCAGGTTACAAATGATGCACCCCATTGAAATATTCAGTTTCCTGATCTCAATAAGTACAAGTCGAAAGATTTACTGCGGCCAGAAGTTATACAGACCAGAAATTGTTGACAGTAACTTATGGGTGAATAACGTACTTGTTTCTTTTTTATTATTATACCATTATGCTTTAATGTAGGAAATATTACTCCATTCTACATGATTTACAAGTAGATCTATGAAATATATATTTCTTAAATATGAAAGTTACTGTTTTGAGCAAAAATAACTATATTTCCCTTTCATGTATAACATAACTTTTAGCTTAACTGGTCACATTCCTTGACTATTGAAATACTTTACTAGAGCTTTCACAAATGTGATTCATGCCTTCACCTGGACTTATTTGACAAACAGGACCTTAATCCAGGAAATTGAAGAGCAATTAACACAAAAACCCTTATGCACAACAAGGTATCACTATTGATCATTGTTGAAAGTTTGAACAAATTATATGAAATAATGAATGAGGAATTCAGCTAGGTCACAAACATTTCTCTATATATCATATAGAGTGCCAGCTATATTGCAAAAACGGCGTTCCATAAATGCGATAAGCCAATCGCATATCGGTAAAAAGTCACGTGAAATCACCCAGTCCCCATGTGCTACACTACTTGTTGCATTCCAATATACCTGCAGCCTTCAGGCCGCAGGTAATAAACTTTTATCTGTTGTTACGAATGTCACTGAGAAGGAATGGCTCATCTGGGCTGTCTGTCTGCATCTGTTGATCAAACTAGTAGAAACTTCTCACATAACCGTATTCTCTATCGTGAAAATAAATAGTTGTCCCGTTTTCTGATTCCAGTAAACAATTCTTGTGTCAACCTGGAATAAAAGATGCATGCATTAAAAGTTATAAAAATGGACTCTTGTAATTCATAGATACTGATAATTATATCTATTAAATGATGTGAAAATTATGACGAATAAAATGACATGTGGGCAGGGATGACGACATCATTTAAATGTCAGAACGCACCATACTCATTTCGTTGCAAAAAGAAATAGGTATCATTAAATGTGCCTGTTGATATTTAATACAAGTTATCTACAGTGTTTTATTTGCGTTTTATGGAATCTATCTCCTACATTATATTTAATATAAAATGCATGGTGTTCATAGTGCTGTCACACGTTGTCCAGCCAATCCTCACCTCATTTTGAAGGATTGTCTTCAAACTGACATACAGTAATGACATAAGTACGGGAGAGACTTTTTTCAAGGGAGATTTTACCTGTCACAAAACTTCAAAAGCACATAAAGTGGGTAATGGGATCTAAATAACACTTTCCCATTTTATTCCTACCGAAATGTCAAAACTACATCCACAGTATAATATAAACCAAAGCTTGCGTTAACGTAAACTATGCTAAATTAGTGTTCTTTAACCTGTCCGCCATTACGCAATCCTCCGTGTTAGAACTTATTCAAAATGCACAATAATTCTTTTGTACAGTTTTGATAAAATATATGAGAGTGACATAACAGTCGCATTGTTAAGCTTTTTTTAAATTTAATTTCAAACACCTCTTTAAACTTTGTGACTGAACAAGTTCTGAATGATATATTTGCCACTAAACGTTTTAATTTTTTGGTTAAACAATCTGAAGAGTTTCCAGAATTTCCAATCTCGAGGTCAGTATAATATTCTTAGACAAGTAAAATATTCATCATAAACGTCTCATCTCTTCATGCAGGTTTTTTTTTTATTCTGTAGCAGAGGCCGAATATCGGCCTCGTCCCCCAGCCGAGGATTTCCCCCACAGCCAAGGATTTCCCCTACCGCAGTTGAAATTCCCCTACGTCCGAAATTCCCCCCTCCGAAATCGTAAACAAAGCAATGGAGATTACTCCCAGCGATTTTCCCGACCGAAAATTGGACCCGTTCACAATTGCAGATGGTCTTTCACAATTTTCAATGGGTGTGAAAACCTTTAGAAATAGTAGAAAAATGTTAGAAGAGCGTTCAGTGGACCCGAGGTTCCGGTTTTGACCAGCGAAAATCGATAAAAACCCGCACATAATATGTCGTGTGCGTCTGCTTGTCTCACGGTAATACTCTTTGATGCGTAACGAGTTCGAAAGCTCTGCCCCTTGTCAATCAAAATCCCAGTGAACTTCATACTGTTTGTCGACACCAGCGTAAGTATGGCAGTAGGCAGAGCGTCGTATGTTAATTAGCTACTGACAGATGTCAATCACGCCACACGCCGACTGACACGTGGTTATCATCAGTATGTAATATAGATGATTGATAAACAATGCAGCGTCAGATTATGGTGTTTGTACCTCTTGTTAATTATTGGTAACAGCTTATGCTGTATTGTGTAATATGTGTTGTTAATTTAAAGTAATTATTTTGTGTGCTTGATTCGATTAAATAAGCCGGTCAGCCGTTACGCAAATTTATTATCTTTGCCAAGGTATTTTGCTAGAGCAAAATAAAATATAAATGTTTTAAGTAATCAGATATTATAAGTATGGAATAGTTCTGGTGAAAAGATGAAATTTAAAACGGGTATTTTATCAAGAATTTTAAATGTTTACTTTCGTTTTTTCATATTTGTCACACGTTTTCGCGATCATGATTTTCGGACTTTTTTATCCTTTCTTACAAGATTTTCTAGTACATTGAAATAAAAAGCCAACAGAAGTATGCATTTAATGATAATATGATGACTCTTGCAAAAGCAACTCTTATTTTAAAGCATTTTTTGTGAATAAAAGCATGTGACCTTTAAATATTCAATGATTTATTTCTTGTATACGGCTAAATTGAGCATTTCAACTCTCCCCACCCACCTTGTTACAATGATAAGTGAACATTAGTGCAAGTCCATCTATTGCTAAGTGACAGTGTGTATAGTTGCTAAAAGTTGCAGGAATATGTAATAAAAACACAGTTTAAAGTGTTTATTATGCATAATTGTAAATTCCCCACTGAGTGAAAAAAATTCCAGGCTGGGGCCCCTTCCCCCAGTCGTAAAAAAAAACCCTGTCATGTTAAAATAAACATAAAGCATCTCGGCTTTTAATTCAACAGTCCTGATTAAAGTATGAAAATAGAAAATTAACTGTAAATCTGGATTTAAAATTATCCAAATCTCATATATTAACCTAACTGAAATATAATAAATGATATTAGAGTATCAATATAATTTACATTATTTCATATTAGAGTTGCCGAATATTCGATAATAATTATGTAACAGTGTATACATGTCTAATCTGTGGTAAAATGAAAGAAATGGTATTAGTTTGATTGAATGTTTGAAGATCGAATTTACAGACATACTTGATTTCATTCCTAACAAATGACCACTTTGTTTTCAGAATAATTGGTTTTGCACGAGCGCATGTCTATTCGTGCACGTGAAAAGGCCTGGCTAGAGTAACAGAAAAACGGTAGACATGCAAAGATAGACCGTCCCGCGAGATGTTTATTGTTCTCTTTTTTTGTTTTCGAAATATATAGACCCTAGGCAAACCGGCTTTAATATTCCTTAAATACACAGGATATACTTGATGATAAAATTCTACAAATGACATCTGGCTGGTCTGGATCCATGCTGGTTGCAAACCCACTATGTTGGTTTTCTCATGACATGGCTCATATTATATATATATATTTTTTTGTTCTTGTCGGATGATCTGGAGGCCAGTGCCTTTTTTAAGTATTCGTTGCGTTATTTTTAATCCCCCGCCTTGGCGGAGGGATTATAGGAATGGTCTGCGTCCGTCCGTCTGTCCTTCCATCTGTCCGTCCGTCCTTCCGTCCGTAACAAAATCGTGTCCGGTCCATATCTCCTAAACACCTTGAAGGATTTTCATGAAACCTGGATCAAATGATCACCTCATCAAGACGATGTGCAGAACCCATGAGTCAGCCTTGTCGGTTCAAGGTCAAGGCCAAAACTCAAGGTCAAAGGTTTGAGCCTGCCATTTTGTGTCCGCTCTATATCTCATAAACCCCTTGAAGGAATTTTATAAAACTTGGGTCAAATGATCACCTCATCAAGACGATGTGCAGAACCCATGAGTCAGCCATGCAGGCTCAAGGTCACAACTTAGGGTCAAAGGTTTTGAGCCTTCCATTTTGTGTCCGCTCTATATCTTCTAAACTCCTTGAACGATTTTCATAAAACTTGGGTCAAATGATCACCTCATCAAGGCGATGTGCAGAACCCATGGGTTGGCCTTGTCGGCTAAAGGTCAAGGTCACAACTCAAGGTCAAAGGATTGAGCCTTCCATTTAGTGTCCGCTCAATATCTCCTAAACCCCTTGAAGGAATTTTATCAAACTTAGGTCAAATGATCACCTCATCAAGACGATGTGCAGAACTCATGAGTCAGTCATGCCGGCTCAAGGTCAAGGTCACAACTTAGGGTCATAGGTTTGAGCCTTCCATTTTGTGTCCGCTCTCTATCTAGGAACTCCTTGAAGGATTTTCATCAAACTTGGGTCAAACGATCACCTCATCAAGGCGATGTGCAGAACTTATGAGTCAGCCATGTCGGCTCAAGGTCAAGGTCACAAAGGTTTGAGCCTTCCATTTCGTGTCCGCTCTATATCTCCTTAACCTCTTGAAGGAATTTTATAAAACTTGGGTAAAATGATTACCTCATCAAAACGATGTGCAGAAATTATGAGTCAACCATGCCAGCTTAAGGTCAAGGTCACAACTAAGGGTCGAAGGTTTGAGCCTTCCATTTTGTGTCCACTCTGTATCTCCTAAACCCCTTGAAGGATTTTCATCAAACTTGGGTCAAATGATCACCTCATCAAGAACTCATGAGTCAGCCATGTCAACTCAAGGTCAAGGTCACAACTGAAGGTCAAAGGTTTCAGCTCTGTATCTCCTAAACCCCTTGAAGGATTTTCATGAAACTTGGGTCAAATGATCACCTCATCAAGACGTTGTGCAGAATTCATGAGTCAGCCATGTCAGTTCAAGGTCAAGGTCACAGCTAAAATCAAAGGTTTACACTTTCACTATCCATAGCAGTGGCGGGGGATTTAGCTGTCTTTCAGACTGCCTTGTTATCCCTGGACGAAAGTCGGAGGGATATAGTTTTGGCGTTGTCCGTCCGTCCTTCCGTCCGTCTTCCGTCCGTCCGGAGCCATATCTAGGAAATGGTTGGGAATATTTATTTAAAACTTCATATACATGTTCACCACAATGAGTTCTTGCGGCCCGTCAAGTTTCAGTCAGATTGCCCAAGTAACACTAGAGTTATGGCCCTTAGAAGTTTCTAGTGTTAACTATATAGGGTACTATAAATATGGCAATTTCTGCATCATAACTTTTGATATATTTGACCTAGAACTATGAAACTTAAACAGAATTTAGATCACCATAATGTGGTTGTGTACACACAATTTCATTTGGATTTATTTGTAAATTAAGAGTTATTGCCCTTTAATTGTATAAAAATCCACATATTTGTACATAACAAACTTACCATTTGGTAGAATTTCATTAAATTTCTTTCATTCTTTTCCATGAACATTTATTGTAAACATGTGATTAGTTGTACCCCACACCTGGTCACCCCCTTAGCTTGATCACCCTCCCCCACCCCCCCCCCCCCCCCCCCCCCCCCCCCAAAAAAAAAAAATTCATTCCTTATTTTAGATTTTTTCCAAACAAACTTCATATACATGTTCACCACTATGAGGTTATGAGGCCCATCAAGTTTCAGACAGATTGCCCAAGTAACACCAGAGTTATGGCCGTTAGAAGTTTCTAGAGTTAACTATATAGGGTACTATATCTGTTGATATGCCAATTTCTGCATCATAACTTTTGATATATTTGACCTAGAACTATGAAACTTTAACAGAATTTAGAGCACTATTATGTGGTTGTGCACAGACAATTTTGTACGGATTTCTTTTTGTAACTTCAGAGTTATTGCCCTTTAATTGTCTAAAAATCCACATATTTGTACATAACAAACTTACCATTTGGCAGAATTTCATTAAATTTCTTTCATTCTTTTCTTACATTTATTATAAACATGTGAAGATGCGCACCCACACCTGGTCACCCACTTGCCTTGGTCACACCCCCTCCCCCTCCCAACCCCCCTCCCCACCCCCCTCCCCCACCAAAATTTTTTTTTTTCATTTCTTATTTTAGATTTTTTTCAAACCTTCCAAGTTGTACCATTCCCCCACCTCACTTCTCCACCCAGTCATGCCCACCACTGATCATGCATCCTCTGCCTCCCCCCCTACTCCCCCCTCCAACTTCACCCTTTTACCTTTTTTTTTTTTTTTCATTTTTAATTTTCAATCAATATTTATAATCAACATGTAAAATTTTGTTTCCTCTCCCGTTCCCCTGCACCCCCACCACCTAAAAAAATAAATATTTACGTATATCTATATATAGATATATATATTTCCATTCCTTTTTTTTTTTTTTTTTTAAATGTTCAAACCTTCAACATGTTAAGTTGTGACTGCACAAACCTTGCCCTCAGCCATGTTCAAGATATCTTACCTGTGTTCTCTTAAGGACATCTGATCTTTTAAGTTCAAATGTACATGTAAAACAGCAACACCTGGTGCCAAACCACTCAAAGACAATATTTCATTCCAGTTAAACTTCAAGCTCATATTTCAATTAACTGCATTTAATTTTAAAAGCTAAGCTTATTACAGTAAGCATATCCCAATCAAAATAAATTCTTTAGTCAGGATCAAAGTATCATACATTTATTATGTACTCTTTAATTAAACATTTGTTTTCTGTTAAATTGATTTTGACTAAAGAAATTATTTGCTTCTTATTAACATCCTTAACTTTTTGCCGGATATATCTTTTTGCCATTCCTCACCACAAACCCTTTCGGTGGGGGATACCAATTCATTGAATTTGCTTGTTTAAATTTATTTTAGCCCCAAGATTGCATATACTTACATTAAAAATAAAATAATTTAACTGTGTCAAATGTTTAATCGCCCTTTAAATTTCATCGTGTATTACAATATTGCCTGGGGATAAGAAATATCGGTCAGTGTTGTTTCAAGCTGGGTCATAAAGATATGTTACCCCACTTACTACAAGTGATAGGTATTTTTAGCTCACCTGTCACAAAGTGACAAGGTGAGCTTTTGTGATCGCACAAGGTCCGTCGTCCGTGTGTGCTTCCGTGCGTAAACTTTTGCTTGTGACCACTCTAGAGGTCACATTTTTCATGGGATCTTTATGAAAGTTGGTCAGAATGTTCATCTTGATGATATCTAGGTCAAGTTCGAAACTGGGTCACGTGCGGTCAAAAACTAGGTCAGTAGATCTAAAAATATGAAAACCTTGTGACCTCTCTAGAGGCCATATTTTTCATGAGATCTTCATGAAAATTGGTCAGAATGTTCACCTTGATGATATCTAGGTCAAGTTTGAAACTG
Source organism: Mercenaria mercenaria (assembly GCF_021730395.1). Classification (NCBI taxonomy): domain Eukaryota; kingdom Metazoa; phylum Mollusca; class Bivalvia; order Venerida; family Veneridae; genus Mercenaria; species Mercenaria mercenaria. The sequence goes on along the minus strand of NC_069367.1, from coordinate 18,035,790 downwards.
GGTCACGTACGGTCAAAAACTAGGTCAGTAGGTCTAAAAATAGAAAAACCTTGTGACCTCTCTAGAGGCCATATTTCTGAATGGATCTTCATGAAAATTGGTCAGAATGTTCAGCTTGATGATATCTAGGTCAAGTTCGAAACTGGGTCAATTGGGGTCAAAAACTAGGTCAGTAGATTTAAAAATAGAAAAACCTTATGACATCTCTAGAGGCCATATTTTTCATGAGATCTTCATGAAAATTGGTCAGAATGTTCACCTTGATGATATCTAGGTTAAATTCGAAACTGGGTCATGTGGGGTCAAAAACTAGGTCAGTAGGTCTAAAAATAGAAAAACCTTGTGACCTCTCTAGAGGTCATATTTTTCAATGGATCTTCATGAAAATTGGTCAGAATGTTCTCCTTGATGATATCTAGGTCAAGTTTGAAACTGGGTCACTTGCAGTCAAAACTAGGTCAGTAGGTCTTAAAATAAAAAAACTTTGTGACCTCTCTAGAGGCCATATTTTTCATGGGATCTTTATGAAAATTGGTCAGAATGTTCACCTTGATGATATCTAGGTCAAGTTTGAAACTGGGTCACGTGTGGTCAATAACTAGGTCAGTAGGTCTAAAAATAGAAAAACCTTGTGACCTCTCTAGAGGCCATATTTTTCAAGAGATCTTCATGAAAATTGGTCAGAATGTTCATCTTGATGATATCTAGGTCAAGTTCGAAACTGGGTCATGTGCCCTCAAAAACTAGGTCAGTAGGTCTAAAAATAGAAAAACCTTGTGATGTCTCTAGAGGCCATATTTCTCAATGGATCTTCATGAAAATTGCTGAGAATGTTCAGCATGATGATATCTAGGTCAGGTTTGTAACTGGGTCATGTGCGGTCAAAAACTAGGTCAGTAGGTCAAATAATGAAAAAACCTTGTGATCTCTCTAGAGGCCTTTTTTTTCATGGGATCTGTATGAAAATTGGTCTAAATGTTCATCTTGATGATATCTAGGTCAGGTTTGAAACTGGGTCAACTGCAATCAAAAACTAGGTCAGTAGGTCTAAAAATAGAAAAACTTTGTGACCTCTCTAGAGGCCATACTTTTGAATGGATCTTCATGAAAATTGGTCAGAATTTCCACCTTGATGATATCTAGATCAAGTTTGCAACTGGGTCACGTGCCATCAAAAACTAGGTCAGTAAGTCAAATAATAAAAAAACCTTGTGACCTCTCTGGAGGCCATATTTTTCATGAGATCTTCATGAAATTTAGTGAGAATATTCACTTTTATGATATCTAGGTCACATATCTTCAGAAACTAGGTCAATAGGTCAAATAAAAGAAAAACCTTCTGACCTCTCTAGAGGCCATATTTTTCAATGGATCTTCAAGAAAATTGGTCAGAATTTTTATCTTGATGATATCTAGGTCAAGTTCAAAACTGCGTCACATGAGCTCAAAAACTAGGTCACTATGTCAAATAATAGAAAAAACAACATTGTACTCAAAACTGGGTCATGTGGGAACAGGTGAGCGATTCAGGACCATCATGGTCCTCTTGTTTTATGGTTTTATGGTTTTTGCGTTGTTACATATACATATCACTTTCCTTCTTCTGTCTTTATATCGTCTTTTTTTCTTTCTCTCGGGGATTTAGTTTTTATGATTTTTACACTCATGTCATAAATCTGATGATAGACAGAGGAATCAGTACAAACTATTACCCAGCCTTAGAATTAACAGTAATAAGTTATCGTAATGGAAATCTTAAAGGGTGGCCCCCTCATCCCCCCCCCCCCCCCCCCCCCCCCATTTTATCCTTTTTTTTATTTTTGGAATCGATAGTGAATGAAATTATGTACGCTTTTTCAAAATTGTTCAAAAACTATCGGGCAGTTTTAATAAACACAGGCAGAGATAATTTTAACACAACCAATTTTTGCCGCATTTTTATTGTATATAGAAACGCTACTTAGAAAACCTGTTAAGTACATTATTTTGCGCCCTGCTGAAAAAAAAAGACGTTTGTGTTCATATTTGAGGATTTTACAGCTGCAAAATGGAGAAAAACAGAAAACTGAAAAAATACCAGTCAATCGAAAATATCGCCAACTTTAATTTGTGAAAATGTCATAATGGTCCATTGAAAATCGACCGGTGGCGCTTATTTAAAATAACAGACTAAGCTGAGCAATTACTTATTTTTTTGTACATGTATGGTCCTGAAAGTAAATGTTTGTTTTAGATGTATAGTATGTAACGCTTTTTAAATATGTTAGATACCATATTCATATTACTAAATATTACTTTTATTTGACAATAAATAAAGTATTATATACATAATCGACTTGTTCCGCATTTCACATCATTCAAGTATATCGTTTAGTAAACCGTTCCTCTGTAAATGCAACAGATAAAATTACAATGACCAATGCTATTGGTTATCGATTCACCCCACCCCCACGCCACCCCCGTGTTACTACAACAACAACACTTAGTACGGAAATCGACTAATTGGATTATTTGTTCTATTGACTTTTATGATAGGTAAGGCTGTCCCGCTTTATCGGTTTTAAAGATGTTACTAAAAGTTGGTAATGCACAAGATCTGTAGTATGTACAGGCCCTTCCCCAGAAATTTCTTAAGGCGCTGGGGTAAAGTTTGCGTAGGGGATAAGGGGTGGGTGCGGGAGGGGTTTCGCCTCCCGTGTTTGATTTTTTAAAAAAAAACCCAAATGGTGCTTTTTTAAGTATACTATACGCAAAAAAACACAACATGTATTTCATTACTTCTACATGTTCACATAATCATATAACCATCAATATATCATATACACTACACAGATGTCCACTTCTTTCATAAGTATTTTCAAACAACACACATGTCCTTCCACTTCTTTTGTACTAACACTAACAACACATAGGCATTTTTTTTTTCATAAATGTGTCTGTCTTTGGCACTGTGCCATTACTTTAATGCACCACTGAAATTAAAGTCATTCAATTTTTGTCCCTGCATGGACACCATGAGTAAGGCATTAAGCACTTTCATGCTCACTGGTGAACGGTGTGTTGTCTTTACACATTCAACTGCTGAAACCTCACTCACAATCTGAAAGTATAAAAGAAGTATTTGTTATTTTCCCAGAGCAAGGATAACCAAGCATGGATTATATTGTAAAATTGTAAAAGTTCCTAAGATTTGACATTTATCTTGTATTCTTCTGCACAATGAATTGCAACAGTATTTCTGTTAAATATTTGTGGGTGTTAACAACACCATTGCAGCTTTTTTACACACAGAAGCAGGTTCTGTATTTCAAGTTTAACAATGTATTTTACTGCAAGCAGCAAGTTTCAGAAAGAACATGTATACACACCAGCTGTGGAGGTTGGTAGAAGCAGTCCCACTGTAGCGACTTTGCTCAGGTTTGGGTGAGACTCGGACAGATTACCAACAATCCGCTCCATGGTGCTCAAAGTGTTCATCTGTGGTAAGGGTGGCTTTCGCCTGTGCCCATTCAGTAATCGCCCGGTCTTCTTCAAGTGTGATGAAAGAGCCAGAAATGAAACATTTATAAGTTACGATGACATGTTTCAATGACTTGAGAAAATGAATCATGACTTTTTTGTTGTTGATAAGTTTCTTGTTTTTTTTTTTTCTTCTAAAATTCTTTGGACCATACATGATGCTGTAAATATATTCAGTAAATAAATAAATCAATGTTTATTTAGCATAGAAATATTGACTTCCTTGAAATACAGCAGAAGAGAATTCATTCATCCCTTTTACTGACTAGCCCGGTTCTTTACGTGAGAAAGTAGGCAGTTGCTTATTTGGAACTGGTCTTTCCCAGGAACGATGGTTAGGTAACCTGCACTCAATTTTGTTATTCCACTGAAACTTGTATCATTTGGTCTTTTCATGTTTACTTTGAGAGATAAAAAAGCAAAGTGAAACAAAAAATATCATAGCGATGCGGGAAGCTGTATTTCGTGTTTTAAGTGTCATGGTAGCGCGGCGCCTTATGCGGCTGGGGAAGGGCCTGATGTAACTATGTATTTTTCCGTATTTTTAGGTCAATATAAAATTCTTAACACTTTCAGCAGTCAGGGGTGTAACTGTTTCAAGTTACCGCATTTTGTAACCCATTTGAGTTATTGCTAATTCTCCCATAACTTGTTTCAGTTATCATAAAATATTACAAAGCCCTCCTATGCCAATTCCTTATTTTGAATGAGACTAATGCAATTATTTCCTGAATCCTTGAACTTTTACCTTTCCAGCTATGCAATAAAATCTTTTACCCAAGGCTGATAAAGTTTTATGCAAAAGTTTTAAAGCTATAAATCTCTAAACATCCCATTATGCTTATCAGGTCATGATCAGACTAAAAGAGGATTTGATTAACCACAGTTTGCTAATTTCACCTTAAAGGTCAATTCATGAGAACAGCAAAAAGACTTTTTTTGAATAACTTACTTGAGTTAACTTTATTTTATAACTAATACAGGTTATAAAATGCTTGCAAAAGTAACTGAAATAGGTTACATAACTTAAAACAGTTACACCCCTGACTGTTCAGATTAATAATCAAATTCTACATAATACGAATTTTTATTATTACCAACCTTTTTTGATATAATATACTTTGAAAAAATAATACGCATCACAACCGCTTACATTTTAGTCTAGAAATGTCAGTTCGATTATTGGTACCCATTTTCTAAAGATAAAAGATTGTAATTATTAACTTCATGAATGCTTTTCCGAGATTCCAGTTTTGATCAAATGAATGAATGTGCGTGCCGCCTTATTCATTCTTAGGAGCTACCCTTGGCTACCTAGCTTCTATGAAATAAAACTTCTATCAGGAGTTGTTTTTGTCCTTGCAACTTTAATCTCGTTTAACCCCAATGGTATTCATCAAATGAATTTTGCACGATATTTTTTTTTTTATTTCAAACACTTGCAACATCAACTTTTGGTGACTGATATTCTTGTCGACTATTTGATGAAAGAATGAATGAAATAATAGTTAAATGATGAGTTGTGAAAAAAATGATCAATGGAATAAATGAATGAATGAATGAATGAATGAATGAACTATTTAACGGCTATTCTGAATTTCTTTTTTCATATTAAGATTACAAAATTTATTAAACTGACTTTTTTGACGCTTCTGAATTTGTTAAAGCAATAAAACAGTATTTCTGACCCCCTGAAAATCAGACTGGTTCAACAATTTTTTAGTGAGTTATGGCCCTTTGTTTATTTCTATAATTTACATAGATTTATATAGGGAAAAACTTTGAAAATCTTCTTGTCCAAAACCACAGAGCCTAGGGCTTTGATATTTGGTATGAAGCATCATCTAGAGGTCCTCTACCAAAATGATTCAAATTATTTCCCTGGGGTCTAATATGGCCCCGCCCTGGGGGTCACATGGTTTATATAGACTTATATAGGGAAAAACTTTGAAAAACCTCTTGTTCAAAACCACAGGGCCTAGGGCTTTGATATTTTGTATGTGGCATCATCTAGTGGTCTTCTAGTAAGATTGTTCAAATTATCCCCCTAGGGTCAAATATGGCCCCGCCCCGGGGGTCACATGGTTTACATAGACTTATATAGGGAAAAACTTTGAAAATCTTCTTGTCCAAACCACAAAGCCTAGGGCTTTGGCATTTGTATTGTAGCATCATCTAGTGGTTCTCTACCAAGTTTGTTCAAATTATCCCCCTAGGGTTAAATGTGGCCCTGCCCTGGGAATAATACGGAATTGTATACCAAGCATATACGGGACATATACGTCCCATATTTTCGAAATATACAAATTATTTAAATCCCGTATTTCTGGCATATACGGAGTTGAAAACGAAGAATATACGGGAAATTTAATCCCTGTATTTTCGAAATATACAAACTATACATACCCTGTATATCCAGAATATACGGGGTTATATATTAGACATATACGGGAAATATACGTCCCGTATTTTCGTAATATACGGATTTATGTATTCCCGTACACCAGACATATACGGGAATATATGGTGTTGTATACGACTAGAAAATCCCCCTTTATAGAACTTCCCGTATTTCAGCAATGTACGGGGTATCGTATACTAAGAATTCCGTATTTCATAGTATATGGAAACCCGTATTTTATTAGTATTCGGACTTTTAAATATACAAGCCCCGTACACGCCCGTATTTTAGTTTTCCCGTATTTCTTCCCGTATACGGGTAGTATACGGGATCCCGTACACTCCCGTATATTAACTCTTTTTTCGCAATGTGAGTTCCAGAGTAATGGCCCCTTCAGGGGCCAAAATTTGCTATTTTGGCTTTTGCAGCCTTATAGAGACTTCATTTATGGTTTGATTTGATACAAACTTGCAAAATATCTTCAACAACAATATATCTTGGATTTCATTATGAATCTGTCAGATCCCATTATAGGTTCCTGAGTTACGGACCCTGATTGACCCCTGAAAGAAAGAAAATTTGTTAATTTTTACCTTGTGAAGACGATGGAAGTGACATTTTATATTTGATTTTAACCACACTTACACACAACTTAAGTCACAATAAGATCTCGGTTTCCTTCCAAAACCGGCTTGATTCCATCATGGGTTCTAGAGTTACTGCCCCTGAATCAAAGTAAAAGCTTGTTAACAACCTAGAGGCCACATTTATGACCCTATCTTCATAAAACTTGGTCAGAATGTTTATCTTGATGATTTCTAGGAGGTCGAAATTGGGTCATATGGGGTCAAAATCTAGGTCATTTGGTCAGATCAAAGGTAAAGCTTGTTAACACTCTTGAGGCCACATTTATGACCCTACCTTCATGAAGCTTGGTCAGAAGGTTTATCTTGATGATTCCTAGACCAAGTTTGAAACTGGGTCAATTGAGGTGAAAAACTAGGTCACCCGGTCAAGTCAAAGGAACAGCTTGTTAACACTCTTGTTTATTTGATGTGCATGAAACTTGGTCAGAATGTTTGTCTGCATGAAATATCGCATGAATTTTTATCTGGGTCATGTGAGGTCAAAAACTAGGTCACCAGGTCAAATCAAAGAATTATAAGCTTGTTTACACCCTAGGGGGCACATTTTTGATTCTATCTTCATAAAACTTGTTCACAATGTTTGTTATTATGAAGTCTTGGATGATTTTAGATCTGGATCACGTGTGATCAACATCTAGGTCACTAGGTCAAATCAAAGGAAAAGCTTGTATACACTCTATAGGTCACTTTTTTGCTCCAGTCTTCCCGAAACTTTGTCAGAATGTTTGTTTTCATGAAATTTTGGACAAGTTCGAATCTGGGTCATATGGGTTAAAAAAACTAGGTCACTAGGTCAAATCAAAGAAAATGCTTCTTTACACTAAGAGACCACATTTTTGGTCCAATCTTAATGAAAATTGGTCCGAATATTTATCTCCATGAAATCACTAGGTAAAACATGTTTACACTGTTATGGCATGTTGCTCAGGTGAGAGACCTAGGGCCATCTTGGCCCTCTTGTTTAGCCTTATTACGGTGTCCATGGTATACTTTGCATTTAAGGCAGATATGTGTCTCTTTGACTTTTGCTCATGTCCCCTATTGACTTCTTGCCTATTACAACTTTGCATTGGAGGAGACATGCACTTTCTAGGAAAGCATCTTCTAGTTTTATACAGGGTCAGAAATGAAAATAGTGTACTTAAGGTTGGCCCCATCCCCAACCCAAGGTAATATGAAATTTTATTTTCAAGAAGTAAAATATAGTTAAAGGATTTGGGAGCCAGTGTTCTATGGAATACACATCTAGTTTTGTACTTCTTCAGTTTAGCTATACATCAGTTAACAAATTCTACAATTTGTGCAATCATTGGAAAAATTGAAAATGTCTTGTATGTGGCTAGTTGAAAAAGAATGATAAACACTAAATTTTATTGATTACTGCTTATTTTCAGAGCTACACGAGCATTCCAGCAAGTATTGTATACAGATCCTGGTTTTAGTCGCGCAAATGAGATACATATACGTCTTGGTTTCATCTTTAAAATAGGAAAAGATTTTGATAAAAGCTTGAAGGTAAGCAAAAGTTTATATGTAGTTGGGTTTATAAAATGTTTATCTCAATACTTTCTTTAGCTCTCTTGTGAGCTTTTGGGATCGCCTTTTGTCTGTCTGTCTACAGTCATGTGTTATGCATCAACTGTTAACAGTTTTTAAGTTGCAATCCCGGCTCTGTCACGATGTAACTTGTCATCATGTTTCCTTAAAAATGCCCTACTTTCGATTTCGTTAATGCACTGGATCCCTCTCAGTCGGACAGCAGGGCTCTCACAGACCTGGAAATATCATGGAAAATCACTCTATCATGGAAATATCATGGAATTTTGAAAAGATAGATTTTATCATGGAAATATCATGGAAATCCCAAACAAATCATGGTATATCTAGAAATTGGGCCAGAATTTTTTAATTTTCTGGTTCTCGGGAGCGCCGATCCAATTTTTTTGATTTTGAAATAAGAATAAAAGTGATTTTCGCTAATTTTATTTTTATTTTCCCCCACCGTAGCCCCCGGAGTAAAATACAAGCAAAAAAAAAAATTTTAAAGGGGCCTTTCTTTTCGCCCCCCTCCGTTTTAGGCCCCTTCTGCCGAATTCGAAAAATTTTCTTTCTTCAGGCCATTTTGCCCGTCCACCCCTTTTAATTTTACCCCGCCAAAACATTTGTCAAAAAGGAGACCCCAAAAAAAACTGTCCCGATATGCAGAAACATCGCGACTTCACACAGAGGTTTGGTGACCCTCTACCAAAAGTTAAATTATTTTGATTCGTAAAAAAACATGGCTCCCGGGGGGCGGGGTCACTTCCTTAATAGTAAATATGAAAAACCCGGCCTAAAATAGATATTTTAAACTTATACATAAAAAATGTTGTAAGTAAGGCCTGTTTGGTTAGCAAAGGGGTCGTCAGAACGGGAATCAAGCACGTTTTCAACAATGGCTAGCTTTAAATTTTGGAATGTACTTTAATCAGATGTTTAAAGCCCTAGGTTCAAAAGGGTGTATGACTGAATAATTAGGCTAACATAAAGAATTCAACTTGTATTTATACAAACCACTTTAAGCCTTGTCACGGGAGTGTTTTAGGTCAATGCCCCACTTGTTTTTTTGGGCTCACCTTCAATGCCAGGTGATTTTTGTGATCGCCGATGCCCGGGCTCTGTCGTCTGTAAAACTTTAGTTTGTATATCAATAGAGGCTGTATTTTAGCTCACCTGTCACATAGTGACAAGGTGCAGCTTTTGTGATCACCTCGTCCGTCGCAGTCCAATTTCTTGCTGCACGTTAAGGTTTCATTTATGATTTATTGACCACCCGACAACAAAGTTGTAAGGGGGGTATACTGTTCATTTCATGTTTTCCTTCATGTCCTCTTTCGATTTCGTCATGCACGGACCTCTCAGTCGGACAGCAGGGCTCTCCACCTGAAATATCATGAAAATCACACATATCATGGAAATATCAGAATTTTGAAATGATGATTTTATCTTAGAAATATCATGAAAGTTCCAAACAAATCATGTATATACTAAAATGGGCCAGAATTTTGAATTTCTGTTCTCGGAGCGCCTTGACCAATTTTATTTGATTTTGAAATATAGACAAAGAAGTGAGTTTTCGCTATATTTTATTTTATTTTCTCCACCATCCGATAGTACCAGAGTGAAATCACAAGCAAAAATAAAATTGTTAAAGGCCAATTCATTCGTTCGCGCACCTGCTCAGTTATTAGCGACCGTAACTTCTGCCTGATATCTACTCCATAATTTCTTTCTTCAGCGACCATTTATGGCCCTGTCACGCACCCACCAGTTTTTTGACGCATACATTTCCTGACCAAACATAATGTCAAAATTGAGACGTCCCGAAAAAACTGTCCTTCGATATGCAGTATTATGAACTCGGCGACTTCACACAATGGTTTTGTGTGACTCCCTACTACCAAGATTGTTCAAATTAATTTGATTCGTCAAAAACATGGCCTGCAGGAGGCGGTCACTTTCCTAATTTAAACTATGAAAAACCCAGGCTAATATGATATTTTAACACTTATACATACAAATGTTGCAAGTAAGCTCTGATTGGTTACAGAAGGTCGCGACGAGGCTTTATTATTGACACGTCTTCAGATCTAATGTGCGAGCGTTATTGGAGATTACTTAATCAGATTGATAAAATCCGACTAGTTTTCAAAGGGTCGTTGAAGTATGTCTGAAGGAAAGGCTTTCATTTTAGAAGATCTACTCTGTACTTATACAAACCACTTGAAGCCTTGTACACAGGTGATGCTTTAGGTCAAATGACCCACTTTTGCTTTTAAAGCTCACCATGATCAATGCTCAGGTGAAGATTTTAGTGATCGCTCGATGTCCGGACGTCTGCTCGATCTACAACATTTATTGTATAAATGCGATAGAGGCTGTATTATTAGCTCTACCTAGTCCACATAGTGACATAGTGAGCTTTTTGTGATCACCCATGTTCCGTCCAGTCAGTCCAATTTCTTGTCTGCACGATATGAATCATGTATGATTTTATTGTACCCCCCGACAACCCAAAGTTGTAAGGTGGGGTATACATGGTTTTAGGTTGTCTTTTTCTGTCCGTCTGTCTGTCTGCTCATGTCCGTCTGTCGTCTGTCCGTAACCAATCTTGTGACGCACCATCTCTACCTTAAAATTCCCCTTGACAGAATTTAATGAAACTCACCAAGTGAAACAGTACAACGGTAGTTTGTGTCGCGGGGCATGTCGGTTCTGTTGAAAAACAATTGCAGATTGGGAACTTTTCTTTTTTGTACTATACTATATACATTATCATATCTTGTGCGCACCATTCTCCATCATCCCCTTGACACAATTAATGAAACTTCACTATCTGTCATTTCAAAAAAGAACAATGATCAGTACCTACATCAGAGAGTCACAGGTATTTCTATTTTTAGTCTACGACTAGTTTTGAACACAGTTGACCAGTTTTCGAACTTGACCTGATATCTATCAAGATGAAACTTCAGACCAACTCATAGTCAAAATAGAAAACTGGATCCATGAAAAATATGGCTCTCATGAGTAGGTCACAAGTTTTTGATGATATTAGACCTCAACTGTCACGTATTGGAAAATGGCATTGACTCAGTTTAGAAACTTCACCTAAGATATCTTCCATGAATCATTCTGAATCAATTTTCTTTGAAGAATCCCATTCAATAGGTATGGCGTCTAAGACAGGTCACTAGGTTTTCTATTTTTAGACCTTCTGAGCCTAGTTTTTGAACCGCAGTGACCCAGTTTCGAACTTTGACCTAGATATCTATCAAGTTGAAACTGTCAGACAAACTAGTCATACAGTCCATGAAAAATATGTGCCTTTAGAGGGCACAAGGTTTTTTATTATTTGAACATGTGACCTAGTTTTTGATGTTCACATTGAACCTCAGTTTAAAACTTGCTAGATCTAAAAATCCAGTAAACACCTTTGACCAACATATTCATGAAGATCCTCTGAAAAGAATGGCCTCTGAGAAGGTCACAAGGTTGTTCAAAATGTTTAGATCCTAAATGACCTAGTATTCGGGACGCAGCTGACCCAGGTTTCGAACTTGACCAATATCATCAAGATGAACATTCTGACCAACTTCGATACAGGTCCATGAAAAATATGGCTCTAGAGAGTCACAAGGTTTTATTAATTTGACCTCTCTGACCTAGTTTTGATGGCAATGACCCAGATTTAGAACTTTACCTGATATATCAGTCAAGTTAAACATTCGACTAAAACTATCATGAAGATCCTTGAAAAAGTATGGCCTCTAGAGAGGTCACAAGGTTTTTCTATTTTAGACCTTTGATCAGATGTTTTGATCGCAGCTGACCCAGTTTCGAACTTGACGGCAAACTAGTATATCAAAAATGAACATTCTGACCATACTTTCTAAGATCTCCATGAAAAATGTGACTCAAGTGGTCAAAAGCTAAAATGTTTACGTCACGCGGCAGACGACGGACGCTGCGCGATCACAAAAGCTTCACTGTCACAAAGGTGACATGTGAGAAAATACTAGCCTCTATAGATACACAAATTTTTCTTTGATCTACTTCGTGACTTAGTTGTTGACCGAGACATGTTTCAAATTCGCTAGATTTCATCAAGGTTAATCATTCACTGACCAAAATTCATTGAAGACAATAAAACAGAGGACCATGATTTGATCCCCTGTCCCCACTATGCTCAGTTTTGAACTGTAGATGACATGGTTTTTTTATAATTTGACATTAGTGACCTAGTTTTGTGCTCATGTTAGCCAGTATAGTTCATCATAGATAATAAATTCTGACCATTAACATGAAGATCCATTGGAAAAAATGGCCATCTATAGAGGTCACAAAGTTTTTTTATTATTTGACCACTGACCTATTTATTGAAGGCACGTGACCCAGTTTCGAACTTGACCTAGATATCATCAAGGTGTACATTCTGACCAATTTTCATGAAGATCCATTCAAAAGTATGGCCTCTAGAGAGGTCACAAATGTTTTTCTATTTTTAGACCTACTGACCTAGTTTTTCACTGCACATGACCCAGTTTTGAACTTGACCTAGATATTATCAAGTTGAATATTCAGACCAACTTTCATACATATTGCATGAAAAATATGGCCTCTAGAGAGGTCACAAGGTTTTTTATTATTGGACCTACTGACCTAGTTACTGAAGGCATGTGACCCAGTTTCAAACTTGACCTAGATATTATCAAGGTGAACATTCAGACCAATTTTCATGAAGATCCATTCGAAACTATGGCCTCTAGAGAGGTCACAAGGTTTTTCTATTTTTAGACCTACTGACCTAGTTTTTGACCACAGCTGACCCAGTTTCAGACTTGACCTAGATATCATCAAGATGAATATTCAGACCAATATTCATACAGATTCCATGAAAAATATGGCCTCTAGAGAGGTCACAAGGTTTTTTTTTATTATTTGACCTGCTGATCTAGTTATTGAGGGCACATGACCTAGTTTTAAACTTGATCTAGATATCATCAAGGTGAACATTCTGACCAATTTTCATGAAGATCCATTCAAAAGTATGGCCTCTAGAGAGGTCACAAAGTTTTTCTATTTTTAGACCTACTGACCTAGTTTTTGACCTTAGTTGACCCAGTTTCAAACTTGACCTAGATACCATCAAGATGAACATTAAGACCAACTTTTATACAGTTCCCATGAAAAATATGGCCTCTAGTGAGGTCACAAGGTTTTTTTATTATTTAACCTACTGACCTAGCTATTGATGGCACATGACCCACTTTCGAACTTGATCTAGATATCATCAAGGTGAACATTCTGACCAGTTTTTATGAAGATCCATTCATAAGTATGGCCTCTAGAGAGGTCACAAGGTTTTTCTATTTTTAGACCTACTGACCTAGTTTTTCAAGGCACCTGACCCAGTTTCGAACTCGACCTAGATATCATCAAGATGAACATTCTGACCAATTTTCATCAGATCCCATGAAAAATATGGCATCTAGAGAGGTCACAAGGTTTTTCTATTATTTGACCTACTGACCTAGTTGTTGATGGCGTGACCCAGTTTCGAACTTGACCTAGATATCATCAAGGTGAACATTCTGACCAATTTTCATGAAGATCTTGTGAAAAATATGGCCTCTAGAGAGGTCACAAGGTGCTATTGAATTTAAATGAAGCTGCTATTGTGCAGACAAGCTCAAAATAGCTAATTTTGGGCAATAAGGGGCCATAACTCAGGAACCCAAAATGGGACCTGGCCAGTTCAAGAAAGTAACCGAGATCTTATGGTGATATTTTTCAATTGATCTTCATAAAATTTGGTAAGAATGATTGCCTTGATAAAATATAGGTCAGGTTTGAATACGGGTCATCAGGGATCAAAAACTAGGTCACTAGGTCAAAAATCAAAGAAAATACTTGTTTATACAATTTATACATCTTGACCCTTTTGTCTTTATTTTCTACCTGTGTTTCAGCTGTTTATCATGCTTTCTTTAACTTTTCAGCATTTCAGACATGCTCTCTCTGACTCCAGTGATTGCTCATTGACAAAAGCTCAAAGTAAGTATAATATCTTGAAAGGTGTTTTAAATTCAATTGAACATCAAGTGCTTTGGATGATCAGTCTCGAATCAAGCAGTCATTTTCATTCCCATTTCTCAAAAAAAAGAGTCAGCCAATAAATATCACACTTTCACTTTGATTTTTAGCTCACCAGAAATTGGTTCAGGGTGAGCTATTAGCACAGGTGGATGGTCCGTTATCCTGCATCCATTGTCCTGTGTCAACATTTTTAGCTCACCTCAGCCAAAGGCTCGGGGTGAGCTATCGTGATCGCTCACCGTCCGGCGTTCGTCCGTCCACACTTTTCTTTAAACAACAACTCCTCCTAAACCACTAGTTCAAACTTCACAGGAATGATCCTTGGATAACCCCCTTTCAAAAGTGTCCAAAGAATTGAATTCCACACTGAACTCTGGTTGCCATGATTAAGCTACAGCAAAGAGATTTGGAGCACCTGTATAATTTTCAGCTCACCTGTCACATAGTGACAAGGTGAGCTTTTGTGATCACCCTTCGTCCATCCGTCCGTGTGTCAACAATTTCTTGTCTGCACGATAGTGGTTTCATTTATGATTTTATTTTAACCAAACTTGCTTACAACTTTATCACCATGAGATCCTGGTTCCTTTTTTGAACTGGCCGGATCTATCATGGGTTCAAGAGTTACAACCCCTGAAAGGGCCAAAATTAGCTATTTTGACCTTGTCTGCACAATAGCAGCTTTACTTATGATTTGATTTTTACCAAACTTGCACACAACTTGTATCACCACAAGATCTTGGTTTCTTTCTTGAACTGGCCAGATCCCATCATGGGTTCCAGAGTTATGGCCCCTATTAGGGCCAGAATTAGCTATTTTGACCTTGTCTGCACAATAGCAGCTTCATTTATGATTTGAATTGAATCAAACTTGCACAAACTTGTGTCACCATAAGATCTCGGCTCCTTTTTTGAACTGGTTGGATCCCGTTATGGGTTCCAGAGTTATGGCCCCTGAAAGGGCCAGAATTAGCTATTTTGACCTTGTCTGCACAATAGCAGCTTCATTTATGATTTGATTGTAACCAAACTTGCACACAACTTGTATCACCACAAGATCTTGGTTCTTTTCTTGAACGGGCCAGATGATTTTGACCTTGTCTGCACAATAGCAGCTTCATTTATGATTTTATTTTAACCAAACTTGCACACAACTTGTATTACCATAAAATGTTGATTCCTTTTTGTATGCACAAAAGGTATTATGGCCTCGGTGTCAGTCTGACTGTCTGTCTGTTGGTCAGCAATTTCCCTTCCAGTCTGTAACTCTTGAACCCCTTGAAGGATTTCAAAGAAACCTGACACAAATGTTCATCTCATCGAAAAGACATGCAGAGCGCATGTTTCGGATGGCTCTCTTCAAGGTCAAGGTCACACTTAGGGGTCAAAGGTCATATAACTTTGTTTTGTGTGTATATTGCTCTGCATTTGCGTTGCATTCCAGTGCTCTTGTTTTTATTTGGCAGATCTATCTTTTGTTCACTTGCAATAATTTTTTTGCTTAATTACTTCCCTTATATGTTACTATAAATAGCTTATTTAGTAACTTTTTTATTATTGGCTATAGGGAAAAACCGAGGCCATTTTTCTCTGGTACAACATGGATGGTACCTCCAATTTTTAGGTGTATTTTGACATCTGTACCTTGTAAGACTTTTCTTTTTTTGGTTAAATTTCTTCCCTTTGTGCAATGATAACAGATGAGCGATATAGGGCCAGTTTGGCCCTCTTATTACCATGACCTTCTCACCAAAGGCTCAGGGTGAGCTATTGTGATCGTTCACCGTCAGGCGTCTGTCCGTCCTTCCGGTGTCCGTCCACACTTTCCTTTAAACAACATCTCCTCATAAACGACCAGTTTAATTTTGATGAAACTTCACAGGAAAATCTTCCTGTCTGAAACCACAAGACCTAGGCCTTTGATATTTGGTATGTAGCATTGCCTTGTGGTCCTCTACCAAGATTGTTCAAATTATTACCCTGGGTTAAAAAGAGGCCCTGCCCCGGGGGTCCCAAGTTTTACATAGACTTATATAGGAGTAAACCTTAAAAATCTTCTTCTCTGAAACAGCAAGGCCTAGGCTTTTGATATTTGGTGTGTTGCGTTGCCTAGTGGTCCTCTACCAAGATTGTTAAAATTATGCCTCTGAGTTGAAAAGAGGCCTCACCCAGTGGGTCCCAAGTTTTACATAGACTTATATAGGGAAATATTATGCCCCTGGGGTGAAAAGAGACTCTGTCCTGGGGGTCCCAAGTTTAACATAGACTTATATAAGAATTTAAAAAAAAAATCTTTTGTCTGAAAGTTCAAGGCCTAGGCCTTTGATATTTGGTATGTAGCATTGCCTACTGGATCTCTAACAAGATTGTTCAAATTATGCCCCTGTGGTGAAAAGAGGCCCCACCCCGGGGGTCACTTTTTATATGAGTTATATAGGAAAAAATACTTGAATAAGTTATTATCAGATCATATTTCCTAGACTGTTCAATTATAATTACCTGATGACCCTAAGTGATTAGGGGTCACCTGACTGTTACCTTGACCTACTGACCTACTTTCTAGTTGATGATGGGCTATTTAAATCACTGCGTCCGTGGTCCATCATCCTTCCATCCATCTGACAATCCGTCCGTAAACAATTCCTCATCGCATCTCCTCAGGAACTACTGGAGGGATTTTGACCAAACTTTGTCAGAATTATTTATAGGTACCCTAGTTGTGTCCCCCTGAAAATCAGACTGGTTCAACAATTTTTGTACCCAGACAACAAAGTTGTTAGGGGGAGTATACTGGT
The DNA here is from genome assembly GCF_021730395.1 of Mercenaria mercenaria. Taxonomy (NCBI): domain Eukaryota; kingdom Metazoa; phylum Mollusca; class Bivalvia; order Venerida; family Veneridae; genus Mercenaria; species Mercenaria mercenaria. The sequence continues at coordinate 18,018,790 of NC_069367.1, read as the reverse complement.
TTCAAGTTGTCTGTCTGTCTGTCTGTCCGTCCGTCCATCCATAGACACAGTCTTGTGCGCACCATCTCTCCTCATCCCCTTGACACAATTTAATGAAACTTCACACAAGTGATCAGTAACAACAGTAGTTGTGCATGGGACATGTTAGGTTCTTTCAGAAAAAAAATTGCAGAGTTATGGGACTTTGTTTTTTGTTACTATACTATATACATAGGCACAGTCTTGTGCGCACCATCTCTCCTCATCCCCTTGACACAATTTAATGAAACTTCACACAAGTGATCAGTAACAACAGTAGTTGTGCATGGGACATGTTAGGTTCTTTCAGAAATAAAAAATTGCAGAGTTATGGGACTTTGTTTTTTGTTGCTATACTATATACATAGACACAGTCTTGTGCGCACCATCTCTCCTCATCCCCTTGACACAATTAAATGAAACTTCACACATGTGATCAGTAACAACAGTAGTTGTGCATGGGACATGTAAGGTTCTTTCAGAAATAAAAAATTGCAGAGTTATGGGACTTTGTTTTTTGTTACTATACTATATACATCGACACAGTCTTGTGCGCACCATCTCTCCTCATCCCCTTGACACAGTTTAATGAAACTTCACACAAGTGATCAGTAACAACAGTAGTTGTGCATGGGGCATGTTAGGTTCTTTCAGAAATTTTTTTTGCAGAGTTATGGGACTTTGTTTTTTGTTACTATACTATATACATAGACACCATCTTGTGCGCACCATCTCTCCTCATCCCCTTGACACAATCTAATGAAACTTCACACAAGTGATCAGTGACAACAGTAGTTGTGCATGGGGCGTGTTAGGTTCTTTCAACAACAAAAATTGCAGAGTTATGGTACTTTGTTTCTTGTTAACATACTATGTACATACAGTCTGCATATGCAATCTTGTGCGCGCCTAATCTTCCGAACCCTTGCACACAATTTAATGAAACTTCACACAAGTGATCAGTACCAACCCTAGTTGTGCATGGTGCATGTTACGTTCTTTTAGATAAATATTCTGCATAGTTATGGGACTTTGTTTTTTGTTACTATACTGTATACATACAGTCCACATAATTATGCTATCTTGTGGGTGGGGGGGGGATATTCATCACCTTTAGTGATAGCTCTAGTTGAGTGAGTTATGGGCCTTTGTTTATTTTTAGCTCACCTGTCACATAGTGACAAGGTGAGCTTTTGTGATCACGCAGCGTCCGTCGGTCCGTAAACTTTTGCTTGTGACCACTCTAGAGGTCACATTTTTCGTGGGATCTTTATGAAAGTTGGTCAGAATGTTCATCTTGATGATATCTAGGTCAAGTTTGAAACTGGGTCACGTGCCATCAAAAACCAGGTCAGTAGGTCTAAAAATAGAAAAACCATGTGACCTATCTAGAGGCCATATATTTCAAAAGATCTTCATGAAAATTGGTCAGAATGTTCACCTTGATGATATCTAGGTCAAGTTCGAAACTGGGTCACGTGCTGTCAAAAACTAGGTCAGTAGGTCTAAAAATAGAAAAACCTTGTGACCTCTCTAGAGGCCATATTTTTAGCTCACCTGTCACAAAGTGACAAGGTGAGCTTTTGTGATCGCGTGGCGTCCGTTGTCCGTCCATCAGTCCGTGCGTGCATAAACTTTTGCTTGTGACCACTCTAGAGGTCACATTTTTCATGGGATCTTTATGAAAGTTGGTCTGAATGTTCATCTTGATGATATCTAGGTCAAGTTCGAAAATGGGTCACGTGCGGTAAAAAACTAGGTCAGTAGGTCTAAAAATAGAAAAACCTTGTGACCTCTCTAGAGGCCATATTTCTCAATGGATCTTCATGAAAATTGGTGAGAGTGTTCAGCTTGATGATATCTAGGTCAGTTTTGAAACTGGGTCACGTGCGGTCAAAAACTAGGTCAGTAGGTCTAAAAACAGAAAAGCCTTGTGACATCTCTAGAGGCCATATTTTTCATGAGATCTTCATGAAAATTGGTCAGAATGTTCACCTTGATGATATCTAGGTCAAGTTCGAAACTGGTTCACGTGGGATCAAAAAGTAGGTCAGTAGGTCTAAAAATAGAAAAACCTTGTGACCTCTCTAGAGGCCATATTTCTCAATGGATCTTCATGAAAATTGGTCAGAATGTTCACCTTGATGATATCTAGGTGAAGTTCGAAAATGGGTCACGTGCGGTCAAAAACTAGGTGAGTAGGTCTAAAAATAGAAAAGCCTTGTGACGTCTCTAGAGGCCATATTTCTCAATGGATCTTCCTGAAAATTGGTGAGAGTTTTCAGCTTGACGATATCTAGGTCAAGTTCATAACTAGGTCACTTGGGGTCAAAAACTAGGTCAGTAGGTCGAAAAATAGAAAAACCTTGTTACCTCTCTAGAGGCCATATCCTTTCATGCTTAGAGTTTCTCATCACGAAAATTGGTTGAGACATTGATCACCTTGTTGATATCTAGTCAAATTCAAAAGTGGGTCACGTGCCTTAAAAACTAGGTCATTAGGTCAAATAATAGAAAAACCTTGTGACCTCTCTAGAGGTGCTATTTTTCAATGGATCTTCATGAAGTTGGTCAGAATGTTTTATCTTGATGATATCTAGGTCAGTCAACTTACCGTCAAAAACTAGGTCATATGTACAAATGATAGAATTTACCGTGAGCCATACTCATGGTTTCAACATGGGTCAATGTAGGAATAGTGGTGAAGGTCGATTCTAGGCCATCAAAAGGTCACTCTTGGTTTAATGAGATCTTCATGAATATTGGTCAGAATGTTCATCTTGATGATATCTGGGTTCAAGTGGGGTCAAAACTAGGTCATTAGGTCTGAAAAATAGAAAAACTTGTGACCTCTCTAGAGGCCATACTTATTCATGGATCTTTCATTAAAATTGAGTCAGAATGTTCACCTTGATGATATCTAGGTCAAGTTGAAACTGGGTCACTTGGGTTAATAACTAGGTCAGTAGATTTAAAAAAGAAAAAACCTTCGTGACCTCTCTAGAGGCCATATTTTTACATGAGATCTTCATGAATATTGGTCAGAATGTTCACCTTGATGATATCTAGGTCGTTCGAAACTGGGTCTTATGGTGTCAAAAACTAGGTCAGTAGGTCTAAAAATAGAAAAACCTTGTGACCTCTCTAGAGGCCATTTTCTCAATGGATCTTCATGAAAATTGGTCGAGATGTTCACCTTGATGATATCTAGGTCAAGTTCGAAACTGGGTCACGTGTAGGTCAAAAACTAGGTCAGTAGGTCTAAAAATAGAAAAACCTTGTGACCTCTCTAGAGGCCATATTTTTCATGAGATCTTCATGAATATTGGTCAGAATGTTCACCTTGATGATATCTAGGTCAAGTTCGAAACTGGGTCACGTGGGATCAAAAAAGGTCAGTAGGTCTAAAAAATAGAAAAACCTTGTGACCTCTCTAGAGGCCATATTTCTCAATGGATCTTCGATGAAAATGGTGAGAATGTTCAGTTGATGATATCTAGGTAAGGTTCTAACTGGGTCATGTGCGTCAAAAACTAGGTCAGTAGGTCGAAAAATAGAAAAACCTTGTGACCTCTCTGGAAGGCCATTATTTTTCAAGAGATCTATCATGAAAATGGGGGGGTAGGGTGAGAATGTTCACCGTGATGATATTCTAGCTCAAGTTAAAGTGTGGTCTCACGGGTGCCTTCAAAAACTTGGTCATTAGGTCAAATAATAGAAAAACCTTGTGACCTCTCTAGAGGCCATATTTTTCAATGGATCTTCATGAAAATTGGTCAGAATTTTTTTCTATCTAGATGATATCTAGGTCACATTGCTCAAAAACTATGTCACTATGTCAAATAATAGAAATAACGAGTCATACTCAGTTCAACACTGGGTCATGTAGGAGATAGGTGAGCGATTCAGGACCATCATGGTCCTCTTGTAATAATTTTACATGATTTATATGGGAAAGAACTTTGAAAAACTTCTTGTCCAAAAAATTACTCCAGGGCCAAGGACTTTGATAATTGGTATGTTCCTTAGCATCATTAGTGGTCCTCTATCAAGATTGTTCCTAAGGCTTTTCACATGGGATCAAATATGGCTTCACGGACCCCGGGGTCACATGGTTTTATACTTTATATAGAAAACTTTGAATAAGCCTCTTTCCAACGACTTTGAAATTTGCAAATGTCAGCTATATCTAGTAGTTGAACTTCCAAGTAAATGATTCTAAAATTAAACCCCCTTGATCAAATTGGCCCCGACCAAGGGTCATAATGGTGTCATATAGACTTAATTAGGGGACAAAAAAAGTCTATCTGTGTGACATTAACCAATCAATGATTCTAAAATTTGGACCACATGTATTAGAGTTTTTTCAGTTGGCAAGGAAATGAACCTTGACTTGAGTGTGACTATGATCTTGAATGTCACCTGTGACCTACTATCACATTTATGTAGCCTACAGTCTTCAAATATTGGACCACAAGCATAGGTTTAGTGGTACTGAATGTATAACTCTACTTGATTTTACCTAGTAACCTACCTATTCACATTATCGAGCTACAGCCTTCAAATAGTTATGAAGACACATGCATAGTTTATGTACTGAAAATGAACTTTGTCCATTGAAGTTGATATAGTGACCTATCCTTTCAATCATTTCTCAAGCTATAGCTTTCAAATTTGGGACACACTTGCATTGGACCACATGCCACAGTGTTGTGTACCGAAATGAAATATTGCCAACCATTGATTTATGACCTTGAAGGAATAATCTTGAAATATGGAACATTCAAATAATGGCTCATATGGTGGAGCGACTAAGATCACTATGTGATTTCTTGTTTAAGATATAGCCTTGAAATTTAGGTGGCATGTACTAGTTTTTGACATACATCCGAACCTCTTAAAACATGACTGTTCAGTGACACACGAAGTGACCTACTGGACCTATTATGCTCCACCAAGAATGAGGCAATGATATGTTTTTGAAAACCGTTTGCTGTATCTGATTGTTCAAGGTCTGGGTCAGTCATGTATTCTGTTGTAGCTAATTTTCGTGTCAGTTTCCATATCTTTGTTATACGATGGTATGATATTTCAAAATAAACTGTTGCATGAGTGTGTATGTCCAACTGGATATGTACGATGGTGTTTTCTAAGTGCGCAATGACCACTAAAAGAGTCCAGAGTCGAGCTCAAAGGTCAAGGTCACACTTAGACGTTAAAGGATAGTGCATTGATGGCATGTCCGGTCCATATCTTTGTCATCGATGGATGGATTTTCAAATAACTTGGCTTGAATGTGTACCACAGTAAGACGACGTGCAGTGCGCAAGACCCAGGTCCGTAGCTCAAACGTCAAGGTCACACTTAGACGTTAAAGGATAGTGCATTGATGGGCGTGTCCGGTCCATATCTTTGTCATTGATGGATGGATTTTCAAATAACTTGGCATGAATGTGTACCACAGTAAGACGACGTGCAGTGCGCAAGACCCAGGTCCGTAGCTCAAAGGTCAAGGTCACACTTAGACGTTAAAGGATAGTGCATTGATGGGCGTGTCCGGTCCATATCTTTGTCATCGATGGATGGATTTTCAAATAACTTGGCATGAATGTGTACCACAGTAAAACAATGTGTCCTGCGCAAGACCCAGGTTCGTAGCTCAAAGGTCAAGGTCACACTTAGATGTTAAAGGATAGTGCATTGATGGGCGTGTCCGGTCCATATCTTTGTCATCGATGGATGGATTTTCAAATAACTTGGCATGAATGTGTACCACAGTAAGACGACGTGTCACATGCAAGACCCAGGTCCGTAGCTCAAAGGTCAAGGTCACACTTAGACGTTAAAGATCATTTTTCATGATAGTGCATTGATGGGCATGTCCGGTCCATATCTTTGTCATTCATGCATGGATTTTAAAATAACTATGCATGAATGTGTGACACAGTAAGACGATGTGTCGCGCGCAAGACCCAGCTCTGTAGGTCAAAGGTCCTAAACTCTAACATCGGCCATAACTATTCATTCAAAGTGCCATCGGGGGCATGTGTCATCCTACGGAGACAGCTCTTGTTTTCTTAATATTTTAGCATCAGTTTGTCATTTGAAATATATAGCTCCTATTACTCAGGTGAGCGATCCAGGGTCATCATGACCTTCTTATTTTGTTTTTGAAGCTTTAGCAAAGAAATTTGTTCAAGCAAGGAATTTAACTCAGGTGAGCGATATAGGGGCAGCATGGCCCTTTAGTTACTTATACATCTGCTCTGAAACTACTGGTCAGAATAACACTAAATTTGGTCTGTAGCATCCTGGTGAGGTCCTCAATCAAGTTTGTTCAAATGGGGGCACTTGGCCCTTTTTAGGGGCTGCTAGAGCTAAAAATAGAAAACCTTGAAACAACTTCTTCTCATGAACCGCTTGCTGGATCTTCATTAAACTTGGTCTGTAGCATCATTTTAAGGTCCTCTCCAAATTTTGTTCAAATTGGGGCAGTTGCAGGCCTTGACACTAACTTTTTTCAGTGGTGTCCCAGAGGGACCCCTACCTGTAGAATTTGGTGTCCCTCACAAATACATGGGATCCCTGTAGTTTGAAAAGATGAAAATGTATTCAACCAGAACTGCTAGGTCTTGAACCGTATTTATTATCCCCTGCTGATAAAATCGGGAGGTGGGTATTGAAATGGCATTGTCACGTCAGTGCGTCTGTGTGTCCGTCCGCAGCCATTTCTCAGTAACTAGCCGGTAGAATTTCATGAAACTTGAAATATACATGAACCAACATACTGCGATGATGCCCGTCAAGTTTTTTTTGGATTGGTCAATTTCCCTTTTTGGTTTAATGAAAAATGCCCAAAAATGTCCGTCCGCAGCCATTTCTCAGTAACTAGCATGTAGAATTTCATGAAACTTGAAATAAATATGAACCAACATACTGCGATGATGCCCATCAGGTTTTTTTTTATTGGTCAATTTTCCTTAGAGTTATTGCCCTTGATTTAATGAAATATCCACGTCTGCAGCCATTTCTCAGTAACAAGCTGGTAGAATTTCATGAAACTTGAAATAAATATGAACCAACATACTTCGATGATGTCTTTCATTTCTTAGCTCACCTGTCACTAGGGTTGCATACCGGTTCCCAGTATCGGTACCGTACTGAATAATCACTTCGTAAAGTACCGATATATACCGTTTCGTAAAGAACCGGTTCCGATTCCGGTATTTCCATAAAAGTAAATAAACAAAATAATTACCAAATCGGCGGCAAAAGAAAGCAGAAAATAAGCAAATAGTATTTGAAACACAGTAATAACGTGATCGACATTGTTTACTGTGACACCGCTCCGAGTAACATGGAGAGCTGGCCTTGCAAATAATTTCGTATGCTAGATAAATTATTATCATAAAAAACTTCTTTTCCCGTCGTTTTAAACTATGTAAATCAACTTAATTGCAAAATATACTACACTTTTTTGCTCTTTGTCATATTCTATCAAAACAAATGAAAAAAAAATTATTTTAATAAAAAGTTACGAAACTAAGCTGTAACCTACGTAAACAAGTCATCGGTTTTTGCGAACTAATAGAAATACATTATTGCTTGTTGTTTCAGGCGTTTTGAGGGTTATTTGTCCTGAAAATTGTGTTGAAAAAATTGTTGCAATTTAAATACAGTACTAGTTAACCTGGTTGAAGATTTATCATGAGTGACAACAAGTCTGACTTGTTAAATGGGTTATTTGAAAGCTAGTAAGTGTTGATTTTCACAGTTCTCCTCAGTGCAGAGCAAGCATTAAGTTAACACAGTCAGTGAGTCCTAGATTTAAATTGCACAGTGAGCGACGTATCTACTCCTTTTTTATTTTGGAAAACTCTAGTTTGTAAAATATGTTGTTTTTTTTTACTCTTTCATAGTTTTAATACAACATCAAATTAACAGACTTAAAATGTTTATATATCAAAGCAAATTTTCCTGTATAACTACTTAAAAGGGGGTATTTAATACTAACCAAATCATTGCTTATGTGATATACTTCAAAGCTTGGTATTGGTATCGGTATCGTTAAAAATACCGTATCGTTTCGTTGGTATCGGTATCGGACCGCTTCGTCCTTAAAGATATCCAACCCTACCTGTCACATAGAGACAAGGTGAGCTTTTGTGATCACCCTTCGTCCGTCGTCCGTCCGTCCGTCAACAGTTTCTTGTCTGCACGATAGTGGTTTCATTTATGATTTTATTTTAACCAAACTTGCACAGAACTTGTATCACCATAAGATCTGGATTCCTTTCTTGAACTGGCCAGATCCCATTATGGGTTCCAGAGTTCCGGACCCTGAAAGGCCCAGAATTAGCTATTTTGAGCTTGTCTGCACAATAGCAGCTTCATTTAGGATTTGATTTTTTAACCAAACTTGCACACAACTTGTATCACCATAAGATCTTGGTTCCTTTCTTGAACTGGCCAGATTTCTTTATGGGTTCCAGAGTGATGGCCCCTGAAAGGGCCAGATTAGCTATTTTGACCTTGTCTGCACAATAGCAGCTTCATTTTTCATTTCAATTTTATCAAACTTGCACAAAACTTGTGTCACAATAAGATCTCGGTTCTTTTCTTGAACTGGCCAGATCCCATTATGGGTTCCAGAGTTATAGCCCCTGAAATGGCCAAAATTAGCTATTTTGACTTTGTCTGCACAATAGCAGCTTCATTTATGATTTGATTTTAACCAAACTTGCACACAACTTGTATCACCACATGATCTTGGTTCCTTTCTTGAACTGGCCAGATTCCATTATGAGTTCCAGAGTTATGGCCCCTGATAGGGCCAGAATTAGCTATTTTGACCTTGTCTGCACAATAGCAGCTTCATTTATGATTTGAATTGAATCAAACTTGCAGAAAACTTGTGTCACCATAAGATCTTGGTTCCTTTCTTGAACTGGCCAGGTCCCTTAATGGGTTCCAGAGTTATGGCCCCTGAAAGGACCAAAATTAGCTATTTTGACCTTGTCTGCACAATAGCAGCTTCATTTATGATTTTATTTTAACCAAACTTGAACACAACTTGTATCACCATAAGATCTCAATTTCTTTTTATACACCCGAAGGGATGTATTATGTTACCACCTTGGTGTCTGTCTATCTGTCTATCTGTTGGTTAGCAATTTCCCTTCCACTCTGTAACTCTTGAACCCCTTGAAGGATTTCAAAGAAACCTGACACAAATGTTCACCTCATCGAAACGACATGCAGAGGGCATGTTTCGGATTGCTCACTTCAAGGTCAAGGACACACTTAGGGGTCAAAGGTCATATGTCTTTGTTTTGTGTGTATATTGCTCTGCATTTGTGTTGCATTGCAGTGCTCTTGTTTTTAATTGGCAAATCCTTCTTTTGTTCACTTACAATAATTTTTTTTAATTATTTCCCTTTTATGTTACTATAAATAGCTTATTTAGTAACTTTTATTAGCTCACCTGTCACATAGTGACAAGGTGAGCTTTTGTGATCATCCGTCGTCAGTCCGTGCGAGCGTGCGTCCGTGCTTCAACAATTTCTTGTCTGCACAATAGTGGTTTCATTTAAGACTTTATTTTAACCAAACTTGCACACAACTTGTATCACCATAAGATCTCAGTTCCTTTCTTGAACTGGCCAGATCCCATTATGGGTTCTAGAGTTATGGCCCCTGAAAGGGCCAAAATTAGCTATTTTGACCTTGTCTGCACAATAGCAGATTTATTAGCTCACCTGTCACATAGTGACAAGGTGAGCTTTTGTGATCACCCTTCGTCCGTCGTCAGTCCGTCCGTCCGGCTGTGCGTGCGTGCGTCAACAATTTCTTGTCTGCACGATAGTGGTTTTATTTATGATTTTATTTTAACCAAACTTGCATATAACTTGTATCACCATAAGATCTCGGTTCCTTTCTTGAACTGGCCAAATCCCATTATGGGTTCCAGAGTTATGGCTCCTGAAAGGGCAGAAATTAGCTATTTTGACCTTGTCTGCACAATAGCAGCTTGATTTATAACTTGATTTTTACCAAACCGGCACACAACTTGTATCACCATAAGATCTTGGTTCCTTTTTTGAACTTGCCTGATTCCATTATGGGTTCCAGAGTTATGGCCCCTGAAAGGGCCAGAATTAGCTATTTTGACCTTGTCTGCATAATAGCAGCTTCATTTATGATTTGAATTTAATTAAACTTGCACAAAACTTGTGTCACCATAAGATCTTGGTTCCTTTTTTAAACCGGCCAGATCCCATAATGGGTTTCCTTAGTTATGGCTCCTGAAAGGGCCAAAATTAGCTCTTTTGACCTTGTCTGCACAATAGCAGCTTCATTTATGATTTGATTTTAACCAAACTTGCACACAACTTCTGGCCTGTTTCATCGGGCCCTAAAGGGTGTTTCTCTTGTTGCTCTGTCTTCTGAAAAGGCATTGAGTACATACGTTTTTGGTTCTTAAGGTTTGCTTTTTATATATTTATACACGAGCATTTTTAGCTCACCTATCACAAAGTGACAAGGTGAGCTTTTGTGATCGCGCGGTGTCCGTCGTCCGTGCGTCCGTAAACTTTTGCTTGTGACCACTCTAGAGGTCACATTTTTCATGGGATCTTTATGAAAGTTGGTCAGAATGTTCACCTTGATGATATCTAGGTCAAGTTCGAAACTGGGTCACGTGCCTTCAAAAACTAGGTCAGTAGGTCTAAAAATAAATAAAACCTTGTGACCTCTCTAGAGGCCATATTTTTCACAAAATCTTCTTGAAAATTGGTCAGAATGTTCACCTTGATAATATCTAGGTCAAGTTTGAAAGTGGGTTACGTGCCTTCAAAAACTAGGTCAGCAGGTCTAAAAATAGAAAAACCTTGTGACCTCTCTAGAGGCCATATATTTCACAAGATCTTCATGAAAATTGGTCAGAACGTTCATCTTGATGATATCTAGGTCAAGTTCGAAACTGGGTCACGTGCCATCAAAAACTAGGTCAGTAGGTCAAATAATAGAAAAACCTTGTGACCTCTCTAAAGGCCATATTTTTCAAGGGATTTGTATGAAAGTTGGTCTGAATGTTCATCTTGATGATATCTAGGTCAAGTTCGAAACTGGGTCACATGCGGTCAAAAACTAGGTCAGTAGGTCTAAAAATAGAAAAACCTTGTGACCTCTCTAGAGGCCATATATTTCATGAGATCTTCATGAAAATTGGTCAGAATGTTCACCTTGATGATATCTAGGTCAAGTTCGAAACTGGGTCACGTGCCATCAAAAAGTAGGTCAGTAAGTCAAATAATAGAAAAACCTTGTGACCTCTCTAGAGGCCATATTTTTCATGGGATCTGTATGAAAGTTGGTCTGAATGTTTGTCTTGATGATATCTAGGTCAAGTTCAAAAGTGGGTCACGTGCCTTCAAAAACTAGGTCAGTAGGTCAAATAATAGAGAGACCTTGTGACCTCTCTAAAGGCCATATTTTTCATGGGATCTGTATGAAAATTGGTCTGAATGTTCATCTTGATAATATCTAGTTCAAATTCGAAACAGGGTCATGTGCAGTCAAAAACAAGGTCAGTAGGTCTAAAAATAGAAAAACCATGTGACCTCTCTAGAGGCCATACTTGTGAATGGATCTCCATAAAAATTGGTCAGAATGTTCACCTTGATGATATCTAGGTCAAGTTTGAAACTGGGTCACGTGCCTTAAAAAACTAGGTCAGTAGGTCAAATAATAAAAAACATTGTGACCTCTCTAGAGGCCATACTTTTCATGGGATCTGTATGAAAGTTGGTCTGAATGTTCATCTTGATGATATCTAGGTCAAGTTCGAAACTGGGTCAGCTGCGGTCGAAAACTAGGTCAGTAGGTCTAAAATTATTAAAATCATTTGACCTCTCTAGAGGCCATATTTTTCATGAGATCTTCATGAAAATTAGTGAGAATGTTCACCTTGATGATATCTAGGTAAAGTTCAAAACAGGGTCACGTACCTTCGAAAACTAGGTCAGTAGGTCACATAATAGAAAAACCTTGTGACCTCTCTAGAGACCATATTTTTCAATGGATCTTCATGAAAATTGGTCAGAATTTTTTATCTTGATAATATCTAGGTCAAGTTCAAAACTGGGTCACATGAGCTCAAAAACTAGGTCACTATGTCAAATAATAGAAAAAACGACGTCATACTCTAAACTGGGTCATATGGGAAGAGGTGAGCGATTCAGGACCATCATGGTCCTCTTGTTGTGTTTTACATGCCATGCCTTTTCGTTTCCATTACGTGTGTTAGAGATTCACCTGGAGGGGATTACTTTTATTTACACTGTCTCATGTCTTTGGAACATGGTGGGGGTAAGAGTGAGGTTGGGTGCGCACCATAAACCGGTTTAAGCTCCCCAGTGGTGTTTTTGCCACTGACCGTTCCAAGGCGGTGCCTCACTGTGTTCCTTTGTTCGTTTTGTCCTTGTGTGTTGACTTTGTGTGCACGCGTGTGTGTATGCTTATTGTTCGTCTTGTCCTTATGTGTTGGCTTTGAGTGTGTGTGTGTGTGTGTGTGTGTGTGTGTTGTTCGTTTTGTCCTGATGTGTAAGCTTTGAGTGTGTGTGTCGTGCACACGTTTGCGTGCTGGAGGGTTCGTTTTGAGGAGGCTGCGCTTTTGGTGCGTGGCACTCCCTGTTTGATATTTTTCTTTGTTTGTATTACCACAAGATCTTGGTTCCTTTCTTGAACTGGCCAGATTCCATCATGGGTTCCAGAGTTATGGCCCCTTAAAGGTCCAAAATTTGCTATTTTGGCTTTTGCAGCCATATAGATACTTCATTTATGGTTTTATTTGATACAAACTTCCAAAATATCTTCAGGAACAATAAATCTTGGATTCCATGACAAATCAGATCCAATCTTAGTTTCCAGAGTTATTTTATATCTGATTACCTCCCCTGATTGTAATCAAAATGGATTTATATATCAGTTAGTACTTATAGGAATTATTTGAAATTTTATTATTGTCATTAGTTGGACTGAGCCAATCAGGGTAGATAACTATGGACTGATTTTATGTCAAATTACCTCCCTTTATTTCAAATTAAAATGGGTATATCTCTGTAACTAATGAAGATACTGATCTGAAATTTCATTTATGTCAACAGATTTATTTGGCAGATCCTTCTTTTGTTCACTAACAATAATGTTTTTTTTAATTACTTCCCTTTTACGTTACTATAAATAGCTTATTTTTAGTAACATTTTTATTATTGGCTGTAGGGAAAAACAGAGACCACTTCTCTGTGGTACAACATGGATGGTACCTCCAATTTTAGGTGTATTTTGACATATCTGTACCTTTTAAGAATTTTTTTTCTGTTTGGTTAAATTTCTTCCCTTTGTTGTTCCTGTCCTTTGGACTTACATATTTTTTCTAAGGACCTTCTTGTCCTCAAGTACAATGATAACAGGTGAGCGATGTAGGGCCATTATGTCCCTCTTGTTTATGATTTGATTTTTACCAAACTTGCACACAACTTGTATCGCCACAATATCTCGGTTTCTTTCTTGAACTGGCCAGATCCCATTATGGGTTCCAGAGTTATGCCCCTGAAAGGCCCAAAATTAGCTATTTTGACCTTGTCTGCACAATAGCAGCTTTATTTATCATTTGATTTTTACCAAACTTGCACAAATCTTGTGTCACAATAAGATCTCGGTTCCTTTCTTGAACTGGCCAGCTTTCGTTATGGGTTCCAGAGTTATGGCCCCGGAAAGAGCCAAAATTAGCTATTTTGACGTTGTCTGCACAATAGCAGCTTCATTTATGATTTAAATTTAATCAAACTTGCACGAAACTTGTGTCACAGTAAGATCTCGGTTCTTTGTTGAACCGGCCAGATCCCATAATGGTTTCCAGAGTTATGGCCCCTGAAAGGGCCAAAATTAGCTATTTTGACCTTGTCTGCACAATAGCAGCTTCATTTATGATTTGATTTTAACCAAACTTGCACACAACTTGTATCACCACAATATCTCGATGCCTTTTTTGAACTGGCGAGATTCCTTTATGGGTTCCAGAGTTATGGTCCCTGAAAGGGCCAGAATTAGCTATTTTGACATTGTCTGCACAATAGCAGCTTCATTTAGGATTTGATTTGAACCAAACTTGCACACAACTTGTATCACCATAAGATCTAGATTCCTTTTTATACGCTCAAAGGGACGTATTATGTTATCGCTTTGGTGTCCATCTGTCTGTCTGTCTGTTGGTTAGCAATTTCCCTTCCGCTCTGTAACTCTTGAACCCCTTGAAGGATTTCAAAGAAACCTGACACAAATATTCACCGCATCGAAACGACATGCTGAGCGCATGTTGCGGATAAACTTCAAGGTCAAGGTCACACTTAGGCTCAAAGGTCATATTACTTTGTTCCATGGTTATATTGCTCTGCATTTGTGTTACATTGCAGTGCTCTTGTTTTTATTTGGCAGATCCATCTTTTGTTCACTTACAGTACTTTTTAGCTCACCTGTCATGTAGTGACAGGGTGAGCTTTTGTGATCGCCATTCGTCCGTCGTCTGTCCACAATTTCTTGTCTGCAAGATAGTGGTTTCATTTATGATTTTATTTTAACCAAACTTGCACACAACTTGTATCACCATAAGATTTTGGTTCCTTTCTTGAACTGGCCAGATCCCATTATGGGTTCCAGAGTTATGGCCCCTGTAAGGGCCAGAATTAGCTATTTTGACCTTGTCTGCACAATAGCAACTTTATTTATGATTTGATTTTTACCAAACTTGCACACAACTTGTATCACCATAAGATCTTGGTTCCTTTCTTGAACTGGCCAGATTCCGTAATGGATTCCAGAGTTATGGCCCCTCAAAGGGCCAAAATTAGCTATTTTGACCTTGTCTGCACAATAGCAGCTTCATTTATGATTTGAATGTAATCAAACTTGCACAAAACTTGTGTTACCATAAGATCTCGTTTCCTTTCTTGAACCAGCCAGATCCCTTAATGGGTTTCAGAGTTATGGCCCCTGAAATGGCCAAAATTAGCTATTTTGACCCTGTCTGCAATAGCAGCTTCATTTATGATTTGATTTTAACCAAACTTGCACACAACTTGTATCACCACAAGATCTGGATTCCTTTCTTGAACTTGCCAGATTCCATTATGGGTTCCAGAGTTATGGCCCCTGATAGGGCCAGAATTAGCTATTTTGACCTTGTCTGCACAATAGCAGCTTCATTTATGATTTGAATTTAAACAAACTTGCACAAAAACTTGTGTCACCATAAGATCTTGGTTCCTTTCTTGAACTGGCCAGATCCCTTAATGGGTTCCAGAGTTATGGCCCCTGAAAGAGCCAAAATTAGCTATTTTGACTTTGTCTGCACAATTATGAGCAGACTCATTTTTAGCTCGACTATTCGAAGAATAGTCTAGCTATTCTACTCACCCTGGCGTCGGCGTCGGCGTCACACCTTGGTTAAGTTTTTGCATGCAAGTACATACAGCTATCATTTAAAGGCATATAGCTTTGAAACTTATTTATTCTTTTTCTAGGTCAATTACCAACCTCACTGGGTCAAGTTCCATAACTCTAACATGTATTTTGAGCAAATTATGCCCCCTTTTGGACTTAGAAAATTCTGGTTAAAGTTTTACATGCAAGTTACTATCTCCAAAACTAATGTAGATATTGAATTGAAACTTCACATGTGCCTCCGGGGTTATAAAACTATTTGATAACACCAAGTCCCATAACTGTGACCTTCATTTTGGCCAAATTATGCCCCCTTTTTGTCTTAGAAAATTCTGGTTAAAGTTTTGCGTGCAAGTACATACAGCTATTACTAAAAGGCATATAGATTTGAAACTTATTTTTTCTTTTTCTAGATCAATTACCTACCTCACTGGGTCAAGTCCCATAACTCTGACATGTATTTTGGCCAAATTATATCCCCTTTTGGACTTAGAAAATTCTGGTTAAAGTTTTGCGTGCAAGTACATACAGCTATTACTAAAAGGCATATAGATTTGAAACTTATTTTTTCTTTTTCTAGATCAATTACCTACCTCACTGGGTCAAGTCCCATAACTCTGACATGTATTTTGGGCAAATTATGCCCCCTTTTGGACTTGGTCAAATGACTTTGTTTTGTGTGTATATTGCGCTGCATTTGCATTGCATTGCAGTGCTCTTGTTTTTATTTGGCAGATCCTTTTGTTCACTTACAATAATTTTTTATCCCCCGCTGATGAAATCGGGAGGGGGGTATTGAAATGGCGTTGTCCGTGTGTGTGTGCGTGCGTGCGTCCGTCCGCAGCCATTTCTCAGTAACTAGCTGGTAGAATTTCATGAAACTTGAAATAAACATGAATCAACATACTGCGATGATGCCCGTCAAGTTTTTTTTTGGATTGGTCAATTTTCCTTAGAGTTATTGCCCTTGATTTAATGAAAAATGCCCAAAAATGACCGTCCGCAGCCATTTCTCAGTAACTAGCAGGTAGAATTTTATGAAACTTAAAATAAATATGAACCAACATACTGCAATGATGCCCATCAAGTTATTTTTTGGATTGGTCAATTTCCCTTAGAGTTATTGCCCTTGATTAAATGAAAAATCCACATCTGCAGCCATTTCTCAGTAACAAGCTGGTGGAATTTCATGAAACTTAGAATAAATATGAACCAACATACTTCGATGATGTCTGCCATTTTTTTTTTCAATTGGTCAATTTTCCTTAGAGTTATTGCCCTTTAATTGTTGAAAATCTACAGATTTGTACATAACAAACCAACCAATTGGTAGAATTTCATAAAACTTCTTTCATTCTTTTCCATGAACATTTAGTATAAACATGTGAAGTGTGTACCCACACCTGGTCACCACCTGCCTTCGTCACACCTCTCCCCCTCCCAACCCCACCACCCCCCCAAAAAAATAAAAAATTCTTTCCTTTTTATTATTATTATTTTCAAACCTTCCATGAATATTTATCAACATGCAAAGTTGTACTGTTCCCCCACCTCACTCCTCCACCAAGTCATCCCCACCCCCCACCATTTTTTTTTTTTTTTTTTTTCATTTTTAATTTTCTATCAATATTTCAATATTTATAATCAACATCGATGATCAATGACAATCATAATCGATGTTTTGTACCCTCACAAAGTCACCCCTGCTGCCCCCTCTTCCCCAACCAAAAAATAGCATTCATTTTCTGTTAAATTGATTTTGACAAATGAAATTATTTGCTTCTTAGTAATATCCTTAACTTTTTGCCAGATATTTTTTTTTGCCATTCCTGACCACAAACCCTTTTCGGCGGGGGATACCAATTCATCGAATTTGCTTGTTTTTAATTACTTCTCTTTTATGTTACTATAAATAGCTTATTTAGTAACTTTTTTATTATTGGCCGTAGGGAAAAACCGAGATCACTTTCCTGTGGTACAACATGGATGGTACCTCCAATTTATAAGTGTATTTTGACATATCTGTACCTTTAAGAAAATTTCAACTATATTTATGCCCCCCTTCAAGAAGGAGGGGTATATTGTTTTGCAGATGTCGGTCGGTCGGTCGGTCGGTCGGTCGGTCGGTCTGTCGGTCAGTCGGAATGTAGACCAATCCGTTTCCGGATGATAACTCAAGAACGCTTGGGCCTAGGATCATGAAAATTGAAAGGGAGGTTGGTCATCACCAGCAGATGACCCCTATTGATTTTGAGGTCTGTATGTCAAAGGTCAAGGTCACAGTGACCCTGAATAGTAAAATGGTTTCTGGATGATAACTCAAGAACACTTGGGCCTAGGATCATGAAAGTTGATAGGGAGATTGGTAATGACCAGCAAATGACCCCTATTGATTTTGAGGTCAGTATGTTAAAGGTCAAGGTCACAGTGACCCTGAACAGTAAAACGGTTTCCGGATGATAACTCAAGAACGCTTAGGCCTAGGATCACGAAAGTTGATAGGGAGACTTGTCATGACCAGCAGATGACCCCTATTGATTTTGAGGTCAGTATGTCAAAGGTCAAGGTCACAGTGACCAGGAACAGTAAAATGATTTCCAGGCAATATTCAAGAACGCTTGGGCTAGTGTCAGAAAATTGATAGTTAGGTTGGCCATGACCGGCAGATGACCCCTATTCATTTTGAAGTCATTACGTCAAAGGTCAAGGTCACATTGGCCAGGAACAGTTAACGGTTTCTGTCTCTTGTCCAAAACCATAGGAACCTAGGGCTATGATATTTGGTATGTAGCCAAATCTAGTGGTCCTCTACCAAGATTGTTCAGATTATTTCCCTGGGGTCAAATATGGCCCCACCCTGGGGGTCACATGGTTTATATAGACTTATATAGGAAAAACTTTGAAAAACATTTTGTCCAAAACCACAGGGCCTAGGGCTTTGATATTTTGTATATGACATCATCTAGTGGTCCTCTACTAAGATTTTTCAATTATTCCCCTAGGGTCAAATATGGCTCCGCCCTGGGGGGTCACATGGTTACATAGACTTATATAGGGAAAATCTTTGAAAATCTCTTGTCCAAACCACAAGACTATGGTTTTAATATTTTGTAATGTAGCATCTTTAGTGGTTCTCTACCAGTTTGTTCAAATTATCCCTCTAGGGTCAAATATGGCCCGCCCCAGGGTCATATGGTTTTATTAAACTTATATAGGGAAAAACTTAGAATCTTCATGTCCATAACTTACATCATTCAAATTTGGACCACATGTATAAGTTTTGAGTGGCAAAATGAACCTTGACATGAGTTGACCTTGATCTTGACCTAATGACCTACTTTCACATTTCTGTAGCTACAGCCTTCAAATTTGGACCAATGCATAGGTTTGTGTACCGAAAAAAACTTTGACCTTGTTATTGACCTAGTGAGCTACTTTCACATTTTTGAAGGTACAGGCTTCAAATTTGGACCACATGCATAGTTTTTTGTTCCAGAATAAAATTTGACCTTGATTTTGACCCATTCAAAAATGGCTCAGTGGATGGCACCAAGATCACTCTGTAATCTCTTATTAGGTTAATAGGTTAAAGGTCAAGGTCAGATTAAACCAGAATGGTAGAGACTTTTGTTTACAGTGAGCATATATTTTCTGTTCCTTGTGCAATTACTGAATGCATCAAGGGGGGCATTTCGTGTTCGACGAGCTCTTGTTTCTCATGATTCTTTTGATTGATCTTGATTATGATTTTTTGACCTTCTTGTCCTTAAATGCAATGATGACAGGTGAGTGATATAGGGCCATTATGGCCCTCTTGTTTTTAATTACTTCCCTTTTATGTTACTATAAATAGCTTCTTGTTCTTAAGTGCAATGATAACAGGTGAGCGATATAGGGCCATCATGACCCTCTTGTTAGCTTACCTGTCACAATGTGACAAGGTGAGCTTTTGTGATCGCGCGGTGTCCTTTGTCCGTCGTCCGTGCGTGCGTGCGTGCATCCGTAAACTTTTGCTTGTGACCACTCTAGAGGTCACATTTTTCATGGGATCTTTATCAAAGTTGGTCAGAATGTTCATCTTGATGATATCTAGATCAAGAGGCCATATATTTCACAAGATCTTCATGAAAATTGGTCAGAATGTTCACCTTGATGATATCTAGGCCAAGTTCGAAACTGGGTCGAGTGCCATCAAAAACTAGGTCAGTAGGTCTAAAAATAGAAAAACCTTGTGACCTCTCTAGAGGCCATATATTTCAAAAGATCTTCATGAAAATTGGTCAGAACATTCACCTTGATGATATCTAGGTCAAGTTCGAAATTGGGTCACGTGCCTTCAAAAACTAGGTCAGTATGTCAAATAATAGAAAAACTTTGTGACCTCTCTAAAGGCCATATTATTCATGGGATCTGTATGACAGTTGGTCTTAATGTTCATCTTGATGATATCTAGGTCAAGTTCGAAACTGGGTCGCATGTTGTCAAAAACTAGGTCAGTAGGTCTAAAGAAAAACATTATGACCTCTCTAGAGGCCATATATTTCATGAGATCTTCATGAAAATTGGTCAGAATGTTCATCTTGATGATATCTAGGTCAAGAATGAAACTTGATGATGTGCGGTCAAAAACTAGGTCAGTAGGTCTAAAAATAGAAAAACCTTGTGACCTCTCTAGAGGCCATATATTTCATGAGATCTTCATGAAAATTGGTCAGAACGTTCACCTTTATGATATCTAGGTCAAGTTCGAAAGTGGGTCACGTGCCATCAAAAAGTAGGTCAGTAGGTCAGATAATAGAAAAACCTTGGGACCTCTCTTAAGGCAATATTTTTCATGAGATCTGTATGAAAGGTGGTCTGAATGTTCATCTTGATGATATCTAGGTCAAGTTCGAAACAGGGTCATGTGCCGTCAAAAATTAGGTCAGTAGGTCTAAAAATAGAAAAACCTTGTGACCTCTCTAGAGGCCATACTTGTGAATGGATCTCCATAAGAATTGGTCAGAATGTTCATCTTGATGATATCTAGGTCATGTTTGAAAGTGGGTCACATGCCTTCAAAAAGTAGGTCAAATAATGAAAAAACGTTGTGACCTCTCTAGAGGCCATATTTTTCATGAGATCTGTATGAAAGGTGGTCTGAATGTTCATCTTGATGATATGTAGGTCAAGTTTGAAACAGGGTCATGTGCCGTCAAAAACTAGGTCAGTAGGTCTAAAAATAGAAAAACCTTGTGACCTCTCTAGAGGCCATACTTGTGAATGGATCTCCATAAGAATTGGTCAGAATGTTCATCTTGATGATATCTAGGTCATGTTTGAAAGTGGGTCACATGCCTTCAAAAAGTAGGTCAAATAATGAAAAAACGTTGTGACCTCTCTAGAGGCCATATTTTTCATGAGATCTGTATGAAAGTTGGTCTGAATGTTCTTCTTGATGATATCTAGGTCAAGTTTGAAACTGGGTCACGTGCCTTAAATAACTAGGTCAGTAGGTCAAATAATAAAGAAAACTTGTGACCTCTCTCGAGGCCATACTTTTCTTGGGATCTGTATGAAATTTGGTCTGAATGTTCGTCTTGATGATATCTAGGCCAAGTTTGAAACTGGGTCAGCTCCAGTCAAAAACTAGGTCAGTAGGTCTAAAATTAGACAAATCTTTTTTCCTCTCTAGAGGCCATATTTTTCAATGGATCTTCATGAAAATTGATATGAATGTTCACCTTAATGATATCTAGGTCAGTTTCGAAACTGAGTCATGTGCGGTCAAAAAGTAGACCAGTAGATATAAAAATAGAAAAACCTTGTGACCTCTCTAGAGGCCATATTTTTCACAAGATCTTCATGAAAATTAGTGAGAATGTTCACCTTGATGATATCTAGCTAAAGTTCGAAACTGGGTCACGTACCTTCGAAAACTAGGTTAATAGGTCAAATAACAGAAAAACCTTGTGACCTCTCTAGAGACCATATTTTTCAATGGATCTTCATGAAAATTGGTCAGAATTTTTATCTTGATAATATCCAGGTCAAGTTCAAAACTGGGTCACATGAGCTCAAAAACTAGGACACTATGTCATATAATAGAAAAATGACGTCCTACTCAAAACTGGGTCATGTGGGAAGAGGTGAGCGATTCAGGACCATTATGGTCCTCTTGTTTCCCTTTGTTGTTCCTGTCCTTTGTACTTCATCAGTCAAAATTTTGCTCCTATCCTCCTCTGATGTAATCCTTCGGGCATGAAACTACTGGCCTGATTTGAAAATAAATTTATTTGAGGTAACTTTAAGAAAATTTTAGCTATATTTTGTCATAATTCTTTTGATTGATTTTGATTATGATTTTTAGCTCACATTTCACAAAGTGACAAGGTGAACTTTTGTGATCGCGTGGCGTCCGTCGTCCGTGCATGTGTGTGTCCGTCCGTAAATTTTTGCTTGTGACCACTCTAGAGGTCACATTTTTCATGTGATCTTTATGAAATTTGGTCAGAATGTTCATGTTGATGATATCTAGGTCAAGTTCGAAACTTGGTCACGTGTGGTCTAAAACTAGGTCAGTAGGTCTAAAAATAGAAAACCCTTGTGACCTCTCTAGAGGACATAATTTTCAATTGGTCTTCATGAAAATTGGTCAGGATGTTCATCTTGATGATATCTAGGTCAAGTTTGAAACTGGGTCAGGTGCCGTCAAAAACTAGGTCAGTAGGTCAAATAAAAAAAAAGACCTTGTGACCTTTCTAGAGGCCATATTTTTGATGAGATCTGTATGAAAGTTGGTCTGAATGCTCATCTTGATGATATCTAGGTCAAGTTCGAAACCGGGTCAACTGCAGTCAAAAACTAGGTCAGTAGGTCTAAAAATAGAAAAACCTTTTGACCTCTCTCGAGGCCATACTTTTCAATGGATCTTCATGAAAATTGGTCAGAGTGTTCACCTTGATGATATCTAGTTCAAGTTTGAAACTGGGTCATGTGCGGTCAAAAACTAGGTCAGTAGGTCTAAAAATAGAAAAAACTTTTGACCTCTCTAGAGGCCATATTTTTCATGAGATCTTCATGAAAATTGGTGAGAACGTTCACCTTGATGATATCTAGTTGAAGTTGAAAAGTGGGTCACATGCCTTCAAAAACTAGGTCATTAGGTCAAATAATAGAAAAACCTTGTGACCTCTCTAGAGGCCATATTTTTCAATGGATCTTCATGAAAATTGGTCAGAATTTTTTTCCTGATAATATCTAGGTCAAGTTCAAAACTGGGTCATATGAGCTTGGAAACTAGGTCACTTTGTCAAATAATAGAAAAAAATGACGTCATACTCAGTTCAAAACTGGGTCATGTGGGGACAGGTGAGCGATTCAGGACCATCATGGTCCTGTTGTTTGACCTTTGTCTTTAAGTTCAATGATAACAGGTGAGCGATATAGGGCCATTATGGCCCTCTTATTTAAGATACAGCCTTGAAATTTGGATGACATGTACAGTTTTGCACACCGATCTTAAAACTGACCTTGAATATGACCTACTGACCTACTTTGTAATATTTTAGCATCAGTTTGCCATTTTAAACATGTGGATCATATTACTCAGGTGAGCGATTCAGTGTCATCATGACCATCTTGTCTAAGATACAGCCTTGAAATTTTGATGACATGTACAGTTTTGCACACTGATCTTAAAATTGACTTTCAGTGACCATGAATTTGACTTACTGACCTACTTCCTAATATTTTAGCATCAGTTTGCCTTTTAAACTTGTGGCTCATATTACTCAGGTGAGTAATTCAGGGTCATCATGACCCTCTTGTTATATATCTTTTCATATTGATTTTGTAAATTATTTTAATTCTTCTTCTCTTTTCAGTCAAACTTCACATTGCCCACCTTTATGAAGTGCAGGTAATTTATAAGAATAGTAGCTGCATGAGTGAGTTATAGAATCTGTTTTAAACACAGAAAGTCTAAGCTAAGTGTAAATGTGGAAGTACTGTTTCCACAGGTTCAGGGTGAGCTATTAGTATAGGGTGGATGGTACATCGTCCACATTTCTAGCTCACCTGAGCCAAAGGCTCGGAGTGAGCTATTGTGATCGATCACCGTCCGTCCGTCAGGCGTCCGTCCACAGTTTCCTTTAAACAACATCTCCTCCTAAACCACCAAGCCAATTTTGATGAAACTTCACAGGGATGATCCTTGGATGGTCTTTTTAAAAAAATTTTTCAAAGAATTGAATTCCGTACAGAACCCTGGTTGCCATAGAATCTTCTTGTCCAAAACCACAGGGCCTAGGGCTTTGATATCTGGTTTGTAGCATCATCTAGTGGTCCTCTACCAAGATTGTTCAAATTATTACCCTAGGGTCAAATATGGCCCTGCCCTGGGGGTGACATGGTTTATATAGACTGTTATAGGGAAAACTTTGAAAATCTTCTTGTACAAAACCGCATGGCCTAGGGCTTTGATATATGGTATGTAGCATCATCTAGTGGTCCTCTACCAAGATTGTTCAAATTATCCCCCTAGGGTCAAATATGTCAAGTATGTATTTTTCCCAAGATTAGTGCAAAAGTTCCCAAATTAAATTCTGAAAAAAAAAAAGATTCATCAAAATTGCACAAATATTGACCAAATTATGGACAATTTTGGAATGGAAGTATGTTACAGAGGCTGTACAATGTGAAACAAGTGTATGAGAAAGTACTTAAACACATGCTTACTAAATCCTATGGGACTACATGTTTCCCAATTTGGAACATTTACACGTCAAAATTTCCAATTTTGGGGGTATAGGCTATGTTCCCAAATTAGCTAGAAAAAACCCTGTATGAGCAGCATCTAATGAGATTGGTTTTAAATCTTATTTAAGTCTTAAGTAAGGAATAGTCATTAGTACAAAAATGTAGCATTTGAGCCTAGGACCCTCGAACTTGGTATGGAAATTGGCCCTGACTAGGTCAAAAGGGACTGTTATAAGAAAATGTTTATCCTGATGATATTTAATGTGTATGCCTATGTGCTCTATGTCAAAACTTGATCATATCATTTTGAGCAATGGTACTCAGGAGAGCGATACAGGGCCATCATGGCCCTCTTGTTAACCAGGTTTTCAACGAGTTATTAGATTGGGGTAGATGTCGGTCGGGCGGGCGGGCGGCGGCGGCGGCGTCAAACTGATGTTTCCGGTCAATAACTTTTGTTTCGGTAAAGATATTTGAATAAAACTTGGTATGTATGTAGCTTATATGAAGACAAAGGCTGGGATTGATTTTGGGGTTTCTGGGGTCAAGGTCAAGGTCACTGTTACTTAAAATAGAAAAAGGGTTTCCGGTCAATAACTTAACTTAGGAATGAGCTATCATGATGAAACTTGGTGTATAGAAAACTTATATAAAGTTGTAGCTTGGGATTGATTTTGGGGTTTCTGGGATCAAGGTCAAGGTCATTGTTACTAAAAATAGGGTTAGGGTTAGGTTAGGGTTAGGGTTAGCATATCTTTTACATGCATGGAGGGATTTTGATGAAAGTTGGCACAATTGTTCACCATCATGAGACGGAGTGTCATGTGCAAGAACCAGGTCCCTAGGTCTAAGGTCAAGGTCACACATAGAGGTCAAAGGATACAAGAATGAAAACTGTCCGGAGCATATCTTCTTCATGCATAGAGGGATTTTGATGTAACTTGGCACAATTATACACCATCATGAGACGAAGTGTCTTGCGCAGTTCCCTTCTTTAGAATTACTTCCCTTTGTTGTTACTATAAATAGCTTATATTGTAACTTTTTCATTACTAGACGTAGGGAAAAATCGAGACCACTTTTCTGTAGTACAACATGCATGTTACATCCAATTTTGAGGTGTATTTTGACCAATCTCTACCTGGTAAGGATTTCTGTGTGGACTTTAAAAAAAAAAAAATTGTATTTTTTTTTTTTTTTTTAAGATTTACTTCCCTTAGTTGTTACTATAAATAACTTATATTGTAACTTTTTTTATAATTGACCGTAGGGAAAAACCAAGACCACTTTTCTGTGGTACAACATAGTTGTTACTTTCTAATTTTAGGTGTATTTTAAGGTATCTCTACCTGGTAAGGAGTTTTTTTGTGGACTTAGAAAAACAAAAGAATTACAATGATTACTAAACAACCACAAAATGAAAATTACATCTGCAAATATAGGTGCTAGAGTAAAGAAATTTGCTGTGACGGGCGTATATTGTGACATTCTGGCACTCTTGTTTATTCTTATGAAAAGTGTTGAAAACCTGGTTTCGTGGCATTGCCGCGTTTCTTGTCTAATATATTGTTGAAAAGGCTTGTACTTTGTATCTTCTATTTTCATATACCAATGCATGATTACCTACCCTGATTTTAATAAAAATGGATTTATCTCAGTAAGTATTTATAGGACTCATTTGAAATTTCATTATTGTCTTTAGTTGGACTGAGCCAATCAGGGTAGATAACTATGGACTGATTTATATTAAATTACCTCCCTTCGTTTCAAATTAAAATAGGTGTATCTCAGTAACCAATGAAGATACTGATTTGAAATGTCATTTATGCCATCAGATGGACTTGGACAATCAGGGTAGATAACTTTTGACTGAATTATGACAAATTACCACCATTTATTCTATGTAAATGAATATACCTCAGCGGCATCTAATGAGATTGGTTTTTGTTAGCTCACCTGTCACAAAGTGACAAGGTGAGCTTTTGTGATCGCACAGCGTCCGTCGTCCGTCCATCCGTGCATCTGTCCGTAAACTTTTGCTTGTGACCACTCTAGAGGTCACATTTTTAGCTCACTTGTCACATAGTGACAGGGTGAGCTTTTGTGATCACCCTTCGTCCGTCGTCCGTCCATCCATCCGTCCTTCCGTCCACAGTTTCTTGTGAACAAGATAGAGACCACATTTTGCAAGCAACTTTGATCAAACTTGTACAAAACTTGTACTGGCATGATATCTCAATTCCTTTCAAAAACTGGCCAGATCCCATCATGGGTTCTAGAGTTATTGCCTCTTAAAGGGCCATAATTTGCTATTTTTGTGCGTCAACAATTTCTTGTCTGCAAGATAGTGGTTTCATTTATGATTTTATTAGTCCACCATCATCAGATGGTGGGCTATTCAAATCACTCTGCGTCCGTGGTCCGTCATCCTTCCGTCCGTCCGTCCTTCCGTTAACAATTTCTCTTTATCGCATCTCCTCAGTAACAACCAGGGGGATTTTGACCAAACTTTGTCAGAATGATGTATTGGTACCCTAGTTGAGTCCCCCTGAAAATCAGACTGGTTCAACAATTTTTTAGTAAGTTATGGCCCTTTGTTTATTTCTATAATTTACATAGATTTATATAGTGAAAAACTTTGAAAATCTTCTTGTCCAAAACCATAGAGCCTAGGGCTTTGATATTTGGTATGAAGCATCATCTAGTGGTCCTCTACCAAGATGATTCAAATTATTTCCCTGGGGTCTAATATGGCCCCGCCCTGGGGGCCACATGGTTTATATAGACTTACATAGAGAAAAACTTTGAAAAACCTCTTGTCCAAAACCACAGGGCCTAGGGCTTTGATATTTTGTATGTGACATCATCTAGTGGTCTTCTACTAAGATTGTTCAAATTATCCCCCTAGGGGCAAATATGGCCCTGCCCCGGGGGTCACATGGTTTACATAGACTTATATAGGGAAAAACTTTGAAAATCTTCTTGTCCAAACCACAAAGCCTAGGGCTTTGATATTTGTAATGTAGCATCATCTAGTGATTCTCTACCAAGTTTGTTAAAATTATCCCCCTAGGGTCAAATATGGCCCCGCCCTGGGGGTCACATGGTTCATATAGACTTATAAAGGGAAAAGCTTTTAAAAACTTCTTGTCAATAACCTACAACATTCAAATTTGGACCACATGTATGGTTTTGAGTGGCAAGATGAACCTTGACATGAGTTGACCTTGATTTTGACCTAATGACCTACTTTCACATTTCTGTAGCTACAACCTTTAAATTTGGACCACAATCATAGTTTTGTGCACTGAAAAAAAACTTTGACCTTGACATTGACCTAGTGACCTACTTCCACATTTTTTAAGGTACAGGCTTCAAATTTGGACCACATGCATAGTTTCGTGTTCTGAAATGAAATTTGACCTTGATTTTGACCCAGTGACCTACTTTCACATTTCTCAAG
Source organism: Mercenaria mercenaria (assembly GCF_021730395.1). Classification (NCBI taxonomy): domain Eukaryota; kingdom Metazoa; phylum Mollusca; class Bivalvia; order Venerida; family Veneridae; genus Mercenaria; species Mercenaria mercenaria. The sequence goes on along the minus strand of NC_069367.1, from coordinate 17,991,069 downwards.
CTACAGCCTTCAAATTTGGACCACATGCATGGTTTTATGTACCGAAACAAACTTTGACCTTTGCATTGACCTAGTGACCTACTTTCACATTTTTGAAGGTACAGGTTTCAAATTTGGACCACATGTAATAAAATTTGACCTTGATTTTGACCTAGTGACCTACTTTCACATTTCTCAAGCTGCAGCCTTCATATTTGAACCACATGCATGGTTTTGTGTACCGAAACAAACTTTGACCTTTACATTGACCTAGTGACCTTTTTTCACATTTTTTAAGGTACAGGCTTCAAATTTGGACCACATGCATAGTTCTTTGTTCTGAAATAAAATTTGACCTTGATTTTGACCTAGTGACCTACTTTCACATTTCTTCAGCTACAGCTTCAAATTTGGACCACTTGCATAGTTTTGTGTACCGAAATGAACTTTGACCTTAAGATTGACCTAGTGACCTACTTTCGCATTTCTGTAGCTACAGGCTTCAAATTTAGACTACATGCATAAGATTGTGTACCAAAACAAACTTTGACCTTGACATTGACCCAGTGACCTACTTTCACATTTCTCAAGCTACAGCCTTCAAATTTGGACCACATGCATGGTTTTATGTACCGAAACAAACTTTGACCTTTGCATTGACCTAGTGACCTACTTTCACATTTTTGAAGGTACAGGCTTTAAATTTGGACCACATGCATAAATTTGTGTTCAGAAGTGTAATTTGACCTTGATTTTGACCTAGTGATCTACTTTCACATTTCTCAAGCTACTGCCTTAAAATTTGGACCACTTGCATAGTTTTGGTTACCGAAATAAACTTTGACCTAAAGATTGACCTAGTGACCTACTTTCAAATTTCTCAAACTACAGCCTTCAAACTTGATGCACATGCATAGTTTTGTGTACAAAGAACTTTGTCCTTGAAATTGGTCTAGTGACCTACTATCACATTTCTCTAGCTACAGCTTTCGAATTTAGACCACATGCACAGTGCTGTGTACGGAAATGAAATTTGACCTTGATCTATTCAATAAGTCTTGAAATTTGGAACACTCAAAAATGGCACATTGGTGGGCGCCAAGATCACTCTGTGATCTCTTGTTTAATATTTATATAGTGTGAACTGTTAATTACAAAATGTACAGATTACATCAGATGAAGGCCAGTGCCTGAAAATTTTATCAGAGTGACCTTTTTCCTGGTCTGTGTTTTGGACTTAGTAATATTCAGAATGCATAAATAAACTAAATATAATATATCTGCATCTTTGACTCCTGTCACGGGTACTTTTCTAACCTGAATCCCCAGGTCCTGTGATGGTTAATATGTTTCACATGCCAAACGTTCACTTTCCAAGTTATGTTACTGCGAACATAAAATTAAAAGAACGAAAGAAATATAAAATATACAGATCAGGAAAAGAAATTAAGCAATATAGTAGCAAGTAAATTTCATGAAAAGATGGTTAACATGCTGCAGGGAGTGATTAATAACCAAAGGGTACATAAAAAGCACCCGTATGTACTGATACACCATTGTTTCAATAAAAAAAAAAAATTAAAAAAATCCCTACGCTATTTTTTTGTAACAGAAACCACACATATTTTTTTTTTTGGGCCTTAGTAGAGCGTTCAGTATACTCTGTTGGCCCAAGGTTCTGTTTTTGACCCGCAAAAATGGAGAAAAACTCATATTTGACCTGCACATAATATGCACTGTGTGTCTGGTTGATTCGCGGTAATTCTCTTTGATGCCTCACGAGTTCGAAAGTTCTGCCCCTTGTCAATCAAAATCCCAGTGAACTTCAATATTGTTTGCCAACACAAGCGGAAGTATGGCAGTAGGCGGAGCATCGTATATTAATTAGCTACTGACAGATGTCAATCATGTCATGCACCGACTAACACTTGGTCATCATCAATCTGTAATAGTTAATTGATAAACAATGCAGAATTAGATTATCGTGTCTTATCTCTTGTTAATTAGTGGTAACAGCTTATGCTGTATTGTTATATTTTTTTGCCAATTTAAAATAATTATTTTGTGTGCTTGATACGATTAAATAAGCCGGTCAGCCGTTCCGCAAATTTATTATCGTTGCCGAGGCATTTTGCTAGGGCAAAATAAAACATAAATGTTTTAAATATTTAAAGCAGACATTATAAGTATTGAATAGGTATGGTGAAAAGATGAAATATTAAAACAGGTATTTTATCTAGAATTTTAAATGTTTCCTTTCGTTTTTCCATATTTGTCACCAGTTTTGTTGACCGTGATTTTCGGACATTTTTATCATTTCTTACAAGATTTTCTAGTACAATCTAAATAAAAACCAATAAAAATCTGCATTAAATGATAATATGATAACTCCTGCGAAAGCAGCTCTTATTGTACCCCCCGACAACAAAGTTGTAAGGGTGGGTATACTGGTTTCAGGTCGTCCATCTGTCTGTCCGTCCGTCCCTCTGTCCGTAGACACAGTTTTGTGCACACCATCTCTCCTCATCCCCTTGACACAATTTAATGAAACTTCACACAAGTGATCAGTAACAACAGTAGTTGTGCATGGGGCATGTTAGGTTCTTTCAGAAAAAAAAATGTCAGAGTTACGGGACTTTGTTTTTTGTTACTATACTATATACATAGACACAATCTTGTGCACACCATCTCTCCTCATCCCCTTGACACAATTTAATGAAACTTAACACAAGTGATCAGTAACAACAGTAGTTGAGCATGGTGCATGTTTGTTTCTTTCAGAATTTTTTTTTGCAGAGTTACGGGACTTTTGTTACTGTACTATATACATAAAACAACCCCTTGTGCGCACCCATCTCTCCTCACCCCCTTCACACAGTTTTATGAAACTTCACACAAGTGATTCAGTAACAATAGTATTGTGCATGGGCATGTTAGGTTCTTTCAGAAAAAAAAAATGCGAGTTACGGGACTTTTTTTTTTTTGTAACTATACATATACATTGACACAATCTTGTGCGCACCCATCTCTCCTGACCCCCTTGACACAATTTAATGAAACTTCACACAAGGGGATCATTAACAACAGTAGTTGTGCATGGTGCATGTTTGGTTCTTTCAGAATTTTTTTGCAGAGTAATGGGGCTTTGTTTTTTTGTTACTAAACTATATACATGGACACAATCTTGTGCGCACCATCTCTCCTCATCCCCTTGACACAATTTAATGAAACTTCACCAAAGTGATCAGTAACAACAGTAGTTGTGCATGGGGCATGTTAGGTTCTTTCAACAACAAAAATTGCAGAGTTTTGGGACTTTGTTTCTTGTTAACATACTATGTACATACAGTCTGCATATGCAATCTTGTGCGCGCCTAATCTTCCAAACCCTTGCACACAATTTAATGAAACTTCACACAAGTGATCCGTACCAACCCTAGTTGTGCATGGTGCATGTTACGTTCTTTTAGATAAATATTCTGCATAGTTATGGGACTTTGTTTTTTGTTACTATACTGTATACATACAGTCTATATAGAGTCCACATAATTATGCAATCTTGTGTGCGTCAAATGTCATTGCATGCGGGGGGTACATTCATCACCTTTAGTGATAGCTCTAGTTTTGAAGCATTTTTCGTGAATAAAAACTTGCAAATGCACCAAACCCCACCCACTTTTAGGCCTAAAAAAAAATCTTTGTTTCCGGTAACATGCTCAAAAAAATTAAGGTAGGTAGGTCAGAAAAACTTTTTTGTTGATTTTTTAGCTCACCTGTCACAAAGTGACAAGGTGAGCTTTTGTGATCGCGCGGTGTCCGTCGTCCGTCTGTGTGTGCGTCCATGCGTCCGTAAACTTTTGCTTGTGACCACTCTAGAGGTCACATTTTTCATGGGATCTTTATGAAAGTTGGTCAGAATGTTCATCTTGATGATATCTAGGTCAAGTTCGAAACTGGGTCACGTCCCTTAAAAAACTAGGTCAGTAGGTCTAAAAATAGAAAAACCTTGTGACCTCTCTAGAGGCCATATATTTCACAAGATCTTCATGAAAATTAGTCAGAACATTCACCTTGATGATATCTAGGTCAAGTTCAAAACTGGGTCACGTGCAGTCAAAAACTAGGTCAGTAGGTCAAATAATAGAGAAACCTTGTGACCTCTCTAGAGGCCATATATTTCACAATATCTTCATGAAAATTGGTCAGAATGTTCACCTTGATGATATCTAGGTCAAGTTCGAAACTGGGTCACGTGCCATCAAAAACTAGGTCAGTAGGTCTAAAAATAGAAAAAGCTTGTGACCTCTCTAGAGGCCATATATTTCACAAGATCTTCATTAAAATTGGTCAGAACGTTCACCTTGATGATATCTAGGTCAAGTTCGAAACTGGGTCATGTGCCATCAAAAACTAGGTCAGTAGGTCAAATAATAGAAAAACCTTGTGACCTCTCTAAAGGCCATATTTTTCATGGGATCTGTATGAAAGTTGGTCTGAATGTTCATCTTGATGATATCTAGGTCAAGTTTGAAACTGGATCAACTGCGGTCAAAAGTAGGTCAGTAGGTCTAAAATTATTAAAATCTTTTGACCTCTCTAGAGGCCATATTTTTCAATGAATCTTCATGAAAATTGATCTGAATTTTCACCTTGATGATATCTAGATAAAGTTCAAAACAGGGTCACGTACCTTCGAAAACTAGGTCAATAGGTCAAATAATAGAAAAACCTTGTGACCTCTCTAGAGACCATATTTTTCAATGGATCTTCATGAAAATTGGTCAGATTTTTTATCTTGATGATATCTAGGTCAAGTTCGAAACTGGGTCACATGAGCTCAAAAACTAGGTCACTATGTCAAATAATAGAAAAAAAACGACGTCCTACTCAAAACTGGGTCATGTGGGAAGAGGTGAGCGATTCAGGACCATGATGGTCCTCTTGTTTATTTGGTCGACTACTCAAAATTGACTACCCCCCCCGACCCAAACTATTTGAAAAATCTCACGTAAACCAGAAAATAAAAAAATGCTGGCCTTATATAGGAAAAAATGCTTAAAAAATTATCAGATCATATTTCCTAGACTGTTTAATTATATTTACCTGATGACCCCAAGTGATAAGTGTCACCTGACTGTGACCTTGACCTACTTTCTTGTTTTTAGCTCACCTGAGCCAAAGGCTTATGGTCAGCTTTTATGACCGCTCAATCCCCGACGTCCATCGTCAGTCGTCCGTCAGTCAACATTTTTAGCCCACCATCTGCTATTCAAATTACTCTGCGTCCATGGTCCGTCGTCCTTCAGTCCCTCCGTTTGTCCTTCTGTTAACAATTTCTCGTTATCGCATCTCCTCAGAAACAACTGGGGGGATTTTGACCAAACTTTGTCAGAATGATGTATTGGTACCCTAGTTGTGTCCCCCTGAAAATCAGACTGGTTCCACAATTTTTTAGTGAGTAATGGCCCTTTGTATGTGGTTCTGGGACGATCTGTGTATGAAAAGAATTGGAACCACTGCCTTACCCTTGCATGATCGTAAGAGGCGACTAATAGGGTCTTAACACTTGGTTTTGCAGTAAATCTGTGATTCCAGCAGGTATGCAAATTTTGATTCCATACCTCTTGTTTTTATTTCGATATAAATGAGATGTGGAACCAAAATTTGTAGTCCTGTTTGGCGCCATATAACCTATACTGTGTTGGTGCGCCGTAAAACCCAAATAAATAAATAAATTATTTTTATAATTTACATAGATTTATATAGGGAAAAACTTTGAAAATCATCTTGTCCAAAACCACAGGGCCTAGGACTTCGATATTTGGTATGTAGCATCATCTAGCGGTCCTCTACCAAGATTGTCCAAATTATTTCCCTAGGGTCAAATATGGCCCCGCCCAGGGGTCACATGGTTTAATTATATAGACTTTTATAGGGAAAAACTTTAAAAATCTTCTTGTCATAACCTACAGCATTCAGATTTGAACCTTATATATAGTTTTGAGTGGCTAGATGAACCTTGATATGAGTTGACCTTGATCTTGACCTAGTGACTTACTTTCACATTTCTGTAGCTACAACCTTCAAATTTGGACCACATGCATAGGTTTGTGTACTGAAGTAAACTTTGACCTTGACATTGACCTAGTGACCTACTTTCACTTTTAATTTTGACCACATGCATAGTTTTGTATTTGGAAATGAAATTTGACCTTGAGTTTGACCTAATGACCTACTATCACATTTCTCAAGCTACAGCCTTCAAATTTGGACCATATGCATAGTTTTGTGTACCGAAATGAACTTTGACCTTGAGATTGACCTAGTGACCTACTTTTACATTTCTGTAGCTACAGCCTTCAAAGGGGCCTCCGTGGCCGAGTGGTTAGAGTCGTTGACTTCAAACCATTTGCCCCTCATCGATGTGGGTTCGAAACCTCATTTGGGGCGTAGAATTCTTCACGTGAGGAAGCCATCCAGCTGGCTTACGGAAGGTCGGTGGTTCTACCCAGGTGCCTGCTCGTGATGAAAGTATGCACGGAGGGGCACCTGGGGTCTTCCTCCACCATTAAAGCTGGAAAGTCGCCATATGACCTAAAATTGTGTCGGTGCGACGTTAAACCCAACAAAATAAATAAAAAAACAGCCTTCAACTTTGGACCACATGCTTAGGTTTGTGTACTGAAATAAACTTTGACATTGACATTGACTTAGTGACCTACTTTCACATTTTTAGCTCACCTGAGCACAAAGTGCTCATGGTGAGCTTTTGTGATCGCCCTGTGTCCGTCGTCAACAATTTGACTGTTAACACTCTAGAGGTCACAATTTTGGTCTAATCTTAATGAAACTTGGTCAGAATGTTACCCTCATAAAAATCTTGGACGAGTTTGATATTGGGTCATCTGAGGTTAAAAACTAGGTCACCATGTCAAATCAAAGGAAAAACTTGTTAACACTGAGGGAGGTCACAATTTTGGCCCAATCTTAATGAAACTTGGTCAGAATATTACCCTTAATAAAATCTTGGATGAGTTCGATATTGGGTCATCTGGGTTCAAAAACTAGGTCACCAGGTCAAATCAAAGGAAAGGCTTGTTATACCCCCACCAAACATGTTTGAGGGGGGTATATAGGAGTCAGTTTTGTTGCGTCCCGTCCCGTCGCGTCCCGAAATCTATTATCTCAGTTATTACCAAATGGATTTGATTCAAACTTAAAATACATGTTCCACCTTATCACCCACTTCATGTGACACAAGGTGTATAACTCTTGACACCAAGTTTTCATGAATTATGTCCCCTTTTACTTCAATTTAAGGTTAATTTTGTTGTATTTTCACTATATCTCAGTTATTACTAAATGGATTTGATTCAAACTTAAAATAGATGTTCCACCTCATCACCCACATCATGTGACATAAGGTGCATAACTCTGACACCATTTTTTTTATGAATTATGCCCCTTTTTATCCCCCGCCGATGAAATCGGGAGGGGGGTATTGAAATGGCGTTGTCCGTCCGTCACGTCCGTGCGTCCATGTGTGCGTGCGTGCGTCCGTCCGTCCGCAGCCATTTCTCAGTAACTAGCTGGTAGAATTTCATGAAACTTGAAATAAACATGAATCAGCATACTGCGATGATGCCCGTCATGTTTTTTTTTGGATTGGTCAATTTCCCTTAGAGTTATTGCCCTTGATTTAATGAAAAATGCCCAAAAATGTCCGTCCGCAGCCATTTCTCAGTAACTAGCAGGTAGAATTTTATGAAACTTAAAATAAATATGAACCAACATACTGCAATGATGCCCATCAAGGTTTTTTTTGGATTGGTCAATTTCCCTTAGAGTTATTGCCCTTGATTAAATGAAAAATCCACATCTGCAGCCATTTCTCAGTAACAAGCTGGTGGAATTTCATGAAACTTAGAATAAATATGAACCAACATACTTCGATGATGTCTGTCATTTTTTTTTTTCAATTGGTCAATTTTCCTTAGAGTTATTGCCCTTTAATTGTTTGAAAATCTACAGATTTGTACATAACAAACCAACCAATTGGTAGAATTTCATAAAACTTCTTTCATTCTTTTCCATGAACATTTAGTATAAACATGTGAAGTTGTGTACCCACACCTGGTCACCACCTTGCCTTCGTCACACCCCCTCCCACCCCCAACCCCCCCCCCCCCCCCCCCCCCCCAAAAAAAAAAATAAAAAATTCTTTCCTTTTTATTATTATTATTTTCAAACCTTCCATGAATATTTATCAACATGCAAAGTTGTACTGTTCCCCCACCTCACTCCTCCACCAAGTCATCCCCACTCCCCACCATTTTTTTTTTTTTTTCATTTTTAATTTTCCATCAATATTTCAATATTTATAATCAACATCGATGATCAATGACAATCATAATCGATGTTTTGTACCCTCACAAAGTCACCCCTGCTGCCCCCTCTTCCCCAACCAAAAAATAGCATTCATTTTCTGTTAAATTGATTTTGACAAATGAAATTATTTGCTTCTTAGTAATATCCTTAACTTTTTGCCAGATATTTTTTTTTGCCATTCCTGACCTTTATCTCAGTTACTACTGAATGGATTTGATTCAAACTTAAAATAGATGTTCCACCTCATCACCCACATCATGTGCCCACATCATGTGACACAAGGTGCATAACTCTGACACCAAGTTTTCATGAATTATGTCCCCTTTTACTTAGAATTTAAGGTTAATTTTGTTGTATTTTCACTATATCTCAGTTATTACTCAATGGATTTGATTCAAACTTAAAATAATTGTTCCACCTCATCACCCACATCATGTGACACAAGGTGCATAACTCTGACACCAATTTTTCATGAATTATGCCCCTTTTTACTTAGAATTTAAGGTTAATTTTGATGTATTTTCACTATATCTCAATTACTACTGAATGGATTTGATTCAGACTTAAAATAGATGTTCCACCTCATCACCCACATCATGTGACACAAGGTGCATAACTCTGACACTATTTTTCTTGAATTGTGTCCCCTTTTACCTAGAATTTAAGGTTAATTTTGTTGTATTTTCACTATATCTCATTCTGATTGGCTTAGAGCCAAAGGGAAGTAACCTTTTTTTAACCTTTGTACTGAGTTTTTTCCCCTTAAATTCCAGGAATTAGTCTATTTTTAGAAATCCTATTTTTAGATTTTCAATATTTTAGGTATTTTTCTAACTTTTTTATTATAAGTCCTATGTGAAAAGTAAAAACATTTTTCCTTGGTAACATGGGTCGGTAAGACACTTTTTTGTATTCACTTTTAGTGTATCTCTGATATTAGAGATTTAATATATTTACTAGTATTACTATACTAGTATTATACTAGTATTACTTATATGTGGAAGCCCAGGATGAAGTACTCCAAAGTATTTTTAAGATTCCTTATGGTTGCCATTCTTCTTTGACAAGACCGTATGGTGGGGGTATGAGTCACTCCTGTGACAGTTCTAGTTAACACTGTAGAGGCAACATTTATGACTGTATCTTCATGAAACTTGGTCAGAATGTTACTCATGATGATCTCAAAGTCCATTTTGAATCTGGGTCATGTAGGGTCAAATCAAAGGAAAAGCTAGTTAACACTCTAGAAGCCACATTTATGATCGTATCTTATTGACACTTGGTCAGAATGTTAATCTTGATGACCTATAGGTCTTGTTCAAATCTGGGTCAGGTGGGGTCAAAAACTAGTTCACCGGGTCAAATCAAAGGAAAAGCTTGTTAACACTCTAGAGGCCACATTTATGACTGTATCTTTATGAAACTTAGTCAAAATGTTAATCTTGATGATCTTTAGGTCAAGTTTGAATCTTGGTCATATGGGGTGAAAAACTAGGTCGCCAGGTCAAATCAAAGGAAAAGTTAGTTAACACTTTAGAGGCCACATTTATGACCAGATCTTGATGAAACTATCTTGATGATCTTAAGGTCAATAGATCAGGTGAGCGATACAGGGCCTTCATGGCCCTCTTGTTGAAAGTACAGACTTCAAATTTGGACCACATGCATAGTTTTGTGTTCCGAAATGAAATTTGACCTTGATTTTGACCTAGTGACCCACTTCCACATTTTTGAAGGTACAGGCTTCAAATTTGGACCACATGCATAGTTTTGTGTTCTGAATTGAAATTTGACCTTGATTTTTACCTATACCTACTTTCACATTTCTCAAGCTACAGCCTGAAATTTGAAGTACATGCATAGTTTTGTGTACAGAAATGAACTTTGACCTTGAAATTGATCACGTGACTTACTTTCACATTCCTCAAGCTACTGCTTCAAATTTTGACAACATGCATGGACCATATGCACAGTTTTTACCAAAATGAACGTTGACCTTGATTTTGACCTTGATCTAGTCTTGAAATTTGGAACATTCAAAAATGGCTCAATGGTGGGCGCCAAGATCACTCTGTGATCTCTTGTCTAAAAAATCTTCTTCTTGAAAACCACTGGGCAGAATTACACCAAACTTCACAGGAATGATCCTTTGGTGGTCTCCTTTCAAAATTGTTCAAACAATTGAATTCCATGCAGAACTCTGGTTGTCATGGCAACCGAAAGGAAAAACTTAAAAAGTCTTCTAGAGCCTTGATATTTGGCATGTGACATCATGTAATGGTCCTCTATGAAAAAAATCTTCTTGTCCTAAAGTTCAAGGCCTAGGCCTTTGATATTTGGTGTGTAGCATTGGCTAGTGGATCTCTAACAAGATTGTTCAAATTATACTCCTGGGGTGAAAAGAGGCCTCCCCTGGGAGTCACTTGTTATATGAGATATATAGGAAAAAGTACTTAAAAATTAATAGAACATAGTTCCTAGACTGTTTAATTATAATTACCTGATGACCCCAAGTGATTAAGGGTTATCTGACTGTGACCTTGACCTACTGACCTACTTTCTTGTTTTTTTAAGATACAACCTTGAAATTTGGATGACATGTACAGTTTAGCACACAGATCTTAAAACTGACTATCAGTGACCATGAATGTGACCTACTGACCTTCTTTCTTTATATTTTAGCATCAGTTTGCCATTTGAAACATTTGGCTCTTATTACTCAAGTGAGCGATCCAGGGTCATCATGACCCTCTTGTATACATTTCTTTCCTTTGTCTGTTAACTGTTGTATCTGATATTTCTCAAAGGCTTAGAGAATACCAGTAATTGTGCAAATTTCAAACAGGTCTTTGACATACCCAAAAACCTGATGAACCGTTTCTAAAGGTGTAATTATAAAATAATGGAGGGAATGAACAGAAATATTTTTATCATGTAGAAGTTAGATTTAAACTTTAAAAAATTCCACTTGCAACAGTATAATGTACTGTATTTCAGGGAAAATATAAACAGGCAGTAGAAGCATATGAACAGTTCATCAGTTGTGAGGACAGCAGTGAGGACACATATAAAGCTACAGCAAACAAACAACTCGGTAATTATCAATTCTTGTGACATTGTGAGGAAGGGGTAGCTACAGCAAACAAACATGTCGGTAATTATCAATTTTTGTAACATAGTACGGAGAGGTTAGCTACAGGAAAGAAATATATCTGTAATTATACCCCCACAAAACCAAGTTTGGGGGGGGGGGGGGTATATAGGAGTGAGCTTGTTGGTCAGTCGGTCGGTCGGTCTGTTTTGCACGGTTTCCGGATGATAACTCAAGAAAGGCTTGACCAATTTAAATAATTTTTTGTACATAGGTGTAACATCGGAAAATACAGGTCATGTTCGAATTTGGGGTAAGTAGGTCAAAGGTCAAGGTCACAGTAACCCTGAACAGTTAAATGATTTCCGGATGATAACTTGAGAATGCTTGGGCCTAGGATCATAAATTTTGGTACACAGGTGTAACATCATAAAATGCAGGTCAAGTTCGACTTTGAGGTCTGTAGGTCAAAGGTCAAGGTCACAGGGACTCGGAACAGTTAAATGGTTTCTGGATGATAACTTGAGAACGCTTGGGCCTAGGATCATAAATTTTGGTACACATGTGTAACATCATGAAATGCAGGTCAAGTTCAACATTGAGGTCTGTAGGTCAAAGGTCAAGGTCACAGGGACTCGGATCAGTTAAACGGTTTCCGAATGATAACTTGAGAACGCTTGGGCCTAGGATCATAAATTTTGGTACACAGGTGTAACATCATGAAATACAGGTCAAGTTCTACTTTGAGGTCAGTAGGTCAAAGGTCAAGGTCACAGGGACTTGGAACAGTTAAACGGTTTACAGATGATAACTTGAGAATGCTTGGGCCTAGGATCATGAAAATCGATATGGAGGTTGGTTATGACTAGCAGATGACCCCTAATGATTTTGAGATCAGTAGGTCAATGTCCGGCGTCCGTTGTGCGTCGTCTGTCCATCAACATTTCCAAAAAAAATCTTCTTGAAAACCACTGGGCAGAATTACACCAAACTTCACAGGAATGATCCTTGGGTGGCCCCCTTTCAAAATTGTTCAAAGAATTGAATTCCATGCAGAACTCTGGTTGCCATGGCAACCAAAAGGAAAAACTTTAAAAATCTTCTTGTCCATAACCACAGGGCCTAGGGCTTTGATATCTGGTGTGTAGCATCATCTAGTGGTCCTCTACCAAAATTAATCAAATTATCCCCCTAGGGTCAAATATGGCCCCGCCCCGGGGGTCACATGGTTTACATAGACTTATATAGGGAAAACTTTGAAAATCTTCTTGTACAAAACCACATGGCCTAGGGCTTTGATATTTGGTATGTAGCATCATCTAGTGGTCCTCTACCAAGATTGTTCAAATTATCCCCCTAGGGTCAAATATGGTCCTGCTCCAGGGGTCACATGGTTTATATAGAGTGATATGGGGAAAACTTTGGAAACCTTCTTGTACAAAACCACATGGCCTAGGGCTTTGATATTTGATATGTAGCATCATCTAGTGGTCCTCTTCCAAGATTGTTCAAATTGTCCCCCTAGGGTCAAATATGGCCCTTCCCCGGGGGTCACATGGTTTATATAGAGTTATATAGGGAAAACTTTGAAAATCTTCTTATACAAAATCACATGGCCTAGGGCTTTGATATTTGGTATGTAGCATCATCTAGTGGTCCTCTACCAAGATTGTTCAAATTATCCCCCTAGGGTCAAATATGGCCCCGCCCCGCGGGTCGCATGATTTATATAGACTTATATAGGGAAAACTTTGGAAACCTTCTTGTACAAAACCACATGGCCTAGGGCTTTGATATTTGGTATGTAGCATCATCTAGTGGTCCTCTACCAAGAATGTTCAAGTTATCCCCCTAGGGTCAAATATGGCCCATCCCCAGGGGTCACATGGTTTATATAGAGTTATATGGGGAAAACTTTGGAAAACTTCTTGTACAAAACCACATGGCCTAGGGCTTTGATATCTGGTGTGTAGCATCATCTAGTGGTCCTCTACCAAGATTGTTCAAATTATCCCCCTTGGGTCAAATATAGCCCGCGCCAGGGGTCACATGGTTTATATAGAGTTATATAGGGAAAACTTTGAAAATCTTCTTGTACAAAATCACATGACCTAGGGCTTTGATATTTGGTATGTAGCATCATCTAGTGGTCCTCTAGCAAGATTGTTCAAGTTATCCCCCTAGGGTCAAATATGGCCCCGCTCCGGGGGTCACATGGTTTATATAGAGTTATATAGGGAAAAGTTTGAAAATCTTCTTGTACATAACCACATGGCCTAGGGCTTTGATATTTGGTATTTAGCATCATCTAGTGGTCCTCTACCAAGATTGTTTCAAATTATCCCCTAGGGTCAAAAATGGCCCCTTTCCCCCGGGGGTCAAAAATGATTTACTAGACTTTATAGGAAAAAAATTTTTAAAATCTTCTTGTCTGAAACCAAACTCTTAGACCTTTGATATTTGGTTTGTTAGCATTGTCTTATTGGTCTCAACCAAAATTGTTCAAATTGTACCCCTGGGGTGAAAGGGCCCTGCCTGGGGTCCCAAGTTTTATATAGATTTATGGAAAAGCTTTAGAAATCTTCTTTTCTGAAACCATACGACCTAGGCTTTTGATATTTGGTGTGATGCATTGTCTAGTAGTCCTGTACCAAAATTGTTCAAATTATGCCCCTGGGGTTAAAAGAGGGGTCAACTTAGTTGTTATGTGATTATATGGGAAAAAATACTTAAAAAATCATTGATCCTTTTTCCAAGACTTTTTAAATTATAATTATTGTTGACCCAAGTAATATGATGTCACTTGATTGGGGCTTTGACCTACGGGCCCTACTTTCTTGTTTTTTAAGATACAGCCTGGAATATAGATGACTTACACAGTTTTGCACACAAATCGTAAAACCGAATTTCATTGGCCATGAATGTGACCTACTGACTTTCTTAATATTTTATCATCAGTTTGACATTTGAAACATGTAGCTCATATTACTCAGGTGAGCAATCCAGGGTCATCATGACCCTCTTGTTTTTTCAGTTGGTCAATTTTCCTTAGAGTTATTGCCCTTTAATTGTTTGAAAATCTACAGATTTGTACATAACAAACCAACCAATTGGTAGAATTTCATAAAACTTCTTTTTATTCTTTTCCATGAACATTTATTATAAACATGTGAAGTTGTGTACCCACACCTGGTCACCACCTTGCCTTCGTCACCCCACCCCCACCCCCTCCCCCCACAAAAGAAATAAAAAAAATTCCTTTTTATTATTTTTTTCAAACCTTCCATGAATATTTATCAACATGCAGAGTTGTACTGTTCCCCCACCTCACTCCTCCACCCAGTCATCCCCTGCACCCCGCATTGTTTTTTTTTTATTTTTTTTTTATTTTTAGCTCACCTGAGCCAAAGGCTTATGGTCAGCTATTGTGACCGCTCAATGTCCGTCCTGCGGTGTGCGTCGTGTGTCCGTCAACATTTTCTAAAAAAATCTTCTTCTTGAAAATCACTGGCAGAATTACACCAAACTTCACAGGAATGATCCTTGGGTGGCCCCCTTTCAAAATTGTTCAAAGAATTGAATTCCTGCAGAACTCTGGTTGCCATGGGCAACCCGAAAGAAAAAACTTTAAAAAAATCTTCTTGTCCAAACCACAGGGCTGGGGCTTTGATATCTGGTATGTAGCATCATCTAGTGGTCCTCTACCAAAATTGTTTAGATTACCCCCTAGGGTCAAATATTGCCCCGCCCCGTGGGTCACATGATTTATATAGACTTATATAGGGAAAACTTTGAAAATCTTCTTGTACAAAACCACATGACTTAGGGCTTTGATATTTGGTATGTAGCATCATCTGGTGGTCCTCTGCCAAAATGGTTCAAATTATCCCCCTAATGTCAAATATGGCCCCGCCCCGGGGGGTACATGGTTTTATACAGACTTATATAGGGAAAACTTTGAAATCTTCTTGTCAAAACCACACAGCCTAGGGCTTTTGTTTTTTGGTTTATGTAGCATCATCTAGTGGTCCTCTACCAAGATTGTTCAAATTATCCCCCTAGGATCAAAAATGGCCCTTCCCCGGGGGTCACATGGTTTACATAGACTTATATAGGAAAAAAAGTTTTAAAATCTTCTTGTCTGAAACCACAACTCTTAGACCTTTGATATTTGGTTTGTAGCATTGTCTTATGGTCCTCAACCAAAATTGTTCAATTGTACCCCTGGGGTGAAAAAGCCCTGCCCGGGGTCCCAGTTTTTATAGCTTATTTAGGAAAAGCTATGGAAATCTTCTTGTCCGAAACCTACAACTAGGCTTTTGATTTGCTGTGATGCTTTGTCTAGTACCTGTACCAAAATTGTTAAAATTATCCCCCCGGGGTTAAAAGAGGCCTGCCTGGGTTCACTTAGTTGTTATGTGAGTTATATAGGAAAATACTTAAAAAATCATCTGATCCTTTTTCCAAGACTATTTAATTATAATTATCTGATGACCCCAAGTAATATGATGTCACTTGATTGTGACTTTGACCTACTGGCCTACTTTCTTGTTTTTTAAGATACAGCCTGGAAATATAGATGACTTACACAGTTTTGCACACAAATCGTAAAACCGAATTTCATTGGCCATGAATGTGACCTACTGACTTTCTTAATATTTTATCATCAGTTTGACATTTGAAACATGTAGCTCATATTACTCAGGTGAGCAATCCAGGGTCATCATGACCCTCTTGTTTTTTCAGTTGGTCAATTTTCCTTAGAGTTATTGCCCTTTAATTGTTTGAAAATCTACAGATTTGTACATAACAAACCAACCAATCTATGCTTTTGATATTTGGTATGATGCATTGTCTAGTAGTCCTCTACCAATATTGTTCAAATTATGCCCCTGGGGTTAAAAGAAGCCCCACCCTGGGGTAACTTAGTTACTGTGTGAGTTATGTAGGGAAAAATACTTAAAAGATCATTTGATCCTATTTCCAAGACTGTTTAGTAATAATTACCATACACAGTTTTGCACACCAATCGTAAAACTGAATATCATTGACCATGAATGTGACCTACCGACTTTCTTAATATTTTATCATCAGTTTGATCTTTGAAACTTGTAGCTCATATTACTCAGGTGAGCGATCCAGGGTCATCATGACCCTCTTGTTAATTTTCCTCCAATATTTCAATATTTATAATCAACATTGATGATCAATGACAATAATTGATGTTTTGTACCCTCACCCAGTCACCACTGCTGCCCCCCTCCCCCAACCAAAAAATAGCATTCATTTTCTGTTAAATTGATTTTGACAAATGAAATTACTTGCTTCTTAGTAAAATCCTTAACTTTTTGCCGGATATATTTTTTTGCCATTCCTGACCACAAACCCTTTCGGCAGGGGATACCAATTCATCGAATTTGCTTGTTAGTTCATGTAACATAGTGTGGAGGGGGTAACTACAGCAAACAAACATGCCGGTAATTATTAGTACTTGTAACATAGTGTGGAGGGGGTAGCTACAGCAAACAAAAATGCCGGTAATTATTAGTACTTGTAACATAGTATGGAGGGGGTAGCTACAGCAAACAAACAACTTGGTAATTATTAGAACTTGTAACATAGTGTGGAGGGGGTAGCTACAGCAAACAAACATGCCGGTAATTATTAGTACTTGTAACATAGTGTGGTGGGGGTAATTACAGCAAACAAACATGCCGGGGTAGCTACAGCAAACAAACATGCCGGTAATTATTAGTACTTGTAACATAGTGTGGAGGGGGTAGCTACAGCAAACAAACATGTCGGTAAGTATTAGTACTTGTAACGTAGTGTGGAGGGGGTAACTACAGCGAACAAACATGCCGGTAAGTATTAGTACTTGCAACGTAGTGTGGAGGGGGTAACTACTGCAAACAAACATGCCGGTAAGTATTAGTACTTGCAACGTAGTGTGGAGGGGGTAACTACTGCAAACAAGCATGCCGGTAATTATTAGTACTTGTAACATAGTGTGGAGGGGGTAGCTACAGCAAACAAACATGTCGGTAAGTATTAGTACTTGTAACGTAGTGTGGAGGGGGTAACTACTGCAAACAAGCATGCCGGTAAGTATTAGTACTTGCAACGTAGTGTGGAGGGGGTAACTTCTGCAAACAAACATGTCGGTAAGTATTAGTACTTGTAACGTAGTGTGGAGGGGGTAACTACAGCAAACAAACATGCCGGTAAGTATTAGTACTTGCAACGTAGTGTGGAGGGGGTAGCTACAGCAAACAAACATGCCGGTAAGTATTAGTACTTGTAACGTAGTGTGGAGGGGGTAGCTACAGCAAACAAACATGCCGGTAAGTATTAGTACTTGTAACGTAGTGTGGAGGGGGTAGCTACAGCAAACAAACATGCCGGTAAAGTATTAGTACTTGTAACGTAGTGTGGAGGGGGTAGCTACAGCCAAACAAACATGCCGGTAATTATTAGTACTTGTAACGTAGTGTGGAGGGGGTAACTACAGCAAACAAACAACTTGGTAATTATTAGTACTTGTAACGTAGTGTGGAGGGGGTAGCTACAGCAAACAAACATGCCGGTAATTATTAGTACTTGTAACGTAGTGTGGAGGGGGTAACTACAGCAAACAAACATGCCGGTAATTATTAGTAC
This sequence comes from Mercenaria mercenaria, assembly GCF_021730395.1. Classification (NCBI taxonomy): domain Eukaryota; kingdom Metazoa; phylum Mollusca; class Bivalvia; order Venerida; family Veneridae; genus Mercenaria; species Mercenaria mercenaria. Next base: position 17,972,951 of record NC_069367.1, on the reverse strand, counting down.
TTGTAACGTAGTGTGGAGGGGGTAGCTACAGCAAACAAACATGCCGGTAAGTATTAGTACTTGTAACGTAGTGTGGAGGGGGTAGCTACAGCAAACAAACATGCCAGTAATTATTAGTACTTGTAACGTAGTGTGGAGGGGGTAGCTACAGCAAACGAACATGCCGGTAAGTATTAGTACTTGTAACGTAGTTTGGAGGGGAGAGCTACAGCAAACAAACATGCCGGTAAGTATTAGTACTTGTAACGTAAAGTGGAGGGGGTAGCTACAGCAAACAAACATGCCGGTAAGTATTAGTACTTGTAACATAGTGTGGAGGGGGTAGCTACAGCAAACAAACATGCCGGAAATTATTAGTACTTGTAACATAGTGTGGAGGGGGTAGCTACAGCAAACAAACACCTTGGTAATTATTAGTACTTGTAACATAGTGTGGAGGGGGTAGCTACAGCAAACAAACATGCCGGTAATTATTAGTACTTGTAACATAGTGTGGAGGGGATAGCTACAGCAATCAAACATGCCGGTAATTATTAGTACTTGTAACGTAGTGTGGAGGGGGTAACTACAGCAAACAAACATGCCGGTAATTATTAGTACTTGTAACGTAGTGTGGAGGGGGTAGCTACAGCAAACAAACATGCCAGTAATTATTAGTACTTGTAACGTAGTGTGGAGGGGGTAACTACAGCAAACAAACATGCCGGTAATTATTAGTACTTGTAACGTAGTGTGGAGGGGGTAGCTACAGCAAACAAACATGCCGGTAATTATTAGTACTTGTAACGTAGTGTGGAGGGGGTAGCTACAGCAAACAAACATGCCGGTAATTATTAGTACTTGTAACGTAGTGTGGAGGGGGTAACTACAGCAAACAAACATGCCGGTAATTATTAGTACTTGTAACAAAGTGTGGAGGGGGTAGCTGCAGCAAACAAACATGCCGGGGTAGCTACAGCAAACAAACATGCCGGAAATTATTAGTACTTGCAACATAGTGTGGTGGAGGTAGCTACAGCAAACAAACATGCCGGTAATTATTAGTACTTGTAACATAGTGTGGTGGGGGTAGCTACAGCAAACAAACAACTTGGTAATTATTAGTACTTGTAACATAGTGTGGAGGGGGTAGCTACAGCAAACAAACATGCCGGTAATTATTAGTACTTGTAACATAGTGTGGAGAGGGTAGCTACAGCAAACAAACATGCCGGTAATTATTAGTACTTGTAACGTAGTGTGGTGGGGGTAGCTACAGCAAACAAACATGCCGGGGTAGCTACAGCAAACAAACATGACGGAAATTATTAGTACTTGCAACATAGTGTGGAGGGGGTAGCTACAGCAAACAAACATGCCGGAAATTATTAGTACTTGCAACATAGTGTGGAAGGGGTAGCTACAGCAAACAAACATGCCGGTAATTATTAGTACTTGTAACGTAGTGTGGAGGGGGTAGCTACAGCAAACAAATGTGTCGGTAAGTATTAGTACTTGTAACAAAGTGTGGAGGGGGTAGCTACAGCAAACAAACGTGCCGGTAATTATTAGGACTTGTAACATAGTGTGGAGGGGGTAGCTACAGCAAACAAACATGCCGGGGTAGCTACAGCAAACAAACATGCCGGAAATTATTAGTACTTGCAACATAGTGTGGAGGGGGTAGCTACAGCAAACAAACATGCCGGTATTTATTAGTACTTGTAACATAGTGTGGAGGGGGTAGCTACAGCAAACAAACATGCTGGTAATTATTAGTACTTGTAACATAGTGTGGAGGGGGTAGCTACAGCAAACAAACGTGCCGGTAATTATAAGTACTTGTAACGTAGTGTGGAGGGGGTAGCTACAGCAAACAAACGTGCCGGTAATTATTAGTACTTGTAACATAGTGTGGAGGGGGTAGCTACAGCAAACAAACGTGCCGGTAATTATAAGTACTTGTAACATAGTGTGGAAGGGGTAACTACAGCAAACAAACATGCCGGTAATTATTAGTATTTGAAACATAGTGTGGAGGGGGTAGCAACAGCAAACAAACATGCCGGTAATTATTAGTACTTGTAACATAGTGTGGAGGGGGTAGCTACAGCAAACAAACAACTTGGTAATTATTAGTACTTGTAACATTGTGTGGAGGGGGTAGCTGCAGCAAACAAACATGCCGGGGTAGCTACAGCAAACAAACATGCCGGAAATTATTAGTACTTGCAACATAGTGTGGTGAAGGTAGCTACAGCAAACAAACATGCCAGTATTTATTAGTACTTGTAACATAGTGTGGTGGGGGTAGCTACAGCAAATAAACATGCCGGTAATTATTTTGTACATGCAACTAGTGTGGTGGGGGTAGCTACAGCCCAAACAAACATGCCGGAAATTATTAGTACTTGCAACATGTGTGGTGGGGGTAGTAAAAGCAATTTTAAAAATGCCGGTAATTATTAGTACTTGTAACTAGTGTGGTGGGGGTAGCTACAGCAAATAAACATGCCGGTAATTATTAGTACATGCAACATAGTGTGGTGGGGGTAGCTACAGCAAATAAACATGCCGGTAATTATTAGTACATGCAACATAGTGTGGTGGGGGTAGCTACAGCAAACAAACATGCCGGAAATTATTAGTACTTGTAACATAGTGTGGTGGGGGTAGCTACAGCAAACAAACATGCCGGAAATTATTAGTACTTGTAACATAGTGTGGTGGGGGTAGCTACAGCAAATAAACATGCCGGAAATTATTAGTACATGTAACATAGTGTGGTGGGGGTAGCTACAGCAAACAAACATGCCGGAAATTATTAGTACTTGTAACATAGTGTGGTGGGGGTAGCTACAGCAAACAAAAAATGCCGGAAATTATTAGTACTTGTAACTAGTGTGGTGGGGGTAGTACAGCAAATAACATGCCGGTAATTATTAGTACATGCAACTAGTGTGGTGGGGGAGCTACAGCAAATAAACATGCGGGTAAATTTTTAGTACTTGTAACATAGTGTGGTTGGGGTAAACTACAGCAAATAAACTGCCGGAATTATTAGTACATGCAACATGTGTGGTGGGGGTAGCTACAGCAAATAAACTGCCCGGTAATTATTAGTACATTGCAATAGTGTGGTGGGGGTAGCTACATGCAAATAAACATGCCGGAAATTATTTACTTGTAACATAGTGTGGTGGGGGTAGCTACAGCAAACAAACATGCCCGGAAATTATTAGTACTGCACATAGTGTGGTGGGGTAGCTACAGCAAACAAACATGCCCGGAAATTATTAGTACATGCAACATAGTGTGGTGGGGGTAGCTACAGCAAATAAACATGCCGGTAATTATTAGTACATGCAACATAGTGTGGTGGGGGTAGCTACAGCAAATAAACATGCCGGTAATTATTAGTACTTGTAACATAGTGTGGTGGGGGTAGCTACAGCAAACAAACATGCCGGAAATTATTAGTACTTGTAACATAGTGTGGTGGGGGTAGCTACAGCAAATAAACATGCCGGAAATTATTAGTACTTGTAACATAGTGTGGTGGGGGTAGCTACAGCAAACAACATGCCGGAAATTATTAGTACTTGTAACATATGTGGTGGGGTAGCTACAGCAAATAAACATGGGTTTAAATTTTTAGTACATGCAACATAGTGTGGTGGGGGTAGCTACAGCAAATAAACATGCCGGTAATTATTAGTACATGCAACATAGTGTGGTGGGGGTAGCTACAGCAAACAAACATGCCGGAAATTATTAGTACTTGCAACATAGTGTGGTGGAGGTAGCTACAGCAAACAAACATGCCTGTATTTATTAGTACTTGTAACATAGTGTGGTGGGGGTAGCTACAGCAAACAAACATGCCGGTAAGTATTAGTACATGTAACATAGTGTGGAGTGGGTAGCTACAGCAAACAAACATGCCGGTAAGTATTAGTACAGCAAACAAACATGCCGGTAATTATTAGTTCTTGTAACATAGTGGGTAGGGGGTAGCTACAGCAAACAAACAACTTGATAATTATTAGTTCTTGCAACATAGTATGGAAGGGGTAGCTACAGCAAACAAACGTGTCGGTAATTATTAGTTCTTGTAACATGGTGGGGAAGGGGTAGCTACAGCAAACAGACATGTAGGTTATTATTAGTCCCCTACTGGTTTTCCGTTTCGGGGACATCCGTCGGTCCGTCTGCAATTTTGTGTCCGGTCCATAACTCTGTCATCCATGAAGGGATTTTAATATCACTTGGCACAAATGTTCCCCATTATGAGACGTGTCATGCGCAAAACCCGGACCCCTAGCTTAAAGGTCAAGGTCACAGTTGGAGGTCAAAGGTCAACAGGGCTTTTTTCCTGTTCGGTCCATAACTCTCCCATTTCCCTGAAGGGATTTTAATATTACTTTGGGACAAATGTTTCCATGAGGAGACGACTGTTAGCGCAAACCTGGACCCCTAGCTTAAAGGTCAAGGTCACAATTGGAGGTCAAAGGTCAACAGGCCCTTTTTCCTGTCCAGTCCATAACTCTCCCATCCATGAAGGGATTTTAATATTACTTGGCACAAATGTACCTCATAATAAGACGATTTATCATGCACAACTTTCAGACCCTAGCACAAAGGTCAAGGTGACACTTAGCAGTCAAATGTTAACATAGCATAAACCGGGTCTGTTTCCTGTCCGGTCCATAACTCTGACATTCATTAAGGGATTTTAATATCACTTGGCACAAGTGTTCCCCATGATGAGACGACATGTCATGTGCAAATCCCGGACCCCTAGCTCAAAGGTCAAGATCACAATTGGGGGTCAAAGGTCAACAGAGTTTTTTTTTCCTGTCCTGTCCATAACTCTGCCATCCAAGAAGGGATTTTAATATTACTTGGCACAGATGTTCCCACTGATGAGACAACATGTCATGTGCAAAGCCCAGACCCTTAGCTCAAAGGTCAAGGTCACAATTGGAGGTCAAAGGTCAATAAGGTTTTTTTCCTCTCCGATCTAGAACTCTGTCATCCATCAAGGGATTACAATATTACTTGGCATAAATGTTCCCCATGATGAGACGACGTGTCATGTGCAACACCCAATACCCTAGCTTAAAGGTCAAGGTCACACTTTGAGATCAAAAGTGAAGAGGATTTTTTCCTGTCCGGTCTATAACTTTGTCATGCAAAACAGGATTTAGATATCAGTTGGCACAAATATTCTCCTGGATGAGACAACATGTCATGTGCAAAGCCCATGCCCAAGGTCTAATGTCAAGGTCACACTTAGAGACCAAAGGTCAGACACAAGACTTTGTCTGGAGCATTTCTTCTTCATGCATGGAGGGATTGTGATGTAACTTGGCACAAGTGTTCACCAACATAAGACGGATTGTCATGCGCAAGAACCAGGTCCCTAGGTCTAAGGTCAAGGTCATATTTAGAGGTCAAAGGTCAAATTCAAGAATAACTTTGTACGGAGCATTTCTTCTTCATGCATGGAGGGATTTTGATGTAACTTGGACCAAATGTTCACCACCATGAGGCACCTTTGTTTTTAGAATTAAGTTCCTTTTATTTTACTATAAATAGATTTAATTGTAACTTTTATTACTGGCGGTAGAGAAAAATCGAGACCACTTTTCTGTGGTACAACATGCATGTTACATCCAATTTTTAGGTGTATTTTTTTACCTATCTCTACCTGGTAAAGAGTTTCTTGTGGACTTATATAGATTTTTTTTTTTTTTTTTTTTTTTTTTTTTTTTTTTTTTTTTTTTAAGATTAATTTCCCTTTGTTGTTACTATAAATAACTTATATGATAACTTTTTTATAATCAGCCAAAACAATTCAATATGAAAACAACTGTGGGTTTTTATATATGCACATTTTAATCCAAGTGTGTTGTTATAACATATTGTACATATAGTACAATACAATGCCACGTGTCTACGGCATGATATTCCAGTGTGGCAGCACTATAAAGTTGGGCATTGTGCTCACTGCTACAAGTCGTTTATATGACTGCAAAATTGTTGAAAAAGACGTTAAACTCGAACACACACACACATACTTGCAGTTATATATCACTAGTTATTACTCTTCACATGTTCATGCATTTTTCAAGTCCTGAAATGTTAATCTAACTAGTCAGCACACTTCAAAGTTCTCTTTATTGTAAATTTTGCAATCCTTCTTTGCAAAATTTAATAGTTATTGCACTTTTAGCACTACTGTATGATTGTCTAAATTCAAAACACCGCTGAGTATTAAACCTGCACTCGTATTTCTTTTGTGGGGAACAAGACTCACCAGGTGAATTTTTACATTTTGGCATAACAAACAATGCAACTGTTAGAATGCACAGAGTTAAAAAGAATGCAAGTTTAGGCAAAAGAAAATTAACTGTTTGATTCTCATCCCTGCCCACCCGTATCTAAAACCCCTACTGTAGTCCCAATTTTTAGCTCTGGTGAGCTGTTGTGACCGGTCATGAGAATTAGTCAGAATGTTTGTCTTGATAATCTATAGGTCAAGTTAGAATCATGTGGGGTCAAAAACTAGGTCACCCGGTCAAATCAAAGGAAAAGCTTGTGCACACTCTAGATGCCACAGTTGTGACCCAATCTTTATGAATCTTGGCCAGAATGTTTATCTTGATGATTTCTAGGTCAAATACAAAACTGGGTCATGTGTGGTCAAAAACTAGGTCAGTATGCCAGATCAAAGGAAAAGCTTGTGAACACTCAAGAGGTCACAGTTGTGGCTCAATCTTTATGAAACTTGGTCAGAAGGTTTGTCTTGATGATCTCTATATCAAGTTCGAATCTGGGTCATGTGGGTTCAAAAAACTGTGTCAGTACGCCAGATCAAAGGAAAAGCTTGCGAACTCTCTAGAGGCTACAGTTTTAATCCAATGTTTATGAAACTTGGTCAGAATGTTTTTCTTGATGATGTCTAGGTCAAGTTCGAAACTGGGTCATGTGGGGTCAAAAACTAGGTCAGTAGGCCAGATCAAAGGAAAAGATTGTGAACACTCTAGATGCCACAGTTGTGACTCAATCTTTATGAAACTTAATCAGAATGTTTGTCTTGATGATTTCTAGGTCAAGTTTGAAACTGGGTCATGTAGGGTCAAAAACTAGGTCACCTGTTCAAATCAAAGAAAAAGCTTGTGAACACTCTGGAGGTCGCAGTTGTGACCCAATCTTTATGAAACTTGGTCAGAATGTTTGTCTTGGTGATCTCTAGGTCAAATTCGAAACTGGGTCATGTGGGGTCAAAAACTAGGCCAGTAGGCCAGATCAACTCTGGTGAGCAATATAGGGCTATCATGGCCCTCTTGTTTTATTTGATCAAAATCTGGATATCCAAAATTGTATGTCCAGATACTGTTACGCTTTCGTAAACATTGCCCAAATCTCCAGTTTAAAGGATGTGTTTTACAAATTGTGATGATGCAATGACAGTTTAACGGTATTCAGCAGTATCTGATATTAAAATTTACCATGACATTACCTCGATTTTGGAAAAACATGACCTTCTGAAAAAGATTTTTCCTGTCTTCTCTCCGGATTTTCAGGTAAAAGTTGGCATTTATTTTTTCAAGATATATACTTCAGAAGAGAGCTTAATCAGTTTCAATAGGTGTTTCATTCATCAAAAAGTGTAACTCTTCAGTAAAAATCCGCAAAATGGTTGTAAAGACAAGCACTAAAATGTCGATATTTTGGCTATAGCATGTACCTTAACAACCCCTGTCACCTGCCTCATTGTCCCATGACAACTTCTGTGTAACTAATTATTTTACATACATTTATGTGTTACAGGTTGGTTATATCACACAGTAAATTGTTTAGGAGAAAAATCAGTAAGAGAAGAATCAGCTATAAAATATCTGCAGGAGTCTCTGAAAAACGATAAATCAAACGGACAAACCTGGTACCTTCTTGGCAGGTATGTTATTTGTGATACAGGAAGAACCCTATATATCTAAGGGCAGGCAGTTGAATGTTTAAATTTAGAGGGATTGTGGGTTTATCAAGATTTTATCAGTGTAGTGTAAGCTACATGGATGGCTTGAATAGTTATCTTCTAACCCTGAAAGCTGATACATTTAAAATCCTGATCTTTATGAAGCAACAGCATTTAAATTTTAGCTATGATTTTGTCTCTCCGTATGTGGAGAGGTTTTGTGCTGACTGTCTCTCCATTCTGTCCAAACATCTGTCTGCAGTCACAAAAATTTGTCCGGACTACCATGACACCCAGTGTTGGGTGTTACAGCCTTTTAAAGGTCATTTTTTAGCTCACCTGTAACAAAGTGACAAGGTGAGCTTTTGTGATCGCGCAGCGTCCGTCGTCCGTCCGTCAGTGCGTCCGTGCGTAAACTTTTTCTTGTGACCACTCTAGAGGTCACATTTTTCATGGGATCTTTATGAAAAGTGGTCAGAATGTTCATCTTGATGATATCTAGGTCAAGTTCGAAACTGGGTCACGTGCCGTCAAAAACTAGGTCAGTAGGTCTAAAAATAGAAAAACCTTGTGACCTCTCTAGAGGCCATATATTTCACAAGATCTTCATGAAAATTGGTCAGAATGTTCACCTTGATGATATCTAGGTCAAGTTCGAAACTGGGTCAAGTGGGGTCAAAAACTAGGTCAGTAGGTCTAAAAAATAGAAAAACCTTGTGACCTCTCTAGAGGCCATATATTTAACAAGATCTTCATAAAAATTGGTCAGAACGTTTATCTTGATGATATCTAGGTCAAGTTCGAAACTGGTTCACGTGCCATCAAAAACTAGGTCAGTAGGTCAAATAATAGAAAAACCTTGTGACCTCTGTAAAGGCCATATTTTTCATGGGATCTGTATGAAAGTTGGTCTGAGTGTTCATCTTGATGATATCTAGGCCAAGTTCGAAACTGGGTCACGTGGGGTCAAAAACTAGGTCAGTAGGTCTAAAAATAGAAAAACCTTGTGACCTCTCTAGAGGCCATATATTTCATGAGATCTTCATGAAAATTGGTCAGAATGTTCATCTTGATGATATCTAGGTCAATTTTGAAAGTGGGTCACGTGCCGTCAAAAACTAGGTCAGTAGGTCAAATAATAGAAAAACCTTGTGACCTCTCTAGAGGCCATATTTTTCATGGGATCTGTATGAAAGTTGGTCTGAATGTTCATCTTGATGATATCTAGGTCAAATTCGAAAGTGGGTCACGTGCCTTCAAAAACTAGGTCAGTAGGTCAAATAATAGAAAAACCTTGTGACCTCTCTAGAGGCCATATTTTTCATGGGATCTGTATGAAAATTGGTCTAAATGTTCATCTTGATGATATCTAGGTCACGTTCGAAACTGGGTCAACTGTGGTCAAAAACTAGGTCAGTAGGTCTAAAAATAGAAAAACCTTGTGACCTCTCTAGAGGCCATACTTGTGAATGGATCTTCATGAAAATTGGTCAGAATGTTCACCTTGATGATATCTAGGTCAAGTTCGAAACTGGGTCACGTGCCTTAAAAAACTAGGTCAGTAGGTCAAATAAAAAAAAAAAACCTTGTGACCTCTCTAGAGGCCATACTTTTCATGGGATCTGTATGAAAGTTGGTCTGAATGTTCATCTTGATGATATCTAGGTCAAGTTTGAAACTGGGTCAACTGCGGTAAAAAACTAGGTCAGTAGGTCTAAAATTATTAAAATCTTTTGACCTCTCTAGAGGCCATATTTTTCAATGGATCTTCATGAAAATTGATCTGAATGTTCATCTTGATGATATCTAGGTCAGTTTCGTAACCGTGTCACATGCGGTCAAAACTAGGCCAGTAGGTATAAAAATAGAAAAACCTTGTGACCTCTCTAGAGGCCATATTTTTCATGAGATCTTCATGAAAATTAGTGAGAATGTTCACCTTGATGATATCTAGTTAAAGTTCAAAACAGGGTCACGTACCTTCGAAAACTAGGTCAGTAGGTCAAATAATAGAAAAACCTTGTTACCTCTCTAGAGACCATATTTTTCAATGGATCTTCATGAAAATTGGTCAGAATTTTTATCTTGATAATACCTAGGTCAAGTTCAAAACTAGGTCACTATGTCAAATAAGAGAAAAAACGACGTCATACTCAAAACTGGGTCATGTGGGAAGAGGTGAACGATTCATGACCATCATTGTCCTCTTGTTTAGCTCAGTTTTGCACGGTTTCAATTGTAAGTCATCTTTGTCTCTATCAAATGTAAGCCATGTTCAGAACTGGATTACCTGAGGTCTTAAACTAGGTCACTATGTCAAACCATAGAAAAACCTTGTTAAAACTGGATCACATTTTCTACTTGATCATCATGACTATAAGTATGGAGACCTGTTCTACTCGACCCGGAGTCATAGTCCTTCAGCGTCCACACCTTGGTTAAAGTTTTGATGCACTTTCTCTTTATCTCTGTAGTTACCTGATGGATTTGCTTCAAACTTAAAATAGTTATTCCTCATCATCACTCACATCATATGGCTCAAGGGCCATAACTCTCACTACAATATTTCATGAATTATCCCTCTTAGAATTTTAGATTAAGGTTTTGATGCACTTTCGCTCTATCTCCGTTATTACTAAATGGATTTGATTCAAACTTAAAATAGTTGTTCTACCTCATCACCCACATATGATACTCCAGCAAGCATTGTAGGGCAGTCATGGCCAGGTATGCATTGTAAGGCCATCTTGGCCCACCTATTTATAAATGGCAGTTGATTGTAAACAGTGTGCCTTAAAATATTTCCAGGGGCTCATCTCTAATCTTCACTTTAAGCCACACTGTGATATCCCCACAGAAGCAAAGGACGCAGATGGAATATAGAAGCAAAATGAATATTATATATTTCAGGTGTTTCTCCAGTCTGGGAAAAGTTCATGATGCATTTGTGTCGTATCGTAACTCCATCGATAAATCAGAGGCCAGTGCTGATACCTGGTGCTCTATAGGGTAAATATTTACTTTCGTATTTTCAGCTGCTCTTAGCTAAACGGTATTGGAGAGCTGATAGTATAGATTGGTACGACAGCATCCAGCGTCAACATTGTTGCCTCACCTGAACCAAAGGTTCATGGTGAGCTATTAGTATAGGTGGAAACGTTTAGATAACTTCTTCTTATTAACTGCTTCATGGATAATTACGAAATTTGGCATATAGCATCTTTGCAGGGACATCTCTCAAATTGTTCAAATGGATCTGCTTGGAAAACCTTTAAAACTGTGTCTTGTCATGAGCTGCTGGATGGAACATTACACAACTTGGTCTATAGCAGCAATAAATGGATCTCTACTAGGTTTGTTCCTATAGCAGCAATAAATGGATCTCTACTAGGTTTGTTCCTATAGCAGCAATAAATGGATCTCTACTAGGTTTGTTCCTATAGCAGCAATAAATGGATCTCTACTAGGTTTGTTCCTATAGCAGCAATAAATGGATCTCTACTAGGTTTGTTCCTATAGCAGCAATAAATGGATCTCTACTAGGTTTGTTCCTATAGCAGCAATAAATGGATCTATACTAGGTTTGTTCCTATAGCAGCAATAAATGGATCTCTACTAGGTTTGTTCCAATAGCAGCAATAAATGGATCTTACTAGGTTTGTTCCCTATAGCCACAATAAAATGGATCTCTACTAGGTTTGTTCCCTATAGCAGCAATAAATTGGATCTATTATAGGTTGTTCCTATAGCAGCAATAAATGGATCTCTACTAGGTTTGTTCAAAAGTTCCACAGGTCTGTAGCATCCTTGCATTGACCATTCTCAATTTGTTCACACAATTGGCCCTTTTTATGTCCATCACTGCTAAGAAATAGTAAAGAACTTTTAAATGACTTCTTATGAACTGCTAAAACTTAGTCCTTGCACGGACCTCTCACATTTATTTGAAAGGTTCAGTTTACCCCCTTTTAGAACCACCAATGCTAGAAATAGAAAAAAAAATGAACCACTTGATGAATGTTCACAAAACTTTGCTTGTAGCATCTTTGTGAAGCCACTTCTCAATTTTATGCAAGTGCTTCTGCTTCACCTCTCAAGAAGCAGCCAGAACTAAAAATAAAATGATCTTGAATGACGTCTCATGAACTGCTTGATGGAATGTTGCAAAACTTGGCCTGTAACATCTTTGCGTTGACCTTTCTCAAATTTGTTGTCCCTCCTGTTTCAAGAAGAAAAAAGGGGATATTGAATAGGGCTGTGTCCTGTTTGTCCCTTTATTTGCCTGTTCGTCTGCATGTCTGTCCGTCATAGTGCATGTCTGGTCCATAACGCTGCCAACCATCAAGGTTCATGAAAGTTGATAGAGAGGTTGGTCATGACCAGCAGATGACCCCTTTTGATTTTATAGTCAGTAGGTCAAAGGTCAAGGTCACAGTGATTCGGAACAGTTTATCCATTTCTGGATGATAACTTTAGAACGCTTGGGCCTAGGATCACGAAACTTAATAGGGATGTTGATTATGTTCAGCAGATGACCCTATTGATTTTGAGGTCACATTGACCCAGAACAGTAGGACTGTTTTTGCCAAATAACAAGAGAAAACTTTGGTTTAAGTTTGATAAGGAGATCACTAATGACTGGTAAATGACCCATAATTAATGATTTGAGGTCAGTACGTCAAATGTCCAGTGCACAGTGACCAAATAATTTCTGTTCCTTGTGCAGTTACTGAATGCATTAAGTGGGCATTTCATGTTTTACGAGCTCTTGTATGAGGTATGATTGGGGTTAAAAACTAGGTCACTTGGTCAGTTCAAAGGAAAATCTTGTTAACACTCTTGAGGCCACATTAAAAGTTATCATATAAGTTATTTATAGTAACAACAAAGGGAGGTCAATCCTAACAACAAAGAGAAGTCAATTCTAAAAAAAAAATCTATATAATATAAGTCCACACAAAACTCCTTACCAGATAGAGATAAGTCAAAGTACACCTAACAAGAGGGCCATGATGGCCCTATATCGCTCAACAGAGTTGATCTGGCCTACTGACCTACTTCTGACCCCACATGACCTAGTTTCAAACTTGACCTAGAGATCATCAAGATAAACATTCTGACCAAGTTTCATGAAGATAGGATCACAAATCTGGCCTCAGGAGTGTTAACAAGCTTTTCATGTGAGTTGAGCATAGTTTTTGATACAGTATGACCCAGATTTGAACTACGGATAATCAAGATAAACATTCTGTTCAAGTTCCATAAAGATACTTATTTTGTTGGGTTTAATGTTGCACTGACACAATTATAGGTCATATGGCGACTTTCCAGCTTTGGTGATGGATGAAGACCCCAAGGGCCCCTCTGTGCATTATTTCATCTTGGGCGGGCACCTGGATAGAACCACCAACCTTCTGTAAGCCAGCTGGATGGCTTCCTCACATGAAGAATTCAATGCCCCCGAGTGAGGCTTGAACCCACGTCGATGAGGGGCAAGTGATTTGAAGCCAGCGACTCTAACCACTCGGCCACGGAGACAGGGTCATAAATGTGGCCTCCAGAATGTTAACAAGCTTTTCCTCTGATTTGAGCGGGTGACCTAGTTTTTGAACCCACATGACCCAGTTTCAATCTTGGCCTAGAAATCATCAGGATAAACATTCTGACCAAGTTTCATGAAGATTATGCCATATTAAAATTGCACTGTGTTTGTCCATGCATGCCTCCCATAAATTCTTGTCCGGGCTGTAACTCTTACCTCCATTAAGGGATTTTGAAATAACATGGCATAAATGTTCACCATAATGAGAGGACATGTCATGCGCAAGACCTAGACCCCTAGCTCCAAGGTCAAGGTCACACTTAGAGGTTAAAGGTTAACATGGTCTTTTCTTATCTGGTCCATAACTATGCCATTGATGAAGAGATTTTGAAATTACTTGGCATAAATGTGCCCTATAATGAGTTCAGGTGTCATGCACAACACCCAGACCCCTAGCTCCAAGGTCAAGGTCACACTTAGAAGTCAAAAGTGTTTCTTTTCTGGTCCATAACTCTGCCATTTATCAAGGGATTTGAAAATAATTTGACACAAATATTGATCATATTGAGGTCTATTTCGTGTCCGGTCCATAACTCTGCCATCCATGAAGGGATTTTGAAATAACTTAGCATTAATGTTTACCATAATGAGACGAGGTGTCATGCGCGAGACCAAAACCCCAAGCACCAAGGTCAAGGTGACAGATTTTAACAGGGTCTGTTTCGTGTCCGGTCCATATCTCTGCCATTCATCAAGGGATTTTGAAATTACTTGGCATGTTTGTTCCTCATATTGAGATGACATGTCATGCACAAGATCCAGACCCCTGGCTCTAAGGTCAAGGTCACACTTAGAGGTTAAAGGTTAACATGGTCTTTTCTTATCTGGTCCATAACTATGCCATTGATGAAGAGATTTTGAAATTACTTGGCATAAATGTGCCCTATAATGAGTTCAGGTGTCATGCACAACACCCAGACCCCTAGCTCAGGTCAAGGTCACATAGAAGTCAAAAGTGTTTCTTTCTGTCCATAACTCTGCCATTTATCAAGGGATTTGAAATAATTGACACAAATATTGATCATATGAGGTCTATTTCGTGTCCGTCCATAACTCTGCATCATGAAGGGATTTTGAAATAACTTAGCATTATGTTACATAATGAGACGGGTGTCATGCGCGAGACCAAACCCCAAGCACAAGGTCAAGGTGACAGATTTTAACAGGTTGTTCGTGTCGGTCCATATCTCTGCCATTCTCAGGATTTTGAAATTACTTGGCATGTTTGTTCCTCATATTGAGATGACATGTCATGCACAAGATCCGACCCTGGCTCTAAGGTCAAGGTCACATTAGAGGTTAAAGGTTACATGGTCTTTTCTATCGGGTCCATAACTATGCATTGATGAAGAGATTTTGAAATTACTTGGCATAATGTGCCCATAATGAGTGAGGTGTCATGCACAACACCAGGCCCTAGCTCAGGTCAAGGTCACACTTGAAGTCAAAAGTGTTTCTTTCTGTCCATAACTCTGCCATTTATCAAGGGATTTGAAAATAATTTGACACAAATATTAATCATACTTAGAAGGTATGTCACGATTATGACCCAGACCTCTTAGGTCAAGGTCATGAAATGATGCGTGATTTTTTTAGCATACAACTGTAGCATTGTTGGGCATGCTTTGGGGGCATTTGTCACCAGTAGTGGCAACTCTTGTTTATTGTTGGCCAAAAAAAGTGCTTATGCAAATACAGGTGGGAGTGGAAAGAAATTTGCTATGACGGGCGTATATTGAGACATTCTGGCATTGGAAAGAAATTTGCTATGACATTCTGGCATTCCTGTTTACTTTTCCTTACCAAGTTAAAATAGAACCATATTAAATCTTTAAAATACAGATATTAGCATTTGAAAGCACTTGCCAACTATGGATTTCCAGACATTTTCAAACTTCATAATGCCTTTGTCTTGAAGGATTTTTTTCATGAAACTTGGGTCAAATGATCACCTCATCAAGACGATGAGAACTCCGAACCCCCTCCCCCACCATTTTTACAGAAGACATTCCCTCCTTTTATTCCTCTCTCTCTCTCTCTCTGTCTCTCTCTCTCTTCTCTCTCTCTCTCTCTTCTCTCTCTCTCTCTCTCTCTCTCTCTCTCTCTCTCTCTCTCGTGCGCAATGTAAAAATGAGTACAGCCAGGTCGGCTCAAAGTCAAGATCACAACTTGGGGGTCAAAGGTTTGAGCCTTCCATTTTGTGTCCACTCTGTATCTCCTAAACCCTTTGAAGGATAGTCATCAAATGATCACCTCATCATGACGATGTGCAGAACTCATGAGTCAGCCATGTCGGCTTAAGGTCAAGGTCTCAAATCGAGGTCACAGGTTTAAACCTCTAATTTTATGTCCGCTCTATATCTCCTAAACCCTTAAAGGATTTTGATATGACTTGGCTGTAATATTCCCCTTATCAAGACAATGTGCTGAATTCAAAATTCACCCCTGCCAGCTTAAGGTTAAGGTCATAACTCGAATGTTCCACCCAATACCATCAACCCTTTCACTATCCATAACAGTGGTGGGGGATATAGCTGTCTTTCAGACTGCCTCGTTTTACTTGTATTTTAACAGCAAAATCTACTGATGGGAGTAGAACTTTAAAACTAAAACAGCAGCGCCTGTTTGTTAAGGGGTCCGGAAAATGATTTTTAGCTCACACAGTGAGCTATTATGATCACCCTGTGTGTGTTGTGCGTCCGTCCGTCGTCAGCAATTTTGTTAGCTCACATGTCACAAAGTGACAATGTGAGCTTTTGTGATCACGCAGCGTCCGTCGTCCGTCCGTGCGTGCGTGCGTAAACTTTTCCTTGTGACCACTCTAGAGGTCACATTTTTCATGGGATCTTTATGAAAGTTGGTCAGAATGTTTATCTTGATGATATCTAGGTCAAGTTCGAAACTGGGTCAACTGCGATCAAAACCTAGGTCAGTAGGTCTAAAAATAGAAAAACCTTGTGACCTCTCTAGAGGCCATACTTTTCAATGGATCTTCATGAAAGTTATTCAGAATGTTCACCTTGATGATATCTAGGTCTTGTTGGAAACTGGGTCACGTGCCCTCAAAAACTAGGTCAGTAGGTCAAATAATTAAAAAACCTTGTGACCTCTCTAGAGGCCATATTTTTCATGGGATCTGTATGAAAGTTGGTCGGAATGTTCATCTTGATGATATCTAGGCCAAGTTCGAAACTGGGTCAACTGCGGTCAAAAACTAGGTCAGTAGGTCTAAAAATAGAAAAACCTTGTGACCTCTCTAGAGGCCATACATGTGAATGGATCTTCATGAAAATTGGTCCGAATGTTCACCTTGATGATATCTAGGTCAAGTTCGAAACTGGGTCACATGCCATCAATAACTAGGTCAGTAGGTCAAATAACATAAAAACCTTGTGACCTCTCTAGAGGCCATATTTTTCATGGGATCTGTATGAAAATTGGTCAGAATTTTTATCTTGATGATATCTAGGTCAAGTTCGAAACTGGTTCAACTGTGGTCAAAAACTAGGTCAGTAGGTCTAAAAATAGAAAAACCTTGTGACCTCTCTAGAGGCCATACTTTTCAATGGATCTTCATGAAAGTAAGTCAGAATGTTCACCTTGATGATATCTAGATCTTGTTCGAAACTTGGTCACGTGTTTTTAATAACTAGGTCAGCAGGTCAAATAACAAAAAGCCTTGTGACCTCTCTAGAGGCCATATTTTTCATGGGATCTATATGAAAATTGGTCTGAATGTTCATCTTGATGATATCTAGGTCAGTTTTGAAACTAGGTCAGTAGGTCTAAAAATAGAAAAACCTTGTGACCTCTCTAGAGGCCATACTTTTGATTGGATCTTCATGAAAATTGGTCAGAATGTTCACCTTGATGATATCTAGGTCAATTTCGAAACTGGGTCACGTGCCTTCAATAACTAGGTCAGTAAGTCAAATAATAAAAAATCTTGTGACCTCTCTAGAGGCCATATTTTTCAGTGAATCTTCATGAAAATTGGTTAGAATTTTTATCTTGATGATATCTAGGTTAGATTCAACACTGGGTCACATGAGCTCAAAAACTAGGTCACAATGTCAAATAATAGAAAAAAACGAAATCATACTAGGTTTAAAACTGGGTCATGTGGGGACAGGTGAGCGATTCAGGACCATCAGGGGTCTCTTGTTTAACCCTTTACCACACAGAGCAGAAGCCAAAGTAACCTCCTTTACATAACACTGATAAGTGATAATCAATAACCAATAATCGGTATATGGCTGATAAGCCTGACTGTCTTATCTGAACAGAGATGTTGGCATTACACACACTTATGTTAATTATATCATCATTTTAATATTTTCTGTAAGTTTGACATTATTTTTGTTAATATAAAGATTA
This sequence comes from Mercenaria mercenaria, assembly GCF_021730395.1. Taxonomy (NCBI): domain Eukaryota; kingdom Metazoa; phylum Mollusca; class Bivalvia; order Venerida; family Veneridae; genus Mercenaria; species Mercenaria mercenaria. The sequence goes on along the minus strand of NC_069367.1, from coordinate 17,955,009 downwards.
TAGTAATTTAAATTCTCTTTCCGATGATACAAAATTCATTGTAGTTTCTCTTTGTGCTTTGAAGATACAAAGAGTTTAAGTAAGGGGAAATACATTTTTAGGCATAACTTCCTGTTTTGGATTGGTTTCAAATTGAAATTCATATAATTTAATTTTTTAGAGTTCGATTTATAGTCTATAGACTTGTCTGCCGGATAGGAATCGGTATGTTTTTACATAAAAAACGACTTTCATACTGAATAACACTACTTATCACATGTTTGACGTTGTGGGAGTGTAATAAAGCCATTAAATAAAAATGATAATACACTAGTGTAATAAAGCTTTGACGTCGACGTCATTTATAGTATAGGCGACGTCGGTCAGATTGTCTTGTTTATATAGTAAAAGAAATTTGATTTTTTGATGTTTTGACAAGAAATGCTAACATGTGATAAAAAGAATTTTACATTTGTGACTTTCCGTAGTTGAATTTATTAAACGAGATGAATAAAATTGATAAAATGCTCGGCAGAGCCTTGCATTTTATAATTTTATTCAACTCGTTTAATAAATTCAATATGAAAAGACACTCATGTAATATCCTCTATATAAATAACGGATTGTTACATCATTGAAAGTTAAAAATTTTTGTCAAAAAGATCGCTGATCTTGAGGTTCGTAACCGAAAAATACTTCGGCAAAAGATAGAAATATTTTTAGATAATATTATGTAATTTTTTGATGATCAATCGCCAGTAAAACATGGGTGACTTCTGCTGCAATTAACTCTTGGGGTGTCATAAAATATTTAGAAGTCGCGGGCCTTCTGTTTTGATTAACACTTCCTGTTATGTAGGGCATAAATTCCAAGCCATCGTAAACACAAATTTTTGTTTATGGGAACTCCGCATATATCACGTGTGACCTTCATGACCTTACACATAGGAAAAAAAACCGGCGTCTTTAGTTGCAAAGTACTCGATAAATTTAAATAGAAACCACATGATCTTTTACATAAATAATGATGACGAAATCCCATACATGCATTAGTAAGCATCTGGAATTCATTTATTCAGGAAAAGAATTAAAATAAAGCGATTGATTATGAGATGCGGGGATATACGTTTTTGTTAGCTCACATTTCACAAAGTGACAAGGTGAGCTTTTGTGATCACGCAGCGTCCGTCGTCCGTCCGTGCGTCCATGCGTAAACTTTTGCTTGTGACCATTCTAGAGGTCACATTTTTCATGGGATCTTTATGAAAGTTGGTCAGAATGTTTATCTTGATGATATCTAGGTCAGGTTTGAAACTAGGTCATGTGCCGTCCAAAACTAGGTCAGTAGGTCTAAAAATAGAAAAACCTTGAGACCTCTCTAGAGGCCATACTTTTCAATGGATCTTCATGAAAGTTAATCAGAATATTTACCATGATGATATCTAGGTCAAGTTCGAAACTGGGTCACGTGCCTTCAAAAACTAGGTCAGAGGGTCAAATAATAAAAAAACCTTGTGACCTCTCTAGAGGCCATATTTTTCATGGGATCTGTATGAAAATTGGTCTGAATATTCATCTTGATGATATCTAGCTCAAGTTCGAAACTAGGTCACGTGCCGTCCAAAACTAGGTCAGTAGGTCTAAAAATAGAAAAACCTTGTGACCTCTCTAGAGGCCATACTTTTGAATGGATCTTCATGAAAACTGGTCAGAATGTTATCCTTGATGATATCTAGGTCAAATTTGAAACTGGGTTACGTTCTTTCAAAAACTAGGTCAGTAGGTCAAATGATAAAAAAACCTTGTGACCTATCTAGAGGCCATATTTTTCATGGGATCTGTATGAAAGTTGGTCTGAATGTTCATCTTGATGATATCTAGGTCAAGTTCGAAACTGGGTCAACTGCGATCAAAAACTAGGTCAGTAGGTCTAAAAATAGAAAAACCTTTTGACCTCTCTAGAGGCCATATTTTTCAATGGACCTTCATGAAAATTTGTTTGAATGTTCATCTTGATGATATCTAGTTTAATTTTGAAACTGGGTCAAGTGTGGTCAAAAACTAGGTCAGTAGGTCTAAAAATAGAAAAACCTTGTGACCTCTCTGGAGGCCATATTTTCCCTATATAAATCTATGTAAATTATAAAAATAAACAAAGGGCCATAACTCAATCAAAAATTGTTGAACCAGTCTGATTTTCAGGGGGACACAACTAGGGTACCAATACATCATTCTGACAAAGTTTGGTCAAAATCCCCCCAGTAGTTTCTGAGATGCGATAACGAGAAATTGTTAACGGACGGAAGGACGATGGACCACGGACGCAGAATGATTTGAATAGCCCACCATCTGATGATGGTGGGCTAAAAACATTCATTTTGTGTTAAATTGATTTTTATATGCCCGAAGGGACGTATTATGTTATGGTGTCCGTCCGTTAGCAATTTCGTGTCCACTCTGTAACTCTTGAACCCCTTGAAGGATTTCAAAGAAACTTGACACAAATGTTCACCACACCGAGACGACGTGCAGAGTGCATGTTTTGGATGTCTCAATTCAAGGTCAAGGTCACACTTAGGGGTCAAAGGTCATATGAGTGTGTTTCATGTCCGCTCAACTCCTTGAAGGATTTCAAAGAAAATTGGCACAAATGTTCACTACACTGAGAAGACATGCAGAGCGCATGTTTTGGATGTCTCATTTCAAGGTGAAAGTCACACTTAGGGGTCAAAAACTAATTCAGTGTGTTTCGTGTCCGCTCTGTAACTGCTTGAAGGATTTCAAAGAAGCTTGGCACAAAATTAATGTTCACCACACTGAGACGACGTGCTGAGCGCTTGTATTGGATGACTAACTTCAAGGTCAAGGTCACACTTAGGAGTTTAAGGTCATATATGACTTTGCTGTGTCCACTCTGTAACTCTTGAACTGCTTGAAGGATTTCAAAGAAACTTGGCACAAATGTTCACCACACTGAGGCGACGTGCAGAGCGCAAGTTTTGAATGCCTCGCTTCAAGGTCAAGGTCACACTTAGGGGTCAAAAGTCATATATGACTTTGCTTTGTATATATTGTTATGCATTGCAGTGCTCTTGTTTTTATTTGGCAGATCCCTATTGTTCTCTTACAATAATTTTTTTTTAGATTACTTCCCTTTTTTAGCTCACCTGAGCAATGTGAGTTTTTCTGATCACTCGATGTCTGTCGTCTGTCAACATTTAGCTTGTGTATGCGATAGAGGCTGTTTTTTTCAACTGATCTTCATGAAATTTGGTCAGAATGATAACCTTGATGAAATCTAGGTCGAGTTCGAAAATGGGTCATCTCGGGTCAAAAAATAGGTCACTAGGTCAAATCAAAGGAAAAGCTTGTATTGTATATACGATAGAGGCTGTATTTTTCAATTGATCTTCCTGAAATTAAGTCCAAATGATAATCTTAATGAAATCTAGGCCGAGTTTAAAAATGGGTTATCTGGGGTCAAAAAGTAGGTCACTAGGTCAAATCAAAGAAAAACATTGTATATGCAATAGAGGCTATATTTTCCAATTGATCTTCCTGAAATTAAGTCAGAATGATTGCGTTGATGAAATTTAGATCAGATTTGAATATGGGTCATCTAGGGTCAAAAAGTAGGTCACTTGGTCAAATCAAAGAAAAACCTTGTGTATGCGATAGAGGCTGTATTTTTCAATTGATCTTTATGAAATTTGGTCAGAATGATTGCCTTGATAAAATCTACGTTAAGTTTGATTTTGGGTCATCTTGGATCAAAAAGTAAGTCACTAGGTCAAATCAAAGAAAACGCTTCTGTATGCAATGAGGCTGTATTTTTCAATTGATCTTAATGAAATTTGGTTAGAATGATTGCCTTGATAAAATCTACCTTAAATTTGATTATGGGTCATCTTGGATCAAAAAGTAGGTCACTAGGTCAAATCAAAGAAAACCCTTCTGTATGCAATGAGGCTGTATTTTTCAATTGAACTTCATGAAATTTGGTCAGAATGATTGCCTTGATGAAATCTAGGTCAAGTTTGAATATGGGTCATCTGGATCAAAAAGTAGGTCACTAGGTCAAATCAAAGGAAAACCTTGTGTACGCAATAGAGGCTAAATTTTTTCAACTGATCTTCATGAAATTTTGTCAGACTGGTTGCCTTGATGAAATCTAGGTCAAGTTCGAATATGGGTAGTCTGGGGTCAAAAACTAGGTCACTAGGTCAAATCAAAGAAAAACCTTGTGTATGCGATAGAGGCTGTATTTTTCAATTGATCTTCATGAAATTTGGTCAGAATGATAGCCTTGATGAAATCTAGGTCAAATTCGAATATGGGTCATCTGGGGTCAAAAACTAGGTCAAATCAAAGAAAATACTTATTTATACTCAAGATTTTTGCTCCAATTTTAATGACAATTGGTCAGAATATTTTTTTCCATGAAATCACTAGGTCAAACATGTTTACACTGTTATGGTGTGTTTCTCAGGTGAGCAACCTAGGGCCATCTTGGCCCTCTTGTGTTCATAAACTTGTAAAATGAAGTCGCATTTATCAAGAAATGGTCTTCAACTATCGTAACTATGCAATTTCAGAAGTCTATCCCTATGTCACTTTTTTCTCAATCGGAAAGCCAATCTGAATAGGAAAATGTCCGAGGTCCTTTAATTGTATCGAAAGTGCTGTTTTTAAGCAGGGAATATTTTTTTCTAGGGTGAAACCTTTATCCCCTTCGGAAGGGTATACCATTTCAATGTTCTTGTTTTGTCTTTTTTATTCCACACAGATACAAAATCAGTGTGGGATATTTTGAAGTTGGCATGACTGCTAGTCTATGATTCCTTTTCTGGAGCTTAAATCCAAAACTGTATCAGATTTTTAGCTCCACTATTGGGAGAATAGGGGGGTGGGGTGGGGCTATTCTACTCACCCCAGCGTCAGCGTGACCTTTCTTGGTTAAAGTTTTTCGGCAACCTTTGTTTTCCTGTCATATCTTTGTTACTAATGCCTATATCTTACTGTAACTTCACATAAACATTGTCCAGTATACAAACAAAGTATGTGTAGGGACTGAGCCCATTATACCTAAGGTCAACGTCACCAAGGTGTTTTACTTCGTTTATTTTTAAGGTGAAAGTTTTTCGGCAACCTTTGTTTTTCTGTCATAGCTTTGTTACTATTGCTTATATCTTACTGTAACTTTACATAAACATTGTCCGGCATACAAATAAAATTTGTGCAGGGGCTGGTCTAATTATACCCAACATCAAGGTCACCAAGGTGTTATACTTCGGTTATTTTTAAGGTTAAAGTTTTTCGGCAACCTTTGTTTTTCTGTCAAATCTTTGTTACTATTGCTTATATCTTATTGTAAGTTCACATAAATATTGTTCAGCATAGAAAGTATGTGTAGGGGCTTGGCCCATTATACCCAAGGTCAAGCTCACAAAGTTATTATACTTGGAATTATTTTCATGTCAAATTTTTTCGAAAGCTTCGTTTATAGACATATCTATGGTACTTTAAAAGATAATGACTTGAAATTAAAAATATTTCTTTATAATCATCATTTTTATGTGTGGTTACAAACCCCATAACTCTAATTGTATTTTAGACAGAATTAAGCCTCTATTCACAGGGGTTTTTTTTACGACTGGGGGAAGAGGCCCCAGCCTGTCATTGGGGGAAGAAAATAGCGCGCGACAAGCAGTTTTGGGGGATTTTTTCACTCGGGGGGGAATTTACAATTATGCATAATAAACACTTTAAACTATGTTTTTATTACATATTCTTGCAACTTTTAGCAACTATACACACTGTCACTTAGCAATAGATGGACTTGCACTAATGTTCACTTATCATTGCAACAAGGTGGGTGGGGAGAGTTGAAATGCTCAAATCATTGAATATTTAAAGATCACTTGCTTTTATTCACAAAAAATGCTTTAAAATAAGAGTTGCTTTTGCAAGAGTCATCATATTATTATTAAATGCATACTTTTGTTGGCTTTTTATTTCAGTTGTACTAGAAAATCTTGTAAGAAAGGATAAAAAAGTCCGAAAATCACGATCGCGAAAACGTGTGACAAATATGAAAAAACGAAAGCAAACATTAAAAATTCTTGATAAAATTTCATCTTTTCACCAGAACTATTCCATACTTATAATATCTGATTACTTAAAACATTTGTATTTTATTTTGCACTAGCAAAATACCTCGGCAAAGATAATAAATTTGCGTAACGGCCGACCGGCTAATTTAATCGAATCAAGCACATAAAATAATTACTTTAAATTAACAACACATATTACACAATACAGCATAAGCTGTTACCGCTAATTAACAAGAGGTACAAACACGATAATCTGACGCTGCATTGTTTATCAATCATCTATATTACATACTGATGATAACCACGTGTCAGTCCGCGCGTGGCGTGATTGACATCTGTCAGTAGCTAATTAACATACGACGCTCCGCCTACTTTCATACTTACGCTGGTGTCGACAAACAGTATGAAGTTCACTGGGATTTTGATTGACAAGGGGCAGAGCTTTCGAACTCGTTACGCATCAAAGAGTATTACCGCGAGACGAGCAGACGCCCACGGCATATTATGTGCGGGTCAGATACGAGTTTTTATCGATTTTCGCTGGTCAAAACCGGAACCTCGGGTCCACTGAACGCTCTTCTAACATTTTTCTACTATTTCTAAAGGTTTTCACACCCATTGAAAATTGTGAAAGACCGTCTGCAATTGTGAACGGGTCCGATATTCGGTCGGGAAAATCGCTGGGAGTAATCTCCATTGCTTTGTTTACGATTTTGGAGGGGGGAATTTCGGACGTAGGGGAATTTCGACTGCGGTAGGGGAAATCCTTGGCTGTGGGGGAAATCCTCGGCTGGGGGACGAGGCCGATATTCGGCCTCTGCTTTAGAATAAAAAAAACCCCTGATTCAAATCACTCTGCGTCCGTGGTCCGTCGTTCTTCCGTCCATCCTTCCGTCCGTTAACAATTTCTCGTTATCGCATCTCCTCAGAAACTACCATGGGGATTTTGACCAAACTTTGTCAGAATGATGTATTGATACCCTAGTTGTGCCCCCATGAAAATCAGACTGGTTCACAACAATTTTTTAGTGAGTTATTGCCCTTTGTTTATTTCTTTACATAGATTTATATAGGAAAAATCTTAGAAAATCTTCATGTCCAAAACCACAGAGCCTAGGGTTTTGATATTTGGTTTGAAGCATCATCTAGTGGTCCTCTACCAAGATGATTCAAATTATATCCCTGGGGTCTACTATGGCCCCTCCCCGGGGGTCACATGGTTTATATAGAATTATATAGGGAAAAACTTGAAAAACCTCTTGTTCAAAACCACAGGGCCTAGGGCTTTGATATTTTGTATGTGACATCATCTAGTGGTCTTCTACTAAGATTGTTCAAATTATCCCCCTAGGGTCAAATATGGCCCCGCCCCGGGGGTCACATGGTTTACATAGACTTATATAGGGAAAACTTTGAAAATCTTCTTGTCCAAACCACAAAGCCTAGGGCTTTGGCATTTGTAATGTAGCATCATCTGGTGGTTCTCTACCAAGTTTGTTCAAATTATCCCCTTTAGGGTCAAATATGGCCCCGCCCTGGGGGTCACATGGTTCATATAGACTTATATAGGGAAAAGCTTTTAAAATCTTCTTGTCAGTAACCTACAACATTCAAATTTAGACCACATGTATGGTTTTGAGTGTTAAGATGAACCTTGACCTGAGTTGACCTTGATTTTGACATAGTGACCTACTTTCACATTTTTGAAGGTACAGGCTTCAAATTTGGACCACATGCATAGTTCTGTGTTCCGAAATAAAATTTGACCTTGATTTTGACCTAGTGACCTACTTTCACATTTCTTGAGCTACAGCCTTCAAAATTGGACCACTTGCATAGTTTTGTGTACTGAAATGAACTTTGACCTTAAGATTGACCTAGTGACCTAGTTTCACATTTCTGTAGCTACAGGCTTCAAATTTAGACCACATGCATAGGATTGTGTACCCAAACAAACTTTGACCTTGACATTGACCTAGTGACCTACTTTCACATGTTTGAAGGTTCAGCCTTCAAACTTGATGCACATGCATAGTTTTGTGAACGGAAATGAAATTTGACCTTGAGCTAGTCAATAAGTCTTGAAATTTGGAACAGTCAAAAATGGCACATTGGGGGGCGCCAAGATCACTCTGTGATCTCTTGTTGTTACTATAAATAGCTTATTTTGAAACTTTTTTATTATTGGCTGTAGGGAAAAACCGAACAACATGGATGGTACATCCATTTTTTAGATGTATTTTGACATAACTTTACCTGGTAAGAATTTTTTTGTGGACTAAGGGTCCACACAAAACTTGTATCACCATAAGATCTCGGTTCCTTTCTTCAACTGGCCAGATCCCATTATGGGTTCCAGAGTTATGGCCCCTGAAAGGGCCAAAATTAGCTATTTTGAGCTTATCTGCACAATAGCAGCTTTATTTATGATTTGATTTTTAACAAATTTGCACACAACTTGTATCACCATAAGATCTTGGTTCCTTTCTGGAACTGGCCAGATTCCGTTATGGGTTCCAGAGTTATGGCCCCTGAAAGGGCCAAAATTAGCTATTTTGACATTGTCTGCACAATAGCAGCTTTATTTATGATTTGATTTTTACCAAACTTGCACACAACTTGTATCACCATAAGATCTTGGTTCCTGTCTGGAACTGGCAAGATTCCTTTGTGGGTTCCAGAGTTATGGCACCTGAAGGGGTCAAAATTAGCTATTTTGACCTTGTCTGCACAATAGCAGCTTCATTTATGATTTGATTTTAACCAAACTTGCAAGAAAAACCTGTGTCAACATAAGATCTTGGTTCCTTTCTTGAACCGGCCAGATCCCATAATGGGTTATAGAGTTATGGCCCCTGATAGGGCCGGAATTAGCTATTTTGACCTTGTCTGCACAATAGCAGCTTCATTTATGATTTGAATATTTCATAATTTGAATTTTATCAAACTTGCACAAAACTTGTGTCACCATAAGATCTCAATTCCTTTCTTGAACCGGCCAGATCCCATAATGGGTTCCAGAGTTATGGCCACTGAAAGGGTCAGAATTGGCTATTTTGACCTTGTCTGCACAATAGCAGCTTCATTTATAATTTGATTTTAACCAAACTTGCACACAACTTGTATCACGACAAGATCTTGGTTCCTTGCTTGAACTGGCCAGATTCCATCATGGGTTCCAGAGTTATGGCCCCTTAAAGGTCCAAAATTGGCTATTTTGGCTTTTGCAGCCATATAGAGATTTTATTTATGGTTTTATTTGATACAAACTTCCAAAATATCTTCAACAACAATAAATCTTGGATTGCATGACAAATCAGATCCAATCGTAGGTTCCAGTTATTTTATATCTGATTACATCCCCTGATTGTAATAAATATGGATTTATATCAGTAAATACTTACAGGACTTTGAAATTTCATTATTGTTACTAGTTGGACTGAGACAATCAGGGTAGATAACTATGTACTGATTTTATGTGAAATTACCTCCCTTTATTTCAAATTAAAATGGGTATATCTCCGTAACTAATGAAGATACTGATCTGAAATTTCATTTATGTCAACAGATTTATTTGGCAGATCCTTCTTTTGTTCACTTATAATTTTTATGCCCCCAAAGGGAGGCATATAGTCTTCAACTGTCCGTTCGTTCGTTCGTTAGTCACAATGTTAACTTTTTGCATGAAGGCACATTACTCGCGAACCACTGCACCCAGGACCTTCAAACTTCACATGCTGATAGTACTTATTGAGTATACTACCCCTACTGACTTTGGGGTCACCAGGTCAAATGTCAAGGTCACAGGGGCCAACGTTACCTTTTTGCATGAAGGCACTTTACTTGCAAACCACTGCACCCAGGACCTTCAAACTTCACATGCTGATAGTACTTATTGAGTACACCACCCCGACTGACTTTTGGGTCACCAGGTCAAAGGTCAAGGTCACAGGGCCAACGTTAACTTTTTGCATGAAGGCACTTTACTCGCGAACCACTTCACCAAGGACCTTTAAACTTCACATGCTGATAATACTTATTGAGTACACCACCCCTACTGACTTTGGGGTCACCAGGTCAATGGTCAAGGTCACAGGGGCCAACGTTAACTTTTTGCATGAAGGCACTTTACTCGCGAACCACTGCACCCAGGACCTTCAAGCTTCACATGCTGATAGTACTTATTGAGTACACCACCCCTACTGACTTTGGGGTCACCAGGTCAAAGGTCAAGGTCACAGGGGCCAACGTTAACTTTTTGCATTACTCGCGAACCACTGCACCCAGGACCTTCAAACTTCACATGCTGATAGTACTTATTGAGTACACCACCCCTACTGACTTTGGGGTCACCAGGTCAAAAGTCAAGGTCACAGGGGCCAACGTTAACTTTTTGCATGAAGGCACTTTACATGCAAACCACTTCATACAGGACCTTCAAACTTCACATGCTGATAGTACTTATTGAGTACACCACCCCTACTGACTTTGGGGTCACCAGGTCAAAGGTCAAGGTGCTGCAGGGGCATTTGTCACCATTAGTGACAGCTCTTTTTTTTTTTTTTTAAATTACTTCACATTTACGTTACTATAAATAGCTTATTTTTAGTAACTTTTTTATTATTGGCCATAGGGTAAAACCGAGACCACTTTTCTGTGGTACAACATGGATGGTACCTCCAATTTTTAGGTATATTTTGACATTTCTATACTTTGTAAGAATTTTTTTTTTTTTTTTTTTTAAATTTCTTCCCTTTGTTGTTCCTGTCCTTTGGACTTAGATATTTTTTCTGAGGACCTTCTTGGTCCTCAAGTGCAATGATAACAGGTGAGCGATATAGGGCCATCATGGCCCTCTTGTTAAAGTTATGGCCCTTGAATAAGTCAAAAATGCACATTCTTATCGGTCGGTCGGTATGTCAGTTGGTCCATAGACCAATTGGTTTCCGGATGATAACGCAAGAACGCTTTGGGCCTAGGATCATGAAAGTTGATAGGGAGGTTGGTCATGACCAGCAGATGACCCCAATTGATTTTGAGGTCAGTTGGACAAAGGTCAAGGTCACAGTGACCTTGAACAATTAAACCATTTCTGGATGATAACTCGAGAACACTTGGGCCTAGGATCATGAAAGTTGATAGGGATGTTGGCCATGACCAGCAGATGACTCCTATTGATTTTCAGGTCAGTTGCTAAAAGGTCAAGGTCACAGTGATCTGGAACAGTTAAACGGTTTCCAGATGATAACTCAAGAACGCTTGGGCCTAGGATGATAAAAGTTGATAGGGAGGTTTGTCATGACCAGTAGATGACTCCTATTGATTTTTAGGTCAGTTGGTCAAAGGTCAAGGTCACACTGACCCGGAACAGTTAAATGGTTTCCGGATGATAACTCAAGAATGCTTGGTCCTAGGATCATGAAAGTTGATAGGGAGGTTGGCCATGACCAGCAGATGACACATATTGATTTTGAGGTCAGTAGGTCATAGGTCAAGGTCATAGTGTTAAACGGTTTTCAGATGATAACTGAAGACCCCTTGTACCTAGGATCATGAAAGTTGATAGGGAGGATGGTCATGGCCAGCTGATGACCCCTATTGATTTTGAGGTCAGTCTGCCAAAGGTAAAGGACACAGTGACCCGGAACAGTTACACAGTTTCCGGACTATAACTTGAGAATGCTTAGGCCTAGGATCACGAAACTTAATAAGGAGGATGGTCATGACCGGCAGATGACCCGTATGGATTTTGAGGTCAGTAGGTCAAAGGTCAAGATCACATTGACCCAGAACAGTAGAACTTTTTTTGCCAGATGACTGAAGAATGCTTTGGTCTTAGGTCACATTTGATACAGAGTTTACTTATGATTGGTCAATAATTATGCCCCCCCTTCGAAGAAGGAGGGTTATATTGTTTCGCAGATGTTGGTCAGTCTGTCGGTCGGTATGTAGACCAATCCGTTTCTGGATGATAACTCAGAAACGCTTAGGCGTAGGATCATGAAAGTTGATAGGGAGGTTGGTCATCACCAGCAGATTACTCCTATTGATTTTGAGATTAGTAGGTCAAAGGTCAAGGTCACAGTGACCAGGAACAGTAAAACAGTTTCCGGACGATAACTCAAGAACACTTGGGCTTAGGATCAGGAAAATTGATAGGGAGGTTGGTCATGACCAGCAAATGGCCCTAAAGATTTTGAGGTCAGTAGGTCAAAGTTCAAGGTCACATTGACCAAGAACAGTTGAACGGTTCCCGGACGATAACTCAAGAAAGCTTGGACTAAGGATCATGAAAGTTGATAGACGTTAATCATGACCAGCAGATAACCCCTATTGATTTTGAGGTCAGTAGGCCAAAGGTCAAGGTTACAGTGACCCGGAACAGTTAAACCATATCCCAATGATTTCTTGAGAATACTTGGGCCTAGGATCACGAAACTTGATAGGGAGATTGGCCATGACCAGTAGATGACCCCTATAGATTTTTGAGGTCAGTATGCCAAAGGTCAAGGTCACATTGACCCAGAGCAGTTAACCCTTTTTGGACGATAACTTGAGAATGCTTGGGTATAGGATAACGAAACTTAAGGGAGGTTGATCATGATCGGCAGATGACCCTTGTTGATTTTGATGTCAATAGGTCAAAGGTCAAGGTCACATTGCACCAGAACAGTAGAACTTTTGTTTACAGTGAGCAAATAATTTCTGTTCCTTGTGCAATTACTGAATGCTTCAAGGGGGGCATTTCGTGTTTGACGAGCTCTTTCCACCGAATGATGTGCGTAGCTCAAAAAGTATTTGATGTAAATTTATGAAACCTTGCATGATTCTAATCTTTATCATGATGTGACCTTGCACACTTTTGCATTTTTCTTGGGAATCTTAGCACTTATTACAGAGTTATGGACCTTGAAATAGCCAAAATAGTGGAATTTTTGTTTGTGATGCTCATAGCTCAAAAAGTTTATGGCCTAGAATAATGAATGCTTTATATAAAATGTTTGTTGAGGCTTTACCCCCTTAAGACTGCAAACATTTAAATTATTTCCCCTTATTTGTTAGGGGCCTCTGTGGCCGAGTGGTTGTGGTAGCTGACCTAGAATCACTTGCCCCTCATCACTGTGGGTTCAAGCCTCACTCAGGCGTTGAATTCTTCATGTGAGGAAGCCAAACAGCTGGCTTACGGAAGGTCGGTGGTTCTACCCAGGTGCCCGCTCGTGATGAAATAATGCATGAAGTGGCACCTGGCGTCTTTCTCCATCATCAAAGCTGGAAAGTCGCCATATGACAATGATAATTGTGTCACTCCGACAGTAAACCAAAGAAAATAAATAAACTTATTTGTGACAAATGTGCCAGTGGGTGCACACCCAATGTCCTACAGATAAATTCTAGTTTGATGTTGCAATAATAACTTATTACAGTTTGTGGTCATCAGCTTTTGGTTAATTCAGACCTTTGTATGAACAAGCTGCTCATATCTTATGATTGCGTCATCCTGTGGTTTACTAGGAATATTACAGTAGAATGGTAGTTTAACCTTTAGCCTGCTGGCGGCAAGTGATTTTGCCTATGCGACCAGTGCAGACCTTGCATTGATGTGCAGGCTGATTGCAGGCTGATCATGGTATGCACTGTTCAGTTTTCAGTGCCCCTTCAAATTATAAGTGATACTGTCAAAACTGAATGATGTACCGGTCCATTTAAGAAATTTAGCAAGGTAAAGGTTGATGTATTTGGATAACCTCTATTGATGTGTATTGCGGAAGCATTTATTTGGCCTACTTCCATGATACTGCAAAAGGAAGTTACTGCAGTCAATCAAACTTTAATTCAGAATGTTCTTAGTCTGATCTGTTTTCCATATAAGGAATTATTGATCCACCAATGAAACTACTGGTTTTAATGGCATGCTACTGCTCTTCTGTTAAGTAAGACATTGTCAGATTTCCAATACCGGTTCTTCATAAAGTGAGTTGCTTCTCTACAGCTGGTATATAGTGGTGTGATATTTTGGAATGTGTGTGTTGGATTGTTTGCTTTTAGTATAGAGTTTGATTAAAGACTTTTGTGTTGAAGAAATGGCAATGATGTATTAACATCCTTCATATATTGCTTATACAAGAAAACATGTTCTTCATTGCTTCAGTTTTTATGGTAAAAAGTTTTTACTTCAAGTCTTGTTGCAAATTTAACTGGTATAAGTCATTTTGAAAATTGGGTTTTATCTGAACTTTATGAACAGAAACATACAGCTCTTTGCTAAAATGTGTCAGCAGTTTATATAAGGTTATTTTAAGTACATTATTGTTGGAGACAGTGTGATGTTTGAGGAAGTTTGTCAGGAAATTCTGTATAGAGGAATGGATTACAGATACCACAGGGGGAGATTTGATGGATATTGTAGAAAGTTTGAAAGCTTTTACCATCCAGGCAGGTAAATTCCAAGTCGTTCTCATTTCATGAAATGTGCCTACTATTTTTCTCTCGACCACTTTTAGTGGAAGCGGTGATCTAAATTCCAGCAGCAGTGGAGGCAGCGTTAGCATAAATTTCTTATAAACCTTGTAGGATGATTAAGAAAGTAATTGTACCCCTCCATGGTGAGTGTCGGCTCCCTAGTAACCTTGACCTTGAAGAAATTAGCATTTTTTAACACGACTTTTCGAAGAAAAAATAGAGCTATTGCACTTGCCCTCCCCGTTGCCGTTGGTTAAAAGTTTTTGATAAAGTCAAATATCTCTGTTACTATCAAAGCTATTGACTTGAAACATAAAATAGTTATTTACTATCAAAGTCTACACCAGGAGGAACAATCCCCATAAATCTGATTTGAAGTTTGACAGAGTTATGCCCCTTTTTAACTTAGAATCTTGATGCCCCCCTTCAAAGAAGGGGTATATTGTTTTTCGGATGTCGGTCGGAATGTCGGTATGTCGGTTTCCGGATGATAACTCGAGAACGCTTGGGTCTAGGGTCATGAAAGTTTATAGGGAGGTTGGACATGGCCAGCAGATGACCCCTATTGATTTTGAGGTCAGTAGGTCAAAGGTCAAGGTCACAGTGACCCGGCACAGAAAAACAGGTTCCGGATGATAACTCAAGAAACCTTGGGTCTAGGATCATGAAAGTTGATAGGGAGGTTGGTCCTGACCAGCAGATGACCCCTATAGAGTTTGAGGTGAGTAAGTCGAAGGTCAAGGTCGCTGTGACTCAGAACAGTTAAACCGTTTCCATATGATAACTTGAGAATGCTTGGACCTAGGGTCACAAAACTTAATAGTAAGGCTGGTCATGACCAGCAGATGACCTCTAATGATTTTGAGGTGACTAGGTCAAAGGTCAAGGTCACAGTGACTCAGAACAGTTAAACCATTCCTGTATGATAACTTGAGAATGCATAGACCTAGGATCACAAAAGATAATAGGGAGGTATTTCATGACCAGCAGATGACCTTGGATGATTACTTGAGAACGCTTGGGCCTAGGATCATCAAAGTTGATCATGAGGGTGATCATGACCAGCAGGTTACCCCTATTGATATTGAGATCAGTAGGTCAAAGATCAAGGTTACAGTGACCCTGAACAGTTGAACCATTTCTGGACAATAACTTGGGAACACTTGGGCCTAGGATCACCAAACTTGATAAGGAGATTGATCAAGATGCAGCAGATGACTCCTGCTGATTTTGAGGTCAGTAGGTCAAAGGTCAAGGTCACAGTGACCCAGAACAGTTGAATCGTTTCCTGATGATAACTCGAAAACGCTTGGGCCTAGGATCATAAAAAATTATAAGGAGGATGGTCATGACCAGCAGATGATCCCTATCAATTTTGAGGTCAGTAAGCCAAAGGTCAAGGTCAAAGTGACCCGGAACAGTTAAACCATTTCAGGACAATAACTTGAGAATGCTTGGACTTAGGATCAAGAACTTGATAGGGAGGATTATCATGACGAGCAGATACCTCCTATTGATATAGAGGTCAGTAGGTCAAAGGTCAAGGTTACAGTGACCTGGAACAGTAAAACAGTTTCTGGACAATAACTTGAGAATGCTTGGGCTTACAATCAGGAAACTTGATAGGGAGGTTGATCATTGAGGTCAGTAGGTCAAAGGTCAAGATGACATTGTCCCAGAACAGTAGAACGCTTTTGCCAAATAACTAGAGAATGTTTTGGTCTAAGATCACATTTGATACGAAGGTCACTTATGACCCATAATTATTGATTTGAGATCAGTATGTCAAACATCCAGTACACAGAGACCTAATAATTTCTGTTCCTTGTGCAGTTACTGAATGCATCAAGAGGGACATTTCGTGTTCTATGAGCTCTTCTTTAGTTAAAGTTTTTGATAAAGTTAAATATCTCTGTTACTATCAAAGCTTTTGACTAGAAACTTAGAATAGTTATTATGCCTCAGTTCGAAGTGAGTGAGTGAGTGAGTTAGGTTTTATGGCGAACTGACACAAAATGGTCATATATATCGCCGAGCACTTCGAAGAAGGTGGGATATATTGTTTTGCATATGTCGGCCGGTCTATAATCTAGCTGTCTGTCTGTAGACCAATCCGTTTCCGGATGTTAACTTAAGAACAGTTTCCGGATGATAACCCGAGAACTCTTGGGCCTAGGATCATGAAAGTTGATAGGTTGGTAGTGACCAGCAGATGACCCTTTTGATTTTGAGGTTAAAGGTCAAGGTCACAGTGACACCGTTTCTGGATGATAACTTGAGAATGGTTGAGCCTAAGATAACAAAACTTAATAGGGAGGTTGGTCATGACCAGCAGTTTACCCATATTGATTATGAGGTCAGTAAGTCAAAGATCAAGGTCACATTGACCTAGAACTGTAGAACTTTTTTTGCCAAATAACTATATAATTATAGTTAATAATGCTTTGATCTGAGATCACATTTGATACAGAGTTTACTTAAGACTGGTAAATGACTCATAATTATTGTTTTGAGGTCAGTGTGTCAAATGTCCAGTGCACAGTTACCAAATAATTTCGGTTCCTTGTGCAATTACTGAATGCATTAAAGGGGGAAGGGGCATTTGTTCTACAAGCTCCTGTTTACTATCAAAGTCTACACCAGGAGAAACAGTCTCCATAACTCTGATCTTAATTTTGACAGAGTTATGCCCCTTTTATGCCCCACTTCGAAAAAGGAGGTGTTTATTGTTTTGCAGATGTTGATCGGTCGGTAGACCAGTCTGTTTCTGGATGATAACTCAAGAACGCTTTGGCCTAGGATCATGAAAGTTGATAGGGAGAGAATGCTTTGGTTTAAGATCAAATTTGATATGGAGGTCACTTATGACTGATAAATGACCAATAATCATTACTCAGTGACCACTATAATTTCCCTCCTTATGCAGCTACTGAATGCATCAAGGTAGGGAGGTAGGGGACATTTTGTGTTCAACGAGTTCTTGTTAACTTAGAATTTGTATGCCACCCTTCGAAAAAGAGGGGTATATTGTTTTGCAGATGCCTGTCAGTCGGTCTGTCAGTATTGTAGACCAATCTGTTTCTGGATGATACCTCAGGAACGCTTGGGCCTAGGATCATGAAAGTTAATAGGGAGGTTGGTCATAATCAGCAAATGACCCCTATTGATTTTTAGATCAGTAGGTCAGAGGTCAAGGTCACAGTTACCCAAAACAGTTAATGGTTTCCAGATGATAACTCAAGAATGCTTGGACCTAGGATCATGAAAGTTGGTAGGGAGGTTGGTCATTTCCAGCACATGACTCCTATTGATTTTGAGATCAGTTGGTCAAGGTCATTGTGATGCAGAACAGTTAATGGTTCCAGACGATAACTCATTATGCTTTGGCCTAGGATCATGAAAGTTGATGGGGCGGTTGGTCGTGACCAGCAGATCATCCCTATTGATTTTGAGGTCAGTATGTCAGAGGTCAGAGTCACAGTGACCCGGAACAGTTAAATGGTTTCTGGATGATAACTGAAGAACGCTTTATATATTTCTTAAGAAGGCTTTGAAACATATTTACTGACAGATTACATGTTATTGAAACACAAGAATCACTTGATTTTGGCTTACCTGTCACATAGTGACAGGGTAAGCTTTTGTGATCGCCCTTCGTCCGTCCATCCATCCACAATTTCTTGTGAACAGAATAGAGACCACAATTTGCACTCAATTTTAATCAAACTTACACATAACTTGTATTGGCATAATATCTCTTTACCTTTTGAAAACTGGCCAGATCCCATCATGGGTTCCAGAAATTAGATATTTTTGGCTTGTGAACATGACAGAGACCACATTTTGCAATCAACTTTAATAAAACTTGCACACAACTTGTATTGGCATAATATCTCTGCTCCTTTTGAAAACTGGTCAGATCCCATCAAGTTTTCCAGTGCTATGGCCCCTTAAAGGGCCAAAATTTATTTTTGGCTTGTGAACACGATAAGAGACCACATTTTGCACTCAATTTTAACCAAACTTGCACATAACTTGTATTGGCATAATATCTTGATACCTTTTGAAAACTGGCCAGATCCCATCATGGGTTCAGAGTTATGGCCCCTTATAAGGGCCAAAATTTGATATTTTTGGCTTGTGAACATGACAGAGACCTCATTTTGCAATTAACTTTAAACAAACTTGCACACAACTTGTATTGGCATAATATCTCTGCTCCTTTCGAAAACTGGCCAGATCCAATTATGGGTTCCAGGGTTATGGCCCCTTAAAGGGCCAAAATTTGATATTTTTGGCTTGTGAACAGAATAGAGACCACATTTTGCAATCAGCTTTAATCAGACTTTCACACAACTTGTATTGGCATAATATCTCAGTTCCTTTCGAAAACTGGCCAGATCCCATCATGGGTTCCAGAGTTATGGCCCCTTAATGGGCCAAAATTTAATAATTTGGCCTTTGCAACCATATATATATATTAAGAGACTTCATTTATGGTTTAATTTAATAAAAACTGGCAAAATATCTTCAACAACAATAAATCTTGGATTCCATGATGAATCTTTCAGATCCAATCATAGGTTCTAAGTTACGGCCCCTGATTGACCCCTGAAAGAGCCAAAATTTGTTAATTTTTACCTTGTGAACACGATAGAAGTGACGTTTTATATTTGATTTTAACCACACTTACACACAACTTAAGTCACAATAAGATCTTGGTTTCTTGCTCAGAATGTTTATCTTGATAATTCCTGGGCCAAGTTCAAAACTATGTCATATGGTGTCAAAAACTAGGTCACCCAGTCAAATCAAAGGAAAAGCTTGTTAACACTCCTGTTCATTTGATGTGCATGAAACTTGGTCAGAATGTTTGTCTGCATGAAATATTATATGAATTTTTATCTGCGTCATGTTGGGTCAAAAACTAGGTCTCCTTGTTAAATTAAAGAATAAGCTTGTTTACACCCTAGGGGGCACATTTTTGTGCCCCCCCCCCCCGCCATGTGTGGTGGGGGCATATAGATTTGGTCTTATCCGTGTGTCCGTCCGTTCGTCCATAGTTCGTGAAGCGCCCAGCTTGAAAAGTATTTGATATAAATTTATGAAACCTTGCATGAGTCTTTATCTTGATATGAACTTGCGCACCTCCTATTTTTCGTCTGGCTCTGTCCCCTATTTTCAGAGTTATGGCCCCTGAAATAGTCAAAAATGCACATTTTTTCCTTGTGACACGCCTAGCTCAAAAAATATTTGATATAGATTCATGAAACCTTGCATGAGTTTTAATCATGATATGAACTTGCGCACCTCGTATTTTTCATCTGGGTCCGCCCCCTATTTTCAGAGTTATGGCCCCTGAAATAGTCAAAAATGCTCATTTTCACCTTGTGACATGCCTAGCTCAAAAAGTATTTGATATAGATTCATGAAACCTTGCATGAGTCTTAATCATGATATGAACTTGCTCACCTCCTATTTTTCATTTGGGTCCGCCCCCTATTTTTAGAGTTATGGCCCCTGAAATAGTCAAAAATGTACATTTTCACCTTGTGACGCACCTAGCTCAAAAAGTATTTAATATAAATGGTTGAAAACTTGCATAAGTCTTTATCATGATATAAACTTGCACACCTCTAATTTTTTGGCTGGCTCCACCCCCTATTTTTAATGTTATGGACCCTGAAATAGTAAAAAAATTCACTTTTTCACCTAATTATGTGCCTAGCTCAAAAAGTATTAGATGTATTATCGTAAATTCAGGAAACCTTGCTGGAGTCTTTAACGTGATGTGACCTTGCACACTTGGCATTCTTCTTGAGAATCTTAGCTCTTATTACAGAGTTATGGCTCTTGAAATAGTCAAAATAGTGGATTTTTTGTTTGTGATGCTCATAGCTCAAAAAGTATAGGGCCTAGAATAATGAATCCTTTTCATAAAATGTTTGTTGAGGCTATACCCTATTAAGACTGCAAACATTTGAATTATTGCCCCTTATTTGTGACAAATGTACCATTGGGGGGGGGTGGGGGGGGGGGCACACCCTGTGTCCTACAGACACATTCTAGTTAATTCTATCTTCACAAAACTTGTCCAGCATGTTTGTTATCATGAAGTCTTTGATGATTTTAAAGCCAGGTCATGCAGGGTCAGAAACCAGGTCACTAGGTCAAATCAAAGGAAAAGCTTGTATACACTTTAGAGGCCACTATTTTTGCTACAATCTTCCCGAAACTTTGTCAGAATGTTTGTTTTCATGAAATTTTGGACAAGTTCCAATCTGGGTCATGTGGGGTAAAAAACTAGGTCACTACTTCAAATCAAAGAAAATGCTTGTTTACACTCAAGAGGGCACGTTTTTTGGTCCAATCTTAATGAAAATTGGTCAGAATATTTGTCTCCATGAAATGACTGAGGTAAAACATGTTTACACTGTTATGGTTTGTTACTCAGGTGAGTGACCTAGGGCCATCAAGGCCCACTGTATGGTAAAACCTTTGTCCCACTTGACAGGGAAACGAATTTGCTTGTTGGTTTGGGTGTAGGGCGACATATTATATATTTCACACACAGTATTTCCAATGTAAATATTTAGCAGTCTCTGACTCTATACCTCTACTATACCTGTTCTTTGTATAGAACTTAAAATTTTCTGTCAGTGATGGCCCTAAATTTACTTTGGTATTTTCCCAATTTTTACTTTTTGGACAATTTTTAGATTGATTAGTTTTTTAAAAGGGTTTGTATTTCTGCTTAATAAAACTGGTTATATTTCTTATAATCTAATAGTTACTAAAATTTTATGCAGTTGTGACTCTGTATTTCATTGATTGTTTCTCAGTTTCCATAGTTATTTTTATCTGTGAGATATTTGGAGATCTGCAGCAAGAGAGATTCCAAGATCAATATTGACCTAGTGGACTACATATTGAGTAGAAATAGTTCACATTTCTTTACCCCTAGCTGAATCATCTTTCAAGTGCAAAGGTTCTGTCGACATTGTTAGGTACTTCTTATATATATATGCATTGCAGATTAAATTTGAATTTGCATTTATGTAGTTGTAAAAAGAGGTGCTTTTTCTATTAAGAAAAAATCACTTTGTTAAAATAATGCAGCTGTTTTTGCAGAAGTTTGTTATGGATTGAAATGGTAGAATCTGAACTATTGTAAATATTTGTTTGAAGTGGAAGATGTTGGTCATTATGTTTTTGAGATATGCAATTTTGCCAGTCTTTCTGAAATCCTTTGATAATTATGTCTCCCACCACATAGTGGTGTGGGAGACATATTGATACATAGTGGTGTGGGAGACATATTGATTTACTCCAGTCTGTGTGTCTGTCTGTCTGTCACAAAGCTTGTCCGCACTAAGTTGAACATTTCTCATCTGATTTTCACCAAACTTAAACAAAATGTGTTTGACCATAAGACCTCAGCCAAGTTCGATAACTAGCCAAATCGGTCCAGGCGTATTGGAGTTATGGCCCTTGAATTACCAAAAATCAGCCTTTTTAATCTTGTCTGCACTCTAAGTCGAACATTTCTCATCCGATCTTCACCAAACTTGAACAAAATGTGTTTGACCATGATACCTCAGCCAGGTTCGATAACTAGCCAAATCAGTGTAGGCATTTTGGAGTTATGGCCCTTGAATTACCGAAAAATCGGCCTTTTTACTCTTGTCCGCAGTCTAAGTCGAACATTTGTCATCCGATCTTCACCAAACTTGAACAAAATTTGTTTGACTATGAGACCTCAGCCAAGATCGATAACTAGCTAAATCAGTCTAGGCATTTTGGAGTTACGGCCCTTGAATTATCAAAAAATCGGCCATTTTACTCTTGTCTGCTCTCTCAGTCGAACATTTCTCATCCAATCTTCACCAAACTTGAACAAAATGTATTTGGCCATAAGACCTTAGCCAAGTTCTATAACTAGCCAAATCCGCCCAGGCACTTTTAATTTATGGCCCTTGAATTACTGATTGGATCCACTCGTCCAGTCCATCTAACTGGATCTACTTGTCTAAACCATCAAGAGAAACTAGACATTTTTAGCTCGACTATTCATAGAATAGTAGAGCTATTGGACTCGCCCATGCGTCGGCGTCCGCGTCCGCGTCCGCGTCCCGATTTGGTTAAGTTTTTGTATGTAAGCTGGTATCTCAGCAACCACTTGTGGGAATGGATTGAAACTTCACACACTTATTCACTGTGATAAACTGACTTACATTGCACAGGTTCCATAACTCTGTTTTGCTTTTTTACAAAATTATGCCCCTTTTTTGACTTAGAAATTTTTGGTTAAGGTTTTGTATGTAAGCTTGTATCTCAGTAACCACTTGTGGGAATGGATTGAAACTTCACACACTTATTTACTGTGATAAACTGACTTACATTGCACAGGTTCCATAACTCTATTTTGCTTTTTTACAAAATTATGCCCCTTTTTCGACTTAGAATTTTTTGGTTAAGGTTTTGTATGTAAGCTGGTATCTCAGTACTCACTAATGGGAATGGATTGAAACTTCACACACTTGTTCACTGTCATGATCTGACATGCACAAAGCAGGTCCCATAACTTTATTTTGATTTTTTACAAAATTATGCCCCTTTTTCAACATAGAAATTTTTGGTTAAGTTTTTGTATGTAAGCTGGTATCTCAGTATCCACT
Organism: Mercenaria mercenaria; assembly: GCF_021730395.1. Taxonomy (NCBI): domain Eukaryota; kingdom Metazoa; phylum Mollusca; class Bivalvia; order Venerida; family Veneridae; genus Mercenaria; species Mercenaria mercenaria. The sequence goes on along the minus strand of NC_069367.1, from coordinate 17,931,779 downwards.
AATGGGAAAGGATTGAAACTTCACACACTAGTTCACTTTCATGATATGACGTGCAGTGCAAAGGGTCAATAACTCAACTTTGCATTTTACAAAATTATGCCCCTTTTTCAACTTAGGAGTTTTTGGGTTAAATTCTTATATGTAAGCTGGTATCTCAGTACCCACTAATGGGAATGGATTGAAACTTCATACACTTGTCCACTGTCATGAGCTGATAAGCACTATGCAGGTTCCATAACCCTATTTTACTTTTTTACTAAATTATGCCCCTTTTTCGACTTTCTTATTCATTCAAGCGACAAGGCTGTTAAATAGTCGAGCGTTGCTGTCCTCCGACAGCTCTTGTTGATAGGGGCAGTTGTGGGAGACATGTGCTTTTCTAAAAAGCATCTCTAGTTTTATTTTGATTTTATTTTTCTCTTTCCCCACCCCCACCCACCCAACACCACTGCCACCATGCTGACAGTCTGCCACTCCAGTAAGATCCAAGTACAAGGTATTTGTCCTGAAACATAATACATGGATAGGTGGCATTATGGAGAATATGCATGCCATTTTTGTGCCCCAAAGTAACATATGACTGGAAGTGGGGACACCAGTGTCATATGACACATATCGAGTATTTTGTTGCAGTGGCAACATATTGCCCGAAAAAAATACAGCAAAGATGTGGCAGAATGGGACCTTGCAATAACTTGAAAGTACAAGTAAAGATAATTTTTCATGAGACTTGATACATAGATAGATGTCATTGTATTCTGGTCATATAGCAAGAAATGCAGTTGCACTGGTTTTTAGCTGAGTTTTTCTGATTGCTCGATGTCCGGCATCTGTCTGTCGCCTGTCAACATTTAGCTTGTGTATGCGATAGAGGCTGTATTTTTCAACTGATCTTCATGAAATTTGGTCAGAATGATAACCTTGGTGAAATCTAGGCCGAATTCGAAAATGGGTCATCTTGGGTCAAAAATTAGGTCACTAGGTCAAATCAAAGAAAAACCTTGTGTATGCGATAGAGGCTGTATTTTTCAACTGATCTTCATGAAATTTGGTCAGAATGATAACCTTGATAAAATCTAGGCCAAGTTCGAAAATGGGTCATCTGGGGTCAAAACCTAGGTCACTAGGTCAAATCAAAGAAAAACCTTGTGTATGCAATAGAGGCTGTATTTTTCAGTTGATCTTCATGAATTTTTGTCAGAATGATTACCTTGATGAAATCTAGGGCGAATTCGAAAATGGGTCATCTTGGGTCAAAAACTAGGTCACTAGGTCAAATTAAGGAAAAACCTTGTGTATGCGATAGAGGCTGTATTTTTCAATTGATCTTCATGAATTTTGGTCAGAATGATTACCTTGATGAAATCTAGGCAGAGTTCGAAAATGGGTCATATGGGGTCAAAAAGTAGGTCACTAGGTCAAATCAAGGAAAAACCTTGTGTATGCAATAGAGGCTGTATTTTTCAATTGATCTTCATGAAATTTGGTCAGAATGATTGCCTTGATAAAATCTAGGCCAAGTTCGAAAATGGGTCATCTGGGATCAGAAACTAGGTCACTAGGTCAAATCAAAGAAAAACCTTGTGTATGCGATAGAGGCTGTATTTTTCAGTTGATCTTCATGAATTTTGGTCAGAATGATTGCATTGATGTCCGGCATCCGGCCGACATCCATCTGTCCATCCACACTTTCCTTTAAACAACATTTCCTCCTAAGCCACCAGGCCAGTTATGATGAAATTTTACAGGGATGTTCCTTGGATGATCTTTAAAAAATATTCAAAGAATTGAATTCCATACAGAACTCTGGTTGCCATGGCAAGCAAAAGGAAAAACTTTAAAAATCTTCTTGTCCAAAACCACACGTCCTAGGGCTTTAATATTTGGTATGTAGTATCATCCAGTGGTTCTCTACCATTGGATTTTACAAATTATCCCCCTAGGGTCATTTATGGCACCGCCCTTGGGTGTCACAAGGTTTATATAGACTAACATAGAGAAATACTTTGAAAATCTTCTTGTCCAAAACCACAGGCCTAGGGCTTTGATATTTGGTTTGTAGCATCATCTTTTGGGCCTCTACTAAGATAGTTCAGATTATGCCTATAGGGTCAAATATGGCCCCACCCTGGGGGTTACATGATTTATATAGACTTACATGGGGAAATACTTAGAAAATCTTTTTGTTCAAAACCACAGGGCCTAGGGCTTTGATATTTTGTACGTAGCATCATCTTATGGTCATCTACCAAGATTGTTTAAATGATCCCCTTAGGGTCAGATATGGCCCCTTGAGGGTTACACCGTGGGTCATATGACTGAAAAATTGTTGAGAAAGACACACGCACGCACACACACACACACGCACGCACACACACACACACACACACACACACACACAGAGTTTATACAGTTATATAGGGAAAGCTTTGAAGATTTTAGTTGTATAGGGAAAACTTTGAAGATTTTCTTGTACACAACCACACGGCCTAGAGCTTCGATATTTGTTATGTAGCATTGTGTAGTACTGTTCAAGCAAGCAACTCAGGTGAGCGATATAGGGCTTTCATGACCCTCTTGTTTACATAGTGTTGTAGGGGCTAGATGAAGTAAATGAAAAAAGTGTTGAAAAAAGTGGTTTAAAAGTTGCAGTCCATCTTTTGTATCTGTGGTTATTGTTCTTTCAGGGTTCTCTATCAACAACAGAATCAGCCTATGGATGCATTGCAGGCTTACATCTGTGCTGTGCAACTTGACAAATCACATTCTGCAGCTTGGACAGACCTTGGATTGCTGTATGAAACGTGTAACCAGCCTAAAGATGCTCTGACATGCTACATCAATGCAACTAAGACTTCTAAAGGTAACATACAGATGTGCCCCACTTACTTTTGAACATGAAATAAAACGCAATAATCTTACCTGAAATTTTATTTCCCAATATGAGATCTGCGACAGTTGTATATGAGATGACGCGTTTAGGTCATGATTCCAAAGTCTTATTTATTGTATTTTGGTCAGGTTTTTGCCATTTGTCCTTAAGCGCTCCTTTATTAGGCCTCTCAGGGTGTTAATTCTCTGCTTGTATAGTCTTCGTTTCAGGATCCCCCATATTTCAGAATCCATCGGGCGGCGTCCATTTCTCAGACTTTACAAAGTTCACTTCATTGTCTTTTAGGAACTTCAGGGTATGTCATGAAGTATGGCTTGATGCGCTGTCCTGATGGAAGACCATATTCTTTGATCCCTCTGGAAAAAGTCTTGGTACATCGTCCTTCAAAAATGGCTTCAAAATCTTGTTGATATAATATTTACTATCGACCTTTGTCGATGACTAGAATCTCCGTTTTGCCTCTATACGACACGCCTGCCCATGCCATAAAACCAGTGGCAAAAGAATCTTAACTAACTTCAACTTTTCACCCGGATCTTCACCGTCTCTAATGTAACACACTCTTCTTCGACCACATATAGCTACCCCCTAAATAGAACATGGCCTCATCAGAAGTAACACAATTTTTCCGTCTGCCATTATGTAGCTTGAGATACAGTTGCCAAGTTCAGGCACGTCTCTTCTTAATCTTATTTTATGTTCAACTGATGTACCTTGCATTTTTTTGTCAGTCTAGCCTCCAATGTTTTGGTTATTATTAGCTCACCTGAGCACGAAGTGTTCAAGGGTGAGCTTTTGTGGTCAGTGATCGTCCGGCGTCTGTTATCGTCCGGCATCCGTCAACACCGCCCAGCCTTAACCACCAGTCTGATTTTGATGAAACTTCACAGGAATGTTCCTTGCATGATCCTCCTGAAAATAAGTCAAAGAAATGAATTCCATACAGAACTCTGGTTGCCATGGCAACCAAAAGGAAAAACTTTAAAAATCTTTTTGTCCAAAACCACAGTAGCTAGGGCTTTGATACTTGGTATGTGGCATCATCTAATGGTCCTTTACCACGTTTGTTCAAATTATCCCCCTAGGGTCAAATATGGCCCTGCCCTGGAGGGGGGTCACATGGTTTACATAGATTTATAACTTTGAAAATCTTCTTGTCCAAAACCACTGGGCAAATGGCTTTGATATAAGGTATGTGACATCCTCTAGTGGTCCTCTACCAAGATTGTTTGAATTATGCTTCTGGGGTGAAAAGAGGCCCTGCCCCGGGGATCTCAAGTTATACATAGACTTACCCTGGGGTGAAAAGAGGCCCCTCCCCGGGTGTCCCAATTTTATATTGACTTGTATAGAAAAAAAAAATTCTTCTTGTCTGAAACCACAAAACCTAGGCCTTTGGTATGTAGCATTGCCTTATGATCCTCGACCAAAATTGTTCAAATTTAATTCCTGGGGTGAAAAGAGGGCCCTACCCTGGGGTTCCCAAGTTTTACCTAGACTTATATAGGAAAAAACTTTAAAAATCTTCTTGTCTGAAACCACAAGATCTAGGCCTTCGATATTTGGTATGTAGCATTTCCTTGTGGTCCTCTACTAAGTTTGTTCAAATTATGTCCCTGGGGTGAAAAGAGGCCTCACCCCAGGGGTACGAAGTTTTACATAGTCTTATATAGGAAAAAGCTTTAAAAAATCTTTTGCTCTGAAACTGAAAGACATAGGCTTTTGATATTTGGTGTGTTGCATTACCTAGGTGTCCTTTACCGAGATTATTCAAATTATGCCGATGAGATGAAAAGAGGCCCCACCCAGGGTTTCCCAAGTTTTACATAGACAGGAAAAGAAATCTTGCCTGAAACTACAAGGCCTAGGCTTTTGATATTTGGTATGTTGCATCGCCTAATAATCCTCTACCATAATTATTCAAATTATACCTCTGGAGTGAAAAGAGGCCCTGCCCCGGGGGCCCCAAGTTTTACATAGACTTTTATAGGAAAAAATTAAAAAATCTTCTTGTCTGAAAGTTCAAGACTTAAGCCTTTGATATTTGGTATGAAGCATTGCCTAGTGGTTCTCTAACATTGCTCAATTGCTCAAATTATGCCCCTGGGTTGAAAAGAGGCCCCACCCCAGGGGTCACTTGTATATGAGTTATATAGGAAAAAATACTTCAAAAATTATCTGATCATATTTCCTAGATTGTTTCATTGTAATTACCTGATGACCCAAAGTAATTAGGGGTCACTTGACTGTGACCTTGACCTACTGACCTACTTTCTTGTTTTTAGCTCACCTGAACACGAAGTGCTCATGGTGAGGTATTGTGATCACACTGTGTCCGTTGTCTGCCGTCTGTGTGTGCGTCAAGTTGTCTGTTGTCAACATTAGTGTTTAAACGACATCTCCTCCAAAAGCACTGAATGGATTTTGATGAAACTTGGCCATGATGTTCCTTGGGTGTTCCTCTACCAAAGTTGTTAAAACGGTTCCGCTTGATTGCACATAGGGGCTGCCAGAGCTAAAAATAGAAAAAACTTCAAACAACATCTCCTCTTAAACCGTTGGTCTGATTTTGAAATAATTTCACACAAGTGGTCCTTGTATGACCCTCTACCAAGATTGTTCAGATTATTTTGATTTGTCAGAAAACATGGCCGCCAGAGGGCGTGGTCACTTTTCCCTGTATGTATATAGTGGAAACTTTAAAAATCTTCTTGTGTGAAACTGCTTCGAGTGCGGGAGGTCATGGGTTCGATCCCTGGCTGCGTCATACCAATGACGTAAAAAATGGTACTAGAAGCTTCCTCGCTTGGTGCTCAGCATAAAGGGGATAGTGCTAGGACTAGTCAGCGCGGTGTCAGTATAATGTGACTGGGTGGGGTATCATGCCACGTGTCTACGGCGTGATATTCCAGTGAGGCAGCACTATAAACTTGGGCATTGTGCTCACTGCTACAGGTAGACACCGTCGTTTATATGACTGAAAAATTGTTGAAAAAGACGTTAAACCTGAACACAAACAAACAAAAAAATCAGGTCATATCAAAGGAAAAGCTTGTTAACACCCTAGAGGCCACATTTATGACCATATCTTTATGAAACTTGGTCAGAATGATTATCTTGATGATTCCTATTCCAAATTCAAAACTGGGTCATATGGGGTCAAAAAGTAGGCCATTCAGTCAAATCAAATGAAAAGCGTGTTAACACTATTGTGGCCACATTTTACTCTATCTTCATGGAACTTGGACAGAATGTTTATCTTGATAATTCCCAAACCAAGTTCAAAACTGGGTCATGTGGGGTCAAAAACTAGGCCACCACTCTTAGCAAAGGAAAAGCTTGTTAACACTGTAGAGGCCACATTTATGACCCTATCTTCTTGAAACTAAGTCAGAATGTTTATCTTGATGATTCCTAGGCCAAGTATAACAGGTGAGCGATATAGGGTCTTCATGACCCTCTTGTTAGCTCTCCTGAGCACAAAGTGCTTGAGGGTGGGGGGTGGATGGGGTGAGCTATTGTGATTGCTCACTGTGTTGCATCCATCTGACGTCTGTCCACGCTTCCTTTAAACAACATCTCCTCTGAAACCATTTGGTGGAAGTTGATGAAACTTGGCCTGGATGTCCCTTGGATGGTCCTCTTCCGAATTGATCAAATTATTCACTTGGTTACACAAGGGGCCACTAGAGCTAAAGATAGAAAAAATATTCAAATGACATCTCCTCCTAAACCGCTAGTCATACTTTGAAATAACACCACACAAATGGTCCTTATGTGATTCCCTACCCAGAGTGTTCAAGTTATTCCAATTTGTCAGAGAACATTGCCAGGGAGCTTGGTATGTGTATTGTGGAAACTTTAAAAATCTTCTTGCTTGCCTGATTTTAAAATGATCTCTTACAAATGGTCCATGTGGGACCCTCTACCAAGATTGATCAAATTATTTGGTTTTGTCAAAAAACATTGCCACCAGAGGGTGTGGTCTGTTTTCCTTTTATGTATATAGTGGAAATTTTAAAAGTATTATATGCAACTGCTGGGGTGATTTTTAAAATAATTGGACACAAATGGTCCTTGTGTAAACCTCTACCAAGATTGTTCAAATTATTTCACACACTACCTGTCATGTTGATTTAGTAGATGCATAAAACATGGATACACATACACACAATGCACCCACCCTCACACATTCTAACACTACTCATAAAATAAACAATCATGTTTGTAAACTTGGACGGTTCTAAACTGAAGGGGATCCATGCTCAAAATTAATGACAAAATACAATACATATTGCATATCCGTAGCCCTGACCAACCTATAAACCGGGCCAGTTTATTTTATTTATAAGTACAACAACACTGTTGACCCGTTTAAACGAGGAGTACCTGCCATATTTATTTAGTGGAAACTTTGCAAATGTACTTGTTGGAAAACACTGGCACTATTTTAGAATAATTTCAGATAGTTCCCTTGCATTTGAATCATCTACCAAATCTGTTTAAGCAAGCAGGGTAACTCAGGTGGCCCTCTTGTTACCAGTTGAGCATCCTGTTGCAGCTCTTATTTAGTAATCTCTTTACTAGTTTTTACTCTATATGTTCTTTACTAACTCCTACATAAATTGATGGTTTTCTGTGTAAAGCTAGTCACAAAGATTTACTTTATTTTACAGGAGGTATAGTTAGTCCTAGTCTGAACGGGAAAATCAAGTTTCTACAGCAACATCTCTCAAAGATTCCCATGCAGCATCTGCAAAACAAGTATGTATATCCATTGCGTATTATTATTGATATTGATTGATAAATCCACTTGTCTGCACATAAATATTACTGGTAGTAGTAATTGGCTGCAGTAACTGGAACTGATGTTTGGCTTGTGATATCAGGGTTTGACTCTACTGAAATTTATACAAATTATTGCCCAAGGGTCAGAAATGTTGACACCCCTGAGTGTGAGATATATATATACACTATATGCTTATATATACATATATATATTTATTTCATCCTGTTCCAGACCAAAGACATTGCCTAGCATTGAAGAAGCTTGGGCTCTTCCCATACCTGCTGAGTTAACCTCTAGACAAGGCTCAGGGACCCCACATGCGATTCAGAAATCACCTTTGATGCCGCAGTCCGGAGGGGCAAGTCCATCATCAGGACAACAAAACTTTGGTGGTCAAGGTTCAGTGCTGGAAGACAAAAAAAAGAAAATGCAGCCTAGGAAAAGGGTTTGTAAATGAGGCAGTTTTTAAATGTTTTAGAGAAATCAGTCTCTCCCTGACTGGGTGAGATATAGAGTTTTTGTCACAACAACCCATCTTTTGTCTACTGGTCTGTGAGTCAAAAAATCTATTAAGTCTATATTCTAGTATTTGCCGCAGGTCAGATTAATTGTCTGTTGATTGCATACCATCACAAACTTTGCACTGATTGATTTTTAGCTCACCTGAGCCAAAGGCTCAGGGCGAGCTATTGACATCGCGCACCGTCCGGCGTCCGTCTGTCCACACTTTCCTTTACACAACAAATCCTCCTAAACCATCAGTCCAATTTTGATGAGCCTTCACAGGAATGTTCCTTGGATGGTCTTCTTTAAAATTTTTCAAAGAATTCAATTTCATATAGAACTCTGGTTGCGGAAAAACTTAAAAAATCTTCTTGTCCAAAACCACAGGTCCTAGGGCTTTTATATTTGGTATGTAGCATCATCTAGTGGTCCTCTACCAAAGTCTTTCAAATTATTCCCCTAGGATCAAATACGGCCCCGCCCTGGGGGGGTCACATGGTTTACATAGACTTATATAGAGAAAACTTCAAAAATCTTCTTTTCCGAAACCACAAGGTATAGAGCATCAATATTTGGCATGTGACATCATCTAATGGTCCTCTACCAAGATTATTCAAATTATGCCCCTGGGATGAAAAGAGGCCCCGTCCCAGGGTCCCAAGTTTTACATAGACTTTTATAGCAAAAAACTTATATTATCTTCTTGTCTGAAACCAAAAGACCTTGGCCTTTGATATTTGGTATGTAGCGTTGCCTTTTGGTTCCCTACCAAAATTTTTCAAATTATGCCCCCTGGGGTGAAAAGAGGCCCCGCTCCGGGGGTCACAAGTTTTACTTAAGACTTATATAAGAAAATCTTCTTGTCTGAAACCACAAGACCTAGGCCTTTGATGTTTGATATGTAGCATTGTCTTGTGGTTCTCTAACAAGATTGTTCAAATTATGCCCCTGGGGTGAAAAGAGGCCCTGCCCCAGGGGTCCAAAGTTTTACATAGACTTATATAGGGAAAAAAAATTAAAAATCTTCTTGTCTGAAACTGCATGGGCTAGGCTTTTGATTTTTAGCTCACCAGAGCACAAAGTGCTCAAGGTGAGCTATTGTGACCGGTCATTGTCCGTCGTCATCCGCCCTCCGTCAACATTTGCCATGTGAACACTCTAGAGGCCACAGTTGTGACCCAATATTTATGAAACTTGATCAGAATGTTTGTCTTGATGATTTCTAGGTCAAGTTTGAATCTGGGTCATGTGGGATCAGAAACTAGGTCACCCCGTCAAATCAAAGGAAAATCTTGTGAACACTTTAGAGGTCACAGTTGTTACTCAGTCTTTATGAAACTTGGTCAGAATGTTTGTCTTGATGATCTCTAGGTCAAATTTGAATCTGGGTATTGTAGGGTCAAAAACTAGATCACATGGTCAAATCAAAGGAAAAGTTTGTGAACACTCTAAAGGCAACAGTTGTGACTCAATCTTTATGAAACGTAATCAGAATGTTTCTCTTGATGATTTCTTGGTCAAGTTTGAAACTGGGTCATGTTGGGTCAAAAACTATGTCACCTGGTCAAATCGAGGGAAAAGCTTGTGAACACTCAAGAGGTTGCAGTTGTGACCCAATCTTTATGAAACTTGGTCAGAATGTCTTGATGATCTCTAGGTCCAATTCGAAACTGGGTCATATGGGGTCCAAAACTAGGTCAGAAGGCCAGATCAACTCTGGTGAGCTATATAGGGCCATCATGGCCCTCTTGTTGGTATGTTGCATTGCCTAGTGGTCCTTTGCCAAGATTGTTCAAATTATGCCTCTGGGGTAAAAAGAGGCCCTACCCTTGGGGTCCCAAGTTTTACATAGACTTACATAGGAAAAAATCTTTTAAAGATCTTCTTGACTGAAAGTTCAAGGCATAGGCTTTTGATATTCAGTATGTAGCATTGCCTAGTGGCTCTCTAACAAGATTGTTCAAATTATGCCCCAGGGGTGAAAAGAGGCCCTGCCCCGAGGGTCACATAGTTTTTATATGAGTTATATAGGAAAAAATACCTCAAAAATTATCTGATCATATTTCCTAGACTTTTGAGCTCACCTGAGCCAAAGGCTCATGGTGAGCTTTTGTGACCGCTCAATGTCCAGCTTCAGGCGTCGTCGTCCGTCCGTCAACATTTTCTAAACAAATCTTCATCTTGAAAACCACTGGGCAGAATTACACCAAATTTCACAGGAAGGATCCTTGGGTGGCCCCCTTTCAGAATTGTCAAAATGAATTGAATTCCATGCAACCAAAAGGAAAAATTATAAAGATCTTCTTGTCCAAAACGGCTTGGCGTAGAGCCTTACTATTTGGCATGTGACATCATCTAATGGTCCTCTGTGAAGATTTTTCAAATTCAGTGATCATCATTGTGACCTACTGACCTGTTTTTAGCTCACATGTCACTTAGTGACAAGGTGAGCTTCTGTGATCGTCCGTCGTCCATCCGTCTGTCGTCCATTCACAATTTCTTGTGAACACGATAGAGACCACAGTTTGCAATCAATTTTAATCAAACTTGCACACAACTTGTATTGGCATAATATCTCGGTTCCTTTCGAAAACTGGCCAGATCCCATCATGGATTCCAGAGACCACATTTTGCAATCAACTTTAATAAAACTTGCACACAACATGTATTGGCATAATATCTCAGTTCCTTTCGAAAACTTGCCAGATCCCATCATGGGTTCCAGAGTTATAGCCCCTTAAAGGGCCAAAATTTGCCATTTTTAGCTCGACTATAAGAAGTATAAGGAGAGCTATCCTACTCACCCCGGCGTCGGCATCGGCATCTTTCCGTGTCCCCACCTTGGTTAAAGTTTTGGTGCACTTTCTCTTTTTTCAAGTTATCTCTGTAATTACTTGATGGATTTGATTCAGACTTGAAATACTTATTCCTCATCATCATCCACATCATCTGACATAAGGGCCATAACTCTGGCACCAATATTTCATGAATTATCCCCCCTTTTCACTTAGATTTTCAGGTTAAAGTTTTGATGCTCTTTCACTCTACCTCGGTTATTACTAAATGGATTTGATTCAAACTTAAAATAGTTGTTCAGCATCATCACCCACATCATATGACACAAGATGCATAACTCTGGCACAATTTTTCATGAATTATTCCCCTTTTTACTTAGAATTTCAGGTTAAATTTTTATGCACTTTCACTCTATCTCTGTTATTACTGAATGGATCTAATTCAAACTTAAACAATTGTTCAACATCATTACCCTTATCATATGACACAAGGTGCATAACTCTGGGACCAATTTTTTTCATGAATTATTTCCCTTTTTACTTAGAATTTTAGGTTAAAGTTTTGATGCACTTTCACTCTGTCTCTGTTATTACTGAATTGATTTGATTGAAACTTAAAATAGTTGTTCAACATCATCACCCACACCATATGACGCAAGGTGCATAACTCTGGCACCAATTTTTCATTAATTATTCCCCCTTTTTACTTAGAATTTTAGGTTAAAGTTTTGATGCACTTTCACTCTGTCTCTGTTATTACTGAATGGATTTGATTCAAACTTAAAATAGTTGTTCAACGTCATCGCCCACACTATATGACACAAGCTGCATAACTCTTGCACCAATATTTAATGAATTATGCCCCTTTTTGCTTAGGATATACTTATATAGTGTTTTGATACATTTTATCTTTACCTCTCTTATTACTTAAGTTGATATTTTTGACATAGACTCAGGCTATTGTGCAATATCTTTATCCACAATTGGAGTCATTAAACACTCCAGTGACAGCTCTAGTTTCCTCAGATGTGCCGAGTTTCACTATCCAGCATCGAAATAGTCAAACGCGCTGTCTCCTGTGACAGTTCTTGTTGGCTTGTGAAGACGATAGAGAGCACATTTTGCAATCAACTTTAATAAAATTTGCACACAATTTGTATTGACATAATATCTCGGTTCCTTTCGAAAACTGGCCAGATCCAATCATGGGTTTCAGAGTTATGGCCCCTTAAAGGGCCAAAATTTGCTATTTTTGGCTTGTGCAGTCATATAGAGACTTCATTTATGGTTTGATATGATATGAACTTGCAAAATATCTTTAACAACAATGAATTTTGGATTCCATGATGAATCTGTCAGATCCAATCATAGGTTCTGGAGTTATTTCATATCTGATTACCTCCCCTGATTTTAATCAAAATGAATTTGTATCAGTAAGTACTTATAGGACTCATTTGAAATTTCATTATTGTCATTACGAGGGCTCAGAGCAAAACTAGTCTAAGTGTATATAGAAATAGAAGCAGATAGACTAGTTTCGCTCTTAGCCCTCGAAATTATTAATTTAGATTCAGACAATCAGGGTAGATAACTATGGACTGATTTTATATCAAATTACCTTCCTTTATTTCAAATTAAAATGGGTATATCTCCGTAACTAATGAAGATACTGATCTGAAATTTCATTTATGCCATCAGATGGACTTGGACAATCAGTGAAGATACATATTGACTGAACTTATGACAAATTACCTTCCTTTATCTTTTATGTAAATGAATATACATGTACCTAGCAGCTTGTAATGAGATTGGTTTGAAATATTATGTCTTCCATGGTAAGAAATTTCTACTTTTACTTAAGTTTTCTAATATATTGTTGTAAAGGCTTGTACTCTGTATCTTCTACATGCATATAGCAATGCATGATTACCTCCCCTGATTATAATAAAAATGGATTTATTATCCCCCGACGAAAGTCGGAGGGATATAGTTTTGGCGTTGTCCGTCCGTCCGTCCTTCAGTCCGTCTTTCCGTCCGCCGTCTTTCCGTCCGTCCGTCCGTCCGGGGCCATATCTAGGAAATGGTTGGGAATATTTATTTAAAACTTCATATACGTGTTCACCACAATGAGTTCTTGCGGCCCGTCAAGTTTCAGTCAGATTGCCCAAGTAACACCAGAGTTATGGCCCTTAGAAGTTTCTAGTGTTAACTATATAGGGTACTATAAATATGGCAATTTCTGCATCATAACTTTTGATATATTTGACCTAGAACTATGAAACTTAAACAGAATTTAGATCAACATAATGTGGTTGTGTACACACAATTTCATTTGGATTTATTTGTAAATTAAGAGTTATTGCCCTTTAATTGTATAAAAATCCACATATTTGTACACAACAAACTTACCATTTGGTACAATTTCATTAAATTTCTTCCATTCTTTTCCATGAACATTTATTGTAAACATGTGAAGTTGTGTACCCACACCTGGTCACCCCCATACCTTGATCACACACCTCCCCCCCTTATCCCCTGACACCCCCCCCCCCCCCCCCCCCCCCCCCCCCCCAAAAAAAGAAAAAAAAAATTCATTCCTTATTTTAGATTTTTTTAAACAAACTTCATATACATGTTCACCACTATGAGGTTATGGGGCCCATCAAGTTTCAGACAGATTGCCCAAGTAACACCAGAGTTATGGCCCTTAGAAGTTTCTAGTGTTAACTATATAGGGTACTATAGATCTATAGATATGCCAATTTCTGCATCATAACTTTTGACATATTTGACCTAGAACTATGAAACTTTAACAGAATTTAGAGCACTATAATGTGGTTGTGCACAGACAATTTTGTACGGATTTCTATTTGTAACTTCAGAGTTATTGCCCTTTAATTGTCTAAAAATCCACATATTTGTACATTACAAACTTACCATTTGGCAGAATTTCATTAAATTTCTTTTATTCTTTTCTGTGAACATTTATTATAAACATGTGAAGTTGCGCACCAACACCTGGTCACCCACTTGCCTTGGTCACACCCCCTCCCCCTCCCAACCCCCCTCCCCCCCCCAAAAAAAAATTTTTATTTTTCATTTCTTATTTTAGATTTTTTTCAAACCTTCCAAGTTGTACCATTCCACCACCTCACTTCCCCATCCAGTCATGCCCACCACTGATCATGCATCCTCTGCTCCCCCCCCCCCCCACTCCAACTTCACCCTTTTACCTTTTTTTTTTTCATTTTTAATTTTCAGTCAATATTTATAATCAACATGTGAAATTTTGTTTCCTCTCCTCTGCACCTCTCCCCACCCCCTAAAAAAATAAATATACATATATCTATATATAGATATATATATTTCCATTCCTTTTTTTTCTTTTTTTTAAATGTTCAAACCTTCAACATGTTAAGTTGTGACTGCACAAACCTTGCCCTCAGCCATGTTCAAGATATCTTACCTGTGTTCTCTTAAGGACATCTGATCTTTATGTTTATTACTGTACATGTAAAACAGCAACACCTGGTGCCAAACCACTCAAAGACAATATTTCATTCCAGTTAAACTTCAAGCTCACATTTCAATTAACTGCATTTAATTTTAAAAGCTAAGCTTATTACAGTAAGCATATCCCATTCAAAATAAATTCTTAAGTCAGGATCAAAGTATCATACATTTATTATGTACTCTTTAATTAAACATTTGTTTTCTGTTAAATTGATTTTAACTAATGAAATTATTTGCTTCTTATTAACATCCTTAACTTTTTGCCGGATATATCTTTTTGCCATTCCTCACCACAAACCCTTTCGGCGGGGGATACCAATTCATCGAATTTGCTTGTTTCAGTAAGTATTTATAGGACTCATTTGAAATTTCATTATTGTCATTAGTCGGACTGAGACAATTTGGGTAGATAACTATGGACTGATTTTATGTCAAATTACCTCCCTTTGTTTCAAATAAAATGGGTGTATCTCAGTAACCAATGAACATACTGATCTGAAATGTCATTTATGCCATCAGATGGACTCGTACAATCAGGGTAGATAACTTTTGACTGAATTTATGACAAATTACCTCCCTTTATTTTATGTAAATGAATATACCTCAGCAGCATCAATTGAGATTGGTTTTAAATGTTATTTAAGCATTTGAGCCTAGGACACTCAAACTTGGTAGGAGATTGGCCCTGACTAGTATGTGACCCATAGGTCAAAAGGGACTTACAAGAAAATAAGTATCCTGATGATATTTAAAGTGTATGTTTTTGTGATCTATATCAAAACTTGATCTTATCATTAAGAGCAATGGTACTCAGGTGAGCGATATAGGGCCATCATAGCCCTCTTGTTTGATATTATACTTTTGCCGTTTAGACTATACTACCAGTACATCAATCACTAGACGACTCTCAGGCCCATCAGGCCTTTGATTACCTTTTGAAGATGATAGAAGTGACATTTTGTGTTTGATTTTAACCACACTTACACACAACTTAAGTCACAATAAGATCTTGGTTCCTTTCGAAAACCTGCTAGATTCCATCATGGGTTCTAGAGTTACTGCCCCTCAATGGGGCAAAATTTTCTATTTTGGCCCTTTCAGCCATGTAGAGGTCTCATTTAGGCTTTGATTTGATACAAACTTGCACAAAATGATTATCTTGATGATCTCTAGGCCTTGATAGAAACTGGGAAATGTGGGTCAAAAACTAGGTAATCAGGTCAAGTCAAAGGAAAAGCTTGTTAACAACCAAGAGGCCACATTTATGACCCTATCTTCATGAAACTTGGTCAGAATGTTTATATTGATAATTTCTAGGCTAAGTTGAAATTGGGTCATATGGGGTCAAAAACTAGGTCACCTGGTCAAATCAAAGGAAACTTTGTCAGAATGTTTGTTTTTATGAATTTTTGGACAAGTTCGAATGTGGGTTATGTGGGATAGAAAACTAGGTCACCAGGTCAAATAAAAGAAAATGCTTGTTTTCACTTGAGAGGCTATGTTTTTAGGTCCAATCTTAATGAAAAGAATATTTGTCTCCATGAAATCATTAGGTTAAACATGTTTATGATTACCTTATTATATGCCCGAAGGGACATATTATGTTATGGTCCCGGTGTCCGTCCGTCTGTTAGCAATTTCATGTCCGCTCTGTTAACTCTTGAACCCCTTGAAGGATTTCAAAGAAACTTGACACAAATGTTCACTACACCAAGACCAGGTGCAGAGCGCATGTTTTGGATGTGTCATTTCAAGGTCAAGGTCACACTTAGGGGTCAAAGGTTATAGGACTATTTCGTGTCCGCTCTGTAAATCTTGAACTGCTTGAAGGATTTCAAAGAAACTTGGCACAAATGTTCACCACACTGAGGAGATGTGCAGAGCGCATGTTTTTGATGACTCCCTTCAAGGTCAAGGTCACACTTAGGGGTCAAAGGTCATATATGACTTTGCTTTGTGTATATTGCTCTGCATTGCAGTATTCTAGTTTTTAATTGGCAGATCCCTTTTTGTTCTCTTTACAATAATTTTTTTATGCCCCAACTTTTGGGGGGGGGTGCATATAGATTTGCCCTTGTCCGTCCGTCCTCCGTCCGTCTGTCCTTCAGAGAATGTTGTGTCGCGCGTAGCTCCATAAGTATTTGACGTAGAGTCACAAAACTTTACAGGAATGTTGGTCAGCATGTGTAGTTGTGCACCTTGGGTTTCGCATCCGGATTCATTCAGTTGTATAGGAGTTATGGCCCCTGACTTTGTAAAAATTGGTCATTTTAATGTTGTGTCGCGCCTAGCTCCAAAAGTATTTGACCTAGAGTCACAAAACTTTACAGGATTGTTGGTCAGCATGTGTAGTTGTGCACCTGGGGTTTTGCGTCCGGATTCATTCTGTTGTGTAGTAGTTATGGCCCCTGACTTAGTAAATCAAAGCCTTGAGATGTCTGATGATTGCGGGTTTTGCTAGATTTATTTTCTGTTTTAATTCCAATCTATAAATATACATGTATAAGAATCAAATACAAATATGCCTAATGTCTAAGATTAACTCTGCCTGACCTTACATGACCTTATCTAAATTGACAGCTGGAAGTCAGTGAAGTAACAATGACCTTATCTTTGATAGATCTTGTATAATCTCAATGGTCAGTGTGAATGGATAGAGGTTGGATAAGAACTGCTTGATCATTGATAATTCATCCACATTGTTCATGAATGGGACTACTTTGTGTAGCACATGAACATCCTTTGGATGTAATTTGGAATCAAATAAAGATGCTATATGATTGTCAAAAATACACTTAACTTTGGTAGCGGGATAAACAGTTTATGACTGTATCTTCATGAAACTTAGTCAGAATGTTAATCTTGATGATCTTTAGGTCAAGTTCGAATTTTGGGTCATGTGGGGTCAAAAACTAGGTCACTGGGTCAGATCAAAGAAAAAGCTAGTTAACACTGAAGAGGCCATATTTATGACTGTATCTTAATGAAACTTGGTCAGAATGTTAATCTTGATGATCTATAGGTCAAGTTCATATCTGGGTCAGGTAGGTTCAAAAACTAAGTCACTAGGTCAAATCAAAGGAAAAGCTTGTTAACACTAGAGAGGCCACATTTATGATGGTATCTTCATGAAACTTAGTCAGAATGTTAATCTTGATGATCTTTAGGTCAAGTTCGAATCTGGGTCATGTGAAAAACTAGGTCACCGTGTCAAATCAAAGGAAAAGCTAGATAGCACTTTAGAGACCACATTTATGACCATATCTTAATGAAACTTGGTCAGAATGTTAATCTTGATGATTTTTAGGTCAATAGGTCAGGTGAGCGATACAGGGTCTTTATGGCCTCTTGTTTGTTACTATAAATAGCTTATTTTGAAACATTTTTATCATTGGCCGTAGGTAAAAACTGAGACCAACATGGATGGTACATCCAATTTTTAGATGTATTTTGACATAACTTTAGGAATTTTTTAAGGACTTAGAAATTTTTTTTATGCCCCCAAAGGGAGGCATATTAGTTTTCAACTGTCCATCCATTCGTTCGTTCGTCACAACGTTAACTTTTTGCATGAAGGCACTTTACTCCCGAACCACTGCACCCAGGACCTTCAAACTTCACGTGCTGATAGCACTTATTGAGTACACAGCCCCTACTGACTTTGGGTCACCAGGTCAAAGGTCAAGGTCACAGGGGCCAATGTTAACTTTTTGCATTTGTTCATTCGTCACAACATTAACTTTTTGCATGAAGGCACTTTACTCGTGAACCACTGCACCCAGGACCTTCAAACTTCACATGCTGATAGTACTTATTGAGTAAACAACCCCTATTGACTTTGGGGTCACCAGGTCAAAGGTCAAGGTCTCCAGGTCAAAGGTCAAGGCGCTGTGGGAGCATTTATCACCATTAGTGACAGCTCTTGTTTTTTTTAGAATTTCTTCTTTTTTGTTGTTCCTGTCCTTTGGGCTTCAACAGTCAAGTTCTTTAAATTTTGCTCCCATCTTCTGATATAACCCTTCGGGCGTATATTGCCCTGCTTGGCAGTGCTCTTGTTTATACCAGATTATGGTGGTGCAATTTTCAAAACACTAATAAAAGCTGACAATCAGAAATGCAGTCAAATCTACTCTATAGAAAAAAATACTTCCATGAAAATATTATTTTGGTTTTATGAAAATGGCGAATTTAAAAATCTGTGAACCAGCACATTTTGTAAAAATAGCTGGAAAAAAACCCAGCAAATTCAAAGCCGTATACAATATGCTGCAGATTAGATGATTAGTTCCCAGCTTATGGCAATTATACTTCTATCACTCGTTTATGCATGTTTAGTTATATAGAATCATGAAGATGAAGTTATGATAATTTCAGCCATCATCAGAATTGCTGGACACTTCCCCAACATCCCAACCAGGGCCTCCGCAATTACTTTCACCACACCAGTTACAAATTCTCCATCAGTTACAACAAAATCAGGTAAGCAGTGATTTACACATATTGCTGATCTTTAAGCAAGGTCAAATTTGGTGGTAGTTTTAATAGGAAATGTGTCCATAGTCGGAGAGTTTCCAAATCTAAAATTTTTCTTGCTTTGACACTTTGGATTGTGCGTATTCCCATACCCCTACAGCAGTTATGTACAGCATTCAGTTAATCATGTAACTCAATTCTAAAAATAAACCCAAATGATGTCATGTTCTAGATGTGCTGAAAATATGTCAAACAGTTAATTTATCATTACAGAGAAGTTAGGTATGGTCTGTCATCCACAATTTTTAGCTC